>NC_134023.1:7401250-10305000 GCF_040712315.1 Castanea sativa
TGGTTACTTGAAATTAAAAAAATAGTTTTTTGAATAAATAAATAGAAAATACTAAAATATGTTGTTACTAAGATTTGAAATTTAATGTTAACTCATTAAATGGGATAAATTCATTAAATTAAATGCATGTTTTCATTGGCTTTTGAAAATTAGAAAGTCAAAACAACCTATTGCATGTTTTCAATTTTCTTTGCAATTTGAGTGTTGAGAACAGTTTTTGTTTTCTATCCATTTTGGGTTGTCAAACAAATTTTTTAGTCTCTAAAATAGAAAATTGTTTTTTGAAACAAAAAATAAGGAGAAAAAACAGTTACCAAACATAAACTTAGGTGGAAACTAATTTTGAAAGAGTAAGCAAAATGAACTTTTAGGTAGAGTTTGGATAGCGTACACTGTTCGCAGAACCCACAAACCTTTTTTTGCAGCAAAATTTTCATTAAAAATGGATCCCACTGCACTATTTACATATTTAAAAATTATTTTGTTACAGTATTTTTAGTTTTCAGTTTTTAGTAATAAGCGGTATCCAAACAGACCCTTACTTTTGGACAGGGTCAGCTCAATAAGTGATGCAAATGATGCAATCGCTTAAGGCCCCCAAATAAAAGAAGGCCCCCATTTGTAAAAAAAAAAATTATATATATATATAATATTTATCTACTTATTTTAATTAAAAAATTTTTTAAGCACTTTTATTGGTTAAAAAAATGCATTAAAAAGACCCTATTGTATCCTAAAATGCAAAATATTAAAAAGGGAAAAACAAAAATAGTCAAATTTCAGCTAACAAAATTAAATTTTAGGAGACAAATTTATTAACTCATTCTTGAAATATGCTAAAATCAAAATTAATATCAAACAAATTCATTAATTATACAACATAATTATCTGGAAATATGCTAAAATAGAGATTATAAATTTCAAAAACAAAAGAAAAACCTCTCATCTCTCTATCTCTGTGCCTCTCCGTCTATTTTCTTACCGTCTTACTTTTCTTTTCTTCATTTTCATCTTGATTCTTGATCTTTTTTTATAAACTCAGTCAGTCAGTCTAGCTTGAAATTTTTCTTTGTTATTTCCACCGTACCAGTCACCAGAGGTATTCTTCTTCAGTTTTTCCCTCTTTGTCTTTGTCTTTCCGAAACTGAAGACTCTGAATCTTCTATTTATTTAACTTAAATATAAAGTGCGTTTAAATACCACTTATTTTGTTGAAAACTAAAAATAATAAAAAAATAATTTGTAATTACAATTAACTACTGTTTATATAATGAGAGTGCATTAAGCGCTAGTTTAAAAAAAAAAATCACGCCTGAAACGCAAACGTCTAAAACGTGGAACAAACATGTGTTTCACACTTTCACTGCACAATTGGTTGATGGGATGGGACACGTTTTTTGAATTTTGCTATGATAGCTTTTTTGCCCCTCTGACCCTTTTCTGCCAAGATAATTAATAAGACACGTGTTTTCTTTAAAACTTAGCCATAGGATAGATGATAGGAGTAGTAGAGGGTTTTTACTTTTTTATGTTTATAGGAGTACAGGCTGTACAGCCCACAGTCTTACATGGTTTCTCACTTTTTTTTTTTATTATTTATTTATTATTATAAATTATTATATTAATTAATAATTTGATGTCTATCATATCAATTCATTTATATTAAAATGACACTAATTTATTAAATTATGTATTAAATTAATTTTTATTTGTACAGGTTTAAAGTTTAAAGTGGTCACGGCTTTAGAAAAATTTCAATAACTAAGTTTTATTGTTCTATACTTTAAATTTTATTTTTAGTTAAATTATCATTTTTAATTATAAACTGTGTTTTATTTATTGATAAATATTTTCGCATTATAAATGTCTACTAGAAAATATTTATTCTGATATGAAAAACCTCTAAAAATTAAAATTAATAAAATCTTATTTAAGGTCTACTATGTCACAAAAAAGAGTAAATTGATTAGTTATATTATCAATTGAAAAAAAAAATTTGAAGAACTTAAATACAAAAACTTAATTAGTAATTTTGCATCTCAAAAAACCAAAAAAAGATTTTAAATAAAAAAAATTCAATATATATATATATATTATTTGATTAATATTTAATTGTAAAAAAGTCTCATTTAAAATTTTCGCCTAAAGCCTAAAAATTGTTAAGTGGGCTGCAAATCATCTAATACATTTCACCGACACAAATTACAATGAGTATCGGATATGTTTGGATAGAACTTATTGTTGAAAACTAAAAACTGAAAACACTGTAATAAAATAATTTTTAAATATATAAATAGTATTGTGATACTTATTTTTAATATTTTTTCCTGAAAAAGTGCTGGTAGATCTTATGAACAGTACTTGAAGAGTACCTCTGGTCTTCTGTACGGTAATTCCGTGTGTATGAACAGTATCAATTACTGTTCACGCGCTGGAAAAAAAAAAAAAAACCTGAAAACGCGTGGATCCAAACACATTCCACCGACACAATTTCTATAAGTATCATCTTTGTAACAATCTCACCCTCATACCACAATTACAAAGAATATCTTTGTCAGAACCTTTGATTTAGCTCGGCGATTTTTTGGAAGTAAAAGCAAACAGCATTCTGAAGGTATCATCAGCTTTTTTATTTTTTATTTTTTATTTTTAAATTATTATTATTATAATTAATTTGGACTTTGGAAATAGCTGTTACTGGGTCTGATTAATATTTTGGAGCTATGTTCATGGTCTTTAGCGGGCTTTGAGTGCTTGATTTAGGCGTGATCCTGATCATAATTTTTTTATTATCTAATTTATCTCCTCCAAGATCATTAGTTCCATATTTTTATTCCAAGATCATAAACAAACCAAACGTGACCATTAACAACGTGACCCTTATTTTCGTAATAGACTATATCTTTAAAAAATATTATAAAAGATTTTTTTAAAAAAATTAAGTAGGATTTAAAAAAAAAATTCTCCCCCCCAAAACCTCTTTTTTGCAAAAATAATATTACTTTATTTTTTGTTATTAAAAATAGCACTTTGGGTGAATAATTTAGGGGAATAGCTTCATTGTAAAAATCATGGTTGGCTTGGACTATTGTTTTCAAAACACAATTTTAGTAAAAACTGAAATTTTAAGATTTAATTGATTTAAATGGTATAATTGCACTTAATAACTTACACTTCAACATTTTGCATTGAAATTATGTTTGTAAAACATGATTTTAAGTAAAATTGTATATTCAAAATACGATTTTATCACGAGTCCTAAATAATTTACTAACCATATAAATTGTGATGATTGGTTCGTTGGCCCAGGCCTCCGATCCCCTCTCACCCGTTAGAGGAATAAAGGAAGGTCAGGGGAAATCAGACACGCTGGTTAGATTTATTGCTCATGCATATATCTATTGCAGATTAACTGTATAAGTGAACTAGTTGACATACATATCTCTGTGTGTTATAGATGGCTAACAATCTGCCCCGGCTCTTGGATGAAGCTAATAGGACTCTGCAACAGGCAGTTAATGAACATAACAAGGGCAAAAACAAGGGCAAAGATAAGAAGGCATTTGATTTTTATAAGGAGGCATTTGTGCAGTTAGATAATTATAGAAAGGAATTTGACGAGACATATCAGCCCCATTATAAAAACGCAGAAGAATTAGCAACAAAACTACCTTCTGGATCCTCTATAACTGCCACAGCACAATTATGGCGTTTCCCTACGGACTCGTCCCGGACGTCGAGTAATTTTGTGAAGTCGAGTAATGTAAAGTTTGATGATGTGGCTGGACTTCAGGATTGCAAACAGGTATTGATAGAAGCTGCCACGTGGCCTAAAAAGTTTCCTCAATTTTTTACTGGTAAGTTCCTTCTCCATCATTGTATTTAACTTTTGGGTTTTATGATCTCTGCTTTTAGTTAGTTTATCTTGATATTCTTAAGTTTCAATTCTAATAAGAATGGCTGGGTTTTGATCCTCTGTTTAGGGAATCGAAAACCATGGAGGTCTGTATTACTATTTGGTCCACCTGGATCAGGGAAGACCCTTCTAGCAAAGGCAATTGCAGGAGAAGCAGGCTTTCATTTCTCTAGGTAATATTTATATGGAACTTTATATGTTTACATTGAACTTACAATATAAACTTAACTTATGTTATGGACACATAAAAAGTGGAAATTGTTGTACATATTTATAAAAAGCGAAATATATTATACAATTTTTGCAAATGTATTACAACTTTTTGTGTGTTTACAATGTAAATTTACATTACAAGTTCAATGTAAACATATAACTTTTCTATTTATATTTTTAGCAAACCCAATGCCAGTACGTAGCAAACAAATGAATCACAACAACTGATGATGAAAGAATTATACATGGAAAGAGATAAAAGAGCTCATTTTCATCTTCTAGCAAGTGTTACACTTTGTCTAAAATTTCATAAAGGAATGGAAATGAATATAGTGGAAGGAAATGTTTTTAAATAAAAGGAAATGAATGGAAAATAATAGAATATAATGGAATTAAGTAATCTTGTTTGGATGTTTTAAAATAAATAAATATAAAGGAATGGAAGGTAACTAGGTAAGTAACTATATTTGGGAGTAATATAGAGAGTAATGAATGAAATCATTTTATGATGATATTACTATTAGACCCCTATTTTAAAATAAATGACTGAATATATAGGAGTATTTTGGATGTTTCACTTAAAATTTCATTAAACTTAATTTCATCCCCTTTGATTACTCCCAATTTTGGGGGAAACAAACATTGAGCTCTTGAGGGACTAGAGATGAATGAATGTTCTATCCATTTTATTATTTCCCACTTAAACTTCTAAATAAGAAAATGAATTTTCTATTCCTTTGAATAAAACTTCCGAACAAGGGAATGGAATGAATATTTTTTTTAAAATTCTTTTTATTCCATTCTCTCCTTCCAAATGAGGTGTAAATGGAAATACATGTTGTTGATTACACTTACCGATTCATTACTCACTCTTCCCAAAATATAACCAAACTATATCAAACTCCCCTTCATCTTTTCATCAATAGAAGCTACTCCTAATTTTAAATAGATTTCCTATTTCAAATTCTTTCTTTTTCTGTATTCCCGCTTATCCATCTTAATATTTTCATTTCTGCTATACTCATTTTATGGATATGTTGCTTCCTAATCGTCCAACATTCAGTACCATAAAGCATAGCTTGTTATATACTAGTCTTATAAAATTTTCCCTTTATCTTAATAGGTATTCTCCAATCACATAATACTCATGATGCACCTCTCCACTTCATCCATCCTACTCTTATCCTATAATTGACATCCTCTCAATCTCTCTATTTTTATGAATTATTAATCCAAGGTATCGAAAGTTCTCTCTCTTCAGTATCCGTTGAACATGAAGTCTTGTCGTCCCTTTGTTTATGTTTCTATTTTTATTGAACTTATATTCCATGTACTCCATTTTAGTTCTATTAAATGAAGGCCTTTAGATTTAGAGCACCTTGCAAAATTTCTAACTTTGCATTAACTCCACTTCTAGTTTCATCCTCTATACCTACATCATTTGCATAATCCATACACCAAGCGACTTCCTCTTGAATTGATTTAGTGAGCTCACCCCTCACTAGTGCAAAGATATATGGGTTTAATGTTGACCCTTAATGCAAACCTATAGTGATCACTTGTGAGTCCTTAACTTGTTTTACACACTAATTACAGCTTCGTCATACATATCCTTAAGTAACTTAATATAGTTTAGAGGAACTCTTTTCTTTGCCAATACCCACCTCATAACCTCTTTAGGAACCCTATTATATGTTTTCTCAAGATCAATGAAAACCATATGAAGATCTTCCTAGGTCTCTCTATTTTTTTTTATTAGACATCTATGTAAGTGAATAGCTTCCAAGGTAGATCATCCTAGCATAAACCAAATTGATTTTCTGATACTAATGCTTCATTCTTAACCTATGTTCAATCACTCTTTCCTAAAGTTTCACTCAAGTTTAATTTCATGGTACTTAATTTGTACAGTTTTGGATAAACCCTTGTTCTCATAAATAGTAATTAAAGCCTCCACTCTTTAGGCATTTTATTAACATAAACTCATAGGCTTAAGCCTTTTGGATCAAGTAGTGTCCCTATTATTATATTAACTACTCAATTAGAAACTCCCTAATGTGTTATCTCCCCAACAAGTGGAATTAGGGTCCAATGTGGGGTGTGACGAAGGTGGCTAGGTGTTCAGAGTCTTGATTCTTTGAACAACCGAACAATTTCTATCCTCCATTGGGTTATCTAGATTGCTTTACATTAAAAAGTTTATCAACAATTCATGTACAGATTTCCCATAGATGTAGATGTGTTTGCTTTACAATCATTTTATATAGATGGAATGTTGCCAACACATTTACATGTGTACTGTTTATACACAGTATTTCTCCATCAGCCATTGTGTCTAAATGGATGGGAGAGAGTGAACAGCATGTCAAAGATCTTTTTCAAGAGGCTCGTAAAAAACAACCCTCCATTATTTTTATTGACGAAATTGATTCCTTATGTGGCCCACGAGGTGAAAACAATGAGCATGAAGCATCTCGACGAATCAAATCAGAACTTCTTGTACATATGCAGGTATTTTGTTTTCCCTGGAAGTAAATTTGGAGTGATTTGCTCCAAGCTTCATTTATATATATATATATATATATATATATATATATATATATATATATTATAATTCACATGCTTAGATTAAGATTGGGGACAAGTAGTTTGTCAATAACTTATTTTAGTTTATTACTATTCTGTTCAGTAAGAATTTTTTACATTTCATGATATTAGTTGAAAGGCATCTTATTGAACATTTTTATACTTATAAAATGGAATTTGAGGGATATGATGAAAAGTTGAACCGAAATGTTTAGTATGGGTGGCCTAACTAAAGGTATTTAAGCTTAAGTAACTTCAAATCAATGTGGCCCAAAGAAAGGCTATTTTTTCTTTTGAATTTTAGGTTTTAATTTTTTTTTTGTTTTGCATTCTTGTATATATGTCTAATGAGTTGAGGAGAAGTACTTTAATAGCTATCTACAAGAACAATGAGGATGTTCAAAACTGAACAAATTACCGTAAAATTAAACTTATGAATCATGCTTTGAAACTTAAAAAAAAAAAAAATAGATTGAATATAGGTTAAGACATAAAATAACAATATTAGAAAATTAATTTGGTTTTGTGCTAGGACAATCTACCATGGAAGTTACTTTCTTACACAGACATCTAATGGAAAACTATAGAAGCTTGTAAAGATCTTCATACGGGTCTTTATTGACCTAGAGAAAACATATGATATGGTCTCTAGAGAGTTTATGCAGTGGGCTTTGGAGAAGAAAGGCGTTCCTCCAAGTATATTAAGTTGATTAAGTGTTTGATGGAGCTGTATAAGTGAAAGAATCACAAGTAAGATACTGTGACCTATCATTATATATTTGGAGAGACACTCTAGAATCTAAATGCTTTCGATTAAGTTGAACTAAAACATAATATATGCAATATAAGTTTAGTAAAATTATAAATATAGATGAAGGAGATATAAAATTCAATGATCAAGAGATACTAAAGATTAAGAGCTCTTGATATCTTGGATAAATAATTCACAAAGATATATTGAGAGATTGAAGATGATGTGAATTATAGGATAAGAGCATTGTGGATGAAGTGGAGAAACAAAAAAAAAAAAGATTATTTTGTGATAGTAGAATACTTTTAAAATTAAAGGAAAAGTTTTATAAGATTGTTATAAAACTAGATATGCTCTGTGGTACTAAATGATGGGTTGTTACGAAGCAATGTATTTGTAAAATAAGTATATCTGAAATGAGATGGTTAAAATGGATAAGTGGAAATAGAGGATTCGAAATGAAGAAATCCACAAAAAGATAAGGATGACCTTTATTGTTGAAAATGATGAGAGAGTCACTTGAGATGATTTGGTCATAGTAAGAGGAGAGCAACTAATGCACTCGTAGGAAAGGGTGAGGTCAATTCAAGTTGAAGGAAAGAAAAATAATAGAGGAAGACCAAAAATAACGTTAGTAGAAATAGTAAAAAATGACATCAATTAAGGAAGTGACAGAGAGTATGAGTTTGAATAAAATAAAATGGAGGAAAAAAATACATATAGCCGACCTTGATTAATCTGTTGAAGATCGATAGTTGGCCCCAAAACAATTAGGACTAAGGCCTTTTTATTGTTGTTGTTATTGTTATTGTATGCATCCTGTTAATTACCAATTATCCCAAAAGTTTAAACTATTAGAAAAATATAAATTTAATCATTTAACCATAATTCTAACACTTTCTGTAATTTATGGGTCAAAACTTCCCCTTAATAAGTGAGGACCCAATAAGTAGAAATTTAACATTTTAAATGAGAGGTAGAATGAAGATAGAGTTTGAATTCATGATCTCTTGCTCTGATATTATGTTAATTACTGATTGTCCAAAAAGTTTAAACTATTAGAAAATGATGAATTTAATCACTTAATCATAATTCTAACACGTATCTTGTACTAGAGTTTACATTATTTATGATTAAATTTATTAATTAATTTTTTTAAAAAAAGAATTATTAACATACAATAGATGAAAATATGACCAACCATTTCCTTGTTGGCCTTGATTCTTAAACAAAAAAAAAAAAAAAAAATTGTTGGCCTTAAAATTAATGGCAATGTAGTTTGCAATGCAGTTCATAATAACTTTATGTTTTATTAAATAGTTAGAGTTTGAATTAGGTAAGGATATGGTGTAAAATCAATGTTTTGCACTATCCAATAAGAGATTGCCACATAAGATTTTTACTTAAAATTTAATTCATCCAATCACTCCCTATTAACCTTTTAATAAACTCTCAATTTAGTTGGATTTTCAAATGGGTATTAGAAATTTTTTGAGTAAATAGTAATACTTATTAAAACATATAAAAATAGTAATAATAGTGTTTTAAACCGAGTTTATAATGCATTACATAACCAGAGTACAACTACAAAAAAACTTAACATTTGTAGTTGTATATTGAGTTTATAATCAGTGGACACTAGACGCACATAACTAATGTAGGAGAAACATTTTTATTTTTTTTAGCAAACAGTAATACTTATTAGAACACACATAAAAATAGTAATAATAGTGTTTTAAATCGGATTTATAATACATTACGTAACTAGAGTACAACTATAAGAGGGTCTAACCTTTGTAGTTGTATATTGAGGTTATAAACTACGGACACTAGACAAATATATGGTTTATAATGATTGTACTTATTCTCTAATATTTAATAAGATACTATGTCATATTGGGATTAATATTGAAGAGTGTAAAATATATTTTTACACTATATCCTTATAAAATTTAATCTCAAATATTTAATACATGACATTATCATGCGTTGTTTCCTTCTACTCTACATGTAATCTTGAAATGGAAATTTTCTTCAATACATTTCAGGGTGTATGCGATGGTGCGGAACGTGTTCTGATTCTAGCAGCCACAAATACTCCTTATGCTTTGGATAAGGTAAGTAAAAAATAAAATACTTCTAACCTACGGCCATAGATAGAAAAGATTTTATGATCTACGTTGCTTTAGGGTTGAGGCTAATGCAAAGTTAACGTAGGCCATACTGAGGCGTTTTGATTTGCGAATCTATATCCCTCTCCCAAATTTCGAGGCAAGGAAACGCATATTTAAGGTACTTCAGTTCTCGTAATGCAATGAATTTGGAGAATCAAAGCAACTCACTGTACTTAATGCTTTTGTAGTTTGTCTTGTTTAATATCCTCCAGTTTTTTATTTGAGCAGGTTCAGATTGGGGAAACTCCTAGTGAGATTGATAAAAATGGATTGCAGCGTTTAGCTAATTGGACAGCTGGGTTCTCTGGTTCAGATATATCCTCTTACGTAAGTGTCAATTTGACATTAGATGTCAGTATGTCTACAAAGTGATTATACGACTAAAAACTGTTACTTTCAGGTCAAAGATGCACTATATCGGCCTATTCGTACTCTTAGGAAAAAATCCTTCGTTAAAAGAAACAATGTGTGGGTCCCTTGCCATGGTGCTGATGATTCAGAAAAGAAACGAATCAAATCATTCGTTGCTATTGAGGAACTCAACGAAACTAAACAGGTACTAGCTAGGAAACTGATGTTCAAGACAAGAAATCATTCCAAAAAATCATGTTTTTGGCTGAATATTAATTAGTAACTTAATTATGGATAGAATTCTTGAAGATACGTAGACTGCCTTTACTTTAGTAGTTAGTAAATTTATGGGAAAAAGAGAATTCTTAGTTTACATTTATAGATACACAAAATGTGTGCATATAAGTCAATATAAGTTCGGAATTTTTTTTTTTTTTTTTTGTTGAGATAAGAGATAGAATATTATTTATTAAAAAGTATAAGAGGTACGGGCTACATACCAGCACCAGGGAAAGAAAGCTGTTAGAAATACTGAATTCAATAGTATTGTATTTCACCCTGAAAGAATATACATGAGTGCCTTTATATAGTAGGCATATGAGTGCAGTACAAGTAAATATGAGTGCTATACAAATAAACTAGTTTGGGCCTAAAGCCCACAACACTATACATGTTAACAGCTCCCCTCAAACTCAAGGTGGATGTGAGACCAACTTGAGGTTGTCAACCAAAGTACGAAGGCGTCTCTTAGGATGTGACTTGGTGAAGATATCTGCAAGTTGATCTGTAGAGGAGACTGAGATTAGCTTGAGAGCACCATGGACAAGATGATAACGGATAAAATGACAATCGATCTCGATGTGTTTAGTCCGTTCATGGAAAACATCATTGTGAGCAATATGAATGGCACTCTTGTTGTCACAATAAAGAGGAGTAGCAGAGGATGTAGACACACCTAAGTCTTTGAGAAGCCATCGTAGCCAAAGAAGCTCAGATGTGGTATCAGCAAGGGCACGATACTCTGCTTCAATACTAGAATAGGCCACATGAGTTTGTTTCTTACTTCGCCAAGAAATCAGAGAAAAACCAAGAAGAAAGCAATAACCAGTGGTGGACCTTCTGCCCAATCGGCATCAGAAAATACACGGAGAACAAGAGGAGACCGAGCAGAGTAGAAAAGACCATGGAAGAAAGTGCCCTTTTGGTACCGAAGAATGCGTAGAACAGCAGCATAGTAAGTCGATCGTGGAGCAGACAGATACTGGCTCACCTGGTGAACAGCATAGGAAATGTTTGGACGACTAACAGTAAGATAAACTAGGCTGCCAACTAAGCGTCTCCACGCGCCAGCCTGATCCTGCTAACGTCAGCCCTAGCCACATCAGCTGCCACGTCATTTGCCACGTCAGCCGGCCACGTCATCGCTGACGTCACCTTCCAGTGTGCTGCTGACGTCACCAACCACGTAATCCTTTTATGTTATTGTGTTCTATACTTTATGCTTTCGCTTCCGCATCCATAATAGCATATTTAATATGGTGTATCAATGCTAATATTTAACATGGTATCAGAGCTACCTTCCTATGGTCATGGTTTTCTGTCCTTACAGTGTATTAAGAGCAATCTTTGTCTTCCTTGGTATTTCTTCGCTGCGTTCATCCTCTTTGGTTTTCCACTACTGCTGTCAAAATTCTCCGGTATAGTCATGTCACCGTTAGAAGTCGCATCAATACTGCAAGACCATTGCCTTTCTCAAGCCACCGTTACAGAGCCAAACTTCATTCAAGGGATCTTTTCAACCTAATCAAATCTCAAGATTTCATCAAGTTTCCATCTTGAGTTTGAGAGGGGGTGTTAAAGATATATTAGCCCATTAGCATAAGCCCAAACCTAATTCTACTTTGTGTGCAAGCCAAGTTTCCTACTTGTACTAGAAGTCTATTAGTTTAGGGTTTAGTCTATTATATATACACATGTTATGGTTCATTGTAACACAAGATTTGTTCTACACTCTAATATATTATTAATGTAACCCTTTAGGGTTTCCTCCGTGGATGTAGGCCGTTAGGCTGAACCACGTAATCCTTTTGTGTTATTGTGTTATATACTTTATGCTTTTGCTTCCGCATTCATAATAGCATATTTAACATGGTGTATCAATGCTAACGTGGCTAGAGCTGACGTCAGCAGGATCAGGCTGGCGCGTGGAGGCGCGTGAGCAGGAGGTTCGGCGCGTGACCTTTAGTGCAGATACTTTGGGCGGCGCGTGAGGACACGTGGAGACTCCGATTACTGTGGGGTTTTCACGAACAGGTAGATTGGAGCAAGACGATCTTCGTGGTACCCTCGGAAAATTTTTCGGAGCAATATTCACGGCGATGCCGGAAAAGGCAATGGTCTTTGTAATGTTCGAACTCCTCAACGGCGACTGCTACAGGTTCAGAACCTGAGGACGATGTCTGGAAGACTCGAAGGTTCAACGGCGAAAGGCTGTGGCAGTTGTTGTGACAGCGGAAGCAGTATTAAGAATGGAGTTACACTAATAAAAACAAGACTGCGAAGAAAAGGTCAGAGCAGTGGCTCTGATACCATGTTAGAAATACTGAATTCAATAGTATTGTATTTCACCCTGAAAGAATATACATGAGTGCCTTTATATAGTAGGCATATGAGTGCAGTACAAGTAAATATGAGTGCTATACAAGTAAACTAGCTTGGGCCTAAAGCCCCCAACACTATACATGTTAACAAAAGCCATATGTAGAAAAGACAAACTACCCAGATATCACAGCGCCACAGGCTTACAATATGGAAAAAACCACGCTAGGGCACTGATAGAGAAAAAACTAAGACAAAAGACAAACGAAGCCGAAGTCCCACACACCACAATACAGAGCTTTCAAACCACAACACTACAATACAGAGTTTGCAAAAAACAACACCACAATACTCTGATACTCTGCCAGGAAACCGAGTGCCCCTTCCAGGATTACTTTAGGGTGTTGCTGAACATGTTCAAAGTAATATTTATTTCTAGCATTCCATAGCGCTGAGGATATTGTCACCCATCTATCCAACTCCATCTCTGGTTCTGGGAGCCGATCAACAAGCATCCAGAACAGAGCAAAGAATTCCCTAGCATCATTGGGACATTTCTGAATTTTACCTCTACGAATCGCCCATGCATTTCTTGCTAAAGGACACTCTCACACCGTGGGTCCGCCATAACTTTCCTCCGATGCAAGTTTTCTCTTGCTGGCAAAATATTGGAGCAAGCACGCTACACAAACATACGAACCTTGGGTGGAACTTTTAATGTCCAAAAGTCCTCATGTAAAATAGGACTGAAGAAAAACTCAAAAGAGGGCAGGGTGTTAGTATACTGGAAAGAAAAAGAAAAAAGACCGTGTGTCACTCAATTGCATTGATTCATGTTTGGTGTTGATTTTCTCTTCTATTAACATAGGCTGATTCTTTTTTTTCTTTTTCTTTTTTGTCAAGTTTGTTTGTAGTAGTATTTTAAGACCCCTATGTCCACTTTGAATTTTCATATTCATTCGTGTCTCTGGAAATTGATGACTTGCAGATCCAGGTACCAAAGATCACATTAGAGGATTTTGAAATAGTGCTTAAAAGACATAAGGCAACTGTAAAAGATGCTGAACTTGAACAGCTTGAGAAGTTCAACAAGGAGTTTGGGTTTTCCAGTGAAATGTAGAGACACGTTGGTGGTTGTTGTTTGTTGTTTGTTTTGTTTGTTTGTTTTTTTTTTTCTGAGTAACTGTTGTCCATATGCTTGTGTAATCTGAACTTATCTCGGTGAGTTACGTGTGTCAGTTTTGTTAATTAGAAGCTTTCCTACCCGTTTGCTTTTTGTCCTACTTTTTATATTACAAAAATGCAATAGAACTAGCTTTTCTTTAATAAATCTATTAACAATATAAAAACAGCCAATAGACTTAGAAATAGTTTTAGAAATAGTGATTTGGTTTGGTCATGTTTTTAGATTCATTCTAATGCTACTAAAAAACCTCAATTTCGTACTTATTCAAGGTATTTGGTCAATCTGGTGAGATGAATTTTTTTTTTCTTCTCAAGTACATCGATTTGTTTTTGTTTTATATTATATTATCTATATATAAAAAGAGCAAATGCCTTAAAGCTATAGTAGCTTCGCAACAATATTTTTGGTTTGTTCAATTTGTATTGTTTCACTAGCCCCTTTTTATTTTTTGAATGTGAAAACTACAATAGTTTTGCTACATTATTTTTGGTTTGTTTAATTTGCAATATTTCACAAAATAATAAAAAATATTAACATAACAAATTAGCACAATATTTTCACAATTGTTGAGGTGTTAATTTCTTATAGGTCAAAATAAAATATTATATTGGAACTAACCACAACCTAAAAATAAAGGTATTGTGAAAAAAAAAGTGTTATATTTACGACATTTTTCACAACGTAACAAATCATAGGTGGTAAATTGTTATTGGTTCTAATTTAAACTTGCTAATGAAATTACTTTTTTGCCCATTAATAACAACCTGTAACAATCTACTATTTATAATTTGTTATGAAAATATCGTGGACATAACATTTTTTTATGTGAAAATGTTAAGACATCTTGTTGTCGTCACAATATTTTCAAAATTACTGAGCTGTCAATTCTTTACAAGTCAAAATAAAATATAACAAAATTATAAAGGTATTTTGAAAATGTTGTGCCATTTTTGTGTTTCTAGAAATTTTTTGTTTGTTTAGTCAACTTTGTTGAGCCAAAATTCACTGTTTCACATACAATTTTTTTGGGTAGACTTTTTGTATTTTGTTTTTCTTTACGCACCATTTTATGTAAAAATACATAGTTTTACAACAAAAAAAAAAACTTAGGATAAAAACACTTTTCATCCTTTATGTTTGAGGTAGTTTACAATTCCTCCTTAAACTTTAGACTTAAGCAATTTTTCCTTTAATATTTTGAAAAAGAGCAAATATGTCATATTGTGATTCTCTCAATTAAACCCTAATGAAAACTTATGATTCTTAAAATATTTTATTGTATAATGTCTAAAATACTCCTACTAAATTTTAACATTGAAAAAATTTTCTTCACGTATTTTTAGTTTTAGATGATAGTAATGATTGGAAAGTTAGAATGATGATATAAGGTGTTTTATTTGTTATCTAAAGAACATTGATTTTCTAGGTTTAAACTTTCAAAACATATAATTATCTAATGGAAAATTCAATTACGCATGCCTTTTGTTATCTTTTTATTTATTTATTTTTTCTTTTCTTAGCAAAACTGAGTTGCTGATTGTTAAAAGATGATGATATTCGTTATCATTCTTAGAAGTTTTTATTGAGTGGATATATTGCCTTTAGCAAATAGGTACTTAAAAACTATTATCGTATAATAGATATTTATATGTTAAATAGAAAAACATATAATTATCAAATGGAAAATTCGATGACACATGCCTTTTGTTATCTTTTTGTTTATTTATTTTTTCTTTTCTTAGCAAAACTCAGTTGCTTATTGTTGAAAGATGATGATATTCGTTATCATTCTTAGAAGTTTTTATTGAGTGGATATATGTTAAATAGCTACCTTAACTTTGTGTGTGATCAAAATTCTTATGCTAAAATTATCAAAAGAAAATCTTATACAAATGATATTAACTTTTTATGACATAATTATCAAAATTCTTAAAATTAATGTCTCTTTTGATTAATGTAAATCTCTATGTACTTTAAAAATTAAATGATTTATATATTTGTTTTGTGATATAAATAAAATTTAGAATTGATCTTACTTATCACTCTTATTCCACGGCAAGCATGTGCCTTACATGTGCTACCCTAACTAGTATAAATAAATAAATAAACTAACTTTTACGTTTTTTACTCACCATGGGATTAACTACCATGTCATCTGATGTCATGTGATTGTTCCAGAAAAGGTTAGAGAAACAACTATTTTATATATATACTCGAAAGTGACCACCACATATCCTTGGCGCAATGACCACTCTATAAGTATAAGTACTTGTGAAGTGCAGGCCAAAGGTCAGGGTTTAAGTCTCCAAGAGGGAGTTTTATACACATATATACTTAGATTAGATTAGAATAAAATTTATATCTTGTAAAAAAAAGAAAAAAGAAAAAAGAAAAGAAGCAAAATCTTGTGACTACCAACTATAGAGTTTGCACAAGTGGCAAATTAATGTCAAGTAAGGCCACCCCAAAAAGTCAATTAAAAAAAGGTTTAATTTAACCAATCTAATGCCTTAAGGTTTACATCACACAAATAAATCCTATTTCAGAATAAGAAAAATGAACAAAGAAAGAGAATATTAGAAAAGAAAAGGAGGAAAAAGACAATCAATTCTTAAAATTGAATATATACCCAAACAACAAGCCGATTTTTCCCCTATTTAATAACTCAAGTGACATATTAGATTTCACAAGAAATCTGGAGAAATCAAATAACAGGTCTCAAGACCATTGGTTACAAATATCTAAAGCCCAAACTTTTCCATGTACATTAGGAGCTTCCAAATAACCCTGTTAGGTTCTAAGACTTTAGAAATTAGAACTTCAATATGTATTATGTTGGTAAACCATGATTAAAACATAGAGTCTAGGTTTAGGCTTGCTTAAAGCGTGGTTTTATGTAAAATTGGAATCGAGTGATTGCAAGATTTAGTGGTCAAAATATGCAAGGCTCGATCGATCGAAAATTAGACTCGATCTATCAAAACTAGTACAGATTTAATTTTCTTCAGAAACTCCAAATCAGCCCAAGCTCAAACGACGTGTAGGGTTAAGTGTTTTACTTCAAGTATAAAAGGAAAAACCCTAGCTATGTTTTAGAAGTCTGTGAAGAGTTGTGTGTTGAATCTTCTGTGAGATCTAGAGGTGTTTACCTCTATACACACACATAAAGTTGTCAAGATCAAGATTCACGTCAAGAACTTGACGATCTCTCCGGTTGCTGTATAAACAACTTTAAAAAAAGATCTGAAACCTTTGAGTGGAGTCTCAAAGTCACAAGTAGGAGAACTTATGGTTGGTGCAAATCAAAGAAAGAAGTACTTTGTGGACTTGGAGTTGTTACGTGGTCGGGATAGTAAGTTTTCTATACGAGGTAGCAATAGGATGTTAGTGGTCTAAGTTCTATTGTAAAAGCTTCAATTCTTTCATAGTGGATCTATTTTTACCTTGAGAATAGTTAGGTTAAATCCTCCCCAAGTTTTTTACCGGTTAGGTTTTCTTGAGTTATCATATCGTGGTGCTCTTTATATTTCCGCATTATTTGCATGCTATGATATTATTGTGTTAACCTAGATTTGAATAATTTATCTAAATAATCACTTGAATAAATAACTATGCTAATCTACTTGTGTTAAGGGGTCTAAAAACATACAAGTGGTATCAGAGTGGGTTAGCTCTTGTGTTTAGATCTTTTGATCTAAGAGTTGATCATTAACCCTTGTTGTCATGGAACATAGTCACTCTCTTATGATCCCTCCTCACTTTGATGAGAACAACTACTGAAAAGTAAGGATGAAAGCCTTCTTGAAATCTATTGATGAGAGAGTGTGGAATTCCATTGAATACGGATGGGAGCAACCAACTATTCCTTTTAGTGAGTGGTCAACATCTCAAAAAGAGGCAACTGATTTTAATAGCAAAGCCATGAATGCTATTTTTAATGCTGTTTCTATGGAGGAATTCAAGAGAATCTCAAATGTTGAGATTGCTCATATTGCATGGAATATTCTCCAAATTTTGCATGAAGGCGCAAATGCAGTTAATATTAATAAGTTGCAGTAATTAACAACTAGATTTGAAAGCATTAGAATGCCTGATGATGAGTGTTTTGATAAGTTCTTTGCTAAGCTTAATGATATTGTTAATTCTGCTGATAATTTGGGCGAAATTTATTATCAACCTAAGATTGTTAGGAAGATTTTTAGATCCTTAACTGAGGACTTTAGACCCAAAGTGACTGTCATTACTAAAAGCAAGGATGTAGACCCCATCCCTATTGATGAGCTTGTAGGATCTTTCCAGTCCTATGAGCTAGACCTACCCAAAATAAACAAATCCAAGGCTTTTAAGTCAGTTGATGATATTGATGGGAATGGATTTGATGATGAACTCTCTTCTACAGAGATTCCTTATCTTACCAAGAATTTTAGAAACTTTCTTAGGAACAACAACAGAAGGGCAAGAGGTAAAAACAATGAACCTACTAAAGTTAATAATGTTGATAAATCAAAAGAAGAAATTGGTCAAACCTCTAGTAATTCTCTAGGTCAACATTGTTTTGATTGTCAAAGTTATGGTCATGTGAAATCTGAATGTCCTACATTCTTGAGGTCAAAGGATAAAGTTATGGTTGTAACCCTTAGTGATGATGAAGTTTCTGATCAAGAGTCTGGTGGTGATGAAGATGGAAATTTCTTTGCTTTCACAGCAACTGCTGCAATTGATGAGAGTATTGTGGTTGAAGAGAACCCTTTTGATGGGGAACTCTCTGAGTGTGCTGATTTGCAAGAAACTTTTAATAAGCTATGCAAGGTTGCTGCAAAGTATGAAATGAGTGTAGACTTAGGTCTAAAGAAGATTTCCACTCTTGAACTTGAAAAGAAAATTTTTTTTGCTGGATTTGCTTGATGCTAATGAATTGGTTAACAAGGTGAAGACTGAAAACATGATATTGCTTGATAAAATTAAGAACCTAGAACTAGAATTATCTGTAGCTAGAGAATAAACAAATAGATCTGTTAGTTCTAAACTTGATCAAATTCTGAGTGTTCAGAAGTCTCCCTTAGACAAAATAGGTTTAGGTTTTGTTGATAGCATCTCTGTTCCTGAAACTCATTCCACAAATTTTGTTCCTTTGTCTGAGCCACTTGAGATTGAGGTTGTCAAACCAATAGAAGTTACTCCTGCTCTTAGGAAGATTAGGGTTGATCTTAAAGAGTCTACGCCTAAGAATCCTAACCTCCCTAAGGACAAGAAGCATGATAAACCTTTGTGGGTTTGCCATTTTTGTGGAAAGGCTGGGCACACTCACCCAAACTGCTTTAAGTTGCAAGCTGGAAAGCAAGCAAATAAACCAAAAGTATCTATACTTCAAGCACAAGATCTTATGGTACTTATTGGTGAATTGGTAAAGGCTTTAAACTTTATACCAATTCTAGAGTTGCTCATCATTCTAATATGAATAATAACTCCAAAACTAGAGCTGCATATAAGAAGTTTTGGATGCAAAAGGCTCAATCTAATTGAGTTTTTCTGACATGGTCCTTGTGCTTCATCTCAAAATCTTTTGTGACCATTCTTTTCTTGGAGTTTTTCTTTCTTTTTGCTTTTAGGATTTGCATTGCATTACATTCATGCATTTTATATTTGGTTGTTTTTGTTTGTTTCTTTTAAATAAATAAAAAAAGGGAAAATACAAAAAAAAAAAAATGGAAAGAGGGATGTGGAAGGATGTGTTTTGTATTACATATCTTGGATTTATAGTTAAGATTGGTCATATTATTTTTTATATAACATGCCTGTGTACCTTGTTTAGCTTGAATGAGCTTATTTTTCTGCACTTTGCTAGTTTTAGCTATGTAGTGCATGTTGTGTGGGAGTTGTTTATATCTTTTGATCACATGATCTTGATTTTGAAGTCACATGTTTTTTATTGTAAGGACTAAAAAATCCTAAGAGAAAGGCATAAATAACTATCTCACCATTGTTTACTAGCCAATCATGAACACCTTAGTGCATATCGTAAGATTTTGTGCTTAAGAAAATGTAGCACATGCACAAAAAGAAAATAAGGTGTAGCATTGGAATAAAAAAAAATATATAATAAAATAATAAAAATAGTGTGTACAGTATAAGGCTTAAAAAAAATTAATTACATGATTGCAAGCTTGTTTTCTAGGAAATGTGAGAGTTATATGATGTAACTTTTTAGGTGATATTCACTTTCAAACTTATGTGATGAATAATGTAAAAATGGTGATTGATTACTATTTACATATCACCTCACATGTATTTCATGTTGTTACTAGTTGCACACACTACACAAGTTATTCTTTGCTAAACTTAGTACATGAAATTGTGTGTGAATTTGGTTTGGCTATCCAAGATTATATGTTCTTTGATTTTAATACAAAATATGTTCATTGATTGAATTTTGGGGACAAAATTTGTCATAATCTTGTTTTTGGAAGATCTGGGTTGAAATCAAGTGTTTTTGAAAAACTTTTAAACTCATACTCATACATTTCATTCAAGAAATAAGTTGGTTTGAGTGTTTTTTGCATTAAACTTTTGTTGTTTTTCAAAAATTCAAATTTTTCAGATTTTCGATTGATCGAGTGTGTTCTTCGACAGATCGAAAATGCCTTAGTTTTTAAAGCTTGGATCTGCCTGGTTTGATTAATGCTTGATTGGTGCTTGATCAATTGAATCTGTGTTTCGATTGATCGAATCCAATTCTCAATCGATCGAAAATTTTAAAATTTCTGAGTAATAGCTTCTGCATGGCTCAATTGGTACCCGTTCAGTACTCAACCGAACAAATTTTGAAAGAAATCTTTTTAAAAAAAGCTTTTCACTCATGTGTTCTTCACTTTTCAAAAGCTTTTCTTATTCTTTTCCTTCTTTCTCTTCCTTGACCGATCCAATATAAGGCTCTTTTTCGTTTTCTTCCTCAAATTTGTCCGAGGTTTTTGTCTTCAAGCATTGGTAAGATCTTTATACCCTTTCCTTTTCAATTTAATTACATGTTTCATGCATTTTTCTTTGAAATTTTTGAAAAAAAGAAACTTGGGATTTTTTATTTTTCAGTTGTTTTTAACCATATTTGTTCTTTGGGTTTTTGTTCTTGGATGTTATAAACATGATTCCCATGCATTAATTTGATTAATTTGGTGGTTTGAGAACAATTTGAAATTCTAGGGTTTGGAATTTTGAGAAAATTAGGGATTTTGTTCAATTGGACTTAAATTGATGAAATTGGCTTGTGAAATTGATAAATTATATCATTATATGATGTTTCCTAACTAGTGTGATGACTAATTGATCAATTTGATTTGGTTTTGAAATTGGGTTTTTCAAAATTTGGGGTTTTTGGGTTAAAACTCTTTGTTCAAGTCAATTGTTGGTAAATGTTTAGAAATTGAACAAATTTTTATGCATTAGAGCATGCATAAAATGTGCATTCATTACATGCATCATATAGATTGTTATTTGTTGATGAATTTTGTGCTCTAACCCTCTCTAATACAATTTGCCCTTGGTTTTTGTTTTGTTTTTGTTTTCCTTTTCTTCTGTACTCTTAGAATCATGGTTAGGAAGACTAGAGCAAAGAAAACCTCTACCCCATCCTCTTCTGATTTCCAGAGCGATAGGTTTAGGTTTAGGAAAAACCAAGAAGATTATGAGAAGCTTAATGTGTTTAGACCGGTGTGGGCTGAGCGTAGGGTTATCCTAGATGAGGTAGATTTCGAGATTCATAGGAATTTTAAGTGTAGAGGTTAGTTACCTCTCTTAGATGTTGAGCATCCCCTTCCGACTGCTTTGATTAGAGTGTTCTATTTGAACATCTCTATCCACTTCGACGTTTCTAACATTCAGTTTGTGAAGAGTTAGAGGGATAATTCATCTCGGCCGCCTTTGGGAACGATTAATGTCATCCTCGCAGCTCCAGGCAGGACCAGTTCCTGTCCTACTAGGGTGATGTCCGTATCACACCTTCTCGCAGAGGAATCTGGCTCCAAGCCAAAGAGAATTAAAGGTGCTTCCCTACCTATCTTGGGCTTCTCGGACGAAGATAAAGTTGGGACCATCCACCGCATGATGATGCCCTGGTGGTTACTCTGAGGATAGGGAACTACAATGTAAAGAGGGTGATGGTCGATCAGGGCAGTGGTGCGGATATTATGTACCCTAATTTGTTTAAGGGGCTTAACCTGACGCTTGAAGATCTTACGGCTTACGATTCGCCATTAATAAGCTTCAAAAGGAAGGCAGTTGTTCCAAAGGGACAAATTCGCTTGCCGGTGCAGTCAGGTCCGGAAACAGTTGATGTAGATTTCATAGTGGGTGATGCTTATTCCCTATATACGGCCATCGTTGCAAGGCCTTGGCTGCATGCGTTGGGTGCTGTTTCCTTAACCTTGCATGTCAAAGTGAAGTTCCCGTCGGGAGGACGGATCAAAGAGATTCTCAGTAGCCAATCAATAGCAAGGCAGTGCATTTCGGCTGCGGTGCTACTCTAGACTGAACTGAAGTCCTCGACCTCAGCTGCGAGAGGCTTATAGCAATTAACGACTCTGGATGCGCCCGACGTGGTGACAACAGAGGAGGCAACGTGTGAAGAATTAGAGAGATTTGTTATTGATGATGACCCCGAAAGGTTTTTTCAGGTTGGGGTTCGGCTACCACATCAGGAGAAGGTGGAGTTGGTAAAGTTTCTGAAAAACAATATCAACGTGTTTGCATGGGATCCTTATGAGGCTCCGAGAGTTTATCCAAGTTTCATTTGTCATCATTTGAACGTTAATCCTGCCGTTACTCCCAAGAGACAACCACCTCGGCGTTCCTCTAAAGAGCATGCCGAGGCTGTCAAGGAAGAGGTGCTCAAGCTCAAAAGGGCTGGGGCTATTAAAGAAGTTTTCTACCCAGAATGGTTGGCACATACTGTTGTAGTAAAAAAGAAGAACGAGAACTGGAGAGTATGTGTGGACTTCACAGACCTGAACAAGGCTTGTCCCAAAGACTCATTTCCAATGCCTTGCATAGATCAGCTGGTGGATGCCACAGTTGGACATCCTCGGATGAGTTTTTTAGATGCCTTCCAAGGCTATCACCAAATACCTTTGGCGCTGGATGATCAGGAGAAAACCGCCTTCATTACTCCTACAGGAAATTATCACTATAAAGTGATGCCATTTGGTTTGAAAAATGCAGGGGCTACCTACCAAAGAATGATGACCAGAATGTTTGAGTCGCAGCTTGGAAAGACTATTGAGGTATATGTGGAAGATATGGTGGTAAAGAGCAAGACGGTACCTATGCATGTGAAAGATTTGGATGACACCTTTCAAACACTTAGAAAGCACAAGTTGCACCTTAATGCCTCTAATTGTTCTTTTGACGTGGGTTCTGGTAAGTTCCTAGGCTATATGGTGACTCACAGAGGGATAGAGGTGAATCTAGCGTAGGTCAGGGCCATCCTTGGCTTGCAACCACCTCGGAATCCGAAGGAAGTCTAGAAATTGACTGGGATGACTACTGCTCTCAGTAGGTTTATCTCTTGGTCCGCTGATAGGTGTAGACCCTTTTTCCAATTGCTGAATAAATGGAAAGGATTCCAATGGACCGAGAAGTGTGCTTTGACTTTTCAACAACTTAAAGACTGTCTTTCTCGGCCACCTATCATGTCTCGGCTAAAAGTTGATGAAGTCCTATTTGCATACATAGCTATAGCTATCCATGTTATCAGTTTGGTTCTAATACAAGACGACAGTGGGGTACAAAGACCGGTGTACTACATTAGCAAATCTCTGGGTGAAGCTGAGGTGCGTTATCTACCTCTGGAGAAGGCGATCCTGGCCGTAGTGCATGCTACGCGAAAGCTTCCATATTATTTCCAATCCCACACCATTGTGGTTCTAACTCAACTTCCTCTCAAGTCGGTGTTGGGAAGTGCTGATTACTCAGGGAGGATAGCCAAATGGGGAACTATTCTAGGATCCTTCAATATCAAGTATATGCCTTGCACCTTCGTGAAGGGCCAGGTCCTACCTGACTTGGTGGCAGAATTTGCCGAACCCTCGTTGGAAGAAACAGTAAAGGAGTTGCACATGGATGAAAAATCAGTTAGCATGATTATGTGCAAGGGGCTTCCGATGTGGAAAATATATGTTGACGGTGCAGTGAACCAGAAAGGATCGGGAATCGGGCTTGTTTTGGTCTCTCCTGAAGGAATTACCTTTGAAAAATTGCTGAGATTGGCGTTCTCGGCCACCAATAATGAGGCTAAGTATGAAGCTATATTGGTAGGTATGGACATGGTCTAGAAAATGGGGGAAAGGTCGATTCATATGTTCTCGGATTCTCAATTAGTCGTGGGCCAGGTTATGGAGACCATAGAGGCTAAGGATCCTAGAATCCAAGAATACCTAACCAAGGTTAAATGTTTACAATCCAAGTTTGATTCTTTCGTCCTAACATATGTTTCTAAAAGTGGAAACACCCATGTAAACTCATTGGCCACGTTGGCAACATCCTCGGCCAAAGGTTTGCCAAGGCTTATCCTCGTCGAAGATTTGCTGAGACCTACTTCAACAGCTGCAAGTGTCATACGTATTCATTAGGTAAGACTCGGACCTGCTGTGTGTACACCTTGAAGCGACAGAGGCACTTTTGGAAGAATTGCATGAGGGGATTTGTGGAAGTCATACTAGAGGAAGATCCTTAGCCCATAAAGCTTTGACCCAGGGGTATTGGTGGCCTAATATGTAGAGAGAGGCTCAGGACTACGCGAGAAAATGTGACCAATGCCAGAGATTTGCTCCCAACATCCATCAGCCTAGCAGTGTCCTTAATCCTTTGTCTAGTCCCTAGCCGTTTGCTCAATATGGGTTGGATATAGTTGGGCCTTTCCCAAGGGCTGTGGAAAATAAAAGGTGGCTACTTGTGGGAACTGATTATTTCACCAGGTGGGTTGAAACTGAGCCTCTGTCAAATATTAGGGATGTAGACGCCAAGAAGTTTGTTTGGAAGAACATTATCACTAGATTTGGAATACCTCACGCGTTTATTTCAAATAATGGTGTGCAGTTCGATAGTAAAGCTTTCAGAAAATATTGCGGTGACTTGGGCATCACAAATAGATACTTTTCTCCAGCTTATCCTCAGAGAAATGGGCAAGCCGAGACCATTAATAAAGTTATAGTCAGTGGACTCAAGAAGAGATTGGATGACGCAAAGGGTAGATGGGTAGAAGAGTTACCACACGTTTTGTGGACGTATCAAACTACACCGTGAAGATCTACAAGAGAAACACCCTTCTCCATGACTTATGGGGCTGAGGCAGTGATACTTGTGGAATTTGGGTTTCCGACAGCAAGGACAAGCTCTTTCGACCTAGACAATAACGATGGTTTGCTGGAGAAAAGCCTGGATCTGGTTGAGGAACGGCGAAAGGCCGCCATGATTCAACTGGCTTATTATCAGCAGAAGCTCAAGCGAGGATACGATACTCATGTGAAACTAAGGCCGCTTGCACCTAGGGATTTAGTTTTGGGGAAAGTCATGGGTACTTACAAGAATCCAGCGTGGGGAAAGTTAGCACCTACCTGGGAGGGACCGTATCGAATCACTTCTGTTGCAGGTATAGGGTCATATCGTTTAGCTGATCTAGATGAAAAAAATTGTACAACGCCCTTGGAATGTAAATAACCTACGAAGGTATTAGTATTAATGAAAGATACTTTTGTCATGATTGTTCAAATACCATTATGTTGTATTGCGATCTATTTGTTACGAATATCAAACAGAAACTTGGTAATGTATGGTCCTCGGACCGCATACCTTGTGGAAATTGATATCTTATTTAAATGTTAAACAGAACCTTAGTTACGTCGAGTCCTCAGACCTTCTACTTTGGGGAAATTAACATTGCGATCTATTTGTTACAAATATCAAACAGAAACTTGGTAATGTATGGTCCTCGGACCACGTACCATGTGGAAATTGATATCTTATCTAAATGTTAAACAGAACTTTAGTTACGTTGAGTTCTTGGACCTTCTATTTTAGGGAAATTAACATTGCGATCTATTTGTTACAAATATCAAACAGAAACTTGGTAATGTATGGTCCTTGGACCATGTACCTTGTGGAAATTGATATCTTATTTAAATGTTAAACAGAACCTTAATTACGTCGGGTCCTCGGACCTTCTACTTTGGAGAAATTAACATTGTGATCTATTTGTTACGAATATCAAATAGAAACTTGTTAATGTATGGTCCTCGGACCACGTACCTTGTGAAAATTGATATCTTATCTAAATGTTAAACAAAACCTTAGTTACGTCGGGTCCTCGGACCTTCTACTTTGGGGAAATTAACATTGCAATCTATCTGTTACAAATATCAAACAGAAACTTGGTAATGTATGGTCCTCGGATCACATACCTTGTGGAAATTGACATCTTATTTAAATGTTAAACAGAACCTTAGTTACGCCGGGTCCTCGGACCTTCTACTTTAGAAAAATTAACATTGCGATCTATTTGTTACAAATATCAAATAGAAACTGGGTAATGTATGGTCCTCGGACCACGTCTCTAAGCATCAAACAGAAACCACGTCTTGTGGTTACATGTTTCATAGAAGTTTCTGTCCGGTGGTTACATGTTTCATGGAAATTGACTTATTGATAAACTGTGATAAGATTGATGGTTTGCTTTTATATCCTGAACTAAATATAAAGTTAAATCTTAGACTGTATGTTGTTGTACTTTATTTATTACAATCCATGCATATACTTGACATTAAGGTAAAGCGAATTAGTATTTTACTATTGGAGATTGAAAATCAGTTAAGGAACGACCCTTCAAGTTTCTCATTAATCTTTGTCAAGAAATACATTGGAAATGAAACTTTGAAGTAAAAAGCCCTAATACCAAAAAATTTAATACATGAAGAAAGTGGGGTCCTATCTGGCCTATGCTTTAAGTCTTGGTGGGGGGATCCTACTTGGACTTGCTGGCAGCTTCTTTGGTCTTGTCCTCCTCCTCTGTTTGTTTAAGCTCTGACTCGAATGAGGTCTGGACTTGTTTCCCTTTTTCCTTTGCCACTGGTGGAGGAACGTTTGGTTCGGCATCCTTGCTTGGACGCTTCTCGGCTTCGCCACCTCGGTCCTTCTCTTTCTTAGAACCAGCAAGTTCTTTAGGATGTGGAATGAGCTCTGGAATGACGGATGGCTGTGTTGGAGGCACTATCTCGGGGGTCGGCATGGCAGGAGGAAGCTCTTTGAATACTTGGATGTCCCGAGGAATCCAATTGTTCTCGGATTTCCTCAATTCTGAGGTCGAGGGAACTCCCGCCACGTTCAGAGCTTCTGCCCATACTTGTTGGCAGTATTCCTTACATAGCTCTGCCAGCTCTTCTGTCAAGCGATCTTCTATTGTTTCAACCCCTTCATTGAAAGCAGCCTTCTTGGCAGCCTCCATGTTTTCCTTAAGGGTACAAGCCTCTTCCCTCACTCAAGCAAGCTATTTATTCAAGCCAAAGATTTCTTCCTGAGCTTTAGACAAGTCCTCGTCTCTCTAGCGTAGGAGTTTTCGCTGCCCCTCCACCTGTGTTTTGATCGTTTTGAGGCTAACATCAGCACCGTTTCTCTCCCTTTTTTCGTCTACCAACTTCTTGGTTAGATCCTCATTCTCCACTAGGGCTTAGCCTAAGGCCTTCTCGGTCTCAAGTCTGACCTGCAGTTCGGCTGTAGCCCTTTTTCGAGAATCTTCCACCCATCTTTCTGCAGCAAAGACTTCTTGAACGGTCTGCATTGAAATATTAAACAAATGCATTCTTAGTGAAGCAAATTCAAGGTTCATACACGCGAACGTACGATAAAAGGTAATGAAAGCAGTAAGATGGAAGTAACTAAAGGACACTTACCAAAGCCAAGTCCCTTTTCAAGGAGAGAAAGAGATATGGCTGAGTCATCTTATCTAGAGCCTCCATATCCTTCGGCAAGAGGAGAGGCTACTCTAGTGCGTATACCAGGTGGTGAGCATGTCCTTGCTAGAACACCCTAATGCTGGACTAGCAGGAAATAGGGGCCCCATCTAGTTTTAGCTCAGGAGACCAATTAGCATGTGCTCGGTGTACCTCGGTCAGGTCACGGTTGTCCCCACTTTCTACCGAGGAGGCACGCAGTTTACTTTTGCCTGCTTTCTGTTGTTGTTTAAGTTTCTTCTGTCTCTCCACCTCTGCATCCTCAACTTCGTTCTTCCTCTTCCTCTTAGGATCCGAGGTGTGAATCTTAGGATCAATGGGAGGAGGAGGTGGTGGCGCAATGGGAGGGGGCTGTGATCCAACCGCGTCCTTTCTGGAAGCCTGTGTGCCCCTCCTAGACATAAGCTTTCTAAGGGTAGCCATGTCGTCTTCCTCTGAACTAGAGTCAGGCTGTGCTATTATCAAACCCTTTATGCCAAAGGTTTTTGCAGGCACGTTTTCTTAGTCTGAGAGGATGATGAGGTGATCCTCTTGAGGTCTCTCAGCTTCTTCAAGCCGAAACTAATCAATTTCCTCGTCGAGCGATCATTGCAAAGATGTTGGTTCTTCTCGGATGGCTGTTGTCTGAGAATATGCTGAGAGAGGAATTGCTGCGATGGGGCGAGAATATAAGATAATGGAAGGGTCGTCTGGAAGTTCGTGGGCAGAGAGGAAGCCTGGTCTTGAAATATCTATCCTTTTACGTCTTTGGTCACCCGCCGTGATCGCGTTGCCAATTTCTTGGAAGTCATCTGATAGAGGGTCGTATCCTAATATAAGATGGGCCGCCCTCACTTGCAAATCTTTGCTTACAAACATCTCGGATCGTAGAACACGATTGAGGTCTGCAACGCTGCAAAGACTTAGACGCGGCCGTACGTGTTGTTTATCTACAAAAACATCCGAGGAGACGAGCATGGTTAGATCAACAATAAAGATTAAAGAAAGGTGTAATAATATACAATGTAACCAAAATGGTGAAGTTAATTGGACTAACTCCTATAGAGTCACACCTGGGTCTCCCCATTGGACTGGGCAATGAGGACCGTCAGACCAGTTTCCCGAGGCGATAAGATAGTCGTCTTTCATGCCTTTGTTGGATTTAAGAAGACAGGATATGAGCCTAACAATGCTAGATCTGGATTTAAGGTAATATCCTACGCCTTTAAGTTTATGGCACTCGTACATGTAAACGACGTCGTGCCATGTGAGGTTCAGACCCATTTGTTCGTTTAAAGCGTCGACACAACCTAAGACTCTAAAAACATTTGGTGTGCATTGATCTGGGCATAACCTATGGTTACGTAGGTATTCACTAGTTACATTTTTCATGGGAAGGGTCATCCCACCTTCTAAGAACGCGATGATGGGGATGATAACTTCTTCCTCTATTCTAGCGTTACCTATGGCTTCTACAGGGCAATATATTAAGCCTACGTCTTGGGGAATATGATATTTGGCCCGAAAACCCTCCATACCGGCATCGACGTCTACTAAACACTTAAATTTACCCATTTGATGGGGGGTGTGAATGTATGTTTGGAGGGGGAAAGGGGTGTAGTTAGTAGCCGAGGACAATAGCCGAGGAGAAATGAATAGAGAAGATTGAGAACTTACGGGAAATAGTTAGATGATTCTTCATGAGCTTCTTGAGAGGAAAAAGAATGAGTAAATCTTAGATTTGATTGTTTTCTGAGAGGATGGATGGAGATTCAGTTTCCTAGGTGTTTTGGCGTGTAGGAAGCAGCCTCAAATCAAAATTATCCCGCCCAAATGTTTTAGAAGAGACCGGGACCATTGGATGCGTATCTCACCGTTGAATGTGGGGAACAGGATGTAACCTGCAGTCATTAATGCGAGAGTTCCGAGTTTCGAAGCGACAAGGGCGGTTTAAAAGAAGTGAAAGGACACTTACGTGTGGCGGTTCGCGAAATGTGTGGAGGTTGTGCTTTTGGTTCAAAACTCCATTTCTCTCCTCGGATGGGGGAAAAACGAAGTTTTGAGGGCTATTGTGGGGGGGGGGGGGGTAAAGTGATTAAAATATATATTTGGGTTTTGGGCCTGACTTGGTAGAGAAAAGCCTATTCAAGCATAGCCTTTGGGGCCCACAAACCAGTTCATGATATATGGGTTGGAGGAGCTATCCGAGGAGATACTTCTCCTTGGATTGGTCAAGTAAAGGTCATAGAACATGCCAAGGGGTTTAGAGAAAGAATTCTGGAGGATGTGTTAGGTAAAGGCATGATCCCCACGGTTATATGAGAGAAAAACGTATGATAAATATTAAAGGGAAAAAAGCTGCTACCACCACATTAAAGACCCTGCACCTACCTCTTTAGCCGCATTAATGGAGAAATGACCTCTGAACAGTGAGGTTCAGCCTTTCAGTTGGTATTTGAAGACTTCAGGAAGGTGCCGGATGAGACAAGTATCTAAGGGGAAGGTCTGTGGTACACATGGAAAGAAAAACGAAGAAGAAGATGGATATAAAAAAGCAAGAGAGGCACCAAAGAGAGGGGGAGGCAATACAAGTGGTCCTGGGTTTACGTCCGAGGAGAGCTTCTTGGTGATTTTTATCAATTGAATGCGTGATCAGCGACAATCTAGTTTGTTTACTTTCTGCCCAACATCCACAATCTAGATTTTAAGCCCATACTCTACAAATTTTATTGTTTAAGGCTCTTTGGGCTTGAGTCCGTCCAGTGTTTGAACCTGGTACAAATTGTCCACCTACAAGTACTATACAAAATTTCTTAAAATAGTTTATTAATAAATGTCCTAAAAGCACCCATTGTGAGGGCCTTTTTGTATTGTTGAGCCTTAACCCCTTTTGCAGCACGGTGACCTGTTAATCTGGAGTAAGAGAGTTGAGATTGGCCTTGTTAGGTTTGCGCTTCAAGCCAGCTTGTGCACAAGTCAGGCTTACCCAATGTAAATGCATCCTGATGTGAGTGTTGTGAGCTGCACACAAGATGTGGTCACAACAGGAGTAACTGTTACAAATATCACAGCAGGAATATACTACAGCAGGATAACTAATAATGAAAAAACGTGCTAAATAAAGCTAACACCGTGAACAAAATTAACAGCGCTTGAGCAAAGTAAGCAAGCTTGTTTCTCAAAAATAATAATAATAATTCACCATACACGCATGGCTAGAGATCAATGTCAGGTTAAAGAGAGGATTATAATTTTTAAAATAGCAAAATTTGATTTTCCAATTAATACGATCACACAGCTCAACCAGTGAGGATTATTAATTTCCTTGGAAGCGTTTGTGGAAACTAAAAATCCCTTCATTGCCAGTTTGCTAGAGGCTAGAGTGGTGTGGTTCGGCGCACACCCCTGGATACACGCCATGTTGCTACCCAATTGTTGAAGAGATCTATGGGCTTCAAATAAAAAAACTAGTCAAGCAAATACAAAGACCCGCAAATGGATGTGAAGCCCCAAAAATTGGTGCAAAAAGCTGTAAATGAAAAGGCCCATATAAGAGGCTACAATAGAGCCGAAAGGAACTCATAAATGGGTGTAAAGGTCCACAAAGTGCTTAATTTCCAAAAGCATTAACCACAGGGTGGAAACATTTACAATTTTACCGAAAAGGGATGCAAATTACAAAATACCTATTTTATTCCTAACCGGACTTATTTTGGACCTTAATTTAAGTTTAATGAAAAAATATCTACCTCTAAATTCTTCAGAAATAGTTTCTTTAAATGAAAAAAGTATCAACACACAAGCCAAGACTCGTGTGTACATATATATATATATATATATATATATATATATATATATATATATATATATATATATATGAGTTTAGGGCATCCTCTGAAGCATTTGTTGTTAAAGATGATAATCCATATTATTCCTATGATCACTCTTTTTGAGCATAACTCAGTTGCAACTCCATCCTTAGTTGAAGACTGGTTTCCTATTTCAACTCTATAATTGCAAAAGATGATACTGTTGGCACATATCGATGAAATTGCTAAAGCCACTTCTTATATCACTATTGTCGGCACATTCCAACCAAGCTGTTGAAGGCCTACTGTGAATAGAAAAAAAAGTCAAATTTACATTTAACAATTTACTATTCACTATTCCATTAGTGTCTAATTTTGTCTATAAAAAAGCTACTTCCCTTCGGTTGTAATTAGAACTCAATTTTCTAAGTTTTTATATTCTCCATAGATTCCCCTTACCTTCCCAGTTTTAAATCTTCTAACCTCCGTCCATTCCTACTTGGGAAAACTTGCTTCTACCTATATTTGTTGTAAGTGTTTATTTAAATAATTTGTGATGTCCTACTATGTCTAGTATCAAGATGTTTTCATCTTTAAGGTTATGCTTCGCAATGATAGTCTAAAACCCTATTGGAAAGAAAAGTTCATTGATGGTCTACCTCATCTTTTTGCTCATAAGGTATAAGAATAATTAATGAGTACAACTGGTATAATTAATTATGAAATATTGATGACATCCTTCTCTACTCAGTCTATTGATGAACATTGAAAACATTTGTATTCGTTTCTTGATTTTATTAAACACAATGGTCTCGTTATTTTTGCTAAGATAATCAAGCTATTTCAAACAAAAATTAGTTTCCTTGGTTATGAGAAGGACAAATCCGTCCTAGAGATGGAGCCATCCCATTTGCTGATCAATTTTCTGATATTATCACAAATAAAACACAAATATATATATATATATATATATATATATATATATATATATATATATATATATATGTATGTATGTATATCCACAATCGATTGTTGTTGGTAGTATACCACTACAATCAATGTTTTTCCCTAATGAAAATTAAACGATATTCATACATCTAATTCTACTCTAAAGTATTAAAACAAATAAAATACAAAATTGCAAATCATTGATGATGAAAATGATAAGGGTGCGTTTGGTACATTGAATAGGAATTACGACAAGAATTGTAATATTTATTACTAGTAATAAAGTCTGTTATAATGTAATAACTAAACATATTCATTAGTTTAATTGTGAGTTATAACTTTAGATTGAAACTTTACATTTATTTTAGGAAATATCTTACATATACAATTATATGAGTCCAAATCTTCTGTCTCACTTTTCCTGCTCCATTCTATACTCCACCAATAAAAACTTGCCGCGTATTCATCTAATTAATTAAATACTATCATTATTGACTTATTAATGCTACGATTATTAATTAATAATAGTATTTAATTAATTAGGTGAACATGTAACAAGTTTTTATTGGTAGAGTATAGAGTAGAGCAGGAAAAGTGGGACAGAAGATTTGGACTCCAATTATATTTCTTTAAAATGAGTAATTTTTAGGTACTCCTAGAGTACGGAAAATGGTGCTCCCTCTTCTCACATTCATAGTGGGGTCCACTCATTAAATTTATGGTGAACCCCACCATGAATGTGAGAGGAGAGAACACAATTTCTCCGTGTTTCGGAAGCACCTAAAAATTTTCTCTTTAAAATTTGTTATTTTTAAATTTAAGAGAGAGATGTATTTTTTTTTATTTTTTATTGTTAGATGTATATGGAAAGTTTGTTTATTTGGAAATATATTAAGTTTTGAATTATTACACTTACTAAAAAATAGCTAATACAACCTTTTAAAGATGAATAGTTATTTCTCATTTTGAAAAATAGTTATTCATAAAGAATGACTATTCCTTGTAATAAAAACATAACCAAACTAAAGAATAACTAAATCATATGAATAACTATTATATTACAGCACCTATTACAGTCTACCAAACATGCCCTAAGAGTATCAACATAGCTATGCCATCTCCTGAACAAAAAGTGTATTAACTTACCCACAAACTCAAATCCCGTGATCAAAGAGGACGTGAAGTTTTGAACAAAGTAGCAACCTAAAGAGTTTGAAAAATAATCTAAGTCTTTCCGAGCGATGCTTTGCTGCCACGGCCCAGTGATGCATCATCAAGTGACGCAGTATAATCAAAAATAGATTCAAGAGGAAGGTTTACTCAGTACGACAAAAATAACGATGGAAGATGCAGTGTGCGAGATAAAATTGCACATAAATAGTAATATAGAGAAATATATAATTGCAACAACTTTTGCACTTCAATTTTTTATTATAAGATTTCTTTGTTTACTCAATCCTCCAAACTATGATATCAGCAAAAATTAGGGCTGCAATTTTAGAGCTTGTTTGGATAGCATGAAAATTGAGTGATATCACTCGGTTTTCATGATCCATCATCCAAAACAAGTGGATCCCACATATGACAAAACGAGTGGATCCCCCAAAAATGTTTGGCTTGGTTTTGGATGATTGTTTCCATTACTCAAAAACTCAAAATTTTGAGTTTAGATGATGGAAACTGAAAACACAATTTTGGTGTTTTCAGAGTTTTGAGTTATGAGTTTAGTGGCAATTTGGTTAATGACAATTTTTGAGTTATGAGTTTACTATCCCACCAAATGGGAATTTTCAGTAGAGAGAGAGAGAGAGAGAGAGAGTAGCAATTTTCGTTTTCTGAACATCACCTACTAAAGTTAGCATACACATATTTGTACATCATTGAAAATAATAATAATAATAGAATAAGAAAACAAATAATATGGACACATCAAGCAGAACCACAAACAAATAATGCTACAATATTGTCAAAGCTCTGAGAGAATGGCAGGGATGTAATGAGATAACTCGGCAGTGAGGGACTGAAATCCATTCACAAGCTGTGTGTGGAATTCCTGGTCTTCTTCTCCAATCAATCTGAAGTGCACCCGAATGGCCCGCTTGCAAACAGCCATGAATTCAAGGAGTGCAGCAATGAGTTGCTGCAATTCCTGTGAACGCAACCTCGTGGCAGGCTCACCAGACAGGAAGGCCGTACACACACTTAGGACTCCACTGTTCACCTGCACATGTAGTTGGCCAAGAGCAATTAGAAAATAATAAGCAATGCCATAAGTTTGGTTACAGCGCATTGTCAAAAAGAATGGGCAAAAGGTAATTCTACTTGCTCAGAATCTGGAAGTCAGCAATATAAATTGCTAAAACTGACAATACAGAAAACAGAAATTAAAAGCCAAACTTAACAACTTACTTGAACAGCAACACTGCCTTGAAGAATTCTCTGTAGACTCTGGAGACGAGGGAGTTGATCACCTTCAGAACTGCGAGGCTCTTCAAGCTCATTTCGTAGTGCAGCTGTCCGAGTTTCAATCATTCCAATTGCATTTTCTACTGGGGAGAACTCAAGAGATTCAGATTTAATTACCAAGAGCCTATTCACAAGGGCAGGGAAGGAGCCCTCAGTCTGAAGCACACTTCGCCTCTTCCATTGGTCTTCCAATCCACCCTGGGTCTTGCCATTTTTTGTAAATGGGGTATCAAACAAAAAGCGGTCAAACACACGTGCACGGACACTTCCAGTGGAAAGTGAAAAGATCCTTTCCCTTCTACTTCCCAAATCTTCATCCTCCATTACTGCATCAACAGCAGTTATCTGCAGGTAGCAGACTCCAGGCTGTAATTCATCTGCCTTCACTTGTCTCGAATCTGGAATAATGTGTAAAGTGTGATTGCCGTCCATCCTAGACTCATATATATGACTAAGTTTCTCCATTATGTCACCTAGCCGAACATCACGGGGCTCCGGTATACATACTCCTTTCTATCAAGCTTCCCAAATCTATCACCATAGAATCCCACCCGATAGTATGTGGCATCAGTGAATGGAATTGGGCTTGATTCCTGCTCAAGAATTGATTCATAGATACTAGTGAGTAATGTGTGACATTTAGCCAGCTGCCCATATGCCCTCCTGCTTTTATAAACTGGAATTACAAGCTCAAGAATGCTGGCACAGAAGGGATAGAGCTCAGCTTGAGAGAAAAGCTTATTAGCAAGCTGAAGGTACTTCACTGCAGAATCAACTGTGAGCTTTGAAGCACCATATCCCTCTACCTCAGCTGCAGAAGCCTCTGATGTGATCTCATTGCTCACCATTGGGCAAATTTTACGAAGAGCAGTTACATGATCCTTGCTCCAAACACCATCATTTCTAGCCACAAGGGCCTGCAGTAAATTTAATTAGACATATGAGCAAAAGGCAGTTATATTTAAGCAACAGTAAGCAAATCATGAAGTCAATTTTACAGCTCTGCACTGTACAAGGTGAGAAAATGCGGAAATAGTTAGGCAGATTTTGTAAGGTCAACTTTCCATTTAAGGACTGAGGGTGGTTGAACCACAAGCCCCAATAACAGTTTACTACCTGCATCACAACACCAGCAACAGCCACAGGACACTGGGCAGCTTCAGCCCAAGACTGCATTTCCTGATGTGCATCACATAAATGTAGCAACCACAATATGTGAAGATCTGGGACAGGCGCAAATGCCATTGCAAGTTTGTAGAAACTTTCAGCAGCTGCATATCTATCCATAGTCATCACAGATCCCTGTGGGAGAAGGGGGAAAATGATAGTATTATTTTTGCTAGTTCAATAACTAACATTTACTCATCAGGACAAGAAAGTAGGAGGAAGTAATGACCACATTCAAAATTGGAAAAATTCCTTCAATCCCATTTGTCAAATTTGCGCAAACTTCCTTCAGAGTAATGGTATCAAAGATATGTCTGTGTATGAAGCTCCTCTCTCTCTTATCAACCCAATATCCCACAGCACCCACTCCATGGCAGTTGTCAAATATAATTGTATTTGTAATAATAACTTACCTCATGTTTCAAAAGCACTCTATCAAACATCCACATAAATTTGACTAAAAGCTATTGGGTTGGCACTGCAAAGACCCTACCTTGACCTTAACCCTATTCCCAAAATCTATATCTGCCACTTGCCCAAATAAAATCCCATCCCTGTGCCAATGGAATAGAAAATCAGGCCACCTCTTTAAATTGATCCATCGCCATTCCAGCATACCTGGCACAGGCCTACTTTAAGGTGGGAAGTGCGGGGTAAGGAGTGGCGAGGGAAGGGGCTCCCTATCAGTTTATAGAAAGGATTTTTAAGAATATTTAAGTTTGTTTCAAGTACATGTAAACTGTCAAAGTTACTAGTACTTCTAGGAAATGTGTCCTTTTAAGTGTCCAACTTTACATGTGTCTGTTGGTTACTTTAACTTTGATGAAAGAAGACATAACTCTGCCAAAGCAAAAATACTTATACTATAACCTACTGATAAAATTACAAACCCAGATAAAGTAATATATGGAAATAAGCAGCTCTGTGAGACTTATCTCCCACCATAAATTAGAAGCAATGTTATGTGTCCACACAAGATGTGCCAGTTACAATGAAAGCAAGAATGTAAAACAGAAGTTTAAAAAAGATGTCAGTCTTGTCTTGGGATGTGAGGTATCAACCCTAACCCTGATTAGTGCAACATTCCCATCCTAACAGGATCAGGGCATAGTGTTTGTTAATTGAGTAATTATTCTGACTGTTTCTCAAACTCAAAGCTGATGCAAATATTGCTAAAAACTTACCAATAGTGCATGCTCCAAGCTTCCATCAAGGGCAAGAAGAAGACTGTCAGAGAGATATTTCACCTCTGACCAGGACCACCTGTTCTCTTCCGATCTTTCTGGAATTGTTACCAGAGCACTATCAGAAAGTCCACACTCCCTCAATAGGTTGGAGCTTTTAGCTTCATCTGACATTTCCTCCAAAGATTTTCTAAGCCGTCGTGCTTCACCACTCTCCTCTAGCGTTCCGTCAGGCTTCATCTGAGTCACTTGCACATCAGACATCAGCTCCGATAATGTGATAATCAGCATGACCCTTAACCTTGCTGTCTGCATGAAGCAATAGAAGGAACTCTGCAAAACATATAAATGAAATAATGTAAGTTAAGAACAAAAGCAGCAATCTATGAACTTCAAAGGGCATACCTTCACAAGTATCTGGAGCCCAATAACAGCCCTTTTCCTGACGCTTTCATTTCGGAAAACTGCAAGTCGAAGTAGATGGAAAGTCACTTGCTTTAAGAAACGATCATTTTCCCTTGCCATTAGAGTTCCTCCATGAAGATCAAAGACATTGTTGAAGACAGGAAACAAAGCTTTCCAGAAAGACACAGGTTGATTTCGGGAAAAGAAGCTCATTAATATGGCTGTGATACAATCAAGTTTTCCATAGTCAGTAGAGATGCTATGGGAGGCGGCCATCATGGAAAATTTCTCTGTTATTTCCAAAACCTGGAGATTGACAGAAGCACTCAAGTTTTCTTCCCAAAGCTCCTGAAGTGAATGTGAAACTATCAGTGGCCTAAAATAGCTACAATAAATGTAAAACAAAAATAATAGTAATTTCTTGGAGTAAATGGTGCTATTGCAGCAATCAAACAAGCAATCGATTTTTCTATCCAAAACTGTACCAATTTTTGTCTCAATATGGGGTGCAAAGATTCTCGAAGTGCTTGCGCGGAAGCTCCAATCCTAGAAGACTGTGCCTGAGCCAGAGCTTCTCTCAAGGAATATGGCTGACTAGGGGAGCTTAATTGGGAATTCACTCTCTGCCATAAATAACCATTTTCAGGTGTTCCCTGAGGCTGCATTAGAGTTTCAAGGCGTATTGAGGATACAATGAATATGTTCTATATCATAAATATAAATAAATTGCACAAAGAATAACCAAGAAACTACTGACCGGTGAAGGTAAATATTCAATGGATGTAAAGTCAACATTACAATCAATGAATGAATAACAAAAGGCAAATAATAGACAAAACACCGAAACATTGATTTTCAGAATAACAGTAAAATTAACTTACTCTGACTTCTTGTCTTGATGCCTCAGATAGATAATTGTTAACTGCAGGAGAAAGTCTATCAGAGTACTTGGGGGAAGCAGGCCCATCCCCAACTGGGCTGCGAGAACTACAGCCCATGAGCATGCCATCAGCAGGTTTTCTATGCTGTAAAAGTATATAGTCAACAATTAGTTTTAAGGGTAATGTAATTAGAGCAGGAGCCAGAACAACAAAATGTGATACAAAATGCAACTTCAATAAGGACTCATACAAAAACATATATCAACTGTGAAGGGCCCAAAAAAAAAAAAAAAAGAGCTTCAAAAATATTTTGTACATGAGAGAGACAATAAAGTACATAATTTCCAAAAGCATTACCACAGGGTGGAAACAGTTACGATTTTACCAAAAAGGGATTCAAAATACCTGTAATATGTGGACTTCTTTGAGACCCAAAATTTAAGCTTAATGAAAAGCATCTACCCTCTAACTTCTTCAAGATAAGTTTTTAAAATTGGAAAAAGTAGCAACACACAAGCCAGAAGGAATATATATATATACACACCACTACAATTTGTTGGAAGTAACTCTATTATCTTCAATGTTTTGCCTTAATGAAATCAGACAATATTCATTCTTCTAATTTAACTTTAAAGTCTTAAAACAAATGAAATATAGACTTAAATATAAAATTAAAAATCAATGATGATGAAAATGATAAGAGTATCAATGTTGCTATTCGATCACCAAAACAAGAAGTAAAATTAACTGACAGACAAACTCAAATCACGTCATCAAAGAGAAAGTAAAGTTTGAACAAAGTAGCAACCTCAAAAAGAACTAAGCATTCCTCCAAGAGTTTAAAAAATAATCTAGTCCGAGCGATGCTTTGTTGCCACGCTTTTACAAGTGATTCATCATCAAGATTGCGCACAATTTGCAAAATAACAATTAAAACTTCACGCTTTTCAACGGCATTTAGGTTGTAAAAGACAGGCATTTCATCTAGGATCTGCATAGACCACGGGATCAATAATTAACAAAATTTAATAGGAAGCATCACAATCCAAAGTTTATAACATGAATAATATAATGTAATGGAACCACCTTAACCAACCCATGACATTAAAAAATATAACCAAGTCTTAGTCCAAAATTTTGGAGTCGGCCATGGATCCTTAACAAATTAATTAGGGTCGGCCACATGTATTCTTTTCTGTCATTTTATTTCATCCAAAATTATACTCTTTGGTCCCTCCCTAATTGACAAGTAATTTTTTACCACTTGTACTGTTATTTTTTTATTAGTACTTCTAATATTGTTATTTGAAGTCTTTCTCTTATCTTTTTTTCATTCCCTCAACTTAAATCAACTTAATCACTCTCCTCTGCACAAGACTAAACAATTTCAAGCATCTCTCCCTCATCATCAATAAAGCAATCCCTATCTTTAAACTCCTATTTTTAAATGAATTTTCTCATTTTGAATCTTATTGTTATTTGTATTTCCACTAATCAATCTTAACATTCTCATTGCAACCACTCATTTTATAAACATGTTGTTTCTTAACAACCCAACCTTGGTACCAAAGTGCAGAGCTAGTCTTATAACAGTCTTAAAAAGATTTTCTTTTAACTTAATATGTATTTACGATCACACAACAATCTTGATGCATTTAACAATATAAATTTTAAAGAACGTTGGGTGAATCAAGATATTTAGCAAACTTGGAAGTCATGCCATACATACTATAGGCTAGCAAATCAATATATTTAGCAAATTTGGGAGTCATTGCATGGTTACATGGGTTAATTTGTAGAGTTTATCCCTATGCCATTGTAGTAATGAGATAGAACCCTATTTTTATTTGCAGGTTCCAATAAGCTTGCTGATAACGTTCCTGTACTCACTAGTGTATTGCATCTTCAGACATCACTCTTCAAGGGAATGAAAGGGATGTCAACTGTTTTCCTTTTCCTTCGTCCTTTGACTCTGGATTCATGTGACTTGAGGTCTTAATTATTAGGCATTTCTTGTCATTTTATTTTAAATAAAGTTTCCTAATGCCTATATATATAAAAATAAAAAATAAAATAAAAACATTCCAGGCTGATCTCCTCATCTTGATTCTGCAAGCATGTGCTGACACTATAGACTATTTAATTCTGTTCATAACTTATCTCAACATGCTTTAACTGACTTGTGCTCAGCTACAATTAAATTAGATTAATTCTACAAAAGCAAGTACCCAAAATTGTTTCATTTTTGCAATAAATGCATAGTCTAAGACCATGAATTGATACACATAATTTTGCATTGGCATTATTACTTATAATTTAATATTTTCATATGGGTGGTGAAAAGAGATTGATTTTAAGGTGAGAAAATCTACAGCTTTGATAAAGAGCTTTGAGGTGTTTTTTATTTTCATATATGCAAATATATTTCCTATACCAAAACAAAGAGAAACCTTAATATTCCCAGCTAGTGGCACAATCACAACTGCATAATTTACCTTAAAAACTTAGTGAATGCAAGCTGAGATTTTGAATGGGAATATATTCAATAGAAATAAAAAAGAAATGAATAAATAAACTGCTTCAAAAATTTAACAATATGCACCTGTCCAATAAGTGGAAAATATAACTGTGCAATATATAGCTTATCTTCAGGCTTTTGGTATCGAGCATCAAACTCATGCTTGCACAAGAGGACTACTAATATTCTAGCCGCCTACACACAAGAAAGCAAGTATTACAACAAAATAATAATAAGTGCATGTTTTCCACAATAGTATACAGTACATAGCTAAAAATGAATAACAGTCACATTTATGCAAATTGTGCAGGACACAAATACATCTACCCTCTCAAACGATACATACATATATATCAAATGAAATTAAGTTCAATGCAAGAAATCTGAATTAAGACTTACCTTTGCCCGCAGAGATAAATCGTCATGATCCCAAGTAAGGAAAATCTCCTGTATCAAGACAGATGAAAGGTAGTTCCTACGACATGAACATGCATTTAAGTCAAGCACACATCACAGACCACCTGAAGTAGCTGAGCCAAATAGATTGAAATCATAAAAAGTAATGAAAATAAAGATTTTTTTTTTTTTTTAAAAAGGAAAAGAAAATTGTGAAGACATTCCATTCTTCTCAGAAGCATAAGCATGCCAACTGTAAACACTAAAGGTGATGTATCGTTAGCTATCCCATAAAATCTAACACAAATTGTAATTCAAAATGGAAGAGTCACACCTTTTGGAAATGTATTATAAAGGAACAGTATTCTGGATATTGCATGGGAATACATCTATCAGTAATGCAACAGTCAAGTTTTTCCAACCTTCATTGTAACAATAAATGGAATTTAAAAAAATATATAATTAATTAATTTTCAACATCTATGAGAAGGATAGCAACACATCTGAGAAATAATTAACATACATGTGAAATCACAACAACTATAATTAATTTCTAGCTTCTGTACAAAATACAGCATTATACTCCCTCCAACATATTTTGTTAAACCTTCGTTCCTTAATAGGATGTCTGCAAACATGTCCATTTTCTGCAAAGGCGTAAACTATTTCATGGCCTTTTCTATATTACCCTTCCTTTTTGAAATAAAATACAATAATAATAGATGAACTCAATAAGTATATAAACAATGAACTCAATAAGTCAATAAAAAGAAAATGTATAAAAACAATGAACTCAAAAAGTCAAATGCCCTCATTTTAATACTAAAATTTAATCTTGTCAAATTTTGGAGCTTATTAGCATTACAAATATGCTTATTGCCAAACAACTCTAGATGTTCTAGTATGATCAAACCAAAGGCTCCAACTAGCAGTGGCATAGTGTGGTTTCAGCGATTTTGGAGAAAAGCAGCAGGCATCCTTGGATGGATCAATTAAATGAGCAGAATATCATCAATTCCAATGTCAAAGTTTGGTTTGATATTATTTTACAGAAATTATATGCTTACAGAGAACACTATACCACAAAACAATATCAAATAAGCAAGTTACACAGAAATTTGAGCTACTTTGAGGTGCTAAATTCACCTAGAATTCCACTGTTATCTCTATAAAAAGTGAAGAAGTACCAAAGAAGAAGTGTCACATTGATGAATTACCTATCTGAAGGGTCTCTCCCAGGCATTTCTACAAAAAGGTCATGATCACATATAATCTGCAAAAATGTAAGCTTGCAGTCATGCAGAACCATTTGGCACACCCCAGAAAACTTGTCAAGGTACAAGGAAACCTGCAACATACAGAAGAAACTGTGTAAAGAGTATATAGAAAAAGGGCAACAACAAAGTCCACCACTTTCAGGCCAATAAAGCCCTACTGCTTTAGTACGGCTGTACAAATCAGACTTTGCATTCCCCCACAACTAAGGTATGTTTCTTTATCAATGTTAATAAGTTGGTGTCATTTGTTAACTCAAAGGTCATCATGCTTACTGGTCTTCACCTCATCCTAGTAGCTAGCAGAGAGAAAAATAGAGAAATATACAAACAGAAAACCCAAAACAAAACAAAATAAAGAGGATTGATAAGGCTCAAACATTCAATTAAACATCCCAAACGCTAATCATCAGCCATATAAGCACACTCTCATAAATAAATTCCAGTTGCCTCTATTCAAACAATGTCTTATACAGTAGCAATTTGGAATTCAGCCACAATTTAAATACAGCAACCAAAACCACCAAGTAAAATATGGAGGTGAAATAATGCCAGCACCAGCAAAACAAAGTATTTTGCAGTGCAATTCACACTAAATTGTAACAATGAGTAATACAAGGAACATATCCAGTGGTGTCATTTGACCCAAGCTACAATGTCTGTATTGCATCAACTTTTAGAACAAGACTGCTGGTGCATTCCTTAAGCATGGTAATCCATTTTATGAGAAGTTTGTGACTCTCTCCCTCTATCTCTCTCTCTCTCTCTCTCTCTCTCTCTCTCCCCCCCCATTTATTACAGAAAAGTGGATGATAAGTTGGCATTGCTTAAATTCTCCCAAAGTTACTCTTTTATCTAATTCTAATTTTCTAAATGATGAACAAGACCACTGAGTATTTTTTTTATACATTACCATGTTTATCATCAAAAAGAGTTCTCAAAGCACATTCAACATTCTTGGTCTACAGTAGATTCAAAAGGATCAATCGTAAATTCTTACAAATACATGTGTGCAACATTAAAATACAGCAGAAAGCATACCAATTCAAAAACTTGGCGAGGTTCAATGATGGACAAAAGATCATAACAAAAGAAGGCCAAACTGCTATTCAAACGTTTTGCCAAGCTCAACCCCTTCTTACAGCGCTCATGCACTTCTGTTAGAAGGCAATCATACAACTGCATTATGCATCTAAAGACACCTTCTTTCAATTGCATCGGAGGGATATCTTCATCTGTACCAAAAAGAAAATAATATTATTAAAATAAAATAAAATAAAACTCACTCAAAAATTAAACCAGATTATAAGCTGATTAGAAATGTGATGCTATGATTTGATGGCAGCGACATGGAATTAAATTGTATGATCAACAAAGAATTTTAAATGAAAGCAACTATATATATAACAAAAGAAGAAATGGCATCCTAACATAGTTCAGTACTAAAATCTATCAAAAAAAAGTGCAGCAAATAGAATGGCAAAAATAACATTTTTTTAACACCAATCAAAGATATGTGACTCTAAGCAGCAGAAAAGGATCTAAATTGTTATTGATATTTACTAAAAACACCATATGGTACCATCACTACTACATGATTCACTTGAAGTTTAGACTATAGACAACATCCAGTAAGCAAGGATGAGCAAGTCAAACCAATTTTTAAAGGAAATATCACTCCTTTGGACATGGAAACTGCTGCCCAAAAACCAGAGAATATGCTTGTTGCCATGATAGATGAATCATTCCAAAATTTATTCATGCTTTATATAATATTAATGAGCTCAAATTTAACAAGCAAAATATTATTCAACATACATCTTTAGATTGAAAGCATATCCTACCAAAGGCCACAAAATAAATTTCTTTCCTTACATGTTAAATTACAATTTTTACATCTAATTTCTTGGATTTTGGACATATATGCAACTTAGCTAGATAATATTTATGATGAAAGAGGCACAAAGATGTGGGAAAATCCCTTCAACCTAAAAAATCCAATTCCTCATTAAAAAATGAGGGACACATCCGATGCACAAGCTAGCTTTCACTTGGGAAGCTAAACTATATATTAAGCTTGGTAACCATGCACCTAAGTAGTATTATTAAGCTTTCCAATAATTTAAGCTTAACGAACAGCCTTCTCTCCTACCAAATAACTTCTTAGTAATTCAACATCTACTAAAAATATAAATGCAGAAATAACATGGATATTAGCAAAAGCCATCTTAGGAGATGGCATGAATAAGATTCAGGGAATTCAAAAATACCTGTGGGAAGGTTATGATAGAAAAGACGAGTCTTCTCCAATGCCATTGACTTGACAATTAGCTCAAGGAAAAACCAAGCCATAGCCAAAACATCATCATATACTGGTCCAACACGGTAGCCTTTAGCCTGCACAATAAGTTAATACTGTTTAAGAAATGAAAAACAAACAGATATATAAGCAGAAAACACCTTTTTTTTTTATAGTAACAAGATTATATAAATCTGGAAAAGAGAGTCACCCAAGTATACAAGAAATGTACTGGGGTAGACAATCAATTACAAAAATTGCATAATCTAATAAATCAACATTAGAAAATAAAGAAATGTTTTTGTCTTTGAGTTGTTGACCTCTTGTACACTCCCTGTGTACTAGGGTGATCCTATTTTGATATCAATATAACTTATTACTTATCAAAAAAAAATAATAATAAATAAAGAAATGTTCCTCATGGCTGTCAGAAAAATCAATTATATATTGGCACAAACAGGATAGCAAAATCAGGATTTCGGTTTGAATTAATAGGATGACATTGAAAAACAGTTATATAATTAATTTATGTAAATATATTTGGATTGACATCTTCACCAAAACTAATTTCTCTATTTCCGCTTCTATTCTATCTATCATTTTTCAATATTAATTAAGGATTAGTGTAGAAGTTTTGTAAGTAATTGGCTTAAGAGTGATGGGAGATTGGGAACAGAATATAGAAGTTTGTTTGGCTCTGTTCACTGGAAATAGCTCTCTGTAGTAATATTAATAAGAAGTTTTTGTCCAAATGCATCCAATGTATCTAAATGCCATGACCTTACCCTCCACCCAATCTTATACATAGGGAGGAGGTATCATTTGAACTAGATTGCATTGGCTGTTTGGCTGAAATTTTAAATCTTGAGATTTACTGGTTTTTGAGAATTTGAATTCACAATAGTAGACTTTACGGTGTTTAAGCATGCTTAGAATTTGAATTCATGTTGCACTTTCATTATGCTATATCTAAAAATACACTTTAAATGATGAAAATAATCTTTTAAATTGTTCACTTTGTACTTTTTAAAGTCATAAATTAATACTTTGAAAATTATGTGTAATTTTCTTATACCCTCAATGATCAAAAAAATCATATTTTTGTTAAATTACTCAAATATTTTGTATAAAGTTCAAATTAATAAGTCTCATAGCAGTGATGTGAGAATTGAGATTTCTTTGGTAAAATGTCAGAGTTGAAATTCTCACATTTCATGAGTACTGTAATTCTTAAGTTCGTCAAAGGAACAACCAAACTATCACAAATTCTCAGAAATTACAGTTTTCCAACTTGAAATCCTACATCAAGCACATACCCTAAAAAAATTGATGAAAAACATGTTTGAGAATGTATTTTTGGTCATTTATTCTTGAAAACAAAATGGTGATAAAGTGTTTTGCGTTCAACAATGGGGTTCTTCACTGGGATTTACACTTTATTCAGGCCATACAATGGGAATTGAAGTCCTTGATGACTTTCATGGATACCATTCATGGTTTTAGATTTAGGGAGATTGAGGAGGATAAGATGTGCTAGAAACCTGATAAGAAAAGGCTTCAAGTTTGGTTCTCTTCTGGATACAGCTGCAATCACCAGTGAGCATCCTTCCCCTTGGAAAATCATATGGAAATCAAAAGCCCCTCTGAGAGTAGCCTTCTTTGCATGGACTGTAGCTTTGGGGGTAGATTTTTTTACTATTGACAACTTAGGGAAGAGAAAGGTAAGGATTAAAAATTGTGCTATATGTGTAAATGCAATGGTGAATCTGTTGATCACCTTCTGCTCAATTGCCTTATTGCTTCAGATTTGTGGTCGATGATTTTGGTTTTATTTGGACTTTCATGGGTGATGCCAAAATCTGTAGTTGAGCTCTTAGCTTGTTGGCAAGGTCGTTTTGGTTGTCATCGAAATGGTCATATTTGGATGGTTATCCCCCATTGCTTGAAGTGGTGTATTTGGAGGGAAAGAAATAGTGGGAGTTTTGAAGACATTGAAAGTTATTTGCCTAACCTTAAGTTGTTCATTTTTAGAACATTATTGAATTGGCTGACAGCCATAAGGAACTTTTCTTTATTTTCTACTGTTGATTTATTAGATTTATGCAATTTTTGTAACTAATTGTCTACCCCAGTATATTTCCTGTATACCTTGGTGACTTTTTTTTCTGATTTATATAATCTTATTACTTATAAAAATTAAAATTAAAATAAAATATAAAACTGAAAGCAATAAAAATAGCATGTCTCCAAACTTTCTTGACGTTGTATTTTAAAAACCAAATAGGGCCTAGCATTTCAGAGCTGTTTAATGATTTTCTGGAAGGTTTTATTTTAAACAGCAACCAATGAATGAATTTTAAAAATTTATCAGGATAAGATTGTGATCCATATTGCATTTAAAATACAAGCTTAGGTTTTTATGGCTGTTTGTTGATTTGATGTCAATGTTCACACGTTCAGATTTCTTGGAAGATGCTCATAGACAAAGAAGAGGGAAAAACAAAGATGATTAAAACAATCAACTGAACCATTTGATATTAATGTTTCCATTTCCAAGCTGACAAAAACAATATACTGAAATGAATCTATTTTTTCTTGGTCAAAAGCAGATACCAGGACCAATTTGCAAAAGTGGCATGCTAATTACCATTGCATGTAATTTACATACTACACTTGCATGCTAAATCACTCCCGTCAATATAACATTCAGGACATACACTCAATGGCGGTTTACAGAGAATTGTATGTTGTCACTTTTGTTTTTTCTCGGTCCGATGCGCTTCTTCTATACATTGCACTTAATAGTTACAAGTTCTGAAGTAAATTACCTCACTAGAACTAGCATCGAAGATTAAAGCGTGAGTAGTGAGATAGAATTACCTTACTTCAGGCCAAGCTACCCCAGACAGTTGACAAACCAGGATATACTGGTGCTTGACGACCCCCAAAGTCATCAAAAGTATAATCAACATAGTTAACTAGAAAATGATTTCGTTCAGCATCATCAGCCGACTCCTGTTGCACCCTACCAAAAAAGAAAATATTACACTATTAAATGCTAAATTGGAAATGCAATCGTAGAACTACAGGAAAAAAGAGAGCAAAAGAGAAGGTGGGGGGCTGTTAGTTTTTTTTTTTTTTTGGAAAGTGAGAAAGTAGTATATTCACAAGGCTAATTTATGCATGAAAAGCACAAAGCAAACCACAAAATTACAAAGAAAAGAAATAAATAAAGAACAGGAAAAACAAGAAAGAAAATTAATTACAAAAGAGGAGAGAACAAAGGAACGAAGGGAGAGATTCACTAGATGTGAGTCCCCAAACCCGAGACCAGTCAAATAGAGATCCACTAAAAGAAGAACACAACTGATCTCTGGAGCTGTCCAAGTCCTCAAAAATTCGCCGATTACGCTCCTTCCAAAGACACCACAATAAACACAACAGAACTAAATTCTAAATATTGGACGAGTGCTTCCTCAACCAATTCCACCAACCAAAAAGTAGACCTGTAACCGTTCTAGGTAAGCCCCACAAAAACCCAAAAGATTGAAAAACAAAAATCTACAACTAATGAGCCTTCTCACAATGAAGCAGTAAATGATCCACAATCTCTACACAACAACGACACATAATGCACCAATCAACAAAATCAAAACCCCTAAGGCTCAGATTATCACCTGTAAGAATCTTATTCCACGCTAAAGTTCAAACAAAGTCCAAATAAAGAAGGAGACACACCAGGGAGCCTTAACTTTCCAAATACCTTTCCAAGGAAAGACAATGGAAGAAGAACAGCTTGTCATCATACATACGAATGTCAAAATCCCCATTAGTCTTCAACTTCATCTCATCCGGTCACCATTATCTGTTAAAGGAATATTGGATTCCAAGATACAATTAAAATCCTCCCAAGTATCCGACTCCCAATCATTAAGATCCCGAAGGAAATGAACATTCCAACTTCTCCTTTCCTCCACTCCCAACCTTAACAAAGAAAACTCAACAGAGGCCTCCCTATAAGTGGCAATACCATACAATCTCGGGAAAGCCAATTGAAGGGGTTGATCCCCACACCACACATCTTGCCAAAATTTCACTCTACTCCCCACCCCAACAGCAAAGTGAGTGTTTTTGCTAAAATCTGCCTAGCCCATGTAGATACCTCTCCATAAACCACACCCAAGAACGCCCCTACCCAACCTAGAAGTCCATCCCCGCCCCTCTCTTCCCCAAACCTCCTCGCTACCACCCTCCTCTAAAGCCATGTCTCCTCATTCCCAAACTACCATAGCCATTTACCCAGTAAGGCTTTATTGAAAGTAGTTATTTTCCTTATACCTAACCCACCATTGGCAATAGGCGCGCACACTTTGTCCTATCCTACCAAGTGAGTCTTATGCAAACTAGTCAAATAAAAAAAAATTAAAAAAAAAAAGACGAAGAATAGGTGATTGCACACAGCACTCAAAAGCCCTTCATATCTTTGTTAGCATGGAAGTATTTACATATTAAGTGTTTGCATGGATATACAAATATGCATCATAGTGGCAAAGACCTCAAATTTCGGTATAGGTGTGTATGGTACATAAGTCTGACCATAACTGAAATACATACCGAGTTACAATATTAACCATGGCTCTGAAGGCCGCAACCTGAAAGAAAATTAAAAAGAAAATGAGATGGCAACATAGAGCAAAGAACCCAAGAGAATATCAAGGTGACACTCAAGTGAAGAAATCAAGGAAATTATGAAAACCGACACAAGAAAATATGAACATTAAATTCACAAGCACGAAACAGAGACAATAAAAAGCACTAGTAGAAGTTTCCTGAATACCTGTAGGGTTTCTCCACCATTGCCAATGAGATGGAGAAGCATATTCAAAATTGGGTGAAGAAATGAAGCAAAGCTGTGGAATCAACATTCTTCAAACTGTTAATGGCCTGCACAGAAATCAGTACATATTGAAGTCAAGCCATTCAATAAAGCTGGTCAACCTCTATTATATATAGACTAAGAAGCCTGGACATGGACACAGGGCATGGGTATGAAACTGACACTAACACTGACACAAACAGAAATTTTTGAAAAACTAAAACATGATATGGCAAAGGCATGGAATAAGTAATTGATTAACATATTTTTAGGTATATTTTAAGTTTGTTATAATTTTTTTAATATTAAGAATTAAGTTCTAATAAGAAATAAAGGAATGCATCAAATATACAGGGCATGTCACAGGAATATCACAAACAAGCTCTAATGTTACAATGCTCAATAGAAATTGATAAGTTTGAAAGGGGAAAAAATCTTGACGTTGCCATCCGTTCAAACAAAGTTCTGAAAAGCTGCAGTTTCAGATCAAAAATATCCTGTTCACACCCAACCTTTTTTTGTCTTTTTTCCTGTTCCCAGTAATCGTGTAAATTACTACTATGGCAAAAAATTTAGGTATTAAGTACAATACATAGGTGTTGTACCTCCAGTTTACCATTGAAAACACACATGGCACACACGAGTACAGTACATAAGGTGGGGTACCTCCGGTTACCATTGAAAAATTGCCACATGTTGCACACACAAGGCATGCTTACAGCTTGCAACCAACTTTACTTTTCCATATAATGTTCTCTCTCTTCCTTGGTCATGATGAAAGAACAAAATCCCCATTTTGTTCCTCTGTTACTATCAAACCTCAATCTCACTCCCACTGGAAATACCACTGAATCTAATTTCAAAATTGATCCCGGCATCAGCTCTAAGGGCTCATTACAGTAGATGGCATTGTCATCCAAAGCCTTCACAGCTTTTGCAGCATCACCATGCATATTGATGGCAGACTCTTTACTACTGTTCAAAATGAGAAACGGACTGTCAATGAGTTTGGATAAGCACTGATCTAACTGTTTTGAGCGCCGATGAGTGCAGATCGAGAGAGAGAGATTACATTGAGGATAAAACAAGCTATAGACTGTGGACAAATTTAAAAAAAAAAAAAAAAAAATTTCTAGATGCACAGCAGACACGCAGGCAGCCGTGTCCCCAACATGTCCAAAAGAAACATACCTGGGTTGTTGCCATGTAGGAGCTTCCTTGTTTCTACACAGTATTTGTATATCTGTTTCTATACTATAGAAGCTGGGTAGCCTGTCACACAATGGCACAACCACCCATGCCAGACCCAAGCTGCTGATCATATACTACATCTAAGTGACTCAGACTTGGATCCCAACCACTAATCACACTCTGATGATTCCTGTCTCCTTTAAACTCAAGGACACATACCTATCAAAAAATAACTCAAGGACACAGAGGCATGGCCCTATAGAACAGATCATGTAAGGCCGTAAGTCTCTAGATAGCAACAGTATTTTTGATTGTATCCTAGCCCAGCGGCAGGGTCAGCAAGGTCTATCCATTGCGAGCTTCGATGCTGCCCATTAGGTTTTTCACAGACATTTTGGGACCTGCTTGAGAACTGAACAGTCCAAACTAGCCCTTCACTGCATCTTTTCAATGATAGGGTCAGCATCAGGCAGGCAGCCGTATTTTGAATACCATCCCAATAAAACCTTAAACTGATATAGTAGAGTACTAGCCTAGACTTACAAAGACACATATCCAGGTAGTTTTCTACCTCATTTGGTTTTAACATTAATTGGAGAAGCAGGAAAAACCCCAAAAAAAAAAAAAACCAATAAGGAAAACATATGGCACAATAGTACACGACTCTTCAAGACGTTGTATTTATGTTGTTGGGAAAAGGAATTTCCTTCAGGAACAAAGAGGTATAAGAAATACATAAGAAAATGACTAGATTATAAAGTTTAAAAGGGGGGAGTTTTTGAAAAAGAATGAAACATATGACCATGATGATAAACAAAAAGCCTAAAATACTGAAAAGATTAAAGCATAAATTCAAACAATACCTCCAGAAGTTCAGAACCCCAAGGTGGGCTCGTTTGCAGCGTGTGTCTGTCATATTCAAGAAAAAAGTCTCTAATGCGCTCATTGATGGGGTATAAAGATGAACAAAGTTTTAAACGCAGTTTAAAGACATTTTTTCCATCTTCCAAATAATCCAGCCTCTCCTAAAAAAAAATGAAGATAAAAGGCAATGTCAGGTCAGAAAACCAAATATCTAAATGCTGAATCACTGTGGAGTTATAAGTTCAAGATAATAATTATAAATAATACAAATGATTCGATAACAGGAATAATTTTTTGCTTATGTAAACCCACTGCCAAACAAAAACAACAAAATTAGAATTAAAATTATAAAAAAATAAAATAAAATAAAAAAAGAAAAAACCAAAGAGATGCCTTTTGTTCATCCATGCACGTGAAAGCCAACAAGTAACTGAGAAATTTAGCACTCTAATAAACAAGAATGAAATCAGTATAGAACTTTGTGAGTGCGTGTGTGTGTGTGAGAGAGAGAGAGAGAGAAAAACTTGACAGTCAGGTGTTTACTATGTAATCATTACCTAGCCTAAGATTGATTGCACCCAAAGTATGAGCTAAAACAAAGAGAAAAAAAAATGCGGGAAAACAGATGAATGTTTAATTTAACAAGCAAAATGTTTGATATAAGTGCACAGAAGAAAAGGTTCTATGGAACATACCCTTCCCGTGTCCTGGAGGTAATGTGGAACCAACCCCTTCATAATTGGCAAAGAAATTTCAGATCGCAACCTGAGCAGAACCATATCCATTATAGCTTCTAGATATCAATTGACCAGTAATTACTAATTACACTAGTACTAAATTTATAATTGTGAAACAAAGGATAAAAATGGTCATAAAATCAGAAAAATTGCATTATTTAGTCCGTTTCTACAACTCAAAAATTAACAGGAAAGAATGCTTACAAAGCATGGATCTGTTTATAATCACATACTTGATGAAATTTTAACATCAAATACAATTCAAAGAAAGGAAACCAATCCTAAGGGAAAGGATCCAGTTGAGAAAATCACAATTTATTGGTTCACTGGCAAGCAAGCCAGCAGCATCTTTTTTAAGTGATCCCACAGCTTACATTCTCACTTCTCAGGAAGGTTGAGTTTACTGTATTAGGAAGCCCCCTTTCATTAGACAAGAATGTGACATGTACTCCCTTAAAGATGTCACAGGAGGATTTTGAATTCAGTTCATTATTCTTGACTTGACATCTAATTCTCTCTGTTTCTCTTTTACCCAGCTCAAACAATAGTAAATCGGAGCATAGAGCCATACACAATAGTCAATTGCTAACAAGCATACAAAACCTCTTTTTTCTAAATGCATTCCCTATGCATTTTCCTGGTCATTAATCTCTAACAAATATATCTGATTCCAGGGTAGAAACAATTAATTCAACTGCTATCAAGTCTACAGGTATTTGCCATTAATTGTTCTTTAGGTGGTGTTTGGATCACATCCACGTTTGGGACGTTTTGCGTTTCAAACTTTTTTCTTTTTTCTTTTTTTAAACCAGCGCCTATTAATGAACAGTGCAAATAGGCAAATGAACAGTATTTTGGTGTGAACAGTAATCCAGAAATTATTTTTTTTATTGTTTTCAGTATTCAGCAAAATAAGCGGTATCCAATCGCACCCTTAGATAATTATGGCGTGGTAGTTCATGAAGCATAGACAGACAAGATATGGCCAATGAAATCATTTTTAGCCACCAGAAAGGCAGAGACTACATGTGGCTACCCAATAATTCCAAGGCTATGCCCAAAATTAGACAAAGATAAGCAGCTGCCACAATCAAAAGTAGATATAAACATGAGACAATTAATGTAAGTGTCTGTTTAATGAATTACTAAAGAATCAGCAGCCATATGGAAAAAACAAAAGACAAGATGGACTCTTCTAGCTACTAGGACAAACAAGGAGAAAGATCAGATTTCAAGGAAAATACATACTGAGCATGTGTCGATAACGGAAGTGATGCATATCCAACAACCACCTGGAAAACACATGGACCAAATGATCATTTCAATGAAGTAAATATGACAAAACTGAAGAAGCCTCAAAACACAAGCCATATAATAAAAAAAATCAAGATATGACAAAATAAAGCAGTAGTCTGAAATACAAAAACACAAACAGAACTCACTGGCTTTGGAGCTTCTAGTTTTGTCTGAAGATCAATATGGAAGAATGTGAATAAAAGGTGATGTGTTGGTGTCCAGATAGCAGGGAGGGCAATTTTAACCTCGTCATGGTAAGAAGGCACTCTAGCCCCAACAGCAACTTGCGTGTTAACCCACTTCTGGAGTGACGTACCTAGCTCCCTCGGATACATTGCCTAGTCAAATTAGTCATGCATGTAAACAATATGACATTTAGAAAGCATACTGCTTTGACTTATCACACAGAGGGACCTATCAAAAAAAACTTATCACACAAAGGGGGAATAAGCGTACTGCTGTGAATATATAACAATTGACAGATTTACCTCTAAAGGCTGTCTACGAATATCAGCATCATCCTCTCTCAGCTCAACCCGTATGAACAAATTTCTCTTCCGACTTAAACTAACCGTCAAGGGATATACATACAGACAATGAAAAAGCTGCAGGAAAGGTTCATTTCTCATCGTTGTGCGGAAGTCGAAAGCTTGGAACTGCAAGTTAATCATATAGTTATTTTGGAAAGTTATATGCACAAAAAGAACATTAACTGGACACACTATTAAATATCAACTGCTATCTGCATGTTACAATTTTCAGAATACATATAGCGTTACAAGGATATATAACATTCATTCAAGAACAATGAGCCAACTGAAGCACATTGTTTGAGAGGGTCCACTGAATTAGGGTATATTCAATTTGCATACAGTTCAAAAATGTGGACCCTCTTATCTATTCCCCTAAACATTATTCATGAAGGGATGGTTAAAATTGATGTACATGGATAAAGAACTGACACTCCTCATACTATAAATGAAAATTCATGGGACCTTAAATCCAATCATTTCTCAAAGAAAATAAAAACCAAAACTGCATTATAGCCATAAGATCTTAACACTATTGACAAAACATTGATTGGGTATAGAAAATTCAATGCTACGGTGTGCTGCTATACACTTCCCAACCCTCCAACTTTACAAATTTTGTAAGACCCATTTGGGGCCACAATCCACCATTGATCTTATATTGACTAAATCTTATAGACTGATACTCATTAAGTGATTAAATTATTAACTAACATTAGTAATTAGTCATAGGTCATGACTACCGGATATTCAAGAAAGGATATTGCATTAAAGTACTCATATCTAGCTAATCCACAAAATAAAAAGTACTTGACTTGCAATTTTAAGTGGCTCATATAAATTTTATATGAATTATGTAAAAAAAATTATTTCAATTTATATGATTATTTCATTACTTGATTTTTTTTGTAGACAGGGTTTAAACCTCAGATCTCTTATTTCAAATTTATCCAAAAAAAAAATATTTTAAGTGCGCTTTACTTCAATCAAGTGCTCGCTTGCGCTTTGCACCTAAGTTCCAAAAGGCCTTTCCGCTTTAAGTGCTCCCCCACACTTTACCAACACTGGACCAAGAGCCCAACTCCATTTTGATTACACTACACTAACTAGTTCAAAAAATCTAAATAATAAGAAGTGACATGAAATATAATACTCTAAACAAAGTGCCTAACAAGATAGGATCACAATTCAGACCCTAGAAGGTTGGTCATCTATTTAGGCATAAAAAAGGACTATATTGATAATAAAGAGACTACTATTATCAAAATCCACCAAGATACCAAAAGAAAAATATGTGAGGCATAAAGCTATTTTGTTCTAGACAAATGATTGTATAATTACTATAATAAATAAATATCAACCCTTGCTTCAATTAGAACGCTCGTTCTTTGATCATTCACTACTCACTCATCTTTGTATGTTATTTTCAATTTCTAGTCATAGACTTCAATATCCCAAGCAGCAATTAGATGAGAGTAAAAATTGCAAATTAGCTCACCCCATTTCAGCTTTAAATGCATCTGCAGCCTGTGCCTCCATTACAATACAATGGATCCATATAATTTTTTTTACATATAGAGTATGCTTATATTCTTTGTTTTTTATATAGGCAAACACCACACATGCACCCATAAAGGATAGAACCCATAGTCTCACCCTCCAGCCCTTGTTTACAATGGGACCAGATACAATTTGGTTCAAAGACTATTGGCTTTGTTTTCCAAAAAAGAAATTGAAAAATCAATGATACATAGATCCACCAAACACCAGATAGAAGAAGACAAACAAATATTTTAATACAAGATGGAGTAATAGGTTGAGAACAACTGCATTCACCCATATTTATAAGCGCGCATGCAGGGAGACTGAACCATAAAAAATAAGTTAAAAATAAATAGGAAAACTGATGCATGCATCAAAACCACAAAAACCTTCACGGTGTATTCATGGCATTTCAATCATGATGAAACAGCTGTGAATTTTCAGATGGACTCACTCAATAAAACCAAATGGACAGGATCCTAGTTTGTACAAGGGCATTATACTTACATCATCAACGCTGAAATCAGCATTTCCATGCAAATTTGATCCATTTCCAGAAATTTCTTTCCCATCATATAAATTCCACTTTGAGTTACTACTCTGAGGCCCATCAGACAAGCCCACTAAGGATTCATTCATCATATATTGATGGTAGACTAAGTCATGTCTGGCTCTTAGCCTCTCACTCTTTTTTGATTGGTAAGTAACACACATCCTATGGATCTTGAACTCACAACCTTACCCTCCATTCCATTATTGGGGGAAGAGAAAGTGTTGTTTGAGCTAGAGCTAGAGCTTATTGGCACCTAGCCTACCACTTTCCTCATCTATGCAATAATTTGAAACTTAGCTACTAAGGTGCCTTCCTCTGGCTTTTGGCTAGCACCAAATGCAGAATTTAGCAACTAAAACTTTCAATGGCAATATATTGGTTAGGAGGAAGAAGATGATGATGAAAAGTATCCCTTATGCATTCTCTGGAATTTTAAAAAGAAAAGAAATAATAATGGATGATTATCACATTCAAGTGATACACTTATCCTCTCAGGGAGCAAGATAGTGCAGAGCACCAACTTTTTTGAGAAAGGGGTATAGGAACTTTCCTTGGAGATCAATTTGGCAAGCCAAAGTCCCTGGGCGGTATTCTTTGCTTGGACAGCTACAAAAGGAAAAATTCTAACAACTGATAAGTTTGGATTGGTGTTGCATGTGTAAAGAAAATGGGGATTCACCAAATCATACTTGTCTTGATTGTGAGGTAGCACTTGTTTCTCTTCTCTATTTACACCCCATGTACATGTGTATGCCCCTTTTGCACCCTTTAATCAAAGTTCTTATTTTCTGGTCAAAAGAAAAAAAGATAATATTTTACCTATCCAGAGAAATAGTCTGCAAAAATCAAGCTATTATAGCAGGTCCAGAACTTAGTTCCATTATGCTTGATGTGGACTATTTGGCGTGAACACAATCAGCATACATCAAGGATGCAGAAGTACAGGGACTCAGTTCTAAGAGATGTTTACTGGTTCTTAGTTCGATTTGCCTCACACTTGGGGGGTTCACTAATAGTACTATTGTGGAGTTCATAGATTTGTTGCCTTTTTTCACATAATTTTTATTTTTGTAATTCTTTGGGCTTCTTTGTGTCCATTGTTCATGAAGTAGTCTTTTTTCAATAAATTGATTATTAACTATCCAAACAAGAGAGAGAGAGAGAGAGGGAGAGAGAAACCGGTTTTTTTTCAGTGGGCTCACCCATGGCAGGTTACATGTTGGCAAGCTTCTTGGCCTAAGTACAAATGATATCTGGAAAATTACAATGGATCTGGAGAATCTATTTTTCAAGACTCCAGTATCAGCAAATCTAAAGAATGAAGCTCAGAAGAACAACATGCAGGAACACTCGCATATCTGGTTCTGCCCAGGCTTTTACTTAATAACCTTGCTTCCACTCACCACTAGTGAACTAGTGAGCACATCCCTATCATTTCCCATATATTCTAGAGTAATCTTTTAGGAGGTGCGATTTTACATATTCCAGCCATATCCTTCTCATATATTTGAACTTAAGTCGTTCCTAATCAGTAGTTAAGGTTGAACAAATCAAGTATCAAAGCATAGCTGTGAATTCCACCTGATTCCTTAGTGATAACATAAGATGCCTAACGGCAAATCAAGGACAAAACTAAATAGAGACCCAAACTTTATGTAATATATCAACGAGAATAATAAAAAGACAGCTAACCAACATGCATCATCACTGTTTGAAAAAAGAAAAAGAATATGGCAAAGTGGCGATTGGAGTTACGGGAGGCAAAGTACATAAAAAATTAATAGCAGGCTATAAATCTTAGGGAAGCTGTACATAGACAGTCAGAATAGGAGGTGGACATAAAGTTCACAATGATTTAAGCAAGTGAATGACACCAAAAATTTTGCCAATGCATCATGGGGGACGATCAATCAAAGGCCAAGTAGTTTAAATCAATTCATTAGCATATAATAATGTTAGCAATAATTTCATGTATTATTTCTAACCACCATAGACAGGAACCTTAAAAACCTACAAGAATGAGGCCTCAAAAATACAAATAAATCTCTTCCTACCTGAAGCGAGTCCTCAGTATAGCTTTCTTTAACTTTACTCAAGTTTGAAATTTCAACAATGACAGAGCTTCCACTTGAATAACCCAGCTTTCCATCTAATGTGATCTTTGTACTGGGCTCAAACACACCCTCATGGGAACTTGAGCCCGATACACTAGGAGCAAGAGGGCTGCTGGGGGAAGCAGACCCTCCAGTAGCTGCACCAATGCTGTTATCAAATAACGAAACCATAGCCCAGGCAAAGGATTCTCTGAAAGGCATGATTTGAGACCACACCTGCAGTTTCTGCCTTTCTCTCTCAGACAAATGCCCCTGTTCAGATAGGATAATGCAATGAATTTACAAAAACATAATAGTTCAATCAAGCAATCAATGAAAAGAATAAATTTGTATCAGATTATTGAAAGTAAGGATAAGAAAAATGCCATCAACAATACACACACACACAGAATTTTGCAAAGTCATTTCAAATAATTCTCAGAGAAGTGTATTCAAGGTGTCATGACATCCAGAACTGAAAAGAGTGATGATCAATACAAATGCCAAGACCAGGTTGAAACCCAGCAGGTCATGGGGAGACCAAAGCCACCCTATGGTGGCACAAGTACAGAAATGAGTATTGGTACTATACAGATACGGGTGGATCAAGGCTTGCATTTCGTCTGTCCGTTTCTCTGTCCTAGTAAATGGGTCCCCTGAAGGTTTTTTTGGTAGCTCCCGTGGGTTGAGACAAGGGGATCCCCTATCTCCGTTATTGTTCCTTTTGATAATGGAGGTTTTAAGTAGACTTTTGAAGAAGACAGAGGAGTGTAATCTTATTCGGGGATTTCAGGTGGGAGCTGTGAACTCTGCTGGGGTGAGTATTTCCCATCTTTTATTTGCGGATGACACCATCATATTTTGTGAGGCCTCAAGGGAGCAGCTACTGTCAATTAGGATGGTGTTGTCTTGTTTTCAGGCGTTTACGGGTTTGAAGGTCAATGTTGGGAAAAGCGAGATTGTCCCCATTGGGGAGGTGAATAATCTAGATGCTTTGGCTAATGTGCTTCAGTTTGCCTATGAAATATTTGGGGATGCCTTTGGGATCTTCTTTTAAGTCTCCCTTGATCTGGAATCCTATTTTGGAAAAGATAGAGAAGAGGCTCTCTGGGTGGAAGCGTCTCTATTTATCTAAGGGTGGTAGGCTCATGTTATTAAAGAGTACTCTCTCAAGTCTCCCGACATACTTTCTATCTCTCTTTACTATTCCTAAAGCAGTGGCGACTAGATTGGAAAGTATTCAGAGGAATTTCCTTTGGGGGTCTTCTGAGGGAGGTTTTAAATATCCTTTGGTGGCTTGGGATAAGGTGTGTTTACCCGTTGAGATGGGTGGATTGGGGTTAAGAAAGGTGGTGTCGTTTAATCAAGCTTTATTAGGGAAGTGGCTGTGGAGATATGGCCATGAAGATACCCACCTGTGGCGTCGGGTTATCTCTTCAAAATATGGCGAGGATCAAAGGGGGTGGAGGACTAGAGACTGCAGGAGGTCCCATGGGTGCGGCCTTTGGAGAAGCATTAACGAAGGTTGGGAGGACTTTTCTAAGCATCTTTCTTTTGTAGTGGGGCAAGGAACTCGTATTCGTTTTTGGCATGATAGGTGGATTGGTGACGATACCCTAAAAGTTCTCTATCCTGAGCTCTATGTGTGTTCAGCGGTCAAGGATGCCTGTATCTCTGAGGTTTTGTGGATTCCAGAATGGGGTAATGTTAGAGTATGGAATTTAACGTTTTATAGAGCGTTTGAAGATTGGGAGTTGGCTGCTTCGTATTCTCTACTCCGGCTTATCCAATCCCGCATTCCACAGGGTAGTAGGAGAGATACCCTTTACTGGCGACTTAAAGGGGATGGTATGTTTGACACTCGGTCTTACTACCTTGCGATCCGAGGTGCTTCGAATTCTTGGCTTCCTTGGAAGGGGGTTTGGAAACCGAAGATCCCCAAGCGCGTGGCTTTCTTTCTGTGGTCTGCTGCTCATGGTCGGATCCTCACCTTGGACAACCTTATGCTTAAGAGTCGGCCTTTGGTTAATAGGTGTTGCTTATGCTGCAAGGATGGGGAGTCGGTTAACCATCTTCTTTTGCATTGTCCTGTTACCCATTCTCTTTGGTCTTGTATGCTTCAGACCTTTGGGATTCTTTGGGTTATGCCAGGGTCGGTGGCGGAGTTGATTCCTTGTTGGCATCAGTGGCATGGAAAGGATAAGTCGGACATATGGAATTTGGTTCCAGGGTGCTTAATGTGGATTGTGTGGTTGGAACGAAATCGTCGTTCCTTTGAAGACAAAGAGAAGACCTTGGTTGAGTTGAATCTATTATGCCAGCGTAGTCTCTTAGAGTGGTCTCGTTGTATTGGGTTTTCTAATTGCTCTTCTCTCGCTGAGTTTTTGCCTTCCCTTAACTTTGTTTCCTAGTAGATTTTTCTTATTGTTCATCATCATGAACTCCTTGTATGATTTTCTTTCCTATATTTATAAAAGCTTCCGGATTACTTATCAAAAAAAAAAGATACGGGTACGGGGATACAACATTTCTTTAAAAACTTAGGATACGATTCGTAGGGGATACAGCAATTATTTAATTAATTAATTTTTTTTAGGTATATTTAAATAATTTTGGACGATTTTTGTTTATTTTTGGTTTTAAAATTAAGCAACAATAACATGTTTGAAAAAATATCTAAAATTAATCTAAAAGGAAAATTTAAAATTAATTAATAAACATAAACACTATTTTAAAAAATAATAAATTTAAAACTATATACAAGATTTTTTAGGAAAAAAGAATATATAAAAACATGATAAAAATTATATATAAGACTGTAACATAATAAAAAGAATATTAGGCTTATGCTTTAAAATGTTTGTTTATATTCAATTTTCAATATCCATTGAGTGCCGAGATGATGATGGTGCTGTCTTTTATGGGAAAAAGAAAAGAAATAAATAAATGTACTCTTTGGGAATAATTGACAGCTGGACTTTTTATTATAGTTGTATTTGTTGGGAATACACATAATACTATTTGAGCCAAGGCACATAAAACAAAAACAAGAAAAAGTTGAGCATAAGGAGAAAGACAAAGAAGGAGATGAAAAAAACGAATGAGGAGAAAGACGAAGAAGCAGGAGTGGGGAGACGACAAGGGGATGGGAACCAGGACCTGCAGTGACCTGTGACAACCTCCAGTGACCTGTGGCAGTACTTATTTCTACCCAAATCTCTTCCATTTTTTCCCTTTTCTTTCTTCTCCCGTGTCCAGGATGTAGCCCACCATATTGTGAACGTATCTGGGCTGTACCCGGAATAAAAAAACCTTTTTTTTTTTTTTTTGCTTTGATACGCTCTGGCTACATTTGTACCCGAATCCAACCCGTATCCATATCCGATACATATTGGAAACGGGTAAGACGCCAAAACTCGCGTATCCATGCTTCCTAGAAGCCAGCACTGGCACAGTTGGTGGTAACTCTAGCCCCAACTTCATAACCACATCAATGACCAAGAATTCTAACAAAGGTTAACAAAATTAAGCAATTTGTTAAATACAGACATGGCATTGATTTCTCAAGATGTCAACAGAACCAAAATTGAAAACAAGAAAAAAGTGACAGAGAATGGACATTTTCCATTTAAAGGAGAGAGAAGAAAGAAGAAAAAGGCACACCACGAATGTCGCCGACTGATAATCCACACAAATATCAAATTTCAGTTCATTATGAAACAAGTTGAGGGCAACTAGTAAGAAAGGAAAAGTTAAAGATTTCTTTGGATATACCGATTCTTTACGTGAATAAACAGAAGATGTAACTCCGCCTTCTTCAGTGGCATGCCTTTCTAACTGGATTAAAAGACAAACTGATGCTGATGGAGCATCCAAATAGAAGATTCCTCGTGGTTCATAAGAAAGTTTTTCCTGGAAATGGTGTCAATGAAAAAACATTTCCTTGGTCATAGTGTAAGCAATTCTTAACTCTATTTGCTAAAATAAAAGGATACAGAAAATTTTGGACAAATTAGTGCTAGATCGGTTTTACACTTACATCCAGCATTTCAGTTGGTAACACACGAAAATGGAAATCCTCAGACAACTTGTCTCTTCTCTCCTTATTATATAAGCAAATCGTACCATAGAATGGCTCTACAAGAGAGAGAATCAAAATTCAGAAATCTTAAGATGGCTTAAACCACCAAATCAACTACAGTAACATAACAATGAAATGATGAAGCAACTATCAGAGGACTGCAGTACCAAGAGCAAAAAACTCACCTAATAATCCCACTTGAAATGATAGGGACTGAACCTTGACAGAGATCTTCAATCCACTAAGGCCATCCAAAAATGAAACAAAAAAAGAGAAACAGAGAGTTAATCAGGAGAAGAAAACATACTTATAATAAAAACTTCAAGAGCAGAAACGCAGATTCTACTCCATAATAAGACTTTGAAACTGCGCCCTTTTCAATAAAAACACAACAACCAAGCCTTAGTCCTAAATAAAATTTTCATACTCCTATGGCTGGGAGAAGAAAAAAAAGTGGGGGGCATACTGTGAAAGAGGAGCTTCTGAAATCCTTTGACCAAATATCATCGACCTCTCATTTTCCCAATCAAACGCTGGTTCATACGCAGGGAGGGGAGACGGGCCAAAATGCTGCAAATTAATCAATTAAAAAAAATTTTAAATGAAACCCTGGAAAATTTACGAGATATAAAAAAAATAAAAACTAGAGTAGCATGCATTTTAGCAAATTCCTAAAACACATGAGAAAATAAAAACATCAGTGCTACATATGTTCTTAATAAAACAAAGAGAGACAAATGAGTACGACCTTTGGAACAGACACATCAGAGGTCGCCTCAGTAAATTGCCTTCCTGAGGTACTCGGAAGGTCATCATCAGTAGTATCTTCCGCCTTTGTTCGCCTTGCATTAGCAAGACGCATTTCTGCAAATGTTTCAAAACAATTTCTCAAAACACTTGGCACAAATTTCACACAAACATATAATAATTTCCTCTTAACCATTCGCCTTTTTCAAACCGCTCAGATTACTTGCACAATAAGCAACATCTTAAATTAAAAATACACTTTCATTTTAGTCCATCAACTTTTATCAATTGTCAATTTAATCCACTAAGTTTAAAAACTTGTCATTTCAATCCACTTATTTTTCAAATTTTTCATTTTAGTCCATCAATTTTGATCATTTGCGTCCGCCAAGTTTAAAAATTAGCATTTTTTCTAGTTTAAATTGAAAGTGTGAAACAAAGTTAATGGACTAAAATGACAAGTGATTAAAATTATAAAATGTAAAGTGAAATTTTCACCTTTTTTTTTTACCAATCTATTTATGTCAATAAATATCTTACACACACTTCCTTTAACTGTTGATTTTTTTTTTAACTTTTTACTATAACATTCATTTCAATAAAAATCTCACACAAAAATTCAATATCATAAATTTAAAAATAAAATAAAATAAAATACCAGTCTCAATGTCAGTATCGGGGCCTTCATAAATCTGGTTAGAAAACGACGGCGTTCCAATGGTGTCGTAGTGACCATACTTGTTGTCGTCTTTAACCCAATCCGCCGAGTAGCATTGTACCAGTTCGTTCAGATGCGGCCACTGCTCCAAATTCTCATCGAACTTCAACACAACAAAACAAAAACAAAAAAAACTAATTAATTAAATTAAACTAATTTTCCCCTTTTTGTGTGTGGAAATGGAAATGCCATTGGAATGAGATGAAATTACCTTGTTGTGCCACTTGGTGGTGGCCGGAGTGGAGTCGCGGCGGTGCCGGAGCTGGAGCATTGTTTGGGTCAGATCTAGGGTTTAGTTTTAGAGCTCAGAGTGGAAAAAAAAAAAAAAATCAAATGGTTTTTGGGTATTCGGGAATGGAAATGAGGAGAGGTTGAAGTTTGGGGAAGGGGAGTAGTAGTGTAATGTGGGGGTAGTGGAAGTAGTTGGATTTGTTTTTGTGTAAAGTAAAAGAAGTTTGCGTATTTGGTAGATCTAAAAGCAAAGTCTAAGCTAACAAGAATTATAATATGGAAGAGTCAGAAAGAGCGAGAGAGGGGAGGGAGAGAGAGAAAGAGAGAGAGTGTGTGTGTTTGTTGTACAGAAGTCAAAATAGAGTGCAAAGAGAGCAAACGCCAGAGTGGAGAGAGAAAGGTAGGGCACTAGAGTAGTAGTAGTAGTAGTGGTGGTTGGGGTGGGGTGTCTTTCTTTCCTTTTCTTCTGTATTGGACCTCTGGTGACCTGGCATATTACTGTATCTTTTTCTTTTTTTTTTCTTTGGCTAAATTCTATTTTTGTCCTATTTTAGGAGAAGTGCTACTGCCTTTATAATATTTTTATAATATTTTTTAAGGGTTAGATTATTACAGATTTTTAATTTGAATCAAATATTGAAATAACTTTCTTGCCCACGATTACTAGTGGATAACAATCAGCCACCTAAAATTTTATTATGAAAGTGTTAGTAAAAAATATTGTCAACATAGCATGCTCATATTTTAAGGTCATTGTTAATTTAATTCATATATTTTGATAATATTTAATTTGATCTCGGATAATTGAATAAAAGATCTGGGGTTCAGTCTCCTCCTATATAAAAAATTGATTAGTGTCTCAATTTGATGATAAAGAGTTATTATTAGAAGCGAACGTCATAATTTGAAACTAAAAAAAAAAAATTATCCAAATTGACTATTATCCAAATGTAAGAACAAAATTAACAATAACCTTAAAAGGTAAGGACCAAATATCCAAACTTTGGCTTTTGGTTATTTTGCTTCTAAGAAAAGAAAAGAAAAGCCAGATTTTGCTTTTGGGCTGTGGTATTGCCTTTTTTAGAAGAGTTATTAAAATTTAAAATTTTGCTTTTTGTTTCTTATCTAGTAGTAATAGACAATCTTCTAAGAAAAAAGTAGTGATAGACAAATAGTATATACAAACTTCTAAGAAAAGCTAGGGCTTTCGTTTTTGGGTATTGAGAAGAAAAAAACAATTGTTCTAAGATCATATCATTTACAGCAATTTATTGAAGTGGTCGACTTAACTATAAATAGTTAACAATTATTTTCATATAAACTCATCATTTTTTCTCTACCACTCTTAATCGGCCACATTATATTGAAGAACTAGAATTAGTATTGTTAATGGGTGAGTGCATGTTTGGGCCAACTTATTTATTGTTGTTTTTTATTTATGTGAGACAAAAAGTGATTTTGGCAACCAAGCCAGTTGAAAAAACTCACCACTCCCTAGATGAGTGATGTCAATCAGCTTGTTGATCGAAAAAACTGTTCAAGCTAACTATTGATTTAGGCTGCGTTTGTTTCGGCAGTAAATGGTTTCCGGGTGTAAAATGATTTCAGCTGAAAACATTTTCAGGAAAAGAAAATATTTTTAGGTGTTTGGTAACATTTGAAAAAATACTTTGAAAAATATTTTCAGGTGTTTGGTTGTCATCTTGAAAATATTATAGAAAATACATTTTGTATTTGTTGCTCACATTTTCTCACATTTTCTCAACTTCCAAACAAATATCATTTCCTGATCTAGAACAACAAAACCCAAAAAAAAAAACTTATCAAATTTTCTCAATGAAGCACAACAAAACCCAAAAATAAAAAAAAGCTCATCATCAAAAACCAAATCCAGTCAGAGAGAACGAAGACAGAGAGAGAGAGAGAGAGAGAGAGAGAGAGAGAGAGGCGACTGGCGATGGCGAAGGGGAGATCGCGCCGGCGCGGTGCGGCGATGGCGAAGGCGAGATCGCGCGGCGCGGCGACTGGCGATGGCGAAGGCGAGATCGCGCGGCCCGGCGATGGCGATGGCGAAGGGGAGATCGCGCCTATAAAATCAAATCATCAATTTTATAAGTTAACAAACAAATCGCAAAAGATATCCAATTTTAAAATCAAACGATTATAAACCAAGCATTCAATTAATTAAGATAAATCCAAAATTATGAGAAAAACATAATTATATTGAAGTCATATTAAGACTCTTATCCTAGCCAATTGGAACGAAGCAAGAACAATTTAAATCATTAAAGAATGACTATTGTGGAAAAAATTAAATTACATAAATAATACTGATAATCTTAACCCTTATTGAAAATTTAACTACTCAAGTTTGTTAAAATAAATCACAAAATAAAATATTAAGAATTAAACTAGACAAATAATATAGAAAAAGAAATAGTCACAATACAGCCCTAGCCCTTCCTTTTTTTTCTTCTGTTTTTTTCCCCCTGGTTCACGTACAAACTGACCTAGGGACTTATATAAGAAAAGAGCCGCTTGACACACTATGCAATAATCCTAATACAAGTAGAACAAGGATAGACAAATAATATAGAAAAAGAATTAGTCACAATACAGCCCTAGCCCTTCCTTTTTTTCTTTTTTTTCTTTTTTTCCCCTGGTTCACGTACAAACTGACCTAGGGACTTATATATGTAAAGAGCCGCTTGACACACTATGCAATGATCCTAATTCAAGTAGAACAAGGAATTCATATTTCCAAGCCACGCACATGCAAGGATTCCTTGCTTTAAACGCTGACTTTTTTTTTTTTTTTGGCAGGTCCCATTGCTTGATTTTAGGAGTTTCTTTCCTTGCAAACTTCATCCATGTTGAATTGAATCTTGGGCTTTTTCTTATTTTTCTTTCTTTTTTTTTGGTCTTCTCTTGAATTTACGCCTGGGCTGGATGTTTACTTTGGGCTGAATCTATACTCCATGCTTCACACGTGGGTCTTGACTTAGCTTGAAAATTGACCAAGCCTCATTTTGTATGTAAATCCTTTATTACCTATAAACAAAGACGACTTATAATCAGTTACAAAATAGCATAAAAGTACTTTTTTATAAATTTTTTGTGCACATCGATCTTCCATGTCATGTGATGCCATGGGACTGTTCCAGAAAATGTTAAGAGAAACAATAACTAACATATATGAATCATTGGATTATAGGAAGTCTGTAAATACAGATATGAAAAGGTATTTAGGATGGAAACATTTTTGGTGACTCAAAATGAATAACGAAAGGCAACACCATTGAGAAAAAGAGAGGAAAAAAAACAGATTCCATATATCTTAATGCCACCTATATCCATGTATTCAGTGTCCAAATGACAGGTAACGAATCCCTAAAATGCACGCCTTAGAATACTAGAAATAGTATTTGTTCTTAATTTTCCTCTCAGGATCTTTTTCATGTTACTTGTAAGCTATATTCCCAAGTTCATGATGGGAGAAAACACCATGATGATATATAATTAATCAGAAATAAAACACAAACAACTGGATAGGACCACCAAAACTAACGGTAACTCATTCTTTTCTTTTCTTTTCTTTTTTCTGTTTTTATATGCTGAAAGGAATTTTTATCATCATCCGTTTACAAAATCGTGTGACTACCAACAATAGAATTTGCACCAGTGGTAAAATTATCTCAAGTAAGGCAACCACGAAAAGTCAATTAAAGAAAAGGTTTTACCATTCTAATCCCTTCACGTTTACAACACACACACACACACATATATTATACACGCACGCATAATTCTTTTATATCTCTTGCCATATATAATTCTTTCATCATCAATTATTGTAATCCAATTGCTTGCTATGTGTTTATGTGTTGTATGGGTGGCAAAGTAAAACCCAAACCCTTTTGCCCATCCAAACTCACCCACTCTAATTGAACACAAACCCTTCCAATAATTAGTTGGGTTAAATGGGCATCAACCCAATTGGGTTTTAACTAAAAACCCATTGAAAAGCCCATTTAACCCAAAAACAATATACCCAAATTCAACCAAATCCTTCCCATAAAAAAAATTAAAAAATTATAAATAAATAAATAAAAACCAACCCCCATACGTTTTAATGTTTCGCGAGGGTTTTCATTTTCTCTCATTTTCTCGGCCTCCAATCACGTTTTAGTCGAAAACCCAACAATTTCAGCATCTTCAAAACTTTGGAGATTCCTCAAATTTTTGTCATTTCTCTCAGATCTGTTTTCCCTTTTGTCTATTCACCACTTTGCACTGTTTGGTCTTTGAGAAAGTTTAATCTCCATCAAATCCAGGAAAACAAGAAACCAAACCATAAATCAACCCAAGAAATAAACCCATAAACGCAGTAACCAATCCATCTCCAGCAAACCCATAAATTTCACATGATCAAATTCCTATTCCTTGATTTCCTTTTCAACCTCAATCTTAGATGTGCAAAATCAAATGGCAACACAAGCCATCGATCCCACTCCCGAATCACATCAAACACTCGTTCCTCTCGTACTCTATGAACCACATGAACTCAAGCCCAGTCTCCCAGAACCCCACGCTCGTCGACACCACCACAACCACCATAAACCTCCTTCACCACCGCTTCCTCCTTCTCTAAACCCTCAATCTCCATGGTGCATCTACGCCTTCTCCGAGCTCTAATCCGAGAAAAAACCCTCGACCTCAAGCATTTTAGTGAGCCCAGGGTCGTTTCAAATCCGGTTAGAAGGTCAAGGTCATGAACCCTGTTGCATCCAATGATTGTCGTAGCAACAAGGATCTAGCCGTTTGATCTAAACCTACCTCTTCTGATGGATGAAGATTTCGGCATCAGTGATGATCTTCAAGCCAAAGCAGAACCACCTAATCACCACCGGCCGCATCTCAGCCCCTCTCTTTCTCTCTAAACCCAGATCATACTCTCTCTCTCTCTCTCTCTCTCTCTCAAGTCTCAACCCAAATACAAATATCCGATTTTAAGATTTAAAAAATTAATTTAATTAAATTTAAAAAAAATTATAAATTCAGATTTTTTTTAAAAAAAATTTCTAACATTGCTTTTTTTTAAAAATTAAAATGTTGATGTGTCATTTAAAAAATGCAAACTAAAATATTTTGGTACTTTGGTCATTTTCACTTTAAGGGCATTTTGAGAATTTTGATAATTGGGTAATTGGGTGGATTGGGTTTTACCCATTATAATTGGGTTGGGTTGGGTTGGGTTTGGGTTAGAAGCAATTAGTTAAATGGGTTTTAATGGGTGAATGAGTTTTATATACCCAACCCAATTATGCCACCTCAAACCCACCTATTTGACACCCCTAATTGTAGAAGAAGCAAAATCAACTTTCTTTAGGTAATATATATGTATATATTTTTACCAAAACCAATAAGCAAAATCAACTTTCTTTAGGTAATATATATGTATATATTTTTACCAAAACCAATACCAACACATTAGGGATGTCAAATGGGTGGGTTTGGAGTGGGCATAATTGGGTTGGGTATATAAAACTCATTCACCCATTAAAACTCATTTATTTAACTAATTGCTTCTAACTCAAACCCAAACCCAAACCCAACCCAATTATAATGGGTAAACCCCAATCCACCCAATTACCCAATTACCCAATTATCAAAATTATCAAAATGCCCTTAAAGTGAAAATGACCAAAGTACCAAAATATTTTACTTTGCGTTTTCTAAATGACACATCAACATTTTAATTTTAATTTTTTTTAAACCCAAGTCAAAAAATTAAAAATAAAATTCTAAATTTATAATTTTTTTAAAAATTTAATTAAATTATTTTTTTAAATCTTAAATCAAATATTTGTATCTAGTTTGAGACTTGAGAGAGAGAGAGAGAGAGAGGGGCTGAGATGCGGCTAGCGGCGATCAGGTGGTTCGACTTTGGCTTCAACTTCTCTTTGAGTGGTTCGGCTTTGGCTTGAAGATCATCACTGATGCCGAAATCTTCATCCATCAGAGGAGGTAGGTTTAGATCAAACGGCTAGACCCTTATTGCTACGACAATCATTGGATGCAACAAGGTTCATGATCTTAACCCTTGTGACCAGATTTGAAACGACCTTGGGCTCACTAAAATGCTTGAGGTCGAGGGTTTTTTCTGGGATCAGAGCTCGGAGAAGGCGTAGATGCACCATGGAGATTGAGGGTTCAGAGGAGGAAGAAGCGGTGGTGAAGGAGGTTTATGGTGGTTGTGGTGGTGTCGACGAGCGTGGGGTTCTGGGAGACTGGGCTTGAGTTCATGTGGTTCATAGAGTACGAGAGGAACGAGTGTTTGATGTGATTTGGGAGTGGGATCGATGGCTTGTGTTGCCATTTGATTTTGCACATCTAGAATGGAGGTTGAAGAGGAAATTAAGGAATAGGAATTTGATCATGTGAAATTTATGGGTTTGCTGGAGATGGATTGGTTACTGTGTTTATGGGTTTATTTATTGGGTTGATTTATGGTTTGGTTTCTTGTTTTCTTGGATTTGATGGAGATTAAACTTTCTCAGAGACCAAACAGTGCAAAGTGGTGAATAGAAAGAAAGGAAAAAAGATCTAAGAGAAATGAAAAAAATCAGAGGAATCTTCGAAGCTTTGAAGATGCTGAAGCTATTGGGTTTCCAACTAAAACGTGATTGGAGGCCGAGAAAATGGGGGAAAATGAAAACCCTCGTGAAACACTGAAATTTCTAGGGGCTTTTTTTTTTTTATGGGAAGGGCTAGGTTGAATTTGGGTATATTGTTTTTGGGTTAAATGGGCTTCAATGGGTTTTTAGTTAAAACCCAATAATCACTGGGTCTAATTGGGTTGATGCCCATTTAACCCCACTAATAATTGGGTGGATTTGGGTTCAATTAGAGTGGGTGGGTTTAGGCAGACAAATGGGTTTGGCTTACTTTGCCACCGTTATCTGCAATTGCCTTTACTCGAAGGTTCTTCCTTGTTGCAGGAGGACCATATAGTAATACCGCCCTCCATAGTTTTTGATTCCCTAAACAAATGAACAAATTATTGTTTTTTTCCAAAACAACTATATAATATCAACGTTAGTGGTCACCATAAGTCCAGCCATTGTTATTAACATTTAAACTTGTAGATGCTCATTTTTTAGAACCCTAGCAAGAGGAAAAGCCCAAAGACATCGGCAGAAGAGAGTGGGATGGAAATAACATTAAGCCCAAGTGGCATGAATAATGGATCATGGGTCCATAAAGCAAACAAATGGATCCTGAAGAAGAAAATAGGCCTAAAAAGGCCCGGAAGAGAGAAATAGCAAACCCATGGGCAGTATGGATGTAGAAAAGTGAGAATGGACCACGGTTGTCACAGCAGGCCCAAAGCAATGTAAGTAAAGAGAGTAAAGGGCAATGGAGAATCCATGAGCCCCAAGGATGAAGTATGAAGCACTTAGGTCAAGGAAGCCCGAGGAGTTAGTAAAAGTCCATGGGAAGCATAGAATTGGAAAGGGCCGAGGATGCCCCAAGAAAGTAAACGGGCTAAGGATGCCCAAAGGAAAGTAGACGGGACGAGGGAGCCTGCAAGTAGTAAAGGGCCCAATGAGTTTATTGGGCCTTCAAAGAATGAATAAACAAAAAAGCCCGAAAAGGCCCAGCAACCTTGGGCCAAGCAAACTTCACAACAGGCATTATACAATGATGTGGCAGGAAGCAAATAACAAGGTTGAGAATGAAGCACAGAACAGCACACAACCGGGCAAGGCCTAACCCCTAAAGAAGCAAGCCATAAATGAGAAGTCAGGGAAAGTAGCACATACCATAAAAGGTCAAAGATGAACGGCAGACTGGGCAGATGGACCTTCAGACCGCGGCAGACACATGAGCAGTGGGCAAAATTTGAACGAGCATGGAGGTAAGGCACGCGCATGGCCCATACATCACCAGCCTGTACCCAGCCAATATAGGAAGTGGTGAGGTCATGGGTTAGAGGTAAGAGGGCATGGTCTGGCGGTGGGAAGGGAGAAAACCTCATTTTCGTGTTTCCAACTCAAGCACTTTTGGAGGCAACGTCTTGCTGGGATGACATACCACCCAAAAGAGGCAAAACTGAGTTGGAACCACTAGGTGCATGCCATGAGGGATGGAGAGAAAGAGAGTATTTACACCGTGGTAGGTAAGAATGCCACAGCAAGGAAGCAAACAAAAGAGCCTTCTTTGTCTAGTGAGGTGGAGTGGCGTAGACAACGCAGGTAAGTGGCGTTGGTTGGGTGACTAGCCAGTTAATAATGGTCGGCAAGGACACCCGCACCAAACAAAAACGGTTGAGGGCTAAAATGGCAAAAGCCAAACATAGCTGGCATTATATAAGGAGCCTTTGCTGTGCACGACAAAGGGGGGAGGAGCAACCTCTAGGGGAGAAGCAACCTCTAGGGGGGATAATCGCAAGAATTAAAAAAAATAAAAAGAGAAAGACAGTAAGACTAAAAATCAAGGGAAAAGAGAGAAAGAATTAGAGAGAAGAGAAAGAAGAGTAAGAACGAAGAAAAAGAAAGAAAAGAACTAAGGAATAGAGAGAGGATTAAAGAAAGACAGAGAGAACAGAGTGGTAGGCATGCACTAAATGGGTCGATCTCCCTCTCCCTCTCCAAACCATGTTCTCTAGTAACGGAGAAGGACGTCCTGAACACAAGTCATTCAAGCCCGCCCTTTCAAAGCAGTTAATTTCTCCGTCAGAGAGGTTAATCGCGTTAAATAGGTGATTCCCCTTCTTGACTTAGACTTGGCAACGTAGCTTATGCGGCAGACTGACATTTGTTTCTTTTAACAAGCTTACTGTTGTTCATTCAATACCTACCCTTTTGTTATTATTTCATAAAGCAGGAATTCCTTATCATAGCCCATTATTCACTTTTGTCTGAATCGTAAAGGAATTTTCATTATTGTCTTTATTGTATCTGTCTGTCGTAGTTAATGTTACAGTTCTGCATGTCATGGGCATGTGATTAAAGCCTGATTAACAGGGGCATCGTTTGTACCCAAGCAAGACCAAGGAAGGTTGCTCTTGGACCAGTCCAGCTCCCTAATCCAGAAATCTTTGGGCCTAGTGTAACAGCAGGCGGCCCGGCCCAACATTTGCAAAACAAGCCCACACATTTAAATTGGCGACTCCACTGGGGAGTTGGGAAACAGACAGGGATAGAGATCCTCGCAAACAAATGCCTCCAAAATCTAGGACAATGCGTAATATGAGCGTTGTCCCCTCGCAGGCTGAGTCAAGGCCAACAACGCCCCATCAGCCCAACCAGGCAGAAAACATCAACGAATTGGGGGCTGAACCCCAACCACAGGCAAGGAATCCCACTGACAGTATCAATGCTTTTTTTGAAGTGCTACAAGCATTGCACACTCACAACAGCAGATGATGGAGGAAATCCGTCAGTTAAAGACAGCAAAGATCAAGGAAAAAGGAAGTCAGCATGCCCCAGAGCATGCAGCTAACAAAGAGGGGACGCCAGTCAGAGGCGCTCTGTAGACTGAAGGACAACGCTACATCACCATGGCTGAGGTGGTAACTCTCTTAAAGTAGGAGAAGGCCAGAGCACCTAAGGAAAAATTCTATGCATGGAGACCCCCTTATCCCTTAAGAGTGCTTAGCAATCCATACCCTGAAAGGTATGAGCCACGCACTTTTGCGCAATACAACGGTAGGAAGGGTAGTGTTGTCGAGCACGTGAGCAAATTCATCGATACTCTTGGCCCTTATGCGGCAGACGAGGACTTATGTCTGCGGGAGTTTTCCAAATCACTATGCGACCATGCTTACACTTGGTACATAGGCCTAAAATCAGGATCAATCCCAACCTGGGATGACATGGTGGATATATTTTGCACTAAGTACTTCCACGAAGAGGAAACAGTGACGCTTGCTACTTTGTAAGCTACCAAGCAGAGAAACGGAGAAGATTTAATGGAGTACATCAAGAGATTCAGAGACATAGCACTTGATTGCTATGACCATTGCAAGGAAAAGATGTTGGTAGAGATGTGTATGATGAATATGATCAGAGAATTCAGAGAGCTAGAAAGATCGCTCAATTAGTGAGACTGAGTTCCGATAAAAGGAACGCCCCGTAGGCCATGGCGGCATCCACTAGCGGAAGGAAAAGAAAAATAGAAGGGAGGGAGTACGATATTCCTTTACCAATACCATGCACCCCTAAAGAGCTGGATGTGCTCTTGGACAGGTGGATAACATATGGAGTTTTTAAGCCCAATCAAGTTGCTAGGGAGCCCACAGAAGAGAAGCGAAGGAACCCACGCTTCTGCAGCTTGCACAATTATGTGCAACATCCTACTATAGGATGTTGGGCGCTCCGCAAACTGGTGCACTGCAGGATCAAAGAAGGGACCCTGGAGTTGACGCAGCAAGAAGTTTAGAGGAACCCACTCCCAAACCACAAAAGGAAGGGCGTGACGATGGTGGTAATCTGTGCGGACCCAGGGGAAGACGAGGAGGAGAATCCAATCCTGCCTGCCTCAATAATCACCACCTTACAGAAGAGCTCTAAGTTCAAAAATATGTTTGACCAACTAGGCCTTACAGCGAAAGAACGGAAGATAGCTACAGAGGCCATCATAAGCATTGCTTCCGGGGCAAGAGTAGAATGTTTGTTAGCAGAAGTTGCAGATGATAGAGCTCTCTTACAAGAATCAACTGAAATCATCTTCAGTGATGAGGATATGGAAGTGGGATGCCCTAACCATAGGAGGCCCCTTTACTTTGCCACATCTATAAATCAGATCTCCATCAAAAGAGCCTTGGTGGATACCGGCGCCTCAATAAACTTGGTATCGTTAAGCACCTTGCAGGCAGCAGGAATCTTAGAAAGAAAAATCCAAGGGTGCCCAATGGAAGTAACTAGGTTCGGAGGAAGCGATGAATATACCGCCGGCCACATTCAACTATGGTTAAAGGTGGGCCTATAACCTCTTTAGCCCAGTTCCATGTGGTAAAGACAGAGGTTTCATACCATGTGCTCTTAGGGAGGCCGTGGCTGCACAAGCACCGGCTGGTACCATCCACTTACCACCAGTGTGTGAAAGGGAAGTTAAATGGCAAGATGATACGTATAGCGGCAAACCCATCACCATTTGAGTAGGCGGAGGCTCATTTAGTTGAGACCATGTTTTATGACCAATGGGCACCATTTAGGGAAAGCTTAGTATCAAAACCAAGAGGCACCTTTGTCCCTAGGTGGGAAGACGTTTGAGGTGACCTAGAACCTGATCTAAGAGAATTACTCTCTCAGAAGAAGAAGAGAAAACAAATACCTACTATAGAACCAGGCGACACGCCATAATGCATCAAGGTCCGAGGACCCGATGGCAGGATTGTGTATAAACTATGAAGGTGCGTTGGGCCCATGAGTGAAACACAAGCGGGCCCCAGACAAGAATGGTAGCACAAAAGCTTGGTGTGTTGCATAGCTCAAGAAGGCTCAGAAGAAAGGAACCATGGAGAAAGAGATGAGGAGGTTACAAAAGATAAGGATGTACAGGTTACAGCAGAAAAGAAGATCGAGGAAGTCAACTTGGGATCCAACTCACAGGAACCAAGGCCTATCTCAATCAGTTCAAAGTTGTCAGAAAAGGAAAAATCGGAGTTCATACTACTGTTGAAGGAATACAAAGACATCTTTGCGTGGGATTACAGTGAAATGTCAGGATTGGATCCTGGGCTAGTAGTGCATACGCTGAATGTGGACCTAGAGGCTAGGCCAGTTGCCCAACCTGCCAAAACTTTCCAAGCTGAAATATAAGAACAAATAGTCAAGGAGGTATAGAAGCTGTTGGCCGTAGGATTCATTAGACCCATTCAACTTCCACGTTGGCTATCCAACATAGTGCTAGTGAAGAAGAAGAATTGGTAGATAAGGTGTTGCGTAGATTTCAGAAATCTCAATAGGGTCTGCCCAAAAGATGAATTCCCACTGCCAAACATGGACTTACTAATAGATTCTGCAGCGGGAAGTGCCATGTTTTCCTTCATGGACAGATTCAGTGGATACAATCAGATCAGAATGGTGCCAAGGGATGCAGAAAAGACTGCTTTCGAAACACCTATAGGCAACTTTTACTATATAGTAATGCCATTTGGGTTAAAGAACGCAAGTGCAACTTATCAAAGGACAATGACGACTATATTCCATGACATGATGCATCAAGAATTAGAAGACTATATGGATGACATAGTGGTGAGTCAAAGAAGTGGGAAGAACACATTCAAGTGTTGAGGAGGGTATTCAAAAGGTGTAGAACTTTCAAGCTTAGAATGAACCCCCTCAAATGCACATTCAGAGTATCTTCAGGGAAATTCTTGGGTTTTCCAATCCACAGCAGAGGAATAGACATAGACCTAGCCAAGGCTACAGCCATAGCCACTATGAAGCCTCCAGCCACAGTGAAAGAGTTGAAAAGTTTTTAGGGAAGGTCTCATATATCCGAAGATTCATCCCCAGACAAGCATCCATCATCTCTACTTTCAGGAAATTGCTAAAAAAGGGAGCAAAACTTTGAATGGGGGGAGGTACAGCAGGCAACCTTTAAAAGACTACAGTAGATTATGATAAACCTCCCTACCGTGCAAGCTCCAGTTTGCAGGAAGCCACTGCTATTATACTTAGCTACCAACCAATACGCTGTGGGCACACTGATTGCTTAGGAGGATGGAGATGGTGTGGAATAGCCAGTTTATTACATCAACCGAGCTCTAAAAGACACAGAAACTCGCTACCCCGGGGCAGAAAAGGCATGCTTGGCTATCATGTATGCCTTGCAGAGGTTACACCATCAAAGCCTTATTGCAACAGCCAATTCTCTCCGGCAGAATATCCCACTAGTTACGCAATTGTCACAGTACAACCAGAAGGCAGGAACACCCAAAGCGATAAAGAGCCAAGCTATAGTAGATCTATTGGCACAATTCCCAAGAGAAGAAGAATTCCCGCTCGATGATGAAGTCCCAGGAGAAGTAGCTACGACAAAAGAAGTCAAAGAACGATGGTTAATGAAATTTGATGGGTCTTCTACTACCCAATCAGGGGGAGTGGGAGTAGTTCTGTATCACGAAGAAAATGAGGCTATAGCACTATCATTCAAATTGGAATTCTCCTATTCAAATAACACAGCTGAATATGAAGCCTACCTAACTGGGTTAGCCACGACCCTTGAAATGGGGGTCAAACACTTGAAAGTGATAAGGGACTCGAACCTAGTGGCCTACCAGACCAAAGGAAGCTTCTCTTTAAAGGAACCCAGCCTAGCCCCTTACTGGGAAATGGCCCAGAAGATGGAGGAAAGGTTTTCGACCTTTGAAATAGAGCACATGCCAAGAAGCGAAAATCGGTTCGTAGATGCGCTGGCTGCGTTAGACTCACAAATAGTATTTGAAGGAAATAGTGCCAAGATAGAGGTCAGTAAGAGGAAAGAATCTATTATTCGAAATACTGAAGGAAAAGTTCCGGGAGGAACAATGTGAAGAGGATTGGCAGAATCCCATAAGGGAGGTTTTGATGAAAGGAGGTGAGCCTGCAGAGTTAAAGGTACTAAAAGATTATACTCTGGTAGGAGGAGAACTGTAACGCAGGATACTAGGAGGGGTCCTATCTAGATGTGTGGGGCAAGAAGAGGCCTAGAGAAAGTTGAAGGAGGTACACGACAAGGTCTACGGATCCTGCAAAGAGATCAACCTTTACCGTAGACTCCAAAGGGTAGGCTTTTGCTAGCCGCGCATGGGAAAAGACGCGGACCAAGTCCAAGTCCAAGTCTAATGTGAGACCTGCCAGCTTGCGGCTGATAGAGAAGAAAGTTATGCTGTGTTCGTCAGCAAGGATTGGAGAAAGCCATTCACCCAGTACTTAGCAGAAGGTATCCTGTCACAAAAACACAGTGAACGATACAAGCTTAAAAGGCTAGCAACACATTACTTTCTGCAAAACGGAGTCCTCTTCAAAAAAGGGTATGATGGAGACCCACTACGCTGTTTGGGTCCCGAGGAAGAGAAAAATATGATAAAGGAGGTACACGCGGGACAATGTGGAGAGCACTAAGGAAAGAAGAAGTATACGGATGTTTGCTACAGATGGGCTACTACTGGCCTGCCATTAAAAGGGACATGACAGAATTTGTAAAAAGATATCACAGCCGCCATATATAGGCCAACTTGATTCACACCCACCCGCAACAATTGCACCATATGGTTACTCCATGGCTATTCCATACCTAGGGGCTTAATCTGGTGGGGCCAGTTAACCAACCATCGCATGGATACATATGGATCCTAGTGGCTACAGAATACTTTACCAAGTAGGCAGAGGCAATGTCACTTCACAAAGCCACAGGAGGAGCGGTGGCAAACTTCATCAAGGAAAATATAATAGTAAGGTTCGGGGTGCCCCATAGAATCATCAATGACAATGGCACGCTGTTTGTCAACAGTGATGTAAGGAGGATGTTGCAATTCTACCAAGTTAAACACCATTGATCATCACCCTACTATCCGTAAGGAAATGGGCAAGCAGAGGCGACAAACAAAATTCTCATAAAGATCATCAGTAAAATGAGTCATGAGTATACAAGAGGATGAGCAACGCATTTTCCAAACGCCCTTTGGGCCTACAGAAACTCGTCAAAGTCAGCCATAGGATTTTCACCATTCTCCTTGGTCTACAAAACAGAAGTGATAAGCCCAGTAGAAATAATGACCCCTTCCCTACGGGTTAAGCAAATGAAAGAAAAAAGAAAAAGAGAAAGAGGTCTTTACGACAGAAAGATATGAGGACTTAGAAGGTCTTGATGAGAAGAGAGAAGAAGCTCAGGAACGCAACCGCAGATATAGATGAAGGATGACAGAAGCTTACGGTAGGATGACCAAAGAAAGGTATTCGCAGAAGGGCAACTCATGTCAAAAGTGGCAGATTATGTCAAGAAAGGCATGGCAAGACCGTCAAAGTTTGCACCGAAATGGGAAGGACCCTTTGTGATAAGAGAGGCACATCCCACTGGGTATTAACGCTTAACCCAGACGGATGGCAAGGACTTAATGGGCCCCATCAATGGGAAGTAGCTAAAATGCTATTATGTGTAGAAGGAAGAAGAACGAGAGGTCAAGAAATCACCCTTTTTTCCTTTTGAAGAGTCTTATGATTCCCTTTTGTTTTCTCTTGTTTTCTCTTATCTTTTAAGTGACTATGTCACAAAAACAAGGAATTGTAACATGCTTTCATGAAATATGCAATGGAAAGATATGAAGCGTTATAAAACATCCCATGTCATAATAGTAGCAAGAAAAGAAAGCAGTAGCATTTTATAGTTACAAAATCCAAATTGTGACAAACCCGCTAAATAAGTGCTAAAAAGAGAGAGAGAGAGGAAGGAAACATAAAAGGTACTAAGTAGAAAAGGAAATGGAATCACATCAGCTAAGTCTAGAGATAAGAGTCTGGTCACCAAAACAGCCAGAACCACCAATGCTAGAAACGAGGCGCACACGACGACTCTCCAAGTCTGCCACCTCCTTCTTCAGGACCTCGAGGCGTGTGTCAATGGCATCAATGGCAGGTTGAACCTTCCTCATAAAAAAGGCACGAGCAATCTCACGGAGATGGTCCAAGATGAACTCTACAACAAACCCTACACTGACAAGCTCCTGAATCACTGCTCTCTATTGCAGGATCCTCTTAGTTGAAACAATGTCAACAAAGTTATGCTTAATGTCATTCATCACACTCCCTAGCAACTTTAGAAAATGCTCCCTAGTAGAACGACCATACCGGAATTCTCGCATAAAATCACCGCGGCTACTGTAAATTGCCACGAGATGGGAAGCACAATCCTCAGGTTTCCTAAAGCCATGGAAGTTGACATAGGGAGGCTCGAAACCCCAGAAATCTGTAGGATCGAGGTTGTTAACCTCGTGCTGGTCGAAGTTGGTGAAGAAGGCTTCGGTCTCACTCACCAGATTCGGCGCTGCGGCAGAATTGCTACCCACCTTAAACTGAGAGGGAATAGTGGGAAGCGAACCTAGCAGAAGCTGTAAGAAGTGGAATAAGAATATGCAAGACAAGCAAATTGAAACACGCAGCAAATGAAGGATGAAGAGAAGAGGAAAAGAGGAACTCACTAGGGCCTTCTAGAGTGAGGGCTGTAGGAGCGGCAAAAACAGGTGCTACAGGTGCGGCTGAGGAAGTAACTTTAGGCATATCTTTGTCTGCTGCAACTTCTAGCTCTTCAGAGATCTCTGCAATAAGAAGGAATGGACATGCAAAACAATGGGAGACCACAGCAGGAAGATTGTAACTGATATATATAAAGAAGAGATAGCAAAAGAAAAAGGGGAAAGGAAATTTGGCAACACATATCGATACGTACCCATGAATTCAACTCCGTGCCCAGAACTTTCTTCTTCTTCTTCTTCAGACTCGGAAACCCTCTTTTTCTTTGCAGGTTCCTCATTAGAGTCCTCAAGAACATCCTCAGACTTTTCTCCCAGCCCGCGAGGTAATCGCCAGCGTGCCAGTACCACCCTTTCTCCTCCTCGACCCACTCGAATATGGCAGAACGACTTTGTTTCCTAACATAAGCTCGCATGGATGTAGAGGGTAAAAGCAAGTGGGGATTGGCAGAGACAACCGCGCCAAGCCCATCAGGAGGGATGAGGGAAAATCCACGACTACCCAATAACTCTTTCTCAAAAGAAGTCATCACTGCCTGCCAGTACCTATGCATAGTAGCAGTGCAAATACCTTCCCTCTGAGAGCCTAGAATAGTAACTGCGATGAAGTGTCGACTCCAAAACTCAAAATCAGTACGCCACAGGAAAGGTCGGACAGAAGTGGGAGACTCCGCAAGAAAAGAGATGTCATTAAAAATGTCCTGATCCAATCCAAATTGCCTCCTCACCTGGTTAGCAGGATAATGTACAAACCTGACGCCTTCATCAGCCAAATAAGGTAACCACCCAGCATTGGTGGCTGCCAAATATGTTATACCCCTTTCCTCAAAGCTTGTCAATGGGGTAGTAGTGCCAACAACATCAACAAATGTACCCATAATAGAATCCATACACGTATAACCTACACCTAAATTCCTATATGCCCTCCAAGAAAACACAACTCCCTTATCAAAGAATTCAATGATAGGATGCTCAATCGATTTAAAATCGGCCCAACGAAAAGCCAAAGGAAAATCGGAATCAAACTTGCCACAGAAGTCTGTGATAACCTTCGAACACGAACTATACTTCTTTTTGGCAAATCGAACGAGCTTACATTTTGCCAAATGCTTGGCAAAATGTTCATACAACACGTGCTGCAAGATGGTACTGTGAACAGAAGTAGTGATCAAGTGACAAGAACCTGCCTAACTCTCGTCACTCCGCAAGATGTCTAATTGGAGATACAAGTGTCCTAGGAACATGGGTGCTAGCGGCAAGCTCACACCAGCAGAAATCTTGATGGCCAATCGAAAGTACAGAGGCTTCACAGCATAATAGGGGTGGGAACCAAAAACAAACTTACATAGCCAGAATGTGACAAAAGCCGCACGGCTAGCAGCAACAGAAAGCTGTGAAGGAGAGCCAATCCAGAATGACAACTTGGCGTTACCACTCATCCTTTTCTTCAATTCGGCCTCTATGGCCTCTTCCTCCAGAGAAAGCTCAAGGGTGGCAGGATCAACATCGCCAAGGATGGGCAGAAGCAATTGATTTGCCACGTCCTCTAAGGTTACAGTGATCTCACCGCTAGAGAGAAAGAAGGAGTGGGTGGTGGTGCACCATCGACGGACTAAATGGCGGAGATTAAATAAGTCCCTGAAATTGGCCAAACGACGGGATAGGACGATGGCCTTCAATACACCGGCCCACTAAAGTAAACCCATAAAGCCTATATCGAATAACTCTTTGTCTACCCACTCTTTCCAACCCAAGGCACCGCCGAACCCAAATTCAAAATGGATGGGTACAGGGAGTGAAATGCCTTGGTGAATAGAGAGATCGAAAATCAAAGAGCCAATGGAGCCCAAGAAACATCGGGGTTGCGCCGGTAAAAGGCGAGCCACACACTGCCCAACAGCGATGGTGCATAATCGCCGGGAACCTTAGGGAAATGGTCGTGAACATCATACCAAGGATCTATGAGGGGGCACACTTGCTGTTAGGGTCGCACTGTTCTACTTCTCGTCGAAATGGTCCGACTCAGAATAGGCGACCTCTTCGCCTACCTCACGCGAAGCAGAAGCATCAACAACCTCTTTCCCCTTATAGCGGGAAGAGGTTTAACCTTTTGCTGGTGTCATGATGTGTCGGTTGATCAGGGAGGATGATTTGTGGTGATTGGGAAGAAGGACACAAAAAAGAAAGGAGAGGAGAAAGGGTGTTTGTGTCAGAAATCTGAAGGGATTCGGTATTAAATAGCCATGCCATGGGGAAGGGTGTGAAGGGATGCGATGGGTCAGTCAACGGATAAGGGAAGAAGTTAATGAAGCGGAGTTTGTGTTTCAGAATAACTGCTAAACTAGGAAATTTAAACAGACAACACTGTTCACGGCAGGAAACGAAAAAAAAAAAAAAGTGTGTATGAGTTGGGTCCACTTTTTTTAAAAAGCCTGCGAAGGAAAAGAAGAAAAAAAAATGGAAGGGATAGGAAAGTCTTTATTCACATATGAACTACAGAAGCACTTCATATGTTCAAGGGGCTAAATGTAGATGCTCATTTTTTAGAAGGCCAGCAGGAGGAAAAGCCCAAAGACATGGGCAGAAGAGAGTGGGATGGAAATATCATTAAGCACAAGTGGTAAGAATAATGGATCATGGGTCCATAAAGCAAATAAATGGACCCTGAAGAAGAAAATGGGCATAAGTAGGCCCGAAAGAGAGAAATAGCAAACTCATGAGCAGTATGGATGTAGAAAAGTGAGAATGGGTCATGGCTGTCACAGTAGGCCCAAAGCAATGTAAGTAAAGAGAGTAAAGGGTAATGGAGAATCCATGAGTTCCAAGGATGAAGTATGAAGTACTTGGGTCAGGGCAGCTCGAGGAGTTAAGCCCATAAGAAGCATAGAATTGGAAAAGGCAGAGGATGCCCCAAGTAAGTAAACGGGCCAAGGATGCCTAAAGGAAAGTAGGCGGGACGAGGGAGCCTACAAGTAGTAAAGGGCCCAATGAGTTTATTGAGCCTTCAAAGAATGAATAAATAAAAAAGCCCGAAAAGGCCCAGCAGCCCTGGGCCAAGCAAACTTCACAGCAAGCATTATACAATGATGTAGCAGGAAGCAAATAACAAGGCTGAGAATAAAGCACAGAACAACATACAACCGGGTAAGGCCCAGCCCCTAAAGAAGCAAGCCATAATGAGAAGTCAGGGAAAGCAGCCCACGCCATAAGAAGTCAAAGATGAACAGCAGACTGGGCAGATGGACCTTCAGACAGCGGCAAACACATGAGCAGCGGGTAGAATTTGAACAAGCATGGACGTAAGGCACGTGCAAGGCCCAGACATCACCAGCTTGTACCCAGCCAATACAGGAAAGGTGAGGTCATGGGTCAGAAGTAAGAGGGCATGGTCTGGCGGTGGGAGGGAGAAAAACTCATTTTCGTGTTTCCTACTCAAGCACTTTTGGAGGCAACGTCCTGCTGGGATGACATACCACCCAAAAGAGGCAAAGCTGAGTTGGTGCCACTAAGTCCTTCTTTGTCTAGTGAGGTGGAGTGGCGCGGCTAGTGCAGATGAGTGGCGCTGACTAGGTGACTAGCCAGTCAGTAATGGTCAGCAAGGACACCCGCACTAGACAAAAACGGTTGAGGGCTAAAATGGTAAAAACCAAGCACAGCTAGCATTATATAAGGAGCCTTTACTGTGCACGGCAAAGGGGGGGGGGAGGAGCAACCTCTAGGGGGGATAATCGCAAGAATGAAAAAAAAAAAAAAAAAAAAAAAAAAAAAAAAAAAAAAAAAAAAAAGAAGGAAAGACAGTAAGAGTAAAAATCAAGGGAAAAGAGTGAAAGAATTAGAGAGAAGAGAAAGAAGAGTAAGAATGAAGAAAAAGAAAGGAAAGAACTAAGGAATAGAGAGATGAGTAAAGAAAGACAGAGAGAACAGAGTGGTAGGCATGCACCAAATGGGTCAATCTCCCTCTCCCTCTCCAATTCATGTTCTCTGATAATGGAGAAGGACCTCACTAAACACAAGTCATTCAGGCCCACCCCTTCAAAGCAGTTAATTTCTCCGTCAGAGAGGTTTATCACGTTGAAGAGGTGATTCCCCTTCTTGACTTAGACTTGGCAATGTAGCTTATGCAGCAGATTGATATTTGTTTCTTTTAACAAGCTTATTGTTGTTAATTCAACACCTACCCTTTTGTTATTATTTCATAAAGTGAGCATTCCTTATCAAAGCCCATTATTCACTTCTGTTTGAATCGTAAAGGAATTTTCATTATTGTCTTTATTGTATCTACCTGCCATAGTTAATGTAACAGTTCTGCTTGCCATGGGCATGTGATTAAAGCATGATTAACAGAGGCATCGTTTATGCACAAGCCGGACCAAGGAGGGTTGCTCTTAGACTGGTCCCAGCTCCCTAATCCAAAAAATTTTAGGCCTAGTGTAGTAGCAAGCGGCCCGATCCAACATTTGTAAAATAGGCCCACACAAAACTAAGAATATCCAGTTATAAAAAAAAGAAACTAATGGTCCGTTTGGATACAGCTGAAAACTGAAAACTAAAAAACACTGTAGTAAAATAATTTTTTAATATGTGAAAAACACTGTTCATGCCTAAAATCATTGTTCATTGGCCTAAAATCACTGTTCATGGCCAATGAATAGTGACAGGTGTATGCCCAGCAAAAAAAAGGGGGGGGCTGAAACGCAGACCCACGTGTTTCAGCCCAATCCAAACCCATCCTAAGAATATCCGAATAAACTATCTAAAAGCAGAGATTAGAAAACCCAAAAGTCAAATACAATGATAGTTGGTGGAGGAGGAACTTACTAGTAAAAAATTATGGATACTTTTTAGGCCATATGGTAGCTTCTATCAAAACCTCTTTGCAAGTCTCAAGTCCGCCCACATCATTCAACTTCAGGAACAAGCCCGTAAGGCGACGCCCGAATTCTGCTGTACGCAGGACCGGCCCTAGACATTTTTAGGCCTTAGGCAAGAATTAAAATTGGGCCTTTTTATATTTATGTATTCATTAAATTAATATTTATTTAATATTTTTATTATAATATATTTTATTTAAAATCTATTTTTCTTGCATTTTGAGATGCAAACTGACTAATTAAATTTTTGTATTCAAGTTCTTCTAACATCTCTTTTTCATTTTGTTCCAACTCTGTTTGCTGAATTTCTTGTTCATTTGTGATATTTTCATCTAAATTTTGCGTTGTATTTTGTTTATTACTAATAATAAATTTATTCATTGATCATTTTTGAGACTCAATTAATGTTACTTCTCTTCTTCTTTATTTAAGTTTTTCATATCCAAATGCATATTTTCTAGTAGAAATTTCAAATAAACCAATATTTAAAAATAAAATAAACACTATCTGTAATATATTTATAATAACTGAAAAAAAAAAAAACTTTCAAGTGCAAAGTAATAAAACCTGATGTATATAAGAAAAAAGTACTATTGTAGTTCTAGCTTTACTGAACAATAACAAGAATCTAGCAATCTCAAGTTCTCAACCTGCACAAATATAAAAATGCATGATTAAGTGTGCATTTGAGAGCGTAGGAAAAATTAAAAGTATTTCACTATTCAACTTATTTTTGCTGCTATTCATCATGAATCTCATGGGCCTCACTGCACTTTCTGGCATTATTCATGAGCCCCACTGTACTATTTCAACTAACTTTTACTTTTATTTATAGTACTTTTAACAATAATTTTTCTATTTTAACAAAATAAATAGTATTCAAATCCACCTTAAAAACTCAAAAATTTAAAGCCCTGATAAAAGTACAACTCCACCTACAACCCAGCCAAAAATTGAAAGCCCATCCAAAACCGATCCTATCACCTAAAAAAAAAAAGGATGTAAAAGACAAAACTCTTAGACGACCCACGACCCCAGTCGAAGATAAGACATAATAGATATAAGACTCTAGTCCACCCACAGCCACAAGTCTTATTAGATAATACTAAGCCTCCATCCACAAAACCAGTAAACCACGGCACCATTTGGATTCTAGGTTTGCAAAGTGCAGAGTAGAGGAAAAGTCATATAGTCTATACTTAGAAAGCATACAGTGGAGACGGATCACTAATTAGAAAGAAGGAAGCATGAGCCACCAACAAAAGATTTAAAAGTAAAACCAGTGTAGAGAAAGAAAGAGAGAGGCAGAGAGCAAGAGCTGAGAAACAGAGGTGGAGAGCAAGAGGGAGAAGAATGACAGAGACAGAGAGTAAGAGCTGAGAGACAGAGGTGGAGAGCAAGAGAGAGAAGGTATGAGTAAATTTTAGGGATCGGAGTAGCAATGTTTTCAAGAATGTTCCAAATTTTTTGTTCTTTAATCACAAGGACATATTAGATTTTTTAGAAGTTTTATTTGAAACTAAATTTTTTTTTCTACTACCTGTTATTTTTCAAATTTTTGGGGCCCTCTTTTCACTTGGACCTTAGGCAATGGCCTAATTGGCCTAGTGGAAGGGCCAGCCCTGGCTGTACCAGTTATAGAGGATTCACGAACTTTTATAATGGGAAAGAAATTTCTTCTCAAAACTGCTCAAAATGCCTTCAAATAAAGTTCATAAGACTCTTGTTTATCTTCGTCGTTACTGTTTTCATTTGCCTTAACTGCCTTAGGCAGTTTGCAATGAAACTATTCTCTTAAATTATTCTCCTAAAGGCCAAAGCGCTATTTTTAATAATAAATAATAAAAATAATACTATTTTTTGCCAAAAAAAAGGTTTGGGGATTTTTTTTTTTTTTTTTAAGGAAAAAATCCTTTACATTATATTTAAAGATACAGTCTATGAAAATAAGTTTGGCCCTAAAAAAAAATTCTTAGCTACGCCATGTGACATTGGTAATGATCATATTTGTTATGTTTATGATCTTAGAATAAAAGTATGGAACTAACGGTGCTCGTAAGAGGAGATAAATTAGATAATAATAAAATTATGATCAACATCACACCTAAATCAAGCGCTCAAAGTCCACTAAAGACCATGAGCATAGCTCAAAATATTAAACAGACCCACCTGCCAGCTTTTTGCAACGTGAGTCCAAATTAGTTATTATAATAATAATAATTAAAATTTTTTTAAAAGGGTGATGACCTGTATAACGCTATTTGTTTTTACTTCCAAAAAAGCGCACTAAAGACGAGTAATTTTTAGGTACTCCCGGAGCACGGAGAATGGTGCTCTCTCCTCTCACATTCATGGTGGGACCCGTTCATTAAATGCATGGTGGGGCCTACCATGAATGTGAGAGGAGGGAGCACCATTTCTCTATGCTCCGGGACTACTTAAGAATTTTCCCACTAAAGACCATCAACATAGCTCAAAAATATTAAATAGACCTACCTACTAGCTTTTTGCAAAGTGAGTCCAAATTAGTTATTATAAAAATAATAATTAAAAAAAGGTAATGACCTGCGTAACACTATTTGTTTTTACTTTCAAAAAAGCGCACTAGAGACCATGAACATAGCTCAAAAAGAGTTCAAATCTTCTGTCTCACTTTTTCTGCTCCACTCTATACTCTACCAATAAAAACTTGCTACGTGTTCACCTAATTAATTAAATACTATCATTATTGACTTATTAATGCTACCGTTATTAATTAATAGTAGTATTTAATTAATTAGGTGAACACGTGACAAATTTTTATTGGTGGAGTATAGAGTGGAGCAGAAAAAGTGGGACAGAAAATTTGGACTCGCTCAAAAATATTAAATAGACCTACCTACTAGCTTTTTGCAAAGTGAGTCCAAATTAGTTATTATAATAATAATAATTAAAAATTTTAAAAAAAGGTAATGACCTGCGTAACACTATTTGTTTTTACTTCCAAAAAAGCGCAATGCTAAATCAAATTTTTTTTATAAAAATATTGTTTATAAGAAAAAATTTAAGTACAGTATTTAAGTGTTATTTTATAGATTTATCTTTTAAAATTCAGCCATGTGACTACTTAACTTAAAATACACATCCGTTCTATGAAAAAAAAGCCGCATGACTGAATTTTAAGAAGGATGTCAAAGAAATAGCACCTATGAATTCATCATACCTTTCCTTTGAAACCTGAGCAATCTGATCAATGCTACAACTAGCTTGATGTAGTCTAACCTAGTTTCTTAATTTGAGTCCAAATTGATCATGCTGTCATAGTAAACCATTCTAAGTTCTTTTACTTCTACATAATCCAAGATACTAGTTCGTTGAAGTTCGAAAAGCAAGTGGAGTTGCGAAAATCCCAAGAGTTAAGGCATTCCACACATCATCTAACATAGGATAGGACCAAAGAGCACGAAGTGGAGCTTCTAGGGCCGAGTTAGATCAGTCACAACATGGACTATCAATCACAATCCTGTGAACTAGGTTAGCTTTGCTTGGCATAGAATTTCTGCAAGCTTTCCAGATTCTTCACCTTGTTCGGAGAATGTAAGCCATATATTCTTCCAAAGTCTAGTATCATGTGTATGAGGATACACTCTATGGTCAAGCTCTGTCTCCATACTAAGAAAACGATAGCCGGACTTAAAAGAGTAATTCCCATCCTATGCTAGATGCCTAAAGAGAGAATCTGTTGTTGTATGGTAGGCTAAGGGTGTTTTCTTGATAGTTTTGGCCTCCTATGGAACAAAGATATCATCAATCATACCTGTGTTCTATTGTCTCATAGACGGAGCAATTAACAAGTCGACTGTAGCCTCCTACAAAGATTCCACAATAAGGGAAGACACCATAGTAGGATGCTTAACTAGCAACCAAAGATGTTTCCAAATTTTCACCAACTTGCCATCACCAATCTACCAACAAGCACCCCATTCGATGACATCCCTACCTTTTAATATATTTTTCCAAGAATAAGAGCCCCTCTTTGAATCTTTAGCCTTCATTATTGAGCCATTTGGGAAAAATCTTGCCTTAAAGACTCTATAAAACAAAGAGTCCCTATTATGTAAAATCCTCCAAGCTTGTTTAGCCAACAAAGAATCATTAAAAAGGGCTAAATCTCTAAAACCCATACCACTCACCATTTTAAATTTTGTCATCTCATCCCATTTGAACCAATGAATTTTTCTCCTATCACAACATTGTCTCCACCAAAACTTTTTAATTAGGAAAGGAAGTTTGAAGTAACCAATGGCATGTGCTCGAATAGCTTGAATGAAAGCTTTAAGCAAGACCTCCTGCCCTGCTTGAGATAACAACTTGCCCTCCCAACCTTGTAGCTTCCTCCAAACTCTCTCCTTAATATAGTTGAAGTTTGCTTTCTTCCCCTTATCCATCAGAGATGGAAGACGGAAATATTTTTCATATTTTTCAATCTACTAGACCTGTTAAATACCTTTCATAATTTTTCTTGTAGTCTTTGGAGTAGAATTGCTAAAGAAGATGACAGTATTATTTCAATTCACTTTCTGGCCAGAGGCACCCTCCTAAGTAGATAACATATCCAGGATTTAGTCACACTCTTTAATTCTAAGGCCCAAAAAAAAAAGGTTATCATCTGCGAAGAACAGTTGTGTTAGTCTTGGTCCCCTTTTGCATAGAGAAAACTTTTGTTAGGTTCCAAAAGTTTAGAACAATTGGCAAATCATGAACACAAAGTTGTCTAAATAGATTCCTAACTCTATAGATTTTATTAGAAAATGCTCAAGATACTGCAAGCCTAAATACAAAAATATGCAAGCTGCAGAAAAGAAAAATTCAATTTCTAAAGAGTTCAACCGATCGAAAAACAAGTTCGATTGATCAAAAATCGCAGACATGAAATTTCTGCAAAATTCTATTTCACCCTAAACTCTACTTTAGATTTAGGTTTTAAGTGAAACACTTCTAGTATATAAAGGAAATCCTAAGACACGTTTTAGAGAGATTTTGAGAGAGAGCAGAAAGCATCTTGTGCCTCCTATTGTAGATCTAGGGTTTTTGTACCCAAAGCTCTCTTAATTCTTCTATCATCTTATTCCTTGAAGAAACTCAAGATCCAATGTTGTAGAAGTTGTTGCCATAACAAGATCAACTACTATTAATGATCTAAACTTTTGAGTGGGATCTCAAAGTCACAAACGTGGGTGTTTGTGTGTTGCAAATTCAAGATAGAAGAGTCCATGGATTCGGAGCTGCACATTGTTGTGTGGGTAAGTTTTACAAGAGGTAGCTTTAGATTTTAGGGAGAAAATCTATTGTAGACTTCCATTCTATCATAGTGAATTTGTTTACCTTGAGGATAGTTAGGTTAAATCCTCCCCAGGTTTTTTACCTTTAAACTGGATTGTTTCATGGGTTTGACTAGGTAATCATATTGTTGTCTTCTTTAATTTTTCTATATTGCATGATATGATATTTTGCTATTTAACCTAGATCTTATAATTAACCTAAGTAACTACTTGGCTAATTCACCAGGGTTAAACAATCTATTTTAAGGGGTCTAAACAAACAAACAACTTTAGTCTCACCTCTTCTAGCTACTTGTTTAATGATCCAATGCAAACTTTCAATAAACAAGAGAAAAAGAAAATGGCACAATGGATCTCCTTGTATTATTCCCCTTGATGGATGAATTAAACCTTTGGGCTCTCCATTAACAAGGATTGAATAAGTAACTGTTTTCAAACAAAAGATATTGAGATTAATCCAATGGTCACTAAAACCTATTCTCCTCATAAGATTCTCAAGAAAAACTCACTCGACTCTATCATAGGCCTTACTCATATCTAGCTTAAGTGTCATACAACCAGATTTGCTTGAATTGTGAGTCTTCATGCAATGCAAAGTCTCAAAAATAGCAAGAATGTTATAAAAAATAAGACGGTCTTTTGCAAAAGTCAAATGGTGCTCTATGATGACCCTTGGTAAGACCTTCTTTAATCCGTAAGCTAACACTTTTGAAAAAAATCTTATACAGTGTGGGCACAAGTGCCCCCACCATGTTGGGCAGTAGTGGTTTCCTCATAAGAAGGTTCCCCTCGGTGAACCAAGCGGAGGGCGTAAATGTAGTTATCACCTAGATTAGGTCTAGAAACCATCTATATAGCTTTCTTGTGAAAGGACTAATCTTTACGAGAGCACTTTTCTAGAGTTTAGATATGGGGATGGGAAAGTGTTCGGCACCCAACCCCTCCCGACCTGTGGGTCGGCCTCCACTCATTGTGTTCCAAATACTAATCTTATAAAAGAGTCTCCTAACATATTATTCTAAACACACACACACACACACACACACACACTCTAATATCCATCTAGAGAATTTAACATGGCATATCATCCCCAAACCCTAAACATTCATTTATCATGGCATTTGAATGTATATTCCAAGGGTAGGAAGCATGTCACAAGGCAGTAGCATCAACAAGTCAATAATCAAGAATTATCACATGCATATTCATCATGACAAACACGTCCAATCACTCAAGCATGGCATCCTCATATCCAATCATGCCATCATTCAAAAGATGCATATTCATATTCATATACATGACTTACCTTACTGCATCACAGCACCTATGCGTCAATGCATGTTCATGTTCTATGCATGTTCATGTCATTATCGAAGTACAAACCCCAATCAATCATCTAATAATCCAAGAATGTGAAACATGTTATTCTAGCAATCCTAATGCTAAATATGTAAAAACTAGGCTAATAAGAACCTAAACATGTGATTTAAAATAGATAAGAATCAAAGAAACCTAAATTGCATACACATACTACAAGTATTTGTACCCATGCACGAAGCATACACATGCATACACGCCAAAAACACAAACCCACACAACACAAATAATTTAAAACAAGAAATCTAGCAAACTATCATCTTAATTAACATAAACACTAAACAAGCTAAACTAAAGACAGAGTAAATAAAGCAATAAAACACAAAAGAAAGCAAACAAAAAACAAGAAAATGAATAGATGAAGTTTGAACCTTTACCTCAACACTAGAACTCTTTAGAGTTTTGATTTGGTCGTTCCCCTTAGTCAATCTAATCAAGAACAAAACCAAGAAGGTTAGTATGCTTAAAACTCGAAGATTAAGACCAAAATAGGTCCTAACCAAGTAAAATTTTACTTAAGGATGTTTTAGTATAAAAACTCCCTCTTTGATTTACTGGTTTCTAGTGAATTCGGCAAATATTGTGTATATTTGGTAAAAAAAAGCCTTTGGGACTTTTTATTGTGATCATAGAGGGGTGTAGGGGCAGTTCCCAAATAATGTGGGATTCATTCTAAATGAATTTATGTCTAAAAACTTTCCTTACAAGTATTATGAAACCCTAAATTCGTGTGCATACTCAAGGCATGCATGCACATGCTCCGTGTATGCGTGTGTGTATGTGTACACATGTTTAGGGTTTTCTCTGCATATTTTCTTTACCAAATCATCCTTCAAGTCAAAGTTTTACAAGATTGGGCCCTAAATCAACATTGGGCCTCCGAGTGATGTCATCGTTAGGGAACGGGAGCTTGAGTCATAAAGGGTACAAAATAAGGTGTCTTCATAAAGGACATTATACAAACTGATGGGGCTATATTCATGAACATGATCGGGATTTTTGTTTTAGGTATAAGAGTAATGAAAGTTCGGTTCACAAGATGAGGAATGATACCTGTGTTCAGCCATGAGAGAACAGATTGAGTAACATCTTCGTCCAAAAATTGCCAAAAGTGTTGATAGAAGAAAGGTGGCATTCCATCTAAGCTAGGAGCTTTGAGTGAGACCATTTTTTTTAAAGCAGTTGCCATCGCACACTTCTGAAATTTTGGGGGTGGGAGTGATATAAATGATACCTATAGCAACTTGTGTCAGTGGCATATATTTGAGTATCATATATTCATCCAATTTCCAAAGCAAAAGTTATTTTTTTTTCCTTTTGTTTGCTTGCTTTTTCAAAAAACCTTCTATCCGACTCCCTATTTTCTCAATCCTATTTCAATATTATTTCTTTATTCTTACTTTAATCTTCCTTGGTTCTTTTTTATAATCTTTCTCCATTCCCAAAAGAATAGAGGAAATAAAAACAAATATTTTTTTTGACTTCAACAATTTTTTTATCTTGAAAATTTCTTTTGTTAATGAACAGTGACTCTACAAACTAAGAGAGTGACTATTCATGAACAAAAAACATTTTGCATTTTTGAAAGGCAGTTACAGTTTTATTTTAAGAGCATTTATATTAGCCTCTCCAATTTAATATTTTAGCAATTTTTTTTCTAACCCCAACCAAAGTAAGTGTGCATTAGTCTCACTAAGTTAACAAAAGTTTTAACGATGCACAATATCATCGCTACTTGTAGTGAGGCACTGACCATCGCTACATTAAAAATAAATATTTTTTATTTAATTCTAGACTCTCTCTCTCTCTCTCTCTCTCTCCTCTGTGTGTGTGTGTGTGGGGGGGGGGGATCAATGATGGTGCGATCTAGTTTGGTTGTAGTGTAATGGTGTTTTTGGTGGGTGCGGTGATATGGATTGATGATGGTGTGATATGGTTTGTCTCTCTTCTCCTCTCTCATCGTCAGACAATCAATATAAAGCATGACATTAGACTCATGTATATATTTTCTTTTATTAAATTCTATATAGATTTTTATTTTTATTTTTAATTTGAGATAGAAATCTCATTCTAGCCTAATCTGAATGTATATGTGTGTGAAACTCTCGTGGAGACTTGAACCTCGATTCTTGCTCCCTATCTTCCCAGAACTTACACTTGTAGAAAGACTATCATGCGATGGGTACGCAATGATGTATATCATGTTAATAAATATATGCCACATATAAATATAATAATATTGACTATGTTTAGCAGTATTAACCTATATAATATTTAGCATGAAACCATAGGATTTCTAATCCATTAAATAAATTCTATAATTATAGATAGAATCAATGTGATAATAGATATATTAGATAGTACAATTACTAATTCTTAGAGAAAACTTACACTGTGTTATATGTCACACAAATAGCCTTTGGGTTTGAAAGACACAATGAAAACAACTACCTTTTATAAATTGGACAGAGCTTGAATTTGGACAGAGTTCTATGTTGATCACGTATTATGAAATTAAAGAAATAATTAGTAAGACACGGAAATATGAAGATGAATATGAACTTCTCAAGTGGTCATCAACACTTGTTTTCTTTTTAAAAAAAAAAGTGACATCCACACTTTTCAATTGATACGAGTATATAAGTTTGATATATAGCACTTGAGTACAATATATATATAAAAGATTTTGCTAATGTGTGTCTTAAAAGCACACAATAATTAATATTTTTGAAAAAAAAATTAGAAATTAAAAAAGTATTGAAAACTTTTTTATTTTTCAAGAAAATTTTATCAAAAATAAATACTTTAATGTGTGCTATAACCAAACCCATATATATATATATATATATATATATATATATATGGAGAATCGAGTACAATTGATATAAACTGCTTGATACAGTATATTATCCCAAATATAAAGATGCTTGAAGTTGATTGGAAGGAAGGTGCCTTCATTGTCAAGTCAATAGAAGATTGGCTAGATGAGAGACAATTAATTGCCGAACAGGGCAATTGATATTATAATAAGAATTTTTTTTTTTTTTGCATGAAAATATTGTTAAAAAAGTTTACTAAATATTGACCTACAATAATCGCGTCTCTCATGTCTCCTGTGACCATACGCAAAATTGTGTGATAAAAACTTTGACTTGATCCATATGCCATTTTTAAGAAAGGACATTGAACAAGGTAAATGAAAAAAAAAAAAAAAAAAACAAAATACAAAAGTATAATAACAAATATTCTTAAGATAATTGTTAATAAATTATTTATAAATTATAAATCATAATAACCGGTAAATCATTTAAAAAAATTTAACACTATTTTTAGAAAAATATAAAAAGTTATTAAAAACAATTATTTTTACTTTTTTATACAAAGTTTTTAAAGATATATTCTAAATTAATATTCTTAGAATTTCTTTTAACTTTTTTCATAAATTATTTTTAAAAAAATTGATACTAAAAAATATAAAAAAATTGTTAAAAAATTAATTATTTTTATTTTCACATAAAAATTTTAAAAATAATTTTAAAATCTGTATTAATTAACTTTTCTCAAAAAGAAACTAAAAAATAAATAAAATAAGAATTCTTTTGGAGCAGAGACGGTAAATCAACGGTCATGTCTCCTTAAAAGCCTCTTTCCATAGCCCCCAAATTATAGACTGCCTACAACTCCCACCAATACCATCCACTTCCACATGTACAGCTATCCGCAAGGCACCTAGTGTTATTTTTTTATTGGCTGAATTGAAGGTAACAGTAGTTCTTGCTGAATGAGAATTCCTAGATAGCATCCACTTTTTGCAGTGCGGCACCAGCGGCGGATCTAAAATATTTTTTAAAGGGGATGTTTAGAAAATTAAATTGAACAAAATTTAATAAAACGAAAATTTAAATATATTTAGATATTGACAAAAAAAAAAGTTACAAATACATAAAATGTTACAATATTCTTCTATGAGTTTTTATATTTTGAAATCATTACATGATAATTCATTATCGATCGTTATTATTTAATGTCAATGTAGGTAGATGTGGTCATTTTATTTTATTAAATTTGTATAATATTTTTATTTTTATGCAATTGTCACTATCTATTCATCATTGTTTTTATAAAAATATTTTAAACTAAATGGAAAACTCATCCTACTTACATTGTATGAATTATTGACTAACACAACCACATACATCCATACATCAATAATACACCAAGTGTTTACTTAACTAATCAAATACTTGAATCTCTCTCATGAATCTCATCTCATCTTGATATCTCTGATTCTAAAAGTAAAAATTGAGTATTTATTAGTTGTGCGTATGTGTCTAATATGTGCATTATTATTATTATTATTATTATTATTATTATTATTATTATTATTTTGTTATAAAGTAATTTGTGTGAATTTTGATGTGTGTGAATGTGTGCATATATATTGTAAACATAATATAACTCAATATAATTTAATAATTAGGGAATACAGAGAGTTTGATACATGTATGTGTATTGTTATCATGTTATAATAATTTTTTATTATAAAGTTAGTGATTTGAGGAAAAAAAATAAAGTTAATATGTGATCAAGTGTGTAAGATTTAAGCCACGGTATGCAAAAATATTTTCAATGATAGATTAAATAAGTAAAAAAAATATTATGTATTTGTTTAATAAAAAGTCAGGGGCTTCATTTGAACCCCCTGAAATACATTTAGTGCCGCCCATGTGTGGCATAGGTAATAAAACACGTGGCTCAATGTGAAGGGATATAGTTTATGTATTTGTTTACAGGTCCTTTTAATGAGTGCTCTTAAGGTATTTGTTAATATATCATTTAAAGAAGTTTTAATACCTATTTCATGGAAAAAAAAATTAGTTACTTTTTTATTCAATTCTAGACTCTCTCTCTCTCTTCGTATGGTGGGTGAGGTAATGGATTAACGATGGTGTGATCTGGTCTGGTGGTTGTGTAGTGGTGTTTTTGGTGAGTGCAGCGATGGATTGATGATGGTGTGATTTGTCTCTCTTCTCCTCTCTCTCATCATCAGACAATCAATATAAGGCATGACATTAGACACATGAATTTATATTCTTTTATTAAATTGTATATAATTTTCTATTTTTAAATCTGAGATAGAAATCTTATTCTAGCCTAATTTAAATGTATATGTGTGTAAAGCTCTCTCGTGGAGATTTGAACACCGACTTTTTTCTCATACCTTACAAGAACTTACACTCGTAGAGAGACTATCGTGCAAAGGATATGCGATGATGTATATCATGTTAATAGACATATGCCACATATAAATATAATAATATTGACTATGTTTAGTAATATTACCCTATATAATATTTAGCATGAAATCATGATTTTTTATCCCGTAAATAAATTCTATAATTTTAGATAGAATCAATGTGATAATAGATAAATTAGATAGTACAATTACTAATTCTTAGAGAGAACTTACACTGTTATATGTCACACAAATAACCTTTGGGTTTGAAAGACACAATGAAAACAACTACCTTTTATAAATTGGACAGAGCTTGAATTTGGACAAAGTTTTATGTTGATCACGTATTATGAAATAAAAGAAATAATTAGTAAGACACGGAAATATGAAGATGAATATGAACTTCTCAAGTGGTTATCAACGCTTTTTTTATAAAAAAAAAAAAAAAAGAAAAAGAAAAAAGTGGTCATCCACCCTTTTCAATTGATACAGGGATATAAGTTTGATATGTAGCACTTGAGTACAAGTGATATATATATATATATATATATATATATATATATATATATTGAGAATCGAGTGTACTTGATATAAAGTTATAAAGTGTTTGATACAATATATTATCCCAAATATAAAGATGCTTGAAGTTGATTGGAAGAAGGGTGCTTTCATTGCTAAGCCGAATAGAAGATTGGCTAGATGAGAGGCAATTGATTGCCCAACAAGACAAATGATGGCGCCCATTGGCATTGTAATATATTTTTTCTTTTTGCATGAAATCATTATTAAAAAAGGTTACCAATATTAGTTGCGTCTCTCTCTTCTCCCAATCATACGTCACATTACCACACGTCACATTGGGTAATAAAAACTGTGATTTGATCTATTCAATTATGAAAAATTCTGGTACCACACCATTGGCCACAACTTGCTACATGGGCAAGTTGTGGCCAATGGTGTGGCACCAAAAGTGCTCTTCAATTATTGATGAAAGACATTGAATAAAGAAAATGAAAAAAACAAAACTAGTACTTTTAAGATAATTGTTAATGGCCAAAGACTTTGTAACTAAATTGACATTTTTTCATATATAAAATGCTTGGAGGTCTAGAGGAAAATGATTCGAGTTGCAGAATTAACGGTATATTGTAAATTTTTTTTTTTAAAAAAAAGATAATTTTAATGATATGTTAACAGTAAGGTGCCACTTAAGCAATTTAAGAGAATATAGTCAATATTGTTAATTTTTTAAGTTTCATTTATCATTTCAGTACTATTTTTAATCGCCTCATAAATTTATACAAGTTCTTTATTAGATGGACATCACAATAAATCATTCTTATCCGGCATTATAACATTTTCCAATTGTTAATAGAGTTTCATATTTTATTTATGGCATATGTTACTAAACCATGTTAAGAAAAAAAAAATTATGGGAAAACAAAAAAGTGATTAACTTTTTAAATTTTTATTAATTTTTCATAAAAAATTTGTAAAATGAATAATTAATTTGTGCCTTAGAGGCATACATTAAATAGTTTTTTAAAAAAACTATTACTTTTACTTTTTTTTTCCATAAAAATTTTATAAAAATATATTCTAAACTAATGTTTTTAAAACTTTTATTAAGTGCGTTTGACTCTAACTTAAAAAGTCAGTTTATTTTACTATTTAACTTATTTTTGCTACTATTTATGGACTACATTACATTTTTTGATATTATTCTTGGATCTCATTGTACTATTTTAGCTCATTTTTACCTTTATTTACAATAATTTCAAAAAAATAAGCGGATCCTAAACAAAAACCTAACTTTAAAAAATCATCAAAAAATAATTATTTTTATTTTTAAGTCTGGTACATTAGTTAACTTTTCCCAAAAAGCAACCAAAAAATAAATAAAATAAGATTTCTTCTGTAGCAGAGACATGAAATCTTTTTTTTTTTTTTTTTCGATGAAGACAAGAAATCTATATTAATGTCTCATTAAAAGCCCATTTCCATAGTCCCCAAATTATAGACCGCCTACAATGTCCCATAGTCCACTTCCACATGTATAGCTATCCAGAGGGCATAATTAGTATTTTTTTTATGGGTTATGCTAACTGGCACCATAAGTGCCCGTTAACAACAAATATGGTGGCAGCTTTTAAAGTTTTGAAGTAACTTTTAACAATTTTTTGGTAATTTTTTTTATCTTTTTTGATAATTCTTTTTTCTTTTATTTAAATAAGGCCTAAAAGATTATCAAAAGAAAAAAAAATCACCAAAAAATTATCTAAAATTACTCCAAAACTTGAAAAGCCACCACAATATTTGTTGTTAACGGGCATCTTATAGTGCCCATTAACCCAACCCTTTTTTTATTTGGCTGAATTGAAGGTAACAACAGTGCTTGCTGAACGAGAATTCTTAAATAGCAATCACTTCTTGTAGGTGCAGCACAGGTAATAAAACCCGTGGCTGAACGGGGAGGGATATATTATATGTATTTGGTGCTCTTAGTACTTTTTTTTTTTTTTAATTGAAAAGTGGTCTGATTTCATTGACCAAGAAAAGGAGTACAAAGTGGGATACAAGTTTCACAAGGAAGTAGATTAGCTACAGTCAGCTTGTTAAAATTTAAAACTTATTACTTTATGGGTTTATGTACTTTTTTTTTTTTTTCTTTTGAATAGTCATGTATTTTTTGAATTGTTTCAATAATTTATTCTTTAATTATATATCTTTTTTGAAATTTTGAAATTTTTAATATTTGAATTTGTATTAGTTCTTGCAATATTTGAACATGTTTAAGAGATTTCAATAACTATACCATGTATTATTCTTTTAAAGGTAATCAATTTTTCTTTTATATTTCTCTATTGTGTAATCATATAAATTTTGTTTTGTTTCAAAAATTTATAGGAATTATTCTTTAATATTTTTTAGCCTTTCAAAAGTTTTAATATCTGAATTATTCTTTTAATAGTAACACATCTTTCTCTTATATATCTCTGTTGTATAGTCACACACACACACATATATATTATCTATAATTTGTGGGCGCTAAATCTTTTGATTCCTTTCAATAGTTATAGCCATGGATTATTCTTTTGAATGTAACTCATCTTTCTCTTATATTTTTCTATTATTTAGTCATATATATTTTGTTTTGTTTCAATAATTTCTAAGCCATGAATTATCTGATTATTTTAATATTTTTTGGTTTTTCAGAATTTTTAATATCTAAAATTTCATCATTGAAAATAAAAGTTAATATATAAAATTTATAAATTAGAATAGTATTCCTGAATACGAATTTACTTTATGTGAGTAAAATATAGGATATATTTTTTTCTCTTAATGTTTAAATGTGCATTTTTATACAGTATTCCTGAGTAGTTAATGTAAATTCGTGCAATATATTAAAATCTCTATGTTATTTTACAATTTTTTTTGTACGCCATTACATGTTTAAGTAATGACTTTCTTATCAAATTGTAACATAAATTAAAATTATACAAGAGCAAATCGTGCAATAATGTAGTTTTTTAATCAATTTAGAATTTTATAAAATTATTTTAATTTATCTCACAAATAGGTAGGTTCCTGTGAATAGCACGGATTAGCGACTAGTATTATAATATTTTTATACTAACAAATTCCATCCATTATAATAGTATTTCTTATTCAAATTTTTGTCTTGTCTTTTGGTTGTTTTTTTCTTTCTTTTTTGATGGATAAACTAAAGCCTATTGGGTTTTGGTTTAAGTATAAACTCACCTATAAAGATTCATAACATATTATACTGACTTTTCTCAAACAATTAAATTTATATAATATAAACATGTAAATAATATGTTTCTAAAAAACATATAATAATATATATTATTAAATTTATTATATTAACAATAATTCTGAAACGGTATATAATATAAATCGATATCGAAATATTTTATTTTCTAACCCAAATTCAAACAATCTCCGTTATGGTATTGGATGGTATATTGGTGAAGTTTTGGAATGGGCAAAACATTCTCTAACCGTAGCTGGGACCACCTACTACACAACGTTAAAGAGCATGGCTTTGTGGCTACTTCAGAGCAGATGACCTTCACCTTCACCTTCACCTCCATATCCAAAATCCAAATATTTCACCATGTTTGCCACCACCACCACCCTGCCCACCATTTCCACCCCCCACTCTGCCTCCACCCTTCCCCCCATTTTCCCCCCTTACTCCACCACCACCAGCGCCAGCATCTGGGTTTCCTCCACTCTCACCTTTTCCGCCATTGCGGCCTTTCAGTGCATCACCACCACCACCACCACCACCCCCACCCAAACCTCTGTCACCACCAGACAACACATGGCCACCACCAAGTCAACCACAACCACTACTCACGCCGATCCTTCTGGTGTGTATCTTGGCTCTAACAATAATAACCACCATCGTCACAATGAGAATTTACAATTCTCTACGAAACCCTTCTCAGGGAGTGGCTGAGCAGACAGAACGCAACTCGAATCAAGGACAGACTGAGGAAGATTTAGACAGTATACCGGACGCAATTAGTGAAGGTAATATTTTGCCTCAACATGCAGCATATAAGGGTGCCGGACTTGATCACATATTGACCACCATATATAGTGACTGGTGAAGGTAATTTTTTCCCTATCTGGATCTTTTTTTTTTCACAGTTTTTACCGTTTGGTGTGATCTGAGTATCAGAGTATTTGAGTGTTAAGAGTTTCTGTAACGGTTTTCTTTTTTCTTTTTCTTTTTCTTTTTTTTGGGGGGGGGGGGGGGGGTGAATTTAGTTTTGGAGTGCTTTTATTTGACTATTTGGGTGAAATGTTTCTTTATATTGATGTTTGACGAGGTGTGGATAAGTTAGATGGTCTTTTATGTCGTAAAGTGGGTTGTATCTTTCCCAGAAATTACTATTGTGTATGCAGTTAGGTTCTTTTAAGCTTACCTCAATTTAAAATTCTTTCATTAAACGGATGGAGCTTGGAGAAGCCCTTGGCAAGCTGGAAGAAACAGTCTTTGTGTTTGTGGTAGGCTTACTTTCATTAAGAGTACATACTTATAAGTATTCCGTTGGTAATAGAATGTTAATAACTTAATAAAACTGATGGGTTTTAATCATATAGTGGCCTAGTCAAAATTTAAATTCATCAAAACTTTTATATAATATATATATATATATATATATATATATATATATATATATATTAAAAAATTAGCTTTAAAAATATTAATTGACATTCATAACAAAATAAATAAATGATTGTAAAAAAAAATTCCTACAAAATCTAATATAAACATAAGTTGTAATATATATTTTTAATACCTAATTCAATTTACTCAACAATCTTTGGTCCACATGATTTATTCATTAATTCCCAATTATTTGAACTCATTATTATCAATCTCAATTAACTATATGAATATGTTTTATATCATTAAATAAAGAAACAAAAACAACCCATTCATAATTATCAACAATCAAAGTAAGAGATTAATCCAAATATTGAATGGATGTGTTTTAATTTTCTTAATATTAAATTTAATGCTACATCATAGTTCAATATTGAGACTAACATCTATTAACAAAATGACCAATTAGCAAACTTTAGAGACTAATAGTGTTTAGTTAGCAGACTTTAGAGACCAATAATATAGTTTTACCTTTTGTTTCTTTTCTATGTCAAGGCATCTGTTTCTTTAAAATTGGAACCACAGAATTGCCTTTTAACTTTTTTTCTATGTCAATGAGGGAAAAGTAGGTTCACATAATCACAATACAAGTATCCATAAAAATCTCCGCAATTCTTGCGCTTAAACACGTGACCTATTGCTTTTGGTAGAAGATGCTTGCCATTGTACCAAGGTCAAACCTCTAATGATGATAAAACTTATAATAGACTATACTTACTCGTCTGTTTCCTATTGTACTTTGACAAATCAAATTAACTTTTGGTGCTAGAGACTGCCAAGAAAGGTTTTTAACGCATTAATTGTACTATAAACCTTTTGGTGTAGTAAATTCCAGTACGTAAACCAAAAATGCTAGTGAAGCTGCAACTCCATGGCGCTGATATTGCCAAAAAGATCATCTCAATGCCAATTTCGATTGATGCTGGTTTTACTGATGAAACCATTTGACCTTACACAACTAAATAAGTAGTAAGACACGGAAATATGTAAATAAATATGAACTTCTCAACTAAAGAACAAAGAAAGCATATAAATTTATCTCAGGTGGTCATCCCCACTTTTCAATTGATACGAGGATATATGTTTGATATATAACACTTGAGTACGAGTGATATATATATATATATATATATATATATATATATATATGGAATCGAGTACAATTGATATAAACTGCTTGATACAATATATTACCCCAAATATAAAGATGTTTGACAAGAGGGGTGCTTTCATTGTTAAGCCGATGAATGGCCACTCCAGGAATTTTTTTTAGGAAAGTCACTAAGAAATTTAAATACCACAATGTTTTTCTTGGTATCATTTTAGAAAAAAAATGAAATTAGATATTGTTTTTATTGAATAAGTTGAACGATTTACAAATTTTATGTTTTTGTTTTATAGTAGGCTTTTTGTTTAATAATTTTTTCACTTCTTGTTATTTGGTCTTGCCTTGTTTTTGTTTAGTTTATGTTTGTTGTTATTTGAGCTAATATTTATTGTTGTTATTTAAGTTTTAAGAAAAAAAAAAGGGGGGGGGGATTAAGAATTATGTTTTGAGGCAGAATTAATTTTGGAGTAATGTTATGTCCACAACATTTTTACAATAAATCTTATACAAAAAGTTGTTATTAGTGGGTAAAAAAATAATATTAGTATTTTGCCTAAATTAGAATCAATAAAGTTTACTACATTAGATTTATTGTAAAAAAATATTGTGAATGTAGTAGCACTACTTTTATTTTTGTTGAATCCAAATTTTTGTACTTTTCAAGTCAGGTTGTTCATAATTTTTATTTGGGTGGTCACAATAAGTTAATTTAGCATATAATTTTTTTTTTGACAAATATATATATATATATATATATATATATATATATATAATTTGCATGTAGAGCCGCCACTGAAGTCCATGGAAGATTGGCAAGATGAAAGGCGATTTTTTTTTTTTTTTTTTTTTGGAGAAAAGATGGCACCCATGATATTATAATAATTTTTTTTATTTTTTACATGAAAATATCATTTAAAAAGGTTACCAATTATTGACCTACAACGATTGTGTCTCTTACTTCTCCCATGACCATGCGTCACATTACCACACGTCACATTGAGTGATAAAAACTGTGATTTGATCTATGCCATTATTGACGAAAGACATTAAACAAAGAAAATGGAAAAACAAAGGTAATAGGGGTGTTTTTAAAATAATTGTTAATAAATTATAAATCATGTTAATGAGTTAGAAATTATTTTAGCAATTTTCACTTAGTAATTAATTTTGAGCTACAAGACAGTAATACTTGTAAAGATCCTTACGGACAATTTTGATATCCTATAATTGTTTGTGCAACTATTAAATCTTTCTGTCTGAATGATTTTTGGAGTCCATTTTAAAACATTAGCAATAGGACTCCACATAGAGCTTCTGACAATCAGCTTGTGGTTTTAATTGAGAGCTCAAACAAGGAGTTCTCTATCCCTGTCTTTTTTCACCTTGCAATCATAACTAACACCAGGGTAAGTTACAGGCTAAGGCCGGTTGGGGCCATGTGCGGAAAATAAACATAAAGGCCGACTGAGGCCATGATATTACAAATATGAAATAGTGCCATCTGATTACAATGCTAAGGGTTGTAAAGAGGAGGCAAAGCTGAGAAAGATAAACTCTTGGCTGGAAGAGGAGGGAATTTTGGAGTTGCTGATGTTTCTCCTAAAATTGGACCTGCCTCAGAATGGAGGAATGGCTTCCTTAAATAGGCTGGAAGAGGCCTTGGATGCTGCTAGATGATTGCTGAAAATCCGGAGGGTAAATTGCTTTTACTGAGGTGAAAGTTAATTCCACCGAAAGCAACAGTATCTCTTGATGATTGTGTCTGTGAACAGTAAAACTTTCACTGTTCATGCTACAGTGATTTGTCCCCTTTCTTTTTCGGATTCGGTCACTGTTGAAATAGTAACCTGTCGGGGAATCTGCTGGGTGCGGGTACTGTTCATGATGCGGGTACTGTTCATATCAGTGGCTGGTGCTGATTTTGAATAGTAACCGGACTGGGGTTTTTATCCTGAGTTGCTTTGTCAGGATGTTTTAGTCAGTATCAGGAGCATCTGATGGATATCCATCATAAGGATCCCATGGGGAATCGTTATCACAATCGTGCTCGTGATATCTGGCATAGGTGTTGCAGAGTCCATAGTAGAGAAGTGGTTCATGGACAGGCTTTTTCCCTGTAAGAAATTCTCTGGGACTATCAGGACCAAGTTTCTTCAAATTTCTAATGGCGGAGTCATATGGTCGTCTCCCAAAAACATAGATCCTGTTTGTGGAGCTTATAAAATGGTAGTCCTTCCAAAGCTCTTGGCTGACATCGATGATTTGGTTGTTGAAATAATTCCTCCAGCGCTCTGCTAGAGCATTAGGGTATTTGTATGAGATATATGTGTCTCCTTCATACCATGGGCCCTGATAAGAGAAACCATTAATGAGGACAAGGTGCTTTGAGGGATGAACTTCCATCCAATTGTTTTTGTCCCATTCTGGTAGAGTACTCCAACATCTGATAGAAACAAAGGGGCTGTTGACTTGCCTAACGGCATTTTGGATGATCTCAGGAAGCTGGCTAATTTGGTCATGACTTGTGAGTTTGATAAGTCTAATAAAACCGGACTCAAACATCTGGGAGAGCCAATCCGGATCTCTTTCTTCTTCATCTGACCCATCTTCATAATTGACCAAAAGTCCTGGGAAGGGATGCTTATTTTCATATACTCTGGAGCTGCTTCCAAAGTATTCTTCCCATGCAGCTTGTACTAGAATGTTATCCATATCATCCGAATCATCTGGATTAGGAATAGTAGTTGTAACTAGCATTTTGAAATGCTCATACCAGAGATTCCGACTTTCGTTCATGGCCTTGCTTCTCAGAATACGAGTTTGTAAATCTGATGGCAAGTTGGCAACGGCACTTCTTAGAGTTGCTCTAGTCTTAAGACTAAGTTTAGCATAATCAGTGCTCATGATAGTCATTTTGTCTATTGAATGGACATCCTCTCTGCCAGAGAGTTGACTAGTTAAGATTTCATTTCTTGCTTCAAGGTTTACTAGATGGATTTCTAGTGCTCTGAGGGTTTTTAGGAATAGGTCTTGGTTATTTCTGGTGTAGGCAAAGTGAAGGTTATCAAGGAGACATTTAATGGAGTAGGGTAGGTCTGTGTATGTTCCATTATTGAACTGTAAAGCCCTGGATAAAACTTCCTGTAAAACAATAGCCATATCACCATTGGAATATGTCACCGTTGGAAGGACAAATTCCTGAAGGGATGTTGCTCCTCTATGGCTTGTAGAGGATGCGCCTTCATGCTTTACAAAAGACTGTCCCGCTGGTAGTCTTTTGTCTTGAGGATAGTCCCTTGCGGGTGCTTTCCCCTTGCCCTTCTTCTCAGCTGAAGAAGTCATCTCCCACTTACTAGTGGTATTAAGTATTGCTTTCTCTTTGTCCTGCGAAGAAAGGTTTGGACTTTTTGAGATTTTCAAATAATTGCAAAAAATCCTTTTTCTTTTAAAATTGATGGATGTAGAGATGCCAATATTTTTATGATGAATGCATGATAACAATTGATTGGAGTCAAAAGGATGATCAATTGTTTTGGTTGGATCAAGTTGCTTGGCTTGATTATGAGATGGAAGGATGGTGATAGTACTGAGAGTTTTTGATATAGAAGCTTTCTGGAGGGAGCAAACCTCCCAAGGTTCTGGGCTTCTCATAAATTCGAATTTGACAGACTGACCAAAAGGATGGGCTGTGATTCCTTCAGTATCTGTGATGAAAGGATATAATAAACACAAGAAAGGGTTTCCTAGGATGACTCTATCAGTCATGTTCTTGACAAGGACAAATTTTGTCATAAAGGATATGCCGCCTTGGCAAACCTCAGCTTGTGGGATATTGAAATCAATTTGCATTCTCCCGCCACTTGCGGAAGTTAATCTCTCCTTAGACCTTTTAAAGTATTTGGAGGGAATGATACCTTCTTGAATGCAGTTAAGATCAGCGCCTGAATCAATTAAAGCTATGACCTCAAATTCAAAATCTTTGCTGATGACAATCCTGACTTTGGAATGCCATTTATGGAAGTTAATCCTACTGATGGTGTCTACGAACAATTCTTTGCTAGGTTCTTGGATAAAATCAGCTGTAGGGTTAACTGTTTGATCAACTTCTTCATCTGAGGGACTTTCCTCATTGCTTTGGTGAGAAGTATTTTCCAAGAGTTGGATTCTACGATTAAGGAGATCATAATCGACCCTAAGAATGGTTAAATCTTGCTTTAGGATTTTGACTTTTGATTTGGTTTCCTTAATCTCTCTCTGAAGGTCGTTGACTGTAACTTCCTTCTTGGACTGGGTAAACCTATTGTAAATTTGCTCTATATATATATATATAAAGGTTAATCTAACACCATTTCTATAAGCCTAAGAGTGATTATTATACTAAAAGACTTTATATCACATTGGACCATAAATCTCAAACTAGTAAACTCCACCAATATAAATTCATATATATGTATGTATGTATGTATGTATGTATTTGTGTGTGAATAAAAGCTGGAAATTCTTTTGTTATTTAACAATAAGGATTAGTATTGTTAACTTGCCATTGGATATCTATTTGACTGATTCTCTGTTTGGAGCTCCTTTGTTAATTTTTTTTTTTAAACAAAATGTTACATGATAAAATGCTCGAACTACATGATAATCGATTAATCGAACATCAGCAATTTGATTCTTTTTGGTTAGTAAAATGCAATCACATTTCCATTGTAGTTTATTAGGCTTCGTATTTGTTTTAGGCACTGGAGAATCTGGTATTTCTTCTAATACTCCATTATTTTGGTTTTGTTACGTAGATGGACAACAACAAAAATCAAAGCAGCAACGCAGATTTATCCATCCTTACTATCGGGGCTATACTATTGGATGGTAGTGGTTTTAGACTAGTACGGGAATATATTATGGAATATTGTTTTAAGTGTTTTGGATGATTATGTATTAAAACTTGGATGGTGTAGTATGTGATAGCAAAATGGAAATTATAATGTTGGAATTTTAGCTGTATAGTCTATTTTCAGCTAATTCTATTCTACTCTTCTTCCTTTCCCTCTCCTTCCCTCTTCCCTCAATTCAAATGGGCCCTAAGGTTTTTTTTCATCCCCCTTTGTTTATTTAATAGTTGTATATTGTATGAGTGTTTTGAGTCTTAGCTGGGAATCATAAATGGGTTTGACAATGATAGTTGTGGAATTTGAACTGTGTTGCTTTCTCCCAACTAGCTGAAGCTGGATGAAACCCTGTTTATCAACTTGATTTGCATTCACGAGTTTTTTTCTTTAGCTTATGTTTTAGCGTGCTACTATAGATAAAGATGTGTAACGTTTTATGATTTGTTCCAACAAAAAATTGTTTATTGCTTTCTAGTAAACAATAACAGCCTTGAGTGCAATGTGTGAGATACCTTATTCAATATCTCATGTACTTGAGCATTCCTTGCATACTAAAGATCTCCGACCACCACACACCCTTGGTGCGATGGTCACTCCACAGGTATAAATGCTTGTGGAGTGTGGGGGGCAAGGGCCGGGGTTCAAGTCTCCAGGAGGGAGATTCACACACATTTATACTTAGATTGGGCTATAATAGAAATTCTATCTTGTATCAACAAAAAAAAAAAAAAAAAAGATCTCCATGTACATTTGCATCTTATAAGCAGTTACTAGTAAATTCCTCTGTGATTAACCATTAAAACCAACAATGGGCTGTTGTGGAGCTCAAACAAATGTTGAGTCTTTTTTGTTGCTAAGCTAATGTGTCATGCCCCAAACCCAACTTAAAGCTAGGCACATGACAACAATCACATACTTATAAAGTTTACACTCTACAGTGTGAAAGACCTTTTTAACAACTAAAGAATTATCTTCAAAAAAAATTTCATCAATAAATTTAAAAATATCTTTAATAATGCAATTCTCAAAAGATCTCCAAATAATAATCTTCTAACATCAAAATAAAAATAAACTAAATCCTTTAAGTCTAAAGTCTACACAAATGGTAATTTTAAACACAAAAGTTCAAATCTTATTCCATTGATTTCCTAAACTTCACTCACGCGCACATCCCAGCAGAAGCCCAAACATATGCTACTTTTCTTGATCAAAATCTGAAAGTGGAAAGAGGGGGGGGGGGGGAGGGGGGATGAGTTGACAACTCAATAAGTAATCAAAGTCTTAATAAGTAATTAAAGTCTTAATAAGTTCTACCAAGCAAATAGATCTGTAAAATAATAAGTTGTATATAGATCAAATATTTTAAATCTTACAAATATATCATAGATGAATTAGAAATTAATCTGTTTTCCATATATATCAAAGCTATAATATACAATAGGTTCCAAAAAAACATAAGTAGTTTCAAGGACTTAAAACAATTCAAATATTCAACATAATTCATATTCTTAACAATTGTTACAACTATGGTCACGCAATATCCCCCTAATTAGGCATCAGATTCAAATAAAACTAAGTTCTATGCTAATGTATATCCCCATTAGCTGAGTCCAGAAACATGTTAGGTTCGTGATGCCCTAGATAGAACTAGTTTCAGTACCAATGAATAACCCCCATTGGCTGGGTATTAGAGTCAAAGCATAATCAGATTGTCTAAAATCATAAATATCAAATCATAGTTCAAAGAAAAATATATTTCATTCAAATACATACATAAAATCATATATTTAGTAAATCAAATATATTTGAGATAATTCTTTATTCTTTACTTTAAATCAATGCAGCTAAAACAATTAAATAAAATTATAACAATTATAAACAATGTGCAATAGTTAAAATACGCAAAATAAAACCAATTAGGATGAGGTTATTGTTGGAAAATCTGGTTTTGTATCTCATACAAAACACATAGTGGAAGCAACAAATATGGATCTATTTCATTCATGATTGATAACATGCACTATGTAAATTTCAAAATTTAAGAACAAGATAGCATACTTTGGTGTGGTGAAATTCAAAACAAAAGACTAGAAGTACTTGAGAACACTTTTAATTTTCACTCCAATTCCACTTTACACCCAAGAAGTGTGGTCTCTCAATCAGTTTCCAAGGGATAATAAAGGAGTGGCTTCACTCACACATACACACCATTTCATAATGATGTTTTTTTTTTTTTAATATTAAATTCTGTATGCTTCTTCCTTTATATCTAACTGATTATCTAATGAGCTTTAGTGTGTAGCTTGGAGTGGGACAAAAAGGGACCAATAAGACCTTAGCTCCAATGGGCCTTGGGCTTTTCTGTCAACTCTTGACAAATCCAAAGTTACCATTAATTATATTTAATAACACTATATAAATATAATTGCACTCTAGACCTTATTAATAAATTATATCCCAACACTTTATTGTACATGCAACCCATTCATAAAATATTCGTAATAATACAAAGTCATGAATATAGACTGCCACTTTGAAAATTACTACAATTTAATTCCTTGAGTACCCGGTTTAATCTTTTGAGTTATTCATTATATATTTATGAAATCAAATTCCATAAATATATATATTTTAGTAATTCCTTACTAAAGTAGTTAGGCCTAATACTCTGAATAATCAAACCCATTAAACTTATCTCAAGAGAATATTTTATATCTTCGTTAAAAGATTATGAATTCCATCTTGAGAATATATGTTCCATCAACACTAAATGTGGCTGCCCAACATACTGAGGTTTTGATTGTGACTTTAAACCTCACTCTTGATATATCAAAGCAACCTACACTTCATGATCAGGTCCATTATCCTCTCAGGATTAAGAGTTCATGTAAATAGAAGTCGTGAGTTTATTATTCATTTGACAGTCGTTAGGAGAATAATAAATCTCACAGCGGTCCAGTTCAATATGTTTTAACTCTTAAAACATATCAACATACCAACTAGAAATCTCCATTTATATGATCAAGACAAATAATCTTAGTTAATATGTTATAGTCTTCACTGATAAAATGCCTAATTTCATCACCAACTACGAACTACGATTCTGAGTTTACAAAGAACTTGTGATTTATATCTTCTGTGACTAAATCACATAAATCACATATTATTCATCTCACGGACTATATAATAATGTCTCAATATTCATGTTACCATCATTTTGGATAATAATAAAATAACTTTATTAATCACAACATTAAGTCATACAAAATATCATACACAGCACCATATAATAGGATTTAAAGGCACACATCCTAACAGTTACTTACCTCAGCTACCTCACCACAAAAGAACTTCTCCCTAACACTTTCTCTAAACTTATAATGGTGCCCGACCAGAAAAGAAGCTACTAAAAATATCCCATAACTATCTATTGTTATCTCACACCAAAATCCCACCAAATCATAATATTTTTCTTTATATATATATATATATATATATATATATTATTTCTGCACAACTAAAGCCCTAGAGATAAGACCATAACTCCTATTACTATGTAGGCACGTGGGCCATCTTTAAGTATGTTTGTTCCTTTGTTTCCTTCTTTTTTCTTTTTCTTTTTTTCTTACCACCTACCACCATTATCATCTTTTGAGATGATGACAACTCCAAGTACAAGCTAATCACATGGCCTTATGAAAAAATAGCCATTATTCCTTTTTTCTTTTTTTACACTATAATTTATGACTTTTTAGACTTCATTGACTTCCTATTCACCCCCACCAAAACTAATAAACAAAATATAATAATAAAGCCCTAGAGCCCTAGAGATAAGACCATAACATTTACTGTTATCTCACACCAAAATTCCACCAAATCATAATATTTTTCTTTATATATATATATATATTGTTATTATTTTTTTCTGCACAACTTAAGCCCTAGAGATAAGACCATAACTCCTATTACTATGTAGGCACGTGGGCCATCTTCAAGTACGTGTGTTCATTTGTTTCCTCCTTTTTTCTTTTTCCTCTTTTTCCTACCACCTGCCACCATTATCATCTTTTGAGATGATGACAACTCCAAGTACAAGCTAATCACATGGCCTTATGGAAAAACAACCATTATTCCTCTTTTCTTTTTTTACACTATAATTTATGACTTGTTAGACTTCATTGACTTCCTATTCACCCCTACCAAAACTAATAAACAAAATATAATAATAAAAAGAAGATGAAGGCTACTTTGTTTCTTGTTTTTTTTGCCCTCATATATACTAACACACTCACATCATCAATATGATGCTGCATCTACATCGACTTTCCTATTCACCAAAAGTACAACTTTTTAAGGCAAAAACCTAGTAGCTCGCTATCTTTTGTTTAACGTGGTATCTGTGACGACCACATTAATATGGGAGTTTGGGTATTTGTGTATCCATACATTGGTACCTTCCTTCCACAATAGAGCAAGACTGCCACTTTTGCCATCACTTAGAATTATGATTCCTTGTGTGTAGTCTAGTTTAATTTGAAGTCTAGACACATCAGGAATCCTGGCTTTTGTCTCCACAAGGAAGATCAAAAGGGGAGCTTCAGCCTTAACCAACCTGGTGAGAGCTCAAACTGACCAAGGAATCCCAAGCCCTCGGCAATTCCAAGATATAATTGTCATTGAGCTGGGCAGGGCTGCATTGCAGCCACCGCCATACCGCCATCCATAATGAAATTTTTTTCCTCATTCTGCCCTACCACCTTTTTTCCTTTCTTATGTTTCACTGATATGAAGTTTGGATCCAATTCTTGTAGAGGAGTTGGGCCGGCTTTTTTTAACCTCAATGTTGGGCCAAAATGGCCCAATACCACAATTTTCAGAATTTTTTAGCAAAAAAACACTGTTACGGAACTAAATAGGGAAATACCACTTTCATGGTACTCGAGTTTGGCAAACTCGAGTACCATTTGGAACTCGAGTTTAAGACACTCGAGTTCCTAGAAGTTTTGCCACCGTGGCACTGCTGAGGTGGAAATTTGGCGAATAAAAAAATAATGTGATACTCGAGCTTGGTATACTCGAGTACCATGCAACACAATACTCGAGTATAACATGCTCGAGTACCTTTTATAAATAAAATTTTGTTTATTTTATTTCTACAGTACTCGAGCTCACCAAGCTCGAGTACCTTGTAATTTTTTTTTTGGGATTATCGACAAATAAACATAAACATAATATGTTGTTTATTTTATTTCTACAGTACTCGAGCTCACCAAGCTCGAGTACCTTGTAACTTTTTTTTTTTTTTTTTTTTGGATTATCGACAAATAAACATAAACATAAAATGTTGTTTATTTTATTTCTACAGTACTCGAGCTCACCAAGCTCGAGTACCTTGTAACTTTATTTTATTTTGTTTTGGGATTATCGACAATTAAACATAAACATAAAATGCTGTTTATTTTATTTCTACAGTACTCCAGCTCACTAAGCTCAAGTACCTTGTAACTTTTCTTTTCTTTTCTTTTTTTGGGACTATCGACAAATAAACATAAACATAAAAATAAGTAGCTTTTTTATGTATTTATTTATTTAAATAGAAGCATTGTAAAATACAGAGATTTTAATTTCAAAATATGAATTTAATTTCTACATTAAGTAAAACTGTTCACTGTTTTCTCATAAAAATTGTTCACTCTCTTTTTTGCGTAAATTATTTTTTGTTCACTATTTAAAAAATTGTTCGTTGTTTTCTCATAAAACACCTAGTAAAATCGTGTTTTCTAAATTTAAACGCCAAATCTGAATGCTTTTTCATGTTTGAATTTCACAATAATTGAATCTATTTTTCTGTATTGATAAAATCTACTTCTACATTAATAAAATTTTCTCTCTGCACATCATGTTTACTGTATATTCGAATCTGCTTACTGCATTCATAAAATTTGTTTTTTGCATTAAGTAAAACTGTTCACTGTTTTCTCATAAAAATTGTTCACTGTTTTCTGCATAAACTATTTCTAGCATTCTGCATAAAATTATTTTCTGTTCAGCATTATTTAAAAAATTGTTCACTCACTTTTCTGCCTAAATTATTTTTTGTTCACTATTTAAAAAATTGTTTGCTGTTTTCTCATAAAACACCTAGTGAAATCGTGTTTTCTAAATTTAAACGCCAAATCTGAATGCTTTTTCATGTTTGAATTTCACAATAATTGAATCTATTTTTCTGCATTGATAAAATCTACTTCTACATTAATAAAATTTTCTCTCTGCACATCATGTTTACTGTATATTCGAATCTGCTTACTGCATTCATAAAATTTGATTTTTGCATTAAGTAAAACTGTTCATTGTTTTCTCATAAAAATTGTTCACTGTTTTCTGCATAAACTATTTCTAGCATTCTGCGTAAAATTATTTTCTGTTCAGCATTATTTAAAAAATTGTTCACTCACTTTTCTGCGTAAATGATTTTTTGTTTACTATTTAAAAAATTGTTCGCTGTTTTCTTATAAAACACCTAGTGAAATCGTGTTTTCTAAATTTAAACGCCAAATCTGAATGCTTTTTCATGTTTGAATTTCACAATAATCGAATCTATTTTTCTGCATTGATAAAATCTACTTCTACATTAATAAAATTTTCTCTCTGCACATCATGTTTACTGTATATTCGAATCTGCTTACTGCATTCATAAAATTTGTTTTTTGCATTAAGTAAAACTGTTCACTATTTTCTCATAAAAATTGTTCACTGTTTTCTGCATAAACTATTTCTAGCATTCTGCATTAAATTATTTTTTGTTCAGCATTATTTAAAAAATTGTTCACTCACTTTTTTGCGTAAATTATTTTTTGTTCACTATTTAAAAAATTGTTTGCTGTTTTCTCATAAAACACCTAGTGAAATTGTGTTTTCTAAATTTAAACGCCAAATCTAAATGCTTTTTCATGTTTGAATTTCACAATAATCGAATCTATTTTTCTGCATTGATAAAATCTACTTCTACATTAATAAAATTTTCTCGTACGTGTATATTGGCATATTAAGGAAATCTCTCTTCTTTCCAACCCATTTCCCTCCATAGTGGTCTGTGTATGTCTGTAGTTGTTGATTTGCTAGAACTTGTGATAATCCATTTGTTGAAGTAGATCTAAACTTGTTTCGCATTGTACGATTTGATGTTGAGTTGTTGCGACTCATAGCCTAGTTAATCTATGAAATTATTGGGGGTAGAAATAAGATCATTATTGTGGTGCATTTATAACCTCATTTCATATTCCAAGCATTATAATTTCAGTTATTAGGGTTTGTCATGTCAATACAGGCTAGAAAAACACTACATGAACAGGATTTTAAATGTTCCCAATGTCACAATGAGATTTGAAAATGTGGGCGATAGTTGTAGTGTTCTTGAACAGAGAATCATATTTAATTGACACAGTGCTATGTCCCTGGCACCAGGGTACGATTATTCATATATTTAAGTATTCTCATGAATGTGGATGATATGGCTGAACAGTGTGTGAAATCATGCCGAGCTGTTGAGCAGCATGTGTGAAACAGTGGCGTCTATTGGCACATGTGGTTCGTATGACTACAGTTGGTGCTATAGCAGCGGGCTAGTGACGTGTTTTCAAAAAACTACTCATGCTACATCATGTTTTCTGCATAAATTATTCACTGTTCATTAGGTGTTTTATGATCCACATGCTTTAATACCAATGACTACCCAGGAGAGAGCATAACAGTAATATGGAAGCAGAAACAATGATAAAATAGATAATAAACAAGTAAATAGCAAAATAGATATATTCAAAATAAGGTTAAAATGAAGTATGGAATATGAAAACAAAAACTAGTAAAATCTTACTTGAATAAAAACTTCAGTCTTTGATAAACTTGGAAACAAACTACTGTCTTTGATACAAGCTTGAAAATAAAACTGTCTGAAGAGAAAGGTTACAAGATTACAAGATGGGGAGAGAGTTCAAAAGTCTTTCTGAGGGAGCGGGAAGGCTATTACAATAGGCTTTCTAAAACTTGGAACTTAAAAGCTTAGAATCTTAGAAACTTAGAAACTTGTCTTCTGTCTTCGTAGTGCGTCTCTTTTATAGGTGAAATGAACCATGGTAAAGTAATCTGAGTAGGTAAATTTAACTCAAGTTAATCTGTCGGTGGTATGGAAATTAGTACTAATGAGTAATAGTCTGTTTGCGTCTGTCTGGGAATCTTTCAGATCTCGGGAATCTATCAAATCTCTTTTTACCCATGCTAGTAAATAGTAGTAACTTTTGAACATTTGTCTGTATCTGTTTGGACTGTCTTGATTTCTCTAAAAGCTATTCACGCGTGCTGGTGAATAGTGATCAGTCGCCGGTGAATAGTGATCTATCTATCTGTCTTTCAATCTATATCATTCTAGGATCCTTAACAATCTTTCTTTTCCCAAATAGCCTCCTTGTTGAAGGTATTGGACCATATACGGTTATCCTATTTGTGTAACTATATAAGTAGAAGCCTCTGTCTAATTCTTTCTATATCTCATAAATCTTATTACTCATGAAATTAGACCATCTTGAGCCAGAGCATCCGGATCATCAAGTGGTAAATAAGTATCTCCTGTATACCAGTTGTATTCAAGGATACAACCCCAATCATGAATAACATCCAAAATGTGTACTGGCCAAGCTTCCATATAATAACTACTGTCCCAAGTAGGAAGAGTACTCCAAATAGTGATCTTCATATAATTAAGTCCTCCAATTTGTGCGGCTACTTCTTGGATGACTTTGGGAAATAAACTAATCTGAATGCCAGCTTGTCATGCAGACTTTATTGTGAAATTTTTGAAAAAATATTTTGCCCATAACTTGCATTAAGAGAGGTAATTAAAACATATATATATCTTGTCTTTTTTGGTAATTTACAACTCAAACTGCCACTTTTATAAGTATTAGTCAAACACTCAACTTTGTCAAAAAGCATTTTTTGATAGTTTTTACCAAATATACTGCTTAAAGAACTGTTTGAAAAAGCTGAACCACACTCACCTTAGTAAAACTAATAGATTTTGGTTTTTTAGTCCTTTGAACCCACTCTTTTTTTTTGGGAATTACACTTTACCCACCTATGATTTGTCTCAAATTTAACTTACCCACCCATGGTTTCATTTTTGACACTTAACCCATTTTTGACATTTAGCTAGAAAATAATTCTAAAATTATGTAATAATGACTCATTTAGTTATAATTTCTCAAAAATATATATAAAGAAAATTTAGGATTAAAGCCATGCAACACATGGAATTTTCACTAGTATCTTTTATAAATTTAAGCATTATAAAACATTTCATCCACACTTTAAGGGTATCATTTGATTCATTTCTTTCAATTTAAATTTTGAACAAATCCTTCTATATATATATAATCATTCTATTACACTCCTTCCAAAATTGCAAAATGATAGATAGTTTGATAGTCATCCAAACGCATCACAAAACAAATTTTTTTTTTTTTTTTTATGAAAAACAAAAATCTTTTTTAAAAAAATCTTTTAAATATCGTAGGACATTTCACTTTTGTTATGTTTTTAGTTGATACCACTTCTATTTCTTGCAAAGTGACATTGTCTAGAAGTTCTTGTTCCACGTGTAATAGACAGTTTATTTAATTTAGTGTTAATTGTAGCTATGTATTTGATTAGACTTTGTTTCATAAAATTGCTAAAGAAACATGACTTTTTCTATACCTCTTGCTAAAGAAACATGACTTTTTCTAAAGCATGAAAGCAATAGGCAGTAGAAATCTAAAAGAGACATTTAGCACTTGTATTGCATTAAATTTTGTAGAAATACAATGTAGCTTAGTATGAAAATAATACACATGAAAAATACTTTAAAAAAATTATGAGAATGGCATTATAATGTAATTAAAAATGTGCAATTCCTAGTGTTTGTACAATGCAGTTGTTCAATACTAATGATTAGGTACCTAGGCCATGAGTATGAAAGAAGTTGCAGTACAATCTGCAAGCTAGCCAGCTTTAAAAGACTACAATGGCAGGTGTATGCATCCCTGTAAAAGTAGATTTGTACTTTCTCAACAAATCTAGACTATTTGTACATCTTATGTACACCTTCACGATTTGATACGTTCATTGATTTTCCATCGATTTTTCCCGAATTTCTACATTCAACTAATTCAAACTTTTTTACAAATTCGAATTATTTGAGGCACTTACCATTAGGTGATTTATATGAATCACTCATTTTTAATTCATGGAGTTTGTCCATTATTCACCATTTAAGAGCAATAACTGTGCCAAAGCTAAAAACGGTTTATGCAGAAACAATGAACAATTTTTATGAGAAAATAGTGAACAGTTTTACTTAATGCAAAGAAAAAAAAAAGGATTTTATGAATGCAGTAAGCAGATTTAAATATATAGTAAACTTGATGTGCAGAGAGAAAATTATATTAATGTAGAAACATATTTATAAATTCAGAAAAATAGATTCGATTATTGTGAAATTCAAACATGAAAAACATTCAGATTTGGCGTTTAAATTTAGAAAACACGATTTCACTAGGTGTTTTATGAGAAAACAGCGAACAATTTTTTAAATAGTGAACAAAAAATAATTTACGCAGAAAAGATAGTGAACAATTTTTTAAATAATGCTGAACAGAAAATAATTTTAAGCAAAATGCTAGAAATAGTTTATGCAGAAAACAGTGAAATTTTTTTGAGAAAACAGTGAACAATTTTACTTAAGGCAAAAAACAGATTTTATGAATGCAGTAAGTAGATTCGAATATATAGTAAACATGATGTGCAGAGTGCAAATTTTATTAATGTAGAAACAGATTTTATCAATGCAGAAAAATAGATTCGATTATTGTGAAATTCAAACATGAAAAAGCATTCAGATTTGGTGTTTAAATTTAGAAAACACAATTTCACTAGGTGTTTTATGAGAAAACAGCGAACAATTTTTTAAATAGTGAACAAAAAATAATTTACGCAGAAAAGTGAGTGAACAATTTTTTAAATAATGCTGAACAGAAAATAATTTTATGCAGAATGCTAGAAATAGTTTATGTAGAAAATAGTGAACAATTTTTATGAGAAAACAGTGAACAGTTTTACTTAATGCAAAAAGCAAATTTTATGAATGCAGTAAGCAGATTCGAATATACAGTAAACATGATGTGCAGAGAGAAAATTTTATTAATGTAGAAGTAGATTTTATCAATGCAGAAAAATAGATTCAATTATTGTGAAATTCAAACATGAAAAAGCATTCAGATTTGGCGTTTAAATTTAGAAAACACGATTTTACTAGGTGTTTTATGAGAAAACAGCGAAATTTTTTTTAAATAGTGAATAGAAAATAATTTACGCAAAAAAGAGAGTGGACAATTTTTATGTGAAAACAGTGAACAGTTTTACTTAATGTAGAAATTAAATTCATATTTTGAAATTAAAATCTCTGTATTTTACAATGCTTCTATTTAAATAAATAAATATATAAAAAAGCTACTTATTTTTATGTTTATGTTTATTTGTCGATAATCCCAAAAAAAAGAAAAGAAAAGTTACAAGGTACTCGAGCTTAGTGAGTTGGAGTACTGTAGAAATAAAATAAACAGCATTTTATGTTTATGTTTATTTGTCGATAATCCCAAAACAAAATAAAATAAAGTTACAAGGTACTCGAGCTTGGTGAGCTCGAGTACTATAGAAATAAACAACATTTTATGTTTATGTTTATTTGTCGATAATCCAAAAAAAAAAAAAAAGTTACAAGGTACTCGAGCTTGGTGAGCTCGAGTACTGTAGAAATAAAATAATTGACTTTTTATTTATAAAAGGTACTCGAGCATGTTATACTTGAGTATTGTGTTGCATGGTACTCGAGTATACCAAGCTCGAGTACCACATTATTTTTTTATTCGCCAAATTTCCACCTCAGCAGTGCCACGGTGGCAAAACTTTTAGGAACTCGAGTGTCTCAAACTCGAGTTCCAAATGGTACTCGAGTTTGGCAAACTCGAGTACCAGAAAAGTGGTATTTCCCTATTTAGTTCTGAAACAGTGTTTTTTTGCTAAAAATTTCTGAAAATTGTGGTATTGGGCCATTTTGGCCTCAATGTTGATTGGAGTTTTTGTTGGGCTTTTGTTTTCACCTGTCTTTGTAATACTCTTCCAATACCTAGTCGTTGGCCTAGGAGGCTCATCAATCTAGCCCAAGTTAGTGTCATATATCATGGTCGTGGGCCCATCATTGTGGTCCCAAGGGGTGTGTTGACTTTTTTCAGCTTTGGGTAACATATCAATGTCATGTTCCTCAATTCCCTTCGTCTTCTCACTTGTCTCCATCAACCGGTGTACTCATTCCTCCACCAAGTCATTTGTCTTCCCTAGGTTCGAGGAGAGGGGATCCCTAAGGTTGACATTATCTCTTTTTAGCTTAGTATAGGTGACATAGCCCTCTGTGAGATCAAGTGCACTGTTCAATGCCAGTCTTTCTACAGGTCTTGAGAGTCGTTTTGCTCGGTCAGGGTCCTAGGATGTGTCACTGTCACATTAGGTATGACTGTTTTACCAACCACACGACTCACGTGTGGTTCACCAACCCTACCTTCCACGTGCAAGTGCTCCTTCCTCTCCTACGACCAGTAATTGTGCCTAAACTCCAGTGAACGGCCAGAGTGGTCGAAGGTGTCGTTGCTATGGTGCTCAGGATTTCTTGGCCCTCGCTTGCTTGGTTCGCCTCTAAGCCACACCCCATATTGGTACACACCTTCTCCTTTGCCTCCGTTCAGTAAGCCACTCTCCTTCCACTCATTTTCTCCGTGGCCGAGTATTCCACAGATATAACAAAAGTTGGGTAATCTTTCGTATTTGAAGAAAACCTATCGGTGGTCATCATCATCAAATCTAATCTTCTTTCCCCTAACAAGATTCTTTGTTACATTAATCTTTATTCTGACTCGCAAGCATCGCCCCCATTGTACTCATTTTTCTGGGACATCAACCTCTAGGACTTCACCCAAATTACAGCTTGTACGCCACCTAGTTTCTTTTGTTTTGCTTTTGAGGGGAAGATTGAATATTTGGACCCAGAAAGGAGACCAAATGAGTTTGATATCTTTTGGCACAGCTTCGCCGTTGAAATCCTGGAGCAGGTTCAGGTTCTTTTCATAGCTCCAGGGACACATGTCAAGAATTTTCTACTTATCTCTTTTGTCTCTAAACTTGACCAGGAATAGGTCGTCCTCTATATCTGAGATTTGGACTCCTTTATTTGGTTTCCAGACCATTCTCATTGTCTTTCTCAACACTTCAACGTTGACGCTTCATTGGGTAAGGATCTGGATAATAAGACAGTGTTTTCCCAGCTCCTGGGCAGCATGGGTATTGTCACTCCCAAGGGAGATTCCATTATCTTCCTCTTCAGTAAGGGTCAGCTTCTTCCATATTTCCTCTAACTCCTTGGCCATATTGAGAGGACACTGTGATAATCTAAAGCGTCAGGGAACAGAATAACATCCCCACAAAGGTGGGGAAGATAATAAGAAAAGATGAAAAAACCAAGAGTCTCACAGGGGAGACTACCCATGCTATTATCAAAGCAAGGCTGATGCGGACAAGAAAGAGTTTAATGGAATACAAGATTAAATATCAAAAGAATCAAGATTTGTGGTCTAGTTACGATGTCATACTTTCTTCACAAATTTCATAGGTTGTTTTAGTTATTATTGAGTCTTAGTATTATGTTTTTATGGTTAAAAACTTACTGGTTTAGTTTTAATAAAATAAGAGTAGTTTAATAATTTCCAATTTTTTTGAAATTGGCTGCCCTGGAGGCCCGTGAGTCTTCTTTTATGTTTTGAGTCCTTTCCTATTAGGTTTAGAAGTTATTATATCCTTTTTGGTTTGTTATTAATATTCCTTGTCATCCTAGGAATAGTTTATTTATAAGGCTATATTCTATTCAATAATATTCATATAGTGATTGATTAACAAAATTCGTGTGGCTCATTTTAAGCCTTGAGGGTGTGATTGCCTTCTCTTACATAAGTTTGATTATTTAGGAAGACGTAGATGTGATTGCCTAGTGTTTTATCTATTTTATTTTTTGTTTAAAACTCTGTTTTAGGCTTTTAGCCCTAAACAACCATCAAAGATCCATTCTATTCTAACTTGAAAACCTTAAACATGAAGGACCCTTCAAGAACTCATCAAGAAATCTAGTATAGTGCTGAATTCTAAAAGATCCTGCATCAAGAGAAAGTCCATTGGTGTATGCTTTTTGCAAATAATATAGTTTTAGTAGATGAAACTAGAAGTGGAGTTAATGTCAAGATAGAAATTTGGGGAGATGCTCTAAAATCTGAAACTTTTTTATTAAGTAAATCTAAAACAGAGTACATGGAAGGTGGAGAGATTGAAGACGATGTAAAGCAGGATGGATGAATTGGAGAAGCGCATAAAAAGTATTTTGTGATCGTAGAGTGCTTATTACATTAAAAGGAAAATTTTTATAAAACTACTATAAGACCAACTATCCTTTATGGTACTAAATGTTGGGTTGTTGGGAAGAAACACATTTATAAAATGAGTTTAACTGAAATGCAATAGCTAAGATTGACAAGTGAAAATAGACAGAAGGATAGGATTTTAAATTAAAAAATCCACTTAAAGATTGAGTTTGCTTCTAACGATGAAAATATGAGGGAGAGTCACTTGAGATGGTTTGATCATATTCAGAAGTGAATGACTATTCACTAGTAAGAAAAACAGTAGAAGAAGACCAAAAATAACATTAGTAGAAGTAGTTAAAAATGACATCAATTAAGGAAGTGATAGAAATTATTACTTTGAATAGAATCTAATGGAAGAAAGGAATATATGTATCCGACTCTAGTTTATTTGTTGAAGATCCATAATCAACCCCAAAAAAATTGCTTTTTTGTTGTTTTTACTCTTGTATACATCCCATGCACTTTGTTCTATTATTTGTGATTTTAATTATATCTATTAATTAATTAAAAAAAGAGGAATCATTAACATACAATTAATAGAGGAGAAAATGACAAACCATTTCCTTGTAGCCTTGTTGGCCTTAAAATGGCTGGCTAGTTTGCAATGCATTTCATAATAACTTTATGTTTTATTAGATAGTTAATTCATAGCATTATCTTGCATTGTTTCCTTCCACTTATCTACATGTAATATTGAAATAGAAATTTCCTTTAATACATTTCAGGCTGTATCCAACGATGTGACAAATGTTCTGGTTCTTGCAGCCACAAATACTCCTAATCATTTGGATGAGGTGAGAAAAAAAAATACCACCCTTCTAACCTACGGCCATGTATTGAAAATATTTTATGATCTACATTGCTTTAGGTTTGAGGCTAATGCTAAAATAATTAACGTAGGCCATGAGGAGGCGTTTTGAGAAGCGAATCTATGTCCCTCTCCCGACTCCGGAGGCAAGGGAACAAATATTTAAGGTACTTCAGTTTCGTAATGCAATGCATTTGGAAAATCAAAGGAATGTAGTTATATACCCATTGTGATCAATGCTTTCGTTGATTATCTATGTCTTGTTTAATATCCTCTTGTTGTTTTATTTGAGCAGTGGCATATTGGGAAAACTCCTCATAACCTTAGTCCAGAGGATTTTCGGGATTTAGCAAGCAAAACAGATGGTTTCTCTGGTTCAGATATATCCATTTGCGTAAGTATCAATTTTACACTGGGTGTCAGCATTTCCTCAAAGTGATTATATGGCTGAAAACTGATAGTTACTTGTAGGTTAAAGATGCACTATATCAGCCTGTTCGTGCAACTCTTGATGCTAAATTCTTTGGGTCCCTTGCAAAAAAAATGACCCAGGAGCCAAGGAGTATACCTTAGAGAAACTTAAAGCAAAAGTCGGAGCTTCAAAGGTACGGATTAGCTAGGAAACTGATGTTCGACCCATGAAATCATTCCAATAAATCATATTTATGGTTGAGTATTAGTAACTAATAAATAAATTTCTTGAACATATATAGATTGTCCTGACTTTAGTAGTTAGTTAATTTATGGAAAATAGGATTGAAGAAAAACGCAAAAGAGGGGAGGGGATTAGTGTACTGGAAAGAAAAATAAAAAGAGCATGTCTCATTCAATTGCATTGATTCATGTTTGGTGTTGATTTTCTCTTCCATTAATATAGGCGGATTCTTTTCTTTTTTTTTTCAAGTTCAGTATTTGTGGTAGTATTTTTGTAGACGCCTATGTTCACTTTGAATTTTCATATTCGTGTGTCTGGGAATTGATGACTTGCAGATCCAGCCACCTCCCAACACAAAAGCAGATTTTGATAATGTGCTTAAGAAACAAAAGCCAACTGTAAGTAAAGCTGGTATTGAAGAGTGTGAGAAATGCAACAAGCAGTTTGGGAATGACGGTTAAGGGCGAAAAATGTAGAAGGCAGATATCATTATTTCTGAAGTTTCTTCCTATTGTGTTTCTAATTATGGTTTTTTTTTTTGGGGGGGGGGGGGGTGTAAAAGTATTTGTTAACCATATGCTAGTGTTTTGTGAATTTATCTGGGTTAGGCATTTGTCAGTATGGTTGGAAGCTTTCTAGCTCCAAAAAAAAGCAATAAACTAGCTTGTCCAACTTTTTATTTTAATAAAAAAGCAATAAACTAGCTTCTTCTTTTTTTCTTTTTCTTTTTTCAAAAAAAGTGTTAACTTTTTATGTATTTGAACTTTTACTGACTTTTGACAAATAAGAAACTATATATGGGATGGCATAGTTAAGTGTTGTGAATATGATCTGCCATGTCATGTGATGCCATGGGATTGTTCCAGAAAATGTTATAGAAATGAGTCATTGGATTATAGGTAGTCTATAAATACAGAATTGAAAAAGTAGTTAGGAATTGAGGATAGACACGTTTTTGAAAGCTTAAGTGTCTGTTTGGGAACAGTTTATTTAACTTTTTGCTGAAAGTGTGTTAAAGTATAATTTTACCTTGAAAAAGTGGAAAAAATAATGTTTTAAAAAGTTGTACATAAAAACTAAAAGCTAAAACATAAGCTTATAAACTAATGCCAAACAAACACTCTAGTGAGAGAGCAATAGTTTTTTTTTTTTTAATAAGGTGAAGTGTATGTTTGGACATTTATTTATTGATTTTTTTTTTTAAATTCCTTTTGGGACATTTTTAAATATAATAGTCTATCAATTTGGGACACATAGAATAGCAAAGAAGTGAAATTTAAAAGACAACAAAATTGAAAGAAAGAAACATAAAATTTAGGAACGAAAAGTAAGCATAAAAGAGGAGGATGAGGCATCCTTCAGGTTTGATGAGGCAAAATTGAAAAAGAGAATAAAGAAGATGATAAAAAGATACAAAAAACTTCGAAGTAGCTCCCATTCTGGCTTACAAGTCAGCTTCCAATTAGTTGACCTAAGGAACCACCTGCCACCAGTAACACTAATCAATTCAGCAACAAAAATTCTTAAGAGTTTTAGCGCAGCTACAGTGTAAAATTACAATTTTTGAACACTATGCCATCCTGACAGATGAAAGTTATGATTGAGCTAGGGGTATACATGTCTTTTACATAAACAATTATTGATCATTTATTAATCATTTAGTGGTTAGATTTTCAAAATTCACACCTGAAAAAGAGATATATGATAAGGTTGAAGAGTTTCTCTCTAGATTAGTTTGAAGAGAAACTTTGTTCTTTTCAAAATATATAATAATATTTATTTTATTGAAGGGCAACAACCAATTTTATAGCTAAATTTTGTCCTATCAGTAATCAAATATTTAAATTTCATGTTTTTGTAGTCTTAAACTATGTATAAAAAATAAATTTATAAATTGAATAGTAAATAACATTTGATTTGAACAAAATTTGACATGCATATTAAAAGTATAAAGAACATGCAATCCAACGGTCAGATTTTCAAAATATGTAATCTTATTAACTATTTAGTAAAAGTTTGTAGTCATTCCCTACAAACTTTGTGCTTCAAACATTCAAACTTTTATTGTGAGAAGAAGCAAACCCTCATCATTGTAGCTGAAAGTCTGAGTTTGTAAGCTCCAAACAAAAGAACAAATAAGTGGATAAATTAGAGGAAAGAAAAATACAATAAATTCCACAAAGTACAGGAGAACAGGAGAAATGACCATGATTTTGGTTCAAACTATTTAAGGCAATTGCTACAAACCAAAAAAACAGGCTAAGATTCATTCCAAGCATGAATATGCTAGTACATTATGCCCTGCAAATCAAACAGTGAAAGGAACCTGATTATATACCCTTTCTCTGATAAGCAAAGAACAATTTTAGTCAAAAAGAAGAGGAGTAACTCAAGTACAAGGGAACCATACCCTAAAAGTAAAATATTATACTAAAAGTTTAAATCAAGAAAATTGGCTACCTTTCATTATTAAGCACATGAACTTTTAAGGCATTAGGACTTAAGATGTAAAAAGGCCCCCAACTTCTAATGGGATGAGAGCATGCTTACATTTCTCCTTACAATAGAAAACATCTCATTGTTCCTTGATTAGTGTCCTTGATGAATAGAATTGGGGTTCAAATCTCCCTTCACCTACTATTTATAATCATGGTTTTGAAACTCGGACCGTTCAAAGAACCAGAGAAGGAAGAAGTTCAAGGTTTTCGAGGTCGAACCGTGATAATGTCATAATTAATTTAATAGTTATTTAAAAAATATATATATATATATAATAATAAATTAGTATAAATAGAAAAACTAACTAAAATAATTCAAATAAATATAAAGACCATCATTCAAAATGTATTTTTTATATCATAACTTTCATTATAATGTTTCAAAAATCAATGGAATATTATTATTAATTGTCAATAATAATAATAATAATAATAATAAAATTATTAGTTTACATTATACTATCAAGATAAAATAAATTTATATTATAAACAAAATGATTCTCTACAACATTATATATTTTATGCAAATATGTATTGTGTGGGGCAAAAGGATCCTGGTGGGAACGTGGGCCTTTTGGGCCGTGTTAAGGAAGGCCGACCTGACCCTGGGGTTATAAATTGTTGGTGCTATGGGTCGGCCCATACGCCGAGGATCCGAGGATCCAGCCGAGGATGGTTTTCCCCTCGGATTGACATCAGAGAACCCGAGACTTCATGGTAAAGGTTAGGGAATGACACGGTCAAGACCAATGGTTAAAGGGGGTGAACCCTTGAATGTCCTAGAAGCGCCGATGTTGGAAGAATATCAAAGGTAAAGGCTGCTACCTCCACATTAAAGACCCTGCACCTACCACCCTGGCCGCATTAATGGGGAAGTGACACTTAAACAGTGGAAGGGAAACTTCTAGTTACTGTTCAAAGGCACTAAGAAAAGAAATATCTAGGCTAAGGGAGGAATTGGGGGCAACACGTGTATAAAGTATTAAAAAGGGGAGTATTTAAGGAGGGACCTAAAACAGAAACGGGATGGAACTTTTTGTAACCTAAAAAGAAAAAAGACAAAGAGAGAGAGATAATATAAGAACAGCTCTCGGCTTACGTCCGAGGAGACCCATTTACATTACTCCTTGCTGTTTCCAAGTACTTGCAATCTTTAGTTTGTCATTTAATCCTCACTCACTTCTAACCTGGGTTTCAAGCCCACACTCTACAAATTCTTATTGTTTAAGGCTCATTGGGCCTGAGCCCATAACTGTTCTTGGGTCCAGGTGCAATTGTGCACTTACAATTGGCGCCGTCTGTGGGGATCTAGTCTAGAAGTGGTAGGGATATTATGGCAGGTTTAAGCTCTCATCATGCAGAGTCACAAGGATCACAACCGGAAGATCATTTCGAACGTCTCGAACAACGTAAGGATCGTGAGGGAAGCATCCATACAGAATATCCAGGGGCTAGCCATACTCATGGAGGGGGTAGCACTACCCACGATGAGGGTTCTAAATCCATGCAGAGGGAAATCAATCGTTTGAAGAGGAAGTTACGCCGTGCTAAACGTAAGGTTTCCCCGTCCTCGTCTAGTTCTTCCTCAGAGAAGGATAGGGGTGTTGGCTACAGCTCAAGGTCATATTCCCCCACCAGTGCAACATCCTCCGGTGAGGAAGACGACCAACCAACCCGCAAACGTAAGAAGCCTCGATCTAGGGGCTTAGGCAACGATACTATGAGTAGGGCGTTGCACCAACTCTCTAAATCTCCGTTTTCACGGAGGATTGAGAGGGGGAGGCTTCCCAGGAGGTTCACCCAGCCCACCTTTACCATCTATAATGGCCGGACTGATCCGGTGGAGCACGTGAGTCACTTTAACCAAAGGATGGCAGTGCACTCTCACAACGAGACTCTAATGTGTAAAGTCTTCCCCTCCAGCTTGGGACCTGTGGCTATGAGGTGGTTTAACGGTCTCAAATCGGGGTCTGTAGGCTCGTTTGGGGAACTGACTAGGGCATTTGCTTCGCGGTTCATTACGTGTAGCAGAGTCCCTCGGCCACTGGACTCGTTGCTATCTATGGTTATGAAGGAAGGGGAGACACTGAAAGCATACTCCGACAGATACTGGGAGATGTTTAATGAAATAGACGGCGACTTTGATGAGGTGGCGCTTAATACCTTTAAAGTGGGCCTCCCTACTGATCACGACCTAAGAAAGTCTTTGACAAAAAAGCCTGTCCGCAGCGTACGCCGTCTTATGGATCGTATTGATGAATATAAAAGGGTAGAGGAAGACCAGCAGCAGGGAAAAGGAAAGGAGAAGGTTATCCCGCAGGAGAGAAGGGATTTCAGGTCGGACAGATATCACAACAACAAGCCGAGGAGGGATTACTTCGGACAATCCGGCTCGGCAGCACCCCAAGCTGTAAATACTGTGTTCCGAGAACTAGTGCATCAGTTATTAGAAAAAGTTCGTAAGGAGCCCTTCTTCAGATGGCCCGGCAAAATGGCAGGTGACCCTGCGAGAAGAAATCAAAACCTTTTCTGTCAGTACCATCAGGATGTGGGCCACACTACCGAGAAATGTCGGACCCTGTGGAACCATTTAGAACAACTCGTCAGTGAGGGAAAGTTAAAGCAGCACTTGTGTCAGCCCACTGGGCAGGTCAGTCAAGTTGGTTCAAACAACCAGAGGAACAGTTCATCTCGGCCAGCATTGGGAACGATTAATGTTATCTTCGCTGCACCTGGTAGGACCGGTTCAGGTCCCACTAGGGTTATGGCGGTTTCCCATCCGCAGGCCGAGGATGTGGGTAGCAGGCCGAAGAGATTAAAGAGCACTTTACCTGTCTTGGGTTTATCCGAGGAGGATAAAGTAGGGACTATCCAGCCCCATGACGATGCTCTTGTGGTTACCCTCAGGATAGGGAATTATGATGTGAGAAGGGTGATGATAGATCAAGGCAGCGGTGCAGATATCATGTACCCTGATCTATTTAAAGGGCTGAGGTTGGAGTTGGAAGATTTAACTCCTTATGACTCCCCACTTATAAGCTTCGAAGGAAGGGCCGTCGTGCCGAAGGGGCAGATCCGTTTACCCGTCCAATCCGGCACAGAAACAGTTGAGGTAGATTTCATTGTGGTTGACGCGTACTCTCCATATACAGCCATCCTCGCCAGGCCATGGCTGCACGCTTTGGGAGCTGTCTCTTCTACCTTACATGTTAAAGTAAAATTCCCCTCGGGGGACCATGTTGAGGAAATCCTCGGCAGCTAGGTAGTTGCTCGGCAATGCATATCGGCTGCGGTGCTTCGTCAGTCAGAAACTGAGTCATCAACCTTGCCCATCCAGGAGTCATAGCAATTAACAGCTCCGGAGGCACTTGGAGCGATGATAGAAGATGAGGCTGTTTGTGAGGAGTTAGAGAAGTTTGTAATAACCGATGATCCAGAGAGGTTCTTCCAAGTTGGCATACGATTGCCACACCAAGAGAAGATGGAGTTGTTGAAATTTCTGAAGGATAATTTAGATGTCTTTGCGTGGGACCCCTATGAGGCTCCAGGTGTAGATCCAAACTTTATTTGTCATCATTTAAATGTCAATCCGGCCATTGTTCCGAGGAGGCAGCCACCTCGGCGATCTTCCCGAGAACATTCTGAGGCTGTGAAGGAAGAGGTTCTTAAACTCAAAAGGGCGGGGGCTATCAAAGAAGTTTTCTACCCTGAATGGTTGGCTCATACTGTTGTCGTTAAGAAGAAGAACGGTAAGTGGAGAGTATGTGTAGACTTTACTGATCTGAACAAGGCCTGTCCTAAAGATTCGTTCCCAATGCCACGGATTGATCAACTGGTAGATGCTACTGTCGGACATCCTCGGATGAGTTTTTTTGGATGCCTTCCAGGGTTACCACCAAATTCCCTTGGCGCTAGAAGATCAGGAGAAGACTGCTTTCATTACACCAACCGGGAACTATCATTATAAGGTCATGCCATTTGGGTTAAAAAATGCGGGGGCTACTTACCAAAGAATGATGACCCGAATGTTTGAGCAGCAACTGGGGAAAAACATAGAAGTATACGTGGATGATACGTGGACGGTACCTTCGCACATGACAGATTTGGCCGACACCTTCCAGATGCTGAGGAAGTATAAGTTGCGCCTTAACGCCTCCAAGTGTTCTTTTGGCGTGGGATCTGGAAAATTCCTAGGATATATGGTCACTCATAGGGGCATAGAGGTGAACCCAGTACAGGTTAAGGCTATTCAGAATTTGCAGCCGCCTCGGAACCCAAAGGAGATTCAGAAATTGACCGGAATGATTGCTGCGTTGAATAGATTTATTTCTCGGTCAGCTGACCGGTGCCGTCCTTTCTTTCAGTTGTTGAACAAGTGGAAAGGATTTCAATGGACTGAGGATTGTGAGTCAGCTTTCCAACAGCTTAAGCAATATCTTTCTCGGCCACCCATTTTATCTCGCCCTGGGGTGGACGAGGTTTTATTCGCTTATCTGGCCGTGGCTATTCATGCGGTGAGTCTAGTTCTTATAAGGAATGAAAATGGAGTGCAGAGGCCGATCTACTATGTTAGTAAGTCCTTGAATGAGGCCGAGGTGCGCTATCTGCCCTTGGAAAAAGCGCTTCTGGCAGTAGTCCACGCCACGCGTAAACTCCCTCACTATTTCCAGTCTCATACTGTGGTTGTTTTGACCCAGTTGCCCCTCAAGGCTGTATTGCGCAGTGCGGATTATTCTGGCAGAGTGGCAAAATGGGGAACCATTTTGGGAGCCTTTGATGTTAAGTACAAGCCTCGCACCTCGGTGAAAGGTCAGGTCCTCGCTGATTTGGTGGCAGAGTTTGCTGAACCATTGTTAGAAGAAACTTCAAAGGAAGCACACATGGGTGAAAAATCAGTTGGTGTGATCACAGCCGTATCGCCCTCGGCTTGGAAAGTTTATGTGGATGGGGCTGCTAATCATAAAGGGTCTGGCGTTGGACTTGTTCTAATGTCCCCTGAAGGAATTGTCTTTGAAAAATCTTTGAGATTGGCCTTCTCGGCTACTAATAATGAGGCCGAGTATGAAGCGGTCTTGGTAGGCATGCAAATGGTACATAAGATGGGTGGCAAGGAAATCCATTTGTTCTCGGACTCTCAGTTAGTAGTCGGCCAAGTCATGGGTACTATGGAAGCTAGAGATTCCAGAATGCAGGAATATTTGGCCCAGATCAAGCGTCAGCAGGCTGAATTCGACTCCTTTGCCTTAGCTCATGTCTCTAGGAGTGGAAATACTCATGCAGATTCTTTGGCTACGTTGGCAACATCCTCGGCTCAAGGTCTACCAAGGGTTATTCTCGTTGAGGATTTGGTAGAACCTTCTCTTGTAACTGCTAATGCACCTCGCATCCATCTAATAAGGCCTGGTCCTAGCTGGATGGATTCGATCATATCTTTTCTTAAAAATGACATCCTTCCTGAAGACAAGGTCGAAGCAGAAAAGGTACGTCGAAAGGCGCCGCGTTTCTGGTTGTCCGAGGACCAGAAGTTATACAAACGATCCTTTTCAGGACCGTATTTGTTGTGTGTACACCCTGAATCAACGGAATCATTACTGGAGGAATTGCATGAGGGAATTTGTGGGAGCCACACTGGGGGAAGGTCCTTATCCCATAGAGCTCTGACTCAGGGTTATTGGTGGCCCAATATGCAGAGGGAGGCTCAGGACTATGCCAGAAAATGTGATCAATGTCAGAGATTCGCCCCTAATATTCACCAACCTGGAGGGGTTCTTAACCCTCTCTCCAGTCCTTGGCCTTTCGTACAATGGGGCTTGGACATTGTAGGGTCATTTCCGAGAGCTGCTGGAAACAAAAGATGGTTGCTCGTAGGGACAGACTACTTTACTAAATGGGTTGAAGCTGAGCCCTTAGCCAATATCCGAGATGTTGATTCCAAAAAATTTATATGGAAAAATATTGTTACTAGATTTGGTATACCGCATACACTTGTCTCAGACAATGGCGTTCAATTTGACAGCAACGCCTTTAGACAGTACTGTGGTGACATGGGCATCACAAATAGATATTCTACCCCAGCTTATCCTCAAGGGAAGGGGCAGGCCGAGGCCGTTAACAAGGTCATAGTCAACGGGCTCAAGAAGAGATTGGATGATGCGAAAGGCCGATGGGTAGAAGAGCTCCCTCATGTCCTGTGGACATATCGGACCACACCGCGTAGGTCCACTGGAGAAACGCCATTCTCTATGACTTATGGAGCCGAGGCGGTGATACCGCTGGAATCTGGTTTTCCTACTCTAAAGACAAGTTCTTTTAGTCCAGAGAAAAACGAGGGACTTCTAGAGAAAGATCTTGATCTACTTGAGGAACGGCGTGAGGTAGCTATGGTCCAAATGGCTTATTATCAGCAGAAGCTAAAACGAGGATATGATGCCCACGTGAAGCTAAGGCCACTTGCACCTGGTGATCTTGTGTTAAGGAAAGTTGTAGGCACTTCTAAGAACCCAGCATGGGGTAAGCTAGGACCTAACTGGGAAGGCCCCTATCGCATTGTTTCAATAGCAGGCATAGGGTCGTATCGGCTAGTTGACCTAGATGAACGAATTGTACCATGTCCATGGAATGTAAATAATCTTAGAAGGTATTATTATTAATCAAATAAGCTTTTGTCAATTAATATTTCAAAGTTATGGCTAGCTCTCATATTTGAAGTTACAATCTTTAAGAATCAAACAGAAACTTGGTTAAGTGCAGTCCTCGGACCACAAACCTTGTGGAAATTGATGTCTTATCATTTGTTAAACAGAACCTTAGTTATGCCGGGTCTTCGGACCTCCTACTTTGGGAAAATTAACATTTGAAGTTACTGTTTTAAAGAATCAAACAGAAACTTGGTTAAGTGCAGTCCTCGGACCACAAACCTTGTGGAAATTGATGTCTTGTCATTTGTTAAACAGAACCTTAGTTATGCCGGGTCTTCGGACCTCCTACTTTGGGAAAATTAACATTTGAAGTTACAATCTTTAAGAATCAAACAGAAACTTGGTTAAGTGCAGTCCTCGGACCACAAACCTTGTGGAAATTGATGTCTTATCATTTGTTAAACAGAACCTTAGTTATGCCGGGTCTTCGGACCTCCTACTTTGGGAAAATTAACATTTGAAGTTACAATTTTTAAGAATCAAACAGAAACTTGGTTAAGTGCAGTCCTTGGACCACAAACCTTGTGGAAATTGATGTCTTGTCATTTGTTAAACAGAACCTTAGTTATGCCGGGTCTTCGGACCTCCTACTTTGGGAAAATTAACATTTGAAGTTACAATCTTTAAGAATTAAACAGAAACTTGGTTAAGTGCAGTCCTCGGACCACAAACCTTGTGGAAATTGATGTCTTATCATTTGTTAAACAGAACCTCAGTTATGCCGGGTCCTCGGACCTCCTACTTTGGGAAAATTAACATTTGCAGTTACTGTTTTAAAGAATCAAACAGAAACTTGGTTAAGTGTAGTCCTCGGACCACAAACCTTGTGGAAATTGATGTCTTATCATTTACAGTTACAATTTTGAAGAATTAAACGAAAGATTGCTTAAGGTTTATCTTCGGACTATGACTTTGATTAAACTTAACTTCTGATTGTGTCTGGATGTTAATACCTTACTGTTTATTAACTCGGATCTTAAGTTTTATATCTTTAAGTATTGAGTAAATTTGTGTAAGGAATGGTCCTCGGATCTTACATCCTACTAGAAACAGTGTTATGCATTATAAGGGCTTAATCGTTATATGAAGTCCTCTTTCCTTTTTAATCAAGGCATTGTTCAAACGTATTAACTATGTCACCTTGTATTAAATCTTTAATAGTATACGCATGATTATGTGGAAGTTATGATTGTGCAATCCTTGGAGTTAGATTTTTATACTCTGAGAAACTTTTGATATGACTTAATGGGAAACTTTTGTAATAAGTACAAAAAAAAAAAAAAAAGAGTAAAGTAGAAACAGAGACAATCCAAGTGAAAAGTAAACGAAATCGTTCTTCATTAATCAATTGAGTATGCATTACATATAATTCAAAAAAAAAAAAAAATGGAAAAAGAGAAGCCCTAAGCTAAGTCTTAAGCTGTTGGAGGAGGATCTTGCTGAGAGGTACTAGTGCCCTCGGTCTTTCTCAACTCCAGCTCAAAAGGAGTCATAATCTGCTTTCCTTTATCCACTGTCGTTGTTGAAAGGACGATGGGTTCCACTGTCTGGCTCAAGTCCTTCTCTGCATCCACTCCTCCTTCCTTCTCTTTATTGGAACCAGAAGGTTCTGTAGGATCAGTAATTTGCTCTGGGACCATCGGAGGTAGAGCAGGAAGAGTTGTCTCAGGGGTAGGAGTAGCAGTAGGAGCCTCTTCAATCTCCTGTATTTCTAGGGGAAGCCAAACGTTCTCGGACTTCCTCAAATCCGAAGATTGAGGAACTCCTGCTACGTTTAAAGCTTCCCCCCATACTTTTTGACAGTATTCGCGGCATAAAGCCGCGAACTCCTCTGTCAGCTGCTCCTCGGTGGTGGCTACCCCTTCATCGAAACTTGCCTGCTTGGCAGCTTGAAGAGAGAGTTGGAAGGAGCTGGCTTCTTCCTTCATCAGCGCCAGTTGCTTCTTAAGATCCGAGCACTCCCTTTGAGCTTGGGAGAGCTCTTCATCTCTTTCACGAAGGAGCTTGCGCTGTCCTTCAATCTGGGTCTTCATGGTCTTCAAGTTTGACTCGACCCCATTCTTCTCTCTCCTCAGCTCTGCTACCTCCGAGGTCAGCTTCTCGTTCTCGGTAAGGGCTGTACCTAAGGTTTTCTCAGTCTCCAGCCTTATTTCGAGCTCAGTTCTGGCTACTTTCCGAGTATCTTCAATAAACTTTTCAGCTACAAAGACCTCCTGAATAGCTTGTAACAAAGTACGATGGAGTTAGGAATAATAAAAAAACAAACTTGCCTGTAAATATTATTAAAGGTGGAATCTTCCTAAAAAAGGAGAAAAACTTACCAGCGCTAAGTCTCTTTTTAGAGAGAGGAATAGTTGTGGCTGGCCCATCTTTTCCAAGGTCTCCATGTCCTTGGGCAGCAGAAGAGGACGTTCCAAGACCTCGGCCAGGTGGTGGGCATGGCCTTGTTGAACCGCCCTTATACTGGACTGGCAGGAGATGGGAGCGCCGTCCAGCCTTAGATCGGGGGACCAGGTGGTCGGTGCTCGGCGCACTACAGCCTCATCCCTGATTTCCCCGAGTTCAGCTGAACGGGCTCTACCCTTGCCCTTGTCCAGCTTCTGCTGCTGGGCCGGTGGGAGTTGTTAGCGTGGTTTCTTGGGGTCTTTATTAATTGTCCCCTCGTTATCCCCCTTCCTCTTTTTCTTGGGATCCTCGGCTGGCAGTTTTGGCTCAGCTAGAGGAGGAGGAGGAGGTAAAGCTGGGGGAACTTGGGACGTCCCCATTTTCTTCTTCTCTGCAACCTTGGCAGCCCTATTAGTGAGAAGACCCTCCATTCGTCCCATGTCTTCTTCAAATTCGTCCTCGGGAAGGGCAATTACGAACCCTGCAATTCCAGAGGTCTCGGTGGCTTCTTCTTCCTCGTCGGAAAGTACCACAAACTGGTTCCCGCGAGGTCTCTCGGTGTCTTCGAGATGGAATTGATCTATCTCGTCGTCGAGTGTGTGTGAAGAAGACACCTGCTCTTCTGGAATGACAGTTGTTTGTGAGTGCACGGCAAGGGGGACTGCAGCTATCGTCCGGTTGTACAAAATGGTGTTAGGAGCGTCCGGGAGGTCACGGTCGTCCAAAAAGTGGGGCCGAGCTACGTTTATCCTCTTTCGTCTTCGGTCGCCTGCAGTAATGGCGTCCTCTATCTCCTGGAAGTCTTTGGAAAGGGGAGTGTATCCGAGAATGAGGTGAGCAGCCCGGAGTTGTAAGTCTTCGCTAACGAACACCTCGGAGCGAAGTACTCGGTTTAGATCGGCAATGTTACAATGACTCAGACGAGGACGCACGTGCTGCTTATCTGCAAAAAAGACGTCAAAACAAACAAACCTGGTCAGATTCACACAAATATTTAACAAATTTAAGTAAATACAAATACGCATTTCTGTGTGTGTGTTAGGAGAAGTTGTGTTGTGGGGAGATTAATCCTATGGCGTCGCACCTGGATCCCCCCACTGAACTGGGCAGTGGAGGCCGTCGTGCCAGTTCCCAGACACGATCAAGTAGTCGTCCTTCATGCCTTTGTTTGATTTGGGCAGACAGGAGATTAGCCTAACGGTGCTAGACCGAGATTTAATATAATAACCTACTTTAGAAAGTTTGTGGGACTCATATAGGAACACGACATCGTGCCATGTGAGGTTTAAACCCATCTGCTCGTTTAGAGCATCTACACTACCTAGAACTCTAAAAACGTTTGGAAGGCATTGGTCGGGACACAACCGGTGGTTGCGAAGATACTCCCTCATTACGGGTTTCATTGGAAGGGTCATCCCACCCTCTATGAAGGCTATCATAGGGATGATAACCTCTTCCTCTTTCCTAGAACCGGCCACGGCTGTTGCCGGGCAGTATTCTAGCCCTACGTCGCTGGGAATATGGTATTTGGCTCTAAAGCCTTCCATCCCAGCGGCGGTATCCACTAGACACTTGAATTTTCCCATTACAGAGGGACGATAGACTAGACTTTAGAAGGGAGAGTGTTTGTAGTGATAGCCGAGGACAAATATCGAGGAGAAAAGGTTAAGAATAGGAGCAAGAACTTACAAGGTTGAAGGTGTGCAAATCTTCACGTTTTTCTGCAAAGTAATGTATGATGGCTGATGTCTTGATGGGATTACCCCTTGAAGAATTAAATGAAGGCGCAGGTTCCCGAAGCGTCACGACGTGCGAAAAGGCGGCCTAAAAATTATGTTTGTCCCGCCTAAAATTTCGTGGAGTAATGAGGGCCGTTGGATGTCCATCTCACCGTTGAATGTGAGGGTCAAAATGTAACTGACAGTAATAAATACGCGCGTTGTTCAAAATAAAACCGCCAAATGGCATTTTCTGGGACGCGAAACGATTTCCACACGTGCCATTACTCGCAAAGTGAGTAGAGTAGGTTCTCGTCGGATCAAAACCCTATTTTTCTCCTCGGACGTTGAAAATTAGAGTTTTGAGGGGCTATTGTGTGGGGCAAAAGGAACCTGGTGGGAACGTGGGCCTTTTGTGCCGTGTTAAGGAAGGCCGACCTGACCCTGGGGTTATAAATTGTTGGTGCTATGGGTCGGCCCATACACCGAGGATCCGAGGATCCAGCCGAGGATGGTTTTCCCCTCGGATTGACATCAGAGAACCCGAGACTTCATGGTAAAGGTTAGGGAATGACACGGTCAAGACCAATGGTTAAAGGGGGTGAACCCTTGAATGTCCTAGAAGCGCCGATGTTGGAAGAATATCAAAGGTAAAGGCTGCTACCTCCACATTAAAGACCCTGCACCTACCACCCTGGCCGCATTAATGGGGAAGTGACACTTAAACAGTGGAAGGGAAACTTCTAGTTACTGTTCAAAGGCACTAAGAAAAGAAATATCTAGGCTAAGGGAGGAATTGGGGGCAACACGTGTATAAAGTATTAAAAAGTGGAGTATTTAAGGAGGGACCTAAAACAGAAACGGGATGGAACTTTTTGTAACCTAAAAAGAAAAAAGACAAAGAGAGAGAGATAATATAAGAACAGCTCTCGGCTTACGTCCGAGGAGACCCATTTACATTACTCCTTGCTGTTTCCAAGTACTTGCAATCTTTAGTTTGTCATTTAATCCTCACTCACTTCTAACCTGGGTTTCAAGCCCACACTCTACAAATTCTTATTGTTTAAGGCTCATTGGGCCTGAGCCCATAACTGTTCTTGGGTCCAGGTGCAATTGTGCACTTACATGTATAATATTTTACACTTTTTTATAAATTTATGTAATGTTATACAGATTTAATCTATAATATAAATCCTAATTTACAATAACAGTACATGAATGGTTCTTGAGAAGAACAGTACATGAATTTAATATACAAATATGTGGGTTTGTAGTACCAATAAATAATGCAATTTCATCTCGGTTGGGCCACATTCTCCAGGACGTGGTTTGCATGATAAATAGACTTCGTTGGTCGCAGGTGTCATTTGTAAAAAGGAGCACAAATACTGTGGCCCATGCTCTAGCTAGATATGCCAAAGATATCATAGATAAAGTTGTATGGATTGAAGATTCTCCTCCCTCCAGCTGTGGGGGCATTGCACTTTGATTCAAATTCTATCTAATGAATTTTGAGGGTGTTTCCCTCTTCAAAAAAAAAAATTAAATTAAATGTCCTATAAAAAGTGCAATTAAATGAAAAAAAAAAATTTAATTTAAAAGCAAATGAATGGTTGAAGCGTGGCCACGTGTCCAACTTTTTCAAGGGGAAGGGGTTGTATCTTCCAGACAGCTTTATTGGAAAAGAAAAAATCTTAGACTTGATTGCTTTTGGTTTTGGGCACCAGTGACAGAAGAAGAAAGGAAACGCCAACGAAGCAAAAGAAGAACAAACGCAGAAGAAGTGAAGAACGAAGAAGAAGAAGAAAAAATTGGAAAACGCAAAAAAAGGGGAAAAGATAAGGTTTGTGATTTTCATTTCCTTTTTATTTTGTGGACTTAAGTGTGTTTTGGGACTACATTCTCGGATTTGTAGTGAGGATGAGAGATAAAAAAGACAAAGTTCAACAGAGAAAATGACCTATGAGACCCGTGAGACGCTGGTCACGGTTCTCCAACCTGGGCGGTTCAATCGTGGTTCGAACGGTTTACTATATTTGTTGTGTATAGTGGGTTTTGGAGTTAAAAGAACCATCTCAAGGGACGGTTCTCGATTAATCAGGTCGGACCGTACGGTCCGGACCAAGTTTCAAAACCATGTTTATAATAATTGAATTATAAATACCAAATTAAATATATAAATATGATAGATAATAGAGATAAAGTTTGGAGTGAATTGAGATATTGGAAGAAACTAAGTAGAGTAGACCCAAGCAAGTATGCAATGAAGGCAACGGTGTGACCAACTATGACTTATGCTATCAACAAGATTGTAATGTGAAGAAAGATACGACACGGCAAAAAACTAGAATAGTAGTATATTAAAAGATTGTTATCTACCATCGTGTACCCTTGATGCGGTGGTCACTTCACAAATATAAATGCTTGTGAGATGTAAAGGCAAAGGCCGGGGTGCAAGTCTCCAAGAGGGAGCTTCACACACGTATACACTTAGATTAAGCTAGATTAGAAATTCTATCTTGTATAAAAAAAAAAACAAATTGTTATCTATTTATTTTTTCCTCTCGCTGAAAGCTTCATCTATTGTTATTTGAAAGATTATCAGGATGATTTTTTAATTGACAAAAAAAAAAAATCAAATAAGACCACTAAGATATGAATATTTTTGGAGGGTGATGACGCTCATCAGATCCAGCTTAAACAAAAGCAAGTGAGAAGAGCTTTATCGGTAGAATGAAGAGCATGGCTCTAATTGAATCCTTATTACATGTTAAGATTTTGACAATTCAAAGCAAGCATTGTTAAAGTGAGACTCAAACCTACTGGTGAGCAGTACAAAGAAAAAAGGCAGATCCTAGAGGGCTCCATTGTGTAAATGCCACACCTCACAACCTGATTACTTGAACGATTTGTATTATTTTGCACAATTACCTGGTTTGGTCTTTATATCTCTAATAAAAGAAGGTAACATCATCAATATGTAATATTTGATTCTAATCTAAACTTTGGCGTATTGGTTAATTTACTTTTGCACCATTATGTGCTAGTGGTACTCACAAGCGACGTACATGTGGGGTGTGGTTGGCTATGATATCACATGTGAGCCACCCTTTTTGTTCCTTAAAAAAAAAAAAAAACTACAATCTACAACATTTTTGTTTTATATATTAATCTTAAGATGAGATTCTATTCAATTATTTATGCCATCTGTAAGGACTGTGATTTGAACTTCAGCCCTCCAAGAATAGTGGATGATAGCCCAACAAACCCAAAACAATATATTTGTTAGAGAATAGGTTTACAAGAAAACTTCCTAGCAAATTAAGTATGGACCATAACTAATAGGATTCATGCCAGTAAGACTGAAGAATAAGAATTGATAGAAATAATGCTCCTCAGTCAAGCCCAATGATGAGATGTTCTTATATTTAATCAAACTTATCCGAATACAGTGTGTTCTCCTTTTTTTTCTTCCTTCCTAGATTACATGCCCCATTTTTTATGGTGGTCATTTCCTTATAAAGTCCTTCACTCCTTCATCTCAGCCTTCCATCTGTTGATTTTGTAGGAAATCCTTTGGATGCTTGTCCCATCAGGACCTCTTGGAAGCTTTGTGAGTAGCTGTGAGTTAAGATGGCACTGTTCAAGTGTCATTTCTCCATAAATGTGGCTAGTTCATTTGGTGCAGTGCATTTAATCTGGTGGTAACAGTCTTCTTCTCAGATATTTCTTCTTTTGTTGTTGGCTTAGCTCTGCTACCTTCCCTAAAACTTATCTTTCCAAAATGGTCACCTCCCTAAAGCTCTCCCGAGGTAGCTCTCCCTAAATCTACAAATATTTCTACAATTTGAAACATGAAGTCAATCAATATCAGCTCTTTCAAGCCTCTTAGGCTTTGTATGTTGTCGCAGTAAAGGAGTGGGAGTTTCCTTCTAATTTAAGAAGGTCAATTTATATTTTAGTTATTGAACTTTATTGTTTGCTTCAATTTATTACAGAACTTGCATTTGTGTATAAAGAGAAGTAGGTATATTCCTAAACAAGATGAGTTATGTAATTTAATGGTCTTTTGCTGTATATTTGCTCTTCAGAGTGCTTATTACAAGTGGCTATATTAGATGTCGTATTGGATTTTTATAGATTTTGCATGTTGTATTCTAATTTAGTTGAGAATCTGTTTGGGTACTAAATTGGGGAAAAAACTGTAGCAAAGTAAAAGTTAGCTCAATTATTTTTGAAGGTATTATTATTCACAAATGCAGAAGTGTGACTAATGAAAAATCTACAACTGATTAGGAAATTCTAAGAATCTTGATGTGAAGTTCTAAAAAAATGTGACCCACAATTAGACTAATGAACCAACTAGAACTTGGCATTCGTCACACTCACCAAAAACTACTGTAATCATACTTGTGACAACTACCTTCACTATGTTTTCTATATGTTCTTGGTCCTTTCTTAAGCAAAAATAGCAAGAGAGAAAAAGTGTTGATCTCTCTCTCTCTCTCCCTCCCTTCCCTAGAGCTTATTACAAAGAAGTATGTTATTTTGTTCATATTTAAGTTTCAAATAAATGTTGTTGGGACAACTGTTAATATAAAAGGAAAATCTTTATTGATCATGCAAATCTAGTTCGTAACTAGATTTCAACATGCATGCTTTAGAATGTATAGTAATAACAATTTTTTTGTAAATGGAATTATGGAATTTTTTTGGGTTAATTATTGCATTTTAAAATAATAAACAAACGGATTGATAACTAACGTATCTTATACACTTGCAACAAATTTTTTTCTTTACAGATTGATTTTATTAGCCAAATTTCTTTTCTACTTATTTCATACTTCAATAACTACATTTTCTCGAACCCACAACCCTTAAAAAACCTTGAACCAATCTATATTCTATATATTACTAAAAGCTGAAGCGTAGCGTTTAATGCTGCTGCTGCTTTCACATTGTGCCACATCAGCTCCCACGTCATTTTTTTAAAATATAATTTTTTCTTTAATTTTAAAATGGTTTATACAATTTTCATCCTTATAAATCCTAGTCCTATAAATGCAGCCCACTACTTATTTATTTACTTCCACTATCACCCTATAATAAATTTATATAATTAATTCAGCCCACCTCTTATTTATTTAGTTCTACTATCAAGTCGGACCCAAAGCCTTTTCAGTTTAGCTTAGAGGGAAAAAAAAATTAAAAATTAAAAACGTTGAAGCCAATTTTTGCTGAGCCTTTTCAGCTTAAAGGAAAAAAAAATGGAATGTTTCAGGGTTTTGCGTGACCAAGTAGAAGCCTGAGGAGACAGAGTGTTTGAAGATTGTAGCATGGAGGGAAGCATAAAGGGAGGGAAAAAAAAATAAAAAAATAAAAATAAAAACGTTGAAGCCTTGCGTGAGAAAACAGAGGGTTTGAAAGCTACCCACCTTCCTGATCTATTGTTTCCCAGTAACGGCTGCCTATCTGATTTCTTCCTTCCTTTATTCCTTTTCACACAGTGTATAAATACTGACAGAACTTGCCTGCTTTGGTTGAGGTATCTCTACATCTCAATTTTTTTTTTTTTTTTTGGGTTCAAAACTTTTATGCTCTGTTTATGTTAATATCATACCCTTTTTTTCCGTTTGTTTGTGTTTGTGTTTATATTAGATGAGCATCCTTGGCATGCCATTGATGTGTTTGTGAGATTGCCTGAATGTTGTTTCAAAAATAAAAGGACCTATTTATGTTGCTCAATAGTGCTAGAATCAAAGCAAATTGTTTTTGCTGTTTCAATTCTTGCGGTAAGTTTTCTGCATAATCCTTGGCATGCCATTGATTTGTTTGTGAGATTGTATGAATGTCGTTTCAAAAATAGAAGGGCATCTCCTTCCCCTAAATCTTTTTCTCTCTCTCTCACTCTCTTCTGAAATTTATTTTTCTGTGCATAGCACAACTTTAAAAAAATTTCTCTCTATTTTCAAGCAAAGCCTCGAAGCAAGGAAAAAATCTTTAAGGCACATCAAGAAGAAATAGAAACCCGGAGAGAAAAGTTTAAGCGCTGCCAACATTGTCAAGCCAGCACTCACCTTCAGTCGGCATCCCACCACTGTAATACCGCCGACAGCACATCAATTACAGGTACTTTCTTATGTTCAAAAAAATTGATATGAATTGTTTAGTTTTGATTTACGCATGTAGCCTAGAATTGGTTTTGATTAAGGTTTAAAATTTAGAATTGGTTTGAGAGACTTAGAAAGATGAGAAACAGAAGGGCACGATTGGAGGATTTTGAAAAGGGTTGTCTGCCATGTGTTTGATGAAATTTCTCTTTAGACAGGTGGTACATAATTTTTGGATTCAATTCTTTCTTTTTCCCATATTGATATAAATTTTGGCCTTCTGTTGTATTCAAAAATCCTTTTGAGTTGTCGTTGATTTCTTGGCTTGGTTTGTTTGCAGTAGACCAGCAGTTTTGCTGCTTTTGGGATTTTGTATATATATGTTGATTTTATTGGTTTATTTGTTGTTCAATTCTAAGATTCCAACATAATCAAACAAAGAAATATGTGGCACTGGTATGAAACTATGAAATATTGGCACACCTTTGAGGTTTGTAAGTTGGAATATTTGTAGTTGTAGTTTTTTTATTGACAAGATTTGATTCAAAAAGATTTGGCAAGTTTTTATCACCTTGATTTTTTTTTTTTTTTAAATTTAGAAAAAACCTCTTTTTTTGTCGTCTCATAGTGGAATTGATAACTATTAATGCCTATTTCTTAATTTTTTAATTGTTGAAATTGTTTTAGTTATTGGATTAAAAATAAATGAATTGTTTTAGTTATCTTTATATGGAGATTTTGTAGTTCTATACCTTCGAATTAAATCAGTTTTAACCTCTATGATATTGCACTCAACATAACTTGCATACTTAAGTACTGTGTATCTAGGGATATTTTTGACACCAACACTTTGATAAATGGATTTCACAGAGAGTTGTAATGGTTAAATTGTTAAGGAGATGTTACATTTACTATTCTTTTGATCTTTTATTTAATTTGATTAGTACTTAATGCATTTAATCATTTGTTTAAATATGTTTTGGAAGTAGATTAGAACTTGATTTTAAAGTATGATGTGGAGTTGAGGTTTGCTTAGGTTTCCAATTAATCATGAATGCACTTTTCTACTTTATTTCACTAAAAATTTGGTCATCTCGGTTGCTTGATATTTATATCCTAACATGTGCTATAATTTGGTTGATAGTTTTGGTATGTGGCCATATTTATAGGCTCTAGAAGTTATTTTTTGCTATGTGGACAAAACAAAGCTATGAAATATAGTAATATTGTTGTTAATTGCTTGTGTTGAGATGTAATTTTTCTTAACTCTCTAGGATCTGTTGTTTGTTATGTTTCTCTTCTGAGTTGTAGTTTTGTTGTTGTTTGCTTTTGTGATGTGTCTTTAAGGTTTTGCTCTTAGGAAGTTTTGTTAGCTAAGTGCACGACCTATGTTTATATTAAACATGTTGGTGAGATCTTGCTTATTTACATTAAAAAAGTTTTATTGGGTAATTGTTTGATTTGTGGTTATATTAAACATGTTGGTGAGATTCTGCTTATTAATATTTAACTCACATTGTTGTCGGTGGAGGAAGTCACTTTATTTATACATTAATTTTTTCATCTTTGTTTTCTTTCAAAATTTAAATTTATTCTTCACATCTGAGGATAAAATAAGATAAAAGGATAGGAAAAAAAATGTTGTTTCTTCTCCTGCAAAAATCTGAGTTGGATCATATGTTGTTCCTTAGAATCAAATTTTGCCTTGGAATTATACTTTGTTATATAATTTTCCATTGATTATGCTACTGCTATTTGTTGTCCAACTTGCAATTGAGTCTGAATGTAAAGCTTGACATCAAATGAATTCAGTGGTCTAAAATTTGTAGTTGGATTGTCATCTCTTTTACCTCATGGAATGTTAGATGTTGTAGGTTGTTTCTATTGTCATGATCCAAGGGTAAACGGTGTTTATCATCATCCCAGATTATTGTCTACAATAGCCAGCACTTTAGTGCATCGCATATGAAAAGAGTCCAACCTCATCACCCCTAAGTGTTTGTGATGATACCTAAGCCAAATTGAAGTGTTTCAATTATAGGAGAGAGTCCATTTTTTCTCCAACTCTTATTTTTTTGAGTTTGGGTTGCAAGGAATGATGATAATGCCAATTATTCACTCCCACCCCCAAGTGAAACCTAGCAGAGCCAGAGGGTGTGGTTTCTTTCAAAGAGAAGTGCTCCTTTGTCGTCTGTTGGACAAGTTACACATTATGTAATTATGTTCATATTTTAATCTAAAGTCAGAAGTTGCCTATTATTTCATAGACATGTTTCCTTACCTTCAACTCAGATCTCGCTATATTGCTATTAATTAGCTATCAGAATATGCTCTGCCATCACACAAAGAAAAGTAAATGAATATGTCATCTGATAGTTCCAATGTTACACTTGACAAATATGGGTTAATAATAGACCTGGCTTGACCACCTTATATAATCAAGGTTTCATTTAATTTTGTTGTTTTTAATTTAAAGGTGAAAATATGTTGAAGAAGTTAATGGTGGTCATTGCAATGGAATGGTACGTTGCTTTCTCTCTAAACTAATAAACATGTTCGTTACATTGTTTCTATATTATTCTATTCTTAGTTGGTTATCTTTTTGGCATGTTATACAATCTATTAGATTTGGGAGAGTTGCAGACTATGGCCTGGACTTCAGGAGGTTCAATCTTTATTTCTCAAGGGAGTAATTGAATTCATGTTTGAGTAAAGCAAATGACACAAAAAATTTTACTGCAATGCGTGGAGAATTTGGCAACCAAAAATCAACAATGGACTGAAATTACAGAGCATCCACTATGGTCCATGGAGCATCTCACTGTGGGCACAAGAACACTTGATTGATACACTGGATTAAGAAACATAGCAAATTGATTTATGCTTTTTTTTTTTTTTTTGGTTTAGTTTCCGTGAAAGCCAATAAAATACAGAGTAATTGGGTGTGATGTAGATGTAGGGAAATCATATTGACGTTAAAGTTGTGTTATTTTATATTTATTTTGTTACAATTTTAATTATTCCTCACTACTAGAATTTTTTCTGTTTGATTTCTTAACTAATTAGATATGCTCTCTATTTGTTCTTTATTCTAGATTTGTTCTTTTTTTTTTTCTTTTCTTTTTTTCTTGCAGTAATGTAGAGTACAACTCCTATCCTCATACTCATATTGGATTATGCATTATAATAATTCTCTTGGTTCTATTGTGGTGTAAAAGAATTTTGTTATTATATCCAATTTTAATTTTCTCTTTTTACATGGTTGTAGTTCCGATTTTATGTGATACACTACAATTGTGGGGCTAAATTTTACTCAAGATAATATAAAATAGTTGTCATCTATCTTCACATTTACCAAGGAATTGTATTTGTGTAATAGCACGTTATGATTATGTAATATATTACTATATAAAATTTGAATGTTTCTCATTTTTAATGATGTTTAAATTTTTGACAATTTGTCATACAAGATGTTTAATTACTCTCTCCATTTCATATTAGAGATGATTTAACTTTGAAATAGTCGAAATTAGATAAATATTTAAACTTAGACATGTTAACATTTTGAGCTAAAAGTGACCCGTGCATCGCACGGGTTAGCGACTAGTTAGTTATAACTTATGAGATTTCAATTAACATTTTTTCTAGATCATGTGTTGATGCCAGATTATGCCTGTTTTTTAGAAGAACACCTGCACATAGCATCATTATTTGAACAACTAGCCATCCACCCCCTTCCATATTTTACCATCACATTAAGTATAATATATTAAGTTGATTGTTTTCTAATTCATAAAATGATCCCGCGCATTGTGCGGGTTAAACGCTAGTAATAACTAATAGTCGAAATGTTTGACTTTTTGTTGACTGCGCCTCATTGCACCACGTGGCTACATAAATTACTGCCACATATACATTTAAAAACACGAACTGTTGTGATTTTTCATTTTTCAATAGGTACATTTTCGGTTAATAGACACATTTTCATTCAATAGACACATTTTCTGCCTATAGACACCTTTTTGATCAATAGATACCTTCTGACTTTTTATTAACCACTTTTTATTGCACCATATGGGTACATAAATTAATTTATATCTATATCTATATCTATATCTATATATAATTTAAAAGTGAAATATTTGATTTTTTGTTGACCACTCTTCATTGTACCAAGTGGTTACATAAATAAATGCCATACATTTAAAAAACCCGAAAAGTTGTGCCTTTTCATTTTTCAATAAATAGACAATTTTACATTCAATAGGCATCTTCTTGTAGTGACGGAGTCAAAAATTGACTTTGGGGCCGAAAAATAATAAGATGATTAAAATTTATATTTAATATATCTATACTATGTACCATAGTTAAATTAGTAACAGTACTATCTTTCTTTATTTTGAAGAATGAATCAACAATTTTAAACTTACTTATAAACCTAGATTTTAAAATTAAATTTTAACTCTTCTATATAATGAGTTAATGACTACGGTACAATTAAATTCCTAATAGACTCAAAAGTAAATATTATATTAGTTTATTTATATTATACATTAAAAATAATATCAGTTTCAATAATCATAGTATTATATTGTATACACTAATAATCTATTTATTAATTTAATGACAAATAAGAAAAAACAAGTAAAGGATCAAACTTGAGAGAATTTGTTTTTGCTTTTGAAGATAACTTGAAGTGTAAACCATACGTGTGGCACTTGAAGCAAATTGTTATCTCAAAACTGTAAAAAAACATCTTGCTTTGGGACTTGGATAGTGGACTTCAAATCTTGCATATTGGAACGGTGGGATAAAAAGTAAAGTAGGAAAAAAAATAAAATAGCAAACCAGACCAAAGAATTGAGAGAGGAGAGAGAGAAAGAGAGTCAAAAACTCATCTATGAGAATGAGAATGTGATGTGGCTGGCGCCAGCATGTTGCCTATTTGCCAAGATGCAAATTTGTTGGAGATTCATCTGCAAAGCGGTGGTGTAATTTATTGAGGATGAAGAAGACTTTCCCACCGTAAACTCCAAAGTAAGTTAGAGAGGTTTTCCAATGAGGATGGAGCAAAAATTAGAATTTTTTTTCTTCTTTTCTTTCACAGTTTATTACTATTATTTTTTCAATAGCCACTAATCCGATTGTAATCCTATTTATGAATGTAAATACTTTCTTATAAAATAAAATTAATAATATTTATAACTTCTTATAAACACCGAACAGTTGTGACTTTTCATTTTTTTTTAATAGGCACAATTTTAGGTCAATAGGTACATTTTCATTGAAAAAGTACATTTCCAATCAATAGGTACAATTTCATTCAATAGACACTTTTTTATTCAATAGATACATTTTCGGTCAATAGACACATTTTCATTCAATATGCACATTTTCGGCCAATAGAAACTTTGTGTTATTTCTTTCAATATCATTTTTTTTTTAATTTTATGCATTTGTGCTTACTACTCCAATTTTTTTCCTAAAACTCATTTCAAACTCATTTAGTAGTTATTCCCATGCATCGCATATGTTAGCGACTAGTATATATTAATAGCCAAAGGTTAAAGAAAATCTAATTAGATTTTAATTGGATTATCTATTTTGTGTCATGTGTCCTATTTAATTTTTAATTTTGTGCCAACTGCCAAGTGAATTATTGGGTGTAAAAATCAAAGAGTCCAAATCCAATTACACACTACTTGTTTTTTTGGAAAACCTTATGTAAAGATAGTTTTCCATATTTTTCAGTATTTGGTAGCGTCAACGAAAAAAAAAAGTCAAAGGAAAACTAGCATTAGTCAACATAAAAATTATTGCTTATTTTTTTTGGAAAACAACTCTATCTCATAGCAAGCTAAATAAGGGAGTTTAAAACCAATTAAAATACTAAATCATATGTGTGTGTGTGTGTGTACACACACAATGAGAACCTATTAAGTTAAGTTTGTTTAAATCCCTGCACACTCAGATTGTTTAACCTAATTAATTAACCAAGTAGTTACTTAGGTTTATTAATTATTTAAATCTAGATTAAACACAAACAATCAAATCACTTAAGGCGGAAAAGTAAAGAAGACAAGTAATATGATAACCTAGGAAAACCAATGAAATAATCCTGTTTAAAGGTAAAAAAACTGGGAGGATTTAACCTAAAATATCCTCAAAGCAACAAATTCACTAATTAGAACGGCAGTTTTACAATAGATTTTTCCTTAAATCTAAAGCTATCTCTTGTAGTACTTACTCACATAACCACACACAATTTCGAATCGATGACAGTGTAGAGCCATTTGATGACCAAAGGGGCCCTTAGCCCTCACAAAATTTTTGAAAAAAAAAATAGAAAAGAAAATTGTGGAAATATCTTAAATAATTGGAATATTTTAAATAACCTTATCATTTTGGCCCCTTTTACATGATAATATACATATTTAAAGAAAGTCTAAAAATAAACATAATTTTCATTTAAATAAAATACAATCCATAAATACATATGTCAACAAATTACAATAATTAAACCTTCAACATCTTTTAAATGAACACATAGGTATTTTAACAATTACCTCAACAAATAAAAGGGAAAAAAATTTTAATTTTCATCCCAACACATCTAAGGCTTACTTGTACTACAATAGTAGAAAAATTGAAAAGTCAGAAGTTTTATTAATGTGCCACACCACCAAGTCCCCCACATAGTTGCAGAAACATTTTGCCTCATACAATTGTCTCTCTCTCTTGCTCTCTTTGTCTCCGTTGGCGACTTGACGTTTACCTTCTTCTTCTTTTCAGTTCTTTCCTTTTCCCTCCCACTGCTGTTGTAGTTTGTTTACAATATAAAAAGTAAAAGTTTTGTAGTGTGTGACTAAACTAGACAAGAAAGAGTGAAAGATGAAGCTTCTGTGGGCCCCTCATCTCCTGACTGTGCAGTGCTCTATGCCCCTAGTTGACCAATTGACCTCTTGTTTTTAACTCTTTCCTAGGTACTTCACATTTGCTTTCTTTTAAGTTTTTTTCCTTTACTTTACATTTGCTTTCTTTTTTGTATTCCTTAAACTATATTATTTATTATTATAATAATCAATATATTATATACCAAATGGCATTATCAATTATAAATGTACTTGATTAGTTGATTAAAATATACAGTATATACTACTATATTAACATTTCATTGTTGATTAAAGATACTAAATCATTTTGTCACTCTTGTCTCATGATTTTTTAATTTTAATTAAATACGTTTTTGTTTATAATACATATTGAGTTATGAAGTATTGTACATTACTATTTTACATTCCATACCAAAAAAAAAATTTATATATGCCCCCCCCCCCCAAAGATAAATTTCTAGCTCCGCCAATGATCCACAAACGCTTCTATCTAAATTTGTAACACACAAACATCCACGTTTGTAACTCTGAGATCCCACTCAAAACTTTAAATCATCAGCTATGTATGATCTTGTTACAGCAACTTCTTCTAATAATGTGTAGATGGAATTTTGGTAGTGACTTTGAAAGGAGACATAGTACCTTTTAGATCTCAAAAGAGCACCTCCAAAAGTCATCACAAAACGTGCCTTAGGTTTTCCTTTAAATACTATGTGAAATATATCTAAAACCCTAATCACTAAATGGGCTTAATAGGTTGTTAGGCCGAAATTAAAATTTTCAAATCCGTATCTCAATCAGTCAAGCCTTCTTCTCGATCGATCGAACCTGACATGTTTCGAATTCCTGAACCTGCAACTTCCTTTTTCTTTTATCCAGACTTTCAACACCTTGAGCATTATCTAATCATACCTATAGACTTAGGAATCTATATCTAGTCAAGTATGCACTCCCCAATTCTTCTAAACTTTTAAAACCTAACAAACACCCATGTTTGTGACTCTGGGATCCCACTCAAAAATTTAAATCATCAGCTGTGTATGATCTTGTTGCAGTAACTTCATATCTACCGGTTCTAATCATGTGTAGATGGAATTCCAGTAGTAACTTTGAAAAGAGAAGGCACAGTTCCTTTTAAATCTCAAAAAGCACCTACAAAAGTCATCACAAAATGTGCTTTAGGGTTTCCTTTAAATACTATTTGAAATAGATCTGAAACACTAATCACTTAATGGGCTTAACTAGCTATTGAGCTGAAATTAAGTTCTGTAGATCCGTGTCTCGATCGGTCGAACCTGGCATGTTTCGAATTCCTGAACCTACAACTTCCTTGTTTTTGTGTTTAGACTTACAGCACCTTTAGCATTGTCTAATCATACCTATAGACTTAGAAGTCTATATCTAGACAAGTTTATGCTCACGGTTTACCAATTGTTCTAAGCTTTTAGAATCTAATAAAACCATTATATATTTTAGAAATATATGGTTTAAAAAAAAAAGTGTTAGTTAATGCCATGTATATTTGAACCTCTTCTAAAAATATATATATATAATTTGAACCATATAATTGTGATTGTTTTTAATTGTAGCTGTGCACGAAGCAACACACTAGTTTAAGTAATAAAAAGGAAATGAATTGAATAGAATTAAGTAATCTTATTTGGATTTTTTAAAGTTAATGATGAAAAGAAATAGAATGTAAGTAACTTTATTGGAATAAGTATTTGAAGAAATGAAACAGAATTACATTATAACAATATTACTATTATACTCCAATTTCAAAGAGTAATATTGGCATCACATAAAATAATACAACTTATGCTGCAACTCACCTACATGGCGAGTTGTGAGTAGTAGAAGTGTGTCTCCATATGGACCCACAATCACGCTTCTATCACTCACAATTCACCACGTGAGCAAGTTGTATCATTTTATTTAGCACCAACATTACACTATTGGAAGCGTATTCATCCTAATTTGGAGAAATTAAATTTTAAAATTTTAAGGGAAAAGAAAAGAATAACTGATATTGCTTACCCATTTTATTCATTTCCACTTAAACACTCAGATAACATAATTATCTTTCAATTTTCTCCATAAAGCTCCCAAACAATAGAATAAAATAAAAATTTTAATATAATTCTTTTTCATTTGAAGAACTTAAAAAGTAGTTGGTGTCCAAACAATTTAAATGCGAAACATGTATTGATGTAATCCCTGTCGACAAAATTTTAGCTATAGCCTATAAGCATCCATGTGTGTCTATATATATTAATAGCCAAAACTCAGAAAAAATCCAATTAAAATTTAATTGGATTGTCAAATTTACGCCACGTGTCTTATTTAACTTTTAATTTTGTGTCAAATGAATTATTGAATGTAAAAATCGAAAAATCCAAATCCAATTAGATTTTAAATTAGATTTCAATAGGAGTCTAATTTTTTGCTACGTGTCCATCTATTTTTTAAATTTTTTTGACGTATGTATTATTTGGTGCAAAAACCAAAAAATCTAAATCCAATTAAATTCTAAATTATATATATATATATATATATATAATAAGAAACCATTACATATTTTAAAATGTATAATTTTTTTGAGAACAAAAATGTATAATTTAAAAAAAGTGTAAACTAGTACTATATATAATTTAAACTGTATAATTATGATTGTTTTTAATTGTATTTGTACATATACACGAAAATACACACTAGTACTATTTAATAGCTAAGATAAAATACTATTAAAAGGTAAAACACTTAGTGCTCTTAAAGTTTAGGCCGATGTCAACCAAGTTCAAAGGCTTTTAAAAATTGATCAACCTTACTATTTTTCTGCTCTTTCTCTCACAGTGAGTGATGAGAGGTAAAATTGTATTTTACCCTTATTATCACTTATCAGACCAACTATGACGCATTTCTACAAACAGATGGAAGACATGACTCCACAGAAAGAAAATCACATCTCAATCTAATTTCCAACATTTTCTTCTCTTTTAAACCATCCATATGGATTGGTTGCTCTGAAAACAATAGACAAAAATTACGAATCTCATATTTTTCATCACTTAGGAGCCAAAATATTAAAATCTAAGTAAAAACCACTACCCAAGTAAACCGAATATGGTTTCTCCAACCAAAAAAATGTAAATCTAAAATGCAATAAAAATACGTTAAAAAGTGCACAAAACATTAATGAAATTCAAAGCACCGTGAAACAAAAAAGATTCAAAAACTATGTTTTTTCTTTATCTGTTTTCTCGGGAACCAAACAGGGTTGGGTTCGAAGATGGTGGATGAGAGATCTTGTAAACTGGGGGATAACTGTGAACCTGGGTGTGAGGTTCAAGATACCCAAACGTGACACCCTTCACAATTCACAACAATCCAAAGTGTGTCAGGTTGTGTATCTTGACCCTAACACCCAGTCTTACAGTCATTTTACGCTGTCAGTCAATGCGGCGGAGGAGGAGAATCGGGTTTGTGAAGGTTATTATAGAGGCAAGGGTGCTACCTCAGAGCTCTGTTTTTACAAGATTGTCCTTTTTCTAACACTATCAGTCCTTCATCGAGGACCGTCTTGTTTTTAACTATTTAGTATTTAGTGGGACCATCTTTGGGTCCAAACTCCAAAACCAAAACTGTGGGAATGGTGGTATCTGATCCATGTCTGCGAGGATAAGTGCTGTGCAACAGTATATGGAAAATGAAATTAAAAAAGTGAGCTACCAAATTGAAAAATTTTGTTTTGTTGTAAAATAGATTACGAGGATAATATTATATTTAAATTATTTTTTGTTTAGTGGTCATTCATTACAATATATTATTTCTATACTGATATATATATATATATATATATATATATATATATATCTTTTACTTTTAGTGTCTTTCTATTTTTTTTTTTTGGGTGGGAGATATGGGTTTGTATTTTTACAACGTGGGTGGTGGGAAGCATGGGTACAGCTCCAAGATCGCCACACCCACACTTGACATGCGTCAACGCGCCAGTTTGCTTGTCTTTTTTTTTTTCTCATTTTTCAATTCAGGCCAATTTGGGCCGAAACTGGCAAAGAAACTGGTTGAAATACATGTTAAAAAAAATTAATAAAAATAAACTTGAGTTGATTTCTTATTTAGTTATTAACTGATTATATATTTGTCAAATTATTTGTAGGTTAAACAATTTAAATTCAAATGACTGAATTATTTGTAGTTATTATATTACTCTTAAATTGGTATATGTTTACCATTATATGAAAATATATTTAATAATTTGTAAAATATATATATATATAATAATTTATTAATAAATGTATCCCGCCTCACCCACACAATTTTTTCAAAAATTGCCGAGTTACCATATCGCACTCACACTCGAACTCAAATCTGAATCCGCAATCGTGCTTCCTAGGGTGTTGCTGGACAAAATATGGGAATTTTTTCATGATTGGTTTATTGGATTGTATATGGGGGCTTCGAATTTGAGGTCATGGGTATGTTGGTCAAGTGTTTGTGGTTAGTGTTGAATGTAAGCTTGGTAATTGGTGTGGTGTGGGTTGGGAATTTTCAGGCTTGGTTATCAAATGAATAAATTTTGATGTTTGATTTGTTAAGTGCTTAATGTGGTTTTTATGATTGTTTATGACCGTTGAGAATAATGAATGTAGTTGGAAAAATGAAACTTTGAGAGTCCAATTATGCTTAAGAATTTGAGAATGGGTTTTATTGATTATGTGTTTGGGAATGGCTTTTTTGATAGTTTGAGTTTGGAAATGGCTTTTAGAGGGTATGTGAATTTCTTAGCTTATTGCTTGATTTTGTAGCAGCGTTGATGTATTATAATTATATATATATATATATATATATATATATATATATATATATATATTAATGATAGTGTTTGAACCTTATGTCTCCATTCTATGATTTGTTTTTATCATCGTGTCAAGATAACAATTAGCTTTTGGTAATCTCATATTGGACGATAAAAGATTTTATAATTGAAATCCATGAACTATTAATGTATTTGGTTATGTGTTTTAGCTGGGTGGACCTCAAATAGTGTTAGAAACAATTTGGTTTGGAGTTATTGCATCAAACCACAAAGGACTGCAACTGTCAGTGCAGTCGACGCTCTAGTTCTAAAGGGAAGTGCTGATCGGCACTTACCCTTCTGTCCAAGAGTGTCAATTTGCAATTTTTGTTTGTTTATTTGCTTATTTGTGTTTGTTAGAAATGTTACCTTCATACCTTGCCTTTGTCTTGGTCTGTTTGCATGCTTTGATTTGTGATCCTAATCGATAAGTCTCGGCGGATGCAAGTAGCTTCAGGGTCTTTTAGGGATTCGCTTATTTTGTTGGAACTGAAATCTTTTTGTTGAAAATACTGTAAATACAGATAAATGTTAATTAAAATAGTATAGTGGCACTCATGAATAGTACTAAAAAAATACAATAGAACTTATAAATAATAACAAAAATAAGCTGAATAGTAAAATAAATTTACATAAAATAAGCTAGCCAATCATATAATCAAGAACAAAGGGTCTACAAAAATTTATACCAATGGTGGCGCTCAATTAATTCCGTGGTTGAGAGAAAGATACGTGCAGCTAGATTCGGTCAATTTTAGTATCCACTTAATGACGTGGTGCAAGTGCACAAAGATTTAATCATCGTGAGGACTCTAGCAAAGTGATTCTAGGACACTACAAACTCATTTCATTTTTTGGAGATCAGAGAAGTGATCTTAACTCCAGAGGACTTTTCTATGATCAAAGGCATAAAGATTGGCTGTGATAGGCTGGAGATTGATTACGATACTAGTAAGAAGCCTGGTGGGATAAGGAGGATTTGGGGGGAGGATGCCAAATTTTGAGACTGGTTCAAGTGTGAAGCTGATGTGGCTATATGAGACTTATGCCAATGATTAAAAGAAATGGAGCGTGGAAATAAGGGTACGGGCCTTCATGTTGCTGATAACCAGGAAAATGCCAAGCACAAATATGTGGTGAGCTTGCATTTTTTGGCAAGTTTGGAGTGTTTGGACAACACTGAGAATTTTGAGTAGGATGGGACTACTTATGCAAGAATGTTGTATTACAAGGCACAATACTCTCGTTGTGTCATCAAGATTCTAGAGTATCGACAGCCCCGTTGTGGTTTGGGAGGTAAGAACCACTTTTCTTCAATCTTTCTTCTTTTGATTTACTGTACTTGCCACTAACATCTTTCCTTTCTTTTTCCTATATCAGGTGTGGGCTTATGAGTACTTCCAAGTTTGGATTCCCTCAATTGATGCAAAATAAGAAGAGTGAGTATCCTCAGTTGATCCTGTGGTCTTTGAGTAATAGGGTAGAGAGAAGCAAAGACTGCCGTTCTATCAAGGAATAGCAGCAGTTTATTGATGACCTTTCAAAAAGGTCAGTTCTTTTCTTTTTCCTTTACCAGGAATGGCGGCAGTAATTATCAAATCAGAGAGAGAGAGAGAGAGAGTGTGAGTGTGTGTTTTGACCTCATTATTATATCTCTTGTAGTTTGTAATCGTATTCACATTTGATTCGGCAGTAGGAAACGCTAAAGTCCAAATCAAAATTTTCTTATCATCAAGGTAGTTGTGAATGGATAAGGTAGTTAAAATTTATTCATTTATCTAAATAAAGGATGGAGAGGACAAAAAAATCTTATATCTATGACTCATACCTCTCCTATGATTGTACAGTTACATTGCAAATAAGAAAGCAATAATTGAAGAGCAACCTAATCAATCTATGCTTTGGTCAAACGGGAGGATATGTAGATTGTGAACTGTTTCATTTTCTGGTTAGTTGAACTTGAACAGAATTTGCATTCTGTTGGTTGCACAAGACCCTCTGTGGTGACTGGTGGAGAGCAGAGAGCAGTCGTTCCGAGAGCAGCGACTGAGGTTACCGAGTCTCAGAGAGATAGGGTGTTTGAAGAGAAAATATCATATTTATACTTCAAAAACCCTAGCTCAAAACGCACCGTTTTGGGTTTTGATTCTTTTTTTTTTTTTTCAACCTCTAATTGAAACAACACGTTTCATTTTAAAAAATAAAAACCAAGGGACGTTGTCTCTACTTGCTAACGGACATGTTGCAAAGTGGGGAGTGCAGACTTGCAGGAGTTCGGTTCGGTTCAGTTGTATCATGAGTGAGGGATTTCAACTCCAGCGTCAACACCGCACCGGCATCAAAACGGGCTTCTCCCTTCGCTTGCCGGCATTGGCTTGGCGCTGGTCGATTGGGTTTGCTCCGGTCGAGATCTGCACACTCCTAGCTGCAACAACCAGTGGAACAAATTTTGGCTGAGCTAAAGCCCCCTCCAAGCTGCATAATTTCTGATAAATATTTTGCATGGACTGACCGCACCGCTCATAGGTTTCAGATTCCAAGGTTAGTTTTTTATTGTACTAGTTGTTTTGCGCTCTTATGTGCATACACTGTATAATCATATCCAAGGATTATGAGAGTGTGCGTGAGTTCGAACCATTTATAATCATATCCATGGATTATGAGTGTACGTGAGTTCGAACCATTTGTGGTACCTGGTTTGCCACAAGGGAGCCGGCCGGGTTTTTCTGGTCCAATTTTTTTTTAGTTATTATATATCGGTAAAATTGTAAATTTGACCTTTTAATTTTTACTTTTTGTCATTTTAGTTGTCTAATTTTTAATTTTATCATTTCAATTTTCTAAGTTTTAATGTAATATTCTATTAGGTCTCAATTATTGCTCTGTTAAGTTTGACTTTTTTTTTTTTTTAAATAGTTTTTGTAATTAAAAGAAAATTTAAAATAAAAAAGCTGTTAAAAAAAAGAAAAAAAACATGGAAGGCCCCTTCAGTCTTCACCCTCAACCTCCCCATTCTCTGCACTCTCTACCTCCAAATGCTCCGCTCTGGCTTCTCCCCCAATGCCTTCACTTTCCCTTTCATTCTCAAGTCCTGCGCCGCTCTCTCCCTTCCAATCTCCGGCTCACAATTCCATTGCCATGTCATCAAAACTGGGTGCGACCCCGATCCCTTTGTACAAACTTCTTTAATCTTAATGTACTGTAGATGCTCTTCTATTGAATATGCACGTAAGGTGTTTGATAAAAATGGTGAAACAAGAAAGCTAACTATTTGTTACAATGCTTTGATATCTGGGTACACCTCAAATTCAAGATTTTACGATGGGGTTTTGTCGTTTTGTAAAATGAGGACGGCGGGTGTGTCAGTTGATTCAGTTACAATGTTGGGGTTAGTACCTTTTTGTATGCTTCCGGTGAATTTGAGTCTTGGGATGTGCCTTCATGGTTGTTGTGTTAAGGTTGGTCTAGACAGTAATATGTCTGTTTCAAATTGTTTTCTTACAATTTGAGAGAGAGACTGATCTTGAGAGAGAGATCGAGATTGACTTTTTCCATTTTCTGGTTTTGATTTCAAGGGTAGGGGAACAACGCCGTTCCCTTTACATTTTTTTTTAACAGTTTTTTTTTTTATTAATTTTCTTTTAATTACGAATTAAAAAAAAAAAAAAAAAGTCAAACTTAACCGGAGTAACTGATACCTAACAGAATACTACACTAACAAAAATTGAAACTTAGAAGATTGAAATGACAAAAGCTAAAAGTTAGAGGGTCAGTTTTGCATTTTTGTCTTATATATTTTATTTTTGTAGTTGGGCTTAAAACAATAAAGTAATAGATTCAAAATAATAAAGTAATAGACTGATTTTGGCCGAATGAATTTCCTCTGTTGCTATTGTTAATATATATAGTACATTAGATATACATGACTTGAGTAGATAGAGTACTAGATCAGATAGAGTACAAGTAATTGAATTTCTATCCCTATTATCTCTCATTGTGGTGTAGCTTGTTATCTTGATAAGGCTGATTTGAATTATGATCATTATCTTCACCTATTGTTCCAATACGCCCCACAAACGAAACAAAGTGGAATGAACGTTGAGTTTGGCACGAAGAAGCTCAAAGCGATGAGAAATCAACGGTTTGGTGAAGATGTCAATAACTTGATCCTTAGTGGAGCGATGCTGTACATCAAGACATCGAGTAGCAACACGGTCTCGAACAAAGTGAAAGTCAATTTCGATGTGTTTTGTATGGGTATGAAAGGCAGGATTCACAGTGAGGTAGGTGGCTCCAATGTTGTCACACCAAAGAACTGGTGGGTGAGGAAGAAAGAAGCCAAGTTCCCGTAAGAGAGATTGAAGCCATAAAAGTTCAGCAATAGTGGTGGCCAAGGAGCAATATTCTGATTTTGTGCTTGAGCATGACACGGTTGGCTGTTTGCGAGAGCTCCATGAGATGAGATTGGAGCCAAGAAATACACAGTAGCCACTAGTTGATTTTTTGTCATCAGGGCAGCCAGCCCAGTCAGCATCAGAGTAGGCTTCCAGCAAAGATGAGGTGCTCTTTATGAGAAGGAAACCATGAGAAATAGTGTGCTTGAGATAGCGTAGTATACACTTGATAGCCTACCAATGGATTGTGGTGGGACGATGCATAAACTGACAAACCTTATTGACTACAAAGGAAATGTCAAGTCTGGTCAGAGAAAGATATTGCAAAGCACCCACTGTACTCCTATACTCAGTAGGATCGGGCAATGAATCATCATGAAAGGCAGAGAGAGCATGAGTAGAGGACATAGGAATCTTTGTACAACTCAAGCGATCCATGATATATTTACGTTGTGAAAGGAAGAGACCATTCGGAACAGATACAACTTCAATGCCCAAAAAGAAATGTAATGGTCCCAAATCCTTGATTGCAAAATCTAATTGATGGCAGGTGATAAGATGGTGGATGGCATGTGAATCAAAGCCAGTAACAATAATGTCGTCAACATAAACCAAAACATAGATGATGAGGTTGGCTGATTTGTAAATGAAGAGAGAAGAGTCAGACTTAGAACCCATGAAGCCCATCTCAAAAAGCTTGTTGCTAAGGCAAGAAAACCATGCTCGAGGGGCCTGTTTTAAGTCATAAAGTGCCTTTTGGAGTTTGCACACATGATGTGGATAGGTTGGATGGATGAAGCCAGGTGGTTGAGCCATGTAAACATCTTCAGAGAGGAAGCCATGAAGAAATGCATTTTGAACATCAAGTTGACGTAAAGTCCACCCAAAAGAGATAGCTATCGAAAGAACAGTACAAATTGTAGTAGGCTTCACCACAGGACTATAAGTTTCACTGAAGTCAACCCCAGGCTGTTGGTGAAAACCCTTGGCGACTAAGTGAGCTTTATACCTGTCAATCGTGCCATCAGCATTTCTTTTTATACGAAATACCCACTTGTAGCCCACAATGTTCATAGTGGGAGAAGGAGCAACTAGAGTCCAGGTGTCATTGCAAAGGAGAGCATCAAATTCAACATTCATGGCTTTACGCCATTCAACATGCTTGGAAGCAGCAGTGAAGGATGTGGGTTCAATATCTGCAGGTAAGGAAGAGGTAAGTAAGGCTTGAGGTAAAGGATATCGAACAGTGCCATCTGAAGGGTGCTTGGGTTTGAAAATGTTGGATTTGGATCGTGTTTGCATAGGATGAATATTTTGTGGTGGTGCAGGTGGAGCCTGTGGATTGGAGTCAGCAAGAGGCAATTGTTGTGTGGTGGGTGAAGTACTTGGACTTGGTGGTGTAGGAGGAGATCTTGATACTGATGAAGTAGTGGTTGACTATGGAGCAGGTGGAGACCCAAGGATGGAAGGCAGAGAAGAAGGGAGATATGCAACCTGTGGAGATGATTGTGAGGAAGCTACAGGAATAGAGTTAGTAGCATAGGGAAATAAATTTTCATCAAATACCACATTATGAGAAACATATATTTTGCCAGAGGGGGATGATAGCATTTATACCCATGATGAGAAGAGCTGTAGCCTAGAAAAATGCATTGTGTAGAACAAAATTGAATTTTGTTACGATTGTAAGGCCGTAGAAACAGCCAACAAGCACACCCAAAAATTTTCAAGAATGAGTAATTAGGAGTCTTTTGGAATAGGAGTTCAAAAGGTGATTTTTTGTTCAAACAGGTGTAGGTAAACGATTTATCAAATAACATGCTGTTTCAAATGCATCAACCCAAAAGGGATGAGGTAGTGATGAATGACTCAGTAGTGTGAGACTTGTTTCAACAATACGACGATGTTTCCTTTCCACTAATCCATTTTGTTGATGAGTGTGGGGGCAAGAGATTCTATGAGAAATGCCCAATTTTGCAAGTAAAGGGTTTAACTTTTGAAACTCACAACCCCAATCAATTTGAATGGCCTTAATTTTCCTTTCAAAGAATCGTTCAACATGGATATGAAATTGTGAAAAAATGCAAAACACATCAGATTTAGAAGAGATGGGAAATGGCCATTGTATAACGACTGAAATCATCAACAAAACTAACATAGTAACGTGCACCATTTATTGAAGCAATAGGGGAAGGACCCCATACATCAGAAAATAATAAATCCAAAGGAAACCTAGACCTAGAATTGGTAGTAGTAAAAGGAAGTTGGTGACTTTTGCCCTGTTGACAAGCAAAGCATACATCAAATGTTTCATTTGCAACAAAGGGAAGCTGAAATTTTGAAAGAACTTGACGAATAGTGCGGAGGGCAGGGTGTCCAAGGCGACCGTGCCAAGCAGTGAGGGATGCATGTTCTCCAACAAAAGTAGCATATGGATGATGTCTACAAGAGGATGGGAAAAAGGAGTAGAGCCCAGCTTTACTCGGCCCGCAATAGAGGATGCGTCCCGAAGCTCGATCCTTAACACAAAAAAAAATTTGGATGAAATTCAAGAAAACAATCATTATCTTTGGTGAATTGACTAACTGAAATTAAATTTTTTGTGATGTGAGGAACATGTAGAACATTTTGCAAAATAAATAATTTAGAAGAGGAAGGAAAGGAAGAGGAACCAATATGAGTGATGGCCAAACTTGCCCCATTACCAACGTGAACTTGATCAGTACCAACATACTCCTCAAATTGAAGGTTGAGATTACTTAAGTTTGAGGTGAGGTGATTGGTTGCTCCAGTGTTTGGGAACCAATTATAGTCAGCAGAAGGTGGGGAACTAGCAACAGAGGCAGCAAGTTGGGAGCTTGAGCTTTCACCATGATAGGCATGGTTGAGCCGGTTATAGCAATGGAGGGCTGTGTGACCCATTTTGTTGCACACTTGATATGTGGGCCTAGCTGTTCCAGAGGAAGGCCCAGATGAATGAGGCCCAATGGAGGGATAAGAAGTGGAACGACCACCACGTCCACGACCACGATGCCCACGAGAAAAGGCAAAATTGTTTCGTCCACCAGATGAGGGAGGTGACCCTCGCGAACCACGGCCGCAACTTGGCTGGGATTTTGAAGCGAGATTTGCCGAAAGGAAAAGCTTCTGCAGCAACATTGTGGTACTGCTCAAGGCGGTTCTCATGTGCAAGGAGATGACCATAAAGCTCATCAATGGAAAGAGGTTTGACGCGGGTGGTGACAAACGTAACAAAAGGGTCATACTCAGGACCCAGATCCACAAGAAGATATGAAACGATTTCAAAATCGTTGAGAGGCTGACTAGCAGTGGCAAGGGTATCGGACAAACCCTTGAACTTTTGAAAGTAATCGGAGATTGAGGATCCACCTTTCTTTGCCGTAGCAAGCTGATAATGGATTTGCATGATTCGAGCTCGAGATTGCAAAGTGAACATTCATTCTAGAGCCATCCAAAGATCTCATGAGGTGGTGCAGCCCACAACCTAAGTGAGAATTCCTTCAGTCAATGAGGACAGCAAAGTGCTCATTATAAGTTGGTCTTGCTAAACCCAGGTAAGAAATTCTAGATTTCCGATTGAATCAATGGTTGAAGTCGTGTCAGGATTGGGAATTACTTGTGGCGGTGTGTGATTGTACCATCAATGAAGCCAAAAACTCTCTGACCACGCATATATGGAATAATCTATGCTTTCCAAAGTAAAAAGTTGTCCCAGTTGAGTTTCATGGTGACAATGTTGTGAGGATTGATGAAGGAAGGCAAGGAGGATGAGTTTGTATTTGCTGAAGTAGTGATTGAGGTGGATGGGTTTGTGTTTGTTGTATTTGGTAAAGTAGTTGTTGAGTTGGATGATGTTGATTCTGCCATGCTGTGGGTCTTTTAATGCTCTGATACCATAAAACAATAAAGTAATAGATTCAAAACAATATAGTAATAGCTTCAAAACAATAAAGTAATAGACTGCTTTTGGCCAAATGAATTTCTTCTATTGCTATTGTTAATATATATAGTACATTAGATATACATGACTTGAGTAGACAGAGTACTAGATCAGATAGAGTAAATCAGATAGAGTACTAGATCAGATAGAGTACAAGTAATTGAATTTCAATCCCTATTATCTCCCATTGTGGTGTAGCTTGTTATCTTGATAAGGCTGATTTGAATTATGATCATTATCTTCACCTATTATTCCAATAGGGCTCCCATCCAAAACTATAGACCCTTTCTCCTCAATAAGCCTAACTAGCTTCACCCAAATAACAACTATTCAACCAAAAACTTAACTAAAACAATAAAAACATTCACAATGATACTTGTATTTTAGCAAGAAAAACTATTTTACTGCCAAAGAATAAAAAAAATCATGTGTTATTGCAACTACACTAAACTAATATAAATAACAGTTGACTGTAACATGTTAAAAATAAAATACAATATTATAATAAGATTATATCTTCTCTTTCAATTAAGAAACTCAAATTTTCTCTCTTCCTTTATTATTTTAATGAGTTGTTTATATTAATTTTAAATGAAGTGATAAAAAAAATAGAAAAATATTTGATATTGGGTATATTGTAAAGTGATGTGCTAAATAGATAAAATAGTTTTTTGAGGTACTAAAAGCTAAAAAATTTAGCACCACTACTGTTTTTTTTTTTTTTTTTTTTTTTTCGAGAATAAAATGCTTTAACTTCAACAAAAAAATTCTTAGCCAGCCTACTATTAAAAAAAAACATTATTTTGGTTTTTTTTTTTTTTGTCTTTGTTGGTAAATGATTACATCTTAATGTATTTAAAAACGTGTTTTAGTATTTATAATTTTTTTAATACTATATGGATATTTATTAGGAATTTTTTTTCTTTATACTTTGGCCTCTGCTAACTTAAAATCATGGGTCCATCCCTACAATATAGTCTCATCCATCATAATGGATATTCGTAAGGAATGTAGGGACTAGGGAGGCTGGACTAAAAGCATTTGGGGTGATAATTAACACGTTTGAGGAATTAGAACCAGCATACGTTAGAGAAGTTCGAAAAGTTAGAGAGAAAGTTTGGTGCATTGAACCGGTGTTATTAACCAATCAAGACAACTTAGATATGGCTGCTAGAGGCAACAAGGCCTCGATTGATGAAAGCCAAGGTTTGAAGTGGCTTGATTCATGGGGACCAAGTTCAAGCTGTTGTCTATGTTTGTCTTAGAAGTCTAAGTCGGTCATCATTAGCAGAATTGGTGGAGCTTGGTTTAGGCTTAGAAGCATCGAACCAGCCATTCATTTGGACTATAAGTGGAGGTGACAAACTAGAAGAACTTGAGAAATGGATATTAGAAGAAAATTTTGAAGATAAGGTCAAAGGGAGAGGCCTTTTGATTAGGGGTTGCGCTCCACAATTGTTAATTTTATGGCAATTAGCGGGTTCTTAACTCATTGTGGTTGGAATTCAACACTAAAAGGATGTATTGGCTTGCCAACAGGGATGAATCCAGGTGGGGGCCCGGGCTCCCTGGTCCAAATTTTTTTTTTTTACTTATTATATCTATTGTAGTTTGTCCCCTCCAACTAGCAACTATCCAATCTAAAAACTTAATAAAAACTATAAAAACATTCACAGTGATGATTGAATTTTAGTAAAAAAAAAAACTATTTTACCATCAAAGAACCAAAAAACTATGTGTTATTAGAGAAGTTAAAGCTAAATTTTTTGCAACTACTATTAACTAGTATAAATACTAGTTGACTGTAGCAAGTTGTTAAAAATAAAATACAATATTTTATTAAGATTATCTCTCTACCTTCAATTAAAAAACTCAAATTCTCTCTCTTCTTTTATTATTTTAATGAGTTTTTTATATTATTTTAAATGAAGTGGTAAAAAATTAGAACATTTGATGTTGGATATATTGTAAAGTGATGTGGTAAAATAGATAAAAATAGCTTTTTAAGGTTCTAAAAGCTAAAATTTTTAGCACCACTACTTTAAATACTCTAACTTTAAAAAAAAAAAAAAAAAATCCTAGCTAGCCTAGTATTAAAAAAAAAAAAATTGTCTTTGTTGGTAGATAATTGCATCTTAATGTATTAAGAAACAATAATTTTATGTTTTTATAATTTGTTAATACTATATGGATGCTTATTTAGATTTTTTTTTTTTTTTCTTAAACTTCAACCCCCTCTAGTTTAAAATCCGGGATTCGCCCCTACTTGCCAATAATAACTTGGCCCTTGATTGCTGATCAGTTTTATAATGAAAAGTTTATTGTACAGGTGTTGAAGATTGGTGTGAGTTTAGGGGCTGAATTTGTTGTAAACTGGGGAGAGGAAGAGAAGTTTGGGGTGGTGCTAAAGAGGGAAGAATTTACAAGGGCTATATATCAGTTGATGGAAGAAGGAGAGGCAGGAGAAGAAAGAAGAAAGAGAGCTAGAGAGCTTGGGGAGATGGCCAACAAGTTATGGGAAAATTAGAAGATGATAATTTTGGTTGTTGCGTATGAAGTTTTATTTTCAATAAAAACATACACGGTTTAGATTCCTTCTCTCCCCACAAACTGTTGAATTATCCGAAAAAGAAAGTCATTGATAGGAAAAAAAAAAAAAAAACATCATTTCACTGACTAAGTATGTGTTTGGGGAATAAAAATAATTTTTTTTTTTTTTTTGCTTATTTTATATACTAGTAATTGGTACATGTGTTGCACAATTTTTTTTAATAAAATTTTTGTAACAACTAAATTTAGTGTACATTAAAATAACAAAATTAGAATGAAGGGAAGTAAAATGGTTGTTTTTGCTTTCAAAATTTCTTTAATAATAATGAGATTCGAAATATATTAACCACTCACCAAGATCCTCATATGATATTCCATTCTTTTTTAATATCTTTATCATTTTTGTTTTTAGGAAAATCTCATTTAATTAATCATAGATTTGCCATCAAGTTAGCAAAGGAACTTTTATTATAAAAATAAAAGCAAGGAAACTTCCTTAAAAAAAATGTTAGTTATATTTCTTTTTCTTGAGGTTTGAGGGAATGACACTTTATCATAAACCTAAAGGAAAAAAATATTTCCCCCTTGACATTCATTTGACCAAATTCTATTATATTGGTGCAAAAAATACTGTATACTAACCTGTCCTTTGGTTAAGGGTAGAATTCTAAAATTACCTTCTATTTCAAAGTTCAAATGTCTAAATTTAACCTACCCTATGATGAGGTGCACCTAAATAATCAAGACTCATCACCTTTTTTTTTTCTTTTTAGATTATAATTCATGTGTTTTGGGTGGGGAGGGGTTGTTAAGGTATATATATCAAACAAACAATGTTTTACTAAGTAAGGTTAATAAGCAACCAAAACTTAGCATATTGAGATAGTAATTAAACACCTATATTTTGCAATTCAAACTTGAAAAATATCAGTTGAATATGCAGCTCAGTCTTCATTTAAGTCAATTTTTTTTCTCACAAAAAAAAATTAAGTCAATTTGTTTACACTTTACATACTAGATAGAATTGAGTTTATACTATCTCTTTTTACTAACCATGGATAAACTTAGGTAAAGAGATTTTTTTTAAAAAAAATTAGAATATTTCATTACTAATATTAATGGAGTGGGGAATATTATTTTCTTCAAATCTCTCATGTTTTTTCTCTTTAAGTTTGGAGTGGAGTGTTATTCTTCTAAATCTCAATAGAGGAGAGTGTAATTACCCAAAAAAGAAAAGCCAAGGGAACTTTTATCTAGAAGAAAAAATGGAAATAGAGCTACATCCTTAATAATAATAATAAATATACAGTCTAATGATGCTTACTTTTAAAATACAACATGTTGATACAACACCACTGGTTACATGCTTTTTGATAATAAGCAAAACCAAAAAAGTATATATCATAACCATCATTTGCAACAACCCGGTTGCAATTTTTGGATGAATTTTCCTTCACGGATAGAGGATTGATGATGCCAATCTCGTTTTAAGTTATCATAACATGTTCAACAGTCTGAGATCTAAAAACAAAACACTAAACATGTGGGGAGATGATCACCGTGTAGTCTTAATGTTTAAACTAAATATATTGACATTAAAAGTTAATCTAAAAATTTCATTGCAAACTAAATTTAAGTGAAGTAACAGTTTTTGCGTATTCATACTAATTCACCATACACGCATGGCTAGAAATCGATGTCAAGTTAACGAGAGGATTATAATTTTTAAAATAGCAAAAGGTGATTTTCCAATTAATACGATCACATTGCTCAACTAGTGTGGAATATCAATTTCCTTGGAAGAGTTTGTGGAAACTAATCAAGAGGCCACAATAGAGCAAAAACAAAGACCCGCAAATGGGTGTGAAGGCCTGAAATTGCCCATATAAGCGGCCACAATAGAGCCGAAAGGAACTCATGAACAGATAATTTCCAAAAGCATTAACCGCAAGGTGGAAACATTTACTATTTTACCGAAAGGGGATACAAAATACCTATCCTATTCCTAACCGACCTTATTTGGGACCTTAAGGTTAATGAAAAATTATCTACCTCTAAATTCTTCATAAATAGTTTCTTTAAATTGGACTTTGTTTGGGTATGACTCAATTGCTACTCTAGACTTAGCTAAAGACTGATTTCTTATTGTAGTTCTATAATTACAAAAGATGATATTGTCGGCACATACTCAAAAAATTGCTAAAGTCACTGCTTACATCGCTACTATTGACACATACCGACAAAGCTGTTGAAGATTTGCTATGATAGTAAAAAAGTCAAATTACTACTCACTATTCACCATTCAATTAGTGTCTAATATTGCCCATGAAAATGCTACTACGCTTAAATTGTTATTAGAACTCAATTTTCTACGCTTCTATATTCTCCCAAGATTCCCCTTACTTTCCTAGCTTTTAATCTTGTATTTTTCATCCATTCCTACTTAGACTAGGTCTTTTAATAGGAGTAGTTGACACTTGGACTCCACTACTTTGATTTAATATAACTAACTCAAATGGTGGATAAGTTTAGTACACCTTTTCATAATTGTCTGTCATCGTCCATGATATCGTTTTCTCTATTACACTTATATTTTTAGAATGATAGTCTAAAAAGTCAAAAAAAAAAAAAAAAAACTAACGGATCAAAGTCATATTGTTCACAAAAAGTTCCTAGCTCCTTTTTAGCATAGGATAAACTTCTTTCTACCTCTATTTCCATTCCTGCTTGGAAAAACTTGTTTCTACCTCTATTTCCTGTAAGTGTTTATTTAAATAACTTGCAATGTCCTACCATATCTAGTTATAGATGGTATCAAGACGTTTTCATCTCTAACCCAGGGGGTTGGCTGAGTTGGTAGAGCTCTCAGTCTCAAAGTGCTTGTACTGGGCTCGACTGGGTGTGCTCCCTAGTTCGAGTCTTGCTACCTGCACTTTGAAAAGAATTTCCTGGGCCAGTGCTTTACCCCTTCGTAGGGCTCTCCCGGCACGAACAGTGATTAGTCTCTGGTTGAAAGCCTTGAGGATACACTGTGGGCAACCAAAAAAAAAAAAAAAAAAAGACGTTTTCATCTCTAGAGTTATGCCTCGTAATGATAGCCTGAAACCTTATTGGAAAGAATAGTTCACTGATAGCCTGCCTCATCTTTTTGCTTGGTAAGGTAAAAGAAGAGTTACCTAGTACAGTTAGTATGATATATTGATGATGTCCTCTACTCAAAGATTATTGATAAACTTAGGAAACATTTGTATTCGTTTCTTGATATCATTAAACATAATGGTCTTTGCTGTTTTTGCTAAGAAAATCAAACTATTCCAAACAAAAGTTTGTTTCCTTGGTTACCTAAAGTACAAATCCATCCTATTGATAGAACCATCGAATTTGCTGATAAATTCCTGATATTATCACAAATAAAACACAATTTTATACCTGTCCACAATCAATTGCTGCTGGTAGAATACCACTACAATTTGTTGGAAGCAAATGTATCATCTTCAATGTTTTTCCCTAATGAAAATTAAACGATATTCATACATATAATTCTACTCTAAAGTCTTAAAACAAATAAAATATAAACTTAAAATATAAAATTGAAAATAATCGATGATGAAAATGATAAGAGTATCAACATACTATACATAGCTATGCGATCTCCTGAACAAGAAGTAAAATTAACTGACCCACAAACTCAAATCACATGATCAAAGAGGAGGAATAGTTTTGAACAAGGTAGCAGCAACCTCCACAAAAAAAAAAAAAAAAAAAAAAAATCTAAGCATTACTCCGAGAGTTTGAAAATTAATCTAGTCTGTCTGAGCGATGCTTTGCTGCCACGAGTTGACAAGTGATGCATCGTTAAGTGACGTAGTATAATCAAAATAGATTCAAGAGGAAGGTTTACTCAGTACGACAAAAATAACGAAGGAAGATGCAATGTGAGAGATAAAATTGCAACAACTTTTGCACTTCAATTTTTTGTTTTAAGCTTTCTTTGTAAGGTCCGGCTTGTGTCCAGTGGCCACTGGACCCATTAGGATATGGACGTGTCCAGTCTTGGACACAAAGACTGGACACATGTCCGCATCGCAACATGTCCAATGGCCAGCAAATAGGTATTTTCTATCCCACCAAAATATGATATCAGCAAAATTTACGGCTGCAATTTTACTATCCCACCGACTGGGTATTTTCTGTAGAGAGAGAGAGACTAGCAATTTTCATTTTCTAACCATCACCTACTACAGTTAGTATACACATATTTGTACATCATTGAAAAAAATAATAATAAAATAAGAAAACAAATAATATGGACACATCAAGCAGAACCAAAAACAAATAATGCTACAACATTGTCAAAGCTCTGAGAGAATGGCAGGGATGTAATGAGATAACTCTGCAGTGAGGGACTGAAATCCATTCACAAGCTGTGTGTGGAATTCCTGGTCTTCTTCTCCAATCAACCTGAAGTGTACCCGAATGGCCCGCTTGCAAACAGCCATGAATTCAAGGAGTGCAGCAATGAGTTGCTGCAATTCCTGTGAACGCAGCCTCGTTGCAGGCTCACCAGACAGGAAGGCCGTACACACACTTAGGACTCCACTGTTCACCTGCACATGTAGTTGGCCAAGAGGAATGAGAAAATAACAAGCAACGCCATAAGTTTGATTACAGCGCATTTTCAAAAAGAATGGGCATAAGGTAATTCTAATGACTCAGAATCTGGAAGTCAGCAATATATATTGTCAAAACTGACTACAGAAAACAGAAATTAAAAACCGAACTTAGCAAACTTACTTGAACAGCAACACTGCCTTGAAGAATTCTCTGTAGACTCTGGAGACGAGGGAGTTGATCGCCTTCAGAACTGCGAGGCTCTTCAAGCTCATTTCGTAGTGCAGCTGTCCGAGTTTCAATCATTCCAATTGCATTTTCTACTGGGGAGAACTCAAGAGATTCAGATTTAATTACCAAGAGCCTATTCACAAGGGCAGGGAAGGAGCCCTCAGTCTGAAGCACACTTCGCCTCTTCCATTGGTCTTCCAATCCACCCTGGGTCTTGCCATTTTTTGTAAATGGGGTATCAAACAAAAAGCGGTCAAACACACGTGCACGGACACTTCCAGTGGAAAGTGAAAAGATCCGTTCCCTTCTACTTCCCAAATCTTCATCCTCCATTACTGCATCAACAGCAGTTATCTGCAGGTAGCAGACTCCAGGCTGTAATTCGTCTGCCTTCACTTGTCTCGAATCTGGAATAATGTGTAAAGTGTGATTGCCGTCCATCCTAGACTCATATATATGACTAAGTTTCTCCATTATGTCACCTAGCCGAACATCACGGGGCTCCCGGTATACATACTCCTTTCTATCAAGCTTCCCAAATCTATCACCATAGAATCCCACCCTATAGTATGTGGCATCAGTGAATGGAATTGGGCTTGATTCCTGCTCAAGAATTGATTCATAGATAGTAGTGAGTAATGTGTGACATTTAGCCAGCTGCCCATATGCCCTCCTGCTTTTATAAACTGGAATTACAAGCTCAAGAATGCTGGCACAGAAGTGATAGAGCTCAGCTTGAGAGAAAAGCTTATTAGCAAGCTGAAGGTACTTCACTGCAGAATCAACTGTGAGCTTCGAAGCACCATATCCCTCTACCTCAGCTGCAGAAGCCTCTGACGTAATCTCATTGCTCACCATTGGGCAAATTTTACGAAGAGCAGTTACATGATCCTTGCTCCAAACACCATCATTTCTAGCTACAAGGGCCTGCAGTAAATTTAATTAGACATATGAGCAAAAGGCAGTTAATATTTAAGCAACAGTAAGCAAATCATGAAGTCAATTTTACAGCTCCGCACTGTACAAGATGAGAAAATGGGGAAATAGTTAGGCAGATTTTGTAAGGTCAACTTTCCATACAAGGACTGAGGGTGGTTGAACCACAAGCCCCAATAACAGTTTACTACCTGCATCACAACACCAGCAACAGCCACAGCACACTGGGCAGCTTCAGCCCAAGACTGCATTTCCTGATGTGCATCACATAAATGTAGCAACCACATTATGTGAAGATCTGGGACAGGCGCAAATGCCATCGCAAGTTTGTAGAAACTTTCAGCAGCTGCATATCTATCCATAGTCATCACAGATCCCTGTGAAAGAAGGGGGAAAATGATAGTATTATTTTTGCTAGTTCAATAACATTTACTCATCAGGACAAGAAAGTAGGAGGAAAGTCATGACCACATTCAAAATTGGAAAAATTCATTCAATCCCATTTGTCAAATTTGCGCAAACTTCCTTAAGAGTAATGGTAACAAAGATATGTCTGTGTGTGTATGAAGCTCCTCTCTTTCTTATCAACCCAATATCCCACAGCACCCACTCCATGGCAGTTGTCAAATATGATTGTATTTGTAATAATAACTTACCTCATGTTTCAAAAGCACTCTATCAAACATCCACATAAATTTCACTAAAAGCTATTGGGTTGGCACTGCAAAGACCCTACCTTGACCTTAACCCTATTCCCCAAATCTATATCTGCCACTTGCCCAAACAAAATCCCATCCCTGTGCCAATGGAGTAGAGAATCAGGCCACCTCTTTCAATTGATCCCTCGCCATTCCAGCATACCTGGCACAGGCCTACTTTAAGGTGGGAAGTGCGGGGTAAGGAGTGGCGAGGGAAGGGGGGCTTTATAGAAAGGATTTTTAAGAATATTTAAATTTGTTTCAAGTACATGTAAACTGTCAAAGTTACTAGTACTTCTAGGAAATGTGTCCTTTTAAGTGTCCAACTTTACATGTGTCTGTAGGTTACTTTAACTTTGGTGAAAGAAGACATAACTCTGCCAAAGCAAAAATACTTATACTATAACCTACTGATAAAATTACAAACCCAGATAAAGTAATATATGGAAATAAGCAGCTCTGTAAGACTTATCTCCCACCATGAATTAGAAGCAATGTTATGTGTCCACACAAGATGTGCCAGTTACAATGAAAGCAAGAATGTAAAACAGAAGTTTAAAAAAGATGTCAGTCTTGTCTTGGGATGTGAGGTATCAACCCTTAACCCTGATTAGTGCAACATTCCCATCCTAATAGGATCAGGGCATAGTGTTTGTTAATTGAGTAATTATTCTGACTGTTTCTCAAACTCAAAGCTGATGCAAATATTGCTAAAAACTTACCAATAGTGCATGCTCCAAGCTTCCATCAAGGGCAAGAAGAAGACTGTCAGAGAGATATTTCACCTCTGACCAGGACCACCTGTTCTCTTCCGATCTTTCTGGAATTGTTACCAGAGCACTATCAGAAAGTCCACACTCCCTCAATAGGTTGGGGCTTTTAGCTTCATCTGACATTTCCTCCAAAGATTTTCTAAGCCGTCGTGCTTCACCACTTTCCTCTAGCGTTCCGTCAGGCTTCATCTGAGTCACTTGCACATCAGACATCAGCTCCGATAATGTGATAATCAGCATGACCCTTAACCTTGCTGTCTGCATGAAGCAATAGAAGGAACTCTGCAAAACATATAAATAAAATAATGTAAGTTAAGAACAAAAGCAGCAATCTATGAACTTCAAAGGGCATACCTTCACAAGTATCTGGAGCCCAATAACAGCCCTTTTCCTGACACTTTCATTTCGGAAAACTGCAAGTCGAAGTAGATGGAAAGTCACTTGCTTTAAGAAACGATCATTTTCCCTTGCCATTAGAGTTCCTCCATGAAGATCAAAGACATTGTTGAAGACAGGAAACAAAGCTTTCCAGAAAGACAGAGGCTGATTTCGGGAAAAGAAGCTCATTAATATGGCCGTGATACAATCAAGTTTTCCATAGTCAGTAGAGATGCTATGGGAGGCAGCCATCATGGAAAATTTCTCTGTTATTTCCAAAACCTGGAGATTGACAGAAGCACTCAAGTTTTCTTCCCAAAGCTCCTGAAGTGAATGTGAAACTATCAGTGTTCTAAAATAGCTACAATAAATGTAAAACAAAAATAATAGTCATTTCTTGGAGTAAATGGTGCTATTGCAGCAATCAAACAAGCAATCGATTTTTCTATCCAAAACTGTACCAATTTTTGTCTCAATATGGGGTGCAAAGATTCTCGAAGTGCTTGCGCAGAAGCTCCAATCCTAGAAGACTGTGCCTGAGCCAGAGCTTCTCTCAAGGAATATGGCTGACTAGGGGAGCTTAATTGGGAATTCACTCTCTGCCATAAATAACCATTTTCAGGTGTTCCCTGAGGCTGCATTAGAGTTTCAAGGCGTATTGAGGATACAATGAATATGTTCTATATCATAAATATAAATAAATTGCACAAAGAATAACCAAGAAAGTACTGACCGATGAAGGTAAATATTCAATGGATGTAAAGTCAACATTACAATCAATGAATGAATAACAAAAGGCAAATAATAGACAAAACACCGAAACATTGATTTTCAGAATAACAGTAAAATTAACTTACTCTGACTTCTTGTCTTGATGCCTCAGATAGATAATTGTTAACTGCAGGAGAAAGTCTATCAGAGTACTTGGGGGAAGCAGGCCCATCCCCAACTGGGCTGCGAGAACTACAGCCCATGAGCATGCCATCAGCAGGTTTTCTATGCTGTAAAAGTATATAATAAACAATTAGTCTTAAGGGTAATGTAATTAGAGCAGGAGCCAGAACAACAAAATGTGATACAAAATGCAACTTCAATAAGGACTCATACAAAAACATATATCAACTGTGAAGGGCCCAAAAAAAAAAGAGCTTAAAAAATATTTTGTTCATGAAAGAGACAATAAAGTACATAATTTCCAAAAGCATTACCACAGGGTGGAAACAGTTACGATTTTACCAAAAAGAAATTCAAAATACCTGTAATATGTGGACTTCTTTGAGACCCAAAATTTAAGCTTAACGAAAAGCATCTACCCTCTAACTTCTTCAAGATAAGTTTTAAAAATTGGAAAAAGTAGCAACACACAAGCCAGAAGGAATATATATATATATATATATATATATATATATATATATATATACACCACTACAATTTGTTGGAAGTAACTCTATTATCTTCAATGTTTTGCCTTAATGAAATCAGACAATATTCATACTTCTAATTTAACTTTAAAGTCTTAAAACAAATGAAATATAAACTTAAATATAAAATTAAATGATGATGAAAATGATAAGAGTATCAATGTTGCTATGCGATCACCAAAACAAGAAGTAAAATTAACTGACAGACAAACTCAAATCACATCATCAAAGAGGAAGTAAAGTTTTGAACAAAGTAGCAACCTCAAAAAGAACTAAGCATTCCTCCAAGAGTTTAAAAAATAATCTAGTCCGAGCGATGCTTTGTTGCCATGCTTTTACAAGTGATGCATCATCAAGATTGCGCACAATTTGCAAAATAAGAATTAAAACTTCACGCTTTTCAACGGCATTTAGGTTGTAAAAGACAGGCATTTCATCTAGGATCTGCATAGACCACAGGATCAATAATTAACAAAATTTAATAGGAAGAATCACAATCCAAAGTTGATAACATTTTTTTTTTATAAGTACAATCCAAAGTTGATAACATGAATAATATAATGTAATGGAACCACCTTAATCAACCCATGACATTAAAAAATATAACCAAGTCTTAGACCAAAATTTTGGAGTCGGCCATGGATCCTTAACAAATTAATTAGGGTCAGCCACATGTATTCTTTTTTGCCATTTTATTTCATCCAAAATTATACTCTTTGGTACCTCCCTAATTGACAAGTAATTTTTTACCACTTGTACTGTTATTTTTTTATTAGTACTTCTAATATTGCTATTTTAAGTCTTCCTCTTATCTTTTTTTCATTCCCTCAACTTAAATCAACTTAATCGCTCTCCTCTACACAAGACTATACAATTTCAAGCAACTCTCCCCCATCATCAATAAAGCAACCCCTATCTTTAAACTCCTATTTTTAAATGAATTTTCTCATTTTGAATCTTATTTTTATTTGTATTTCCACTAATCATCTTAACATTCTCATTGCAGCCACTCATTTTATAAACATGTTGTTTCTTAACAACCCAACCTTGGTACCAAAGAGCAGAGTTAGTCTTATAACAGTCTTAAAAAGATTTTCTTTTAACTTAATATGTATTTACGATCACACAATAATCTTGATGCATTTAACAATATAAATTTTAAAGAATTGTTGGGTGAATCAAGAAATTTAGCAAACTTGGAAGTCATGCCATACATATTATAGGCTAGCAAATCAATATATTTAGCAAATTTGGGAGTCATTGCATGGTTACATGGGTTAATTTGTAGAGTTTATCCCTATGCCATTGTAGTAATGAGATAGAACCCTATTTTTATTTGCAGGTTCCAATAAGCTTGCTGATAACGTTCCTGTACTCACTAGTGTATTGCATCTTCAGACATCACTCTTCAAGGGAATGAAAGGGATTTCAACTATTTACCTTTTCCTTCGTCCTTTGACTCTGGATTCATGTGACTTAAGGTCTTAATTATTAGGCATTTCTTGTCATTTTATTTTAAATAAAGTTTCCTAATACCAATATAAAAATTTAAAATAAAAAATAAAAAAACATTCCAGGCTGATCTCCTCATCTTGATTCTGCAAGCATGTGCTGACACTATAGACTATTTAATTCTTTCATAACTTATCTCGACATACTTTAACTGACTTGTGCTCAGCTACAATTAAATTAGATTAATTCTACAAAAGCAACTACCCAAAATTGTTTCATTTCTGCTATAACTGCATGGTCTATGACCATGAATTGATACACATAATTTTGCATTGGCATTATTACTTATAATTTAATATTTTCATATGGGTGGTGAAAAGAGATTGGTTTTAAGGTGAGAAAATCTACAGCTTTGATAAAGAGCTTTGAGGTGTTTTTTATTTTCATATATGCAAATATATTTCCTATACCAAAACAGAGAGGAACCTTAATATTCCCAGCCAGTGGTACAATCACAACTGCATAATTTACCTTTAAAACTTAGTGAATGCAATTTGAGATTTTGAATGGGAATATATTCAATAGAAATAAAAAAGAAATGAATAAATAAACTGCTTCAAAAATTTAACAATATACACCTGTCCAATAAGTGGAAAATATAACTGTGCAATATATAGCTTATCTTCAGGCTTTTGGTATCGAGCATCAAACTCATGCTTGCACAAGAGGACTACTAATATTCTAGCCGCCTACACACAAGAAAGCAAGTATTATAACAAAATAATAATAAGTGCATGTTTTCCACAATAGTATACAGTACATAGCTAAAAATGAATAACAGTCACATTTATGCAAATTGTGCAGGACACAAATACATCTACCCTCTCAAACGATACATACATATATATCAAATGAAATTAAGGTCAATGCAAGAAATCTGAATTAAGACTTACCTTTGCCCGCAGAGATAAATCGTCATGATCCCAAGTAAGGAAAATCTCCTGTATCAAGACAGATGAAAGGTAGTTCCTACGACATGAACATGCATTTAAGTCAAGCACACATCACAGACCACCTGAAGTAGCTGAGCCAAATAGATTGAAATCTTAAAAAGTAATGAAAATAAAGATATTAAAAAAAAAAAAAAAAAAAAAAAAGGAAAAGAAAATTGTGAAGACATTCCATTCTTCTCAGAAGCATAAGCACGCCAACTGTAAACACTAAAGGTGATGAATTGTCAGCTATCCCATAAAATCTAACACATATTGTAATTCAGAATGGAAGAATCACACCGATTGGAAATGTATTATAAAGGAACATTATTCTGGATATTGCATGGGAATACATCTATCAGTAATGCAACAGTCAAGTTTTTCAAACCTTCATTGTAACAATAAATGGATTTAAAAATATATATATATATATAATTAATTAATTTTCAACATCTATGAGAAGGATAGCAACACATCTGAGAAATAATTAACATGCATGTGAAATCACAACAACTATAATTAATTTCTAGCTTCTGTACAAAATACAGCATTATACTCCCTCCAACATATTTTGTTAAACCTTCGTTCCTTAATAGGATGTCTGCAAACATGTCCATTTTCTGCAAAGGCGTAAACTATTTCATGGCCTTTTCTATATTACCCTTCCTTTTTGAAATAAAATACAATAATACTAGATGAACTCAATAAGTATATAAACAATGAACTCAATAAGTCAATAAAAAGAAAATGTATAAAAACAATGAACTCAATAAGTCAAATGCCCCTGTTTTAATACTAAAATTTAATCTTGTCAAATTTTGGAGCTTATTAGCATTACAAATATGCTTATAGCCAAACAACTCTAGATGTTCTAGTATGATCAAACCAAAGGCTCCAACTAGTAGTGGCATGGTGTGGTTTCAGCGATTTTGGAGAAAAGCAGCAGGCATCCTTGGATGGATCAATTAAATAAGCAGAATATCATCAATTCCAATGTCAAAGTTTGGTTTGATATTATTTTACAGAAATTATATGCTTACAGAGAACACTATACCACAAAACAATATCAAATAAGCAAGTTACACAGAAATTTGAGCTACTTTGAGATGCTAAATTCACCTAGAATTCCACTGTTATCTATATAAAAAGTGAAGAAGTACCAAAGAAGAAGTGTCACATTGATGAATTACCTATCTGAAGGGTCTCTCCCAGGCATTTCCACAAAAAGGTCATGATCACATACAATCTGCAAAAATGTAAGCTTGCAGTCATGCAGAACCATTTGGCACACCCCAGAAAATTTGTCAAGGTACAAGGAAACCTGCAACATACAGAAGAAACTGTGTAAAGAGTATATAGAAAACGGGCAACAACAAAGTCCACCACTTTCAGGCCAATAGAGCCCTACTGCTTTAGTACGGCTGTACAAATCACACTTTGCATTCCCCTACAACTAAGGTATGTTTCTTTATCAATGTTAATAAGTTGGTGTTGTTTGTTAACTCAAAGGTCATCATGCTTACTGGTCTTCACCTCATCGTAGTAGCTAGTAGAGAGAAAAATAGACAAATATACAAACAGAAAACCCAAAACAAAACAAAATAAAGAGGATTGATAAGGCTCAAACATTCAATTAAACATCCCAAATGCTAATCATCAGCCGTTTAAGCACACTCTCATAAATAAATTCCAGTTGCCCCTATTAAAACAATGTCTTATACAGTAGCAATTTGGAATTCAGCCACAATTTAAATACAGCACCCAAAACCACCAAGTAAAATACGGAGGTGAAATAATGCCAGCACCAGCAAAACAAAGTATTTTGCAGTGCAATTCACACTTAATTGTAACAATGAGTAATACAAGGAACATATCCAGTGGTGTCATTTGACCCAAGCTACAATGTCTGTATTGCATCAACTTTTAGAACAAGACTGCTGGTGCATTCCTTAAGCATGGTAATCCATTTTATGAGAAGTTTGTGACTCTCTCCCTCTCTCTCTCTCCCCCATTTATTACAGAAAAGCGGATGATAAGTTGGCATTGCTTAAATTCTCCCAAAGTTACTCTTTTATCTAATTCTAATTTTCTAAATGATGAACAAAACTACTGAGTATTTTTTTTTATACATTACCATGTTTATCATCAAAAAGAGTTCTCAAAGCACATTCAACATTCCTGGTCTACAGTAGATTCAAAAGGATCAATCGTAAATTCTTACAAATACATGTGTGCAACATTAAAATACAGCAGAAAGCATACCAATTCAAAAACTTGGCGAGGTTCAATGATGGACAAAAGATCATAACAAAAGAAGGCCAAACTGCTATTCAAACGTTTTGCCAAGCTCAACCCCTTCTTACAGCGCTCATGCACTTCTGTTAGAAGGCAATCATACAACTGCATTATACATCTAAAGACACCTTCTTTCAATTGCATCGGAGGGATATCTTCATCTGTACCAAAAGGAAAATAATATTATTAAAATAAAATAAAATAAAACTCACTCAAAAATTAAACCAGATTATAAGCTGATTAGAAATGTGATGCTATGATTTGATGGCAGCGACATTTAATTAAATTGTATGATCAACATAGAATTTTAAATGAAAGCAACTATATATATAACAAAAGAAGAAATGGCATCCTAACATAGTTCAGTACTAAAGTCTATCAAAAAAAAGTGCAGCAAATAGAATGGCAAAATAACATTTTTTTAACACCAATCAAAGATATGCGACTCTAAGCAGCAGAAAAGGATATATATTGTTATTAATATTTACTAAAAACACCATATGGTACCATCACTACTACATTATTCACTTGAAGTTTAGACTATAGACAACATCCAGTAAGCAAGGATGAGCAAGTCAAACCAATTTTTAAAGGAAATATCACTCCTTTGGACATGGAAACTACTGCCCAAAAACCAGAGAATATGCTTGTTGCCATGATAGATGAATCATTCCAAAATTTATTCATGCTTTATATAATATTAATGAGCTCAAATTTAACAAGCAAAATACTATTCAACATACATCTTTAGATTGAAAGCATATCCTATCAAAGGCCACAAAATAAATTTCTTTCCTTACATGTTAAATTACATTTTTTATATCTAATTTCTTGGATTTTGGACATATATGCAACTTAGCTAGATAATATTTACGATGAAAGAGGCACAAAGATGTGGGAAAATCCCTTCAACCTAAAAAATCCAATTCCTCATTAAAAAATGAGGGACACATCCGATGCACAAGCTAGCTTTCACTTGGGAAGCTAAACTATATATTAACCTTGGTAACCATGTACCTAAGTAGTATTATTAAGCTTTCCAATAATTTAAGCTTGACCAACGGCCTTCTCTCCTACCAAATAACTTCTTAGTAATTCAACATCTACTAAAAATATAAATGCAGAAATAACATGGATATTAGCAAAAGCCATCTTAGGAGATCACATGAATAAGATTCAGGGAATTCAAAAATACCTGTGGGAAGGTTATGATAGAAAAGACGAGTCTTCTCCAATGCCATTGACTTGACAATTAGCTCAAGGAAAAACCAAGCCATAGCCAAAACATCATCATATACTGGTCCAACACGGTAGCCTTTAGCCTGCACAATAAAGTTAATACTGTTTAAGAAATGAAAAACAAACAGATATATAAGCAGAAAACACTTTTTTTTTATAAGTAATAAAATTATATAAATCTGGAAAAGAGAGTCACCCAAGTATACAAGAAATATACTGGGGTAGACAATCAATTACAAAATAAATCTAATAAATCAACATTAGAAAATAAAGAAATGTTCCTCATGGCTGTCAGCAAAATCAATTATATATTGGCACAAACAGGATAGCAAAATCAGGATTTCGGTTTGAATTAATAGGATGACATTGAAAAACAATTATGTAATTAATTTATGTAAATATATTTGGATTGACATCTTCACCAAAAATAATTTCTCTATTTCCGCTTCTATTCTATCTATCATTTTTCAATATTAATTAAGGATTAGTGTAGAAGTTTTGTAAGTAATTGGCTTAAGAGTGATGGGGGATTGAGAACAGAATATAGAAGTTTGTTTGGCTCTGTTCACTGGAAATAGCTCTCTGTAGTAATATTAATAAAAAAGTTTTTGTCCAAATGCATCCAATGGATCTGAAAGCCATGACCTTACCCTCCACCCAATCTTATACATAGGGAGGAGGTATCATTTGAACTAGATTTCATTGACTGTTTGGCTGAAATTTAAATCTTGAGATTTACTGGTTTTTGAGAATTTGAATCCACAATAGTAGACTTTATGGTGTTTAAGCATGCTAAGAATTTGAATTCATGTTGCACTTTCATTACTCTATATTTAAAAGTACACTTTAAATTATGAAAATAATCTTTTAAATTGTTCACTTTGTACTTTTTAAAGTCATAAATTAATACTTTGAAAATTATGTGTAATTTTCTTATGCCCTCAATGATCAAAAAATCATATTTTTGTTAAATTACTCAAATATTTTGTATAAAGTTTAAATTAATAAGTCTCATATCAGTGATGTGAGAATTGAGATTTCTTTGGTAGAATGTCAGAGTTGAAATTCTCACATTTCATGAGTACTGTAATTCTTAAGTTCGTCAAAGGAACAACCAAACTATCACAAATTCTCAGAAATTACAGTTTTCCAACTTGAAATCCTACATCAAGCACATACCCTAAAAAAATTGATGAAAAGCATGTTTGAGAATGTATTTTTGGTCATTTATTCTTGAAAACAAAATGGTGATAAAGTGTTTTGTGTTCAACAATGGGGTTCTTCACAGGGATTTACACTTCATTCAGGCCATACAATGGTAAATTGAAGTCCTTGATGACTTTCATGGATACCATTCATGGTTTTAGATTTAGAGGGATTGGGGAGGATAAGATGTGCTAGAAACATTGATAAGAAAAGGCTTCATGTTTGGTTCTCTTCTGGATACAGCTGCAATCACCAGTGAGCATCCTTCCCCTTGGAAAATCATATGGAAATCAAAAGCTCCTCCGAGAGTAGCCTTCTTTGTATGGACTGTGGCTTTGGGGGTAGATTTTTTTACTATTGACAACTTAGGGAAGAGAAAGGTAAGGATTAAAAATTGTGCTATATGTGTAAATGCAATGGTGAATCTGTTGATCACCTTCTGCTCAATTGCCCAGTTGCTTCAGATTTGTGGTCAATGATTTTGGTTTTATTTGGACTTTCATGGGTGATGCCAGAGTCTGTAGGTGAGCTCTTAGCTTGTTGGCAAGGTCGTTTTGGTTTTCATCGAAATGGTCATATTTGGATGGTTATCCCCCATTGCTTGAAGTGGTGTATTTGGAGGGAAAGAAATAGCGGGAGTTTTGAAGACATTGAAAGTTTTTGCCTAACCTTAAGTTGTTCATTTTTAGAACATTATTGAATTGGCTGACAGCCATAAGGAACTTTTCTTTATTTCTACTGTTGATTTATTAGATTTATGCAATTTTTGTCACTAATTGTCTACCCCAATATATTTCCTGCATACTTGGGTGACTCTTTTTTCTGATTTATATAATCTTATTACTTATAAAAATTAAAATTAAAATAACAATAATAAAAATAAAAATAAAAAACTGAAAGCAATAAAAATAGCATGTCTCCAAACTTTCTTGTCGTTGTATTTTAAAAACCAAATAGGGCCTAGCATTTCAGAGCTGTTTAATGATTTGCTGGAAGGTTTTATTTTCAACAGCAACCAATGAATGAATTTAAAAAATCTATCAGGATAAGATTGTGATCCGTATTGCATTTAAAAAACAGGCTTAGGTTTTTATGGCTGTTTGTTGATTTGATGTCAATGTTCACGTTCAGATTTCTTGTAAGATGCTCATAGACAAAGAAGAGGGAAAAACAAAGATGATTAAAACAATTAACTGAACCATTTGATATTAATGTTTCCATTTCCAAGCTGACAAAAACAATATACTGAAATGAATCTATTTTTACTTGGTCAAAAGTGAATACCAGGACCAATTTGCAAAAGTGGCATGCTAATTACCATTGCATGTAATTTACATACTACACTTGCATGCTAAATTGCTCCCGTCAATATAACATTCAGGACATACACTCAATGGCGGTTTACAGAGAATTGTATGTTGTCACTTTTGTTTTTTCTTGGTCCAATGCACTTCTTCTATACATTGCACTTAATAGTTACAAGTTCTGAAGTAAATTACCTCACTAGAACTAGCATCGAAGATTAAAATGTGAGCAGTGAGATAGAATTACCTTACTTCGGGCCAAGCTACCCCAGACAGTTGACAAACCAGGATATACTGGTGCTTGACGACCACCAAAGTCATCAAAAGTATAATCAACATAGTTAACTAGAAAATGATTTCGCTCAGCATCATCAGCCGACTCCTGTTGCACCCTACCAAAAAAGAAAATATTACACACTATTAAATGCTAAATTGGAAATGCAATCGTAGAACTACAGGAAAAAAAGAGAGCAAAAGAGAAGGTGAAGGGCTGTTAGTTTTTTTTTTTTGGAAAGTAAGAAAGTAGTATATTCGCAAGGCCAATTTATGCATAAAAAGCACAAAGCAAACCACAAAATTACAAAGAAAAGAAATAAATAAAGAACAGGAAAAACAAGAAAGAAACTTAATTACAAAAGAGAAGAGAACAAAGGAACGAAGGGAGAGATTCACTAGATGTAAGTCCCCAAACCGAGACCAGTCAAATAAAGATCCACTAAAAGAAGCACACAACTGATCTATGGAGCTGTCCAAGTCCTCAAAAATCCACCGATTACGCTCCTTCCAAAGACACCACAATAAACACAACAGAACTAAATTCCAAATATTGAACAAGTGCTTCCTCAACCAATTCCACCAACCAAAAAGTGGACCTGTAACCGTTCTAGGTAGGCCCCACAAAAACCCAAAAGATTGAAAAACAAAAATCCACAGCTGATGAGCCTTCTCACAATGAAGCAGTAAATGATCCACAATCTCTACACAACGACACATAATGCACCAATCAACAAAATCAAAACCCCTAAGTCTCAAATTATCACCTGTAAGAATCTTATTCCACCCTAAAGCCCAAACAAAGTCCAAATAAAGGAGACACGCCGGGGAGCCTTAACTTTCCAAATACCTTTCCAAGGAAAGACAATGGAAGAAGAACAGCTTGTCATCATACGTACGAATGTCAAAATTCCCATTAGTCTTCCACGTCATCTCATCCGGTCACCATTATTTGTTAAAGGAATATTGGATTCCAAGATACAATTAAAATCCTCCCAAGTATTAGACTCCCAATCATTAAGATCCCGAAGGAAACGAACATTCCAACTTCTCCTTTCCCTCACTCCTAACCTTAACAAAGAAAATTCAACAGAGGCCTCCCTATAAGTGGCAATACCATACAATCTCAAGAAAGCCAGTTGAAGGGGTTGATCCCCACACCACACATCTTGCCAAAATTTCACTCTACTCCCCACCCCAACAGCAAAGTTAGTGTTTTTGCTAAAATCTGCCCAGCGAATGTAGATACCTCTCCATAAACCACACCCAAGAACACCCCTACCCAACTTAGAAGTCCAACCCCCCCCCCCCCTCTCTTCCCCAAACTTCCTCGCTACCACCCTCCTCCAAAGCCATGTCTCCTCATTCCCAAACTGCCATAGCCATTTCCCCGAAAAGGCTTCATTGAAAGTAGTTATTTTCCTTATACCTAACCCACCATTGGCAATAGGCACACACACTTTGTCCTATCATACCAAGCGAGTCTTATGCAAACTAGTCAAACAAAAAAATAAAGAAGAAAATTGAAGATATACACAGGAAAAAAAGAAGAAGAAGAAGAAGAAGAAGAATAGGTGATTGCACACAGCACTCAAAAGCCCTTCATATCTTTGTTAGCATGGAAGTATTTACATATTAAGTGTTTGCATGGATATACAAATATGCATCATAGTGGCAAAGACCTCAAATTTCTGTATAGGTGTGCATGGTACATAATTCTGACCATAACTGAAATACATACCGGGTCCGTTTGGATAGAACTTATTGCTGAAAACTGAAAACTGAAAACTGAAAACACTGTAGCAAAATAATTTTAAAATGTGTGAATAGTACCGCGGGACCCATTTTTAATGAAAAAGTGGCTGAAAAGTGAAATTTGTGGGTCCGTAAACAGTGCACGGATGCACTGTTCACGGACGACTGGTCAACATCTGCGGCTTGAAAAAAAAAAAAAAAAAAAAAAAAAGCTTGAAACGCAAAACGTAAAATGCAGCCTTGAATCCAAACGCCCTCACCGAGTTACAATATTAACCATGGCTCTGAAGGCCGCAACCTGAAAGAAAATTAAAAAGAAAATGAGATGGCAACATAGAGCAAAGAACCCAAGAGAATATCAAGGTGACACTCAAGTGAAGAAATCAAGGATATTATGAAAACCGACACAAGAAAATATGAACATTAAATTCACAAGCACAAAAAAGAGACAATAAAAAGCACTAGTAGAAGTTTCCTGAAACCTGTAGGGTTTCTCCACCATTGCCAATAAGATGGAGAAGCATATTCAAAATTGGGTGAAGAAACTGAAGCAAAGCTGTGGAATCAACATTCTTCAAACTGTTAATGGCCTGCACAGAAATCAGCACATATTGAAGTCAAGCCATTCAATAAAGCTGGTCAACCTCTATTATATATACACTAAGAAGCCTGGACATGGACACAGGGCATGGGTATGACACTGACACTAACACTGACACAAACAGAAATTTTTGAAAAACTAAAACATGACATGGCAAAGGCATGGAATAAGTAATTGATTAACATAGTTTTAGGCATATTTTAAGTTTGTTATAATTTTTTTAATATCAAGAATTAAGTTCTAATAAGAAATAAAGGAATGCATCAAATATACAGGACATGTCACAGGAATATCACAAACAAGCTCTAAAGTTACAATGCTCAATAGAAGTTCATAAGTTTGAAAGGGGAAAAAATCTTGACGCTGCCATCCATTCAAACAGTTCTGAAAAGCTGCAGTTTCAGATCAAAAATATCCTCTTCACACCCAACCTTTTTTGTATTTTTTCCTGTTCCCAGTAATCGTGTAAATTACTACTACGGCAAAAAACTTAGGTATTAAGTACAATACATAGGTGTTGTACCTCCAATTTACCATTCAAAACACACGTGGCACACACGAGTACAGTACATTAGGTGGGGTACCTCCAGTTACATTGAAAACATGCCACATGTTGCACACACAGGCATGCTTACAGCTTGCAACCAACTTTACTTTTCCATATAATGCTCTCTCTCTTCCTTGGTCATGATGAAAAAACAAAATCCCCATTTTGTTCCTCTGTTACTATCAAACCTCAATCTCACTCCCACTGGAAATACCACTGAATCTAATTTCAAAATTGATCCCGGCATCAGCTCTAAGGGCTCATTACAGTAGATAGCATTGTCATCCAAAGCCTTCACAGCTTTTGCAGCATCACCATGCATATTGATGGCAGACTCTTTACTACTGTTCAAAATGAGAAACAGACTGTCAATGAGTTTGGATAAGCACTGATCTAACTGTTTTGAGCGCCGATGAGTGCAGATCGAGAGAGAGATTACATTGAGGATAAAACAAGCTATAGACTGTGGACAAATTTTTAAAAAAAAGAATTTGCTAGATGCACAGCAGACACGCAGGCAGCCATGTCCCCAACATGTCCAAAAGAAACATACCTGGGTTGTTGCCATGTAGGAGCTTCCTTGTTTCTACACAGTATTTGCATATCTGTTTATACTATAGAAGCTGGGTAGCCTATCACACAATGGCACAACCACCCATGCCAGACCCAAGCTGCTGATATCGTATACTACATCTAAGTGACTCAGACTTGGATCCCAACCATTAATCACGCTCTGATGATTCCTGTCTCCTTTAAACTCAAGGACACATACCTATCAAAAAATAACTCAAGGACACAGAGGCATGGCCCTATAGAACAGATCATGTAAGGCTGTAAGTCTCTAGATAGCAACAGTATTTTTGAATGTATCCTAGCCCAGAGGCAGGGTCAGCAAGGTCTATCCATTGCGAGCTTCGATGCTGCCCATTAGGTTTTTCACAGACATTTTGGGACCTGCTTGAGAACTGAACAGTCCAAACTAGCCCTTCACTGCATCTTTTCAGCAATAGGGTCAGCATCAGGCAGGCAGCCGTATTTTGAATCCCATCCCAATAAAACCTTAAACTGATATAGTAGGGTACTAGCCTAGACTTACGAAGACACATATCCAGGTAGTTTTCTACCTCATTTGGTTTTAACATTAATTGGAGAAGCAGGAAAAACCAAAAAAAAAAAAAAAAAAAAACAATAAGGAAAATATATGGCACAATAGTACACGACTCTTCAAGATGTTGTATTTATGTTGTTGGGAAAAGGAATTTCCTTCAGGAACAAAGAGGTATAAGAAATACATAAGAAAATGAATAGATAATAAATATTAAAAGGGGGGAGTTTTTGAACAAGAATGAAACATATGATTATGATGATAAACAAAAAGCCTAAACTACTGAAAAGATTAAAGCATAAATTCAAACAATACCTCCAGAAGTTCAGAACCCCAAGGTGGGCTTGTTCGCAGCGTGTGTCTATCATATTCAAGAAAAAAGTCTCTAATGCGCTCATTGATGGGGTATAAAGATGAACAAAGTTTTAAACGCAGTTTAAAGACATTTTTTCCATCTTCCAAATAATCCAGCCTCTCCTAAAAAAATATGAAGATAAAAGGCAATGTCAGATCAGAAAACCAAATATCTAAATGCTGAATCACTGTGGAGTTATAAGTTCCAAGATAATAATTATAAAATAATACAAATGATTCCATAACAGGAATAATTTTTTGCTTATGTAAACCCACTGCCAAACAAAAACAACAAAATTAGAATTAAAATTAAAAATAAAAAAACCAAAGAGATGCCTTTTGTTCATCCATGCACGTGAAAGCCAACAAGTAACTGAGAAATTTAGCACTCTAATAAACAAGAATGAAATCAGTATAAAACTTTGTGAGTTTGCGTGTGTGTGTGCGTGTGCGTGTGCGTGTGCGTGTGCGTGTGCGTGTGCGTGTGAGAGAGAGAGAGAGAGAGCGAAACTCGACAGTCAGGTGTTTACTTTGGAATCATTAACTAGCCTAAGTTTGATTTGCACCCAAAGTATGAACTAAAACAAAGAGAAAAAAAAATGCGGGAAAACAGATGAATGTTTAATTTAACAAGTAAAATGTTCTGTATAAGTGCACAGAAGAAAAGGTTCTATGGAACATACCCTTCCCGTGTCCTGGAGATAATGTGGAACCAACTCCTTCATAATTGGCAAAGAAATTTCAGATCGCAACCTGAGCAGAACCATATCCATTATCGCTTCTAGATATCAATTGACCAGTAATTACTAATTACACTAGTACTAAATTTATTATTGTGAAACAAAGGATAAAAATGGTCATAAAATCAGAAAAATTGCATTATTTAGTCCGTTTCTACAACTCAAAAATTAACAGGAAAGAATGCTTACAAAGCATGGATCTGTTTATGATCACATACTTGATGAAGTTTTAACATCAAATACAATTCAAAGAAAGGAAACCAATCCTATGGGAAAGGATCCAGTTGAGAAAATTACAATTTATTGGTTCACTGGCAAGCAAGCCAGCAGCATCTTTTTTAAGTGATCCCACAGCTTACATTCTCACTTCTCAGGAAGGTTGAGTTTACTGCATTAGGAAGCCCCTTTTCATTAGACAAGAATGTGACATGTACTCCCTTAAAGATGTCACAGGAGGATTTTGAATTCAGTTCATTATTCTTGACTTGACATCTAATTCTCTCTGTTTCTCTTTTACCCAGCTCAAACAATAGTAAATCAGAGCACAGAGCCACACACAATAGTCAATTGCTAACAAGCATACAAAACCTCTTTTTTCTAAATGCATTCCCTATGCATTTTCCTGGTCATTAACCTCTAACAAATATATCTGATTCCAGGGTAGAAACAATTAATTCAACTGCTATCAAGTCTACAGGTATTTGCTATTAATTGTTATTTAGGTGGCGTTTGGATCATGTCCACGTTTGGGACGTTTTGCGTTTCAGACTTTTCTTTTCTTTTTAAACCAGCGCCTATTGCACTGTTCATGGGACATGAACAGTGCAAATAGGAAAATGAACAGTGTTTTGGTGTGAACAGTAATCCGGAAATTTTTTTTATTTGTTTTAAGTTTTCAGCAAAATAAGTAGTATCCAAACGCACCCTTAGATAATTATGGCGTGGTAGTTCATGAAGCATAGACAGACAAGTTATGGCCAATGAAATCACTTTTTAGCCACCAGAAAGGCAGACTACATGTGGCTACCCAATAATTCCAAGGCTATGCCCAAAAATTAGACAAAGACAAGCAGCTGCCACAATCAAAAGTAGATATAAACATGAGTCAATTAATACAAGAGTCTGTTTAATGAATTACTAAAGAATCAGCAGCCATATGGAAAAAACAAAAGACAAGATGGACTCTTCTAGCTACTAGGACAAACAAGGAGAAAGATCAGATTTCAAGGAAAATACATACTGAGCATGTGTCGATAACGGAAGTGATGCATATCCAACAACCATCTGGAAAAAACAGGGACCAAATGATCATTTCAATGAAGTAAATATGATAAAACTGAAGAAGCCTCACAACACAAGCCATATAAATTTAAAAAATCAAGTAAAGAAGATATGACAAAATAAAGCACTAGTCTGAAATACAAAAACACAAACAGAACTCACTGGCTTTGGAGCTTCTAGTTTTGTCTGAAGATCAATATGGAAGAATGTGAATAAAAGGTGATGTGTTGGCGTCCAGATAGCAGGGAGGGCAATTTTAACCTCGTCATGGTAAGAAGGCACTCTAGCCCCAACAGCAACTTGCGTGTTAACCCACTTCTGGAGTGATGCACCTAGCTCCCTCGGATACATTGCCTAGTCAAATTAGTCATGCATGTAAACAATATGACATTTAGAAAGCATACTGCTTTGACTTATCACACAGAGGGACCTATCAAAAAAAACTTATCACACAAAGGGGGAATAAGCGTACTGCTGTAAATATATAACAATTGACAGATTTACCTCTAAAGGCTGTCTACGAATATCAGCATCATCCTCTCTCAGCTCAACCCGTATGAACAAATTTCTCTTCCGACTTAAACTAACCGTCAAGGGATATACATACAGACAATGAAAAAGCTGCAGGAAAGGTTCGTTTCTCGTCGTTGTGCGGAAGTCAAAAGCTTGGAACTGCAAGTTAATCATATAGTTATTTTGGAAAGTTATATGCACAAAAAGAACATTAACTGGACACATTATTAAATGTCAACTGCTATTCTGCATGTTACAATTTTCATAATACATATAGCGTTACAAGGATACATAACATGCATTCAAGAACAATGAGCCAACTGAAGCACATTGTTTGAGAGGGTCCACTGAATTAGGGTATATTCAATTTGCATACAGTTCAAAAATGTGGACCCTCTGATCTATTCCCCTAAACATTATTCATGAAGGGATGGTTAAAATTGATGTACATGGATAAAGAATTGACACTCCTCATACTATAAATGAAAATTCATGGGACCTTAAATCCAATCATTTCTCAAAGAAAATAAAAACCAAAACTGAATTATAGCCATAAGATCTTAACACTATTGACAAAACATTGATTGGGTATAGAAAATTCAATGCTACGGTGTGCTGCTATACACTTCCCAACCCTCCAACTTTACAAATTTTATAAGACCCATTTGGGGCCACAATCCACCATTGATCTTATATTGACTAAATCTTATAGACTGATACTCATTAAGTGATTAAATTATTAACTCTTAGTAATTAGTCATAGGTCAGTATGACTACCGGATATTCAAGAAAGGATATTGCATTAAAGTACTCATATCTAGCTAATCCACAAAATAAAAAATACTTGACTTGCAATTTTAAGTGGCTCATATAAATTTTATATGAATTATGTAAAAAAAATTTATTTCAATTTATATGATTATTTCATTACTTGATTTTTTGTGTAGACAGGGATCAAGCCTCAGATCTCTTATCTCAAATTTATCAAAAAATATATATTTTAAGTGCAATTTACTTCAATCAAGCGCTCACTTGCGCTGTGCACCTAAGTTCCAAAAGGCCTTTGCGCTTTAAGTGCTCCCCCACACTTTACCAACACTGGACCAAGAGCCCAACTCCATTTTGATTACACTACACTAACTAGTTCAAAAAATCTAAATAATAAGAAGTGACATGAAATATAATACTCTAAACAAAGTGCCTAACAAGATAGGATCACAATTCAGACCCTAGAAGGTTGGTCATCTATTTAGGCGTAAAAAAGGACTATATTGATAACAAAGAAAAATAAATAGATGACCAAGAGATGACAAAAGTATTATTATCAACATCCACCAAGATACCAAAAGAAAAATATGTGAGGCATAAAGCTATTTTGTTCTAGACAAATGATTGTATAATTACTCTAATAAATAAATATCAACCCTTGCTTCAATTAGAACACTCGTTCTTTGATCATTCACTACTCACTCATCTTTGTATGTTATTTCATTTTCTAGTCATAGACTTCAATATCCCAACCAGCAATTAAATGAGAGTAAAAATTGCAAATTAGCTCACCCCATTTCAGCTTTAAATGCATCTGCAGACTGTGCCTCCATTACGATACGATGGATCTATATAATTTTTTTTACATATAGAGTATGCTTATATTCTTTGTTTTTTATATAGGCAAACACCACACATGCACCCATAAAGGATAGAACCCATAGTCTCACCCTCCAGCCCTTGTTTACAATGGGACCAGATACAATTTGGTCCAAAGACTATTGGCTTTATTTTCCAAAAAAGAAATTGAAAAATCAATGATACATAGATCCACCAAACACCAGATAGAAGAAGACAAACAAATATTTTAATACAAGATGGAAGTAATAGGTTGAGAACAACTGCATTCACCCATATTTATAAGCACGCATGCGGGCAGACTGAACCATAAAAATAAGTTAAAAATAAATACGAAAACTGATGCATGCATCAAAACCACAAAAACCTTCATGGTGTATTCATGGCATTTCCATCATGATGAAACAGCTGTGAATTTTCAGATGGACACACTCAATAAAACCAAATGGACAGGATCCTAGTTTGTACAAGGGCATTATACTTACATCATCAACGCTGAAATCAGCATTTCCATGCAAATTCGATCCATTTCCAGAAATTTCTTTCCCATCATATAAATTCCACTTTGAGTTACTACTCTGAGGCCCATCAGAACCATTATTGGTGAACTTTCTGAATGTGGAATCAGCAATGCGGTCCCCCAGGTCAATGGAATCATTGGTCACACTCCCAGTTTCTGATATATTGTCCAAGTCAGCTTGGCCAATCTGGTGCTTCTCAATTTCCAGTCGCAAAACACCTTTCACAGGTTTATGGACCTTCCGTTTCGGATCCTATGTATACCCCAACAACAAATAACAACAAAAAAAAAGTTATTGAGCAGTATATTAATTAAACTTTTAATGATAAGTAAAAGAGAAGACTTCACATGCTCACATTTAGGGGGGAAAAAGGAAGAAGAAGAAAATAAAAGAGATGCCTACAGAGTATCCATAAATATTCACATGCCCAGCAATGAACTAACATACAAATGATCCATTGAAAAGGCAAGCCCACTAAGGACTCATTCATCACATATTGATGGTAGACTAAGTCATGTCTGGCTCTTAGCCTCTCACTCTTTTTTGATTGGTAAGTAACACACATCCTATGGATCTTGAACTCACAACCTTACCCTCCATTCCATTATTGGGGGAAGAGAAAGTGTTGTTTGAGCTAGAGCTAGAGCTTATTGGCACCTAGCCTACCACTTTCCTCATCTATGCAATAATTTGAAGGTTAGCTACTAAGGTACCTTCCTCTGGCTTTTGGCTAGCATCAAATGCAGAATTTAGCAACTAAAACTTTCAGTGGCAGTATATTGGTTAGGAGGAAGAAAGTGATGATGAAAAGTATCCCTTGTGCATTCTCTGGAATTTTAAAAAGAAAAGAAATAATAATAGATGATTATCACATTCAAGTGATACACTTATCCTCTCAGGGAGCAAGATAGTGCAGAGCACCAACTTTTTTGAGAAAGGACTATAGGAACTTTCCTTGGAGATCAATTTGGCAAGCCAAAGTCCCTGTGCGGTATTCTTTGCTTGGACAGCTACAAAAGGAAAAATTCTAACTGATAAGTTTGGATTGGAGTTGCATGTGTAAAGCAAATGGGGATTCACCAAATCATACTTGTCTTGATTGTGAGGTAGCACTTGTTTCTCTTCTTTATTTACACCCCATGTACATGTGTATGCCCCTTTTGCACCCTTTAATCAAAGTTCTTATTTTCTCGTCAAAAGAAAAAAGATAATATTTTACCTATCCAGAGAAATAGTCTGCAAAAATCAAGCTATTATAGCAGGTCCAGAACTTAGTTCCGTTATGCTTGATGTGGACTATTTGGCGTGAACACAATCGGCGTACATCAAGGATGCGGAAGTACAGGGACTCAGTTGTTAGAGATGTTTACTGGTTCTTTGTTCGATTTGCCTCACACATTGGGGGTTCACTAATAGTACTTCTATTGTGGAGTTTATAGATTTGTTGCCTTTTTTCACATAATTTTTATTGTTGTAATTCTTTGGGCTTCTTTGTGTCCATTGTTCATGAAGTAGTCTTTTTTCAATAAATTGATTATTACCTATCCAAACAAGAGAGAGAGGGAGAGAGAAACCGGTTTCTTTCAGTGGGCTCACCCATGGCAGGTTACATGTTGACAAGCTTCTTGGCATATCTGGAAAATTGGAATGGATCTGGAGAATCTATTTTTCAAGACTCCAGTATCAGCAAATCTAAAGAATGAAGCTCAGAAGAACAACATGCAGGAACACTCACGTGTCTGGTTCTGCCCAGGCTTTTACCTAATAACCTTGCTTCCACTCACCACTAGTGAACTAATGAGCACGTCCCTATCATTTCCCATATATTCTAGAGTAATCTTTTAGGAGGTGCGATTTTACATATTCCAGCCATATCCTTCTCATATATTTGAACTTAAGTCGTTCCAAATCAGTAGTTAAGGTTGAACAACAAGGGTTTCAAATCAAGTATCAAAGCATAGCTGTGAATTCCACCTGATTCCTTAGTGATAACATAAGATGCCTAATGGCAAATCAAGGACAAAACTAAATAGGGACCCAAACTTTATGTAATATATCAACAAGAATAATAAAAAGACAGCTAACCAACATGCAACATCACCGTTTGAAAAAAGAAAAAGAATATGGCAAAGTGGCAATTGGAGTTACGGGAGGCAAAGTACATAAAAAATTAATAGCAGGCTATAAATCTTAGGGAAGCTGTACATAGACAGTCAGAATAGGAGGTGGACATAAAGTTCACAATGATTTAAGCAAGTGAATGACACCAAAAATTTTGCCAATGCATCATGGGGGGACAATCAATCAAAGGCCAAGTAGTTTAAATCAATTCATTAGCATATAATAATGTTAGCAATAATTTCATGTATTATTTCTAAACCACCATAGACAGGAACCTTAAAAACCTACAAGAATGAGGCCTCAAAAATACAAATAAATCTCTTCCTACCTGAAGCGAGTCCTCAGTATAGCTTTCTTTAACTTTACTCAAGTTTGAAATTTCAACAATGACAGAGCTTCCACTTGAATAACCCAGCTTTCCATCTAATGTGATCTTTGTACTGGGCTCAAACACACCCTCATGGGAACTTGAGCCAGATACACTAGGAGCAAGAGGGCTGCTGGGGGAAGCAGACCCTCCAGTAGCTGCACCAATGCTGTTATCAAATAACGAAACCATAGCCCAGGCAAAGGATTCTCTGAAAGGCATGATTTGAGACCACACCTGCAGTTTCTGCCTTTCTCTCTCAGACAAATGCCCCTGTTCAGATAGGATAATGCAATGAATTTACAAAAACAGAATAGTTCAATCAAGCAATCAATGAAAAGAATAAATTTGCATCAGATTATTGAAAGTAAGGAAAAGAAAAATTCCATCAACAACACACACACACAGAATTTTGCAAAGTCATTTCAAATGGTTCACAGAGAAGTGTATTCAAGATGTCATGACATCCAGGACTGAAAAGAGTGATGATCAATACAAATGCCGAGACCAGGTTGAAACCCAGCAGGTCAGGGGGGGACCAAAGCCAGCCTATGATGGCACAAGTAAGGAGATGAGTATTGGTACTATACAGATATGGGTACGGGGATACAACATTTCTTTAAAAACTTAGGATACGATACGTAGGGGATACAGCAATTATTTAAGGGTAAATTGCAAATTACACCCCTAAAGTTTGGGAGTGATTGGACTTTACACCTTAAAGTTTCAGAACTTGGATTTTACCCCCCAAAGTTTGAGGTGCTTTGATTTTACACCCTAATGTTTCAGAACTTGGATTTTACTCCCTAAAGTTTAGGGGTGTTTGGATTTTACACCCCCAAATTCTGAAACTTTGGGGTGTAAAATCAAAACACTCCAAAACTTTAGGGAGTAAAATCCAAACACTCCTAACCTATAGGGGTAAAATCCAAATTCCGAAATATCAGGGTGGAAAATTCAAACATCACCAAACTTCAGGGGGTAAAATTCAAATTCTGAAACTTCAAGGTATCAAATCCAATCACCCTCATACTTCAGGGGTGTAATTTGCAATTTAGCCATTATTTAATTAATTAATATTTTTTTAGGTATATTTAAATAATTTTGGACGATTTTGTTTATTTTTGGTCTTAAAATTAAGCAACAATAACATGTTTGAAAAAATATCTAAAATTAATCTAAAGGAAAATTTAAAATTAATTAATAAACATAAACACTATTTTAAAAAATAATAAATTTAAAACTATATACAAGATTTTTTAGGAAAAAAGAATATATAAAAACATGATAAAAATTACATATAAGACTGTAACATAATAAAAAGAATATTAGGCTTATGCTTTAAAATGATTGTTTATGTTCAATTTTCAATATCCATTGAGTGCCGAGATGATGATGGTGCTGTCTGTTTTGGGAAAAAGAAAAGAAATAAATAAATGTACTCTTTGGGAATAATTGACAGCTGGACTTTTTATTATAGCTGTATTTGTTGGGAATACACATAATACTATTTAAGCCAAGGCACATAAAACAAAAACAAGAAAAAGTTGAGAATAAGGAGAAAGACAAAGAAGGAGATGAAAGAAACAAATGAGGAGAAAGACGAAGAAGCAGGAGTGGGGAGACGACGAGGGGATGGGAACCAGGACCTGCAGTGACCTGTGACAACCTCCACTCCTCCAGTGACCTGTGGCAGTACTTATTTCTACCCAAATCTCTTTGTTTTCCCTTTTCTTTCTTCTCCCATGTCTAGGATGTAGCCCACCATATCATGAACATATCTGGGCTGTACCCAGAATAAAAAAACCTTTTTTTTTTTTGCTTTGATACGCTCTGGCTACATTTGTACCCGAATCCAGCCAGTATCCATATCCGATACATATTGGAAACAGGTAAGAAGCCAAAACTCACGTATCCATGCTTCCTAGGAGCCAGCACTGGCACAGTTGGTGGTAACTCTAGCCCCAACTTCATAACCACATCAACGACCAAGAATTCTAACAAATGTTAACAAAATTAAGCAATTTGTTAAATACAGACATGGCATTGATTTCTCAAGATGTCAACAGAACCAAAATTGAAAACAAGAGAAAAGTGACAGAGAATGGACATTTTCTATTTAAAGGAGAGAGAAGAAACAAGAAAAAGGCACACCAAGAATGTTGCTGACTGATAATCCACACAAATATCAAATTTCAGTTCATTATGAAACAAGTTGAGGGCAACTAGTAAGAAAGGAAAATTTAAAGATTTCTTTGGATATACCGGTTCTTTACGTGAATAAACAGAAGATGTAACTCCGCCTTCTTCAGTGGCATGCCTTTCTAACTGGATTAAAAGACAAACTGATGCTGATGGAGCATCCAAATAAAAGATTCCTCGTGGTTCAAAAGAAAGTTTTTCCTGGAAATGGTGTCAAATGAAAAAACATTTCCTTGGTCATAATGTAAGCAATACTTAACTCTCTTTGCTAAAATAAAAGGATATAGAAAATTTTGGACAAATTAGTGCTAGATCGGTTTTACACTTACATCCTGCATTTCAGTTGGTAACACACGAAAATGGAAATCCTCAGACAACTTTTCTCTTCTCTCCTTGTTATATAAGCAAATTGTACCATAGAATGGCTCTACAAGAGAGAGAATCAAAATTCAGAAATCTTAAGATGGCTTAAACCACCAAATCAACTACAGTAACATAACAATGAAATGATGAAGCAACTATCAGAGGACTGCAGTACCAAGAGCAAAAAACTCACCTAATAATCCCACTTGAAATGATAGGGACTGAACCTTGACAGAGATCTTCAATCCACTAAGGCCATCCAAAAATGAAACAAAAAAAGAGAAACAGAGAGTTAATCAGGAGAAGAAAACATACTTATAATAAAAACTTCAAGAGCAGAAACGCAGATTCTACTCCATAATAAGACTTTGAAACTGCGTCCTTTTCAATAAAAACACAACAACCAAGCCTTAGTCCTAAATAAAATTTTCATACTCCTATGGCTGGGAGAAGAAAAAAAAGTGGGGGGCATACTGTGAAAGAGGAGCTTCTGAAATCCTTTGACCAAATATCATCGACCTCTCATTTTCCCAATCAAACGCTGGTTCATACGCAGGGAGGGGAGACGGGCCAAAATGCTGCAAATTAATCAATTAAAAAAAAATTTAAATGAAACCCTGGAAAATTTACGAGATATAAAAAAATAAAAAATAAAAAAAAAACTAGAGTAGCATGCATTTTACCAAATTCCTAAAACACATGAGAAAATAAATACATCAGTGCTACATATGTTCTTAATAAAACAAAGAGAGACAAATGAGTACAACCTTTGGAACAGACACATCAGAGGTCGCCTCAGTAAATTGCCTTCCTGAGGTACTCGGAAGGTCATCATCAGTAGTATCTTCCGCCTTTGTTCGCCTTGCATTAGCAAGACGCATTTCTGCAAATGTTTCAAAACAATTTCTCAAAACACTCGGCACAAATTTCACACAAACATATAATAATTTCCTCTTAACCATTCGCCTTTTTCAAACCGCTCAGATTACTTGCACAATAAGCAACATCTTAAATTAAAAATACACTTTCATTTTAGTCCATCAACTTTTATCAATTGTCAATTTAATCCACTAAGTTTAAAAACTTGTCATTTCAATCCACTAATTTTTCAAATTTTTCATTTTAGTCCATCAATTTTGATCATTTGCGTCCGCCAAGTTTAAAAATTAGCATTTTTTCTAGTTTAAATTGAAAATGTGAAACAAAGTTAATGGACTAAAATGACAAGTGATTAAAATTATAAAATGTAAAGTGAAATTTTCACCTTTGTTTTTTACCAATCTATTTATGTCAATAAATATCTTACACACACACTTCCTTTAACTGTTGATTTTTTTTTTTAACTTTTTACTATAACATTCATTTCAATAAAAATCTCACACAAAAATTCAATATCATAAATTTAAAAATAAAATAAAATAAAATACCAGTCTCAATGTCAGTATCGGGGCCTTCATAAATCTGGTTAGAAAACGACGGCGTTCCAATGGTGTCGTAGTGACCATACTTGTTGTCGTCTTTAACCCAATCCGCCGTGTAGCATTGTACCAGTTCGTTCAGATGCGGCCACTGCTCCAAATTCTCATCGAACTTCAACACAACAAAAAAAACAAAAACTAATTAATTAAATTAAACTAATTTTCCCCTTTTTGTGTGTGGAAATGGAAATGCCATTGGAATGAGATGAAATTACCTTGTTGTGCCACTTGGTGGTGGCCGGAGTGGAGTCGCGGCGGTGCCGGAGCTGGAGCATTGTTTGGGTCAGATCTAGGGTTTAGTTTTAGAGCTCAGAGTGGTAATTTTTTTTTTTTTTTTCTAATGGTTTTTGGGTATTCGGGAATGGAAATGAGGAGAGGTTGAAGTTTGGGGAAGGGGAGTAGTAGTGTAATGTGGGGGTAGTGGAAGTAGTTGGATTTGTTTTTGTGTAAAGTAAAAGGAGTTTGCGTATTTGGTAGATCTAAAAGCAAAGTCTAAGCTAACAAGAATTATAATATGGAAGAGTCAGAAAGAGCGAGAGAGGGGAGGGAGAGAGAGAAAGAGAGAGAGTGTGTGTGTTGTACAGAAGTCAAAATAGAGTCCAAAGAGAGCAAACGCCAGAGTGGAGAGAGAAAAGGAGGGCACTAGAGTAGTAGTAGTAGTAGTGGGGGTTGGGGTGGGGTGTCTTTCTTTCCTTTTCTTCTGTATTGGACCTCTGGTGACCTGGCATATTACTGTATCTTTTTTTTTTCTTTTTTTTCTTTGGCTAAATTCTATTTTTGTCCTATTTTAGGAGAAGTGCTACTCCCTTTTTTATATTTTTATAATAAATTTTAAGGGTTAGATTATTACAGATTTTTAATTTGAATCAAATATTGAAATAACTTTCTTACCCACTAGTAATAATGGGTAACAATCAGCCACCTAAAATTTTGTTGTAAAAGTGTTAGTAAAAAATATTGTCAACATAACATGCTCATATTTTAAGGTCATTGTTAATTTAATTCATATATTTTGATAATATTAAATTTGATCTCGGATAATTAAATAAAAGATCTGGGGTTCAGTCTCCTCCTATATAAAAAATCGATTAGTGTCTCAATTTGATGATAAAGAGTTATCATTAGAAGCGAACGTCATAATTTGAAACTAAAAAAAAAAAATTTATCCAAATTGACTATTATCCAAATGTAAGAACAAAATTAACAATAACCTTAAAAGGTAAGGACCAAATATCCAAACTTTGGCTTTTGGTTATTTTGCTTCTAAGAAAAGAAAAGAAAAGCCAGATTTTGCTTTTGGGATGTGGTATTGCCTTTTTTAGAAGAGTTATTAAAATTTAAAATTTTGCTTTTTGTTTCTTATCTAGTAGTAATAGACAATCTTCTAAGAAAAAAGTAGTAATAGACAAATAGTATATACAAACTTCTAAGAAAAGCTAGGGCTTTCGTTTTTGGGTATTGAGAAGAAAAAAATAAGTATTCTAAGATCATATCATTTACAACAATTTATTGAAGTAGTCGACTTAACTATAAATAGTTAACAATTATTTTCATATAAACTCATTATTTTTTCTCTACCACTCTTAATCGGCCACATTATATTGAAGAACGAGAATTAGTATTGTTAATGGGTGAGTGCATGTTTGGGCCAACTTATTTATTGTTGTTTTTTATTTATGTGAGACAAAAAGTGATTTTGGCAACCAAGCCAGTTGAAAAAACTCACCACTCCCTAGATGAGTGATATCAATGAGCTTGTTGATCGAAAAAACTGTTCAAGCTAACTATTGATTTAGTCAAAAACCGGCTAAAACTTCTTTTTTATTATCAGCAGAGTTTGCAAGCATGACTAGTTTATGAGCAAGTTGGTCAATAACTAGAAATGGGGCTAATTGCGAACACAATGGCATAATAATGGTGGTAGGGGGTCGCAATGGAGAAAAAAATTAATAGAGCTTTTCTTTAGAGCTGATAAGCAAAATTGTTGGAGAGAGCGAGATAAAATGGCCAAATACCACTATTTGACAAAATATGTAGAGATCTACCACTATTTTAAAAATATATATAGATTATTACTCTTTTGGAACTCGAGTTTGTGAAACTCGAGTTTACTGTATAACTTGAGTTCCTAACTCGAGTTTCAGGAATTCAAGTTCCATAAAAAATTAATAACTATTTTCATGGAACATGAGTTTGTGAAATTCGAGTTGCACAGCAAACTAGAGTTTTACAAATTCGAGTTTTAAAAAAGTAGTAAATCCCTAATTATTTCACAAATAATAATAAATTCCTACATATTTTACCAAATTGTGATACTTGGTCATTTTGCCCAAAAAGCGGGATGTCACTAGAGATACAACTTCCATAGTCACTTCCGATTTTCCAATAGGACCAATAGTCAAATATATGCTCAAGTAGTCAGTTGGTTTGGGTTCGATCAATGGCTTGAGTTTTAATCAACCTAATACTTTATAAAATAATGGTCAGGTTTAAGGATTTAAAAAATTATGTATACACACAAAATTACTAAAACTAAAACCTCAACCAAAAAGAGCCGGATACAATGATCCGGGCTCAGTTCCTACCTCGACCAAACCTTAATGTATGTGATCAAAAAAATAAATTATAAATTTATCCAACCTCCCCATATACTATATCAGAAAGTTGCGTGGATTTCATATTTTTAGCACCTGCACAATAATTTGTCGCAAACTAATGTAGATGAACAAAGTTTAGCAACAAAATTGGTTGTAACCTAAAACTATAACTTTAATCGATATCTTTTTATTGGAAGTGAATTTTGAAAAATCCACTATCGGATTACAGTAGCAAAAATAGTATAATGGAACCTATGAATAATACCAAAAAATGCAGCAAGACCCCATAAATAGTAGCAAAAATAAGATGAATAGTAAAATAAGCTGACTTTTTAATTTTGTCAAACACACACTTAATGATTAGAATTTCAAAATATACAGTAATATTTATTTTATTGAATAAGGTCATAACCTTAATATATATATATATATATACACACACACAAATGAAAAAATCATCTAAATTATTTTCACATGGACACATTTAATGTTCAAATCTATTCTCCCCCAACTATGAAAATGAGGTTGTAAGAATTCAAAACTACTACATGGACATCAATCAAATGAAAAAATCATCTAAACTATTTGCACACGGACATGTTCAATGTTCAAATCTTTTCTCCCCCAACTATGAGAATGAGGTTGTATGAATCAAAACTACCACATGGATATCAATTGATTGAAAAAATCATCTAAACTATTTCCACGTGGACACATTCAATGTTCAAATCTCTTCTCCCCAAACTATCAAATTATATATATATTATGATTCAATTCAATTACTTTAACATAAAAAGAATAAATATCACAACTTTTAAGATGATTATTGTAAAAATAAAGTTTATTTTAAAAATAACCATTTTGAACCATCATATATTGCTTTACTGAAAAATTTTCAAATGTATAGCCTTATTGTTAAAAAAAATATATTTTTCATATAACATTTAAATGGAAATAATAATATAAAAAAAGAGAGAAGTAAAATGCATCCATATCCCTCAAACTTTGACTACTTGCTAATCACACTCCAGACATTTTATTATTATTCTAACTAGAATCATGTGGCCTTTTATGCATATATCATGTGACTTGGGATTGATTTTATCACACATTTTTATCAATGATTTCTGAAATATTATCATTGTATTGAGGTTCACAAAAGTGTTTTTTGTATTCAGGCCTTCCTTATAGGGAGGGGAAGGGGGAAGCGGCTTCGTGAAGCCTTATGTCGCTGTAGTGGTTCCTAGCTTACAACTCCAAAAAGCTCGTAACTATAACAAATTGATCACGAAAGGAAAATTTTGGTGTCTCCTACTCGTTCTTTTCTTGAGAAACTAGTCTCCTACTCATTCAGTCACAAAACCCATGTACCTATCTCCACATATTTAATTTCCTTCGATCACTATGCAACACTAAGAGACTAATTTAAATAGCATAACCCATGGTACAAACTAAATGTTGATGGTGCCACTTTTGGTGTTGATCAGTCAGCTGGGGTTGGGGTGGTAATTCAGGACTGTACAGGCTGTGTGACAGCAGCCTTAAGTAAAAAATTACACTATCCATTGGGACCTTTGGAGGGTGAGGCGATGGCAATGGAGGAGGGGGTTAGTTTTGCATGAGACGTGGGCGTCCATGATGTTGTTTTTAAATGTGATTCAAAGATTGTTTTCAATGCCTTAAATGGTTCCAGAGAAGCACAAACTATGATTGTTAATGTAATTGATAGGATTTGACACAAGTTTAGAGACTTTCGCCAGGTTTTGATTACACATATTAAGGGACAAGGTAATAGCCCTAATCATTTGTTGGCTCAACATGCCAAGAATATTAGCAATTATGTAACATGGATGGAGGAAAATCCTTCATTCATTAAGTCCGCTTTGACTCAAGATGTAATGTTTTTATGTTTATCTTAATAAAGTTACAATTTTCATATAATAAAAAAATAGCATAACCCATTGCTAAGTCTGATTAAGAGGTTGTGATAGCTTGGATTTGGGTTAATGAGTTTTAATGTAATTTTGCTTAGTATAATTAAGAGGTTGCTTTCATCGGTAGAATAGCTAATTAGCCATACTAGCTAGTTTTAGAGAATCTCCAAGAGATGAGGCATATTCTCACCCAATTTGGAGAGTTAAATCCACTTTTTTGTTTTACTTACCTATTTTTCAATATGCTCAATACTTTTACTCTATCTCATTTAAATAATATTTATTTTTCTTTATTTTTTTAATTTTATTGTGAGAAAAAAGAGAGATAGAGAAAAGAGAAATTACATTTTAACTTTTTGCGCATTTATAGTGGCTCTCTTGGTCAAGAGAGCCATTATTTATGAGCAAAAATCTATCTCCTTTTTAGAGAAACCATTGGAGGAACATTATATGGTTTTGTTCTCTAAATTAGAAAGGATTTTGTTAATATAGTATATGTTGGAGATGATCTTGTATACATTTACATGGCTTGATCACAAATAAAAAAGAAAAGGAGTAAAAGAGTAAAAGACTACACCTAATGGTTCCTATAAACGGAAGTATTTGATAAAGAAATAATTTTGAATTTTAATATATTTAAATGACTTGAATAAAGTATGAAAGAGTAAATTTTTCTAATGATAAAATTTATGAATGGATTTAAGTTTTATTAATATCTAGTTTTGAAATTATCAGTTGTAAGATGTTATTTTAAATCTAGAACATCATAGGTGTTTAGTTTGGTCCTCACAAATGAAATTTATAATGTGTTGTTAAATTTATATGAAGTTATATATTTTTTTTAATTCCTTAATTTTAAATTCTCAAATCTAAAAACAATTTTATGAAATTGAGTACCATGTTGCAGATAGAGTGGCAAAATAGGATGGTATGAATTTGTTCCATGTTAATACAATTCTTCAAAGCCCAAATTTTGCCTTAATCATTAAAATGCTAGTTAGTGAGTCCAATATGGTGAAAGCATTATAGGCCCACGTAGAAGATCCATAAAGTAAAGAAGACAGCAATGTGAAAAAAATTAAAAACATGAAGAGGACCAAAGGATGAACAATTGAAAACATCTAGGCAGGCTTAGATACAGTTTACACAATAAAGTCATTTAATCGTGCCATTATTGAGAGGAAATATCATTCTAGAGCATAATTTATCTCTTTTGGATGAGACTTGACTATAGGGGTGTGCAGCCAACTCACCAACCTGTCAAAACCAACTTGATCGATCTGACCCAATTCGTCAGGTTGGGTCTATTTTTAGAAGTTAGTGGGTTGGGTTAGGTTACGAAATTTTTTTTAATAGTGGGTTGGGTTGGGTCTGGGTCTGGGTCATAATAATCAAAATCCCACCTAACCCAACCCAACTCACCAATATATTTAAATTTTAAATTATATAAATTAAAAATATATTATATAATTAATTTTTTTATTTAATTTTTCTCATATTCGGCTCTTCCTATATAAAACTCAATTACCTTGCAAACCCTAATAATCTTATTTCTCTCTTTGTCACTTCCCACTCCACTCTTAGTTGTTTATAACTGAGTTAGGATACTAGTTTATATATATTGTTTATCAATCAATTTGATATATTTTGTTTATAACTGAATTGAAATACTAGTTCATATATTTTTTGTTTATCAACTTAGGTGGCAAGCGGGATATATTTTTTTTGCTCAATTTAATAATAATAGTATTAGAAAAAACTGTCCAACCCATGGGTTCAACTTGACCAACCCAATGGGTTGGGTTGAACCCTTATAATAGGTTGGGTTGGGTTGGATTTTTTATAATCCATCGTGATGAGTTGAGTTAAAAAATCTCCTCAATCTTACCCAACCCAATCCATGAACACCCATACTTGAGAACAATGAGAGCTATAAAAATAAAAGTAAAAATAACTTGTCCTTGTCAAACCTAACCAAGAATGCAAGAACATTTTAAATAGTAACATTTGGAATTATGTATATCCTATAATCACTCACCCACATTGATAATATTAATGTTATGAGCAAACTCTCTATACTAGGTATGGATTATTCACTACTTGGACATATTTTGGAAGAAATAAAGACATTAGTGGTTGATCTTCACAGTTAACTATTTCTAATGTATCAGTTGATTTGGTAACTCTGTGACACACTCTTTAGCTAAGTTTGTTAGTTTATCTTTGATGATATAAATTGGATGAAAGATCCTCCTCCTCTTGCCTTAGAGGCTCTATTCTTTAATGTAAATGTTTCTCTTTTATAAATGATAGTCTTTTATAGCCTTTTATAAATGATAGTCTTTTTTAGCCTAAAAATTATATATATATATAAACTCAAATTAGCTAAGTTTCACTTTCACCTATCAAGAGTAGAACTTTTATTCAAATATGAAAATTGGTGCTTGATTATCCACCTGATAGAGAGATTATCGATATATGTTGTTATTATTATTATTATTATTATTATTTTCTTTGCACGTAAAAGGGTAAAACAAATAAAAACACGTATTAGAGCATGTACCCACAATAAATCAGATGATGCAAAAAATGTCACAATTAACAAGAAATTTTTTAAATCCTATTTTCCTCCTTCCTCCCCCCCCCCCCCTCCCGAATTTAATTGTGATTGATGCATTGTAAAATTAGTGTTAATAGTTAACTTAGTGAAAGTGATATTGTTATTGGACTTGACTTCAAGCCAATGCATTGAAGCACTAAACTCATGCTTTACCCATTCTAATTACAATTTATCACTTCAACAAATTATAAAAAAACTTTACATCTCTAACACGACACTATTCCGTGTGATCATATTTACCCTCACTTCACGCTTCTATTCAACAACAACTGCCAAAACTTTGCATTGTAGGGTTTTCAAATTCTATTACTCCTACGTGCCTTAGGGTGTGTTCATTTTGGGTGAAAATAGGGAGGATGGAAAATAGAAAGAGGAAAATTGGGTGGAAAATGTTGTTTTCCACTGTTCGGTTGAGGAAGGAAAATAGGGAGGATGGAAAACCCAGGAAAAAGTTTTCTCTCCCAGGCCCACATTTTTTTTCCTTCCAAATTGGGAGGAAAATGTGGGGGAGAAAAGTGCTAGAGTAGCACTTTTATAAAAATGCCCCCTTCCCACCAACTCATTCATGACCACCTATTTCTTACATATTATATAACAAGAGTATAATAGTCAATTTATATAAATTACATTTTCCATCATTCACTTTTTCTCTCCAATAAAAAAAAAGAGTTTTCCACCCTCCCACTTTTCCACCTCTCCAACCGAACACACAAGAGGAAAAACTAAATATTTTTCATCCTCCCACTTTTCTACTCCTCTAACCAAACAGATCCTTAAGTGCAATTCATTAGCTTGGGAATATCAAAAGAAAGGGGGGGGGGGGGGAGGGAGGTTGTCTTTTAGAATCAATAGGTCTTCCAATAGTTGATTTGAAAAAGTTGAAATCCCCCTTATCGGATGATTATGATACCTCTTGGAAATTGAAATTCTTAGACAGTTTAGTTATGGCCGCTGATCACCTAAAGAATATCTGTTTCAAATAAATTGAGCTAGTATATAATATGAACTAAAATATTTCTTCGTGTTACATGTTTTAAGTGCAATTTTTTTAACTACCTTGAAAGTAGAAATCGATAGAAATCAAAATTTTGAAGCCACTAAAAAGAGTAATGTTACAGACACAAACTATTTTACAACATTTTTACAAACTGTTGATATGACTTTAGTAATTTTCAAATAATCATTAATAAACATAAATGTGATATTAGTGGTGGACCCATATTAGAACTAATAAGAATTTGCCACATAAGCAGTTTGTAAAAATGTTGTAAAATAGTTTATGGTTGTAGCATTACTCCACTAAAAATATCAATTCTTTTTCTTTTTCTTTTTCTTTTTGTTTCTTTATTTGGGTGTTGTGTGTATTGCATATTAATTTGGATTCAACTCATTCGTGAAATTAAAATTTTTGTTTTAATTTAACTAAATGGGATGTCTCAATACATTTTGGGATATAAGGTGATAAATTTAGTAAATTTTTTATTATTTAAATATTAATTATTCAATCTTTTATATATATATATATATATATATATATATCTTTCTTTTGATACTCATTCTTCTTGCTTTTGGAGTACAAAATTACTAATATAGTTTTTGTATTTAGATTTTATTAATATCATTTTTTACAAGTTTTTAGGAAAATTGATTGTCAATAATTATTCGACATATTCATAATAATTAAGCTCAATTGTGAAACAATTGTGTTGGATTATTGGCCCAATATTTTTGAGGCCTTCTTTTTTTTTTTTTTTGAGAAACCAACTTAAGATGCATTAAATTAAGGAATACCAGCTAAATCAGCATGGTAAGAAGACAGTACATCAGATGGAACATCTTCCATCCAAATTACACAATTTGAAAAATTAACTGATAACTGAGCCAAGTTGTGCGAAACTGTGTTGCCCTCTCTCTTAGTGTGAGAGTAGGACAATTTAGAAAAAACTGAAGACACACTCAAAGAGTCTTGTATCATCAAGCCAAAAGGAGCTAGCCCAGGATCCTTCGAACTCAAAGCTGTCATCACCAGAGAGGAGTCGCCCTCCAAGACAGCCTCAGAAATACCCATTTCTCTAGCAACCTCGAGAGCCTTGTTGGCAGCCAAAGCTTTGATCTCAGTAGGCTGGAGTTGCTGAGGCACCCGAGCAGCCATGGATGCTATAACAAGACCTTCCCTATCACGAACGATAACTCCCAAGCCAGAGCATTTTTCTTCAGCGAAGACGGCTCCGTCAAAATTGATTTTAAAAGTTCCTTGGACAGGTGGTTTGCAACGGACCCTCCTCTTTGGTCTATTGGCAGATGGCGCTGTTTTCAGAGCTTTGAACTCCACATACCTGTCATGAGCCCATTGAGAGAGATGGTTTAGAGGACGGTAGGATTGATGGGTTCTCACTTGATTTTGTTGGTGCCAAATGGACCAAATAGTGAATACAAACAGGGCCTGGTTCCTTTGGTGATTAAGTACCCAGGCCAGGAGCTCGCTGAAACTGGAGAAACATCATTGGTTCCGAAAGCTCCATATAGTATTTGCTCCCCAAACTCCATCCAGCTCCTTACAGCTCCACACCGCGTGAAGAATGTCCTCATTTCCTTCCTTGCAGCGGTCACAACTCTACTCTGAAATAATTGTTCTGTGCATTAGATTGCACTTTGATGGAAGTGAATTTCGACAGGCCCTCCAAATAAGATTTCTTATTTTATTTGGGTATTCAAGAGCCCAAATCATCTTCCACAGCCCTTTTTCATGGTCTTGATTCTCTACCATTTGAAAACCCATTTCGTCCTCCTTCAAGAATCGATAGCCAGCTTTACAGCTGTATCTCCCATCATGCTCCCACGGCCAATACATGGTGTCTTCCGTTACATTTCTAGCCAACAGAATATTTTTTATTTCTTCCGCTTCTTGTGGGGCAAAAATCCCATCCACCATTGTTGCATTCCACGTTCTAGTGCTTTCATCAATTAAGCAATCAACTGTAGCTTCTTCCATTGTAGCTACTATTGGGGAGAGAATCTTGGTTGGATGTTTTCGGGGCAGCCAATGGTGCTGCCAGATTTTGATCGATTTACCATTTCCCACCCTCCAACAAGCACCATCGATGATAACATCACGACCATGTAAAATACTCTTCCAAGCGTAGGACCCCGTACTTGATTCCTTGGCTTCTAAAAGAGAGTGATTTGGAAAAAACTTAGCCTTAAAGACTTTGTAGAAGAGGGTTTCCTTGTTGTGCAAGAGCCGCCAAGCTTGTTTCGCCAAAAGAGCGTCATTGAAATGAGCCAAGTCGCGAAAACCCATTCCGCCTACCATTTTGGACTTAGTAAAATCACTCCATTGGATCCAATGAATTTTTCTTGGCGTAAATACACTTTTAATCCTTTCATTTTGACTTTTTTCCATTTTAGTCCCTACATTTTATTTTTACCACTTTTAGTCCCCAAACCAATTAACGCGTGTTATTTTCGTCCTTTCCATCAGTCAACTGACGGAAATTGCTGAGGTGGCAGCCGGAAGAACTAATATATAATTAAAAATGCCACATCATCAACACACATTAGCATATAAATTTAAAAAATTAATAATTAATTTTAACTAAATAAAAAAATAAAAACAAAATTAAAAACCAAAATTTACATAAATTAAGATCTAAATGTTTGTTGAATAAGAACACCAAGCCAAAAATTTTAAAACCCAAAAAATTAACATAAGATCCAAACACACTATTCTCAAACCGGCTCCACACTTTCATCTCAAACTCAAACTCTATTCTCTCATCTCAAACTCAAACTCAAATACTGATAAAAAATAGATCTAATCTGATCAAAGAAATGTAAAGTAGAATCAAATCGAAGAAAAAGAAGCTGAAAACGGAAGAGAGCGTGGGATCTAGAAAAATCGGACCTACATATTGCACTTGATGAGATCGAGAGGAGTGACAGCCATATGAGTGAGACCACAGCTGAGAATACCGCCAGCAGTACAGGCAGCGTAGAAGGCCGGTGAGAACATCTCGATCTTGCCGGGCTCGCTCGGCGCCGGAACCAACGGTGAGCAGATCTGTTTACCGAAAATATCAAACCCAAAACAAATACCCAAACCCAGAAAATCAAACCCGAAAATCAAATACCCAAACCCAAAATATGAAACCAGAAAAACAAAAAAAATCAAATCCGAATTACGGGGGCTTGTTGCGGTGGCGACAGCTGGGTAGACTCTCGCGTCGCGTCAAAGTGATGATGATGATGGCGTCGCATCGGCGTCTGGGCTCACTATCTCTCTGTCTCGCCTCTCTATCTCTCTATTTCCTTTCTTCTTCTTTTTTTTCCTTCCTCAGCTCCTCTTTCACTTTCTCCGTTAGATAACAGCACCTCTCTCTCTGTGTCACAATGTTGAATCTGTTGGAGTTGTGGGATCTATGATAGCTTATTTGAGTTTAGATCTGTTATGGATTGGTTGGGCTTGATGTTGTTGTGATTTTTCTGGGTTTGTGTGTTTGTTTGATTCAATGAGCTGAGTTGGCCAGGTTGGTTGATTTTGTTGTTGATTGTTTGAAATAAACTGGGTTTTGTTTGAGTTTTTGGGTTTTTGAGTGTTTGAGATTTCTGGGTTTTCTTTGATTTTATGATTTTGGCTATGAATCTTTAGGGAAGAACGAGAAAAACTTATGGTTTTTCAGCATGGGTCATTCAGTATTGGTATTTGTTCTCTTCTCAAATTTTATTGCATTATTGATTTGATTTTAAGTGGAGAAGGAAGTTGATTCAATGGGTTTAATTTTGAATTTTCTGCTTTTGGGTTTGATTTTCTGGGTTTGTGTATCTAAATTTGAGTTTGTGTTTTTAAATTTTTTTTTTTATTTAGTTAAAATTAATAAATTAATTTTTTAAATTTATATGCTGATGTGTCATGATGATGTGACATTTTTTATAATATATTAATTCCTCCGGCTGCCACCTCAGCAATTTCCGTCGGTTAACTGACGGAAAGGACGAAAATAACACGCGTTAATTGGTTTAGGGACTAAAAGTGGTAAAAATAAAATGTAGGGACTAAAATGAAAAAACTTCAAAATGTAGGGACTAAAAGTGCATTTACGCCATTTTTCTTCTATTGCCCCTTTGACCCCACCAAAACTTCTTTATCAATACCTCAATGTCATCACAAAGCCCCAATGGTAACTTAAAGCACCCCATAGCATAAGTAGGGATAACTTGGATCACGGATTTGATAAGGACCTCTCTTCCGGCTTGTGAAAGCAATTTACCCTCCCACTCTTGGAGTTTTTTCCAAACCCTCTCCTTTATGTAATTGAAGCTAGCATTTTTTCCCCTGCCCACAAAGGAAGGAAGACCCAAGTATTTCTCGTAAGACTTCACTTCTTGGATTTGAAGGAGATTCTTTATGCTTGATTTTGCTGCATCCGTGGTGGATTTGCTAAAGAAGATTGCAGTCTTGTCTTTGTTGATCTTTTGTCCTGACCAAGATTCATATTCACCCAATAATTTCAATACATTGTTGCAATCCTCAAAGATGGACCTGCAGAAAAGCAAGCTATCGTCTGCAAAAAAGCAAGCTATCATCTGCAAAAAACAAATGGGTTAGTTTAGGGCCTCGTTTGCACAAGGAAAAACCCTTAATATCCCCATTCCTTGCCGAGTGTTTTATGAGAGCATGAAGACCTTTCGTACATAAAAGGAAAAGGAAAGGAGAAAGGGGTCTCCTTGTCTAATTCCTCTTTTAGGGTGGATCATCCCTATGGGCTCCCCATTTACCATAATGGAATACGACACCGTTTTCACACAACTCATCATGAGAGCAACCCATCTAGCACAAAAACCCATTTTCTCCAAGAGTCTCTCCAAATACACCCATTCCACCCGATCGTAGGCTTTACTCATGTCTAATTTGATAGCCATAAAACCATGATTTCCCGAACTATGGTGTTTCATATGGTGAAGAGTCTCAAATGCAACCATAATATTGTCTAAAATAAGTCTTTCTTTAGCAAAAGCAGATTGATGTTCCGTGATTAGGGAAGGTAAAAATTTCTTCAACCTATTTGCTAAAACCTTGGAGTAAATCTTATATAGGACATTGCAAAGACTAATAGGGCGAAATTCAAACACAAGTTCAGGATTAGCTATGTTAGGGACAAGAGTAATGAGAGTATGGTTGATGGGATTGGGAAGGGTACCTGAGTTCAGCCATGAGAGGATGGCTGAAGTAACATCATGCTGCATTGTCGACCAAAAATGTTGATAGAACAACAGAGGCATACCATTGGGACCCGGCGCTTTTAGAGGTGCCATTTGATTCAAGGCTTCCTTGACTTCGAGTTCTGTAAACTCCTTCACTAATTCAGTGTTCATCTCATCTGTTACCATGCATAGGATTTTCTTAAGAGTATCAACTTCTATATTCGTGCTGGAGGAGGAAAAAAGTTCTGTGTAGTAATTCTCCATCACATGCCCAATTTCATCTTGGTTGGTTTGCCAAGTTCCATCCCCGTCTCTTATTCCTCTGATCAGATTCTTCCTCAATCTTTTTGTAGCCTTACTATGAAAGAAAGTTGTATTATTGTCACCTTTACTAAGCCACAATACCCTCGATCTTTGACACCACATCATTGATTCCCGATCTTGCAACAAATTAATCTCCATTCTTTAGCACCTAACCCGACTATTGTTCCCACTCACCATAGCCTCATTTTTGGCCAACACTAGTTGGTTCTTTTTAATCTCCAATTCCCTCCTCACGTGCCCAAATTTGTGTTTGTTCCACCATGTCAACTCTTTTTCACATCTCGCCACTTTTTCCAGAATGGCTATGCTCGGATTTTGTTCCCTTGAGCTACTCCACACTTCCTCGACCGCTTCCCCACAAGTAGGATCCGATAACCACATTTCTTCGAACCTGAAAAAAGTTCAGGCAGCCCCGACAAATTGATCAATAGAGGAGAGTGATCTGATGACATACAACTAAGGTGATGTACCCTAGTTCCTGGGAATTTTTGAAACCAAGAATTTGTAGCTAAGCACCGATCCAATCTTATTCTTATGGAATGTCCATCAACAAAATGTTTTGCCCAAGTGTACTTCAGCCCCACATACCCCAAGTCCATGAAGCGACATTCATCGATCACATCTCGGAATAATTGCATTTGATTATGGTCTCTAGGTGCTCCACCCCATTTTTCCTCTTGGCGAACAAATTAAAATCGCCACCACAAAACCACGGAATGTTCAACCTAGAGTTTAAGCTTCTCAATTTACTCTATGCTTCACTCCTCCTATGGGTTTTGGGCTCTCCGTAAAAACCAGTGAACCACCAAACATTTTCAGTGTTCCCATTGATGATCATATCAATATAATACCTGTGGGAATCAATAACATCAATGTTAATAGAATTTTTCCAAAATAATACTAATCCCCCACCTCTATTTAACCTTGGAGCCACCCACTTCTGATCAAAATTAATCTTGCTCAAAGTACGATCTAGCCTTGCTTCATCTGTCCATGTTTCGGCTATAAACACAACAGAGGGATCTTTTGCCTGTATCAATCTTACAAGCTCATTTGCTGTACGTAGGTTCCCAAGCCCACGACAGTTCCATAATAATAGACTCATTGCTTCTGGCAGGGCTGGTAACCAGCCTCCGCTAATATCTTATTTTTTGATACACCTCCCTGAGAAACCCTTCTTTTTTTTGGTAACTCAGACAGAGTTGTTGTACTTCTTGCACTTCTTTTTCCCCCCACTGCTTCAGACATACCCACTGCTTCAGACATACCCACGTCTAATACCACCCCTATTCTAGTAAGCCTCTTCCAAGTGCCTTCAGCATGCATGTGATTGACAAGAGAGTTGGGCACCTCAGCCAAAGGGACACGTGATGATGCAGACAAGAGAGCTGCATGGGCTAGCTGGCTTGGCACGTTTGATTCATTAATGCTAGGATGGTCACCATTATTTTCCTTTCTTATGTTAGCGCCTAACTCGGATGTTGCTGTAGCTTTTGAATCATACTTTTTTATTCCCTTATCTATCTCACCAAATACTTCCTCAAAGGCCTCGGCTGACACCTTTTTTGCTGCTGACCGGGTCTGTTGTAGCATCACATCCTCCATGTTTCCCTCTTCATTTGATAGCCGTGACTCCTGCTGATTTTGTTCCTGAAAATCCGGCTTTGTGTTCTTTCCCTCACTGGCTTCGAGGTTTCCATTTTCAGGTTTAATAATTTTCGGTAAAGTTTTCCTTGTGCAAACCACCACCATCGGTGGTTTCTTGGCTGTACTGGTTTTTTCCGTTGCCAAACCCTATTTTTTGCTAGCAAAAAATCCGGGAACTTTGACCATATATCTCTGGGTTGGCACAAATGGCGCTGCCTTAAGCCAAGGACCGAACTGCTGGGATTCAGGTGGTAGACTTCCTTCGCTTTCAACCCATAGGTCGCAGTCACGGTCATCGTGCGTCATACATCCACACCAAAAGCAAAGGTTTGGAAGCCTTTCATATTTGAAAGGCACCCACAGATCCTAGCGTCATGTCCAACTCGCAATCAATTGAGACTCATTAGCACTAGGGTTGTTGCCTAAAAGAGAATCCTACTGTGTGTCTTGTTAAATAGGGTATGACTTGCTCTGATGTTTACCACTTTTTTTAATTAGGAAAAAAAAAAAAAGAATTATATATCTGAATACCTATCCAAAGAAAATGGTATGAAAAAATAAATAGCGAAATTAAGTCGTAATCTCACATTTGAAAAAATAACATACTAGCATTGGGTCAGTCAGAAATCAAATTTGAACTCACTAAAAAAAAATCAAAACACTTTTTCACACGTTGCAAATATATATTTTTTTATATGAAAATTGTAATTTTATTAAAACGAAAATAAAAACATTACATCTTGAGTCAAAACGTACTTAATGAATGAAGAATTTTCCTTTGTCTATGTTACATAATTGCTAATATTTTTGGTATGCTGAGCCAACAAATGAGTAAGATAATTGCCTGTCTCTTAATATGTGTAACTGGAACTAGGTGAAAGTCTTTAAATTTGTGTTAAATTCCATCAATTATATTAGCAATCGTAGTTAGGGCTTTACTGCAACCATTTAAGGCGTCGAAAACAATCTTTGAATCACGTTCACACGGCACAATCAAATTGATATACATCTTTAAACAGAAATTCAAATAATCCATATAAAGGAATTTCATCTCATATTATTATTTAGACAATAATCGAGACCTAACTTATCTTTAACTTAGGGTACGTACGTTTTTTTTTTTTTTTTTTGGCGAGGAACTTAGGGTACGTACGTGGCTATATATATGCCATTTGCATTTATGTATGAAATAGGTATCACATAATTCTTGATTCCTCGTACTGTAGAGTGTTGACTTCGTCAGTGCCTTAGAAGAATTAATGCCGGAAGGTCCGGAAAAGGTTGAGAAACACAAAATGGCATATATTTGTCGTATTAAAATCAAAAGGCTATCAAGATCCAATTGTCAAATACTTGAGGTACCTTCAAATAAATACTTGAGAGGTACTCTCCAAATAGTAGAAATTAGGAATGAAACTTAAAATAAGGTACAATATTAGGTGTGTCGTGGAGTGTTTAACACATTCCTCATATGTAATTTATTTTTTGAGTCCACGTCTTTAGTTCAAGACTACATTTATCTTCCTTCTTAGTTTGGGAAAATTTCTTGTCAAAAAGAAAAAAAAAAAAATTTAGTAAACCTCACAGCAACCGTTAAAGTTTAGTTCAAGACATGTGCTACAATTATTGATCTATTAAACTGGGAAATTTCATAAACAACACTTAAGGTTTCAAAGAGTGACTTAATCCGGGCCTTAACTCCACCACCTTTTATTAATAAACTTATTTGATGCAAATAAAAAGAAAATTCAGGTAATATTTCTCATTTTTATTTCCAATATATATACAATACTTAAGATCAATTTGTACAATAACATGAGAATATTATGCGGTATTTTAATGTTAAAAAAACCGATAAGCATATCTATTATATTTTATTTTAATATCTAAATAGGTTGTATAGTAATTATTTTTCATAGTAAAAAATCACTTTTAATTCTTATATAATGATTTTTAGTAATTGGATAAATCTTAAGTACAACTTATCGGGTTTTGTCAAACTCATAAAATGTTTTAATTATAAAAAAATTTGAACTTTTTAGTAATTCTTCTTTTTTGAAAACATATGTAGTAGCTATTTTGGGCTTTTGAAACTTTAAAGTGTAATTTAAAACAATATCTGTTTATGTTATATATATACATTTTTTTTTTGAATAAGCTATTGCATTAAAAATTTGAACTCATAACACTTTTGAAAAATAACAATATATTTTGCATTTTTTTCTCTTGAATTAAATTTGTTTCTCATTTTCTTTCCAATTCTTATTTTTATTTCATAAATTTTGACATTAAAAAATGTTGATATAATATTAAAATATTTCTTTATATATATATATATATATTTTTTTTATGGAAATTGACCCATATCAAAGACATTGAAAAAAATAAAATAAAAAATAAAAAGTGAAACAATAGAGAAAAAATAATAAAATAAAGGGGGACTTTTGGTGGGGCCGAGGCGGTGTGAGCTTAAACTTATATCAATGTGCGCCAGGCCCGGCAATGACAAGGCAATGCGCACACGCTAAGTACTCTTTGGGTTTTTACTGAGAAAACTTGGTCAGTTTCCTTTCCCACTCATGGGTTTTTTTTTTTTTTTTGAACAGTGAAATGGCATTCATTAAAAAACCGAGATTGAATTACAATAAAGGCCAGAAGAAGACCAGAGCTAACATTTTGATCTATCTAATACAAGAAAGCTATTAAGCATAGGGGGCTCAGCCCCTATCCATGTTTGAGACGTGGCCGTGTTTCTGGCAAGCTGAGCAAGCTCATGTGCTACTTTGTTGTAATCCCCTTTCAGATGAAGAATTTCCCATTTATTAACTGACCCAGCAGAGAATGTGCACCTTGAATAACAGAGCCCATCATACCATGGAAGGATTGTGAATTCATGGCTTGGACAATAGCAAGGGAATCAGATTCAATAAGTACCTGTGGAATCAAGCTCATAGTAAATGACTGCTTGTGCTACTGCCTTTATTAGAATTTCCTTCCCTCCCATTGAGAGCATCTTTTCCTTCCAACCCGAGAGCTTTTTCCCCACCTTTTTCTTTAATTTCAGCAAAAACTTGGATCTTGGACTTTCCAATCACGGAAGGGAGCCCGAGGTACTTACTGTGTCTTGTATCTTGCATCGGTCCAAGGATGTCCAGCACCTCCATTCTTATTTCAGGAGTTGTGTTGTGGCTAAAAAACACAGAGGACTTATTTGTATTCACCTTCTGACCTGAGGCAGCTTCATAAAGTTCAAGAATCTCCACAAGTTTGTGGCACTCCTGACTGTTGGCCTTACAAAAGAAGAGGCTATCATCGACAAAGAAAAGATGGGTAACTTTTGGGCTGCCCCTACATATAGAGATACTCGTGAGGGCATGTGTGTTATTTGCTTCCATAATTAGAGCAGAAAAAGCCTTCGTGCATAATAGGAAGTGCCGAAGCCCCTAGAGGGAGTTATATTACCATGAACTTTACCGTTGATTAGGACTGAATTGGAGATCGTGGAGATGCATCTCATAATCCACCCAATCCGTCTCTCATGAAATCCAAGCCTCCGCATTACTACCTCAATAAATTTCCATTTCACCCTATCATAAGCCTTACTCATATCGAGCTTAATAGCCATGAAGCTATCCCTTCCATCTTTCTTATGATCCAGATAGTGCATGAGCTCAAAAGCTACAAGAATATTGTCCGTTATCAGCCTTTTTGAAATAAATGCACCCTGATTTTCTGATATTATTTGTGGCAGAATGGCTTTGAGACGGTTAGCAAGAACTTTGGATATGAGTTTGTAGGCTACATTACTAAGGCTAATGGGGCGGAAATCCTTCATTTTAATGGGGTGCTTAATTTTTGGCACAAGAGTTATATTGGTCTCGTTAAGCTCAGACATAGGGGTATTGAAGTTAAGTACATTAAGCACCATGTTAGTAACATCACAGCCAACAATATTCCAATATTTTTTTTATAGAAAATAGCTGACATACCATCAGGGCCGGGAGCTCAAGTTGGGTGCATTTGTTGGAGAGCAGCACTAACCACATCAGCTGTAAAGTCACATATCAGGCTGTCATTCATTTCTTCAGTGACTTTAGGGGGAATGAGGTTAGCTACTCCATCAATTTGGCTTGGGCTTGTAGTAGTGTAGATATTCTCAAAATAGGTGATAGCCGTGGTTGCAATACTCTCCAAATCATCACAACAGACATCGTTCTCATTCCATAGACTTGATATATTATTCTTTCGTCGCCTCTCAGATGCTCGGGAGTGGAAGTATCTTGGGTTGCGATCACCCTCACACAACCATTGTACCCTTGATCTCTGCATCCACCACACCTTTTCTCTATCAAGCAAATCATTAATTTCCTTCCTTAGTCTATTGCTTTTAACCCCGTTTTGACCTTCATTATCCAGCACAGTAAGCTCATGGAGAGTATTTCGCATTTCCCCAATCTTTTTAGGAATATTTCCAAAAACACCTTTACTCCATTTCCTCAAGGCATTGGAGCATTGTTGAAGCCTTGTAGCAAGTCCACTTGGTGAGTGCAGGTCTGAACAGCCACTCCAAACCTCCTTAATGACTTCCTTGCAATCAGCCCTTGTAGTCCACATGGCCTCAAAATGAAATCTATAATTCTTTCGACGCCTCATGGAACCAGGCTCAAACAAAAGGAGGGGGCCATGGTCAGATGTGGTGTCTATGAGGTGGTGTACCTGGATAGTACAGAAATGTTATATCCATTCAGTTGTTGCTAAGGCTCGATCAAGCCTCAAATAGACCATGTCCTCCCCTTCTTGTTGGTTGCACCAAGTAAAGTCCACGCCACGGTAGCCCATATATTTTAAACCACATCTGTTAATAACACTTCGAAAGTTTTCCATTTGATTTTGAGGCCTTGGGGGACCACCTTTCTTTTCCTGAATTGAGAGAATCTCGTTAAAGTCTCCGAAGCACAGCCAAGGCAAGCTGAATTGTTGGTTTAGAGCGTCAGGGAAATTCCAAGATTCATTACGATGATGAGTTTCGGGATGCCCATAAAATCCTGTAATTCTCCACTGAAATCCAGACACTTCCTCTATTATTACAGCATCAATATGATGCCGTGAGTAGCTCTTAATTTCAAGGTTCACATATCTTTTCCACAACATTGCTAATCCACCCCCTTTACCCTCTCTTTGCACATAGAAACCATTTTCAAAACCAACTTTAATTCTAACTTTTGTCATACCTGAGTTCTTTTTCTTTGTCTCTGTTAAAAATACCACCATGGGATCCCACCGCCGCACCAATTCCCGCAGCGCTCTAACTGATAGTGGGGTCCCAATCCCTCGGCAGTTCCAGCTTATGGCGATCATCGTTCTTGGCGGTGCTGTCCTGCAGCCACCGCCGTTTCCATGGTTTGATGCTCATCAGAGAGAAGAAGTTCATCACGAGGCTTCTTAGGCACCCTTCCTTCCAGCACTTCCAGCTTTTCTATTTCACTCCCACGTTTAGTTCCAAGCCCAATATTACAGTCACTCATAATGGTATCTTCAGATGGGTCCTTCCCTCTAGCTAATTTCTTTAACTTAGTTTTGGTCCTGGGCTTGCTTTCTTTATTTTTGCTCATATCCAAAAGGCCCACTACATCCTTTGCTCCAAGAGACAAAACTGGCTTTATTGGGCTCGTCACTTCAGGCTTATCACTCCCTTTTGGTTTTTGTTGGCCCACCACCGAGTTCTCATCTTCATTGGCTTTTCCTTTGCCCTTCGCTAATGCCAAGATAGAGGCGTTGTGCTGGTCATTGCCTTTCCTTTCCTTGAGCAGGTAAACAACTGTGTTGTCCTATTTGGTGGACTGACCCGCCACCTAACTCCTTGTTACATCATCATCACCTAGCACATCCATATTATCAGCAATCTCCGGCCCTTGATTCCTGTTCATAGTTTGACTTCCTCCATTGCTGTCAGCCGTTGGATTCATTGTACTATCTCTCACCCTTTGTGATCTCAACCTGACACCCTCGCTCCTATAAGGGTAGCCATCCACCTCGCCGGACTTTACCCTTTCTTGGTTTCGACTGTAGCCACCATTTGCCTGGATCCAACTCCCATACTGTCGTTCATCTGGTTGTTCATCTTGTGGTATTGGACAATGCTTGTCATCATGGCCAATCTTCCCACAAGTATAGTAGATTGTTAGGAGCCTTTCATATTTGAAGGTAACCCATATCCTTTCTCCTTCCAAGTTGGACATGTAACCACCTCTACGAAGCGGTTGATCAAGTTTCAGTGCCACACGAACTCTCATAAATTTTGCCTGTCTCGTCTGCCATGATCTCCGATCCGTTTCAATATAGTTGCCTATCCTCCTTCCAATATCCCTCCCTGTTTCTTATGCCATTAGCTCGAAGGGTAAACCCCAGATTTGAACCCAAAAAGGGGAGTGCGTGAACACAATATTTGCTGCAGAAAGCCCTTTTTTCCATCGGCATAGCAGGAGTATGTTATTATCAAAGTTCCATGGTCCATTTCTTTCGACCCATTCCAACTGATATTGCGAGCTGAACTTGAACTAGAGTACTCCGTTTCCCACCTCCATTATCCTTAAATCCGATCCCATCTTCCATGCCGCCCTTAGTGTGCTTTTCAGAGCACGTTGATTTTGTTGCCTATTCGACAAGAGTTTTCCAAAAAAACTTAAAGAGCACTCCTCCATAAGATCGGCTCTGCCCTGTGTTGTGATTTGAATGTCCTTTTCTTCTTCCTTGGTTAGTTGTAGGTTTCGTAATCCACTAAGGAGATCTTGCTTCCTGCTGAAACATATGCTAATAAACTTCTAACTAAGTGTGTAAGTAATACAGGATGAAAAAAATTTCCAAAGCAAAGTAGACACAGGGGAGGAAGAGACTCTTACTTGAGAGAGAAAAAGGCTCCTACCAGGGGAGAGCTTTTTTTTATAGACACATGGTTCATTGGTTTTAGTTTTACATTAATAATAATAATAATAATGATAGGCTACAATTTTGTTATAACTTTTGTTATAACTCGTTCATGTGATAAGTCGTGAATGGTAAAGCTGTGAACTCACCATTTTTACTCCATAGTTCATGACTTGCTACGAGCAAGTTGCCACAAAAGTTGCGGTTCTAAAATTTTCCTATATATATATATATATATATATATATATATATATATATATATATATAGACATACACACACACACACATAGAAAAAAGAGTCTCTACACTGCCTATACAAGAAAAACCATCTCAACTCCCAAACACCAGCAAAATGGAAACCCCAATTTCTCTCATTGACTCTCTTTCATTTGCATCACTCTAAATTACTAAAGATCACAACAATCAATCATGAGTTCAACTTTGAAAGACCAAGGTGTTTGTAGTTGTACTTGTACAAGGTATTATCTCCTTAGATTACTGCAAGAATGTGCCGAAAACAATATCAAATCTTGTTATCAAGCCAAATAACTCTCTTCTAAATCTTCCCCTTCAGTTTTTGATAAGAAGAATTGCTCAAAGGAGGAGTCCATGGGAAAAATCATGGACTTAAATTGCTGTGGTCCTAGCACAACCAAGTGTTAAATTGCTGTGTAAAATCAGTAGTGAGTGTTTATTATACCAATTATGTGTGAAAATATGTCCTCTTATTTCAATGCACTTGAAAAAAAAAAAATTGCTTCCAATTCATTTGTTTTTGAGCTTCAATCTGTTTTTGGTCTGCAATTTTTGGGTGTGTTTTCATTGATCCAAAAAAATTATAATGTTTTATTTAATCCATAACCTTTTAAGCCTTATTCTTATTGTTTTAGCTAAAAAAAAGTCAAGTTCAAATCTCCCTTGTCTTTCAAATGGAGATTTCTACATCTGGTGTAACTCTAAGCAATATTACACTAACCAATAATTTTTAATTGAATGCAAATTTTGACAAATCCACTGTTAGATTACATTATCTTTGTATATTCTCTATGCTTGCAAAATTTCAAAGTGATCAAAGATTAATAGCCATGTCATTGATCAATTATTTAAATTTAAGTTTTTGCAGTTTGAAATAATGCATAAAAGATTCGTTTGTGGATCAAATGGTAAATTACATTTGATTGACATGAAATTTGACATGCATTTTAACAACATATAAAACATGTAATTCAATGGTTGGATTTTCAAAATATGAATTCAATAATAAGTTATCGAGTGGTGTAACATTGCTTAGAGTTACACCAGGTGTAACTTGAACCTAACCCTATATATATATATATATATATATATATATATATATATATATATATATATATATATATATATATATATAGAGAGAGAGAGAGAGAGAGAGAGAGAGAGAGAGAGAGAGAGATGGGTTCAAGTTATACTTGGTGTAACTCTTGTAAAGTTACACATTTTTAACACCGTAGATTTGTAAGTGATGTAATGGCTAAAAAAATATCATTAAATGCTATTACTTTCCATCTCATTCATAATTAATACTAGTATTTTCTCAAGCAGAGTTTAAACGTTATTAATTTTCTATGATTAGTTGGAGCTAACATATCATGCGGCCATCCAAAACTAGTTATTTGCACGACTTGGTTGAAGTGGTATTAATAATAAAGGCAAAATTTAGGTACAATACCGTAGGTTCCTCACTTAAAATTTTAATATCTGCCCAATTTAATAACCCAATCAAACTTCTTTAAAACTATTTTTTTTCCTTCTCCCTTCTTTTTCCTATATTGCAAATTGCAAGAGAACCCATTGGCTTAAAATCTCCAGTTGCCTCTAATTGATGAAGCTAAAAATGTTCATCGGGAGCTTCTCCCTCATTTTCTCAGTAACCAAACAGGAAAGATCAAAAAATAAAAGTCAGATCTATTGGGTTTCATAGATCAGAAAAGAAGAAAGAATCATAGATCAAAAAGAAGAAAGGAAACAGATACACATACATACACACACCGAGAGAGAGAGAGAGAGAGAGAGAATCATAGATCAGAAAAGAATAAAGAATCATAGATCAGAATCATAGATTAGAAACGAAGAGAGAATCATAGATCAGAAAAGAAGAAAGGAAACAGATACACATACATACACACACCAAGAGAGAGAGAAATAATCATAGATCAGAAAAGAAGAAAGAATCATAGATCAGAAACAAAGAAAGCCTCACAGATCAGAAAAGAAGAAGGAAACAGATACACATACATACACACACACACACCCAGAGAGAGAGAGAGAGAGCAAATCATAGAAAAAAAAAGAATCATAGATCGAAAACGAAGAAAGAATCATAGATCAGAAACGAAGAAAGCTTCATAGATCAGAAAAGAAGAAAAAAACAGATACATATACATACACACTGAGAGAGAGATAGAATCATAGATTAGAAAGGAAACAGATACACATTGAGAGAGAGATATGAGATTTTTTTTTTAACGCCATTTTCTTGAGGTGTTAATTTGGACGGATGTCGAAATTTTAAGTAAGGAACTTAAAGTACTGTACCTAAGTTTTGCCCTAATAGTAATATTTAACTATCATCCATTTTAAACTTAGGCTAAATTATAAGTTGTATCTGGTAATTTTGCATAAAATTAAATTTAGTTTTGTAATTTATCTTGTTCAAATTATTCCTCCAAGTATTAATTTTATTCAACTTAATTCTTTATTAGTCTCCATTACAATTGTCTCATTAGTGACCACAAAAACAATGTGATTTTGATTTTTTTTTTTGTTTCTTTAAAAATATGACAAATTAATATAATACTTTTTCTGGGTTCACTTCTTTATGTTTGGTTCATAAGTTATGCACATTAATTAATCATAATGCACGTAACTACTTTGAGTAGCATTATAGTGAATTTACACCAATGAGCAAAAGTGTTATTAATGAATTATTGGACAGGATCTGAATATTGAATAGGGATGGCAATGGGGCGGGGCGAGGCTGAAGGATAAGGTCTTCATCCCCGCCCTGCACAGTTTTGTCTGTCTCCATCCCTGCTCCACCTTGCTCTGCATGACGGGAAAAACTTTCTCACCCCATCCTCACCCCTTAGGGCCCGCGAAGCCTTGTCCCACCCCGTAAAACTCTACTTTTTGTTAATTTTCCCTACAACTAGTACAAGTTTTTTAATGAAACTTATTTCATTAATAAAAATATACTTGAAATTACAACTAAATTTATCTTATCAAATCAAATCAATTTTTAGAAAAAATTAAATAATATATCCAAGTATTTAACAAGACAATAAAAAAAAAAATCTCATAGTATAACATATAACAAAATAAAGACAGAGAACCACATTAGGTAAAATAAAATAAGCTAATATTAATATGTTTGTTTAAATAGTAGGGTTTTAGGGTATGAAAAATTTACAATTATAACCCTTAGCAACGCGGGGCGGGATGGGGCGGAGCGGGACGGGGTTAAAAAGTCTAAATCCATCCCCACCCTGCCTTGTGGTACAGGGCTAAAATCTTGCCCCATCCCCACTCCACCACCTTTGCAGGGCAAGGAAAACCTACGCGGGGTGAAGCGGGGAGAGACGGGTTAAGCGGGGTGAGGCAGGGCAAAATTGTCATTCCTATGTTGAACAACGTGTCGCTTTATCACTTTTACTTGCGGTGAATATTTATGTAGGAGTGATTGAAAAATTGGTTTGAGAGGCAGGCCAGCTCTACTAGCAGCGAATAAAGCGATCGCCTAAGGCTCCAAGTAGAAAAAGGCCCCTAAATTTTAACCAATAGAGCAATTTCTTAATTATTGTAATGGTATTAATTAAGTCCAAATACTAGCCAATAAATAAAATAATGTTTTTTTATGAAATTAAAAACAAGAAAAAGAGAGAGAAAAATGCTATGTCAACAATATTTTTCACAATAAATTTTAAGTGCTAAGTTGTTACTGTCTGTTATTAGCGGGCAAAAAAGTAATTTTAATGGTGAGTTCAAATTAGAATTTGTAGCAACTTAACATTTGGAATTTGTTGTAAAAATATTGTGAATATAGCATTTTCACAAAAAAAAAAAGAGCAATACATAAAGAATTTCACAATATTTTTCATAACAGTTGAGTTAGCAAATTTTTACTATTTTTCATCTATATCTATTACTAACATCACTTTTTTATTTATCACTACTAATCTGTTATATCAATAGCTATAAAAAAATTTTATCAATTTTTTTGTGTATAAATTTTCTAAAGAAAAAAAAATCTTCATGGTTAATCAGTAATTTTGCATAAAAAACAAGATAATAGAATTGAAGTAATATTAAATATGAATTTTTTCTTTTAAAATTCATATTTAAATATATAAAAAACCTTAAATTAGTTTTTGTCTAAGGCCCCAAATGTATCAAGCCGCCGTGGTGTAATGTATTATTACATTTATATCTTAACATCTTTTATATGATACGTGCAAAGCTAAATTGTATTCCTAAACTTTGTAAGAACATATTTATGTCAGAAAGTTTATATGCTACTAAGATTTTTTTTTAGCTTAGCAGCATTGCTTGATCTTATTTACAGGAAAACCACGGTTCAAATCCACCTTCCTTGCCTACTTGTTTAAACGATTGAATTATCCACAAAAAAAAAAAAAGAAAAAAAAAAGGCAACTTTATTGATGTGAGTGGGTCTACATATACCATTGCAGAGTTGACAAACATCTTAGTAGTTAGTAGTTACACCGCAAGCAAATTCCTCAAAGCATTATTCTAGCACATCCCAGCATTGAAACTTTGGGAGGATATTACTGTATCTAACTGAGCCTGAGAAAGGGTCACCAAATGTGATGTACCATGCATGCCACAAGAATTCATGCTTCCAATTTGGGTGTGAAGAAGGCAGAACACTTCTACAGACTACTGTAGCTCCCGCGAGTGAGAGAAGATATTCGAAAGAATTAGCAGCTTCATTTTGCTTTTATATCAATCTTTTTAAGAAGTCACTTTACAAACCTGTTGCTTTCTTCACAGTAGTACTATTCCCTTTATCTGAGGTATACGATCTTCAACGTAACTTGGAGGATTTTTTCTGTCCTCACCATCCAAAATTTTGCTGAGCTTTCTGATATTTGCGCTTCAACAATCACAATGTAGTGTTAAACTTTGAACTTTTGATCTACAAAGTTTGGGTGCATGCACATTGTTTCTTTGGGCCTTAAAACTTGATTCTTCGGTGTGTTTGGTGCATGCACATTGTTTCTTTGCGCCTTGTGTTATTTAGGGTTTGTTTGAGATCCGCTTATTTTGCTGAAACTGAAAACTTTTTGTTAAAAGTATTATAGATAAATGTTAAAATTAGCTAAAATAGTAGAGTGAGACCCATGAATAGTACCAAAAAGTGCAGTGAGGCCCATGATAAGCTGAATAGTAAAATAAACTGCAAAAAAAGCTATCCAAATGGACACTTAGTGATATCTAGTTGGGTCCAGTACCTAATCTTGATTCTTCAGTGTAGGGAGAAATTAAATGAAAGAAGATGATACTCGTGGTCCTATTTTCTTGCAACAATGCTATGCATGTATTTGTTTCTTGAGTAAAGGTTAATAATTTGCATTTATTATAATTTTAAAAAATATATATATAGATTTTTTTTATACCACCACACGCCTTGGGTGCAATAGTCACTCCACAAGTATCAGTGCTTGTGGGGCGTGGGGGAAAAAGCTGGGGAAAAAAATACTAAATTTTAAGAATTCTCTTTTTGAATTCAAAATAAAATTTTTTATTTGATATTTATGGTTTTATTTCTAAATGAAATTACCCTTCATAAATTATGATATTTTTAAACCACATAAAAGTCTAGTTAAAAAAGGGGAATTCTCTTATATATACACACACACACACACACATTTGGGGCTAATTATTTCCTATTTAATTGTCGCTCCCCCTCCCCCAATTTTTTCATTGAATATTAGAGAAATAAATTTTGAATTCTATGAATTCTTTAAGGCTCCGCTTGGGAGTTTATAAGGGAAGGGAATGGAATGGAATAGAATGATTATAAGGGATTGGAAAGGAATGGAATGGAATGGAATGGAATGGAATGTATTTAAGTAAGGGAAATGAATGGAAAAGAATGAAATTAAGTAACCTTGATTGGATATTTTAAAATAAAGGAATGTAAATGAATGAAAATGAATGGAATGTAAGTAATCTTGTTTAGGAGTAATATGGAGGGAATAGAATGAAATCATTTTATGACAATATTACTATTAGACCCCTATTTTAAAATAAAGGGTTGAATATATAGGAGTATTTTGGGAGTTTTAGTAAAACATTCATTAAATCTAATTTCATTCCCTCGCATTCCTCCCAATTTTAGGGGGAATGAAAATTTGAGATTTTAAGGAAATAGAGAGGAATGAGTGTTTCCTCCTATCCATTCTATTCCCTCTCACTTAAACTCCCAAACAAGGGAATGGACTTTTCACTCCCAAACAAGGGAATGAACTTTCCATTCCCTCCATTAAAACTCCTAAACAAAGGAAGAGAAGAATATTCTAAAATTATTCTTTTCATTCCATTCCATTCCCTACTTCCAAGCGGAGCCTAAAAGTAAGGCAATGAGAGACATGTATCCAATTTTTTAGATAAGTTGTTATACTCTTAAAATACTTTTAGAATTAGATTGATTTAATTTAAGGAATAAAATGGATGTCAAAATTTGACGTATTTAGATTAATATTTTACTTTGATTATGTGTGAGGTCATGTCCTTTTATTTCAATGCATTTAAAAAATAAAATTTGCTTCTAATTGATTTGTTTATATATATATATATATATAGAGAGAGAGAGAGAGAGAGAGAGAGAGAGAGAAATGTTTTTATTATATTTTTACAATAAATTATAAATGATGGGTTGTTACGGGTTATTATTGATGGGCAAAAAAAAAATTCACTGGTAAGTTTAAATTAGAAAGAATAACAATTTACAACTTATGATTTGTTGTAAAAGTGTTATAAATGTAGCACAGTAGATAAAATGGATCGTTATATATATATAAAGAGAGAGAGAGAGAGAGAGAGAGAGAGAGAGAGAGAGAGAGAGAGAGAGATGTTTTCACAACACTTTCATAATAAAATATAAGTGACAGAATGTTATTGATGGGAAAAAAAATTTCGTTGGTAAGTTTAAATTAAAACAAATAACAACTTACCACCTATGATTTGTTATGAAAGTGTTGTGGACATAGCACAATAGATAAAATAGATCGTGGACTATTAGGAGAAATTACACTTTACTACCCTAAACTATACCCAAGATTATATTTTGCCTTCTAAACTTTTCGAATGCACATTTTGCACCCTAAACTATGATCATTGTTATACTTTGCACCCCCAATGTTAAGTTTTTTGTTAATTTGGATGAAAAAACATGATATCATGTAAAAAAACTCAATCGCCCCTCTTCTCAATCCCTTAAAAACAAAGAAGAAATTACACTTTACCACCCTAAACTATACTTTTGATTACACTTTACGCCCTAAACTATACTCTTGATTACAATTTACACTTTACCATCTTAAACTATACTCTTGATTACACTTTACGCCACAAACTTTAGATTTCCATCATAATAGGGGAAATTACATTTTATCATCTTAAACTAGACCCCATATTACACTTTGCATCATAAAATTTTCGAATGTACATTTTGCACCATAAATTATGATCATTGTTACACTTTGTACCCCCAAATTAAGTTTTCTATTAATTTGGATGTAAAAACAGGACATCATGTAAAAAAACCCAATCGCCCATCTTCTCAATCCCTTAAAAATAAAGAAGAAATTACATTTTACCACCCTAAACTATACTCTTGATTACACTTTATACCGTAAGCTTTAGATTTCCATCCAAGTTAACGGCAAACTTAATGTTGGGGTGCAAAGTGTAACAAGGGACATAATTTAGGATGCAAAACGTGTATTCGAAAAGTTTATAGTGCAAAATGTAATATAGAGTATATTTAAGATGGAAAAGTGTAATTTTCCCGGATTATTAGAAACCTATAAGCTTAACAAAAGTAATTACTCGGTTTAATTTGCATCATAGTAGGTCAGATAAATGAACCTGAATACTGTTTTTTTTGAAAAGATAAATGAACCTGAATACAATTCTCTGGATAAGCATGCCAAAAGGATCAAACTGGCTTTGATACGGACATAAATATCTATATAAGCTATATAATAATATAATATAAACATTTTTATATTTCTAATGGACTTATTCTAATGGTATCATGCATGAAAGTTCTTAAAAACCCATATTTTTCACATTATAAATATATATATATATATATATATATATATATATATATATATATATATATATTGGCTTTTAAATTACATATTGTCAAGATTGTCATAATCGGAATCTTACGTAGGATTATGAGGGGTAAGTGGGATCGTGTATAGTAAGATGGGATCGTGGATTGTAAAATTTTATATTATTTGAGAAAAAAAACACAAAACAAAACGCATTGGTATGTTAAATAATCACATAAATTATACATAAATTACAAATAGATGTAGTGATGTATGGTAATGTAATTATCATATATCCCTACATTCATTTGTAAGCATCATTTAAAGAGGCCAAAAATCTCAAAACATGACACTCTATCTCTCTACCTTAGAATAACAAAACTTGATCTATTGAGATGTTTTTTTATTTGGGTCAAACTGAGCTTTCTGTCAAGTTAAAAAAGATTACAAAAAACTAGGATCATTTAGGATCGTTAGAATTGTAAAATCCTACTGATCTTGAACGATCACAAAGATCCTTGAAAGACCAGGATCAAATTGGGAAGGTGTGATTGTAAAATCGTAGGATACAAATCGAGATTTTTTTTTGTTTTTTTTTGCTTTCGCATAGTGTATCCTCAAAACTTTCAACTAGAGTCTAATTATTGTTCGCGTTAGGTAGGCCCACGAAGAGGTAAAGCACTGGCCCAATAAATTCTTTTCAAAGTGCAGGTAGCAGGACTCGAACTAGGGAGCATACTTAGTCGAGTCCAGCACAAGCACCTTGAAACCAAGAGTCCAACCAACTCGGCCAACCCCTTGGGTTCAAAATGAGATTTTGACAACCATGCATATTGTGGTTAATATCTTTTTCTTTTTAAATAAAAAATTCATTAGAATTTACCTTTTTTTTAAGGATAAAGTAGACCAAAACCAAATAAAATTATTTATATATTAATATTCTCTAATCAAATTCTAATTAAATTAAGTATATTTTTTTACACAAGTTCTCTCATTAACTTTTTATGTATTAATGCTTCCTAAATGAGTATGTATCATATGTAAATATTTGTTTGTTGAATTCCCCCTTCATTAATCAAATTAATTATTAACTAGTATAACTTGCCCATACGGTTCACACTCTTAAAAGCTATCATGATTTTTTAGTGGAGTTTGTGGTGAGTAGTGTGCTTTTATGTTAGAATCTCATTCGTATTTCTCTTGTGTGTGTGTGTGTTTCTCAAAATATTAACTATTAACTAGTGATTACACTAACTCAAACCAACTTCTTGTTCAAAATGTGTCCACCATAGTTATCCTTAACTGCAGCAGAAATAGAATCTCAAAATTACTTTTTCTATGTTTTAGTTTTTCCCTTTTCTTTTAGCACTTAAATTTTGACACATTTGGTTCCTTTTCTACGCTAATATTTCCGGGATCTTGGTTGCTTTTCCACTGAGAAGGTCTAAAGTCTGTTCTCCGTGATTTATTTTCAAGGTTTGTTTTATGAAATTTTAAGTAAAACCATATATAAAATCTTTAACATTCTGTCAAGCATACTACCTAAAAAAGAAAAACAAAAGGACAATTTTTGTCTAAAAGGGTAGGATTTAAAATGCAGTGGTAGAATTCAAATTAAATAGACCCTAACAACTGGAAAGCCCTTTAAAATTAGATCATAGCCAGGAACACAGTGGGTAGAACTTTAAAGGGACTTAATACTTTCTTACTATACATCATAATGTCAACTTTATCTCAATTTAGAGTCATCACAACTCAGCAGAAAAGGCGAAATTGCTTGGACCCTATTCATTGTGTATTATAAGAACCAAGGAGTTATTTCAATTGACAAATATATGATGGGCTAAACACATGCTAAACGAATAATGCTTAGTACTTTGATATTGTTTTATACCTGAAACAAAAAATCTTTTAAAAATCAAGATAATTATGATTTGAAAAGAAATAATTTGGATTGTAGTTTATCATAATTTTGTTTTGGAAAGAGTTACTTTATTATTCTTTCTTTCGACCACAGGATCATCATTGTGTTGTTTTTTCATTTATAATGGGCAGTGCTGTCTCTTTTTTCTCTCTTCCTGTTAGTAAGAAAAGTATGCTATTATGATTATCTTCTTTATAACAGTTGAGGTGACATATTACGGTTGTTGCAAAATAAAAAATGTATAAATATTGAATTTATGTGAAAATAGTATTACATCAATCACAAGTTCACAACTTACTAAAATTATGAAAAAGTGGTAAAAAGTAATTGTACATTGTACTTTTTTTCTTTTTTTTCTTCTTAATAATTTGGTAAAATTCGCATGACAACAGCCATTTAAAAAAAAGAGTTTTTTGAGATAGGAGAAAAAAAGAAAGAAAGAAAGAGATGATGACCCTACTACAACATTGTGTGATTGATTGTCTTTGGTAATTATCTATTCTTTTAAAGTAATTAATTACCTGCGCTTTTAGTACATGATCCTCGTCAATCATACTAGTTTCATAAACATGCCTATTTCCTTCATGACTCCTGATTTCAGCCGTAGCCAACAAGGCAGCAGTTATGCAACCACAATTTGGCAAAACGAGACCAACATAATTTAAAGGTAATTTTTTTTGGATGGAAAAAGGTAAAATTTGAAATATGAGAGAGAGAGAGAGAGAAAGAGAGAGAGATTATATGATTAAAAAAAAAACAATAAAATAGGAGTGATATTTAGTGAACTTGTCATTGACTTATTAAAATGTAGCAATCAATTGGATTTCACCCTTGATAAGAGGTTATAGATGACAAGTAATAACTATCACCCTTGCATATATTCTGTACACACTCTTTTATTCCTATACGCAATCACAATTTCTATTATAATTATGAAATCATAAAATTGTGCTTTGAAAACATGATTTCACACTTTTAATTGAAATCACGTTTTCAAAATACAATTTTAAATGACATGGCATTGTGTGTTCCACACACACGGTGTGTAACTATCATTGCTCATTACATATTACCATTAAATTGACAAATTAAGGATATGGATTGTTTCGACTCACCACGTGTTTACACTTGGTTTGACTTCTCTGCCAACCTGAATTTAGTTTGGGGAGTTGAATTTGCCATCTTTGTTTGGACAAATTGTAAAGAAGGCTAGGGGTGCATTCTAGTACAACATATCACATAACAAACCTATAAAAGGAGGTAAAACTGTGTGGCCAGCTCACAAAACACAGGCAAATCATGATGTTAGATTTAGAATAAGGTAGTTGTGACTAGTGTAATGAAGGAGAAAGAGTCGTGCACTTAGGAAGTCATGGAAGCGTATCAATGTATCTGTTGAATATGTTTGAAGGTTTGTGTGAATGCAGGAAAGCACCTGAATGCAAATATAATTTTATGTATTTCTCTATGTCTCCTAAGGTCTAATCCCCTAAACATTGAGTTCCTCTTTCATTTTATAAATTTTAGAGTCCCTAAAAATTTTGCAAAGTGAGAGAAAACTTGTGGTATCTGTTGGGCATTAATATTTTACTGGCTTTGAGCAATGAAAGCTTGAAAGGAGTAGGTTGTGGTTTTCCTCAAGGTTTAGGCTACCAGGTCGCCAAAGACCATTTAAATTGCTTCTCTGAAAGAAAATTGACTGTCCTAATTTGCTGAATTAGAGGATTATGACAATCAACATTTTGATTGAATCCTGTATTGGGAGCAAAAATGTATGTCAAATATATTCGTATATGAGTTAATTGAATAGATTTTTGGTTCTTCCATGAGTGACGGGCTTTGTACATTGAACTCAACATGGGCTTTATTTTTCTTCAAGTGTTTAAAGCCTAGTATAGAGACTTTTCATAGGCCCAAAATTGGTGCGAAATGACTCTTTTGCCCACCAATCCACATCTCCAATTTAGACTTTTCATGTGGGCTTGGTCAACACAGTAGGCCTTATCTGGCCATGTTCCCAGCATAACTTTTTTAACTCTAAAGGCCGAAATAGTGGGTCTTTGGGTTAGACCTTGTGAGCCCAATTTTTTAACCAGTAAGAGCATTCGGCCGAATGCATGGGCTTCTTTCGAATGTTTGCGGGCCTGAGTTTTTCTGGAAAGATTGAGCTTGTGGGCTCATTTCATTTGTAACTCCAAAATGCCCAAGAGGGATCAACAGGAAAATTAAGCCCCCACAAAATCACTCACTAAAACTTGCAATCAACATATTACAAGAATTTTATGAAGTTTAAGTTAGGAGGCTTGTCCTGCATGTTTCTGAGTTGTAACTTAGATCTCCAAGCCCTTCTGTTCCAAGAGGTCCATGACTCTTAGTACCATCTAGGTTCATAGTATTTATACATCTATGGAGGCAAAAGGTCAAGTATTCTGGCCTCTTTTTGAATTCTAATATATTGGAGCATTTTTTTAATAAAAAAAATGATAGAAGATACACAAAATAATTTTTTTATTTTATTTTTGTTGAGATTTGATACAAAACAGAAAGTAAATAAAAATATATGAAGAGAATATAAATATGCTATTCATTATTGACGTGTCTATAAAAAAAAATTATAGAAGATACACAACGGAAGAAAATAAAAATATATGAAAGACAATATAAATATTGTATCCATTATTGACATGTCCCAAAGCATCGGGATAGTGTTCAACTTTCCAATGAGTGATAGATCTCTTTCTCTTTTCATCATCTTTTAAGTTTTAATTGCAAACAATTTTAATTTATTGTCCAAGATTATTTGATGGGAGAAATTATTAGGTCTACTGAGAGGATTGCAAAAGTGTTCCTCTTGGTCATTCTAACCAATAAAACACCGTTATTTATGTAAACGTGACATTACTTAGCGGTTTTTTTTTTTTCTTCTTCAAATTCTTATGCTGATTAAGAATCTGACTCATGCATTTATATAAGTGGCATTATTATATTGGTTGGGAGAACTACTTCAATCGCTCTTATGGTGAACCTAATAATTTCTCATTTGATGGACGAGTTGTGAAAATGAGGCTTATTTTGTTAATGTGTGCCTTAAGGGCATACAATAATTTTCATTTTTGGAAAAGATTTTCTTGAAAATTGAAAAAGTATTAACAGCTTTTTCAATTTTCGAGAAAATATTTACAAAAATAAATAGTTAAATGTGTGCTCTTAAGACATAGATTAATCGGACCTATAAATGCCATTTATTTCCGAGCTATGTTTATGATTTGATTGCCACATAAATTGTTTGCGGTAGATATGGGGCCTTGAGTTCAGAGCCTATTTGGTCTAGAGCCAAACTAGCAACAATATTCCCTCTGCATCACTTTGGGCCTATAACCGATGTTATGTAATAGGAATGTTACGGCTGCTTTCTATTTTAGTCAACTTTATTGGATTTTGCATCTCCCTAACTTGGTATTAAAAAAAAAAAACCATTCAGTTTCTTGAAAGAACTAATAATATATATAAAAAAAAAAAAAATCTGCCCTACCCTGAACAAGATAAATGAAAAAAAAGTAGAACACATAGTTGCTAATTATTCAAAATAGCCAATGAGTCATAAAAGTTGCCAGTTTAACATATACATTATTCCAAAATGATGAAATGATTTTTCTAGTTACAGAGTATACTCATCAAAAAAATAGAAGAAAAAGAAGTCAACAATTTCATTTTAGTTTTGTATGATAATACGATATTGATAAAACACCAATGAACAAAGCAACAAATAGATAAGCAACACATGAAAAGAAAACAAGTAGCCCCTGCCTGTGTAGATTTTCGAGGTGTCATCTACAAGAGAGTTTTCAGATTTTCGTTCAACACCACTTCAATTCTCACCAAGGCCGCCTAATAATTATGGCAATAGGCAAGCAGAGTAGAGCAGGACATTCTCATTTCTCAGAAGAAGTGGCATGGTAGAACAGCCATCCATTCAAACAAGGCTCTCAAAAAATAAGTTTCAGCTGTTGGAGAGTTTTTACTTTTGCAAGGCTTGTTCTTCTAGAATTAATTCTCCCAAATTGATCAGGAATGACTTGAATAAAGCATGAAAGTGAAAATCTTTCTAATGATAAAATTTATGAATGGATTTGAGTTTTTTTTAAACTCTAGTTTTGAAATTATTAGGTGTAAGATATTATTTTAAATCTAGAACATCATAAGTGTTTGTTTTGGTCCTTACAACTTAATTTATAATGGGTTTTTAAATTTATATGAAGCAATTTATATTAGAATTTTTTTTAATTCATTAATCTTAAATTCACAAATTTATAAACAACCTTATGAAATTGTGTATCATGTTGCAATTAGGGTGGAAAAACATTACAATGTGAATTTTGTTCCATGTTAATACAATTCTTCAAAGCCTAACTTTTAACTTAATCATTGGAGTGGTTTTAGGATCACAAACTATTTCACAACTTCTTTGCTACAACTTTGTCCTGACAGATTGTAAATGGTTGTTTATCACTTACATATTGACCTACAATTTTTTCTCCGTCACTTATACTTTGCCACATCATAATTATGACAGGAATTTGTTCTTACAACTAAAATTTATAATGAGTTGTTAAATTTATATTAGAAATTGTTTTTTTAATTATTTAATTTTATATTCTCAAATCTAAAAACAACCTTATGGAATTATGCACTACGTTGCAAATAGGGTGGCAAAATAGGATGATGTGAATTTTGTTTCATTTTAATAAAATTCTTTAAAGTCTAACTTTTGCCTTAATAATTAGAGTGTTTCTAGAACCACAAATTATTTTACAATTTTTTTTATCACAATTTTGTCATGACAGACTATAAGTGGTTACTTATCATTTATATATTGGAACTATTATTTTTTCTCCAACACTTATACTCTGCTACATCATAGTTGTGGCAAGAATTGATTCTTACAACTGAAATTTATAATGTGTTGTTAAATTTATAAGAAGTAATTTATATTAGAAATTGTTTATTTTTAATTTTAATTTTTCTATATAAATTCTGAAATCTAAAAACAACCTTATGGAAATGTGTAAAACGTTGCAAATAGGGTGGCACTAGGACAATGTGAATTTCGTTCCATGTTAGTACAATTCTTCAAAGTCTAACTTTTGCTTTAATCATTGGAGTGTTTCTAGAACCACAAATTATTTTATAGCTTCTTTTTCACAATTTTGTTGTGGCAGACTATAAGTAGTTACTTATCATTTATATATTGGCTTGCTATTTTTTTATCCATTACTTATATTCTGCCACACCACAGTTGTAGCAAGAATTGGTTCTTACATCTAAAATTTATAATGGGTTGTTAAATTTCTATGAAGTAATTTATATTAGAAATTGTTTTTTAAAGTTCTTTAATTTTAAATTCTCAAATCTATAAACAACCTTATGGAATTGTGTACCACGTTGCAAATATGGTGGCAAAATAGGATGATATGAATTTGGTTCAATGTTAATATAATTCTTTAAAGTCCAACTATTGTCTTAATCATTGAAATGGTTCTACGATCACAAACTGTAAGTGGTTGTTTATCACTTATATATTTACCTATCATTTTTTATCCACCATTTATATTCTGTCATGTCATAGTTGTGGCAAGAATTACAATAGGATGTTAAATTTATATTAAGTAATTTATATTAGAAATTATTTTTTAAAATTATTTAATTTTAAATTCTCAAATTTAAAAACAACCTTATGGAATTGTGTATCACATTGCAAACAAGGTGGCAAAATAGGATGATTTCAATTTTGTTCCATGTTAATACAATTTTTCAAAGCCAGCTTTTGCCTTAATCATTGAAGTGGTTCTAGGACCACAAACTATTTCACAATGAAAGCATGATAGGCCCACGTACTTGATCCATAAAGTAAAGAAGTCATCAATGTGAGAGAATTGAAAACAACTAGACAGCAGGCTTAGTACACAACAAAGTCATTTGTCTTTTTTTTGCTAACCACAACAAAACAAAGTCATTTGTCGTACCATTATTGAGAGTAAATATCATTCTAGAGCATAACTTGTCTCTTATGATCATATGAAATTTGAGAGCAATCAGAGCTATAAAAGTAGGGAAGGGCTTGTGTCCACTATAGACCGACCTTTCTAAAGGTCCGAAATAACCCAGAAAGGCAAGAACGTTATGGACCATACATTATGATTTATGAATAGTGCAATTCTTTAAACTTTATGAACCATGCATTAATTGTGCAATTCTTCAACTACCTTGAATTGTTTTTGATACAAACTATAGCTTGAATTGTTGGAATTCTTGAAATTGGTAGAAATCAAAGTTTCGAAGCCACTGAAAATACCAATCATTTTTCTTGTTCTCACTGTTAACTGTTAAGTCTTTGCATAAGTCACAAACATTATACACGTGCTCCCAGGAACATCCAAAAAGTAGTTGGGGTTAGAGCATCTCCATGAGTTTGTTTAAATTTTTGTACGGTTTAAATAAGGGAAAATAAACAGTCATATTTATCTTTTGCTTATTAACTTCTTTAAATATACCTTGCAACAAATTTTCTATTATTTTTCTATTTCATTTAAATATTATTTTTCTATTTATTCTTTATTCTTTCTTAATATTTATTTTTTCTTCCTCTATTCATTTTCAACAATTATATTTTTCAACAAAAAGTGTTACATCCACAATATTTTTTGCAATACTTTCACAAGAATTATAACAATCTTATATGGAAAGTTGTTACTAGTTTTAATTTGAACCTACCACTGAAATTATATTTTTACTCACCAATATTAGCTAATAACAATATGTTACTTAAGATTTATTGTGAAAATAGTGTGAAAATATTGTGACAGTATTTTTAAATTGTAATTTCTTATTCTTTATATTATTTTTCATTTCTTTCATCCATACAATTACCTTTTTTTTTTTTTTTTAATATGTTTACTCTTTTTTTTTTTTCTCTTGTTTATTCTCCACCACACACATATCTCCATATATTTCCATTCTCTCCTTTTTTTTTTTTTCTTTTTTTTCCCTCTTTTTTTTTCTCTGCTTTCCGCTTGATTCCAAAACCTTCCTCTCTCTTTCTTTCTCCAGTTCTCTCTTTCTCTACTTTTTTTTATTTTTTATTTTTATTTTTCTACTTCATTCCAGAACATTTTCTGGCTCTCTATAACAACAAATATTTTCATCTCTAAACCATATTTTTGGGTAAAAGATAGTACTGTTTAAAAGCTTCTTAGCGTACACTTATAAGGGTATATAGAAAGGTGGTTAGGGCCGTTGGGCTTATCGTCTCAAAGAGTGATTTTGTCTGGGCTTCAACTCCTCCTCCTATTGATAAGCTTATTTGGTGCAAATAAAAAGAAGGTTCATGTATAATTTCTCCATTTTATTTTCCTCATATATGCAATACTTAGGATCAATTTGTACAATAAAATGACACTCATGAAAATATTAATTAGTATTTTAATGTTATAAAACCCATAACATATCTATTATATTTTATTTATTTTCTAGGCTATTTTATTTTATATATCTGAGTAGGTTGTGTATTATTTTTTTATGGTAAAAAAATCAACTTATAAATTTCATATAATCATTTACATTAATTAGATAAACCTCAAGTACAACTTATATTGGATTTTTTCAAACCCATAAAAAGATTAAACTATAAAAACTTTAAACTATGTAGTAAATATTTGTATGTTTAACACTTTGAAGGGTAACTTGAAAACATTATTAGTTCATGATGTTTATCTTATAATTATTTTCAGAGTATAGCACTTACACACATTTTATGAAAAACAATAAGCTACTACTTAAAAAAATTTAAACTCATTGTAAGTGCACATTTGCACCTGAACCCAAAGAAAATTATGGGCTCAGGCCCAATGAGCCTTAAACAATGAAATTTGTAGAGTGTGGGCTTGAAATCTAGACTAAAGGTACTGAGAACTTGATAACAGGCTTTGGCGTGCAAACACTTGTAAATAATGAATGATAATTGCCGATGGACCTCCTCGGACGTGGGCCGAGGACTACTGCTATATTATTTCTCTTTCTTTCTTTAAAGATTACAATTCTTAATTTCTTTCTTTGTTACAGACTGCCCCCTTCTCTTTGGCCTTCAGCCCCCTTAAATACTTCTTCCCTTAGTGCCTTTGAATAGTGACCAGAAGTTTCAGCTCTATTGTTTAGGGGTCACTTTCCCATTAATGCGGCCAGGGAGGTAAGTGCAGAGTCTTTAATGTAGAGGTGGCAGCCTTTGCTTATGATATTTTTCTAACATCGGTGTATCTAGAAGGTTCAGGGTTTCCCCCTCTTAACCAACAGTCTTTCCAGAATTCTGCCTTGACCTTCATAGTGAATCTACGAATCTTCTTAGGTCTGTCCGAGGAGAAACTCACCCTCGGATGTGTCCTTGGACCCTCAGCGTATGGGCCGATTCGCAATACTAACAAATTCTTAGCTTAAGAACAGATCGACCTTCCTTGCTAGAGCCCAAGGGCCCAAATGCCCGCTTGGGTCCTTTTACTCCTCACAATAGCCCCTCAAAACTCTAATTTTTAGCATCCGAGGAGAAAAATAGGGTTTTGATCCAACGAGAACTTACCCCACACGTTTTGTAAATAACTGCGCGTGTGGAGACTGTTTCGTGTTCCAGAGGATGCCACTTGGCAGTTTTATTTTCAAAAACGCGCGCATTTATTACCGTAAGTTACACCTTGTCTCCCACGTTCAACGGTGAGATGAGCATCCAACGGCCCTTGTTACCCCCTGAAAATTTGGGCGGGACGAATACAATTTCAAGGCCGCTTTCCCGCATGTCGTGACGCTTTGGGAACTTGCGCCTTCATTTATTTCTTCAGAAGCTAATCCCATCAAAACATCAGTAATCACCTTTTCTCTGCAGAAATCCGTGGAAACTCGCACAACTTCAAACTTGTAAGTTCCTATTCTTTTTCTTTACTCCATTCTCCTCAGATCTTGTCCTCGGCTCCCATTTTAACCGTTCTCCCTCTTAAAACTTAGTCTTTCGCCCCTTCCTAATGGGTAGATTTAAGTGTTTAGTTGACACCGCCGTTGGGAGGGAAGGTTTCAGAGCCAAATACCACATTCCCAGCGACGTAGGTTTAAGATATTGTCCGACGGAAGCCGTAGCTGGGTCTAGGAAAATGGAAGAGGTTATCATTCCCATGATTGCCTTTATAGAAGGTGGGATGACCCTCCCTATGAGAAGCGTGACTAGGGAATACCTCCGCAACCACCAGTTGTGTCCTGACCAGTGTGCTCCTAACGTCTTTAGAGTCTTAGGAAGCGTCGATGCTCTAAATGAGCAGATGGGTCTGAACCTTACCTGGCATGACGTCGCCTTTATGTACGAATGCCACAAACTCACTAGGGTAGGCTATTATATCAAATCCCGCTCTAGCGTAGTTAGGTTGATCTCCTGTCAGCCCAAGTCCAATAAAAGCATGAAGGATGACGGCCTCCATTGCCCAGTTGAGTGGGGAGATCCAGGTGCGATTCCTTAGGATCTAACTTCCCACCCCATAACTCCACTTGACATCTAAAAATGTGCATTTGCATTTACTTAAGCGTCTAACTTTAGTTTATTACATGTCCCACAAATCTGACCATGTTTGTTTGTTTTGGTGTCTTTCTTTGCAGATAAACAACACGTGCGCCCTCGCTTGAGCCATTGTAACGTCGCGGATCTGAACCGAGTGCTACGCTCAGAGGTGTTCGTGAGTGAAGACTTGCAATTGAGAGCGACGCATTTGATATTAGGGTACGACCCTATCTTCTCGGACTTCCAGGAGATTGAGAACACCATCGTTGTGGGTGACCGGAGGCGAAGAAGGACTCACATGGCCAGACCGCATTTCTTAGCCGACCACGACCTTCCTGACGACCCCCACACCATATTGTACACACAGACCATTGCGGCAATCCCCCTCGCCACGCACTCTTAGGCAACAGTTGTCCCAGAGGAGCAAGTGTCTTCGTCGAACACGTTGGACGAGGAGATAGATAAGTTTCAACTTGAAGACACCTAAAGGCCTCGTAGAAGCCCATTTGTCGTCCTTTCCGACGAAGAAGAGGAAGCCGCCGAGACCTCTGGGATAGCCGGTCTAGTGATAGCACGTCCAGACGACAGCTCTATTGAAGAGGACATGGACGTGCTTAAGGACCTTCTGACCGCGAGAGGGGAGAAAATTGCTAGAAAGGGGACGAGGGGATCCCAAGCTCCCCCTGCCTTGCCACCACCCCCTCCTCCAGCTGACCCCAAGCCTCCCCCCGACGATCCGAAGAAGAAAAGGAAGGTGGAGGCCGAGGGGGCTGGTGGCGAGAAGCAAAAGAAGCCACAATAACAACCACAACCAGCTTAGCAGTAGAAGCTGGACAAGGGCAAAGGTCGGGCTCGCTCAGTCGAGAGTGGGGAGATCAGAGACATGGCCGAAGTGCGCCGAGCACCGGCTACCTGGTCTCCTGACTTAAGACTGGACGGCGCGCCAATCTCCTGCCACTCTAGGATTAGAACAATCCAACAAGGCCATGCCTACCACTTGGCCGAGGCGTTGGAGCGTCCTCTTTTGCTGCCCAAGGACATGGAAACCTTGGAAAAGATGGGCCAGCCTCAGTTGTTCCTTTCATTAAAAAGGGATTTAGCTCTGGTAAGTTCCACCCCACACTTGTACTCTAGATTCATTTGTAAACACTTTACCATATTTAACCTCCTGACATTTTTTTTGCAGGCCATCCAAGAAGTTTTCGCGGCCGAGAAGTTTGTGGAGGATTCTCGAAAGCGTGCTGGGATGGAGCAAGAGCTATGGCAAGAGGCAGAAAGGTCCCTAGGCCAGGTCCTAGCAGAGACTGGGAAGATCACATCGCAGCTGGCCGATTTAAAAAGAGAGAAGGATGGTGTCGAGGCCAGCTTAAAGACGATGGAAAACCAAGTGGAGGGGCAACGTAAGCTTCTTCGCCAAAAGGACGACGAACTCTCTCAAGCCCAACGGGCATGCTCTGATTTGGAGAAGGAGCTTACGCGGGCGAAGGAGGAGGCTCGCGCCCACAAGCACGCACTGGAGGCCGCGAAGAAGGCCAGCTATCAGGAGGGAGTAAATGCAACGCAAGAACTGTTGACAGAAGCCTTTGCGGCCTTGTGCCGAGAGTACTGTCAGCAGGTTTGGGGAGAGGCCATGAATGCAGCAGGGGTTCCCCAAGCTTCCGAGCTGAGGAAGCCCGAGAACATTTGGCTTCCCCTAGACATACAGGAGATACAAGACCCTCCTGTTGTTGCCTCCCCCGCCCTTCCTCCTGTGGTGCAAGAACTCGTTCTTGATCCTACAGAACCTGAAGGTTCCCATAAAGAGAAGGACGAGCATGGCGATGCCGAGAAGGAGCAAATTCAGAACATGGAGCCCCTCGTTCCTTCAACAGACAAAGGGAAGCAAGTTTTGTCTACCTTTGAGCTGGAACTGAAGAGCACTAAGGCTGGCAGCAACTCCCTCCAAGACCCCCCTCCCCAAGCTTAGGGCCTAGCATAGGACTTTCATGTACTCCCCCTTTTTTTGATGATGTATATACTTAATGAAGAACAATTTTATTTAACTTTCACTCATGTTGTATTTGTTTTACTTTATTCTTTTTGTGCTTGTCATGAAAGTTCTCACTAATACATAGTTAAAGGAAGAACAAAATAAACAAATCTAACTCCAGGAGTTGCACAATTATAACCGCCAAACAGCCATGCGCATATTTGCTTTGCAAAGTAGAATATTTAAGAACTTGACAGAGATTAACTTAGTTTGGATATTAAACCATACCTTAGTTAAAAAACTCATATGATGGTTAAAATTTTGTAATCTGAGGTATTACTTTCAGTAGGATGTAAGGTCCGAGGGCCATTCCTTACAAAAATTTGTTTAACACTTAAAGATATAGAGCTTAAGATCTAAGTTAGTGAATGGTAAGATACCGATTTCCACAAAGCGTGTGATAAGAATAAGAACAGTGACTAAGGTGCTATTTAACAAATGAGTAGATATCAATTTTCACAAGGTTTGTGGTCCGAGGACCATACTTAACCAAGTTTCTGTTCGACACTTAAGAATAGTAACTTCAAATGTTAATTTCCCCAAAGTAGGAGGTCCGAGGACCCGGCATAACTAAGGTTCTGTTTAACAAATGACAAGATATCAATTTTCACAAGGTTGGTGGTCCGAGGACCATACTTAACCAAGTTTCTGTTTGACACTTAAGAATAGTAACTTCAAATGTTAATTTCCCCAAAGTAGGAGGTCCAAGGACCCGGCACAACTAAGGTTCTGTTTAACAAATGACAAGATATCAATTTCCACAAGGTTGGTGGTCCGAGGACCATACTTAACCAAGTTTCTGTTTAACACTTAAGAATAGTAACTTCAAATGTTAATTTTCCCAAAGTAGGAGGTCCGAGGACCCGGCACAACTAAGGTTCTGTTTAACAAATGACAAGATATCAATTTCCACAAGGTTGGTGGTCTGAGGACCATACTTAACCAAGTTTCTGTTTGACACTTAAGAATAGTAACTTCAAATGTTAATTTTCCCAAAGTAGGAGGTCCGAGGACCCGGCATAACTAAGGTTCTGTTTAACAAATGACAAGATATCAATTTCCACAAGGTTTGTGGTCCGAGGACCATACTTAACCAAGTTTTTGTTTGACACTTAAGAATAGTAACTGTAAACCCCTGAGATATTTATAACTTTGAATTGTTAACTAAGAAAAGCACACTTTATTAATAGTAATACCTTCGAAGGTTATTTACATTCCAGGGGCGTTGTACAATTCTTTCATCTAGATCAGCTAGACGATACGATCCTATGCCAGCTACTGAAACAATGCGATAGGGACCTTCCCAGTTTGGTCCTAGCTTACCCCAAGCCGGGTTCTTAGCGGTGCCCACAACTTTTCTTAGTACAAGATCCCCAGGTGCAAGTGGCCTTAGCTTCACGTGGGCATCATATCCCCGCTTAAGCTTCTGTTGATAATAAGCCATTTGGACTATAGCTGCTTCACGCCGTTCCTCAACCAAATCCAGGCCTTTCTCTAGGAGGCCATCATTATTTTCCGGGCTAAAAGAACTTGTCTTTAGGGTGGGAAAACCAGATTCTAGAGGTATCACCGCCTCGGCTCCATAAGTCATAGAGAATGGCGTTTCTCCAGTGGACCTACGTGGTGTAGTCCGATACGTCCACAGGACGTGTGGTAGTTCTTCTACCCATTTGCCTTTCGCATCGTCCAACCTTTTCTTGAGCCCACTGACTATGACCTTGTTGACGGCCTCGGCTTGCCCATTTCCCTGAGGATAAGCTGGGTTGGAATACCTATTTATGATGCCCATATCACCCCAATATTTCCTAAAAGCCTTGCTGTCGAATTGAACGCCGTTGTCTGTAATAAGCGTATGTGGTATTCCGAATCTAGTGACAATGTTTTTCCAAACAAACTTCTTGGAATCAACGTCTCTGATATTTGCTAAGGGCTCAGCCTTAACCCATTTAGTGAAGTAGTCTGTCCCCACGAGAAGCCATCTTTTGTTTCCTGCAGCCCTTGGAAACGGCCCTACTATATCCAATCCCCATTGTGCGAAAGGCCAAAGACTGGAGAGAGGGTTGAGAACTCCTCCGGGTTGATGAATATTAGGGGCGAACTTCTGGCACTGATCACATTTCTTAGCATAGTCCTGAGCCTCCTTCTGCATATTGGGCCACCAATAACCCTGAGTCAGAGCTCTATGGGCCAAGGATCTTCCCCCAGTGTGGCTCCCACAAATCCCCTCATGCAGTTCCTCCAGCAGTGCTTCCGTTGATTCAGGGTGTACACATAATAAGTATGGTCCTGAGAAGGATCGTTTATATAGTTTCTGATCCTCGGACAACCAGAAACGTGGCGCCTTTCGACGTATCTTATCTGCTTCAGACTTGTCCTTAGGAAGGATGTAGTTCTTAAGAAAAGATATAACCGGGTCAATCTAACTAGGTCCAGGCCTTATCAGATGGATGCGAGCTGCGTTGACAACGGTAAGAGTTGGCTCTAGCAAATCCTCTACAAGGATAATTCTGGGTAAGCACTGAGCCGAGGACGTGGCTAATGTGACCAAAGAATCTGCATGGGTGTTTCCACTCCTAGAGATGTGAGACAAGACAAAGGAATCAAATTTAGCTTGCTGACGTTTGACCTGGGCCAAGTATTCTTGCATTCTTGGGTCCCTTCCATGGTCCCCATGACCTGGCCGACCATCAACTGTGAATCCGAGAACACATGAACTCCCTTTCCACCCATACTGTGTACCATGTTCATGCCCACCAAGACTACTTCACACTCAGCCTCATTATTAGTAGCCGAGAAGGCCAGTTTCAAAGACTTTTCAAAGACAATTCCCTCAGGGGATATCAGGACAAGTCCAATACCAGACCCTCTCTAATTAGCTGCTCCATCCACATAAACTTGCCAAGTCGGAGGTGCTGCTGCTGTGATCACACCAACTGACCTTTCATCCATGCGTGCTTCCTTCAGAGTTTCTTCTAGCAATGGTTCGGTAAACTCTGCCACCAAATCTGCAAGGACCTGGCCCTTCATGGAGGTGCGAGGCCTGTATTTAACGTCAAAGGCTCCCAAAATGGTTCCCCATTTTGCCACCCTGCCAGAGTAATCGGTGCTGCGTAACACCACCTTGAGAGGTAATTAGGTCAGAACCACCACAGTATGAGACTGGAAATAATGAAGAAGCTTCCGCGTGGCATGAACTATGGCCAGAAGTGCTTTCTCCAAGAGTAGATAGCGCACCTTGGCCTCATTCAAAGACTTACTAACATAGTAGACCGGTCTTTGCACCCCGCTATCATCCCTTATGAGGACCAGGCTGACCGCATGGACGGCCACTTCCAGATAAGCAAACAAAACCTCGTCCGCCTCGGGGCGAGACAAAATAGGTGGCCGAGAAAGATATTGCTAAGCTGTTGTAAGGTTAACACGCAGTACTCGGTCCATTGAAACCCCTTCCATTTATTCAACAACTGGAAGAAAGGACGACACCGGTCAGCTGACCGAGAGATAAATCTGCTCAGAGCGGCAATCATTCCGGTCAATTTCTGGATTTCTTTTGGGTTTCGAGGTGGCTGCAAATCCTGAATAGCCTTGACCTGCGCTGAGTTTACCTCTATGCCTCTATGAGTAATCATATATCCCAAGAACTTTCCAGATTCCACGCCAAAAGAGCACTTTGAGGCATTAAGGCGCAACTTGTACTTTCTTAGCACCTGAAAGGTGTCAGCCAAATCTTTAACGTGTGAAGGTATTGTTTTACTCTTCACCACCATATCATCCACATATACCTCAATGGTCTTCCCTAGTTGCTGTTCGAACATTCTAGTCATCATTCTTTGGTAGGTAGCCCCAGCATTCTTCAACCCAAACGGCATGACCTTATAGTGGTAGTTCCCTGTTGGAGTAATGAAAGCAGTTTTCTCTTGATCCTCCAATGCCAATGGAATCTGATGGTAACCCTAGAAGGCATCCAAAAAACTCATACGAGGATATCCGACAGTCGCGTCCACAAGCTGGTCAATATGCGGCATTGGGAACAAATCCTTTGGGCAAGCCTTATTCAAATCCGTGAAGTCCACACATACTCTCCACGTTCCATTCTTCTTTTTGACCACAACCGTATACGCCAACCATTCGGGGTAGAAAACCTCTTTAATAGCCCCGGCCCTCTTGAGTTTGAGCACCTCCTCCTTGACAGTATCGGAATGTTCCTTCGAAGAACGCCGAGGTGGCTGCCTTCTCGGAACAATGGCGGGGTTGACATTTAAATGATGACAAATGAAGCCCGGATCTACGCTGGGAGCCTTATAAGGGTCCCACGTAAAAACATCAATATTGCCTTTCAGTAATTCCAACAACTCCATCTTCTCCTGGTGCGGCAAACGTATGCCGACTTGGAAGAACCTCTCTGGGTCATCCGCTATCAAAAACTTCTCTAACTCCTCACAAACAGCCTCCTCTCCTGTCATCGCTCCAGGTGCATTCGGAGCTATTAATTGCTATGAGTCTTGGATGAACAAAGCCGATGACTCGGCTTCTGTCTGATGAAGCACTGCGGCCGAAATGCATTGCCTAGCCACCGATTGGCTGCCGATGATCTCTTCAACATATTCCTCAGAGGGGAACTTAACCTTAACATGCAAGGTAGAGGAGACGGCTCCCAGAGCGTGCAGCCATGGCCTGGCGAGGATGGCTGTATATGGGGAGTACGTGTCAACCACAATGAAATCCACCTCAACTGTTTCTGAGCTGGATTGAACGGGCAAATGAATCTGTCCCTTCGGTACGACGGCCTTTCCTTCAAAACTTATGAGTGGCGAGTCATAAGGAGTAAGATCTTCCAGCTTCAACCTTAGCCCCTTAAATAAATCAGGGTACATGATATCTACACCACTGCCCTGATCAATCATCACCCTTTTCACATCATAATTCCCTATCCTGAGAGTGACCACAAGAGCATCGTCATGGGGTTGAATGGTACCAACCTTATCCTCCTCTGAAAATCCTAAGATAGGTAAAGTCACCTTCAACCTCTTCGGCCTGCAGCCTGCCTCTTCGGCCTGAGGATGGGAAACCGCCATCACCCTCGTGGGACCTAAGCCAGTCCTGCCAAGTGCAGCGAAGATAACGTTAATTGTTCCCAATGCCGGCCGAGATGGATTATTCTTCTGATTGTTTGAGCCCGATTGACTGCCCTGCCCATTAGGTTGACACAGGTGCTGCTTCAGTTTTTCTTCGCTGACAAGCTGCTCCAAGTGGTTCCAAAGGGTTCGACAGTTCTAGGTAGTGTGACCCATGTCCTGATGGTACTGACAAAAGAGGTTCTGATTCCTCTTCGCGGGGTCTCCTGCCATCTTACTAGGCCATCTGAAGAAGGGCTCTTTACGAACTTTCTCCAATAATTGGTGTACTGGTTCTCGGAACACAGTGTTCACGGCCTGAGGTACTGCCGAGCCGGACTGCCCAATGTAATCTCTCCTCGGCCTGTTGTTGTGGTATCTGTCCGACCTGAAATCCCTTCTCTCTTGCGGGATAACCTTCTCCTTACCCTTTCCTTGCTGCTGGTCTTCCTCTACTCTTTTGTATTCATCAATACGGTCCATGAGATGACGTACGCTGTGGACGGGCTTTTTGGTCAAGGACTTCCTTAAATCGTGGTCAGTAGGAAGACCTACCTTAAAGGTATTGAGTGCCACCTCATCAAAATCACCATCAATCTCGTTAAACATCTCCCAGTACCTGTCGAAATATGCTTTTAACGTCTTTCCTTCCCTCATGGTCATGGATAACAGCGAGTCCAATGGCCGAGGCACTCTGCTGCACGTGATAAACCGCGAAGCGAATGCTCTAGTAAGCTTCTCGAACGAACCTACAGACCCCGATTTAAGGCCGTTGAACCACCTCATAGCAACAGGTCCTAAGCTAGAGGGGAAAACTTTACACATCAGGGTCTCGTTATGAGAATGCACTGCCATCCTCTGGTTAAAGTGACTCACGTGCTCCACCGGATCAGTCCGGCCATTGTAGATGGTAAAGGTGGGCTGGGTAAACCTCCTGGGAAGCCTCCCTTTCTCAATCCTTCGTGAAAATGGAGATTTGGAGAGTTGGTGCAACGCCCGACTCATAGCATCGTTCCCCAAGCCCCTAGAAGAAAGTTTCTTGTGTCTGCGAGCTGGCGGGTCGTCCTCCTCACAAGAGGACATTGCGCTGGGGGGTGAGCATGACCTCGAGCTGTAACTACCTCCTCGGACCTCCACCGAAGAAGGATTAGACGAGGATGGTGAAGGCTTACGTCTGGCGCGGCGCAGTTTTCTTTTCAAACGATTAATCTCCTTCTGCATGGCTTTAGCACCATCCTCGTGGGTGGCGCTGCCCCCGCCATGAGTATGGCTAGCCCTAGGGTATTCTGTATGGACACTTCCCTCACGATCCCTTCGACGCTCAAGACGCTCGAAAAGATCCTCCGGTTATGATCCTTGAGACTCTGCATGGTGTGAGCCTAGGTCTGCCATAGTATCCCAGCTCCTTTCAGACTAGATTCCCACAGACGGCGCCAATTGTAAGTGCACAATTGCACCTGGACCCAAAGAAAATATGGGCTCAGGCCCAATGAGCCTTAAACAATGAAATTTGTAGAGCGTGGGCTTGAAATCTAGACTAAAGGTACTGAGAACTTGATAACAGGCTTTGGCATGCAAACACTTGTAAATAATGAATGATAATTGCCGATGGACCTCCTCGGGCGTGGGCCGAGGACTATTGCTATATTATTTCTCTTTCTTTCTTTAAAGATTACAATTCTTAATTTCTTTCTTTGTTACAGATTGCCCCTTTTCTTTGGCCTTCACCCCCCTTAAATACTTCTTCCCTTAGTGCCTTTGAATAGTGACCAGAAGTTTCAGCTCTACTGTTCAGGGGTCACTTCCCCATTAATGCGGCCAGGGAGGTAGGTGCAGAGTCTTTAATGTGGAGGTGGTAGCCTTTGCTTATGATATTTTTCTAACATTGGTGTATCTAGAAGGTTCAGGGTTTCCCCCTCTTAACCAACAGTCTTTCCAGAATTCTGCCTTGACCTTCGTAGTGAATCTACGAATCTTCTTAGGTCTGTCCGAGGAGAAACTCACCATCGGATGTGTCCTCGGACCCTCAGCGTATGGGCCGATTCGCAATACTAACAAATTCTTAGCTCAAGAACAGATCAGCCCTCCTTGCTAGAGCCCAAGGGCCCAAATGCCCGCTTGGGTCCTTTTACTCCTCGCACTCATAACACTATTGAAAAATAACAATATTGTTGCATTTTTTTTCTTAAACTATTTCTTTTTCTATTCTTATTTTTCTTTCATAAATTTTGACCTTAGAAAATATTGATATAATAGAAAAATCTCTTAGCATACATACATACATACATACATATATGTATATAATGTGAAAATGAACACATAACACAGACATTGAAAAAAAACATAAATAAAATTTATCAAACAATAGAGAAAAAAAAGAACAAAGTTTAGTTATAAACTTAATTGTAACCAAGGCTATAACCTTACTCAATATCTTTTATTGAAGGTAAATTTTGACAAATCCACCATTGGATTACATATTCTTTTTATATCCTTCATGTTTGCAAAATTTCTAAAAAATTAAATATTAATAGCTATGTTATCAATAAATTATTTAAATTACAAGTTTTTGTAGTTTAAATTTGTGCATAAAATATAAACTTATAAATCATATAATAAATAATATCCGATTGATACTAAATTTTGACACGTATATTAAAAGTATAAAGAATATGTAATTCAACAGTTAGATTTTCAAAATATATAATAATATTTATTTTATTGAGTAAGGTTATAGTCTTAGACTACAATCAATTTTGTAACTAAACTTTATTCAAAAAATAAAATTAAGGGGGAATTTTGGTGGGGCCGAGCTCTGTGCGCCAGGCCCCGCACACAGAAAAGTTGGTTAGTTTCCCCCCTCAATGGTTTTACATTAAAATATATAAAGAAAAACAGTCTCCACACTGCCTATATAAGAAAAGGAACCACATCAACTCCCAAACACCAGTAAAATCGAAACCCCAATTTCTCCAATTACTCTCTTTTCTTTTCTTTTTTATGAACTCATTGACTCTCTTTCACCCCCCCCCCCCCCCCCCCCCCCCAATCAAACTACCCTCTTCATTGCATCAGTCTAAATCACTAGAGACCACAACAAATAATCATGAGTTGAACTTTGAAAGACCAAGCAGGTGGTGTATGTAGCTGTACGAGGTGTTCTCTCATTATTAGATCACTGCAAGAATGTGCCAAAAACCATATCAAATCTTGTTATCAAGCCAAGGAACTCTCTGCCAAATCTTCCTCGGCGGTTTCCGATAATAAGCAGAAATGCTCAAAGGAGGAGTCCATGAGAAAAATCATGGACTTAAACTGCTGGGGTCCTACCACTACAAAGTTTTAAATGGCTGTGTAAAACCAGTGGAGTATGTGTGAAAATATGTCTTTTTATTTCAATGCACTTAAAAAAAAAATTTGCTTCTGATTCATTTGTTTTTAGGTTTAAATGTGTTTTTGGCCTGCAAGTTTTGGGGCCAAAATGGCCAAATACCACTATTTGGAAAAATATGTTGCAATTTACCATTGTTTTTGAAATATATAAGGATTTACCACTATTTAAGAACTCGAGTTCTTCAAACTTGAGTTTGCCATGAAACTCGAGTTCTATTAAAATTTGCCACTGAGGCAATGGCTGAGATGAAATTTTTTATTTTTAAAATGCCACCTTGAACTCGAGCTTGTGGAGCTCGAGTTCTTTGTTGATATAACTCAAGCTCTTAAATCTCGAGTTTCTTAAAAATTAAACTACATAGAACTTAAGTTTAGGAAACTCGAGTTCTTTGTAAGTACATACTCGAGTTTGAAAAACTCGAGTATTGTGTAGTTTATATACCAAGAAGATGTTAAATCCCATGTCCCTTTCACCCATTCTTTTTAGTAGATGCAGCTCATACTGTGAGCAACCCTTTTGCGCTCAGTCTCTTCCTCAAATCTCAACGGAAACACAAATCCCAACTTTCCTTTATATTTACCATATAGGTGGGTTGCATCAATGCTGATCATGGGCCCACAGTGCTTGAACCCACCAATAGATAGACCAAACACCCAAAATACGTAGTTGAATGTACAGGTGTCTTGTTCATAATTGTCGTGCACTAGTAACTTATACACTAAACCCAGACTTGCGTCTTTCAGTCCTGTTAAAAAATGTGGCAACTTTGCGTACAACTCCTTAAAATCCTTATACATAGCTGCAACGGCCTTCAGTTTAGCATCCCATACCTTGTAGTGAGATACACGATGTTTTAACTTTGCTAAAGCAATGTGACGTAAGATCTTTATCAAGTGCAAGGGGTCTTCTTTGTATAAATTGCTCAAGTATGTATGCTAGGTATGTCGAATCAATCATCTAACCGTTGTTATCAACTTAGATGGATGAGCATGTGTGGAGACCCTTGCATTTTGTGATCTTCCAAACATTGTCTCTCTTGCTACATATAGCACGGATTGACCATGGACATGAATCATTCTCGCAATTAACTAAATAATTTTTTCTATAAGCAAAATTCGAATTTAGATCTCAAGTTTGAAAAAAAAAATTATTATGATTCAAACTAACTAAAACCCAGAAATTAGATAGAGAGTGAATCATAATTATTATTTTTTGAGTATGGAGACTTATTAAGTATTAGTTGGTAAACCATTCAATAAACAAGAAAGTTTAATTTATATATATATATATACATATATTTTTGTTTAAATATGAAATATACTAATTATGAAAACTACTAATAGACATTTATTGTGACTGTGTTTGTACATGAAATTATATACTATAGTTAGTATTGCGTATTTATCATAATTTTACTTTAGAATAAGCATTTGTTGTGATTATGCTTATATATAGAATTATAAATTTTACTATTTGTTGGGTTAAAATGAATTGACCCCATGCAAATTAATTAATTACCCAAGTTAATTAATTAGTCAAACTACATGCAATGACATGGTAGCACAAACAAATCATCAACTAAAATAAATGCCACGAAAATTAAATTTGACGCGGTGATTTGTTTACGAATGGGGAAAACTTTCAAGGCAAAACCCCACTGAGTGAATCACCACTCCCAAGAATCCACTATTATTAATCACAAGCGTTTACAAGTATAAGGAATCTTATCAAACCCTTTGGCCTATCCCGAAATACCAACTTACAGTTGAACTCTTACCCCAATACCTAATTGGACTTTTATTGTAGCGGCAATTTCTCCGTTCAATGCACGAATCCCAGTACGTGACTAACCAATGATGCACGAATCCCAGTACGTAACTAAATCCACCAACTTGAGGAAGATGTTAGTTGCAAAGTTCTTCGCTTTATCAACAATGAAGATTAGGAAGCTCCTTGGTCACAAAACCCTTTGTGTAAAGACACAGTAGCTTCTTTAGAGAGAATGATAAACTAGGGCACTTTTTGCATGTATTATTTTTGCATCATCTATGATGGCACTTAAAAAAATCCTTATATATGTCTAGGGTTGTGAGAAAAGAAATCCTGCACAAATACATAGGAATATGCGTGTAATTAGATCTGAAAAGCCTGATTTTGTAATTCTCGACAGATATAGCTTGTGTCGAGAATCTGTCGAGTTTCAACATTAAATCTCGATAAAAAGGATTTTGTTGAGACTTCTGTCGAGCTTTAATGAATAGCTTTTCTTCACTTGTTTTTAGTCAGATCTTCATGGCTTTAACACTTGACTTGAATAACATGTTTCTTGAAGTCTTAAACCCATCTTAGATCTATCTAATTACAAGTAAAGTGCATTTTGTCAAAGGATTAGCCAATTACATAAAATATATCCCTAACACTATTTAAAGAAATATAATTAAATAAATTTTTAATGGAGGGTTCAAATATAGAATAAAATTTTACTTCAACTACCTTTAAAAAAAAGATCAATTCAACTAATATATATATATATATATATATATATATATATATATATATATATGTGTGTGTGTGTGTGTGTGTGTGTGTGTGTGTGTGTGTGTGTGATGTAGGACAAAATCTACAATTTAATTTTTGTAATTATTTAATTTTGATATTTTTATGTAGAAAACGTTATTTTAGGTTTAGGTGATTTATTTCCTTATTTTTAAGTGCTTTTAATGTTTTTAGGTTAAATTTGGTTCCTGGTATGGTTAGGTATTAATTAGGAGTTATTTTAGAATATATTTTCTTGTCTGTTAAGTTTTACGGAGCCCTTAATTAGTTACCTAAGTCTGTAAACGTTTTTCAGTATCATTGATATTAATAAACTTTTGTGTATTGTTTTTCTGGTGGATTCGAGAACCCTTTCTCCTTATGGGTTCAAGGACCCTTGTGAATTCAATGAACCCTCGTGGATTCGAGGTTATTATCAGAAGCAAACATGTTTTGTTTCTTGTTTTCTAGAAGTAGACGTGTTCTGCTTCTTGATACTTTTTTATCCTGCATCAGTGAGGCTTAAAAAGCTTGTCGCATAATAGTCTTCAATTTTATCAATGGTGAAGCCAGAAAAAGCCTTAAAACTACACACACACACACACACACATGTTATATATATATATATATATACACACACACACATAAAATATGTTTGTAACATGATTTAACATATGTTATTTTTTTTAAATTTAATAAAGTATTTACATCTTTTTTTTAGATGTAAATATGACCGATGCTAATGGTCCGGTCATTGGAGACATCGTTCCAATAGCCAACATCAGAGGTTTGATAATTGAAGTCATCATTTCGATGGTCTAAGACACCATTTTGGCCACCAATGTTGGTGGTCCGATCATCGAAGATACCACTCCAGCAGCGATTAAAATCAGTTTGCAAATGCATTGCCTACTTTGACCTCAATGGTTGAGATACCCAAGGGAATATGGACACGTCCTTTGGAGATTGAACAAAAGTATCAAGAAAACAAAAAACGATACACGAAGAAAATAGGGGACATGACTTTGCATGGAATGCAATTGCTCATAATTGGGTTTATCATCATTCGAGCTGAAATAGAAACATCACGTTTAAGCTACATGAACCACTGTGGACCCTTGCAAATTCCTTATCCATTTGGAACAAGTGGACGTTTTTCCTTGATGAATCATTTCTCCTTGCATGCAATTACACATTCAGGAATCACAAACTATTTCTGGGTCGCAATGCTGTTCTTAACATTTCCTTAGATGGAGAATTAATAGTGTTTACAGGCAATACTATCACGTGTTATGACCAATTCGGCGTTAATGAGTCACATACCGTCTGAGCTGATATCTTTCAGGTTTCATATTTCCAATAAAAATAACAAATTAATAGCAGTAGATTGTGGTATCATTGGATTTTTTAATGGTTCAATCTTCTTATTGGAAAAGACGTATGTCTCACGATGCATATAAACTTGCATAAGCCTTGAAAATATCCTTAATGAGACTTATTTTGGGTCAGGTTGTTGCCAGAGTTCAATCCCACCTGGTTTAGGAAATATTGATTTGATTCTTCTTAGTTCTGATAACCACTCCAATGTTCTTCAATTCAACCCCTGTGATGCTGCCTTTGAAATAGATTATATTTTCAAAGTTTGTGTAGTTCTGAGACTGTTCTCTATGTGTGTGTGTGTGTGTGTGTGTGTGTGTGTGTGTGTTATTTGCAAAGAGTAACATGATTTAACATATGTTATTTTCGTACATTTAATAAAATATTTACATTGTGTATATAACATTAGTAAAATTTAAAGGATTCTTAACTACTAAACATGAAATCCACATTTATGGTTTCTTTTAAAAAGAAAAAAAAAATTTCCATATCCTTAATTTTCTAAAAACATTAAAAAATAAATAAAGAAGGTTTCTACTAAAAATATTTATTATAGATGTTTATATTGGTGATAATTGCACCAATAAACTTCATATCAATATATCCATCCTTATAGGGCAAAATGTATGTCATGATCATGTATTAATGCCATGGGTGTGGAGATGCAGGAAGGTGAGTAATGTATGTCATGCATTCATATGAACATGCATTTCTTTGTTATAAGAGCCTTATCTTCCTTTGATGAACATGCATATACAAGTCTATATGCCACACTTTGAATAATGATATGATTTGTTTGATGCCTATGTTTCTGCCTTGATTTGATATATACATGTTTCTGCCTTGGATGTAATGGATGCTATGCATGATAGATGTATGCTAGGTTGTTTGATTGCCATGATAGATGTGTGATAGGGTATGTGATGTGGTGATAAACATGATATATGTATGTTAGGGTTTGAGATGAAATTTTATGTTGTATGCTTAGATGTATGCTAGTGTGTGTGTGTGTGTGTTTAAGATGCAATGTTGAATGTGCCCTTAATAAGATTAAGACGTAGGACACAATGAGTGGAAGCTGACCCATGGGTCGGGCGGTTTTGGGTGCCTAACACCTTCCCAAAATTGTATCTAAACTCCGAACCTATACTCTGGCAATAAGATCAATTCTTCCACGCAAGGACGCTATATTCATGATTCCTGAACCATAAAACTAAGTGACGACTCCTTGTTTCTCCACCTCAGTCCACTCGGTCGAGGCGTATACTTCCCAAATCACACATTGCGCCCACATGAGGTAAAAATAACATAATAAAATAGATTAATAGTATGAAAATGTAGCACTAAAGGAGAATACAATACTTAATAAAGCCTATCATATTACAAAATTTTCTCATGTAACGAGGGACGAAGCCAGAACTCCAAGGAATTGGGGGAGGGGGGAATTTGAACAAAAAATTTTTCATAAAATTTTAAATTAGCATCTATTTAGTACAAAAGAAAATGCATAAAATAATTATTTTATTGGTGGTGTATCAAATTATAAAAATTATATAGTAAAACTTGTATTATCAACGTCAATCAATCATTTAATTATTCTTTAAAAATAACACTGTGCTTTATCAACGCTCTACAAATTCATGTTATAAAAAAAAAAAACTCACTGCTCAATACTCACCACATAGACTATCTCATTACAATGCACAATAAATTGGTAACAGTAGCAGAAGAATACAAGCCTTTTGACTTTTGACTAAATTCGTGGTTATGATTTTTTCTTTATTAAAAAAATCAGAATCCATAAGTTGTCTGGCTATCCCAAAAACATAATTAGAAATTTAAAATAGTGCTACAGCAAGATAAACATTGAACAGAGTTGGAGAAACAAAACTGAGAGAGAGAGAGACCAAAGTCTGAGGCATACCGAACTATGTGGCAGCATCGAATTATTGTTGCGTGAAGTGGGTTAGATGATGCGTCGCAGCAGCGATGCCTTTGGAAGAATGTTTTGGTGTGGTGCTTGGTGGGTTCCCCCCCCTCCTCTAAAATCACTACATCTATGATCTATCATCTAGTTTGATAAAATGGTTTTTTTCTTGTAAATTTTGAAAGGCTTAAGGATGGGCTTGGTGGTTTATTTTTGTTGGAGTATTTGGGTTAAATTTTAAATATTTGTTGTAGTGCTTGGGCTAAATTTTATTTCATTGCATGGCCAAGAATTATGTTCAGGGTAAGGAAAAATTTTGTTGGGTCAGGGGTGGGGGGGGGGGGGGGGGCAGGAAGAATTTTGTGGGACCAAATCTTAATTTTTATAAATTTAAACATAGTATAATTTTTTTTTTCAAAATTTGGAGGGGTCCATGCCCCCTTGTCCAATAATAGCTCCGTCCCTGCATGCGATTGCACAACAGATTCTCAACTTCCTGAAATTTCATGTTATTTAAATATTAGAACTGGTTGCAATTCTGTACTTACCACCACAATTCATAGATTGGCAAAGTAAACTAACAAAGGTAATTTAAACGAGTAAAAAAAACCTTATAGAGAGCCTGGTTTTACTTGATCACGAATAAATGTCATCTAAATATCAGAAGATTAGTCGGTGTCAAGAGAAATCGATATTGAATCAATGAAGCAATCATTACGTACTTTTCTGCTGGAAATAATCTGTGGATTCATATGAATAGTAAAATAAACTTTTGGAATTAGGTCTCAAGTTTAGTTATTACAGTTGTTAATAATGAATCTATTGCATAAGCCTTGGTCACAGTTTCACAATTTTTAATAATGAATCGATTACATATTTCATAGTTTTTAAGAGATTTCTTTATGATTTGTATAGTACACGTGAATCAGTACCCCTGTATACACACAGTGAAATATGCATGCTTTTAAGCATAAAGTATTAATATTGCTTGAAAGTTACTGTTGTACAAAAACAGAAATAAGCTATTGTTATCTTCAACCACTACTACTCATATCAAGAGAAGCATAACATGAACCACCTTGCAGTAATTCAATTGTGACAAGGCAACTAATTTTAGCCGAAGTTGGGTTGGGTGAATGATAAAAATTTCACATATTGAGCTGTCCCATTTAGGGATGGGACTTCATGCTCTTGCTCACCTTCAACCAGCCTAGTTTTCCTGAGTTGCAAGCTCTTAAATTTTGAGCTTGTCATAATCGCAGTCTGCGTATATTTCTATACATCTGAACAGCCCAGGTTGCCAATTTTGCAACCTCTATTTTCAGCTTGCATCTCAAAATTTTGCAACCTATTGCCAAAGCTTGGACAAGAGAAATATGTTTTTGATATCTTCTCATAAGTTGTTTTTATCATCTATTTGCCCAATGATTCTTGTTTTTATTTTATGTATATAACTATATTTAGGATTCTATTCGAACTTAGTAGGGGGCATTCATCCTTCAGCATTTAAATTTGACTCATGATCAGAAATGGTTACACTTCCTTTTACTATTGTTTCAAAGTTCTAAAAAGATTCTCATTGCACCTTCAAGAATTGCGCACAACATGCAAAACACATATATGAAAATCCATATATTACAAATTAAGGGCTGCAAGTGACCCCATGTGCTTTATTACAAAGTCCATTTCCTCACTAACATTAATTTCATTTCCCAACATTTAAATCAGTAAAGGAGCTGCAAGGAAAAGTGAGAGACTCCAAAGAAACACAAATCAACGCCGAGTAGTAATAAAGTATTACCAACAGCTTAACAGAGGATAACAAATACAACAACCAGGTGAAATGCTAGTCTTTTTTGAGATTCTAAAAGAGATTCCTATCGGGACAACACAAAAGCCACGGTCTCAAATGGGATCAACCATAAATCCTCAACATACTAATATACCATAACTCTCGTATTTGTTAGTTAATTAATGAAACATTACCATTTAGCAGCTTTACCAGCTATAGAAACAAGCAAAGAGAATCACTACAGATCGACTATAACAAAAAATATAATTTATATATTGGATACTTAAACATTAAAAGAAATCAAAATTTTCTTTCAATAATTCCTTTTCTTGTTGAGTTTTCCCAACAACCAAACAAAGCATTAGCAGACACCATACATTAATTTATTAATATGACAAATATCGAATTTATTGTTGATAAATAAAGATTGGGGTGATAGAGGAAATTGAAGATTGGGGTACCTTCTAATTCTCAAACAAAGAATGGGGTACCTTCTAATTCAAAATTGAAGATGCAGATACCAATTTCTTACTCAATTTCGTCAACATCGAGATCGGCTTGAAAAGGACCAAATTAAGTACCTTGGAGACAACTTCCAACATGGGGTTGATCCAATGTTTTCTAACAACTAGAGTCTTTGACTCTACCAAACCAAATATCAATGGAGTGCTTGACTCCACCCAATTCGAATTTTAGAGTCCTTGACTCTACCAAATTTTAATAGAGTCTTTTGATTCTACCTTAAAAATTAATTCAATAGAGTCCTTGATTGAACCAATTTAAATATTAGAGTCTTTGACTCTACCAAATTTTAACAGAATCCTTGACTCCACCATTTAAACAATTTTGAGTTCTTGACTCCACCAATTTAAAATGATATGCTACAATGGAGTTCTTGACCCCCAGAATTAGTTTAAATAGAGTGGGATTTCTAATATTTGAAACATGTTCATAAAAATAAAATTGCTTCAAAAGAGTTTTCTTTCCCTTAATTAAATTTGGGAACCTCAATTAAAATATCATTGTTTATCAAAATTCCTACAAAAAGCAAATGAAAAAAAGGGAAATTTTCTTGGACATTCAACTTCTCAAAAAGAGAATCCTTGGTTCAATTTCCATTAAAACATAGTCCTTGACTTACCCTTGAGATTAAATCAATTATCTCACATAAAATAAAATTAAGTCAATGCTTAATTAAACACCGAGTATTTGACTTAAATGTAGGACATTTGAATTGGACAAAATCATATGAGGATTTTAAATCTAAAATCTCAAAATTAAGAACTACGAATTGACTTGATCCCCCCCAAGGGTACACAGACAACCTAAATAAATTAGTAGGTGCAGCCATAAATAAATAAAAACACATATCTTCTCGAGCATAAAATAAATAAAAACTTATGAATAAAGACGACTTGGTTAGAATCAAAGGGTCTTCCCTTGAAACAAGGAATTGTAATTAAGATATATATTATCTTGAATGAGCATTACACACATCAATAAAACCCATACGCCAAAAGGCATATGGATGAAATTATGTTTGATGAATTTTACTAAATAACAATTTTTTTAAACATAATTTGACAATGTTAGTTAAACATAATTTAAAATTTTTTGTTAAACATGAGTTAACAATTTTCGTCAACAAGCTAGAACAGAAATATCATGTTTGAGCTACATGAACCACTGTGGAGCCCTACAAATTCCTTATCTATTTGGAAAAAGCGAAGGTTTTTACTTGATGAATCATTTCTCCTATTTCTGGGTTGCAATGTTGTTCTTAGCATTTCCTTGGATGGAGAATTGATAGTGTCTACGCTTGTTGCAATCACCTATTATGACCAATTCGGCATTAGTGAGCAGCGTACCATTTGAGCTGTTATTTTCTAGATTTCGTATTTCCTTTAAAAAGAACAAATTGATAGTCGTAGGTTCTGATACCATTGGGTTTTTTTAACGATTTAGTCTTTTCATTAGAAAAGATGTATGTCTTAGGTTGCATATCAACCTGCACAAGCATTGAAAATATCTTCAACGGCACTTGTTTGGGGTCAGGTGTTGAGAGAGACGCATCTTACGTGATTTAAGGAAATATTGATTTGATTCTTTTTAGCTCTGATAATCATTACTACGTTTATTAGTTCAACATTATATCTTCAAAGTTTGTGTAATTCTGCGACTATTCTACACACACACACACACATATATATATATATATATATATATATATATATATATATATATATGTTTTTTTCAAAGAGTAACATGATTTAACATAATGTTACTTTCATACATTTAATAAAGTATTTACATCACTTGTATATAGCATTATAAAATTTAAAGGATTCTTAACTCCTAACCATGAAATCCACAGTTATGATTTCTTTTAATACAAATATATATATATATATATATATATATATATATATATATATATATATATATATATATATATATATTGTCCGTATTTCTAATTTTCTTATACCATTAAAAAATAAATAAAGAAGGTTCTTACTAAAAATATTTATAAACTTTATTATTTTATATATATTATAGATGTTTATGTTGGTGATAATTATTGCACCGATAAACTTCACATCAATATATCTACTCTTATAGGGAAAACTGATTGAGTTCCATAACTCATTACATGTTTTAACTCATCATCTTCATAATAACATAAGCAAAGTGAATTAGTTTTGCAGATGTTTTAATATTTGGATACAATAGTTCAAAACAAATATTTCATTGAAAACTATTTCATGTTATTCATGGAAGAAACTTAAATTTTTTCCATGCAATCTCTTTGTGATTCCTACAGAGGGAGACAATGGTGGGAAATGTATAAACATATGCATAAAAATATTTATTAATATGTTTATATTGGTGATATAACATTTGCATAAAGCATAATTTTAAATGTATTTTATATTAACTCATTCTCAAAAAAAAAAAATATATATAAACATATCATAACACTAGCTTATAATCATGTGCATATACACGGTACATTTAAGAATAACCATAATTACTAGCAAGTAATGGACTGTATACATTTATAGTATTACATTAAAGACTAATAATTTGAATTTTTTATATAAATATTTTCTAGGATTACATGCTTGTAGATATAATTGATATAAAAAATTAAAGAATAATTTAAAGGACATATAACGAGAAATTGGATTGCATTTAATTATCTAAAGTCTAGGACTCGAACCTCTATCTACCCCTTGTCTTAGCTTCAAGTTTTTTGATTCCCTTGGTTCATTCGCTTGGTTAATTAGATTGAATATTCTCTCCACTTCTACTTGAGTATAATACTAGCTTATAACCAATGCATACACATTGATGTATTTAAAATAATAAAGATTATTGGATTTATATGTAAATTCCTAGCTAAGCTTAATTCTGTTGGTGATCATTTTTCGATTTGCGAGGATATAGTTTGGTAGAGTATGCAAATTATTAATTCTTGACGACTTATAAAAAATGTTCATTCTTGATAGTTTTGTTTTAGAAAAAAAAAAAAATCTTACTTAACTTAATTTTTTTTTTATTGTGATGCAATAAATGTATTTCAGCTTTACATATTTCAAATAAGATATGAATAACCAATTTTTAAGATCATGACTAAATTTCACCTTAAAATTTTTGTTTGAACTAATTATAATTTTTTAAAGACAAAGTTTGACTATAACTTCCTTTTAAAAAATTAATATTACTATATATTTTGGAAATTGTAATCCAATTATGCCAAATTAATATCATAATACAACTATTGCAGAAATGACTTTAATTGGTGACATGAATGGAACAGTTAATTTGAATTATTAAATTTAATCCCACTACAGTATAAAAGTAACAAAGTGGACCTACTGACTAAGGAAATAATAGCATAGAGGTTATTCTCTCGAATATTATTACTACCGGATTCATCTACCACTTTTAACTCCTATGAAATACAAATTCAAATTTGATTCAAATTTGAAATCTACCTAACCAATTGCACTGTACATATGCACACTAGAAACCACTTTTCAATTATGAATGAAAGTTCCCAAACAAATCCATCCATGATGACCATGAAACATTTCAATGAATTTATTTTCCACAACGTAAATAAGCATACCTACTTATCATTTGGTGTTCAAGTAATAACCTAGGAATATTTTCAATCATACAGTACAACAAAAAAGGCATCGAATGAGGTAAATAACATAATGAAATAGATAAATAGTATGAAAAGGAAGCACTAAAAAAGAATACAATACTTACTAAAGCCTACCATATTATAGAATTTTCTCATGTGATTGGATGACAGATTCTCAACTTATCATCTCAACTTGCTGAAATTCCATGGTATTTAAATATCGGAATTGGTTCCGATTCTGTACTTATCACCCCAATTCATAGATTGGCTAAGTAGACTAACAAATGTAATTTAAACCAAAAAAAAAAAACCCTTATAGAAAGCCTGGTTTTTTTTACTTGATCAAGAATAAATTTCATCAAAATATCAGAAGATTAGTTAGTATCAAAAGGCAATTCATATTAAATCAATGAAGTATATGATGCTCCTTTTATGTTTTCTTTTGCCCTTTCTTATTGTAATATTGAATCAATGAAGCAATATAACGTGCTTTTCCGCTGGAAAGAATCTGTGGATTCATATGAATAGTAAAATAAACTTTTGGAATTACGTCTCAAGTTTAATTATTACAGTTTTTAATAATGGATCGATTGCATAAGCCTTGTTCACAATTTTTAATCATGAATCGATCACATATTTCACGGTTTTTATGAGATTTTTTTATGATTTGTATAGTACACGTGAGTCAGTACACTTGTATATACACAGTGATATATGCATGCTTTTAAGCATAAGGTATGCCAATCTTGCTTGAAAGTAGACTGTTGTACAAAAACAGAAATAAGCTATTGATATCTCCAACCACTACTTTGATTTTAATTTTTTTTAAATATTATATATATATATATATATATATATATATATATATATATATATATATATATATATGTAAGGATACAATTTGCACCCAAACTCAAAAAAGAAGAAGATTGGAATAGGCCCAAAAAGCCCAATATAATGAATTTGTAGAGAGTGTGCTTGAAATCTAGGTTCAAGTGATTTTAAATAACAAAGATAATCGGCTAGATTGCAACATCATACAGATGAGATAGTTTATATAACAAAAATTGTCCTCGGACTCAAGCCGAGGAGGCTAGATCCTATATTTCTCTTTCTTAAAGACAGGTAACAAATATTGATCTTAACATCTACAGTGTTTTCTCTCTCCTATTTTCGACCCCCCCTTTTGCTAAATGTCATCTCCTCCTTTTATATCATCTTTCTTTCTCTCTCCATCCTCCACGTATGGATTAGATTATTGGTTTGGATACTTGTTCCATCAGCCCATCCATGAAGTCTTTGAAGGTAGCTATAAGGCTGAACCTTGATGCTCAAGCATCACTTTCCCATTAATGCGGCTAGAGGTTTAGCTGTAGAGTATTTAATGTGGCGGTAGCAACTTTAGCTTAGATATTTCATAGCCCTTTTTCCTATTTTATACACTCACCATGCATATTCTTACTTACAGGTTCTCTTAGAACATCACTTTCGGACGTTGGGCAACCTTTTTCTACCTCAGCTTTATCCAGCCGAGGACGAACTCGTCCTCAGACCACCTTTCGAGATGACCTTGATCAGCCTTTGCTTCTTTAGTGTCCTCGGATTGGACCTTTAGCCTAATACATACTCCTGGGCCCATTGGCCCTACAATAGTCCCTTGAGATTCTTATTTTCTGCCATCTCGGGAGGAAAAGAGGATCTCAATATCTGACACTATTACTTTGTATTCGTCATACATCGTCCCTGACAGTGAAAGAGTCCCTTGAATTGCACATTACACGTTCCTAAAGTTTCGACACGCAAGGCGCTCCTTCATTAAATTTCTACGGCTTTTTGTCCCTCACGTTCCACGATACGATGCAAATCCAACGACTGAGGATTTTGCAGGAACACAGGCGAGAATTTTCCCGCTTGCAAACCCTCTTTGATATAAATATCCTCCAATCAAATCACCTTTCTCACTTTAACATTCATACAATGAACCTGCAAACTCTCTCAGTCTACACGTGCCCTCACAATTACCAAGAGTTAATCCGCGGTGGTTTTTCTTCTTAGTGTAAGTCTTCATAAACTTCTCCACTCATTATCTTTTTGCATACTTTTCTCTTTTCTGTGTCCCTTTCTCCTCGGCTCACTTACCCCTTTCTCTATTTCTCAATACCTTCAACCCTCTCCTAAAAATGGGTAGATTTGCATCCTTAGTAGATTTCGAGGAAAAAATAGAACAGTTTAAGACTTTATATAGGATTCCACCGGGGGTATCCGTTAAGTATTGTAAGGAAAGGGAATGGCATGAGAAAAGGTGAGAGGGAGAAGTAGTAATTTTGATGATCGCTTTTTTAGAGGGAGGGATGAAAATCCCGATATGGATGGTCACTAGGGATTACCTTAGGGCCTATAGATTAGCTCCTACCCAGTGCGCCCCAAAATATGTTTAGGATTTTAGGTTTTGTAGATGCACTCAGTTAAAAGATGGGTTTGGGGCTCACCTATCACGACTTTAACTGGATTTACAATCTCTACCACCTAAAGGGCCAGAGATATTACTTAAAATCTAGGTATCTTGAGGTTAGACTGATTCAGTGCCTTCCTGAATCTAACAAGGGTTTGAAAAAAGACTTTCTGATCATATCGGGGGAATGACACTATGGCCTCCCCTGTTCAACAAGGGAAGGGGAACCAAGTGAGGCTCTAGGTTTAGATGAACCACTTATAATCACCCTCTCTTCCTTTTCTTTAATTTGGGTCTATATAGAAATTTCCTTTTAATTGAATCTTATTTTTCTTGGTGATTTTGTAGATAGAGGTGCTGCTATCCCCCACTCCGGCCTTGTTAACCAAGTGAAATTAGACAAAATATTGAAGACAGAAGTATTCGTACACATCGATAATCAACTCTGAGCAGCACATTTGATCCTCTGTAACAATCTCATCTCCAAATCCTTCCAAGTACCGAAATGCGTGATTAGAGTAAAAGACCCACGTCTACATTGGATAAGTGTTGCTGCTGAAGGTTTCCTTCTTCCTGAGGGTGCTCCATTCCTCAAGGCACCCTCGTCACACAACCCATACCTGATGGTATCCCCCTAATTCCTTTTCCATCCCAACACATGGCCGGTGAGGTGACCTCCTCCCAGCCCCACATCAAGGAAGAGGAGGAAATTGTCAAAGTTTCAGATTCTGAGACGAATTTGAGGTTTTCAACCAACCTACTTCCTCGGGAAGCCCATCTGGTGACCTCGGCATTTCGTCTTCAGAACCAACCAGCCATCCACAAGAAGAAACTATCAACTTAGGTACAATGGGAATCCAACGCAAGACCAGACAAAGCCTTAAAGATATAATGTAATCCTAGGTGGGGAGTCAAGAGCCTGGGAAGACTGCTCAGACTAAACTCCCTTCTCCTAAGGAAAAATTGCCAGAGAAAACATCCCAGCCTAAACTCCCTTCTTTTCCACCCTTTCAAACCCAACGCACTGACCAGGCTGATCATAAAAGAAAAAAGGACCAGTCTATGGGGAAAGATGTGGTTGAGGGGGGGGGGGGGAGAGCCTCCTTCCCAGAGACGTGGAGCCTCAAAAGGGAGTTAAGCAGGCTCGCACAACACAGTCGAGGCTAGAAAAAAGGGCTGAAGTTCAGGCCCCTGTGTCCGCCCCAATTTGGGCCCTTGTAATGATCCTGGACAATTATGAGGTCACTACTGATGCCTCTATTAGAGCATTAGCATCGATTTTTTCCAATTCTATCATATTTTACTATCTAAAAAACTACTTTATTAATTATACCACACTATTTTACAATACACCTAACATCCAAAAACTCTATTTTTTTCCCATTTTATTTGAATAGTCTTTTTTAATCCTTTCTTTACTATTTCTCTTTTTCTCCTCCTTTTCCTTTCTTTCTCCCTCAACCTCTAGCACCGGCCTCATCCTCTAGCAAACCCATACCCAACAAACAACAAGCAAATCACAACAAAAAATCACCCAAATCAAACAAGTACCAAAAATCCACCTGCCACCCCAGCAAAATCACAAAAAATCTAAAAATCCATACCAAAATCACAACAAAAAATCACCACCAGCCTAGCAAATCACAACAATCCCAAAACAAAAATTTGAAGAAAAACCCACCATAAAAAATCCATGCCGAACTCCCACCGGACCCCAACAAACCACCAACCCAAAACTCCGATCTCCATAGAACCCAAAATCCAGAATCAAAATCACTTGCCGATCTTCGATCCAAATCAAAATCAAAACCAGAAACCCACCACTGACCCATGCCACCGCTGCCGCCCTGCACCACCTGACCCACGGCCACATCAGTCACAAACCCACCACCGCCAAAAACCTACACAACACTCCGATCTCCTTTGCTGCCGTTGTGGCCTCCGACGATGCTTACATGGTTCCACACCACCATCAATTCTCGTAGTACTATCAAAACCCCAACTGGGTATCTAGTGGTGACCCAGCAGAGGCTGTTGGCTTTGCCATCGACTTCGGGTGGCAGTAGGGGACATAGTAGGGACGAGCAAGATGATGTGTCAAACCCAAGTGGAGGGAGTGGTGGGTATGTAGGGATGGCTTCGAAGAAGAGGTTTAGGACAAAGTTCACGCAAGAGCAGAAGGAGAGATAGAGATCAAGTGTAGCGATGGAGAGATAGAGATCAAGTGTAGCGATGGAGAGACAGAGATAAGAGACCGTGGAGAGAGAAAGGACTGATATTTACAATAAAATATTAATATAACATTTACCATTGAGCTACAGTGTGATTCTATGTTTAGAATCGCACTGTAGCTCCATGGTATTTTTTTTTTGCAATTGTTCCAGAACCCAACATTCAATGGAGCTCTCTTTTGGGGCTCAATGGTATGCTACTGTGGAATTTGGCATAGAGGAGAGGTTTGGCCTCTTCAATGCTGATGCTCTTAAAGGTTCTGATTCAAGAACAACTGCCTGTGTAGCTGATGCATTAGAGCCAGCTCTTTTGCTGCCTGAAGATATGGTCGAACTGAGGTAGATGAGGAAGCAAAATGTCTTCATGACATTGAAGAAGGAGCTCGCCGTGGTAAGATTCGCATCTAACTTTTCTTCAACTTTTACTCATTTTTTTTATACTTAGTTTGTCTGAACTGACTATGCCCCTTTGTTCCTCTCAATTGTTGTGAATAGGCCGACCAATCTGCTGATAGGGTTGAGGAGATAGTTATCAGCTCACATAGAGCAATGAAAGATGAGGAGGCCAGGCGCATCAATGCCCAGAAAACCTTCAAGTTGGCGAAGAAGAAACTACAAGAGGTCACTGCCCAGCTGAATAAAGCACAAAGCGATAAAATGAGTACCGAGGCAGCTTTAAAAGTAGTTGAGAGGTAGGCCGAAACCCAACGACTACAACTTTGCCTCGCTGACAAAGATTATATTGCGGCAAAAAAGCTGATAGAAGATCTCTAGAAAAGTCTAAAGAAGTCTGAGAAGGCAAAAGAGCAAGCCAACAAAGCCAAGGAGGAAGCTGATAAAGCCAGAGAGGAAGCCAAGAAAGCAAGGGACCAAGTTGAGCAAGATGGATACGAGTAAAACCTCAGGCTACAAGTCTTGGAGGTATGTAGACATTACTGCCTCCAAGTGTGGAATGAGGCACTTACCTAGGCTGGGGTTGATGCCTCTTCTACCCTTTAGAGGACAGAAAATGTTTATTATCCTTTAGCCATCCGAGCTTCTGTTCCATCTGTCTTCGAGGTTGATGCTGCCTCCTAGGGAGCAGATGTTGGAAAGGATGGCTTAGTTGAAGCCTTTCCTTCCATTGGAACTTAGTCCGATGAAGTTAAATAGTCTGAGGCCATCGAACATCCAATTGAAATAACAAAAGGGGTGGCCCATGATGCTGCTCAACCCCTACTGCCCCTAAGGATCCTACTAAAGAGAAGGGCACTATCGAGACAATGGAAATTGTCCTAGCGACCCTTTCTATCATGACCAAGAAGGACTTAAAGGGCAAAGGACTTGCTTCTGACACCACGGCTCCTAACCGGCCTTCAAAGACTTCCAAGGGAATTCTTGTGATGAAGACAAAGCCGTGATTAGTCCTTGTTTGTTCTTCTTTTTGAAAAATGTAATTGACTATGCTTTATGTAAATTGTCTCTTCAAAAGACTTGAAATTAATGAAAATTCCAAATTCTTTCTTTTATGTGTATGACGCTCGTATCTTTTCTTTGTATAACTTCTACTTTACTTAATGCCTAATTCGTAAGACAATGACATATGCCTAGCTTTGTCATCTGCATAAGTGATAATTCCTTTCTAATGAATCAAAAGTTAGTTAGTCAATGAAACCTAACAAAACACCTTTATAACTGCAAAGTTTATATACCACAGCGGAACAATTATTCACATCATTTCCAATATAACTTAATGATCTTAAGGAAGTAATCAAACATGGACCAGGCAACAAATATGTTTGATATACTTACAAATGCTTTAAGTGATGCTCATGAACTCTCATCTGTTCATCACAGTTTTGAGAGCCCCCAAGATATGCAATTAGAATGGCGAAACACTGCTAAAATCAACCTTAGGTATTAGTTGACTCAAAAATGGATGGTCCGAGGAGCTAGAGGGTTCTATTTGACACTTAGGAAGAATAACTTACAGTGTTAATTTATCCAAAGTAGATGGTCTGAGGAACCATACATAACTAAGGTTCTATTTAACACTTAGAAAAATGTTGTGAAATATCAATTTACCCAAGGTACGTGGTCCGAGGAGCCATGTATGACCAAGGTTCAGTTGGATACTTAGAAAAATGACTTGAAGTGTTAATCTACCCAAAGTAGATGGTCCGAGGACCAGACATAACTAAGGTCCGTTCAACACTTAGTAAAATATCAATTTATTCAAGGTATGTGGTCCGAGGAGCCAGGTATGACCAAGGTTCAATTTGATACTTTGAAAAATGACCTGAAGTGTTAATTTACCCAAATTAGATGGTCCAAGAACTAGACATAACTAAGGTTCTGTTCAACACTTAGTAAAATATCAATTTATCCAAGGTATGTGGTCCGAGGAGTCAGGCATGACCAATGTTCAATTTGATACTTAGAAAAATGATAATCAACGTAACACATAATGCCAAAAGCGCCTTTCATTAATAATAATACCTTTGTAGGTTATTTACATTCTAGGGACGTGGTACAATTTTTTCATCTAGGTCCTTAAGATAATATGCCCCTATCCCAGTTACCAAGGTGATGCGATATGATTCTTTCCAGTTGGGTCTTAATTTTCTCCATGCTGGGTTTTTCGCAGTTCCCAAAACCTTTCTCAATACCAAATCTCCAGGTGCAAGTGGCCTTAACTTTACATTGGAATCGTACCCCTGTTTGAGCTTGTGCTGATAATAAGCTAGCTAAACCATGGTGTTTTCTCGTCGTTCTTTAACTAAGTCTAAGCTTTTTTCTAATAAGCTATCATTATTGCTTGGGGTGAAAGAGCTTATCCTCAATGTTGGAAACCCAGTCTCTAGAGGGATTACAACCTCGGCTCCATAAGTCATAGAGAACGGTGTTTCTCTAATGGACCTCTGAGGTGTTGTTCGATATGTCCACAAAACATGCAACAATTCTTCCACCCACCTTCCCTTTGCATCATCTAGTTTTTTCTTGAGCCCATTAACTATAACCTTGTTGACAGTCTCGGCCTATTCATTCTTCTATGGATAAGTTGGGGTGGAATATCTATTCGTAATGCCTAGATCACAACAGTATCTTCTGAAGGCCATACTATTAAATTGCAAGCCGTTATCTGAAATAAGAGCGTGAGGAATTCCAAACCTGGTGATAATGTTTTTCTAGACAATTCTTTTTGCATCCAAATCTCTAATATTTGACAATGGCTCAGCTTCAACCCATTTAGTAAAATAATCTGTGTGAACGAGCAACCATTTCTTATTCCCTGTTGCCTTTGGAAAAGGCCCTACAATATCCAAATCCCATTAAGCAAAAGGCCAATGGCTGGACAGAGGATTAAGGACACCCATTGGTTAATGGATGTTGGGAGCAAACCTCTGACACTGGTCACACTTTTTCACATAATCTTGTACTTCTCTCTGCATATTTGGCCATCAATACCCTTATGTAAGAGCTCTATGAGATAAAGACCTTCCTCCCGTGTGACTTCCACAAATCCCTTCGTGTAACTCTTCCAGAACTAGTTTCGTTACTTCAGAATGTATACATAACAGATATGGTCCAGAAAAGAACGTTTTTATAACTTTTGGTCCTCGGATAGCCAAAACTGAAGTGCTTTTCGACATACTTTATCTGCCTCAGACTTCTCTTTAGGCAAGATATCATCCTTAAGTAATAACACTAGGTCCCACCCTGATTTGATGAATTCAGATGGTGTCACCGTTTGTCCTAGTAGGTTTACACAGGTCTTCAATAAGGATGACCCGAGGTAGGCCTTGTGTTGAGGACATCGCAAGGGTGGCTAAGGAGTCTACATGGTAATTCCTGCCCTTGGGGATCTGTACCAAAGCAAAGGATTCAAATTTTGACTGCAAATATCTCACCTGGGTTAGATACTCTTGCATTCTCGGATCTCTAGTCTCTAATTCTCCTTCCACTTGGCCCACCACCAATCGTGAATCTAATAATATTTGCACTGTTTTTCCCCCCATCTTTCGAACCATAGCCATTCCTACCAGTAAAGCTTCATACTCAGCCTCATTGTTGGTGGCCGAGAATCCCAATCTTAGGGATTTCTCAAAAGTAATTCCCTCAGGAGATACCAAAACTAGCCCTATTCCAGATCCTCTTTGGTTTGCTGCCCCGTCAACATACACCTTCCACATCAGAGGTTCCTTGAGTGAAATCATGCCAACTGATTTTTCATCCATGTCCAGCCTTTTAGCATTCTCTTCTAGTGAGGGCTCAACAAATTTAGCCACAAAATCAGCAAGGACTTGACCCTTTACAGAGGTGCGAGACATATATTTAATGTCAAAAGCTCCCAAGATGGTACCTCATTTGGCAATCCTACCCGTGTAGTTAGCACTTCAAAGTATTGATTTAAGAGAAAGTTGAGTCAAAATAACAGCTGTATGGGATTAGAAATAATGGGGAAGCTTACGCGTAGTATGCACCACTGCTAGGATAGCTTTCTCCAATGGTAAATAATGCACATCGGCCTCATGTAAGGACTTTCTCACATAATGAACTGGCCTCTGTATACCGCCATCAACCCGTATCATAACCAAACTAATGGAATGATTAGCCACAGAATGTAGGCAAATAGGACTTCATCCACCTCTGGCTGAGACATAACAGGTGGTCATGAAAGATATTCTTTAAGCTGCTGGAAGGCTAAAGCACATTGCTCGGTCCATTGAAATCCCTTCCACTTATTCAACAACTGGAAGAAAGGCCTACATCTGTTTGCAGACTGAGAAATAAATTGGTTTAGGGCAACAATCATCCCCGTCAACTTCTGAACTTCTTTAGGATTCTAGGGTGGCTGTAAGTTCTTAATTGCCCTGACCTGTGCAGGATTAACTTCAATTCCATGATGAGTTACCATGTAACCTATAAATTTACCTGATCTCACACCAAAGGAACATTTTGAAACATTAAAGCGCAGCTTATATTTTCTCAGCATCGGAAAGGTGTCATTTAGGTCTTTCACATGTATGGACGCCATTTTACTTTTCACCACCATGTCATTCACATATACCTCAATAGTTTTTCCCAATTGTGACTCGAACATCCTAGTCATCATCCATTAATAAGTAGCCTCTACGTTCTTCAAACCAAAGGGCATTACCTTGTAATGATAATTTCCTGTTGGAGTGATAAATGCTGTTTTCTCTTGATCATCCAACACCAAAGGTATCTGGTGATAACCTTGAAAATCATCCAAAAAACTCATCCGAGGATACCCAACAGTGACATCCACCAGTTGATCTATACAAGACATTGAGAAAGGATCTTTGGGACAAGTCCTGTTCAAATCTGTAAAGTCTACACATACTCTCCACTTTCCATTCTTCTTCTTCACCACCACTGTATGAGCCAACCATTCAGGATAAAAAATTTCCTTAATAGTGCCAGACTTTTTGAGCTTGATTACCTCTTCTTTGATAGCTTCAGAATGCTCCCTAGATGAACTTCGAGGTGGTTGTTTCCTCGGTACCACAACCGGATTGACGTTTAGATGATGAAAAATGAAACTCGGATCTACCCTGGGGGCTTCATGAGTATTCCATGCGAATACATTAACATTCCTATTCAAGAACATAATCAGCTCCTCCCTTTCTTGAGGAGGCAACTGAGCTCCCACTTGAAAGAATTTTTCAGGGTCATCATCTATAATAACTTCCTCTAACTTCTTACACGTGAGTTCTTCTACTGCTGCCACCATGGGCGCGGCCAGAGTTATTGATTGCTATGAGCCCCCCTCAGCAGAGGCCGAGGATTCAACTTCAGGTTGATGCAGAATTGCAGCCGCCATACACTGTCTAGCCATGGATTGACTCCCAACTAGTTTCTCGATCTGGTCTCCAGATGGAAATTTCACCTTCAAATGTAGAGTTGAGGAAACAAAACCTAGGTCATAAAGCCAAGGTCTTGCTACAATGGCTGTGTAGGGAGAATAAGCATCGACCACAATGAAATTCACTTCTACCACCTCTGACCCTGATTGCATAGGTAATCTAATTTGGCCCTTTGGTACGATAGCTTTTCCATCAAAGCTTATCAATGGTGAATCATAAGTCGTCAAGTCTTTAAGTTTTAAATTTAGCCCCTTGTATAAGTCCGAGTACATAATCTCTACACCACTACCCTGGTCTACCATCACCCTCTTCACGCCATGCCCCCTATCCTCAGCGTAACCACTAAAGCATCATCATGTGGCTGCGTAGTCCCAATCTTGTCTTCTTCTGAGAAACTCAAAGCTGGTTGGATATTCCCCTTAGCCCTTTTTGGCTCAGAATTAGAGTCCTCGGCGAGAGTTCGTGCTATAGACACCACCCAAGAAGGACGAGAACCAATCCTCCCAGAAACAGCAAAGATGATGTTGATCGTACCCAAAGGAGGCATTGAAGAAGTGTTTCCCTGATTTACCGAACCTGAATGGTCTCGCTGCCCATTAGGCCGATACAAAAACTACTTTAATCTCCATTCCTTAACCAACTACTCCAAATGATTCCATGGGTCCTACAATCCTCAGTGGTATGGCCCATTTCTCAATGATACTAGCAATGAAGATTTTTACTACGCCTTATGGGGTCCCCTGCCATCTTGTTTGGCCATTTGAAGTATGGCTCGTTCTGGATTTTTTCCAAAAGCTGATATACCAGTTTTCAAAATATCGTGTTAACCACCTAAGGAGCGGTAGGACTGGATTGCTCGGAAAAATCTCTTCGAGATCTGTTACCATTGTATTTATCCGATCTAAAATCCCTTTTCTCCTGAGGGATAACCTTCGCCTTTCCCTTACTTTGTTCCTGATCTTCCTCAACCCGTTTATACTCGTCGATACGGTCCATAAGCCGGTGTACACTCCTTATAGGCTTCTTGGTCAAAGATTTCCTTAAGTCATGCTTGACAGGTAAACTAACTTTGAATGTTCTTATCGCTACATCATCAAAATCTCCGTCGATCTCATTGAACATCTCCCAATATCGGTCAGAGTATGTTTTCAAGGTTTCCCCTTCTTGCATGGCCATGGACAGTAACGAATCTAGGGGCCGAGGAACTCTACTACATGTAATGAAGCGAGACCTACAGGCCTGGGTGAGTTCCATGAAGGAATTGATAGAATCTGCCCTTAACCCATTAAACCATCTCATCGCCACGGGTCCTAGGCTGGATGGGAAGACCTTGCACATTAAAGTCTCATTTTTGGAGTGCACTTCCATCCTCTGGTTGAAATGGCTCACAAGCTCCACAGGGTCCGTTCGACCATTATTTATGGTGAACGTTGGCTGGGTGAATCGCCAAGGAAGCTTCCCTCCTTCCACCCTACGTGTGAAGGGCGACTTGGAAATTTGGTTCAACACTTTACTCATAGCATCATTTTCCAATCCTCTACAAGATGAATTCCTACTTCTATGACCATGAAGGTTGTCCTTCTCATAGGAGAAAGACTTACTAGGGGGAGTCCTTGACCTGGGCCTGTAACTGCTATCCTTAGTGTCTTCAGAAGAAGGGTCAGAAAAAAAGGGAGTTCCCCTTCGCCTTTCATGGCGCAACTTCCTCATCAAACGGTCAATCTCTAGCTGCATGACCCTAGCATTTTCCTCGTGAGAAATTCTGCTTCCACCTCGTGAATGACTTCTACTAGTGTGGGTCGTATGCACATTACCCTCGCGATCTTTTTCCCTTTCAAGATGTAGGAAATGATCCTCATGCTGGGATCCCATAAACTTTGTATGGTGTGGACCTGAGCCTAACATAATGTTAAACGTCCTAAAACACCAGATTTTCCACAGACGGCGCCAATTGTAAGAACATAATTTGCATCTAAACCCAAAAAAATAAGATTGGGATAGGCCCAAAAAGGCCAATACAATGAATTTGTAGAGAGTGGACTTGAAATCTAGGTTCTAATGATTTTAAATAACAAAGATAATGGACTAGATTGCAACATCATATAGATGAGATAGTTTATATAACAAAAATTGTCCTCAGACTCAAGTCGAGGAGGTTAGATCCTATATTTTTTTTCTTTCTTAAAGACATGTTACAGATATTGATCTTAACATCTACAGTGTTTTCTCTCTCCTATTTTCATTCCCCCCCTTTTCTTGAATGTCCTTTCCTCCTTTATATCATTTTTCTTCCTCTCTCCATCCTTCACCTATGGATCAGATTACTGGTTTGAATACTTGTCCCATTAGCCCATCCCTGAAGTCTTTGGAGGTAGTTGTAAGGCTAAACCCTAATATTTAGGCATCACTTCCCCATTAATGTAGCCAGAGGTTTAGCTGCGGAGAATTTAATGCGATAGTAGCAGCTTTATTTTGGATATTTCATATCTATTCTTCCTATCTTGTACACTAACCATGCATATCCTTACTTATAAGTTCTCCTAGAACATCACTTTCGGACTTCGGACAACCCTTTCCTACCTCGACTTTAGCCGAGGACAAACTCATCCTCGAACCACCTTCCAGGATGACCTTGATCAGCCTTTGCTTCTTTATCCATTAAAATTGCCTCTTGGGCTGATATTCCCACATCCTCAGACTATTTAGTGTCCTCGGATTGGGTCTCTAACCCAATACATACTCCTAGGCCTATTAACCCTACAATATATATATATATATATATATATATATATATATATAATTTTAAAATAAAAAAAATTATTCTTGGTCTCGATAAATATTAAAATTGGTCACAAAAGCCAATAGACATCTCATTCCTTTTGACTCAGCACTATGTGGTCAAGTGTATCCTTGTGATTTGTGTACTAATCCATATTGCTTTCTACTTTTTGTAAACTTCAAAACATATTTATTGATTATTTAGCATTTTTTATGCAAATGTCTTAGTTGCTTGACTTTGGTTATTTTTTGTTTGAGACTTAAGGTTAGAAGTTTGGCTCTTTTTATTTCCTTGACAAGGTTAATTAGTTTTTTAGTTCAATAATATTTCGACATATAATTGGATGATAATTATGACTTATATTTGATTGGTAAATCATGGAAAATCTAGCTACAATATTAGATTTATTTCAAAAGAAAAATGCAAATAATTCAAAAACAACTATTATGTGTCTTTTCTTTTATTGATTTGTCAAATAAATTTACTTAGAATGATGGCACAACTATCATAAATTTTACCAGATAAGCCTTACAAATTGATGTGTTAGTCGTTGAGACACAACAAATAAGTAATTAGGACATTTCTTTACTATATTGTTGATGTAAAATCAAGCACATTCATTACCATATCAATCTGTAAATGAAAAGTGCTACGTCTGCAACATTTTAACAACACTTTCATAACAAATCATATGTGATAATTACTTTCCGAATATTTTCTATAATTAGTTGCATTTTTATCATTTTTCTAGTCAATAATTTATTAATACTAATTTTTTATTATTATAAAAAAACAGTTATACTTTGTCCACCTAAGGTAAACTCCTGGTGCTGTCTCTGGGTGTAGACGTTATAAGAAGCTGAAAAGGGCATCCATATTATTGGGAATTTTAAAAGTGGTGGTGGTGGTCCTTGTGGGTATGTTTCTTGTGATTCTTGTGATCCCCAATTCATGTTTCCCTTTGTGGCCATCTCATGGCTACTCTGAGATTTCCAGATTCTAGTAGTACCGATAGAGGCTTCTCGGCTTGGTGGTGTGTTAGTGTCTATGTACAAGAAGAAGGTTTGGTATGGAATTTTGTTTCATGAGTTAGTGGTAGAGAGGGAAAATTCCCGACCTATCACAAGCTGACACATCATACTACCAAGTCCACAAAATACAATCAATTACAAGGCGCCACGTATTACTGCTAGGTTTTTCCATCACTATTCGGATTCCAATAGAAATTTGCCAAGTGTCATTGAAATAAAGGCATGAAACTGCATCAACATGTGTAAGCAATGACACAAACAGCCCTGCACGTGTAAGCGATGACACAAGCAATCCAGCACGTGTAAGCGATGACATAAGCGGACCAATCAAGCTATGACAAGTGTCACCAATCAAACTCCGCCACGTGTCGCTCACCTACCCCTAAACTCCTATAAATAGAAGCCTTCCTAAGACATTTGGGAGGACACACACACACAGAGGACGGAAACAGAAGGAAGAAGATATCTTGAGTTCAAAAATTCAGAAGCACTGCCGGAATCAAACCCCGAAGCCTCCAAGAACTTCAAGAACTTCAACCTCGAATACAGACAACATTCGAAGCAAAATCATCCAAATTACTCGTCCAGATCTCAAAGTCCACTGGAATCAAGCTCAAAAGCCTCCAGAAACCCCAACAAACCACAAATTGGTGAAGCTCTACAGATTCAAGCCTCCAAAGCCCCGAAGAATTTCTACCACAAACCTTCAAACACGAAGAACACAGGAAGAACACGAAAAACACGAAGAACAAAGAATTTCTAACAAGCTCATAGCCAGAGATTCATTGTAATTCCGTTTCAAAGATCTTCGATCCATTCCTCAGCCAAATTGAAGAATATCTTATGTTCAAATCAAAATCACATTACCACAATTCCAATCAATAAATCTTTCAAGGAGATCGAATCAGAGGATCACTCTTTTGTAATTACAGAGAATTGTACCACACATTTATGAATACAAATTCATATTTGTGAAACTATTTTGCTTATTTGATTTATTTCGAACTAAGAATTTAGTCGTCTACAAATTCTGGCACGCCCGGTGGGACCTCTCTGCCTCTTATCTCATTCTTCTTCAAAGAAAAAAAGATTTCATCATCTTGCTACCAACTTTAATGGCCTCTAGCAAGAACATTCAAGCTTCAACAATAGCTACTTCAATTAAACTTGGTACGGCTACCACCAACAGTTGCATTGGAGCAATCAATTGTAGCCAACCTAAAGCTCACAATAAGCTTCAATCTCAATCAACCGAGGAAGCCAAGGTCCAGACAATCATCTCCTTAGACCCTCTTAAAAGAAACAAGGTCATCAACAAGGACATCTCCATCTTGGAACACCTCAAGTATGGGGGCAAATCCCCTTCTTCCTTCACAAGAAGCTGGTCGCACGATTTCTCTCTCATCAAAAGGAACCCAAAAGATAAGATTTCACGTGCTCACTTCAATTCACTTCCTTCTCCATCATCTGTGGAAGTTGTGTCAGTCATGATGACTAACACCTCTACCATAGAAGAAAAGATGGCTGAAATGGAACAAAGGGTCGTCCTTCTCACAAAAGCACTTGAAGATAAGGACCTCCAAATTGCAACTTTAATGAACAAACTCGAAGTACAAGATCTTGGTGAATTAAGCCATGGTCATAAATTCGCATCTACAAAGGATGATGAAGGGAAAGAAATTGAAAACACTCCCCGACAAGAACAATCCACCTCAATGGCCTCGATATCTGTCCAACAATTACAGGACATGATAACGAACACCATACGAGCACAATATGGAGGTTCTTCTACACATTCTCTCATATATTCAAAACCTTATACGAAACGCATTGACAATATAAGAATGCCAAATGGGTATCAACCCCCCAAGTTCTTGCAATTCGATGGCAAGGGAAACCCTAAGCAACACGTTACGCACTTTGTAGAAACCTGTGAGAACGCAGGGACTCAAGGAGGCCTCTTTGTAAAGCAGTTCGTTCGTTCACTAAAAGGGAATGCCTTTGATTGGTATACAGACTTAGAACCCGAGTCAATCGATAATTGGGAACAACTTGAAAGGGAGTTCCTCAACCGGTTCTACAGCACACGTCGTACGGTAAGCATGATGGAGCTTACCAATACTAAGCAGTGGAAAGACGAGCCCGTTGTTGACTATATCAATCGATGGCGTTCTTTGAGTCTAGACTGTAAGGATAGACTTTCTAAAATATCTGCTGTAGAAATGTGCATCCAAGGCATGCACTGGGGACTTCTGTACATCCTACAAGGAATAAAACCCCGAACATTCGAAGAATTGGCAACTCGTGCGCACGACATGGAATTGAGTATCTCTTGCCATGAAAATACAAAACCTCCCATACCTGAGGAAAGCAGAAAGGAAGTAAAGATGAATGACAGAAATGCAAAAGGCAATCTCAAAGACCCAATAACTGTTAACACTACCATAGTTAAGGTTCCAAGGAGAGGAGCAAAGACAAATGAAAAACAACTTGAAGGATGGCAAAAGAACGAAGTGCGTCGTCTGACCTTTAAGGAACGTGAGCAAAAATCATATCCGTTCCCCAATGAAGATGTGCCAAACATCTTAGAACAACTATTGCAATTACAGCTGGTTGAATTGCCAGAATGCAAGCGACCAGAAGACATAGGGAAAGTTGATGACCCTAACTACTGCAAATATCATCGCATCATTGGCCACCCAATTCAAAAATGCTTCGTCTTCAAAGAACAAATCATGAAGCTTGCCAAAGAAAACAAGATTGATCTAGACCTTGATGAAGTTGTCGGGTCAAACCATGTGACCATTGCTTGTGATGTACTTCCAACTCTCTGGCAGGGGGGCAAACACCAATAAGGCTTACAAATTGATTGATCAGGAGGGTGTAAGGATCGGCCCCATCAATGGGAAGTTCCTCAAACGCTTCTATGCTTGAAAATCAAGAATTGCTCCTCGGTAAGAGCTTAAACTACCCACTGCAGCACTACAAGGGTACATGATGTTTTCCCATTATCTTTGAAAGTGCACAAATAAGGAGAAATTAATCCCATTCTATGTCACCATTTGTGAGTGTGGCGTAGTGGTTGGATGCCCATGTCACCCTTGAGGCCAAGGTCTCGAGTTCGATTAGAGGTGATACCCACTATTGCACAATTGGTACCCATGAAATGTCGTGGGGTGTGGGGTGAGGATTACACACGTGAGCCCTCCCTTTTTGTAAAAAGAAACAAAAAAAAAACAAAAAACAAAACAAAACAAAAAAACAAAACAAAACAAAAGAAAAAAAACATCAAAAACAAAACAAAAGAAAAAAAAATCATTAAAACCAAAACAAAAAAAAAAATCATCAAAACCATGAAAAAAAAATCATCAAAAAAATTTGGTTGAACTACGTAAATGACTTGATCCCTCTCCGGGGTACGTAGGCAGCTTAGTACTTTTCACTAAGTTCAGTGACATAAAAAGAAGAAGGACTGCCAGTCTAGCTTGAAGAGTTTGTCCAAAGGTCGTCAACATACTTTCAAGAACCCTTTGATTGGCAAGGCGTCGCTTAAGATCAATCAATTGCTCACTATATGATGTTCAAAGATCATTGTGGTAGAAAGTGATAGCTGCAAAGAATTGGTGGTACATAGCTTTCCTTGAAATAATGATAAGTTGATTCTCGGTTGTGGAGTAAAATAAAATCTTCAACCTCTGTTGCAAGGAATGGAGTCTGCATGGCATTGCTCATCTTTTGTAGACATATTCCCACATCTCTGAAGTATACCTTGCATCACTTATCTCCTGGGGGCATCTTTTTTGTACCTTTCAAGTCTAGGCTATATTGTCTCTCTTCTAGGTTGTGCCACCTCACAACTCTGAAATTTGAACCACATTATCTCCCTCCTGGGTGGTGTTGTTTCACATCATGTCTCTAAAATCTGGACAACGTCACCTTCCTCCAATATTTGAAGTTGATGTTGCGTCATCTCTCCTCTAAGGGCATGTTTGTGCAATGTCAAAATCATGGCGGCATTCTTCTCACATCTTCAAGGTTTTATTGGCATCTCTTTGCATCCTCAAAGTCTTGATGGGAGCTTCTTGAAACTTCAAGCTTCAATATTAGTGCAACTTCGATGCGAACGAAGTGTTGACATAGCTTCATGGCAAAGATGAACGTTGGCATGGCTTCTGTGCAAATGAAGTGTTGACGTAGCTTCATGGTAAAAATGAATGACGGCACAGCTTCGATGTGAATGAAGTGTTGACGTAGCTTCATGGCAAAGATGAATGTTGGCATGGCTTCTGTGCAAATGAAGTGTTGACGTAGCTTCATGGCAAAAATGAATGTCGGCACAGCTTCTGTACAAATGAAGTGTTGACGTAGCTTCATGGCAAAGATGAACGTTGGCATGGCTTCTGTGCAAATGGAGTGTTGACACGACTACATGACAAAGATGGATGACGGCACGACTTCAATATAGATGAACTGTTGGCCCAGCTTCGATGTGAATGAAATGTTGACATAGCTTCATGGGCGATAGCATTATTGCCTAGCTGAATATCCTTATGGAAACGTCGTTGTAAAGACAAATATCACTAAAAGATTGTTGATGCAAGAAAAGAATGTAACAACATGAAGGCATACATTCTTGCAACGTTGCTATCAATGAAATACAAAGTCACCAAATGAAGGCAAACACTTCTATGAGAACGTCAGCGTGAAGTTTGATGTCAAAACCCAAAAGATCAAGGAAACTGAGCTGCAAAACAAAAACAAGCAACAAAAAAAAAATGTCAGAAAAAAATCCCATTGCATGTCTAAACAAAGGACAAAAGAAAAAGAGAAAGAAAAAAAAAATTCTTAAAAGCTGGAGAAGAAGACTGAAGGCTAGGAATGCCCAAATAAATGAAGCCAATCTCACATCTTATATAGAGAATTTCTGCTAAACTAGCAGACAAAAAAAAAAAAATGAAGAAAGTCAGCAAACCCAACTGACCAATAAAAAAAATTTACATTCACATTTCAGAAATGTGAAAACAATTGGAACTCAAAGTCAGATTTTGCAAACTCAAATGCACTTAAAATCAGAGAAGTCCAACAATTCTTCAGAGGATTTCAAACAAATAAAGAGAAGTCCAACAATGCATGCAATCTTCAGAGGACTTTAAACAAATAAGGAGAAGTCCAACAATGCTTGTTTCTCTTCCACATTTTCAAAATTTTCTAACAAAGATGACCCAAAGAATCAACATTCAGCAGCCACCATAATTTCTTCATCCTGTCAGGGCGGCCACCAGAATTTCTGCATCCTGTCAGGGCGGCCACCACAAAATTAGACCAGAAAAAAAGCCATAAGTCCAACAAAGACCCACGACTTTCTCATCCAAATTTGTGAAAATCCAGACCTTATTTCACAAATCTGACACCACAGGAGTCTTCTACAGCCTTCGATCCGCCAAACCTGAAAATTTCAGGCCCAGATACCTGGCCATGCGCCGCCACACACGGCCACAAATTCTCAAGTGACCCGCAGGTTTCTCACTCAAAACTGTGCAAATCTGTGCACAATTTCACAAAACTGACCACACAGGGCTCTTCAACGGCCTTAGATCTACAAAACCTAAAATTTTTAGGTTCAGAGACCAATCCACACGCCGCCAGAAGCTCCGACGAAGTCACACGCGCTCCCACGCGCCACCTACATCCTCCACGCGCCTACACGCGCCGGATTATCTTCCCACACGCGCCACACACGCGGGCACGCGTCACAAGCGCCAGGCCAATTCGATGACGTCACAGATGACATCATCAAACCGGTTCGACCCGGAAAACCCGGCCCGGATCTGAATCGCTTGAAAAAAAAAAAAAAACTTTTATTTGACCAAAAAGTCAAAAATTTCAAAATGGACCTGTCCCACTCAATTTTTCGCGTACTTTCCAATTTTGGGGTCCGTTTCTTCAACCGAGGCTCGAAAATTGCACAACAGTCCAATTTCTAAAAAATTTGACTTTTGCACAAATTTTGACCAAAAGTTAAAATTTTTAAAATTGACCTGTTTTGCTCAATTTTTTGCGTACTTTCCAATTTTGGGGTCTATTTATTCATTTGAGAATCCAAAATTGCTCAAATAGTGTGATTTTACAACTATTGGCTTTGATGTAGACTTTGACCAAAAATCAAGATGTTCAAGCAAAACTTGTCTAATCAGGTTTTCACAAAGATTTTGATTTTGAAATCTAGATATTTGTTTTGGACTCAGAAACTACATCCACTTCTCCAAAGTACTAGCGGTGTCCAAAATTTAAACTCTCAAGATCATAATTTGAGACCCATCCATTTGGTCTAGATTCCCTCAAAATTATCCTCCAGACTTGATCAAGGCTCCCCTTTCAAAAGCAGACGAACTCTCACAAGTATGTCTCAAAATTGAAATTACATTGGGTCACTACTTCAGCCTATTATTTTCGTCGGTGCCTACCAGTCTTCAACCTAACGTTCCCATTCGGCGCCTACCATTCTCATCCACCGTTCCCACCAAAAAGTCTCATCCGCCATTCTTAAACCACCCAGCTACCATTCTTCATCTCTTCACTATAAATAGAAGGGCCGGATCCGCTAAATCCATCAAGAAAAAAAAAACACATACACTGAGTCATGAAATGAAGATTTGCTTCTTTCAAATTTTCAAATCCTCCTTCTCACGTCCATTTCTCACTGTGGCCTCATCATGCTCAACACCTAGCAACCAAAATTGCTTCATAATCAGCTTGAAATCAACCCTCTCATGGTTCAGTAGAAACCCTTCTCACAACATTATCGTTGTTTTAGGATTCAAACAAATTTTTTTTCCCTACTTAACGACCTCATTTGTCCATAAAGTTACTCATAACACGGTCTGCATCGTTGTTCTATGCTTTCTTGGATTTGGTTGACCAGGAAATCCAAGTCCAGCAGAGACACCCGTTCCTAAGATCAGGGCTTCCGTAGTCTCTCTCCAACTGCTTGGTCTCCCATTAGAAGTAGCAATTCGGAACAAACAGCAACCTGGTTGGTTTCTAAAACCAGGATCACAAGTTAGCTCTATCTTTCATCTTTTGTGCTTTTCCAACAAGTGGCATTAGGTGAAGGTTGTAAAACGTGTTGGGGTATCCTACAAATTTTCTCCCATCCAACACTTGTGATGACCTCCAAGGTACCAGCTCATCAGAAATTAGCCTTTGGTGTCGGTGAAGGGTTACCAAAGCCTCATCCCATGTTTCCGCCATCATGGGATCCAAAGGTCATCGTTGCTGGTACCACAAAACACACTTTCTGGAATTACTCCAACTTAAGATCAGCTTGAAGAATTTCAGAAAATATACTTCTGAAATTACTTCAACTTAATGTCCGTCAGTATGATCCAGTCACACATGCACATTCAACGACTTGCTATCGGACCTCATTCAGCATGCAATCAGTCCCACATCCCAAGGTGTACTTCCAGAGACATCTATGCCAGAGAGTCCCCAACATGCAGGGTCAGTACCATGGTGTCATATGTTTCACTCATTCACTTCATTTTCATTTCTATCTTCTTCACCATCAACATCAACAAACCCAAAATACTCTTCTGAAATTACCTCAACTTAACCTGAGTGATGCAATAACACATGCGCATTCAACCACACTCCCACATGTTCTCTCTGTAATCTGAAGTATACCCTTCAGATATAACTTCACCAGAAGTCCTTAAAAATAAGAGGCTAGCTCCAGAGCTCTACATGCTGTACCCAGCCAACATCTTCACCTCTTCTCCATCTTCAACACCTTGTGATCGCCACCAACGATCCAAAATACTCTTCTGAAATTACTTTGACTTAACCTTTGCTCAGAAAGCTCAGTCACACGAGCACATTCAAATACTGGCAGACCCCTTCTCGGTCTCATCAAAACCTTTCATATGGGTGGGTCTACTCTTCTGCAATTACTTCATCCTGTTAAAAGCTCCACCACCTTCAACTATTTCACTAGAAGAGTCAAGTAAAAAAGAAAAAAAAAAGACCCATTTTCTTTCAAGACTCATTCATTCACCACACTCCAAAACTGTGTGCATGAACGAGTCTCGAGGGGGCATTTGTAGAGAGGAAAAATTCCCGACCTATCACAAGCTGACACATCATACTACCAAGTCCACAAAATACAACCAATTACAAGGCGCCGTGTATTGCTGCTAGGTTTTTCCATCACTATTCGGATTCCAATAGAAATTTGCCAAGTGTCATTGAAATAAAGGCATGAAACTGCATCAGCATGTGTAAGCGATGACACAAGCAGCCCTGCACGTGTAAGCGATGACACAGGCAATCCAGCACGTGTAAGCGATGACATAAGCGGACCAATCAAGCTATGACAAGTGTCACCAATCAAACTCCGCCACGTGTCACTCACCTACCCCTAAACTCCTATAAATAGAAGCCTTCCTAAGACATTTGGGAGGACACACACACACACAGGACGGAGACAGAAGGAAGAAGATATCTTGAGTTCAGAAATCCAGAAGCATTGCCGGAATCAAACCCCGAAGCCTCCAAGAACTTCAAGAACTTCAACCTCGAATACAGACAACATTCGAAGCAAAATCATCCAAATTACTCGTCCAGATCTCAAAGTTCACTGGAATCAAGCTCAAAAGCCTCCAGAAACCCCAACAAACCACAAATTGGTGAAGCTCTACGGATTCAAGCCTCCAAAGCCCTGAAGAATTTCTACCACAAACCTTCAAACACGAAGAACACAAAGAACACGAAGAACAAATAATTTCTAACAAGCTCATAGCTAGAGATTCATTGTAATTTAGTTTCAAAGATCTTCGATCCATTCCTCAGCCAAATTGAAGAATATCTTATGTTCAAATCAAAATCAGATTACCACAATTCCAATCAATAAATCTTTCAAGGAGATCGAATAAGAGGATCACTCTTTTGTAATTACAGAGAATTGTACCACACATTTATCAATACAAATTCGTATTTGTGAAACTATTTTACTTGTTTGATTTATTTCGAACTAAGAATTTAGTCGTCTACAGTAGTGCTTATTATTCTATTTCATTCTGTTTGTTTCTTTGTAAAGTTTTACATTTGAAAACATTTTCAAGTGTTTGGTGTGACACAAATTTTTAAACACGAGCTATTAAAATTGGGGGCACCTGTCACTGGACTAGCAACCCAACCACCAAATGGGGAGAGAGCGAATATGTATTTTTATAAAGAGAAATGATATGTCCACAACATTTTCACAACAAATCCTAAGTGACAGGTTGTTACTGGTTATTATTGTTAGGGCAAAAAAGTAATCTTAGTGTTAGGTTCAAATTTAAACCAATAACATTTAACCACTTGTGATTTGTTGTGAAAATATTGTAAAAATATTGTGGACGTAACATCTCTCTTTTATAAAATATTTTATGGTCAACCAATAAATACAGTAAGATACTAAAAAAATGTTCTACAGTGAAACAAATATAACGTTAGTTGTAAATATCAGATGTGGCAGATCATTAGGGTGTAAAAATAAGATTTTACACCTGTCCGAATTTAATTTATTCGCAAAGAGAATATGTGAAATAAGAGAGAAAAAAAATAAAAGAAAAAGAAAAAGAAAAGTCCCGGCTTGAATGTATTATCCAGTATCACCCGACAATGACAAAGGAGCTGACTAAAAATGACCCGAAAAGGATTCCTAGTCTATAAACATTAAAACATGCACACACGCTAAAAAATGTTGAGAGGTGTTGGTTAGTGACTTAGTGGTTTTACATTAAAAAATATATATATAGAAAAAAAAAAGTCTCCACTGCCTATATAAGAAAAGGAACCCCAATTTCTCTCACTGATCGACTCTCTTTCATTTCACACCCATCAAACTACCTCTTCATTTGTGTCAGTCTAAATTACTAGAGACCAACAATCAATCACGAGTTCAACTTTGAAAGACCAAACAGGTATTATCTCCTTAGATTACTGCAAGATTAATGTGCCAAAAACAATATCAAATCTTGTTTTCAAGCTAAGGAACTATCTGCTATCGGCAGTCTCTGATAAGAAGAAACACTCGAAGGATGAGTCCATGAGGAAAATCATGTACCTAATTTGCTGGGGTCCTAGCACTTTCAAGTTTTAAATTGCTTTGTGAAATCAGTAGCGTGTGACTGTGTAAATACCGATTATGTATGAAAATGTGTACTTTATTTCAATGCACTTAAAAAAGTTGCTTCCAAATTCTTTTTCAGGCTTAAGTCTGTTTTGTGTCAACAATTTTTAGGAGTGGTTTCATTGATCCTATTTTTTTTAAAATGTTTTATTTAATTCTTAATCTTTAAGGAATTATTTTTATTGTTTTAACTAAGAAAGTTGAGTTCAAATCTTCATTGTATTTCTAATGGAGATATTTATGGTATAATTCTCATTCCCCAACTATTGAATTATAAAACGAAAAAAGGATTAAAAAAAAAAAGGTTGAGTTTAAACACTGGCAATTTTCTATAATTTGTTAGAGTTGGTATATCATGCCGCCATCCAAAACTAGTTATTTGCATGACTTGGTTGAAATCCTATTAAGATTAATTTTTACTATTAGCCACTTTACACTTAGACTAAGTTATAAATTGCAATATCTAACTTTGCTTAAAAATTATATTTAATTTTTTAATTTCACTTTTATTTAATGCAGTCTTTTAAGTTTTTCTTTATTCAATTCAATCTTTCTATTATTCTCAATCAGAACTGCACCATTAGTGATCCAAAAAAAGGTATAGTTTTGATTTTTTTTTTCATTAAAAAATATGAAATATTAATTAAAAAATAGTTTTAGGGGAAAATTATATATATATATATATCATATTCTCTAAAATACTTTTATGGGTTCACATTATCTTAAATGTGAAACTTGTATTAATTAAACGTTGATACATGTCCAAGGTTGTTAAAACCATAACCTACACCGTGGCCTAAGCCTAAAATGGAAGAAAAATGTATGCTGTGAACACAATTCTGGTATGTTAGGATTAGTGTAGAATTATATGATTCTATCAATCTTGATTGATCTTAAGTGATCATAAACATCTCTAATTTGCCTAACAAATTTATTGGTGTCACCTTAGTTCTTTTGATGAAATGGGATCATAGGATTGCACGATTCGGATTGCAATTTTAATAACAATGCATTTGTCTAATTGACAATTACAAAGTAGTCAAACCTGTTCATCAAGAAAAAAGAAAAAAAGAAAAAAAAAGTAGTCAAACCAATGGTTGCTACAAATTATTAACACATATATGGTAACTTAATGGATAATGTACAAGTACAACCAAGTGTCGGACAAAAGGCCCCACAGCTGAAAAAGTTATGCGAAAAACAATGATTAGATTCCAAAATTGACTCCAGTATTGGACATGAATAAAAAAAAAAAAAATCCATGTCATTAAGCATACTTCACTCCAAAAAAAAAAAAAAAAAATGCCATTAAGCGTATTATCAATACATTGACAAGTGAATGTGATCGTCTCAATATATAAATGAGATGTTTTTTAGGACCAAGTTACAATGCAACAATATGAAGATGTAGAGAATGAGTGGAACATCAACAAAATTTGCAAAATAATATATTTTTAATTTTAATTATTTAAATTGAAATTGTTTTGAGTTTTAATGTTGTTTGAGAACTTAATTTTTTTTTAGAATCGTGTTTTAGAAAATAGATTTCATCAATTAAAATCGTGATTTCAAAATACAATTTCAATTGTCCTGGCTAGAATTTGAGAGTAAAATTATGTTTTTGTAAATATAATTTCAACACTTAAATTTATGGAAGTGTATTAAACTATTTGATGAATGTGTTTAAAAATTTTGTGTGAACATAGGAAAGCACCTAAATGCAATTATAATTTTTTGAATTTCTCTGTGTTTTAAGCTTTGGTCCCCTACACATTGAGGTCCTCCTTCATTTCACAGAATTTTGTAGAGTCACTAAAAAATGTGCTAAATGAGTGACAAACCTGCTGAATGTGTTGGGCATTAGAACCCACTTGCTTTGATCAGTGAACACTCAAAAAGATAAGATTATCACTAATTTGGTTAACCAGAGGCCACGAAAATTGCTTCTCTAAAAGGAAATTGACTTTCCTGGTTTTCTAAATTTGAGGGTATGACAATCATCATTAAATGTTGGTTGACTCATTTATTGGGAGAAAAAAAGTCTGTTGGATTATTCCTATGCGGTTAATTCAATAGATTTTTATTTCTTCTAGGAATGATTGAGCTTTGCGCATAGCACCCAGCTATTTAAGGCTTTGTTTGGTTGAGGAGAAAAATAAAATGATAAAACATATTTTTATATAAATTTACTCTCATACTTTTCTTATATGAAAAAAAAAAGTTTAAAAGAAAAACAACCTTGAAAGTAAAAGTTCAAAAAAAGAAAAAGAAAAAGAACCAAACATTAAATAGAGAGGAAAGGGGTAGATGGATAAAACAATTCGGAAATATAATAAGACATATCAAAATGGTGAGTTTGAGAAAAAAACACCAGTACAGTTGTACCCACCATAATCACTTCCGCTCCCCCTCCCAACCAAACAATCCCTCATATTTTCTTCTCTATATTTTTTATCCCCCCACAAATCAACCCAACCAAACGTAGTGTAAATGTTCCAACCTCATTCCATTGGTGTGAAATGACTCCCTTATCTACCAATCCACCTCTCCAAATCCTTTGTTTGGTTTCTCCTTGTCATATGTGGGCTTGGTCCACACAACAATCAGGGGAAACCTTTTTGTTTAACCATTAGCCTAGCGAAAGTCCTTTGTCATAGAAGCGGGTCTCATGGGCCCGATCTGGCCATTTTTGCCAGCATAGCCTTGTCAACTCTAAAGGCCAAAATGGTGGACTTTGGATAAGACTTTACTGGCCTAATTTTAAACCAGCCTTGCGTTTGATTTTGCCAGGTGCATGGACTTCTCTGTTACTGGTTTGTGGGCTTGGGTTGCTAGAAAGAATGAGCATGCAAGGTTATTTAATTTGTTGCTCCAAAAATGCTCTTTTTAACATGGATCAAGAAGAAGATTACGCCACCACAAAATCACTCACTGGTGAATTGTGACCGACAAGCCTCTCAGATGGTTAACCAGGAAACCAGAAGCAGAGAATCTAGGCTGAGCAACATACCAAAAGAGGTCTAAGTCATCCTTGGGGAAAATTTAATTACCCCCAAAATAATCACTCTGTGTTTGGTTCTTGGGAAATATTTTCTGAATGGAAAATATTTTCAAGTATTTGGTTGTATTTTTAAAAATACTTCAAAAAATATTTTTCAGTATTTGGTTGTGTTCATGAAAATGTTGTGGAAAACATAATTTCTAATACTTTTTCAAATTTTCTCATCTCCCAAGCACACATATAATAAACAAATAAAAATTTTAGATAAAAAATAGTGATCAGGACTAGCAGTGGCGACATCTGACGGCAGTGATTGGGCACCAGAGACTAGCGACTTTAGTGGAGGATGGTAGTTAAGTGGCAGATAGTATATGTTTGTGTGGTTGGGGTGGAGGTTCAGCTAATAAGTTTTGGGTAAGATGAAAAATGATTTATAGAAAATAAAAACGTAAACTAATTTCCGCCATAAGTGCCTTTATTTTACAATTTACTGGAAATTGTATTCCAGTTGACCATCATTTTCCAGTCGCTCCAAACATCATTTTTTGTATTGGATTTTGTCATCTCCCTGGTGTAAAAAACCGTTCACTTTCTTGGAAGAACTAATATAAGACTAGAGAACACAACAAAAATAAAACTTGCCTTACCAACTGTTATGTGACGTTTGGTACGGGGGAATCCACATTACTCTTGGCATCTAGATTCCTAGGAATGTGATTCCTAGGAATCACATTCCTAAGAATGTAGCTATTCTTATGTTTGGTTTCATTGGGAATATCTTAAGATTCCTAGGAATGTGAGATAATAATGCTTGGTTTATTCTCAGGAATCTTAAATGAATTATTTATTTTTCCTATTCTATCCTTAGATTTGAATGTGAACTACCAAGTTCTTAAAAAAAAAAAATTCCTCTAAATAAATAATGAAAAACCAAATATAAACTATTAATTATGAAAAATTCATTAAAATTATAGTCTAATATTTCAAAATGACAGGTACAATACAAAAATAACTATTTAAATTCTCAAATGCTTTTATTCTTAATAATAATTTTAAAAGAGTTTAATCCATAATAATTTGTTTTATATTTTATGTTAATTGCTTAAATGATAATGAAAAAGGGTTAAAATTGTCAATTTATAAAAAATACAATTTCCTTTAAGCTTGAGAATCTGGATTCCCACCTGTTTTAAAGGGAATCCACATTCCTACTGAGAGGGGAATCCAGATTCCTCTGGCATCTGATTCCTTAGCGTGATTTGCAACCAAACATAGGAATCTTTAAACATTCCTGGGAATTCTAAAATATTACCCCGTACCAAACGCCACATTAGGGGAATATTTGGCACAACAAGTCAACTGAGCCCAAGGCCCATGAGCTCCATTTGCCAACAAAAACCAGGCCGAATCAGTACACTAAGAAATAACATGTGGGAGGCCCACACCTTAGCCCAAGTGAAAGGAAGCTTGTTTTATGTGTGTCAAAGGCAAAAAGGGAACTAGTAATTAAGCCCAAAAGACAGCCCAAAGCTTATCCTCAAAAAAAGCTGTGGCTGGTTCGCCTTTTATGCCATTTTTCTCATCCTTTTGCTGTATGGATAATTGAGTCTACGGACCAAGCTCATATGCAAGAAAGAAAGACCAGGACATGGGATAATGAGGAGATGTGGTCTGGAGACTGGAGAGTAGGAGGGTCATTTGCACTAGTGACTAGTATCGGGCTCATCCAAAGTCTCTTCGATGGGCTAGGGACATGAGAGAAACCAATGAGGCCATGCTAACTGCACTGTGGCTGTAATTCAGTAGCTCATGGAAATGTTTAAAACCCGTTGAACCTGTGTGCATACATACCCAACGTAAATCTTAACAAATTGCTGATTGTTTTGAAACCGTAAATCTTAGCAAATTGCGGATTTGGCTCCCTAAACTAAATTGATTGGGGTCATTGAAAAAGTCCTATCTATCATAAAAATACAATCAACATTACTCAAACTCTACTGCCAAACGGGCCATATTGTTCTGAAAAGATGAAAAGGAACATAAGACAAGAAAAACAAGAAGGAACCAGATATGGAATGACTTTGCTAGTTACAAAGTCTACACATTCAAAAAATATATATATATGTCTACAATTTCTTTTTAGTTTTGCATGATCATCATACGATATAAAACAATGTTGATAAAACACCAATGAACCAAGCAACAAATAGATAAACAAGCAAGCAACGTTGTAATGATTTTCGAGATGCCATCCACAAGATAGTTGTCAGATTTTCGTCTCAACACCACTTCAATTCTCTGGTACAGGCGAGTATAGAATCAGGAACCTTTCACAAGGTGCAGTGCCAAAATTTTAAATTTTTTTTTAAAAAAAAAACTACAAAATTAAAAGAAACAGAGAAGGGAAAGAAAGGCAAAACCTTCCAGCGATTTAAGGTTGTGAATTCTATTTGTCCTTGATTTCTTTTTTAATCTCTTTTGAGTGTTTCCAATTTCTTCTACCTTCTTCTAGTAAAAAAAAAAAAAGGAGTTTTTCCAATTTCAATTCAGGAGAAAGTTTCCCCCAAGTTCTCCAGGTTGATTTCCCTTTTGAGAATTTTGAATTTCGTATGAAAGAGTTGATTTCTCTTTTGAGAGTTTCCAATTTCCAACTTGGATATGGAAAGAATTAGAGCTTTTACTAGGCTAGGATTGTACGATCTTACAGCCCTAAATATGACTTGCCCAGCCAAATGGAATGTCATCGACAAAGGCAAATAATATGAGACATATAGGCTTGAAATATAAAGGCTAATCCTAGAGTTAATTTACTTGTTGATCAAGTACATGGGCTTAAAATATATCTCTACGAGCGTTTACAGCCCAAAATTCCATCCTATTCTACTTTACCATTCCAAAAAACTACTTTATTAATTTATACAATACCATTTTACAATTCTCCACCATCCTAACTTTTATTTTACAATACAACACATTAAAATAGCATTTTTACACAATAAAATAATATATTTCAAAATCACCATCATTTACAATACAACACATTATTTTTTCTTTTTTCTCTCATTCTTTCTGTTCAAGAACAACCACAAACCCACCACTGCTGCAACCACCATCACCACAAGCCCACCACCGCTACACTACACACACTTGACACCACCACTACCAGCAACTCATAATCTACCATTAACACCAAAAAAAAAAAAAAAAAATCTAAAAATTTGAAGAACCAACGGCCAAAACCCAAACCCAAACCCAAACCCACGGCCAAACCCAAACCCATCCACCAAACCCATGGCCAAAACAACCCACCCGTCCACCACTCCGCCACTCACCACAAACCTATACCACCGAACCAACCAACCACCACCACCATTGAAAATTTGAAGAACACCACCCTCTCTGACCATCAACACCACACAAAAAAAGCAACCCACGATCCCCACAACCCACGGTGACAAACCCAGACCCAGATCCATGGCAAACCCAAACCATTGGAACTCACCCATAGCAAACCCCATCAAAACCCATTCCAAAAATCCAACACAATTGACACAAACCAACACCGATCCATGTTGCCGCCGTCAACCAGAGAGAGAGAAACCATGCCACGTTGCCACCATCAGCCAAGCCGATCTATCGTGGTGTGGTGGCTATGGATTTTGGGTCTGAAGAGAGAAGGAAGAGAGCAGAGAAATAACGAGAGAGAGAGAGAGAGAGAGAGAGAGAGAGAGAGAGAGAGAGAGAGTACTGGAATTGTTTAATAAAAAGGAGGAGGAGATAGAGAATTAAATAATAGTATTTAGGTTTACAATTCAGCTATATTACATTCTAAATTTAAAATTACACTGTAGCTGAATTGCAAAAAAATTTGTAATTGTTGGCTTTTACAAGGTCTGATGGAGTGACGTTTATGGGCTTAAATGGCAAATTGGGCTTACATTTACAATTTGCCACATGGGCTGTGGACGCTCTAACACCCCCATTTCAAACTTAAGGTGTAATAATGAGTTTATAATGTCGTGACTAGCCTACAAGTGTGCCAGACAAATGTTGGCAATACAACTGTAGTTGAAGACAATGGCTAACATTAATCTTCAAGAAATACGTCGACAATCTGGACAGCGTTGCTAACAGCTATGTGATATATGGTTCACAGGGTGAATTGTTAATACACGAGAACTCATGTAGTCTCGTGAACTTGAGTGGTCTCTTTATTGCATATAGGTTCTTCTGATGCTGGAGGCACATGCGCCTGCATGATGCTAAAGAGTATGTAGCATATTGACCCAAGTGAGATGATGACATTGCAGCCGATGTGGCACATATGCTAATATGACACTAATGATGTGGCATGTGACAGGCACATTGTTGTATGATTGATATGGCAGGGGGTAGGAGCCTAGCTATATAGACATATGGCTAAGCATGACATCGATCAATGCCGGAGCCAGAAAAATTTTCTTTAAAGGGTCATATTAACCATAATCTTTATTGTTAACATATATAGTGTTGTGGGCTTTAGATCCAACTAGTTTACTTGTATAGCACTCTTACTTGTACTACACTCATATTTACTTGTACTGCACTCATATGCCTACTATATAAAGACACTCATGTATATTCTTTCAGTGAGAAATACAATACTATTCAATTCAGTATTTCTAATATGGTATCAAAACCACTGCTTTGACCTTTTCTTAGCAGTCTTGTCTTTATTGGTGGTGCTCCATTCTCAACATCGCTTCTGCCATCATAGCAGCCGACGTAGTTTTTCGCCGTAGAACCTCTGACGTCTTCTAGTCGTTGTCCTTGGGTTCCGGTCCTGCAGCCGCTGTCGTTGAGGAGTACCGCACCACACAGACCACTGCACTTACTATCTCCATTGTGCATCTTGCTCCAATAAATATTTTTCAGTCCAGGTGCTCCTTACTTAGTTTTTTTGCGTAGATTTCATTTTTGCAATCGATTTTTGCAATCAATTTTTGCATATTTTACTTCTAAATGAAGAATAAGGACAGGTATTCTTCCTTTTGCAACAATCGTCGCCGACAATCCAGCAAACGTTTTTGCAATTTTTGCAAACGTTTTGGCCATAATATTGAGACTTGCTTTCAGCGCAATAAATCAGCTATTTCAATTTCTGCTGCCACTTTTGCTAACATTGAGAGTGTCCAACCAATGGCTCCCGTCTCTGCACAGTCTAAGTCTTTAGGTCACACTTTCACCATGACCACAGATGACCTTAAAAACATCATCACCAATGTCATTCGTATGGTTGGTAATGCATCTTATTCCTCTTCTCTCTCAGCTTTATCCGGTATGTCTCCTTCCTCTTGGCTTATGGATTCTACTTGTTGCAATCACATGACACCTCACTTGTCCTTATTTTCTGAACTTAATCCTACACCACACCCTCTTACTATTCGCACAGCAAATGGTTCCACAATGTCTGGTCATAATATAGGTTCCGTTTCAACCTCCAACCTCTCCGTTTCTAGGGTCTTTAATGTTCCTGATCTTTCTTACAATTTGTTTTCTATGAGACAATTAGCTGAGTTGGGTTATCGAATTATATTTGATTATTCTGGGTATATTGTGCAGGATCCAAGGACAGGACAGGAGCTAGGAACCGGTCCCAGAGTTGGACGTATGTTTCCCGTGGACAACCTTCGTCTTTCACTTGTTGCACCTGTTTCTATTGCCACAGCTGCTGCAATTTCTTCTATTCCTTCTCTTGCTCTTTGGCATGCTCAATTTGGTCACGCATCTTCTTCCCGTGTACAACAATTGGCTTCTAGAGGTTTGTTAGGTTCAGTGTCTGCAGAAAATTTTGATTGTGCTTCATGTCAATTAGGAAAACAATCAGCTTTGCCTTTCAATTCTAGTGAATCTATATCCACTGATATCTTTGACCTTATTCATTCTGATGTTTGGGGACCTTCCTCTGTCTCTAGTATTGGTGGATCTCGATATTTTGTTGTCTTTGTTGATGATTACTCTCGCTATAGCTGGATCTTTAATATGAAACATCGTTCTGAGTTATTGAAGTGTATTCTAATTTTGCAAAAATCGTTGAAACTCAATTTTTTAAACGTATCAAAATTTTTCGATCTGATAATGCTCTTGAGTACTCTTGTTTGTAAACATTAAGGATGTAATAAGAACATGCAATCTAATGGTTAGATTTTCAAAATTCACACTCAATATAAATATATATGATGAGTTTGTAGGGTTTCTCTCCAAACTAGTTTGGAGAGAAACTTTGTTCACCTATATTTAGGATTCTATTCAACCTTAGTAGGGGACATACATACTTCAGCATTTAAATTTGACTCAAAACTGGTTACACTTCCTTTTGCTATTGTTTCAAAATTTTTTCATGCTTCTAAAAAGATTCTCATTGCACCTTCCAGAATGGCGTACAACATGCAAAACACATATGAAAATCCATATATTACAAAGGGCTGCAAGTAACACCATGTGCTCTATTACAATGTCCATTTCCTCACTAACATTTCCTCTCCCAAAGTTTCAATCAGTAAAGGAGCTGCAAGGAAAAGTAAAAGACTCCAAAGAAACACAAATCAACGCCGAGAAGTAATAAATTATTACCAACAGCTTGACAGAGGATAACAAATACAACAACCAGGTGAAATGCTAGTCTTTTTTGAGATTCTAAAAAAGATTCCTTAGGGGACAACAAAAAAGCCATGGTCTCAAATGGCGTCAGCCATAAATCCTCAACATACTAATCTACCATAAATCTCGTATTTGTTAGTTAATTAATGAAACATTATCATTTAACAGTTTTACCAGCTGTAGAAACAAGCAAAGAGAATCACTCCAGGCTATAACAAAAAATATAATTTATATATTGGATACTTAAATATTAAAAGAAATCAAATATTTCTTTCAATAATTCCTTTTCTTGTTGAGTTTTCCCAGCAACCAAACAAAGAAGACAATCAGAAACCACAGATTAATATGACAAATATCGAATTTATTGTTAATAAATAAAGATTGGGGTAATAGAGGAAACTGAAGAGTAAGGTACCTTCTAATTCGCAAATAAAGAATGGGGTTTTTAGGGGCGGCTTGATGCATTTAGGGGCTTACGGCTAAAATTGATTATATTGTTTTAGATCAAAATTACTACTAATTAACATGAACAATGTAGAATTTTTTCTTTTTTTAGAAATTTTACAGATACAAAAAATTTGACAAAACTTTTCACACTTGTTGATATGGCAAATTGATAATGGTAAGTAAAACAGTGGGATTAATGTTAAGTCTAGATGAAAACTAATAAAGTTTACTAACTCAACTCTTATTATTATTTTATTTTTTAAAAGTGCAACATTCACAATATTTTACAAAACAAATCCTAAGTTTTAAGTTGCTTATTGTTTTCTATTTGAAAACACCACTATAATTTTTTTTTCTTTGCCATCAATAACAGGCTGTAACAACCTATTATTTAGCATTTGTTATGAAAAATATTGTGGACGTAACATTTTTTTCTCTTTTTTGTTTGTTTTTCATTTGATAAAAAATATTATTTTATTTATTAATTATAAATAATACTATTGGTTAAAATTTGGGGGCCTTTAGTTTACGTGGTGCCTTAAGCGACTGCATCTATTGCTTTTACTATTCAACTGGCCCTGGGGGTTATGTACCTTCTAATTCAAAATTGAATACACAGATCACCAATTTCTTACTCAATTTCATCAATGTCGAGATTGGCCTTGAATTAATTCAGACTAACCAGGTTTTATTTGGACTCTTAATGGTTGAATGGATGATTTCCATTTCGTATGAGTTTCTGGTGACAAGGACAATTGTGACGTGGTCCGAAGAAAGGGAAGGAGATCGCGAGGGAGAGTGAGAATGACTATGAGAGAGATAGGCAGAACTCTGGATTGAAGGTGAGAGTGAAAGTGTGAACAACAGTATGTAAAATTATATATCAACACAAAACTTGAGCTTGTGAACCTCGAGTTCGAGTTCGAGTTCGAGGTAGCATTTTAAAATAGAAAATTTCAGGTCAACCACTGCCATGGTGGCAATTTTTAATGGATTTTGAGTTCCAAGAACTCACATGGCAAACTTGAGTTCCTAAATAGTGGCAGATTTCTATAAATTTCAAAAATAATGGTAGATCCTCACATATATTGTCAAATAGTGGTATTTGGTCATTTTGGCCCAAGTTTTGGGAGTGTTTCATTGATTATAATATTTTTTTATTGTTTTATTAATCCTTAATCTTTTAAACCATATTTTTATTATTTTAATAAAAAAACTGTTGAGCTAAAATTCCTTTGTTTTTTCTTTTTTTTGGTAGAAAAATTCCATTATTTTTTCAATGAAGATGTTCAAGTTCAATTCCTTCCTTCTCGAACTATTGAACTATCAATCAAGACTGTTTTTTTTTAATGCAAAAAGAAAAAAAAAATTGTTGAATTAAAACGTCGTCAATTTTCTATGATTAGTTGGAGCTAGTATATCATGTGGCCATGTGGGACGAGTTATTTCCATCGATCACTTGATTGAAGTGGCGCTAATTGGTAAGAGTATTACAATTTTTGCCATCATCTATTTTAAACTTAGGCTAAAAAATAAATTGCACAATTTAATTTTGTTTAAAATTAAATTTACTCATGTATTTCATCAAAAAAAAAAAATCAGTCATGTAATTTCTCTTTCATTCAATTTAGTTCTTTATTGTTTAGCTTTATTCAATTCAATTTTCTTGTTAGTCTCCTGCGTAATTACATCATTAGTGACCCCAAAAATGACAGAGAATTTTTTTTTTCTTAACTAAAATATGAAAAATTAATAAAAATATTTTTCAGGAAAAAATAAAATAAAACTGTTTTTAGTTATATTATAAGTGACTTGGCAAAAAATATAATTATGACATTCAAAACACAATTTCAACTGACTTGGCAAAAAATATAAGTGAAATTGTTGTTTTGAAAAAACGATTTCAACTCACTGGACTAAATTTTAAGTGAAATCATGTTTTATAAATATAATTTCAACATTTAAAATAATGTCTTCAAAACACAATTAAAAAAAAAAATACTAAATTCTCAATTCTAAAAAGAGAACAACTAGGCTTAAACACAACTGGAGATAAACTCTGGAAATAAACTAATATAATCATTTGAATAATAATTATTGAAATAATATAATTTTGTTAATTTGCCCGGAAGTAACCAGGCTTAAACACAACTAGAGATAAACTACGTACCTATAGGATTAAGAGCACTGAGATAAGTATCCAAATAATTGTTAGTTGGCCGGGTTAGGCACTGTAACACTTATTGACCACGACTATGTACAAGAAATATTGAGATTCCAGACTTTGAAATCAATTGGAATTTACCACTTACCACTTTCAACTTTCAAGTTACTAGCACGGCACAACAAACCCAAATATGGTAGGCCAAGGAAGCAACAATGGCGGATATATTAACCAACAATGTTTTTCCGATCTTGATTCATAATTAAAAAGCAAAGCTAAAAGGCAAATGGTAATGGCAATATTGTGGGTGTGGATGTTTAATATTTTATTTTTTGAATTAAAAAAAAAAAAAATCAGTATAGACTCATCGACTTCATGCCAATATGATGACAATAATTAATTCCATGGTTCGGAGTGCCACTATTTGAATTTCCCATCTCGTGCCAAGTATTATGTGAAACAATATGAAAATTCCTACTATCAAGCCACACTTTGCGGTGGTTTGTGAATGTGGACATGGATGGAACTTTTCTTTGACTTGATTTAATTTTTTCTTTATATATATGTGTGTGTGTGTATATATATATATATATATATATATATATATATATATATATATATATATATGAAATAAATAAATTCTTGATCTCCCTAAAAATAAAAATTGGTCGCAAAAGCCAATAGACATCTCATTCCTTATGACTAGACTTTATGTAATCAAGTGTATCCTTGTGATTTGTGTACTAATGTGTATTGTTTTTTACTTTTTGTAGACTTCAAAAAATATTTATTGATTATTTAGCATTTTTATATGCAAATGACTTAAGTTATTAAGTTGCTTGACTTTGGTTATTTGTTGTTTGGGACTCAAGGTTAGAAGTGTGGCTCTTTTTATTTCCTTGACAATGTTAATTAGTTTTTTAGTTCAACAATATTTGACATATAATTGGATGATAAATATGACTAATATTTGATTGGTAAATCATGGAAAATCTTGCTACAATATTAGATATATTTCAAAAGAAAAATGTAAATAATTCAAAAACAACTATTATGTGTCTTTTCTTTTATTGATTTCTCAAATGAATTTATTTAGAATGATGGCACAACTGTCATAAACTTTATTAGATAAGCCTTACAAATTGATGTGTCAATCACTAAGACACAACAAATAAGTAATTAAGATATTTATTTATTGTATTGTTGACGTAACACATCAAACACATTCATTGTCATATCAATTTGTAAATGAGAAGTGCTATGTCTATAACATTTTAACAAAACTTTCACAACAAATCATATGTGGTAGTTACTTTTGGAATGTTGACTATAATTAGTAGCATTTTTATCATTTTTCTAGTCAATAATTTATTAATACTAAATTTTTTTAAAAAAATTGTAACATGGCGGTGGTCCTTGTGGGTATGTTTCTTGTGATTCTTGCTTACCCATCTTGTGATCCCCAATTCATGTGTCCCTTTGTGGTCATCTCATGGCTACTCTGAGATTCTGGTAGTATCGACGGAGGCTTCTTGGCTTGGTGGTGTGGCGGTCTCCATGTGCAAGAAGAAGGCTTGGTATGGAATTTTAGTGTGGTAGTGCTTATTATTCTATTTTGTTCTATTTGTTTCTTTATAAAGTTTTACATTTGAAAACATTTTCAAATGTTTAGTGTGACATATAAAATTTTTAAAGCACAAACTACCAAAATCGGTGGCACCTGTCATTGGACCAGTAAAATACTAAAAATATTTTTGAATAAAACGTTTTATTTTTTTAGTTGTAAATATCAGATGTAGCGCATCGTTATTGGAGGGTATAAAAATAAGATTTTACACCTGCCTGAATTTAATTTTTTTCTCAAAGAGAATATGTGAAACAATAGAGAAAATAAATAAATAAAAAGAAAAGTCCAGGCTTGAATTTTTCCAATATCGCCCGAATCCTGGCAATGGCAAAGGAGCTGACTAAGGACCTGTTTGGTTAACTCATCACTCATCATTTATCATTCATCACTCATCACTTATAATCCATAACTCAATTTTTAGTTTTTGAAAATTTCTAAAAGTTGTTTTTAGTTTTCATGACCCTAACTCATTTTTTTGAGTAATGAGTCATGAGAATTGAGATATAAAATTGAACCAAACAAGCATCCTTAAGGTGGGGTCTATGAAATTTAAGAATTAAGTGATGAAAATTCCTAAACCAAACACCCCCTTAAATGACCTGAAAAGGATTCCTAGCCCATTAACATTAAACAATGCCCACACGCTAAAAAATTTTGAGTAGTGTTGGTAAGTGACTTAGTGGTTTTACATTATATATATATATATATAAAAGGAAAAATAAAAAAAAGTCTCCACACTGCCTATATAAGAAAGACTAATTCTAGTGTCACACTCAATTATATAACTTTGCTCACAACTCACCCATGTGACAAGTTGTGGTTGGTGAAAGAATGTGGCAAATGGACCCACCATCACCCTTCTACCAATCACAACTCGCCACATGGGCGAGTTGTGGGCAAACTTGTGTAATTGAGTGTGATGCCATAATTTTTCTATAAGAAAAGTAACCCCAATTTCTCTCACTGACTCTCTTTCATTTCACACCCATCAAAGTACCTCTTCATTTGCGTCCGTCTAAATTACTAGAGACCTCAACAATCAATTATGAGTTCAACTTTGAAAGACCAAACAGGTATTATCTCCTTAGATTACTGCAAGATTAATGTGCCAAAAACAATATCAAATCTTGTTTTCAAGCTAAGGAACTATCTGCTAAATCTTCCTCGGCGGTCTCTGATAAGAAGAAACGCTCAAAGGATGAGTCCATGAGGAAAATCATGGACTTAAATTTCTGGGGTCCTAGCGCTTTCAAGTTTTAAATTGCTGTGTAAATTCAGTAGTGTGTGACTGTGTGTAAACACCGATTATGTATGAAAAATGTGTACTTTTATTTCAATGCACTTAAAAAGAATTACTTCCAATTCATATTTTTTAGGCTTAAGTCTGTTTTTGGTCGGCAATTCTTTTATGAAAATGTGTACTTTTATTTCACTGCACTTAAAGAAATGATTCTCCACAAAGACGCAATTGGACAATGAGTTTATTACCAAATGTCAGAAGACAACGTACTCACATTTTGTTCATGCACGGATGGTGCATCAAATATGAATTTTGAAATCTACTAGCGATGTATAATCTGATAAATAACACCTCATCATGCAAAGTCCTCTATGGTATCAAGGGGGTGTCAAACAGCGGTGGATTTGGGTTGGTTATAAATGAGTTGGATACATAAATGATAAAACCCATTTACCGGATCTCATGGGCCTGAATTGGCCATTTTTGCTAGTATAGCGTTGTCAACTCTAGAGGCCAAATTGGTGGGCTTCGGTTAAGACCTTGAGGGCCCAATTTTAAACCAGCCTTTCATTTTATTTTGCCAAGCACATACGGGTTTGTGGGCTTGGGTTGTTGGAAAGATTGAGCTTGTGAGCCTTTTTTTTAATTTGTTACTTAAAAATGAAATTTCAGGGATCAAGAAGAACATTATGCCACCCCAAATGGCCAAATCATGAATTGTGACCAATATGCCTCTCAGATAATTAACCAAGAAACCAGAAGCAAACAATCTACGCTAACCAGTGACCAGCATGCCAAAAGAGGACTAAGACATCCATGTGGAAAACATATTTTCTACTATTTTCTCTTTTATTTTATTTTATCTCCCAAGCACATATATAATAAAAAAAAATGAAAATTCTAGATAAAAAAATCGTGATCAAGGACTATCGGACTAGATGTAGTGGTGGCCGCTAGTCATTGGCCACCAAAGACTAGGGACGTTAGTGGGGGTGGTGGTTGGATGGCAGACAATGAGAGATGGAAGTTCAATTGATAAGTTTTGAGTAATATAGAAAATGGTTTACGAAAAATGAAAGTCTAAATCAATTTCCACCATAAATGCCTTTATTTTACGAACAATTGGAAATTGTTTTTTTAATTGAACATTATTTTCTGTTGCCCCAAACACCATAAATGCAAAATATATTTTTCGGAGATCAACTTCTGTCAAACCAAAAACAACTTCATATGGAGAATTTTCCATGAAGTCCAAAGAAGCATCCCTTCTCCACCCCTTTGTCCTTTTTTCCATGAGGAGGAACTATTCACCATATCGTTATCAAGTGCCATATCTCAAGAGCTATCTGATTGGGATTTGATCTTAGCCTCAAGATCACAGAATTACAGTAGCAGTCACTGCACATTAATTGGCTAGCCAGTTGTATCTTGACTAAGCAGCCTCATATAGAGGATCATATCCTTTAAAACACTACTAACATCCAAAACTATGATTTGCAGGTGTTGTCAAACTTTGTTGGACCATCGAGACCAAAGCAACCAAAGGAAGCCATCTAACCACAACAAAACCCATCCCAGATTGGCAGCTACTAATGAAATCTGATGGAGCTTGCTACACACATGCCTGGAGAGGAAGTGTTTGCCTTTGAAGCTAAATCCAGAATAGGAAATAAAATCTTTGATGGATGCTTTAGCACCCAAAGCGGAGACCAACCTCAAAGCTAAAGCTCATTGCCATTAAAACAGTAGAGGTGAAGGCTAAGGAGTTAGGATACCATAAAATTGCCATACTAATTAACAGCAAGGATATTGAGCAGATATGGTCACAAGTCACAACACAGGGATCCTCCATGGAGATGCAGGGACCCTCTTGCAGACCTTAGACAACTCCACTGTCCCTGGCTCCAATTTACCACAGAAGCAGTTCCCAACTAAATTATCAAGTCATTGACAGAGCCAAACTAGCAATAAGATTCCCTCTGCACCACTTTTGGCCTAGAACTAACGATATGTAGTGTGCATTTGGGATGAGTTGAATTTTTCAACTTATCTCCACTTTCAGCCTATTTTTGCTACTATTTATGAGTCTGACTGCTTTTTTTGATACTATCATGGGTTCCACTATATTTTTTGATATTATCCATGGATTCTACTATACTATTTAGTTTAATTTTTAAACATTTTTTTTTTACAATTTTAAAAAAAGTTTTCAATTTCAGTTAAATAAGCTGTTCCAAACGAACACGTAATATGAATGTTAGGGCTGCTTTCTTTTATTAGTCAATCTGCATTGGATTTTTTCATCTCCCTAACTTGGTGAAAAAAAAAAAAAAAAAGACATGGAAGTTTCTTGACAGATAAATGAAAAAGAAAAAGAAAAAACATACAACACAGTTTCTTTTTATTCAAAATTGCTAATGAGCCATAAACGTTGCCAATTTTACAGAGACATTATTCCAAAAAGATGAAAAGGAACATAAAACAAGAAAAACAAATGGAACAAGATATGGAATGGCTTTGTTAGTTACAAAGTCTCCCATTTTATTGTAGTTATTTGCAAGACCAGCAATGAAAAGACTTTGCCAGTTACTAAGTTTACCATCACTAAGTATTAATGTTGATGAAATAGCAATGAACTGGGCAACAAATAGATAAGCAACGCATGAAAAGGTGACAATTAATCCCAAGCCCAAGATGAGCCCAATAGAATTTCAAGATGTCATCTACAAGAGACTTGTCTGGCTCAGTGGCTTTTGTCCAACATCACTTCAATTCTCTGGTACAGGCGAGTAATAGAATCAGGAACCTGTTACAAGGTGCAATGCCAAAATTTTCACAATTTGTTTTAAAAAAAGTGCAAAAATGAAAAGGATCTGTGAAAAAGGAAAGAAAGACAAACCTTATATATGCATAAATTTAGAGTTCAGTTCACCATGGCCGCCTAACAATAATGGCAAGATTTTCCAAAGTTTTCCCTTTGGTTTCCTCAATTGTTGCTATGAATTCTTTTGAAATATCTGTTAACTTCAATTGTTGGAGAGTCTTTAAATTCTCTAACCCAGTGAGGACCTCCAAATTACGGCAGTTCACAATCTCCAACTCCGCGAGCTTTTGCATGGCTAGTTCTTCCACAATGACTTCTTCCAAATTGAACAGAAATGACATTTTCAAAACATGAAGCTGGGGAAAGCCTCCCGTGGAGCAAACAATGCTTCTCCCTGTGTAAGACCCATCATTGAGATACAGCGATCTAAGGTTGTGAAGCTTCTGTAATACTGGAATTGGATCATCTCCAAGTGCAGAGTCTACCAAAGTAAGGCGAGTTAAATTTTTTGGGAGTCCATTTGTGTCTATGAAAATGGATGGATTATCTATTACTCCAGATAACTCTAGTCGGGAAAGATTTTCAAGGCCTGAAAGAGACTCCAACTTTAGATGCCCCAAAGATTCAGTTGCAGAATATGATGTCAACTTCAAAGATTGAAGGTGCTTCAATTTTATAACATGCTTTATCACAATCTCTAGCTGTGATGGGATAAGCTCAAGTTCTATCTCCAATTCTCTAAGGTTGATCAACATGCCCAGGCCCTCATACAGGCCCTTGCCTTTTTTATTATTCCAAGGAGATTGGTCCAGGCCCTCGCTTAGAGCAGGGTAACTTTCTAGAAATAACCCCTTCAATGTATGGAGATTCTTCAAACTTTGGAGATACTGCATGGCTAGTTGAGGTCGAATTGTACTTCCGGTTATGTATATGTGCTTAAGTTTCTGCAGTTTCTGTATTGAACTAGGAAGAGCCTTCATATTAGTATGCTTCAGATCCAGAGTTTGGAGGTTAAGTAATTTGCCAATTGAAGAAGGGATGATCTCTAGCAAAGTCCACCTCAAGCCTAGAAAAATCAGATGACTTAAATCTCCTAAATTTTCAGGCAATTGAGGTTTGTATACATGTTCAAGATCTAGAATCTGTAACCTTAAAAGGTGCCCATTTGCAATGCCACGATGAAGAAACTTCCCTACAAGATCTCCGGGTTGATTTCCCTTTTGAGTGTCAATGAAAAGAAAGGAGAGGGGATATCTATATCTTCGCATATTTTTGCTTTTTCCGTAACTATGATCATCCCAAATTTGTGACTTCACATTGGCGCTCAATACATTATCAGTAGAATGGTTAATTGACAAGCGCCGACATTTCCCATAGAAACTTGAGTCCTTTTTCCCCAAAACTTGACAGAAATTCAACTCTGCAGTTTTTGAAAGGATGAACTCATGCAACAAATCATGAATATGGCAATGTTTAGCTTTCCCATCAACACTTACACTTGAAACTTGAACCAAGCTTCTACGGATGAGCTCAGATAAGTATTCATTTGCAATCTCCTCCAATGTATTACCATTCTCATCTTCCTTTACAAAACCCTCAGCTATCCATTGTTTAATCAATCTTGAACATCTTATAGAATAGTCCTCAGGATACATGCCAAAATATAAGAAACATGATTTGAGGTAAAAAGGCAGATCGTGATAACCGAAGGACAAGATTTTTTTGATAATTGCAAGATGAGGATCACTGTCTAGCTCAAAACTGAGATTATCAAGAAAACTTGCCCATTCGGAGACAATCATTTCTTTGGTTGACAGTAGACCGCCCATCACAACAATGGCAAGAGGCAATCCTTGGCATCTTTCAACAATGTCAAAAGACAGTTCCTCTAGTTCTGGGGGATAATTCCACTCAAAGACAGAGTGCTTAAATGCTATTCTGCAAAAGAGTTCCATGGCCTTTTCAGGAGGTAAAGGCTGCAGTTCGTGAATATAAACAATTGAAAACTTTCGGCAGGAGGTAGAAACATCATAATAACGTGTTGTGGTTATTATTCTAGTGCCATTATCATCATCATCAAATACATGCATTATAGATCCCCAAAACTCTTCATCGCATACATCATCAAAAACAACAACACACCTTTTATTTTGTAGACTTTCCCTCAGTTTGAAGACGAGTGATATCACATTGAAGGTGTTGATCTCCTCGGGTGCTGTTCGCCCCATTGCTTTATAGTATTGCCTTAACATCTCTTTCAGCAGCCCCTCCATGTTGTATGATTGAGATACCGTGATCCAAATACGACAGTTAAAATGTTCTTTCACTCTAGGGTTGTCAAAAGCTTTCTTGGCAAGAGTGGTCTTGCCAATACCGCCCATGCCTAGGACTGAAATTGTGGAGAGTTTAGATGTGCCCTTCACCAACAAAGCTGTCACTTCCTCTATAGAGTCATCGATGCCCAGAACTTCAGCTTCCCCAATGAAATGGGCCGCCAGTCGAGGGTCATGCCATGTAACTTCTTTTGTGTTGCTGCTCGATCCTTGCTCTTTGAATTTGAATCTATCATTTTTTCGCTTGATTTGGAAGAGTAATTTTCTGATATTTTGAATCTTTGAAGTAATCTCTCGCCGATGTTTGAGACTTTTGAACTGGTGAGAAACTTTTTTGAGGAAACCTTTGGATTTACTCAGTTGATCAGGTTGCAGCTGTGCCACGCGAATTTTGTACTCCTCTATGACATCTTCTATGCGCTCAGCAACTTCCTGCACTTGTTTCACCCAGAGTTTTACAATGTTGCTTCTGTCTTCTTTTGCTGCCATTGCATCTGCATCCTTAGTAAAAGCTCGAATATGCTCCAGTGAATCTTTGATTTCTGCAACTTCTTTATGTACGCCCAGCAATAGTTTGGCCTCACCGGACAGCAAGGGCCTTAACTTGCCGATGACCAAGTTTACTGCAATCTCTGCCATTTAATTTTGCCTCCCTTCTTACTCCGTGGGACATATCATTTCATATAAGTGGGAATTGATTTCTCTTTGGTCACATATTTTAGGTTCATGTGCTCTAACAATGGTAACGTTGATCTAATTATATTTTGTTAGCCCTGTGCATATCTGATGATCTAATCATTGTACTCTTATTGGGTAGGTTGCCGCTGACTTTTGATTAGCTGACCCTTAAAATTCAGATAAAGCCTCTTGGAAACTATATTTCTTCCATCAAATAGTCTAGAGTTGCATGAATTTTCACCGACTCTCTTCAAAATGTCAACTGTAATGAGGTGTTAAGCATAAGCTCTAAACAATGCTTATGTTCATCAAATCAGTTTCTAGCTCTATCAAGGGATAAGTGCATCTGGACAGTCTGACCCTGAAAATTTAAATAAAGTGTGTTAGAAGTAGTGTTTCATGTCATGCCTCCAAAGTATCTCTTCCATTTTCTATTCTCTTTGGTTGGGTTATTGACTTTTGATCAGCTAATCCTGAAAATTAAAGCTTTATAAATCAATCAATGCTTACATATACCTTGATTGTGCCTCACTGCCTCTCCCAATTGTGTTCTATACTCTGGTAATAATTATAAACTTGTATCATATTTCTTTTTTCCTGGGACTAAAAAAGAATATCTTGAATGCGACAGTAACTTGTATTATATTCCTTTTTTGAGAGGAAAAAAAAATAGTTTTCCTTTTAGGTTAGATAAATGGTTCAGCAGCTGTTTTCCATTATGTGATGATTTTTTATTTGGTCTTAACTCTTAAGAAAATTGTTTTCTGGCGTTGATAACTATACACTAAATAGTAGTAAAAAATGACAAGTCAATAAAGGAACTAACAAAGAGTATGACTTTAAATAAAATAATATAATAGAAAAAATACATGTGATCAACTGTAAATAGTTTGTAAAAAATCTATTTAGCCTACCTCAGAATTTTAAAAGACTAACACTTCGTCGTAAAGATGTATCATGAAGAAAGATGTATCATAGAAATTTTGGAAAAGCAAAAAAAAGTGCCGAATCATCTGTCTTATACTTACAACACCCAGCAATTCACTTGGTAGTGCACAAAAATGATACCTGACCATTTTTTTCTTCTCTCCTTCTATTGATATAAGCCAATTGTGCCGTAGAATGGCTCTACAAGATAGAGAATTAAAAGTCAGAAATCTTAAAATGGCTTAAACCAATAAATTATGAATCCAATATTAGAGTATGATTTGAAGTCAAGACATTTCTTTCAATATTATGTCTTCGTTAAAAATACTAAGAGTACCAGTTAAGCTGCAAGACTCTTGGCGCAATAGTTTTTTAGTTATTATACTTTTTTTTTTTTTTTTTTGAGAAACTTAGTTATTATACCTTAGAACCCCCAATTAATTTCAACCACACAGTATCAAATTATTGATTCACTGCTAACAAGGTTCTTTTTTATAAGAACAATTAAATTCAACCTATGTGAGTTGTTGGCAGAATATTATGTGGTACTTAACGCCAATAAAAAAAAAAACTATTTAATACAAAAATATGATGTAAGCTTAAAAAACCATTTGAAAAAAAGTTAGACTTATTTATTAGTTGACTTAAATAAAATACAATAAACAAAATATTGATGAGGAGAAGAAGCAACTGAAGTAGAAGATAATGCGTGCATTATTAGGACAATAATATAAATCAATCAAGTTGTTTATGAACTTTGAACTTGACTAAAAAAAAACCTTGTTTATGTTCGCTTATTAAGTAAACGAGTTAAGTTCAAGCCCAAGTATAAGCTCGATTATTAAACAAATCAAGTTCAAACATAATAATATATTGTGAACAAGCTCATTAATAAAATGCTCAATTTAACTATATATAATCTATAGTATATATAAGAAGATTTTCCTATTTGAACTGAACTTTGATGTAGTTCAAAAATATCATCATTAATGAAGCGTAACTTTTCTTTAAAAGAAAGTCATAAATGTCAAATAATAAATATTATTTTTAATTCAAAAAGAGAAATTACTATTTATCTTTAAAGTTTATCATTTTATTGTTTGAAAAATAAAAATATATATTTCTAAATTTTAATAAATGCAAATTATCAACCTGTCTAAAAATATTTATATACACTTGAAATTGAATTGTATAAGTTTGTAAATTGGTTCATATGATATCAAAAAGCCATTAATGATAATATAGACAGACCATCCATCCTAAAAAGCAATTATTTTATGAAAAGATAAAATAAGTTAATCAAGTAACTCGTAAATAAATTGGAACTTATTCAACAAGAAAATAAACAAAGCGTGAACATGTGATCTTATTAGCTATTGAATTCAAGCTCTCCACTTGTGTTCTAAATAATATTAAACAAACAAATATGAACTTTAATACTCGGTTAATTTGGCTAGCAGTACTACCAAAAACAAAAAAAAAAGAACTTACCTACTGAAACTTTGACAGAGTTCCTCAAACCACCAAGACCGTCCAAAAAATGAAACAAAGAAAGATGTTCGGTGAGCAATCATTTTCGTGCGTGTACACCTTAACGTTGGCCAAATTAAAAAAATGTTTCCGGTACAGCATGAGAAATAATTTGCCTTGCGTGTAAAACGTTTTTGAGAGCCCCTTCCCCTTCCCGACTCTTCATTGTCCTTGCCCAGATTTTTCCACTCATTGCTTATGTGATGAAGATGGGCCTGCCTCTCTTTATTTTTCAAACTTTTTTTTTTTTGGGAGTAATTGCACTCCCCTTCCGCTAGGTTTAGTGAAAGGACACTCTACCTCAATTTGATAGGAAAAAACACTTTCTTTCTTGACATTTGATTAAGCAAGTCATGTTAAATTAATATTAAAAAATATTGTGTACTAACTTGCCTTTTGCTTAGTAGCAGGTTTTTAAAATTATCTTATTTCATAGTTAAAATTTTAATTATTTTTAAATATGAAGCGTGAAATTTTACTCTCTTTTTTTTCAACGTGATATGAAGAGATTTTTCTTTGGAAGTGTTTTGGTGCTTAATAATTTTTTTTTACTAACAATGGTAAAAAAAATTCTTATAAAAATTTAGAATATTTCATTACTAATATAATAAATATAAGAGAAAATATTAATTTTTTCAAACCTCAAGAGAGGAGAGTGTAATTACCTTCTTTTTTTTTTTTTTTTTTTCTTTCTCCTAGTTTCTTACGATTATTGTCCCCTTACACACATCTTGCCTTTTTTTTTCCCTGAAATTGTTTTCTTTAATGGCCGATCAAACATTTCTCGGGTGCATTTTTTGTTGTTCTTTGTATTTGATGAGTGAGAGAAATGTTGGAAAATGTATTGTGGAATATTTTAAAATTAAGAAAAAAATTTTAAAAAGTGTTTAGTTGAATAAAGTTTATAAAGTTTATGTATAATTTTTTAAATTCAAACCAATTATTTCTAAAATAAAAATGTACAATACAGTAGGTTTATTATATTTAATTTTATTGTCCTATAGAATCTTGGGACATAAACTATTTTACACCCCTTAAGAGTTGTAAAACAATTTATGCCCCACATCCCTCGTAGCAATCTCGCTCTCATCTTGCTGATTGGATTTCTCAAGTCACCGGTTTGACATTTTAACACTAACATTACTTATTTCTCTCGATCGATCCACTCACCCTACCACATGACTCAAACTTCTTTCTCACTCTTGATCTAGTTATTGTTAAGATCCTCTTTCATTTTATAATTTTTTTTTAGAGTCAGTTAAAAGTTTGTTAAATGTTGTACTTGTTGTAAAATAGTAATTTGTTGCTTTCAGTGGTGAACACTGAAAGCAAAACAAGTAGGTTGTCATTAATTTTCCTCAAGTTTCAGTCAACTAGTTGGCTAAAATCTAACCGCAAAAGTTGCTTTTCTAAAAGGAAATTGACCATCTCAATTTGCTGAGTTTGAGGATTAAGAAAATTATCATTAAATGTTGATTGAATCCTTTATTAGGAGCAAAAATGTGTGTCGAGCATATTGGATTTTCCATGAGTGGCTAGGCTTTGCACGTTGAACTCATGCATGGGCTTTATGGTTCCTCAAGTGTGCCAAGCCCAGTGGAGAGACCGTTTATGAGTTCAAATTTGTTGCAAAATAACTCTTTCCCTCCAATCCACATCTATATAAATCACCCCTTTGTTGGGTTTCTCCTTCACAAATTAGGGCTTGGTCCACACAATAAGTAGGGCAAAGACTTTTGTTTGAGCATTAGCCTAGTGTCCTTTGTTGTAACAGTGGGCCTCAAGGGCCTGATCTAGCCATTTTCGCCAGCACAGTCTTGTCAACTCTAAAGGCCAAAATGGTGGGTCTTTGGGTTAGACCTTGTGGAGCCCAATTTTAAACCAGTGGAGCATTTGATTTTAAATATGGTATCTATCCATTAAGCTTAATAGTTCGTTTGGATTGAGGGAAAGTAGAGTAAAATTAGCCCAAAATTAATTTTTTTTTTTTTTTTGTCCAACTCTACTCGTAACTCTACTCCTTTTTCCTCATCCTTCAATAGTCAATCCAACAGACCCTAAAACATCAAAAAGAATGTTCCAACCTCTAAATTCCCAGTTTTGGCCAGATTCTAGGCCAACATCTTAGCCATGTCCTTTTTTTTTTTTCATGTAATAATTCTTTTCTGTTGCCCTTATACTTGCCATTTATTTCTTAGATGTGTATCTTTATTATTTCAACATAATTTGATTATAGTAGTGTAGACACCGTGTGGTCTCTCACAAGTAGATAGGCAGAATTGAGTTTAGAGTCTTTGGATTTCCATTATGTTTGTTTTTTTAAATAATAAATAGAAAAATATTAGTCAAGAGCCTTGTAGCTCAAGTTTTCAACTAACACCTCTTAGTATTTTCAACATAAATATTTAGGGTTCAAATACCCTACCCCTCATTATAACCATTATATTATTGGGGAAAAAAGAAGATGAATATTTAAAAATAAAAATAAAAAGATTGAATCACTTATAAGTTATAATCACAAATCTCACAACTATGGTAGACCCTAAATAAATGAGAGGAAAAATGTTACTAGGCTAAAAGGTTATTGCACCGTGTGTCATCTTTAGCATAATCTAGAGACAAAGGAAGATGACAAAATATCGACGGAAGGCAATATAAGCACTACTTGTCCTAGTTGCATTGCTTTATTATCTTTTTTTAAGTGTATTATGAATTAAAGTTGGCTTAATTTACATTGGTTTTGGACTCCATACAAATTATAAGATGCTGTAGTTACAAATTACTTAAATTGAGAAAAATAATTGTCATTTTTAACTTTCATTTTGTAAACCTAAAGCCATTCAATTTCAGGGGGTTAAACTTTGGAATTTCAACACTTCGAACCAAATTACTTTCTCAATGAGGATCTGTTCAATCACAAACCAAAGAGACATCATTCCTGGATTTGGAGGAACATAGTCAACATTAAAACCCCTATTCTTCATCAAGAGAGATGGCTGGTTGGACAAGGCTCCACTATCCCTCACACCAACTCATAGTAATCCCAACTTAGTTGAATATCAATCTACTACAGTAGCTAAGCTTATTGATCCTATCACTCATTCTTTAAAGGCTGATCTAGTTAGAAAACTCTAATCTACTTAGGTCTGAACAAATTCTATACAGCCACTCCCTAATCCAAAGAGGCATACCTGCTCAACCCCTTTGTCCTTTTTGCCATGAGGAAGAGGAAACTATTCACCATCTCTTTCTCAAATGTCCCTTCTCAAGGGCCACATGGTTGGGATCTGATCTTAGCCTCAGGCCCACAGAATTACAGCAGCAGTCATTGCACAATTGGCTGACCAGTTGTATCTTGAATAAGCAGCCACATATAGAGGATCATATACATTGTATGGAAGCACGCTTCATCACCCATTGGAGCATCCGGATACATAGAAATCAGATCATCCATAAAGGCAAAACACCAAATCCTTTTGAAAACTACTAACATCCAAAACTATGATTAGCAGGTATTGTCAAACTTTGTTGGACCATCAAGACCAAAGCAACCAAAGGAAACCATCAAACCACAACAGAACACACATCTCAGATTGGCAACTCCTAATAAAATCTAATGGAGTTTGCCACACACATGCCAGGAGAGGGGGTGTTGCCTTTGAGGCTAAATCCAGAGTAGGAAACAAAATCTTTGAATGATGCTTCAGCACCAAAGCAGAGACCAACCTCAAAGCCAAGCTCTATGCCTTTAAAACAGCAGAGGTGAAGGCTAAAGAGTTATGACACTACAAAATCAAAATTTCCATACTAATCGACAGCAAGGGCATTCAATTTCTTGAAAGAACTAATGTAGAAAACCAAACAAAAATAAAAACTTTCCTGACCAAGATAAATGAAAGAAAACTAGAACGCAAAATTGCTAATTATTCAACAGAGCCAATGAGCCATAAACGTTGCCAGTTTGACAGATATATTATTCCAAAAAGATGAAAAGGAACATAAAACAAGAAATACAAAATGGAACCAGTCTACCAGATATCGGATGACTTTGTGCTAGTAACAAAGTCTACCATTTTATTTTAATTATTTGCATGACCAGCATTGGATATAATACAATATTACTAGAAAACCAATGAACCAAGAAACAAATAGATAAGTAACACCTGGAAAGAAAAAAAAAAAAGCAACGCCAAGCCAAAGATGAGCGCAATAGAATTTCAAGATGTCATCTATAAGAGACTTGTCAGATTTTCGTCCAACACCACTCAATTCTCTGGTACAGGCAAGTAATAGAACCAGGAACCTGTTACAAGGTGCAGTTCCAAGTTCTCACAATTTATTTTTAAAATATGCAAAATGAAAAGTAACGGAGAAGGACAAGAAAAACAAACCTTACACGCGTATAAGTTTTGAGTTTCATTCACCATGGCCGCCTAATAAGTACGGCAAGATTGGCCCAAGTTTGCACCTTGGTTTCCTCAATTGTTGCTATGAATTCTTTTGACATATCAGTTAACTTCAATTGTTGGAGAGTCTTTAAATTCTCTAACCCAGTGAGGACCTTCAAACTACGGCAGTTTACAATCTCTAACTCCACAATCTTTTGCAAGGCTTGTTCTTCCAGAATCAGTTCTTTCAAATTGAACAGAAACGACATTTTCAAAACTAGAAGCTGGGGAAATCCTCCCTTGGAGCAAACCATGCTAGTCCCCATGTACGATCTATCATTGAGATACAGTGACCTAAGGTTGTGAAGCTTCTGTAATACTGGCATTGGATCTTCCATAAGTGCAGAGTCGACCAATGTAAGTCTAGTCAAATTTTGTGGGAGTCCATTTGTGTTTACAATAATGGATGGATTATCTATAACTCCTGACAACTCTAGTCGGGAAAGATTTTCAAGGCCTGACAAAGGCTCCAACTGTAGAAGCCCCATTGATATCTCTATAGGACGTGATGTCAACTGCAAAGATTGAAGGTGCTTCAGTTTCATAACATGCTTTACCACGTTAACTTGCTCTGACAGGAAAAGCGGAAGTTCAAGCTTCAATTCTCTAAGGTTGATCAACTTGCCTAAGCCCTCGTCCAGAACCATGTTCAGGTCTTTGCTTTTTTTAAAAGTACCAAGAACTTGGCCCAGGCCCTTGCTCTTCCTTTGAATCCCAGGAACTTGGCTGTCCAGGCCATTGACTAGATCCGGGTAATTATTGATAAATACCCCCTTTAACGTTTGGAGATTCTTCAGACTTTCGAGATACCGCCAGGGAATGACTAGTTGAGGCTGAATTGTACTTCCGGTTATGTATAGGTGCTTAAGTTTCTGCAGTCTCTGTATTGAACTAGGAAGAAACTTCATATTAGTATGCTTCAGATCCAGAGTTTGGAGGTTCAGTAATTTGCCAATTGAAGATGGGATGATTTCTAGTAAAGTCCACCTTAAGCCTAGATAAATCAGATGAATTAAGTCTCCTACATTTTCAGGTAATTGAGGTTTGTATACACGTTCAAGATCTAGAATTTGTAACCTTAAAAGATGCCCACTTGCAATGCCTTGATGAAGAAACTTCCCTACAAGTTCTCCAGGTTGATTTCCCTTTTGAGTGTCAATGAAAAGAATGGAGAGGGGATATCTATATCTTTGCATATTTGTGTTGTTTCCAGGACTATGATCATCCCAAATTTGTGATTTCTCATTGGCCTTCAATACATCATCACTGCAATTGTTAATTGACAAGTGCCGACTTTTCCCATGGAAACTTGAGTCCTTTCCCAAAACTTCACAAAAATTCAACTCTGCAATTTTTTAAAGGATGAACTCACGTAACAAATCATGGACATGACAACTTTTAGCTTTCTCATCAACACTTACACTTGAAACTTGAACCAAGCTTCTACGGATGAGCTCAGATAAGGATTCATTTGCAATCTCCTCCAATGTCTTACCTTTCTCATCTTCCTTTACAAAACCCTCAACTATCCACTGTTTAATTAATCTTGAACATCTTATAGAATAGTCTTCAGGATACATGCCAAAGTATAAGAAACATGATTTAAGGTAATATGGTAGATTGTGATAACCGAAGGACAAAATTTTTTTGATACTTGCAAGTCGTGGATTAATTTCTAGCTCATAACTGAGATTATCATGAAAACTTTTCCATTCAGAGGCAATAATTTCTTTTGTTGACAGTAGACCACCTATAGCCACAATGGCAAGAGGTAATCCTTGGCATCTTGCAAAAATGTCAACAGACAGTTGCTCTAACCCTGGTGGACAATGCCCCTCAAAGATTGACTGCTTGAATGCCTTCTTGCAAAAGAGTTCCATGGCCTTTTCTGGAGGTAAAGGTTGCATTTTGTGAATAATTACAATTGAAAACTCTCTGCAGGAAGAAGTAACATCATAATTACGTGTTGTGGCTATTATCCTAGTGACCTTATCATCATCATCTGGAAATAAATGCATTATAGTTCCCCAAAACTCTTTATCGTGTACATCATCAAAAACAATAACGCACCTCTTATTTTGTAGACATTCCCTCAATTTGGCAATGAGTGATATCACATTGAAGGTGTTGATCTCCTTGGGTGCTGTCTGCCCCGTTGCTTTATAGTACTGTGTTATCATCTCTTTCAGAAGCCCCTCCATGTTGTATGATTGAGATACTGTGATCCAAATATGACAGTTAAAATGTTCTTTCACTCTATGGTTGTCAAAAGCTTTCTTGGCAAGAGTGGTCTTGCCAAGACCGCCCATGCCTACAATTGAAATTGTGGTGAGTTTAGATGAGCCCTCCACCAACCAACCTATCATTTTTTCTCTAGAGTCATCAATACCCACAACTTCAGCTTCCCCAATGAAATGGGCTGCCAGTCGAGGGTCATGCCATGTAAAACCCTTTGTGTTGCTGCTTGATCCTTGCTCTTTGAATTTGTATCTATCAGTTTTCTCCTTGATTTGGCAGAGTAATACTTTGATATTTTGAATCTCTGTGGTAATCTCATGCCGATGTTTGAGACTTTTGACCTGGTAAGGAACCTTTTGGAGTAAACCTTTGAATCTAAGCGGTTGAACATCTTGTAGCTGTGCCACGCGGAATTTGTACTCCTCTATGACATCTTCCATGCGCTCAGCTACTTCCAGGACTTGTTTCACCCAAAGTTTTACGACGTTGCTTCTGTCTTCTTTCTCTGCCATTGCATCTGCATCCTTAACAAAAGATTGAATATACTCCAGTTCATATTTGATTTCTGCAACCTCTTTATGTACGCGCAGCAACAGGTTGGCTTCTTCTGACAGCAAGGGCATTAACTTGCTGATGACTAAGTTTACTGCAATCTCCGCCATTTAATTTGCCTCCCTTCTTACTCATATGAATTGGGCATTGATTTCTCTTTGATCACATATTCTTGGTGCCTGAGCTCTAACAATGCTTATGCTGATCAAATCAGTTTTTAGCTCTATCCAGGGATAAGCTCATCTGGACATCCTGTCTCTTCCATTTTTTAGTCTTTTTCATTGGGTTGCCATTGACTTTTGATCAGTTGACCCTGAAAATTTTATTGAAGCGTATTAGAATTAGTGCTTTGCAATTTGCATACCTCCATAGTCTCCATTCATAATTCCTGGACAGCCTGTTTCTTCCATTCTCTATTCTTCTTGGTTGGGCTGCCATTGACTTCTGAGTTCTGACCAGGTCCTGAAAATTTTAATATAACATCTTAGAATCAATGCTTTCTGCTTATATACACCTTGATTCTACTACCTCTTCAAATTGTGTTCTATACACAGGTAATAATTAAACTTGTACTTCATATTACATTCCATTTTTTCCATCTAGGCTGGAAAAATGCTTCAATTGTGTTCCATTATGTGATGTTATTTGATTTGGTCTTAATTCTCAAGTAATTCATTAACTCTGTTCCTAATTGCAGATGCATCCGATGAATTTTAAACACACGACTTTCCCCTTTATCTTAATTCGTAAGATAAATCATTTTCACAAGAACTGTTAGCTCTTAGATCTTGTTAGAATCACTGACAATTTATTACTGTGAAGAGAATAAAAAAATCTTAATACAATTTGAAAAAAAAAAACCTGCATTTTATGCATATTTTTGCAAGGAAATGCTAAAATGACAGCAATGGCATTTGACTAAAAGGTTAATAATATAATTCAATCAAATTTAGCAAAGTAAACCAGCAGTTACAGAATCACAAAAGTTGGAGGTACCTCGCCCAACAAGTAAATTCATTAGTCAATTCATTTGGCAAGCCCAAAAAATGTCAACTTTATGGGCCATTTGAAGCCACAGACACTGATTTATACAAAGATTTGACCGCATTTTGGCGCCCCACATGAAAATAAATAAATTTCACCTGCTTTAAGCAATTAAGCAATCACCAAAGGACATACAAACTGCACTAAAATTATGGAAAGGAAAAAGAAAAGTGCTGACTGAATTGGTCTTCTACTTTTATCCAGCAATTCAGTTGCTAATGCACGAAAATGATAATAATCTGACAACTTCTCTCTTCTCTCCCTGTTAAGATAAGCAAATTGTATCATAGTATGGCTCTACAAGAGAGAGAATTAAATGTCAAAATTCTTGAACTGCCTTAAACAAATAAATCAAAGGAAAAAACTTAGCTACAAGAGTTCCTTAGAGGTTATTTCTTAAACTCCTCAATTAATATCAACCATGTAGCTGTATTGAACAATGCATTGCAAACAACATTATCTTTCACAAGGACAATTAAATTCAACCCATGTGACTTTTTGGTAGAAAATTATTAAATCCTCCCAAAGTAAATCTGATAAGGTACTCTACACCAATACAAATAAATTACTTAATACAAAAATATGACATAAGCTTTAAAAAAAAAAAAAAAAAAAACCTTGTGAAAGAAGTGTTGTATTAGGTGACTTGTTTTTATTGGTATGAATTACCATACATGCAATGGTATGATTGAATTTAATTAAAAAACTAACAAGGTACAACCCCTAACAAAGTCTACTGAAGTTAAACCTTAAATAAAACAGTACACAAATTATTGATGAGAAGAAAGAAGCAACTGAAGTAGACGAGAAGGATACAGTACCAATGTTTTCCCTATGTGAGTTTTGGCATATTTGTCTGAATGTTTTTTCTTTTTAGGGAAATATTCGTCTGAATGTTGGCCAAACAAAAAATGTTTTTCCGTTGACCATGGGAAATCATTTTCCCTGGCCGTAAAACGTTTTCGAGAATCGAGAGTCCCTCCCCCTGATTTGCATTTCGCAAACCCCTTGTCGTCTTTGGCCTGAAATTTTTTCCTTATTGCTTATTTGATTTTGATTAGGATGGTCCTGCCATTTTCAATTTTTCAGACTTCTCAGTCAATTTTTTCTCCTGGTTTCTTACGATTATTTTTCCTTTTTTTTTCTTGTTCTTTGTATTTGATTAATGAGAAAAGATGTTGGAAATGTTTGTTTGGAACATTTTAAAACAAAGAAAATATCAAATTTCCGTAAATGTTTTTAAAGAAAATTAGTTGATATTTTATTTTATATATTTATGTATAATATATCTTAGGATATTTAAATTCAAATGAATAACTGTATTGAATTTAATTATCAAAAATCTTGGATGTAAATTGGTTTTGGCCTTTTAAGAGCTGTAAAACAATTTACCCTTCACCAAGAGAGCATCACCCTTCTATCAATAAAAGAGTGAATCAAACTTAGTCACTGCCTCACCTATGTTGCATATATTTCAATAATTTATATTCGTGATTAAGCAAATATGAACAATATACAGATCTAATTATAAACAATAATACAAAATAGATGTGATATGGGTGTTGAAACTTAAAAAAATATCATAAAAAAAAATGTCTTGGGTACACCTGGACGGCAACACAAAAAAAGGGCTATTCACCGTGATCCTTTGATCAAAAAAGGTCTACTCCGGACACAAAAAATGGCATACCATTTGACCAATATATGATCATTGTTGCTTTGGAATTGAGTTTGATTTGGATTTGGATTTGAGTTCTCTCTCACATTTTAAGTGGTATATTAAGATTCCCCAAAATTGAAGATAATATTCAATCTTGCACATGAGAAATTATTAAGTCCACTCGGGTAGACTGAGTTATCTCACATTTATAGTAGGGTTTTACACTTTTTTTTTGTTGATATGGTAGGGTACAGCTTGGTTTTGAATTCATAACCTTTGTTAACAAATGAAATTCATAGTAACATTCATCATGAAAATGAGAAGAAGCACCATTTTACTAACCCAATTAGTCAATCGAGTTCTTGACTCATAAATTAATTTACTGAAATCCTTGCCTCGACCATCATGAATTAATTTACTGAAATCCTTGCCTCTACCAATTTAAATATTAGATTCGGAGTCCTTGACTCTAAAAAAATGAAATACATCTAGTGAGTTCTTGACTCTAACAATTAAATAAACTAGTAAGGGAATAAAAAATTTCCCACAAAAAGCTTCTTATAATGAATACAGTAAAGACAATTAATTTTAACAATCCTTAAATTAAAAAAAAAAATTAAGCAAAAATATATTACAAGAAAGAGAGATGGGTCATCAGATAGGAGCGAAAGACTATGCAAAGTGTTAATCACAGATTATCATCTGAACTATGCGTATTAAATCATCACATGACCCATATAAGATACATGAACAAAAAAAAAAATCAACCAATTATAAAAAAAAACGCATACCTCAGAAGGAAGGCAGTAGGTAAATGTAATCACAAACTGTCATACGTTGCGCAAAAACCATTTGCTCTCATCATAGGCAGTTTTAACTTTGAAAAGCACAAAAGTTAAAACAAACAATTTGATAAAATAAAAAAAAAGTTTAATTCATTGCAAATCCACTCAAAAATCAAAAAGCAAAGGCCTCATAGAGAAGATTAGATTGATCCACACAGAGTGATTCAGACATATGCTTGTCTTTAAAAATATATATAATCATTGGCCAATTCAAACACCCAAAAAAAAAAAATGAAGAACACTAATTTAGCTATAAAAATGGGGACTCAGAATATGGGTGGTGATATATCAGGATGGTCGGCAAGGCCTATTGGGCCAATTACGACGAACGAGACCTTAAATCACAAATCGTCATAGTCCCCTGAGTACGCATAGATCTAAACGCAGACAGACATAGAAAACAGAAACGATGAATCATAAAATCAAAGCGAAAGAGAATAAATAGAAAAGGAGAGTCTAACACACATGAGATGAGAGACGCTCATAGAGACGGCTGTGGCGTTTGAGGTTTGAGCTTCCTTCGTTGGTTGCTGCTACTTATAAAGAGGCGTGTGTGTGGCCAAGTTGCTACTAGGGTTTTATTTCGGATCTGCTACAATGCGCTAAGAAACGGTGCGTTTTATTATCCAAATCTAGAACGCTGTTACCTATGGAGTTTTCCTTGTTTGGGATGTGCATTTTCGTGATTCAAAAACACCCTTACATCTTGACAAAATTAGAGGACAATTTAGTAAAATTTAATATCTAATTTTCAAAGTCTCTTATATTTTTTTTTTGAAATTGTGACACGTGTTATCATTTGACCGGGTCCAATGCACTGAAAGTACTGAACCCAAACCTTCCCATGTTTTTTGTAAATTTTAATAATTTGTATTCATAATAATTTAGAGTTACTACTTCTTCTAATTATAAAAATACCTAGGGAAGTGATGAGTGTTATGCATTTACAAGTGAAATAATTTTTTATATATAAATCTCATCACACTCCTAAGAACTTTTATGATTAGAAATGCAATAATCCCAAATTATTAAGGATGTAAATTATTAAACTTTATCCCAAAAAATAGAAAAGATTCTGAGCAGGCACGTGAGCTCGTGCACAGAAGCTAGTTTTTTTAAGGTTAATAATTTTTACTTATCATAATTTAGAGATGTTACATTTTTCAACCACAAAAATACCTAAGGGTGTGAAGAGATTTATACCAAAAAAAAAATATTTTCACCCACAAAAGCATAAATATCATCATCCTTATTGAAAACCAAAAACTAAAATTTAAAACTTTCCCACCAAACAAAAATCAAATAAATAAAAGAAAATAGATAATTAAACGAAGCTAATATAGAACATGCTTGTTAAAATGGACTTCAAAATAGGGCAAAATAAGAGTTAAATGTGATGAGTAGTAGACAAAATGTAACAATAGTAGCAATGGTTGATGTAAATAATTAAAACTAAAAACAATATGAAGAGTGAAGATTTTATTTATGAATCAAAATTGACCTTGATTTTTGTGGCATAACCTTGATTTTTTGAATCAAAAGTTAGGATTGAAGATATGAATTTTGTGGCTTAACCTTGATTTTTTTAAATCAAAATTAGGACTAGAAACAAAAGATAATTGAAAAAGTGTAACGGTCAGTATTTTAAGTTGTAACTGGATGGGATGTTTTGGCCAAATAAAAAATAAATAAAAACTGCTCATAATAATAATTTCTTTTTTACTCAATGTGACAAAGTCCAAGTTTATTTTTGATAGAATTGTACGGGCATTAAAAAAAAAAAAAAAAAAGAAGAAGATAAGATTTTATAAGTAATCTAAAATATAGGATTTTAAAACTTAATAATTTATTTAGATAAGTGAAAAAGAGTGGTGGATAAATGGATATTATTTTAACAACATTAGATGTGATAATCTCATTAAAAAAAACTACATGGGATGATGGGATAAGGATAAAGGGATTTTTTATTTTTTTGAAAAGGAATCATTCATTCATATAATCATAATAACATAACATTCTAAATCAAGGCCTCTGCGGCCGATGGAGGAGAATCCTCCATCCAATACACATCGTTATCTAAGGAATTTCTAGCATGTTGAGCAAGAGCATGTGCAACCTTATTCCCACCCCTTCTAGTAATACTAATTCTAGCCCACTCTAAATAATGAACCAAGTGACGAATGTCATCTAACACATATCCTAGCAGTGAGCAATTAATCCATGAAGATGAAATGGCTTGCATAACATTTACATTATCTCCCTCTATGATCAGCTTGGTGAACCCAGCATCCACAGCAAATTCCATTGATCTTCTACATGCCAACAACTCTGCTTCCTCACTAGAACTCACCTTTGGTCCACTTGCTGTCATTTCCACCATAACCTGACCTTGCTCATTCCGAATAATTGCGCCCACTCCAATTCTGTCTAGCTCAGAAAAAATAGCTGCATCAAAATTTAATTTATAAACTAATGATGGTGGAGGTTGCCAAGTTGCAGTTCCATGATGCTCCGTCTGTGTCACAGTCAACTGCACCTTGGCTGCTTTGTATTCTGTCAAATACTCTTCAGCTCTCTTGTTTGGTTCCTCGGGTCCATCAAAGTTCCACCAACCAGTACACGGTTCTGCTGGTTCCATGTAAGCCAAGCTTGAATCTAAAACAAGTCCAATTCCTCTCTCGTCAACCTGTCAATTAAATATTCCACGAGCTGCATCACGTCTGTAGGAATTAAGCTTCTCTTCTGCAATTTACGACAACTTCCTACCTATATATCTTGCATCGTTGCACACTCCCAAATTGCATGGATTGCAGTCTCCAATTCTCTTAAGCATATTGGACATTTATCATCAGATATTACTCTTCTCTGTGCCAGATTAGCTCTTGTAGGTAAAATTTCAGTACAAGCCCTCCAACCGAATACTTTAACTTTGTTAGGAGTTTTGAGATTCCACAAAGCATGCCATACCTTCTTACCTACATTACTAGCTAATGATTCAGCCCTACCCTTTCCTTGAATCTTCCTTGCCACCCTATAAGCTGACTTAACAAAAAAAATATCCATTTTTATTGTAGCTCCAGATAATAGAATCAACAACATGTCTTCTGCGAGGCTGAATTCTACATATTGCTTCAGCATCATCTGGATGGAAAATTGAATGAATCAGCTCAGTCCTCCATACATGTATCTCTGTGTTAATCAACTCTGATACAGCCATCTCATCCAATAAATCATGATTAGGATGTAATGCCCTATTTGTAGGAAAATTAGGAATCCATCTATCTCCAGTCACCCTAATTGAGCTCCCATTGCCAACCCTCCAACAATATCTAGCTTGAAGAATAGGTAAGGTAGCCAACAAACTACTCCAAACATAAGAGCAACTAGATGATTCCTTAGCATCAAGGAAAGATGAGCGGGAAAAATACCGTGCCTTGAAACACTTATAGAATAAAGAATCATTACCTTGAATCATCCTCCACCCTTGTTTAGCCAACATAGCTAAGTTAAATGCTCTTAGATCCCGAAACCCCATACCACCCTCCATCTTAGGAGTTGATAATTTATCTCAACTCTTCCAATGAATTTTTATTTCATTGCCTACTTATCCCCACCAAAACTTAGCACACAAACTATTCAATTCATCACACAGTTTCAAAGGAAGAAGAAATACGCTCATTGTATATGTTGGTATAGATTGAGCTACAACCTTTATAAGAATTTCCTTGCCTGCTTTGGATAAAAGCATGCCTTTCCATCCTTGCAGTTTTTTCCATACTCTATCTTTCAAATAAGCAAAAGTATGATATTTAGCCCTTCTAATCATAGTTGGCAACCCATTCAAACTTCACCACCTCCTTGACCCCCAAAATCTGCAGCAACTGCTGTTTCTAAATACCCGTAGTATTGCTACTGAAGAAAGTTGAAGACTTCTCCAGATAAATACTTTGTCTTGAAGCTCGTTCATAGGTTTGAAGAATTTCTGCTACCACTTCCCCCTCCTTTGGTGTTGCTGGACAGAGCAACCAAGAATCATTTGCAAATAATAAGTTAGTAACTCTAGGAGCTCCTCTACAGATTGATACCCCTCGAATCCTTCCTTCCACTTCAGCTTTAGCCAACAGAGCAGTGAAGCCTTCTACACATAAAAGAAACAGATATTGTGATAGTGGATCTCCTTGATGTATTCCTTTAGATGGATGTATCATGCCATGAGGTTTTCCGTTCACCAAATTAGAAAAAGATGGAGTAGTGACACACTTATCACTCTTTCTATCCACCTTGTTGGGAAACCCATCTTCTCCATAATATTTTGCAAGAATGGCCATTCAACCCGGTCATACACCTTGCTAATGTCTAACTTCAATGCCATCGTCCCTATCTTGCCCTTCTTCCTCACATGCATGGTATGTATAGTCTTATAAGCCACCAAAACATTATCTGTGATCAATCTACCTGGAACAAAAGCACTCTAGGTAGGGGAAATAATATTTGGAAGTACCTATTTCAATCTGTTAGCCAGCACTTTGGAAATAATTTTATAAATCACTTTACATAGACTAATAGGTCTAAACTCAAACATTTTCTGTGGATTTTTCACTTTAGGAATAAGGACAATGTTTGCGTGATTTATCTCAGGTAGCATATGTCCATTATTTAAAAAATCCAAAACAACAGAAACTACATCATCTCCCACTATGTGCCAAAATTTTTGATAGAATAGGGCATTCATACTATTAGGTCCTGGAGCCTTTGTAGGTCCCATTTGGAACAGAGCCACCTTAACTTCCTTTGCAGTAAGCTCACACAACAAGACTTCCTGCATGTTATCAGTCACCCTATTAGGAACTGCATTCAGACATTCCTCCATTTGATCAACTGCACCTACACTAAGAAGATTGTTAAATTAAGCCGAAGCTACTTCAACCACCTCCTCTAACTCCTCCACCCACTGCCCTTGTGAATTTTGTATTTCATTTATATGATTTTTATTCCTCCTTTGTGTTGCTTTAGAGTGAAAAAACTTTGTATTCCTATCCCTATGCTTCATCCATGAAACGCTAGACCTTTGTGCCCAGTTAATTTCTTGTTTTTGTAAAAGATCATCCATTTTTTTGCTCACATCCAGAAATTTAGCTCTACTTTCTTCACTAGTTTCGGCTTCATTCAACCTGTCTAGCCGCTTTTAGAGCTCCTTTATGGCTACCTCATTAGGTTTGGCCGAACCCCAACTTGACAATTCCAGCCCAAATGCATGAATTTTGTTTTTAATAGAGAGTAGCTCGTATGATCCATCCACAGACCTTCCCCACGCCTTCTTTACAGTTTCTTCACACTCATTAGAGAGCAACCATGCTTCCTCAAATTTGAAAGACTTCCCATGCTGCTGCCTTTGCTGCTGAAAAGATTGAATTTGCAACATAATTGGTAGGTGATCTAAAGCATGTGTTGATAGATGAGTAATTGTGCTCATTTGAAATCTCACTCTTCACTCTTCATTTGCAACTCCTCTGTCTAGTCTAATTCTTGTATTTGCTTCACCCGATCTCTTATTATTCCAAGTAAATGGATATCCTCTGTAGCCAAGATCTTGAAGTTGACAAGAATCCAAAGCTTCTCTAAAAGCTTTAACCTGCGCATATTGAGGGGGTCTTGTGCTTTGCTTCTCCGATGCATGTAAGAATGCATTAAAATCTCCAATGACCATCCACAGACCCTCTACAAATGGCTTCAAATGTTGTAACAATTGCCACGATTTTTCCTTCTGTTATGCCTCCACCCATCCATAAAACCTAGTCAGATACCATTTAAAGCCATCCTCCTCTGTTATAATAGCCAATACACGATTTGCAGTATAATTAATGATCTCCAGATTAATAAAGTTTTTCCACAAAAAAGCTAATCCACCACCTGCATTAGGATGTTTAACAATAACCTTGTTCTGAAAAGGTAAATTGTTGTATAAATTTTCAAAACCATCCTTGTCTAGTCTAGTCTCCATAAGGAAACAGACTATGAGATCTTTTCCCTTCACAATCTTGTGAAGGCTTCGACCTGTCCAAGGGTTCCCAAGCCCTTGACAGTTCCAACTAATCAACCTCATTGCTCCCAGCAAGGGTGGCTGTCCACCCCCACCAATACATCAACAAAACTTAATTGCTCCTCATCTGTTTTACTTCTTTTATTCTTCTGTTCTTCATGCTACACGACTTCCCCATCCCTCAATTCACATTTACCCAATCTTGGAATTGCAATGGCCCTAGCTAGACCACCAAGCCCAAAGTCCATTATGTTTATCCTAGTCTACGTGGTCTTGGGCTGAACAAAAGATGGCCTATGAACCTCCAAAGTTATGGCATTATTATGGTTATTAGGGAGCATGTGACTGTCAGCTACATCTGTCATGCAATTTATTCTTCCCTCATCCGCTGAAAATATGGCATCACCAAAATTCTTGTGCAAATCAAATCCCACCTTATTTGTTATCATGATTTTCGGCCCTACCCTTACTTCACTAGAATCCTTGTCCTCCACGTTAGGTTGTATTTTATCCATATGCGAAATTATCTCACATGGAATCACAAAATCACCCTCATCCACCGTCCTAGGAATTTTTGCATTTCCCACCATCACACTGCCGTCTTCAGTGATTCAACCACCACTGGATTTGTATCATTACCCATACCCTCCTCCGGATTGGATTTGGGATTGGTGTGTTGATTTGGCACAACCCTTGCTCGACCCCCTACTGCCTTAAGAAAATCTCCATATTGATACTCCACTACTTTTCTCCGTTACATAATGCACTGCACATTGTTTTAAATCATGTCCTAATATTCCAAAAAAATGGCAGAACATAGGAAGCCTTTCATATTTAAAAGACACCAAATGATGCTCGTCCTCAAAGCCAACAATAAACCCACCTCTTCTCAAGAGCTTCGTTATTGGTAGAGCTACTCATACTCGCATAAAGAAATTAGTATCATCCTATCTTTTTCTCCCTTCCACCTCCTCAACCTCTCCCAATCTGCTTCCAACTTCCTTCGCGACCTGAGGAGAAATCATATCAAATGGAGCCCCCCAGATCTGAACCCAAAGTGATGCTTTCTCCATTTGAATATTTCCTACATTCATTCCTTTCTTCCATCGCTGTAACAAAAGGAGTTGATTATCAAACGACCAAGGACCTCCTCTCAAAACCCTATCCATCTCTAATTCATATTGAAACTTGAATTGAAACAAATTCAGTCCCACTTCTAAAATCTGCAGAGATTCATCCAAACCCCATGCTCTTCGTACTGTATTCTTCACAGCCAATTTATTAAAAGATTTGCATGTTAAAAATTTCCCGATCAGACTCAAATGACAACTCTCAATGGCTTCCATTCGTCCTTCATCATAGATAGCTATGAGTTTTCCTTCTTCAGACATCAATTTCATTCTACCCATACTGTTAGCAACCTCGTCAGCCATGGTTATTGTAAAAACAAAAACATAGTACCCTTTGTCAAGGCCAAGGGAGGGAGTAACTCATGTAAGCATGAGAGAGAGAGCTCCACGTAGGGAGAGTTCTTTTATTTCTTTTAAGGTAAGGGATTTTTATTTTAAAAAATAACCTAACGTGGTCTAAATTTTTTTAAACTATAGAATAACATTTTTTTTTCTTTTTTGTTAGAAGGTAAGGGGAAAAAAAAACAAAGAGAAGGGGAGTAACTGTGATTTTTTTTATTGAAAAAGTATTAGCAAATTTGAATTTTTGTAATTGGTAGTGGTTTAGTGGAGTGGGAGGTTATTTAACCAAAAAGGGAAGAAATAAAAGTGTGGGAAGTTATCAGGAGCAGACGCCATAAGTTGAAACTCTAAAAAAAAAAAAAAACCAAGTATTTGACATAAATGTCCGTCATTTAAAATGGACAAAGTCATATTTAAGAATTTTAAATTCAAAACCTCAAATTTAAAAACTATAAATTGGCTTGATCCCTGCCAAGGGTACATAGGCAACCTAAATAAATTATTAAGTGCAGCCACAAATGAATAAAACACATGTCCCTTCAAACATAAAATAAATAAACTTATGTAAAAAGGCGACAGGTGGAAATCAATGGGTCTTCCATTGAAATAAGGGATTGTAATTAAGAGATACGTTATCTTGAATGGGCATTACTCACATTAGTAAAATCCATATACCCTATGGCCTATGGGTGTAATTATGTTTGACAAACTTCATAGCATAACAATTTTTGTAAAACACAATTTAACATATTTGTTAAACATAATATAACAATTTTCGTCAAACATAATTTTACATTTTTTTTCCAACATAATTTTTGGCATGCCCGGTGAGACCCATTCTCCTTTTCATCTCCAACTATGTTTCCTATACATTAATTTTTGTGTTGTATATAGGTTTACCAATGGCTCCACAAGTGACTATTTACTTCCACAAACTTCCTGCATCTATCCTCAAAAAAAAAAAAAAAAAAAAACTTCCTGCATCTACACAAGGAGCAAGTTTTTGTCACATGACATTCACTCTTGGTCACACTTCTGTCGAACTTGAGTTTCCAAATGATGCCTTGTTGATAAGGCAATTTGTTCAATCTCTCAAGGGCTCTACACTTACCTGGTACACTTAATTAAAGTCAAGGTCAATTCATACTTGGGATGATCTACAAAGTGCTTTTCTTGCCAATTTGCAAGTTCAAAAAGAAAAGTGTCAATCATTGACTTAGCTGATGCTCAACAAAAACCGAATGAAAGTGTTAATGACTTTATTACAAGATGGAGGAGCCTTAATCTCCAATGCTCTGAAAAACTGACAAAGCAATTTGCGGTACAAATTTGCACCAATAATTCCTTACTAGAGATTGCTACTTTTCTAGGGTCTGTAGAACCTCAAAGTTAGGATTAGAAACAAAAGATAATTGAAAAAGTGTGGTGGTTATTATTTTAAGTTGTAATTACATAGGATGCTTTGGCCAAAAAAAAAAAAAAAATGATGTTATCTTGAATGGGCATTACTCACATTAGTAAAATTCATATGCCCTATGGCCTATGGGTGTAATTAAGTTTAACAAACTTCACAGCATAACAATTTTTGTTAAACATGATTTAACATATTTGTTAAACATAATATAACAAATAAGATAATTGAAAAAGTGTGGTGGTTATTATTTTAAGTTGTAACTAGCTTGTAATCTCATGCATATGCATAGATACACTAAATTTAAGAACTATGAATTGACACCTCCCCATGTACAAAGTGCTTGGGGGTTTAGGGAGGAAAGGGTTCGAGTTGTGGGGTTAGCAGCTTGTTGTAATTATTTCTCAAAAAAAAATAAAATGAATTGGCTTGATCCTCGCCAAGCGTACATAGGCAACCTATATAAATTATTAGGAGCAGTCACAAATGAATAAAAACACATATCCTTTTAAACATAAAAATAGATAAACTTACGTACAATGGCAACAAGTTGGAATCAAAAGGTCTTCCTTTGAAATAAGGAATTGTAATTAAGAGATACGTTATCCTGAATGGGCATTACTAAAACCCAGTGAAGGTTGAGGAAAAAAAAAAGAGTCGCCTTGCACTACTGGTCTGCCAGGAATATCACCACAGTAATTTGATTTCTTTCATTGTTTCCCTTCATTGTTTACCGTCACGCTACTGTTATTGGTAAATCTCTTCTTCATAGTCACGCTACTGTCTTCTTAGTTCCTTCCTCTAATTTGATAGAAATACTGTTTTTCCATTGTATGTTTTGATTTATACAACTTTAGTCAATTTTCCAAATCACACCACGTTTGGTTTGGTGATATAAAACAAATGTTAGATATGTTGGTGAGAAATATAAAAGCCATGGAAGAGTTGGGTTTCTGGCTTTAAATTCAAAGAGATGCTACGTCCACAACATTTTTACAACATTTTCACAACAAATTATAGGTGGTTAGTTATTATTGGTTCAAATTTGAACCTAACACTAAAATTATTTTTTTGCCCTAACAATAACAACCAGTAATAACTTGCCACTTAAGATTTGTTGTAAAAATGTTGTAGACATATCATTTCTCTTAAATTATTTATGGTAGAATTTAATTAGTTATGTAGTTCCATATATTTAATACACTTAAATTTGTTTGTTTTGCATGTTTGTTGTGTTATTTGTTGCATTACAGGAACTGTTCAATTTGTCAATAGGTTGAGTATTTTTGTTTTTAATTTTTTTTTATAATAACAAACGTTAATAACTAAGATATTGAAATTTTGTGCACACCATGCGTTTGACAAAATGCCTTACTTCCTCTTGCATTAGTTTATAGCCACTTTATGGTTTGTGCATCTTGGTTTTAGTTGCTATTGTTCATTGACTATTTTTTTGTTACGTATCAATCATAAATTGTTAATTAATTAACAATTTTTGTTAAACATAATTTTACATTTTTTTTCAACATAATTTTTGGCATGCCCGGTGAGATTCATTCTCCTTCTCATCTCCAATTATGTTTCTTATACATTAATTTTTGTATTATAAATAGGTTTACTAATGGCTCCATACATGACTATTTACTTCCACAAACTTCCTGCATCTGCATAATTAAGGAGTAAGTGGTTGTCAGATGACATTCACCCTTGGTCACACTTCCGTCAAACTTGAGGTTCCAAATGAAGCCTTGTTGATAAGGCAATTTGTTCAATCTCTTAAGGGCTCTGCATTTACCGGGTATTCTCAATTAAAGCCAGGGTCAATTTATACTTGGGATGATTTACAAAGTGCTTTTTTTGCCCAATTTTTAAGCTCCAAAAGAAAAATGTCAATCATTGACTGAGCTAATGCTAGCTCGACAAAAACCGAATGAAAGTGTCAATGACTTTATTACAAGATGGTGGAGCCTTAATCTCCAATGCTCAGAGACATTGACTAAGCAATTTGCGGTAGAACTGTTCTTAGAAAATCTCTTACCATAGATTACTACTTGTCTAGAATCTGTAGAACCTCAAAGTTAGGATCGGAAACAAAAGATAATTGAAAAAGTGTGGTGGTTATTATTTTCAGTTGTAACTGAATGGGATGTTTTGGCCAAATAAAAAAAAAAGGCTCAAAATAAGAATTTATTTTTTACTTAACGTGAAAAAGTTGGGACAAACTTTCTAACCTTTTTTTTTTAAAAAGAAAGAATAAAAAATCAGCTTGGGTTTATTTTTGATAGAATTGTACATTCATTAAATATAAAAAAAAAAAGGTGAGAGAGCAAGATTTTATAAGTAATCTAAAATTTATAATTTTAAAACTTAATACTTTTATTTAGATACTAAACTTGATCTTAGCCGAAAGGCTGACAAAGTTAATAATAATTTTATATAGATAAGTGAAAAAGAGTGGTGGATAACTAGATATTATTTTAATTACATTAGATGAGATAATCTAATTAAAATTAAAAAAAATTGCATGGAATAATGGTATAAGGATGAAGGGTTTTTTTATTTTAAAAAAAAACTTAACGTGCTCTAAATTTTTTTAAACTATAGAATAACATTATTTGTTCTTATTTGTTAGAAGGTAAGGGGGGGAAAAAACAAAGAGAAGGAATGTAATTGTGTTTTTTTTTTAATTGAAAAAGTAACAGTGTTTTGATTGGACTTACACTTATATTAACAAATTTGAATTTTTGTAATTGGTAGTGGTTTAGTAGAGTGGGAATCTATTTAATCAAAAAGGAAAAAAAAGAAGAAGAATTTATCAGGAGCGGATGCTATAGATTAAAACTCTCAATGAAAAAATAATAATTTAAATGCCAGTTATTTGACTTAAATATCCATTGATGAGGAATGAAGATACTCAGACCGTCCATGGTCATCACACCAGCAGCCGTCCAGAAGTTAGCATCAAGACGAGGCTAACGCGCATGGTTGTCCTTGGACGAAAACAAACCTACATCACTCGTCCAAGGGAAGTGCCCAGTTCCGTCCTGAAGGGATTCGTCCACATGAAGACCCCTTGACGAGACCTTTACACTTGGGAATTACTAAGTACATTTCACCACTCTGTAACTTACGCATAACTTCCGATGACCGTTGTATGAGAAGATATAGCTCCTAAACAGTTGTAGGAGTTATCCATGAACCCCCGACCTCCTCAAATCCAGGGGAGGTTACAATTCCAATAACTGCTTGTAGGACACTATATAAACACCCATTCAGACCAATGAAAGGTACGTTTTCAACTGCTCCCAAAAAGTTGGAACTATAACAATATAAAGAGAAAACTAACTTCGCCATCGGAGGGTTCTTGGCCGGCAACCCCGGTCACCTTTGATCGCTTTTCTTCCTTTTTCAGGCCATTGATAGAGCAAGTGGTCATTTCAAGTCCGAAGCATCCAGCCTACTGATTTTCTTTGCATCATCAATTGGTGCCGTCTGTGGGAAAGAAAACAAAAACCAACACTATTCACTGTTCTTTTCATTTGACTCTGTTTTTGCTGTCGAGGATTAGCCTTTCCTAGAAAAAAGGCTGAATGGTTCGAACAAGATCAAGGGCTACCAGTCCAGGCCACCAGGAGAGTAGGGATGCTTCTAGCAATCCCCTTCGTGATCGCAGGTCAGCGTCTGCCATGCAACCGCCCTCTATTCAACATATACAATCCATGGCTGCTGCTATGGCAGAACTGACCCGTCAGAATCAGGAGTTGAATAGAGAGATTAACCTTAGGAGGCAACACCAAGATGGGCACGCGGAGGGACGAGCCCAGAGTTAGGAAGGTGGAGGAGAAAACGTCAAGTCTGAAAATCAAACAAGGGGTACCGCTTCAAGAAGAGTACCACACTTGGAAAGAGAGATGGACCAGATGAGGAAAGCCATGGATGAGATGAGGGAGAACATGAGGCGGGCAAACCCAGTGGATGATATGGTTCACTGAACGGACTCCCCTTTCACAGCTTCCATCAACAATCATCCCCTACCCCCGAAATTCAAAATGCCTTCCTTGGATTCGTATGATGGAAATCGTGACCCGTGTGACCACATTGCTACTTTTAAGACGACCATGCACCTTCAAGGGGTCCTAGATGAGATTATGTGCAGAGCCTTCCCTACCACTCTTAAGGGGCCAACGCGGGTGTGGTTTAGTAAAATATCCCCAAACTCAGTGGGATCGTTTGAAGAGTTGAGTAAGTTGTTTGTCAATAACTTCATTAGAGGACAACGCCACAAGTGTTCCTCTTCTAGTTTGCTGACTATAGAGCAAGGTAAGAATGAGAGTTTGCGGTCCTTCATCACCCGATTTAATAGGGAAGCCTTGACAGTAGACGAAATGGATGACAAGTTATTATTGACGGCCTTCCATAATGGGGTCAAATCTGACTTGTTCATCCATAAGCTCTACGAGCAGGAACCACAAACTATGGCCGAACTCTTCCATTCGGCCCAGAATTTCATGAATGCTGAGGACGCTATTATAGCCAAGAAGAGAAAGAGAGCTCGGAAGTAGGCCACCAGCGCTACTCAGATCAAGGACCTCGTCAAAAGAAGGCTTGGGTAGACGAGAGAAAAGACAAGGATGGTAAGAAGGCAAGTTCCTCAGCGAGGAATCAACAATACATGCCCCTGACTATGCCACTAGAGTAGGTTCTTATGCAGATCAAGGATGATCCGTCCTTGAAGTGACCGGATAAGATGAAAGGAGATCCTAACAAGCGCAATAGGAGCAAATACTGCCGCTTTCATAGAGACCACGGGCATGACACGGACGAGTGCTTTGATTTGAAGCAGCAGATAGAGAATCTCATTAGACAAGGAAAGCTAAGGAACTTCCTTGGATGAGACCAGAGAAATGAGAAACTGAAAGCTAAGGTGGAAGAGTCATCACGACCCCCACTAGGAGAGATAAGGGTAATTATAGGAGGAAACTCGACAACGCAGTTGTCGAAATTGAAGAAGACATACCTGAAGGTGGTGCAGAACATCCAGCTATCTAGATGACCTCATAAGACGAGGGAAGTGGACGATCAGGCTGTTACGTTCACGGACAAGGAAGCAGGACGACTCCACCACCCACACGATGACGCGATAGTCATCACCCTACTCATTTCTGACTACATGACCAGGAGGGTGTTGATAAACAATGACAGTTCTGTAGACATTCTTTACTACCTCGCCTTCCAGCAAATGAGGCTAGGACGAGATCATCTTCGACCAGTGAATTCACCATTGGTGGGATTCGGAGGAATGAAGGTGCAACCTATAAGCACCATTACATTACTAGTGGTCATTGGAACATATCCACAGCAGATAACCAAGGGGTAAATTTCCTTGTTGTTGATTGTGCATCGTCATATAATGCAATTACTGGAAGACCAACTTTGAATAGCTGGAAGGCGGTAACCTCTAGCTACCACTTGTCCATCAAATTTCCGACCGAGCACGGAGTGGGCCAAGTACAAGGAGATCAATTGGCCGCCAGAGAATGCTACTTAGCCATGCTGGCGATGGACGAGCACATGCAGGCGATGAGTATAGACGGGAGAAGGATCACAGCGGAACCCACTGAAGTGTTAGAAGACGTCCCTTTGGACGAGAACCAGCCTGAAAAGTTCACTAGAGTTGGGGCGAGTATGGAAGAATGAGCAAAGCATGCTTTGGTCTGGTTTTTGAAGAAAAACCTCAACGTCTTTGCACGGAGTCATGAAGACATGCCTGGCATTGATCCAAGTGTTATTATTCATAGCTTGAACGTGTGTCCTTTTTCAAAACCGGTGTGCCAAAAGAAAAGGGTTTTCGCTCCTGAGCGAGACAATGCCATCAAGGAAGATGTACAGAAGTTGGTTGCCACGGAGTTCATCCGAGAAGTTTATTATCCAGATTGGCTAGCGAATGTGGTCATGGTGAAGAAAGCTAACGACAAGCAGCGAATGTGCGTGGACTTCACCAACTTAAACAAAGCTCGCTCCAAGGATAGTTACCCATTACCACGCATCGACCAGTTGGTGGACTCGACGGTAGGTCACAGAGTGCTTAGCTTCATGGACGCCTTCTCGGGTTACAACCAGATAAAGATGGATAAAGCAGATCAAGAAAAGACCTCATTCATTACGAGCCAAGGGTTGTATTGCTACAAAGTAATGCCCTTCGGTTTGAAAAACGCAGGGGCGACTTACCAAAGGCTGGTTAATCATATGTTCCATCCTCAAATCGGGCGAAATGTAGAGGTTTATGTAGACGACTTGTTGGTGAAAAGCCAGAATGAGGGCAATCATCTAGACGACCTTCAAGAGACTTTTGATACACTACAGCGGTACAACATGAAATTAAATCCAAGCAAGTGTGCTTTTGGAGTTTCGTCGGGGAAGTTTTTGGGGTTCATGGTTTCACACAGAGGAATTGAAGCAAATCTGGACAAAATCTAGGCGATACTGAATATGGAACCACCGAAAAATATCAAGGAAGTCCAGTCTCTTACTGGACGAGTCGCTGCCCTTAACAGGTTTGTGTCGAAAGCTACTGATAAGTGTTTTCCATTCTTTAAAGTCCTCAGGAAGGCATTTGAGTGGACGGACGATTGTCAAAGGGCCTTTCAAGACTTGAAGATATATCTCATGACGGCACCGCTGCTGAGTCCGTCTGTGCCTGGAGAAGAGCTGTATTTGAACTTGGTAGTGTCCCCACACGCAATAAGCTCAGCGTTGGTTAGAGAAGAGGGGAGAATCCAAAAACCAGTTTATTACACAAGCCGTGCAATGAGAGAAGTAGAAGGACGATACCCAATGATGGAGAAACTAGCTTTTGCATTGATTACGGCTCCCAGAAAGCTGAGGCATTATTTTCAAGCTCACATCATCAACGTCCTAACAGATCACCCCATAAAGAAGGCAATGAACAAGTTGAAAGCTGCTGGACGGCTAATACAGTGGGCTGTTGAACTTAGCGAGTTTGATATCAGATACCTTCCAAGAAGTGCGATAAAGGCGCAAGCATTAGCAGATTTCATCGCGGAGTTCACCCCCAGCCAAGATGAGCTAGACAAGGATGAAGGAGTTAAAAGGTGGGTGATTAATGTAGATGGATCATCCACATTATATGTAGGAGGGATTGGAGTTATATTGAAGTCCCACGAGGGTGACAAGCTGCAGTACGCGGCTCGTCTGCAGTATCAAACCACCAACAATGAGGCTGAGTATGAAGCTCTACTCAAAGGATTGGAATTGGCTAAGTCCTTAGGGGCGGAGTCGATAACAATTAGAGGAGATTCTTAGTTAGTCATCAACCAAGTAAATGGAATGTGTGATACTAAGGAAGATCGGATGAAGAAATACCTCAACAAAGTGAAACGACTCGCACGAAAGTTTTCAGTAGTAAGTTTTGTTCAACTTCCCAAGGAGGAAAATATGGAAGCGGATGCCTTGGCAAAAGCAGCTTCGGCAGGAGTTACAGACGAGTGCGACAACGTCCAATATATGCCAAGCATAGACATTCCTGACATACAGCAGATAGGCAGAGGAAAAAATTGGAAGAATCCAATGGTGGTTTATCTTAAAGATGGAATGCTTCCAGAAGACAAAGATGAAGCAAGGAAGTTGAGGGTCAGGGCAGCCAATTACGTCCTCATAAATGAAGTGCTGTACAAGCTAGGTTTTTCTCAACCTTATTTAAGGTGCTTGGCTCCTAACGAGTCAAATTATGTTTTGAGGGAAGTTCATGAAGGAGCATGTGAAAATCATTTAGGAGCGAGATCACTAGTCCATAAGATCGTCCATGCAGGCTATTATTGGCCTACAATGCAGGCAGATGCCAAGGTCTATGTCAAGGTATGTGACCAGTGTCAGGGCTATAGCAATGTTCCTAGACGGCCGTCAGAGTACCAGACCCCAATGATGGCCCTTTGGCTCTTTGCACAGTGGGGACTGGATATCCTAGGTCCCTTCCCAATAGGAACCAGACAAATGAAGTTTTTGGTGGTAGGAATCGATTACTTTACCAAGTGGGTAGAAGCCGAACCTCTCGCAACAATCACTTAGCAAAACGTTAAAAATTTTGTATGGAAGAATATTCTATGTAGGTTCGGGGTACCCAGGGTATTAGTATCGGATAACGGACGTCAATTCAACAACGCACCCTTCAGGGACTTTTGCAATCATTTCGGGATCAAGAATCATTATTCTTCGCCCTCCCACCCACAGGTAAATGGACAAGCAGAAGTAACGAACCGATCCCTGCTGAAAATCATCAAGACTCGGCTCGAGGGGCCAGACGAGCTACCAAGTGTTCTTTGGGTCTACAGGATGATTGTACGAACTCCGACAGGAGAGACCCCTTTTAAGCTAGCCTACAGAAATGAAGCGGTTATAACGGTAGAAGTTCATATGGCTAATCACTGAGTGATGAAGTATCAAGAAAGAGAGAACGTGGAACAACTCCGTCTTGACCTCGATCTTATCGACGAGGTAAGAATGAATGTGGGGCAAAGGACAGCAAGATACAAGAATCTTATGGCCAGGCAGCATGATGCCATGGTAAAACCCAAACAGTTCAGTGTTGGGGACCTTGTTCTCAAAAGAGTCTCCTTGGCAACCAGGAACCCAGCTCATGGAAAATTGGGACCTAATTGGGAAGGACCCTACAGGGTAATCAACTGCAAGAGGTAGGGGTCTTACTACTTAGAAGCTCTGGACAGACGGAAGTTAGAGCATCCCTGGAACGTGGAACACTTAAGGAGGTACTATCAGTAACAAGTAGAGACGAGGGAAGTCAATAGCGAAGTTACATCTATGATCTGCGTGTTCATCTTATATTTACTGTTGTGTTCTTACTACTACTATGGTATGTGTTAAGAATAAAAAGTGCACTAGTTCTTAAACTTTTGCACCACTTACAGACCAGCTTATGAAAGACGAGGTTATGTCTTTTTCTTAAGTATTTTAATAAGGCACTAACTTATAAGTGTGTGCCACGTTTGTGGACAATGTTCATGTAATAATATGGTTTGGATTTTTTATGTGTTTAATGCATAAATCTAATTTCCATAATAATACCCGGAAGGGGGGCAAGAGCCCAAGACGAATGAAAATCTCTGGACGCAGGGATGTAACATTCACAATCTTTCCTCGAAATGGGGATCTAGAAAAGGAAAAATAAGCTAAGGCATGCTCGTTTGAAAATAAACGGACGAGGAAAGGGCACAGTGAAACTAGTCCATGGATGTGCACCTGGCCAAAGTGCCCAGGTATTCTAGGACAAAGAAAACACTAAGAACGTCTAGACGAAAGACAAATGCCAACTGTCTGGCCCATGGACGAGGGAAAAAGGTATGATCATCATTGTCATTTCTAAGACACGTAACACTTTGAAAAATTAAAATGGCAAACGAAGACGTCCATGTATAGGTAGGTTGTCCATAGGGAAAAGTCCATGGATGACCATACAACACTTGGCACACTCACTGTTTAAAAGCCAAAAACATTTAATGAATAAAACAAAATATAACCTCATCCACGCAACAACAATAACGGATGAAAATAAACATTCATTAGAAATTAAAGAGGGTAGACGACCACCGTCCAAAAACCCTTATAAAATAAGCCTTAAAAAGCAATTGTTAATAAACTCATCAAGAGTACTCTAGACGAGGTAATTGTACTCTAATACATTTATATAAAAAAAAAAAGAAGGGGTCCAAAAACAACGGACCAAAAGAAAAACAAAATAACCATAGCACTAATTTGAAAAATTGCCATCAAGAAGGGGGGGCATCAACGTTGGGGTCGTCCTGAGCTAGTTTGGTGGAGGCGTCGTCCTCAATGTTAACATCATCTGAGCCTGTTTGGAGGAGAGAACTTGTAGTAGCACCAAGGTTAAGTTTAATGGAGCTAAAGTCAACTCCAGAAAAGTTGTCTATAGCGTCCATCCTAAAATCTTCAAACCCTGCTGCATAGTTAGTGTCCAGCAGGTCAATAAACTCCTTTGATGCTTTGAACTCCTCCACTGCACCGTCCTTAGCTTTCTTGAGGAGGAGACTTAGCTCGTCATTCTTCTTTTGAAGAAAGTCAAGACGGTCGTCCTTCCTAGCGGCATCGGATTTCAGCTCCTCCACCAAAGCACTCAAACCCTTAGTCTCGTCCTTGGCCTTGTTCGTCACCTCAGCCCAAGTCCTGCAGTCGTTTTTGATCTCTTCTATCCTCTTCTCTAGAAGGATCCTCGTCTTGTCCATCTCCGTGGCCTACCTGGACGCAGCTATGAACTTCGACATTGCCTACATAGAAGACAAGAAGGTTCAAGAGACAAAAATGACAAATAGATAACATGGCAAAAGCAGGACGAAACAAAGGTGCTCACCTTAAAAAGGTCGTGGACATCGGAGTGCTCAAACTCCTTCAAAGACATGTCGTAGCATGTAGCCACTTTCTTGCCTGTCACAGCCTCTTGGAATCGTTCCCAAGCCAAATCCTCGTTCTCCAATAAGTTTGTAGAAATCCTTTGAGGAGGTTGGGACGAAGCAGGAGTGTAGGCCTTGGACGGAGCAATGCCAACAGGCATAGACGAGTCGACGTTGACGATTGTGATGGACTGCAGGGAGGAAAGAGGTTCAGACCTGGCAGTTTCGGGCCTGGACGACCCATGCTTGGTCTTCTTCCCCCGACGGCTAGGCAAGCTTCCCGGGTCCAAATTTTTGGACAGGCTCTTCCTCTTGTCTTCAGCAGCAGGACAAGGCTGGGGTTGAACTTCAGGTCTAGCTGTCTCGGCGATCACTTCCTTTCCCTTATTTTCTTTCATGGTTGCCATTCCTAAAATAAAATAAATAAAAATAAAAAATACATATATCTTAAGTAAGAAAAGCACTCAAGTCTATGGACGGTTTGCTCGTGCGCAAGGGCTTCAACAGACAGATCAGGGCTAAGTCCCCACCTATGTAGGCGTTGAAGGGTCACCAACGAGTGAAAATCTCTCCCAGGGTGTAGACGAGCCCTGTGGACGCGATCACGGTGGAACTTACTCAAAGAAGGACGTCTAACAGCTAAATAAGGAAGAAGAAAATTAAGGTTAAACCACTGTTTAAAGATAAAATACAACAAGGCCAATAAAAAAGAATGAAGGAAAAACATGACATACTTTCTTGACAAAGGTTCCCTAATTCTCCAGTATAAGGAGCAAATGCATCTCTACCAATCTCGATAGGATGCCCCGCCTAGAAACTAGAGACAAAGAAAAATTCTGTCTTCCAATTTCTATCAGACGAAGGCAAAGACTTAATCAACCTACAGTCATTGCCCCTAGCTGTAAACTGATAAAAGCCTAGAGATTGACTTATCTCGGAGGGTTTATAACAGTACAGGAACTCGTCCACGGTGATAGGACGGTTCCCATCAAATACCTCCCTCCACAAGACTTGCATAGAGACAATAAGTCTCCACGCGTTGGGGTTAAACTGACAAACCCCCAAGCCCAGCCTGGTGAGCAATTCCCTAGCAAAGGCATTTAAAGGAAATCTAAGCCCCCCTAACAGGTAAGCTTCGTGAACACCTATCCCAAAACGGGTTGACAACATCATTCCCCTCAGACGGCTAACCTAGGGTTCAGATCGTCTGGGATTTGAAACCAAATCCTAAGTGCGTCTAACCTCTTCTCGTTCGTCTTGGAAGGGATTTCTATAGCACAACTATATACTGTTTCTTCTTCGTCCAAAGGGGAGGACGGTGGGATGCTCGTCGAGGTATCAGCCCCAGAGGTTGTCCTCGTCCTAATATTCTCCTGAAAGGTTTCGACGGGAATTCCAGGAACACCAAAGGTGTATTCCTCTGTTGTGTGACCACTACTACTACTGTCATCACTAGAAGTGCTATAACTAGAAGAATCGTGATACTCGTCTGTGGCCTTGTCTACACTGTCGCTAGACGAACAGGAAGCCATTAAGGACGTCCTAACACTTAAAAAGGAAAGCTTGAGAGTTAGAGTAAAGGGAGTACTTGGCTCTAGAAGAAAGATACTAAGGACGTTGAGAATACTCCTAGGCGAGGCGATGGACGAGAATGTCAAAATAGAAAATCTGAAAAAGTGAGAGGGGCACAAGAGGGAAACCACTATTTATAGGTAGAAAAGTCTCAGTAATCGTAATGACGAAACCAATGAGAAAGTGACATGTGGCATTTACCTCGAGGAGGTAAGTCGACATGACCAACCACCTATGAAATTGTGACACGTGGAATGCTGCTTAAAAAAAAAAAAAACTCGTCCTAGAATCTAGTGATATGCTGCATGACCCCTGGACGAAGGGACAACTGATGAGGAATGAAGATACTCAGACCATCCATGGTCATCACACCAGCAACTATCCAGAAGTTAGCATCAAGACGAGGCTAATGCGCATGGTTGTCCTTGGACAAAAACAAACCTACATCACTCGTCCAAGGGAAGTGCCCAGCTTCGTCCTGAAGGGATTTGTCCACATGAAGACCCCTGGACGAGACCTTTACACTTGGGAATTACTAAGTACATTTTACCACTTCGTAACTTACACATAACTTCCGGTGACCGTTGTATGAGAAGATATAGCTCCTAAACGGTTGTAGGAGTTATCCATGAACCTCCGACCTCCTCAAATCCAGGGGAGGTTACAATTCCAATAACTGCTTCTAGGACACTATATAAACACCCATTCAGACCAATGAAAGGTACGTTTTCAACTGCTCCCAAAAAGTTGGAACTATAACAATATAAAGAGAAAACTAATTTCGCCATCGGAGGGTTCTTGGCCGGCAACCCCGGTCAACTTTGATCGCTTTTCTTCCTTTTTCAGGCCATTGATAGAGCAAGTGGTCCTTTCAAGTCCGAAGCATCTAGCCTACTGATTTTCTTTGCATCATCATCCATCATTTAAAATGGACAAAGTCATATTTAAGGATTTTAAATTTAAAACCTCAGATTAAGAACTATGAATTGCCTTGATCCCCGCCAAGGGTACATAGGTAACCTAAATAAATTATTAGATGCAACCACAAATGAATAAAAACACATATCCCTTCAAAAATAAAAATAAATAAACTTATGTTCAAAAGCAACATGTTGGAATCAAATGGTCTTCCCTTGAAATAAGAGATTGTAATCAAGGGATACATTTTCTTGAACTAGCTAGCAAGATAGTATGTAAAGTTGTAAACCGATGAACAAAACTAAAAATCAATCCTGCCACGAAGGACTACATGTATAGCACTCCCTTGTAAGTTGTACCTACCAATTAAAACATATTTATCTTAAAAAATGCAAAATTATATACTTAGTTAAGTGAATATCATGTTTATAATAATTAAAAGTGAATATCATGTTTATAATAATTAAAAGTGAATGTCATGTTTATCTAGAGATAGGCAGAGTTATTTAGTTAACTCCAGAATCAAGATATATGATATAAATATTGCTTAATTAAAAGTCAATCAATTATCAAAGGCTAGAAAGATGGTCAGTGTTTGGGTTCTTTTATTATACATACTAGCATGTAACTCCATGAAAATGCATAGATGAATTTAAAATTAAACAAAATTTTTATTATAAAAATATAAATAATTAGTCAAATAAATTTTTTTTTACGCATGTAACACATGCATTCATGCATACGTATAGATACATTTAAAATTAAACACAAATTTTATCATAAAACATAGATAATTAGTCAAATTATTTTTTTAAAGTAAACATAATTAGTCACATATTACAATTTTTACGTGTGGTGATTTTTGTTATGTGGTAATTTTTTATTTTATTTATTTTTTGAGAAACATGTGGTGATTTTTATTGAGTATATGTGATTATTTATTTATTTTATGGTTCATTAATATTAGATTCTTAGTATTTTGTACTCATTAACTCACCTGACACAAAGATTAAAAAACTTAAGTAAACACATGGCACAAGCTTAAATAGATGATTATGGTGTAGTTCCCACATAAATTTAGACACATAGTGCAAAATTGGATTATAATTTCAAATTATAATTCAATTTTCTCTAAACTTTACCTATTAATATATATATATATATATATATATATATATATATATATATATATATATATATATATATATATATATATAGATGACTTATAAATTTGATTTTTTTTAGTTGTATGATTATGCTTTTTTTATGGTTTATTATATTGGACTTCTTATTTTTTATACTGAATTAACTAATTTAGCACAAAATTTTAAAATTTTAGATAAGATAGGACACATAGCGCAAAATTAAATTCTAATTGAAATTCAATTTTTACACTAAATTAACTCACTTGGCACAAAATTCTAAAATTTAGATTAGATGAGATACATAGCGCAAAATTACACTCTAATTGAATTCCAATTTGAAATTTAATTGGATTTTCTCTCTGTTTTACCTACAAAATTAACTAATTTGGCACAAAATTTAAAAAATTTAGATAAGACAAGACACATAGCGCAAAATTAAACTCTAATTGAAATTCAATTTTTACACTAAATTAACTCATTTGGCACAAAATTCTAAAATTTAGATTAAATGAAACACATAGCGCAAAATTACACTCTAATTGAATTCCAATTTGAAATTTAATTTGATTTTCTCTTTGTTTTACCTATTATTATATATATAGATGGGCATTACTCACATTAGTAAAATCCATATGCACAAAGGCCTATGGATGAAATTATGTTTGATGAATTTCACTGCATTACAATGCTCTCTCGTGCTCTCGGGCACGTAGAAGCAGTGAGGTTCTTGCACTTTTGCAAGAAGTGGAGTATCCCTCTTTGAGTGAGGGCATACAAGGTCTCTTTCCGTCTCCACTAGTAGCATAGACTTAGGAGTTTGGTTTACTTTGTAAAGTGGGGGCGTGAAGGATGGGGCATTTGAAGTAAGGGGTTATGGCAAAAGAACTGGAATAGCTATAGAGGAACCTGTCCTTCATGGAGGAGGAAGATAAGGGTATCGTTTTAGGAAATAGTAGCACAAAGCAGCCAGAGCAAGGGGTAGATTGTGTGCAGTTTTAAAAATACTTTCCCACAGGAGTGTAAGTGTGGAAGCTTTGAGGAAAAACCTAAGAATGCTTTGGAAGCCGAGCAAAAGGGTTAATATAAGCGAGCTTGAGGGTGACCTATTCCTTGTGGATTTTGGGGATGAAAGGGACAAGAAGAGGGTAATGGATATGTCACCATGGAGCTATGAGAAACAACTCATACTTATCCAAGAGTTTGACCTAAGAATGCTTTGAAAGTCGAGTAAAGGGGTTAATATAAGCGAGCTTGAGGGTGACCTGTTCCTTGCAGAGTTTGGGGATGAAAGGGACAAGAAGAGGGTAATGGATATGTCATCATGGAGCTATGAGAAACAGCTCGTCCTCATCCAAGAGTTTGAGGGGGAAATAATGCCGAGAAAGATGGAGCTGAAATGGTTTCTGTTTTGGGTCCATATGTTTAACCTACCTTTGAAGTGCAGAACCAAGGAAATAGCGTGGGCAATTGGGTCTAAACTGGGGTCTGTAATGGTGGTGGACGTAGTTGACTTGGGAGTTTAATGGGGTAAATTTCTTCAGGCCAGGGTTAGGATAGATATTACCAAAAAGCTCGTGAGAGGAAAGAATGTTACCATCAGTGTGGGCAATCATGTTTTAAAGCATTTTGATTTTTTTGCTTTTATTTTTCTTTGCATATTTTTCTTTTATTGAGCATATCATGCATGGGCATATAAGAGAGAGAAAAGAAATATCCAGTTATGTTAAGCTTTTTGACATTGCACTTTTGCTATGCCGAAGCATACAGATGTCATTTCATGATTGGCAAACAACAGTGGTGAGATGGTTATTTATGCCTTTCTCTTAGGATTTTCTAGTCCTTCCCATCAAAAAGAGTGATACGAGTGTTAAATATAAGAGATCACTTAACCTTACTCATCATAAACACAAGCCACAAAACTTACTTGCTTAGTTGTGCATAGAAATGCTCATCTAAGCTACAAAAGATACAAAATTTAGAAATTTTTGTTTCATTTGGCCATTCAAGGTACATAAGTACCAATGTACACAAACACACACTGTTTTTGTATTTTTCTGATTTTTCAATTTTTTTATGAATGAAAAAAAAAACTGAAAAACAACCAAACAAAAACATGTCAAATAAAGCAATGCATAAAACTAGACTGTCTCAAAAAAAAAGAAAGCAAAACACACAAGTAATGCAAACACAACAAAAAGAGGGAGAGAGAGAGAGAGAGAAAAAGTGACTAAATCACTTGGAGCCCTTTGCCTTCCATACCTTGGAAGAACCTTTCCTTTTGGCAAACCCTTGAACTGGCAGAAAAGGGGAAGAATTGCACCCATTCAAGTTCGTAAGGAACATGAGAGCTTTGAGGAGATCTCCAAGACGAGCAAGAGAGGATGGAAACTGACTCAGGTTTCTTGCCGAGACCATGCTGTTGCTTTGCTGAGTGGCTTGCCACTTGTAGCAATTTGGTCGAGTGTGTCTAGTTGCTCCACAGTGATGACAGAGATTCTGCTTCTTCTCTTTGGACTTTTGAGTATTACTCTTCTTAGCCCTAGGATTTTTGGTTTCTTTCTTAGCAAGCTTAGGGGGTTGTCCTAAGATAGATTTATCCTTATTTATGTTCTCACTAGCTATCACATTTTTAGCATCATTACTTTCAAATTCAATAATATTAGCAGGAGAAACAAATACAGTAATACTAGAAGAAGCAATATTAGGAGAAGAAAAATCATACCCTAAACCAGTTCGATCAGAGGTAGATTTTTGCATGTTGAGCATCTCATTAAGCTTTGCACTCAAGGTCCTCTCCAACTGAGCTCTCACTTGGAACAATTCCACCTCAAGCTTCTTGGTTCTCTCAGTCAAGAAATTGTTTTCAAATCTCAGTGCTCCAATAGTCTGATTTGCTTTATCCAACTTTATGGAGAGTTGTTTTCGTTTGAGCTCCACATCACTGAGCTTCTTGTTGGCCAACCTATACAGCTTCTCATGTTTTTTCGAGACCTTGTATAACTTTGCATAGGCAGTGTGGATGTCATCTTATTCATCCATCTTCTCAAATTTTGATTCTACCAAGTTTTCTTCATCATCCATATCTTTTACAATCCCCTCAATAGGATTGACAGTGGCGGTGAAGGCATTTAGGATTCCATCATCTTCATTTTTAAAATCATCCTCAGGTTCAGTGTCGCTCAAAGTTGCAGTAAGTGCCTTACTTTTCCCAATGGACTTGAGATAGGTAGGGCACTCTTGTTTCATGTGACCGAAGCCTTGACACCTAAAACACTTAGGTCCTGAGGGAACAGTGCATTGACTGCCATCCCTAGTATCTTTCTTCCCTTTGTCTTGACTCTTAAACTGAGAAGAACTTGATTGTCTACGGTCCTTGTCGAAGCCCTTCGCATTGGCATTCTTCATGAACTTCTTGAATTGCTTGGTGATAGAGGACTTCATTTTAGAATCTTCATCGTCGGAAGACTCATTCATGTCACTGTTCTTGGCCTTCAATTCCATGCTCTTGCCCTTACCTGACTTGCCAATCCTTGTCAAACCTAATACATAGGTCTGTAGATTTCCAACGAACTCTATCAAATGAATCTTGTCAATATCCTTTGATTCCTCAATAGCTGTGATTTTCGCATGAAATCTCTCGGGCAGAGATCTGAGCACCTTTCTCACAATCTTGGGTTCGGGAATGGTTTCCCCAAGATTGAAAGTTGAGTTCACTATGTCCTTGAGCTTGGCATAAAACTCATCAAATGACTCATCCTCCTCCATCTTGATTTCTTTGAAGCTAGTAATGAGTTTCTTAAGTTTCAAATCCTTGACAGCCTTGGTTCCTTCATAAGTTGTTTGGAGAATGGTCCACGCCTCCTTTGCAGTTTCAATGGAAGATATCTTCTTGAACTCCTCATTTGTGACTGCAATGAATAAAGCATTCAATGCCCTACTATTGAAGTTTTTCACCTTGATCTTTGCATCATCCCAGTCGGCTGGCGCTTCCTTCGGCTTGGTCCAGCCTATCTCCATAGCTTGCCACACTTTCTCATCTAATGACTGCGAGAAAGCTCTTATGCGCACTTTCCAGTATGCATAGTTAGTACCATCAAATAAAAGAGGTACAATGAGTGACTATCCTCAATCCATGACAAACAGGGGTCAATGGATCTCACAACAAAGATTAAACCCTAATCAGAGTGTGCCTCCTCTGATATCACTTGATAGGCCAAAAATGTATTGACCCCTTTTGATGAATTAATTGATTAATTATTCAAATTTATTAATTAATCAAATTAACATGCAATGTATGTGGCAACACAAACAAATTACCAAATAACTAAATATGCTGTGGAAATTAATGACATGGTGATTTGTTTACGAATGGGAAAACCTACATGGCAAAAACCCCATCGTGTGATTTTAACGTCACCACTCCCGAGAATCTACTATTATCAAAATAAGTGGTTACAAGTAAAGGAATCCCAGTACTTTATACCAACCTACAGTTGAACCCTTACTCCAATACCCAATTGGACTTGTTTTGTAGTGACAATCTCTCCTTGTATTGAATAACTCCTAGTACGTGACTAACCAAAAGATGCGTGGATCCCAATATGCAACTTGATCATTAACTTGAGAAGGATGTTGGTTGCAAAGTTCTTCAGTTCATCAACTGATGAAGATCATGAAGTTACTTGGTCACAAAACCTTACGATGTATAAACACAACAACTTCTTCAAGATGAACTAGGGCAATTAGGTTTCCGGTCACACTTTTCTTCACACCTGTGGAATTGTGCTCTTGTGCAATTGTGCTTTGTGTGACGGCCTTTAAAATAATCCTTATAAATGTTTAGGGTTGTGAGAAAAGAAAGCCTAAACACATACTTACAGATTGGATGAAAAATAGCCCTGAAAAACTAAATTTCATAAACCTCGATAGATAGCCATCTATCGAGTTATGGCTTCAACAACTTTTAAACCTTGATAGATACTAGCTGTCGAGATTTAAAATCTAGCACTTCCTTACTTGATTTTTGGACAGGCTTGCATGGCTTTAACACTTGAATTTGAAACCTTATTTCTTGAAGTATTAAACATATCCTAAATCTACCAAATTACAAGTAAAGTGTGTTTTGTCAAAGGATTAACCAATACATACAATGTTAACATATGTTCTTAACATCAATCACATATGTCTTAACATACAAAAATTAGCAATTTAAACAATTTATTGATGATATAGCTATTAATTTTTAATTTTCTAGAAATTTTGCCAGCATGGAGAATATAAAAAAAAAAGATGTAATCCAATTGTAGATTTGTTAAAATTCACCTCAAATAAAAAGATTCTGAGTAAGGTTGTAACCTTAGATTATAACTAATTTTGTAAATAAACTTTTTCCAAATACTATTGAGTAATGCTAAAGACACAAACTTTTTTACAAATTTTTTTACAAATTGCTGATGTGGCCAATGACAAAGTGATGCTAGTGGTGGGTCTGGATGAAAACCAATGAAAAGTTGCCCACAATAACTATTTGTAAAAATATTGTAAAATAATTTGTGTTTGTAGTATTACTCAATAACATTTAATGAAAGTAAGATAGAGGGGTAACCCAAACAAAAACCGGTGGACTATGTGTGTGTTTGACACTAGATTAAAAAGCTAGTTTTTTATTTTTATTTTTTATTTATATTTATTTAGCTTATTTTTGCTACTATTTATAGGTCCTATTGCACTTTTTAGTACTATTTTATGAGTTTCACTGTACTATTTCAACTAGTTTTTAGTTTTATCTACAGGTCTTTCAGTAAAAAGTTTTCAGTTTAGCTGTTCCCAAAGAATTTGTTGTAACAATACATATCATATCAGTAAGTACTACAGACTTCAAACTAACTCTTAAAATTGTAAGTAACACTACTATACTGAAAGGAAACTGTCTTCAAAATGATAGTCGTTTAGCATTATATCAGTGGGAGGTAACGATCAGTCGCGTTGTATTGAATTGTCTCCTTGCTTGACAAGAACTACCTATTGATATTGAGTGAGATGTCATTTACTTGCATAATAACTAGCATGATCTTAAGCAACATTTCGTATTGTCTCAATAGCAATATAGGTTTGAGAAGTTAAAGTAAGAATTCTCTTATGGTGGTGTAGGTGACAAGTGCAGAGTTTTTTAGTCTAAATTCATTAAGGATCCATTGTAAAACTCCTCTTTACATCCACCAATAGTGCATTTTCAAATTAATGAATATGGGCTAATGCTCACAATCAAGTCCTTGTTAATAATCCCAGACTAATAGTTCAATTGATGAGCCGTTGAACTAGGATGCCACCAGAGGTGTTGCTAGGCCAAGAATGATGGCATTATTGCGGGTTTAAGCCTGGGATTGACATTTTTGCAATATATGCATTGTGTGAAAAGGTTGGTTGTAGAGGAGAATAATCTTAGGGACCATTTGGCTTGAGGAGGAAGGGAGGGGAAGTGGAGGGGAGTAAAGTAGAGTAGAGTTGGCTAAAAAGATGCTAATTTTATGCATATTCTACTCTACTTTACTCCCCCTCTCTCCCCCTCGATCCAAACGAGCAGTATCATTCAATGATTTAATAACCATGGCATTGAGCCGCTTAAGATGATTCTTGAAGAGTTTGCTCAATAAAATTGATTTCTTTGGTAACATAGATACCAAAGTTTACCATGTTACGAGGAAGCCAACTTGTTAGCAATTCATTTAGCATACAAATTATTTAAATTGTATAATCTTTGTATTTTTCAAACAAATTATTCTAGCCCTTTATCCTACACACTACAATTAAATTCTAACTACATGCTAATCTCTTAACCTTTTGAAACTCTAAGGGGCTAATAATAACAAAAAAAAAGGTCCAGTTAATGTGTGTGCTCTTAAGACATACATTAACTATTTATTTTAGGAAATTTTTAAAGGAAAATTGAAAAAATTGTCAAGTTATTTAGTTACTTTTTAATAAATAAAATTCCTAAAATAGTTTATTAACATATGCATATCATATGTTAGTAAATTCCTAATAAAAAAAAGAAAAAGAAAAAGGACATTGATGAATAAAAAACAATGGATTGAAGGGCCTTTTTCCCCTGGGATTAAATTCTGGTTTTTTTTTTTAAGTTTCCAATGTTGATAGAATTTGGAAATGACAAACATGGTTTTAAGCATAATCCTTGGTTTGGAAGGAGAAAGCATACGTTGTTTTCAGAATACCAAATTAACATCTAATTGGTGTTTCAAGGTCAAAAAATAATTCGGCACCTATAAAAAAAAAAATGACGGATAAGTATACTAGCTCATTTAAATCATTACTTCCTTTTGATTTGGAAATTGTATTCCAAAGTCCAAACTGATTTTATTTAATAAAAATTTGTCTTGCCTTTTTATAAAAAAAAAAAGAAAAAACTCATTTAAATTAAAAGTACAAAAATACCCTTCAAAAATTTCAAAATCCTGCCGCCTAATTTATTCAAAATTAAAAGTACAAAAATACCCTTAACACGCTTTACTTTATGCAAAATAAAAAGTTATATATATATATATATATATATATATATATATATATATATATCTCTCTCTCTCTCTCTCTCTCTCTCTCGCCTCGCTGCGTAGACTTTCCGATCAGCCTCTCATCATTCTCGACCGCACGTTCTCCGATTGCGAGATCGGTCTCTCGCTCATTACTGTCGCCGTAGTTTTCCTCACCACCGTCGGATCGTTCCTCCTCTCGGCGTTGATGCTCGGCTTCGCGATCGTGTGCGCTCACGGTGCATTTAGAGTTCAAGAGGATCTCTTCCTCGACAGCGCTGCCTATTCTGCCGCCGCACGTGTCAGACCTTCGGACTCGAACGCATAACAGGAGGAAGGTTAGTTATTTCGGATTCGTTATTGTGAAATTGAAAATTTGATACTGAGAAGGTTCATTTTTCATTTGATTGGGAAATTCTGGGCAAATGATAGGGTTTTGATTTGAATTGTGCAATTTGTAAACCTAAATTTTCTAGACTTGTATGTGGATTAAGTCTGTATTGTGCAATTTGTACACCTAATTTTTGTAGACTTAGTTTGAGATTGTATGTTTTTGATCTTCAATAAATGTTGTTTTTGATCCTCAATTGAGATCTTTCACTCTTAATGCAGGTTTGGTTTGATTATGTTGGCTGTAATGGTTTTGGTTGATTTATTGAATTTTTAGTTAATCTGTGTTTAGGCATGTGTCAGTTTTTTTTTTAATATCTAATTTATTTTTGGTGGAATGTGCTTGAAACTTACATTTTGCAAAAACAAATTGTATACTTAAAATTGAAGTCTTCCCCTGATGAGTGGTTTTAGTTTTGGAGGATTATATGCTGAGAATTTGGGATTTTTTTTTTCAATATGTATTGGTTTTATTTGATCGATGCATGATTGTTTCTGGTTTTGTCTACATGTGGAAGCTTTCTTGGGCATCTTCCTTTCCCAAGCTTTTGGCATCTCCGGCTTTATTTCCAACACAAACCCACCAATCCCTACACTCAAAAAGGTATGCCATTTCAGCTCCTCTCTCACTTTCCCTCTCTTTTTGTTCTTTTGATAACTCGTTCCTTGAAATTTGATAGAATTGTAGAAATAGTTGAAAAACCAGGTGGTAAATCTTGGTTTTTGGCGTCGGGTATGTATGCAAGTGGACTTATATCATTTTTAGCTGAAAAGATTTAATAAAAAAAATCCAGTTCCTAATTGAAGGGAAAAATATTGACTATTTCAGCATCATTAGTAGTTTTAAGCTTTGTATAACCACCCCATTTTTTGATTTTGCGAAAATGTTAGAAATAATTTAAACCCAGTTGGTAAATCTTGGTTTGTGGTGTAGGGTATGTATGCAAGTGGACTTAATCATTTTTAGTAGAAACCCATTTTGTGGATTTAATAAGCTAACCAATTCCTAATGGACTTATGGAAGAGAAAAATAAATATTTTCAGCAAAATTAGTATTTTTTTAGCTTTGTAGTAGCCTAGTGGAGAGTCCACAAAACGGTTGGGAGGGTTGCATCTACAGTGATTATTATCAATTGTATAATCCAATTTGATTCTCTGCTCTGTAAAGATTAATTAGAATATAAGTTTTTGAACCTAGTTCTAATAGCTTTTTAGCATACATTTCTTGGGATTTTTTTTCTTGTTTTCTTAGTTTTTGAACTTATTAATTGGGCTTCCGATTTGACAAGCTTCTCAGCTAGTCCAATATCCATTGATGAATTGGGATAGCAGAAAGTAGCGATTGACAGCCTTTGTTTTGACTTGTTCATCAAATAAGCTTCTCAGCTAACTCATGCATTAATGCCCCTATTGTCATCGTAAACCTTGAGCCAAGTTATACAAAAGCACAAGTTGTATGTTTTCTTCTTTTGGTTAATAATCAAATCGAATTAGTTGAAATATATATATATATATATATATATATATATATATATATATATTAAAATAATAATATTTTCTTTGTCAAATGACATTGTTTTCACATTTTATAGATTTTAAAACATTGAGTTTCTTGTGTCTTTTAGCGTTAGAAAAAAAATGATTGGAGAGAGCTTGCTATAAAATGCTACGCTATAGAGTAAGGTAAGTTTCATCGAATTTGTCATGCAATTTGCTTTTCTAGTAAATGTCATGCAATCACATGTTTAACTATGCTTTTTAGTCTTTATTTCTAGAATAAATTATTCACATGTTTATGCTTTTTACATATGTCTACATGCACATGTGTTTTCCATATCATCTCCTAGGATTAGGAATGGCAACGGGTCGGGTTCGGGCCGGGTTTTTGCATACCCGGACCCGACCCGTGGGCCAAGACCCGAAACCCGGACCCGGCCCGAATAATAATCGGGTTTTTTTTCTCGAGGCCCAGACCCGCCCCGCCGGGCCCCGTTTAACTTATTGGGCCCAAATTTAGCCCAACCAAAAAAAAAAAAAAAAATTGAAGCCCATTAAATTTTTTTTCCTAAATTCAAGCCCATTCAAGTCATTTAACATGGCCCAAATGCCAAAATTTGCCCTGTTATATGGTAGCCAAATCATTTACCTCCATTTATATCATTATATGGCACCCAAAATCATCTTATATGGCAATAAATTACTTAAAAAGCTACAAAATAAATATCACAAATCTAAGAAATTACAAAATGTCTTATCCTCCACAAATCAACAAATTAAAAAGACTAAGAAATTGCAAATGGTTTAGAATAATTACAAACCAACAAATTAATCTAACAAGTCTAAGAAATTAAAACGGCTACTAAATTATTACAAAATGTTTAATCGTCCACAACTGTGACACAACTCCCTCCCTCTTCATTAGGCTCCTTATCATCAAGAATTGTTTGAAAATCACAATCACCAGACATAGTTGAAGAACCTACAACAACAAGGAATTAAAAAATGGAATAAACTTCATCAATTTGTAACAAGCAAATATAAAAATACAATTTTGATTTTATAAATAAAAATTAGACAATTACTAACCGTTGATTTCACTCCATAACCAATTCTGAGCACACATCATTGCCTCTATAGTCTTGGGATGTAGCCTACTACGGTGTGGACTTAAAAGCCTCCCACTAGTGAGCGGTGAGGTGCACCTACAAGCACTTTGTCAAAACATTGGCTAGACATGGAGTTACTAGCTCTTTGGCACTTAACATGCAGAGCTGGCCATCTACATGTGTACCAAAATGACATCCAACTTTTGGTGATGTGTATACTGAACTCAAGAGACAAGTTAGGAATTCAACAGCTTCTTACACACACTAATAAGTGGTGAGGTGCACCTACAAGCACTTTGTCAAGGATTAGCTTGACAAGGAGTTACAAGCTCTCTGGCTCTTAACGTGGTATTCAAAAATTTTGGACAACAGTGAACAGTCTTCCAAATGCCACCAATGGTGTACTTATAGACTCTCTAAGATTCAACCTAGGGGCCTAATTAATGGAGAGAGATATATTATACAACCCAATGATACTTCACTCTGAACATGAAAGGGAAGGGACCCAAGATTACAAACACACAGGATTTTCATGATTCAGAAGCATCACTACCTTTATGTTGGAGAAAAGAATGTCAATATTCCTTGCAAAACATAAGGACACATCTCTTGCATCTCTACAATACCTAACTATCTCAAATCATACTAAAACTATACCACAACACATTTAGAAGCCAGGTAGCATGATTCAGTGCACAGTTTGCCCTTGTTTAAGGAGAATCAGTCAGATAAAAAATTACCAATCACACCGGAAATTACATGAATACTTCCCATTTTAATAGATAAAACTTGATATGTTGAGGATTTTTCAATGGATATCTACAGAAAATCATATCATCTCAGCTAGACTCTAAACAATATAAAGCTCTTCACCCCTAGAGTATACCATTTTCTAGTGCAAACATGTTCCACCATAATTACCAGAGCCTTACAACTGTAGAAAGGAATACACAACAATTGGGATTTTTTTTTTTCTTAAAGACATTTGAAACAAGGATTAATCATGGTACCAAAAATCAGAGCAATTACTGGAAAAAAAACTAGTTGAGTGGCAAAGGAATACACAACAATTGCTTTCAACTATATAACTATTTACTAGTGCATCTGTTTACTTGTTGAGTAGCACGATAATTAATTGTATCAAGAAGCTCAGTGGGGGAAAAAATAAATGAAAATATTCAGATTAGAGATTCTCTTTTCAATCCTAATCCAACAAGCTTATCATTTGACATTTAAAAAGATGAAAAAAAGAGTGCATGTAAGTCAAGAATATCTGAATATATCACAAAAACGGTGACTAGAAGGAAATGAACTACATCTTCACTTGAGATTCTATTGGAATTAAAAAAAATAAAAAAAAATTGAACAAAATTGAACAAAACCAAATCAAACCCAGATCATAAACAATAATCACAAACCAAAACATGACAAAATTGAACAAAACCAAATCAAACCCAGTTGAGCTTTTCAAAAGGCAAAAACAATCATTACCTCAAATCTGTGCTGAGGCAAGGCGAGGCGAGGCGGCGAAGCGAAGCGAGGCGAGGAGAGGCGAGGCGAGGCGAGGCCGCGAGGCTGCGAGGCGAGGCGAGGCGAGAGCTGAGGCTGGCTGTGAGTGTGAGAGAGGCGAGGCGAGGGCTGTGTGCTGGCGAGGCGAGGCGAGAGCTGCGGCTGGCTGTGAGTGTGAGAAAGGCGAGGCGAGGGCTGTGTGCTGAGGCAAGAGGGCGGCTGGCTGTGAGTGTGAGAGAGGCGAGAGGGCAGGGGCGCAGGGCTGAGTGTGAGAGGCGGCTGGTGTGAGTGTGAGAGAGTAGAGAGTAGAGAATTAGGGTTTCTTACAAAATCAGAAAAAATATATATAAGGGGTATTTTAGTAATTTCATATACCGGGTATTTATCCGGGTCGGGTCTGGATTTTTTTGATAAAACCCGGACCCGACCCGGACCCGCTTCGGGTTTTTTTTTTAAAATCCATACTCGACCCTAATCTTTATCGGACCGGGTAAAACCTGGCCCATTAGGGTCGGGCTAGACCGGGTATCCGCGGGTCGGATTTAAATTGCCATCCCTACCTAGGATAGATTGATGAGCTTATATAATCACATGCTCATGCACTTTTCCATGTCATTCTCTAGGGTAGGTTTTACAAGTTCATAAGCTCAATAATGAACCAAATGCCAAAATTTTTAGATAATTTTTAAATGTTGAACCAAAAATCTAAATACTGTTTTAGAAGTCATTTTGTTTTGTCTGTTAGAATAGCATATTTTGGTAAAGGCCTATTTCAACTTACAATTTCAAGGTTACCATTAATATATATAAATAAAATTATCAATTCAAAAAAAAAAATCAAATAATAAAAATAGAAATGACTTGGTGTTCTAGTAGTAATGTTATTGTATTAGTAGATTTCTCATTGGGTGGGTATATGGACCAATCCAACACATTAGCCACCTACCTACTTGGATAGGGAACACACTTAAAGCCCAAAAGCATAAAAATATTTGTGCGAAGCTTAATGTCTCTCTTTATTTGTTATTTAGTAGAGAAATTATAATATCCAAGTTCCCCGCATCTCATTGTTACACACTGGGTTCTCTAGACCCACCACGAAACCCTAGAAAAAGTACACCCATGTATTTCCTTACGGAACTCCTATCCATCCATCTCAAGCACTAAAAACAAAGAAAATAAATCTATTGCCTCGCAAACCTTCAAAACCAGAGGATGCAGTAGGGGCTATAGCCAATAGGGGTGTGCAAAAAACCGATGAACCGAAAAAACCGCTTCAAACCGATCGAACCGTTGTAAAAATTTCGGTTCGGTTTCGGTTTTACTATATAAAAAACCGAAATTTTCGGTTCGGTTTTCAGTGGCAGATTTGAATGCACCGAACTGACCGAACCGAACCGAAATATATTATTATATTATATTTTTTTATTAAATATATATAAAATAATATAAATTTATAAACGTGGGCTAGGCCTTGCCAAAATTACTCAAGCCCACTGCCTTTTTTTTTTTTAAAGAAGCCCACTGCTCATTAGATAATCTAGATTAACTAACTAAACTTAAACTAATTAACTTAAACTAATTAAATTAAACAGAAACTAATAAAATAAAAACCCTACCCTTACCCTACTTACCCCACTTTAACTTACACACCTCCATCTCCCTCATCTGAATCTCCCTCACGCTTCCATCTCCGTAATCTCCCTCATCGCCCTCCTCAATCTCCCTCATCTCCCTCATTTCCCTCACGCCTCCATCTCCTTCACGCCTCCATCTCCTTCATCTCCCTCACGCCTCTGTTGCGGCCTCCACATGCCGGCCTTCACACGCCAGCCTCCCCACGTAGCTTGATCTTTTCATTCTCACGGTGACCTTCTCTAGCCTCTTTTTAATATTTGGATAACCCTTTCTCTTTTTTGTATTTTGGGTTTTGTTTAATACTAAATCAATGCTATTTTTTGTGAATCTGATGTTGAGCTGTTATTTTTTTATGGAAAAAATGTGATGTTGAGTAGTTTTTTTTCTTTTTGTGACTGTGAATCTGTGAAGTTGACTGCAACCGAACACCGGCCGAAAAACCGACCGAAACCGAAACAAACCGAAACCGACGGTGTTTCAACTATTTCGGTCGGTTTCGGTTGACAACTTTGGAAACCGAAAATTTCGGTTTCGGTTGGCCAGTTAAAAAAAAACCGGCCGAAACCGAACCGAAACACCCCTAATAGCCAAAGTAGAAAACCTTTTCCTCTTTAGTATGGGAATCTCTAATCTCACTTCCTACCTTAATCTTCTCTGCCTGGGTAGCTCACTTAAAATTCTATACTTTCAAAATACGCAATTTTTTGAAAAACGTACACAATTTTTATACAAATCTAGACAATTTGTACATCTAATGTACACTTTTTTCCATTGAATTTACACAATTGTGTACATTCAACCTATCTAATGTATGTACATTTTTTGACAAATCCAATGAGTACATTCGTACATTTAACGAATTCGAATATTTCCACGTAATCGGACTATCTGTCCATCTAATTTACTCAATTTTCCATTGAATTTCGATGATTTCATACATTCAACCAATTTGATTTTTTCAACAAATTCAGACTTTTTATACATTTAAGGTACACAATTTTCTACTAAATTTTCACAATAAACCAGAGGATGTAGTAGGATCTAAAGCCAAAGTAGAAAACCCTTTCCTCTTTAGTATGGGAATCTCCAATCTCACTTCCTACCTTCATCTTCTCTGCTTGGGTAGCTCACTTACAATTCTATACTTTCAACATACGCAATTTTTCGAAAAATGTACACAATTTTTATACAAATCTAGACAATTTATACATCTAATGTCCACTTTTTTCCGTTGAATTTACACAATTGTGTACATTCAACCTATCCAATGTATGTACATTTTTCAACAAATCCAATGTGTACATTCGTACATTTAACGAATTCGAATTTTTCCATGTAATTAGACTATTTGTCCATTTAATGTACTTAATTTTCCTTTGAATTTCTATGATTTCGTACATTCAATGAATTTGATTTTTTCAACGAATTCAAACTTTCTATAAATTTAAGGTACACAATTTTTCACTGAATTTTCACGATATTGTAAAGTAAATGAATTCGAATTCTTCCATGAATTTCGACTTTTTGTACTTTTAATGTATACAAATTTTTATTGAATTTTCACGATATCGTACATTTAATGAATTCAAAATTTTCCAAGTCTTTGGACTATCTGTCAATTTAATGTACTAAATTTTCCATTGAATTTTGATGATTTCATACATTTAATGTACGCAATTTTCCAATGAATTTTCACGATATCATACATTTAACGAATTCGAATTTTTGAATGAATACGAACTTTTTGTACATCTAACATACCCAATTTTCCATTGAATTTTCATGATGTCGTACCTTCATTGAATTTGAATTTTTCTACGAATTTGGACTTTCTGTCCATCTAATGTACATAGTTTTTTTTTTTTTTGAAATCATGTCCATAGTTTTCTATTGAATTTTCACGATATCGTACATTTAACGAATTCAAATTTTTTCATGTATTTGGACTTTTTGTCCATCCAATGTACTTAAGTTTCCATTGAATTTTGATGATTTCATGCATTCAACAAATTTGATTTTTTCAACGAATTCAAACTTTCTAAACATATATGTATACAATGTTTCACTGAATTTTTATGATATCGTACATTTGAAAAATTTGAATTCTTCCTCGAATTTTGACTTTTTGTACACTTAATGTACACAGATTTCCATTGAATTTTCATGATATTGTACATTTACCGAATTCAAATTTTTCCACGTGTTCGGACTATTTGTCCATCTAATGTACTCAATTTTTCATTGAATATTGATGATTTCGTCCATTCAACAAATTTGATTTTTTCAACAAATTTGAACTTTCAGTACATTTAGTGTACACAATTTTCCACAGAATTTTCACGATATTGTACATTTAATGAATTCAAATTCTTTCACGAATTTGGATTTTTTTGTAAATCTAATGTACACAATTTTCAATTGAATTTTAACGATATAATTTTAACGATATTGTATATATAACGAATTCGAATTTTTCCATGTATTCGGACTATTTGTCCATCTAATGTACTCCATTTTCTATTGAATTTTGATGATTTTGTACATACAAGGAATTTGATTTTTTCAATGAATTCAGACTTTCTATGCACTTAATGTACACAATTGCCATTGAATTTTTACAATATCATACATTTGATGAATTCGAATTCTTTCACGAATTTGGATTTTTTGTACATTTAATGTACATAAATTTCCATTGAATTTTCACAATCTTGTACAGTTAACGAATTTGAATTTTTCTATATATTTGGACTATTTGCCTATCTAATGTACTCAATTTTCCATTGAATTTTGATGATTTTGTACATTCAATGAATTTGATTTTTTCAACGTATATATTTATTGTACACAATTTTCCACAGAATTTTCACGATATCGTACATTTAACAAATTCAAATTTTTCCACCTATTTGGACTATTTGTCCATCTAATGTACTCAATTTTACATTAAATATTGATGATTTTGTACATTCAACGAATTTGATTTTTTCAACGAATTCGGACTTTTTGTACATTTAATGTTCACAATTTTTAGTTGATTTTTCTCGACATCATACATTCCACGAATCGAAATTCCTCCATGAATTCCTCCATGCCACCAAACAACTAAAAATATTTTCTTTTCTCGAAAATATTTTCACCTGAAATTATTTTACACCTGAAAAATATTTTACACCCAAACAAACGTAGCCTTAATGAATTCCAATTTTTCCATGTATTTGGACTATCTATCCATCTAATGTTCTTAATTTTCTATTGAATTTTGATGATTTAGTACCTTCAATGAATTTGATTTTTTCAACGAATACAGACCTACTACATTTTTAATGTATATAATTTTCCATTGAATTTTTATGATATCGTATATTTGAGGAATTTGAATTCTTCCCCGAATTTGGAATTTTTGTACATTTAATGCATACAAATTTCCATTGTATTTTCATGATATCGTACATTTATCGAATTCAACATTTTCCACGTATTCGGACTATCTGCCCATCTAATGTACTTAATTTCTCATTGAATATTGATGATTTCATACATTCAACAAATTTTTTTTTTCAACGAATTCAGACTTTCTATGCATTTAACGCACACAATTTTCAGTTGATTTTTCTTGACATTGTCCATTCAAAGAACTGGAATTCTTCCTTGATTTTGGACATTCTATACATCTAATGTACACAAATTTTCCTTTGAATTGTAACAAATTCAAAATTTTCCATGTATTTGGACTATCTGTCCATCTAAATACTCAATTTTCTATGGAATTTTGATGATTTTATACATTCAACAAATTTTATTTTTTAGACGAATTCAGACTTTCTATTCATTTAATGTATACAATTTTCCATTGAATTTTTATGATATCGTACATTTAGTAAATTTGAATTCTTTCACGAATTTGGATTTTATTTACATTTATTCTACACAAATTTCCATTGAATTTTCACGATATCATACATTTTACGAATTCAAAATTTTTCACTTTTTTGGACTATCTGTCCATCTAATGTACTCAATTTTCCATTGAATATTGATGATTTTGTATATTCAACGAATTTGAATTTTTCAACGAGCTTGGACTTATTATCTATTTAATGGACTCAATTTTCCATTGAATTTTCACGATATCGTACAGTTAACGAATTCGAATTCTACAATGTATTTGAACTATCTGCTAATCTAATGTACTTAATTTTCCACTGAATTTGGATGATTTTGTACAGTCAATGAATTTTATGTTTTCAACAAATTCATACTTTCTATATATTTAATGTACATAATATTCTATTTAATTTTTATGACATCGTACATTTAACGAATTTAAATTCATCCACGAATTTTGACATTGTACATTTTTGTACACATTTTCATTGGTTTTTCATGATATAGTACATTTAGTGATTTCAAATTTTTCCACCTATTTGGACTATCGTTCATGTACTCAATTTTATATTGAATATTGATGATTTCGTACATTCAACGAATTTGATTTTTTCAACGAATTCGGACTTTCTATACGCCTAATGTGCACAACTTTTTGATTGATTTTTCTCATCATCATACATTCAACAAATTGGAATTCCTCCATGAATTTGGACTTTCTGTGCATCTAATGTACACAAATTTCCAATCGATTTTTGCAATATCATACATTTAATGAATACAAAATTTTCCACCAATTCGGACTGTCTGTCCATCTATTGTACTCAATTTTACATTGAATATTGAAGATTTCGTACATTCAACAAATTTGATCTTTTCAACAAATTCGGACTTTTTATACATTTAATGGGCATAAATTTTCAGCTGATTTTTCACATCATACATTCAATGAATATGAATTCCTCCATGAATTTGGATTTTTTGTCCATTGAATGTATTCGCTTTCTAATGAATTTTCACGATATCATGTGTTTAACGAATTTGAATTTTCCCATGTATTCGGACTATATGTCCATCTAGTGTACTTAATTTTCCATTGAATTTTGATGATTTCGTACATTTAACAAATTTGATTTTTTTAACGAATTCAGACTTTCTATACATTTAATGCACACAATTTTCTATTTAATTTTCACAGTATCGTATACTAAACGAATTTGAATTCCTCCACAAATTTGGAATTTCTATACATTTAATGTATAATAATTTCCATTGGATTTTCAAGATATCGTACATTTAGTGAATTCAAAATTTTCCACCTATTCGAATTATCTGTCCTTCTAATGAACTTAATTTTACATTGAATATTAATGATTTTGTATGTTCAACGAATTTGATTTTTTCAACGAATTCGGACTTTCTATACATTTAATGTGCACAGTTTTCAGTTGATTTTTCTCGCCATCATACATTCAACGAATTGGGATTCCTCCCTGAATTTGGACTTTCTATCGATATAATCTACACAGTTTTCCCTTGAATTTTAGCGATATCGTATATTTAATGATTTCCAATTTTTCCATGTATTCGGACTATTTGTCCATCCAACGTTCTCAATTTTCTATTGAATTTTGATGATTTCGTACCTTCAACGAATTTGATTTTTTCAACAAATTTAGACTTTCTATACATCCAATGTACGCAATTTTTAGTAGATTTTTGTTGACATCATCCATTCAAAGAATTGGAATTTCTCCACGATTTTGGACTTTCCGTACATCTAATGTTCACAAATTTCCATTGAATTTTAACGATATCGTGTATTTAACAAATTCAAATTTTTTCAAGTATTCAGACTATCTGGCCATCTAAATACTCAATTTTCTATTGAATTTTGATGATTTTGTACATTCAACAAATTTTATTTTTTCATTGAACTCAGACTTTCTATATATTTAATGCACACAATTTTCAGTTGATTTTTGTTGACATCGTCCATTCAAAGAATTGGAATTCTTCCACGATTTTGGACTTTCTGTACATCTAATGTACCCAATTTTCCATTGAATTTTAACGATATTGTATATATAACAAATTTAAAATTTTCTATGTATTCAGACTATCTGTCCCTCTAAATACTCAATTTTCTATTGAATTTTGATGATTTTGTACATTCAACAAATTTTATTTTTTCAACGAATTCAAACTTTCTATACATTTAATGTGCACACTTTTCGGTGGATCTTTCTTGCCATCATACATTCAACAAATTGGGATTCCTCCATGAATTTGGACTTTCTGTTGATGTAATCTACACAGTTTTCTCTTGAATTTTAACGATATCGTGTATTTAATGAATTCTGATATTTCAATGTATTCGGACTATCTGTCCATTCAATGTTCTCAAATTTCTATTGAATTTTGATGATTTCGTTCCTTCAACGAATTCGATTTTTTCAAGAAATTCAGACTTTCTATGCATTTAATGTACAAAAGTTTCAGTTGATTTTTATTGACATCGTCCATTGAAAGAATTGGAAATCTTCCACGATTTTGGACTTTCCGTACATCTAATGTTCACAATTTTCCATTGAATTTTAATAATATCATGTATTTAACAAATTTGAATTTTTCCAAGTATTCAGACTATCTGGCCATCTAAATACACAATTTTCTATTGAATTTCGATGATTTTGTACATTCAACAAATTTTATTTTTTCATCGAGCTCAGACATTCTATACATTTAATGCACACAATTTTCAGTTGATTTTTCTTGACATCGTCCATTCAAAGAATTGGAATTCTTCCACGATTTTGGACTTTCTGTACATTTTATGTACCCAATTTCCACTGAATTTTAATGATATCGAATATTTAACAAATTCAAATTTTTTCACGTATTTGAACTATCTATCCATCTAAATACTCAATTTTCTGCTGAATTTTTATGATCTTGTACATTCAACAAATTTTATTTTTTTCAATGAATTCAGACTTTCTATACATTTAATGTACACAAATTTCCTTTGAATTTTCACGATATCGTACATCATACGAATTCGAATTTCCACATGTATTCGGACTATCTGTCCATCTAGTGTACTTAAGTTTCCATTAAATTTTGATGATTTTGTACATTCAACAAATTTGACGTTTTTGACGAATTTAGACTTTTTTTTTTACATCTAATGTACACAATTTACTATTTAATTTTCACGGTATTGTACACTTGACATATTTGAATTCCTCTACGAATTTGGACTTTCTGTACATTTAATGTACAATAATTTCCATTGGATTCTGAAGATATCGTACATTTAGTGAATTCAAATTTTTCCACATATTTGGATTATCTGTCCTTCTAGTGAACTCAATTTTACATTGAATATCGATGATTTTGTACGTTCAACGAATTTGATTTTTTCCACGACTTCGAACTTTCTATGCACTTAATGTGCACAATTTTTTTGTTCATTTTTTTCAACATCATACATTCAATGAATTGGAATTCCTCCATGAATTTGGACTTTCTGTACTTCTAATGTACACAAATTTCCATTGGATTTTCAAAATATCGTACATTTAGTGAATTCAAAATTTTCTACCTATTCGAACTATCTGTCTTTCTAATGAACTCTATTTTACATTGAATGTTGATGATTTTGTATGTTCAACGAATTTGGACTTTCTGTACATTTAATGTGCACACTTTTCGGTTGATTTTTCTTGCCATCGTACATTCAATGATTTGGAATTCATCCATGAATTTGGTCTTTCTGTTGATCTAATCTACACAATTTTCCCTTGAATTTTAACGATATCTTATATTTAATGAATTCAAAATTTTCATTATATTCGGACTATCTATCCATTCAATGTTCTCAAATTTCTATTGAATTTTGATGATTTTGTTCCTTCAACGAATTCTATTTTAAAAAAAATTCAGACTTTCTATACATTTAATGCATAAAATTTTCTGTTGATTTTTATTGACATTGTCCATTCAAAGAATTGGAATTCTTCCACGATTTTGGACTTTCCGTACATCTAATGTTCACAATTTTCCATTGAATTTTAGCGATATCGTGTATTTAACAAATTCGATTTTTTCTGAGTATTTGGACTATTTGGCCATCTAAATACACAATTTTCTATTGAATTTCGATGATTTTGTACATTCAACAAATTTTATTTTTTCATCAAGCTCAGACTTTATATACATTTAATGCACACAATTTTCAGTTGATTTTTCTTGACATCATCCATTCAAAGAATTCGAATTCTTCCACGATTTTGGACTTTCTGTACATCTTATGTACCCAATTTTCCATTGAATTTTAACGATACCGTATATTTAACAAATTCAAATTTTTTTCTCGTATTCGAACTATCTATACATCTAAATACTCAATTTTCTACTTAATTTTTCTGATTTTGTACATTCAACAAATTTTATTTTGTCAACGAATTCAGACTTTCTATACATTTAATGCACACAAATTTCCTTTGAATTTTCACGATATTGTACATTGTATGAATTTGAATTTCCCCATGTATTCGGAGTATCTATCCATTTAGTGTACTTAAGTTTCCATTGAATTTTGGTGATTTTGTACATTCAACAAATTTGACTTTTTCGATGAATTTAGACTTTTTTTACATCTAATGTACACAATTTACTATTTAATTTTCACGGTATCGTACACTTGATATATTTGAATTCCTCCATGAATTTGGACTTTCTGTACATTTAATGTATAATAATTTCCATTGGATTCTGAAGATATCGAACATATAGTGAATTCAAATTTTTCCACCTATTCGGACTATCTATCCTTCTAATGAACTCAATTTTATATTGAATGTTGATGATTTTGTACATTCAACTAGTTTAATTTTTTCCACGACTTTGGAATTTCTATGCATTTAAGGGACTCCTCCAGTCTTTGATAACGAATACAACGTAACTTTCCTTTTGTCTGCTACAAGTTGGCAGGCTTCATATTGGGTTTGGACTTGATTTGCGTCTTTACCTATACTTGGCCAATAAAAACTTACCCTTTGGAGTCTGTGGTAAAGATTGATTTCCCAGCAGTATCCACAGGTCTTATCGTGTACTTCAACTTCCTTCGGGTCTCTTCTTGTCCCACGCACCTTGACAAGACCCCACCCGGCATCCTACGATATAATTCTCCTCTTACTAAGGCATAGTCCTTTAGCGCCTTCAATCGTGCCACGTCTTCTTCTTTTGTCAAGGCTTCCTTTATAGGAATCCTCCAATCTTCTTCACATTGTTTCTCTTGGAACCTTTCCTTCAGCATCTCGATAATAGACTCCCTCCTCTTGCTAACCTCTATCTTGGTGCTATTTCCTTCAAAAATTATTTGCGAGCCTAACGCGACCAATGCATTCGCATACCAGTTCTCATTCCTTGGGGCATGCTCTATTTCAGACATTGAAAACTTTTCTTCCATCTTATAGGCCATTGTTTTGTACGGGGCTAAGCTGGGTTCCTTCAAGGAGAAGCTTCCCTTGGCTTGGCAGACCACCAGGTTCAAATCACTCATCACTTGTAAATGCTTGATCCCCATTTCATAGGCCATGGCAGCCCGGTTAGATAGGCCTCCTATTCTGCCGTATTGTTTGAAGAGGAGAATTTTAATTTGAATGAAAGTGCCACAACCTTGTCTTCTTCATGATACAAAACTACCCCTACTCTTCTCGATTGGGTGGTAGAAAACCCGTCAAACTTCAACACCCATGCTTTCTAACTTCTTTTGCCATGGCTACCTCCCTTAGGACCTCATCGTCTAGTGGGAATTCTTCTTCTCTTGGAAATTGCGCCAACAAGTCTGCTATAGCCTGGCACTTTGAGTGTTCCCACTTTTCAGGTCGTACTGCGACAATTGAAGTAACCACTGGGATATCCTTCTAGAAAGAATTGGCTACCGTAATAAGGCTTTGATTGCATGGGACTTAGGCATTAACCATACCTCATAGGCCAAGAAATAATGGCGTGGCCTTTGTGAAGCATATACTATGGCCAATCATGCTCTTTTTGCCCTTGGCTAGCGTGTCTTCGCGTCCTTTAGGGCACGACTGATGTAATAAATTGGTTGCTCCACACCACCTCCATCCTTTTGGGAAATTAACGCGCCTATAGCATACGAGTTGGTAGCTAGGTAGAGCAATAATGGCTTTTTGTGGATTGGGGCTTGCACGGTAGGAAGGTTCATCATAATCTATTGTAGCCTTTTGAAGGTCGTCTGCTGTGATTCTCCTAACTCAAAGCTTTGCCCCTTCTTGAGTAATTTGGCGAAGGCCAAAGTAATTGATGCTAAAACAGGGATGAACCTACGAATGTATGAGACCTTCCCAATGAAACTTTTCAGCTCCTTCACTGTGGTTGGGGGTTTCATGGTTGCTACGGTCGTAGCTTTGGCCGGATCCACATCTATCCCTTTGCTGTGAACCAATAAACCTAGGAATTTGACAGAGGATACCCCAATTGCACACTTGAGGGGATTCATCCTCAATTTGAAGGCTCTACATCTTTCAAATACTCTTCTTAATACTTGGACATGCTCTTCTCGCTTTCTTAACTCTACGACTATATCATCCACGTAAACTTCCAATTCTTGGTGCATCATGTCATGAAATATTGCTGTCATCGCCCATTGGTAAGTTGCACTTGCATTTTTCAACCTGAAAGGCATCACAGTATAGTAAAAGTTGCCTATGGATGTTTTCAAAGCAGTCTTTTTTGCATCTCTTAACACCATTCTGATCTAATCATACTTGCTAAATTTGTCCATGAATGAGAACATGCCGTTCCTTGCTGCAGAATCTATCAGCTAGTCCATGTTTGGTAGTGGGAATTCATCTTTTGGGCATTCTCTGTTGATCTATCAGCTAGTCCCTGATTTGATTATTTGCCAGTTCTTCTTCCTTACTGGCACTACGTTTGATAACTAGTGCAGGTGTTGGGTAGGCTTAATGAAGCCTGCGGCTAGCAATTGCTGCACCCCCTTGACTATTTGCTCCTCTATCTTAGTGTGGAAGACCCTGGCAGGCTGGGCTACTGGCTTGGCCTCGGGGTCCCCATTTAATGTATGCACCACTAGCCCAGGATCCAATCTTGGCATTTCGCTGTAATCCCATGCGAAGACATCTTTGAATTCTTTTAGCAACAATATCAATTTTGATTTCTCCTTTTCTAACAATCTTGAGCTAATTGAGATAGGTCTTGGTTCTTGTGGGTTAAACCCCAGTTTGATTTCCTCCAATTCTTCTTTTGCCATGACCTGCACATCTTTTTCCATTGGAAATTCTTCCTCTTTTTCCTCACCAATTCCTTTCTCTAAAACTTCTTGTGCCACTCTTGTCTAGGGCTTGCTTATATATCACATGTGGGCCCCGCGCACCTTCATAATTTGTATATAATTATGCCATCAGGGCCTCGAACTCTAACACATTGCGGTGTGTCATCTGAATCCATAGTGTGTGCTTCCTTCCTTTTCTTTTTCTATGATAGCAACTTCCTCAGATCAGGTTTCAGGTCACTTTGGATGTCTTCTCACCTAGGCACGAAGGAACCACGCGGCTCTTATACCGAGCTCTCCCTAGACGGTGCCCATTGGTCGTAGAATGTAGTTTCTACCAAATGAGCCTTTGTCTGCTCAAATGGTGATGAATTTGCTGCTATGCGTATTATTCTGCCATTCAACCTTCCCTTCACGCACTAATGATAGGTGGATGGGACTAATCGGTGCTTATGTAACCATGCTCTTCCTAGAAGCACGTGGTACGAGACTTCCATTTTTACCACATGGAAGCGGGCTAGGGAGGCTATTAGACCCACCTTTAGCCATAACTAAATGTGGCTTGCGGTGTACTCACCCCTTCCCTCGAATCTTGTCACCTCCATTGGGAATCCTTGAATCTTCCTCTTCGAAATTCTTACTGCTTGGAGAGTGTTTAGTGGGATAAGATTTACGAAAGTGCCTGTATCTACCAAGGCTCTTTTGATAGGAATCTGAATTATAGACGTTGCTAGGTAAAGGGGCCTTTTGTGATCTGAGTACCCCGCCTCTATATCCTCATTGCTAAAAGTAATCTCACTTGACTTCTGCCGGAGAGCTCTGTCACTTGCAACTTCAGCTATTGGACATTCTATCCCTACCCTAGAGGCAATGCTCACCAAGGCTTTTGTTGCTATTGTTCTAGAGTCCTTTCCTTGATTTTACCATGTACTACTTTGCGGAGTGTGCAACATCATGCCCAACATTTTGTAGTAGGATGTTGCACTTAGTTGTGCAGGCGGTAGAAGTGTGGGTCTCTCTGCTCTTCCTCTATGGGCTCTCTAGAAACTTGATTGGGCTTGAAAACTCCGTTTGCTATCCGCTTATCTAGGGGTACATCTAGCTTCTTTGGAGTGCATGGTAGTGGTAGAGGGGTATCATATTTTCTCCCGTTTGCCTTCCTCTTTCTTTCACCAGTGGATACTGCCATTACCTGTAGGGCATTTCTTTGTCAGAACTTGGCCTTACTGACTGAGCAGTTTTCCTAGCCTTCTGCAGCAACTGTGCAAACTAAGATATTTCAAAGTTTTCCAAGACGGCTCTGTATTCTCTGATTATATTTGGTCATACACATTTCTACCAATGTCTTTTTTTCGCAATGATCATAGCAATCAAGCGCTATGTATCTGAACCTTTTGATGTATTCCATCAAATCCTCACCATTCCTTTGTTTGGTTGCTTGCAAGGTTGCAAGCGTCACTGTTTCTTCTCCATGTCATCCCAAGTTGGGATTGATCCTAGCTTTAGACCGAGGCACTAAGTGTACGCACGGTCACAAATTGATTTAGAAAATTCTCGAAGGCACAAGTCCTTGTCTGCCGCATAAGGGCCGAGAGTATCAATAAACTTACTTACGTGCTCGATAGCACTTCACTTTCGGCCATCGTACTGTGCGAAAGTTTGTAGTTCATACCTCTCAGGGTATGGTTTGTTGAGTATCCTCAATAGGTAAGGAGGCTTTCGTGCATAGAATCTCTCCTTAGGTGCTCTAGCCCTCTCCTGCTCTAGGAAGGCTGCTACTTCGGCCATAGTGATGAAACGTTGTTCCCCATTTTGTGGAGCACCTCTTACTGGTGTCTCCTCTTTGTTTGACACATGCTCTGGGTCATACTGGTTCTCTTTCTCCTTCGCCTTGTTTGTTTTCAGCTGACGGATTTCTTCCATCATTTGCTGTTGTAAGTGTTGAAACGATTGTAACACCTCAATGAAAGCATTGGCATTGTCATTAGGGATCCTTGGTTGCGGTTGGGGTTTAGCCCCCATTCTGTTGATCCCTTCTGTCTGGTTAGTTTGCAATTGGTGAGGTGTTGTGGGCCTCGACTCTACTTGCGAGGGCACAACACTCATATTTCTTGTTGTTCTGGACTTTGGGGGCATTGCTTGCGAGAGCTTCTGTCTTTTGTCCCTATCCGTTTCCCAACTCCCTAGTGAAGTAGTCAATTTAAATGTGGTTGGCCATTTCAAGATGCTGGGCTGGGATATCTCCTACTGCACTGAGGCCCAAGTATTTTGGGTAGGAGAGTTAGGACCGGTTCAATTGCAACTCACCTTGGCCTGGCTTGTGCACAAACTATGCCCCTTCTTGCTAAAGCTTTGGGCACATACCCATGATAGGCGTAGCTGTCACAACAAAAATACAATAGATGGAAGATAATAAAAGTAATACGTTTGTTGTTAGACAAAGTAAAATAAAGGATCCTTAATTAAAATGAAGAATGCAATAACAGAAAACACATCGTAAATGGAATGACAGAAAATAGAAGGGAAATAATAATAATTGCATCAAAGAAGGAAAAGATTATTCTGTCGTGATAAGTTATGTTATGGAACTAAGACCAAAGAGGGAACCACTTCCTTATTGTGAATAATCTCTTAGGAAGATCCTGCTATAGAAATTATTCACTTTGAGAGGACAGGCTTAAATGGCTTATGCCCAAAAGAATCCTTTGCCCTCAACAGAGAGTAGGCTTTTAGAGGGAGAGAAGGGATTAGCTTATTGGTGCATGCCTGCCATTCTATACTCTTTTTATTTTTATTTTTATTTTATAATTCTTCTTGGTTTTCTTTTCTTTTCTTAGTATTCGCTTGTTTAGTTTTCTTTTCTTTTCTTGCCACTGTTCCCTTTTGATGTTACTGTGCATGGCAAGGACCCTTTATATATTGCTTGCCATGACTGATTTTTACCATTTTAGCATTTAACTACTTTTGTTTGGATTAGGGTGTCTTTCTCGACCACCCACTGGTTTGTCAGCTGCCCAGCCACCACCACTTACCTGTGCTGGCTGTGCCACTACCTATTACCAGACAAAGAAAACTCTTTTGTTTGCTTGCTCACCGTGGCATTCTTATTCTCCACAGTGTGGGTATTCTCTTTTGCTATGCCTCATGACATGCATCTAGTGGTTTCAGCTCATCCTCCCTCTTTTGGGTGGTATATCATCCCAGCAGGATATTTACCCAAAATATTTTGAGCGGGAACACCAGAATAGGCTTTCCCCAGAATAACCTTTCTTACCTCTGACCCATGACCTACCACCCCTGTATTGGCTGGGTACCGGCTAGTAGTGTCTGGGTCTTGCGCGTGCTCCATCTTTGTGTGCATTAAAAACTTGTCTGCTACTCATGCGCTTGCCATGGTTTAGAGGTTCATCTGTGCGTTTTGCCGCTCATCCTTGACCTCTTATGGCGTGAATTGTCTTTTGATTTTCTATTCCTTGTTGGCTTGCTCATTGGGCCTTGCTTGGTTGTGGGTCTTCCCTCCTTGAGCCCATTCTTTATTCCTTCCGTAATCCTATTGCTATTATTGCCATATCACTCTGCTACTCCTGCTATGGTGTTATTTGACCTGTGCCCATTGGGTCTCTTTCGAGCCTGCTACACATTCTTCTCCCAGTTGGTCATAATGTCCCAGTTTAGCCATTAGGCTTATACTCATGCTACTTTTGGGCTTTCTTGACACATTTCATTACTCGTGGGCTCTTTTGGCCCATTTCTTTCTCCTTGGGCATTTTTGGCCCATTTGCTTTCCTCAGGTATCCTCGGTCCATTTTCTAATCCTACATTCCCATGGGCTTTTACTAACTCTTTTGGGCTTTCTTGGCATAATTACCTTATCCTTCATCCTTGGGGCTCATGGGCTTTCCATCAACCCTTTACTTTCTTACTTCAGTACTTTGGGCCTGCTGTGGCCTTTCCTTACTTTTTTACATCACATAATGCCCATGGATTTACTAATTCCTTCTCTGGACTCCTCTAGGCCCATTCGCTTTCCTCAAGGACCATTTATTTACTTTATGGACCTATGATCCATTATTCCTTCTCTGAGTTTTTTTTTTTTTTTTTTTTATATTTTTATTTCTATCAATCTACTAACTCTTTTTTGCCCATATTGTTGGGCTTCTTTCGGTTGTTGGGCTTTTTAAAATGAGCATCAACAAATAGCTGTTCCTGTCATGCCCCAAACCCAAAAGGGTCAAAAGTATGAGAAAAACATCTCTAAGGTACCTGTAGATTTTTCCTTTTTGACAATTCAATTCAAATGATTCATATCAAGTCTCAACTTCAAGAATTATCATAATAATTTCATTAACAATACTCTCAAAGTAAGCCAGAGCTCTATGCAATAATTACAAGGACCATTGGCCACAAAAGAATGGAGGTCTAAATAAATAATTGTTGGAAAATTTAGACCCTAGTTGACAAAATTAACAAGTTTTAAACCCAAGCTGTTAATTATATTTATTATGAATAAACCTTGTTAAAACAAATAAACATCAATATCATGTCAATATCATGCACAGTAGAATAGTAAATAGGACAAGATATGATGACCTAGGAAAACCAACGAAACAAACTAGTTTTACAGTAAAAAACCTGGGGGAAACCTTCTCGAAAAGAAATTCAATATAGTAAAGAGATGTTTTAGATCTAGTACAAAACCTTTGTCCTTAGACTCTACAATCCTCGTTGATGAACTTACAGCAGAAATCTTTTACCACTTCAGAACCTCCGAACTCTTCAATATATGAACGCCATCCTTTTGCATGGATTCTAGTATGTGACTAACTTTAGCAACTTGAAGATGTTTATGGCTGCAAAATTCTTCACTTCATCAACAATGAAGATCAAGAAGTACTTGGTTAAAAAATCCTAAGGCGCAAAAGACGCAGTAACTTCTTGCAGAGAGAATAAGGCACTAGGTTACTTTCTGCATGTGTTCCCCATGTATAACGACCTTTAAAATAAGCCTTATATATGCTTTGGGTTGTGAGAAAAAAAACCCTACACATACATGTTAGCTAGGGCCAAAAATTAGATTTGAAAATTTTGATTTCATAGATTTCGACAGATTTAGCTTTTGTCGAGCTTTGTTCTTAAATCTCGATCGATACTGTTTTTGTCGAGGTATTTGTCGAGTTTTAATGAACAACTTTTCTTCACTTGTTTTTTGTTCCAATCTTCATAGTTTTAATACTTGACTTGAACTCTTGTTTCTTGAAGTACTACACCCATCCTAGATCTACCCAATTACAAGTAAAGTGCATTTTGTCAAAGGATTAACCAATTACATAAAATATGTCCTTAACAATTTCCCCCTTTGACAATCCATGACAAAACTACAACAAAACAACTAATCATGAGAGAAGTCTTAAATTACTTAACTCATAACCACTTTTTGTATTACAGAATAAATCCATCTCTACTACAAACTTTTGAAAAATTTTGTAAGAAAAGAGTTCACGGCATGATGGACTTTCACAACCTATCTTTCTAAAACACTTATACAAAACTCATCAAGGCATCATGTGTGAAATAGAAATAAAGATTGCGTACATAAAGAAACATGCATATAAAGATAGAGAAGAAACAACACATGTAAAGATAGGTAAAGAAGACATACATCATCATCATCATCATATATATATATATATATATATATATATATATCAAAATGCTCCCATGAAACTACATACTATAATTTGTGAGCAATAACAATACAATTCCAAACCCAAGGCCACATGACAATGCTGTTACAAAGACGAAACTTAATAACCATCACAAAGATGGGTACTAAGATACCAATGTCACATGAACTATAGTATCTAGCTAGATAATCACCAAGTAATTACATGTCACAACACATGGGTAGAGCATAAAGAGCTCACAAATTACCTTTAATTCAAAATACATAATTCACTTCCAAGTAGTTTCATAAAATATTTGGATACGCAAGATATTCACAAGGTTCTCAAAGCCTTCAACTCATTTCTTGTCAAAAAGATTTTGTAGTAACTTCCCAAATAACATAGGTCAAGATAAAGCATCTTTATATTTTGCAAATAATGCAATAAATCCATAAAATCCATTCTTAAGAATTTAATCAAAGATGCTAGTCCTTTCCATACTAACAAATCATGCAATTCCCCATATGCAATAAAAATATGCACTTTCATATATAATCGTATATAGTAGGGTCACAACACAACACCTTTTAGAAATACATAGTTCCACAAGTAATTTTCCAAATGTGTTTGACCCAAAAACAACGTTTATGCAACATGATTATTTTCCAAAAACCCCATTAAAAAGCTATTCCAAAACCCATACATATAAATACATAGATATCACTTCCAACGCTCATTAATCATATGAGTATCATTATCAAAGCTTAGATAAAAATATAACCTCAAGCAAATTATGAAAGCCACAAAAAGGATTAGAAATTTTACCTCAAATAAAAGATGTGAAGGTGTTTAGAGGTTCCTAAGGATTTTCCGGTGACCTTGTTGGAAAAATGATGGTGGAAATGGTGGTGGAGGTACCGGTGGGACATGACGAGAGAGTGATAGAGATGAGTGTACGAGAGATAATGAAAATAAAAGAGAGGAAATGAGTGAATTGGCCAAAGGGATTAGGTGATAGTGTGAAATGTGTGGTGGGAATGGGTGGGATAGGTGGTGTAGGCACGTGTGACACTAAAATATCTGACCCTTTGTCGCCGCCTTTTTTTTTTTTTTTTTTCACTTTGACTGGGACGTTACAGTTCCTCTTTAAAATTGATGTAATAGTTATTCCTTAGTCATATAATAGGTTTTAAAATCAATATATTTCCAAAAATATAAAGTTTCTTTATACATCATCTTTTACAAGCTTTCCATATGTAATAACCAAACTTATGAATAGTCATAGTTATTCCATTACAATGTCTTCCATTCCTAGTAATAAAGATTACTATTCCTAATGCAATCTACATTCAGTGTACCAAACATACCTTAAGGGTATGTTTGGTAGACTGTAATAAGCACTGTAATGTAATAGTTATTCCTATGGTTTAACTATTCAGTAGTTTTGTTATGTTTTTATTACAAGAAATAGTCATTCCTTATGAATAGATATTCTCTAAAATGAGAAATAACTGTTCACCTCTAAAAGGGATATAATAGCTATTCATAAGTAGGTACGTTAATTTTTACTATTAATATATTTCTAAAAATAAAGAAAATTTCCATATGCACATAATCACTATGAAAGTAAAAAATCATAAAAAAAAACTAACATCTTTTTCAAATTTAAAAAATATTATTTTTTAGGAAATATAATTATATGAGTAAAATGTTTTCTAAAATATATCTTAAGTTTGATTTAAAATACTTTTATTCCATTGTGTTTAAGGTTCTATTATTGTGTTGTTACCAATAAATGGATAATAATAAGCATTACATTACAACATTTTGTATTCCTTGTAATATTTATTCATATTTCTATGTAATTACCGTTACAGTCTACCAAACGTGCCTTAATTATTTATTTTGATCGCGTAATTAATATGCTCTTTTGTGTGTGTGTGTGTGTGTGTTTAGCTATTTGTTTTCTCAAATAGCTAAACACACACACACACACACACACACACACACTTTAATTACACTCTCTCACCAAGCTCAAACACATTACTTAACTCAAAGTACCACTACAAGAGAGCATTCTTTTGTATATTAATTGTCAATTTATCACACATATTTGATTTTAGTTTGAAACATTTTTCCCTTTTAGTACTTATCATCCCTCCGGCAGCAGACATATGGCTTTACACAAAAAGAAATCAACCGAGTTTAAACAAAAATTCTAAAAGTGATTTTGCCGAATATTTTTAAAACAGTAAAAGACTCCCATTTTTTATATTTTTAAAGTAACAATATTTAGCAAAACCCCTGCCCCATGCAAAATTTTATCATCTAAGTACCAAAAAATCTAACCAAATGATTACAATTGGCCAAAATTATACAAGTAACAAAGCAAAGATAAGTTGTCTCATTGGACAATTTTATTTAATTTTAAACATATTACATTATACAGTTTGACACATAAACATAGGTAACCATAACAGTCTAGGCATCAACAAAGGGATAAAGTTCATATCTAAAGTTACAACTGCCACCAACAACTCGCCCACCTCGTTTTCCATCGCAACAGTTGGGAAGTTCACTAATCGCAGTATCAAGACACTTCTTACAGTCAAGACCTGAAAGGTCCCGGGTGCATTGAGCCAAACCATATAGTTTGCTTGATGAATCAAGCTTTAGGTCCCCGGTAGCATAGAATTTTGGATTGGCATAAGCTTTATTTGATAACCTGCTTAACAAATCCTTAACTTTTGGATTGAATGAAGTGGGATTTTCTACATCTTGGACGTTCCACATGTAGAACTTGTTTTTGCCATCGATTTCTCCAAAGAAATCTATGTTCGAGTACTTTAAAAGGCAGTTATCATACCAAATTATTGCTCCTTTTTTATAAGGACAACGATCACCAAGCTCTTTGCCTGCATCAACGACACAGGTCTTACAGTTTGTTTTTGAGACATCACCTCGGCATAGGGCTAAACCATTTGCTTGATCTTGGCCTTGCCCAGTCGAGCTGAGCCCAAACCCTTTTGAAGGAACTTTGGTGGACAAAAGATTGAGCAAGCCATTCAGGTTTGTACCATAAGGGCTATTGACAGTGAAGTTTTCCTGGCTAAAACAAAAATGGTATAATGGATCAGCACAATTGACTGCATGGAGGGAGAGGCTGAGTAATAGAAAGCTGACAGAAAGATATTTTGAGCACAACATGTTGAATGAAATTGAAGGTTGGTTTTGTGGGTGTGTAATTCTCTCCAAGAACTCTATAAATATTCGAGACATTTCAAGTTTTGGCCAAGTATGGAGTTGAAAATGCTGACTTTATTCTTAGTGGCAACCTCATCTCAGTCCTAATCCTTTTGATTAATAAACCTCTCAAAATCGCACTCAGACTTTGAACGTGCTGGAGAGTGGAGTCAGTAATCTTGCACAACATTTTTGGGGGCGCTTTTATATTAATTAACTCATGAAAGTTCTAAGGAAATTAGAAACCAACTCAAATTCGTGAGGGATCAATCATATCAATGGGATTAGTGTAATATGTTGAAAAATGTCACTTGCTCACGGTTTTGCATGTGCTCAAAATTAATTTTGAAAACCATGAGCAGTGGATAGCCTTTTTGACTCCACTGCTCAGTGTTTTGAAAATTGGTTTGTTAAAAAATATAAATTATTACCTAAAAAATGAAATTAGGCAAAAAAGTGTCGAATAGACGTGGAATATGGATATGGGTGAAAACATGGATATTTGATAAAAATAAATAAATAAAATAAAATAAAGAGGTGCTAAAATAACTGGACAAAGTATGGGCTTTTTCGGAGGAATTCTCCGATGAATTGGGCCTGGCCTTCCACAAAATAACAAAGTTTATCCTTTCTAGCTCGTCTACATGAAGAAATATGGTTTTAAGTAAGTAAATTGGGCCACAAGGTTGTAGACCCTCACTCTCATAGCCTTGCATTTCAACCCGAAGGTATACAAAATTGTGAGGTTTGTAACTTTAAGAAAAAAGTACCTTTGCAGCTTTGCTTGAACCAATCTTAATATGAAGATTCAGGTAAAGAAGGCTCTAAGGGAGAAAAGAAAACTTCTTAGCGATGCATGTGGTTACCATGCCCATAGAAAGATGGCTCTAATACCATATTAGAAATATTTGATGAATAGAATTGTATTTCTCAAGTAATAAATTATATAGCAGTGCTTTTATATAAGAGACAGTAATGTGCAGTACAAATATGTAAGCTATATAAGTATGTGTGATGTTCAAGACAATGTACAGTGGACCTAAAACCCATTGCCTATTATGCTATGTGATATGGTCATTTGGAAATATGAGATTAAAGAGAAATAAAAGTAACAACGGAACAAACCCTAGGCTTCACCACCTAGAACCTGCTTGCAAACTTGCATCACCACTTAAGGGCATTAGGCATCACCACCAAACAGAGAAAACAAGGGAGAAGACATTCTCAACTCATAAGAATTAATCTCATGATGCAGGTAACGAAGATTTTATGTTTTAATTTGTAATTAATTTTGTTTTTGAAATTGAATTTTGAATTTGGTTATTAATGTTGATAAGTTTTAGGGATTTGATTAGATACTTTCAAGTATAATCCCTAAAATTATTTAACTAACATTCCAGTAATGGTAAAGACAAATGAATTTAAATAAGATTAATTCTTATGAGTTGAGAAATGTTTCCTCTTTGATTTCTCTATTTGGTGGTGATACCAAACTCCCTTAGGTGGTGATGCCTAGGGTCTGTAAGCAATTCTAGGTGGTGAAGATTAGGATTTGTTCTGTTGTTATTTTTATTTGTCTTTTATCTCCTATTTCCTACTTGTGCTACATCATAAGGTCTGGTGCAACAACAAAAGGGAACTATAAGAATATAATTAAGAACAGTTTGATCTTTTGCAAATGGGTATTCCTCTATCAACTGTTAAAGCTCCAGTAAAATGATTTTTATATATGTTGTCGGGCTAATGATAATAATTAATGATTTGTTTGATAGGCAACTCAGGTGCCTATCAAACATTGCTGGCTTAATCCAGCCCTTTTGTGAACTCCCTATTTTGGTATAAAAAAAACGTTGTTAACAAAAGGTTGCTGTAAGCCTGTGTAGTTTGCTTTGGTGCTTTTGTTTTTTTGGTTGTTTAGTTTGATTTTTTGTGTGGTTAGTAGTGTTGGTTTGCTTTGCGTTTGTAAACTTTTCAGTTTGTTAACAAAATTCTGATTCATAATATATATATATATATATCATCATCATCATCATCATCATCATCATCATCACAACATTGAGAATTTTACATTCAAATACATACTTATTCATTCTATAACGCTAGAGACAACAAATTTCACATCTAATTGACGTGGCTGATTGTGATTTGTTAGATTCTAAAAGTGTAGAACAATTGGCAAACAGTGAACACAAACTTATCTAAATATAGATTTCTAAGTCTATAGGTTTGATTAGACAATGCTCAAGGTGTTACTAGTTAGAATACAAGAACATTCAAGCTGTAGAAAGAAGAATTTCAATTTTTGAAGAGTTTGACTAATCAAGAAACAAGTTCGACCGATCGAAAGATGGGTTTTGCAGAATTTAATTTCGGCCCAATAGCTTCTTAAGCCCATTAAGTGATTAGAGTTTCAGATCTAATTCTTCCAGTATATAAAGGAAACCCTAAGGCACATTTTGGAGAGATTTTGGAGGTGCTCTTGTAAGATCAAAAAGGAATTGTGCCTTCTCCTTTCAAAGTCACTACTAGAATTTCATCTACACATTAATAGAACTGGTGGAGATAAGTTACTGCATACAAGATTAACAACTTCTAATGATCTAAAACTTGTGAGTGGAATCTCAAAGTCACAAATGTGGGTGTTTGTGGTAACAAAAATGGGTGTTTGTGCACAACATATTCAGATAGAAGAGTCTGTAGATTTGGAGCTACACGTGGTCGTGTGAGTAAGTACTACAAGAGGTAGCTTTAGATTTAGGGAAAACTTCCATTCTATCGTAAACTTCCATTCTATCATAGTGAATTTTTTTGCTTTGAGGATAGTTAGGTTGTCACGTCCCAGTCAATCAGACCAGGAAATTAAAAAAAAAAAAAAGAAAAAGAAAAAGAAAGAAAGGTTAGTTTTTTGTGGTCCACATGTGCCCCCACCTAACCCCACTCCCCACCACTCATTTTTCTCTTATCTTTTCTCTCTTTTGGCTGGCTCTCTCTCTTTTCTTCTTTCATTTTCTTTCTTTTCTCTTTACTTAAACACACACACACACACACACACACACACACACACACACACACACTCACTCACTCACTCCCTCCCTCAAGCTTACCCGCCGGCCTCCACTCCAAACCACACCATCTCACCATCATTTTTCCGGCAAGATCACCGGAAAAATACTTAGGAGCCCCTAAGCATCTTCATCATTTTATTTGAGGTAAAAATTTCTAATCTTTTGATGGGTTTTACACTTTTGCTTGAGGATATTTTTATCTAAACTTTGATAATGATACCCATGTGATTTATGAGCATTGGATGTGATATTTATGTGTTTTTATGTATGGGTTTTGTATTGGTGGACTTTTTGATGAGTGGGTATATATATTTTGTGCTAAAATAGCTATTTAAAGTTTATGTATGGTGGACAATTTTAGGGGTTTTAAGTTATAATGTATGATGGTTGGTAAATTTAATTTTTCCATTGCCATTGGGTTATTTGGAGTTAGTTGAAGTTCTAAATTTCTTGTCTTAGAGGATACTTTGATTTTTGATTTCATGGGTCTCTTAATGATATAGTGTAAATCTTATGAAAGCTAGTCATAATATTGGAGATGATATGAAATGGGTTAACTTTATAAATTGGAGTTGATGCCTTGTGAATCAATTTGTTGAGAAACTTTGAAAATGGTATATATTATTATTGATGAGGTTAAATACTAGGCTTGCCTAATTAAGTGTTTATTTGGCAAATCCTAAATTGTGGCTAGATACAATTTCAAGCTCTATACTTATTGTGATAGATTTACTTGATATTATTTAGGTTCTAACTAATCTCCTTGGAGCTTGGAGAGTTAGGCTTTTGTGGTTGCGAGGTAAGTAACTTCTTAATGGGATATTTTTGGAAAATAACCATGTTTCATAAATAATGTTTTTGGGTCAAACACATTTTGAAAAATTATATATGAATATATGTTTTCTTAAAAAGTGTTGTGTTGTGACCCTATTATATATTAATATATATGAAAATGCATCATATTTGGTATTGCATTTGGGAAAATGCATGAATTGTTGACATGAAAAAATGGGCATCTTTTATTTAATATTTGATAAGAAAATCATGGATTTTATGGTGTATTGGAAAATTTAAATATGCTTATTTTGTCTTAGTACTTGAGAAATTGATAAGTTGAAAACCTTACAAACTTTGTGGAAATAGATCATTTAAGGTTTTTCTGAAACTACTTGGATATAAATTATGTGTTTCAAAGTAATGTAACATGCGAGTATCATGTAGTTTTAACACCATGCCATGTGCAATTTTCTGGTAGTCACTCAATTTGGTTTTCGTAGTCTTTGTGACAACGGAATCAAATCTAGGTCAGTGCTCTTTCACTTTGGATGACGCGTTTTTCCTTGCTGCTCATGGGGGGAAGAGGTTCCTTAATTGTGTGTGGGTGAGGCTGTTGTCCATGGGGCCAAGAGACCACATGCAAGAGAGGGCCTATTTGACACGTTCTTTCTGTTGCCCATGGGGGGAAAGAAAAACCTTGAGGGTATGGGTGAGGTTGCTGTCCATGGAGCCAAGAGTTTGCATACCAGAGAGGAAAATATCATGCCAGTTGTGAATGGGTGGATCCCCTGACCGGTCTATGTAGTAGTGTGGTATATTATTGTGATAATTTATCTTATGTTAGATATTATGACTTTGGAAATTATATTGTTGATGCTCACAAATTATAGTATATTGTTTCAAAGTAGTTACATAGAGAAATTTTGTAATTTTCATTATTTAATTATTCTTGTCATATTATTATTATTGAAGCTAAAACTTTCATTTCCACCATCTCCATTAATTATGCTAATTACTGAGTCTTGTCTCATCCTATTATTTTTATAAACTTTTCAAAGTAGGCAACAATATTTTGAGACAGCTTTTTGGTGGCTAATAGTAGTTAGACTAACTACTGATGGAGGCTGAACTTTTGTAATGGAGTTACTAGATGATGTACATCTTAGAATAGACTTGACTCATTCTTTTGTATATTGTAATGGTTGTGACTGTATTCCCACTAATGGGACAAGTTGTTGTTATGTAATTATTTATTCAGACCTCTATTCTTTTGTGGCCAATGGTCCTTGTAATTAATGCTTAGAACTCGGACTTACTTTGAAAGTATATTCAATGGAATTATTATGATAATTCTTGATGTTGGTACTTGATAGGATTTATGTGGATTGAATTGTCAAAAAAAAAGTAAAAAAATTTACAGGTACTTGAGACGTCTTTCTCACGCTTTGGACCCTTTGGGGTTTGGGGCGTGACATAGGTTAAATCCTCCCTTAGTTTTTTACCTTGAAACTGTCCTCTTTACTTTTCCGTACTAAGTAATATGATTGCATGAGTTTAACTTAGATTTGAAAAAATCAACCTAAGTAATTAACTGGTTAATTAATTACGTTAAGCAAATCTGAGTATACAGGGGTCTAAACAGAACAAACATGATTAATGCAATACCACATTACTTTCACTACGACCACAAACATCATTTTTATTGTTCACCAATTACAGTCTATCATCCCAGCCTTTATGAAAAATGTTGTGACATTTGATTTATTGTATTTTCTTCTGCATGTCCTAAAGCACTTTTTTTTCCTTGGAGTAGTAAAGCAAGTACTAACTTAGGACAATCCAAAAACATTAGTGAGAATATAAATCAGCAACAGAGATAAGGGGCACAGAAGATATGCTAGTATATATAATATGAGAAACATTACATATTTTAGAAATGCATGGTTTTAAATATGTGCAAATTAATACCATGTATAATTTAAACCTCTTCTAAAAAAAATGTAGCATTCAAACTACGTAATTTGATTGTTTTTAATTGTACCAATGTATATACATGTGATCACATACTAATATCTTCATAATGGACAAAATCTACATCTATTTTATTTTTGAAAAATTATTAGTTGCTCTTGAACAGCCAGCTAAGAAGAGTGAAATGCTCCAAGTTAGGGGAATTAAAGAGTTAGAGGAAGATCCAAAGTAACATTAGTAGAAGTAATATAAATGGTCATATAAATTAAGAAATAACAAAGAATATAACTTCAAAAATAACAAAATGGAAGAAAACAATACATGTGGCCAACCCTAACTTATTTGTTGAGGATCCATAGTCAATTCCAAAACTTTGGGATTCATTCTTTTTCTTCCTTTTTCTTTTCTTGTATTACGTACTCCTGGATTACAATGCTATGGTGCTCCCTCCTCTCATATTAATACAAAAACATTCCCAATTTTTTTCACATCTATTGATGTGGCAAATTGTAATTTGTATAGCACCTTCACACGATCATATCATTGACAATACTTTTGTTACTTTTTAATACCAATTACAACATACCATATCAACAATTGTGAAATTTTGTATCCTTAGACTTATTGTTATCCAATAGCATTGGCATTATTATGCCTTCCAAGATTTCACATTCAATAATGACAAAATTTTAAAACAGAAGGTCTTTTGCATACTTTAAGGCTAGCATTTCACGCACCTCTTAGAACTTGGAAGGAATATCTTGAAGATGTGTTAATTTTAGCTCTTATCCATGACATCGCAATTAAACCACATCATCTAACAAATACCAGTATTTCCTTTCCCCTTCACAAAAACTGGAAAAATCCACACAATGAGAACCAGTCAACCCTTTTACTTAAAATTGGGCTATCAAGGAAAAATAATAATAAATAAAATATTCTACTGGTGAATAAAATCTAAATCATTTTTCTACAAATGAAGAATTTTGCAAGATCAATGGCACGGGCAAGAGCAGCAGCTGTGTTCTCACACTCTCTTTGCTCATCAGCAGGATCACTGTCAGCCACAATTCCAGCCCTAGCCTGGAGATGAGCAACCCATTCTCGGCGCTTGTTCACATCTTTGTATGAGAACATTGAGTCGAAACGTATGTTAGTTGGGAACACAGGTTCTCAGAGCAAGGGCAATGCCCATATCACTAGATGATGAAATGCCTCCAAATCCACCACTGTATCGCCCACGCCATGTGACTTCCAGCTGATCTATTAACTCCATTGCTTTCACCTACATTGTAGTAGAGCAAAATGAAAAAACTAAGAATGAACCCTACAAGAGGTAATAAATAATTCGATTAATCTCATTCATATTGTCAGGAAAACACGTTAACTTGGTCAGAATTTTGCATTAAGGGATGTGGTTCTTTCTTCCGGCTGGAACTCTTCTAGATAGTTTATTTGAAATGAATTGCAATGGCAAATAGTTCTTGGAAATGCAAGAACAAGAAGAAATACAAAAAGGATCCGTACCTCCTAAGTTGTACATCAACAACTAGGTAAAACTGGTTGCCAGCAATTTTACAGGACCATCACCCAGGAGAAAAAAAGGGGGGGGGGGGGGGGTTAAGAATGGAAGTACACTGAAAATATTCTCCTCAAGTTTGCGTCCAAGTATAAATTTTGTGCACAATTCACATGAAACTAGAAAGTTTGCATGAGTAAAGCAAGTTGAAACTTAAAAAACCCTACTAGTTTTTATATAGGAAATGAAGAAAAAATTGAGAAATGACAAAAAAAAAAAAAAAAAAAAACCGAACTTTTAGGCTCCTAGCAAGGAAAAATCCCTAGAAAATGCCTATCTCAATTGGCTGAAGATAATTCTGAATCATATTCTCTTCATGTTTTATACATCCAAATACTGTTTCTTAACATATAAGACAATATCAAACTGAAGGCGAAGGATTATCCACGAGGTCAATTGAAGATAAATCAAGAAATAATGGAATGATAAATTGTTAATCTATGCATATTCTAACTGCATGTACCATGAAAGAGTGTGACCCGGTGAAATAGGACAGCTTGAATTTATTTAAATAGTTCTAGATTTTAAAGATTCGAATATCCAAAAAATCTTTAGGGCCATTATTACACATGTAAAGTTGTTATTTACACCTATTTTGTGTTGACTTTAATTTCGTACCAAATTTGATTGTAATTTTATTCAATTATTTTTCCTTGTATTTTATGTGAGATTTTATTGTAAGGGTTGTGTGTGAGAGAGAGTGTGAAGATTCAAGCTCTTATTGAAGACCAAGTCGGTTTTGTGAGAAGATTCTCAAGAAGCTATCTCGCGAAGTTAGCCACGTGCAGAGTACATGACTGGAATGCGAAGAGTCATGACAGCTTGGTTTTCGCAAGTGTCTCGCGGGTAAAACCTTCTCGCGAAATACTTGCGAAACATTCTATTTTGCTATTTTGTCATTTTTGCTCCACCATATCTTCACCCATATCATATATGCCCTCATTACCCACATATTGTAAGGTGTGTTTTTTAGAGAGAAAACCATAACATACACACTTGAGAGTTAGAGATTGTCATACCTACAATCATCTACACATTTTCTTGTGGTTTTCCTTTACTCCTACCTCTTCATCTTTAAATTCTTGAGAAGTTGATAGCTCTAACACTTACCACACCCAATCTAAGTGTCAAGTGAGATTTTGGTGCTACTAGAAAGCATTGGAAGAAGCCAATCGTTGATAGATGCAATTGGGCTGAACTGTGTGATCCGGGAAAGTTAGAGAAGATAAGGCCTTGTTAAGTTAGTTAATAGCAGGAGCTTGGAGGGCTCAAGTACATGGAGTAGACTAGGCTTAGAAGGTCTTTTGTTATTTATGTACCCTAACTTTTTCTCTAGTGGATCGATTTACTGCTTTGAGGGTGGCGGAGAGGTTTTTCATCGAGTTCTTCAGTTTTCTCTTCAATAACACATTGCGGTGTTATCTTGTATTTGCATATTTCTTCTCTACTCTTTTAGCTTTTACTTTATTGCTATTATTTGTTGAATATGACTTAAAGTAGTTTTATCGTTTGTTTGCATGTATTTACTCTTGTTCCGCACTTAGTTTAAGTTAGAGTAAAAGCAGCAAAGCTGTAACTTTTAATTGGGGATCTAAACATTCATTAGTGTTTTACACACTAATTGAACTTTCAACACACACATGCACAGAGAAACACCTAGAAAAGACAAATTTTGTGTAAAAGCATTGGTTTAAGGGGAAGATAGATTTTGTGTAAAACCTTTGGTGCTCTACTAAAAGTCCTAACCGGTAATGCTTAAATGGTCAAGTAACTCTCCAGTGATTTGAAAAGACAAACCTTGTCATCAAATGAGATAAACACGAAACTTTTTACTAAATGCATTTAGTCAATAGGAATGCACCAAGTGCTAGGGGGTTTAGGGGTAGGGCGAAATGGTTCGAGTTGCGGGATTAGCAGTATGTTGCAATTATTTTTCAAGAAAAAATTAATAAGAATGCAATAAATGTTTTGAAGATTCTGTTCTCAAAGTGGTGCAGATACCAGAAAGTCATATGGTTTACTGATATAGAGCTTTGAGTTTTTAATATTTGATGCAATTGATTAGAAGATTAATTATTTCCAATAATTGGTTATGGATTATTTGGTTTTTATGTGATGTAACGCTTGAAGGATGATCCACTTCAAGTCTCCAAAATACATTGTTAAGTACCTTTGAAATTGATGCATAAAATTAATTGAAAATTTTCCATAACTTGTTAGTGATTCCAGGAAAACTCTGGAGTGAAGGCTGGTGTTCAGACTACTCTAGGTGGTGAGCCTAGGGTTTGTTCTATTCTTCTTCCTATATCCCTAGTTTCTACACATATTCCTTTTGCAAACCATGAAAACTGCATCACAAAGCCTACTATATGAATTCAACCGTAAAGGAAATTAAAGGAAAAAAAAAAAAAACAGGGGGAAGAAACAAGACATCTACAAGTTCAGATATCACTTTCATGACCAATATTTAAAGTTTACTATTGCACCTGCACAAGGATCATTGGTTAAGATATTATCATGACACGAATAAAAAATAACAGATTATGTAAACCTTCTTTGTCATAAACTGCATTTATGAACTGACCATGAAAAAAACTTACAATGGAGCTGTTGTGCATAACATGGGAATATCGCTCAACGTTCATGGGCTTTTCAACCTTAACAGAACCAGGTTTAGAGACCTGCATTAGCAGCCTGTATTAATACATGATTGTGACCATAAAGTGAAGGTGTATGGAAAACTTATGCAGGCTCTGAAAAATACATAGACGATTATACATAGTATTAATTGTTACCACACAGAAGCTAACAAGAAAAGCTACCACAGAGAGTCGTGTGTTCAACAGTGTAATCTAGCAAAGGTCAGCATGATAAATTGCTCTCCCATAATGGAATCCGAGGACATATACAAGACTGGAATTGCTTTCCACATACATCAAAAGCATTTGATACTTTGTAACCCATTTTTGAGTTTGGAGACATACAGATCCACCACATCTCATGACAAAGTATCAAATTCCCACTCAGGTATTCAGCAAGAAATTCTATGGTAGATTCTTATGGAAAGTTGGAAACTTATGTACCAGCATCACTTTGGCTTGAGGACATGACCAAAAAATTTTCTGCAAGTCAATAAGGCACAACCAAATCTGTAGAAGATAAAGATTTACAGTATAGGAGCGGAACTGACAGTAGGGTAACCCCATTAATCTTTTAAAATTGAACTCAATTGTTCAAGGTATTAGGGAAATATAATAATGTTGAAACATGTGACAGTTACCACCAAGATAAAGCTGTACGTGAAAATGCTTAACAAGATTGCTCTTTGACCTCTTTTGACAAATACAAAGAAAGTGAATTTTATAATGAAAATAAATAAATATATTATAATAATAATATATGATAAGCAACCGGAACTATGACAAATACAATGAGGAAGTAAGCTTTATGGAAGCTAGGCAGCAAGAAACAAATGAATTAGTCAACATGACTGACATTATTTATTCATCCCAAAAGGGTATATGATGAATGTCAAATTACCAAAGACTAGAAAAGACTGCAAATTCGGAGATCTATCTTGAGGCACACCTGCATCACAGGTTCATATACAATCACCGTGTTAAACTATTGACATGAGAATAAAAGGACAAAGAGAAACTTGATATAAGTGAATTATATCAAATTTTTCTATATTTATATTTAAAAACTGAATGTAGCATTTATTGTTACTACACTCCTGTTGAGCCACCTGATCCTTCACATCGTTAGTCTTTTACATATTTATTTTTTAAATTTAATTTTTTACAATATTAATGATATAAATTTGAGTTTACAAATTCATTTTATGCAGTTTTAGCTTTACAAATTTATTTTAGGCAATTTAAACTTTACATATTCATCTACTTTAATTTCAATGTTATAACTAAACAATAAATTAATGGAAAATCAAAACATAAGTGTTGTCTACTTATATTTCTCCATTGGCCATATCAGCCAATTTCAGGCAATACTAGCCTGTATTGGGCGTATTGGCGGGTACAGAAAAAAAAATGTAAGGACAAAATGGTAATTTACTTGTATTATTTGTTTTCTTAGTATGCAATAAATCATTAAGTTTTCTATTTTTTATATTGTGTTTTTTATTTGTTTTAATTGATACTAAAGTTTAAAATCATGAATAATTTGTTTAGAATTGAGGTAATATTTTATGGTAAATTTTTATATTTATTATAATATACACACACACGCATGCGTGCGCGCGTGCGCACACACACACACGCATGCGTGCGCGCGTGCGCACACACACACACACACACACACACACACATATATATATATTTATAAATATAAAAAATAATGGTAAACACGAAACAGTACATCGATATTGATCGGTACCGAAATATATCGTTTTACTGGTCAAACTAGTACAACTTCCGGTACGAGATTGACTCACTTGGTTTTAAGTGTTTACGAATATTTTATGTTATTTTTAATCTTCCTTATCTTATTAGTGTATTCTTTGAGATTTTTTAAGAAAACAAATCCAAATTTTTGTTTAAAATTATTTATTTATCTATTTATTTTTCACATAGAATTAGAAGTTATATTAGATTATGATAGCATATACAATAATTCTTTTTTCAAAAAAACATTCTCTACTTTTTTCTTCCTTTGGATTTGTACTCTTTGTTTTTTTAAAAGGAAAAATGGTTACAAGATTTTATTTTTCCCTTTCTTTTTTAATTATAAACTGTAGTTTTGGTGAGTTTTATTATTTTTTTTAGTTACGTTTCTCGGTGTTTTTGATTGTGTGGTAGAAAAAATTGGGTTTGAGAAAGTTTTTTTAAAACTAAAAGAATAATTAACAAATTTTATATACTTTTTGATGATACACAAAATATTGTAAATAAATTTTATTAGAAAATTAATATTTTCACTAACTTACTTTTTGAATTTCTAAGAAAATTTGTATTGTTTTAATTTTAGTAGAACAGAAATTATATATATTACATTTGTAATTGTCGTTATAATAAATGAAAGTATAATTATGAATTACATTATTATTTATTAAATTATTCCAAATTGAAAAATATATATAATAATGAGAAAACTCTAAAAATATTATCACAACCAACGCGCGAGGTTCGCAACTAGTTAAATAATAAAAATTAATACATCATAATCTATACTACTATTCAAGGGGTGTCTCCTATTTGGAATAGATAATTTGTTGATTCAAAAATACCTCAACACTCCTAGGTTTAAGTAAAGGCGAAATTTAGAGACAACTCAGCAAAAATACATTTGTAACTTCCACCTAAGACACTACCTACAAAATATGACCAATCTCCTAGTATACCATGTCTTGAAAGCAATTCTACTTTTTTTTTTCCCCTTAAAAAAAAGAAAAAAAAAGCACAAGATAAACACCCCCAACGCTACAAAATAACCCCACTACACGGTAAACATATTTTGCAAGTTTAAAATCTCTTTCATTTTTTTTTTCTTTCGTACCCAAAAAAAAAAAAAAACCTTTATTTAAATATTATACTAAAAATTAAAAACCCACGTTAAGTTAAATGCTTAAACTTGACTTAGAGTTAAAAAAAAAAAAAGCTTTTTTCTTCATCCCATCATCCTATGTAGTTTTTATTTATTTATTTATTTTCGTGAGATTATTGGATCTCATGTAGTTAAAAGTGAAAGCTCGGATTTGTGTTAAAAAAACAAAAGTTGTTTAGACTCCAAATTAATAAATTACGGCTCGATTGATTTTACTCTAACTTAAACTAAGTGCGGAATAGAGTAAATGCGAGGGAACAAACAAAACCGCTACTCTAAGCCATATTCAATAAAACACAGCAATAAATTGAAAGCTAAAAGAGTAGGGAAGAGAAATGCAAACACAAGATAACACTCCGATGTGTTATCGAAGAGGAAATTGAAGAACTCGGCGAAAAACCTCTCTGCCGCTCTCCAAGCGGGAAATTGATCCACTAGACAATAAGTTCGGATGCACGATTAGGAAATGACCCTCCAAGCCTAGTCTACCCAATGCACCTAAGTCCTCCAAGCTTCTACTCCAACGCTTCTCGGAACCGTATCTTGTTTAGTTTTCCAGATCCTACAATGCGCCCGATTGTATCCGCCAAAACTTGGTTTCTTCCGATACTTCCCAGCAGCACCAAAAACTCACTGGATACTCAGTATGGATGTGGTAAGTGTTTAGGCTATCAACATCTCAAGGGTATAGAAATGGAGAGGTAAGAGTAGAGGAAAACCACAATGGATTGTGTGTAGAATTGTAGGTATGATAATCTCACACTCTCAAGGATTGAGGCTAGGGTTTTCTCTTCTGAAAAGCTCTCTACTCAATATGTGGGTAATGATAGTATATGTAGTGTGTTTGAGAATGTAGTAGAGTAGATAGGACAAAATAACAGAACAGACTGTTTTACAGGTATCTCGCAGGAAGGCCTTACCCGCGAGACCCTCACGAAAATCAGCTGTCACCATTTATCATGACTCTTTGCATTCTAGTCATGTGCAAGACACATGCATCATTTCACGGGATGCTTAGTCGTGAGATACCCGCGAGAAGTCTTCAGTCTTCACATGCTTGAGTCTTCACACTCTCTCTCCATCACACAACCCTTACAATAAAATCTCACATAAAGTACAGGGTATTAAAGATTGAACAAAATTATAATCAAATTTGGAATGAAATTAAAGCCAACACAAAACAGTTGTAAATCAAAACTTTACAAAAAGAATATCCAGTTATCTACACTCTTTTTCACTTATCTGAGTAATTTTATTTAGTTTTAAAATCCTAAAGTTTAGGCTAGCTATAAAATCCTTTTTTGTTTTTTCTCTTTCTCACATTTTTTTTATGCACATTCAATTCTATAAAAAATAAACCCAATTTGTAATGATGAGTTAAGAGTATTTAAAAAAAAACATTATTATTAGCCGGAGCTATTTTTTTAATCCTAATTACAACTTAAAAGAATAACCACCACTCTTTGTCAATTTTCTTTTGTTTCTAATACAAACTTCAAATTCAAATAATCATTTTCGTAAAAGGTTAAGACAAATGCATATCTTCACCTTTCTTCTTCTCTCATTTTCTTCGTGGGGAATTTTAAAGAACAAGATCTATACTGCACAATAACCTTTTTAGGCTTTTTTTTTTTTTTTTTTTTTTTTTTTTTTTTTTCATATCATAAGTAAAATCGCCACTCTTCATATTTTTTTTAAACTTTTAATTAATTACTTCAACCATTGCTAGTATTGTTACTATATGTCTATCACTCATCACATTTAACTCTTGACTAATTCTTATTTTGCCTTACTTTTGTGGTCCATTTGAGCGAGCGTGTGATCATCTTAAACGTGTCCTACCAATTAGCGAGTACTGTTGGCTTTATTTTACCTTTGTTTAATTATCTATTTTCCTATTTTTATTTGATTTGTATTTAATGGGAAAACTCAAAATTTGGTTTGCAATAAGGATTGCTTTAAATTTCTTGGAAAGTATGTATTTCTTTTGGCATTATTAATATGCGCTTTTGTGTGTGTTTTAATATATATACATATTTCCTATATATATAGATGTGAAAAACGAACTGCTGAACATTTATACATTTTAATTACACTCTCTTCCTAAACTCAAACACATTACTTAACCCAAAATACCATAACAAAGGAGCCTTCTTTTGTATATTAATTATCAATTTGTCACATATATTTGATTTTAGTTGAAACATCTTTCCCTTTTAGTTATCATCCCTCCGGCGGTAGAGAGAGTTCATAAAGAACTCAACCAAGGTTAAACAAAAATTCTAAAAAAGATTTTGCCGAATATTTTTAAAACAGTAAATGTCTCCCATTTTTTTTTTTAAATAACAATATTTAGCAAAACCCCTGCCCCATGCAGTATTTCATCATCTAAGTACCAAAAATCCAATCAAATGATTACAATTGCCCAAAATTATACAAGTGACGAAGCAAAGATAAGTTGTTTCATTGGACAATTTTATTTGTTTTTAAACATATTACATTACACAGTTTCATACATAAACATAGGAAACCATATCAGTCTAGGCATCAACAAAGGGGTAAAGTTCATATCTAACGTTACAACTGCCACCAACAACTCGCCCACCTCGTTTTCCATCGCAACAGTTGGGAAGTTCACTAATCGCAGTATCAAGACACTTCTTACAATCAAGACCTGAAAGGTCCCTGGTGCATTGAGCCAAACCATATAGTTTGCTTGATGAATCAAGCTTTAGGTCCCCGGTAGCATAGAATTTTGGATTGGCATAAGCTTTATTAGATAACCTGCTTAACAAATCCTTAACTTTTGGATTGAATGACGTGGGATTTTCTACATCTTGGACGTTCCACATGTAGAACTTGTTTTTGTTATCGATTTCTCCAAAGAAATCAATGTTCGAGTACTTCAAAAGACAGTTATCATACCAAATTATCGCTCCTTTTTTATAAGGACAACGATTACCAAGCTCTTTGCCTGCATCAATGACACAGGTCGTACAGTTTGTTTTTGAGACATCACCCCGGCATAGGGCTAAACCATTTGCTTGATCTTGGCCTTGCCCAGTCGAGCTGAGACCAAACCCTTTTGAAGGAACTTTGGTGGACAAAAGATTGAGCAAGCCATTCAAGTTTGTACCATAACGGCTAGTGGCAGTGTAGCTTTCTTGGCTAAAACAAAAATGGTATAATGGGTCAGCACAATTGACTGCATGGAGGGAGAGGCTGAGTAATAGAAAGCTGACAGAAATATATTTTGAGCTCAACATGTTGAATGAAATTGGAGGTTGGTTTTGTGGGTGTGTAATTATCTACAAGAACTCTATAAATAGACGAGACTTTTCAAGTTTTGGCCAAGTATGGAGTATAAAATGCTGACTTTATTCTTAGTGGCAACCTCATCTCAGTCCTAATCCTTTTGATTAGTAAACCTCTCGTACAAAATCGCACTCAGACTTTGAACGTGCTGGAGAGTGGAGTCAGTAATCTTGCACAAAATCTTTTGGTGGCGCTTTTATATTAATTAACTCATGAATGTTCTAAGGAAACTAGAAACCAACTCAAATTCGTGAGGGATCAATGCAGGGGCGGCTGCACTTGTAATTCAGGGGTTCAAATGAACCCCTGACTTGAAAAAAAAAATTTATATATAAAATATTTTTTTTATTAATTTAATTACCCTTAAATTAATGGGATTAAAGTCATATGTTGAAAAATGTCACTTGCTCATGGTTTTGCACGTGCTTAAAATTAATTTTGAAAACCATGAGCAGTGGATAACCTTATTGACTCCACTGCCCAGTGTTTTAAAAATTGGTTTGTTAAAAAATATAAATTATTACCTAAAAAATGAAATAAGACAAGAAAGTGTCGAATAAAAGTGGAATATGGATACGGGTGAAAACATGGATAGTCATGGTGCTATTTGATAAAAATAAATAAATGTAATATATATATATATATATATATATATATATATATATATATATATATATATATATATATAGTTAGTGTGCATTTGAATGTGGATTAAAATTAGAAATTATTTCACTATTCAGTTTATTTTTTCTACTATTCATAGTGTAGGTAAGTTTTTTCATGCACCCTAAACACGTGCTAATTTAACTGAACAAAGTCTGAGCTTTAGCCGAAGGAATTATGGGATGGATTGGGCCTGGCCTTCCACAAAATAGCTAAGGTTATCCTTCTACCCCGTTTACCCGCAAACATTAAATCCAAATCCACAAGACAACCAAATGCAAGTTAGTTGACATACAGGTTAATATATCGGTCTACATGAAGAAATATGCTTTTAAGAAAGTAAATTGGGCACGAGGTTGTAGATCCTCACTCTCATAACCTTGCATTTCAACTCAAGGTATACAGAACTGTGAGGTTTGAAACTCCAATAAAAAAGTGCCTTTGCTTGAACCAATATTATTATGAAGATTCAGGTAAGGAAGGCTTTAAGGGAGAGAAGAAAACTTCTTAATGATGCATGTGGTTACCATGTCCACAAAAAGGTGGACTTGATACCATATTAGAAATATTGAATGACTAGTATTGTATTTCTCAAGTAATAAAATATACAACAGTGCCTTTATATAGGAGGCAATAATGTGCAATACAAATATGTGAGCTATATAATTTTGTATGATGTGCAAGACAATGTAAAGTGAACCTAAAACCCACTGCCTATTATGCTATGTGCTATGGTTGTTTGGAAATAGGAGAAAAAAGATGAATAAAAGTAATTACAGAACAAACTCTAGGCTTCCCCACCTAGTACTAGCCTGCAAACCTGCATCGCCACCAAATAGAGAAAACATGAGAGAAGACATTCTCAACTCATAATAATTAATCTTATGATGCAGGGAACCAAGATTTTATGTTTTAATTTGTAATGAATTTTGTTTTTGAATTTATTTATTAATGTTGATAAATTTGATTTGATACTTTCCATATTAGTATAATCCTTAAAACTATTTAACTAGCATTCCAGTAATGGTAAAGACAGATGAATTTGAATAAGATTAATTCTTATGAGTTGAGAAATGTTTCCTTTTTATTTCTCTATTTGGTGGTGATGCCTAGGGTTTGCAAGTAGTTCTAGGTGGTGAAGCTTATGATTTGTTCTGTTGTCACTTTTATTTCACTTTTATCTCCTATATCCTACTTGTGCTGCATCATAAGGTCTAGTGTAATAGCAAAAGGGAACTTTAAGAATATAATTAAGAACAGTTTGATCTTCTGTAGATGGGTATTCCATTATCAACTGTTAAATCTCAAGTAAAATGATTTTTATATATGTCGTCTAGCTAATGATAATTGTGGGGAGTAAAAAGACCTTGATAGGAATATGGGCCGTTGGGTCATGTTGAGGAAGGCCGACCTGCTCTTGGGTTTAGGACTTGTTAGTACTACGGGTCGGCCCATACCCCGAGGATCCGAGGGTCAAGCCGATGATGATTTTTCCCTTCGGACTGACACTGAAGAACCCGGGACTTCATGGTAAAGGTTAGTAAAGGACACGGACAAGACCAATGGTTAAAGGGGGTGAACTCTTGAATGTCCTAGAAGCACCGATATTGGAAAAATGTCAAAGATAAAGGCTGCTACCTCCACATTAAAGACCCTGTACCTACCACCCTGGCCGCATTAATGGGGAAGTGACACTTAAACAGTGGAAGGGAAACTTCTAGTTACTGTTCAAAGGCACTAAGAAAAGAAATATCTAGGCTAAGGGAGGAGTTGGGGCAACACGTGTACAAAGTATTAAAAAGAGGAGTATTTAAGGAGGAACCTGGGATAGAAAGAGGGACGGACTTTTTGTAACCTAAAAAAAGAAAAAAGACAAGGAGAAAGATATAATATAAGAACAGCTCTCGGCTTACGTCCGAGAAGGCCGATTTACAATATCCCTTGTTGTTTCCAAGTATTTGCAATCTTTAGTTTGTCATTTAATCCCCACACACTTCTAACCTGGGTTTCCAGCCCACACTCTACAAATTCATATTGTTTAAGGCTCATTGGGCCTGGGCCCATAACTGTTCTTGGGGCCAGGTGCACTTGTGCACTTACAATAATAATAGATTTGTTTCCTTTACATAGGCTTCAACAGTGTTAACAAAAGGTTGATGTAAGCCTATGTGTAGTTTGCTTTGGTGATTTTTTTTTTTGTGGCTGTTTAGTTTGATTTTCTATGTGGTTAGTATTGTTGGATTACTGTGCATTTGTAAACTTTTCCATTTGTTAACAAAATTCTAATCCATAAGAGACAACTCACATCTCATTGAGGTGGTTGATTGTGATTAATGCAATATCATGTTACTTTCACTAGTAGCACAAACATTATTTTTATTGTTCATCAATTATAGTTTTTCTTCTCCACCGTTATAAAAATGTGGTGTCATTTGATTTATTGTATTTTCTTTTGCATTTCCTGAAGCACTTTTTTTTCCTTGGAGCAATATGTCAAGTACTAACTTAGGGCCATCCAAAACTAGTAGTGAAAACATAAATCAGCAACCGAGAAGGGGTATAGAAGATATGCTAGTAAATCTTATGGAAACTATTTATAATGTTGGAGATGATATTGAATGGGTTAACTTTATAAATTGGAGTATATGCCTTGTGAATTAATTTGTTGAGAAACTTTGAAAGTGGAATATATTATCGATGAGGTTAAATACTAGGTTTGCCTAATTAAGTGCTTATTTGGCAATTCCTAAATTGTAGCTAGATACAATTTCAAGCTTTATGTTTATTCTGATAGGTTTGCTTGATATTGTTTAGGTTTTAGCTAATCTCCTTGCCCTTGGAGCTTGGAGAATTGGTCTTTTGCGGGTTGCGAGGTAAGTAGGTTTTCAATGGGATTTTGGAAAATAACCATGTTGAATAAATGATGCTTTTCTTTTTGGGTCAGACACTTTTCTGGAAAATTTTCTATAAAACTCCGTTTTCTTAAAAAGTGTTGTGTTGTGACCCTTGTATATATGATTATATATGAAAGTGCATCATATTTGGTATTGCATTTGGGAAAATGCATGATTTTTTGACATGGAAAAATGAGCATCTTTTATTTAATCTTTGATAAGGAAATCATGGATTTTATGGTATATTTAAAAAAATTGAAGATGCTTATCTTGTCTTGTTATTTGGGAAATTGATAGAAATTTTTTTTTGACAAGAATGAAGTTGAAAACCTTACAAACTTTGTGTAAGTTAGATTATTTAAGATTTTTATAAAATTACCTGGATATAAACTATGCATTTGAAAGTACATGTATACTTGTGATCTTTATGTTGTTTTAACCTTATGCCATGTTTGATTTCCTGGTGATTACTTGATTTGGTTTTTGTAGTCTTTCTGACAACGAAATCAAATCTAGGTCAGTGTCCTTCCATTTTGAATGACGCGTTCTTCCCTGCTGCCCATAGGGGGAAAATGTTCTTTAATTGTGCATTGGTGAAGTTGCTGCCAATGGGGCCAAAAGACCGCATGCAAAAGAGGTCCTATTTAACGCGCTTTCCTTGCTGCCCATGCAGGGAGAGAGAAACCTTGAGGGTATGGGTGAGGTTGTTGCATATTGGACCAAGAAACTGCATACTAGAGAGGACAATACCAAGCCAGTTGTGAATGGGTGGATCTCCTGATCAGTCTATATGGAAGTGTGGTATATTCGTGATAAATTACCGCATGTTAGATTTTATGGCTTTGGAATTATATTACTAGTGCTCACAAATTATAGTATATAGTATCAAGGTATTTACTTTGAGAAACTTTGTGTTTTATGATTCAATCATTCTTGTCATATTATTATTATTTGGCGAATGCAATCTGGCGCATTGCGGGATCTGGAAAACTAGATAAGACACGGTTCCGAGAAGCCTTGTTGGAGTAGGAGTTTTAAGGGCTTAGGGGCACTGGGTAGACTAGGCTTGGAGGGTCTTTTGCTATTCGTGTATCCCAACTTATTGTGTAGTAGATCAATTTACCGCTTGGAGGGCGACGGAGAGGTTTTTTGTTGAGTTTTTCGGTTTCCTCTTTGATAACACATCGGCATGTTATCTTGTATTTGCATCTCTTTTCCTTGCACTTTTAGCTTTCATTTTATTGCTGTGTATTAGTGAATATGGCTTAGAGTAGTGGTTTTTTTTGTTCGCTCGCATTTACTCTATTCCGCACTTAGTTTAAGTTAGAGTAAAATCAACCGAGTTGTAATTTTTTAATTTGGGGTCTAAACAGCTCTTGTGTTTTTAATACAATTCCGAGCTTTCAATTGGTATCAGAGCGGTTGCACTTGCTGTGGTTTCATTACCTAAGTGCGATCCAAAACCTCTTTTGTGATGGATCGGTCATAACCTTTAAATGCTCCACCATTATTTGATGGAAGCAACTATGCTTTTTGGAAAGTTCGCATGAGGGCATTTCTTATTCAATAGATGAGTCCGTATGGGATTCCGTTGAGAATGAGTATGTTAGACCCACAATATCCAAGTCTGAATGGGACAAGGCAGCTCTTGCATTAGCAAATGCCAATAGCAAAGCAATTAATGCAATTTTTTGTGGTGTGTCTACTGCTGAATTTCACAGGATATCACATGTGAAGACCGCTAAGGAAGCTTGGATGATTCTTGAGACTACCTACAAAGGTACCAAGAAGGTCAAGGATACAAAACTTCAAATGCTTACCACTCGATTTGAAGAGCTTAAGATGATTAACGATGAGTCATTAGATTCATTCAATAGGAAGCTTAATGAAATTGTGATTGCCAAGCTCAATCTTGGTGAAAAGATTGAGGATGCTAAGGTGGTGAGAAAGATCTTGAGGTCCTTACCAGAGAGTTATCGTGCGAAGGTTACTGCTATAGAAGAAAGCAAAGATTTGGATGAGATTAAGATTCAAGAGTTAATTGGATCTCTCCAAACATATGAACTCGGACTGCCTTCTCACAAGCCAAGCAAATCATTTGTACTCAAAACTTGTACTCAAATCCATCAATGAGAGGATGGACGACTCTTTCAAAGAAGATGATGTAGAGAAAGAAGTAGCATTCCTTGCAAAGAAGTTTCGAAAATTTCTGAAGATGAAGAACAGGGGAAAGTCCTTTGCCAAAGGAAAATTCTCATCATCTAAAGGTGGTAGAAAGGAGTTCAAGAAGAAAGATGGGAAGGACTCTCAATCCCCCCAAGCAGTTGTGTGCTTTGAATGCAACGACCATGGTCACATTAAGAAAGAATGTCCCTACTACTTGAGAGGGAAAGGTAAGGTGTTTGCCACTACTTTAGCGACTCCGAAATCTCGAATTCAGACACGGAAGAAGGATGCGACAGTGACGAAAACTATAGGGCTTTCATGACAATTACCTCTGTTGAATCTAAGGATGATTTGAGGAACTTAGTAAATGAACTTGGTGAGCATTCAGAAGGTGAGGAAGTTGAAGAATCGGAAGACGAAGATGTATGCCAAACTGAAGGAGAGAGCAATCTTCAAGAAGCATATAATTCTTTGCTAGAAGATTGTGGAAAATATGCCAAGGTTGCAAAACCAAGCTGTGAGAAAGATGAAAAAAAATTGAAGAAGAGCATAAGTGTGCTCTTATGCAACTCAAGGAAGCAAAATGTGAAGTAGAAGGACTGAAGGTTAAGTGTATCTCAACCAAGAAACTTGACAGTGTGTTGTCGTCACAAGAATCTTCACATGACAAGACCGGGTTGGGCTATACTGGAGAAGGAAGCTCCAGCAGCGAACTAAAGAAGGAAGTAAGGTTCGTATCAGCCAAGAGTGTTGAGAAACTTAAAGAAGTGGTGACTGAAACTGAGACCCCTACTGCTGAGAAAAGAACCATTGGTGTAAGACCAAAAGGTAAAGGGAAGTCATTACCCAAAAATCAGAGGAGGCCTCAAGTGAAGCATGTGTGTCATCATTGTGGCGTTCAAGGACACACAAGACCCAACTATTTCAAGCTACATGCACTCAAGAAAGCTAATTCCATGCGTGGCAAAGAAAGCACAAAGAAGAAACGAAAGGGAGAAAATGAAGGACATCTCATTGGAGACGTCATGGAATTGTTGAAGAACATCTCTCTATGCTTTGCTAGCTTCACTCCGAGGTTCGAAAGTTATGTTGATCGTGCATCTCCATCCAAGGCGCTCACCCAAAATACTCGAAAAGTGTAGGTGAAAAAGGGTACTTATGCATGATTTATCTCTTATGTCCATGATTCAATTCTTTCATATTTAGGGTCATAGGTTCATGAATCATGTCATGCAAAATCTTCATATGTCATTGCTTCTGATTAGTAGCATGTTTCTTTTGCTAGTTGTTTTTGTTTTTGTTGATCTTACTTTTCGTGTTATATTTTTTTGAGTGTGTTGAAAAATTCAAAAACTCATAAAAATTGAAAAATCTTCAAAAAGTTTGATCGCTTGTGTTGTGTATATCACATGTGAGTTTGGCCTAGTACTTTCGTACTAATGACGTAGTGCATTTACGAGCTTAGCTTGTTTTGTATGCACATCTATCTTTATGGGACAAATCTGAAATCTATGTGTGATTGTTGTAAATTGATCTTCAAGCTTGTCATGAATGATTAGTCAATAGTTTTTTGGTCTTGATACATGCATAGACTTGTGCCTATATTTTTTCTCATGTTTTTATGTTTTGCTTAAAGAGCTCATCAAATGTCAAATCTCGAAAAGAGATTTTGAGCTGCAAAAACCATTGCACATACTAGTATTTGACTAGGAAAAAGGGAAAACGACTTGTATTGAAATATATGGTGCCTCAAAAAGCCAAAGGCTTACTCACTTACAAAGTTAAAATATCAAAAGTTTAGGTATCGATCTCAAAATGAGATGTACTTTGTTCAAAAATGATCAGATGTTATGTTTTGTAAAGAAGCTAAATGAAAAGCTTCAAAGTTTTGTAATCATTCTTATGAGAGATCATATATGTTCATTTCTATAATTGAGATAGTCCACTTGACTTAGTACTAGTGGTGTATGACTTGATTGAATTGATCATTGAAGCTTTACTTTAGACTAAGGACTATTCCACATTTGATACTCACACACAACACACAAGACTTTGTTCAATGAATGCTTATTTCATTTGTGTGATTGTACATGATCAAATGTGATGTGTATACTTAATTGCTTGTTGGTTAAAGCCAAAAATATTTTTTAGTATTTTTATATGTTTTTGAAAGTGTTTTTATACTTTCGTGCTTTAAGTTTTTTGTTTCAAAATGCATTTTTGTGTTTTCTTCAAAAAACTGGTTCAGAGGCATTTTCGCAAGTATCTTGCAACTTAGAGCTTAGTGTCATCTCCATTATGGCCTGAATCTTGTTTGGGTTGACTTTGATGCCTTTTTGAGACACCATGAACCCTAGGAATTTTCCAGCCGTTGCCCCAAAGGCGCATTTGCTTGGATTGAGCTTCATGTTATAAGAGCGAAGGGTATCAAATGTTGGATAATCAAGTGTTTGTATCGCATATAAAATATACCCAGCGGAAAATTAACGGATCTACTTCATACACAATCGATAACATGGACTATGTAAGTTTTAGAATTTAAGAACAAGAGAGTGTACCTTGGAGCGGGGAATTTCAAAACCGAAGATCAGAAGCATTTGGGAACGCTTTCAATATTCACTCCAATTTCACTAACGTTCAAGATGTGTGGTCTCTCAATCAGTTCCAAAGAGAGAATGTCAAAGTGTCCAACACTTCTTACACCACTTTGCAATAGTGTTCATTTAATTCTCTACAAAAAATTCTGTACGTTTCTCCCTTTGTATCTAACTGATTATCTAATTGGGCTGATTTTTGGGTCTTTCCAATTGCGTTTAAGTGTGTGGCTTAGAGTGGGACCAAAAGGGACCAATAAGACACTAGCTCCAATAGGTCTTGGGCTTTTCTGTTAACTCTTGACAAGTCTAAAGTTACCATTAACTATATTTAATTCCACTATATAAATATAGTTGCACTCTAGGCCTTATTTATAAATTATATCCCAAGGCTTTATTGTACGTGCAACTCCTTTATAAAATATTCGTAGTAATACAAAGTCATGAAAAAAGATTGCCACTTTGTAGATTACTACATCTTTATTCCTTAAGTACCCGGTTTAATCCTTTAAAATTATTCATCATATATTTATGAAATTCAATTCCATAAATATATACTTTATTAACTCTTTAGTAAAGTGGTTAGGTCAAATTCTCTGAATAACTGAACCTATTAAACTTATTTCAATGGAATATTTTATATCTCAGTTAAGAGACTATGAATTCCATCTTGAGAATATATGTTCCATCAACACTAAATATGGTTGCCCCAGATATTGAGGTTTTGACCGTTACTCTAGATTTCACTCCGTAAATATCAAAGCAACCTAGTCCTCATGATCAAGTCCATTATTCTCTCAGGATTAAGAGTTCATGCAAATATAAGTCGTGAGTTTATTATTCATTTGACAATCGTTAGGAGAATAATAAATCTTACACCGGTCCAGTTCAATATATTTTAACTCTTAAAACATATCAACATACCAACTAGAAATCTCTATTTTCATGATCAAGACAAATCATCTTAGTTAATATGTTATAGTCTTCGCAGATGAAATGTCCAATTTCATCACCGACTACGAACTACATTTTGAGTTTACAAGGAACTTGTGATTTACATATTCTATAACTAAATCACATAAATCACATACAATGCATCTCATGGACTACATGATAATGACCTAATATTCATGTTACCATTATTTTAGATAAAAATAAAACAACTTTATTAAACACAACATTAAGTCATACATAATAACATACATAGTATCATAAAATAGGATTTAAGGATACACATCCTAACATTGAAGGTCTCCTTGAGGTCGTCCAGATGGTCGTCCTCCCATCGACTTTTTACTAGTATGTTGTCCACGTAGACTTGGACATTACTCCTAATTTGATGTGCAAACATTTTGTTCATGAGCCTCTGATACGTTGTGCCCGCGTTCTTGAGACTGAGAGACATTACTTTGTAATAGAAAACGCCTTGGCTGGTGACGAATGAAGTTTTCTCCTGATCAGCCTCGTCTAGCTTGATTTGGTTATAACTAGAAAAAGCATCCATGAAGCTCAACAACTGGTGTCTTGTTGTTGAGTCTACCAGGATGTTGACCCACGGGAGTGGGTAGCTATCTTTAGGGCACACCTTGTTTAAGTTCGTGAAGTCTACACACGTCCTCCACTTTCTATTGGCTTTCTTGACCATCACTACATTGGCCAGCCATTCGGGATAGTATACCTCCCAAATGAATTCTAGATCTTGCAATTTGTAGACTTCTTCCACTATATCCCTATCTCGCTCCAGGGCAAACACTCCCTTCTTCTCACAAATAGGGAGAAAAGAGGGTAATACATTTAACTTGTGAACCATGATTGAAGGGTCAATCCCAGGCTTGTCTTCATGGCTCCAAGCAAAGACATCTTGGTTCTCTCTTAGGAATGTCGTGAGTGCTTAGTGAATAGGAGGACTGGAGAAGGTGCCAATCCTGGTCGTTCGCTCAAGTATGGAGTTATCGAGAAGTACCTCTTCCAACCCTCCCATTGGCTCTGTGACCGTCCATTGCTTCTCTATGCTTATAGTCTATAAGTGTTCGTCCATTTCCAACATCACTATGTAGTATTCGTGGGCTGCCACTTGGTCTCCACGTACCTCTCCTACTCCATACTTGGTGGGGAACTTGATCATTAAGTGATAAGTTGAAGTCATGGCCTTCCATGAGTTGAGGGTAGGTCAACCCAATATTTGTAAGCGGATGAACAGTTGACAACAAGGAATGTAACATCCTTAGTAATTTGTTGAGGGTAATCACCGACCATCACAGGCAATATAACTACTTTAAGGGGATACAATTTTGTTCTTTCGAACTGGACGATTGGTGCATTGGTCGGTATGAGCTGTTCCTTCTTGATTCTCATCTGCTGGAATGCCGAGTAATAGAGGATATCAACAGAGCTTCCATTATCAATCAAGACCCAGTGAGTGTTGTAGTCTCCTACCCATATGCTAACAACAAGTGCATCGTCATGGGGGTGGTGGAGGCGTCAAGCATCTACCTCCGAGAATCCAACTATAGGGTTGTCAACCCGTGCCATCTTTGGAACGAAACCCGTCAGCTAGATGTTCTGAACCATCCTAAGGTAGGTTTTGCGAGCTTTCTTAGATGAACCAGATGCTGTCGTGCCTTCTACAATCATCCTTATGTCCCTTAAAGATGGCCTGGGGCGCTCACCTTCCCTACTACTAGACTGTTCCTGCGGCGGGTCTGTCCTTTATTTGCTGATGAATCGTTGCAGTTTTCCCTGTTTGATGAGGGCCTCAATCTATTGCTTGAAGTCATAGCATTCGGATGTGTCGTGACCGCGATCCCGATGAAAATGGAAATACTTGTCTTTGGACCTCTTATTGGGATCTCCCTTCAACTTGCCAGGTCACGCCAAGGTCGTGTTGTCCTTAATCTGCATTAGGACCTGATCGATTGGGGAAATCAGCGGGGTGAAACTCGTAAATCTTCCCTTAGGCAGTTTGGAGTGCCTATCTTCCCGTTGGTCTCTAGTTCTGGTTGTCGTCCGTCCCCTATCATGTCTTGCGTTTTCTTGCCTTTCCCTTTTCTTGGGTTTTTCCTCTCGGGCCAATAGCGCATCTTCTGCGTTCATGTACTTAGTCACCCGATAAAGTACATCTGACATGGTTTTTGGGACGTTTTTGTATAAGGAGAACAAAAACTTCCCCTTTCACAAGCCATTGGTGAAGCAACAAGTATCTTGTCATTGGCCTCATCTATCGAATGGGCTCTGTGTTGAAACGTGCTATATAGGACCTCAGGGTCTTGTCTTCTCATTGCTTAATGCTCATCAGGCACGCAATGGATTTCTTTGAAGGTTCCAACGGAGTTAGGCATCAATCTACTAAACCATATCCTAGTGGGACCTTTCAATGTAGCCAGGAAAGCTTGGCACTTGATCTCATCCGTAACACCCTGTAAGTGAATGAGGATTTTGAACGACTCCAAGTGATCCAAGGGATCCTTGGACTCGTCATAGGCTTCTATCTGTGGCATACGAAACTTTGGTGGAAGGGAGTTCGTCCGGTAGACCAGCTCGTCGAGGTCGTTTGACACTCGTCCCCTGAGAGCGTTCATCATAAAGTCCATTTTTTCCTTCATCATCTGCAGTTTCCATGACAGACGGACGGTTAATGTCCTGTCGCTTTTGTCTACCTAGAGCATTATTGCCCTCTGGTCCTTCTCGATCCCTCATTTCGACGCTGGTACCCTCTTGCTCCTCTCCGTGATGATTGGGCCCAGCATTCCTTTGGTACTGCTCTTCTTCCAGGTCATGGTTTTGCTTAGTAAGGCATTCTACAGCCGTGACTAGAGTCTGTACCTGCCTTTCGAGGGTGTTAGTGCGTTGTTCATCTCCCTGATTGTTGTTGGTTGCCATCGAGCGAGTAAGTATCATACAACTCTTTGCCAAGGAAGTGGTAATATGGCTGTTCTCTTTCCCATAAACAGCGCCAACTGATAATGCCAAAAATTGCTAGTGATTCGCATAGTCTTCACGTGCTTTTAGATTGAACCTGTGAAACAAAAACAAGAGAGACCTTACAAAGAGTATCGGTGTGGTACTGGACAAGTACCCTTCAAAGGTTAAGTTAGAGAGAATTTCTACAACTCTAGAGTACTAGAGCTGGGATAAATTACGCATATCTTGATTTGTGTGGGCTTTGGGGTTTTTGTAGTAGTGCGGAGTTGACCTTAAATTCTTTGTGGATATAGTATTTCCTTATGGAGAAGATCTCCATTAATACTCGTAATTTACGAGATCCTTTCCTTATAGGGCTTCCTTCGATTGTAGTTAGGTGTGGAGTGCAAGATATTTCTATTCTAGGATTCTTGGAGACCACTCATGCCACGAAGGCAACATGTGGGCGCCACGAAGCTGACACGTGGCCTCGAAGGATCCACCCATTGCACCTCCTCTCCATCCATGTCACATGTCTATCTGCTTCAAGGAGTACAACCGTCGTGTCTCTCATCCGTCCAGTTTGTGAGCCCGTTCGCTAGTTTTTAGAATGCCAAGACTATCTCTTTTGGTAACTCCATCACTAATTTCTGCTCTCGTTAGTTATATCCGTCTATTTGGGGATTTTATTTCTATCAATTTATTCATCCCAAAAGTGCATATGATGAATGTCAAATTACCAATGACTAGAATATACTGCAAATTCAGAGATCTATCATGAGGCACACCTGCATCATAGGTTCATATACAATCACCATGTTAAACCATTGACCTCAAAATAAAAAGACAAAGAGAAACTTGATATAAGTGAACCATATCAAGTTTTTCTATATTTTTATATAAAAGCTGTAGTGTAATAATTTTTGTTGCTACATTCCTATTGTGCCACCTCATCCTCCACATCATTAGCCTTTTTCATATTTCTTTTTTAAATTTAGTTTTTTACAATATTAACAATATAAATTTGAGTTTACAAATTCATTTTAGGCAGTTTTAGCTTTACAAATTCATTTTAAGCGGTTTTAACTTTACAAATTCATTTTAAGTGGTTTAAACTTTACATATTCATTTACTTTAATTTTGATGTTATAGCTAAATAATATATTAATGGAAAATCAGAACAAAAGTGTTGGCTACGTATATTCCTCTTGGGCAGTTTTAAATTTATTTATTGATTTGCCCATTTATCTTCCTTTATTTTAGATCTTTTTATTTTCTTCCTATTACTATAAACTAGCTTGTAACTCCATGCGTATGCATGGATACACTTAAAGATATACAATAAGATGCATAATAAAATTCCTATATATATATATATAATTTAAATACTATTGATTGTCCATGTTTATTTATTTATTTATTATTGTGAAGCACACTTATTTTACAATTTATTTATTCTAGACTCTTTGGTTTTTGTACTTAATAACTCATTTGGATGAATATTTATGATGTGATCCCATATTTGATTTTGAAATTAAGAAATAAAACTCTTTGAAAATAAATAATTTATGACACATAGCACAAAATTGAAACTCTAATTTGGAATTATAATTTGAGTTTCTCTCAACTTCACCTATTATTATTATTATTATTATTATTATATAGATTTGCCACTCTCTTCCATTTTATGCATATTTTTCCCATACAAAAAATGTTATCTCTGTCTCTCTCTCAATTTTTTTTCATTTTTTGTTGAATTTTTTATTATTATTATTTTAGTTGCATTTCTACCTTAGATTGATGAATATTTGTGTTTTTTAGAATTCTACTTTTGACTGTTTATAACTGAAAAATGAAATCAATGAAGGATAAAAAAAAAAATTCACGGGTCTTGCTTAATCATTAATGGTAGAAAAGATACAACCTGATAGCTGCCTATAGGAGGATCTTGAACTAGATGTTGTACCCTCATTGTCATATTATTGATGCAAATATTTTTCTTATCATTTTATTTACAACACCAAAAACTTTTAATGAATGGTGTTTGTTGTTGATCTAATTTAGAAAAAAAAAAATCATATTGTAATATGTTATATTTTGTGTTGTTGTCAGGTTTTAGGTTATTCGGAAAATTACATGATTGTTTGAACAAGCTGATGAAGAACAGTTAGTTCAATTGAAGACAATGGACTTTGTGTGATTTTCTTTCACTATTTAAAAATATGCTTTTTGACAAATTAGTAGTAAATTGTTATATATTTTTCATATGATGTTCTTAGATGCTTGAATAATTGTTTTAAGTGTTTATGAATATTATATATTATTCGTCAACTTCCTTATCTTATTAGTGTATTCTTTGATATTTTTAAGGAAACAGATTCAAATTTTTGTTTTAAAATTATTTATTTATCTATTTATTTTTCACATAGGATTAGAAGTTAGATTAGATTATGACAGCATTAACACAATCATTATTTTTTCAAAAAAACTTTCTGTACTTTTTTCTTCCTTTGGATTTGCACTCTTTGTTTTTTTTTTTTAAATGAAGATTTGTTACAATCTTTTATTTTTCCCTTTCTTTTTTATTTTAAATTGTCTTTTTGATGAGTTTTAATAATTTTTCTAAGTTATGTTTCTTTGTGTTTTTGATTGTATAGTAGAAACAATTGGGTTTGAGAAAGTTTGTTTAAAACTAAAAGAATAATTTCCAAATTTTATATACATTTTGATGAAACACAAAATATTATAATTAACTTTGATTAAAAAATTAATATTTTCACTAACTCACTTTTTGAATTCCTAAGAAAATTTGTATTGTTTTGATTTTGGTACGACATAAATTATATATATATATATATATATATATATATATTACATTTGTAATTGTCGTTATAATAAATGAAAATATGATTATGAATTACATTACTATTTATTAAATTATTCCAAATTTAAAAATATATATAATAATGAAAGTATTTTAAAAATATTATCATACATAACGCGAGAGGTCCTCGACTAATTAAATAATAAAAAAATTAATACATCATAATCTATACTACTATTCAAGGGGTGTCTTCTATTTGAAATATGTATTTCGTTAGTTCAAAAATACTCTTAGATTTAAGTAAAGACAAAATTTGGGAACAACTCAGTAAAAATACATTTGCATTTCCCACCTAAAACACTACCTACAAAATATAACCAATCTCCCAATATACCACATCTTTAAAACTATTCTACCTTTTTTTTCCTCAAAAAAGAAATAGCACAAGATAAACAACCCCAGTGCTACAAAATAACCCCACTACACGATAACCTATTTTTCTTTTTCTTTTTTTCCTTCAAACATATTTTGCATGTTTAAAATCTCTTGCATGATTTTCTTTCCTACAAAAAAAAAAGAAAAAAAAAGCTTTTATCCTCTTACCATCATTCCGTGTAGTTTTTATTTATTTATTTTCATGAGATTATTAGATCTCATGTTGCTAAAAGAATATCCAATTATCCACACTCTTTTTCACTTATCTGAGTAATTTTATTAAGTTTTAAAATCCTAAATTTTAGGCTACTTATAAAATCCTTTCTTCTTCTTTTTTTTTTCTCTCTTTCTCACATTTTTTTATGCACGTTCAGTTCTATAAAAAATAAACCCAATTTGTCACTTTGAGTTAAGAGTATTTAAAAAAAAAAACATTATTATTAGCCTGAGCTATTTTTTTAATCCTAATTACAACTTAAAAGAATAACCACCACTCTTCGTCAATTTTCTTTTGCTTCTAATACAAACTTCAGATTCAAAAAATCATTTTCCTAAAGAAAGATTCAAAAAATCAGGGTTAAGACTCAAATGCATATCTTCACCTTTCTTCCTCTCTCAATTAATTTCTTCATGGGGAATTTTAAAGAACAAGATCCATACAACACAATAATTTTTGCAGGCGTTTTTTTTTTTTTTTTTTCATATCATAAATAAAATTGCCACTCTTCATATTATTTTTACTTTTAATTAGTTACTTCAACCATTGTTACTATTGTTGCTATATGTCTATTATTTATCACATTTAACTCTCAACTAACTTTTATTTTGCCTTATTTTTGTGGTCCGTTTGAGTGAGCCTGTGATCATCTTAAACACATCCTACCAACTAGCAAGTACCGCTGGCTTTATTTCACGTTTGTTTAATTATCTATTTTCTTATCTTTAATTGATTTTATTTAATGGGAGAACTAGAAATTTGGCTTGCAATAAGGATTTTTTAAAATTTCTTGGAAAGTATGTATTTCTTTTCGCATAATTAATATGCTCTTTTGTGTGTGTGTGAAAAAAATATGTTAAATATACACAAACTATGGAGAAAATGGACATTTGCCCCTTTTGCCAAAACTTTTCAGCAATATGTCTCATATCTAAAACTACTTAAAGAAATGCTCATGTTTTGAAACTCGATTTTCGAACAATTGAGTTATAGTGAATTGAAAATTAAAAAAAAAAAATTCTGGAATTCGAGTTCGTGGAAGTACTCGAGTTCCTTAAAAAAATTCAAGTGGAACTTGAGTGCTTTACACGGAACTAAATCGAGTTCCCAAAAAAAAAAAAATTCTAAGTCCACGTTCGCTATAGCTCGATGTTTCAAAAATCGAGTCATACATTTGAAACTTGATTTTAAAAAATTGAGTTTCAAAATAGGAACATTTCTCTAATTAGTTTTAGAAATGAGGCATTTTGTTGGATATTTAAAAAAAAAAAAAAGGACAAAAGCCCATTTTGGCCCACAAACTTTAATTACACTCTCTCACCAAGCTCTAACACGTTACTTAACCCAAAGTATCACAACAAAAAAGCCTTCCTTAAAATATTAATTGTCAATTTGTTACACATTTGATTTTAGTTTGAAACATTTTTCCCTTTTGGTTATCATCCCTCCCGTGGTAGAGATATGGCTTTACACAAAAAGAACCAAAAGTTGGTTAAACAAAAACTCTAAAAAAGATAAGTACCAAAATTTCGACATCACGAACTGCTAAACATTTATACATTTTAATTACACACTCTCTCTAAACTCAAATACATTACTTAACCCAAAATACTATAACAAAGGAGCCTTCTTTTGTATATTAATTATCAATTTGTCACATATATTTGATTTTAGTTGAAACATTTTTCCCTTTTAGTTATCATCCCTCCGGCGGTAGAGAGAGTTCATAAAGAACTCAACCAAGGTTAAACAAAAATTCTAAAAAAGATTTTGCCGAATATTTTTAAAACAGTAAAAGTCTCCCTTTTTTTTTTTTTTTTTTTTAAATAACAATATTTAGCAAAACCCCTGCCCCATGCAGTATTTCATCATCTAAGTACCAAAAATCCAATCAAATGATTACAATTGCCCAAAATTATACAAGTGACGAAGCAAAGATAAGTTGTCTCATTGGACAATTTTATTTGTTTTTAAACATATTACATTACACAGTTTCATACATAAACATAGGAAACCATATCAGTCTAGGCATCAACAAAGGGGTAAAGTTCATATCTAACGTTACAACTGCCACCAACAACTCGCCCACCTCGTTTTCCATCGCAACAGTTGGGAAGTTCACTAATCGCAGTATCAAGACACTTCTTACAATCAAGACCTGAAAGGTCCCTGGTGCATTGAGCCAAACCATATAGTTTGCTTGATGAATCAAGCTTTAGGTCCCCGGTAGCATAGAATTTTGGATTGGCATAAGCTTTATTAGATAACCTGCTTAACAAATCCTTAACTTTTGGATTGAATGAAGTGGGATTTTCTACATCTTGGACGTTCCACATGTAGAACTTGTTTTTGTTATCGATTTCTCCAAAGAAATCAATGTTCGAGTACTTCAAAAGACAGTTATCATACCAAATTATCGCTCCTTTTTTATAAGGACAACGATTACCAAGCTCTTTGCCTGCATCAATGACACAGGTCGTACAGTTTGTTTTTGAGACATCACCCCGGCATAGGGCTAAACCATTTGCTTGATCTTGGCCTTGCCCAGTCGAGCTGAGACCAAACCCTTTTGAAGGAACTTTGGTGGACAAAAGATTGAGCAAGCCATTCAAGTTTGTACCATAACGGCTAGTGGCAGTGTAGCTTTCTTGGCTAAAACAAAAATGGTATAATGGGTCAGCACAATTGACTGCATGGAGGGAAAGGCTGAGTAATAGAAAGCTGACAGAAATATATTTTGAGCTCAACATGTTGAATGAAATTGAAGGTTGGTTTTGTGGGTGTGTAATTATCTACAAGAACTCTATAAATAGACGAGACTTTTCAAGTTTTGGCCAAGCATGGAGTAGAAAATGCTGACTTTATTCTTAGTGGCAACCTCATCTCAGTCCTAATCCTTTTGATTAGTAAACCTCTCGTACAAAATCGCACTCAGACTTTGAACGTGCTGGAGAGTGGAGTCAGTAATCTTGCACAAGATCTTTTGGTGGCGCTTTTATATTAATTAACTCATGAAAGTTCTAAGGAAACTAGAAACCAACTCAAATTCGTGAGGGATCAATGCAGGGGCGGCTGCACTTGTAATTCAGGGGGTTCAAATGAACCCCTGACTTGAAAAACCCTGACTTGAAAGAAAAAATATTTATATAGAAAATATTTTTTTATTAATTTAATTACCCTTAAATTAATGGGATTAAAGTCATATGTTGAAAAATGTCACTTGCTCATGGTTTTGCACGTGCTCAAATTAATTTTGAAAACCATGAGCAGTGGATAACCTTATTGACTCCACTGCCCAGTGTTTTAAAAATTGGTCTGTTAAAAAATATAAATTATTACCTAAAAAATGAAATAAGACAAGAAAATGTCGAATAGAAGTGGAATATGGATACGGGTGAAAACATGGATAGTCATGGTGCTATTTGATAAAAATAAATAAATGTAATATATATATATATATATATATATATATATATATATATATATATATATATATAGTTAGTGTGCATTTGAATGTGGATTAAAATTATAAATTATTTTACTATTCAGTTTATTTTTTCTACTATTCATAGTGTATGTGGGTTTTTTCATGCACGCTAAACACGTGCTAATTTAACTGAACAAAGTCTGAGCTTTAGCCGAAGGAATCATGGGATGGATTGGGCCTGGCCTTCCACAAAATAGCTAAGCTTATCCTTCTACCCCGTCTACCCGCAAACATTAAATCCAAATCCACAAGACAACCAAATGCAAGTTAGTTGACATACAGGTTAATATATCGGTCTACATGAAGAAATATGCTTTTAAGAAAGTAAATTGGGCACGAGGTTTGTAGATCCTTACTCTCATAACCTTGCATTTCAACTCGAAGGTATACAGAACTGTGAGGTTTGGAACTCCAATAAAAAAGTGCCTTTGCTTGAACCAATATTAATATGAAGATTCAGGTAAGGAAGGCTTTAAGGGAGAGAAGAAAACTTCTTAATGATGCATGTGGTTACCATGTCCACAAAAAGGTGGACTTGATACCATATTAGAAATATTGAATGACTAGTATTGTATTTCTCAAGTAATAAAATATACAGCAGCGCCTTTATATAGGAGGCAATAATGTGCAATACAAATATGTGAGCTATATAATTTTGTATGATGTGCAAGACAATGTAAAGTGAACCTAAAATCCACTGCCTATTATGCTATGTGCTATGGTTGTTTGGAAATAGGAGAAAAAAGATAAATAAAAGTAATAACAGAACAAACTCTAGGCTTCCCCGCCTAGTACTAGCCTGCAAACCTGCATCGCCACCAAATAGAGAAAACATGGGAGAAGACATTCTCAACTCATAATAATTAATCTTATGATGCAGGGAACCAAGATTTTATGTTTTAATTTGTAATGAATTTTGTTTTTGAATTTAGTTATTAATGTTGATAAATTTGATTTGATACTTTCCATATTAGTATAATCCTTAAAACTATTTAACTAGCATTCCAGTAATGGTAAAGACAGTTGAATTTGAATACGATTAATTCTTATGAGTTGAGAAATGTTTCCTTTTTATTTCTCTATTTGGTGGTGATGCCTAGGATTTGCAAGTAGTTCTAGGTGGTGATGCTTAGGATTTGTTCTGTTGTCACTTTTATTTCTCTTTTATCTCCTATATCCTACTTGTGCTGCATCATAAGGTCTGGTGTAATAGCAAAAGGGAACTTTAAGAATATAATTAAGAACAGTTTGATCTTCTGCAGATGGGTATTCCATTATCAACTGTTAAATCTCAAGTAAAATGATTTTTATAGATGTCGTCTGGCTAATGATAATAATTGATTTGTTTCCTTTACATAGGCTTAAACAGTGTTAACAAAAGGTTGATGTAAGCCTATGTGTAGTTTGCTTTGGTGATTTTTTTTTTGGCTGTTTAGTTTGATTTTCTACGTGGTTAGTATTGTTGGATTACTGTGCATTTGTAAACTTTTCCATTTGTTAACAAAATTCTAATCCATAAGAGACAACTCACATCTCATTGAGTTGGTTGATTGTGATTAATGCAATATCATGTTACTTTCACTGGTAGCACAAACATTATTTTTATTGTTCATCAATTATAGTTTATCTTCTCCACCGTTATAAAAATGTGGTGTCATTTGGTTTATTGTATTTTCTTTTGCATTTCCTGAAGCACTTTTTTTTCCTTGGAGCAATATGTCAAGTACTTACTTAGGGCCATCCAAAAATAGTAGTGAAAACATAAATCAGCAGCCGAGAAGGGGTATAGAAGATATGCTAGTAAATCTTATGGAAACTATTTATAATGTTGGAGATGATATTGAATGGGTTAACTTTATAAATTGGAGTCTATGCCTTGTGAATTAATTTGTTGAGAAACTTTGAAAGTGGAATATATTATCGATGAGGTTAAATACTAGGTTTGCCTAATTAAGTGCTTATTTGGCAATTCCAAAATTTTAGCTAGATACAATTTCAAGCTTTATGTTTATTCTGATAGGTTTGCTTGATATTGTTTAGGTTTTAGCTAATCTCCTTGCCCTTGGAGCTTGGAGAACTGGGATTTTGCGGGTTGCGAGGTAAGTAGCTTTTCAATGGGATTTTGGAAAATAACCATGTTGAATAAATGATGCTTTTCTTTTTGGGTCAGACACTTTTCTGAAAAATTTTCTATAAAACTCCGTTTTCTTAAAAAGTGTTGTGTTGTGACCTTTGTATATATGATTATATATGAAAGTGCATCATATTTGGTATTGTATTTGGGAAAATGCATGATTTTTTGACATGGAAAAATGAGCATCTTTTATTTAATCTTTGATAAGGAAATCATGGATTTTATGGTATATTTTAAAAAATTGAAGATGCTTATCTTGTCTTGTTATTTGGGAAATTGATAGAAATTTTTTTTGACAAGAATGAAGTTGAAAACGTTAAAAACTTTGTGGAAGTTAGATTATTTAAGATTTTTATAAAATTACCTGGATATAAACTATGCATTTGAAAGTACATGTATACTTGTGATCTTTATGTTGTTTTAACCTTATGCCATGTTTGATTTCCTGGTGATTACCTCATTTGGTTTTCGTAGTCTTTGTGACAACGAAATCAAATCCAGGTCAATGTCCTTCTACTTTGAATGACGCGTTCTTCCCTGCTGCCTATAGGGGGAAAATGTTCTTTAATTGTGCATTGGTGAAGTTGCTGCCAATGGGGCCAAAAGACCGCATGCAAAAGAGGTCCTATTTAATGCGCTTTCCTTGCTGCCCATGCAGGGAGAGAGAAACCTTGAGGGTATGGGTGAGGCTGTTGCATATTGGACCAAGAGACTGCATATTAGAGAGGACAATACCATGCCAGTTGTGAATGGGTGGATCTCCTGATCAGTCTATATGGAAGTGTGGTATATTTGTGATAAATTACCGTATGTTAGATTTTATGGCTTTGGAATTATATTACTAGTGCTCACAAATTATAGTATATAGTTTCAAGGTATTTACTTTGAGAAACTTTGTGTTTTATAATTCAATCATTCTTGTCATATTATTATTATTTGGCGGATGCAATCTGGCGCATTGCGGGATCCGAAAAACTAGATAAGACACGGTTCCGAGAAGCCTTGTTGGAGTAGGAGTTTTAAGGGCTTATGTGCATTGGGTAGACTAGACTTGGAGGGTCTTTTGCTATTCGTGTATCCCAACTTATTGTCTAGTAGATCAATTTACCGCTTGGAGGGCGGCGGAGAGGTTTTTTGTTGAGTTCTTCGGTTTCCTCTTTGATAACCCATCGGCATGTTATCTTGTATTTGCATCTCTCTTCCCTGCTCTTTTAGCTTTCATTTTACTGCTGTGTATTAGTGAATATGGCTTAGAGTAGTGGTTTTCTTTGTTCACTCGCATTTACTCTATTCTGCACTTAGTTTAAGTTAGAGTAAAATCAACCGAGCTATAATTTTTTAATTTGGGGTCTAAACAGCTCTTGTGTTTTTAATACAATTTCGAGCTTTCAATTAGTATCAGAGCGGGTGCACTTGCTGTGGTTTCATTACCTAAGTGCGATCCAAAACCTCTTTTGTGATGGATCGATCACAATCTCTAAATGCTCCACCATTATTTGATGGAAGCAACTATGCTTTTTGGAAAGTTCGCATGAGGGCATCTCTTATTCAATAGATGAGTCCGTATGGGATTCCGTTGAGAATGAGTATGTTAGACCCACAATATCCAAGTCTGAATGGGACAAGGCAGCTCTTGCATTAGCAAATGCCAATAACAAAGCAATTAATGCAATTTTTTGTGGTGTGTCTACTGCTGAATTTCACAAGATATCACATGTGAAGACTGCTAAGGAAGCTTGGATGATTCTTGAGACTACCTATAAAGGTACCAAGAAGGTCAAGGATACAAAACTTCAAATGCTTACCACTCGATTTGAAGAGCTTAAGATGATTAACGATGAGTCATTTGATTCATTCTATAGGAAGCTCAATAAAATTGTGATTGGCAAGCTCAATCTTGGTGAAAAGATTGAGGATGCTAAGGTGGTGAGAAAGATCTTGAGGTTCGTACCAGAGAGTTATCGTGCAAAGGTTATTGCTATAGAAGAAAGCAAAGATTTGGATGAGATTAAGATTCAAGAGTTAATTGGATCTCTCCAAACATATGAACTCGAACTGCCTTCTCACAAGCCAAGCAAATCGCTTGTACTCAAAACTTGTACTCAAAACCATCAATGAGAGGATGGACGACTCTTTCGAGGAAGATGATGTAGAGAAAGAACTAGCATTCCTTGTAAAGAAGTTTCGAAAATTTCTGAAGATGAAGAACAGTGGAAAGTCCTTTGCCAAAGGAAAGTTCTCATCATCTAAATGTGGTAGAAAGGAGTTCAAAAAGAAAGATGGGAAAGACTCTCAATCCCCCCAAGCAGTTGTGTGCTTTATATGCAACGACCATGGTCACATTAAGAAAGAATGTCCCAACTACTTGAGAGGGAAAGGTGACGTGTTTGCCACTACTTTAGCGACTCCGAAAACTCAAATTCAAACACGGAAGAAGAATGCCACAGTGACGAAAACTATAGGGCTTTCATGACAATTACCTCTGTTGAATCTAAGGATGATTTGAGGAACTTGGTAAATGAACTTGGTGAGCATTCAGAAGGTGAGGAAGTTGAAGAATCGGAAGACGAAGATGTATGCCAAATTGAAGGAGAGAGCAATCTTCAAGAAGCATATAATTCTTTGCTAGAAGATTGTGGAAAATATGCCAAGGTTGCAAAACCATGCTGTGAGAAAGATGAAAAAAATTGAAGAAGAGCATAAGTGTAGTCTTATGCAACTCAAGGAAGCAAAATGTGAAGTAGAAGGACTCAAGGTTAAGCGTATCTCAACCAAGAAACTTGACAGTGTGTTATCATCACAAAAATCTTCACATGACAAGACCGGGTTGGGCTATACCGGAGAAGGAAGCTCCAGCAGGGAACTAAAGAAGGAAGTGAGGTTCGTATCAGTTAAGAGTGTTGAGAAACTTAAAGAAGTGGTGATTGAAACTAAGACCCCTACTGCTGAGAAAAGAACCATTGGTGTAAGACCAAAAGGTAAAGGGAAGTCATTACCCAAAAATCAGAGGAGGCCTCAAGTGAAGCATGTGTGTCATCATTGTGGCGTTCAAGGGCACACAAGACCCAACTGTTTCAAGCTACATGCACTCAAGAAAGCTAATTCCATGCGTGGCCAAGAAAGCACAAAGAAGAAACCAAAGGGAGAAAACGAAGGACATCTCATTGGAGACGTCATGGAAATGTTGAAGAACATCTCTCTATGCTTTGCTAGCTTCACTCCGAGGTTCGAAAGTTATGTTGATCGTGCATCTCCATCCAAGGCTCTCACCCAAAATACTCGAAAAGTGTAGGTGAAAAAGGGTAGGTGAAAAAGGGTACTTATGCATGATTTATCTCCTATGTCCATGATTCAATTCTTTCATATTTAGGGTCATAGGTTCATGAATCATGTCATGCAAAATCTTCATATGTCATTGCTTCCGATTAGTAGCATGTTTCTTTTGCTAGTTGTTTTTGTTTTTGTTCATCTTACTTTTCGTGTTATATTTTTTTGAGTGTGTTGAAAAATTCAAAAGCTCATAAAAATTGAAAAATCTTCAAAAAGTTTGATCGCTTGTGTTGTGTATATCACATGTGAGTTTGGCCTAGTACTTTCGTACTAATGATGTAGTGCATTTACGAGCTTAGCTTGTTTTGTATGCACATCTATCTTTGTGGGACAAATCTGAAATATATGTGTGATTGTTGTAAATTGATTTTCAAGCTTGTCATGAATGATTAGTCAATAGTTTTTTGGTCTTGATACATGCATAGACTTGTGCCTATATTTTTTCCTATGTTTTTATGTTTTTGCTTAAAGAGCTCATCAAATGTCAAATCTCGAAAAGAGATTTTGAGCTGCAAAAACCATCGCACATACTAGTATTTGACTAGGAAAAAGGGAAAACGACTTGTATTGAAATATATGGTGCCTCAAAAAGCCAAAGACTTACTCACTTACAAAGTTAAAATATCAAAAGTTCAGGTATCGATCTTAAAATGAGATGTACTTTGTTCAAAAATGATCATATGTTAATTTTTGTAAAGAAGCTAAATGAAAAGCTTCAAAGTTTTGTAATCATTCTTGTAGAGATCATATATGTTCATTTCTATAATTGAGATAGTCCACTTGACTTAGTACTAGTGGTGTATAACTTGATTGAATTAATCATTGAAGCTTTACTCTAGACTAAGGACTATTCCACATTTGATACTCACACACAACACATAAGACTTTGTTCAATGAATGCTTATTTCATTTGTGTGATTGTACATGATCAAATGTGATGTGTATACTCAATTGCTTGTCGGTCAAAGCCAAAAATATTTTTTAGTATTTTTATATGTTTTTGAAAGTGTTTTTATACTTTCGTGCTTTAAGTTTTGTGGTCTCTCAATCAGTTCCAAAGAGAGAATGTCAAAGTGTCTAACACTTCTTACACCACTTTGCAATAGTGTTCATTTAATTCTCTACAGAAAATTCTGTATGTTTCTCCCTTTGTATCTAACTGATTATCTAATTGGGCTGATCTTTTGGGTCTTTCCAATTGGGCTTAAGTGTGTGGCTTGGAGTGGGACCAAAAGGGACCAATAAGACACTAGCTCCAATGAGTCTAGCTCCAATGGGTCTTGGACTTTTCTGTTAACTCTTGACAAGTCTAAAATTACCATTAACTATATTTAATTCCACTATATAATTATAGTTGCACTGTAGGCCTTATTTATAAATTATATCCCAAGGCTTTATTGTACATGCAACTCCTTCATAAAATATTCGTAGTAATACAAAGTCATGAAAAAAGACTGCCACTTTGTAGATTACTACATCTTTATTCCTTAAGTACCCGGTTTAATCCTTTAAAATTATTCATCATATATTTATGAAATTCAATTCCATAAATATATACTTTATTAACTCCTTACTAAAGTGGTTAGGTCAAACTCTCTGAATAATTGAACCCATTAAACTTATTTCAATGGAATGTTTTATATCTCAGTTAAGAGACTATGAATTTTATCTTGAGAATATATGTTCCATCAACACTAAATGTGGTTGCCCAACATATTGAGGTTTTGACCGTTACTCTAGATCTCACTCCTGAAATATCAAAGCAACCTAGTTCTCATGATCAAGTCCATTATTTTCTCAGGATTAAGAGTTCATGCAAATATAAGTCGTGAGTTTGTTATTCATTTGACAATCGTTAGGAGAATAATAAATCTCACACCGGTCCAGTTCAATATATTTTAACTCTTAAAACATGTCAACATATCGACTAGAAATCTCTATTTTTATGATCAAGACAAATCATCTTAGTTAATATGTTATAGTCTTCGCAGATGAAATGTCCAATTTCATCACCGACTACGAACTACATTTTGAGTTTACAAGGAACTTGTGATTTATATATTCTATGACTAAATCACATAAATCACATACAATGCATCTCATGGACTACATGATAATGACCTAATATTCATGTTACCATTATTTTAGATAAAAATAAAACAACTTTATTAAACACAACATTAAGTCATACATAATAACATACATAGTATCATAAAATAGGATTTAAGGATACACATCCTAACATTGAAGGTCTCCTTGAGGTCGTCCAGATGGTCGTCCTCCCATCGACTTTTTACTAGTATGTTGTTCACGTAGACTTGGACATTCCTCCTAATTTGATGTGCAAACATTTTTTTCATGAGCCTCTGATACGTTGCGCCCGCGTTCTTGAGACTAAGAGACGTTACTTTGTAATAGAAAAGGCCTTGGCTGGTGACGAATAAAGTTTTCTCCTGATCAGCCTTGTCCAGCTTGATTTGGTTATAACTAGAAAAAGCATCCATGAAGCTCAACAACTGGTGTCTTGTTGTTGAGTCTACCAGGATGTTGACCCGCGGGAGTGGGTAGCTATCTTTGGGGCACACCTTGTTTAAGTTCGTGAAGTCTACACACGTCCTCCACTTTCTATTGGCTTTCTTAACCATCACTACATTGGCCAGCCATTCGGGATAGTATACCTCCCAAATGAATTCTAGATCTTGCAATTTGCAGACTTCTTCCACTATATCCCTATCTCGCTCCTGGGCAAACACTCCCTTCTTCTGACAAATAGGGAGAAAAGAGGGTAATACATTCAACTTGTGAACCATGATTGAAGGGTCAATCCCAGGCTTGTCTTCGTGGCTCCGAGCAAAGACATCCTGGTTCTCTCTTAGGAATGTCGTGAGTGCTGAGTGAATAGGAGGACTAGAAAAGGTGCCAATCCTGGTCGTTCGCTCAAGTATGGAGTTATCGAGAAGTACCTCTTCCAACCCTCCCATTGGCTCTGTGACCGTCCATTGCTCCTCTATGCTTATAGTCTATAAGTGTTCGTCCATTTCCAACATCACTATGTAGTATTCGTGGGCTGCCACTTGGTTTCCACGTACCTCTCCTACTCCATACTTGGTGGGGAACTTGATCATTAAGTGATAAGTTGAAGTCATGGCCTTCCACGAGTTGAGGGTAGGTCAACCCAATATTTGTAAGCTGATGAATAGTTGACAACAAGGAATGTAACATCCTTAGTAATTTGTTGAGGGTAATCACCGACCATCACAGGAAATATAACTACTTTGAGGGGATACAATTTTGTTCTTTCAAACTGGACGATTGGAGCATTGGTCGGTATGAGCTGCTCCTTCTTGATTCTCATCTGCTGGAATGCTGAGTAATAGAGGATATCAACAGAGCTTCCATTATCAATCAAGACCCGGTGAATGTTGTAGTCTCCTACCCATATGCTAACAACAAGTGCATCGTCATGGGGGTGGTGGAGGCGTCAAGCATTTACCTCCGAGAATCCAACTATGGGGTTGTCAACCCGTGCCATCTTTAGAACGAAACCCGTCAGCTAGATGTTCTGAACCATCCTAAGGTAGGTTTTGCGAGCTTTCTTAGATGAACCAACTGCTGTCGTGCCTCCTACAATCATCCTTATGTCCCTTAAAGATGGCCTGGGGCGCTCGCCTTCCCTACTACTAGCCTGTTCCTGCGGCGGGTCTGTCCTTTATTTTACGTTTGTTTAATTATCTATTTTCTTATCTTTAATTGATTTTTATTTAATGGGAGAACTAGAAATTTGGCTTGCAATAAGGATTTTTTAAAATTTCTTGGAAGGTATGTATTTCTTTGCGCATAATTAATATGCTTTTTTGTGTGTGTGAAAAAAATATGTTAAATATACACAAACTATGGAGAAAATGGGCATTTGCCCCTTTTGCCAAAATTTTTCAGCAAAATGTCTCATATCTAAAACTACTTAAAGAAATGCTCATGTTTTGAAACTCGATTTTCGAACAATTGAGTTATAGCGAATTGAAAATTAAAAAAAAAAATTATGGAATTCGAGTTTGTGGAAGTACTCGAGTTCCTTAAAAAATTTCAAGTGGAACTCGAGTGCTTTACACGGAACTAAATCGAGTTCCCAAAAAAAAAAAAATTCTAAATCCACGTTCGCTATAGCTCGACGATTCAAAAGTCGAGTTATACATTTAAAACTCGATTTTTAAAAAATTGAGTTTCAAAATAGGGACATTTCTTTAATTAGTTTTAGAAATGAGGCATTTTACTGGATATTTAAAAAATAGAAAAAGGGCAAAAGCCCATGTTGGCCCACAAACTTTAATTACACTCTCTCACCAAGCTCTAACACGTTACTTAACCCAAAGTATCACAACAAAAAAGCCTTCTTTAAAATATTAATTGTCAATTTGTTACACATTTGATTTTAGTTTGAAACATTTTCCCTTTTGGTTATCATCCCTCCCGTGGTAGAGATATGGCTTTACACAAAAAGAACCAACAATGGTTAAACAAAAATTCTAAAAAAGATAAGTACCAAAATTTCGACATCACGAACTGCTAAACATTTATACATTTTAATTACACTCTCTCTCTAAACTCAAATACATTACTTAACCCAAAATACCATAACAAAGGAACCTTCTTTTGTATATTAATTATCAATTTGTCACATATATTCGATTTTAGTTGAAACATTTTTCCCTTTTAGTTATCATCCCTCCGGCGGTAGAGAGAGTTCATAAAGAACTCAACCAAGGTTAAACAAAAATTCTAAAAAAAATTTTGCCGAATATTTTTAAAACAGTAAAAGTCTCCCATTTTTTTTTTTTAAATAACAATATTTAGCAAAACCCCTGCCCCATGCAGTATTTCATCATCTAAGTACCAAAAATCCAATCAAATGATTACAATTGGCCAAAATTATACAAGTGACGAAGCAAAGATAAGTTGTCTCATTGGACAATTTTATTTGCTTTTAAACATATTACATTACACAGTTCCATACATAAACATAGGAAACCATATCAGTCTAGGCATCAACAAAGGGGTAAAGTTCATATCTAACGTTACAACTGCCACCAACAACTCGCCCACCTCGTTTTCCATCGCAACAGTTGGGAAGTTCACTAATCGCAGTATCAAGACACTTCTTACAATCAAGACCTGAAAGGTCCCTGGTGCATTGAGCCAAACCATATAGTTTGCTTGATGAATCAAGCTTTAGGTCCCCTGTAGCATAGAATTTTGGATTGGCATAAGCTTTATTAGATAACCTGCTTAACAAATCCTTAACTTTTGGATTGAATGAAGTGGGATTTTCTACATCTTGGACGTTCCACATGTAGAACTTGTTTTTGTTATCGATTTCTCCAAAGAAATCAATGTTCGAGTACTTCAAAAGACAGTTATCATACCAAATTATCGCTCCTTTTTTATAAGGACAACGATTACCAAGCTCTTTGCCTGCATCAATGACACAGGTCGTACAGTTTGTTTTTGAGACATCACCCCGGCATAGGGCTAAACCATTTGCTCGATCTTGGCCTTGCCCAGTCGAGCTGAGACCAAACCCTTTTGAAGGAACTTTGGTGGACAAAAGATTGAGCAAGCCATTCAAGTTTGTACCATAACGGCTAGTGGCAGTGTAGCTTTCTTGGCTAAAACAAAAATGGTATAATGGGTCAGCACAATTGACTGCATGGAGGGAGAGGCTGAGTAATAGAAAGCTGACAGAAAGATATTTTGAGCACAACATGTTGAATGAAATTGAAGGTTGGTTTTGTGGGTGTGTAATTCTCTCCAAGAACTCTATAAATATTCGAGACATTTCAAGTTTTGGCCAAGTATGGAGTTGAAAATGCTGACTTTATTCTTAGTGGCAACCTCATCTCAGTCCTAATCCTTTTGATTAATAAACCTCTCAAAATCGCACTCAGACTTTGAACGTGCTGGAGAGTGGAGTCAGTAATCTTGCACAAAATTTTTGGGGGCGCTTTTATATTAATTAACTCATGAAAGTTCTAAGGAAATTAGAAACCAACTCAAATTCGTGAGGGATCAATCATATCAATGGGATTAGTGTAATATGTTGAAAAATGTCACTTGCTCACGGTTTTGCATGTGCTCAGAATTAATTTTGAAAAACATGAGCAGTGGATAGCCTTATTGACTCCACTGCTCAGTGTTTTGAAAATTGGTTTGTTAAAAAATATAAATTATTACCTAAAAAATGAAATTAGGCAAAAAAGTGTCGAATAGACGTGGAATATGGATATGGATGAAAACATATATATTTGATAAAAATAAATAAATAAAATAAAGAGGTGCTAAAATAACTGGACAAAGTATGGGCTTTTTCGGAGGAATTCTCCGATGAATTGGGCCTGGCCTTCCACAAAATAACAAAGTTTATCCTTTCTAGCTCGTCTACATGAAGAAATATGGTTTTAAGTAAGTAAATTGGGCCACAAGGTTGTAGACCCTCACTCTCATAGCTTTGCATTTCAACCCGAAGGTATGCAAAATTGTGAGGTTTGTAACTTTAATAAAAAAGTACCTTCGCAGCTTTGCTTGAACCAATCTTAATATGAAGATTCAGGTAAGGAAGGCTCTAAGGGAGAAAAGAAAACTTCTTAGCGATGCATGTGGTTACCATGCCCATAGAAAGATGGCTCTGATACCATATTAGAAATATTCGATGAATAGAATTGTATTTCTCAAGTAATAAATTATATAGCAGTGCTTTTATATAAGAGACAGTAATGCATAGTACAAATATGTAAGCTATACAAGTATGTGTGATGTTCAAGACAATGTACAGTGGACCTAAAACCCATTGCCTATTATGCTATGTGCTATGGTCATGTGGAAATATGAGATTAAAGAGAAATAAAAGTAACAACGGAACAAACCCTAGGCTTCACCACCTAGAACCTGCTTGCAAACTTGCATCACCACTTAAGGGCATTAGGCATCACCACCAAACAGAGAAAACATGGGAGAAGACATTCTCAACTCATAAGAATTAATCTCATGATGCAGGTAATGAAGATTTTATGTTTTAATGTGTAATTAATTTTGTTTTAGAACTTGAATTTTGAATTTGGTTATTAATGTTGATAAGTTTTAGGGATTTGATTAGATATTTTCAAGTATAATCCCTAAAATTATTTAACTAACATTCCAGTAATGGTAAAGACAAATGAATTTAAATAAGATTAATTCTTATGCGTTGAGAAATGTTTCCTCTTTGATTTCTCTATTTGGTGGTGATGCCAAACTCCCTTAGGTGGTGATGCCTAGGGTCTGTAAGCAATTTTAGGTGGTGAAGATTAGGATTTGTTCTGTTGTTATTTTTATTTGTCTTTTATCTCCTATTTCCTACTTGTGCTACATCATAAGGTCTGGTGCAACAACAAAAGGGAACTATAAGAATATAATTAAGAACAGTTTGATCTTTTGCAAATGGGTATTCCTCTATCAACTGTTAAAGCTCCAGTAAAATGATTTTTATATATGTTGTCGGGCTAATGATAATAATTAATGATTTGTTTGATAGGCAACTCAGGTGCCTATCAAACATTGCTGGCTTAATCCAGCCCTTTTGTGAACTCCCTATTTTGGTATAAAAAAAACGTTGTTAACAAAAGGTTGCTGTAAGCCTGTGTAGTTTGCTTTGGTGCTTTTGTTTTTTTGGTTGTTTAGTTTGATTTTTTGTGTGGTTAGTAGTGTTGGTTTGCTTTGCGTTTGTAAACTTTTCAGTTTGTTAACAAAATTATGATTCATAATATATATATATATATATATATATATATATATATATATATATATATATATATTTATATATATATATCATCATCATCATCATCATCATCACAACATTGAGAATTTTACATTCAAATACATATTTATTCATTCTATAACGCTAGAGACAACAAATTTCACATTTAATTGAGGTGGCTGATTGTGATTTGTTAGATTCTAAAAGTGTAGAACAATTGGCAAACAGTGAACACAAACTTATCTAAATATAAATTTCTAAGTCTATGGGTTTGATTAGACAATGCTCAAGGTGTTACTAGTTAGAATACAAGAACATTCAAGCTGTAGAAAGAAGAATTTCAATTTTTGAAGAGTTTGACTAATCAAGAAACAAGTTCAACCGATCGAAAGATGGGTTCTGCAGAATTTAATTTCGGCCCAATAGCTGCTTAAGCCCATTAAGTGATTAAAGTTTCAGATCTAATTCTTCTAGTATATAAAGAAAACCCTAAGGCACATTTTGGAGAGATTTTGGAAGTGCTCTTGTAAGATCAAAAAGGAATTGTGCTTTCTCCTTTCAAAGTTACTACTAGAATTTCATCTACACATTAATAGAACTGGTGGAGATAAGTTGTTGCATACAAGATCAACAACTGCTAATGATCTAAAACCTGTGAGTGGAATCTCAAAGTCACAAATGTGGGTGTTTGTGCACAACAAATTCAGATAGAAGAGTCCGTAGATTTGGAGCTACATGTGGTTGTGTGAGTAAGTACTACAAGAGGTAACTTTAGATTTAGGGAAAACTTCCATTCTATCGTAAACTTCCATTCTATCATAGTGAACTTTTTTTGTTTTGAGGATAGTTAGGTTGTCACATCCCAGTCAATCAGACAAGGAAATTAAAAAAAAAAAGAAAAAAAAAAGAAAAAAAAAAGAAAAAGAAAGAAATGTTAGTTTTTTGTGGTCCACATGTGCCCCCACCTAACCCCACTCCCCACCACTCATTTTTCTCTTATCTTTTCTCTCTTTTGGCTGGCTTTCTCTCTTTTCTTCTTTTATTTTCTTTCTATTCTCTTTACTTAAACACACACACACACACACACACACACTCCCTCAAGCTCACCCGCCAGCCTCCACTCCAAACCACACCATCTCACCATCATTTTTCCGGCAAGATCACCGGAAAAATACTTAGGAGCCCCTAAGCATCTTCATCATTTTATTTGAGGTAAAAATTTCTAATCTTTTGGTGGGTTTTACACTTTTGCTTGAGGATATTTTTATCTAAACTTTGATAATGATACCCATGTGATTTATGAGCATTGGATGTGATATTTATGTGTTTTTATGTATGGGTTTTGTATTGGTGGAATTTTTGATGAGTGGTATATATATTTTGTGCTAAAATGGCTATTTAAAGTTTATGTATGGTGGAAAAATTTATGGGTTTTAAGTTATAATGTATGATGGTTGGTAAATTTAATTTTTCCATTGCCATTGGGTTATTTGGAGTTAGTTGAAGTTTTAAATTTCTTGTCTTAGAGGATACTTTGATTTTTGATTTCATGGGTCTCTTAATGATATAGTGTAAATCTTATGAAAGCTAGTCATAATATTGGAGATGATATGAAATGGGTTAACTTTATAAATTGGAGTTGATGCCTTGTGAATCAATTTGTTGAGAAACTTTGGAAATTGTTATATTATTATTAATGAGGTTAAATACTAGGCTTGCCTAATTAAGTGTTTATTTGGCAAATCCTAAATTGTGGCTAGATACAATTTCAAGCTCTATACTTAGGTGGAGTTTGGATAGCGCGTCTACGTTTTGCGCTGCGTTTTCAGTCTTTTTTTTTTTTTTCCTCAGCCGCAGTTGTTGACCAAGTCTTCCGTGAACAGTGCACCCGTGCACTGTTCACGGACCCACAAATTTTACTTTTCAGCAACTTTTTTATTAAAAATGGGTCCCGCAGTACTATTCACACATTTTAAAATTATTTTGCTACAGTGTTTTCAGTTTTCAGTTTTCAGTAATAAGTTCTATCCAAACGGACCCTTATTGTGATAGATTTACTTGATATTATTTAGGTTCTAACTAATCTCCTTGGAGCTTGGAGAGTTAGGCTTTTGTGGTTATGAGGTAAGTAACTTCTTAATGAGATATTTTTGGAAAATAACCATATTTTATAAATAATGTTTTTGGGTCAAATACATTTTGGAAAATTATATATGGATATATGTTTTCTTAAAAAGTGTTGTGTTGTGACCCTATTATATATTAATATATATGAAAATGCATCGTATTTGGTATTGCATTTGGGGAAATGCATGAATTGTTGACATGAAAAAATGGGCATCTTTTATTTAATCTTTGATAAGAAATTCATGGATTTTATGGTGTATTGGGAAATTTAAAGATGCTTATTTTGTCTTAGTACTTGAGAAATTGATAAGTCGAAAACCTTACAAACTTTGTGGAAATAGATCATTTAAGGTTTTTCTGAAACTACTTGGATATAAATTGTGTGTTACAAAGTAATGTAACATGTGAATATCATGTAGTTTTAACACCATGCCATGTGTAATTTCCCGGTAATTACCCAATTTGGTTTTCGTAGTCTTTGTGACCACGGAATCAAATCTAGGTTAGTGCTCTTTCAATTTGGATGACGCGTTTTTCCTTGCTGCTCATGGGGGGAAAAGGTTCCTTAATTGTGTGTGGGTGAGGCTGTTGTCCATGGGGCCAAGAGACCATATGCAAGAGGGGGCCTATTTGACACGCTCTCTCTGTTGCCCATGGGGAGAGAGAAAAATCTTGAAGGTATGGGTGAGGCTGCTGTCCATGGAGCCAAGAGTTTGCATATCAGAGAGGAAATATCATGCCAGTTATGAATGGGTGGATCCCCTGACCGGTCTATGTGGTAGTGTGGTATATTATTGTGATAATTTATCTTATGTTAGATATTATGACTTTGGAAATTATATTGTTGATGCTCACAAATTATAGTATATTGTTTCAAGGTAGTTACATAGAGAAATTTTGTAATTTTCATTATTTAATCATTCTTGTCATATTATTATTATTGAAGCTGAAACTTTCATTTCCCCCATCTCCGTTAATTATGCTAATTACTGAGTCCTGTCTCATCCCATTAATTTTATAAACTTTTCAAAGTAGGCAACAATATTTTGAGACAGCTTTTTGGTGGCTAATAGTAGTTAGACTAACTACTGATGGAGGCTAAGCTTTTGTAATGGAGTTACTAGATGATGTACATCTTAGAATAGACTTGACTCATTCTTTTGTATATTGTAGTGGTTGTGACCGTATTCCCACTAATGGGACAAGTTGTTGTTATGTAATTATTTATTCAGACTTCTATTCTTTTGTGGCCAATGGTCCTTGTAATTAATGCTTAGAACTCTGACTTACTTTGAAAGTATATTCAATGGAATTATTATGATAATTTTTGATGTTGGTACTTGATAGGATTTATGTGGATTGAATTGTCAAAAAAAAAGTAAAAAAATTTACAGGTACTTGAGACGTCTTTCTCACGCTTTGGACCCTTTGGGGTTTGCGGCGTGACATAGGTTAAATCCTCCCTTAGTTTTTTACCTTGAAATTGTCCTCTTTACTTTTCCGTACTAAGTAATATGATTGCATGAGTTTAACTTAGATCTGAAAAAATCAACCTAAGTAATTACCTGGTTAATTAATTAGGTTAAGCAAATCTGAGTATACAGGGGTCTAAACAGAACAAACATGATTAATGCAATACCACATTACTTTCACTACGACCACAAACATCATTTTTATTGTTCACCAATTACAGTCTATCATCCCAGGCTTTATGAAAAATGTTGTGACATTTGATTTATTGTATTTTCTTCTGCATGTCCTAAAGCACTTTTTTTTCCTTGGAGTAGTAAAGCAAGTACTAACTTAGGACAATCCAAAAACATTAGTGAGAATATAAATCAACAACAGAAAAAAGGGGGGGGGGGTGGTTAAGAATGGAAGTACACTGAAAATATTCTCCTCAAGTTTGCATCCAAGTACAAATTTTGTGCACAATTCACATGAAACTAGAAAGTTTGCATGAGTAAAGCAAGTTGAAACTTAAAAAACCCTACTAGTTTTTATATAGGAAATGAAGAAAAAATTGAGACATGACAAAAAAAAAAAAAAAAAAACCGAACTTTTAGGCTCCTAGCAAGGAAAAATCCCTAGAAAATGCCTATCTCAATTGGCTGAAGATAATTCTGAATCATATTCTCTTCATGTTTTATACATCCCAATACTGTTTCTTAACATATAAGACAATATCAAACTGAAGGCGAAAGATTATCCACAAGAGGTCAATTGAAGATAAATCAAGAAATAATGGAATGATAAATTGTTAATCTATGTATGTTCTAACTGCATGTACCATAAAGGAGTGTGACCCGGTGAAATAGGACAGCTTGAATTTATTTAAATAGTTCTGGATTTTAAAGATTCGAATATCCAAAAAATCTTTAGAGCCATTATTACACATGTAAAGTTGTTATTTACAATTATTTTGTGTTGACTTTAATTTCGTACCAAATTTGATTGTAATTTTATTCAATTATTTTTCCCTGTATTTTATGTGAGATTTTATTGTAAGGGTTGTGTGTGAGAGAGAGTGTGAAGATTCAAGCTCTTATTGAAGACCAAGTCGGTTTTGTGAGAAGATTCTCAAGAAGCTATCTCGCGAAGTTAGCCACGTGCAGAGTACATGACTGGAATGCGAAGAGTCATGACAGCTTGGTTTTCGCAAGTGTCTCGCGGGTAAAACCTTCTCGCGAAATACTTGCGAAACATTCTATTTTGCTATTTTGTCATTTTTGCTCCACCATATCTTCACCCACATCATATATGCCCTCATTACCCACATATTGTAAGGTGTGTTTTTTAGAGAGAAAACCATAACATACACACTTGAGAGTTAGAGATTGTCATACCTACAATCATCTACACATTTTCTTGTGGTTTTCCTCTACTCCTACCTCTTCATTTTTAAATCCTTGAGAGGTTGATAGTTCTAACACTTACCACACCCAATTTGAGTGTCAAGTGAGGTTTTGGTGCTACTGGAAAGTATTGGAAGAAGCCAATCATTGATAGATGCAATTGGGCTGAACTGCATGATCCGAGAAAGTTAGAGAAGATAAGGCCTTGTTAAGTTAGTGGGTAGCAGGAGCTTGGAAGACTCAAGTACATGGAGTAAACTAGGCTTAGAGGGTCTTTTGTTATTTATGTACTCCAATTTTTTCTCTAGTGGATCGATTTACTGCTTTGAGGGTAGTGGAGAGGTTTTTCATCAAATTCTTCAGTTTCCTCTTCAATAACACATCGCGGTGTTATCTTGTATTTGCATCATTCTTCTCTACTCTTTTAGCTTTTATTTTATTGCTGTTATTTATTGAATATGACTTAAAGTAGTTTTATTATTTTTGCTTGCATTTACTCTTATTCCACACTTAGTTTAAGTTAGAGTAAAAGCAGCAAAACTGTAACTTTTAATTGGGGGTCTAAACATTCATTATTATTTTACACACTAATTGAACTTTCAACACACACACGCACAGAGAAACACCTAGAAAAGACATATTTTGTGTAAAAGGATTGGTTTAAGGGGAAGATAGATTTTGTGTAAAACCTTTGGTGCTCTACTAAAAGTCCTAACCGGTAATGCTTAAATGGTCAAGTAACTCTCCAGTGATTTGAAAAGACAAACCTTGTCATCAAATGAGATAAACACGAAACTTTTTACTAAATGCATTTAGTCAATAGGAATGCACCAAGTGCTAGGGGGTTTAGGGGTAGGGCGAAATGGTTCGAATTGCGGAATTAACAGTATGTTGCAATTATCTCTCAAGAAAAAATCAATAAGAATGCAATAATGTTTTGAAGATTCTGTTCTCAAAGTGGTGCAGATACCAGAAAGTCACATGGTTTACTGATATAGACCTTTGAGTTTTAATATTTGATGCAATTGATTAGAAGATTAATTATTTCCAATAATTGGTTATGGATTATTTGCTTTTTATGTGATGTAACGCTTGAAGGATGATCCACTTCAAGTCTCCAAAATACATTGTTAAGTACCTTTGAAATTGATGAATAAAATTAATTGAAAATTTTCCATAACTTGTTAGTGATTCCAGGAAAACTCTGGAGTGAAGGCTGGTGTTCAGACCACTCTAGGTGGTGAGCCTAGGGTTTGTTCTATTCTTCTTCCTATATCCCTAGTTTCTACACATATTCCTTTTGCAAACCATGAAAACTGCATCACAAAGCCTACTATATGAATTCAACCGTAAAGGAAATTAAAGGAAAAAAAAAAAAAAAACAGGGGGAAGAAACAAGACATCTACAAGTTCAGATATCACTTTCATGACCAATATTTAAAGTTTACTATTGCACCTGCACAAGGATCATTGGTTAAGATATTATCATGACACGAATAAAAAATAACAGATTATGTAAACCTTCTTTGTCATAAACTGCATTTATGAACTGATCATGAAAAAAACTTACAATGGAGCTGTTGTGCATAACATGGGAATATGGCTCAACGTTCATGGGCTTTTCAACCTTAACAGAACCAGGTTTAGAGACCTGCATTAGCAGCCTGTATTAATACATGATTGTGACCATAAAGTGAAGGTTTATGGAAAACTTATGCAGGCTCTGAAAAATACATGGACGATTATACATAGTATTAACTGTTACCACACAGAAGCTAACAAAAAAAGCTACCACAGAGAGTCGTGTGTTCAATAGTGTAATCTAGTAAAGGTCAGCATGATAAATTGCTGTCTCCCATAATGGAATCCGAGGACATATACAAGACTGGAATTGCTTTCCACATACATCAAAAGCATTTGATACTTTGCAACCCATTTTTGAGTTTGGAGACATACAGATCCACCACATCTCATGACAAAGTATCAAATTCCCACTCAGGTATTCAGCAAGAAATTCTATGGTAGATTCTTATGGAAAGTTGGAAACTTATGTACCAGCATCACTTTGGCTTGAGGACATGACCAAAAAATTTTCTGCAAGTCAATAAGGCACAACCAAATCTATAGAAGATAAAGATTTACAGTATAGGAGCGGAACTGACAGTAGGGTAACCCCATTAATCTTTTAAAATTGAACTCAATTGTTCAAGGTATTAGGGAAATATAATAATGTTGAAACATGTGACAGTTACCACCAAGATAAAGCTGTACGTGAAAATGCTTAACAAGATTGCTCTTTGACCTCTTTTGACAAATACAAAGAAAGTGAATTTTATAATGAAAATAAATAAATATATTATAATAATAATATATGATAAGCAACCGAAACTATGACAAATACAATGAGGAAGTAAGCTTTATGGAAGCTAGGCAGCAAGAAACAAATGAATTAGTCAACATGACTGACATTATTTATTCATCCCAAAAGGGTATATGATGAATGTCAAATTACCAAAGACTAGAAAATACTGCAAATTCGGAGATCTTTCTTGAGGCACACCTGCATCACAGGTTCATATACAATCACCATATTAAACTATTGACATGAGAATAAAAGGACAAAGAGAAACTTGATATAAGTGAATTATATCAAATTTTTCTATATTTATATTTAAAAGCTGAGTGTAGCATTTATTGTTGCTACACTCCTGTTGAGCCACCTCATCCTTCACATCATTAGTCTTTTACATATTTATTTTTTAAATTTAATTTTTTACAATATTAGTGATATAAATTTGAGTTTACAAATTCATTTTAGGCAGTTTTAGCTTTACAAAATTATTTTAGGCGATTTAAACTTTACATATTCATCTACTTTAATTTTGATATTATAACTAAACAATAAATCAATGGAAAATCAAAACATAAGTGTTGTCTACTTATATTTCTCCATTGGCCATATCAGCCAATTTCGGGCAATACCAGCCTGTACTGGGCGTATTGGCGGGTACAGAAAAAAAATGTAAGGACAAAATGGTAATTTACTTGTATTATTTGTTTTCTTAGTATGCAATAAATTATTAAGTTTTCTATTTTTTATATTGTGTTTTTTATTTCTTTTAATTGATGCTAAAATTTAAAATCATGAATAATTTGTTTAGAATTGAGGTAATGTTTTATGGTAAACTTTATATTTATTATAATGTATACACACACACACACATGCACACGCGCGCGCGCGCGCACACACACACACATATGCACGCGCGCGCGCACACACACACATATGCACGCTCGCGCGCACACACACACACAACATATATATATATATATATATATATATATATATATATATATATATATATATATATTTAGAAATATAAAAAATAATGGTAAACGCGAAACAGTACATCGATATTGATCGATACCGAAATATATCGTTTTACTGGTCAAACTAGTACAACCTCCGGTACGAGATTGACTCACTTGGTTTTAAGTGTTTACGAATATTTTATGTTATTTTTCATCTTCCTTATCTTATTAGTGTATTCTTTGAAATTTTTTAAGAAAACAAATCCAAATTTTTGTTTAAAATTATTTATTTATCTATTTATTTTTCACATAGGATTAGAAGTTATATTAGATTATGATAGCATATACAATAATTCTTTTTTCAAAAAAACATTCTCTACTTTTTTCTTCCTTTGGATTTGTACTCTTTTTTTTAAAAGGAAAAATGGTTACAAGAATTTATTTTTCCCTTTCTTTTTTAATTATAAACTGTAGTTTTGGTGAGTTTTATTAATTTTTTTTAGTTACGTTTCTCGGTGTTTTTGATTGTATGGTAGAAAAAATTGGGTTTGAGAAATTTTTTAAAAAACTAAAAGAATAATTAACAAATTTTATATACTTTTTGATGATACACAAAATATTGTAAATAACTTTTATTAGAAAATTAATATTTTCACTAACTTACTTTTTGAATTTCTAAGAAAATTTGTATTGTTTTAATTTTAGTACAACAAAAATTATATATATTACATTTGTAATTGTCGTTATAATAAATGAAAGTATAATTATGAATTACATTGCTAACTATTAAAATATTCCAAATTGAAAAATATATATAATAATGAGAAAACTCTAAAAATATTATCACAACCAACGCGCGAGGTTCGCAACTAGTTAAATAATAAAAATTAATACATCATAATCTATACTACTATTCAAGGGGTGTCTCCTATTTGGAATAGATAATTTGTTGATTCAAAAATACCTCAACACTCTTAGGTTTAAGTAAAAACGAAATTTAGAGACAACTCAGCAAAAATACATTTGTAACTTCCACCTAAGACAGTACCTACAAAATATGACCAATCTCCTAGTATACCATGTCTTGAAAACAATTCTACTTTTTTTTTTTCCCCCTTTAAAAAAGAAAAAAAAAGCACAAGAACACCCCCAGCGCTACAAAATAACCCCAGTACACGGTAAACATATTTTGCAAGTTTAAAATCTCTTTCATTTTTTTTTTCTTTCGTACCCAAAAAAAAAAAAAACTTTTATTTAAAGATTATACTAAAAATTAAAAACCCACGTTAAGTTAAATGCTTAAACTTGACTTAGAGTTAAAAAAAAAAAAAAAAAGCTTTTTTCCTCATCCCATCATCCTATGTAGTTTTTATTTATTTATTTATTTTCGTGAGATTATCAGATCTCATGTAGTTAAAAGTGAAAGCTCGGATTTGTGTTAAAAAAAAATTGTTTAGACTCCAAATTAATAAATTACGGCTCGATTGATTTTACTCTAACTTAAACTAAGTGCAGAATAGAGTTAATGCGAGCGAACAAACAAAATCGCTACTCTAAGCCATATTCAATAAAACACAGCAATAAATTGAAAGCTAAAAGAGTAGGGAAGAGAAATGCAAACACAAGATAACACTCCGATGTGTTATCGAAGAGGAAACTGAAGAACTCGGCGAAAAACCTCTTTGCCGCTCTCCAAGCGGGAAATTGATCCACTAGACAATAAATTCGGATACACGAATAGGAAAAGACCCTCTAAGTCTAGTCTACCCAATGCACCTAAGCCCTCCAAGCTTCTACTCCAACGCTTCTCGGAACCATATCTTGTTTAGTTTTTCAGATCCCGCAATGCGTCCGATTGTATCCGCCAAAAATTGGCTTCTTCCGATACTTCCCAGCAGCACTAAAAACTCACTGGATACTCAGTATGGATGTAGTAAGTGTTTAGGCTATTAACTTCTCAAGGGTATAGAAATGGAGAGGTAAGAGTAGAGGAAAACCACAATGGATTGTGTGTAGAATTGTAGGTATGACAATCTCACACTCTCAAGGATTGAGGCTAGGGTTTTTTCTTCTGAAAAACTCTCTACTCAATATGTGGGTAATGATAGTATATATAGTGTGTTTGAGAATGTAGTGGAGCAGATAAGACAAAATAGTTGAACAGACTGTTTCGCAGGTATCTCGCAGGAAGGCCTTACCCACGAGACACTCGCGAAAACCCGCTGTCACCATTTGTCATGATTCTTTGCATTCTAGTCATGTGCAAGGCACATGCATTATTTCACGGGATGCTTAGTCACGAGATACCCGCGAGAAGTCTTCAGTCTTCACATGCTTGAGTTTTCACACTCTCTCTCCATCACACAACCCTTACAATAAAATCTCACATAAAGTACAGGGTATAAAAGATTGAACAAAATTACAATCAAATTTGGTATGAAATTAAAGCCAACACAAAACAGTTGTAAATCACAACTTTACAAAAAGAATGTCCAGTTATCTACACTCTTTTTCACTTATCTGAGTAATTTTATTAAGTTTTAAAATCCTAAAGTTTAGGCTACCTATAAAATCCTTTTTTGTTTTTTCTCTTTCTCACATTTTTTTTTATGCACATTCAGTTCTATAAAAAATAAACCCAATTTGTAATGATGAGTTAAGAGTATTTAAAAAAAAACATTATTATTAGCCTGAGCTATTTTTTTAATCCTAATTACAACTTAAAAGATTAACCACGACTCTTCGTCAATTTTCTTTTGTTTCTAACACAAACTTCAGATTCAAAAAATCATTTTCCTAAAAAAAAAATCAAAAAATCAAGGTTAAGACAAATGCATATCTTCACCTTTCTTCTTCTCTCATTTTCTTCGTGGGGATTTTTAAAGAACAAGATCTATACTGCACAATAACTTTTTTAGGCTTTTTTTTTTTTTTTTTCCATATCATAAGTAAAATCGCCACTCTTCATATATTTTTTTTAACTTTTAATTAATTACTTCAACCATTGCTACTATTGTTACTATATGTCTATTACTCATCACATTTAACTCTTGACTAATTCTTATTTTGCCTTACTTTTGTGGTCCATTTGAGCGAGCGTGTGATCATCTTAAACGTGTCCTACCAATTAGTGAGTACCGTTGGCTTTATTTTACCTTTGTTTAAGTATCTATTTTCCTATTTTTATTTGATTTGTATTTAATGGGAAAACTCGAAATTTGGTTTGCAATAAGGATTGCTTTAAATTTCTTGTAAAGTATGTATTTCTTTTGGCATTATTAATATGCGCTTTTGTGTGTGTGTGTTAATATATATACATATTTCCTATATATATAGATATGAAAAACGAACTGCTAAACATTTACACATTTTAATCACACTCTCTCCCTAAACTCAAACACATTATTTAACCCAAAATACCATAACAAAGGAGCAGCCTTCTTTTGTATATTAATTATCAATTTGTCACACATATTTGATTTTAGTTTGAAACATTTTTCCCTTTTAGTTATCATCCCTCCGGCGGTAGAGAGAGGTCATAAAAAACTCAACCAAGGTTAAACAAAAATTCTAAAAAAGATTTTGCCGAATATTTTTAAAACAGTAAAGTCTCCCATTTTTTTGTTTTTAAATAACAATATTTAGCAAAACCCCTGCCTCATGCAGTATTTCATCATCTAAGTACCAAAAATCCAATCAAATGATTACAATTGGCCAAAATTATACAAGCGACGAAGCAAAGATAAGTTGTCTCATTGGACAATTTTATTTATTTTTAAACATATTACATTACACAGTTTCATACATAAACATATGAAACCATATCAGTCTAGGCATCAACAAAGGGGTAAAGTTCATATCTAACGTTACAACTGCCACCAACAACTCGCCCACCTCGTTTTCCATCGCAACAGTTGGGGAGTTCACTAATCGCAGTATCAAGACACTTCTTACAATCAAGACCTGAAAGGTCCCTGGTGCATTGAGCCAAACCATATAGTTTGCTTGATGAATCAAGCTTTAGGTCCCCGGTAGCATAGAATTTTGGATTGGCATAAGCTTTATTAGATAACCTGCTTAACAAATCCTTAACTTTTGGATTGAATGAAGTGGGATTTTCTACATCTTGGACGTTCCACATGTAGAACTTGTTTTTGTTATCGATTTCTCCAAAGAAATCAATGTTCGAGTACTTCAAAAGACAGTTATCATACCAAATTATCGCTCCTTTTTTATAAGAACAACGATTACCAAGCTCTTTGCCTGCATCAATGACACAGGTCGTACAGTTTGTTTTTGAGACATCACCCCGGCATAGGGCTAAACCATTTGCTTGATCTTGGCCTTGCCCAGTCGAGATGAGACCAAACCCTTTTGAAGGAACTTTGGTGGACAAAAGATTGAGCAAGCCATTCAAGTTTGTACCATAACGGCTAGTGGCAGTGTAGCTTTCTTGGCTAAAACAAAAATGGTATAATGGGTCAGCACAATTGACTGCATGGAGGGAGAGGCTGAGTAATAGAAAGCTGACAGAAATATATTTTGAGCTCAACATGTTGAATGAAATTGAAGGTTGGTTTTGTGGGTGTGTAATTATCTACAAGAACTCTATAAATAGACGAGACTTTTCAAGTTTTGGCCAAGTATGGAGTAGAAAATGCTGACTTTATTCTTAGTGGCAACCTCATCTCAGTCCTAATCCTTTTGATTAGTAAACCTATCGTACAAAATCGCACTCAGACTTTGAACGTGCTGGAGAGTGGAGTCAGTAATCTTGCACAAAATCTTTTGGTGGCGTTTTTATATTAATTAACTCATGAATGTTGTAAGGAAACTAGAAACCAACTCAAATTCGTGAGGGATCAATGCAGGGGCGGCTGCACTTGTAATTCAGGGGTTCAAATGAACCCCTGACTTGAAAAAAAAAATTTATATATAAAATATTTTTTTTATTAATTTAATTACCCTTAAATTAATGGGATTAAAGTCATATGTTGAAAAATGTCACTTACTCATGGTTTTGCACGTGCTTAAAATTAATTTTGAAAACCATGAGCAGTGGATAACCTTATTGACTCCACTGCCCAGTGTTTTAAAAATTGGTTTGTTAAAAAATATAAATTATTACCTAAAAAATGAAATAAGACAAGAAAGTGTCGAATAGAAGTGGAATATGGATACGGGTGAAAACATGGACAGTCATGGTGCTATTTGATAAAAATAAATAAATGTAATATATATATATATATATATATATATATATATATATATATATATATATATATATAGTTAGTGTGCATTTGAATGTGGATTAAAATTAGAAATTATTTTACTATTCATTTTATTTTTTCTACTATTCATAATGTAGGTAGGTTTTTTCATGCACCCTAAACACGTGCTGATTTAACTGAACAAAGTCTGAGCTTTAGCGGAAGGAATTATGGGATGGATTGGGCCTGGCCTTCCACAAAATAGCTAAGCTTATCCTTCTACCCCGTCTACCCGCAAACATTAAATCCAAATCCACAAGACAACGAAATGCAAGTTAGTTGACATACAGGTTAATATATCGGTCTACATGAAGAAATATGCTTTTAAGAAAGTAAATTGGACACGAGGTAGTAGATCCTCACTCTCATAAACCTTGCATTTCAACTCAAAGGTATACAGAACTGTGAGGTTTGGAACTCCAATAAAAAAGTGCCTTTGCTTGAACCAATATTAATATGAAGATTCAGGTAAGGAAGGCTTTAAGGGAGAGAAGAAAACTTCTTAATGATGCATGTGGTTACCATGTCCACAAAAAGGTGGCCTTGATACCATATTAGAAATATTGAATGACTAGTATTGTATTTCTTAAGTAATAAAATATACAGCAGTGCCTTTATATAGGAGGCAATAATGTGCAATACAAATATGTGAGCTATATAATTTTGTATGATGTGCAAGACAATGTAAAGTGAACCTAAAACCCACTGCCTATTATGCTATGTGCTATGGTTGTTTGGAAATAGGAGAAAAAAGATAAATAAAAGTAATAACAGAACAAACTCTAGGCTTCCCCGCCTAGTACTAGCCTGCAAACCTGCATCGCCACCAAACAGAGAAAACATGGGAGAAGACATTCTCAACTCAAAATAATTAATCTTATGATGCAGGGAACCAAGATTTTATGTTTTAATTTGTAATGAATTTTGTTTTTGAATTTAGTTATTAATGTTGATAAATTTGATTTGATACTTTCCATATTAGTATAATCCTTAAAACTATTTAACTAGCATTCCAGTAATGGTAAAGACAGATGAATTTGAATAAGATTAATTCTTATGAGTTGAGAAATGTTTCCTTTTTATTTCTCTATTTGGTGGTGATGCCTAGGGTTTGCAAGTAGTTCTAGGTGGTGAAGCTTAGGATTTGTTCTGTTGTCACTTTTATTTCTCTTTTATCTCCTATATCCTACTTGTGCTGCATCATAAGGTCTGGTGTAATAGCAAAAGGGAACTTTAAGAATATAATTAAGAACAGTTTGATCTTCTGCAGATGGGTATTCCATTATCAACTGTTAAATCTCAAGTAAAATGATTTTTATATATGTCGTTTGGCTAATGATAATAATTGATTTGTTTCCTTTACATAGGCTTAAACAGTGTTAACAAAAGGTTGATGTAAGCCTATGTGTAGTTTGCTTTGGTGATTTTTTTTTTTGGCTGTTTAGTTTGATTTTCTATGTGGTTAGTATTGTTGGATTACTGTGCATTTGTAAACTTTTCTATTTGTTAACAAAATTCTAATCCATAAGAGACAACTCACATCTCATTGAGGTGGTTGATTGTGATTAATGCAATATCATGTTACTTTCACTAGTAGCACAAACATTATTTTTATTGTTCATCAATTATAGTTTATCTTCTCCACCGTTATAAAAATGTGGTGTCATTTGATTTATTGTATTTTCTTTTGCATTTCCTGAAGCACTTTTTTTTCCTTGGAGCAATATGTCAAGTACTAACTTAGCACCATCCAAAAATAGTAGTGAAAATATAAATCAGCAGCCGAGAAGGGGTATAGAAGATATGCTAGTAAATCTTATGGAAACTATTTATAATGTTGGAGATGATATTGAATGGGTTAACTTTATAAATTGGAGTCTATGCCTTGTGAATTAATTTGTTGAGAAACTTTGAAAGTGGAATATATTATCGATGAGGTTAAATACTAGGTTTGCCTAATTAAGTGCTTATTTGGCAATTCCTAAATTGTAGCTAGATACAATTTCAAGCTTTATGTTTATTCTGATAGGTTTGCTTGATATTGTTTAGGTTTTAGCTAATCTCCTTGTGCTTGGAGCTTGGAGAATTGGGCTTTTGCGAGTTGCGAGGTAAGTAGCTTTTCAATGGGATTTTGGAAAATAACCATGTTGAATAAATGATGCTTTTCTTTTTGGGTCAGACACTTTTCTGGAAAATTTTCTATAAAACTCCGTTTTCTTAAAAAGTGTTGTGTTGTGACCCTTGTATATATGATTATATATGAAAGTGCATCATATTTGGTATTGCATTTGGGAAAATGCATGATTTTTTGACATGGAAAAATGAGCATCTTTTATTTAATCTTTGATAAGGAAATCATGGATTTTATGGTATATTTAAAAAAATTGAAGATGCTTATCTTGTCTTGTTATTTGGGAAATTGATAGAAAATTTTTTTTACAAGAATGAAGTTGAAAACCTTACAAACTTTGTGGAAGTTAGATTATTTAAGATTTTTATAAAATTACCTGGATATAAACTATGCATTTGAAAGTACATGTATACTTGTGATCTTTATGTTGTTTTAACCTTATGCCATGTTTGATTTCCTGGTGATTACCTGATTTGGTTTTCGTAGTCTTTGTGACAACGAAATCAAATCTAGGTCAATGTCCTTCTACTTTGAATGACGCGTTCTTCCCTGCTGCCCATAGGGGGAAAATGTTTTTTAATTGTGCATTGGTGAAGTTGCTGCCAATGGGGCCAAAAGACCGCATGCAAAAGAGGTCATATTTAACGCGCTTTCCTTGCTGCCCATGCAGGGAGAGAGAAACCTTGAGGGTATGGGTGAGGCTGTTGCATATTGGACCAAGAGACTGCATACTAGAGAGGACAATACCATGCTAGTTGTGAATGGGTGGATCTCCTGATCAGTCTATATGGAAGTGTGATATATTTGTGATAAATTACCGTATGTTAGATTTTATGGCTTTGGAATTATATTACTAGTGCTCACAAATTATAGTATATAGTTTCAAGGTATTTACTTTGAGAAACTTTGTGTTTAATAATTCAATCATTCTTGTCATATTATTATTATTTGGCGGATGCAATCTGGCGCATTGCGGGATCCGGAAAACTAGATAAGACACGGTTCCGAGAAGCTTTGTTGGAGTAGGAGTTTTAAGGGCTTAGGTGCATTGGGTAGACTAGGCTTTGAGGGTCTTTTGCTATTCGTGTATCCCAACTTATTGTCTAGTAGATCAATTTACCGCTTGGAGGGCGGCGGAGAGGTTTTTTGTTGAGTTCTTCGGTTTCCTCTTTGATAACACATTGGCATGTTATCTTGTATTTGCATCTCTCATCCATGCTCTTTTAGCTTTCATTTTACTACTGTGTATTAGTGAATATGGCTTAGAGTAGTGGTTTTGTTTGTTCACTCGCATTTACTCTATTCCGCACTTAGTTTAAGTTAGAGTAAAATCAACCGAGCTGTAATTTTTTAATTTGGGGTCTAAACAGCTCTTGTGTTTTTAATACAATTTCGAGCTTTCAATTGGTATCAGAGTAGGTGCACTTGCTGTGGTTTCATTACCTAAGTGCGATCCAAAACCTCTTTTGTGATGGATTGGTCACAATCTCTAAATGCTCCACCATTATTTGATGGAAGCAACTATGCTTTTTGGAAAGTTCACATGAGGGCATCTCTTATTCAATAGATGAGTCCGTATGGGATTCCGTTGAGAATGAGTATGTTAGACCCACAATATCCAAGTCTGAATGGGACAAGGCAGCTCTTGCATTAGCAAATGCCAAAAACAAAGCAATTAATGCAATTTTTTGTGGTGTGTTTACTGCTGAATTTCACAGGATATCACATGTGAAGACCGCTAAGGAAGCTTGGATGATTCTTGAGACTACCTATAAAGGTACCAAGAAGGTCAAGGATACAAAACTTCAAATGCTTACCACTCGATTTGAAGAGCTTAAGATGATTAACGATGAGTCATTTGATTCATTCTAAAGGAAGCTCAATGAAATTGTGATTGCCAAGCTCAATCTTGGTGAAAAGATTGAGGATGCTAAGGTGGTGAGAAAGATCTTGAGGTCCTTACCAGAGAGTTATCGTGCAAAGGTTACTGCTATAGAAGAAAGAAAAGATTTGAATGAGATTAAGATTCAAGAGTTAATTGGATCTCTCCAAACATATGAACTCAGACTGCCTTCTCACAAGCCAAGCAAATCGCTTGTACTCAAAACCATCAATGAGAGGATGGACGACTCTTTTGAAGAAGATGATGTAGAGAAAGAAGTAGCATTCCTTGCAAAGAAGTTTCGAAAATTTCTGAAGATGAAGAACAGTGGAAAGTCCTTTGCCAAAGGAAAGTTCTCATCATCTAAAGGTGGTAGAAATGAGTTCAAGAAGAAAGATGGGAAAGACTCTCAATCCCCCCAAGCAGTTGTGTGCTTTGAATGCAACGACCATGGTCACATTAAGAAAGAATGTCCCAACTACTTGAGAGGGAAAGGTAACGTGTTTGCCACTACTTTAGCGACTCCGAAAACTCAAATTCAGACATGGAAGAAGAATGCGACAGTGATGAAAACTATAGGGCTTTCATGACAATTACCTCTGTTGAATCTAAGGATGATTTGAGGAACTTGGTAAATGAACTTGGTGAGCATTCAGAAGATGAGGAAGTTGAAGAATCGGAAGACGAAGATGTATGCCAAACTGAAGGAGAGAGCAATCTTTAAGAAGCATATAATTCTTTTCTAGAAGATTGTGAAAAATATGCCAAGGTTGCAAAACCATGCTGTGAGAAAGATGAAAAAAATTGAAGAAGAGCATAAGTGTACTCTTATGCAACTCAAGGAAGCAAAATGTGAAGTAGAAGGACTCAAGGTTAAGCGTATCTCAACCAAGAAACTTGACAGTGTGTTGTCGTCACAAAAATCTTCACATGACAAGACCGGGTTGGGCTATACCGGAGAAGGAAGCTCCAGCAGCGAACTAAAGAAGGAAGTAAGGTTCGTATCAGCCAAGAGTGTTGAGAAACTTAAAGAAGTGGTGACTGAAACTGAGACCCCTACTGCTGAGAAAAGAACCATTGGTGTAAGACCAAAAGGTAAAGGGAAGTCATTACCCAAAAATCAGAGGAGGCCTCAAGTGAAGCATGTGTGTCATCATTGTGGCGTTCAAGGGCACACAAGACCCAACTATTTCAAGCTACATGCACTCACGAAAGCTAATTCCATGCGTGGCCAAGAAAGCACAAAGAAGAAACCAAAGGGAGAAAATGAAGGACATCTCATTGGAGACGTCATGGAAATGTTGAAGAACATCTCTCTATGCTTTGCTAGCTTCACTCCGAGGTTCGAAAGTTATGTTGATCGTGCATCTCCATCCAAGGCTCTCACCCAAAATACTCGAAAAGTGTAGGTGAAAAAGGGTACTTATGCATGATTTATCTCCTATGTCCATGATTCAATTCTTTCATATTTAGGGTCATAGGTTCATGAATCATGTCATGCAAAATCTTCATATTTCATTGCTTTCGATTAGTAGCATGTTTCTTTTGCTAGTTGTTTTTGTTTTTGTTGATCTTACTTTTCGTGTTATATTTTTTTGAGTGTGTTGAAAAATTCAAAAACTCATAAAAATTGAAAAATCTTCAAAAAGTTTGATCGCTTGTGTTGTGTATATCACATGTGAGTTTGGCCTAGTACTTTTGTACTAATGACGTAGTGCATTAACGAGCTTAGCTTGTTTTGTATGCACATCTATCTTTGTGGGACAAATTTGAAATCTATGTGTGATTGTTGTAAATTGATCTTCAAGCTTGTCATGAATGATTAGTTAATAGTTTTTTGGTCTTGATACATGCATAGACTTGTGCCTATATTTTTTCCCATGTTTTTATGTTTTTGCTTAAAGAGCTCATCAAATGTCAAATCTCGAAAAGAGATTTTGAGTTGTAATAACCATCGCACATACTAGTATTTGACTAGGAAAAAGGGAAAACGACTTGTATTGAAATATATGGTGCCTCAAAAAGCCAAAGGCTTACTCACTTACAAAGTTAAAATATCAAAAGTTCAGGTATCGATCTCAAAATGAGATGTACTTTGTTCAAAAATGATCATATGTTATGTTTTGTAAAGAAGCTAAATGAAAAGTTTCAAAGTTTTGTAATCATTCTTGTGGGAGATCATATATGTTCATTTCTATAATTGAGATAGTCCACTTGACTTAGTACTAGTGGTGTATGACTTGATTGAATTGATCATTGAAGCTTTACTTTAGACTAAGGACTATTCCACATTTGATACTCACACACAACACATAAGACTTTGTTCAATGAATGCTTATTTCATTTGTATGATTGTACATGATCAAATGTGATGTGTATACTCAATTGCTTGTCGGTCAAAGCCAAAAATATTTTTTAGCATTTTTATATGTTTTTGAAAGTGTTTTTATACTTTCGTGCTTTAAGTTTTTTGTTTCAAAATGCATTTTTGTGTTTTCTTCAAAAAACTGGTTCAGAGGCGTTTTCGCAAGTATCTCGCAACTTAGAGCTTGGTGTCATCTCCATTATGGCCCGAATCTTGTTTGGGTTGACTTCGATGCCTCTTTGAGACACCATGAACCCTAGGAATTTTCCAGCCGTTGCCCCAAAGGCGCATTTGCTTGGATTGAGCTTCATGTTATAAGAGCGAAGGGTATCGAATGTTGGATAATCAAGTGTTTGTATCACATATAAAACATACCCAGCGGAAAATTAACGGATCTACTGCATACACAATCGATAACATGGACTATGTAAGTTTTAGAATTTAAGAACAAGAGAGTGTACCTTGGAGCGGTGAATTTCAAAACCGAAGATCAGAAGCATTTGGGAACACTTTCAATCTTCACTCCAATTTCACTAATGTCCAAGATGTGTAGTCTCTCAATCAGTTCCAAAGAGAGAATGTCAAAGTGTCTAACACTTCTTACACCACTTTGCAATAGTGTTCATTTAATTCTCTACAGAAAATTCTGTATGTTTCTCCCTTTGTATCTAACTGATTATCTAATTGGGCTGATCTTTTGGGTCTTTCCAATTGGGCTTAAGTGTGTGGCTTGGAGTGGGACCAAAAGGGACCAATAAGACACTAGCTCCAATGGGTCTTGGACTTTTCTGTTAACTCTTGACAAGTCTAAAATTACCATTAACTATATTTAATTCCACTATATAAATATAGTTGCACTGTAGGCCTTATTTATAAATTATATCCCAAGGCTTTATTGTATATGCAACTCCTTCATAAAATATTCGTAGTAATACAAAGTCATGAAAAAAGACTGCCACTTTGTAGATTACTACATCTTTATTCCTTAAGTACCCGGTTTAATTCTTTAAAATTATTCATCATATATTTATGAAATTCAATTCCATAAATATATACTTTATTAACTCCTTACTAAAGTGGTTAGGTCAAACTCTCTGAATAACTGAACCCATTAAACTTATTTTAATGGAATGTTTTATATCTCAGTTAAGAGACTATGAATTCCATCTTGAGAATATATGTTCCATCAACACTAAATGTGGTTGCCCAACATATTGAGATTTTGACCGTTACTCTAGATCTCACTCCTGAAATATCAAAGCAACCTAGTCCTCATGATCAAGTTCATTATTCTCTCAGGATTAAGAGTTCATGCAAATATAAGTCGTGAGTTTATTATTCATTTGACAATCGTTAGGAGAATAATAAATCTCACACCGGTCCAGTTCAATATATTTTAACTTTTAAAACATATCAACATACCAACTAGAAATCTCTATTTTCATGATCAAGACTAATCATCTTAGTTAATATGTTATAGTCTTCGCAGATGAAATGTCCAATTTCATCACCGACTACGAACTACATCTTGAGTTTACAAGGAACTTGTGATTTACATATTCTATGACTAAATTACATAAATCACATATAATGCATCTCATGGACTACATGATAATGACCTAATATTCATGTTACCATTATTTTAGATAAAAATAAAACAACTTTATTAAACACAACATTAAGTCATACATAATAATATACATAGTATCATAAAATAGGATTTAAGGATACACATCCTAACATTGAAGGTCTCCTTGAGGTCGTCCTCCCATCGACTTTTTACTAGTATGTTGTTCACGTAGACTTGGACATTCCTCCTAATTTGATGTGCAAACATTTTGTTCATGAGCCTCTGATACGTTGCGCTCGCGTTCTTGAGACTGAGAGACATTACTTTGTAATAGAAAAGGCCTTGGCTAGTGACGAATGAAGTTTTCTCCTGATCAGCCTCGTCCAGCTTGATTTGGTTACAACCAAAAAAAGCATCCATGAAGCTCAACAACTGGTGTCTTGTTGTTGAGTCCACTAGGATGTTGACTCGCGGGAGTGGGTAACTATCTTTGGGGCACACCTTGTTTAAGTTCGTGAAGTCTACACACGTCCTCCACTTTCTATTGGCTTTCTTAACCATCACTACATTGGCCAGCCAATCGGGATAGTATACCTCCCAAATGAATTCTAGATCTTGCAATTTGCAGACTTCTTCCACTATATCCCTATCTCGCTCTTGGGCAAACACTCCCTTCTTTGACAAATAGGGAGAAAAGAGGGTAATACATTCAACTTGTGAACCATGATTGAAGGGTCAATCCCAGGCTTGTCTTCGTGGCTCCAAGCAAAGACATCCTGGTTCTCTCTTAGGAATGTCATGAGTGCTTAGTGAATAGGAGGACTGGAGAAGGTGCCAATCCTGGTCGTTCGCTCAAGTATGGAGTTATCGAGAAGTACCTCTTCCAACCCTCCCATTGGCTCTGTGACCGTCCATTGCTCCTCTATGCTTATAGTCTATAAGTGTTTGTCCATTTCCAACATCACTATGTAGTATTCGTGGGTTGCCACTTGGTCTCCACGTACCTCTCCTACTCCATACTTGGTGGGAAACTTGATCATTAAGTGATAAGTTGAAGTCATGGCCTTCCATGAGTTGAGGGTAGGTCAACCCAATATTTGTAAGCGGATGAACAGTTGACAACAAGGAATGTAACATCCTTAGTAATTTGTTGAGGGTAATCACCGACCATCACAGGCAATATAACTACTTTGAGGGGATACAATTTTGTTCTTTCGAACTGGACGATTGGTGCATTGGTCGATATGAGCTGTTCCTTCTTGATTCTCATCTGCTAGAATGCCGAGTAATAGAGGATATCAACAGAGCTTCCATTATCAATCAAGACCCGGTGAGTGTTGTAGTCTCCTACCCATATGCTAACAACAAGTGCATCGTCATGGGGGTGGTGGAGGCGTCAAGCATCTACCTCCGAGAATCCAACTATGGGGTTGTCAACCTGTGCCATCTTTGGAACGAAACCCGTCAGCTAGATGTTCTGAACCATCCTAAGGTAGGTTTTGCGAGCTTTCTTAGATGAACCAGATGCTGTCGTGCCTTCTACAATCATCCTTATGTCCCTTAAAGATGGCCTGGGGCGCTCGCCTTCCCTACTACTAGATTGTTCCTGCGGCGGGTCTGTCCTTTATTTGCTGATGAATCGTTGCAGTTTTCCCTATTTGATGAGGGCCTCGATCTATTGCTTGAAGTCATAGCATTCGGATGTGTCGTGACCGCGATCCCGATGAAAATGGAAATACTTGTCTTTGGACCTCTTATTGGGATCTCCCTTCAACTTGCCAGGCCACGCCAAGGTCGTGTTGTCCTTAATCTGCATTAGGACCTGATCGATTGGGGAAATCAATGGGGTGAAACTCGTAAATCTTCCCTTAGGCAGTTTGGAGTGCCTATCTTCCCGTTGGTCTCCAGTTCTGGTTGTCGTCCGTCCCCTATCATGTCTTGTGTCTTCTTGCCTTTTCCTTTTCTTAGGTTTTTCCTCTCGGGCCAGTAGCACATCTTTTGCGTTCATGTACTTAGTCACCCGATAAAGTACATCTGACATGGTTTTTGGGACGTTTTTGTATAAGGAGAACAAAAACTTCCCCTTTCGCAAGCCATTGGTGAAGCAACAAGTATCTTGTCATTGGCCTCATCTATCGAATGGGCCTCTGTGTTGAAACGTGCTATATAGGACCTCAGGGTCTTGTCTTCTCATTGCTTGATGCTCATCAGGCACGTAATGGATTTCTTTGAAGGTTCCAACAGAGTTAGGCATCAATCTACTAAACCATATCCTAGTGGGACCTTTCAATGTAGCCAGGAAAGCTTGGCACTTGATCTCATCTGCAACACCCTGTAAGTGAATGAGGATTTTGAACGACTCCAAGTGATCCAAGGGATCCTTGGACCCATCATAGGCTTCTATCTGTGGCATACGAAACTTTGGTGGAAGGGAGTTCGTTCGGTAGACTAGCTTGTCAAGGTCGTTTGACACCCGTCCCCTGAGAGCGTTCATCATAAAGTCCATCTTTTCCTTCATCATCTGCATCTCCGCAACTATGTGTAGTGGTGCTGTTTCCATGACAGACGGGCGGTTAATGTCCTGTCGCTCTTGTCTGCCTAGAGCATTATTGCCCTTTAGTCCTTCTCGATCCCTCATTTCGACGCTGGTACCCTCTTGCTCCTTTTTGTGATGATTGGGCCCAGCATTCCTTTGGTACTGCTCTTCTTCCAGGTCATGGTTTTGCTTAGTAAGGCATTCTACAGCCGTGACTAGAGACTATACCTGCCTTTCGAGGGTGGTAGTGCGTCGTTCGTCTCCCTGATTGTTGTTGGTTGTCATCGAGCGAGAAAGTATCATACAACTCTTTGCCAAGGAAGTGGTAATATGGCTGTTCTCTTTCCCATAAACAGCGCTAACTGATAATGCCAAAAATCGCTAGTGAATCGCATAGTCTTCATGTGCTTTTAGATTGAACCTGTGAAACAAAAACAAGAGAGACCTTATAAAGAGTATCGGTGTGGTACCGGACAAGTACCCTTCAAAGGTTAAGTTAGAGAGAATTTCTACAACTCTAGAGTACCAGAGCTGGGAAAAATTACGCGTACCTTGATTTGTGCGAGCTTTGGGGTTTTTATAGTAGTGCGGAATTGACCTTAAATTCTTTGTGGATATAGTATTTCCTTATAGAGAAGATCCCCATTAATACTCGTAATTTACGAGATCCTTTCCTTATAGGGCTTCCTTCGATTGTAGTTAGGTGTGGAGTACAAGATATTTCTATTTTAGGATTTTTGGAGACCACTCATGCCACGAAGGCGACATGTGGGTGCCACGAAGGTGACACGTGGCCTCGAAGGATCCACCCATTGCACCTCCTCTCCGTCCATGTCACATGTCTATTTGCTTCAAGGAGTACAACCGTCGTGTCTCTCATCCGTCCAGTTTGTGAGCCCGTCCGCTAGTTTTTAGAATGCCAAGACTATCTCTTTTGGTAACTCCATCACTAATTTCTGCTCTCGTTATTTATATCCGTCTATTTGGGGATTTTATTTCTATCAATTTATTCATCCCAAAAGAGCATATGATGAATGTCAAATTACCAATGACTAGAATATACTGCAAATTCAGAGATCTATCATGAGGCACACCTGCATCATAGGTTCATATACAATCACCATGTTAAACCATTGACCTCAGAATAAAAAGACAAAGAGAAACTTGATATAAGTGAACCATATCAAGTTTTTCTATATTTATATATAAAAACTGAAGTGTAATAATCATTGTTGCTACATTCCTATTGTGCCACCTCATCCTCCACATCATTAGCCTTTTTCATATTTCTTTTTTAAATTTAGTTTTTTACAATATTAACAATATAAATTTGAGTTTACAAATTCATTTTAGGCAGTTTTAGCTTTACAAATTCATTTTAAGCGGTTTTAACTTTACAAATTCATTTTAAGTGGTTTAAACTTTACATATTCATCTACTTTAATTTTGATGTTATAGCTAAATAATATATTAATGGAAAATCAGAACAAAAGAGTTGGCTACGTATATTCCTCTTGGGCAGTTTTAAATTTATTTATTGATTTGCCCATTTATCTTCCTTTATTTTAGATCTTTTCATTTTCTTCCTATTACTATAAACTAGCTTGTAACTCCATGCGTATGCATGGATACACTTAAAGATATACAATAAGATGCATAATAAAATTTATATATATATATATAATTTAAATACTATTGATTGTCCATGTTTATTTATTATTGTGAAGCACTTTTTTTTTTTACAATTTATTTATTCTAGACTCTTTGATTTTTGTACTTAATAACTCATTTGGATGAATATTTATGATGTGATCCCATGTTTGATTTTGAAATTAAGAAATAAAACTCTTTGAAAATAAATAATTTATGACACATAGCACAAAATTGAAACTCTAATTTGGAATTATAATTTGAGTTTCTCTCAACTTCACCTATTATTATTATTATTATTATTATTATTATTATTATTATATAGATTTGCCACTCTCTTCCATTTTATGCATATTTTTCCCATACAAAAAATGTTATCTCTGTCTCTCTCTCAATTTTTTTCATTTTTTGTTGGATTTTTTATTATTATTATTTTAGTTGCATTTCTACCTTAGATTGATGAATATTTGTGTTTTTAGAATTCTACTTTTGACTGTTTATAACTGAAAAATGAAATCAATGAAGGATAAAAAAAAATATTCACGGGTCTTGCTTAATCATTAATGGTAGAAAAGATACAACCTGATAGCTGCCTATAGGAGGATCTCGAACTAGATGTTGTACCCTCATTGTCATATTATTGATGCAAATATTTTTCTTATCATTTTATTTACAACACCAAAAACTTTTAATGAATGGTGTTTGTTGTTGATCTAATTTAGAAAAAAAAAAAATCATATTGTAATATGTTATATTTTGTGTTGTTGTCAGGTTTTAGGTTATTCGAAAAATTACATGATTGTTTGAACAAGCTGATGAAGAACAGTTAGTTCAATTGAAGACAATGGACTTTGTGTAATTTTCTTTCACTATTTAAAAATATGCTTTTTGACAAATTAGTAGTAAATTGTTATATATTTTTCATATGATGTTCTTAGATGCTTGAATAATTGTTTTAAGTGTTTACGAATATTATATATTATTCGTCAACTTCCTTATCTTATTAGTGTATTCTTTGATATTTTTAAGGAAACAGATTCAAATTTTTGTTTAAAATTATTTATTTATCTATTTATTTTTCACATAGGATTAGAAGTTAGATTAGATTATGACAGCATTAATGTAAGTGCACAATTGCACCTGTCCCCAAGAACAGTTACGGGCTCAGGCCCAATGAGCCTTAAACAATATGAATTTGTAGAGTGTGGGCTTGAAACCCAGGTTAGAAGTGTCTAAGAATTAAATGACAAGCCAAAGACTGCAAACACTTGAAAACAACAAGGAATATTGTAAATCAACCTGCTCGGACGTAAGCCGAGAGCTATTCTTATATTATCTCTTTCCTTTCTTTTCTTTTTCTTTTTGATTACATAAAAGGGAACCCCCATTCCTGTTCTAGGTTCCTTCTTAAATACTCATCTTTTTGATCTTTGTACACGTGTTGCCCCAATTCCCCTTTAGCCTAGATATTTCTTTTCTCAGTGCCTTTGAATAGTAACCAGAAGTTTCCCTTCCACTGTTCAGGTGTCACTTTCCCATTAATGCGGCCAGGGTGGTAGGTGCAGGGTCTTTAATGTGGAGGTGGCAGCCTTTATCCTTGGTATTTCTCTAACATCGGTGCTTCTAGGACGTTCAAGGGTTCACCCCTTTTAACCATTGGTCTTGACCGTGTCATTTCCTAACCTTTACCATGAAGTCCCGGGTTCTCCAGTGTCCGTCCGAAGGAAAATTCACCTTCGGCGTGATCCTCGGATCCTCGGCGTATAGGCCGACCCGTAGTACTAACAAGTTTTTAACCCAAGAGCAAGTCGGCCTTCCTTAGCATGGCCCAAAGGCCCACATCCCCATCAGGATCTTTTTACCCCCCACAATTAACACAATCATTATTTTTTCAAAAAAACTTTCTCTACTTTTTTCTTCCTTTGGATTTGCACTCTTTGTTTTTTTTTTAAATGAAGATTTGTTACAATCTTTTATTTTTCCCTTTCTTTTTTTATTTTAAATTGTTGTTTTGATGAGTTTTAATAATTTTTCTAAGTTATGTTTCTTTGTGTTTTTGATTGTATAGTAGAAACAATTGTGTTTGAGAAAGTTTGTTTAAAACTAAAAGAATAATTTCCAAATTTTATATACATTTTGATGAAACACAAAATATTATAATTAACTTTTATTAAAAAATTAATATTTTCACTAACTCACTTTTTGAATTCCTAAGAAAATTTGTATTGTTTTAATTTTGGTACGACAGAAATTATATATATATATATATATATATATATATATATATATTACATTTGTAATTGTCGTTATAATAAATGAAAATATGATTATGAATTACATTACTATTTATTAAATTATTCCAAATTTAAAAATATATATAATAATGAAAGTATTTTAAAAATATTATCATACGTAACGCGAGAGGTCCTCGACTAATTAAATAATAAAAAAATTAATACATCATAATCTATACTACTATTCAAGGGGTGTCTCCTATTTGAAATATGTATTTTGTTAGTTCAAAAATACCTTTAGATTTAAGTAAAGACAAAATTTGGGAACAACTCAGTAAAAATGCATTTGTATTTCTCACCTAAAACACTACCTACAAAATATAACCAATCTCCCAATATACCACATCTTTAAAACTATTCTACCTTTTTTTTCCTCAAAAAAGAAATAGCACAAGACAAACAACCCCAGTGCTACAAAATAACCCCACTACACGATAACCTATTTTTCTTTTTCTTTTTTTCCTTCAAACATATTTTGCATGTTTAAAATCTCTTGCATGATTTTCTTTCCTACAAAAAAAAAAAAAAAAAAAAGCTTTCATCCTCTTACCATCATTCCGTGTAGTTTTTATTTATTTATTTATTTTCATGAGATTATTAGATCTCATGTTGCTAAAAGAATATCCAATTATCCACACTCTTTTTCACTTATCTGAGTAATTTTATTAAGTTTTAAAATCCTAAATTTTAGGCTACTTATAAAATCCTTTTTTTTTTTTTTTTTTTTTTTTTTTCTCTCTTTCTCACATTTTTTTATGCACGTTCAGTTCTATAAAAAATAAACCCAATTTGTCACTTTGAGTTAAGAGTATTTTAAAAAAAAAACATTATTATTAGCCTGAGCTATTTTTTTAATCCTAATTACAACTTAAAAGAATAACCACCACTCTTCGTCAATTTTCTTTTGCTTCTAATACAAACTTCAGATTCAAAAAATCATTTTCCTAAAAAAAGATTCAAAAAATCAGGGTTAAGACGCAAATGCATATCTTCACCTTTCTTCCTCTCTCAATTAATTTCTTCATGGGGAATTTTAAAGAACAAGATCCATACAGCACAATAATTTTTGCAGGCGTTTTTTTTTTTTTTTTTTTCATATCATAAATAAAATTGCCACTCTTCATATTATTTTTACTTTTAATTAGTTACTTCAACCATTGTTACTATTGTTGCTATATGTCTATTATTTATCACATTTAACTCTCAACTAACTTTTATTTTGCCTTACTTTTGTGGTACGTTTGAGCGAGCCTGTGATCATCTTAAACACATCCTACCAACTAGCAAGTACCGCTGGCTTTATTTTACGTTTGTTTAATTATCTATTTTCTTATTTTTAATTGATTTTCATTTAATGGGAGAACTAGAAATTTGGCTTGCAATAAGGATTTTTTAAAATTTCTTGGAAAGTATGTATTTCTTTTCGCATAATTAATATGCTTTTTTGTGTGTGTGTGAAAAAAATATGTTAAATATACACAAACTATGGAGAAAATGGGCATTTGCCCCTTTTGTCAAAATTTTTCAACAAAATGTCTCATATCTAAAACTACTTAAAGAAATCCTCATATTTTGAAACTCGATTTTCGAACAATTGAGTTATAGCGAATTGAAAATTAAAAAAAAAAATTCTAGAATTTGAGTTCGTGGAAGTACTCGAGTTCCTTAAAAAAATTCAAGTGGAACTCGAGTGCTTTACATGGAACTAAATCGAGTTCCCAAAAAAAAAAAAATTCTAAGTCCACGTTCGCTATAGCTCGATGTTTCAAAAATCGAGTTATACATTTGAAACTCGATTTTTAAAAAATTGAGTTTCAAAATAGGAACATTTTTCTAATTAGTTTTAAAAATGAGGCATTTTGCTGGATATTTAAAAAAAAAAAAAGGAAAAAAGCCCATTTTGGCCCACAAACTTTAATTACACTCTCTCACCAAGCTCTAACACGTTACTTAACCCAAAGTATCACAACAAAAAAGCCTTCTTTAAAATATTAATTGTCAATTTGTTACACATTTGATTTTAGTTTGAAACATTTTTCCCTTTTGGTTATCATCCCTCCCGTGGTAGAGATATGGCTTTACACAAAAAGAACCCAACATTAATGGTTAAACAAAAATTCTAAAAAAGATAAGTACCAAAATTTCGACATCACGAACTGCTAAACATTTATACATTTTAATTACACTCTCTCTCTAAACTCAAATACATTACTTAACCCATAATACCATAACAAAGGAGCCTTCTTTTGTATATTAATTATCAATTTGTCACATATATTTGATTTTAGTTGAAACATTTTTCCCTTTTAGTTATCATCCCTCCGGCGGTAGAGAGAGTTCATAAAGAACTCAACCAAGGTTAAACAAAAATTCTAAAAAAGATTTTGCCGAATATTTTTAAAACAGTAAAAGTCTCCCCTTTTTTTTTTTTTTTAAATAACTATATTTAGCAAAACCCCTGCCCCATGCAGTATTTCATCATCTAAGTACCAAAAATCCAATCAAATGATTACAATTGGCCAAAATTATACAAGTGACGAAGCAAAGATAAGTTGTCTCATTGGACAATTTTATTTGTTTTTAAACATATTACATTACACAGTTTCATACATAAACATAGGAAACCATATCAGTCTAGGCATCAACAAAGGGGTAAAGTTCATATCTAACGTTACAACTGCCACCAACAACTCGCCCACCTCGTTTTCCATCGCAACAGTTGGGAAGTTCACTAATCGCAGTATCAAGACACTTCTTACAATCAAGACCTGAAAGGTCCCTGGTGCATTGAGCCAAACCATATAGTTTGCTTGATGAATCAAGCTTTAGGTCCCCGGTAGCATAGAATTTTGGATTGGCATAAGCTTTATTAGATAACCTGCTTAACAAATCCTTAACTTTTGGATTGAATGAAGTGGGATTTTCTACATCTTGGACGTTCCACATGTAGAACTTGTTTTTGTTATCGATTTCTCCAAAGAAATCAATGTTCGAGTACTTCAAAAGACAGTTATCATACCAAATTATCGCTCCTTTTTTATAAGGACAACGATTACCAAGCTCTTTGCCTGCATCAATGACACAGGTCGTACAGTTTGTTTTTGAGACATCACCCCGGCATAGGGCTAAACCATTTGCTTGATCTTGGCCTTGCCCAGTCGAGCTGAGACCAAACCCTTTTGAAGGAACTTTGGTGGACAAAAGATTGAGCAAGCCATTCAAGTTTGTACCATAACGGCTAGTGGCAGTGTAGCTTTCTTGGCTAAAACAAAAATGGTATAATGGGTCAGCACAATTGACTGCATGGAGGGAGAGGCTGAGTAATAAAAAGCTGACAGAAATATATTTTGAGCTCAACATGTTGAATGAAATTGAAAGTTGGTTTTGTGGGTGTGTAATTATCTACAAGAACTCTATAAATAGACGAGACTTTTCAAGTTTTGGCCAAGTATGGAGTAGAAAATGCTGGCTTTATTCTTAGTGGCAACCTCATCTCAGTCCTAATCCTTTTGATTAGTAAACCTCTCGTACAAAATCGCACTCAGACTTTGAACGTGCTGGAGAGTGGAGTCAGCAATCTTGCACAAAATCTTTTGGTGGCGCTTTTATATTAATTAACTCATGAAAGTTCTAACGAAACTAGAAACCAACTCAAATTCGTGAGGGTTCAATGCAGGGGCGGCTGCACTTGTAATTCAGGGGTTCAAATGAACCCCCTGACTTGAAAAAAAAAAAAAAATTATATAGAAAATATATTTTTTTAATTAATTTAATTATCCTTAAATTAATGGGATTAAAGTCATATGTTGAAAAATGTCACTTGCTCATGGTTTTGCACGTGCTCAAAATTAATTTTGAAAACCATGAGCAGTGGATAACCTTATTGACTCCACTGCTCAGTGTCTTGAAAATTGGTTTGTTAAAAAATATAAATTATTACCTAAAAAATGAAATAAGACAAGAAAGTGTCGAATAGAAGTGGAATATGGATATAGGTGAAAACATGGATAGTCATGGTGCTATTTGATAAACATAAATAAATGTAATATATATATATATAGTGTGCGTTTGAGGTCCAATAGGCATGCAGTTATTTGGTGGTAACAGCCATTAACAGTTAGGGTTGTATGTTATTTTATCCTTTTGTTGTTGGGGAAATCAAGTTGAATACGAAAATGGCTTAGAGAGATGAGTGTGTATTTCTCTAAGTCTTGTAAGGGTGAGATATCCTTTGTACATGTCTCTAGTTTGTATTGATTTGGGTTTCATGTTTTTAGGTTCATGTTCTTATTCATGTTCAATACCAAATTTAAACTCATGGTTTTTGTTTTTCTAATTTTTAATTTTTTTGTATTTCTTTAATTTCTATATGCTAACGTGGAATTTTTTTAATACCAAATATTTTTCTATTATTTTATTTCCCAAATTAATATCTAACATGCCAACAGTGTACTCCAGGTGTCACATATGCAATTTCCATTAGTGAAATGATAGTAGGGACTAAATTGACTCTAATTTTTTGGTTTTGGAGACCAAAATGGGAAAACTAATAAGTGAAACAAAAATTGAAATTTATCCAAAATGACCAAAACCCTCACTACAAAAAACGCGCGCTATAGCCGCGTTTATAAAAAAAGGGGCTATACCTGACCTATAGCCGCGTTTAAAAGAAACGCGGCTATAGACCAAACCTATAGCCCCGTTTCCTAGAAACGTGGCTTCAGACCCAATCTATAGCTGCGTTTTGTTAAAAGCGGCCATAGGTTCGGTCTGAAGCCCCGTTTCTAGTGCCTTGAGCTGCGTTTTACGTCCGGACTATAGCCGCGTTTATCAAAACGCGGCTATAGGTCCAGACAAAAATATTTTTTTAATAGGGTGCTATGTACAGTACAACAAATTTTTTTATAAGGGAGGGTTATAGTCGCGTTTCACAAAAACGCGGCTATAGATCCAGTCAAATAATATATATATTTTAAAAAGATGACTTGTATATCCAAATAATTTTTTTCATATATATAAGGGAGGGGCTATAGCCGCGTTTCTGAAAACGCGGCTATAGGTCCAGTCAAATAATATATATATTTTAAGAAGATTACCTGTGCATCCGAATAAATTTTTTTTTTTTATAAGGGAGGGGCTATAGCCGCGTTTCTGAAAACGCGGCTATAGGTCCAGTCAAATAATATATATATTTTTTAAAAGGATGACCTGTGCATCCGAGTAAATTTTTTTAGTATAAGGGAGGGGCTATAGCCGCGTTTTCAAAAACGCGGCTATAGGTAACACCAATTACTGAGCCCAGAACCCACTTTCCCACCTACCCCCACTCTTATATTTTCTTTCTTATCTTTTCTTTCTTTCGGCAATCTCTGCTTTCCTGGGTTCTTTCTTTCTTTCTTCTCTGCAAGTCACGCCGAACTCCTTTCTTTCTCTTTTTTTTTTTTTTTCCTTCTTCACTCCAACACAGCTCTTTTTTTTTCTTTGTTTCTTTGCTCCTGCTTCTTCTTTTCTTTTTTCTTTTTTTTCTCTCTTTCCTTCTTTTTTTCTCTCGTTCCTTCTTTTTTTCTTTCAACACAACGCACACTTCTCTCACCGGTACACTCCACACCACCATATACTTCATTTTTCAAGCAAGGGTCACTGGAAAACTTTATAAGAAAAGCTAAAGGCTCACTCATCTCTACTATTTGAGGTAAAAATTCTCTAATTTTTTAATGGGTATTATACTTTTTCTAGAAGTTATTTTTGCTATTGTGTTGCTGATATTGTGCTTATGTTTAAATAGGTTTGTGTTCTTGAGCTTTTGTGTTCTTTGAATGGATTTAGTGTTAAATTTGGGTTGGTTTTGTTTAAATTTGGAGCACGTTGCATTTGTACTATCAGTATATTGTGTTTGATTTTGAATTTTTTGGGTGTGTTTGATTTTAAACTTTTTGGGTTTGTGTTTGATTTTGAATTTTTTGGGTTTGTGTTTAATTTAAAAATTCTTTTTGTTTGAATTTTGAATTTTTCGGGGAAAAAAAAAACCCAGAAAATTATTTTTGTTTTAAAAAAAAAGCTGAATTTTTGAATTTTTTGGGGAAAAAAAAACCCCAGTAAATTTTTTTTTTTGTTTTTAAAAATACCTATAGCCGCGGTTTAAACGCAGCTCAGGTCTGGTCTGTAGCCGCGTTTTTTAAAAACGCGGCTATAGACCTGAAGCCTATAGCCATGGTTCAAAAACGCGGCTTCAGGTCAAGTCTGTAGCCGCGTTTTTAAAAACACGGCTATAGACCCACAGGGTCTGTTGCTGCGTTGCTTAGGCCGGGGTTGTAAACGCAGCCATAGAAAACGCGGCTTCAGGTCTATAGCCGCGTTTTCGGAGTCTATAGCCGCGTTTTTGAAATGCGGCTATAGACCCCGTTTTTTGTAGTGCCTATTTACACCTTAATTTAATTCATATGTGTTAAATTCACGTTTATGTTATATATATATATATATATATATATATATATATATATATATATATATTTATGTTTAGGTACATTATTTTAGAATGCTCACTAAGCAAATCAAACAAGCAGTAAGTTAGAATGATTGGAATTGCTTTTTATTTTGGCAATCTTTAGTTTATTTTTCAATTCAAGCTTTTAATAAACTTATATTATTTTTTCACTTTAGTTTAATCATGTTATTTATTTATGTCAATATGCTATTAAATTTGAGTCAAGTGATTCAATTGATTAGAAAAAGTAAATTATTACATCATGTTTATAGCCATGTGTGTTCTCGTCATCTTATGTCATTTTTATTAATATAAAATATTTTAACAAAGAAGTTTTTAGTTTAATTACACAACTGGATATTTTCACTAGTGCAAAGCATGCATTCTTCCAGAACAAGTTTTGCAGGGAATGCGGTTTTCCAAAAGTGAGATAATATCTATGTCAAGTCATACATTGTTTATAATTCATCATATTTGAACATAATTTTTTTTTTTTCTATTATCTAGGCTTGTGACAGGTAATTTTGGTGATACCGTTGTCTGTAGTCTAGTAAATTGTTAGGAAAGAATAATAAAAAAAGTCAAATATTTTTTTACACAATGCACTACCCACGCATTAGTCCTTAATTCCTAAGACTTACTAAATCCAGCTATTTATTAGAAAGTAAAATCTTTGACTACTATTTGTACAAACTAATGCAAATGTTACAACAAATGATGTTCAAATAATAATTCAAAAAGAGATTAAATAAATTTATTGGTAACACTATAAGGCTATGAACTTGCATCTAATTGTTTCTTAATATTGGATGAATTTTGATTTTAATTTATATAAACATGTACATAAACATTAACCTATACTTCTACATAAAAATATATTATAGACATTAATGAGAGACAACAACCCTAGCCCGCCAATTTTTTAGTTGGGCCAAACCCACGTGAGTGAATGAGATTGTGTTTAAGATACCACATGATTGTCATTTGGCTAATTATCTTTCCCTCCAAAATTGAGAGTTTTACATGAAGTCACCATTTATTTTATTTAAAAAAAAATACAAGAAAAAGATAGAAAAATGTTTTATTTTATTGTTTTGATAAAGTATACTTCAATTTCACTATTAATATGAGAGAGATATTAGGGATGGATAATCCCAGATGTCACCATTGGGCCTATGGAACAAAAAATGGAGTTCCTTATCTAGATTCAAGATAGAGAGGATGCATGCCATTTTCATTGGCTGAAGAAGTGGTTGAGAAGTTCCTTGTGGATTTCAATTAATCCCCATGTAGCCTGAATGACGTAACAGTGATGAAGAAAATGAGCAACTATCTAGGGATGGGCCTAGGGAGGAATAGCCCACCGATGATTACCTTCTTGAGATTGAGATCAAGAATATAGCTTGAGCAAAGGCCAAGGACAAGGGCTTCCTGGATGAACTAATACTGTTAAATAATAGCATTGATATACTATGTTGAATATGCTCGTATAGATGCGGAAACGAAAGCATAAAATGTAGAACACAATAACACACGACGGTTACGTGGTTCAGCCTAACAACCTACATCTATGGAGGACACCCTAAAGGGCTGCATCAACGGAGGAAACCCTAAAGGGCTATATCAATAATATATTAGAGTGTAGTACAAATTTTGTGTTACAATGAACTATAACATGTGTATATAGAGTAGACTAAACCCTAGACTAATAGACTTTTAGTACAAGTAAGAGACTTGGCTTGCACACAAGGTAGAATTAGGCTTGGACCTATGCTAATGGGCTAATATATCTCTAACAAATACCATAAAATGCTACCTATCAACCTTGATTGGAAAGTTTTTCAAAGTCAGAGGGATTCACATGTGTTGATTCTGTATTTTGTTTCACCTTAGTTTACTTACCAAAGTTCCATTTTTGAGCATTAAAATTCCGAAAGTGATGCACTTTTTAACCAAAAACAATAAGGAATTACATGAAATATATTACTTTGACAAAAAAAATGTTATTGTTCGAAAGAAAACCACTTTTTGTTTTGTCCAAATTGAAAGGCTCGACATCAGTCCGATTTCTCAATATGGACTTCATTACACCCTATACTGCTTTTCTCTTTTCCAATAAGACATACTGTTGTGAACAAACTCAAATACTTGGTAGTTTTCTCGGCCTCTGGTTTCAATTGAGAGCTATTGATCCTTTAAAAAATGAGGTGCCATTTGAGCTTGATTATATACATATTGCTTTGTGCTGGATTTTAATAGCAAATAGTTGGAATGGAAAAGAAAAGAGAAAAGTAGTCTAGAAACAAGACCAAATATAGGAGCCTTCAAGTTACAGGACATTAAAGCTTTTATATTGCAGCATGTGTTTAAAAAATTGAAACTTAACAAGAGCATGGAGTTGTTGTTAGAAGTTAAACTTGTTTTTAATTAATCCTTCATAAATAGGTGAGTTTCATAAGTTAATGTAGTGGGAAGTTTATTGAAGTTATGTGTGGGATTTATGAATGTAAGAGTTAGAAAATAAATGTAGTAAGAGTTAAAGGTTGGATGGTGTACTATATAAACTCATTCATCCGTCAAGTTCAAAACAAGAGTTGAGAGAAATACAAAACTTTAAAGAGTTCTAACTCTTCCCTCTCCACTCTCTCTCCCTTTATTTAATTTGTGAGTGTGAGTCTCTTTTATACACTAAATAGTGTGTGGATATTTGTGAGAGTAAGTGAGGAAATGCCCATCAGTATTTTGTTTTATTTCCAATAAAGTGGTATCAGAGCCAATTGGTTCGTGGTGAGAATGGCTATTGCTAATGGGATGGCTTCGTTCCAATTTCCTTGACTTACCAAACAAAACTTTGAAAATTGGAGTATCTGAATGAAGGCATTGCTCAAATCATAAGATGCGTGGGAGGTTGTGGAGAAAGGTTATGTGGAGTCACAAGATGAAGAATCTTTGACCCCAAACCAAAACTGAGCTTTGCAAAAAGCTCGAAAGAAAGATCAACAAGCTCTTATGTTGATCTATCAAGGTTTGGATGAAATTATGTTCGAGAAAGTTGCAAATGCAATTTCATCCAAGAAAGCATGAGAGATTCTTAAAAACTCTCTAACAGGAGTTGATAAAGTGAAGAAAGTTCGCCTTCAAACACTGAGAGGCGAGTTTGAAGGTTTGCACATGAAAGAATTTGAATATATTTCAGATTATTTTTCAAGGGTGTTGGCAATTGTAAATCTATTGAAGAGATATGGTGAGAACTTGGATGATGTCCATGTGGAAGAAAAAATTTTTACGGTCATTAACTTCTAAGTTTGACTATATCATTGTAGCAATTGAGGAATCAAAAAACTTGGAGTCAGTGACCATTGACCAACTCATGGGATCATTACAAGCCCATGAAGAAAGGCTCAATAAGAAGAAGCAAGAGCCTTTGGAGCAAGTCCTACAAGCAAAGCTCACCTTGAATGAGAAAGGTTGGCGTGAAAGGCTGAGGAGATGGACGTGGTAAAGGGAGAGGATCTGGAGGAAGAAATGGTCAAAACTCTCCCAATTATAAAGAGAGGGGTCAAAGTTCACAATCGACAAGAGATCATGGAAGAGGAAGTTTCTCAAGACCATATAGAAGAAGGTATGATAAGTCTGATATCAAATGTTATAGTTGCCAAAGGTATGGGCATTATGCTTCTGAATGTAAAAATGGTGCTAACACTATTGAGGAGAAAATTAACTATGTTGAAGATAAAAATGAAGAAGTGGAGCCGACTTTGTTGTTGGCATACAAAGGAGAAGACAAAGAAGAAAATGGTGCGTGGTATCTTGACTCTGGTGCTAGCAACCATATATGTAGGAATAAAAGGATGTTTATGGAGATTGATGAATCGGTGGTCGGGAATATTACCTTTGGTGACTCATCCAAAGTTTCAGTGAAGGGGATAGGTAAAATTCTTATTCGTTTAAAAAATGGAGATCATCAATGTATTTCTGATGTATATTATGTGCCAAGCATGAAAACTAATATTTTAAGCTTAGGACAACATCTTGAGAAAGACTATGATATCCAGTTGAAAGATTGTAGTTGCTTAATAAGGGATCATCGAAATAATGTGATAGCTAATGTGCCTATGACAAGAAATAAAATGTTCTTGTTAAATATTCAAACTGATGCTATTAGATGTCTGAAGGCTTGTTTTAAAGATTCTTCTTGGCTTTGGCATTTAAGATTTGGGCACTTAAACTTTGGAGAACTAAGATTGTTGACAAAGATGAAGATGGTGAGAGGATTGCCTTCCATTAAGCATCCTAACCAGCTTTGTGAAGGATGTCTCCTTGGCAAGCAATCAATGAAAAGCTTTCCAAAAGAAGCTAGTACAAGAGCAACCAAGTCATTGCAACTTGTTCATACTGATGTGTGTGGACCTATCAAGCCATCATCACTTGGTAAAAGTAACTACTTTCTTCTATTTATTGATGATTTTAGTAGAAAAATGTGGGTATAGTTTTTGAAGCAGAAATTTGAAGCATTCAGTGCATTTAAGAAATTTAAGGCATTTGTAGAAAAGCAGAGTGGTTATGAAATTAAGGCCTTAAGATCTGATAGAGGAGGCGAATTCACATCAAATGAATTCAAAGAATTTTGTGAAGCAAATGGGATTTGCCGCCCCTTAACAGTTCCAAGGTCACCACAACAAAATGGTGTAGTAGAAAGAAAGAATCGTTCAATTCTTAATATGGCTAGAAGTATGTTGAAGAGCAAGAAAATGCCTAAAGAATTTTGGGCTGAAGCTATAGATTGTGCAATCTATTTGTCCAATCGTTGCCCCACAAGAAGTGTACAAGGAAAAACCCCACAACAAGCTTGGTGTAGGAAGAAGCCTACAGTTTCCCATCTTCGTGTGTTTGGGAGCATTGCATATGCGCATGTACCAGATCAAGAAAGATCCAAGCTAGATGATAAAAGCAAGAAGTATGTGTTCATTGGCTATGATCCAAGCTCTAAGGGCTATAAGCTCTATAATCCAAGCACTGGTAAAGTCATTGTTAGTCGAGATGTGAAATTCGACGAAGAAGGCACATGGGATTAGAGCACCCAAGAAGAGGAGAAGTATGATTCTTTCCTCTATCTGAACAGGAAGATCAAGGGAATGAAGTTCAGGAAGAGCCTACCACTCCACCTCCATCACCAGCAGCATTATCTCCTATTCATGAAAGTCCACCATCATCATCTTTACTAGAAGGAAGTTCTAGTGAAAGACCAAGAAAAATGAGAAGTCTCCAGGATCTTTATGATTCAACAGCGATTACTGATAATGTAACACTTTGTTGTTTGTTCGCTGATTATGAACCTATAGGATTTGAAGAAGCAGTGCGAGACAAAAAATAGAGAAATGCTATGGACGAAGAGATCAAGGCAATAAAGAAGAATGATACATGGGAGCTTGCAACTCTTCCAACTGGAAAGAAGAAAATTGGTGTAAAATGGTTATACAAGTTAAAGAAGAATGCGAAAGGAGAGGTAGAGAGATACAAAGCAAGATTGGCGGTGAAAGGCTATAGTCAACAACAAGGTATTGATTATGATAAGGTATTTGCCCCAGTTGCTCGTTTGGAAACTATACAATTGCTAATTTCTTTAGCAACTCAGAATCAATGGAGAATTTTCCAAATGGATGTAAAATTCGCATTTTTAAATGGCTACCTTGAGGAAGAACTTTATGTTGAGCAGTCTATAGGTTATGTTGTACAGGGGCAGGAGGATAAAGTTTTGAAGTTAAAGAAAGCTCTATATGGCCTGAAACAGGCACCAAGAGCTTGGAATAGTAGAATTGACAAATACTTCCAGGTTAATGGGTTTTTTTAAATGCCCACATGAACATGCGCTTTATTATAAGGTGCATACAAATAGAGATATCTTAATTGTTTGCCTATATGTAGATGATTTGATTTTTACAAGCAACAATCCAAGTATGTTTGAAGACTTCAAGAAAGCAATGACTAAGGAGTTTGAAATGATAGATATTGGACTTATGGTCTATTATCTTGGCATTGAAGTGAAGCAGATGGAGGATGAGATTTTTATTTCCCAAGAAGGTTATGCAAAGGATATTCTCGAGAAGTTTGAGATGTTAAATTCCAATCCAGTTAGCACCCTTGTCGAATGTGGAATAAAGTTGTCAAAGCATGTTAATGAAGAGAAGGTTAATCCAACATTCTTCAAAAGTTTGATCGGAAGTCTGAGGTATCTAACATGCACAAGACCAGACATTCTTTTTGGCGTTGGACTAGTTAGTCGTTACATGGAAGCCCCAACGATGACTCATGTGAAGACTGCTAAGAGAATTCTTCGCTATTTGAAAGGTACACTGGATTATGGACTTTTGTATTCACCCTCTAAAGATTTTAAACTTGTTGGCTACAGTGATAGTGATTGGGCCGGAGATACAGATGATAGAAAGAGTACTACTGGTTTTGTATTCTATATGGGTGATACTGCATTTACATGGACGTCCAAAAAGCAAGCAATCGTGACGCTTTCCACTTGTGAAGCTGAGTACGTTGCTGCTACCTCTAGTGTTTGTCATGCAATGTGGCTTAGAAGTTTATTGAAAGAGTTGCAAATGTTTCAAAAAGAAGCTACGAAGATATTTGTGGACAATAAGTCAGCACTAGCTCTAGCAAAGAATCCAGTCTTTCATGATTGAAGCAAGCATTAACACAAGGTATCATTTTATTTGAGAATGTATTGCAAGAAAAGAAATTCATCTTGAGTTCGTGAAGTCACATAATCAGGTTGTAGATATATTCACTAAACCACTCAAGTATAACACATTCAACAAGCTACGAGCCTTACTTGGAATAATCAAGAAAACAAGTTTAGGGGGGATGTTAGAAGTTAAACTTGTTTTTAATTAATCCTTCATAAATAGGTGAGTTTCATAAGTTAATGTAGTGGGAAGTTTATTGAAGTTATGTATGGGATTTATGAATGTAAGAGTTAGAAAATAAATGTAGTAAGAGTTAAAGGTTGGATGGTATACTATATAAACCCATTCATCCGTCAAGTTCTATACAAGAGTTGAGAGAAATACAAAACTTTAAAGAGTTCTAACTCTTCCCTCTCCACTCTCTCTCCCTTTATTTAATTTGTGAGTGTGAGTCTCTTCTATACACTAAGTAGTGTGTGGATATTTGTGAGAGTAAGCGAGGAAAGGCCCATCAGTGTTTTGTTTTATTTCCAACAGTAGTCTCTTTTACTTATTTGACTGAAATTGAGTCCCCATGCTTATTTGAATTTGCTACAGCTAAAGAGTTAAAACCACATCGGCCATTGTCAAATTTAGCATACATGTTGCTTACGGGCTTAATCCATAAATTGCTTGTTTATCTCATAGGTCAAAGTAAAACTACCTTCGCCACATGATCAAACACAATAACATCATCGTAGAGACCAAGATGTACATCAGGAAGGTTCCTGTCATCAGGTGGGGGCACTGGAGAATGGCAGCTTTTTCCTCTCCGTACAGCGCATCGTATCATATGAGAAATAACCAACCCATCCACCTGTTCAACAAGAGAGTAATACAAAGTAAAGATTGGAAATTTCATTATAAAACTTCCTTTTTTTACAACTGTATCATGCAAATATGAGGAAAATAATTGCATACATAATGAATCTTTGCAGGAATCTACAAAACTAAACAAATCTAACAATTTTCCTGACAAGCAACACTACAAATACAACCATGTGTACAAAAATTTGAGTCGTAAGTTTAACTAAGAGCTCTCTTTCTTGGGCTTGGGGGACTAGTCTATGCAATTTTGTTATAAGTGGACTACCTTTTTCCCTTTATGACAAGAGACAGAACACCTATCTCACTCAAACCATGGGGTTAGAGAAATCCTGCAAATATAGCAAAAGTAAGTTACCATCCCCTTCTCTTACCACAAAATGCTTCTGGGAGCTCGTCAATAAGTTGGGGTCTCCATCCCTCCATGATTCTTTGAGGAATCACCATTGGATCATCCACAATCTCCTCTTCCCTTGTCCCTTCATCATGGTTCATAATTGTAACCATATTCTCTTTTGCCACAATTTCTATTGCCGGGTGAGCTCCAACCACGCTATACCGCCCCTACATAATTTACCCAACTGAAATACAAATGACTCACATCTCATCAGTGCACATAACAACACGTCTAAAAATAATAATAGCAAGACGAGAACTAAAGCTCTTCCGATATTGGAACCCATCACACCAGGCTCAACCGACTCAAACTGAAAGCTTGATGCTTCCCTATCATCTTCCTTTATGAAACACCGGTAAGCAAGCACTGGAGTTAGGTGATCGGATAATATGCATCGGTATAGAGGAATTAAATTCCCCTTCTTCAAAGCTTCAAAAAACTCTTCCCAATTTTCAACTGCATCAATTGCATCATAACAATAAATTTTCTCACAAAATAAAATATCTCATAATTCACTTGAACCAAATTTACATTTTTTCAGCCTAATGAAAAATTGATAAAAATTTTTTTTAAAAAAAAAATATCAGCCTCATCTAAGTAATTCATCGTTTTGGGCTCTGTAAATTGAGTGCTTTCGTTTACTTGGGTCCCAATCTATCAGATTCTCCATTTGGTAACAATTAAGAAAACAAAATAACTGAAACTAGCATTTGGAAAAATGTAATGCATTGATTAAAATGCGTTTATTTTCCTTCACAATTTTCTCAGCAACCATATAGAGGAAAATAGTCCAAATGTAATTTCAATTTTAATTCTATTCATGGTCATTGTTTGTTTGTTTGTTTGTTTTGTTTTGTTTTTGTTTTTTTTTTTAATTTTTGTTTTCTAAGCAACCAAACAGAACCTTAGACATAAAATTGACTTCAATGACTCAAAGTATCAGCATTTGGAGAAGACAGCGAGAAATAGTTACCTAATGAAGGAGAACTCTGGGCCGAGCATTTGAGTGTAAAGGAACGGGAGCTCGAGCCCAATAGCATGACGGAGCTTGTGGTTCTCCAATTAAAGTTGACGGATAATGGCGGGGTTAAAGGGATAGTTGATGGAAGGTGGCGGGAAGTAATGGGGTTTTCATGGTTATGAGAGAGAATTTTGAGATTTTGAATACTTCTGACAATGGTCTCTGCTTGCTTTTTTTTTTTGGGGGGGAAGGGGAAGGGGGGCTTTCTAGTTTCTTAATTAATTAAAGAAAATATAATTTTAATCAAATAATACTACTTATATATCAAAATTCAATAAACGAGAGACATGTATGCAGAAATAATTATTGAAAGACATGCGTTAGTAGGTAGTTATGTTTGCACACATGTCTTTCAATGGTTAATAGGTTAGTTATTTTTTGCTGACATATCTCACACTAATTAAATTTTGATACCACTAATAAGACATCATTTTGATACCGAATACTTTAAACATCTTGCGGTCTTAAAAATTAAAATGATCACCGCCGTCTCTTCTTTCAGGTCTAGAGTATTATTCAAGCTTCATGGAAGTGAGAAAGTAACAAATACCAAATTGTTTTTTTCTTTTAACAATATATACCATTAACATTCTAGAAAAAAAAATTAAAAAAAAGGCAAAAGAAAAAAAATATGACGGTTCGTAATAGGCAAAAGTGTCCACTCTTAGTTTACCATCGTAACATGGTGTAAAATTAGATTTTTCTTTAAATTTATTTTTAAAAAGAATTAAAAAAAAAAAAAAAAAACAACAACAACAACAATAGTCACTAAAAGAGACAGAAATAACATAAATGAGTATGTTAAAAAAAAATTTTGTTTTTTGAAAAGGGGCCAAGAGTTAGGCATATATTTTTTTTTAAAAGGGGCCAACAGTTTGGAGATAGGGGGGCTGGTTTAATTTTCCTTGGGCCTAAATTGTAAGTAAAGCCTATTGCATATATATAACTGTTGGTTTTTTCAAAATCTCAGGGGGAAAATGGCCCCCCAATGCCAAACTGTAGCTCCATCCCTGTTTTCTTGCGTTACCAACTGTTTTGCTGGATATAAGTATAAGACTGATTCAGCACTTATTTAGCCTTTCCAAAATTTACACGACCTTTTCTATTCTAAAAAACAATTAATTATGATTAAGGAATTAGAGTTTTAGTTGAAACTATTTACAGGCTAAAATTTCTTATGAATCACAAGGAATCTTCTATATATTTAGATGCTCCATCGGCATTGGTTTGCCTTCTAATCCAGTAAGAGGAGTCTTTTATGAAGCACTTTTTTATTCTGAAAGGAAAAAATAAATAAAGGAATATGGAAGTTACAAAGTTTTTTTTTTTTTTTTTTTGGCCACCGCGAAAGCAAGTCCTGTACAAAAAGATTATAATCATTACATGTATGCAGAAAACAATATGAAGAGGCACAATCAAGGTATGTGCAACTGATTCTAAAATGCTTCATAAAATTTTCAGGATTAGCTGGTCAGAAGTCAATGTTGTCAGCCCAACCAAAAAAGAAAAGAAAATGGAAGAGACTGGCTGTTCAAAGAGAGACCATGGAGGTATGCAAGCACTAGTTCTAAAATGTTATAATAAAATTTTGAGAGCCAGCTGATCAGAAGTCAATGGTAAGTGGCAACACAACCAAGGAGAGCAGAAACTGGCTGTCCAGATGCACTTATCCCTTGATAGAGCTAAAAAATGATTAGTAGATCAACATAAATCAGTGTTATTCAGAAAATGATGTAAACCATTGTTAGAGATGAGGCACCTAAAATATGTGACTAAAAAGAAATAATTTCCAATCAGATGAAATGATATGTTTACAGGGAGTAAGAAGGGCGGCAAATTAAATGGCAGAGATTGTTGTAAATTTGGTCAGTGACAAGTTGATCACCTTACTGTCTGAAGAGGCCAACCAGTTAATGGGTCTACATAAAGAAATTGCAGACATCAAAGATGAACTGGAATATATTAGAGTATTTCTTGAGGATGTAGATATACAAGCAGCGAGCAGCCACATAGAAAAAATCTGGGTGAAACAAGTCCTGGACATTGTTGAGTGCATTGAAGATGTCATAGGGAAGTACTACTTCTTTATGGCACAGCCACAGAATGATCAACAACCTCGATTCAAAAGTTTCTTTAAAAAATTTACTCACTTAGTCAAAAGTCTTGAACATCAGTATGACATTACCTTGGAGATTCAAGATATCAAAACATCACTCTCCCAAATTAAGAAAAGAAGAAATTCCACATATCGAGCAGCAACACAACAGATGTTACATGGCATGACCCTTGACTGGGGGCCTATTTAACTGGGGAAGCTGAACAAGTTGGCATCAATGATTCTAGAGGCAAAGTGCTAGTATGGCTGTTGGAAGGCACATCTCAACTCATGACTACTGCAGCTGTAGGCATGGGCAGTATCAGCAACACCACTCTTGCCAAGAAAGCTTTTGACAACCATAGAGTAAAACAGCATTTTGATTTCCGCGTTTAGATCACAGTATCTCAATTATACAACTTGTTAAAGCTGTTGAACGGCATGCTAAAGCAATACTATATAAAAATCAGACACTGTACCTAAGGAGACCTACATCTTTGTTGAGAACTCACTCGTAAAAAAACTGAGGACATTTACAAAAGAAGAGGTACATTGTCATTTTTTATGATCAATGGAATAGTGGGTTTTTGAGGTATATAAAGTATGTTTTTACCAGATAATAAACGAGGAAATAGGATAATAGTCACAACACGTAATCATGATGTTGATTCCTCCAGCAAAGAATTTTCAATTGTTCATATTCACAAAATGCTACTTTTACCTCCAGAAAATACCCTAGAACTCTTTTGGAGAAGGGAATTCAAGTACTACATATTTAAGGGACATTGTCCCCCAGGGTTGGAGCAATTGTCTATTGACATTGTTGCAAGATGCCAAGGACTAACACTAGCAATTGTGGTTATTGGTTGCCTTCTGTCAACCAAGGAAATGATTGTCTCTCAATGGAAGATTGTCATGATAATCATAGTTTAGAGTTTGAAAACAAGACAGATCTCACAACCATAAAAAAATAAAATAAAAAATTGTCCTTTAGTTATCAAGATCTGCCTTACTACCTCAAACCATGTTTTTTAAACCTTGGCATACAACATTGATTGAAGTGGATAGCTGAGGGTTTTGTAAAGGAAGAGTGGCAAGGCAGTGGAAGAGGTTGCAAATATATACTTATCCGACCTCATCTGCAGAAGCCTGGTTCAAGTATCAATAGTAATGGATGGGAAAGCTAATTTTTTTGAAAAACCAATGGTCTGATTCATGTATCATTATTTCAAAAGCTACGGACCTAAATTTCTATCAGGTTTGAAGAATGAGGACACAAGTTTCCATGAGAAAAGTTGGTGCTTGTCAATAATTGATGAGTACTAAAGGCCAATGAGAATTCGCAAGTTTGGGATAATCAAAATCATGGAAACAACATTTTATCAAACAAAAAACAGCATGGAAACAGCATAAATGTGCAAAACTATAGACCTCCCTCTATTCTTTTCATTGACACTCAAATGATCTGTCAAAACAGAAAAGCTTTTGGGCTATTTCTTGATAGGCATTGCAAGTGGACAGCTATTAAGGTTACAGATTCTAGATCTTGAAAATGGATATGAAACTCCATTGCCTAACAACATTGGATGGTAAATTTATCTCTTGTATCTAAACTTAAGGACTTTGATAAAAGAAATCCCACAATCATTTTTCAATTTAAAGAACCTCCAAATTCTGGATCTGACGCATACTTTTATACCCACTTTTCATATTCCAATACAGAAACTGCAGAAACTTAAGGCCTATACTTAGACCCCCAAATTCAATTTGTGACTCAAATAAGTGATATTTCCTTCAAAAATCTGCAATCGTTGATTAATATCAATAGGCTTCCACAAAATCATTGGCATTATATTTTTCTTTTTGGGAGAACCCCTCCCCCCCCCCCCCTTACCTAGGTGATACGGGAATTAGTCAGTGTTTAGTTCTCTCTTACCTCACCCTAATTAAGAGGCCTTTTAAAACCTTGAGGGATGAGGCTTTGTGTCACTCCCAAATAGGGTAATACTTGTCAATGAAGAGTTGGTGCATGACAGCCGATGTACAAAGGGCTACTGCAATTATCTTGGACATAATTTAATTTCATGGAGCTCACAGAAACAACGTACGTTTCTCGCTCTAGCACTTAATTTGAATACAGGGCCATTACTCATAACTCCATTGAACTACTCTGGCTTCAGTCCTTAGAAAGGGAAATATGAGTTATGTCCAACTCCTTTTCTATTCTGTGGTGCGATAACATTGGTGCTACTTATCTCATTGCCAATCCGTTATTTCATGCTCAGGCCAAGCACGTTGAAATTGAATATCATTTTGTTCATGACCTGGTCTCTTCTCGATCTCTCTCTGTGCGGTTCATCTCTTCCAAGGATCAAGTGGCTAATTCTATTACAGAACTTCTACCAACTGCCAAGTTTGTTTCTCTTCGAACCAAACTCAATGTTCTTGAACTAACTTTGAGATTGCAAGAGAGTATTGAGACAAGCTCATCCTTATCCTGTCCTCCGGCTTCAACTGAAACACAACATCACACCAAAACAATTCAAACTTCATTAGAAGATAAACATCTTTAAAGAGCTGAATCACCTGGTACCGTTACAGTAATTTCTTAGTTTGCTACACAACAATAGTTGGTGGTTCCATTCAATTGGAAAAAACTAGTCCACTGCGTTGCTGCCTTACCATGTATTCCAAAACCATAAACAACTCCATCTTAGCCAAAGGGAGTCCGTCCTTGAGCTATGCTACTCAAGACTTTGCTCATCTCTACTAGATTTTTGTAGCTTTAACCTACATCACATCCAACATCATTTGCCATGCTACAAGACCACAAAGAATGCATCTCCGTCTCCACCTCACTTCTGCAGATTGCACACAATTCATCCTCGCTGAAGCACCGGCATGATGAAGACAAATTCGTGAGAAGCATTATGCAATTTTCTACATGCTCTCCACATCAAATATCGAACATTTCGTGGAATACTGATTGTTACCCTCTCTTCAAAGAAATCTATCTAGTTTTCGAGTTTGTCCATGAAAGAGCTCGGATTTGTGCTAAAACCCAAGAGCTTGTTTAAAACCAAATTTTAAATTACAGCTAGATGGTTTTTACTCTTACTTAATCAAAGTGCAGAACAAAAGTACATGTGCGCAATGAACCGATAACTACTCTAGTGCATAAACATAAACAACAAACAATAAATGTAAAGCACAAGAGTAAGGAAAGAGAGATACAAACACAAGATAACACCAAGACGCATTATCGATAAGGAATTAAAGAATTCAGCGAAAAACCTTTCTGCAATCCTCCAAGTCGAAACCGATTCATTAGAGAATAAAGTTGGAGTACACGAATAACAAAAAACCCTCCAAGCCTAGTCTACCCCATGTACTTGAGCCCTCCAAGCTCTTGCTACCAACGGATTTCTCGAAGTCATGTCTTCTTTAGCTTTCCGGATTCCACAATACGCCCGATTGCATCCGTCAAGTCTCACTGGCTTCTTTTGGCAAATCCCTAAAGCTTCTCAAGCTACAAAACATTTTCTACACTCTGAATAGGTGGAGGTTGTGTTTGGATACAAATTTCCTCTCAAGGTATGACAATAGGAAAGGAAATGAGAAGAGGCTACAATGATTTCTCACAAAAAACTTCTCAAAATGGCATCTGTCCTCTCTATCTTGAATCAAGATAAGGCAAGATTGCCTTATTTTACTTGAATGTTGTGCATAGGCTAGTAGCTAGCATCTTAACTGTCTCCATATATGGTGGTAATGGAATCTTTCTATGGGAAGCGAACCTTCTGATAAAATGTTTGACTTACTTTTAGTACTTTTTCAACTAGAATATCTTTTTATTTTAATAAAAACGGTCACATTATCCACTAAAATTCACTACCACTTGTCATTGTATATTTAAAACAAAAAGACATGTCCCTAAAAAAATATTGGAGGTAAGCCAAACCCTCTGATAAAAGGATGGGGGCATGAATTTGGTGGGTTGAATTTAAGGGTAGCTTAGTTGCAATTTCAAACACATGAATATGGTCATAACCTTTTTAGACCACAGGCCCAATGGGGACCTCTAGTGAGGAAAAGATAAGTAGCCAAATTACTACCACATGGTATGTTAAACATGATCTCATCCACTCACGTGGGCTTGGCCCAATTAAAAAATTGGCGGGCTAGGGCGCTGTCTCTCACTTATGTCTATAATATATTTTTATGTACAAGTATAAGTTAATGTTATTGTTTATGTATATGTTTATGTAAATAACATAAAATCCATCCAATATTAAGAATAATTAGATGCAAATTCATACTTTTATAGTGTTACCTATAAATTGAAAGATTTGCTTTAAATTTTTTTGGTGAGAGAAAGATTTGCTTTAATTTGTACAAAGAATAGTCAAAGATTTTATTTTCTAATAAATAGATGGATTTAGTAAGTCTTAGGAATTAGGGACTCTAATGCATGGGTAGTGCATTGCGTAAAAAAATATTTGATTTTTTTTTTTAAATTCTTTCGGAACATTCTAATACACTAGCAACAAGGCTACCACCAAAATTACCTGTAACATCCCTACATAATAGAACAAAATAAATTTATGTTTAAATATGACGAATTATAAACCATGTATGACGTCGTACAAATTATATGACTATTGTAAGATGGCATGATTATTGAAAGATAGAAAGTGATACAATTTTGATGCTGGACATCACAATACTTGAGTGTTGTGGATAGTATAATGCTCTTCCTACAATATCTGATGTGGAAAATATAGGACCTCATATTGATACTATTTGACCAATGAGTGTTATGCAATAATGAAAATATCTAGTTGTGGAATTAACCCAAAAACATTTTGTTAGAATTTGGATATAGTTAATGGCAAGCTAAAAATAAATAACATTTTATGTTAATAAAAATGACTTAAGATGACAAGAACACACATGGTTATAAACATGATGTAATGATTTATTTGTTCCTAATAACAATAGTAGTGATTTCTTCCAAAATTATAAAGTAGAAGGATTCCTAATAATGAACACACATTTAACAACAAATGAAGTTGAACTTATACACCAAAAAATTTAAAATTTTAGTAATAAAACTATAAAATATCTTGATTATTTGTTAAAGACAACAAAGTTAGCAATTTTTTCTACGATAAATGAAATCGCTTGACTCAAATTTCCACCAAAATTTAGTAGCTAAATAAAATACCATATTGACATACATAAATAACAAGATTAAACTAAAGTAAAATAAAAGTATTGAATTTATTGAAACCATGAATAGAAAAATAAGATAAAGATTGACAAAATGAAACACGATTCCAATCATTATTACTTATGGTCGTTTGTTTCACTTAGTTACCATGCTGAAATGTACCTAAACATAAACTTATACATAAAACATGAACATATATTTTAAAGATATGAATTAAAGTCAGGTGTAAATAGTTTTGGGTACCTAAATTTTGGATCAATTTCAATTTTGGTTCCTACTTTTTTTTCCTTTCCTATTTTGGTCTCCAAAAATGAAAATCACTTTCAATTTTGTCCCTGCTACTATCATCTCACTAATGGAAATTGTATATGTGACACATGGAGTGCACCATTGGCATGTTAGAAGCAATTGTGGCTAATAAAATAATAATAAAAATAATTGGGGTTAAAAATGCCACGTCAGTGTATAAAAATTATCAATTCTAAAGAAATGTAAAAACTATATAAAAAAAAAAGGTTCAAATCTGGTATTGAACATGAACAAGAACATGAACCTAAAAACATCAAACCTGATTCAATACAGACTAGCAACCTACCTTTGTGTCATAGGGCCAATTTTCACTCTAAATTTTTTGATTGTGATGGCACAAACTCTCTAACTTAGCCACAATAGACATAACTCACACACAGTAACAACACGTAGGGCACGTTTGGTAGACTGTAATGATAATTATATAGGAATAGGAATAGATATTACAAGAAATGCAAGCTGTTGTAATTAAATAATTATTCCTATGTAGTTGTTTGGTAACCTTATAGTAATAGAACCCTAAATCTGTATTCTACATATTTGGTACAACATCTTAAAACGGTGTAATGAAAACATTTTAAATCAAATTGCCTAAAATGCCTTCATTATAATAAATTCATTTTTAATAAGGATTACTTTAATGAACCCAATCTTGAGGTCATTAAAGTAAGCCTTATCAAAAATGAATTTATTATAATAAGGGCATTTTAGGCAATTTGATTTAAAATGCTTTCATTACACCGTCTTAAGATGTTGTATAAGGTCTCCATTCAAGATTGGGTTCATTAAAGTAATCCTTATCAAAAATGAATTTATTATAATAAGTGCATTTTAGGCTATGTGATTTAAAATGCTTTTATTACACCATCTTAAGATGTTGTACCATACATGTGGAATACAAATTTATGGTTCTATTACTATACGGTTTCCAAACAACTGAATAGGAATAATTACTGCATTACAACATCTTGCATTCCTTGTAATATCTATTCCTATTCCTATGTAATTATTATTATAGTCTACCAAACATGCCCTAAGGAATAGAGATTCATATGGAATGATTATTACATTTAATAAAAATATAACCAAACAACTATATAGCTAAGCCATAGGAATAGTTTACATTATAGTGTCTACTATAGTCTACCAAATGTACTCTTAAAACAGTTTAATTAATTCACAAGCACACAACACACACAATATTTACAAGGAAAACACCCAACCTTTACAAGAGAGAGAAATACACACTTATTTCTCCAAGCCATTTTAGTATTCTGCTGTTAACTCCCCCAACAACAAAAGTATAAAATCACCTACAACCATAACTGTCAATGGCAGTTACCTCCAAATAACTGTCTGCCTCTTGGACCATCTACCACTTGGTTTTGACTTATAGACAATGCTAGCTGCTACTATCTTGGCTTCTTTCCCACGTTTCCAGTCGCTTACCATGATGGTGGCTTGCTTGTTTTCTCACTCTCTTCTCTCACTTTATCTCTCTAGATCAAACACATAAGCTCAAATCCCTTCTCTAAATCAAATTCATTCCAGCACTTAAACCTTTGCCTATCTCTTTGATCCTCTATTACCTAAAGCTGATGGATATTTGCAAGAAATGGGTTGTGGATTTTGTAAAACTATTGTCTTGTGGATGGGTTGGAGATTTTACAATTTTTAGTGATGGCTATTTGAGATTGGTTGTGGATTGTGGATTATGGGTGGCGGTGACAATGGTGGTTTTGCCAGGTGGTGATTGTGGCTATGGCGTGGTGATGGTGGTGGTTGTTGTTGATTTTTGGAGGAAAATAGGGAGATGGGTATCTGAGATTGGTTTTGGGTTGTGGCTTTCGTGGGTGGCGGTTGTTAGTTTTCTGGGTAGTGGTTAGGGTAGATAGTGGGTTGGGGGTTTTGAAGATTTGGGTGTGATTTCGGTATGGGTATGTGATCTTTTTATCTAGGTACATTACAATGTAATTTTAGAATGGGTATGATCTTTTTCTTTTCTTTTTTTTTGGTTTTCTGGGTATGGGTAAATTGTTTAATTTAGGAATTTCCAAATAATTCCTGCAAACCCATTTCCAAAAATAATATGACAAGAATGAATAAAATGACATGGCACAAAACTTCTCAAAATGCTCTCATGAAACTACATACTATAATTTATGAGCAATAACAATACCATTCCAAACCCAAGGCCACATGACGATGTTGTCACAAGTGTGGAACTAATCTGCCATCACAAAGATGGTACTCATCACCGACACACAGCTAGTACTAAATATGCCGTCACAAAGATGGAACTCAATAACCATCACAAAGACGAGTGCTAAGATACCAATGTCACACAGACTATAGTATCTAGCTAGGTAATCACGTGTCACACAGACTACAGTATCTAGCTAGGTAATCACGTGTCACAGCACATGGGTAGAACCTAAAGAGCTCACAAATTACATTTAATTCAAAATACGTACTTCACTTCCAAGTAGTTTCATAAACCTTTTTATATCCAAGGTATTCACAAGATTCTCAAATTTTCCAAAGTCATTTCTTGTCAATAAAATTTTCTATCAATTTTCCAAATATTACAAGTCAAGATAAAACGTCTTTAGAATTTGCAAATAATGCAATAAATCTATAAAATCCATTCCCAAGAATTATATCAAAGATGCTTATCTCTTCCATTGTAACAAATCATGCATTTCCCCATATGCAATATTAAACATAATGCACTTTTCATATATAATGATATATAATAGGGTCACAACACAATACTTTTTAAGAAAACATAGTTCCACAAATAATTTTCCAAAATGTGTTTGACCCAAAAACAAAGTTTATACAACATAGTTATTTGCTAGAAATCTCATTAAAAAGCTACTTACCTTGCAACCCACAAAAGCGTAATTTTCCAAGCAAACCTACCACAATAAGCATAAAGTTTGAAATTGTATCTAGCTACATATTAGAAATTGCTAACTAAGGAATTATTTAGGGAAGCCTAGCATTTAACCTCACAAACAATGTATTCCACTTTCAAAGTTTCTCAACAATTTCATTACAAGGCATAGACTCCAACTTATTATCATGTCATTCGAAGCTTCACCTTTACCATAAGAGATCCTAACACTTTATGAATTTCTTCCTCAATATACATGTCATTTTCAAGAGACCCACAAAACAACAACATATATATAACAATACCCACCATTACAAACCCCAAATGTAAATCCTCCACTAGCTCCAAATACAGAATAAAAATTAGATTCATCAACTATTTCACATTAGAAAGCCAAAACTCCCAATTTTTCACCACTTAGCTAACCACCATTGCAAAAATCATAAACCCAGTCATCAAATACATCCACCAAGACCAAAACCCATACATAAAAATACATAAATATCACTTCTAATGTTCATAAATCATATGTGTATTATTATTAAAGCTTAGATAAACATAACCTCAAGCAAAAACATATAAACCCACGAAGAGATTAGGAGTCTTACCTTAAATCAAAAGAGATGAAGGTGCCTTAGAGTTTCTTAGAGAGTTTCTTCGAAGATCTTGCCAGAAAAATGATGGTGGATGTGGTGGTGTGGAGTGGGTACCGTGGGAGAGTGTGAGGGAGTGAAGAGAGAAGTGTGTGTGTTTGTGAGAAAAAGAAACAAAACAAATGAGGAAGATAAGTGGCCACCTGAGACAAGAGATATTTGTGAGTGTGTGGTGTGTAGTGGGAAATAAGGGGTTGGTGGGTCACGTGTGGCTCCTTAAAAATCTAACCCCCCCCCCCTTTTTTAATAAAAAGGGGACTGGGGCGTTACATGGCTACTATGGATGATTTTTTTTTCATATGTGGTTTGATTTTGGGATGTGTAGTAATTGTGGCTGTGGTGGCTCATATAGATTGTGGTGGAGGTGACTGGCTTTGATTGTGGGTGAAGAAAGAAAGAGACAGAGAGGAAGAGAGAGAAATTACAATGGGTGAAGAGAGAGACAGTGTGGAAGAGAGATAAAGAGAGGGAAATGAATAAATAAATTAATAATGTTAGTTTAGATGTGAAAATAAGAATTGGGACGTTGGGTGAGTTGTAAAATGGTATTATAAAATAGATAAGTAGCTTTTTAGATGGTAAGATTGGTATTTTTTTAGACACCTAGATATGAATGTTCTAAAGATCCATTTGGTTAATGGGGTAGAAATGTGAGAGAATAAAAACTGGAGAAGGTAGGAGGATAAATGAGATTTAGTTTTCTCTCATATATCTTTGGTTGGAAGAATAGAAAAGATAAGGGATAGAAAACTCACTTGTTTGGTTGAGAAGAAAATAAGAGGACGGAACATGAAGCTGGTATAAAGTTACACCCTCTAAGCCGTTTTTTGTTGTTGTTGTTGTTGTTGTTGTTGTCATCGTCGTCAATGGGCTAAGGCCTGTCTTGTTGTGCCTAGGCATGTTTTGTTGTGAGTTAGGAAGTTGGGCCTTTCGCAATAATCTAGCTAGACCGTGTTGTGGGCCAATCTGTACACAAACCTAGCTTCCAAGGATAGAGTCAACAAGATTACACAAATACATATACATTTTACTCCACTAACATCAACACACGTCTTGCGGATTTAAAAATGAATGTCTTACAGCAGAAGCTTAGTCATAGCAAAAGAATTAGTTACAGCAAGAATATTCAATTAGCAGAACAACTGATACATCAAATATGATAAAGATGCCACAACAAAACAACTGATACTGCAAATATAATAGAAAAGCTACAACAGAACAATTGATACAGCAAGGTATAATAAATTTCTAGTAGGTAAAATCATTATGTGCAAATGTTTGTAATGAGGACGAGTGACTGAATCTTCTCTCAGGAAATGAACAAAAGAGAACCCAAACCCGAACTTGAACAACTTTATTATTAGACAACCTTACACACCACTTCACAATAGTGTTATATCTTCTTGTCTAAATTCTGTATGTTTCTTCCTTTGTATTTAACTGATGATTTAATTGGGCAGGTCTTTTGGGTCTTTTCAATTGGGCTTAAGTGTGTGGCTTGGAGTGGGACCAAAAGGGACCAATAAGACACTAGCTTCAATGGGTCTTAAACTTTTTTGTCAACTCTTGACAAGTCCAAAGTTATCATTAATTATATTTAATACTACTATATAAATATAATTGCACTCTAAGCCTTAATTATAAATTATATTCCAAAACTTTATTGTACATACAACCTCTTCATAAAATATTCGTAGTAATACAAAATCATGAATGTAGACTGCCCTTTGTAGATTACTACATCTTAATTCCTTGAGTACCCAGTTTAATTTTTTAAGTTATTTATCATATAATTATGAAATCCAATTCTATAAATATATACTTTAGTAACTCCTTACTAAAGTGGTTAGGCCTAACTCTCTGAATAACTAAATCCATTAAACTTATCTCAAGGAAATATTTTGTATCTTCATTAAGAGTCTATAAATTTCATCATGAGAATATATGTTTCATCAACACTCAATGTGGTTGCCCAACATACTGAGGCTTTGACCGTAACTATAGATCTCACTCCTGATATATCAAAGCAACCTATAAGTGGTATCAGAGCAGGTTAGCTCTTGTGTTTTTAGATCCTTTGATCTAAAAGTTGATCCTTGACCCCTGTTGTCATGGAACATAGTCACTCTCTTGTGATCCCACCTCACTTTGTTGGGAACAACTATGCCTATTAGAAAGTAAGGATGAAAGCATTCCTGAAATCTATTGACGAGAGAGTTTGGAACTCCGTTGAATACGGATAGGAGAAACTAACTACTCCTACAAGCGAGTGGTTAACTTTTGAGAAAGAAGCTACCGCTTTTAATAGCAAAGCCATGTATGTTATCTTTAATGCTGTTTCTGATGGTTAAATACATGTTTGTATCGTATATAAAATATACGCAGCGGAAAAACAATGGATCTACTTTATTCATAAATGTTAACATGTACTATGTAAGTTTTAGAATTTGAGAACAAGAGAGTGTACCTTGGAGTGATGAATTTCAAAACCGAAGATCAGAAGTACTTGGGAAACTTTCAATCTTCACTCCAACTCCACTAACGCCCAAGATGTGTGGTCTCTCAATCAGTTTTCAAAGGAAGAATGTTAAAGTGTCTAACACTCACATACACACCATTTTACAATAGTGTTCTTACAATTCCCTTTGTATCTAACTAATTATCTAATTGGGCTGGCCTTTTGGGCCTTTCCAATTGAGCTTAAGTGTGTGGCTTAGAGTGAGACCAATAAGACACTAGCTCCAATGGGCCTTGAGTTTTTTTGTTAACTCTTGACAAGTCCAAAATTACCATTAATTGTATTTAATACCACTTTATAAATATAATTGCACTCTAGGCCTTATTAATAAATTATATCCCAAGACTTTATTGTATATGCAACCCCTTCATAAAATATTTGTAGTAATACACAATCATGAATGTAGACTGCCATTTTGTAGATTATTACTTATTAATTTCTTGAGTACCCGGTTTAATCCTTTAAGTTATTCATCATATATTTATAAAATCCAATTTCATAAATATATACTTTAGTAACTCCTTACTAAAGTGGTTAGGCCTAACTCTCTAAATAACTAAACCCATTAAACTTATCTCAAGAAAATATTTTGTATCTCCATTAAGAGACTATGAATTCCATCTTGAGAATATATGTTCCATCAACACTAAATGTGGTTGCCCAACATACTGAGGTTTTGACCGTAACTATAGATCTCACTCCTGATATATCAAAGCAACCTACACTTCATGATCAGGTCCATTATCCTCTCAAGATTAAGAGTTCATGTATATATAAGTCGTGAATTTATTATTCATTTGACAATCATTAGGAGAATAATAAATCTCACACCAGTCTAGTTCAATATATTTTCACTCTTAAAACATATCAACATGCTAACTAAAAATCTCCATTTTCATGATCAAGACAAATCATCTTAGTTGATATGTTATAGTTTTTGCAGATGAAATGCCCAATTTCATCATCGACTGCAAACTAAAATTCTGAGTTTACAAAGAACTTGTGATTTATATCTTCTGTGACTAAATCACATAAATCACATACTATGCATCTCATGGACTATATGATAATGTCTTAATATTCATGTTACCATTATTTTTAGATAACAATAAAACAACTTTATCAAACACAACATTAAGTCATACATAATGTTATACATAACATCATACAATAGGATTTAAGGGCACTAATTCTAACAGTTTCTATAGAGGAATTCAAGAAAATCTCAAATGTTGAAGTTGCTCATACTGCTTGGAATATTCTCCAAACTGTGCATGAAGGCGCAAAGGCGGTTAAGATTAATAAACTGCAGCAGTTAACTACAAGATTTGAAAGTATCAAAATATCTGATGATAATTGTTTTGATGAATGCTATGCTAAACTGAATGATATTGTTAACTCTGCTTATAATTTGGGTGATTGTCATTACTGAAAACAAGGTTGTTGACTCCATCCCTATTAATGAGCTTGTAGGATCTCTCTAGTCCTATGAGTTAGACCTACTCAAGACAAACAAATCCAAATCAATGGCTCTTAAGTCTGTTGATATTTGTGTAAATGGATTTGATGATGAACTCTCTTCTACAAGGATTGCCTATCTTGCTAAGAACTTTAGAAACTTTCTTAGTAACAACAACAACAGAAAGGCAGGAAGTAAAAACAATTCTGAACCTAGAAACTTTAAGAGGAATGAACCAACTAAGGCTAATAATTCTGAGAAATCAAAAGAGAAAGTTGTTCAAAGCTCTAGTAACTCTCTAGGTTAACAATTTTTGGTTGTCAAGGGAATGGTCATGTAAAATCAAAATGTCTTACATTCTTGAGATCAAAGAGTAAGGCTATGACTGTAACCCTTAGTGATGATGAAATTTCTAATCATGAGTCTGGTAGTGATGAAGATGAAACCTTCATTGCTTTCACAGCTACTGCTATAATTGATTAAAATGTTGTGGTTGAACAAAACCCTTCAGATGGGGAACTTTCTGAATGTGTTGATTTGCAAGAAGCTTTTAATAAGCTTTGCAAGGTTGCTACAAAGAATGCAATGAATGTTGACTTACGTTTAAAAAAAATTGCATCCCTTGAACTTGAAAAGAAAAATTTATTGTTGAAACTGCTTGATGCTAATACTTTGATTGATAAGGTGAAAACTAAGAACATGTTGTTGCTCGATAAGATTAAGAACTTGGAGCTTGAATCATCTGTTGCTAGAGAACAAAAAAAATAGGTCTGCTAGTTCTAAACTTGATCACATGTTGAGTGTTTAGAAGTCTGATAGCATCTTTGTGTCTGAAACTCATTCCATCAACTTTGTTTCTTCTTTTGAGCCCACCAAGAGTGAAATTGTCAAACCAGTAAAAGTTACACCACCTCCTAAGAAGATTAGGGTTGATCTTAAAGAATCTAAGCCTAATAATCTTAACCCTCCAAAGGACAAGAAGCATGATAGACCTCTTTGGGTTTGTCATTTTTGTGGAAAAGCTGGGCATACTCACCCAAATTGTTTCAAGTTGCAATCTACAAAGCGAGCAAATAAGCCAAGAGTACTTGTGCCTCAAGTACAAGATCGTATGGTACTCATTGGTGAGTTGGTAAAGGCGTTAAACCTTTATACCAATCTTGGAGTTGCTCATCATTCTCATATGAATAATAACTCCAATGCTAGAGTTGCATCTAAAACTTTTTGGATGCAAAAGGCTCAATCTAATTGAGTCTTTCTGACATGATCCCTGTGCTTCATTTCTCTACTCTTTGGGACCATTCTTCTTTTGATGTTTTTATTTTCTTTTTGCTTTTAGGATTTGCATTGCATAACATTCATGCATTTCATGATAGGTTGTTTTTGCTATTGTTTCTTTTTAAATAAAAAAAAAGGAAGGAAAAATGTGTTTTGTATCATATATTTTGGATTTGTAATCAAGGTTGGTTATTTTATCTTTACATAATATGCCTTGAGTACCTTGTTTAGCTTGGATGAGTTTATTATTACTGCACTTTTCTAGTTTTAGCTATGTAGTGTATGTTGTGTGGGAGTTGTTTATAGTTTTTGATCACATGATCTTGATTTTGAAGTTACATGTTTTTGATTGTTAGGACTAAAACTTAATAAGAAATGCATAAATAACTATCTCACCATTGTTTACTGGCTAATCATGAACACCTTAATGCATATCATAAGATTTTGTACTCGAAAAAGTGTAGCACATACACAAAAAGAACATAAGGTGTAACCTCAGATTAATGATGAAATTGGTGTGTACATTATTGGGCTATAATAAATTCACAATGAAATAAAATTGGTGTGTACATTATAAGGCAGAAAAAGAAACTTACATAATTGCAAGCTTGTTTTCTAGGAGATGTGAGAATTATATGATGTAATTCTTTAGGTGATAGTCTCTTTCAAACTTATATGATGAATAATGTAGAAAATGTGATTGATTACTATCTTCATATCACCTCACATGTATCTCATGCTATTGCTAGTTGCACATATTATACAAGTTATTCTTTGCTAAACTTAGTATATGATATAATGTGTGAATTTGTTTTGGTCATCCAAGATTATATGTTCCTTGATTTTGATGCAAAATATGTTTAATGTTGAGTTTTGTGGACAAATTGGTTGAAAATTTTTGTTTGTGGAAGATCTGGATTGAATTCAAGTGTTTTTGAAAAACCTTTAATCTCATACTCATGCATTTCATTTATGAAACAGTGTGTTTTGAGGAGTTTCTGCATAAAATTGCCTTGTTTTTAAAAAAATTTAAGCTTCCAAGATTTTCAACTGATCGAAGCTATTGCTTGACGAATCGAAAATGCGATAAAAATTTTGGTTTGAATCTGCCTAGCTCGATCGGTGCTCGATTGATGCTCAATCGATCGAAATTTAATTTTGACCAATCGAAATTCGGTCAGAAAGTGTTTTGAAGAAGCTTTTCTCACGTGTTCTTCACACTTTTCAAATTTTTTCAAAAGTTTTCTCACTATTCTTCTTTGATCGGTCCAATCTAAGCCATTTTTGTCGTTTTCATCCTCAAATTTCTCTAGGGTTTTTGTCCTCAGGCTTAAGTAAGTCTCTTTTACCCTTTATATTTCAATTAAATCACATGTTTCATGCTTTTTTTTTTTTTTGGTGAAATTTCGAACATAGAGGTTTTGGGATTTTTGTTTATTTCAGTTGTTTTTAATAATTTTTGTTACATGGGTTTTTGTTCTTAGATGATATAAACTTGATCCTCATGCATTAATTTGATTAATTTTGTGATTTGGGAAAAATTGAAATTTCTAGGGCTTGAAACTTTGTGAAATTGGGGATTTTGTTCAATTGGGTTGAAATTGATGAAATTGACTTGTGTTATTGATTAATTATATCATTATATGATGTTTTCTAACTAGTGTAATGGTTAATTGATCAATTTGGTTGGATTTTTGGAATTGGGTTTTTCAAAATTTGGGGTTTTTGAACTAAACCTCTTTATTTAAGTCAATTGATTGTTGATGAAGTAAAATTGAACAAATTTCAATCCATTAGAGCAAGCATCATATGTGCATTCATTTCATGCATCATATATATTGTTATTTATTAAGATTTTTGTGCTCTAATCCTCTCTAATGCAGTCTGCCCTTGGTTATTTTTGTTTTTTTCTCTTGTTCTTTCCTTAACCCATTTTAGTATCGTGGTTAGGAAAACTAGAGCCAACACGAAAACCTCCACTTCCTCTACCCCTGTGTTTGGGAGTGATAAGTTTTGAACCTAAAAACACCAAGAGAACTATGAGAAACTCTATATCTTTAGATTGGTGTAGGCTGAGCGTAAGGTGATATTAGATGAGTTAGACCCTAAGATCCATAGGAACTTTGAGAGTAGGGGTTGGTTACCACTTTTTGGATATTGAGCATCCTCCTCTGGCTACTTTGATTAGAGAGTTCTACTCAAACCTCTCTGTCCACTCCAATGATTCCAACACTCAATATGTGAGAAGTGGGATAAGGGGTGAAGAGTATGTCATTACTCCTGAGGTAGTGGCATTTGCTTTTGGTGTACCTTTGGTACAACAACCTATCTACCATTACACCGAGGTACCTCCCCTTGATGACATCATGTCTCTCATTACCGAAACTTCCATTAAATGGGGTTCTGATCCTCGTATCACTACTCATAAGCTTACTAAGCTTAATTATCTCTTTTTTCAAATTTCTTGTCATTCAATTTGACGTATCTCTCATCTACACACTATTCTCATTAAGAGATGTAAATTTTTGTACGCTCTTGTCACAGATGCTCCTATGAGTTTTCCTACTCTTTTTATTAGATCACTTGTTAAGGTTCATATAGTTCAAAATCTCATGGTCTTTTCTTTCCGGTTTTTATCTATAGGATTCTTTTAGATTTGGGTTTAGAGGACTTTCCTACATTTGAGCCTATCCATATTATCGCTCCCACAGGTGCCACCTTTCTTAGGCAAAGAGCAGCTTAGTTAAAATACAGCTCTAAACGCCCTAGAGTCAAGTCTTCTACAGGTACTGCATCTATGCCTCCATCTGGTGATTCAACTGTTGAGGAGTATGTTGACCCTACTGCTGCTGTGGATCCTCCACCTTCTTCATCAAGCAATTCTTCGATTCAAAGTATGTTGGATATAGTCATGATTGTTCAGGCGGCTCATGGACAACTTCTATTGGATGTGCTTAGTGAGCTTCATGCTTTATGAGCGGATTTAGTAGGTGCTCGAGATTTTGCTCCGCAGCCTCCACTTTTTTTATGATGAGAGTTGATTGTCCTTTGGCAATTTGTCACAAAAAATGGGAGTATATATTCATGGAGATAGGGGAGATTGTAGATAGATTGTATCTAGGAGCTTTTTGTATTTACTTTTGTCTTGTGATGTATTTATCTTTTATGGGTTGTATATGTTAGGGGGAGACACTATGTTTTTATGTTTTGTTTCTTTTATTCTTTCTTACTTCACATATGATACATTGGTTATTGATTTATATTATGAGGTTATTCATAGTATATGTCTTTTATTTTATGTTTTGTGAAATCAAGAAATTATTTTGGTTTACTTGTATTTTCCACACATTAGTTTATGTGTTTGTTGAGTGTTTCAAGAATTTATAGATTAATTCAATCGTAGCTACTATCTACATTAGCAACTAATAGATAGTAGTTAGGTTGAATTGTATTTAGGGCTGTTTAAATTGAATGGGCTATTGTTTTACTTTGAGCATTTCATTTTGTGTGATGTGTTTTGTCACGGATTGCTAAAGGGGGAGTTTGTTAGGTTGTAAGACTTTAGGAACTAATGTATTAGAACTTCATTATGTAAAATGTTGGCCAACCATGATCAAAACATAGAGTCTAGGTTTAAACTTACTCAAGGTGTGCTTATTTGTAAAATTGGAATTGAGTAATTGCAGAAATTATTAGACTAATTTAGAATGATTGATTGATAAAAAATTAGGCTCGATTAATCGAACCACGTGCAGAATTATTTTTCTGCAAAATTTTCAATTCAGCCCAAGCCCATTTAATGTATAGGGTTATATGTTTTACTTCAAGTATAAAAGGAAAAATCCTAGCTACGTTTTAGAAGTCTTTTGATGGTTGTGTATTAAATCTTTTTGTAAAATCTAGAGGTTTTTATCTTCAGACACATTTAGGGTTATCAAGATCAAGATTCATGTCAAGAACTTCGTGATCGCTTCAGTTGTTGCTTAAAGAACTCAAATAATATTACAAGTTGGAAAACTTGTGGCTACAGTAGATTAAGGAAAGAAGTTGTCCATGGATTCAGAGCTGTCACGTGGTCGTGGTAGTAAGTTTTGTACTCGACGTAGCAATAGGATGTTAGTGGTCTAAGTCTTATTGTAAAAACTTTAATTCTTTCATAGTGGATCTGTTTTACCTTGAGGATAGATATGTTAAATCCTCCCCAGGTTTTTTACTGGTTTGGTTTTCCTGGGTTATCATATCGTGTGTTCTTTATATTTTTGCATTATTTACATGATATGATTTGAATGTGTTAACCTAGAACTGAATAATTTATCTAAGTAATCACTTGGGTAAATAATTAGGTGAAACAACTTGTGTTTAAAGGGGTCTAAAAACTTACACAAGCCTAAGCCTATGCCCCACAACATCACCAAATTAGTGCCGCCATGGAACACCACCCAAAAACACAAACCGGGAAGTAGAAACAAAGGGATATGCAAGATTGGCGAGCAATAGAGCAACGAAAGCAGAGGAACATGATCTGTAGAAAGAGAGAGAAGAGAAGATAGAGAAAAAAGAGAGAGTCAGTAGAAAGAGAGAGATGAATAAATTATAAGGAAAAATATTTAGCACATATTACCGTATCGTCTCATTTTTAGAATGTAACTGTATCTCCATGTTAATTTTTTTTAGATTTGGCACGTCTAATATAGGTAGTTTTTTGGTGTGTCAAAAACTAAAAATTTAGCATTTCTTAATTAGCATTTGGTACATTTGTTTTTTTTTTTTTTTTTTTTTTGAGAATCGGTACATCTGTTGTTAATTCTCTTGAAATTTTAGAAGCTTATGAACTTTTAAAGTTTCTATTTTTCGAGCAATGTGGGACTATAATATGGTAGCTCTATAAGATATAATTGGAGTCTAAAATCCATACATACACGCATTTTTGGATTTAATGTTGAGGGTGATAAAGATACATAGACACGTTTGATTTTTTCATAATAAAAATGTCTTTAGTCACCTTGGTAGGGGGTAAGGGACGAGTGCAAGGAAAAAGTATTTCTGGTTCCTTCTTCATGGGAAAATTATCTTATAAGACATCTTAAAGCACCTCTCTCTCTCTCTCTCTCTCTCTCTCTCTCTCTCTCTCTATATGTGAGTTTTCTAAGTATGGATCTCACATGCTATGAAAAGGCTATTCCATGAGACTGTCTCGTGAGAATTGAGATAATCCTTTTGTTCCATAGAGGGCACCACTCACAAGGGTGTGGTTCCGATGCTTATAGGACCCACATGTTTGTGAGATGCCCACAAGCACAAGAAATAATTTTTGACAAAGTAAGTCATGGAACATATGGTATTATGGTAATACATTATGGTTGTGTGTACACATCATGCAACTAGTGCAAGTTTTACATTGATAGTTGATTATAATATTATGAACAAACAAATCACTTTTTAATCGACTTTGTTCATATACCTGTGAAATCCAAGCAAAATTTAACAAGCCCCATTGTATACTTCATACTACAGATACAATTCCTACAAAATTCTTAGAACCTAAATACCTAATAGACTAATAGTTACCAAGTTTCGATTTTGAAACCGCACAAGAATCAGACTTTTGTGTGAACTTCCAACAAATTTCAAAATATTTGATGTCCAGGTGACTCTCTTGCAAGCTTTTCATCTAAAACCAAGTAATAGAACAAAATGTAAATTCTTTTCTTTTACAGTGTTGAAGTTATTATGCTTTGATTAGCTTGCAAAAAATATAAATTTCAAAGCAAGAAACTAAAAGTGTTGGTTCAATTGGTGACAAGCCCAGTTGGCCATGTTTTGAGTGTGTGCGACACCGGCTCGTGATCCTTCCACTGCCAGGAGGAGGAGGTAGTCGCTGCTCTGTGAAGCCAGCCTCACGCTGTGCCCTCCACTCTAGGAACTAAGTGACCCAGAGCCTTCGCTCGGGCCACAGGGTTCATCTCTTGGCTTGGAATGGGCGAGACAGATATGAGCCACAACACCCGACCATCTGGAGCTCTGTCAACGGTCCAACACTTCAAAGCCCTCACATGAGTTAAAGGTTCGCGCTACTGAACCCGGCGAGCTAAGCGTCAAACTGGAGAGATTATGAAGTCTTATACTTTCTTTGTTTTAAGCGATATGGGACTGTGGTGAGAGCTTTGAGTCTTTAACTGCATGTTTGGATGTCAGGAAAAGTGAAACCTTACACCTGACGCCAGTTTAGAAAACCCTCTCTGTTTGATGAGACAAACTACTCATGTTTTTCAAAGATATATATGGCTTTAGTTCTACAATTTTATGTAAGTTTTAACAACCAATTTTTTTTTTTGGTAAAAGAGACCAAAGAAAATAAATCAGACAGGAAGGAACGAATTGACTTTCCAACCATTTGTAGTCCAGGTCCACTTCGAATTTAATGTAACAACTAACAAGCATGTATCACGAGGAAAAACTGAGATTTGAGAAGTAGTGAAATCATCTTTGATTACCCTACTCCCTTCAATTTTCACAAGCTAGTTTGCGGTACATTGTGCTAAGATTGATAATCATTACCGTATTCAAGTTTCATAATCATCGCTGGTGAGGTGGTTAATTCCCCTTATTCAAACAAAGCTCCTCAATCCATGACTATTTCTTAATTGGGCTTATTCCCCATTTAGGCATGATTCATTCAAGCCATTTTCTGAAGTCCAAAAGGATTATTTTGAGAACCCACTTGGGTATCCATCACATTAGAGCCTATAGGCAATAGATAGCATTGCATTGAAAAGTAAGAAAAGCAAAGAAACAAATATTTTTTTTAACTGATTGATGTACGATTGCACCTAAAAATCTGGTCGGTTATAATAATAATAATTATTATTATTCTAATAAAAAAAACTCAACTTTAACTATTGCCTTCAGCTACTCGTCAATCGGATCCTTTTAACAACACAAAATATTTGGTAGACCAATCTACTTTGCATTGTTTTTTCTTTTAGTTTTTTAGTTTTTTTAATGTATAATTTAAATAAGTAAATAAAATTTCAAAATGCATTGGTGATATTAGAGTAAATAGTTTTGAACATTTTCTAATAACTTCAATTTTTGGAGTAATTGATAGTTTATCACAACAAGAGTCACATTTTCTTAACCTCCGTTTGGTTGGGGTGATTCTAGGAGGGATGGAAAAGGGGGAGATGAAATTAGGATAGTATGAGAGAAAATGGGGGAGAGGGTTGTTTGGTTGGGAGGGAGGAGTTGAGGGATTTTGGTGGGGTCTAGGTGTTTTTTCCTTGGGCCCACCAAAATTCTCTCTCTCAAAAAATTAGAAGAGAGAGAATAAGGGAGAGGAGGAATTACTGAAAAAAAAATACTAGGAAAATTCCCAAACACCACTTGAACTTTGAGGTAGTAACCAAGAGACCCCCTCAACTTTTATTTTAGCCAATTTGCTCCTTAAACTTGACACCACTACCAAATAGAGGCAGTTGTTAGTCTACTGTTTAAGCTCACGTTAGTTAATCATGTGACACACGTGTAAAGGAAACTTACCCCATTGTAATTGATTGAGCAAGATAGAGAAAGAGAAACCATGTTCTGGTTCAGGTGTTCACTGGAGAAGAGAGAGGATCTCTCAATTGAGCAGAGGCATTGCTAGAGTTCAATCTCTAAACCATCAATATTATATTAAATATCATGTTTGAAAATTTTGATTGAATTTATCAAAAAAAGGTTTCCTAGCTCCCTTTTTACTCCATGGAATATATCATTTCATTTGAGTGGGCTGCTAGGGCGGCTTTATGCATTTCAAGGCCTAAGGAAAAAAATCTATATAAAAAATCCAGCAATTTTAACAAAAATAAATGAGGTTTGAGCTTTTTTTATTTTTATTTTTATGTTTTGTTGAGAGAGAAAGACAAAGGGAGAGAGATTTGAGCTTCTAGGTCATGAAGAATTTATCTTTTATGTTTTTAATATTTTGTTTTTTCTATATAATTCATTGGCCTCCTTTATTACCACCATAAAATCTTCCAACAACTTGTTTTGCTACTCGATCCTTGTTCTCCAGAATCATATTTCATCTGTTATTTTTTAATATGGTTGTGTTGCTCTAATCCTTCGAAACTCTGACTTAATCTTATGTCAAGAAAACAAGGAAAATAAAAAATAATTTTTTGAAAACTGTATTTAGGGCTGTGTTTTGGCTCAATGTAAAATGCTTTTAGAGTGTAAAATATTTTCATGTGAAAATATTTTCCAATATTTTTTTGAAAGGAAAATATTTTCAGGTGTTTCACTGCATCCCAAAAAATGCTTTGGAAAATATTTTAAGGTGTTTGGTTGTGTTCCTGAAAATCCTCTTGAAAACACATTCTCTTACATTTTCTCAACTTCCAAACAAATATTATAATAGAAAATCACAATATATAAACCAAATTAACTAAAAATAGAACCCCCAAAAAAAATCAATCTTTCAAAAAAAAAAAAAAAAGCACTGATTGTGAGAGAGGGACAGAAAGATAGATTGAGAGAAAGAGAGAGGTACAGGCGGTGAGATTATTGGGTGGGTCTGAAGGAGGCAATGATGATGAGATCAGCGGATGGGTTTGAAGGAGGCGACAACAACTAGATCAGTTTGTAGATCGGAGACAAGCAAGAGCTTTTTGGCCTTGGTTGGTCAGAGGAAAAGAAAGAAGAAGAGAGGAGGAAGAGAGAAGGATGACAATGGCGGGCTAGTGAGAGGAGGCACGACTTGGGTTGGAACCATGGGTAAGCTCTCTCTCTCTCTTTCCTTCGGCTAGCAAAGGTGTGACCATGTGAGTGAGAGTGGAAAATTATTTGAAGGAAAATTTGAAGTGTAAAACTAATTGCACTCCACATTACCTTCTTTTATGGTCAATTGAATTATTTTCAGTTTGACCATATTTTCAAGTTTACCCAAACACCATCAAGGGTGCAAAATGTTTTCCCAAATTTCTTTACAGCCGAAACAAACATTGCCTAGAAAACATTCGCCAAACAATAGACTCAAGTGTAAAACTCACCATTTTATGGTTTCAAAAAAAAAAAAAAAGTTGAATTTTTAAATCCCGATATATTTGAGAGAGATAATTTTTTTTTAAAAAGCAAGGAACTTAAAAAAAAAAAAAAAAAAAAAAAAAAAGAGAGAAAAAAAAGCACCTAACTTTAAGGATTTGAATTCCCAAGATCTCCATCTGTTTCTCAGTTAGTTCCCAACTCCTACTCATCATTCATTATCTCTCTCGCTCTCTCTCACACACTCGCCGCCATTCATCTCTCTCCTCCTTGGATTTGATATTCCTTTTCGTAACTGCCTTTATTGTTGCTATTCATGTATCCCAACTTCATTTTCTAGTGAATTATTGATCGCTTGGAGAGTGGCAGAGAGGTTTTTCGCTAAGTACTTCGGTTTCCTCTTTGATAACACATCGCCGTGTTATCTTTGTGTTTGCATCTCTTTTTCCTTACTCTTTTCCTTTTAATTACTGTTGTGGTTGTGATTAATTCCGGTTTAGAGTGTTTTATCTATTTGGGTTTAGCTTATATTCATCATTCTTCACATATATTGTTTGTGTATAAGCCTGAGTTGATAATTTTGTATTTGAGGGTCTAAACGTTCATTGGTGTTTTACACACTAATTGAAATTTTTGTTAAGGACATATTTTATGTAGTTTGCTAATTCTTTGACAAAACGCACTTTACTTGTATTTGGGTAGATCTAGGATGTGTTTAATACTTCAAAGAACATGTTGTTCAAGTCTAGTATTAAAGCCATGAAGATTGGACCAAGAAACAAGTGAAGAAAATGTGTTTACTAAAGCTGGACACCTGCAAGACACCTGCGAACAGCAGCTCGATAGCTTCTTGACAGATAGCTATCTATCGAGGTTTAATGAGGCACGATACTTGCTATCTATCGAGGTATCTATCAAGGTTACGGAAATTAGAATTTTCAGATTTGATTTTTGGGCCAGGCTTTTGTATTCTTGTAGGGTTTCTTTTCTCACAACCCTAGACATATATAAGGCTTATTTTAGAGGCCATCACATAAGAGAATACAAGGAGAACATATGTAAAAGGTGACCGAAGCCTTATTCTCTCTAAAAGAAGCTACTGCATTTTTGCGCTTTAGGGTTTTGTAACCAAGTGCTTCTTGATCTTCATTGTTGACGAAGTGAAGAACTTTGCAACCAACATTCTTCTTTCTCAAGTTGGTGAGTGAGTCACGTACTGGGATTTGTACAAAGGAGTGAGTCACGTACTGGGATTCGTGCATCAAAGGGTGGTGTTCATATATTGAAGAGTTTAGAGGTTCTGAAGCGGTAGAAGGTTTCTGCTGTGAGTTCATCTACATGGATTGTAGAGTTTAGGGACAAAGGTTTTGTACTAGATCTGAAACTTCTCTTTACTATAGTGAATTGTTTTTCGAGAAGGTTTCTCCCTAGATTTTTTGCTGTGAAACTGGTTGGTTTCATTAGTTTTCCTAAGTCATCATATCTTGTCTTATTTATTTTTCCGCTGCACTTAGTTTTGACATGATATTGATGTTTGTTTATTATAACAAGTTTTATGCATAAAAAAAAATCTAATTAATAACTTGGGTTTAAAACTTGTTAAGTCTATCAACCAGGGTCTAAATTTTTCAACAAGTGGTATCAGAGTGGGTACACTCTCATTGGATTAATTTCCTGAGTGTGATCTTTGACCCCCGTTGTCATGGATCGTGGACAATCTCTTTCGATTCCTCCTTTATCTGATGGCACTAATTATGCGTACTGGAAAGTCCATATGAAAGTTTTTTTGCAGGCTCTAGGTGAACAGGTATGGCAAGCTGTTGAAGTTGGCTGGATTAAGCCAAAGAAAGCGCTAGTGGATTGGGATAATGCAACAATCACAGCGGAAAATTTCAACAGTAAGGCCTTGAATGCTTTGTTTTGTGGAGTGACCAATGAGGAATTCAAGAAAATATCATCCACGGAAGTTGCCAAGGAAGTATGGACCATTCTTGAGACCACCTATGAAGGTACCATGGCTATAAAGACTGTGGAGCTTCAAAGATTCACTAGTAGCTTTGAAGAAATAAGAATGGAGGAGGATGAGACCCTTGATGAGTTTTATACTAAACTCAAGGATATTGTGAATTCTGCCTTCAACCTTGGAGAGTCTATAGCAGAATCCAAAATTGTTAGGAAAATCTTTAGGTCCTTACCTGAAAGATTCCATGCCAAGATCACTGCCATTGAAGAAGCAAATGACATTAATCAAATTCCTTTGACTGAGCTTGTAGGGAACCTCCGAACTTATGAGATGGGATTAGGCTCAATGGGAAAAAGTGGAAAGAATAAAAATTTGGCTCTTACGGGTATAGAGGAAGAGATTGAGGACTCTGAAGATAAAGATGAAAGTGAAGATGAAGATGATGAAGATCTAACTTTTATAACTGATGAGATTATCAAGCTTCTCCAGTTCAGGAAAAAGGATAAGGGTAAACCTCCTAGGAAATCCAAATCCTCTAGGAAGGGTAAGAATGAGAAGCCCATCATCTAATGCCATGAGTGCAAGGGTTTTGGTCATATAAGGATAAAGTGCCCAAACTACCTTATGAGGGAAAAGACCAAGAATTCAGAAGATAAAGGGTTGGTTGCTACTTGGAGTGACACTGAGAATGACTCTTCTGATGAGCATATGGATGAATGTAGTCACGTTATGGCCTTTGCTGCATCAACCGATAAGGTGATTATGGAGAGTGCTAGTGACAGTGAGGATTCTTTTGATGAGGAAGTACCCAAGAGGATGATCCTTTAGGAAGCCTATGATAAGCTATGCATAGAATTCATAAGATCTGAAAAGACTTCTTATCATTGTAGAAAAGAGCTTAATGAGGTAAAAACTTAAAAAGCTGATCTGTTAGTCAAGCTGGATGAGCCTACAAGGTTAATTGAGACTCTCATTGTGGAGAACACCTCATTAGAAGAGAAAGTCAAGAATCTCGAGGTTGAGCTTAGTCAAGCTAGGACTCAAATAGAGAGGATGTCTAGTGTAAAACTTGAAGAGGTCTTGAGTGCTCAAAAGCCTAGCTCTGATAAAATTGGCTTAGAATATGCTGTCTCCTCCGACCCCTCCTCTTCCACGGCTTCTAGATCAAGGATTGTCATTATGCCTCAATTCGAGAAAGGTAATAAAGGTATGAAATCCAAAACTGTTTTGGCTAATTCTAAATCCTTTGTTAGACCTCATGTTTGGCACCATTGTGGTATTTCTGAACAAATTCGTTCTAATTGGTTTAAGTTGTATCCTCAAAAGTAAGTGTCTAAAAGGTCACAGGTTTCCTCTCAAGGACCTACAACATTGTTTAGAGAGTTATTAAAAGTCTTGAGCTTTTGAACTCAATTTCAGAAGAATTTTAATTCTTCTATGTCCTTTAGTAGACATACTAGGATACGTGTCTTTTCATCTTCACAGCCAAAGACTCATGCTATGTGGGTGAGAAAGGAGCCTAAGACTTAATTGTCTTTTCTGTTTGTCCTCTAGTTTAATTCTTTCTATCTATAGTAGGACTCTCTTTGCTTGATTTCTTAACTGCTTTTGAAATCATGCTTTCATGCATCTGCATTTTTCTATCATGCCTTCATGCATTTGCATCTTTCTTTCATGCTTTCATGATTGTTTGTCTGTTTTTGTTTGGTTGTCTAGTTTTTATTTTGTTTTCTTTTCAAAATAAAAAAAATTGAGAAAAATCAGAAAAATACAAAAATAGTGTGTGTTTGTGTACATCGGTTCTTGTGAACCTTAAAATGGCCTTTGAAACAGAGTTTTCTAAATTTTGTATCTCTTGTAACTTAGATGAGCATCTCTATGCACAACTAAGCAAGTGAGCTTTGTGGCTCTTTGTTTGTGATGAGTAAGGTTAAGTGATCTCTTGAACTTAACACTCGTATCACTCTTTTTGATGGATAAGACTAGAAAATCCTAAGAGAAAGGCATAAATAACCATCTCACCATTGTTACCCGCCAATCATGATATGACATTTGTATACTTCGGCATAGCAAAAGTGAAATGTCAATGACATCTGTATGCTTCGGCATAGCAAAAGTGCAATGTCAAAAGCTTAACATAACTAGGTATTTCTTTTCTCTCTTTCATATACCCATGCATGATTTGCTTAATAAGAAGAAAATATGCAAAGAAAATAAAAGCAAAAAGATCAAAAATGCTTCAAATATGATTGTAAGCGTGTTTTCTGGGAGATGTGGGAGTTATAGGATATACCTCAATGGTGATAGTCTCCATCAAACAGTTATGATTGTGTGTGAGTTAAAGTGATTTTCTCATATCTCAAATTGTCATAACTTAGAGACACTTATGCAATTTTACGATGTTTTCACACACAACACACAATATTCTTTGCTACTCTTGATACATGTGTAGGTACAATGTGATTTGGCCATTACAAGGTTTACATGCGTTGATGTATGCTCACTAAACAGTCTTAACTTGTTTTTGAAATATAAAATTTGTTAGACTTGTTTAGTGTGCATATGTGTTTTTGGGATCTCAAATGCTTAACTCTTTGTTGTTTGAAAGATGTTTTAAGAGGTTAAAATGTTGGTTGGTTCATTGGCTGAGTTGCATGTTTGATTGCATTCATATTTGTGTTTTTCTCTTCTTTGAAAATTTGTTTTTAAGCCATCTCGACACCTTCTCGACACCTCTTGATACCTGGCTTATCTGTCGAGTTCTTCAGTTGCATCTTATTGCAATCTCGACACTTCTTGATAGCTAGGTGGATCGATCGAGAAAGTTCCTATCCTCTCGATAGCTTCTCGATTACTGTTCGATCCATCGAGGTATGCTCGATAGCTTCTCGACACCTCTCGATCGATCAAGATCCTCTGCATGCATTGTTTTTCACATATTTTGCATGTTTCTTTTATCTTGTCATCCATAGCATCTTGTTTCATTACATTCATGCATTTTTATGGATTCTTTGTACTCCCTTGATCATCCTTGATCATCTTTATATTTCTCTGGTAAAGCTTTGTAGCTTCCTGTTCCTTCTGTCAATCATGACAAAAAGGGAGAGAAATTGGAGAATTTGTGGTTTCTTTTTAAAGATTCTACAAGTTAGGGGGAGAAATACATACCCTTGTAAGGGAGAGATGTGTTTCATCTTGTTAGGGGGAGTGTTTACCTCCTTGTTGTTGTAGGAGCTACTTTTAGCTTCTTATTCTTGTACCTTAGGTCTTGTGACCACGTTTACATACATTGTGCTTATCTTTGATCTATATGTGATAATGTATGTTTTCTTCACCTATCTCTACATGTGTTGTTTCTTTTCTCTCTTCATACACATGTTTCTTCTTTGTATGCAATCTATTATTTTTATCTCACACTAAGATGCCTTGATGAGTTTTGTTTAAAGTGTTTCAGAAATACAAGTTGTCAAAGTCTTCCATGCCATGAACTCTCTCTTTAATTGATATCAGAGTGGGTTCACTTGTTGTGGTTTCATTACCTAAGTGTGATCTTTGACCCCTTGTGTTATTTGCCATAGATAGTGATTTGTATGCTTCTATGCATGTTTTGGATGTTGATGAATCTAACATGCCACGTGTTTGTGAAAATGCCTCTATGAGTAATAATCCTTATTATTGTGATGCTATGTTACATGAATTCTTGGGTGTTGTTGATATTTCTAACATCAAACTCTTAAATAAAAATTCTAATAAGTTTCAAAAGAATTTGAGCAAATTATTTTGTGAAAAGGATGATTTGATTGCTAAGCTCAATGAATCCAACAAATTAGTTGAGAAATATAAGAAACTTGTTGAAAATTCTCTCGAAAAGTTGAAAGAGTTTGAATATTTGAATATGGACTTGTAAGCTAAACTTGTTTTGTCTAACACACTTATTGATGAGCTAAAATGTGAAAATGAATCTCTTAAGATGCATGCCAAGCATTTGATTGCTAAACCTATTATTAATAAGGATGAAAATATTTGTTGCAATCATGTTGTGGTACTCGATTTTGTGGCTATTGTGTGTTCTACCACTAAAGACAAATCGGTGTACATTCCTCCACACAAAAGAAACCAAAAAGTGGAGAGAAAGGCTATTAAGCCAAAGCCTCCATTTAGGTCTCAATCTAAGGTTTTGGATGGATCTAAGTCTATTCCAACTTGCCACTATTGCGGTGTGATTGGTCACATAAGACCACATAATGTCTCAAGTTGAAGAGAGAACAAGACCATGTTGTTAGATCCCTCCCCAAAAAGCCTAATGGACCTAAACGCATTGTTTGTCACCATTGTGGTGCCCTTGGTCATCTTAGATCTCATTGCTCTAAGTTACAAGCTCTTAAAAGAATCAAAAGAAAAGAGAAACTTGAGCTTTTTAGAAGTTGTGCTACGAAAGAAAAACTGGTTTTGGGGAAAAATGGTAAATTGTTGAAAAAAGTTTTTGATATTCTTACCTCCTTGTCTATGTGCATCTCCAGTCATCATGCTTCCAACCTTCGTCTCACTCTTCATGAGACACTCTCCAAAAAATCGTTCCGTTTGGATGAGGAAAGGTTCCTATGGTTGAGCCTTTGCTCTTTTGGTCCTTGATCTAATTCTTTCGATCTTTGTAGAACCCTTCATGCATTAGATGATTCATTGTCATGCATTTGATGCTTCATTGTCATGCATTTCTGCATCATGTATCTCTTTATATGCATTGTTTTTGTTGTTTTTGCATTTGATCTTACTTTTATGCTTTTGCTTTTGTGTGTGTAAAAAATCCAAAAACTCATAAAAAGTGAAAAATTCAAAAAGTTTGATAGTATATGTTTGAGCACATATCTCATGTGAGTTTGGCCTAGTACCTTCGTACTAATGACGTAGTGCATTTACGAGCTTAACTTGTTATGTATGCACATCTATCTTTGTGGGAAAAATCTTGACATCTATGTGTGATTGTTGTAAATCGATCTTCAAGCTTGTCATGAATGATTAGTCAATAGTCATGTTGGTTTTGATACATGCGTAGACTTGTGCTTGTATCTCTTCCCACTCATTTTTTTGGTTTAAAGAGCTCAACTAATGTAAATCTCAAAAGTCGTCGCACATACTAGTATTCGACTAGGAAAAAGGAAAAGCAACTTTTATGAAAATGTATGATGCCCCAAAAGTCTCATCAATTTGAAATATAAAAAATTTCAAGCATCGATCTCAAAAAGAGATGTAAAGATAAAAAAAAATGATCAAATTTTATGAATTGTAAAGAAGCCAAATGAAAAACTTCAAAGATATGTAATCATTTTCTTGTGGGAGGTCATATATGTTCATTTCTATAATTGAGATAAATCACTTGACTTAGTATTAGTTGTGTATGATTTGATTGAATTGATCATTGAAGTTTCACTCTAGACGAAGGACTATCCCACATTTGATACACACACACAACACACATGCTTAATGTTCAATGAATGCCTTATTCATTTGTTTGATTGTACTTGTTTAAATGTGATGTGTGTGTGCTCATCTATATATGGATCAAACCAAAAAGATTTTTGATCATTTTATATGTATTTGGAAGTGATTTTTATCACTCTTTGTGTTCATGTTTTGTGCTTACTTTGTTTTTCATTGTATTAAACATGTTCTTTGTTGAAAAACAGGTGTTAGAGTTTTTCGCGACTCACTCGCAACTCACTCGCGACTCATCTCGCGACTCGCCAATCACGCAATGTAAGTCGCGAGTTCATCTAGAAGCTTTCGCGACTCACTCACGACTCGCAAAAATCTTCAAGACTCATTCGCGACTCGCAAAAATCTTCACGACTCACTTCGCGACTTGCCCAATCGCGAATCACCCAAAAACAACTTTTTAAAGTGTTTTTCGTGGGAAACTTGTTTTAAACCTCTCCCATCCTCTCTTAAGCCCCTCTTTCAATATTTTTACATCAAAACCCAATCAATTTGAATGGTTTTTCATTCCATTAACATCTCTAAGGTAATTTTAAACTCTTTTCATTGATTTGGATCCTTAGATTATGTTTTGGAGAAGTGTTGTGCTCTTGATTGGGATTTTCATATTAGGGGTGGGGAAAACTTATTTTTTTGTCAAATTTTTGTATGGGATTGGTTTCTTTTGATGATTTGCTTTGGATGTTGGTCCCTTGTGGCAAAAAGAACATGTATTAAGGGTGGATTTCATGATGTTCATGCATTGTTTCACATTGTTGTTCACAGTGTGCACGCTAGGTGTTTGATAAAATGCCTCTTAGGTATTTTCTCACTTGTTTGAACTTCGATGAGTACCAAACTTTGGGGTTTCTCATGTTTCCTCACTAGGATCATGTTTGGTTCATTGGTTGTGTATTTAACACACCTTGCCCCACATGTGCATTTTCAATGCTTTGGTCATGCATTGCACATAGCCACCTCTTGCACACACCTTTGTTACCCTTGTCATGCATTGGTCTATACCTTGTTTCTTCATCCTAGCATGTCATGTTTATCTTATGCTTTGTAGCATTTTTTTTATCTTAGGTTTGAGTTTCATTTTTCATTCATCTCGCACCCCTCATACATCATTATCATTGTTCGTACCTTTATCTCTTGCCCTCATTTCTCCTTGACCCTTTGTCTATTCGTCACAAAAGGGGGAGAGTACACTCTAGAGAGTATACTGGAGAGTTTTATCATTTCTATATGACCCTTATGCACATCCTTAGGGAGAGAAATTCTATCTTATGTACATTTGTAGGGGGAGAGATTACCATAAGGGAGATGCATATACCAAGGAGGAGAAGACTTTGATTATAAGAAAACTTTGTTTTGTTTGTTTTTATCTTTGTACCTTTACTTTGTAGCGTAGTACTCTTAGTAAATATTATGCATTTTCTTTAGTACATCACTCTTGTGCCCTTGTTGGATCTTGTATCCTTGTTGGATCTTGTATCCTTGATGCAATTTAAACCTAATGCTACTTATTTTAGTGTTCTTGCATCGGTTGAGTGTTGGACGTGCATACATCCTTATGCTATTGTACTTCATTGAATGCATGTTCGGATGATCATTTGCTTTGCTATGTGATCATTGCAGTCATTTCTTTATGATTGTTTTGGTGTATGATCAAGTTGCTCAAATGTTTTACATCATGTTTATTTAATAGCAATTTACTTGTCACATTATACTTGTCCTTTTATTACTTGCTTTACCTTGAGGGTCTAATGTGTTTTGTGTAAGTGTTTCAAGTCACAGATATATATGTTCCAAGTGCATCACATCTTCTAGATTTAGGTGTGAATGAGTTTTTCCATTGTTCCCAAACTCACATTTAAGTCTAGAATCTGTTTTAGGGTGTTTTGTCACAGAATAAACAAAGGAGGAGATTGTAAGGTTGAATTTAATCAACCATGTGTTGGCTTTATTCCGTGCCAAATTTGCTTGTAATTCAGCATGTAGAAACCCTGTATTTAGGTGAGAATTATATAAGGGTTGTGTATGAGAGAGTGTGAAGAACAACTCAAGATGTGTGCAATTCAAAGAGTCTCGCGACTGGATCTCGTGACTGGCTCGAGACTAGCAAGTCACCAGAATGGCACACGTGTGAAGCATGCAGGGGAGCTGAAGGGTCACGACAGCTGGAGCACTACAGGACAAAACTTTCAGTCTGGCCAGCAGCCGTCCAGAAGCTAGCATCAATACGAGGCTAACGCGCATGGTCGTCCTTGGACGAAAACAAACCTCCATCACTCATCCAAAGGGAGCGTACATCCCCGTCCTGAAGGGATTCATCCACATGAAGACCCCTGGATGAGACCTTTACATTTGGGAATTACTAAGTACATTTTACCACTCCGTAACTTACGCATAACTTCCGGTGACCGTTGTATGAGAAGATATAACTCCTAAACGGTTGTTGGAGTTATCCATGAACCCTCGACCTTCTCAAATCCAGGAGAGGTTACAATTCCAATAACTGCTCCTAGGACACTATATAAACACCCGTTCAGACCAATGAAAGGTACGTTTTAACTACTCCCAAAAAGTTGGAATTCCAAAAATATAGAGAGAAAACTAACTTCACCATCGGAGGGTTCTTGGCCGGCAACCCCGGTCACCTTTGATCCCTTTTCTTTCTTTTTCAGGCCATTGAGAGATCAATTGGTCCTTTCAAGTCCGAAGCATCCAGCCCACTGATTTTCTTTGCATCATCAGTTGGCGTTGTCTGTGGGAAAGAGACTATTCACTGTTCTTTTCATTCGACTATCTGTTTTCGTTGTCAAGGATTAGCCTTTCCTAGATAAAAGGCTGAATGGTTCAAACAAGATCAAGGGCTACTAGCCCAGGCCACCAGGAGAGTAGGGATGCTTCTAGCAATCCCCTTCGCGATCGTAGGTCGGCGCCTGTCATGCAACTGCCTTCTATTCAACATATACAATCCATGGCCGCCGCTATGGCAGAACTAACCCGTTAGAATCAGGAGTTAAATAGAGAGATCAACCTTAGGAGGCAGCGCCAAGATGGGCACACAGAGGGACGAGCCCAGAGTCAGGAAGGTGGAGGAGAAAATGTCAAGTCTGAAAATCAGACAAGGGGCACCGCTTCAAGAAGAGTACCACACTTGGAAAGAGAGATGGATCAGATGAGAAAAGCCATGGATGAGATGAGGGAGAACATGAGGTGGGCAAACCCAGTGGATGATATGGTTCACCGAACGGATTCCCCTTTCATAGCTTCCATTAACAGTCATCCTCTACCCTCGAAATTCAAAATGCCTTCCTTGGATTCGTATGATGGAAATCGTGACTCGTGTGACCACAATGCTACTTTTAAGATGACCATGCACCTTCAAGGGGTCCCAGATGAGATTATTTGCAGAGCTTTCCCTACCACTCTTAAGGGCCAGCGCGGGTGTGGTTCAGTAAAATATCCCCAAACACAGTGGGATCATTTGAAGAGTTGAGTAAGTTGTTTGTCAATAACTTCATTGGGGGACAACGCCACAAGCGTTCCTCTTCTAGTTTGCTGACTATAGAACAAGGAGAGAATGAGAGTTTGCGGTCCTTCATCACCCGATTTAATAGGGAGGCCTTGACAGTAGACGAAATGGACGACAAGTTATTATTGGCCGCCTTTCATAATGGGGTCAATTCTGACTTGTTCATCCATAAGCTCTACGAGCAGGAACCATAAACTATGGCCGAACTCGTCCATTTGGCCTAGAATTTCATGAATGTCGAGGACGCTATTATAGCCAAGAAGAGAAAGAGAGTAGAGCACTCTGAAGTAGGCCACTAGCGTTACTCAGATCAGGGACCACGTCAAAAGAAGGCTCGAGTAGACGAAAGAAAAGACAAGGATGGTAAGAAGGCAAGTTCCTCAGTAAGGAATCAGCAATACACGCCCTTAACTATGCCACTAGAGCAGGTTCTTATGCAGATCAAGGATGATTCGTCCTTGAAGTGGCCGGATAAGATGAAAGGAGATCCTAACAAGCGCAATAGGAGCAAGTACTGCCGCTTTCATAGAGACCACGGGCATGACATGGACGAGTGCTTTGATTTGAAGCAGCAAATAGAGAATCTCATTAGACAAGAAAAGCTAAGGAACTTCCTTGGACCAGACCAGAGATATGAGAAACTGAAAGCTAAGGTGGAGGAGTCATCACGACCCCCACTAGGAGAGATAAGGGTAATTATAGGAGGAAACTCAACAGCGCAGTCGTCCAAGTCGAAGAAGACGTACCTGAAGGTAGTGCAGAACATCCAGCTGTCTGGACGACCTTCTAAGACGAGGGAAGTGGACGAGCAGGCTGTTATGTTCACAGACGAGGAAGCAGGACGACTCCACCACCCACACGATGACGCAATAGTCATCGCCCTACTCATTTATGACTACAAGACCAGAAGGGTGTTAATAGACAATGGCAGTTCTATAGACATTCTATACTACCCCACCTTCCAGCAAATGAGGCTAGGAAGAGATCAGCTTCGACCAGTGAATTCGCCATTGGTGGGATTCAGAGGAATGAAGGTGCAACTGGTAGGCTCCATCACATTACTAGTCGTCGGAACATATCCACAGCAGATAACTAAGGAGGTAAATTTCCTTGTTGTTGATTGTGCATCGTCATACATTGTAATTATTGGAAGACCAACTCTGAACAGCTGGAAGGCGGTAACCTCTACCTACCACTTGTCCATCAAATTTCCTACCGAGCACGGAGTGGGCCAAGTACAAGGAGATCAATTGGCCGCCAGAAAATGCTACTTAGCCATACTGGCGATGGACGAGCACATGCAGGCAATGAGTATAGACGGGAGAAGGATCACAGCTGAACCCACTGAAGTGTTAGAAGACGTCCCTTTGGATGAGAATCAGCTTAAGAAGTTCACTAGAATTGGGGCGAGTATGGAAGAAGGGGCAAAGCAAGCTTTGGTCCGGTTTTTGAAGAAAAGCCTCGACGTCTTTGCATGGAGTCATGAAGACATGCCTGGCATTGATCCAAGTGTTATTACTCATAGCCTGAACGTGTGTCCTTATTCAAAACCAGTGCACCTGAAGAAAAGGGTTTTCGCTCCTGAGCGAGACAATGCCATCAAGGAAGAAGTACAAAAGTTGGTTGTCGCAGAGTTCATCTGAGAAGTTTATTATCCAGACTGGTTAGCGAACGTGGTCATGGTGAAGAAAGCTAACGGCAAGTGGCGAATGTGCGTGGACTTCACCGACTTAAACAAAGCTTGCCCCAAGGATAGTTACCCATTGCCACGCATTGACCAGTTGGTGGACTCGACGGCAGGTCACAGAGTCCTTAGCTTCATGGAGGCCTTCTCAGGTTACAACCAGATAAGGATGGATAAAGCAGATCAAGAAAAAACCTCATTTGTTACAAGCCAAGGGTTGTATTGCTACAAAGTGATGCCCTTTGGGTTGAAAAACGCAGGGGCAACTTACCAAAGGCTGGTTAACCACATGTTCCGTCCTCAAATTGGGCGAAATGTGGAGGTTTATGTAGACGACATGTTGGTGAAAGGCAAGGACGAGGACAATCATCTGGACGACCTTCAAGAGACTTTTGATACATTGCGGCGGTATAACATGAATCCAAGCAAGTGTGCTCTCAGAGTTTCGTCGGGAAAATTTTTGGGGTTCATGGTTTCGCACAGAGGAATTGAAGCAAATCCAGACAAAATCCAGGCGATACTGAATATGGAACCACAGAAAAACATCAAGGAAGTCCAGTCTCTTACCGGACGAGTCGCCGCCCTCAACAGGTTTGTGTCGAAAGCTACTGACAAATGTTTGCCATTCTTTAACGTCCTCAAGAAGGCATTTGAATGGACGGACGAGTGTCAAAGGGCCTTCCAAGACTTGAAGACATGTCTCATGACAGCGCCGCTGTTGAGTTCGTCTGTACCTGGAGAAGAGCTGTATTTGTATTTGGCAATGTCCCTACACGCAGTAAGCTCAACGTTGGTCAGAGAAGAGGGGAGAGTCCAGAAACTGGTTTATTATACAAGCCGTGCAATGAGGGGAGCAGAAGGACGATACCCAATGATGGAAAAACTAGCCTTTGCATTGATCACGGCTTCTAGGAAGTTGAGGCATTATTTCCAAGCTCGCATCATCAACGTCCTAACAGACCACCCTATAAAGAAGGCAATGAACAAGTTGGAAGCTGCTGGACGGCTAATACAGTGGGCTGTTGAACTTAGCGAGTTCAATATCAGATACCTTCTAAGGAGTGCGATAAAGGCGCAAGCATTAGCAGATTTCATCGCAGAGTTCACCCCCAGCCAGGATGAGCTGAACAAGGATGAAGGAGTTGAAAAATGGGTGATTAATGTTGACAGATCGTCCACACTATATGCAGGAGGAATTGGAGTTACACTGAAGTACCCCGAGGGTGACAAGCTGTAGTATGCGGCCCGTCTACAGTATCAAACCACCAACAATGAGGCTGAGTATGAAGCTCTACTCAAAGGATTGGAATTGGCTAAGTCCTTAGGGGCGGAGTCGATAACAATCAGAGCAGATTCTCAGCTAGTCATCAACCAAGTAAATGGAATGTGTGATACTAAGGAAGATCAGATGAAGAAAGGGGCGGAGTCAAAACACATTTCAAACTATTTATATTTCATTATGGCTAAGTCCATTAAATATACTTCTCAACCATTCGAACTAAACTAAAATTTCTCTGGTGGCCCCGCTCCCCATAAAAGTGACTTTCATTTTTAGAATTGGCTTTGCAGAGGCCTGGAGTAAGATATCGATGAAAAATAATGTAGAAGGGGTCAACAAATAAATTTATTTAGTATAGAAGAACAAAATAATAAAGAGGACAAAAATAAAATTTACTTTTGGAAGGGTGTAATCCATAACCCTTATCCATGTAAGTAGAGCATGACAAAGAGATTTGACCAGTTGCCTGTATGCACTAGGCACTTGAAATACTAGTACATACTTGTATGAATTTTGGATCTATTTTGAGGTTGAAATTTTTGTGGACAAAAAGGAACTCATTAAGTATCATTGCAATCATAATGGAGACAAATGAAAATAGCAAGAGCCTTTCTTCCCAAGTCTAAATACCACCAGAAGGCCAAATTTTGTGCCAATAAACTTTGCAAATATAAAGACTAGCAAAAACGCACTAGGTGCTCTAAAATTTAGGAATGAAAATTCAAAAGTAATTAACGAATTAGATTCTGGATTAGAATTTTACAGTTTTGAATAATTTTGTTTGATATTATATACAACAAATTTCAAGCGTTAGAGTTGGTAAAAAATACTTTGGGATTTGATGATATGAAAATGTTTAAACTTAAACGTAAATATATAGTTATGTGTAAACATAAACATATGGGTACGTTTTTGCACCAACTTTTTTGGAGGTATCCCAAGAAGTGCAGAGGCTCTGGGTACTGATTTACATAAATATTCATCAAATCAGACTAAAACACAAGAAAACATATGAGTAAATCAGTTTGACCATAGACCACCGACTACCTGGCAGGCTTTAGGGAGCATTGCGTCTAATGGGTTGGGAAATGAAATTATATACAAAAATGTTAATAGTTATTATGCATATCACATACGAGGGGAGAAACCCACCTAGGAAAAACTTAAATCCACTACCAAATACCCTATACGATAATCAGTGTAACTCAATATTCAGCATGCATTAGGTGGATTCCAACCTGGTGGAATGAATTACTAAGTAAATGTTTAGGATAATTTCGGTAAAATTTGAATAAAACTCAAAAGTTAAAAAAAAAATGACACCTTGGAGAGAATTAGGAGACCGCACATAATACAAAACAAGGTAAAAAATGTTAAACACTTACATCCAAAAAATTCTTTGAGGATTTCATTCGTTAATCGCTTGCTTAATGACTTGTAATAGATTTGATTGAGGGGAATGGTAAAAATCAAAGCTTGGGAACTCCTTTTTGAGGTATGAAGCTTCAAGCTTTTTTTTTTTTTTTTTTTTCTTTTTTAGTCTTCCTTTTATTGTTTAATCTGTTTTCTTGCTTTGTTTGTGTTATAATCTGTTTGTGTAGAATAGGTTTTTGTTTTCTTGTTTATTTTGAGTATGTTTGGCTGCTAGAACTAGGGTTTTCATTTCTGCTTGTCTGTTTCTAGGTTAGGGTCCAGGCATGTCTGCGTATGCATAATTTTGTATGTACACTCAGGCTCGAAGTATTTGTACGCACACAACTGGCCTACGTGCGCAGATCTATGTATGCACACACATACTCGTGCCTGGAAACCCTAATTTTGATTTTCCTGTTTCTTTTGCTTTGTTTGTTTTTACCTAATATGCCTCTGTTTTAACCTTCTTATATGCTTTTGATTTGCTTTTTCCTTTGTTCACATGTTTGTTTGTTATTGTATGCTAGATTAGTGTTTGTCTTCATGTTTCTTAATTTTAATACCATGCCATGATCATGCATTCACATGCTCACGCATAATACCATAGGTGCTGAGATGCTGCAAGGTAAGTGAAGGGTAAGTCATACATTGGAAATGTTCATGCATTGGTGATATGATGAATACTCTTGTTTGATGTGTGATTTCATGTCTAAATATATTGGAAAACATGTGATAATCTATGTTTCTTACCATGCCTATTTCTCTGCCTTGGTATGATACGATGGAGCATACTTAGATGTATGATTAGGGTTTGTGATGTCTTGAATGCCATGATACCATGATTAGATGAATGCTAGGGTTATGTGTGGTTTTTGTTTCTTATGTTTTAGGGATAGATATGTTATGTTGTTTTGGGATGAAAGATGCTATGTTGTATGCTTAGATGCATGCTAGTGTGTGTGTGAGTTAGGATACAAAGTGTTGAACATGTTTTTGAAGAGGTTAAGACGTAAGACACAACGATGGGAGGCCAACATTAGGGTTGGGCGATCTTGGGTGCCTAACACTTTCCCAAGAACGTACCTAAACTCCGAATCAATACTTTGGTAGTAAGATCAAAGGTCATTCCTCGAAAAGGATGCTATATATATGGTTCCTTGACCATTGCAAAAACTAGGTGGCAACTGCCTGTTAGGATTAGTGCCCTTAAATCCTATTGTATGATGGTATGTATGATATTATGTATGACATTATGTATGACATGATGTATAACTTAATATTGTGATTGATAAAGTTATTTTATTATTATCTAAAATAATGGTAACATGAATATGGGACATTATCATATAGTCCATGAGATGCATTGTATGTGATTTATGTGAAAAGTCACAGAAGATGTAAATCACAAGTTCTTTGTAAACTCAAAATTTATAGTTCGTAGTCGGTGATGAAATTGGGTATTTCATCTGCGAAGACTATAACATATCAACTAAGATAGTTTGTCTTCATCATGGAAGTGGAGACTTCTAATTGATATGTTGATATGTTTTAAGAGTTAAGACATATTGAACTGGACCGCTGTGAGATTTATTATTCTCCTAACGGCTGTCAAATGAATAATAAATCTCACGACTTCTATTTGCATGAACTCTTAATCCTGAGAGAATAATGGACTTGATCATGAAGTGTAGGTTGCTTTGATATATTAGGAGTGAGATCTGAAGTGACGGTCAAAACCTTAGTATGTTGGGCAGCCACATTTAGTGTTGATGGAACATATATTCTCAAGATGGAATTCATAGTCTCTTGATGGAGATATAAAATATTCCCTTGAGATAAGTTTAATGGTTTCAATTATTCAGAGAGTTAGGCCTAACCACTTTAGTAAGAAATTACTAAAGTATATATTTATGAAATTGGATTTCATAAATATATAATGAATAACTTTAAAGGATTAAACCGGGTACTCAAGGATAAGATGTAGTAATTTACAAAGTGGCAGTCTACATTTATGACTTTGTGTTACTACGAATATTTTATGAAGGGGTTGCATGTATAATAAAGTCTTGAGATATAATTTATTAATAAGACCTAGAGTGCAATTATATTTATATAGTGATATTAAATATAATTAATGGTAACTTTGGACTTGTCAAGAGTTGACGGAAAAGCCCAAGGCCCATTGGAGCTAGTGTCTTATTGGTCCCTTTTGGTCCCACTCCAAGCCACACACTAAAGCCCAATTGGAAAGGCCCAATAGGCCAGCCCAATTAGATAATTAGTTAGTTATAAATGGAGAAACATACAACATTTTGATGGGTGAAAAAAAGAGAAATAAGAAACGGTGTGTGAGAGAGTGTGAGACATACTTTCATTCTCCCTTGAAAACGGATTGAGAGACCACACATCTTGGGCGTAAAGTGGAATTGGAGTGAAGATTAAAAGTGTTCCCAAGTGCTTCTAATCTTTGTTTTGAATTTCTCCACATCAAGGTACGCTATCTTGTTCTTAAATTCTGAAATTTACATAGTGCACGTTATCAATCATGAATGAAATAGATCCTGTTTTGTTGCTTCCACTATGTGTTTTGTATGAAATACAAAACCAGAATTTTTCCTTCAGTGTCAGCCCCAGAAGCTGCCCTCGTCCTAACATTTTCTTGTAAGGTCTCGATGGGAATTCCTGGGACGCCAGAGGTATATTCCTCTGTTGTGTGACCACTACTACTACTATTGTTACTAGAAGTATCATAACTAGAAGAGTCGTGATACTCGTCTATGGCTTTGACTACGCTGTCACTAGACGAACAGGAAGCCATTTAGGACGTCCTAACACTTAGAAAGGAAAGTTTGAGAGTTGAAGTAAAGAGAATACCTGGCTCTAGACGGAAGACACTAAGGACGCTGAGAATACTCCTAGACGGGGCGATGGACGAGGATGTCAAAATAGAAAATTTGAAAAAGTGAGAGGGGCACGAGAGGGAAACCACTATTTATAGGTAGAAAAATCTCGATATCCACAACAACGAGACCAATGAAAAAATGACACGTGGCACCTACCTCGAAGGAATGAATCGACACGGCCAACCACCAAAGAAAGTATGACACATGGTACAAAAAAAAAAAAAAAAAAAAAAACTCGTCCTAAAATTTGGTGATACACTGCATGACCCCTGGACGAGGGGCAACTGATGAGGAATGAAGTACTCTAGATCGTCCACAATCATCCACACCATCAGCCATCCAGAAGAAAGCATCAAGACGGGAGCTAACGCCGTAGCCGTCCATGGACGAAGTCGAACCCACGTTTCTCGTCCTGAGAAGACGACCACCTCGTCCTGACTAGACTCGTCCACACGAGGACCCCTGGACAAAAACGTACACTTGGATTACTAAAATACACTTCACCATTCCGTAATACATGCATAACTTCCGATGACCGTTGTGTGAGAAAATGCAACTATCAGGTGGTTATGGGAGTTATCCAAGAACCCCGGACCTCTTGAAATCCGGGGGAGGTTACAATTTCAATAACTGCCCCCAGGACACTATATAAACAGCCATTCAGACCAATGGAAGGTACGTTAAACATTTTCCCAAGAAATTGGAACTCCAAAGATATAGAGAGAAAACTGACTTTACCATCGGAGGGTTCTTGGCCGGCGATCCCGGTCACCTTTGATCGTTTTCCTTTGTTTTTCAGGCCATTAGAGAGCGAGTGGTCCTTTCAAATCCGGAGCATCCAGCCTACTGATTTTCCTTGCATCATCATATTTCATTATGGCTAAGTCCATTAAATATACTTCTCAACCATTCGAACTAAACTAAAATTTCTCTAGTGGCCCCGCTCCCCATAAAAGTGACTTTCATTTTTTGAATTGGCTATGTAGAGGCTTGCAGTAAGATACCGATGAACAATAATGTAGAAGGGGTCAACAAATAAATTTATTTAGTATGGAAGAACAAAATAATAAAGCGGACAAAAATGAAACTTACTTTTAGAAGGGTGTAATCCATAACCCTTATCCATGTAAGTAGAGCATGACAAAGAGAGTTGACCCGTTGCCCGTATGTACTGGGCACTTGAAATACTAGTACGTACTTGTATGAATTTTGGATCTATTTTGAGGCTGAAATTTTTGTGGAGGAAAAGGAACTCATTAAGTATCATTACAATCCTAATGGAGACAAATGAAAATAGAAAGAGCCTTTCTTCCCATGTCTAAATACCACAAGAAGGCCAAATTTTTTGCCAATAAACTTTGCAAATATAAAGACTAGCAAAAACACACTTGGTGCTCTAAAATTAAGGAATTAAAATTCAAAAATAATTAACGAATTATATTCTGGATTAGAATTTTACAATTTTGAATAATTTTGTTTGATATTATATCCAAAAAAATTCAAGCGTTAGAGTTGGTAAAAAATACTTTGGGACTTGATGATATGGAAATGTTTAAACTTAAACGTAAATATATGGTTATGTGTAAACATAAACATATGGTTACGTTTTTGCACCAACTTTTCTGGAGGCATCCCAAGAAGTGCAGAGGCTCTGGGTACTAATTTACATAATTATTCATCAAATCAAACTAAAACAAAAGAAAACATAGGAGTAAATCAGTTTGACCATTGATCACCAACTATCTAGCTGGTTTAGGGAGCATCTCGTCTAATGGGTTGGGAAATTTAATTTTATACAAAAATGTTAATAGTTATTATACATATCACATAAAAGGGGTGAAACCCACCTAGAAAAAACTTAAATCCACTCCCAAATACCCTATAAAATAATCAGTATAACTCAATATTCAGAATCCACGAGGTAGATTTCAACCCCGGGGAATGAATTACTAAGTAAATGTTTTGGATAATTTTTGTGAAATTCAAATAAAACTCAAAAGTTTTAAAAAAATGACACCTTGGAGAGAATTAGGAGACCGCACATAATACAAAACAAGGTAAAAAACGTTAAACACTTACATCCAAAAAATTCTTTAAGGATTGCATTCGTTAATCGCTTGCTTAATGACTTGTAATAGATTTGATTGAGGGGAACGGTCAAAATCAAAACTTGGGAAGTCCTTTTTGAGGTATCAAGCTTCAACTTTTCTTTTCTTTTTTTGTATTCCTTTTATTGTTTAATCTGTTTTCTTGCTTTGTTTGTGTTATAATCTGTGTGTGTAAAGCTGGTTTGTGTTTTCTTGTTTACTTTGAGTATGTTTGGCTGCTAGAACTAGGGTTTTCATTTCTGCTTGTCTATTTCTAGGTTAAGGTCAGGCATGTCTGCGTATGCATAATTTTGTATGTACACTCAGGCTCGAAGTATTTGTACGCACACAACTGGCCTGCGTGCACAGATCTATGTATGCACACACATACTCGTGCCTAGAAACCCTAATTTCTATTTTCCTGTTTCTTTTGCTTTGTTTGTTTTTACCTAATATGCCTCTGTTTTAACCTTCTTATATGCTTTTGATTTGCTTTTTCCTTTGTTCACATGTTTGTCTATTATCGTATGCTAGATTAGTGTTTTTCTTCATGTTTCTTAATTTTAATACCATGCCATGATCATGCATTCAGATGCTCACGCATAATACCATAGGTGCTGAGATGCTGCAAGGTAAGTGAAGGGTAAGTCATACATTGGAAATGTTCATGCATTGGTGATATGATGAATACTCTTGTTTGATGTGTGATTTCATGTCTAAATATATTGGAAAACATGTGATAATCTATGTTTCTTACCATGCCTATTTCTCTGCCTTGGTATGATACGATGGAGCATACTTAGATGTATGATTAGGGTTTGTGATGTCTTGAATGCCATGATACCATGATTAGATGAATGCTAGGGTTATGTGTGGTTTTTGTTTCTTATGTTTTAGGGATAGATATGTTATGTTGTTTTGGGATGAAAGATGCTATGTTGTATGCTTAGATGCATGCTAGTCTTTGTGTGAGTTAGGATACAAAGTGTTGAACATGTTTTTGAAGAGGTTAAGACGTAAGACACAACGATAGGAGGCCAACATTAGGGTTGGGCAATCTTGGGTGCCTAACACTTTTCCAAGAACGTACCTAAACTCTGAATCCATACTTTGGTAGTAAGATCAAAGGTCCTTCCTTGAAAAGGATGCTATATATATATGGTTCTTTGACCATTGCAAAAACTAGGTGGCAACTCCCCCCCTTTTGTGTCCACATCATAGTCAATTTCAACCGAAGGGCTAGTGAAAATAGCATCATTATAAGTGCTATAAGGAGGAGATGTGGATCTTTCCCATAATCCTCACTCTCCTCCATGATTTTTTTTTTGTCTTTTATGTTGTTTTAATGTTTTAATTCATGTTTCTATAATATAATATGCTCATAGTACTTATTTTGATTCATTCCTTGGCTTCTTTGCTTGAGAACATGTAGATCCTAATTTGCCTTAAGGTGCATATGCACCTGGGAAGATGAGTACGCACTTCCTGAATGGTGTACGCAGTCTTTGAATGGTTAAGGTTCATATTTTGGTTATTTTCTAGGAATCTACCTTGAAAATAAAGTGTATATACAGGTAGAAGGATGCATACATACTTTTCTTACGGCGTACGCCAATTTAGGCTTCAATAAGATTTCTTGCATTTTCTGTCTTATTTGTCATTGTAGAGTTGTTTAGACCCCTTTAACACACAATTGGATTAACCTAGTTAGCAAGCCAAGTTATTACTTAGTCCAAATTCCAGATCTAGGTTAACACAATCATATAATCATATCAATGCAAAGTACGGATTATAAAAACACAAAGATATGATGACCCAAGAAAACCAAACCGGTAAAAAACCTGGGGAGGATTTAACCTAGCTATCCTCAAGGTAAACCTAAATCCAAATGAAAGAATTGAAGTTGTACAATAGCGACTTAGACCACTAACATCCTATTGCTACCCACGAGTAGAAACTTATCGACACAACCACGTGCAAGCTTCGAGACCACAGACTCCTTCTTTCTTGGATTCTTCAGCAAGTACAAGCACTCCCTCTTTTGTATCTTTAAGCTCTTATGGCAGCAACTGAATGATCATCAAGTTCTCGAAGAGATCTCCTTCTTGATAATACCAAGCTCGTGTGAAGGCAAGCACCTCTTAGATCTCACAAGAGATTCACACAAACAGCAATATGAGCAATCTCAAAAACGTGACTAGGGTTTGCCTTTTATACCTAGGGCAAAACATAATACCTTACACGTCATATGGGCTTAGGGCTGAGTTGGAAATTCTGCAAAAAAAAACAATCTGCACGACTTTCGAACGTTCGAGTCTAATTCTTGATCGATTGAGTTAGGCAGAAATGCACAGTAATTTCTGCAGTTAACTCGATTCTAACTTTACATAAATCACATACTTTGAGCAAGTCTAAAACATAACTAGACACCTGTTTTGATCATGGTTTGCCAACAATACATATTAGAGTTCTAATACATTAGTTCCTAAGTACTTAGAACCTAAGAGTCATAAATGCCATGTTTATTTCCTTTCCTTGTCTGTTTTATTTGCCTTAATTGGGTTTATTTGATATTTGGTTTGTTTCCTTTAGTGTTATTGTAATAAATGTAAAATATCTTCTTTTATTTATATTTATGAAATCCAATTCCATAAACATATACTTTAGTAACTCCTTACTAAAGTGGTTAGGCCTAACTCTCTAAATAACAAACCCATTAAACTTATCTCAAGGGAATATTTTTTATCTCCGTTAAGAGACTATGAATTCCATCTTGAGAATATATGTTCCATCAACACTAAATGTGGTTGCCCAATATATTGAGGTTTTGACCGTAACTGTAGATCTCACTCCTGATATATCAAAGCAACCTACACTTTATGATCAAGTCCATTATTCTCTCAGGATTAAGAGTTCATGCAAATATAAGTCGTGAGTTTATTATTCATTTGACAGTCGTTGGAAGAATAATAAATCTCACAGCGGTTCAGTTCAATATGTCTTAACTCTTAAAACATATCAACATACCAACTAGAAGTCTCCACTTCCATGATCAAGACAAATCATCTTAGTTGATATGTTATAGTCTTCGCAGATGAAACGCCCAATTTCATCACCGACTACGAACTACATTTTGAGTTTACAAGGAACTTGTGATTTACATCTTCTGTGACTAAATCACATAAATCACATACAATCCATCTCATGGACTAAGATAATGTCCCATTAGTTCATTTATAAATAGTCTCATATATTTATGATATGCCAATAAATTAGGTTTTAGGGCATCAACCCCAACATGTTGCATCTCATCATTGCATGTTATTGGGTACCTTCCCATTTTGTAACCTAGCCCTCGAACCATAGGTTTGGTTCGTAGAATAGTGTCTTGTCATTATTTTATTTTAGTAGATTGTATCTCGGACCAAAGTTTTGTATTTTTTTACATATATTGTATTTAGGACCAAAGCCATGTTATGTTCTTCTACCAAGTATGTTGATATGTGCTGGGCATTTGAAATACAAGTACATATTTGTATGGATTTTGGATATATTTTAAGGCTGAGATTTTTGGCTACAAAAAGGAAACCATAAAATACCATTACAATCGTAGTGGAGGCAAATGAAAATAGCAACAACCTTTTCTTCCCAAGTCTAAATACTGCAAGAAGACCAAATATTGTGACAATAAACTAAGCAAATATAAAAACAAGAGAAAATGGACTATGTGCTCCAGAATAAAGGAATTAAATTGCAACAATAATTAATGAATTAGATGTTGGATTTGAATTTTGCAGTTTTGAATAATTTTTTTTTATATTATATATAACAAATTTTAAGCGTTAGAGTTGAGAAAAAATATTTTGGAGTTGGATGATACGATACAATTTAGACTTAAACGTAAACATATGGTTACATTTATTCATGAAAATATAGTTACCCAAGAATTGCAGACGCTCTGGGTACTGATTTACATAAATATTCATCAAATCAAACTAAAATAAAAGAAAACATAAGAGTAAACCAGTTTGAACATAGACCACCAACTACCTAGCAGACTTTAGGGAGCCTCTCTTCTAATGGGTTGAGAAATTAGATTATATACAATAACCTTACTAGTGATTGTACATATCACATAAAAGAGGAGAAATGCAGTGATGCCTAATGCTTCATTTCCTTCTAGTAAACTTTTGCTGAGAAATAGGTTTAGAAACCCCCTAAGAAAATCCCAAATCCACTCCCAAACCCCCTAGACGATAATTAGTATAAGTCAATATTCAGAATCTACAAGCTAGATTTCAACCCCGTGGAATGAATTACTAAGTAAATGTTTAGGATAATTTGGGTGAAATTGGAATAAAACTCGAAAGTAAAATTAAAAAAAAAAAAAAAATCAAGACACCACAGAGAGAATTAGGAGACCGCACATTAAACAAAATAAGGTAAAAAAGATTAAACACCTACATCCTAGATTGTCTTTAAGGATTTCATTCGTTAATGGATCTAACACACGCAACCGTGTAAAAACTATAAAAATCATTCGACCTATATTTATTTGACTTTTGTAGTAGATAAGTGCATGCTTTCCGATGGCATAGACATTAATCTGAACTAGGATTGAACAAAATATTTCGTTTCTAACAGTAGTTTCTCACATTGCTGTAAAGAAATTGATTAGGAAACCACGAGAAAATAATACCATTGTTTTATCAGGAATGCCAATTCTCAAATTTTCCATAACTGCATGAAGTTCATTCCTATAATATGTCCTCCTTACATTGTCCCTGCCTACAAGTCCCATACCCAGGCAAAGAAAAAAAAAAAAAAAAAATATATATATATATATATATATATATATATATATATATATTTGTGCCACTAAAAACCCATTTCAAATTATTTATATTTCATTACACCTAAGTCCATTAAATATACCTCTAAACCATTTTGAAATAAACTAAAATTTCTAAGTAAATCCCACTTTTTTAGGTGTAAATAGAATTTTAATAGACATAAAACATATGGTTATCTATGTCACCAACTTTTTTGAAAATCACACAAATCAAAAAGGTTGATCCCCAATTGATACATGTTGTTACTCCTCCACTCATAACTCTATATCTTGTTGGGTTGGACGCTATGCTCAAGATCCAGAGAACTGTCCAATACATACTTGGAAAGTCCGTATTGTAAAATAGATGGCCCCGCTCCCCATAAAAAAGGCTTGCATTTTTGGAATTGGCTATGCAGAGGCCTAGAGTATGATACTAACGAACAATAATATAGAAGGGGTCAACAAATAAATTTATTTAGTATAGAAGAACAAAATAATAAAGCAGACAAAAATGAAACTTACTTTTAGAAAAGTGTAATCCATAACACTTATCCATGTAAGTAGAGCATGACAAAGAGATTTGACCTGTTGCCCGTATGTACTGGGCACTTGAAATACTAGTACGTACTTGTATGAATTTTGGATCTATCTTGAGGCTGAAATTTTTGTGGACAAAAAGGAATCCAAAAAGTATCATTGCAATCTTAATGGAGCTAAACGAAAATAGCAATAGCCTTTCTTCCCAAGTCTAAATACTACAAGAAGACCAAATATTGTGCCAATAAACTTACCAAATAAAAAGACAAGCAAAAACGCAATAAGTGCCCTAAAATTAAGGAATTAAAATGCAAAAATAATTAAGGAATTAGATTCTGGATTAGAGTTTTATAGTTTTGAATAATTTTGTTGATATTATATACAACAAATTTCAAGCGTTAGAGTTGATTAAAAATACTTTGGAGTTTGATGATATGGTACTATTAAAAATAAAACGTAAATATATGGTTATGTGTACATAAACATATGGTTACCTTTTTGCTCCAACTTTTCTGGAGGCACTCAAAGGATTTCAGAGGCTCTAGGTACTGATTTACATAAATATTCATCAAATCAGACTAAAACAAAAGAAAACATAAGAGTAAATCGGTTTGACCACAGACCATCGACTACCTGGCAGGCTTTAGGGAGCATCTCGTCTGATGGGTTGGGAAATTAAATTATATACAGAAACGTTAATAGTTATTATACATATCACATAAAAGGGGAGAAACCCACATAGCAAAAACTTAAATCCACTCCCAAATACCCTATACGATAATTAGTATAACTCAATATTCAAAATCCACGAGGTAGATTTCAACCCCGTGGAATGAATTGCTAAGTAAATGTTTAGGATAATGTCGGTGAAATTTGGATAAAACTCAAAAGTTAAAAAAAAACAACGACACCTTGGAGAGAATTAGGAGACTGCACATAATACAAAACAAGGTAAAAAATTCTTTAAGGATTTTATTCGTTAATTTAGCTAACGTACGCAACCCTCTAAAAACTAGAGAAATCATTCAACCTATATTTATTTGACCTTTGTAGCAGATAACTGCAAGCTTTCTGACGGTATAGAGATTTTTTTGAACTAGGATTGAACAAAATATTGCGTTCCTAACAGTAGTTTCTCCCATCATTGTAAAGAAACTGATTAGGAAACCATGAGATAAGAATACTGTTGTTTTATCAGGAATGCCAAGTCTCAAATTTTCCATAACTGCATGAAGTTTTTTACTATAATAAGTTCCCCTTACAGTTTTCCCCGCTAAAAGTCCCTTACCCATGCAAAGAAAATAACAAAAATATCTATGCAATTGAAAACACATTTCAAAAAATTTATATTTATCTATGGCTAAGTCCATTAAATATACTTCTAAACCATTCGAAATAAATTAAAATTTCTCTGGTGACCCCGCTCCCCATAAAAAAGGCTTGCATTTTTGGAATTGGCTATGCAGAGGCCTAGAGTATGATACTGACGAACAATAATATAGAAGGGGTCAACAAATAAATTTATTTAGTATAGAAAAACAAAATAATAAAGCAGACAAAAATGAAACTTATGTTTAGAAGGGTGTAATCCATAACCCTTATACATGTAAGTAGAGTATGACAAAGAGATTCGACCAGTTGCCCGTATGTACTGGGCACTTGAAATACTAGTACGTACTTGTATGAAATTTGGATCTAATTTGAGGCTGAAATTTTTGTGGACAAAAAGGAACTCATTAAGTATCATTGCAATCATAATGGAGACAAATGAAATTAGCAAGAGCCTTTCTTTCCAAGACTAAATACCACCAGACGACCAAATTTTGTGCCAATAAACTTTGCAAATATAAAGACTAGCAAAAACGCACTACGTGCTCTAAAATTAAGGAATTAAAATTCAAAAATAATTAACGAATTATATTCTGGATTAGAATTTTACAGTTTCGAATAATTTTGTTTGATATTACATAGAACAAATTTCAATCGTTAGAGTTGATAAAAAATACTTTGGGATTTGATGATATGGTACCGTTTAAACTTAAAATTAAATATATGGTTATGTGTAAACATAAACATATGGTTACCAACTTTCCTGGAGGCATCCCAAGAAGTGCAGAGGCTCTGGGTACTGATTTCCATAAATATTTGTCAAATCAGACTAAAACACAAGAAAACATAAGACTAAATCAGTTTGACCGCAGACCACCAACTACCTAGCTGGCTTTAGGAAGCATCTCGTCTAATGGGTTGGGAAATTAAATTTTATACAAAAACGTTAATAGTTATTATACATATCACATCAAAGGGGTGAAACCCAACTAGCAAAAACTTAAATCCACTCCCAAATACCCTATACGATAATCAGAATAACTCAATATTCAGAATCCATGAGGTAGATGTCAACCCCGTGGAATGAATTACTAAGTAAATGTTTAGGATAATTTCGGTGAAATTCGAATAAAACTCAAAAGTTTAAAAAAAAAAAAAAATTGACACCTTTGAGAGAATTAGGAGCCCGAACATAATACAAAACAAGGTAAAAAATGTTAAAAACTTACATGCAAAAAATTCTTTAAGGATTTCATTTGTTAATGTAGCTAAGTTACGTAACCCAATAAAAACTAGAGAAATCATTCGACCTATATTTATTCGACCTTTGTAGCAGATAACTGCATGCTTTATGATGGCATAGCGATTTTTTTGAACTAGGATTGAACCAAATATTGCGTTTCTAACAGTAGCTTCTCTCATCGCTGTAAAGAAACTGATTAGGAAACCACGAGATAAGAATGCCGTTGTTTTATCAGGAATGCCTAGTCTCAAATTTTCCATAACTCCATGAAGTTTTTTACCATAATAAGTTCTCCTTACAGTTTTCCTCTCTAAAAGTCTCTTACCCACGCAAAGAAAATAACAAAAATATTTATGCAATTGAAAACACATTTCAAACTATTTATATTTCATTATGGCTAAGTCCATTAAATATACTTCTCAACCATTCATACTAAACTAAAATTTCTCTGGTGGCCCCGCTCCCCATAAAAGTGACTTTCATTTTTTGAATTGGCTATGTAGAGGCCTGGAGTAAGATACCGACGAACAATAATTTAGAAGGGTTCAACAAATAAATTTATTTAGTATGGTAGAACAAAATAATAAAGCGGACAAGAACGAAACTTACTTTTAGAAGGGTGTAATCCATAACCCTTATCGATGTAAGTAGAGCATGACAAAGAGAGTCGACCCGTTGCCCGTATGTACTGGGCACTTGAAATACTAGTATGTACTTGTACGAATTTTGGATCTATTTTGAGGCTGAAATTTTTGTGGACGAAATGGAACTCATTAAGTATCATTACAATCATAATGGAGACAAATGAAAATAGCAAGAGCCTTTCTTTCCAAGACTAAATACCACCAGAAGGCCAAATATTGTGCCAATAAACTTTGCAAATATAAAGACTAGCAAAAACGTACTAAGTCCCCTAAAATTAAGGAATGAAAATTCAAAAATAATTAACGAATTAGATTCGGGATTAGAATTTTACAGTTTTGAATAATTCGGTTTGACATTATATACAACAAATTTCAAGCGTTAGAGTTGATCAAAAATACATTGGAGTTTGATGATATGGTACTGTTTAAACTTAAATGTAAATATGTGGCTATGTGTAAACATAAACATATGGTTATCTTTTTGCACCAACATTTATGGAGGCATCCCAAGAAATGCAGAGGCTCTGGGTATTGATTTTCATAAATATTCATCAAATCAGACTAAAACACAAGAAAACGTAATAGTAAATCAGTTTGACTGCAGAGCACCGACTACCCAGCAGGCTTTAGGAAGCATCTCGTCTAATGGGTTGGGAAATTAAATTTTATACAAAAACGTTAATAGTTATTATACATATCACATAAAAGGGGTGTAACCCAAATAGCAAAAACAGAAATCCACTCCCAAATACCCTATACGATAATCAGTATAACTCAATATTCAGAATCCACGAGGTAGATTTCAACACCGTGGAATGAATTACTAAGTAAATGTTTACGATAATTTTGGTGAAATTCGAATAAAACTCAAAAGTTGAAAAAAAAATGACACCGTGGGAGAATTAGGAAACCGCACATAGTACAAAACAAAATAAACAACGTTAAAAACTTACATCCAAAAAATTCTTTAAGGAATTCATTCGTTAATGTAGCTAACGTACGTAACCCTATATAAACTAGAGATATCATTCGACCTATATTTTTTTGACCTTTGTAGCAAATAACTGCATGCTTTCTGATGGTATAGCGATTTTTCGAAACTAGAATTGAACAAAATATTGCGTTTCTAACAGTAGCTTCTCCCATTGCTGTAAAGAAACTGATTAGGAAACCTCGAGATAAGAATACTGTTGTTTTATCAGGAATGCCAAGTCTCAAATTTTTCATAACTCCATGTAGTTTTTTACTATAATAAGTTCTCCTTACAGTTTTCCTCGCTAAAAGTCCCTTACCCACGCAAAGAAAATAACAAAAATATTTCTGCAATTGAAAACACATTTCAAACTATTTATACTTCATTATGGCTAAGTCCATTAAATATACTTCTCAACCATTTAAACTAAACTAAAATTTCTCTGGTGGCCTCGCTCCCCATAAAAGTGACTTTTATTTTTAGAATTGGCTATGCAGAGGCCTGGAGTAAGATACAGATGAACAATAATGTAGAAGGGGCCAACAAATAAATTTATTTTGTATAGAAGAACAAAATAATAAAGCGAACAAAAATGAAACTTACTTTTAGAAGGGTGTAATCCATAACCCTTATCCATGTAAGTAGAGCATGACAAGGAGATTCGACCTGTTGCCCGTATGTACTGGGCACTTGAAATACTAGCACGTACTTGTATGAATTTTGGATCTATTTTGAGGCTAAAATTTTTGTGGACAAAAAGGAACTCATTAAGTATCATTGCAATCATAATGGAGACAAATGAAAATAGCAAGAGCCTTTCTTCCCAAGTCTAAATACCACCAGAAGGCCAAATATTGTGGCAATAAACTTTGCAAATATAACGACTAGCAAAAACGTACTAAGTGCCCTAAAATTAAGGAATGAAAATTGAAAAATAATTAACGAATTAGATTCTGGATTAGAATTTTACAGTTTTGAATAATTTTGTTTGATATTATATACAACAAATTTCAAGCGTTAGAGTTGATCAAAAATACATTGGAGTTTGATTATATGGTACTGTTTAAACTTAAATGTAAATATGTGGTTATGTGTAAACATAAACATATGGTTATGTTTTTGCACCAACTTTTCTGAAGGCATCCCAAGAAGTGCAGAGGCTCTGGGTACTGATTTACATAAATATTCATCAAATCAGACTAAAACACAAAAAACATAATAGTAAATCAGTTTGACCGCAGAGCACCGACTACCTAGCCGGCTTTAGGAAGCATCTCGTCTAATGGGTTGGTAAATTAATTTTATACAAAAACGTTAATAGTTATTATACATATCACATAAAAGGGGTGAAACCCACCTAGAAAAAACTTAAATCCACTCCCAAATAGCCTATATGATAATCAGTATAACTCAATATTCAGAATCCATGAGGTAGATTTCAACCCCGTGGAATGAATTACAAAGTAAATATTTAGGATAATTTCGGTGCAATTCGAATAAAACTCAAAAGTTAAAAAAAAAAATGACACCCTGGGGAGAATTAGGAAACTGCACATAGTACAAAACAAAATAAAAAACGTTAAAAACTTACATCGAAAAAATTCTTTAAGCATTTAATTTGTTAATGTAGCTAACGTACGTAACCCTGTAAAAACTAGAGAAATCATTCGACCAATATTTATTCAACCTTTGTAGCAGATAACTACATGCCTTCTGATGGTATAGCGATTTTTCTGAACTAGGATTGAACAATATATTGCGTTTCTAACAGTAGCTTCTCTCATCGCTGTAAAGAAACTGATTAGGTAACCATGTGATAAGAATACTGTTGTTTTATCAGGAATGTCAAGTCTCAAATTTTCCATAACTCCATGAAGATTTTTAGTATAATAAGTTCTCCTTATAGTTTTCCTTGCTAAAAGTCTCTTTCCCACGCAAAGAAAATAACAAAAATATTTATGCAATTGAAAACACATATCAAACTATTTATATTTCATTATGGCTAAGTCCATTAAATATACTTCTCAACCATTTGAACTAAACTAAAATTTCTCTGGTGGCCTCGCTCCCCATAAAAGTGACTTTCATTTTTAGAATTGGCTATGCAGAGGACTGGAGTAAGATACAGACGAACAATAATGTAGAAGGGGTCAACAAATAAATTTATTTAGTATAGAAGAACAAAATAATAAAGCGAACAAAAATGAAACATACTTTTAGAAGGGTGTAATCCATAACCCTTATCCATGTAAGTAGAGCATGACATGGAGATTCGACCTGTTGCCCGTATGTACTAGGCACTTGAAATACTAGTACGTACTTGTATGAATTTTGGATCTATTTTGAGGCTGAAATTTTTGTGGACAAAAAGGAACTCATTAAGTATCATTGCAATCATAATGGAGACAAATGAAAATAGCAAGAGCCTTTCTTCCCGTGTCTAAATACCACCGGAAGGACAAATATTGTGCCAATAAACTTTGCAAATATAAAGACTAGCAAAAACGTACTAAGTACCCTAAAATTTAGGAATGAAAATTGAAAAATAATTAACGAATTAGATTCTGGATTAGAATTTTACAGTTTTAAATAATTTTGTTCGATATTATATACACAAATTTCAAGCGGTAGAGTTGATCAAAAATACATTGGAGTTTGATGATATGGTACTGTTTAAACTTAAATGTAAATATGTGGTTATGTGTAAACATAAACATATGGTTATGTTTTTGCACCAACTTTTCTGGAGGCATCCAAAGAAGTGCAGTGGCTCTGGGTACTGATTTACATAAATATTCATCAAATCGTACTAAAACACAAGAAAACATAATAGTAAATCAGTTTGACCGCAGAGCACTGACAACCTAGCAGGCTTTAGGAAGCATCTCGTCTAATGGGTTGGGAAATTAAATTTTATACAAAAACGATAATAGTTATTATACATATCACATTAAAGGGGTGAAACCCATATAACAAAAACTTAAATCCACTCCCAAATACCCTATACAATAATCAGTATAACTCAATATTCAGAATCCACGAGGTTGATTTCAACCCCGTGGAATGAATTACTAAGTAAATGTTTACGATAATTTCGGTGAAATTCGAATAAAACTCAAAAGTTTAAAAAAAAAAATGACACCCTGGGGAGAATTAGGAGACCGCACATAGTACGAAACAAAATAAAAAACGTTAAAAACTTTCATCCAAAAAATTCTTTAAGGATTTCATTTGTTAATGTAGCTAACGTACGTAACCCTGTAAAAACTAGAGAAATCATTCGACCAATATTTATTCAACCTTTGTAGCAGATAACTGCATGCTTTCTGATGGCATAGCGATTTTTCTGAAATAGGATTAAACAAAATATTGCGTTTCTAACAGTAGCTTCTCTTATCGCTGTAAAGAAACTGATTAGGAAACCATGAGATAAGAATACTGTTATTTTTCCAGGAATGCCAAGTCTCAAATTTTCCATAACTCCATGAAGTTTTTTACTATAATAAGTTCTCCTTACAGTTTTCCTCGCTAAAAGTCCCTTACCCATGCAAAGAAAATAACAAAAATATTTATGCAATTGAAAACACATTTCAAAGTATTTATATTTCATTATGGCTAAGTCCATTAAATATACTTCTCAACCGTTTGCACTAAACTAAAATTTCTCTGGTGGCCTCGCTCCCCATAAAAGTGATTTTCATTTTTAGAATTGGCTATGTAGAGGCCTGGAGTAAGATACAAACGAACAATAATGTAGAAGGGGTCAACAAATAAATTTATTTAGTGTAGAAGAACAAAATAATAAAGCGAACAAAAATGAAACTTACTTTGAGAAGGGTGTAATCCATAACCCTTATCCATGTAAGTAGAGCATGACAAGCAGATTCGACCTGTTGCCCGTATGTACTAGGCACTTGAAATACTAGTACGTACTTGTATGAATTTTGGATCTATTTTGAGGCTGAGATTTTTGTGGACAAAAAGGAACTCATTCAGTATCATCGCAATCATAATGGAGACAAATGAAAATAGCAAGAGCCTTTCTTCCCAAGTCTAAATACCACCAGAAGGCCAAATATTGTGGCAATAAATTTTGCAAATATAAATACTAGCAAAAACGTACTAAGTGCCCTAAAATTTAGGAATGAAAATTCAAAAATAATTAACGAATTAGATTCTGGATTAGAATTTTTCAGTTTTGAACAATTTTGTTTGATATTATATACAACAAATTTCAAGCGTTAGAGTTGATCAAAAATACATTGAAGATTGATGATACGGTACTGTTTAAACTTAAATGTAAATATGTGGTTATGTGTAAACATAAACATATGGTTATGTTTTTGCACCAACTTTTCTGGAGGCATCCCAAGAAGTGCAGAGGCTCTGGGTACTGATTTACATAAATATTGATCAAATCATACTAAAACACAAGAAAACATAATAGTAAATCAGTTTGACCGCAGAGCACCGACAACCTAGCAGGTTTTAGGAAGCATCTCGTCTACGTAACCCTGTAAAAACTAGAGAAATCATTCGACCAATATTTATTCAACCTTTGTAGCAGATAACTGCATGCTTTTTGATGGCATAGCGATTTTTCTGAACTAGGATTAAACAAAATATTGTGTTTCTAACAGTAGCTTCTCTTATCGCTGTAAAGAAACTGATTAGGAAACCATGAGATAAGAATACTGTTGTTTTATCAGGAATTCCAAGTCTCAAATTTTCCTTAACTCCATGAAGTTTTTTAGTATAATAAGTTCTCCTTACAGTTTTCCTCGCTAAAAGTCCCTTACCCACGCAAAGAAAATAACAAAAATATTTATGCAATTGAAAACACATTTCAAACTATTTATATTTCATTATGGCTAAGTCCATTAAATATACTTCTCAACCATTTGAACTAAACTAAAATTTCTCTGGTGGCCTCGCTCCCCATAAAAGTGACTTTCATTTTAGAATTAGCTATGCAGAGGCCTGGAGTAAGATACAGACAAACAATAATGTAGAATGGGTCAACAAATAAATTTATTTAGTGTAGATGAACAAAATAATAAAGCGAACAAAACTGAAACTTACTTTTAGAAGGGTGTAATCCATAACCCTTATCCATGTAAGTAGAGCATGACAAGCAGATTCGACTTATTGCCCGTATGTACTGGCACTTGAAATACTAGTACGTACTTGTATGAATTTTGGATCTATTTTGAGGCTGAGATTTTTGTGGACAAAAAGAACTCATTCAGTATCATTGCAATCATAATGGAGACAAATGAAAATAGCAAGAACCTTTCTTCCCATGTCTAAATACCACCAGAAGGCCAAATATTGTGCCAATAAACTTTGCAAATATAAAGACTAGCAAAAACACACTAAATGCCCTAAAATTAAGGAATTAAAATTAAAAAATAATTAACGAATTAGATTATGGATTAGAATTTTACAGTTTTGAATAATTTTGTTTGATATTATATGCAACAAATTTCAAGTGTTGGAGTTGATAAAAAATACTTTCGAGTTTGATGATACGGTACTGTTTAAACATAAACGTAAATATATGGTTATGTGTAAACGTAAATATATGGTTATGTGTAAACATAAACATATGGTACTGATTTAGACGGATCATCCACACTGTATGCAGGAGGGATCAGAGTTATACTGAAGTCCCCTGAGGGTGACAGGCAGGAGCATGTAGTCCGTCTGCAGTATCAAACTACCAACAACGAGGCTGAGTACGAGGCTCTACTCAAGGGATTGGAATTGGCTAAGTCCTTAGTGGCGGAGTTGGTAACAATCGGAGGAGATTCTCAGCTGATCATTAACCAAGTAAATGGAATGTGTGATACTAAGGAAGGTCGAATGAAGAAATATCTCAACAAAGTAAAACGACTTGCACGAAAATTTTCAGCTGTAAGTTTTGTTCAACTACCTAGGGAGGAAAATACGGAAGCAGACGCCTTGGCAAAAGCAGCTTCGGCAAGGGTTACAGACGAATGCGACAACATCCAATATATGCCGAGCATAGACATCCCTGACATACAGCAGATAGGAGGAGGAGAAAATTGGATGAGTCCAATAATGATTTATCTCAAAGATAGAGGGCTTCCAAAAGACAAGGATGAAGCGAGAAAGTTAAGGGTCAGGGCAGCCAAGTACGTCCTCATAAATGAAGTGTTGTACAAGCGAGGTTTTTCCTAACCTTACTTAAGGTGCTTGGCTCCTGACGAGTCAAACTATGTTCTAAGGGAAGTTCATGAAGGATCATGTGGAAATCATTCAGGAGCAAGGTCGCTAGTCCATAAGATCGTCCATGCCGGCTCCTACTAGCCTACAATGCAGGCAGATGCTAAAGCCTATGTCAAGGTATGTGACTAGTGTCAGCACTATAACAATGTACCTAGACAGCCGTCAGAGTACCAGACCCCAATGATGGCCCCATGGCCCTTCGCACAGTGCGGACTGGATATCCTAGGCCCTTTCCCCATGGGAACCCGATAAATAAAGTTTTTGGTGGTAGGAATCGATTATTTTACCAAGTGGGTAGAAGTCGAGCCTCTTGCAGCAATCACTCAGCAAAATGTGAAAAATTTTGTATGGAAGAATATTCTATGTAGGTTCGGAGTACCTAGGGTATTAGTATCGGACAACGGACGTCAATTCGACAACGCGCCCTTCAGGAACTTTTGCAATCATTTTGGGATCAAGAATCACTATTCCTCACCCTCTCATCCACAGGCAAATGGACAAGCAGAAGTAGCAAACCGATCCCTGCTGAAAATCATCAAGACTCGGCTCGAGGGGGCAAAAGGGATATGGCTAGACGAGCTACCAGGTGTTCTTTGGGCCTATAGGACGACTGTACGAACTCTGACAGGAGAGACCCCCTTTAAACTAGCCTACAGAAGTGAAGCTGTCATCCCAGCAGAAGTTCATATGGCTAGTCACCGAGTGATGGAGTACCAGGAGAAAGAGAATGGGGAACAACTTCGTCTTGACCTCGATCTTATTGACGAGGTAAGAATGGATGCGGAGCAAAGGACAGCAAGGTACAAAAACCTTATGGCCAGACAACATGATGCCATGGTGAATCCCAGACGGTTAGGTGTGGGGGACCTCGTCCTCAAAAAAGTCTCATTGGCAACTAGGAACCCAGCTCATGGAAAATTGGGACCCAATTGGGAAGGACCCTACAGGGTAATCAACTGCAAGAGGCAGGGGTCTTACTACCTGGAAGCTCTGGACGGGCAGAAGTTAGAGCATCCCTGGAACGTGGAACATCTGAGGAGGTACTATCAGTGATAAGCAGGGACGAGGGAAGTCAGTGGCAAAGTTACAGCTATGATTTGCGTGTTTGCTTATATCTACTGTTGTGTTCTTACTATTATTATGGTGTGTTATGAATAAAAAGTGCACTAAACTTTTGCACCGCTTACAGACCAGCTTATAAAAGATGAGCTTATAAAAAGGCACTAGCTTATAAGCATGTGCCACGTTTGTGAACAATGTTCATGTAATAATATGGTTTGGATTTCTTATGTATTTGATGCATAGATCTAGTTTCCATTATAATACCCACAGAAGGGGCAAAAGCCTAAGACGAATAGAAATCTTCAGACGCAGAAACACTCGTCCAAAGCTTTCCTTTAAATAAGGATAAAGCAAAGAGAAATAAGTTAAGGCATACTCATCCAAAGCTTTCCTTTAAATAAGGATAAAGTAAAGAGAAATAAGCTAAGGCATACTCGTCCAAAGCTTTCCTTTAAATAAGGATAAAGTAAAGAGAAATAAGCTAAGGCATACTCGTCCAAAGCTTTCCTTTAAAAAAAAAAAAAAAAAAAAAAAGCTAAGGCATGCTCGTCCAAGATTTCCTTTAAATGAGTATAAAGCACAAAGAAAAGGCCAAGGCCTACTCGTCTAAGAAAGAAAGTAGGCATTAAGGCATAGCATTCCAAAGACGAGCAGCAAGTCAAGACGAGTAAAACATAAACGTTATGAACTCCTTGCCAAAAGACGAGTAAAAATTGCCTAAAGGACAAGCAAAAGTAATGCAGTCATCATTATCGTCCTAAGTCGGTCGTCCATAAAGAAATCATGTAGACGATCATTCAACACTTAGAACATTGTTTAAAAGATAATTGCATAAATGATAACAATGTATAAGCTCGTCCATACAATAGGTAATAGATAAAGAAAATATTCTTTAGTCTAAAGGGTAGACGACCACCGTCCAAAAACCCTTATAAAATAAGCATTCCAAGGCAATTGTTAATAAACTCGTCCAGAACACTCTAGACGAGGTAATTGTACTTGAATACATTTTAAATAAATAAATAAAAAAGAAGAAGAGAAAGCCAAACAACAATAACACTAGTTAAGAAAAAAAATTTCTTCAAGAGGGGGGGGGCATCAATGTTGGGGTTGTCCTGAGCCGGTTTGGTGGAAGCGTCGTCCTCAATGTTGACATCGTCTGAGCCTGTGTGAACGAGAGAACTTGTAGTAGCGCCAAGGTTGAGTTTGATGGTGCTAAAGTCAACTCCAGGAAAGTTGTCTATAGCGTCCATCCTAAAATCCTTAAACCCTGCTGCGTAGTTCGTGTCTAGCAGGTCAGTGAACTCTTTGGACGCTTTGAATTCCTCCACTGCCTCGTCCTTAGCTTTCTTAAGAAGAAGACTCAGCTCGTTATTCTTCTTTTGAAGAAGGTCAAGACGGTCATCCTTCCTGGCAGCGTCGGATTTCAGCTCCCCCACCAAAGCCTTCAACTCCTCAGCCTCGTCCTTGGCCTTGTTTGCCACCTCGGCCCAAGTCCTGCAGTTGTTCTTGATCTCTTCTATTCTTTTCTCTAGAAGGATTCTCATCCTGTCCATCTCTGTGGCCTGCCTGGACGTAGCTATGAACTTTGACATTGCCTACATGGAAGATAAGAGGGTTAAAAAGATAAAAATAACGTTGGATAACATGGCCAAACCAAGATGATGCAAAAATGGTTACCTTAAAAAGATCGTGGATGCCGGAGTGCTCGAACTCCTTCAAAGACATGTCATAGCATGCAGCCACGTCCTCGCCTTTCACAGCCTCTTGGAATCGTTCCCAAGCCAAATCCTCGTTCTCCAGCAAATTTGTACAAATCCTTTGAGGAGGCTGGGACGAATCAGGGGCAGGGGACTTGGACGGAGTGATGCTGACAAGCATGGACAAGTCGATGTCGATGACTGGGACGGATGGCTGGGATGAAGGAGGATCAGGCCTAGCAATTTCGGGCCTGGACGACCCATGCTTAGCCTTCTTTCCCCGACGACTGGGCAGGCTAGCCAAGTCCAAGTGCTTGGACAAGTTTTTCCTCTTGCCTCCAACGCCAGGACGAGGCTGGGTTTTAGCTTCAGGTCTCGCCGCCTCGTCGATCACCTCATTTCCCTTATTCCCCTTCATGGTTGCCATTCCTAAAAAAAAAAAACATGAACACATATACATACAAATAAATAAATAATAATAATAATGAAAAATACATATATCTTTAAGAAGAGCATTCATGTCTACGGACGGTTTGTTCGTGCGCTAGGGCTTCAACGGACGGATCAGGGCCAAGTCCCCACCTGTGCAGGCATTGAAGGGTAACCAATGAGTGAAAATCTCTCTCGGGGTGTAGACGAGCCCTGTGGATGCGATCACGGTGGAACTTACTCAAAGAAGGACGTCCAACAGCTGAAAAAGGAAGAGGGAACTCTGTCTTCCAGTTTCTGTCAGATGAGGGCAAAGACTTAATCAATCTACAATCATTGCCCCTAGCTGTAAACTGATAGAAACCTAGAGATTGACTTATCTCAGAGCGTTTATAACAATACAAGAACTTGTCCACGGTGATAGGACGGTTCCTGTCAAATACCTCCCTCCATAAGACTTGCATAGAGACAATTAGTCTCCATGCGTTGGGGTTAAGCTGACACACTCCCAAGCCTAGCCTAGTGAGTAATTCCCTAGCAAAGGCATTCAAAGGAAGTCTGAGCCCCCTAACAAGTAAGCTTCGTAAACGCCTATTCCAAAATGAGGCTGGCAACACCATTCACCTCGGACAGCTAACCTAGGGTTTAGGTCGTCAGGAATTTGGAACCAACTCCTAAGAGCATCTAACTTCCTCTCGTCTGTCCTAGAAGGAACCTCTATAGCACAACTATATACAGTTTCCTCTTCGTCCAAAGGGGAGGACGGCGGGAAACTCGTCGAGGTGTCTGTTAGGATTAGTGCCCTTAAATCCTATTGTATGATGCTATGTATGATATTATCTATGACATCATTTATGACATGATGTATGACTTAATATTGTGATTGATAAAGTTATTTTATTATTATCTAAAATAATGGTAACATGAATATGAGACATTATCATATAGTCCATGAGATGCATTGTATGTGATTTATGTGAAAAGTCACAGAAGATGTAAATCACAAGTTCTTTGTAGACTCAGAATTTATAGTTCGTAGTCGGTGATGAAATTGGGCATTTCATCTGCGAAGACTATAACGTATCAACTAAGATGATTTGTCTTGATCATGGAAGTAAAGACTTCTAGTTGATATGTTGATATGTTATAAGAGTAAAGACATATTGAGCAGGACCGCTGTGAGATTTATTATTCTCCTAACGACTGTCAATTGAATAATAAATCTCACGACTTCTATTTGCATGAACTCTTAATCCTGAGAGAATAATGGACCTGATCATGAAGTGTAGGTTGCTTTGATATATCAGGAGTGAGATCTGAAGTGACGGTCAAAACCTCAGTATGTTGGGCAGCCACATTTAGTGTTGATGGAACATATATTCTCAAGATGGAATTCATAGTCTCTTGATGGAGATATAAAATATTCCCTTGAGATAAGTTTAATGGTTTCAGTTATTCTGAGAGTTAGGCCTAACTACTTTAGTAAGAAATTACTAAAGTATATATTTAAGAAATTGGATTTCATAAATATATAATGAATAACTTTAAAGGAATTAACCGGGTACTCAAGGATAAGATGTAGTAATTTACAAACTAGCAGTCTACATTTATGACTTTGTGTTACTACGAATATTTTATGAAGGGGTTGCATGTATAATAAAGTCTTGGGATATAATTTATTAATAAGACCTAGAGTGCAATTATATTTATATAGTGGTATTAAATATAATTAATGGTAACTTTGGACTTGTCAAGAGTTGACGGAAAAGCCTAAGGCCCATTGGAGCTAGTGTCTTATTGGTCCCTTTTGGTCCCACTCCAAGCCACACACTAAAGCCCAATTGGAAAGGCCCAATAGGCCAGCCCAATTAGATAATTAGTTAGTTATAAAGGGAGAAACATACAGCATTTTGATGGGTGAAAAAAAGAGAAATAAGAAACGGTGTGTGAGAGAGTATGAGACACACTTTCATTCTCCCTTGAAAACTGATTGAGAGACCACACATCTTGGGCGTAAAGTGGAATTGGAGTGAAAATTAAAAGTGTTCCCAAGTGCTTCTAATCTTTGTTTTGAATTTCTCCACATCAAGGTATGCTATCTTGTTCTTAAATTCTGAAATTTACATAGTGCACGTTATCAATCATGAATGAAATAGATCCTTGTTTGTTGCTTCCACTATGTGTTTTGTATGAAATACAAAACCAAAATTTTTCCTTCAGTGTTAGCCCCAGAAGCTGCCCTCATCCTAACATTTTCTTGTAAGGTCTCGATGGGAATTCCTGAGACGCCAGAGGTATATTCCTTTGTTGTGTGACCACTACTACTGCTATTGTTACTGGAAGTATCATAACTAGAAGAGTCATGATACTCGTCTATGGCTTTGACTACGCTGTCGCTAGACGAACAGGAAGCCATTTAGGACGTCCTAACACTTAAAAACGAAAGTTTGAGAGTTGAAGTAAAGAGAATACCTGGCTCTAGATGGAAGACACTAAGGACGCTTAGAATACTCCTAGACGGGGCGATGGACGAGGATGTCAAAATAGAAATCCTGAAAAAGTGAGAGGGGCACGAGAGGGAAACCACTATTTATAGGTAGAAAAATCTCGATATCCACAACGACGAGACCAATGAAAAAACGACACGTGGCACCTACCTCGAAGGAATGAATCGACGCGACCAACCACCAAAGAAAGTATGACACATGGTACGAAAAAAAAAAAAACTCATCCTAAAATCTGGTGATACACTGCATGACACCTGGACGAGGGGCAACTGATGAGGAATGAAGTACTCTAGATCGACCACGGTCATCCACACCATCAGCCGTCCAGAAGAAAGCATCAAGACGGGAGCTAACGCCATAGCCGTCCATGGACGAAGTCGAACCCACGTCTCTCATCCTGAGAAGACGACCACCTCGTCCTGACTAGACTCGTCCACACGAGGAACCTTGGACAAAAACGTACACTTGGATTACTAAAATACACTTCACCATTCCGTAATACACGCATAACTTCCGATGACCGTTGTGTGAGAAAATGCATCTATCAGGTGGTTATGGGAGTTATCCAAGAACCCCGGACCTCCTGAAATCCGAGGGAGGTTACAATTTCAATAACTGCCCCCAGGACACTATATAAACAGCCATTCAGACCAATGGAAGGTACGTTAAACTTTTTCCCAAGAAATTGGAACTCCAAATATATAGAGAGAAAACTGACTTTACCATCGGAGGGTTCTTGGCCGGCGATCCCGGTCACCTTTGATCGTTTTCCTTTGTTTTTTAGGCCATTAGAGAGCGAGTGGTCCTTTCAAATCCGGAGCATCCAGCCTACTAATTTTCCTTGCATCATCATATTTCATTATGGCTAAGTCCATTAAATATACTTCTCAACCATTCGAACTAAACTAAAATTTCTCTAGTGGCCCTGCTCCCCATAAAAGTGACTTTCATTTTTTGAATTGGCTATGCAGAGGCCTGCAGTAAGATACCGATGAACAATAATGTAGAAGGGGTCAACAAATGAATTTATTTAGTATGGAAGAACAAAATAATAAAGCGGACAAAAATGAAACTTACTTTTAGAAGGGTGTAATCCATAACCCTTATTTATGTAACTAGAGCATGACAAAGAGAGTCGACCCGTTGCCCATATGTATTGGGCACTTGAAATACTAGTATGTACTTGTATGAATTTTGGATCTATTTTGAGGCTGAAATTTTTGTGGAGGAAAAGGAACTCATTAAGTATCATTACAATCATAATGGAGACAAATGAAAATAGAAAGGGCCTTTCTTCCCATGTCTAAATACCACAAGAAGGCCAAATGTTTTGCCAATAAACTTTGCAAATATAAAGACTAGCAAAAACGCACTAGGTGCTCTAAAATTAAGGAATTAAAATTCAAAAATAATTAACGAATTATATTCTGGATTAGAATTTTACAATTTTGAATAATTTTGTTTGATATTATATCCAACAAATTTCAAGCGTTAGAGTTGGTAAAAAATACTTTGGGATTTGATGATATGGAAATGTTTAAACTTAAACGTAAATATATGGTTATGTGTAAACATAAACATATGGTTACGTTTTTGCACCAACTTTTCTGGAGGCATCCCAAGAAGTGTAGAGGCTCTGGGTACTGATTTACATAAATATTCATCAAATCAGACTAAAACACAAGAAAACATATGAGTAAATCCGTTTGACCATAGACCATCGACTACCTGGCAGGCTTTAGGGAGCATTTCGTCTAATGGGTTGGGAAATCAAATTATATAAAAAAAAGTTAATAGTTATTATGCATATCACATAAGGGGGGAGAAACCCACCTAGTAAAAACTTAAATCCACTGCCAAGTACCCTATATGATAATCAGTGTAACTCAATATTCAGAATGCACTAGGTAGATTCCAACCTTGTGGAATGAATTACTAAGTAAATGTCTAGGATAATTTCGGTGAAATTTGAATAAAACTCAAAAGTTAAAAAAAATGACACCATGGAGAGAATTAGGAGACCGCACATAATACAAAACAAGGTAAAAAACGTTAAACACTTGCATCCAAAAAATTCTTTAAGGATTTCATTTGTTAATGTAGCAAACTTACGTAACCCAATAAAAACTAGAGAAATCATTCGACCTATATTTATTCGACCTTTGTAGCAAATAACTGCATGCGTTTTGATGGCATAGCGATTTTTTTGAACGAGGATTGAACCAAGTATTGCGTTTCAAATAGTAGCTTCTCTCATCGTTGTAAAGAAACTGGTTAGGAAACCACGAGATAAGAATACCATTGTTTTATCAGGAAAGCCTAGTCTCAAATTTTCCATAACTGCATGAAGTTTTTTACTATAATAAGTTCTCCTTACAGTTTTCCTTGCTAAAAGTACCTTACCCACGCAAAGAAAATAACAAAAATATTTATGCAATTGAAAACACATTTCAAACTATTTATATTTCATTATGGCTATGTCCATTAAATATACTTCTCAACCATTCGAACTAAACTAAAATTTCTCTGGTGGGCCCGCTCCCCATAAAAGTGACTTTCATTTTTTGAATTGGCTATGCAGAGGCCTGGAGTAAGATACCGACGAACAATAATGTAGAAGGGGTCAACAAATAAATTTATTTAGTATGGAAGAACAAAATAATAAAGCGGACAAAAATGAAACTAACTTTTAGGAGGGTGTAATCCATAACCCTTATCCATGTAAGTAGAGCATGACAAAGAGAGTCGACCCGTTGCCCGTATGTACTGGGCACTTAAAATACTACTACGTACTTGTATGAATTTTGGATCTATTTTGAGGCTGAAATTTTTGTATTTGATGAGGGATGAAGATACTCAGACCGTCCATGGTCATCACACCAGCAGCCGTCCAGAAGCTAGCATCAAGACGAGGCTAACGCGCATGGTCGTCCTTGGACGAAAACAAGCCTCCATCACTCGTCCAAGGGGAGCGCACATCCCCGTCCTGAAGGGATTCATCCACATGAAGACCCCTGGATGAGACCTTTACACTTGGGAATTACTAAGTACATTTTACCACTCCGTAACTTACGCATAACTTCCGGTGACCGTTGTATGAGAAGATATAACTCCTAAACGGTTGTTGGAGTTATCCATGAACCCTCGACCTTCTCAAATCCAGGAGAGGTTACAATTCCAATAACTGCTCCTAGGACACTATATAAACACCCGTTCAGACCAATGAAAGGTACGTTTTAACTACTCCCAAAAAGTTAGAATTCCAAAAATATAGAGAGAAAACTAACTTCACCATCGGAGGGTTCTTGGCCGGCAACCCCGGTCACCTTTGATCCCTTTTCTTTCTTTTTCAGGCTATTGAGAGATCAATTGGTCCTTTCAAGTCCGAAGCATCCAGCCCACTGATTTTCTTTGCATCATCAATTGGCGTCGTCTGTGGGAAATAGACTATTCACTGTTCTTTTTATTCGACTATCTGTTTTTGTTGTCAAGGATTAGCCTTTCCTAGACAAAAGGCTGAATGGTTCGAACAAGATCAAGGGCTACTAGCCCAAGCCACCAGGAGAGTAGGGATGCTTCTAGCAATCCCCTTCGCGATCGCAGGTCGGCGCTTGTCATGCAACCGCCTTCTATTCAACATATACAATCCATGGCCGCCGCTATGGCAGAACTAACCCATTAGAATCAGGAGTTGAATAGAGAGATCAACCTTAGGAGGCAGCGCCAAGATGGGCACATAGAGGGACGAGCCCAGAGTCAAGAAGGTGGAGGAGAAAATGTCAAGTCTGAAAATCAGACAAGGGGCACCGCTTCAAGAAGAGTACCACACTTGGAAAGAGATATGGACCAGATGAGAAAAACCATGGATGAGATGAGGGAGAACATGAGGCGGGCAAACCCAGTGGATGATATGGTTCACCGAATGGATTCCCCTTTCATAGCTTCCATTAACAGTCATCCTCTACCCTCGAAATTCAAAATGCCTTCCTTGGATTCGTATGATGGAAATCGTGACCCGTGTGGCCACATTGCTACTTTTAAGATGACCATGCACCTTCAAGGGGTCCCAGATGAGATTATGTGCAGAGCTTTCCCTACCATTCTTAAGGGGCCAGCGCGGGTGTGGTTCAGTAAAATATCCCCAAACACAGTGGGATCGTTTGAAGAGTTGAGTAAGTTGTTTGTCAATAACTTCATTGGGGGACAACGCGACAAGCGTTCCTCTTCTAGTTTGCTGACTATAGAACAAGGAGAGAATGAGAGTTTGCGGTCCTTCATCACCCGATTTAATAGGGAGGCCTTCACAGTAGACGAAATGGACGACAAGTTATTATTGGCCGCCTTTCATAATGGGGTCAATTCTGACTTGTTCATCCATAAGCTCTACGAGCAGGAACCATAAACTATGGCTGAACTCGTCCATTTGGCCCAGAATTTCATGAATGCTGAGGACCCTATTATAGCCAAGAAGAGAAATAGAGTAGAGCGCTCCGAAGTAGGCCACCAGCGTTACTCAGATCAGGGACCTCATCAAAAGAAGGCTCGAGTAGACGAGAGAAAAGACAAGGATGGTAAGAAGGCAAGTTCCTCAGTAAGGAATCAGCAATACACGCCCTTAACTATGCCACTAGAGCAGGTTCTTATGCAGATCAAGGATGATTCGTCCTTAAAGTGGCCGGATAAGATGAAAGGAGATCCTAACAAGCGCAATAGAAGCAAGTACTGCCGCTTTCATAGAGACCACGGGCATGACATGGACGAGTGCTTTGATTTGAAGCAGCAGATAGAGAATCTCATTAGACAAGGAAAGCTAAGGAACTTCCTTGGATGAGACTAGAGATATGAGAAACTGAAAGCTAAGGTGGAGGAGTCATCACGACCCCCACTAGGAGAGATAAGGGTAATTATAGGAGGAAACTCGACAGCGCAGTCGTCCAAGTCGAAGAAGACGTACCTGAAGGTAGTGCAGAACATCCAGCTGTCTGGACGACCTTCTAAGACGAGGGAAGTGGACGAGCAGGCTGTTATGTTCACAGACGAGGAAGCAGGATGACTCCACCACCCACACGATGACGCAATAGTCATCGCCCTACTCATTTATGACTACAAGACCAGGAGGGTGTTAATAGACAATGGCAGTTCTGTAGACATTCTATACTACCCCGCCTTCCAGCAAATGAGGCTAGGACAAGATCAGCTTCGACCAGTGAATTCGCCATTGGTGGGATTCGGAGGAATGAAGGTGCAACCGGTAGGCTCCATCACACTACTAGTCGTCGGAACATATCCACAGCAGATAACTAAGGAGGTAAATTTCCTTGTTGTTGATTGTGCATCGTCATACAATGCAATTATTGGAAGACCAACTCTGAACAGCTGGAAGGCGGTAACCTCTACCTACCACTTGTCCATCAAATTTCCTACCGAGCACGGAGTGGGCCAAGTACAAGGAGATCAATTGGCCGCTAGAGAATGCTACTTAGCCATACTGGCGATGGACGAGCACATGCAGGCAATGAGTATAGACAGGAGAAGGATCACAGCCGAACCCACTGAAGTGTTAGAAGACGTCCCTTTGGATGAGAATCAGCTTGAGAAGTTCACTAGAATTGGGGCGAGTATGGAAGAAGGGGCAAAGCAAGCTTTGGTCCGGTTTTTGAAGAAAAGCCTCGATGTCTTTGCATGGAGTCATGAAGACATGCTTGGCATTGATCCAAGTGTTATTTCTCATAGCCTGAACGTGTGTCCTTATTCAAAACCAGTGCACCTGAAGAAAAGGGTTTTCGCTCCTGAGTGAGACAATGCCATCAAGGAAGAAGTACAGAAGTTGGTTGCCGCTGAGTTCATCTGAGAAGTTTATTATCCAGACTGGTTAGCGAACGTGGTCATGGTGAAGAAAGCTAACGGCAAGTGGCGAATGTGCGTGGACTTCACCGACTTAAACAAAGTTTGCCCCAAGGATAGTTACCCATTGCCACGCATTGACCAGTTGGTGGACTCGACGGCAGGTCACAGAGTCCTTAGCTTCATGGAGGCCTTCTCAGGTTACAACCAGATAAGGATGGATAAAGCAGATCAAGAAAAAACCTCATTTGTTACAAGCCAAGGGTTGTATTGCTACAAAGTGATGCCCTTTGGGTTGAAAAACGCAGGGGCAACTTACCAAAGGCTGGTTAACCACATGTTCCATCCTCAAATTGGGTGAAATGTGGAGGTTTATGTAGATGACATGTTGGTGAAAGGCAAGGACGAGGATAATCATCTGGACGACCTTCAAGAGACCTTTGATACATTGCGGTGGTATAACATGAAATTAAATCCAAGCAAGTGTGTTCTCAGAGTTTCATCCGGAAAATTTTTGGGGTTCATGGTTTCGCACAGAGGAATTGAAACAAATCCAGAAAAAATCCAGGCGATACTGAATATAGAACCACAGAAAAACATCAAGGAAGTCCAGTCTCTTACCGGATGAGTCGCCGCCCTCAACAGGTTTGTGTCAAAAGCTACTGACAAATGTTTGCCATTCTTTAAAGTCCTCAATAAGGCATTTGAATGGACGGACGAGTGTCAAAGGGCCTTCCAAGACTTGAAGACATGTCTCATGACAGCGCCGCTGTTGAGTCCGTCTATACCTGGAGAAGAGCTGTATTTGTATTTGGCAATGTCCCCACACGTAGTAAGCTCAACGTTGGTCAGAGAAGAGGGGAGAGTCCAGAAACTGGTTTATTATACAAGCCGTGCAATGAGGGGAGCAGAAGGACGATACCCGATGATGGAAAAACTAGTCTTTGCATTGATCACGGCTTCTAGGAAGTTGAGGCATTATTTCCAAGCTCGCATCATCAACGTCCTAACAGACCACCCTATAAAGAAGGCAATGAACAAGTTGGAAGCTGCTGGACGGCTAATACAGTGGGCTGTTGAACTTAGCGAGTTTGATATTAGATACCTTCCAAGGAGTGCGATAAAGGCGCAAGCATTAGCAGATTTCATCGCAGAGTTCACCCCCAGCCAGGATGAGCTGAACAAGGATGAAGGAGTTGAAAAATGGGTGATTAATGTCGACGGATCGTCCACACTATATGCAGGAGGAATTGGAGTTACACTGAAGTCCCCCGAGGGTGACAAGCTGTAGTATGCGGCCCGTCTACAGTATCAAACCACCAACAATGAGGCTGAGTACGAAGCTCTACTCAAAGGATTGGAATTGGCTAAGTCCTTAGGGGCGGAGTCGATAACAATCAGAGGAGATTCTCAGCTAGTCATCAACCAAGTAAATGGAATGTGTGATACTAAGGAAGATCGGATGAAGAAAGGGGCGGCGGAGTCAAAACACATTTCAAACTATTTATATTTCATTATGGCTAAGTCCATTAAATATACTTCTCAACCATTCGAACTAAACTAAAATTTCTCTGGTGGCCCCGCTCCCCATAAAAGTGACTTTCATTTTTAGAATTGGCTTTGCAGAGGCCTGGAGTAAGATACCGACGAAAAATAATGTAGAAGGGGTCAACAAATAAATTTATTTAGTATAGAAGAACAAAATAATAAAGACGACAAAAATAAAATTTACTTTTGGAAGGGTGTAATCCATAACCCTTATCCATGTAAGTAGAGCATGACAAAGAGATTCGACCAGTTGCCCGTATGCACTAGGCACTTGAAATACTAGTACTACTTGTATGAATTTTGGATCTATTTTGAGGTTGAAATTTTTGTGGACAAAAAGGAACTCATTAAGTATCATTGCAATCATAATGGAGACAAATGAAAATAGCAAGAGCCTTTCTTCCCAAGTCTAAATACCACCAGAAGGCCAAATTTTGTGCCAATAAACTTTGCAAATATAAAGACTAGCAAAAACGCACTAGGTGCTCTAAAATTAAGGAATTAAAATTCAAAAATAATTAACGAATTATATTCTAGATTAGAATTTACAGTTTTGAATAATTTTGTTTGATATTATATACAACAAATTTCAAGTGTTAGAGTTCGTAAAAAATACTTTGGGAATTGATGATATGAAAATGTTTAAACTTAAACGTAAATATATGGTTATGTGTAAACATAAACATATGGTTACGTTTTTGCCCCAACTTTCCTGGAGGCATCCCAAGAAGTGCAGAGACTCTGGGTACTGATTTACATAAATATTCATCAAATCAGACTAAAACACAAGAAAACATATGAGTAAATCAGTTTGACCATAGACCACCGACTACTTGGCAGGCTTTAGGGAGCATTTCGTCTAATGGGTTGGGAAATTAAATTATATACAAAAATGTTAATAGTTATTATGCATATCACATAAGAGGGGAGAAAACCACCTAGTAAAAAGTTAAATCCACTACCAAATACCCTATACGATAATCAGTGTAACTCAATATTCAGCATGCATTAGGTAGATTCCAACCTGGTGGAATGAATTACTAAGTAAATGTTTAGGATAATTTCGGTGAAATTTGAATAAAACTCAAAAGTTTTAAAAAAATGACACCTTGGAGAGAATTAGGAGACCGCACATAATACAAAACAAGGTAAAAAATGTTAAACACTTACATCCAAAAAATTCTTTAAGGATTTCATTCATTAATTGCTTGCTTAATGACTTGTAATAGATTTGATTGAGGGGAATGGTAAAAATCAAAGCTTGGGAACTCCTTTTTGAGGTATGAAGCTGCAAGCTTTTTTTCTTTTTTCTTTTTTTTCTTTTTTAGTCTTCCTTTTATTGTTTAATATGTTTTCTTGCTTTGTTTGTGTTATAATCTGTTTGTGTAGAGTAGGTTTTTGTTTTCTTGTCTATTTTGAGTATGTTTGGCTGCTAGAACTAGGGTTTTCATTTTTGCTTGTCTGTTTCTAGGTTAGGGTCCAGGCATGTCTGCGTATGCATAATTTTGTATGTACACTCAGGCTCGAAGTATTTGTATGCACACAACTGGCCTACGTGCGCAGATCTATGTATGCGCACACATACTCGTGCCTAGAAACCCTAATTTTGATTTTCCTGTTTCTTTTGCTTTGTTTGTTTTTACCTAATATGCCTCTGTTTTAACCTTCTTATATGCTTTTTATTTGCTTTTTCCTTTGTTCACATGTTTGTTTGTTATTGTATGCTAGATTAGTGTTTGTCTTCATGTTTCTTAATTTTAATACCATGCCATGATCATGCATTCACATGCTCACGCATAATACCATAGGTGCTGAGATGCTGCAAGGTAAGTGAAGGGTAAGTCATGCATTGGAAATGTTCATGCATTGGTGATATGATGAATACTCTTGTTTGATGTGTGATTTCATGTCTAAATATATTGGAAAACATGTGATAATCTATGTTTCTTACCATGCCTATTTCTCTGCCTTGGTATGATACGATGGAGCATACTTAGATGTATGATTAGGGTTTGTGATGTCTTGAATGCCATGATACCATGATTAGATGAATGCTAGGGTTATGTGTGGTTTTTGTTTCTTATGTTTTAGGGATAGATATGTTATGTTGTTTTGGGATGAAAGATGCTATGTTGTATGCTTAGATGCATGCTAGTGTGTGTGTGAGTTAGGATACAAAGTGTTGAACATGTTTTTGAAGAGGTTAAGATGTAAGACACAACGATGGGAGGCCAACATTAGGGTTGGGCGATCTTGGGTGCCTAACACTTTCCCAAGAACGTACCTAAACTCCGAATCCATACTTTGGTAGTAAGATCAAAGGTCCTTCCTCGAAAAGGATGCTATATATATGGTTCCTTGACCATTGCAAAAACTAGGTGGCAACTGCCTGTTAGGATTAGTGCCCTTAAATCCTATTGTATGATGGTATGTATGATATTATGTATGACATGATATATAACTTAATATTGTGATTGATAAAGTTATTTTATTATTATCTAAAATAATGGTAACATGAATATGGGACATTATCATATAGTCCATGAGATGCATTGTATGTGATTTATGTGAAAAGTCACAGAAGATGTAAATCACAAGTTCTTTGTAAACTCAAAATTTATAGTTCGTAGTCAGTGATGAAATTGGGCATTTCATATGCGAAGACTATAATATATCAACTAAGATGGTTTGTCTTGATCATGGAAGTGGAGACTTCTAATTGATATGTTGATATGTTTTAAGAGTTAAGACATATTGAACTAGACTGCTGTGAGATTTATTATTCTCCTAACGGCTGCCAAATGAATAATAAATCTCACGACTTCTATTTGCATGAACTCTTAATCCTGAGAGAATAATGGACCTGATCATGAGATGTAGGTTGCTTTGATGTATCAGGAGTGAGATCTAAAGTGACGGTTAAAACCTCATTATGTTGGGCAGCCACATTTAGTGTTGATGGAACATATATTCTCAAGATGGAATTCATAGTCTCTTGATGGAGATATAAAATATTCCCTTGAGATAAGTTTAATGGGTTCAATTATTCAGAGAGTTAGGCCTAACCACTGTAGTAAGAAATTACTAAAGTATATATTTATGAAATTGGATTTCATAAATATATAATGAATAACTTTAAAGAATTAAACCGAGTACTCAAGGATAAGATGTAGTAATTTACAAAGTGACAGTCTACATTCATGACTTTGTGTTATTACGAATATTTTATGAAGGGGTTGCATATATAATAAAGTCTTGGGATATAATTTATTAATAAGGCCTAGAGTGCAATTATATATATATAGTGGTATTAAATATAATTAATGGTAACTTTGGACTTGTCAAGAGTTGACGAAAAAGCCTAAGGCCCATTGGAGCAAGTGTCTTATTGGTCCCTTTTGGTCCCACTCTAAGCCACACACTAAAGCCCAATTGGAAAGGACCAATAGGCTAGCTCAATTAGATAATCAGTTAGTTATATAGGGAGAAACATACATAATTTTTTTTAAGAAGAAGAGAAGTAAGACACGGTGTGTGAGAGAGTGTGAGACACACTTTCATTCTCCCTTTGAAAAACTGATTGAGAGAACACACATCTTGGGCGTAAAGTGGAATTGGAGTGAAGATTAAAAGTGTTTCCATGTGCTTCTAATCTTTGTTTTGAATTTATCCACACCAAGGTACGCCATCTTATTCTTAAATTCTAAAATTTACATAGTGCACGTTATCAATCATGAATGAAATAGATCCTTGTTTGTTGCTTCCGCTATGTGTTTTGTATGAGATACAAAACCAGAATTTTTCCTTCACTCCCCCCTTTTGTGTCCACATCATAGTCAATTTCAACCAAAGGGTAAGTGAAAATAACATCATTATAAGTTCTATGAGGAGGAGATGTGGATCTTTCCCATGATCCTCACTCTCCTCCATGATTCTTTTTTTTTTTTTTTTTTGTCTTTTATGTTGTTTTAATGTTTTAATTCATGTCTCTGTAATATAATATGCTCATAGTACTTATTTTGATTCATTCCTTGGCTTCTTTGCTTGAGAACATGTAGATCCTAATTTCCCTTAGGGTGCATACGCACCTAGGAAGATGTGTACGCACTTCCGGAATGGTGTACGCAGTCTTTGAATGGTTAAGGTTCATATTTTGGTTATTTTCTAGGAATCTACCTTGAAAATCAAGTGTGTATACAGGTAGAAGGATGCATACATACTTTTCTAACGGCGTACGCCAATTTAGGCTTCAATAAGATTTCTTGCATTTTCTATCTTATTTAATCATACTTAGTCCAAATTTCAGATATAGGTTAACACAATCATATAATCATATCAATGCAAAGTGCGGAATATAAAAATACAAAGATATGATGACCTAGGAAAACCAAACCGGTAAAAAACCTAGGGAGGATTTAACCTAGCTATCCTTAAGGTAAACCTAAATCCAAATGAAAGAATCGAAGTTGTACAATAGCGACTTAGACCACTAACATCCTATTACTACCCACGAGTAGAAACTTATTGACACAACCACGTGCAAGCTCCGAGACCACGGACTCCTTCTTTCTTGGATTCTTCAACAAGTACAAGCACTCCCGCTTGTTTATCTTTAAGCTCTTATGGCAACAACTGAATGATCATCAAGTTCTCAAAGAGATCTCCTTCTTGATAATCCCAAGCTCGTGTGAAGGCAAGCACCTCTTAGATCTCACAAGAGATTCACACAAACAACAATATGAGCAATCTCAAAAACGTGACTAGGATTTGCCTTTTATACCTAGGGCAAAACATAATACCTTACACGTCATATGGGCTTAGGGCTGAGTTGGAAATTCTGCAGAGAAAATAATCTACACGACTTTCGAACGTTCAAGTCTAATTCTCGATCGATTGAGTCAGGCAGAAATGCACAGTAATTTTTGCAGTTAACTCGATTCTAACTTTACATAAATCACATACTTTGAGCAAGTCTAAAACATAACTAGACACCTGTTTTAATCATAGTTTGCCAACAATACATATTAGAGTTCTAATACATTAGTTTCTAAGTACTTAGAACCTAAGAGTCATAAATGCCATGTTTATTTCCTTGTCTGTTTTATTTGCCTTAATTGGGTTTATTTGATGTTTGGTTTGTTTCCTACAGTGTTATTGTAATAAATGTAAAATATCTTCTTTTATTTATATTTATGAAATCCAATTCCATAAACATATACTTTAGTAACTCCTTACTAAAGTGGTTAGGCCTAACTCTCTAAATAACAAACCCATTAAACTTATCTCAAGGGAATATTTTTTATCTCCGTTAAGAGACTATGAATTTCATCTTGAGAATATATGTTCCATCAACACTAAATGTGGTTGCCCAACATATTGAGGTTTTGACTGTATCTATAGATCTCACTCTTGATATATCAAAGCAACCTACACCTCATGATCAAGTCCATTATTCTCTCAGGATTAAGAGTTCATGCAAATATAAGTTGTGAGTTTATTATTCATTTGACAGTCGTTGGAAGATTAATAAATCTCACAGCGGTTCAGTTCAATATATCTTAACTTTTAAAACATATCAACATACCAACTAGAAGTCTCCACTTCTATGATCAAGACAAATCATCTTAGTTGATATGTTATAGTCTTCGCAAATGAAACGTCCAATTTCATCACCGACTACGAACTACATTTTGAGTTTACAAGGAACTTGTGATTTACATCTTTTGTGATTAAATCACATATAATCCATCTCATGGACTAAGACAATGTCGCATTAGTTCATTTATAAATAGTCTCATATAATTAAACAATTTAATTATTTATGACATGCCAATAAATTGGATTTTCGGGCATCAACCCCAACATGTTGCATCTCATCATTGCATGTTATTGGGTACCTAAATGATTATTTAAAGCCTAGAAGACCGGACTTTGTCCGGTCATAATGGGTGCTTAATACCTTCCCATTTTGTAACCTAGCCCCCGAACCATAGGTTTTGGTTCGTAGAATAGTGTCTTGTCATTATTTTATTTTAGTAGATTGTATCTCAGACCAAAATTTTGTATTTTTTTACATATATTGTATTTAGGACCAAAGCCATGTTATGTTCTTCTACCAAGTATGTTGATATGTGCTGGGCATTTGAAATACAAGTACATATTTGTATGGATTTTGGATATATTTTAAGGCTGAGATTTTTGGCCACAAAAAGGAATCCATAAAGTACCATTACAATAATAGTGGAGGCAAATGAAAATAGCAACAGCCTTTTCTTCCCAAGTCTAAATACTGCAAGAAGACCAAATATTGTGCCAATAAACTAAGCAAAAATAAAAACAAGAGAAAATGCACTATGTGCTCCAAAATAAAGGAATTAAATTGCAACAATAATTAATGAATTAGATGTTGGATTTGAATTTTGCAATTTTGAAATATTTTGTTTTATATTATATATAACAAATTTTAAGCGTTAGAGTTGAGAAAAAAAAATTTGGAGTTAGATGATACGATACAATTTAGACTTAAACGTAAACATATGGTTACATTTATTCATGAACATATAGTTTCCCAAGAATTGCAGAGGCTCTGGGTACTGATTTACAAAAATATTCATCAAATCAAACTAAAATAAAAGAAAACATAAGAGTAAACCAGTTTGAACATAGACCACCAACTACCTAGCAGACTTTAGGAAGCCTCTCTTCTAATGGGTTGAGAAATTAGATTATATACAATAACCTTACTAGTGATTGTACATATCACATAAAAGAGGAGAAATGCAGTGATGCCTAATGCTTCATTTCCTTCCACTAAACTTTTGCTAAGAAATAGGTTTAGAAACCCCCTAAGAAAAACCCAAATCCACTTCCAAACCCCCTAGACGATAATCAATATAAGTCAATTCAGAATCCACAAGCTAGATTTCAACCCTGTGGAATGAATTACTAAGTAAATGTTTAGGATAATTTGGGTGAAATTGGAATAAAACTCAAAAGTAAATGATGATGCGAAGAAAATCAGTAGGCTGGATGCTTCGGACTTGAAAGGACCACTTGCTCTCTCGATGGCCTGAAAAAGAAAGAAAAGAAATCAAAGGTGACCGGGGTCGCCGGCCAAGAACCCTCCGATGGCAAAGTTAGTTTTCTCTCTATATTTTTGGAGTTCCAACTTTTTGGGAGAAGTAAGAATGTACCTTCTATGGGTCTGAATGGCTGTTTATAGTGTCCTGGGGGCAGTTATTGAAATTGTAACCTCCCCCGGACTTCAGGAGGTCCGTGGTTCTTGGATAACTCCCATAACCACCTGACCGTTGCATTCTCTCACACAACGGTCATTGGAGGTTATGCGTGTATTACGGAATGGTAAAATGTGCTTAATAGTTCCAAGTGTAAAAGCCTCGTCCATGAGTCTTTACGTGGACGAGTCCTTTCGGGGTGGGCTGCGCGCATCCTTTGGACGAGGGGTGTAGCTTTGCTATCACCCAAGGACGGCCTTGCGCATTAGCCATCTTGATGCTAACTCCTGGATGGCTGCCGAGGTACAGACCGTCCAGGGACGGTTTGAGTGCCTTCATCCCTCATCAGTTGCCCCCTCGTCCAGGGGTTATGCAAAGTATCAACAGGCTTTAGGACGAGCTTCTTCTTCCCCCCTCTCTTCTCTTTTTATTTATTTTTTTTTATTTATTTTTTTTAGAAGCGTTCCACGTGTCACACATTTATAGGGGGTTGGTCACGTAGGTTTACTTCTTCGAGGCATATGGCACGTGTCGCTTTTTCATTGGTTCCGTCATTACGATTACCGAGACTTTTCTACCTATAAATAGTGGTTTCCCTCTCATGCCCCTTTCACTTTTTCAAATTTTTTGCTTTGACACTCTCGTCCGTCGCTTCGTCTAAGAGTATTCCAGCGTCCTTAGAATCTTTCGTCTAGAGCCAGGTACTCTCTTTACTTTAACTCAAGCTTTCCTTTTTAAGTGCTAGGACGTTCTCAATGGCCTCCTGTTCATCTAGCGACAGTGTGGTCAAGGCCATAGACGAGTATCACGACTCCTCTAGTTATAGTACCTCCAACGTTGATAGTAGTAGTAGCGGTCACACAACTGAGGAATACACATCTGGTGTTCCTGGAGTTCCTGTAGAAACCTTTCAAGAGAGTATTAGGACGAGGACAGCCTCTAGGGCTGATACCTCGACGAGCATCCCATCGTCCTCTCCTGAAGAGGAAACAATATATAGTTGTGCCATGGGAATTCCTTCAAAGACGGATGAGAAGAGGTTAGACGCTCTTAGGAGTTGGTTCCGATTCCAGATGATTTGAACCCTAGGTTAGCCATCCGAGAGGAATGGTGTTGTCAACCCCGTTTCGGGATAGGTGTTTACGAAGCTTACCTGTTAGGGGGGCTTAGATTTCCTTTAAATGCCTTTACGAGGGAATTGCTTACCAGACTGGGCTTGGGGGTTTGCCAGTTTAACCCCAATGCGTGGAGACTTATTGTCTCTATGCAAGTCTTGTGGAGGGAGGTGTTTGATGGGAACCGTCCTATCACCGTGGACGAGTTCTTGTATTGCTATAAACCCTCCGAGATAGGTCAATCTCAAGGCTTCTATCAGTTTACAGCTAGGGGCAATGACTGTAGATTGATTAAGTCTTTGCCCTCGTTTGACAGAAACTGGAAGACAAAATTTTTCTTTGTCTCTGGTTTCTGGGCGGGGCGTCCTATTGAGGTTGGTAGAGATACATTCCCTCCTTATACCGGAGAATTAGGGAACCTTCATCCAGAAGGTATGTAATGTTTTTCCTTCACTCTTTTTTATTGACTTTGTTGTGTTTTATCTTTAAACATTGGTCTAATCTTAATTTTCCTCTTCTTTTTGCAGCTGCTAGGCGTCCTTCTTTGAGTAAGCTCCACCGCGATCGCATCCATAGGGTTCGTCTACACCCCGATAGAGATTTTCACTCGTTGGTGACCTTTCGACGTCTATATAGGTGGGGACTTGGCCCTGACCCTTCTGTCGAAGCCCTTGCACACAAACTAACTGTCCATAGACGTGAGTGTTTTTATCCTTTAAGACGTGTGTATTTTATTTTGTTTTATTTATTATTATTATATACTTTTTTATATATAATTCATTTGTTTGTTTTTATTTTTAGGAATGGCAACCATGAAGGAAAATAAGGGAAAAGAGGTGGTCGAGGAAGTGGCCAGACCTGAAGCTCGTCTTGCTTCTGGAGACAAGAGAAAGAGCTTGTCCAAAAATTTGGATTTGGCTAGCCTACCCAGTCGTCGAGGAAAGAAGGCCAAGCATGGGTCGTCTAGGCCTGAAACTGCTAGGCCTAACCCTCCTTCCCAGCCATCCGTCCTAGTCGTTGACATCGACTCGTCCATGCCTGTCAACGTTACTCCGTCCAAGTCCCCTGCCCCTGATTCGTCCCAGCCTCCTCAACGGATTTCTACAAATTTGCTGGAGAACGAGGATTTGGCTTGGGAGTGATTCCAAGAGGCTGTAAAAGGCGAAGACGTGGCTGTGTGCTACGACATGTCTTTGAAGGAGTTCGAGCACTCCGGCGTCCACGATCTCTTTAAGGTAACCATTTTTGCCTCGTCTTGGTTTGGCCATGTTATCCAATGTTATTTTTGTCTCTTTAACCCTCTTATCTTCCATGTAGGCAATGTCGAAGTTCATAGCTGTGTCCAGGCAGGCCACAGAGATGGACAAGACGAGGATCCTTCTAGAGAAAAGAATAGAAGAGATAAAAAACGACTGTAGGACTTGGGCCGAGGTGGCAAGCAAGGCCAAGGACGAGGCTGAGGAGTTGAAGGCTTTGGTGGGAGGGCTGAAATCTGACGCTGCTAGGAAGGACGACCGTCTCGACTTTCTTGAAAAGAAGAATGAAGAGCTAAGTCTCCTTCTCAAGAAAGCTAAGGACGAGGCAGTGAAGGAGTTCAAGGTGTCGAAAGAGTTCACTGACTTGCTAGACACTAACTATGCAGCAGGGTTCGAGGATTTTAGGATGGACGCTATAGACAACTTTCCTAGAGTTGACTTTAGCTCCATCAAACTTAATCTTGGCGCTGCTACAAGTTCCCTTCTCCAAACAGGTTCAGACGACGTTAATATTGAGGACGACGCCTCCACCAAACCAGCCCAGGACGACCCCAACGTTGACGCTCCCCCTTCTTGACAATTTTTAAATTAGTGTTTTTGTAGCTCATGTTGTTTTTCTTTTGGTCCGCTGTTTTCGGACCTTTCTTCTTTTTTTTTTTTGTTTGAAATGTATTAGAGTACAATTACTTCATCCAGAGTATTTTGGACGAGTTTGTTGACAATTGCCTTTTAAAGGCGTATTTTATAAGGGTTTTTGGACGGTGGTCGTCTACCCTTTTTAATTCTTAATATGTTTTCATCTGTCATCGTTGTTTCATGGACGAGATTATACATTGTTTTCACCATTTATGCTAGTTTTGTTTTTAAAAAACAATGTTCTAAGTGTTGAATAATCGTCTACACAATTTCTTTATGGACGACCCTCTTGGGACGAACATGACGACTGCATTACGTTTGCTCGTCCTTTAAGCATTATTACTCATCTCCTCGCAAGGAGTTCGTAACGTTTGTTTTACTCGTCTGGATGAGCTGCTCGTCTTTAGAATGCTATGCCTTAATGCCTACTTTCTTTATTAGACAAGTGGGCCTTGGCCTTTTCTTTTTGCTTTATACTCAATAAAAGGAAATCTGGGACAAGCATGCCCTAGCTTTTTCTCTATGCTTTATCCTTGTTTCAAGGAATGCTTTGGACGAGTGTGCCTTAGCTTAGTTCTCTTTGCTTTATCCTTATTTAAAGGAAAGCCTTGGACGAGTATGCCTTAGCTTATTTCTCTTTGCTTTATCCTTGTTTCAAGGAATGCTTTGGACGAGTATGCCTTAGCTTAATTCTCTTTGCTTTATCCTTGTTCCAAGGAATGCTTTGGATGAGTGTGCCTTAGCTTATTTCTCTTTGCTTTATCCTTATTTAAAGGAAAGCCTTGGACGAGTGTTTTTGCGTCCGAAGATTTTTATTCGTCTTAGGCTTTTGCCCACCCCTTCTGGGGGTATTATTATGGAAACTAGATCTATGCATCAAATACATAAGAAATCCACACCATATTATTACATGAACATTTTTCACAAGCGTGGCACATGCTTATAAGCTAGTGCCTTATTAAAATACTTAAGAGAAATACATAACCTCGTCTTTCATAAGCTGGTCTGTAAGCGGTGCAAAAGTTTAAGAACTAGTGCACTTTTTATTCACAACACACCATAATAGTAGTAAGAACACAACAGTAAGTATAAGCGAACACGCAAATCATAGCTGTAACTTTGCCACTAGCTTCCCTCGTCCCTGCTCATCACTGATAGTACCTCCTCAGATGTTCCGCGTTCCAGGGATGCTCTAACTTCCGCCCGTCCAGAGCTTCTAGGTAGTAAGACCCCTGCCTCTTGCAGTTGATTACCCTGTAGGGTCCTTCCCAATTGGGTCCCAATTTTCCATGAGCTGGGTTTCTGGTCGCCAAGGAGACTCTTTTGAGGACAAAGTCCCCCACACTGAACCGTCTGGGTTTCACCATGGCATCATGCTGTCTGGCCATAAGGTTTTTGTACCTTGTTGTCCTTTGCTCCGCATCCATTCTTACCTCGTTAATAAGATCGAGGTCAAGATGAAGTTGTTGCCCATTCTCTTTCTCCTGGTACTCCATCACTCGGTGACTAGCCATATGAACTTCCGCCGGTATGACAGCTTCACTTCCATAGGCTAGTTTAAAGGGGGTCTCTCCCGTCGGAGTTCATACAGTCGTCCTATAGGCCCAAAGAACACCTGGTAGCTCGTCTGGCCATATCCCTGTTGCCCCCTCGAGCCGAGTCTTGATGATTTTCAGCAGGGATCGGTTTGCTACTTCTGCCTGTCCATTTACCTGTGGATGGGAGGGTGAGGAATAGTGATTCTTGATCCCAAAATGACTGCAAAAGCCCCTAAAGGGTGAGTTGTCGAATTGATGTCCGTTGTCTGATACTAATACCCTGGGTACTCCGAACCTGCATAGAATATTCTTCCATACAAAATTTTTTATGTTTTGCTGAGTGATTGCTGTAAGAGGCTCAGCTTCTACCCACTTGGTAAAGTAATCGATTCCTACCACCAAAAACTTCATTTGCCGGGTTCCCATGGGGAAAGGGCCTAAGATATCCAGTCCCCACTGTGCGAAGGGCCATGGGGCCATCATTGGGGTCTGGTACTCTGACGGTTGTCTAGGTACATTGCTGTAGCGCTGACACTGGTCACATACCTTGATGTAGGCTTTAGCATCTGCCTGCATTGTAGGCCAGTAGTAGTCGGCACGGACGATCTCCTGAATGAGTCTTTACGTGGACGAGTCCTTTCGGGGTGGGCTGCGCGCATCCTTTGGACGAGGGGTGTAGCTTTGCTATCACCCAAGGACGGCCTTGCGTGTTAGCCATCTTGATGCTAACTCCTAGACGGCTGCCGAGGTGCAGACCGTCCAGGGACGGTCTGAGTGCCTTCATCCCTCATCAGTAAAAAAAAAAAAAAAAAAAAAAAAAAAAAAAAAGACACCATAGAGAGAATTAGCAGACCGCACATTAAACAAAATAAGGTAAAAAAGATTAAACACTTACATCCTAGATTGTCATTAAGGATTTCATTCGTTAATGGAGCTAACGCATGCAACCCTGTAAAAACTAGAGAAATCATTCGACCTATATTTATTTGACTTTTGTAGTAGATAAGTGCATGCTTTTCGATGGCATAGACATTAATCTGAACTAGGATTGAACAAAATATTTCGTTCCTAACAGTAGTTTCTCTCATTGCTGTAAAGAAATTGATTAGGAAACCACGAGATAATAATATCGCTGTTTTATCAGGAATGCCAAGTCTCTAATTTTCCATAACTGCATGAAGTTCATTCCTATAATAAGTCCTCCTTACATTTTCCCTGCCTAAAAGTCCCATACCCAGGCAAAGAAAAAAAAAAATATATATATATATATATACATATTTTTTTTTATGCCACTAAAAACCCATTTAAAATTATTTATATTTCGTTGCATCTAAGTCCATTAAATATACTTCTAAACCATTTGAAATAAACTAAAATTTCTAAGTAAATCCCACTTTTTTAGGTGTTAATAGAATTTTAATAGACATAAAACATATGGTTATGTATGTCACCAACTTTTTTGAAAATCACACAAATCAAAAAGGTTGATCCCCAATTGATACATGTTGTTACTCCACTCATAACTCTATATCATGTTGGGTTGGACGCTATGCTCAAGTTCCAGAGAACTGTCCAATATATATTTGGAGAGTCCATATCGTAAAATACGTGGCCCAGCTCCCCATAAAAAAGACTTGCATTTTTAGAATTGGCTATGTAGAGGCCTAGAGTATGATACTGATGAACAATAATATAGAAGGGGTCAACAAATAAATTTATTTAGTATAGAAGAACAAAATAATAAAGCGGGCAAAAATGAAACTTACTTTTAGAAAAGTGTAATCCATAACCCTTATCCATGTAAGTAGAGCATGACAAAGAGATTCGACAAGTTGCTTGTATGTACTGGGCACTTGAAATACTAGTACGTACTTGTATGAATTTTGGATCTATCTTGAGGCAGAAATTTTTGTGGACAAAAAGGAATTCAAAAAGTATCATTGCAATCTAAATGAAGCTAAATGAAAATAGCAATAGCCTTTGTTCCCAAATCTAAATACCACAAGAAGACCAAATATTGTGCCAATAAACTTACCAAATAAAAAGACAAGCAAAAACGCAATAAGTGCCCTAAAATTAAGGAATTAAAATGCAAAAATAATTAAGGAATTAAATTCTAGATTAGAATTTTATAGTTTTGAATAATTTTTTTTGATATTATATACCACAAATTTCAAGTGTTAGAGTTGATAAAAAATACTTTGGAGTTTGATGATATGGTACTGTTTAAAATTAAATGTAAATATATGGTTATCTGTACATAAACATATGGTTACATTTTTGCACCAACTTTTTTGGAGGCATCCCAAGAATTGCGGAGGCTCTAGGTACTGATTTACATAAATATTCATCAAATCAGACTAAAACAAAAGAAAACATAAGAGTAAATCAGTTTGACCATAGACCATCGACTACCTAGCAGGCTTTAGGGACCATCTTGTCTAATGGATTGGGCAATTAAATTATATACAAAAATGTTAATAGTTATTATACATATCACATAAGGGGAGAAACCCACATAGCAAAAACTTAAATCCGCTCCCAAATACCCTATACGATAATTTCTCCAGTTTGAGTCACTCCTAAACATTTACTTAGTAATTCATTCCATGGGGTTGAAATCTACCTTGTGGATTTTGAATATTGAGTTATTCTCATTATCGTATAGGGTATTTGGGTGTGGATTTAAGTTTTTGCTAGGTGGGTTTCACCCCTTTTATGTGATATGTATAATAACTATAAACTTTTTTGTATAAAATTTAATTTAGGTGGGTACTGATTCACATAAATATTCATCAAATCAAACTAAAACACAAGAAAACATGATAGTAAATTAGTTTGACCGTAGACCACCGACTACCTAGCAAGCTTTAGGGAGCATCTCGTCTTATGGGTTGGGCAATTAAATTTTATACAAAAAACGTTTATAGTTATTATACATATCACATAAAAGGGGTTAAACCCACCTAGAAAAAACAAAAATCCACACCCAAATACCCAATACGATAATCAGAATAACTCAATATTCAGAATCCACGAGGTAGATTTCAACCCCGTGGAATGAATTACTAAGTAAATGTTTAGGATAATTTCGGTGAAATTCGAATAAAACTCAAAAGTTAAAAAAAAAATTGACACCTTGGAGAGAATTAGGAGACCGCACATAACACAAAACAAGGTAAAAAACGTTAAAAACTTACATCCAAAAAATTCTTTAAGGATTTCATTCGTTAATGTAGCTAACTTACGTAACCCAATAAACATATGGTTATGTTTTTTCACCAACTTTTCTGGACCAATCCCAAGAAGTGCAGAGGCTCTGGGTACTAATTCACATAAGTATTCATCAAATCAAACTAAAACACAAGAAAACATAATAGTAAATCGGAGACAGATGAATGTAGACAGATGAAGGTTGATTCCAACCTTGTGGAATGAATTACTAAGTAAATGTTTAGGTCAATTTTGGTGAAATTTGAATAAAACTCAAAAGTTAAAAAAAAGAATGACACCTTGGAGAGAATTAGGTGACCGCACATAATACAATACAAGGTAAAAAACATTAAACACTTACATCCAAAAAATTCTTTAAGGATTTCATTCGTTAATAGCTAACGTACGTAATCTTATAAAAACTAGGGAAATCATTCAACTTATATTTATTCGACCTTTGTAGCAGATAACTGCATGCTTTCTGATCGCATAAAGATTTTTCTGAACTAGGATTGAACAAAATATTGCGTTTCTAACAGTAGCTTCTCTCATTGCTATAAAGAAACTGATTGGGAAACCATGAGATAGGAATACCGTTGTTTTATCAGGAATGCCAAGTTCTCCTAACAGTTTTCCCCGCTAAAAGTCCGTTACCCATGCAAAGAAAATAACAAAAATATTTATGCATTTGAAAACACATTTCAAACTATTTATATTTCGTTATGGATAAGTCCATTAAATATACTTCTAAACCATTCAAAATAAATTATAATTTCTCTGGTGGCCCCGCTCCCCATAAAAGTGACTTGCATTTTTACAATTGGCTATGCAGAGGCCTGGAGTAATAAAACTGATATGTAGAACGGGTCAACAAATAAATTTATTTAATATAGAGGAACAAAATAATAAAGCGGACAAAAATGAAACTTACTTTTAGAAGGGTGTAATCCATAACCCTTATCCATGTAAGTAGAGCATGACAAAGAGATTCGACTAGTTGCCCGTATGTAGTGGGCACTTGAAATACTAGTACGTACTTGTATGAATTTTGGATCTAATTTGAGGCTGAAATTTTTGTGGACAAAAAGGAACTCATTAAGTATCGTTGCAATCATAATGGAGACAAATGAAAATAGCAAGAGCCTATCTTTCCAAGACAAAATACCACCAGAAAACCAAATTTTGTGCCAATAAACTTTGCAAATATAAAGACTAGCAAAAACGCACTAAGTGCTCTAAAATAAAGGAGTTCAAATTCAAAAATAAGTAACAAATTATATTCCGGATTAGAATTTTACAGTTTCGAATAATTTTGTTTGATATTATATACAACAAATTTCAAGCGTTAGAGTTGATAAAAAATGGTTTGGGATTTGATGATATGGTACTGTTTAAACTTAAACGTAAATATATGTGTAAACATAAACATATGGTTACCAACTTTTCGGGAGGCATCCGAAGAAGTGCAGAGGCTCTGGGTACTGATTTACATAAATATTCATCAAATCAGATTAAAACAAAAGAAAACATAAGAGTAAATCAGTTTGACCATAGACCATCGACTACCTGGCAGGCTTTAGGGACGATCTCGTCTAATGGGTTGGGAAATTAAATTATATACAAAAACGTTAATAGTTATTATACATATCACATAAAAGGGGAGAAACCCACATAGCAAAAACTTAAATCCACTCCCAAATACCCTATACGATAATTAGTATAACTCAATATTCAAAATCCATGAGGTAGATTTCAACCCCGTGGAATGAATTGCTAAGTAAATGTTTAGGATAATATCGGTGAAATTTGAATCAAACTCAAAAGTTAAAAAAAACAACGACACCTTGGAGAGAATTTGGAGACCGCACATAATACAAAACAAGGTAAAAACTGTTAAACACTTACATCCAAAAAATTCTTTAAGGATTTCCTTCGTTAATGTAGCTAACGTACGCAACCCTCTAAAAACTAGAGAAATCATTCATCCTATATTTCTTTGACCTTTGCAGCAGATAACTGCATGCTTTCTGATGGCATAGAGATTTTTCTGAACTTGGTTTGAACAAAATATTGCGTTTCTAACTGTAGCTTCTCTTATCGCTGTAAAGAAACTGATTAGGAAACCACGAGATAAGAATACCGTTGTTTTATCAGGTATGTCAAGTCTCAAATTTTCCATAACTACATGAAGTTTTTTACTATAATAACTTCTTATATTTTTCCCCGCTAAAAGTCCCTTACCCATGCAAAGAAAATAACAAAAATATTTATGCAATTGAAAACACATTTCATACTATTTATATTTCATTATGGCTAAGTCTATTAAATATACTTCTAAACCATTCAAAATAAACTAAAATTTCTCTCGTGGCCCCGCTCCCCATAAAAGTGACTTGCATTTTTACAATTGGCTATGCAGAGGCCTAAAGTAAGATACTGACGAACAATAATGTAGAAGGGGTCAACAAATAAATTTATTCAGTATAGAAGAGCAAAATAATAAAGCGGACAAAAATGAAACTTAATTTTAGGAGGGTGTAATCCATAACCCTTATCCATGTAAGTAGAGCATGACAAAAAGATTCGACCAGTTGCCCGTTTGTAGTGGGCACTTGAAATACTAGTACGTACTTGTATGAATTTTGGATCTAATTTGAGGACGAAATTTTTGTGGACAAAAAGGAACTCATTAAGTATCATTGCAATCATAATGGAGACAAATGAAAATAGCAAGAGCCTTTCTTTCCAAGACTAAAAACCACCCGAAGACCAAATTTTGTGTCAATAAACTTTGCGAATATAAAGACTAGCAAATATGCACTAAGTGCTCTAAAATTAAAGAATTAAAATTCAAAAATAATTAAGGAATTATATTCTGGATTAGAATTTCGCAGTTACGAATAATTTTGTTTGATATTATATAGAACAAATTTCAAGCGTTAGAGTTGATAAAAAATACTTTGGGATTTGATGATATGGTACTGTTTAAACTTAAACATAAATATATGGTTATGTGTAAACATAAACATATGGTTACCAACTTTTCTGGAGGCATCCCAAGAAGTGCAGAGGCTATGGGTACTGATTTACATAAAGATTCATCAAATCAAACTAAAACACAAGAAAACATAAGAGTAAATCAGTTTGACCGCAGACCACCGACTACCTAGCAGGCTTTAGGAAGCATCTCGTCTAATGGGTTGGGAAATTAAATTTTATACAAAAATGTTAATAATTATTATACATATCACATAAAAGGGGTGAAACCCACCTAGCAAAAACTTAAATCCACTCCCAAATACCCTATACGATAATCAGTGTAACCCAATATTCAGAATGCACGAGGTAGATTCCAACCCTGTGGAATGAATTACTATGTAAATGGTTAGGTAAATTTCGGTGAAATTTGACTAAAACTCAAAAGTTAAAAAAAAAATGACACCTTGGAGAAAATTAGGTGACCGCACATAATACAATACAAGGTAAAAAACGTTAAACACTTACATCCAAAAAATTCTTTAAGGATTTCATTCGTTAATGTAGCTAACGTACGTAACCTTATAAAAACTAGGGAAATCATTCAAACTATATTTGTTCGACCTTTGTAGCAGATAACTGCATGCTTTCTGTTCGCATAAAGATTTTTCTGAACTAGGATTGAACAAAATATTGCGTTTCTAATAGTAGCTTCTCTCATCGCTATGAAGAAACTGATTGGGAATTCACGAGATAAGAATACCGTTGTTTTATCAGAAATGCCAAGGCTCAAATTTTCCATAACTCCATGAAGTTTTTTACTATAATAAGTACTCCTAACAGTTTTTCCCGCTAAAAGTCCGTTACCCATGCAAAGAAAATAACAAAAATATTTATGCAATTGAAAACACATTTCAAACTATTTATATTTCATTATGGATAAGTCCATTAAATATACTTCTAAACCATTCGAAATAAATTATAATTTCTCTAGTGGCCCCGCTCCCCATAAAAGTGACTTGAATTTTTACAATTGGCTATGCAGAGGGCTGGAGTAAGATACTGATATGTAGAACGGGTCAACAAATAAATTTATTTAATATAGAGGAACAAAATAATAAAGCGGACAAAAATGAAACTTACTTTTAGAAGGGTGTAATCCATAACCCTTATCCATGTAAGTAGAGCATGACAAAGAGATTCGACCAGTTGCCCCTATGTAGTGGGCACTTGAAATACTAGTACGTACTTGTATGAATTTTGGATCTAATTTGAGGCTGAAATTTTTGTGGACAAAAAGGAACTCATTAAGTATCGTTGCAATCATAATGGAGACAAATGAAAATAGCAAGAGCCTTTCTTTCCAAGACAAAATACCACCAGAAGACCAAATTTTGTGCCAATAAACTTTGCAAATATAAAGACTAGCAAAAACGCACTAAGTGCTCTAAAATTAAGGAATTCAAATTCAAAAATAATTAACGAATTATATTCTGGATTAGAATTTTACAGTTTCGAATAATTTTGTTTGATATTATATAGAACAAATTTCAAGCGTTAGACTTGATAAAAAATGGTTTGGGATTTGATGATATGGTAATGTTTAAACTGAAACGTAAATATATGGTTATCTGTAAACATAAACATATGGTTTCCAACTTTTCTGGAGTCATCCCAAGAAGTGCAGAGGCTCTAGGTACTGATTTATATAAATATTCATCAAATCAGGCTAAAACACAGAAAAACATAAGAGTAAATCAGTTTGACCGCAAACCACCGACTACCTAGCAGGGTTTAGGAAGCATCTCGTCTAATGGGTTGGGAAATTAAATTTTATACAAAAACGTTAATAGTTATTATACATATCACATAAAAGGGGTGAAACCCACCTAGCAAAAACTTAAATCCACTCCCAAATACCCTATACGATAATCAGTATAACTCAACATTCAGAATCCACGAGGTAGATTTCAACCCCGTGGAATGAATTACTAAGTAAATGTTTAGGATAATTTCGGTGAAATTCGAATAAAACTCAAAAGTAAAAAAAAAAAAAAAATGACACATTGGGTAGAATTAGGAGACCGCACATAGTACAAAACAAGGTAAAAACGTTAAAAACTTACATGAAAATATTCTTTAAGGATTTCATTCGTTAATGTAGCTAACGTACGTAACCTTATAAAAACTAGGGAAATCATTCAACCTATATTTATTCGACCTTTGTAGCAGATAATTGCATGCTTTCTGATCGCATAAAGATTTTTCTGAACTAGGATTGAACAAAATATTGCGTTTCTAACAGTAGCTTCTCTCATCGCTATAAAGAAACTGATTGGGAATTCACGAGATAAGAATACCGTTGTTTTATCAAGAATGCCCAGGCTCAAATTTTCCATAACTCCATGAAGTTTTTTACTATAATAAGTACTCCTAATAGTTTTTCCCACTAAAAGTCTGTTACCCATGCAAGGAAAATAACAAAAATATTTATGCAATTGAAAACACATTTCAAACTATTTATATTTCATTATGGATAAGTCCATTAAATATACTTCTAAACCATTCGAAATAAATTATAATTTCTCTGGTGGCCCCGCTCCCCGTAAAAGTGACTTGCATTTTTACAATTGGCTATGCAGAGGCCTGGAGTAAGATACTGATATGTAGAACGGGTCAACAAATAAATTTATTTAATATAGAGGAACAAAATAATAAAGCGGACAAAAATGAAACTTACTTTTAGAAGGGTGTAATCCATAACCCTTATCCATGTAAGTAGACCATGACAAAGAGATTCGACCAGTTGCCCGTATGTAGTGGGCACTTGAAATACTAGTACGTACTTGTATGAATTTTGGATCTAATTTGAGGCTGAAATTTTTGTGGACAAAAAGGAACTCATTAAGTATCGTTGCAATCATAAAGGAGACAAATGAAAATAGCAAGAGCCTATCTTTCCAAGACAAAATACCACCAGAAGACCAAATTTTGTGCCAATAAACTTTGCAAATATAAAGACTAGCAAAAACGCACTAAGTGCTCTAAAATTAAGGAATTCAAATTCAAAAATAATTAACAAATTATATTCTGGATTAGAATTTTACAGTTTCGAATAATTTTGTTTGATATTATATAGAACAAATTTGAAGCGTTAGACTTGATGAAAAATGGTTTGGGATTTGATGATATGGTATTGTTTAAACTGAAACGTAAATATATGGTTATCTGTAAACATAAACATATGGTTTCCAACTTTTTTGGAGTCATCCCAAGAAGTGCAGAGGCTCTGGGTACTGATTTATATAAATATCCATCAAATCAGTCTAAAACACAGGAAAACATAGGAGTAAATCAGTTTGACCGCAGACCACCAACTACCTAGCAGGCTTTAGGAAGCATCTCGTCTAATGGGTTGGGAAATTAAATTTTATACAAAAATGTTAATAGTTATTATACATATCACATAAAAGGGGTGAAACCCACCTAGCAAAAACTTAAATCCACTCCCAAATACCCTATACGATAATCAGTATAACTCAATATTCAGAATCCACGAGGTAGATTTCAACCCCGTGGAATGAATTACTAAGTAAATGTTTAGGATAATTTCGGTGAAATTCGAATAAAATCAAAAGTTAAAAAAAAAAATGACACCTTGGGTAGAATTAGGAGACCGCACATAGTACAAAACAAGGTAAAAACGTTAAAAACTTACATGAAAAAAATTCTTTAAGGATTTCATTCGTTAATGTAGCTAATGTGCGTAACCCTATAAAAACTAGAGAAATCATTCGACCTTCGTAGCAGATTACTGCATGCTTTCTGATGGCATAGCGATTTTTCTGAACTAGGATTGAACAAAATATTGAGTTTCTAACAGTAGCTTCTCTCATCGCTGTAAAGAAACTGATTAGGAAACCACGAGATAATAATATTGTTGTTTTATCAGGAATGCCAAGTCTCAAATTTTCCATAACTCCATGAAGTTTTTTACTATAATAAGTTCTCCTTACAGTTTTCCTCGCTAAAAGTCCCTTACCCACACAAAGAAAATAACAAAAATATTTATGCAATTGAAAACACATTTCAAACTATTTATATTTCATTATGGCTAAGTCCATTAAACATACTTCTTAACCATTGGAACTAAACTAAAATTTCTCTGGTGGCCCCGCTCCCCATGAAAGTGACATTCATTTTTTGAATTGGCTATGCAGAGGCCTGGAGTAAGATACCGACGAACAATAATGTTGAAGGGGTCAACAAATAAATTTATTTAGTATGGAAGAACAAAATAATAAAGCGGACAAAAATGAAACTTACTTTTAGATGGGTGTAATCCATAACCCTTATCGATGTAAGTAGAGCATGACAAAGAGAGTCGACCCGTTGCCCGTATGTACTGGGCACTTGAAATACTAGTACGTACTTGTACGGATTTTGGATCTATTTTGAGGCTGAAATTTTTGTGGACGAAAAGGAACTCATTAAGTATCATTTCAATCATAATGGAGACAAATGAAAATTGCAAGAGCCTTTCTTTCCAAGTCTAAATACCACCAGAAGGCCAAATATTGTGCCATTAGACTTTGCAAATATAAAGACTAGCAAAAATGCACTAAGTGCTCTAAAATTAAGGAATTAAAATTCAAAAATAATTAACGAATTAGATTCTGGATTAGAATTTAACAGTTTCGAATAATTTTGTTTGATATTATATACAACAAATTTCAAGCGTTAGAGTTGACAAAAAAAACTTTGGAGTTTGATGATATGGTACTGTTTAAACTTAAATGTAAATATATGGTTATGTGTAAACATGAACATATGGTTACGTTTTTGCACCAATTTTTCTAGAGGCATCCCAAGAATTGCAGAGGCTCTGGGTACTGATTTACATAATTATTCATCAAATCAAACTAAAAAAAAAGAAAACATAGGAGTAAATCAGTTTGACCATTGATCACCAACTACCTAGCTGGTTTAGGGAGCATCTCGTCTAATGGGTTGGGAAATTTAATTTTATACAAAAATGTTAATAGTTATTATACATATCACATAAAAGGGGTGAAACCCACCTAGAAAAAACTTAAATCCACTCCCAAATACCCTATAAAATAATCAGTATAACTCAATATTCAGAATCCACGAGGTAGATTTCAACCCTGTGGAATGAATTACTAAGTAAATGTTTTGGATAATTTCTGTGAAATTCGAATAAAACACAAAAGTTTAAAAAAAATGACACCTTGGAGAGAATTAGGAGACCGCACATAATACAAAACAAGGTAAAAAACGTTAAACACTTGCATCCAAAAAATTCTTTAAGGATTTCATTCGTTAATCGCTTGCTTAATGACTTGTAATAGATTTGATTGAAGGGAACGGTCAAAATCAAAACTTGGGAAGTCCTTTTTGAGGTATCAAGCTTCAACCTTTCTTTTCTTTTTTTGTATTCCTTTTATTGTTTAATCTGTTTTCTTGCTTTGTTTGTGTTATAATCTGTGTGTGTAGAGTAGGTTTGTGTTTTCTTGTTTACCATGATTAGATGAATGCTAGGGTTATGTGTGGTTTTTGTTTCTTATGTTTTAGGGATAGATATGTTATGTTGTTTTGGGATGAAAGATGCTATGTTGTATGCTTAGATGCATGCTAGTGTGTGTGTGAGTTAGGATACAAAGTGTTGAACATGTTTTTGATGAGGTTAAGACGTAAGACACAACGATAGGAGGCCAACATTAGGGTTGGGCAATCTTGGGTGCCTAACACTTTCCCAAGAACGTACCTAAACTCTGAATCCATACTTTGGTAGTAAGATCAAAGGTCCTTCCTTGAAAATGATGCTATATATATGGTTTTTTGACCATTGCAAAAACTAGGTGGCAACTCCCCCCCTTTTGTGTCCACATCATAGTCAATTTCAACCGAAGGGCTAGTGAAAATAGCATCATTATAAGTGCTATAAGGAGGAGATGTGGATCTTTCCCATGATCCTCACTCTTCTCCATGATTTTTTTTTTTTTTTTGTCTTTTATGTTGTTTTAATGTTTTAATTCATGTTTCTGTAATATAATATGCTCATAGTACTTATTTTGATTCATTCCTTGGCTTCTTTGCTTGAGAACATGTACATCCTAATTTGCCTTAGGGTGCATACGCACTTGGGAAGATGCGTACGCACTTCCTGAATGGTGTACGCAGTCTTTGAATGGTTAAGGTTCATATTTTGGTTATTTTCTAGGCATCTACCTTGAAAATAAAGTGTATATACAGGTAGAAGGATGCATACATACTTTTCTTACGGCGTACGCCAATTTAGGCTTCAATAAGATTTCTTGCATTTTCTGTCTTATTTATCATTGTAGAGTTGTTTAGACCTCTTTAACACACAATTGGGTTAACCTAGTTAGCAAGCCAAGTTATTACTTAGTCCAAATTCCAGATCTAGGTTAACACAATCATATAATCATATCAATGCAAAGTACGGAATATAAAAACACAAAGATATGATGACCCAGGAAAACCAAACCGGTAAAAAACCTGGGGAGGATTTAACCTAGCTATCCTCAAGGTAAACCTAAATCCAAATGAAAGAATCGAAGTTGTACAATAGCGACTTAGACCACTAACATCCTATTGCTACCCACGAGTAGAAACTTATCGACACAACCACGTGCAAGCTTCGAGACCACGGACTCCTTCTTTCTTGGATTCTTCAGCAAGTACAAGCACTCCCGCTTGTGTATCTTTAAGCTCTTATGGCAGCAACTGAATGATCATCAAGTTCTCGAAGAGATCTCCTTCTTGATAATCCCAAGCTCGTGTGAAAGCAAGCACCTTTTAGATCTCACAAGAGATTCACACAAACAGCAATATGAGAAATCTCAAAAACATGACTAGGGTTTGCCTTTTATACCTAGGGCAAAACATAATACCTTACACGTCATATGGGCTTAGGACTGAGTTGGAAATTTTGCAAAAAAAAAACAATCTGCACGACTTTCGAACGTTCGAGTCTAATTCTTGATCGATCGAGTCAGGCAGAAATGCACAGTAATTTCTGCAGTTAACTCGATTCTAACTTTACATAAATCACATACTTTGAGCAAGTCTAAAACATAACTAGACACCTATTTTGATCATGGTTTGCCAACAATACATATTAGAGTTCTAATACATTAGTTCCTAAGTACTTAGAACCTATGAGTCATAAATGCCATGTTTATTTCCTTTCCTTGTCTGTTTTATTTGCCTTAATTGGGTTTATTTGATGTTTGGTTTGTTTCCTTTAGTGTTATTGTAATAAATGTAAAATATCTTCTTTTATTTATATTTATGAAATCCAATTCCATAAACATATACTTTAGTAACTCCTTACTAAAGTGGTTAGGCCTAACTCTCTAAATAAAAAACCCATTAAACTTATCTCAAGTGAATATTTTTTATCTCCGTTAAGAGACTATGAATTCCATCTTGAGAATATATGTTCCATCAACACTAAATGTGGTTGCCCAATATATTGAGGTTTTGACCGTAACTATAGATCTCACTCCTGATATATCAAAGCAACCTACACTTTATGATCAAGTCCATTATTCTCTCAGGATTAAGAGTTCATGCAAATATAAGTCGTGAGTTTATTATTCATTTGACAGTCGTTGGAAGAATAATAAATCTCACAGCGGTTCAGTTCAATATGTCTTAACTCTTAAAACATATCAACATACCAACTAGAAGTCTCCACTTCCATGATCAAGACAAATCATCTTAGTTGATATGTTATAGTCTTCGCAGATGAAACGCCCAATTTCATCACCGATTACGAACTACATTTTGAGTTTACAAGGAACTTGTGATTTACATCTTCTGTGACTAAATCACATACAATCCATCTCATGTACTAAGATAATGTCCCATTAGTTCATTTATAAATAGTCTCATATAATTAAACAATTTAATTATTTATGATATGCCAATAAATTAGGTTTTAGGGCATCAACCCCAACATGTTGCATCTCATCATTGCATGTTATTGGGTACCTTCCCATTTTGTAACCTAGCCCCCGAACCATAGGTTTGGTTCGTAGAATAGTGTCTTGTCATTATTTTATTTTAGTAGATTGTATCTCGGACCAAAGTTTTGTATTTTTTTACATATATTGTATTTAGGACCAAAGCCATGTTATGTTCTTCTACCAAGTATGTTGATATGTGCTGGGCATTTGAAATACAAGTACATATTTGTATGGATTTTGGATATATTTTAAGGCTGAGATTTTTGGCTACAAAAAGGAAACCATAAAATACCATTACAATCGTTGTGGAGGCAAATGAAAATAGCAACAGCCTTTTCTTCCCAAGTCTAAATACTGCAAGAAGACCAAATATTGTGCCAATAAACTAAGCAAATATAAAAACAAGAGAAAATGCACTATGTGCTCCAGAATAAAGGAATTAAATTGCAACAATAATTAATGAATTAGATGTTGGATTTGAATTTTGCAGTTTTGAATAATTTTTTCATATATTATATATAACAAATTTTAAGCGTTAGAGTTGGAAAAAATATTTTGGAGTTAGATGATACGATACAATTTAGACTTAAACGTAAACATATGGTTACATTTATTCATGAAAATATAGTTACCCAAGAATTGCAGACGCTCTGGGTACTGATTTACATAAATATTCATCAAATCAATCTAAAATAAAAGAAAACATAAGAGTAAACCAGTTTGAACATAGACCACCAACTACCTAGCAGACTTTAGGGAGCCTCTCTTCTAATGGGTTGAGAAATTAGATTATATACAATAACCTTACTAGTGATTGTACATATCACATAAAAGAGGAGAAATGCAGTGATGCCTAATGCTTCATTTCCTTCTAGTAAAATTTTGCTGAGAAATAGGTTTAGAAACCCCCTAAAAAAATCCCAAATCCACTCCCAAACCCCCTAGACGATAATTAGTATAAGTCAGTATTCAAAATCTACGAGCTAGATTTCAACCCCGTGGAATGAATTACTAAGTAAATGTTTAGGATAATTTGGGTGAAATTGGAATAAAACTCGAAAGTAAAATTAAAAAAAAAAAAAATCAAGACACCACAGAGAGAATTAGGAGACCGGACATTAAACAAAATAAGGTAAAAAAGATTAAACACCTACATCCTAGATTGTCTTTAAGGATTTCATTCGTTAATGGATCTAATGCACGCAACCGTGTAAAAACTATAAAAATCATTCGACCTATATTTATTTGACTTTTGTAGTAGATAAGTGCATGCTTTCCGATGGCATAGACATTAATTTGAACTAGGATTGAACAGAATATTTCGTTCCTAACAGTAGTTTCTCACATTGCTGTAAACTGATTAGGAAACCACGAGATAATAATACCGTTGTTTTATCAGGAATGCCAATTCTCAAATTTTCCATAACTGCATGAAGTTCATTCCTATAATATGTCCTCCTTACATTTTCCCTGCCTACAAGTCCCATACCCAGGCAAAGAAAGAAAAAATATATATATATATATTTGTGCCACTAAAAACCCATTTCAAATTATTTATATTTCATTACACCTAAGTCCATTAAATATACCTCTAAACCATTTGAAATAAACTAAAATTTCTAAGTAAATCCCACTTTTATAGGTGTAAATAGAATTTTAATAGACATAAAACATATGGTTATGTATGTCACCAACTTTTTTAAAAATCACACAAATCAAAAAGGTTGATCCCCAATTGATACATGTTGTTACTCCTCCACTCATAACTCTATATCTTGTTGGGTTGGACGCTATGCTCAAGATCCAGAGAACTGTCCAATACATACTTGGAAAGTCCGTATCGTAAAATAGATGGCCCCGCTCCCCATAAAAAAGGTTTGCATTTTTGGAATTGGCTATGTAGAGGCCTAGAGTATGATACTGATGAACAATAATATAGAAGGGGTCAACAAATAAATTTATTTAGTATAGAAGAACAAAATAATAAAGCAGACAAAAATGAAACTTACTTTTAGAAAAGTGTAATCCATAACCCTTATCCATGTAAGTAGAGCATGACAAAGAGATTTGACCTGTTGCCCGTATGTACTGGGCACTTGAAATACTAGTACGTACTTGTATGAATTTTGGATCTATCTTGAGGCTGAAATTTTTGTGGACAAAAAGGAATCCAAAAAGTATCATTGCAATCTTAATGGAGCTAAATGAAAATAGTAATAGCCTTTCTTCCCAAGTCTAAATACTACAAGAAGACCAAATATTGTGCCAATAAACTTACCAAATAAAAAGACAAGCAAAAACGCAATAAGTGCCCTAAAATTAAGGAATTAAAATGCAAAAATAATTAAGGAATTAGATTCTGGATTAGAGTTTTATAGTTTTGAATAATTTTGTTTGATATTATATACAACAAATTTCAAGCGTTAGAGTTGATTAAAAATACTTTGGAGTTTGATGATATGGTACTGTTAAAAATAAAACGTAAATATATGGTTATGTGTACATAAACATATGGTTACCTTTTTGCTCCAACTTTTTTGGAGGCACTCAAAGGATTTCAGAGGCTCTAGGTACTGATTTCCATAAATATTTGTCAAATCAGACTAAAACACAAGAAAACATAAGACTAAATCAGTTTGACCGCAGACCACCAACTACCTAGCAGGGTTTAGGAAGCATCTCGTCTAATGGGTTGGGAAATTAAATTTTATACAAAAACGTTAATAGTTATTATACATATCACATCAAAGGGGTGAAACCCAACTAGCAAAAACTTAAATCCACTCCCAAATACCCTATACGATAATCAGAATAACTCAATATTCAGAATCCACGAGGTAGATGTCAACCCCGTTGAATGAATTACTAAGTAAATGTTTAGGATAATTTCGGTGAAATTCGAATAAAACTCAAAAGTTAAAAAAAAAAAAAAAAAAAAAAAAAAAACTGACACCTTTGAGAGAATTAGGAGCCCGAACATAATATAAAACAAGGTAAAAAACGTTAAAAACTTACATGCAAAAAATTCTTTAAGGATTTCATTTGTTAATGTAGCTAACTTACGTAACCCAATAAAAACTAGAGAAATCATTCGACCTATATTTATTCGACCTTTGTAGCAGATAACTACATGCTTTATGATGGCATAGCGATTTTTTTGAACTAGGATTGAACCAAATATTGCGTTTCTAACAGTAGCTTCTCTCATCGCTGTAAAGAAACTGATTAGGAAACCACGAGATAAGAATGCCGTTGTTTTATCAGGAATGCCTAGTCTCAAATTTTCCATAACTCCAGGAAGTTTTTTACCATAATAAGTTCTCCTTACAGTTTTCCTCTCAAAAAGTCTCTTACCCACACAAAGAAAATAACAAAAATATTTATGCAATTGAAAACACATTTCAAACTATTTATATTTCATTATGGCTAAGTCCATTAAATATACTTCTCAACCATTCGAACTAAACTAAAATTTCTCTGGTGGCCCCGCTCCCCATAAAAGTGACTTTCATTTTTTGAATTGGCTATGTAGAGGCCTGGAGTAAGATACCGACGAACAATAATTTAGAAGGGTTCAACAAATAAATTTATTTAGTATGGTAGAACAAAATAATAAAGTGGACAAGAACGAAACTTACTTTTAGAAGGGTGTAATCCATAACCCTTATCGATGTAAGTAGAGCATGACAAAGAGAGTCGACCCGTTGCCCGTATGTACTGGGCACTTGAAATACTAGTATGTACTTGTACGAATTTTGGATCTATTTTGAGGCTGAAATTTTTGTGGACGAAATGGAACTCATTAAGTATCATTACAATCATAATGGAGACAAATGAAAATAGCAAGAGCCTTTCTTTCCAAGACTAAATACCACCAGAAGGCCAAATATTGTGCCAATAAACTTTGCAAATGTAAAGACTAGCAAAAACATACTAAGTCCCCTAAAATTAAGGAATGAAAATTCAAAAATAATTAACGAATTAGATTCGGGATTAGAATTTTACAGTTTTGAATAATTCGGTTTGACATTATATACAACAAATTTCAAGCGTTAGAGTTGATCAAAAATACATTGGAGTTTGATGATATGGTACTGTTTAAACTTAAATGTAAATATGTGGCTATGTGTAAACATAAACATATGGTTATGTTTTTGCACCAACATTTCTGGAGGCATCCCAAGAAATGCAGAGGCTCTGGGTACTGATTTTCATAAATATTCATCAAATCAGACTAAAACACAAGAAAACGTAATAGTAAATCAGTTTGACCGCAGAGCACCGACTACCCAGCAGGCTTTAGGAACCATCTCGTCTAATGGGTTGGGAAATTAAATTTTATACAAAAACGTTAATAGTTATTATACATATCACATAAAAGGGGTGAAACCCAAATAGCAAAAACTAAAATCCACTCCCAAATACCCTATACGATAATCAGTATAACTCAATATTCAAAATCCACGAGGTAGATTTCAACACCGTGGAATGAATTACTAAGTAAATGTTTACGAAAATTTCGGTGAAATTCGAATAAAACTCAAAAGTTGAAAAAAAAATGACACCCTGGGAGAATTAGGAAACCGCACATAGTACAAAACAAAATAAACAACGTTAAAAACTTACATCCAAAAAATTCTTTAAGGATTTCATTCGTTAATGTAGCTAACGTACGTAACCCTATATAAACTAGAGATATCATTCGACCTATATTTTTTTGACCTTTGTAGCAAATAACTGCATGCTTTCTGATGGCATAGCGATTTTTCTAAACTAGGATTGAACAAAATATTGCGTTTCTAACAGTAGCTTCCCTCATTGCTGTAAAGAAACTGATTAGGAAACCACGAGATAAGAATACTGTTGTTTTATCAGGAATGCCAAGTCTCAAATTTTCCATAACTCCATGAAGTTTTTTACTATAATAAGTTCTCCTTACAGTTTTCCTCACTAAAAGTCCCTTACCCACGCAAAGAAAATAACAAAAATATTTGTGCAATTGAAAACACATTTCAAACTATTTATACTTCATTATGGCTAAGTCCATTAAATATACTTCTCAACCATTTGAACTAAACTAAAATTTCTCTGGTGGCCTTGCTCCCCACAAAAGTGACTTTCATTTTTAGAATTGGCTATGCAGAGGCCTAGAGTAAGATACAGACGAACAATAATGTACAATGGGTCAACAAATAAATTTATTTAGTATAGAAGAACAAAATAATAAAGCGAACAAAAATGAAACTTACTTTTAGAAGGGTGTAATCCATAACCCTTATCCATGTAAGTAGAGCATGACAAGGAGATTCGACCTGTTGCCCGTATGTACTGGGCACTTGAAATACTAGCACGTACTTGTATGAATTTTGGATCTATTTTGAGGCTAAAATTTTTGTGGACAAAAAGGAACTCATTAAGTATCATTGCAATCATAATGGAGACAAATGAAAATAGCAAGAGCCTTTCTTCCCAAGTCTAAATACCACCAGAAGGCCAAATATTGTGGCAATAAACTTTGCAAATATAACGACTAGCAAAAACGTACTAAGTGCCCTAAAATTAAGGAATGAAAATTGAAAAATAATTAACGAATTAGATTCTGGATTAGAATTTTACAGTTTTGAATAATTTTGTTTGATATTATATACAACAAATTTCAAGCGTTAGAGTTGATCAAAAATACATTGGAGTTTGATTATATGGTACTGTTTAAACTTAAATGTAAATATGTGGTTATGTGTAAACATAAACATATGGTTATGTTTTTGCACCAACTTTTCTGAAGGCATCCCAAGAAGTGCAGATGCTCTGGGTACTGATTTACATAAATATTCATCAAATCAGACTAAAACACAAGAAACATAATAGTAAATCAGTTTGACCGCAGACCACCGACTACCTAGCCGGCTTTAGGAAGCATCTCGTCTAATGGGTTGGGAAATTAAATTTTATACAAAAACGTTAATAGTTATTATACATATCACATAAAAGGGGTGAAACCCACCTAGCAAAAACTTAAATCCACTCCCAAATAGCCTATAAGATAATCAGTATAACTCAATATTCAGAATCCATGAGGTAGATTTCAATCCCGTGGAATGAATTACAAAGTAAATATTTAGGATAATTTCGGTGCAATTCGAATGAAACTCAAAAGTTAAAAAAAAAAAAAAATGACACCCTGGGGAGAATTAGGAAACTGCACATAGTACAAAACAAAATAAAAAACGTTAAAAACTTACATCGAAAAAATTCTTTAAGCATTTAATTCGTTAATGTAGCTAACGTACGTAACCCTGTAAAAACTAGAGAAATCATTCAACTAATATTTATTCAACCTTTGTAGCAGATAACTGCATGCCTTCTGATGGCATTGCGATTTTTCTGAACTTGGATTGAACAATATATTGCGTTTCTAACAGTAGCTTCTCTCATCGCTGTAAAGAAACTGATTAGGTAACCATGAGATAAGAATACTGTTGTTTTATCAGGAATGCCAAGTCTCAAATTTTCCATAACTCCATGAAGTTTTTTAGTATAATAAGTTCTCCTTACAGTTTTCCTTGCTAAAATTCCCTTTCCCACGCAAAGAAAATAACAAAAATATTTATGCAATTGAAAACACATTTCAAACTATTTATATTTCATTATGGCTAAGTCCATTAAATATACTTCTCAACCATTTGAACTAAACTAAAATTTCTCTGGTGGCCTCGCTCCCCATAAAAGTGACTTTCATTTTTAGAATTGGCTATGCAGAGGCCTGGAGTAAGATACAGACGAACAATAATGTAGAAGGGGTCAACAAATAAATTTATTTAGTATAGAAGAACAAAATAATAAAGCGAACAAAAATGAAACATACTTTTAGAAGGGTGTAATCCATAACCCTTATCCATGTAAGTAGAGCATGACATAGAGATTTGACCTGTTGCCCGTATGTACTGGGTACTTGAAATACTAGTACGTACTTGTATGAATTTTGGATCTATTTTGAGGCTGAAATTTTTGTGGACAAAAAGGAACTCATTAAGTATCATTGCAATCATAATGGAGACAAATGAAAATAGCAAGAGCCTTTCTTCCCAAGTCTAAATACCACCAGAAGGACAAATATTGTGCCAATAAACTTTGCAAATATAAAGACTAGCAAAAACGTACTAAGTACCCTAAAATTTAGGAATGAAAATTCAAAAATAATTAACGAATTAGATTCTGGATTAGAATTTTACAGTTTTAAATAATTTTGTTCAATACTATATACACAAATTTCAAGCGGTAGAGTTGATCAAAAATACATTGGAGTTTGATGATATGGTACTGTTTAAACTTAAATGTAAATATGTGGTTATGTGTAAACATAAACATATGGTTATGTTTTTGCACCAACTTTTCTGGAGGCATCCAAAGAAGTGCAGTGGCTCTAGGTACTGATTTACATAAATATTCATCAAATCATACTAAAACACAAGAAAACATAATAGTAAATCAGTTTGACCGTAGAGCACCGACAACCTAGCAGGCTTTAGGAAGCATCTCGTCTAATGGGTTGGGAAATTAAATTTTATACAAAAATGTTAATAGTTATTATACATATCACAGTAAAGGGGTGAAACCCATATAGCAAAAACTTAAATCCACTCCCAAATACCCTATACAATAATCAGTATAACTCAATATTCAGAATCCACGAGGTTGATTTCAACCCCGTGGAATGAATTACTAAGTAAATGTTTACGATAATTTCGGTGAAATTCGAATAAAACTCAAAAGTTAAAAAAAAAAATGACACCCTGGGAGACTTAGGAGGCCACACATAGTACGAAACAAAATAAAAAACGTTAAAAACTTACATCCAAAAAATTCTTTAAGGATTTCATTCGTTAATGTAGCTAACGTACGTAACCCTGTAAAAACTAGAGAAATCATTCGACCAATATTTATTCAACCTTTGTAGCAGATAACTGCATGCTTTCTGATGGCATAGCGATTTTTCTGAACTAGGATTAAACAAAATATTGCGTTTCTAACAGTAGCTTCTCTTGTCGCTGTAAAGAAACTGATTAGGAAACCATGAGATAAGAATACTGTTGTTTTATCAGGAATGCCAAGTCTCAAATTTTCCATAACTCCATGAAGTTTTTTACTATAATAAGTTCTCCTTACAGTTTTCCTCGCTAAAAGTCCCTTACCCACGCAAAGAAAATAACAAAAATATTTATGCAATTGAAAACACATTTCAAACTATTTATATTTCATTATGGTTAAGTCCATTAAATATACTTCTCAACTGTTTGCACTAAACTAAAATTTCTCTGGTGGCCTCGCTCCCCATAAAAGTGACTTTCATTTTTAGAATTGGCTATGCAGAGGCCTGGAGTAAGATATAGACGAAAAATAATGTAGAAGGGGTCAACAAATAAATTTATTTAGTGTAGAAAAACAAAATAATAAAGCGAACAAAAATGAAACTTACTTTGAGAAGGGTGTAATCCATAACCCTTATCCATGTAAGTAGAGCATGACAAGCAGATTCGACTTGTTGCCCGTATGTACTAGGCACTTGAAATACTAGTACGTACTTGTATGAATTTTGGATCTATTTTGAGGCTGAGATTTTTGTGGACAAAAAGGAACTCATTCAGTATCATTGCAATCATAATGGAGACAAATGAAAATAGCAAGAGCCTTTCTTCCCAAGTCTAAATACCACTAGAAGGCCAAATATTGTGGCAATAAACTTTGCAAATATAAATACTAGCAAAAACGTACTAAGTGCCCTAAAATTTAGGAATGAAAATTCAAAAATAATTAACGAATTAGATTCTGGATTAGAATTTTTCAGTTTTGAAAAATTTTGTTTGATATTATATACAACAAATTTCAAGCGTTAGAGTTGATCAAAAATACATTGAAGTTTGATGATATGGTACTGTTTAAACTTAAATGTAAATATGTGGTTATGTGTAAACATAAACATATTGTTATGTTTTTGCACCAACTTTTCTGGAGGCATCCCAAGAAGTGCAGAGGCTCTGGGTGTTGATTTACATAAATATTCATCAAATCAGAATAAAACACAAGAAAACATAATAGTAAATCAGTTTGACCCCAGAGCACCGACTACCTAGCAGGCTTTAGGAAGCATCTCGTCTACGTAACCCTGTAAAAACTAGAGAAATCATTCGACCAATATTTATTCAACCTTTGTAGCAGATAACGGCATGCTTTCTGATGGCATAGCGATTTTTTTGAACTAGGATTAAACAAAATATTGCGTTTCTAACAATAGCTTCTCTTATCGCGGTAAAGAAACTGATTAGGAAACCATGAGATAAGAATACTGTTGTTTTATCAGGAATGCCAAGTCTCAAATTTTCCATAACTCCATGAAGTTTTTTACTATAGTAAGTTCTCCTTACAGTTTTCCTCGCTAAAAGTCCCTTACCCACGCAAAGAAAATAACAAAAATATTTATGCAATTGAAAACACATTTCAAACTATTTATATTTCATTATGGCTAAGTCCATTAAATATACTTCTCAACCATTTGAACTAAACTAAAATTTCTTTGGTGGCCTCGCTCCCCATAAAAGTGACTTTCATTTTAGAATTGGCTATGCAGAGGCCTGGAGTAAGATACAGACAAACAATAATGTAGAAGGGGTCAACAAATAAATTTATTTAGTGTAGAAGAACAAAATAATAAAGCAAACAAAAATGAGACTTACTTTTAGAAGGGTGTAATCCATAACCCTTATCCATGTAAGTAGAGCATGACAATCAGATTCGACCTGTTGCCCGTATGTACTGGGCACTTGAAATACCAGTACGTACTTGTATGAATTTTGGATCTATTTTGAGGCTGAGATTTTTGTGGACAAAAAGGAACTCATTCAGTATCATTGCAATCATAATGGAGACAAATGAAAATAGCAAGAGCCTTTCTTCCCATGTCTAAATACCACCAGAAGGCCAAATATTGTGCCAATAAACTTTGCAAATATAAAGACTAGCAAAAGCACACTAAGTGCCCTAAAATTAAGGAATTAAAATTCAAAAATAATTAACGAATTAGATTCTGGATTAGAATTTTACAGTTTTGAATAATTTTGTTTGATATTATATGCAACAAATTTCAAGTGTTAGAGTTGATAAAAAATACTTTCGAGTTTGATGATACGGTACTGTTTAAACATAAACGTAAATATATGGTTATGTGTAAACGTAAATATATGGTTGTGTGTAAACATAAACATATGGTTATGTTTTTGCAGCAACTTTTCTGGAGGCATCCCAAGAAGTGCAGAGGATCTGGGTACTGATTTAGACGGATCGTCCACACTGTATGCAGGAGGGATAAGAGTTATACTGAAGTCCCCTGAGGGTAACAGGCAGGAGTATGCAGTCCGTCTGTAGTATCAAACTACCAACAACGAGGCTGAGTACGAGGCTCTACTCAAGGGATTGGAATTGGCTAAGTCCTTAGGGGCGGAGTCGGTAACAATCAGAGGAGATTCTCAGCTGATCATTAACCAAGTAAATGGAATGTGTGATACTAAGGAAGGTCGAATGAAGAAATATCTCAACAAAGTAAAACGACTTGCACGAAAATTTTCAGCTGTAAGTTTTGTTCAACTACCTAGGGAGGAAAATACGAAAGCAGACGCCTTGGCAAAAGCAGCTTCGACAAGGGTTACAAGTGAATGCGACAACATCCAATATATGCCGAGCATAGACATCCCTGACATACAGCAGATAGGAGGAGGAGAAAATTAGATGAGTCCAATAATGATTTATCTCAAAGATGGAGGGCTTCCAGAAGACAAGGATGAGGGAGAAAGTTAAGGGTCAGGGCAGCCAAGTACGTCCTCATAAATGAAGTGTTGTACAAGCGAGGTTTTTCCTAACCTTACTTAAATTCTGAGTTTACAAAGAACTTGTGATTTATATCTTTTGTGACTAAATCACATAAATCACATACTATGCATCTCATGGACTATATGATAATGTCTTAATATTCATGTTACTATTATTTTTAGATAACAATAAAACAACGTTATCAAACACAACATTAAGTCATACATAATGTTATACATAACATCATACAATAGGATTTAAGGGCACTAATTCTAACAGTTTCTATAGAGGAATTCAAGAGAATCTCAAATGTTGAGGTTGCTCATATTGCTTGGAATATTCTCCAAACTGTGCATGAAGGCATAAAGGCGATTAAGATTAATAAACTGCAGCAGTTAACTACAAAATTTGAAAGTATTAAAATATTTGATGATAATTGTTTTGATGAATTCTATGCTAAACTAAATGATATTGTTAACTCTGCTTATAATTTGGGTGAATTTTATGATCAACCTAAGATTGTTAGGAAGATACTTAGATCTTTAACTGAGGACTTCAAACCCAACGTGACTGTCATTACTGAAAACAAGGATGTTGACTCCATCCCTATTAATGGGCTTGTAGGAGCTCTCCAGTCCTATGAGTTAGACCTACTCAAGACAAACAAATCCAAATCAATGGCTCTTAAGTCTGTTGATATTTGTGTAAATGGATTTGATGATGAACTCTCTTCTACAAAGATTGCCTATCTTGCTAAGAACTTTAGAAACTTTCTTAGTAACAACAACAACAGAAAGGCAGGAAGTAAAAACAATTCTGAACCTAGAAACTTTAAGAGGAATGAACCAACTAAGGCTAATAATTCTGAGAAATCAAAAGAGAAAGTTGTTCAAAGCTCTAGTAACTCTCTAGGTCAACAATTTTTGGTTGTCAAGGGAATGGTCATGTAAAATCAAAATGTCTTACATTCTTGAGATCAAAGAGTAAGGCTATGACTGTAACCCTTAGTGATGATGAAATTTCTAATCATGAGTCTGGTAGTGATGAAGATGAAAACTTCATTGCTTTCACAGCTACTGCTATAATTGATTAAAGTGTTGTGGTTGAACAAAACCCTTCAGATGGGGAACTCTCTGAATGTGTTGATTTGCAAGAAGCTTTTAATAAGCTTTGCAAGGTTGCTACAAAGAATGCAATGAATGTTGACTTATGTTTAAAGAAAATTGCATCCCTTGAACTTGAAAAGACAAAATTATTGTTGAAACTGCTTGATGCTAATACTTTGATTGATAAGGTGAAAACTAAGAACATGTTGTTGCTCGATAAGATTAAGAACTTGGAGCTTGAATTATCTGTTGCTAGAGAATAAAAAAAATAGGTCTGCTAGTTCTAAACTTGATCACATGTTGAGTGTTTAGAAGTCTCCCTTAAACAAAACTAGTCTAGGTTTTGTAGATAGCATCTCTGTGTCTGAAACTCATTCCATTAACTTTGTTTCTTCTTTTGAGCCCACCAAGAGTGAAATTGTCAAACCAGTAAAAGTTACACCACCTCCTAGGAAGATTAGGGTTGATCTTAAAGAATCTAAGCCTAATAATCTTAACCCTCCTAAGGACAAGAAGCATGATAGACCTCTTTGGGTTTGTCATTTTTGTGGAAAAGCTGGGCATACTCACCCAAATTGTTTCAAGTTGCAATCTACAAAGCGAGCAAATAAGCAAGAGTACTTGTGCCTCAAGTACAAGATCCTGTGGTACTCATTGGTGAGTTGGTAAAGGTGTTAAACCTTTATACCAATCTTGGAGTTGCTCATCATTCTCATATGAATAATAACTCCAATGCTAGAGTTGCATCTAAAACTTTTTGGATGCAAAAGGCTCAATCTAATTGAGTCTTTCTGACATGATCCTTATGCTTCATTTCTCTACTCTTTGGGACCATTCTTCTTTTGATGTTTTTATTTTCTTTTTGCTTTTAGGATTTGCATTGCATAACATTCATGCATTTCATGATAGGTTGTTTTTGCTATTATTTCTTTTTAAATAAAAAAAGAAGAAGGAAAAATGTGTTTTGTATCATATATCTTGGATTTGTAATCAAGGTTGGTTATTTTATCTTTACATAATATGCCTTGAGTACCTTGTTTAGCTTGGATGAGTTTATTATTACTGCACTTTTCTAGTTTTAGCTATGTAGTGTATGTTGTGTGGGAGTTGTTTATAGTTTTTGATCACATGATCTTGATTTTGAAGTTACATGCTTTTGATTGTTAGGACTAAAAATTAATGAGAAAGGCATAAATAACTATCTCACCATTGTTTACTGGCCAATCATGAACACCTTAATGCATATCATAAGATTTTGTACTCGAAAAAGTGTAGCACATACACAAAAAGAACATAAGGTGTAACCTCGGATTAATGTTGAAATTGGTGTGTGCATTACTAGGCTATAATAAATTCACAATGAAATAAAATTGGTGTGTACATTATAAGGCAGAAAAAGAAACTTACATAATTGCAAGCTTGTTTTCTAGGAGATGTGAGAGTTATATGATGTAACTCTTTAGGTGATAGTCTCTTTCAAACTTATATGATGAATGATGTAGAAAATGTGATTGATTACTATCTTCATATCACCTCACATGTATCTCATGCTATTGCTAGTTGCACATATTATACAAGTTATTCTTTGCTAAACTTAGTACATGATATAGTGTGTGAATTTTTTTTGGCCATCCAAGATTATATGTTCCTTGATTTTGATGCAAAATATGTTTAATGTTGAGTTTTGTGGACAAATTGGTTGAAAATTTTTGTTAATGGAAGATCTGGATTGAATTCAAGTGTTTTTGAAAAACCTTTAATCTCATACTCATGCATTTCATTTATGAAATAGTGTGTTTTGAGGAGTTTCTGCATAAAATTGCCTTGTTTTTTAAAAATTTAAGCTTCCAAGATTTTCAACCGATCGAGGCTATTGCTTGACGAATCGAAAATGCGATAAAAATTTTGGTTTGAATCTGCCTAACTCGATCGGTGCTCGATTGATGCTCGATCAATTGAAGCTTAATTTTGACCAATCGAAATTCGGTCAGAAAGTGTTTTGCAGAAGCTTTTCTCACGTGTTCTTCACACTTTTTCAAATTTTTTCAAAAGTTTTCTCACTATTCTTCTTTGACCGGTCCAATCTAAGCTATTTTTGTCGTTTTCATCCTCAAATTTCTCAAGGGTTTTTGTCCTCAGGCTTAAGTAAGTCTCTTCTACCCTTTATATTTCAATTAAATCACATGTTTCATGCATTTTTTTTTTTTGGTGAAATTTCGAACATAGAGGTTTTGGGATTTTTGTTTATTTCAGTTGTTTTTAATAATTTTTGTTACATGGGTTTTTGTTCTTAGATGATATAAACTTGATCCTCATGCATTAATTTGATTAATTTTGTGATTTGGGGAAAATTGAAATTTCTAGGGCTTGAAACTTTGTGAAATTGGGGATTTTGTTCAATTGGGCTGAAATTGATGAAATTGACTTGTGTTATTGATTAATTATATCATTATATGATGTTTTCTAACTAGTGTAATGGTTAATTGATCAATTTGGTTGGATTTTTGGAATTGGGTTTTTCAAAATTTGGGGTTTTTGAACTAAACCTCTTTATTTAAGTCAATTGATTGTTGATGAAGTAAAATTGAACAAATTTCAATGCATTAGAGCATGCATCATATGTGCATTCATTTCATGCATCATATATATTGTTATTTATTAAGATTTTTGTGCTCTAATCCTCTCTAATGCAGTCTGCCCTTGGTTTTTTTTTTTTTCTCTTGTTCTTTCCTTAACCCCTTTTAGTATCGTGGTTAGGAAAACTAGAGCCAACATGAAAACCTCCACCTCCTCTACCCCTGTGTTTGGGAGTGATAAGTTTTGAACCCAAAAACACCAAGAGAACTATGAGAAACTCTATATCTTTAGATTGGTGTAGGCTGAGCGTAAGGTGATATTAGATGAGTTAGACCCTAAGATCCATAGGAACTTTGAGAGTAGAGGTTGGTTACCACTTTTTGGATATTGAGCATCCTCCTCTGGCTACTTTGATTAGAGAGTTCTACTCAAACCTCTCTGTCCACTCCAATGATTCCAACACTCAATATGTGAGAAGTGGGATAAGGGGTGAAGAGTATGTCATTACTCCTGAGGTAGTGGCATTTGCTTTTGGTGTACCTTTGGTACAACAACCTATCTACCATTACACCGAGGTACCTCCCCTTGATGACATCATGTCTCTCATTACCGAAACTTCCATTAAATGGGGTTCTGATCCTCGTATCACTACTCATAAGCTTACTGAGCTTAATTATCTCTTTTTTCAAATTTCTTGTCATTCAATTTGACCTATCTCTCATCTACACACTATTCTCATTAAGAGATGTACATTTTTGTACGCTCTTGTCACCGATGCTCCTGTGAGTTTTCCTACTCTTTTTATTAGATCACTTGTTAAGGTTCATATAGTTCAGAATCTCATGGTCTTTTCTTTCTGGTTTTTATCTATAGGATTCTTTTAGATTTGGGTTTAGAGGACTTTCCTACATTTAAGCCTATCCATATTATCGCTCCCACAGGTGCCACCTTTCTTAGGCAAAGAGCAGCTTAGTTAAAATCCAGCTCTAAACGCCCTAGAGTCAAGTCTTCTACAGGTACTGCATCTATGCCTCCATCTGGTGATCTAATTGTTGAGGAGTATGTTGACCCTACTGCTGCTGTGGATCCTTCACCTTCTTCATCAAGCAATTCTTCGATTTAGAGTATGTTGGATATAGTCATGATCGTTCAGGCGGCTCATGGACAACTTCTATTGGATGTGCTTAGTGAGCTTTATGCTTTATGAGCGGATTTAGTAGGTGCTCGAGATTCTGCTCCGCAGCCTCCACTTTTTTTTATGATGAGAGTTGATTGTCCTTTGGCAATTCGTCACAAAAAATGGGAGTATATATTCATGGAGATAGGGGAGATTGTAGATAGATTGTATCTAGGAGCTTTTTGTATTTACGTTTGTCTTGTGATGTATTTATTTTGCCTTTTGATGTATTTATCTTTTATGGGTTGTATATGTTAGGGGGAGACACTATGTTTTATGTTTTGTTTCTTTTATTCTTTCTTGCTTCACATATGATACATTGGTTATTGATTTATATTATGAGGTTATTCACAGTATATGTCTTTTATTTTATGTTTTGTGAAATCAAGAAATTATTTTGGTTTACTTGTATTTTCCACACATTAGTTTATGTGTTTGTTGAGTGTTTCAAGAATTTACAGATTAATTCAATCGTGGCTACTGTCTACATTAGCAACTGATAGATAGTAGTTAGGTTGAATTGTATTTAGGGCTGTTTAAATTGAATGGGCTATTGTTTTACTTTGAGCATTTCATTTTGTGTGATGTGTTTTGTCACGGATTGCCAAAGGGGAGTTTGTTAGGTTGTAAGACTTTAGGAACTAATGTATTAGAACTTCATTATGTAAAGTGTTGGCCAACCATGATCAAAACATAGAGTCTAGGTTTAAACTTACTCAAAGTGTGCTTATTTGTAAAATTAGAATCGAGTAATTGCAGAAATTATTGGACTAATTTAGAATGATTGATTGATCAAAAATTAGGCTCGATCGATCGAACCACGTGCAGGATTATTTTTCTGCAAATTTTTCAATTCAGCCCAAGCCCGTTTGATGTATAGGGTTAAATGTTTTACTTCAAGTATAAAAGGAAAAATCCTAGCTACGTTTTAGAAGTCTTTTGATGGTTGTGTATTAAATATTTTTGTGAGATCTAGAGGTTTTTATCTTCATACACATTTAGGGTTATCAAGATCAAGATTCATGTCAAGAACTTGGTGATCGCTTCAGTTGCTGCTTAAAGAACTCAAAGAATATTACAAGTTGGAAAACTTGTGGCTACAGTAGATTAAGGAAAGAAGTAGTCCGTGGATTCAGAGTTGTCACGTGGTCATGGTAGTAAGTTTTCTACTCGAGGTAGCAATAGGATGTTAGTGGTCTAAGTCTTATTGTAAAAACTTTAATTCTTTCATAGTGGATTTGTTTTACCTTGAGGATAGATAGGTTAAATCCTCCCCAGGTTTTTTACTGGTTTGGTTTTCCTGGATTATCATATCGTGTGTTCTTTATATTTTTGCATTATTTACATGATATGATTTGAATGTGTTAACCTAGAACTGAATAATTTATCTAAGTAATCACTTGGGTAAATAATTAGGTGAAACAACTTGTGTTTAAAGGGGTCTAAAAACTTACACAAGCCTAAGCCTACGCCCCACAACATCACCAAATTAGTGCCGCCATGGAACACCACCCAAAAACACAAACCAGGAAGTAGAAACAAAGGGATATGCAAGATCGGCGAGCAATAGAGCAACGAGAGCAGAGGAACATGATCTGTAGAAAGAGAGAGAAGAGAAGATAGAGAAAAAAGAGAGAGTCAGTAGAAAGAGAGAGATGAATAAATTATAAGGAAAAATATTTAGCACATATTACCGTATTGTCTCATTTTTAGAATGTAACTGTATCTCCATGTTAATTTTTTTTAGATTTGGCACATCTAATATAGGTAGTTTTTTGGTGTGTCAAAAGCTAAAAATTTAGCATTTCTTAATTAGCATTTGGTACATTTGTGTGTTTTTTTTTTTTTTTTTTTTTTTTTTTGAGAATCGGTATATCTGTTATTAATTCTCTTGAAATTTTAGAAGCTTATGAACTTTTAAAGTTTCTATTTTTCGAGCGATGTGGGACTATAATATGGTAGCTCTTTAAGATATAATTGGAGTCTAAAATCCATACATACACGCATTTTTGGATTTAATGTTGAGGGAGATAAAGATACATAGACACGTTTGATTTTTTCATAATAAAAATGTCTTTAGTCACCTTGGTAGGGGGTAAGGGACGAGTGCATGGAAAAAGTATTTCTGGTTCCTTCTTCATGGGAAAATTATCTTATGAGACATCTTAAAGCACCCCTCTCTCTCTCTCTCGCTCTCTATATGTGAGTTTTCTAAGTATGGATCTCACATGCTATGAAAAGGCTATTCCATGAGACTGTCTCGTGAGAATTGAGATAATCCTTTTGTTCCATAGAGGGCACCACTCACAAGGGTGTGGTTCCGATGCTTATAGGACCCACATGTTTGTGAGATGCCCACAAGCACAAGAAATAATTTTTGACAAAGTAAGTCATGGAACATATGGTATTATGGTAATACATTATGGTTGTGTGTACACATCATGCAACTAGTGCAAGTTTTACATTGATAGTTGATTATAATATTATGAACAAACAAATCACTTTTTAATCGACTTTGTTCATATACCTGTGAAATCCAAGCAAAATTTAACAAGCCCCATTGTATACTTCATACTACAGATACAATTCCTACAAAATTCTTAGAACCTAAATACCTAATAGACTAATAGTTACCAAGTTTCGATTTTGAAACCGCACAAGAATCAGACTTTTGTGTGAACTTCCAACAAATTTCAAAATATTTGATGTCCAGGTGACTCTCTTGCAAGCTTTTCATCTAAAACCAAGTAATAGAACAAAATGTAAATTCTTTTCTTTTACAGTGTTGAAGTTATTATGCTTTGATTAGCTTGCAAAAAATATAAATTTCAAAGCAAGAAACTAAAAGTGTTGGTTCAATTGGTGACAAGCCCAGTTGGCCATGTTTTGAGTGTGTGCGACACCGGCTCGTGATCCTTCCACTGCCAGGAGGAGGAGGTAGTCGCTGCTCTGTGAAGCCAGCCTCACGCTGTGCCCTCCACTCTAGGAACTAAGTGACCCAGAGCCTTCGCTCGGGCCACAGGGTTCATCTCTTGGCTTGGAATGGGCGAGACAGATATGAGCCACAACACCCGACCATCTGGAGCTCTGTCAACGGTCCAACACTTCAAAGCCCTCACATGAGTTAAAGGTTCGCGCTACTGAACCCGGCGAGCTAAGCGTCAAACTGGAGAGATTATGAAGTCTTATACTTTCTTTGTTTTAAGCGATATGGGACTGTGGTGAGAGCTTTGAGTCTTTAACTGCATGTTTGGATGTCAGGAAAAGTGAAACCTTACACCTGACGCCAGTTTAGAAAACCCTCTCTGTTTGATGAGACAAACTACTCATGTTTTTCAAAGATATATATGGCTTTAGTTCTACAATTTTATGTAAGTTTTAACAACCAATTATTTTTTTTGGTAAAAGAGACCAAAGAAAATAAATCAGACAGGAAGGAACGAATTGACTTTCCAACCATTTGTAGTCCAGGTCCACTTCGAATTTAATGTAACAACTAACAAGCATGTATCACGAGGAAAAACTGAGATTTGAGAAGTAGTGAAATCATCTTTGATTACCCTACTCCCTTCAATTTTCACAAGCTAGTTTGCGGTACATTGTGCTAAGATTGATAATCATTACCGTATTCAAGTTTCATAATCATCGCTGGTGAGGTGGTTAATTCCCCTTATTCAAACAAAGCTCCTCAATCCATGACTATTTCTTAATTGGGCTTATTCCCCATTTAGGCATGATTCATTCAAGCCATTTTCTGAAGTCCAAAAGGATTATTTTGAGAACCCACTTGGGTATCCATCACATTAGAGCCTATAGGCAATAGCTAGCATTGCATTGAAAAGTAAGAAAAGCAAAGAAACAAATATTTTTGTTAACTGATTGATGTACGATTGCACCTAAAAATCTGGTCGGTTATAATAATAATAATTATTATTCTAATAAAAAAAACTCAACTTTAACTATTGCCTTCAGCTACTCGTCAATCGGATCCTTTTAACAACACAAAATATTTGGTAGACCAATCTACTTTGCATTGTTTTTTCTTTTAGTTTTTTAGTTTTTTTAATGTATAATTTAAATAAGTAAATAAAATTTCAAAATGCATTGGTGATATTAGAGTAAATAGTTTTGAACATTTTCTTATAACTTCAATTTTTGGAGTAATTGATAGTTTATCACAACAAGAGTCACATTTTCTTAACCTCCGTTTGGTTGGGGTGATTCTAGGAGGGATGGAAAAGGGGGAGATGAAATTAGGATAGTATGAGAGAAAATGGGGGAGAGGGTTGTTTGGTTGGGAGGGAGGAGTTGAGGGATTTTGGTGGGGTCTAGGTGTTTTTTCCTTGGGCCCACCAAAATTCTCTCTCTCAAAAAATTAGAAGAGAGAGAATAAGGGAGAGGAGGAATTACTGAAAAAAAAAATACTAGGAAAATTCCCAAACACCACTTGAACTTTGAGGTAGTAACAAAGAGACCCCCTCAACTTTTATTTTAGCCAATTTGCTCCTTAAACTTGACACCACGACCAAATAGAGGCAGTTGTTAGTCTACTGTTTAAGCTCACGTTAGTTAATCATGTGACACACGTGTAAAGGAAACTTACCCCATTGTAATTGATTGAGCAAGATAGAGAAAGAGAAACCATGTTCTGGTTCAGGTGTTCACTGGAGAAGAGAGAGGATCTCTCAATTGAGCAGAGGCATTGCTAGAGTTCAATCTCTAAACCATCAATATTATATTAAATATCATGTTTGAAAATTTTGATTGAATTTATCAAAAAAAGGTTTCCTAGCTCCCTTTTTACTCCATGGAATATATCATTTCATTTGAGTGGGCTGCTAGGGCGGCTTTATGCATTTCAAGGCCTAAGGAAAAAAATCTATATAAAAAATCCACCAATTTTAACAAAAATAAATGAGGTTTGAGCTTTTTTTATTTTTATTTTTATGTTTTGTTGAGAGAGAAAGACAAAGGGAGAGAGATTTGAGCTTCTAGGTCATGAAGAATTTATCTTTTATGTTTTTAATATTTTGTTTTTTCTATATAATTCATTGGCCTCCTTTATTACCACCATAAAATCTTCCAACAACTTGTTTTGCTACTCGATCCTTGTTCTCCAGAATCATATTTCATCTGTTATTTTTTAATATGGTTGTGTTGCTCTAATCCTTCGAAACTCTGACTTAATCTTATGTCAAGCATGTCAAGAAAACAAGGAAAATAAAAAATAATTTTTTGAAAACTGTATTTAGGGCTATGTTTTGGCTCAATGTAAAATGCTTTTAGAGTGTAAAATATTTTCATGTGAAAATATTTTCCAATATTTTTTTGAAAGGAAAATATTTTCAGGTGTTTCACTGCATCCCAAAAATTGCTTTGGAAAATATTTTAAGGTGTTTGGTTGTGTTCCTGAAAATCCTCTTGAAAACACATTCTCTTACATTTTCTCAACTTCCAAACAAATATTATAATAGAAAATCACAATATATAAACCAAATTAACTAAAAATAGAACCCCAAAAAAAAAAAATCAATCTTTCAAAAAAAAAAAAAAAGCACTGATTGTGAGAGAGGGACAGAAAGATAGATTGAGAGAAAGAGAGAGGTACAGGCGGTGAGATTATTGGGTGGGTCTGAAGGAGGCAATGATGATGAGATCAGCGGATGGGTTTGAAGGAGGCGACAACAACTAGATCAATTTGTAGATCGGAGACAAGCAAGAGCTTTTTGGCCTTGGTTGGTCAGAGGAAAAGAAAGAAGAAGAGAGGAGGAAGAGAGAAGGATGACAATGGCGGGCTAGTGAGAGGAGGCACGACTTGGGTTGGAACCATGGGTAAGCTCTCTCTCTCTCTTTCCTTCGGCTAGCAAAGGTGTGACCATGTGAGTGAGAGTGGAAAATTATTTGAAGGAAAATTTGAAGTGTAAAACTAATTGCACTCCACATTACCTTCTTTTATGGTCAATTGAATTATTTTCAGTTTGACCATATTTTCAAGTTTACCCAAACACCATCAAGGGTGCAAAATGTTTTCCCAAATTTCTTTACAGCCGAAACAAACATTGCCTAGAAAACATTCGCCAAACAATAGACTCAAGTGTAAAACTCACCATTTTATGGTTTCAAAAAAAAAAAAAAAATTGAATTTTTAAATCCCGATATATTTGAGAGAGATAATTTTTAAAAAAAAAGCAAGGAACTTAAAAAAAAAAAAAAAAAAAAAAAAAAAAAAAAAAAAAAAAAAAAAAAGAGAAAAAAAAAGCACCTAACTTTAAGGATTTGAATTCCCAAGATCTCCATCTGTTTCTCAGTTAGTTCCCAACTACTACTCATCATTCATTATCTCTCTCGCTCTCTCTCACACACTCGCCGCCATTCATCTCTCTCCTCCTTGGATTTGATATTCCTTTTCGTAACTGCCTTTATTGTTGCTATTCATGTATCTCAACTTCATTTTCTAGTGAATTATTGATCGCTTGGAGAGTGGCATAGAGGTTTTTCGCCAAGTACTTCGGTTTCCTCTTTGATAACACATCGCCGTGTTATCTTTGTGTTTGCATCTCTTTTTCCTTACTCTTTTCCTTTTAATTACTGTTGTGGTTGTGATTAATTTCAGTTTAGAGTGTTTTATCTATTTGGGTTTAGCTTATATTCATCATTCTTCACATATATTATTTGTGTATAAGCCTGAGTTGATAATTTTGTATTTGAGGGTCTAAACGTTCATTGGTGTTTTACACACTAATTGAAATTTTTGTTAAGGACATATTTTATGTAGTTTGCTAATTCTTTGACAAAACGCACTTTACTTGTATTTGGGTAGATCTAGGATGTGTTTAATACTTCAAAGAACATGTTGTTCAAGTCTAGTATTAAAGCCATGAAGATTGGACCAAGAAACAAGTGAAGAAAATGTGTTTACTAAAGCTGGACACCTGCTAGACACCTGCGAACAGCAGCTCGATAGCTTCTCGACAGATAGCTATCTATCGAGGTTTAATGAGGCACAATACTTGCTATCTATCGAGGTATCTATCAAGGTTACGGAAATTAGAATTTTCATATTTGATTTTTGGGCCAGGCTTTTGTATTCGTGTAGGGTTTCTTTTCTCACAACCCTAGACATATATAAGGCTTATTTTAGAGGTCATCACATAAGAGAATACAAGGAGAACATATGTAAAAGGTGACTGAAGCCTTATTCTCTCTAAAAGAAGCTACTGCATTTTTGCGCCTTAGGGTTTTGTAACCAAGTGCTTCTTGATCTTCATTGTTGACGAAGTGAAGAACTTTGCAGCCAACATTCTTCTTTCTCAAGTTGGTGAGTGAGTCACGTACTGGGATTTGTGCAAAGGAGTGAGTCACGTACTGGGATTCGTGCATCAAAGGGTGGTGTTCATATATTGAAGAGTTCAGAGGTTCTGAAGCGGTAGAAGGTTTCTGCTGTGAGTTCATCTACATGGATTGTAGAGTCTAGGGACAAAGGTTTTGTACTAGATCTGAAACTTCTCTTTACTATAGTTAATTGCTTTTCGAGAAGGTTTCTCCCTAGATTTTTTGCTGTGAAACTGGTTGGTTTCATTAGTTTTCCTAAGTCATCATATCTTGTCTTATTTATTTTTTCGCTGCACTTAGTTTTGACATGATATTGATGTTTGTTTATTATAACAAGTTTTATGCATAAAAAAAAATCTAATTAATAACTTGGGTTTAAAACTTGTTAAGTCTATCAACCAGGGTCTAAATTTTTCAACAAGTGGTATCAGAGTGGGTACACTCTCATTGGATTAATTTCCTGAGTGTGATCCTTGACCCCCATTGTCATGGATCGTGGACAATCTCTTTTGATTCCTCCTTTATCTGATGGCACTAATTATGCGTACTGGAAAGTCCATATGAAAGTTTTTTTGCATGCTCTAGGTGAACAGGTATGGCAAGCTGTTGAAGTTGGCTGGATTAAGCCAAAGAAAGCGCTAGTGGATTGGGATAATGCAACAATCATAGCGGAAAATTTCAACAGTAAGGCCTTGAATGCTTTGTTTTGTGGAGTGACCAATGAGGAATTCAAGAAAATATCATCCACGGAAGTTGCCAAGGAAGTATGGACCATTCTTGAGACCACCTATGAAGGTACCATGGCTATAAAGACTGTGGAGCTTCAAAGATTCACTAGTAGCTTTGAAGAAATAAGAATGGAGGAGGATGAGACCCTTGATGAGTTTTATGCTAAACTCAAGGATATTGTGAATTCTGCCTTCAACCTTGGAGAGTCTATAGCAGAATCCAAAATTGTTAGGAAAATCCTTAGGTCCTTACCTGAAAGATTCCATGCCAAGATCACTGCCATTGAAGAAGCAAATGACATTGATCAAATTCCTTTGACTGAGCTTGTAGGGAACCTCCGAACCTATAAGATGGGATTAGACTCAATGGGAAAAAGTGGAAAGAATAAAAATTTGGCTCTTACGGGTATAGAGGAAGAGATTGAGGACTCTGAAGATAAAGATGAAAGTGAAGATGAAGATGATGAAGATCTAACTTTTATAACTGATGAGATTATCAAGCTTCTCCAGTTCAGGAAAAAGGATAAGGGTAAACCTCCTAGGAAATCCAAATCCTCTAGGAAGGGTAAGAATGAGAAGCCCATCATCCAATGCCATGAGTGCAAGGGTTTTGGTCCTATGAGGATAAAGTGCCCAAACTACCTTATGAGGGAAAAGACCAAGAAGTCAGAAGATAAAGGGTTGGTTGCTACTTGGAGTGACACTGAGAATGACTCTTCTGATGAGCATGTGGATGAATGTAGTCACGTTATGGCCTTTGCTGCATCAACCGATAAGGTGATTATGGAGAGTGCTAGTGACAGTGAGGATTCGTTTGATGAGGAAGTACCCAAGAGGATGACCCTTTAGGAAGCCTATGATAAGCTATGCATAGAATTCATAAGATCTGAAAAGACTTCTTATCTTTGTAGAAAAGAGCTTAATGAGGTAAAAACTTAAAAAGCTGATCTGTTAGTCAAGCTAGATGAGCCTACAAGGTTAATTGAGACTCTCATTGTGGAGAACACCTCATTAGAAGAGAAAGTCAAGAATCTCGAGGTTGAGCTTAGTCAAGCTAGGACTCAAATAGAGAGTATGTCTAGTGTAAAACTTGAAGAGGTCTTGAGTGCTCAAAAGCCTAGCTCTGATAAAATTGGCTTAGAATATGCTGTCTCCTCCGACCCCTCCTCTTCCACGGCTTCTACATCAAGGATTGTCATTATGCCTCAATTCGAGAAAGGTAATAAAGGTATGAAATCCAAAACTGTTTTGGCTAATTCTAAATCCTTTGTTAGACCTCATGTTTGGCACCATTGTGGTATTTCTGAACAAATTCGTTCTAATTGGTTTAAGTTGTATCCTCAAAAGTAAGTGTCTAAAAGGTCACAGGTTTCCTCTCAAGGACCTACAACATTGTTTAGAGAGTTATTAAAAGGCTTGAGCTTTTGAACTCAATTTCAGAAGAATTTTAATTCTTCTATGTCCTTTAGTAGACATACTAGGATACGTGTCTTTTCATCTTCACAGCCAAAGACTCGTGCTATGTGGGTGAGAAAGGAGCCTAAGACTTAATTGTCTTTTCTGTTTGTCCTCTAGTTTAATTCTTTCTATCTATAGTAGGACTCTTTTTGCTTGATTTCTTAACTGCTTTTGAAATCATGCTTTCATGCATCTGCATTTTTCTATCATGCCTTCATGCATTTGCATCTTTCTTTCATGCTTTCATGATTGTTTGTCTATTTTTGTTTGATTGTTTAGTTTTTATTTTGTTTTCTTTTCAAAATAAAAGAAATTGAGAAAAATACAAAAATAGTGTGTGTTTGTGTACATCGGTTCTTGTGAACCTTAAAATGGCCTTTGAAACAGAGTTTTCTAAATTTTGTATCTCTTGTAACTTAGATGAGCATCTCTATTCACAACTAAGCAAGTGAGCTTTGTGGCTCTTTGTTTGTGATGAGTAAGGTTAAGTGATCTCTTGAACTTAACACTCGTATCACTCTTTTTGATGGATAAGACTAGAAAATCCTAAGAGAAAGGCATAAATAACCATCTCACCATTGTTACCCGCCAATCATGATATGACATTTGTATACTTCGGCATAGCAAAAGTGAAATGTCAATGACATCTGTATGCTTCGGCATAGCAAAAGTGTAATGTCAAAAGCTTAACATAACTAGGTATTTCTTTTCTCTCTTTCATATACCCATGCATGATGTGCTTAATAAGAACAAAATATGCAAAGAAAATAAAAGCAAAAAGTTATGATTGTATGTGAGTTAAAGTGATTTTCTCATATCTCAAATTGTCATAACTTAGAGACACTTATGCAATTTTACGATGTTTTCACACACAACACGCAATATTCTTTGCTACTTTTGATACATGTGTAGGTACAATGTGATTTGGCCATTACAAGGTTTACATGCGTTGATGTATGCTCACTAAACAGTCTTAACTTGTTTTTGAAATATAAAATTTGTTAGACTTGTTTAGTGTGCATGTGTGTTTTTGGGATCTCAAATGCTTAACTCTTTGTTGTTTGAAAGATGTTTTGAGAGGTTAAAATGTTGGTTGGTTCAGTGGCTGAGTTGCATGTTTGATTGCATTCATATTTGTGTTTTTCTCTTCTTTGAAAATCTGTTTTTAAGCCATCTCGACACCTTCTCGACACCTCTTGATACCTGGCTTATCTATCGAGTTCTTCAGTTGCATCTTATTGCAATCTCGACACTTCTTGATAGCTAGGTGGATCGATCGAGAAAGTTCCTATCCTCTCGATAGCTTCTCGATTACTGTTCGATCCATCGAGGTATGCTCGATAGCTTCTCGACACCTCTCGATCGATCGAGATCCTCTGCATGCATTGTTTTTCACATATTTTGCATGTTTCTTTTATCTTGTCATCCATAGCATCTTGTTTCATTACATTCATGCATTTTTATGGATTCTTTGTACTCCCTTGATCATCCTTGATCATCTTTATATTTCTCTGGTAAAGCTTTGTAGCTTCCTGTTCCTTCTGTCAATCATGACAAAAAGGGGGAGAAATTGGAGAATTTGTGGTTTCTTTTTAAAGATTCTACAAGTTAGGGGGAGAAATACATACCCTTGTAAGGGGGAGATGTGTTTCATCTTGTTAGGGGGAGTGTTTACCTCCTTGTTGTTGTAGGAGCTACTTTTAGCTTCTTATTCTTATACCTTAGGTCTTGTGACCATGTTTACATACATTGTGCTTATCTTTGATCTATATGTGATAATGTATGTTTTCTTCACCTATCTCTACATGTGTTGTTTCTTTTCTCTCTTCATACACATGTTTCTTCTTTGTATGCAATCTATTATTTTTATCTCACACGAAGATGCCTTGATGAGTTTTGTTTAAAATGTTTCAGAAATACAAGTTGTCAAAGTCTTCCATGCCATGAACTCTCTCTTTAATTGATATCAGAGTGGGTGCACTTGTTGTGGTTTCATTACCTAAGTGTGATCTTTGACCCCTTGTGTTATTTGCCATAGATAGTGATTTGTATGCTTCTATGCATGTTTTGGATGTTGATGAATCTAACATGCCACATGTTTGTGAAAATGCCTCTATGAGTAATAATCCTTATTATTGTGATGCTATGTTACATGAATCCTTGGGTGTTGTTGATATTCCTAACATTAAACTCTTAAAGAAAAATTCTAATAAGTTTCAAAAGAATTTGAGCAAATTATTTTGTGAAAAGGATGATTTGATTGCTAAGCTCAATGAATCCAACAAATTAGTTGAGAAATATAAGAAACTTGTTGAAAATTCTCTCGAAAAGTTGAAAGAGTTTGAATATTTGAATATGGACTTGTAAGCTAAACTTGTTTTGTCTAACAAACTTATTGATGAGCTAAAATGTGAAAATGAATCTCTTAAGATGCATGCCAAGCATTTGATTGCTAAACCTATTATTAATAAGGATGAAAATATTTGTTGCAATCATGTTGTGGTACTCAATTTTGTGGCTATTGTGTGTTCTACCACTAAAGACAAATCGGTGTACATTCCTCCACACAAAAGAAACCAAAAAGTGGAGAGAAAGGCTATTAAGCCAAAGCCTCCATTTAGGTCTCAATCTAAGGTTTTGGATGGATCTAAGTCTGTTCCAACTTGCCACTATTGCGGTGTGATTGGTCACATAAGACCACATAATGTCTCAAGTTGAAGAGAGAACAAGACCATGTTGTTAGATCCCTCCCCAAAAAGCCTAATGGACCTAAACGCATTGTTTGTCACCATTGTGGTACCCTTGGTCATCTTAGATCTCATTGCTCTAAGTTACAAGCTCTTAAAAGAATCAAAAGAAAAGAGAAACTTGAGCCTTTTAGAAGTTGTGCTACGAAAGAAAAACTGGTTTTGGGGAAAAATGGTAAATTGTTGAAAAAAGTTTTTGATATTCTTACCTGCTTGTCTATGTGCATCTCCAGTCATCATGCTTCCAACCTTCGTCTCACTCTTCATGAGACACTCATTCCAAAAAATCGTTCCGTTTGGATGAGGAAATGTTCCTATGGTTGAGCCTTTGCTCTTTTGGTCCTTGATCTAATTCTTTTGATCTTTGTAGAACCCTTCATGCATTAGATGATTCATTGTCATGCATTTGATGCTTCATTGTCATGCATTTGTGCATCATGTATCTCTTTATATGCATTGTTTTTGTTGTTTTTGCATTTGATCTTACTTTTATGCTTTTGCTTTTATGTGTGTAAAAAATCCAAAAACTCATAAAAAGTGAAAAATTCAAAAAGTTTGATCGTATATGTTTGAACACATATCTCATGTGAGTTTGGCCTAGTACCTTCATACTAATGACGTAGTGCATTTACGAGCTTAACTTGTTATGTATGCACATCTATCTTTGTGGAAAAAATCTTGACATCTATGTGTGATTGTTGTAAATCGATCTTCAAGCTTGTCATGAATGATTAGTCAATAGTCATGTTGGTTTTAATACATGCGTAGACTTGTGCTTGTATCTCTTCCCACTCATTTTTTTGGTTTAAAGAGCTCAACTAATGTAAATCTCAAAAGTCGTCGCACATACTAGTATTCGACTAGGAAAAAGGAAAAGCAACTTTTATGAAAATGTATGATGCCCCAAAAGTCTCATCAATTTGAAATATAAAAAATTTCAAGCATCGATCTCAAAAAGAGATGTAAAGATAAAAAAAATGATCAAATGTTATGAATTGTAAAGAAGCCAAATGAAAAACTTCAAAGATATGTAATCATTTTCTTGTGGGAGGTCATATATGTTCATTTCTATAATTGAGATAAATCACTTGACTTAGTATTAGTTGTGTATGATTTGATTGAATTGATCATTGAAGTTTCACTCTAGACGAAGGACTATCCCACATTTGATACACACACACAACACACATGCTTAATGTTCAATGAATGCCTTATTCATTTGTTTGATTGTACTTGTTTAAATGTGATGTGTGTGTGCTCATCTATATATGGATCAAACCAAAAAGATTTTGATCATTTTATATGTATTTGGAAGTGATTTTTATCACTCTTTGTGTTCATGTTTTGTGCTTACTTTTTTTTTCATTGTTTTAAACATGTTTTTTGTTGAAAAACAGGTGTTAGAGTTTTTCGCGACTCACTCGCAACTCACTCGCGACTCATCTCGCGACTCGCCAATCACGCAACGTAAGTCGCGAGTTCATCTAGAAGCTTTTGCGACTCACTCACGACTCGCAAAAATCTTCAAGACTCATTCGCGACTCGCAAAAATCTTCACGACTCACTTCGCGACTTGCCCAATCGCGAATCACCCAAAAACAACTTTTTAAAGTGTTTTTCGTGGGAAACCTGTTTTAAACCTCTCCCATCCTCTCTTAAGCCCCTCTTTCAATATTTTTACATCAAAACCCAATCAATTTGAATGGTTTTTCATTCCATTAACATCTCTAAGGTAATTTTAAACTCTTTTCATTGATTTGGATCCTTAGATTATGTTTTGGAGAAGTGTTGTGCTCTTGATTGGGATTTTCATATTAGGGGTGGGGAAAACTTATTTTTTTGTCAAATTTTTGTATGAGATTGGTTTCTTTTGATGATTTGCTTTGGATGTTGGTCCCTTGTGGCAAAAGGAACATGTATTAAGGGTGGATTTCATGATGTTCATGCATTGTTTCACATTGTTGTTCACAGTGTGCACGCTAGGTGTTTGATAAAATTCCTCTTAGGTATTTTCTCACTTGTTTGGACTTCGATGAGTACCAAACTTTGGGGTTTCTCATGTTTCCTCACTAGGATCATGTTTGGTTCATTGGTTGTGTATTTAACACACCTTGCCCCACATGTGCATTTTCAATGCTTTGGTCATGCATTGCACATAGCCACCTCTTGCACACACCTTTGTTACCCTTGTCATGCATTGGTCTATACCTTGTTTCTTCATCCTAGCATGTCATGTTTATCTTATGCTTTGTAGCATTTTTTTTATCTTAGGTTTGAGTTTCATTTTTTCATTCATCTCGCACCCCTCATACATCATTATCATTGTTCGTACCTTCATCTCTTGCCCTCATTTCTCCTTGACCCTTTGTCTATTCGTCACAAAAGGGGGAGAGTACACTCTAGAGAGTATACTGGAGAGTTTTGTCATTTCTATATGACCCTTATGCACATCCTTAGGGAGAGAAATTCTATCTTATGTACATTTGTAGGGGGAGAGATTACCATAAGGGAGATGCATATACCAAGGAGGAGAAGACTTTGATTATAAGAAAACTTTGTTTTGTTTTTTTTTATCTTTGTACCTTTACTTTGTAGCGTAGTACTCTTAGTAAATATTATGCATTTTCTTTAGTACATCACTCTTGTGCCCTTGTTGGATCTTGTATCATTGATGCAATTTAAACCTAATGCTACTTATTTTAGTGTTCTTGCATCGGTTGAGTGTTGGACATGCATACATCCTTAGGCTATTGTACTTCATTGAATGCATGTTCGGATGATCATTTGCTTTGCTATGTGATCATTGCAGTCATTTCTTTATGATTGTTTTGGTGTATGATCAAGTTGCTCAAATGTTTTACATCATATTTATTTAATAGCAATTTACTTGTCACATTATACTTGTCCTTTTATTACTTGCTTTACCTTGAGGGTCTAATGTGTTTTGTGTAAGTGTTTCAAGTCACAGATATATATGTTCCAAGTGCATCACATCTTCTAGATTTAGGTGTGAATGAGTTTTTCCATTGTTCCCAAACTCACATTTAAGTCTAGAATCTGTTTTAGGGTGTTTTGTCACAGAATAAACAAAGGAGGAGATTGTAAGGTTGAATTTAATCAACCATGTGTTGGCTTTATTCCGTGCCAAATTTGCTTGTAATTCAACATGTAGAAACCCTGTATTTAGGTGAGAATTATATAAGGGTTGTGTATGAGAGAGTGTGAAGAACAACTCAAGATGTGTGCAATTCAAAGAGTCTCGCGACTGGATCTCGTAACTGGCTCGAGACTAGCAAGTCACCAGAATGGCACACGTGTGAAGCATGCAGGGGAGCTGAAGGGTCACGACAGCTGGAGCACTACAGGACAAAACTTTCAGTCTGGCCAGGCAATTAGCTCGCGACTCAGACTCTCGACTTGTTCCAGTCACAAGGTTGAGTCGCCAGAATGCCCTGTTTGATGAAAATTGACTTTTCGCATTCCTCATACACACTACTATAAATACCCTTATACCCACAAAATGTAGTGTGGCTATTCAGAAAGAAAAACTCTAAGAGAGGTTTCTACAGCACACCCACCCTATTAGAGAGAGCTACTAATTCTTAGAGAGAAACCTTTGTAGTCTCTTCTCATTCCCTCTCCCATTGTTATACCCATTGAGAGGAAATTGTACCCAAACACTATCCACACCCATTCAGAGTGTTGAGTGTTTTTGGAGCTTGTGAAGCATTGGATGATGTCAAGGATAGCGGATGCAATGGGCTTATTGTGGGATTCGGTAAGCTTGAGAAAACAAGGTTCAGCATAAACCTGTTAGAGCAAGAAGCTTAGAAGGCTTAGGTGCACTGGGTAGATTAGGCTTGGAGGGTCTTCTACTATTCATGTATCCCAACTTCATTCTCTAGTCGATTATTGACCGCATGGAGGGCGGTGGAGAGGTTTTTAGCCGAGTACTTCGGTTTCCTCTTCGATAACACATCGCCGTGTTATCTTTGTGTTTGTATCTCTCTTCCCTTACTCTTTTCTTTTTAATTACTGCTGTGGTTGTGATTAATTTCGGTTTGGAGTGTTTTACCTATCTGGGTTTAGCTTATATTCATCATTCCGCACATATATTGTTTGTGTATAAGCTTGAGTTGATAATTTTGTATTTGGGAGTTTAAACGTTCATTAGTGTTTTACACAATAATTGAACTTTCAAAAGGTACTATTTTGGCTCTTCCATCGTCCTATTTGTTGTAGATCTCTTTCGTCCAAAAAGCCATCAACATAGCCAAATCATAGTATATGATCATAGTTTATATATTTAATACATGGCGACTCTGTGCTTTCAGAAGCCATCAACGTGGTTCTAAGTTTTTCTTTTTAAATGATATTTTCTTCCATTCCAAAAGCTTTTTGCCTGGTATTGGCTTCTCATACTTTTCTATAAGCAAAGTAGTTTGATAATTGCACCCGAAAAAAAGAATGTTGTTTGACGGGTCCTTGAAAATGTGTTTGTATTAATTACTGTGTGGAAATTTCAAGAAACTCTAGAAGTTGATGTTTTATTCGATAACTATTTATAAAAGAAAGACACGATTTTTTAGATCTGAATGTGTTTTAATGTATATATATTGTGACTATTGGCAAGAAAAGCATACCAAGGCTGACCTGGATAATAAGTACAATTTGAATTATTTTTGTATTGTTGTGGGGAGTAATTTTTAGGTATTCATGGAGTATGGAAAATGATGCTCTTTACTCTCAATTAATTTATGATAAGGTTTACTATTTTTGTGAGAGGATGGAGTATAAGACAGGAAACATGGAGGTGGGATGAAGCCTTGATTCAGGTGGCAAATCCAACTTGTAAGACACCTTGCCAATCATCTGCAAAATCTGGAGTGGGCCATAGTATCTAGGTGATGATTTTCTCTAGTTTTTCTGCCTTATAGTCCTCTGTTTATATGGTTGTAACTTGAGATAAACCCAATCACCTTTTGCAAACTCCCTCTCAATTCTATGCTTATCAGCAATTAACTTCATCCTTTCTTGACCTGCCAAGAGATTACGCTTCATTAAGGCAATGAGTTGATGTCTGGTTCTCAAATGCACATCCACACTATCAACCTTAGTTGTACCTGGTATGTAATCCATTAATCTAGGAGGGGAAGCCATATAAAGCCTCAAACGGTATCAGCTTAATAGAGGTATGGAAATTGGTGTTAAACCAAAATTCTGCCAAAGGTAGCCATTCCACCTAAGAGTGAGGCCTACTTGCTGCAAAATCTCTTAAGTAATGCTTTAGGGTCTTGTTAACTACTTCAGTTTGACCATCTGATTAAGGATGGTAAGCTAATGACATATCTAACTGAACCCCCTACAATTTCATCAACTCCTGTAAAATATGAGAAGTGAACACGTGATCCCTATCACTCACAATTGAAGTTAGCATGCCATGCAACTTCAAGACATATTGCAAATAAAGAAAGGCTACTTCAGCAGCAGTAGAAGGGTGGGATAATGGCACAAAGTGAACAGACTTGGTTAGCCTATTCACCACCACTAGAACCACATCCTTTGATTGTGACTTGGGAAGGCCTTTAGTAAAATCCATGCCCACATCAAGCCAAGGCTTTTCAGGTATAAGTAGTGGTTGTAATAGACCAACTGCACTACAAGTCTCATATTTAAGTCTTTGGAAGGTATCACATTCTCTGACATGCTTCCTCACATCCTCTCTCAACCCAGGCCAATGAAGGTCTCTCTTAACCCTATGTAAGGTCTTAAGGAAACTTGAATGACCCCCTCAAGGACTGTTATGAACTTGTTGCAGAACAGCAGCCTTCAAAGCATCACAAGTACCCAAATAAATCTTCCCCTTGTACAAGAGTATTCCATTTTGCACTATATAGCCCTTCGGAACTTCCTTCCCTGAATGAATGACCTGTAAAATACCTTGCACCTGTTGATCTGTGGCATAGCTAGTTTTAAGGTCAGCCAACCAAGCTGGAGATGGAAAGGTAATTATGCACAAAAACCCATTTTCAGAACCTAAGTCACCATCAACGGTACAATCTTCAGTTTTAACCTTCCTAAACTGTGCATCAGCCACCAAATTATCCTTCCCCTTCTTATAATCAACCACAAAAGCATACTATAACAATTTAGCAAACCACTTTTGCTGAGCTGGGGTACCAATTTTCTGCTCCAACAAATACTTTAAGCTTTGCTGATCAGTCTTGACAATAAAAGGTCTTCCCACCAAGTAAGCCCTCCATCTCTTGATAGTAGTGACTAAAGCCAATAATTCCTTCTCATAGGTACATAAAGCCAAATTCTTACCCTTTAGAGCCTAACTATGGAAGGCTATAGGTCTGCCTTGTTGCATCAAGACTACACCTAACCCTTTCCCTGAAGCATCACACTCTACCACAAATTTTTTTCTTCAAAATTTGGCAAGGCCAACATAGATGGTTGAACCATAGCTACCTTGAACTGCTGAAAAGCCAACTCAGCCTCTTCTAACCAAGAAAATGAATCATTTTTCAACAAAGTTGTCAAAGGAGCTGCAATCTGGCCATACCCCTTAACAAATTTTCTGTAATAACCAATGAGACCCAAGAACCCTCTCAAGGACTTAATATCCTTATGAATAGGTCACTGCTACATGGCATGAGTCTTCTTAGGGTTAGTGTGTACCCCATCACTAGTGATGACATGTCCCAAGTACTCCACTTCTTTACAAGCAAACATGCATTTAGATCTTTTGGCATACAATTTATTAGTAGATAAAATCTCTAAAACGGTTCTAAGGTGGAGGATATGATCCGACAGTGACTTGCTATATCATCAAAGAAAACTAGCACAAAGATTGGAAGGTTGAGGAAGCATTGGTTAGGCCAAATGGCATTACTAAGAATTCATAATGGTCTTCATGTGCTCTGAAAGCTGTCTGGGGTATGTCCTCTTCCTTCATTCTGATCTGATGATATCCAGACCTCAAATCAAGCTTGGAAAAATAACAACTCCATTCAGCTCATCCAGCAATTCATCAATGATTGGAATTGGAAACTTGCCTTTAACAGTGATGTTGTTTAATGCCCTATAATCAATAAACACCCTCTATGATTCATCCCTTACCGTCAAAACAGGAGAAGCAAACGGACTGCTGCTGTTCCTAATTGAACCCACAAACAACAACTCCTTCATAATCTTCTCTATCTCATTCTTTTGATAAAATGGATATCTATAAGGCCTTTGGCAAACTAGTTGAGTGCCCTCCGTAAGAGTAATATGATGTTCATGACCCCTAAAAGGAGGCAAACCTATAGAAGTCTCAAAGATGTGATCAAATTGCTGCAATAATGACTCCACTACTGCAAGCACCTTAGCTTCTGGCACATCATCCTTTGCAATAGTAATTTGCAGTAACAAACCCTTCTTTATTGGAATCTTAAAGAACTTATCACAATCCATTACAGAGGACCCTAAGGGTGGACTCAAACCTTGCAACAAAACCTACTGATTCCCATAGCAAAAACACATGGTAAAGAGCTAGAAATTCCATTGTATCTCTCCAAGAGTACTTAGCCATTAAGTGCCCAACACTGCATCACAACCTCCTAATGCCAATACATGGAATTGGATACAAAACTCCACCCCTTGAACACACACTGGTACACTACTACAGAAGCCTTGAGTCTTCACAATAGAACCATTAGCCACCTTAACTTCCAAGATTTTTGTAACATCTACCCTTAGCTATAAACTAGAAACCAATGATCCATCAACAAAATTGTGAGTACTACCTGTGTCTACAAGTATTACTAACCCACTACCATTGACCTTACCCATAACCCTCATAGTGCTAGGTGTAGGAGTTCTTGTTAAAGCATACAAGGTAATGTCAACATCCTTTTTCTTGATTGGACTGATTATTCCCAACAATCTTGGTAACAACATCACTATCCACATCCTCCTCCAATTCAATAATCTGCACTCTAGATTGTAACCCTTGAACTATATCAATCCCTTCTTAAAAAAAAACAATTATGCCCAGGTCCCCACTTCTCATCACAATTATATCATAGCCCCCTCTTTCTTCTCTCATCCATTTGTGCAGGTTTTATTCTTGGCATAAATGCACTTTTAGTCCTTACATTTTGACTTTTTTCCATTTTAGTCCCTACATTTTAATTTTACTATTTTTAGTCCCTAAATCAATTAACGCATTTCATTTTGGTCCTTTCCGTTAGCCCACTAATGGAAATTGCTTAGGTGACAAACTGAGTGCATTGCTTGCTGACGTGGCCAATTAAAAAATAAAAAAAAAAATTAATTAGCATTAAAAAAATGCCATGTCAGCTTCTAAATATAAAAAAATTTATTAATCAATTTTAACGAAATTAAAAAAGAAAAAAAAATTTAAAAAGAATAAAATACATCAATTCAGATCTAATTCACTACAAACACACAAGAACACCATCACAAAATTAAACATCAACACAATAACATAAAGCACAAACCCAAAAATCACAAACTCAACACAGAACATAAACCACAAACTCAGATCACAAACACAAAGAGCACAATTACACAGCCCACCCAAACCCAGATAACACCTTCGCCATTTCCTTCCTCAAATCCCAAGCTCACTCCCTTAACCTCCAAACACAAACTGCCCTACGACTGAAACGAGTCTGGATTGTACAGTAGCTTTGACCTCGACCATGATGGCCTCTTCGGAGGCCATGGCCACAAGCCTCATGATCTCCTCCCTCTTTGCTTCCGCATCCTTCCACTTATGGTGAATCAGTACACCAACAAAGAAGATTAGGGTAAAGAGTGCGATCTCAAACCCTAAGATTCCGGAGACCAACATTGGCCTTAACCGACACCGAGAATCAATCCAGAATAGAGAAACCCTAGGATTGTGATTATTCTATACATAAATTTCATGATGGCGGCGGCGGTGGTGGTGGTGGTGGTGGTGGAGGGCAAAAATGAAATTTCAGGTGGGACAGGTGATGGTAGTCATGATGATAAGCATAATTATTAAACATGGAGAGAGAGAGAGAGAGAGAGAGAGAGAGAGAGAGAGAGAGAGAAAGAGGGAATAAATGGAGTGAGTGAATGAATGATGTGCTATTTTTGTCATGTGATTTTACTACTAGCGAAAAGGTCTCAATTGCTACTACTATTTTGTCGCATGTGTTACCGCCATTGGAGAGTTTGTGTTTGGAGGTTGAGTGAGCTTGGGATTTGAGGAAGGAAATGACGAAGGTGTAGTCTGGGTTTGGGTGGGCTATGTAATTGTGTTCTTGTGTTGATGTTTGAATCTGGGATGGTGTTCTTATGTGTTTTTTGTGTTTCATAGAATTAGATCTAAATTGATGTATTTTATTGTATTTTATTTTTTTATTTCATTAAACTTGATTAATAAATTTTTTTATATTTAGAAGTTGACATGGCATTTTTTTTTTAAATGTTAATTAAAATTTTTTATTATTTTTTAATTGGCCATGTTAGCAAGCAATGCACTCAATTTGCCACCTAAGCAATTTCCATTAGTGGGCTAACGGAAAGGACCAAAATGGAATGCGTTAATTGATTTAGGGACTAAAAGTGGTAAAATTAAAATGTAGGGACTAAAATGGAAAAAGTCAAAATGTAGGGACTAAAAGTGCTTTTATGCCTTTATTCTTTTAATATGTATCTTAGGATTAGCTTCTACCACTGCATTATCCCTAGGCAAACCCAAGATAGAATTCTTACTTGATTCTTGTTGATACTTTGCATTCCTTTTGCAGCTCAGCACATATTCCTCCTAAATCCTGGCCAATTCGAAGGCTACATTCAAGGATTGAGGGTTGAGCATCCTCTCGAGTAGCCTTATCTCATCCTTCAAGTCACTCAAGAAGCAACTTAGCTTGTGTAAAGGAGAGAGGCCCTTATACAGAGCAACTATTGATGTCTGCCTTAGCCTTGTTAGCACCTTCATAGGATCACCATATGCAGCAAACCTAAACCTCACATGTAGAGCTTGCACTAAGGACACATAATCAAAAAAGCACTCTAGCCGCCTCTGCTTCTTGGAACCAAATTAGGGCCTCTAATTCCATATGAAAAATATCAATTAATAACTTTTTTACAATTGGGGTTTGATAATACCCAAATTACTGATTGGCTTTGTAAACCTAACTAGCAGGATCATCACCCGAGAAACATGGAAAATCTAGCTTCACAGGTTTCACAAGAGACAAAGTTGAAGAATTTTGGTTTGTAGGTATAGTTCTCTGAGGGGAATGTTGATTGACATCCTGAGAGTTCAACTTCTGCGAAATGGCATTAAGATTCTGATTCATCTCATTCAAGGTTCTAGTGTGAATTCCTTGAATCTTTTGGATTTCGTGAATATCTTTGTGGGCAAGGTGCTTTAATGGGGGAGGTATTGTTAGGAATGGTATTGCACTAGTATATTGTAGTGGTATGGCAGCAATTGTATAAGAATTAATTAGTTACAGTTAGTGAGTGCAACAGTTAGAGAGTTCGCTAGTGAGTGAATTGGTTAGTGGCAGTTATGCTGTTATTGACAACTGGAGTAGTTTTGCCAGCGACAGAGAGTATAAAGGAAAGACTACTCCAGAGAGTGTGTATACTGGAGTAGTCTCTCTCTCTCTCTCTCTTGGAGGACCAGCTAACCTCGAATACAGCTAGATACATACATTTCTTGATTTCCACACTTAGTCCATCTTATGGACGAGAACAGTCAGCACTAAAGGAGCTTCCCATAAATGACACGGGAAACAAGCAAAAGCGTAACAGACAAACCAACCGGCAAAAAGACATTAAATCCTATAATGCCCTAGCATTTATTGCCAACGGATCCAAGACCATTAAGGTCGGCAATTACACCCATAATGAGGGGCAAATACCTATAAAAAGGCACAAAGAACCAAAACAAAGGTATGCAATTTCTTATGCAACACTTACGCAACTCAAATGCAACATATGCACTACACTTCTCTAGCCAAATAGCAGTTCCTCCGCACAGTTAAGCTCAAATCTTACTGACTAGCTCGTTGGAGGCCCTTTGGTACACACCACACCAGTGTGCTCTGAGAACCTTATCCTTTTTTTGCAGCATCTCTCAGTTTCTGTTATGGGCTCATCCATTCGTATAGACAAGGAGTTCAACTAAGGATTTTTTGCATCATCACTAGACATGGCAAACAGTATACTAATCCAAAACAGCATTTGTTCATAACATGAAACAATCCAAATTTACAATGAAAACTATTTGAACAGAAGGTCACTCCTTCAAATTTGCAGCTGGAACCACCAAATAGACTAATCAAGAGAAACAGAGAGAGATTAAAGAAATATGCTTCAACTAAATAAAATTTGACAAGTGCTAGAGTGCCTGGCGAACATCAATAATTCCTTGAGAAAATGAAACTTCTTATCTGGACTTAAGGGATCTATAAAGGGATCGGATGTGAGTGTCATTGTTTTTAAGGCTCTTGCCGCTTTCAGGATATGTTGAAGAAGTTCCAACTCAACCTTTGACCCTTCAAATCCTTTAAAATGAAAGTCTGTGAGATGTGATGACAGACATTTACGAACATCCTTAAAGACTTTCCATTCAAGATTTGAACATTTTTCCTCTTGAACGCAAGGAATATACCCTTTTCCCTGACAATAGAAGACACAATAGTGAATAGTTATCTAATTTAATTCAGAAGGGAAAAAAATACTTATCAACAAGTGAACATAATATACCCTATCAAAGATAAGGACCGCAAGATTACGAGCCCGTTGAAGTAAGAGCTAGCACATGCCCCGTGCAAGAATGAAGACTATACCCAAAATTCAAGTAAGCCAAATTATGAAACATGAGAGGATCAAAATTAGATGCATTGTGAAGGGACTGCACAAAAACATTATAATCACAAGCCATAACAGCTATATTACTGTTTGTCCTAGAAGAAGTTTTGAGCAATTTAATATCAGACCATAAAAAGCTTGCTTTACCTCGTATCTATGTACAAATGCAGGGATTTAACACTAAAAAAAAGTGATCTAACAAAGTCCCCAACCCAATTTTTCATAATCATCTGTAAATGGACTTGGAAAATGTGTACTCGAGAGCAAGCATGTTTATCTCAAGCATGTAATCCGAATCTTGGATATGCATGTGTAATCTTTTGAGAGTAGGTACAATGATTTTAAATTTCCAGTCAAGGTTCTAATAATATGATTCCATAGACGAATCTTGGAGGACAGGGCAGCGAGTGAGGACTTTCCAAAAAGTGTCGCCGTTTACGTAGTTGATTGATAGAAGATGTAGAACCTTCAAACTTGGGAAGTTGAGGGATGAAGAAGAGGGAGGATTAAGAACAATACAGCCATTTAGTTTCAAAACTACTAAAAGTTTACAGTAATAAAAACGAGTATTGGGAGAGTAAAAATATTTTTGGGAACCAAGGTCGAGATCGAGCTCTTCCAAGCCATGTACAATCACAGCGCGGACATATGTATCCATGTGGATTGGGTCACAATCCCAATCCCAGCAAAGGTAAAACTTTTTCAGGGGACAGGGATTCGCATTGTAAAGAGTCCAGACCTTAGATACAATAGGCGGAAATGTAAAAGGGTACCCATGACACTGATGTTGATAATCAGTAGGGTTTTCCTCCCCATCTGACGATATCGTATCAATTTCATCCTCGTCAAAGTTGAGAATTGGGACCCGAGAGTACTCCACCTGCTTGGCAAAATGCTTGTGAGAACAATCTGCTTGGTTATGAGAGAAGAGAGGATATGACAGAGGAGAGCGTCCAGTAGATTGCTGATCCTGTCATCAACCACTGTTGCTTCTTCTGGGTTAGAGGGTTTCGAGCGTTTTGAGATTGATTGAGGCTCAAAGTCAGGGGAGCCAGCCATTTCTGGCTAGCTAGGCAATTGAAGAAAGTTTGAAACTATCGCACTTCTGTCTCTGTGCTTGAGAATTGAGAAATAATTTTATGGATCATGGGCCTCGAAAAGTACTGATGATAGCAGCCCATTGCTGATCCTGTCGATTTTCTTATTTCGGGCCATTACTTCTTCTGATTTTGTTGAGGCACAAGCTTTGTGAGGAATTGTGTGCTGCAAAGCAGGAGCGATATAGAAGCAGAATCGCCCTCTGCCCTTTTTGTGACTGTGTTGAGGAGTCTGCTAACCATCTTTTCCTTCATTGCAATTTTGCTAGAGCTTGTTGGTATGGATCACCTCTAGCCTTGCATACTTCCTCTCTTGGTCCTATGACAGTTCAGCAGTGGCTCATCAATTCCATTTGTAGACATAAGAGGACGGATGAGAGTAGCATGGAAACTTTGCAGTTGATGTTCATCACCCTCTGGGCTATTTGGAATCACAGAAACCGAGTGATTCATGAAGGAGTAACACCTGATCCAATGAATGTCATTTTAACCACTCAAAATCTGTTTTGCAGGTACCAAGAGATCTTTCAACATCATCACAGTACTGAAAATAGGGCCTCTAGTCAGAAAATCATGGCTCAAGGTCTTGATGGGCAGTGGAGCATTATCCTCAAGATTTCTAGTGTCAGATAAAGAAGAAGGAAGAGGAGTGCTTTTGCTTACAAGGCTAGGACCAGGCAGGGTGCAGTGGTGTTCTATGGGTGTAGCAGCAGTGCAACTAGATCAATCCCAGGTGCTTTGCTTGAAGGCTTAAGAGAAGCAGCAATGACAACAAATAGGCCTCAATTCAACTAGATTTTGGTTTTGAGTAATAGTAAATATTTGGTTCAGTTGTTTAATACAGGCTAATCTCCGGATTGGGAAGGAAAAACCTTGTTTGTTGATTTTGTTTCCTTAAAGCATCAGGGTATGTGTTTTTCCTTCCATTGGATCCCTGCTTTTATGCTTGATAATGTACATATTATGGCTGATATGGCCTCCAGTGCTCCAATGTATTAAGAATGGCCTCAGCAACTAACTTTGTAATACTCTTTTTTTCTGGTTGATATCAAAAAAAAGAAAAAAAGATATAGAAGCAGAATCTGTAACCCTAGTCTAGCATGCAAGAGACTAGAGAAAAAAACTCTCAAAACAAACTTTTATTAATAAAAATTTAATTAATCACCTCCTTTCCTCAAAAGATTATTTATAGAAGAGATTTTCTCTTATTTTTAGAAAAAAAAAGAGTAAATTATAAATCACACTCCTTAAGATTGATTTTTGTCTCTAATGTTTCAAAATTCTGATACACTCTAAACTTGCAAAAAAGATAATGGACTTTCTATTCCTTCCATTAAAACTCCTAAACAAGAGGAAGGGAAGAATATTATAAAAATATTATTTTCATTCCATTCCATTCCATTTCATTCCCTCTCCCAAGCAAAGTCTTAGCTTCGTTTGGGAGTTCATAAGAATGAAATAGAATAATCAAAATTTTAATGTTAGTGATTGTTTTGATTAATATCCTTGATTAAGGAAAATGTCTAACTGGTTGTTAAGTGCCACGTAAATAATTGGCCCAATGAAATCATGACATGTCATTTTAGTCATGACATGCCAATAAATCAGTTGATTTATAAAATAAAAATAGAAAAAAAAATCATTAAAATCTAAAAAATTATGTACCAAAAATAGCTATACAAAAAATAGCTAGAACTCAACAAATAAAAAAAATAAAAACAAAAAAGCGAAAACAAAAACCAAACCAGATATTATTCATTTCTCAATCTCATAATTTCTAATCATCTCTCACTCTCCAAAACTCTTCAATCTCCATTCTCTCAAGCTGTTAAACTACTGAGTTTCCCTAATAGCAGGTTAAGCTCCAGAAATTTCTTGGAAGGAAAGAGCTAGACAAATAACTGGATGCTGATGAAGTCATGAAGCTATAATTCATGGTGCAGCAATACATGCAGCAAATCTAAGTGATAGAATCAAATAGACAAACATCTGGATGCTGATGAAGTCATGAAGCTATAGTTTTTGGATTAAAAACCTTTTGCTTTTTCTTTTCTCTATTCTCATTTTTGGTGCTCTCTCACTTTATTACTCTCATCAATTTCTTTTTGCCTCTTCGTTTTGTTTTTTTGTTTTTTTTTTGAGGGGGGCCTCTTCGTTTTGTTAATAGAAAGAAATTATAAAACTTCATATATTCACTTTTTTTTTTTGTGATAGCGATATATTCAGATTTTATTTTGATTAGATATTGAATAATTTAAGTTTCTTAATGATTATCTTTAAAAAAAAAAAATTCTAGAGCCGCCAATGAGCACTAGACACTTATTGTGCGATGAATAAAGGAATGAATGGAGAGAGAGAGAGAGAGAGAGAGAGATCACCTTTTTTGTGTGGAAAAATTATGGATTAAATGGATGAGAGAATGGCGAAATTTTATAGTAAATAAAATAGAAGAAGAGTCAAAATAAAAGGAAGATGAATAGATGAAGGAATTGTAACGTTAAGGTATAGAGTAGGGAGCAAATAAAAAAGTAAAGGTGAAGGGAAAATGTTAGAGGAAGTATAATTGTAAGATGAGAAATTAATAGTGAGAAAAATAGTTAGAAAAGAGAGAGAAAGTGTTGGAAAGAGGTGGATAATGTGACTCAACTAGAGTGTAGGAAAAGAAGTTTCTCTCTCAAAGGAGCTTGACTTCTTTGCTGTAGTAGAATAGATTGTCCCTTCATCAAGAAGGTGTCTTTTAGTCTCCTTGGAATGACAAGCTTATTCCTCGGGTCTGGGTTCTTTTTCTAGGGTCTAGGGAAATACAAGAGTGGGTTTTACACCTTCCTACCAATCAATGGACGATCTTGCACACAATTGGAGCCGTCTCACCATATCTGACAGGGAGGGACCCGATTGCTACCTTACCCAAGCAGATTCATCCACTAATTTTGCATGTAGCCAATTTTCTCACGAAGAGAGCGCTGAATATTGATGTCATTGCAAGAACCTTCATTCCTCTATGGAGGGGACGTAATGGCTTCAAGGTTCAGAATCTCGGCGACCACAAAATACTCTTTACCTTTGACAACAAAGCTGATGTTGACAGAATTCTACAAAGCGAGCCATGGAGTTTTGACAAACACCTTGTGGTGATGCAGCGATATGAGAAAGAGGATTGTCACGCCCCAAACTCGAAAGGGTCCAAAGCATGAGAAAAATATCTAAAAGGTACCTGTAGATTTTGTTCCTTTTGACAATTCAATTCAAATAAAATCATATCAAGTACCAACATCAAGAATTATCATAATAATTTCATTAAATATACTCCCAAAGTAAGTCAGAGCTCTATGCAATAAATACAATGACCATTGGTCGCAAAAGAATGGAGGTCTGAATAAATAATTACATATCATCAACTTGTCCCATTAGTGGAAATAAAGGCATAACCACTATTAGATACAAAAGAATTGGGTCAAGCCTACTCTAAGTTATACATCGTCAATTATCTTCATCACAAAAGTTAGCCTCCATCAACAGTTAGTCTAACTACTGCTAGCCACCAAAAAACTATCTCAAAACAATAGTTGCCTACTTTGAAAAAGTTTGTAAAATGATGGAATGAGACAGAGCCCAAAAAGTAGTATAATTAATGGGGGTGGAGGAAATGCAAGTTTCATTACGATGAACAGTTTACAAAGCATGTTATAATTTGGGAATTTCCAAGTAAATTCTATGAAACCATTTTCAAAAATAATATGACAAGAATGAATGAACTGACACAACACAAAGCTTCTCAAGATACTCTCATGAAATTACATACTATATATTCATCAAAATATCTCAACATGAAACTACGTACTATACACTATGCGAAATAACAACACCGTTACCCAAGGCCACATGACAATCGCCAACACAAAACCAGAACTAATTTGCCGACACAAAGCCGGAACTAATCTGCTGACACTAAGCCGGAACTCATTCGCCAACACAAAGCCGAAACTCATCTGCTAACACAAAGCCAGAACTCATAACCATCACAAAGACGGGTGCTAAGATATCAATATCATAGAGACTATAGCATCTAGCTAGGTAATCACCGGGTAATCACATGTCACAACCCAAGGGTAAAAACATGAAGAGCTCATAGTTTACATGAAATTAAAACGCAATTCAATTTCAAGTAATTTCACAAAAACCTTTGAAATATCCAAAATATTCACAAAGTTCTCAAAACCTTCAAACTCATTTCTTGTCAAGAAGATTTTGTATCAATTTTCCCAAATATCAAAGCATCTTTAATTTTGCAAATAATGCAATAAGAAATAAAATCCATTATCAATAATTTAATCAAAGATGCTAATCTTTTCCATGCTAACAAATCATGCATTTCTCCCACATGCATTGCCAAATATGATGCCATTTTCACAAATAATCACATATATTAAAGTTACAGCATAAAGATTTGTAGGAAAATATAGTTTCCATAAACAATTTCCCAAAATGTGTTTAACCCAAAAATGATACTTTATGCAACATGGTTATTTTCCAAAAATATCTCATCAAAAAGCTACTTACCTTGCAACCCGCAAAAGCCTAATTTGCCAAGCTCCAAATAAGATTAGCTAGAACCTAAACAATATCAAGCAAACTTATCACAATAGGCATAAAGCTTGATATTGCATTTAGCTATGAATTAGAAATTGCTAAATAAGGAATTAATTAGGCAAGCCTAGTATTTAACCTCACAATTAATGTATTCCACTTCCAAAGTTTCTCAACAATTTCAGTACAAGGCATAGACTCCAACTTATCATCATGTCATTCCAAGCTTCACCTTTACCATAAGAGATTCTAACACTTTATGAATTTCTTCCTCAATATACATGTCATTTTCAAGAGACCCATTAAACAACAGCATATATAACAATATCCACCATTACAAACCCCAAATGTAAATCCTCCACTAGCTCTAGATACATAATAAAAATTAGATTCATCAACTATTTCACATTAGAAAGCCAAAACTCTCAAATCTTCACCACTTAGCTAACCATCATTGCAAAAATCATAAAGCCGCTCATCAAATACATTCACCAAGACCAAAACCCATACATAAAAACACATAAATATCACTTCTAATGCTCATAAATCACATGGGTATTATTATTAAAGCTTAGATAAACATAACCTCAAGCAAAAGCATATAAACCCACCAAAAGATTAGGAGTCTTACCTTAAATCAAAAAGATGAAGGTGCCTTAGAGGTTCCTAGGGAGTTTTCTAGTGATCTTACCGGAAAAATTGTGGTGGACGAGGTGAGGAGTGGTACTGGTTGGAGAGTGAGGGAGTTATGAGAGAGGAGTGTTGTGTAAAAAGAAAAGAAAGAAAACAAAATGTGAACAAGAGGGATGGCCGACCAAAGAGGGAGAGAGGGAGATATTTTGCAAGATGTGTGGTTGGGAATGGGTGGGGTAGGTGGGGTAGTTGGGAGACACGTGAGACCCATAAAAATCTGACCCTTCCCCCCCCCCCCCCTTCTTTTTTTTTTCACTTTGACTAGGACGTTACAAGGACTCCATTCAGGATCTCAAATTTGATAAAGCAAGCTTTTGGGTCCAGCTTCATGGCATCCTAATATGCTATATGACCATGGAGGTAGCGGAAAAGATAAGTTTTGTAATTGGAGATGTTTCTTGTCCTACTAAGTCTAAGGATACAGACAGAGGTAGTTTTTTATATGTTAGGGTCTCAATTGATTTATCACTCCCTTTGTGCCATGGACGTCTAATCTCTTTAGGGAATGAGAAGCAAACATGGGTTAGTTTCAAGTATGAAAGACTTCCAAACTTATGTTACTGGTGTGGTCATCTCACTCATGACGATAAGGATTATGAGATGTGGATTGAGAGGGAGGGGACACTTCAATCCGATCAACGTCAGTTTGGTCCTAGTATACGCGCTCCAGTTTTGGTCCTATTAAAAAAGAATGTTATCAATGTCCTAGGTTTTTACTCAACAAGGAAGCAAACTGGCTCATCTATGGATTGCGATGGCTCAGTCCAAGCCTCGGTGAATCTGCGTGCCTTGGATGCATCGGAATGACAGAAAGGTGGTGAAAGAAACAGCCAGAAGAATTTGAACAGTCCTAAATCAGCAAGTAACGTTCGACAAGGAGATAAGTTGCATGCACATACGTTACTTGAGTTGTAGCTAGAAGTTATTCGGGTGAGTCATGACACCAGTGGTGACTCTAGGAAATTTTTTTAGGGTGTTCCTCAACAAGCATAAATTACACAATTTAATAAAAAGAAATTTTTATATATTGACAACAACAACAATAAAAAAAACACGCAAATACATAAAATTTACAATTGCTTTCCATGAGTTTTCATATTTTGAAATCATTGCATGGTAGTCTCATTATAAATGCTACAAGCTACATCTTTTTCAATATACACAACTAAGCAATCATTCATCCACTGATCTCCCATTTGATTGCGCAGTTCGTTCTTTATATATTTCATTGCTGAAAAACTTCTTTCTAGTGTTGTAGTAGCAACTGGAAGGGTCAAAGCTAACTTCACAAGCAAATAGACTAATGGATATGTCTCATGCTTCCTTGTGCTCACTCACTTTTCAGTAAGTTCCCTAATTAAAGCTCTAAAAAGAAGTCCTTGCTGCGCATATCAAAAATGTAATTTTGAAGTTGAGAGTCAAGCGTCAAAATATTTGTCCCAAGAAAATCAGAGGGATAGAACTTAGCTAGACGTATCAACTTTTCCTTATCAAAAGCCATAAATGAATTACTTGGATTCAAGCAAGCCATACAAAGTAGCAAATCAGTATTCGCCTTAGAAAAACAGTTGTTAAGCTCTTAAAGTTGCATATCTATGACTGTGTAGAATAGCTCAACACGATAATGATGTAAATTTGTATTTTGTTGAGTGTTGCGTCGCGGCCTCCTACTAACTACAAATATTTTATCCATGTTCAAGATAAAAATATCATGTGTGGTACAAAATGAAGATGCTTCAGTCAATAAAGATTTCCATTCATCATCTCTCATCACTTGTAAACGTTACTTAGACACTTTAACAAGATCCATAGTATTTACTATATCCTGATTTTTTTTTTTTTTGCAATGCTATTGACAACTCATTTGTGATCCCTAAAATGTTTTTCATCAAGTGTAGAGCAAAGACAAATTCAAAAGATAGAATTGATCTCATAATAGATCGAAGCTTCAACTTTTTGGTCGAAGAGGCTGTCTTCTTCAATAATCTCAAGTACATCAATAACATCAAAGAACATCAAAATCAAGTTGAGAATAGTCCCATAATATGATCCCCAATGTGTATCACCAGGGCGTTTAAGATTTGTCTCTTGATTCAAACCTTGCCCACTTCTACGTACACCATTCTCTAAATCTTCTTTAATTTTGGCAAATTCTGCATCTCGAAGAGCATCTCGTCTCTTACAAGAGCTTTCAATAACAGTTAATAAATTACTAACCATATAAAAAAATTCAGCAATTTTAATGTGATTTTTAGCAATGACAACAAGTGTCAATTGAAGTTGACGAGCAAAACAATGGACATAAAATGCTGACTTATTCTCTTTCAAAATTAAAGTTTTGAGACCATTGATATCACCTTGCATATTACTAGCCCCGTCATAACCTTTCCCACGTAGGTTCGATAAACTCAAATTATGTTCACAAAGTAAACATTCAATAGCATATTTGAGTGACAAAGCGGTGGTACTTGCTACATGTACAACACTAAGGAACTGCTCTATAATAATTCCGTTTTTGTTCACATAACGAAGAAGGAGGGTCATTTGTTCTTTCACTAAGATATCACGTGACTCATCAACTAATATTGAAAAGAACCCATTGTCAAGATCCTTGATGATGACTTTTGATGTTTCACGTGCTATTGCATTCACAACGTCTTTTTGAATATTAGAATGGGTAAGCTTGCAATTTTTCGGAGCTTTTTGCAACACTTCATTGATAGATTCATTGTGATCCTCTAAAAATTGTAGAAGCTCAAGGAAATTTCCTTTATCACTTGAACCTTGAGATTCATCGTAACCATGAAAAGCTAATCCCTAGCATAAAAGGAATCTTATGCAATCAACTATTACATTTAATTGAACCCGATATTCAATTTTATCTTGATTTGATTGCTTAACCAAAACACTTTGAATGTGTTGCTTTTCCTTCAGTAGATCTTCACTCTTCTTGACAGCTTGGTTATGAGCACTATTAATACCTCCAACATGGGAATCTAACTTCACAAGCTAATTCCAAAGTTTGAATCCCTTCGTTACAAAAGTCTCACCTCCTCCTTGCTTACCAACATCTTGCCCAAATAAGTAGCAATAAAAACAAAATGCGGCATCCTTGTCTATACTATATTCCAACCAATTTCTATTTACATACCATTTGGATCTAAATTGACGGGGCTTTCTAGAAAAATATGATACAGGGTAATCATGAACAAGCTAACAAGGGCCTTTTGTTAAATAATATCTTCTTATTTCATCATGATTATTAGGATGATAAGATGATATCTTTTGTCGTAGCCCAAGATCTGAAGGAAAATTTTCTAAGTTAAAGTCAACACAAATTTGCTTAGAAGATGAAGATGAATCTTGCACAGGAGATGAATCTTGCATAGGAGATAAATTTTGGGTACGTGGTTTTCTTATCAAATATTTGTCTATAATTCTAGCAAAAGAATAAAAAATAAACTATAAGTTCATTTGAAATATTAATAAAATTATTAATAATTGTTGTTTAGTTGTTTCATTAATTTGTTTGTCTTTTAACTTTTATAAACTATAATTTGTTATATTGGTATTATTGTTTAGCTTAACATAATTTAATTTGTTTGTCTTTTAGAATGTATTGGTTAATTATACTGCTTTAATTATTGTTGTTTAGCCTAACAATAAACTATATTGCTTTAATTTATTTGTCATTAATTATATTGCTTTAATTTGTTATATTGTTTACACTAAAAGAGCCACTAATGTACACATTACACATCCCATGTGCAGCACAATAATTAAAGCACTAAAGCAGTGTAATGTGCAGCCCGACCCCCTCATGTGCCCATCTACCCCCACCCTACCCAATACACAAGCACGCCTCATGCCTAATGCCCCTGCCAATCAGAAAATTTCACAATCACACATTACACTAAAAGACAATTAATATCTCACCAACACTAACACACTATACACACCAACACCAACGGATAAGATAAACTAATAAAGCCAAATTCAAAAAGTCAAAAACAGACAAAATAAATTAATAAAGCTAAAGTTTGGCCAATCATAGACTCAGTTCAAAAGAGAGAGAGAGAGAGAGAGAGAGAGAGAGAGAGAGAGAGAGAGAGTTAGTCTTATTAAAGAATAAAGAGAGAGAGAGAGAGTTTCATTCATTTCATAATTTTCATTTTAGTTCAGATAGATAGAGAGAGAGACAGAGAGAGAGTGAGAGACAGAGAGAGAGTCAAAGAGAAAAAGAGAGAGAAGTTACCTTAGTAAAATGAAATACCTTGAGGGAGGGAGCACTGGAGCAGCTGAGCAGGGAGGCCTGAAGGCTGAGGCCGCTAAGGTAGTGACGAGGCGACGTGCAATTTACCGATCTCTGTCCGCCAATGAGGGTTAGCGATGAGTGACGATGACGCGAAGGGGCGAACGAGCGACAACAATGATCTAGACTAGGCCGATCTCCGACAAGCGAGCTGTGACCAATCCGATCTCCGTCTATTAGCTTGAGGCTCAAGCGGTGTTGCTCTAAGGGACTGAGTTCAAGTTTGCTTTAGGCCTTTAGTGGTTTTTATTTTTATTTTTTTTTATAAAGCCTTTAGTGATTTCTGATTTAGACCTTTAGGGACTGAGGCGTTGCTTTGTTTTTTTTTTTTTTTTTTTTTGGGAAAATCTGTGGGTTTGCTACCTCTATAATCTGTTGGGCTTGCCGTGGGTTTGGCTCTGTTACAATTTTTTTTTTTTTTTTTTTTTGGCTTGAAAGTAGAACATATAATTATTTAAAAAAAAAATTTAAGTGTGTTCCTAATTCTGTGATTGACAGTGTTCCTAATACAAAGCAAATATAAAAAAAACTATAAAAAAAAAATTCAGGTTTTTTTTTTAGGAGCACCTTGAGTTGCACGTGCCATCGCCACTGCATGACACTATAATTCCTACAGCTGTTTTGGACAAAGGAATTAAACACATCAAAACGTAAAGTAACAGATATTAGTGAGCTGTCAAAATTCGATTCCGTTGACTCTCTGTATTCAATTCCAATTGAAACTGAAACACGTGCATCCCACACTCTCCTAATTCCATATCAGGCTAATGAATTACATGCCCACTGTGTTAATGAATCACATACTGCCCAGGATTCTGTTAGGGTTTCATCAAATCCCAATCAGCTATGTGTGCTCCCTACTTGGACACACCATGCAAGACCAGAGAGTTTCAAGGACAACACAAAATTCATGCACTGCCCAGGCCAAAAACGGTGTGCCAGTACGAGTGAGGTTCTTCCCGAATTACCTAACAAGCGGCTTCAAGTTTTTCAAGTTGAAGATGATGACTATCTTGATATGGTGGAGGCTGGTTCCCAGCCCCACCAAGAACAATGAGTTGCCTAGCATGGAATTGTCATGGATTTGGGAACCTAATTACAAGGAAAGAGCTTGTAGAAATTATACAGGCAAAAGATCTCTCTGTTCTTTTTAGCCAAAACTCTGACAAATGAAGCAAAGCTAGAACAAGTTCAACATAACATAGATTTTGATTATAGATGGGGGGTTCCAAGGGAAGGAAGAGGCAAAGGCCTGGTTTTGTTTTGGAAGTCAATAATAAACTTGAAGATTGACGGTTCACATAGGTATTACATTAATGCTTTCATAGATGAAGATACAAAGAATGAATGGTGTTTCACCAGCTTTTATGGTGAGCCGAAGACAAATAGAAGATGGGAAGCATGGAACAAACTCAGGCACCTTAATTCTCATCCCGAAGTTCCGTGGTTATGCATAGGTGACTTCAATGAGATCACAAAACATGATGAAAAACTGGGTGGAGCTATTCGGTCTCACAATCAGATGTAATTATTTTGCGATGTTATTGATGAATGTAGTTTCATGGACCTTGAATACATGGGGCCAAAATTTACTTAGAGTATGCATTTTGTGAATGGCAATTCAATTTGGGAAAGGCTTGATAGGGGGTTGGCTACAAATGGTTGGTTTTTGAAATTCCCTGGCTCACAGGTCGATCATTTGCAATGTGATTCTTCAAACCATCGACCTCTCCTTATTGTTTTTGCACCTTTAGACCTTCCATCAAAGAAAAAACCATTTCGATTTGAAGAGATGTGGTTATCAAACTCTAGTTGTGAGGAAAAGGTGCAGGCTGCTTGGCACTCTACTTTTGGGTCTGATTTGAGTACGGAAGTTCTAGCAAAAGTGGAGAAGTGTGGGACTGATTTAAGTTGGTGGAATTGAAATGTATTTGGGAGTGTTTGACAAGACTTGATCCGAAAGAAGAAATTGTTGCTCCTGGCCGAAAATGAAGCCATCATTAGTGGGATTGATATTCCAAAATTTTTTCAGACTTTTTAGAATGGATGGAGGATGTTCCACCACAATTCTTTCATGTACTTCTGGCTGATTTAGCCATTTTATTTTAATGAAGTTATAGTGTGTATACACACACACACACACATATTCAATAAAACCTTAAAAGATAGAAGAACATCCTCATCTTTTACTTTCCAAAAGATGCAAGTAATGCATTAAGTATATAGACCATAAGGTAATTCCATGTCTTTGGCTGTACACGATTTAAGATTGTTACAAGAAATAGTAGTCATATTGAACCAGCAAAAGTGGATTCAATCAGGTGGATTTATCATATTAATCATGCATTACAACTAATAGCATGACCTTGATCCTGCAAATGTGTTTTTAAATAGGTAGATCTATAACAAAGAAAGTCTCACACTCACTCACTTCACTTTATAAACTGGATAGGACGCTTTACAATAGGATTTTATTTCCAAAGCTGCAGCTTATCAGTAATATTCCTACCCTACTTCTTGGCTTAGAAAAATCTGATGCCAGCTACCAATACAAGCCTAACAATTTTGTTTGTCTTATAAAACTTTTATTAAAAAACAGACCAGCCAATTTTAAAAACCTTCTTCTTTCCCTTCTTTTCCTGTTTCTCTTCTTATTTAAGTTACCAGCCCTTTTCAACTCAACTTCTACAATTCAAACCAATTGAGATTTTAGATCTACACAACTTAAAAAGACATTTTTTCTTTTGGTGATCAAATGCAACTTAATAGCTTTCATGCATAAATTCATGATTATATTTCAACAACAAAAAAAATCGTGATTTCAAAAGAGCAGTCTGTTTGGCAAAAAAAATTAAAAGAGAAAAAAAAAAATCAGTCACATATGATTCACCAACCAACATATGGTATGAAAACAAAAGGAGCAAACCCAAAATTTAAAAAAGTGGGTAACTTTCCCTTTTCAGTGTTTGGAGCATATATATTTTTCCATGCAAACAACAGGATAGGAATGAGATGAAAAGTGCCTTCATTTGCATGCCCCAAAGTTCATAGCTCTAACAGTTAAGAATAGGAATGAGATTTTCAAACCCTTTCTTCATATAAAACAATGCTGGCTGACCAGAAAGTCCAGGTTCAGTAATGCTCAGAATCTAATTCCCATATTTAAAGGTGAGAGCCTTTTCTTTTCCTTTTTTTTTTGTTTTGTTTTGTTTTGTTTTTTCTTTTTAACATGCTAACAAAGATACTTTTCATCTTTTAACACTTGTGGAATCTAACATCTTTCAACACTTGTGGCATCTAGTTGAAGAAGGGTATGATGTACCAGCAAATCCAAAAGGCATCCAAAACACGCACAATAGCAACAAAAATTGCTTAGTGACAAGGAATGTCGTATATAGAATGAAGTTGATGCTATTCTTGCAAAGCACAATTATTTTACATTACAGAGCAGTTACAACATAACAACATAAAAAAGTTCATTGTAGATTCCATAGCCCTGTATTGATTAGATGATGAACATTTCAAAATTCCTTTACCTCTTGTGTAACTACATGAGAGGGCAACTGCTGAGGATTCTATGCAAAAGTTCCATATGCAAGCCCCTAAATGTGTACATGCAGTTAGTTGATAAGGGGACCAAGTATGCAGCTGAAAGAAGAGTTGATGTCTCATACAAATTCAATAATGGGAAACTCTAATGAAAAAAAAAAATCATAGAACGAGCAGAGAGAGAATAGACATGGGGCATCCTTGAAAATTAAAAGAAAATTTGTAATAATAGTTCCACTCACAATATATTTAGATTTTCACTGTCACACCCTTTCCACCATACAGAAGATTAACAACATTTCTAATACTCGAGAATGAATTAAGAAAACATGGCAACATCCCCTAACTAAAAGCACAAGAAATCAAACTTACTGGATTTATCTTTCCTGCTTTTAACCTACACGATGCAAAGGCAACCAGATAAAGTGCTTTACTCATGTTCGTTGTAGAAAGTGTTAGTTGATTCAACTGGTAAAGTCTCTTGTAATAGAAAAGGAGACATAGAATCAAATCCCAACAAGGTGAGGGCTAACACAGAGAGAGTGTGTGATTCAAAGAAATAGAATTCAGATAAATGCAATTTGACAAGTCCTAGATTTTCTTGGGAACATCAATAATTCCTGCAGAACATGAAGCTTCTCCTCTGAATTCAGACAAGAAGAAGAGAGTTTCATTGTTTCTAAGAAGCTTGCCTCCTTTAGGATATCTCTAACAAATTTCAGCTCATCCATTGAGCCATCAAATCCTTTAAAATAAATTATTTTGAGGTGAGATGACGTAACCATCCATTCAAAGATGGATGTTTTTTCCTCATGATCTGCTGGAATCTGTCAATAGAAGATTCAGTAGTATATTAATTCAATGTGAACAAACATATCATCCTATGAACATAACACAACATACCTAATCAAACATATCATCATGTGAACATACTTTCTCGAGAAGAAGTGCTTCAAGATTAGGAGACTGTCGAAGCAAGGGTAGTAGCTCATGCCAAAAGTAAGAACCATCATCAAACCTTAAGAGTGCCAAATTATGAAACATGGGAGGATGAAATTCAGAAGCATTGTAGAGGCACTGAAAAACGTGTTTTATTTACATGTGTGGTAAATGAGTCCAAATGCAGGGATTTAACATTAGAGAGTGCTCTGATGAAGTCCCCTACTCTGTTTCCATATTCTTCAAGATCAAGACTGAAGTAAAGTGTTTCGATAACAACCGCGTCAACTACGTTGGACAGATTTTTCAACAAAACCACTTTACTCAGCTGACCTCTGAAATGAATGTGCTCGAGAGCTGGGGTGTTGATCTCAAGTTCGTAGCTTAAATGTAAGAAATGTAAATGTAATATTTTCAGGGTAGGGACAGTGATTTTAAAGTTACAGGGGCAGTTCTCAGAAAATGATTCTACAGACAAGTCTTGAAGGACAGGGCAGCAAGTGAGGAATCTCTAGAAAGAGTCGTGGTTTGCATAATGGACAGAATGAAGATGCAGAACCTTGAGAGTCGGGAAGCCCAGGGATGAAGAAGAAGATGGAGGATTGATAACAATACTGCCACCCAATTTCAGAACCACTAATGGTTTAGCATAATTGAATAGGGTAAAGTTAAAAGGTTGGGGAAGAGGAACTTCGAGATCGAGCTCTTGCAAGAAGCCACGTGAAATTGCAGTGTGAACCCATGTATCCACATCGATTGAGTTGCAATGATAATGCCAGTGGAGGCGAAACTTTTGTAGTGGAAAGGGATTCGGATTGCGAAGAAACCACACCCTGGACACGATATCGGCAAAGCTTAAACGGTGCCTATTTTGATGATGATTTTCTGAGGGAAAAATCCAAGACCCAATCGAAGAATATGGCAATGTCAATTCAATATCACCATCGTCCAAGTCGAGAATTGGGACGAGAGTCCAGAGAGTCTTCCACCGGGAGATTGCTAATCCTGTCTTCGAAAACTGTTGTTTCTTCTGGTTCAGAGGATTCCTGCTGTTTTGAGGTTGATTCAGCCAAACCCATTCCGCTTAATTTGAACCACAACCACAACCACAACACACACCCTCCACTTTCCAATTTTGAAACTTTCGCAACACTTTTTTTTTTTTATATATATATATAATTATAATTTTATTTTGTTTTCATTTTTAGAATGGCTAAAAATACTTACCAATTCAATATAGCGCTATTTTTGCAGCTAAAATCCAACTAACTCATTTTACTCTTGACGGATTCGTTGTTTTCTCCAACTTTATTTACACTGTTGGTTATTAAATAAGTCAAAAAAAGAACCCAATTGTGCTGGAAATATGCTATTATAAAAAAAAGAAAACGATAAATTATATTTCATTTTTATATGGTTTGTGTGTGTGTATATATATATATATATATATATATATATATTCAGACTTCACTAGCCTGACAATTTTGTTTTTCTTTCCCCCCTCCTAGTTAAGTTACTTGCCCTTTTCAATTCAATTTCTGCAGTTGAAACCAATTGAGATTTAGACCTACATAAGTCAATTGGTTTAAATCAAAACACAGTGAAAGCTTTAAAAAGCTTTTTAATTATGATTGGTTTGACCCTTTTTAAAATAACGGTGGTTCTCAATATTGTTTGAGATCGTGCCATAAAGATGAAAAAAATAATTGAACATAATAAATTTGGCCTAAAGGATTGAGGATTTTGCTTTAAATTCCTTTTTTTCTTTTTTCTTTTCTGATGGGACATTATGGTTCATTAGGTTGCTAAGAAAAGATCCAAGAATATCACAAATAGTCTTCATTGTCTTACCCTCTGGTTTCTGAGAAACAAAAGAAGGAAAGAAAAATACTGATAACAGAGAGAAACAAGTCCGAAATACATGCGATATAGAACTCAACATTACCTAAACTTCGTGGTAATCTGGCTCAAAAAGTTAGCATCGGTTACAAGAGGAGGAATTCATGAAGAAGTAAGGAGAATGTTGGGAAGCAAATGAAAATAAGTGGCAAAAGCTAGTAAGATTGTTCAGATGTATTTTCGAGTTTCATTTTCATTATTTATTTCTGAACAAGATTGAAGGATCTCACCCTCCTCCCATTATATGTGGGATTAGAAAACAACATTTGATGTAATGATCATTGGCAAACCCAATTTTCACAGCAATGGAAGAATTTGTCAGTCAAACCATTTTACATCAGAAATATTAGTACAAGTCAATGAGTTGGGATGGTTCATGTCAAAATCAGAAAAGGAAAAACACAAGTATAGATTTGAAACCATAACAAAGTTTATGGCAGAATTGGCAATACAGGAATTATAAACAGAAGCAATATTTGTGGCATTTGTTTGCCCCTGAAGCAATACAACATCCAAATGAGCATAATTCGAACTGCAAAAGTTGAATTGATATGATAATCAACACATCTAAATGGTTGGTACATAGATGATTAGATTCACACAAACGCAAGAAATGACCTTTTAATGATATATTAACCCATCCTGCTACTAATCTCTTAATCATATACAAAAGCAATTTTACAAGTTCTAGAGTGTCTGGGAAACATCAACAACTCCTTATGAAGATTAAACTTTTCCTCTGAATCTGGAGGTTTAGAAGTGATTGTCATTTTCTTCAAGAATCTTGAACTCCTTAGTAAATATCTTATAAGTTCCAACTCATCCTTGGACCATCGAAATCCTTCAAAATGAAACGTTGTAAGGCATGATGACAGACATTTAGGAACATCCAGTGGCCATCTAACGTTTCTTTGTTCATCAGAAAATAAAGGTGGACAAGGCTGTGCAAGGACAAGCTCTTCTAGATTAGGAGCGCATTCAAGCAATCCTAGTATATCATGCTTATTACAAGAACTAACACTCAAGTTCATTGAAGCCAAATTATGAAACTTCATAAAATGATAATTAGAAGAAGGGAAGAGGCACTGCAGGACAACATAATAATCACAATAATATTACTACTTGTCAAAGAGAAGGGGTATAGCAATTTAAAAAATAGACCAAAGAAAAAATGTCTTATGTTTACAGTTCCAGTGGGAAAATGCAGGGATTTAACATTATAGAGTTTTCTGATGAAGTCCCATGCCCACTCTCCATAATTATCAATGTCAATGACCGTTTCAACTAAGTTGAATGAGTTTTCCAACAAGATATCCGAATACAGCTTACCTCTGAAATGAAGATACTCAAGAGCTGGGGCGTTTATCTTAAGTAGGAAACCATCATAATTAATCCACAAATGTAATTAATCCAAATGCTGTTAAGAAAATTTTTGGAGGACCGGGCAGCCACTGAGTAGCCTCCCAAAAGCTTCCTCGTTTGCATATTTGACGTGTTCAAGATGCAGGGTCTTGAGACTGAGCAACGCAATGGTAGAAGAAGCAGGAGGTGGATCAATAAGAATATCAAGTCCTAGTATTAGAACCACAAGTGTTGTACAACTGAAGAGGCTACGGGGCAATACCAAACGTTGCTCAAGTCTAATTTCGAGAGAGAGCTGTTCGACGCCATGCGTAATCGCTGCACGCAAGCATGAATCAACATGGATTGGGTCCCAATGAGAACGATACAGCCACCTGCGGCTAAGCTTAAACTTTTGCACTCGATTCTCAGTGCGAAGGGCCCAGAACCTGAACAAAATATGCCCAAAGTTAAAATGGTACGGATTATTTAACTGATCTGATTATGAAATCCTCTTAAAATTATCATAGTCAAAGTAAATATTTGGAATGAGAGTCCAGAGAGGCTTCCATCTGGTGGACAAAATGCTTGAGGCCACAGAGTCTTTGGTAGGGAGAAACGAAAGGAAGTGACAGAGGAGAGAGACCCGACGCAGGGTGCGGCGGGCGACACCGCTGCCCATGCACTAGTGCCATGTCTAGTTTTTGTTTTTTTTTTTTTTTCTTTCAATTTCCCGATATGCACCAATTCATGCCAACTCGGGCCGATTCGCACTGAATCGGTCTGTATTAGCCGAAATCGCCGAAACAAACCAATTCAGGCCGTACCGACGCCAAACTGGCCGATTCAGGCCAAAATTCAAAAAAAAAAAAAAAAAAAAGGTGCAAAACGCACTGTTTAAACTTAAAAACAAAACCCTAAACTATCTTAGTTGCTCAACCCAATTCATTCAATCATTCTTCAGCTCTCCTCTCACTCTCTGTGCTCCGTCTCCCCTCTATGCTCTCTGCTTTCTGTCTCCCCTCTCTCACAGACGCACTCAATCACTCCCTAAGACACAATCTCACTCTCCGTCTATTCTTTGCATGACTCTCGGTCTCAAGCTCACCTCAAGTCTCAAGCTCACCTCACCTCACTGATCCACTCTTAACTCAAGTATCAAGCTAATCAAGGCTTTCAATCTTAGTTTTTCAATCTCAAACTCATTATATTCTCACATGCTCTGACTATTACTCATTGTGAATCTGTGATCTGATTTTTAAAATTTTTTATATAAACTATAATGTTGTGACTTGGGTTGTATTTAATTTATTAACATTATGTTTTAGTTATTATCTACTATTGCTCTTAAATTTAGTATATGTTTATATATTGTGAAAAAGTATGCTTAGCAATATATTAAAAATATTTTTAGAAATTTTTTAATCGTCACACCCGCACCCTATTTTTTCAAAAATTGCTGAGTCCCATACCCACACCTGAATCTGAAAAACGCATCTGTGCTTCATAGGTTATTTGGGGCCATTGAGTTCTTGTTGAGGAGGCACAGGCTTATTTGGATGGATTTGCTTATTATAATTATACTGCTCTGCTGTGTGAAAGAAACACAGGAAAATGGAGGACCGTAGTATGAGCAATTATTACGGTACACTCACTGCTGCTGGAGAGGACATACCCCGCTGGCACTAAATGCGCATAGGGTATTGGAATAACAAGATCAACAACTTCCATCTCCCACAACCCACCCCCCCCCCCCCAAACACACACAAAAAAGAAAGAAAAAAAAAGTTACATTCAAACTGGTCAAAAAATAAAAAACCAAAGCCACTCACGCAACAACATGTGTTTTGCTTAAGCGAGGAGATTAGTATTAACATAGCATATATAAGATAAAATACGAGCTTGGACTATTTATTGACTTCTAATCAATTTATCACACGTGCTTTTAAAAGCCCATATTTTCATATTCTAATTAAATTAAGCTTCATATTCTCTATTTCCTTAACAAAAAAAAAAAAAAAAAAAAAAAAAAACCATATTCTCTAAATATATTTAATTAAATTAACTATACTATTTTATATGAAGTCATTATTAATTTAATTTTGTATTCATATATATATATATAAACTAGACTCTTCCACTTGTTAACTATTAGTAAATATATAAAATAAATACTTATAGTCTTCTTTTGCTAGCTCTTTTGTAGAGATTTCCCTTCCCTCATTTTGATAGAGTTTGTTCCTATACACTCTTAGTCTAAATAGAGTTTGTTCCTCTAAGCATAGATAATATTGTAACTTCTCATTTACCAACATGTTAATAAAGTTCATGATGTTCTATTTCTAATTTTTACTAGTAAAAACAAGGAAAACAAATAGGAATAAATGGAAAAAAGGAAAGCTTGGCCATCTGATGCAGCGTAGAAGTGTAGAAGCAAAATATGTAAAACACAATAACCACAACTGTTCCACAAAAGCTAAATTCTACAAGAACTGTAGACTAGTAGGCAAAAGAATATGACAAAACCTCTCAATAGAAACTAACTTCATAAAAACTTAATGATCACCATCTCCTCCTAAAGAGTATTTATAAAAAGAGATTTTCACCTACTCCTTTCCTAAAAAGGCATAACAAAGTCTTAGTTCGACAAGACATAGGAAAAAAAATCATAATTCATCTAGGATAAGGAAAATAATATATTTTATCTATTTAATCTTATATAATTTATTACATCTAATATTTTTTTAGAGAAATTTATTATATCTAATGTAATTAAATGTATTACAATTGTTGAATAATGCTATGAGATTCTTTTTGTTGTGTCCTTAGCATTACTCAAAACAATTTGAAAAAAAGCCCAAAAATCTTTTGTTTTTAAATAAATAAATTTTAAAAAATTATTTGCACGATTTTAATATTATACATATATAGCAAGAAAATTATATGACATTGTTCTCATAGATTTTCGGTTGTTTATCATAAAAATAGCTTTCAAAAATTATTTTGTAATTTGTTTCCCATAATTAAATGCAATACAATAGGGAAAGAAGTCCAAAATTACAATAATAATCACACCTAATTTATTCCCATAAATGTCTAATTATATTTAATCTAATTAAATTATCACTGTTTGGAAAGAAGTTTAAATGTCTTTTCTTTTTGGTATTGCTATGGACATAACAAAAACCACAATAATTTCATAACTTTCCTAAATTACATTGCCAACTCATACAAGGGCCCACCACAATCTCGATTTTTTTAAATAACTAGAAGGTTGCCCGCGCGTTGCGCGGATAATGCTGTAAGCTTTTATGTAAAATGGTTTTTGAAATTTTTGTACATATATTATAACATAAATTGTAGATATTTTCATTGCTAAAATCACCTACAATTATAGTAGAAATTTCAGAGCATGTAGGCATATTTTGTTGTCTACCATCAGTTGATCGTAAACCAATTAATTGCAAGCATACATTATGCATATCAAACTCCTTGAACCTGTCCCTTGTCATACGAAATGTCTAACTAAGGCATTGACCCTATGAAGCATCTTCAGTTGATTGTAAACCAATTAATTGCAAGCATACATTATGCATATCAAACTCCTTGAACCTGTCCCTTGTCATACGAAATGTCTAACTAAGGCATTGACCTTAAGAAGCATCTTCAATAATATTTTAACTATAGCAGTGCTAATGTTGCATAGTGATTCCTGTCTAGGAAAAGCAACAAACACACTTTGATATTGTCAAGGCTCTTGCAGACAGTCATACATGATACTTGACCAATAAATAAATAAAGCAAGTAGTTTCAATGATGGTTGAGGTAGACATGATTCAACATATTTAACAATTTTTTAACCACCGCACACTCTTGGTGCGATGCTCACTCCACAAGTATAAGTACTTATGGGGTGTGGGAGATAAGGGTCGGGGTTCAAGTCTCTAGAAGGGACCTTCACACACATATACACTTAGATTAGGTTAGAATAAAAATTCTATCTTCTATAAAAAAATAAATAAATAAAACAATTTTTTAACAAAGGTGTACCAGTATAATATATTTAACAATTTTTTAATACCATTTTGAGTTTATATAGATTCTAGGCTAACCTTCAAATAATAGAGACACCACATAATTTTTTTCTGCCCACTTAGTTCTTAATTTGTACCTTTGGGGTTCTATTGTTTCTTTCTTTGTTCTTATTTTTAACAATTGAGTTTCTATCATTTAGTAGGACATAGAATATGTGTAGATTGTGGTGATTATTTAAGAAATTTGCTACCAAATAATACTTAACCCCTCAATAGGTAAAAGAAAATTATTCACCTAAAAATAATAACTTCTTTCTTATCCGTAGCTAATTTAATTTGTTTCACTTATGTCAATTATATAGGCTGCTACATTATACAACCAAATAAAAATTATAAATTTTCTGTCAAGCATTTTATCAAATACTATGGATTCAAAATAAAATATATAATTACTCTTGGGCTCTTTGCACTTTGAATCTCACAAAAGTTTTGCCTCCATTGGCACTTTGAATGTGACCCAATCCATAGAGATACATGTATTTGTGCTCCGACTACATGTGGCTTGGAGGAGCTTGATTTATTGATTAAGCTTCTTCCTCATTGATCTTTCTACCTGCCCAACAAAACCAGATTAGTTACTCAACCTGTCTTTCCCTTAGGGTCTAAATATTACCCAATTCAACTAATTTTCTTAATCACATCCTCATGTAACATATTTAAATCACTCACCAAAAGCCAAATCATAAATTACAAAAACAGTGTGGCTCAGTAAAAATCTCAACCAGTAAACAGTTCAAATGAAAAGAAACAAACCACCATCTAGTTCGATTATCAAAAACCCATTACCAAACAACAACAAAAAATGAACAAATTGAGTATTAGTATTTTGTACGTCTTAGATACTGAAGAAGGGTTTGATAAATTAGGGGCTGGTGGCATTTTCTCCTTGTGTTTAGTGACTTTAGTCCCCGGCCAAAACATGGTAAAGTTGAAGCTTCAATCTACCCGAGTCTATCTTCCCTTAAACATTGCAAACCGCAAACTTAGTATCCCAAATAAAATTTTGAAAAAAAAAAATTGAAAGAAAGAAACAAAGAGAGAGAGTTGGCAATATTTATTTATTTACAGACACTAAGAAATGAGCTTTTGTCCATGAACTCAAAGAGGAATCATTGATCCATCAATATATAATTTTCAAAAGAAATAGGTACAATAGTGTGCATTTAATTGAAAGGGGAAGTGAAAGAGTTTTTTGTTTGTGTTTTTGCTAGAAGAAGTGAAGAGTTAAGACTTAAGAGACGTAGAAAGAACTGAAGAGTTAAGAATGAGAATGAATGAAATTTAAAAAATTTAAGATGGGTTTGATCTAAACAGAAATTACTTGGAAAGTATAATATTATTGTAAAGGTGTAATAGTGCAAAGCTTGGTTTCACTTTGCTAGGTGCTTATCCATAGTGTGCATTTAAATTTGAACGGGGAAGTGAAAGTTTTTTTTTTGTCCGGAAGAAGTGAATAGTCTTTTTTTTTTTATGGAAAGAAGTGAAGAGTTAGGAGAGAGGAAGAAGTGAATTGATTTTTGATAAAGCAATAAGTGCTAAACATAAAAGCTGCATTGTTTTAATTTTTGAAGTTGGAAAACATCATTTCATAATAAAGAGGATTGCAAAGAACTCATATAGAGCGCCACATGGCAGAACCTCATGCACTCTCACATGAGGTCTCTGCTTTTATATATATATTGATGTGGCATGCTAATTTGGAAATATTTTTAACTTCTTGTGGGTTTTTGTTTTGACCATAACATTTACTCTTCTATGAGCTTCTAAGCCAGCACATTATGGCCCTGTGTTTGATCCCAACTATCATGAGCAATTTAAAGAATTAGCCATATTCTCAAAGGAAGCGGCCCTACTTTCATGCTCATCTTGGTGTATTTATCAAGGATGCTCTTGTAACTAACATCCCAATCATAAAGAGCTATAGATCACATTAAGAGTTTTTTATTATAAAACTCATCCTACATAATGTTACGAGATACATGCGCTTACATCATAGGGAGAGACAAGAGTACTCGTACTCAAAATTTAGTGCATGTTATACAAACTACTCTATGATTCGTTCTTCCCTTTGAACCTAGTCCTTGAGATCTCTAGTCTCTAGGTACGGTATTCTCATAGATGATTTATTTTCTTTGGGCTTTAGTCTCATTCCCCTCGATGCACATCTAGACTTTCGACTCTAAATAGAGATTTCATCATTTCATTTATATACAAAGCTCAAATGTTTAGGGAAACAACACTTTATTTTATATAACAATACTATAATAAAAAAGTGCAAATATAAGATAGATTCATCTTTATCATTTTTTGAAAACAACAATAACCTAAGCTATTTTCTTCTTCACTAGCTTAAGCTTAATTAGCTTTTTGATAGAATCATCATATACATGGCTAGTCGTAATCACATTCATTTTTTTTTCATCACTATATATTCAATGTAGTAGCATGCTTTTAATGTATGTGTTTCTAGTATAGTAGAAACCACCTTATACATGATATATCATCATTTATATATATATATATATATATATATATATATATATATTACTCTTGCTCTTGGTGGTTACTTATTCACAAAATTTATCTGACTAAAAATTGTTTTTTCACCATTTCTCAACTCACAAATATATGGCAAGAGATGTAGATTTATTTACATCTACATAGGACCAGTAGTCTCTAACTACTCGGAACCATTCTTCGGAACAAAAAAAAAAAATGTTCATAATTTCACAAGGGACTCAATATTTTTGTAAAACTTTGGCATCATTATACAACAATTGTATAAGAGGAATGTCTATTCATTCTCATTTTATTTTTGCCACAAATATAAGTGTCTAGCTTATACAAGGCACCATTGTAACTTTGTCATACAATAGGAATATCATCTTCATGTGACACCATTGTTCTCACTTAACAATAGGAGTGTCCTTTTCACCATAAGAATAAACTTTTTTACACTTAGGCCAAAAAATAAATTTTATCTCAATTCTCAAGATAATTCACATAGTTGAATCTTATCATCAATTATTTTATGAGTCCCAAAAAAAAAATTTCAAATTTTTTTTTTCCCTCAATTTCAATAACCCCACTATTTGACAAAATTCAAATGAAAAACGTGGCACATAAAATTCTCAAGTATTTAAAGGCACATGAACTCTTCTCAATGTAAGGTTCTTCAAAATAGAAATACCATAATTTATGGGGTTCATAAAAATTCATGATATTTTTTTTCTAAATACTCATAAATCCCATCAAATTTTTTTCTTGTATGAAACATGAGCATTTTCAATTATTCCAAATTGCACATGGAATTCAAGACATAGCTGTAGAAACTAGAAACGTATAACTATTATACGTGTAATGTCGACACATTTGTCAATAAGAGTCAGTAAGGAAAACGGTTTTTACAGCCGGAATCATAATGCAGTAATTGATTAATAGTTTTTAAGATTCCATTAATCTTATGTTTATATTCAACCAAATACTAGGCATTAAAGAAAGGGGAAAAACTTAGATACAGTACCTTAAGTGCAGTTCCTTAGGTACCATTCTTAAATTTTAGACATCTGTCTATTTTAAATATCTCTATAAACGGCATTAAAAATTCTCTCCATTTGTTTACTTTTTTTATTTTTCTTCCTATCTCACAAAAACTGAAAAACACCCAATAACCAGATTTCTTTGGACTTCTCACACCCAATCTAAAGAAAAACTTCTTCAGCAAAATCCATAATCCATAAATTGTTTTCGAAATTATGAAACATGTTGACTTCAATTTTCATTTAAAATAGATTTATTGGTTGGAGAGATGAACTTTGCTGTACAAAAACTTCCAAAACCTTGAACACCTGATTCTCTCTTTGGACTGACAATTTCAACACTAGAAGCTCCCATTGATGCCAAAAGTGAAACTATCACAAATATTGCGTTACCACCTCTCATGGATGTCTTTCACTATTATATTTGCTGATTGAGATTGCTGTAAGAATTGAAGGAATTGCCGATGAAGTCAACAAGCTGGAGGTCTGGCAGATTTCTCTTGCAATGGACCAGATTTGAAGGATTATGAAGGGATTGTCGGTCAAATTCCTTATTCATTTTGAGATGTGGAGAGATCTGAAGCCATTGGGTTTTGAGAGAGAGAGAGAAAGAGAACTGAAGGAAGCCAAAGACGGAGAAAAAGGGGAAAAATTTTTCTTTAACGCCGTTTAGAGAGATATTTAAAATGGACAGATGTCTAAAATTTAAGAAAGGTACCTAAGGAACTGCACCTAAGGTACTGTAACTAAGTTTTTCCCTTAAGGAAAATTCCAAATTTAGCCAACACTACGAATTGAAATTGGTAAGAAACTACTGACATTAAAACAAAAGTTTTAATGGGAAATTCAGACATTACAAAAGGTTTAAAATTTTCCATTAAACCACATAGCAAGCTGTAATGGAAATTGCAAGCTTAACAATTACTTCCCATATTTCTTTAACACCAGATTAGGAATTTCACAAATGCATATTCATTGTATTTCCAAATCTCACGTAGATGTTAAATTATATACCACCTCTTTTTTTTTCTTTTTTCTTTTTTTTTCAAACATATAAATATATCAAAATTTGTTGCACGAATTCATTTCTAATATTTATAGTAGTTTGGGTAAATTGCAAAGTACACCCCTAACGTTTGGGGATGATTGAATTTTACACCCTAACGTTTGGTTCCGTTAGCAAATCACCCCCCAGTTAGTTTTTGCTGTTAATTGCCATGTCATCTTGTTGATGTGTTTTTTTTTTTTGTGCCAAATAAGCCCCAAAACGACATAGTTTTGCCAATGAAGTGATGAGCTGGCACATGCAAAACGGTGCCATTTGCCCAAAGAAAAAAAAATCTGCAACTTCACCGATTCACCGATTCCCTACCAAATAGAAAATCTCAAAATCCTAAAGCACACTCAGAGTTCCAATCCTTTAAAAAATTCGTCCCAATTAACTGTATCAAAGTGCCTTTGGTGTTGCTTGTGATTGTCTTTGTTTGTTGATTCTCAATGTCTCCATTGTTGTTGTTGCTCTACAGTTGCTTGTTTGTTCTGGAGTTTTGGTTAAGTGAAAAAGGTTGGATTTTTCTGGGTTTTCTTTTTGTGAGGCTTGGGGTAGGTGAAAAAAGAGTATTTTTTTCGGCCGAAATGCTTGTTCCGAACCGGAATAAGGAGGTGGCCTTTTTTACTACTCCTATGCACTTGATCTTGTCAATGGAGGAGAAGAGTTGCTTAAATCTTGGCTTGCAAAGAGAAGATGTGCATGATATGGCGAAGAGTTGTTTGAGAGTGAGAGTGTACTATAGTGTGAATTTTATTGTGAACAATAAAAGAAGATGATGAAACATGAAAGTAAGGTCAGAAAGAGAAGGAACATTGAGAAGTGGGAAAGTAAAATTAAAACTAAAAAAATGTAGAGGAGAGTCCAAGAGTCACGTGGGAAGGAGTTTGTGGGCCTTATTTTCCGTTTGGTGGGGAATCGGTGAAGACGTGAAGTTGCATTTTTTTTTCTCTTTGGGCTAACGGCACCGTTTTGCGTGTGCCAAGTCATCACTTCATTACCATTGAAACTGTGTCATTTTGGGGCTTATTTGGCAACAAAAAAAAAAAAAAAAAAAAAACACATCAGCAAGATGACATGGCAGTTAACAGCAAAAACTAACTGGGGGGTGATTTGCTAACAGAACCAAACGTTAGGGTGTAAAATCACAGTTCCGAAACGTTGGAGTGTAAAATCCAATCACCCCCAAACGTTAGGGGTGTACTTTGCAATTTACCCTAGTAGTTTATATAAATCAAGTCAGTTTTGCTCAAATGACTTTAACTACTACCAATAAAAAAATTCAATACGTATCGACACACATAGCATGAAATTATAAACTGTGCACACAAAATTTTATTCTTATATGGTAGCAATATATCGAATAAAGTAAGAGATACTTTACCGCAAACTCATAATTTCTTGCCTCTTAGATTGCCTTTCATTTGAGGGCTTGTTGAGATTTCCACCATTGAACTCTAAGGTTTCAAAATTAAATCTCCACGAAATTGTTATTACATTGAATCATCTCAAATTGTTGTTCCTTAGAATAATAATTGACAAATAAATTGAATTTAATTCATATAAATGATTAAAAGTCACATAATTAGATTTTCCATAAAATTAGAGTACAATAGAGTGATATTACCTCGATGATGCTTCAAAGTCGTTTCATAACATTCGAAGAAAATTACTGTTAATTTATATGTTTTTAGATGGTGGGATTAAGACGTGAACCAAGTCACTGTCTTGAGACGATACATGTGTCTATGAGGTTTTCAATGTAGTAGACTAAAACATTGTGCATGTTGCCATAGTGATACAACAACTTAGTCACTTTCGCTGATTATCCTTACAAGCCTACACCACTTGTAGGATACGAAGCTCTCAATATGGTACATTCTTTTTACCTAGAAATAATGTAGTAGGGATATATATCTTTTCAAGCGAAGAAAACAGACAAATAAAATATATCATAGTTTTCTATTTCATGAAAATATATTAGGATCAAAAGTTGCTTTTCTCTCTCTCCAACATGGCCGTACATATAGCGTTGTATATATAGAAAATATATGTGCCATAAGTCATTACAAACCATGTTTAATGGCATTAACATTTGAAATACATTTTTCCTTTTGTTATTTGACTAAACGTATATGGCAGATGGACATGAAATGATATGACAACTGTTTGGAATTATAACCCATTAAAACATTGAGCTATATATAAACGGAAACATCATAACTTGCTTTTAATGGTCAAAAACATTTTTATTAGGAAACGTATTTGGTAAGGAAGTATTGCCATATACATTCAGCCATTAAACTTCCATTTAATCGCTAATATTTATAGTCATCAATGGAACAATTATTATAAAATAACGTTTAATAAAATTTAATACTATTATAAAAAATAATGCAACAAATGATGTATGCAATGATGCTACTTGTCATTTTGTCAAAGAACAAGGCTTTCTTATACACTCTTAGTCTAAATAGAGTTTGTTCCTCTAAGCATAAATAATATTGTAACTTCTCATATACCAACATGTTAATAAAGTTCATGATGTCTATTTCTAATTTTTTTTTTCTTTTAAAAGAAAGAAAGACCCTTACCAATAAAAACAAGGAAAACAAATAGGAATAAATGGAAAAAGGAAAGCTTGGCCATCTGATGTAGCATAGGAGGGTAGAAGCAAAATATGTAACACACAATAACTATAACTGTTCCTCAAAAACTAATTTCTACAATAACTGTAGACTAATAGGCAAAAGAATATGACAAAACCTCTCAATAGAAACTAACTTGATAAAAACTTAATGATCATCATCTCCTCCTAAAGAGATTTTCACCTACTCCTTTCCCAAATAGGCATAACAAAGACTTAGTTCTACAAGAAATAGGAAAACAAAAAATCAATTCATCTAGGATAAGGTAAAGAATATATTTTATCTATTTAATCTTATCTAATTTTACATCTAATATTTTTTTAGAGACATTTACTATATCTAATCTAATTAAATGTATTATAATTGTTGAGTAATGCTATGACATTCTTTTTGTTGTGTCCTTAGCATTACTCAAAACAATTTGAAAAAAAAAAGCCCAAAAGTCTTTTGTTTTTAAATAAATAAATTTAAAAAATTATTGGCACAATTTTAAAATTATACGTATATAGCAAGAAAATTATATGACACTGTACTCAGATTTTGAGTTGTTTATCATAGAAATATCTTTCAGAATTTATTTTTGTAATTTGCTTCCCATAATTAAATGCAATACAATAAGGAAAGAAATAAAAAATTACAATAATAAACACACCTAATTTTTTCCCATAAATGTCTAATTATATCTAATCTAATTAAATTATCACAGTTTGGAAAGAAGTTCAAATGTCTTTTCTTTTTTAGTATTGCTACGAACATAACAAAAACTAAAATAATTTCATAACTTTCTTAAATTACATTGCCAACTCATGCAAGGGCTCACCACGATGTCAAAATTTTTAAGGGGAAATTACACTTTGCCTTCCTGTGATTTGCTCTAAAGAAACTTTGCTTATCTGCGGTTTAAAAATTAACACATTACCCACCTAAGGTTACTTCCGCTCGTCTCCCGTTACCCACCTTCATTAAAAACAAAGGTAAATTTTTATTTCTCTCCTCTCAAAACATTAAAAAAAAAACTAAAAACTAAAAAATCAAAGGAAAAGAAGATTTAAAAGATGGTTTTGTAAAAATTAAAACATAACTTTTACATCTTCTTTTCGTGTGTTAAGTTTTAAATTTTTTATTTTAATAAATTAAAAATTGAAATTGTTTGTCGGAAAGGCATAAAGCTTTTGATAAACTGAAATTATATACGCCTCTGAAATTATGTAAGTACTTGTACTTTCATCAGTTTCAATCCTAATTAAAGCCAACAAACTCGGGGGACCCATCTTCATTTCCACAGGACCAAATCAGGATCGGGATCTGGGTTAGTGCCATAGAGGTGTCTCTCGATGTTTTCACTTTTCATTGACAATGAACTCGTAGACAAGGAACCCCTCTTCAAAACAATATCTGATTAGATGGACAAGGTTAGGGTGGCGTAGCTGGCAAAGCAGCAGCTTCTCAGTCCTTACCTCTTCAATTGACTTGATGATATTCACATGCTTATGGTTGTGCCCATCATATACTTAATCGGACCTATGCATAACTGACTTAATTAACAACTTGGCTAAGTAAAATGAATTGAAGTTAAATTTTTTTTTTCTAATAATTGGTATTAGTGCAGGCACACACACTCTGATTATGATTAATCTCTGTTGTGTGATCATTTCCCTGGATATCTATGGATTGTGGACACTCTCTTGTTGTTCCATCTACCACATTTTGAGGACATATATCAACTATGCTTATTGGATGGTATGTATGAGAGCTTTCTAAAGTCTAGGAATGAGTAATAAATTGGGATTCAACAATTTTAGAGGTAAGGGGAACAATTTTCCAATCATATGTAATCCATATTTATGTCCATTTCGGATTTAAAATATTAATTAAATAAGCTACAATTTCATTCAGACAATCCTTTTGTGTGAGATCATATATATAGTAACGCACAATCTATTTGGTAACGTTGTTTTAGTAACATTGTTTGTATTTTTTGGAAATATTTGTAAGTAAAAAAGTGTAGATATACCTATAATGTTGTTTAAAAACTGAAAACATGTGTTTAAACGCATGTACCAAAAGGCCTTATGTTATTGGGTAATGTTAAAGAAAAAAGACTGTATAAATCAATTTTGAAGTACAAACTATCAAATAAAGTAGGACTTGCTTGTCAGGAGATGCATTGTGGGGTTTTGCTGAACTATGTGTATAATAAAGATACAACAATAGAATAGATATTCATTATGCTGAAGTTTTTTTTTTAAAAAAATTTCTTTTAAAGGAATGTTGATATTGAAGGGTCTTCAATATGACCTTGAATTAGTATCACACCAGGTTAATGGCCCTATTCACAATCTTTAGTGTCCCACATCGGAACATTATATAAGATTCTTATACTTTATATAAAGTAGGCAAAGCCTCCCACAGTGGCCAAGGTCTCCAGAATCACAAACAACCAAACTCTCAGACTCTGCTGAGCCTGACCAGTTTTGTTTCAAGCTCAATTTTAGAATTTTTAACCATTTGGGGCTCTTACACAATCTGGCCAATTACTCAATTTTTTTTTTCTGTTTTTTTTTTTGGGTACTTCAAGTAAAACAAAATCCGCCATTTCTTTTTCTTCTAATTTGAAAAAGGTGACATGGATTATACAATGATCAAGTTCTGCAACCTTAGCTAAGGTGGGGAATTTTGCTAGGCTTTGTTCATGCAATCCATTGATTTTACTTGAGGTAGTTTTGTCAGATATTTGGTTATTTCATTGGCAATGGTGTAGCACTTCACCTAAGGGATTTTCTTCTTCTTTTTTTCAAAGTGAGCTTTCTGTAATCTCATAGCTAATAATAATGAATAAATTAAAAAGAGTGTTGGTTCAATTGAGATCGGCCCAGAAGGCCATGTTTGGGTGTGAGTGGCACTAGCTTGCTTTCCTTCCACTGCCAGGAGGGAGAGGTAGTTGCTGCTCTGTGAATCCAGCCTCACGTTGTACCCTCTTCTCTAGGAGCCACGTGACCTAGAGCTTTCGCTTAAGTCCCAAGGCTCAACTCCTGGCTTGGAATGGGCGAGCCAGTGAAGATTCCACAGTCACACACCCAGCCAACTAGAACCAAATCAACGTTCCATCACTTTTATGCCCCCACTTGAGTTATAGGTTCACGTTACTGAACCCGGTGAGCTAAAACACATTGTCGAATGCTTATGAAGTGTCGAAGTTTTTGTGTTTTGAGCAATGTGGGATTATTGTGGACCTTTGAGACATGTTTATTTTATTTCCTTTTTTGTCTCAAAACTCAATAATTTCCATTCGCATTCTCTAAAGCCCCAAGTTGGTTCATTTACAGCTTTGGTTTGACCATTTTTAACCTTGTTTTGTGAATTGATTTTGATACAATCGGACAAATAACATGTCAGGCGAGGTTTCGTGATTAAATTGGTATTTAACCATTCGAAACGTAGGAGGAACTGTCAATCCCCGAACTCAACAAGAAAGATAAGCATGTGACAACAACTGCACGCTTATAAAGTAAGCACCCTACAAGTGTGCAAAGCCTTCTTAGCAACTAAATTTTATCCTAAAAAATTATATTAAATAAATTCAAATTATCTCAACAATTTCTTTATGAATAGATCTCTAATAATTTGAAAGAAACAAAATTCAAACCTCATGTACATAATGCCAATTGGCCAAAAAATATAAAACTATTACAAGACAATCTAATCCCAAAATCACTAAGCTTCTTTCATGCTCATAGCACAATAACAAAACTCTCAAAACTTGCTATTTTTCACAATCTGAAACTGGAGGGGAAAAAGGGGGGGTGAATTGACAACTCAATAAGTAACCACAGTCCTAATAAGTTCTATCAAGCAAATAGATTGAATATTTTAATCTTACAAATATATCATATATGGATTAATAAATAATTAGTTTTCCATATATCAAAGCTATAATTTATAGTAGGTTCCAAAAACACAAAAGCAGTTTCAAGGTCTTAAAACAGTTCAAATATTCAAACATAATACATATTCTTAACAATCTTTATAACTATGGTCACGTTATATCTTCGCGATTGGGTATCAGATTCAAATGAAACTAGTTCCGTGCTAATGTATATCCCCCATTAACTGGGTCTAAAAACATGATAGGCTCGTGATGCCCCAAATAGAACTAGTTTTAATACCAATGAATAACCCCCATTGGCTGGGTATTAGAGTACCAATGAAAACCCCTATTGACTGGGTATCAGAGTTAAAACATAAGCAAAGTGTCAAAAATCATATATATCAAATCACAGTTTAATATATATATATATATATATATATATATATATATATATATATATATATCATTCAAATACATATTTATAAAATAATATATTCAGTAATCAAATACATTTGTGATAATTCTTTATTATTTACTTTAAATCAATGTAGCTAAAACAATTAAATAAAATTGTAACAATTATACAAAAAATTTAGTAGTCAAAATACAGTAGTATAAACAAAATAAAATCAATTAGAATAAGGCTACTCACCTCCAAAAGCCATACCAAAAGGAACTTCTCCCTAAAACTTTTTCTAAGATTCTTAGATATCACCTAAAACAATTTTACAAGTACCATCTACTCAATAATCAAATAATTTAAGAAAAACTTATAACGGTACTCGGCCAGGAGAGAAACTACTAAAAAATATCCAGTAATTTTTCATTATTATCTCACCCACCAAAAATCCACATATTCATAATATATATTTCATTTACTTCTACCGCTAATAGTTCCCTAGGAATAAAGCCTAGATCCATCTTCTTTAAGTGTGCTCTTTTTCTTTTTCTTTTTTGTTTTCTTTTTTTAATTGTCAAAGACTTCAAGCCCACACCATGACTTTTCCTATTCACCAAATCCACAATTCGGTATAGCTTCTTAAGGCAGAAACTTGTGCAGAACCGGACTCACCATGCCTCACTTTTTGCAACTTCCATCTACACTTACACGCATGACACAACAATGGGCATAGGATAGAAAATCACAATACCAAAATAGAAAAATCTGCAGGTACCTAGCTTTCAAATTACTGAAAATGTAATCCTAAACCCTTCTTTGTTTACATCATAAAACTCATTAAATATTTAAATAGTTTCACTACTGGCCAAAAATACCAACATAAAAAACATACTCTAATTCCAAATAATGAGATTCTTAGGCTCTTACTTCAAGTGTGCAATCAATCTTTCTTTACTTGAGTATTTTGGGTAATTTCCTTTCTCAAAATATCTATCATTATACACTGATTTAATACGCTTATATATAACTAGGGTTTCAACCTTATTTTTTAAAAGCCCCTTAGTAATATTAATTATAAAATTGATCCCACAAAGAGATTTACTTAAATACCCCTTCTTGTTTAGTCCCTTTCTTTTTTCCAGGTATTACTGGAACAATTTTCTGACCTTGTGTAATCCATATGCCCATATTTCATATATTGGACTTCATGTTTGGGAGTGTATTATTGAAGATTAAATGGTCTAATTAAATAATGATTGTGTACAAGAATCACATTTTGAGCTTGCGTAGATCTCAAAATTTATCATCATCTGCCCCTAGCTACCAAAAATTCCAAGATCAAAACATAAATCATCGTATATGTTTCTCATGCTATAATATCCTTTCACCCAGTGTAAAGTGCTAAAACTTAATAGCAATACATTCTTCTTTCTTTTTCTCCCTGTTTTCATTGCATTGAGAAAATTTAAGGATAACTGCCTTGGCATTATTAATGAGTTGCATGAACCAAGCCCAGGAATGGCAAGACAAAACAGTGTGTATACTTAAGATCACATTCTACACTTCTATAGTGCAAAATACTTCGCGAGAAAGTCCAAGTTACCCTCTTGCAATCTATTCATCTAAACCAAGTAGTAGCTCAGAAGGTAAATTTCTTTTCATATTACAGTCGCAAGTTATACTTCACTTGATTGCACAGAGTGTAAATTTCATATATACCACGTTTGTCACTGCTCTTTGAAACCAGCTTCATAAGGTGCAACCTTCTCTAGAACCTCACATTCACTCGAGTTTAGGATGGAGTGCTATTCCTTCAAACTTTAAGGGAGAAAAGTGTAATTACTTATGAAATTAAAAAGAAACTTTTTTCACACTGTCTTTATTTTCTTTTTGATACAAATAAATGAACTAATAAATAGAAAAAAAATTCAAAGATAAATATTAGATAATACATCAATTCTTAAATTTTCACACACCAAAGGTTTACCAGCCTTGTCATTACCACACCAACCCAAATGAAAAACAAAACAAAACCAAGATACTTTGGTCCACCTCCAAAATTGCACATGCATGTCACATGAAGCTACATCTATGTACATTGGCCAAAAGCGGCCCAAGTGAGAGCTAGGCACGTGACAATGGCCACACACTTATAAAGTTTACACCCTACAAGTATGTAAGGCCCTCATAACAATTAAAGAGTTATCCTCAAAGAAAATTTCATCAAGTCCATAAATTTGAAATATCCTCAATAATGCAATTCTTGAAAGATCTTCAAATAATAATCTTCCAACATCAAAAAAAAAAAAAAAAAAAAAACTAAACCCTTTAAATTTTAAGGGTCCACACAAAATGGTAATCTTAAACATAAAAATTCAAATCTTGTTCCATTGATTTCCTAAACTTCACTCATGCACACATCCCAGTGGAAGCCCAAACATATGCTACTCTTCTTGATCAAAATCTAAAAGGAGAAAGAGGGGGGGTGGTGAGTGACAACTTAATAAGTAACCAAAATCCTATGAAGTTCTATCAAGTAATAGATCCATAAAGTAATAGATGTAATATGTGTTTTCAAAAGTTATAATATACTATGTGTTTTCAAATTAACTGAAGAAGTTTCACAGTCTTAAATTAATAGGTTGCACATAGATCACATACTTTACTCTTACAAGTATATCATAGATGGTTTAGAAAATAGTCAGTTTCTCATATATCTAGAAGCCATAACTTACAATACGTTCCAAAACTCATACGCAATGTTTGTGTCTCAAAATAGTTCCAATACTCAAACATTTCCATAATCATATATGTAGTTTAAGGACTCAAAATAATTTCAAATATTCAATGAAATTCAAATTTCTTAATAATCTTATGACTATGGTCACGCTATATCCCCGTGACTGGGCATCAGAGTACCAATGAATAACCCCCATTGGCTAGGTATCAGAGTACTAATGAATAACTCCCATTAGTTTGGGTAACAGAGTTCCAATGAATAACCCCCATTGGCTGGGTATCAGAGTACCAATGAATAACCCCCATTGGTTTGGGTATCAGAATACCAATGAATAACCCCCATTGGTTTGGGTATTAGAATCAATTCATAGTCAGACTGTCTATAATCATATATATGAAAACATTATTTCTAACAAAATATATCTTATTCAATTTCATATACATATAATCATATATTCAATATTTTCAATCCATTTGTGATATTTCTATATTTCTTACTTTAAATCAATATAGCTAAAAAAAAACAATAAGTAAAATAAATCTTATATTCAATGCTCATATATGTTTGTGAAAATTCTTTATTCTTTACTTTAAATCAGTAGGGCTAAAATCAATTAAACAAAGCACATCATATATTCAATAACCAGATATATTCGTGATAATTCTTTACTTGAAATTAGTGATACAATAGAAATAAAATTTTTACAATTATAAACAAATTTTCAGTAGTTAAAAATACATTAATATAAGTAAAATAAATCACAATTAGGATAAAGTTATTTACCTCCAAAAGCTATTCCAAAAGAAACTTTTCCTTAACAATTCTTCTAAAATCCTTAAATATCACCTAAAACAATTTCCAAAATATTTTTACTCAATTATCAAATAATTTAAGAAGAATTTAAAATGGCACTCACGCCAGATAGAGAGACTACTAAAAATATCTCAAAACTATGCACTATTATCTCACACCAAAATTCCTCTTATTCATAATATTTTTTTTTCTTTATATATATATATATATATATATATATATATTTCTTCTGCCACAACTAAAGTGCCAAAGATAAGATCATAACTCCTATTACTATATAAGCACGTGGGCCATCTCCAATTTCATGCGTTCCTTTGTTTGTTTTTCTCTCTTCTTTTTTTTTTTTTTTTTTAACTGGTCAGACCTTATTGACTTTTCTATTCACTCCTACCAAGATCAATAAACAAATAATAATAAGAAGAAAGAAAGAAGTTGAGCTCTGCTCACTTTGGTTCTGCCATATACCCTAAGAAGTCCACATCAGGTACTATTTATCAAAGAAAACCGTGCAAAACTTGACCATTAAGCCCAAAAATTTATCGCCTTTATCTCGCATAACGCAACAAAATTATGGAAAAAGATTAAATCTTAGAACCTAGAAAAATCTGAAGATACATCGTCTAGTTTACCAAAAATAAAAAATAAAACTAAACTTTTCTTCGTATGCATCATTCAAACTCTTGAATATTTGAATAGTTTCACTATTGGCCAAAATACCAACATAAAAAAAATACTTTTAACTCTAAATAAAACTTAGATTTGACAAGAAGAAATTTTTAAGCTTTTACCTCAATTGTGCAGTCAAATCTTCTCTACTTGAGTATTTTGGCTAGTCTCCTCCCTCAAAACATCTGTCAGTATACGCTGACTTAAATTAGACTATATAAACTAGGGTTTCAACCTTATTTTCTAAAAACCCCTTAGTAATTTTAATTATAACAATTGACCCCATAATCAAATTTACTTAAATGCCCCTCCTTTTAATTTTTTTTTTCCTTTTCGGGTATTACATAAATTAAAAAAATCTTTATAATACATCAATTCTTTAAACAAATCCTTTTTTTTTTTTTTTTATCCCAACGTTCCGCCACTTTAATGCCCCATACATAGGTTACAAGTTTGCTTTACTAAACCCGGCAAGCTAGCACTGGTAGTAGAAAGCTTATGAAATCTTGAAGTTTCCAGTGATGTGGGATTGTAGTCGTACCTTCGAGATTTGTATTTTGTTTCCTTTAATTTCCTGTCAAGTAATATGAATCAAATTTAACAATTTAAGAGGTTGGGGAAACAGTTTTCAAACCTTTTGTAATCCATGTCCATTTCGGATTTAAAATATCAAATAAAAGTGATAAATCAATGATCGATGTAGTGTAACAAGTAAATATCACAAGCAGGGACGGAGCTAGGACTCCGAGTTAGGGGGAGCTGAAGTATAAAAAAAAAAAAATATTATGAAACTCCAATTTTTTTTGTTTGTTTGAATATTATGAAACTCCAATTAGTATTGATAATTTAAGGCAGCCAATTTGATTAAAAAAATAAAATATTTATGTACCAGTTAATACCAGTATGTCATTTTGGAATTACCATTACTTTATGATGATGCCTAAAAGATCAACAGTAAGCTGCTAGTACTCTCCCGGTTTGAAGCAACACCTGCGAAGAAAAAAAAAAGTAGGTGATCGACAGAGAGCACCGGTGTGGTGCCGGCCAAAGACCCTCCGACGATCAAGTTAGAATCTTTCAAACAACCCTAGAGTGCCAGAGTTGAGGTAATTGTGCGTACCTTTGGGTCATGAGGGTCTTGGGGTATATATAGTGGTGTGTGGCCGAAATTTGCGCCCAGGTGAAGATGTACTTTCCTTTTTAAAAGAGTAATTCGCGGATCTTTGCCTATTGTATTGAGCCCTTTCCTTATAGGAATCTCCTCGACTAAGTCGAACGCGTAGCGCAAGGACTTTCCTTATATTCACATAAGCAGAGGTCCAGATAGGCTAAAAATGAAAGTTGGATTATTCCTTCAGCCTTCACCTGCCAAGGTCGTCAGCCCACGCGTAACTCCTATCGTCGTCAGCTTACGTACGCCAACGTGGTCCGTCAGCCAAGGACATCAGCCAGACCTTACAGTCAAGGTCGTCACCCCTGACTCGTCCACGTGATCCGTCACCCTAACGTTGCTGCGTAAGGGGCATGGCTATGAATGCTAAAGAGGTGTTAATGACAGCAGTTGACGGACAGCGTGTTGTCGTCAGCTTCTTGACGTGCATTCAATATGTAAGTGAACTTCCGTCACCTTCTTCATGTGTCGTCACCTTGTAATAACGTCACTATCAGCTGCCCCCCCACTCCATTATCCCGTCAGCCATGGGCGACGGGTCATGGAGTTGGTGTCACTGGGGAAATGGTGTTTGCATGGTGGTTTGTGCCATGTTCATTAAATGGTGGGACACATGTCACAAGCAGATTGGCTCCGCGTCTGGACGAGTGTGTCGCTTCGTCTTTCGCGCCTCCTCTCTCCTATATATATCTCACTATTTACCTTTTTTCCACTTTTTTCGCCTTGTTCATCTTGAGAGAAAAAATTCGTCACTGCCAGTTTTACCATACCGTCGATCGTGCAACCGTCACCTTCTTGAGACCGTCCTCCTACACGTAAGTTTTCTTTACTTTACCTTTTTACCTTTTCTAGTGACGCCCTTTAGTGAAGTCGTCTGCCTAGGATCTTAGAAAAACCCGTCATTTGTAGGTCATTTGTAGGTAGTCAGATGTCTAGGGAGACGCCGAGTGATCCATCGTCAATCCGCGACGGAGCGGGTTACGACGAAGTTTTTCCATCAGGTCGTGAGCCCGCGGAGGGCCTATCCTGGTCGTCAGAAAGAGACTCGTCAACTCCTTCTGACGGTGAAGTAGAGAGTTCTAGAGGAAGTGAGGTGTACGGTGATGAAGAAGGGGTAGCCGACGAAGCCCAAGGGGTTCGTGGAAGGGAAAGTTGCAGTGACGGGGGTGAGAGTGACGGTGACGAGGAAGCCTCAGTGAGCACCTCGGGATCCTCTGGTGATGACCGTCCCTTCATCTTACCCTCCGAGTGGTCCGTCAACAATTTTCTCCCGACGATGTCGGAGAATGTTTTCAAAACATTGCAGTCCCGTTACCAAATACCCGACGACATTCCCATCCGTCTGCCTGAGGAGGGTGAGAGGTGCTACTCAGGACGAACCGCGGACGTCGGCATGTATGATGCCATGTTCGCGGCGGGACTGAGATCGAGATTGCCGCTGACGGCATTACACCGTCAGCTGGCTAACTTTCTAGGGATTTCTGTCAGCCAGATTGCCCCCAATGCTTGGCGAACCTTCATTGGTGCCGAGGTCTTGTGGGGTAGTCTAAGTGGTGGGAACCGTCAGCTGACCTTGGACGAGTTCTTTTGGTGTTATCGTCCTCAGCACATTTCCTCGTCCAAAGGAGTGTACCATTTTGCAGTGAGGGATAAGGAGTTGAAGTTAGTGTCAGATATGCCCGACTCCAATAGGAAGTGGAAGGGCAGATACTTCTTTGTAGAAGGGACAAATTGGGTATGTCGTCAAGAGGAGTGGGAATCAATGCCCAATGGTTTTGATAACACATGGGCTTACGTTAGAGATTCAGGTTAATCCCGTCGACTCTTCTTGCCTCGTCTACTCTTTTGCTATCCTAACCCGTCACTTTTCATTGCAGCTAATAACCGTCCACGTATTACCGAGGAGCAGGAGGATTTCATTCGTCGAGTGACGGCCATTCCATTGGACGAGAGGAAGTGTCGGGATCTAATCACGTTAGATACTCTTCACTTGTATTGTGGAGGTCCTGAACCGACGGAGGAAGCTTGCAAATTGAACGCTTATTCACGTCGTCGTAAGTGCCTTTTACCTTCTTGCATTTATCCTGACGTTGTCTCTTTCTAACCCTTATTCTTCGCAGAAATGGAGTCAGCTAAGCAACGGATTCAAGCTGCTGCTGCGGCCAAGAAGAGACAGCAGGAGAAGGTTGGGGACGAGTCAACCCCACCGTCAGCCCACAGGCCCGTTAGGAAGGTCGTGGCCAAGAGGAAGCCTGACGGCAGAGAAGACCGTCAGGGGAAGAAAGCTGCCCCAACCCCTGGGGACAAGTCTTCACGAAGGCCGTCGCCTCCCAGGCCCGTTCATGGGGCAGGTAAGGGGCCTATGACCTCGTCAGGCCCTGTCTCCCAGGGTTCTGCTCGTCGCCTTCTGACCCACAAAGATTACGCTGTAGAGGTGACGGAGTCCATTTTGAAGGACGAGGAAATGGACCTTTGTGCCGAGCAGACCATTGACGAGATAAAGGCGTCAGGCCTTTTTGACCTTACCAGGGTGAGTCTCGCTTTCTATTTTGATGCCCGTCCAACTTTTTATGCCCTGACGTTGTCCTGCCCCTTTTTTTTTTTTCAGGCTATGGTTCGCATGAAGGCACTGTCAAGCAGGTGCTCTGCCAAGGAAGGGGTGATCACCCGTCTGAACGAGCGCGTCAAGTACCTAGCTGACGGTCAGGCGCAGTTCAAGGAGGCGAACAAAATCTTGGGCACGGAGCTGAGGGACTATAAGGAAAAGCTGACGGAGGAGACCCGCAGACGGGAGATGGAAACGGAGGCCAAGGTGACGGCGGAGAAGGAGTTGAGATCCATCCTAGTCCAGGTGGAGACGGCTAGGAACGACGCTGTGACGGAGTTCAAAGATTCGTCGGCCTTTATAGACGCTTGCGCTGCCTACTACGGTGATGGGTTTGAGGACTGCTTGAAGCAAGTAAAATCCGTCTATCCGGACTTGGATCTGTCAAGGATTTCAATGGATGAGTCCATCCCGTCAACCCCTGCAGGCGACGTCGTCCATGAAGATGCTGACGACAATAATCAGAGAGACAACAGCGTCGTCCTTGCCCAGCCAGCTGCGGACCACTCCGTCACCCTGACTCCAAATCCTCACAATGGCGACCCAAATGCCGTCAGCCCTTCTCTCTCTTGTGCCCAGCCTTTCAATGTTGAAGATGATGGACAACACTGACGCCCTCTCATGAGATAGAAGCTTTTTTTTTTTTTTTTTTTTTTTTTAAGAACTGTAGACGAAATTGTAGTACTTGGCGCCCATTTTTCTGGGCTTTTGTAAAGACATTGCCTATTTTAATTTTAATGCCATTTTATGTTTCAAGCATGTGTGTTTTTTTTATTAAGTCAAAATTGTCCGTGATGAACTCGTCAGCTTAAGGGTGACGGTATTTTTCTTCAATCCAATTTTTTGAATTGATGACGGCGTCAGCTTCTTTTTCATAAAAACAGGGTCGTTTTTATCATTCCGTCACTTACATGGGGAGTTTCCTAACGGCGTCAGCTAACTTTGAACATAACACCGTTATTATGAACTTAACGCCGTCACTTTGAACATAACGCCGTCATTTTGAACATGATACCGTCACCTTGTTGCATCATGGCAAGGTGACGAGCTCAAGAGGGAACACGTCAGCATTTTATTGCCCTTGTACATCTTATGCGCTTGGTGGTAAGGCCTTATAGCAATGAGGTCGTCCACCCTGTTGTCTTTAGATTGGGATCGTCCACTTTGTGGATTTTAGGTGTAAGATTGTCCACTTTGTGGACTTATTTACGACGCCGTCCACTTTGTGGACTTAGATGTAGATCGTCCACCTTGTGGACTTAGAGGCAGACCGTCCACTCTCTTTTTTGCTTGCTCCCAATACCTCTTCATTCTTTCACCCTTGCACTCGTACTCGCCATTTACCTGGCTTGTGACGACTTGGGAGTCGCAATGAACAACCACATTCGTGGCCCCTACAACTTGAGCAAGGTCTAGACCTGCTATCAGGGCTTCATACTCAGCTTCATTGTTAGTTGTAGGAAAGTCGAGGCGAATCATGCATTTTAGCTCGTCGCCTTCCGGAGAGTTAAGCACGACCCCTACCCCGCCAGCCTTCTTGTTGGATGATCCGTCAGTGAAAATGCCCCATTGGGGAGTCTTTTCCTCTTCGCCTTCCGCATTGGTGAACTCAGCAATGAAGTCAGCCACCGCTTGTCCCTTGATGGCGACGCGGGGGAGATATTGTATATCAAATTCACTTAGCTCTACGGACCACAGCGCCATCCGTCCGGCAGCCGCGGGGCTGCCCATTGCCCGCCGCAAAGGCTTGTCAGTTAGGACGACTATTGTATGGGCTTGAAAATATGGCTTGAGCTTACGAGCCGCTGTGACCAAAGCGAAGGCAAGTTTCTCCATGGGGGGATATCTCTCTTCTGCGCCGTGCAATGCCTTGCTCGCATAGTACACGGGTCGCTAGACCTTATCGTCTTCTCTAATTAGGGCCGCACTGACGGCTGCTGGGGAAACGGCCAGATAGAGGAACAGTTCTTCTCCTGGTTGCGAGGGGCTTAGCAATGGTGGGGACGAGAGGTAGGCCTTTAAATCTTCGAATGCTTGTTGACACTCGGCAGTCCATTCAAAGGACTTTTTCAATGTTCGGAAAAAGGGTAGACATCTGTCTGCAGCCTTCGACACAAACCTGCTGAGCGCGGCGACCCTACGATTGAGGCTTTGTACTTCCTTGATATTTTTAGGAGGGGCCATCCCCATAATGGCCTGAATCTTGTCCGGGTTGGCCTCGATCCCTCTTTGGGATACCATGTATCCCAAGAACTTTCCTGCCGTCACTCCAAAGGCACACTTGCTTGGGTTGAGCTTCATGTTGTAGGAGCGAAGAGTATCGAATGTTTCCTTGAGATCTTCCAGATGAGCTTCTTCTTCTTGGCTTTTGACTAGCATGTCGTCGACATACACCTGGACGTTCCTTCCAATCTGCCGCGCAAACATCTTGTTCATGAGCCTCTGATAGGTAGCGCCAGCGTTTTTCAGGCCAAAGGGCATGACCTTGTAGCAAAAAAGGCCTTGGCTTGTTACGAACGAAGTCTTCTCTTGATCAGCCTCATCCATTCGGATCTGGTTATACCCGAAGAACGCATCCATGAAGCTTAGCAACTGATGCTTGGCCGTAGAATCCACCAGGACGTCGACCCGCGGGAGGGGGTAGCTATCTTTGGGGCATGCTTTGTTCAAGTCTGTGAAGTCAACGCACATCCTCCATTTCCCGTTGTTCTTTTTGACCATTACGACGTTCGCCAACCAATCGGGGTAATACACTTCCCTGATAAATCCGGCTTCTTGCAGTTTGCGGACTTCTTCCGCTATTGCTTGGTCTCTTTCTTGGGCAAAGGTTCTTTTCTTCTGTCGGACGGGCGGAAAAGATGGCGATACGTTCAACCTGTGCACCATGACCGACGGGTCGATTCCCGGCATGTCTTCGTGGCTCCATGCAAACACATCTTTGTTTTCTTTCAAGAAAGTTGCGAGCTTCTGGCGTACCGCCGGGTCGGCCAGGGTTCCGACCTTTGTTGTTCGCTCCGGGTAGGCTTCGTCGAGATGTACGTCTTCGAGCCTCTCGACGGGCTCTGTCGCCACCCGACGTTCTTCTATGTTCATGGCTTGAATGTGATTGTCCATCTCCATCATGGCCACGTAACATTCCCGTGCGGATTCCTGATCTCCTCTCAATTCTCCAATTCCATGATCAGTAGGGAATTTTATCATCAAATGGTATGTCGAGGTTACGGCTTTCCATGAGTTAAGGGTTGGACGTCCTATGATGGCATTGTAGGCCGACGAGCAATCGACTACCAGGAATGTTATGTTCCGGGTGACCTGCTGTGGGTAGTCTCCAACGGTTACCGCTAAAGTGACAGTGCCAAGTGGATGTACTCTCGCCCCTCCAAAGCCAATGAGTGGGGCATTAACCGGAATTAGTCGCTCCCTTTCAATTCGCATCTGTTGAAAAGCAGGATAGTAAAGGATGTCTGCTGAACTACCGTTGTCTACGAGAACTCGGTGTATGTTGTAGTCTCCTGCCCGTATGGTGACGACCAAAGCGTCGTCGTGGGGATGGTGAAGGCGCTGGGCGTCTACTTCCGAGAATTCAATGGGGGGATTTCCAATCCGTGACCTTCCAAGCGCAGGACTTGCCGACTGGACGTTCTGGATCGTTCTGATGTATGCCTTTCGGGCTTTCTTGGAAGATCCGGCCCTCGCGGTGCCTCCTACAATCATCCTTATGTCTCTTATTGGTTGCCTGGGGAGATCATTATCTTGCCGAGGGGCTTGATTTTGTGGCGGGTTCGCCCTCTCTTTGGTGACGAACCTTTGTAACCTCCCTCGCCTAATGAGGGCTTCTATTTGCTGTTTCAGGTCGTAGCAATCGGCGGTGTCATGGCCGTGGTCTTGATGAAATCGGTAGTATTTATCCCTTGGTCTCCTGTTGGGATCTCCCTTCAGTTTTCCAGGGAAGGCCAAGTTTTCCTCGTCTTTAATCTGCATCAATACCTGGTCGATGGGCGTATTCAGGGGAGTGAAGTTCGTGTACCTTCCTGTAGGCGGCTTAGGTCGTCGATCATCTCGTCCCTCTCTGGTTCTCCCCCTCTTTTGTCCATTATCGAGTCTCGTATCTTCCTGTCTCTCCCTTTTTCTGGGTTTGTAGTCGTCCCTGGCCAGCAAGGCATCCTCCGCGTTCATATACTTCGTCGCCCTGTAGTATACGTCGGACATAGTCTTTGGGTCGTTCTTGCATAGAGAGAACAAGAACTTACCCTCTTGTAACCCGTTCATGAACGCTGCCACAAGTGTCTTGTCGTCTGCCTCGTCTATCGAGAGGGATTCCTTGTTAAAGCGGGCTATATAAGACCTTAATGTCTCACCTTCTCGTTGTTTAATTCCCAGTATACATGCAATAGACCTCTTGCGTCGGTGACTTCCAATGAAGTGCGATACAAACTGTGCACCTAATTCCTTAAAAGTACCGATGGAATTAGGCGTCAACCTGCTGTACCAATCCCTCGCAGGCCCTTTCAAGGTGGTGAGGAAAGCCCTGCACATGATTTCGTTCGGTACACCCTGAAGATGCATTAGTGTTCTGAAAGACTCCAGGTGGTCCAGCGGGTCCTTGGATCCGTCATAGTTTTCCACATGGGGCATTTTAAACTTTGAAGGGACGGGGTATGAGTTCACCAACGCTGTGAATGGTGAATCCGTTCTATGGACTAGGTCGTCCAGATTGCTGGATACCCGTCCCTTAAGGGCGTTCATCATTGCATCCATGCGCTCCCTCATCTCCTGCATCTCGGCTGTGATATGAGGTGGCAGGGAGTCCGAGGCGGATGGCGGGTTTGTCTCCGGCCGCTCCAGCCTTGTCGGTGCAGTACTACCTTCAGGCCTAACGGCATTCCTCCCCTCCGGGCTCGCTACTTCCTGGTCCTCCCCCGGCGCACTTTGGTGCGCCGTCATCTGCCGTAGTTGCTCTTCTAAGTCGTGGTTCTGTTTAGTAAGGCGCTCGACAGCGGCAGCCAGCGTCTGAACTTGCCTTTCTAGTGCTGTGGCATGCGGTTCGTCGCCTTGGTTGTTGACTGTTGCCATCGATCGAGTGAGTACCATACAACTTTTTGTCTCAGGAATAGAGCAAGGCTAAATGCTTGTTTGATTCCCACAGACGACGCCAACTGATGATGCCTAAAAGATCAACAGTAAGCTGCTAGTACTCTCCCGGTTTGAAGCAACACCTGCGAAGAAAAAAAAAAGTAGGTGATCGACAGAGAGCACCGGTGTGGTGCCGGCCAAAGACCCTCCGACGATCAAGTTAGAATCTTTCAAACAACCCTAGAGTGCCAGAGTTGAGGTAATTGTGCGTACCTTTGCGTCATGAGGGTCTTGGGGTATATATAGTGGTGTGTGGCCGAAATTTGCGCCCAGGTGAAGATGTACTTTCCTTTTTAAAAGAGTAATTCGCGGATCTTTGCCTATTGTATTGAGCCCTTTCCTTATAGGAATCTCCTCGACTAAGTCGAACGCGTAGCGCAAGGACTTTCCTTATATTCACATAAGCAGAGGTCCAGATAGGCTAAAAATGAAAGTTGGATTATTCCTTCAGCCTTCACCTGCCAAGGTCGTCAGCCCACGTGTAACTCCTATACTGTCGTCAGCTTACGTACGCCAACGTGGTCCGTCAGCCAAGGACATCAGCCAGACCTTACAGTCAAGGTCGTCACCCCTGACTCGTCCACGTGATCCGTCACCCTAACGTTGCTGCGTAAGGGGCATGGCTATGAATGCTAAAGAGGTGTTAATGACAGCAGTTGACGGACAGCGTGTTGTCGTCAGCTTCTTGACGTGCATTCAATATGTAAGTGAACTTCCGTCACCTTCTTCATGTGTCGTCACCTTGTAATAACGTCACTATCAATTTATTATATATATATATATATATATATATATATATATATATATATATATATATATATATATTACACATTATATAATATCAATATATATATTTATATTTGAACTAGAATTATATTATCTTTACTTTAGTTTTCTATTTCCCACCCACAGAACCACCTATAAGCTAGGTTTTTTGTTCTTGTTTTCATCTAATTTATTCTCCTCCACCCATTTCTTATCTTCTAGACCTTTCTTTTTCTTTTTCTTTTTTTTTTCCTCTAACTTTTCCATATCCACACAATTAGTCATTTTTATTTCCCCCTCTCCTTCTTCAGCTTGTTTCTCTTTCTTCGTTTCATCTTCTTCATTTTTCTTTATTTCATCCATTGTAAACCCTCTCTCTCCCTCTCTCTCTCTCTCAAGTGTCTTTCAAAACATCAATTATGCACGTATATGTATGCTCAATCTGCTATTATGTTGTGTTGTAACGACTTTACCTCTTTGCCTTTCTTTTCAGTTCAATGTCTCTTACTCTCTCTCAATAAGAGATTTTTTTTTTCCTTTGGGAATTTGATGGAGGGATTGAAACTTTAAATTTTAAGATTAGTTTTGTTTCAAAATTTTAAAGGGTTAGGCTCTTTTTATTTTGGTAAAATTGGTAGATTGGGCTTTATTACTTTTGTAACTTTGCTATTGGTGATTTTGTTATTGGGCTTATTTTTTTTGGAGCTTGCTATTTTTAAGGGAGCCTATGTGTAATTTTATTGAACAAAAATGATAAATTAGTACCTATATATATATATATACACTATTTTTTTTTTCAAATTCTAGGGGGGGCCGTTGCCCTCTGAAGCCAAAGCATGGCTCTGTCCCTGATCACAAAGACAAATTGAGATTTGCAAAAGGTGGTAATTTTTACCCGAACCCATAAACCCATCTATTACCCCACCTATTTGGATAAGTCTTGAGTCACATATGATGGTGTTTTCTCTCATGTGTTCTGGAAAATTATCGTACCAAAAACCGATTTCACTAACACAAAATTCATATGTTGGTGTTTTCACAATTCCTACATGTAGTTTTGATTTTTCAACAAGGTGTCAAGTGAAGACTCCATATGGTGATGATGAGTTGGCCTTATAGGGCGCTAAATGATAAATTTTTAGCATTTACCACACTAAACATAAAAAGCGCTCCTATGTAAGATCTCTCAAATGCTTAAAAAAAATATATTAGCATTTGGAACAGTATACTTCTATTAATAGAAGTGTATGGTACCATGTGCTATTTTTTTTTTTTTTCTTTCTTTTCATTTTCTCTCCTCTCATCTCTCACATGTTAGGTCTCTCATTTTGTAGTTGATATTTTTGCCAATGGTGGTAGGGTTGCAGCAGTGGTTGTTGTTGGTAGCCACAGCCTGCTGGTGATGTACTTGTATTTTGAATTAAAGAGTTAATATATTACTTTAATGTGTTATAAATATTATTTTAATGTATAGAATTGAAGAATAAAAACTGTGAAGTAGAAGATATTGTAAAATGATGTACTAAAATAATAATGTATGTTTTCTGGTGTGTTAAAATGACATTTTTATAGAAGATGAGAATGCCCCAACTCTCTTAAAAATGAGGCGGAAACGCTGTCTATTTGTATAGTATATACAATAATTTTATAGTGATAACAATATGCTTATTACAAAACTAACAATCTTAACTAACCTTAACTAAATCAAAAACATTAACAAAAGTAACAAACAATCACCAAAACCCAAACTCCCACTTAATAAAAACACCAAAAAAAAAAAGACAAAATAAAAAATAAACACCAAAATACACGGAATATAATAGAGATTCTGTTGAATCTGGTGATGGACCAATGGTAATGGTATTGCTATTCTGATCAAGTGCATTTGGTCCAGAACAACAATTAACCACGCGATTCCAAACCCACTGAAATAAGAACCGCCGTCTGATCCCATTCATGTTAAACGCGGCACCATCCTCACCGTTGAGTAGTTGTCCCGTGTGGGACCCACCACCACCGGTACCATAGATTCCTTCGCAGAAATCAGCTATCTCTACTTTCAAGTGGACAAACTCCGATGTCGATGAGCTGTCGAATTTCTTGGAGTCTCCAAAGATTGAATCTAATTGAGCCTTGGTCTTGTTGTAAGGCCATGGGCACCACGCAATCGTAGGGCTGAGAAAGAGGAGCACTGTGACGGCCAGGAGTGCCGGATACAGGGGAACACAGCCCTGGCGCATTTTCATTCTAGTGAGAGTGAGAGAGAGTGTGAGTGTTTTTTGTGTTTTTGAGTTTTTACACAATATAGGCTACAAAATCTGAAGCAAATGGAACTGAGGTTTATATGGACCTTTGAGCTTTGAACGTGTCTTTGGTTTTCACCTTTCCAACCTAAAAGAGCTGATCCCCTGTCTCTCTTTTTACTTTTTATGTTTTGTTTTCCAGTAAAAACTGTGGTTTGTCCGGTTGAGTTAAAGAGCCTTTAGGTTAAGTGTGATTTGAGTTAAGTCATGACATGGCACATTTTTCACCCTTGATAGTTTTAAAAAAGATCCTGTTTATGAAATGGACACTGTCCATTTTAAAGGGAAATGAAGAGGATCCGGATCCGGTTTATATATAGTGGGGGATTTGACTTTATGATTTTGTTTTTGAAATATAGTTAATTTTTTTTATAGTGTTTTTGAATTTTTTAAAAAAAAGTTGGGGACATTGATCCCCCATAACTTGTGTCATCAACTGAGAGAGAGAAAACACGGCAGCATATGAGGCAAGCATTCTAACAGTGCAGAACACAGAACACATCAGCAGGTCAGTAAACAATGCAACAGTACGTGCAGAAAAGTCCTGCATCGTGTGCTCAATGCAGCAGCAGTAGATTTTAGTTGTAAAAAAACGGTTGTTGAAGTAGTTGCAGTTTGTTATAAGTTAGTTATTTCATTTTCATTTATCCCATGTTATATTCTTCAAGGGTAAAGTCTTGTCTATAAATATAAGGTAGATTGTGTTAATTCACAAGTGATGTATATACAGAAGTTGTCATTCTTATTTTTCTCTATCTTGTGCTTCCAGTTAGAAGAAGGAAAAATAAAAATATAAAAACAATTTATGGGAAAAGAAGTGTAGTGATCAAGAAAATGGCTTGCAAATCTAAAATTGTTTGATTATTCTCCCTTAATTCTAGATGCAAATGTCATGTGATTCTTACCATGATGAGTTTATTTTTGATAAAGGAAAATCAGGTTCTAATCTAAATCTTTAGTATTTGGTGCTTAATGAAAGCTTTGATATTAATTATGGAGACAGATGAGATGGAGAGTATGGTCAATGGTGGTGTGAGTATAAGAGGTAGGGGTAACTTAGTAATGAAAAAGAAAGAAATGATGAGTTTGCAGCTATTCAAGTTCCCTCTCTCTATCTCATTTGCTGTATATAAATAAAATTTTTTTTTTTTTAAAAGGCAAAACAATTCATTTAATTTTGAAAGCTTCTAGCTAGGTCCAAGCACATCATAAAGCTCTATTTTGTGAAATGGGAAACCTTCAGTTTGGCATCGTATTATACATTATTTTAGTTGATCTTAAAATATATATATCGTTTAGAATTTTACAGTACATTGTGGGTGGCACACTTTACTATGCAGCGTTTGGTACGGGAGAATCACATTACTCTTGGCATCCAGATTCCTAGAAATGTGATTCATAGGAATCACATTCCTAAGAATGTAGCTATTTCTATGTTTGGTTTCATCGGGAATATCTTAAGATTCCTAGAAATGTGAAATGATAATGTTTGGTTTATTCCCAGAAATCTTAAATGAATTATTTATTTTTCCTATTCTATCCTTAGATTTGAATGTGAACTACCAAGTCTTTTAAAAGAAAAAAAAATCTTCCTTTAAATAAATAATGAAAAACCAAATATAAACTACTAATTATGAAAAATTCATTAAAATTATAGTCTAACATTTCAAAATGACAAGTACAATACAAAAATAACTATTTAAATTCTCAAATGCTTTTATTCTTTATAATAATTTTAAAAGAGTTTAATCCATAATAATTTGTTTTATATTTTATTTTAATTGCTGGAATCGACAAACACAAAGACGAGAAAGAGGATTTTGTATTTTTTTTTTTGCTGGGTAATTGTTTATGCAGGGGATAGAACCTCTGAGTTGACGGTCACTAGGATAACCGGGTACCACTTAGGCCAGAAGGCCCGGTGGTGTATCATCTCTTGTGTGGTCATTCATTCTTTTGATTATTTTCTGTTTGAGTTATATTATTATTATGTCTCAACAAAAAAAGAAGTTATATTATTATGTTCTCTATACTGTGCTGCCTATGATTTTTAGGTTTATAGTTCGTTTTTATTTCTTGGTTTGGCTGGCTTATAACTCACGTCACACAAACACAACACATGATTTTGATACAATGGACTGGAGTATTAGACGGAAGTTTTGCTTCTTCTTATTTATTTATTTTTTTTCATGACTTAATGTCAATTATTTTCCATCATTTCAATATATGTAACATATAATGAAATTTCATAGCTCTCGATTTTGATTTGGACTTGACACAATTTTTTTGATTTCATTTCAATTAGGGTGCATCCAAATCATTTAGGTGATGTATGATTATCTTAGATATATGTACCTATCATTTTTCTTATAATACGTGGATGTCACGCAATTGTAAAATGCATATTTTGTAAAAGAGTATAAATATCTCACTTGTATAAAATATTTTCAGCAACGGATGAGTAAGTTATGCTAAAACTTTGTATCAATGATATACTCTTTTAAAAACACCAAAGTTCATGTGTTACTAGCTATGCGTTTATTTGAGACTTAGAGCATAAGAGCATATTTTAATTGATTCATTGGGTAACAAAAATATGTAAAGATTCATAAAATTCTACTACATGAACCGAATAAGCTAAATATATAGCTTGAAAAACGAGTCCTATACATGTTTTGGTGGAAGACTTCCTCCGTTTTGTTGTACAATAACCTCACAAGATCTCTTCATAAATAAATAAATAAATATATATATCTTGTAGAAATAAAACTTGTCTCATTTTCAGCTAAACCTATGCTGGTTAATGTATCTAACAACTCCGGGCAAACCTTTCCTTTATTGCATATCTAAATAAGGGACCTATCTAGTATCTACTCTTCTTTTTGCCATTTTCTAAGCTAGCTTTATTGGGATTTGAGCTGCTAAGAGCATTAGAATTAGTAGTGCTAAAAAGCTAAATAGCTATTTTTAGCACCACCCTAGGGGATTCTAGCATTTTTCTCTTATTTTAAAAAAAAATTAGTAATATGTCCATATTTTGAAACTATTTAGATTCATGTCCCTGTTTAGAAACTCGATTTTCTCAAAATTGAGTTTCAATGTAAAACTTGATTTGTAGAAAATCGAGTATGGGGCAATCAAACTTAAAAAATAATAAAAAATTTGGAACTCGAGTTCATTGAAAGGAATTCAAGTTCTTTGAATGGAACTTGAGCTCCATGAACTCGAGTTCCACAATTTTTTTTTTTTTTTTTTAGCTTCATTTGGCATAGCTCGATTTTAAACCAATCGAGTTTTATATTGAAACTTGATTTTAATAAAATCGAGTTTCAAAACAAGGACATAGACCTAAATAGTTTCAAAACAGGGATATATTACTAAATTTTTAAAAAATAATGGCAAAATGCTAGAATTCCCCACCACCCTATACAAAAAATGTGACACATTAGTGATGGTATAGGTAAAATTTTTACCTACTTAGCTACAATGCACAGCCATTAATAGCTATGCACTACAGCTCAAAAGCTAAAATCAAATAATATATTTTATTCTCTCTCATTAAAATAATATATATTTTTTTTGTCCTCTGTTCTAGCATTCTCCACTCTCACCCAAACTCCAATTCATCATCTTCCTCACCCAAGCTCACTCAAGCTCTCTCTTCAAGCAGCCATCACCACCAACCCAAGCACCATCGCCAACCCAAGCACTCTCTCCCTTGACTTCTCTCAAATCTCCACCGTTCATCCCATCGCCCCTTCCATCATCCACCATGTCATCGAGAAATGCGGTGGGGTCCGCCACGGCATCCCTTTCCTCCAAACCCTATTCTTCTTCAACTAGGCCTAGCCCATAATATTCCAGCCCAGTCCCCTAACACTTACAACGAAATGATCGATCTTGCCGGAAAAGTTTGGCAATTCAACTTGGCTTGGCAAGTCATCGATTCGATGGAAGCCACCGTGCATATCTTGTGTTTGTGTTGTGTTAAATCGAATGGAGGACCATGGATTCAATTCTTGTGTTTGTGTTGTGGCAGATTTAGGGTTGTGTTTAAGTTTGGGGCTGTTGGGTGTCTGTGGTGGCGGTGGTGCCGTGGTGGTGGTGGTGGTGCCATGAGTGCTTGAAAATGGTGAAGACAAAAATAATAAATAGATAAATTGTTTAATTTAGTAAATATATTATTTTATTGTGTTGGAAGTTAAAATAGATAAAATAACTTTTTGTAGAATCAAATTGCTAAATTTATGGCTTCACCAATGTGGATGCTCTAAGGCTTGTGATGCAATCTTTTTCTTTTCTTTTAATTTTAAGGGATAAATTTGAACACTTTTTTAAAGGGCACTGGGCACGTTTTGTTATGTAATATGTAATGTAATAGAACTGAGGCACCAAATGCTTTTACCCATCAGAAAAGTGTAAAGGTCAGCAAGTGGTAGTATAGTTATTGTTGTTGCCAGTGATATAAAAAGGCAAATTGCAGCTACTAGCTACTAGCTAGTATTCTTTTTCATTTTCAGTGCATGCTATCTGAATGAGTAAGAAAAGCATTTTCTAGAAAATTATGTTCAATGTATTAGTTTTTCTCATGTTTGTAGGGAAAGTAAAAGTAGCTCACAACTTAACTTGGCATGTAAGTCATGTCACTGGTTATTCTGTGTGGATGAAGAATGTCCCATCATACACCTTAGTTACTTATGAGGCAGATTTGACTAGTTCTTAATACAAAAGTTGAAGTCTTCTTTCTTAAAAAAAAAAAAAAACTCATATCATATGGTTCTTATATTGTCATTTATAGGCTTATTTTTCACGCGCGTGTTAAACCCATTTTCTTAAAAATTACACTTACTACTTATATATAATAATTCACAACATTTACGACTTATTATCTCATTATCATCATGGACTCAATTTTTTTTTTTAAATACACTAACTCTTCACTCAAGACTCATTAACCACGATAAACACACACTTTTCTTCTCATTTAATTTACCAAATTAATTTATTAAAATTATATTTTACTACTAAAATGTTCCAACAAATAGTTATTGGTTTCCATTTCCATTTTCATTTCTCTATATTGATAAAAATATAATTTTAGAAAACAATAATAAAATAATACAATAACTTTCTATATATATTAATTCACACATTTCTCGTACACTCACAATTTTAATAAGATAAACTTGTCACCCTATTTCATCACAAAAACATCAGCAACTCTGCTCTATTATTAGATTCCGAGGACTTTACACTTCATCTAATGTTCAAGACTTAAAGTTGCATTTATCTATTATTTATTGTTCTTTAGTAGTATTCTTGTCGATCCAATTTGGACAACCCTAACAATAAAAGAAAAAAGAAATAAAAACAAATTTGGATTGAAGACACAAAAATAATCTGAGTTCATCAAAGTCATCGACACTACAAAAAAGTGGACCTGTTTCAACCCTTATTTTTCGAGGGTTGATTAAAATTTGTCCAAATAAACACTAAATATAACACGTGGGTGACTATTACTAGGCTTACTGAGAAACTTCAAAATAAGTCAACATATAACCCTTGAAATAAGTGCTAAAAAAATGGTGGGTGACTATTACTAGGCTTACTGAGAACCTTCAAAATAAGTCACCATATAACCCTTGAAATAAGTGTTGAAAAAAATGGCGGGCACACCAGCGTGAGTTTTCGCTCTAAAATTTGTAGATTTCCCAGTACCCCTCGAAAAAAGACTGCAAAACATAAAGACTGATTTATTTCTAAGCAAGACTGAAATATTTCGTATGAAAATTTCAGAGTATTTAGGTCCTCCCTGTCTTATTCTCTTTCATTTATTTTTCCTCTTTTTCCTTTGATTGCTCTTTCTCTCTCTCGCGCTCGCTCTCAAAGTAGATCGCATTTTCTCTATGTACAAAGATGAATCACCAAAATGTGAGGAATCTCTGATCGGAGGAAGGAATTTTTCCACGAGGACAGCAGCGCCGACGAGAACTGTCATACTCTCTCCGTTACCACCTCTGGCGAATCTTCCGAAGGTAATTTTTTTTTTTTTGTAAAAATTAAGTTCGTATCTTGATCATACATAACGCAATCGTAGTGATTGAATTTTGTGCATTGCTCTATGACTCAGTCTTTGTTTTTATTGATTGACTATAAAAATTAGGGTTCAATTTTGGTGTGTGATTTAAAACTTTGCTTTAGTAGCTGAGTATTTTTACAATTCAACATTTCAACCAGCTATAGATGGAGTACTGATGTTATTGTTACAATTCAATTCAACATTTCAATCATACGTAATGCAATCGTAGTGATTGAATGTTGTGCATTGCTCTGTGACTCAGTCTTTGTTTTTATTGATTAACTATGGAAATTAGGGTTCAATTTTGGTGTGTGATTTACTGATTTAGGGTTCCAATTTTGGTGTGTGATTTTAAACTTTGCTTTAGTAGCTAAGTATTTTTACAATTCAACATTTCAACCAGCTATAGATGGAGTACTGATGTTATGGTTAGTAAAAATTCTATGATATGATATGATATGATTGCCCTGCTCAAATGTTTATCATAAAATACTTTAGTTGAAAGATAGTGGGTTTAATCATAAAATGCGGTTGGGTTTGTGTATTCAAATTTAGTTTTCTTTCTGTGTGTGTGTGTGTGTGTTTATTTCAATCTACATCATCCAACTTGTTGACTTTGGTGGGTGAGTGTTTATCTACTGGGTATCATTGTTAGCTATTGGGAATTTGTGTTTAGTAGTAGAGGAATCTGCATCGTCCAACTTTTACATTGTGTTTGGGATGATGGGTTTATTGAAATGCTATTGGCTTTTCTTTTGATGGTAATTTGGAATGGACACGGGTTTTTGTTTAGATAACAAAATGGTTGAGGTAAATTTAGTTTTGTTTCTTGTTTATTTTTTTTTTCCAGTGCTTTGGTTCATATTTTATGGTTGAAAAGGATGGGCTCCAATAGAATTATAAATATTTCTGTTTGACAGGCTATTCGGATGCTGATATGGTTCCTATCCAGGTAGTTAATTGAGTGAGTTTTGTCTTGCTAATCCTCATTTCTTTTTTACTTAGCAAAAATAAAAGATCTATATTTTTTCTTGTCGTTTATTAGGCCCCAATAAGTTGTTTCTATTGGTTAAGGCTCTCTGTTCTTTCAACCTGCCTCTACATTTTCTTCCCAAACGTGATTTTAAATACAGCAAAAAGGTAACAATTTCCCTTTATTTATTTATTTATTTTGGGTTAAGTAAAAAGTGCAACAGCAAAGCTATATAAATAGCATGCCTTTTTATCAATTTTTTTTTTCTGTTGTATGGTGAGTCTGCTTGCTTTTATGTGCATAAGACAGTTGTATACCTGACATGATAGTGGATAATCTTGATAAATTATTGTTCTCACTTTTCATTAATTGATATGGGTGCTTCTAGCCAAATTCACTTATAGATTGCAGTAGAGTGTCCTATTTGAAGTAGGAAATATGACACTATTATTGTCTCGTATAAAATATAATCAGAAAAGGGAGCAAAAAGCTCCATGTATTGCAACAAGAATAATTCATGTTCAGCGTAGCAGGCATCTTACCAATAACGACACCCTGCTCATGAACAAGAACAGCAAGGTCCTTAAATATTTCATTTGCTTGTCCAATTTGCTTTTCAATGTCCTTAATACCCCGTTCCCTTTCATCAATCATAGCCTCATTGAAGGAAATTTCATTATCCAACAGAACTATCTCCTGCCTGCACATTTTTGTTCAAGAAAATTGAGAGTGAACAAAAATTCTCTCAAGCTTTCCATGTCTTAGAAAACACTTTACTAGGTAGATACAATCAAGTTATGAACCAAAACAGATTTGATGTCCACCTAAAAATTCTACTATTTATACAATTTCAAACATGATTTCCATCTACAGAAAAAAAAATGGATGATTTAGTTTACAAAAGCCACTCCCATCAGCAAGAACTAGTATGAAACAATGAATATGGTTGTCAACAATCTCTAACAATGCAAGCATTACAGCTACAATCTATACAAATTTACAGAGTAACAAAGATTCATCTAAGTTTTAAACAATTGTGATATACAGAGTGGACTTAAGATCTAAGATCTGCTATGGGTGTTTCTTTTACCCTCCTGGAATTATGATTGTGGAATCTTACTACTCAAGTGAATGAGGGGGCATTGCAAATATCTCAAGATCAAATGTTTGTGGAGGTGTTTGGACCTGAGCGTCATGGACGAGTTCGTGGCTATGGGGCTAGAGTCACTCCTACCAAGTTATGGGGTTCCATTTCATCTAGAATGTATGATCTTGAGAAGCAACTCCAAGAATCTGAACAAAAACGCTTAGAATCTGAACACAAACGAATAGAGGCTGATGCAGAGTTGAAAGGAAAAGTAAAGCACCTCAAAAGCATGCTCGAACAACAAGCTATTCAAATGGCAGAACAAAGAAGACATTTTGAGGAACAACAAGCTAGTCAAATGGTTGAACAAAGAGCACATTATGACAATATGATGATGCAAATGTTCAGTTATATCACCTCGCAATTAGCCCAATCTAGTAGTGATCACTAAGGTATGAAGATTAACTCAAGCTAGTGATTGTTTTAGTACTATTGGATAAATTTGGAATGACTTGTTGAGTTGTTTACATATATAATTTTCCCCCATGAGATGTCGATGCACATGCTTGTGGATATTTTGGGTATTGATTTTCAACTGGGTTTTGTGTGAAAAAGCTGAGATTTTTGGTTTTGATGTGTGTACTTGTATGTGTATATAGAATTAGTTGTCTTAAGCTCAGCTGAGTATTCATATATATATGTATATATATATATATATATATATATATATATATATTAATGGGGATGGTGGAGATTGAGATTTGGGATATGAATTTGTTGTCTTTCGATTGCTGACATTTTCTTGTGTGAACAATTGAAGTTTGTGTAATTAATTGGGAGTTTGTTTTGATACTGAGAAAATAAAAAGTATTAGTAATCTCAATTTTTCAGTTTTAGATCTTTTGGGCTTTTCCTGGAAGTAAAGGCCTTGAATTTCAGCTGAGCTTAGTGTAACTAATTGAGTTTCTTTTTAGTGTCTCAGGAAGCACTAAATCAAGATATATTTTCAGTAAATGGGTAATTTATTTAAATAGGATTTTGCCCAGATGCTAAACTTAGTGGTTTGGTGTTTTTTTTTTTTGGTACTGTAAATGGGTAATTTATTTAGATGGTATTTTTCCCAGATGCTAAACTTAGTGGTTTTGGTATTTTTTTTTTTTTTTGGATTGTGATTGACAATAGATGGAAAATTTACTCGTATTTTTTGGTTGGGGAGGGGGTGCTATAAAGGCTAAAGCTCCAAATTGATAATCACCTTCCATAAATCTTTTTGTTTTTAATATATTGTTCATGACCTATCAAGGTGTTTTAGCAGATGCATTGTTAAACTAACTAAAACCTGTTCTGCTTTCTCATTGTGCAGCGAATGTAGCAGAAGTTACTGGGAAGGAACAAATAGATGCACAGCCAACCAAGAAGGGAAGGGGAAGAAAACAATAAATTTGTTTGCTACTAGACATATAGGTTTTGGACAAATTTTAGTTGAAATCATGGATGATATGCAAAATCTACTGTGCAGTCATTTAATTTCTTGTGCAAAATCTACTTTGCGTATTTGGGTTCTTATGCAGTCATTTAATTTCTTGTTTTAAGCTTTCTGTAAGTTTTGATTCTTACAAACCAACTTGATTCTCACAAGTAATATTAGGATCAAGATATCTTTGTGTAATTCAAGAAATACTAGTTCAAATTGCACTAATATGCTTCTTCAATATGGTAGTTTCAACATGAATATATATATATATATATATATATATATATATGTGTGTGTGTGTGTGTGTGTGTGTGTGTGTGTGTGTGTGTGTGTATACTGTGCATGATTGTGGGTTTTTTTTTTTATAAATAAAATAAAATCTTATTTTGAGGGTCAAGAGACCCCTTAAACAATCTTATTTATCAAGAGTTGTAAATATAAATCTTTTAAACCTTGGTAAAAGATTATTTAAGGGTCTCTTGACCCTCAAAATAAGATTAGAGCACTTGTTTTAAAGGACACGAAGGCCCTAAAAATTTCCTTTTTGATGGTATATGTTTCGAAGGTTATCAAGGGTCAATTGGACTCTCAAAATAAAGTTTTTCAAGGTTTTTAAATACTTTTTTAGGGGTTTTGACCCTTGAAAGAAGTCAGATTTGTTGTAGTGCGATAAACGCAGTCTGGGAAAATCGGCTGGCTCTAATCACTTTTTCAACTAACGGTATCAAAATCAATCAAATTGCAAAACTAAAAGAATATATTTGACCTTTAGTGAAGCCAATCCTCAGTGGCGGCGCCACATATAGGTCAAAGTGGTCCCAGACCACCTGACCTGAAAAAAAAATTATATATAATAATTAAATTTTATTTATTTATCTACCCTTAAAAAAATTAGGAACACTTTCAAAAAAATTAAGAACACCCTCAAAATTTTTTTATGCCAATAAAATTAAAGAGAGATTCTACGTCCACAACATTTTTACAACAAATCACAGGTGGTTAGTTGTTATTAGTTCAAATTTGAACCTAACATTAAGATTACTTTTTTGCGACAACAATAACAACCAGTAACAACTTACCACTTAGGATTTGTTGTAAAAATGTTGTGAAAATATTGTGGACATATCATTTCTCAAAATTAAATTTTGGTGGATTATTTGTTACATTTCGGCTGGTACCAATTTTTAGAAGAAAAAAAGAAAAACCCCTAAACTAACAAACTCGTTAGCACAGCATGCAATTACCTGCGTCGAATGCCTAAAAAAAAAAAATACCGCCATTGCAAAAGTTGCCCCTTCTTCTTCTTCTTCTTCTTCCTTTTCTTCTTCTTTGCTTCGTCTCAGACGCTCTGCTAGTCTGCCTCTTCTTTCTTTTTTTACTCTAGTTTTTGCTTTGTCAATTTTTTCTTTACCTTGCTTTTTAGACTTTTAGCTTGTTGACCCCACCCATGTGACAAAGCTTTGGAAATGACAAAAGTCAAAAAGCTGACAAAAGAGTTTGATTTCAAACTTATTTATTGAGTCTTGCCTCTTCCCAATATGATATACATATGTACATTCGTATTGTACTATTTTTGGTTGTTGTTTTTCATTATTTAATTACATATTTATGTTTTAATATTCTAAAATAGTAATTGTTATGTAATAACTAAATTATTTGAGTGTCAAAAGAGAAAAACTAAATGATTTATTTTATTTGAGGTTTACTTATTTGGATCAGTAATTTTATGTTGTATAAGAAAATATAAATATATATTATTTTTAATTTTTTAGAAACTCCGAAACACCTTGAAATGGTACGTCGAAATAGATCGGTACCGAAATATTCTGTTCCACTAAACAAATCGAAACAGTGTCCAAAACGGTATTCATAACATTGCTTTCGAGCAAAAAGAAAAAGCTAAAAAAAAATTGAACTAAAATCTAAAAAAGAAAAAATTGTAATAGAGAATTTGAAGAAAAAAAATTGTAACAGAGCAAGCCCAGCTAGGAACACCATGAGAAATATTCCTAGAGCCGCCACTGCCAATCCTAGAGCAGGTTGAATATAAGCTATAAAGGCAAAGTGCACTACGAAAAAATATGCATTTCATTAATTATAGTATATGTATAGTAGGACTCGTCAATCAGCACCCAAAAAAAGAAAAGAAAAAAAAAAAGGACTCGTCAATCATCAATGGTTGGCACCGGCGCAAAAGGCATTAGCGGCGTTGGGCTTGGTCTTTGACCTTATGCTATGTTTGAAAGTTTGGAGGGAGATGAGAGTAGAAAGGAGGAGAGTAAAGGGAAATGGTTATCCTCCACCTTATTTGGATGTTTTTAAAATTAAGGGTAAGGATAAATTTGGTAATTCATTTGGTTAAACATTTTTATACTCTACTCTACCTTCAAATCTCTCCAATTTTGGGGAATTAAAAATGAGGGGTTAGAAGTACTTAGAACCTTTCCAAACTCCTCCAAATCCCTCTCCCTCCCCCCTTAAAAAACATCCAAATAAGATAATTTAATTTGCTCTCCCTCCCTCTACTCTACTTTCCCTCCATCCAAACAAGCTATTAAACTTTGGCGTGCTTAGAAAAAATTTTCACTCTTTTCTATTATTTTAATTATTATTACATTATTTGTTATTTTATTTTGATTTATTTAGAGTGTGTCACTCTTCACTGTGTCATAAAGCTAGCATTCAACATACTTGAATCTTTCAGGAAAAAAAAATCTACTTTTTTTTTTAAATGAAAAAAAAAAATACTTGAATCTTAATAATTAGATTTTTTTTTTTTTTTTTTTTTTGAGAAAGAGGTCAGAAAGTTTTCTTAAACTAAATCTGATTGGAATACATCGTCCAGATCACTAGGTAGGGTCGTAGGGATTCTACCAATACATCTGTGTGTCTGCAGATAAAACTGTTCTTCTAGCTAAGGCATGAGCTAATCTATTCCCTTCCCTTCTTAAATGTATCAACTTACAAAATCGAAGAGAAACGCCTAAACTCCTACACTCATCAATCACATGGCCAAACAAGGTGTTGCATCTCCTTGAAACAGACAAAGCACTGATAATCCTGGAACAATCTCCCTCTATTTCCACATAGAACAAACTAGGTTCCTTAGCAAATTGGACTGCACGACGCGCTGCTAGAGCCTCTGCCAACTCCACGGTCTGAACCAGAGGGATCTTCTAGCTTAGAGCAGCGATAACTTGACCCCTATGATCTCAAAACACCACTCCAACTCCAGCACAGCCCGAGTCATCAAAGAGAGCTGCATCGAAATTACCTTTGTAAATCCGCTCAGAAGGTGGAATCCAGCGAACCTGATCATGCGGAGATGCAAACCGAGGTGGCTGTTTGTTTGCATCCAAAAATTCCAGAACAAGCTCCTTCGCTCGACCCTCAAACTCATGAAGGCTCCAAGTTGGTTGCTTCTCTCTCAACTTGTTACGCCTCTGCCACAAACCCCGAGTCATGGAGTAAAAAAACAAAAAAAGCAACCTGATAGCTAAAAAATCTGTGCAGCTCCTCCTCCATCAGGTCTTCAAACTTCCTATAGTTATTCTGGAACAAAGGAGCAAAGCTCAGATCCGACTTCCAAACAAACTGGGCTTGATCACACAACCAAAGACAATGCAACAACGATTTCTAATGATCAGTACACAGTTCACAAGTCTAGTTAATGGGAATATGTCGAGCTTGCAAATTCTGTTTTGTTGGAAGCGAGTCCTTCGCTGCTCGCCAAATGAAGTGCTGAATCTTATTAGGAGTCCATATTTTCCAAATGTTCTTCCACAAGCTTCGCTGCTCTAAACCCGTGGATGAGCTTGGACTAGTGCTTGCCTCTGCTAATGCTAAGAAACCCGATAGCTAGAAAATCTGTGCAACTCCTCCTCCATCAGGTCTTCAAACTTCCTATAGTTATTCTGGAACAAAGGAGCAAAGCTTAGATCCTGCTTCCAAACAAACTGGGCTTGATCACACAACCAAAGACAATGCAACAACGATTTCTAATGATCATTACATAGTTCACAAGTCTCGTCAATAGGGATATGTCGAGCTCGCAAATTCTATTTTGTTGGAAGCGAGTCCTTCGCTGCTCGCCAAATGAAATGCCGAATCTTATTAGGAGTCCTTATTTTCCAAATGTTCTTCCACAGGCTTCACTGCTCTAAACCCGTGGATGAGCTTGGACTAGTGCTTGCCTCTGCTATTGTTAAGAATAGGTATGCACTTCTGACAATATAAACTCCATCCGCTGTCAAAGGCCAGACCAACAAATCCTCTTCACGACTCTCACTGACTTGAATTCTGCTCACCATATCAGCTTCCTAAGGAAGGAAATTGGCTGCTAGTTTTCCCGCCTAGATCCTAGTGCCAAGATAGAACAACTCATTAACCTGTGTAATTGCAGATTCTGCTCTTGGAAATACAATTCTGCTATAGCTGGGATCAGGGAGCCATCTATGCTTCCAAACATCGATCCTTTGACCACAACCCACTCACCATATGGCACATTTCTCTATAATCTCCTGCGCCAGCAAGATACTCCTCCATGCATAAGAACATTTTTGAGGAATAGATGCTTCAAGAATACTCCCATGAGGAAAATATCTTGCACTAAAACCTTATATAGCAACATGTCTTTTTGGTGAAGTAATCTCCACACTTGCTTAAGCAACATGTCTTTTTGGTGAAGTAATCTCCACACTTGCTTAACAAGTAAAGTGTTGTTGAATTTTTGGATATCTCGAAAGCCCAACCCCCCAACCAATTTTGACGAACACAAAGAGCTCCATTTTGCCCAATGAATTTTATTTTTGAGTCACCTTGTCCCCACCAAAACTTACGAATCATTGTTTATATTTTCTTGCACAAACTAACAGGCAATTTAAATGCACTCATTGAATAAGTAGGAATGGATTGGATAAATGCCTTAATTATAACCTCCTTTCCAACCTGTGACAAAAGCTTTTCCTTCCAGCCTTGCATCCTTGCCCAAATCCACTCCTTTACATTAGTAAATCAAGCTTTCTTCTCTCTACCAATAAATGAGGGAAGTCCCAAATATTTCTCATAGTGCTGAATGGCCGATACATTAAGAGCAACCTTGTTAGTTTCCTGAGTTTGTTCATCAGTATTCTTGCTAAAGAATAGGGTGGTTTTTTCCTTGTTTATCATTTGTCTTGATGCCACCTCATAATAAGACAACAAAGTTTGAATTTTCTGACACTTGCAATTGACTTCTTGTACCTGTGTCCCTCAATAAAATGTGAGGCAAACTAGGCACTCAACTCCTTGAAAGTACTGATGGAGTTTGGCGTCAGCCTGCTAAACCATACCCTCGCAGGGCCCCTCAATCTGGTGGGAAAAGCCCTACACATGATTTCGTCTGCTACTCCCTGCAAATGCATGAGGGTCTTGAACGTCTCCAAGTGGTCTAACGGGTCCTTCGATCCGTCGTAGGCCTCTATCTACGGCCTATGAAACTTTGGTAGTAAAGGACGAATCTGTCCAGTGCACCAGATCATTGAGATCATCATCAAGTCCATCTGCTCTCTCATCATTTGCATATTTGCGACCAGGTTCAGTGGGGCAATGTCCCTGGCCGTTGGCCTGCTCATAACATTACTACCTTTTGGCCCTTCCCATTCTATCTAGTGTCGTTGCACTAAAAGTTGTTGCCTTCTTGCTCCCCCTCTTGGTCCCGAGGCTTAGCGTCTCTTTGGCGCAGTTGCTCCTCCAGGTCATGGTTTTGCTTGGTAAGACGTTCGACCGCCGTTGCCAGTGTCTGAATCTGTTTCTCAAGAACCGCGGTACGTGGTTCGTCTCCTTGGGTGTTGGTGTTGGTTGCCATCGAACGGGTAAGCACCATGCAACCTTTTAGTCTGAGAAACAACAACACGACTTACCTACTGTTTCCCACAGACAGTGCCAACTGATGATGCCAAAAATCGTCAGTAGGCTACATAATCTTTATGTGCCCGAAACAACACCTACACAACACCAGAAAGAAAAAGACCTCGAGAGAGTACCGGTGTGGTACTGGCCTAATACCCTCTGAAAGTTAAGTCAGAGAGATTGTCACAACTTTAGAGTACCAGAGTTGGGATGAATTATGTGTACCTGTTTTCTGTAAGTTATGGCCTTTTTATAGTGGGGAACCGACCTTGGATCCTTGGAGGAGAGGAATATTTCCTTGTAGAGAAGATTTTCATAAATGTACGTGATTTAAGGGACCCTTTCCATGTAAGGGTTCTATTGACTAGGGTTAATCGTGGATCACAAGTTACAACTATTTGAAATGTGCTTGGAAACCACGTAAGCCATGTCATTGCCACGTGGTGTATTTGGCCCCGTCGACCCCAGTGTCTGTTCGGAGGGCTATCCATTCTTATCAGGCAATCCTTTCTCCTTGGATCAACCCGTACACTGGAGGTGACCCGTCCTAATAGATTACCCGTCCATCCTTTAAGGGTTTTGTCGTCGCATGTCTTTATCCGTCGTCCTATTGATGCTTCCTATCGCAAGTTTTTGCAAATTCTAACCTTCTACTTTAGGATTTTTAGATTAAAAAAATATAGTTTTAAAATCTAAGGCAACCATACTTGACAAAAAATTGTTTTTGTCATATGTTGGAGGCAATAGAGCACTAGTGTTCTACACTATGCTCCATCAATCGCAGCTTGGTATACATTTTTTTTTTCTTTATGAAGTAACCAGCAAAGTTAAAATGGAAAACAATTTGACACATGGAATACTGAGCTGGTGGAGCATGAGGTGGATATTAAAAATAAGATAGAGGATTTATATTTAGATAAGGTTGGATTAATTTTATGCTTCTCAATCATATTATTAACTTCTAATCATATAACTATAAGTCTATAAGCGCCCATGTTTCCCTACACAAAAGGTTTGAAGCAACTTAAAAGAATAGTGAGAAGCATTTATAGGTATATGCTTTGAAGAAAGTGAAAATATGTTGTTGTCTAAGTCAATGCTCTCCAACCTGTGTGACCAGCCCCAACAAACTTGGATGTGCACAAATAAAAATACACTGAAATCTAACAGGCAATAAAATGCAAAATGGGCACTATGAATTAATTTGAAATCTAACATGAATGTAAAAAGTTAACAATAGTTATTGTACTAACTATTAAGAAACAACGAATTTAGCCTGAACCCCCAAAAACTGTCTGCCTTAGAATGGTGAAAGTTCAAAAACCGTGTAAAACATGTTTGAATGTTTAGACCCCCAAATTACAAAAACCAATTCAAGCTAATTAACAAACAATGTACATGTGGAAAAAGTAAATAAGCTAAAACAGAATTGATAACATAATCTAGACCAGATACAATCACATCCACAGCAGAAATTAAATAGCAAAGATTAAGGGAAGAGAGATGCAAACACAAGGACAACACAAAGATGTGTTATCGAAGAGGAAACCGAAGCTCTCGGCCTAAAACCTCTTCGCCACCCTCCAAGTAGTCAATAATCTGCTAAAGAATGTAGTTGGGATACATGGACAACAGAAGACCCTCCAAGCCTAATCTACCAGTGTACCTAAGCCCTTCAAGCTCCTACTCCAACGAGGTTGCGCCGAACCTATTTTTTCTTTAGCTTACCGGATTCTACTACAGCCTATAGCATCAACCAATATGAAATTGGTCCCTTCTTAACTGCTTCCCAAAACACCAAATAACCTTCTCACAGATATGGGTATGGTGAGAAAAGGTTTTGGTGATGTACCTCTCAAGGATATAACAATGGAGAGGAAGAGAGTAGAGGAATTTGAAGAGTCTCTATGTGAAGATTGTGGATGAGTCAATCTTGTTTTTCTCTAAGGTTTCTCTCTCAAAGTTCTCTCTGGAAGCTCTCTACATTTTGTGGGTATAAGGGGTATTTATACTGGAGAGAGAAAGGAATGCGAAGAGCCAGTTTTTCAAAACAGAGCTGGCTAGCGACTTGGCCTTTTGACTTGACTGAGTCGCGAGTTCAAGCTGCAAACAAACAGAATGGTGAGACTAGACTTTTTGTCCTGTAGTGCTCCAACTGGTGTGACTGTTCATCTTCTCTGCATGCTTTACTCGTGTGCATCATCTGGCGGCTTGCAAGCTGTGAGCCACCCTCGAGATCCAGTCGCGAGTCCCTACTTCACTGCACGATCTTGAGCATTTCTTCATACTTTCTCACACACTACCCTTACATGAATCCCACCTAAATATAGGGTTTCTAAGTGTTGAATTATAAGCAAATTGGTATGGAATAAAGCCAACAAAATGGTTAATAAATTTCAACCTTACAAATGGTAGAACGATAAAAGCTTAGGTAAACTCAGTGACTTTAATGGAAGTACGGCTCTAACTCATTAGTGCAATAGCTAAAAATCAGCTTCCAAATAGGTTAACAGAACTGCTACACCTGTTGCCTCTAATTAAATAAGGAATGGCCTTGCATATTCAGTGCTGAAGTTACTTTGCATCCATGAAACCATAATAAATGCCTTTTTGTCATTGTGGGCTAAATTGAAGTAGTTGATAGTATTTTCCTAAGTAATTTAATCATTCTAGGCATAGCCACAATCCCACAAGGATGTTGTGGCAAATTTGAGAGGTGAGAGGAAGGTATTTTACAATTTATCTTTAGATTCTTTGTGAGGGTTACAAAACTGATGGTTTTTGAACTAGACAAATTTAGAGACAAGAGACACTAATATTATCTTTAGATAAGAAATACATAGCTAGTAATCTTAATAAACACAATTTTAGATCCTAAGACCATCTAGGTCAAAATTGGGTCCAAAAACTACAAGTCCTCTACGGAAGACAAAAAAGTTACAGAATATGCAAAAATCAATAAGGTGAAATACTTAACAGAAAAACCAAAAGATGCCTAGATAAAAATATTTATTAGCAACAACCTTAATACATAAATGAAGCGCCTTATCCAGATCTACAACAAGTGTGGTAACGGATTTATTGGAAAAACTGGTTTTGTATCTCATACAAAATACATAGCGGAAGCAACAAATAAGGATCTATTTCATTCATGATTAATAACTTGCACTATGTAAATTTTAGAATTTAAGAACAAGATAGCGTACTTTAGTGTGGTGAAATTCAAAACCAAAGATTGAAGTACTCGGGAATACTTTTAATCTTCACTCCAATTCCACTTTACGCCAAAGATGTGTGGTCTCTCAATCAGTTTTCAAATGGAGAATGAAAGTGTGACTTTTTTTACACAAACACACCTTTTTGTTTTTACTAATAAAAAATTCTGTATGTTTCTCCCTTTATAACTAACTGATTATCTAATTAGGCTGGCCTATTGGCCATTTCCAATTGGGCTTTAGAGTGTGGCTTGAAGTGGGACCAATAAGACACTAGCTCCAATGGGCCTTGGGCTTTCCGTCAACTCTTGGCAAGTCCAAAGTTACCATTAATTATATTTAATACCACTATACAAATATAATTGCACTCTAGGCCTTATTAATAAATTATATCCTAAGACTTTATTGTACATGCAACCCCTTCATAAAATATTCGTAGTAATACAAAGTCATGAATATAGACTGTCACTTTGAAAATTACTACATCTTATCCTTGAGTATCCAGTTTAATCCTTTAAAGTTATTCATTATATATTTATGAAATCCAATTTCATAAATATATATACTTTAGTAATTTCTTACCAAAGTGGTTAAGCCTAACTCTCTGAATAAAAAATCCATTAAACTTATCTCAAGGGAATATTTTATATCTTCATTAAAAGACTATGAATTTCATCTTGAAAATATATGTTCCATCAACACTAAATGTGGTTGCCCAACATACTAAGGTTTTGACCGTTACTTTAGATATCACTCTTGATATATCAAAACAACTTACACTTTATGATTAGGTCTATTATCCTCTCAGGATTAAGAGTTCATGTAAATAGAAGTCGTGAGATTTATTATTCATTTGACAGTCGTTAGGAGAATAATAAATCTCACAGCGGTCCGGTTCAATATGTCTTAACTCTTAAAAACATATCAACTAGAAGTCTTCACTTCCATGATTAAGACAAATCATCTTAGTTGATATATTATAGTCTTCGTAGATGAAATGCTCAATTTCATCACTGACTACGAACTATAAATTTTGAGTTTACAAAGAACTTGTGACTTATATCTTTTGTGACTAAATCACATAAATCACATACTATGCATCTCATGGACTATATGATAATGTCTCAATATCTATGTTACCATTATTTTAGATATTAATAAAACAACTTTATTAATCACAATATTAAGTCATACATAATGTCATACATAATATCATACATAGCATCATACAATAGGATTTAAGGGCACAAATCCTAACAAGATCAACCTGTTAGGATTAGTGCTATAAAATCCTATTGTATGTTGCTATGTATGGCATTATATAAATAATAAAGTTGTTTTATTATATAAAATAATGGTAATATGAATATTCGGACATTATCATATAGTCCTTGAGATGCATAGTATGTAATTTATGTGATTTAGTCATGAAAGATATAAATCATAAGTTCTCTCCTTCATTTTGGCATACATCTTCATCTTCTGATTCTTCAACTTCCTCACCCTCGGAATGCTCACCAGGTTCATTTACCAAATTGCTGAAACCATCTTTAGATTCAATGGAGGTAATTGTCATGAAAGCCCTACAGCTCCCGTCACTGTCACATTCTTCTTCCGAGTTTGAATTTGAGCTTTCGAAGTCGCTAAGAGTAATGGCACACACCTTACCCTTCCCTCTCAAGTAGTTGGGACATTCTTTCTTAATGTGTCCATGGCCGTTGCATTCAAAGCACATAACTCCTTGGGGGGATTGAGAGTCCTTCCCATCTTTCTTCTTGAACTCCTTTCTACCACCTTTGGATGATGAGAACTTGCCTTTGCTAAAGGACGTCCCACTGTTCTTCCTTTTCAAAAATTTTCGGAAGTTCTTCGCAAGGAGTGCTACTTCTTTCTCCACATTATCTTCTTCGGAAAAGTCGTCCATCGTCTCATTAATGGTTTTGAGTGCAAGCGATTTGCTTGGCTTGTGAGAAGGCAGTTCGAGTTCATATGTTTGGAGAGATCCAATTAACTCTTGAATCTTAATCTCATCCAAATCTTTGCTTTCTTCTATAGAAGTAACCTTCGCACGATAGCTTTCTGGCAAGGACCTCAAGATCTTTCTCACCACCTTAGCATCCTCAATCTTTTCACCGAGATTGAGCTAGGCAATCACGATTTCATTGAGCTTCCCATAGAATGAATCAAATGACTCATCGAGACTCATCTTAAGCTCTTCAAATCGAGTGGTAATCATTTGAAGTTTTGTGTCCTTGACCTTCTTGGTACCTTCGTAGGTAGTCTCAAGAATCGTCCAAGCTTCCTTAGTGGTCTTCACATGCAATATCCTGTGAAATTCATCAATAGACACACCATAAAATATAACGTTAATTGCTTTGCTATTGGCATTTGCCAATGCAAGAGTTGCCTTATCCCATTCAGACTTGGCTATTGTGGGTCTAATATACCCATTTTCAATAGAATCACATACGGACTCATTTATAGAACAAAAAAATGCCCTCATACGAACTTTCCAAAATGCATAGTTGCTTCCATCAAAGAATGGTGGAGCATTGAGAGATTGTAACCTATCCATCACAATAGGGTCTTGGATCGTATTTAGGTAATGAAACCACAACAAGTGCACCCGCTCTGATACCAATTGAAAGCTCGAATTTGTGTTAAAAACACAAGAGCTGTTTAGACCAAATTAAAAGACTTCGGCTCGGTTGATTTTACTTTAACTTAAACTAAGTGCGGAATAGAGTAAATGTGAGCAAACAAACAAAACAACTACTCTAAGCCATATTCATTAAAACACAGCAGTAAAATGAAAGTTAAAAGAGTAGGGAAGAGAGATGCAAACACAAGATAACATGCCGATGTGTTATCGAAGAGGAAACCAAAAACTCGGCGAAAAACCTCTCCGCCGCCTTCCAAGCGGTAAATCGATCCACTAGAAAATAAGTTGGGATACACGAAAAGCAAAAGACCCTCCAAGCCTAGTCTACCCAATGCACCTAAGCTCTCTAAGCTCCTACTCCAACAAGGCTTCTCGGAACTGTGTCTTCTCTAGCTTTTCGGATCACACAATACGCTCGATTGCATCTGCTAAAGCTTGTCTTTTTCCAATACTTCCCAGCAGCACCAACAACTCACTAGACACTCAGTATGGGTGTGGTAATATAGTGTGCATGAGAATCTAGTGGAGCAGATAGGACAAAATAGCAAAACAGACTGTTTCGCGGGTATCTCGTGGAAAGGCCTTACTTGCGAGACACTCGCGAAAACCAGCTGTCACCATCTGTCATGACTCTTCATATTCCGTCATGTGCAAGGCATATGTATCACTTCACGGGATGCTTAGTCGCGAGACACCCACGAGAATTCATCTGTCTTTAAATGCTTGAGTCTTCACACTCTCTCTCTCTCTCTATCACACAACCCTTACAATAAAATCCCATAATAAATACAAGGTATAAAAGATTGAACAAAATTACAATCAAATTTGACACAGAATTAAAGCCAACACAAAAAATTTGTAAATCACAACTTTACGGCTAGGAATCCAAGAAAGAAGTACTCCGTGGACTCGGAGCTGTCACGTGGTCGTGGTAGTACGTTTTCTACTTGAGGTAGCAATAGGATGTTAGTGGTCTAAGTCGCTATTGTAAAACTTCAATTCTTTCATAGTGGATTCGTTTTACCTTGAGGGTAGTTAGGTTAAATCCTCCCCAGGTTTTTTACCGGTTTGGTTTTCCTGGGTTATTATATCGTTGTATTCTTTATTTTCTGCACTGTTTCAATGATATGATTTATATGTGTTAACCTAGATTTACCTAAGCTAGGTTAATCTGGTTGTGTTTAAGGGGTCTAAAAACGTACAATTCATTTCTTGAAAAAAAAAATTATTTACAAAAAAGTTTTTGTTAAAAATTCTTCTCCTTAAAAAATTTTATTTTCTTGAATTCTTTTTCTTTGCAAATGATCTTTTTTTTTTTTTTTTTTTTTTTTTAGAAAATTCCTCCTCTAAAAAAATAACTATTTACCCAAGATTTGTTTTTTGAAAACTTTCTTCTTTGCAAAAGATTTATTTCTTTTGTTGAATTTTTTTCTTTTCGAAAATTTTCTTTTAGGTTAAAGCAAACAAAGATCAAACACATGCACTTGGGCTTCCCTATGAATTGGATCTAGGATTACACTATGTGTGGGTAAGCTTCTTAAAGCTAAAGGAATAAATCAATAGGTTACTCGCAACTAGGTGGACCATTATTTCAACCTTGGGCCTAAATGGATTGTAATGGATTGGAGGAAAACCATTAATGTACTCAAAGCCCATCATAGGCAATGGAACAAATTGGGAGTTGGTGGGATGAACATCGAAAAGTCTTGGCCTAGATGGAGCCTCAACTTTCCCACTCATCACCAACTATGGCAATGGGACAAAGAACCAAGTCAAATTGTATGCAAAACCATATTTAAAAAGCCTTTGTTAGGATTAGGAAATGGTACACATTGGAAGCAAACTTCTCCCTAGCCAATGGAGTCAAGTGCACGTGACGAGTTTTGGTTCTCCTCATGGGAAGTATGCCTTGGTCTAGGCTGGACTATGGCAGAGGGTGTAAATGAAGTCGCCACCTAGATTACGTCTAAGAATCATAAATGTAGTACTCTTGTGGAAAGATTAATCTTTATCAAAGCATGTGTCCGGAGTTTAGGTATGGGGATGAGAAGGTGTTAGACACCCAACCCCACCTGACCTATAGGTCGGCCTCCACTCATTATATTCTAAATCCCAATCCTAACAAAGGGACCTCTAATCTGTTAAAACAGTAAGTAAAAGTCATTTTTCAGCATTGTTTTCAAAGTGATTTGAGCACTTTTGAATTGTGATTGTTTCCAAACTATGAAAATAACTTCAACTACTTTTTGTAGACATGTCAAGCTCATCATTGTGACTGGGGACTCAAGTTTGTTAATCATGTACAAAAGGAGGTGTCTACAATTGTACCCTTTTTTATTCTTACAAGTTTGTTACTTATTTAATGCTTCAAAAACCAAGCCTCGATTGATCTTGACCCTTGGATTCTTTTGGCTGCATGATTAGTTGACTAGTTTTAATATCCTACAAGAGAAAAATTCATGTAATGCAATTATTTCATAGAAATCTTTTAAACTCACATATTTATGTGTAATTAAATATAAAATTGATGCAATATCACCTATCAAAACTAAGATAACAACAAAAAGCTTAAGCAATTATCATAAGCTTTCTAATAAGAGAAAGAAATGAGTTTGTGCGAGGACAGGGGAGTTTATGCTTCCTCTAAGTGGTTTAAACTCCTAAACGAAGAAGAAGTAGATGTTACAATTTAATATTTTTGTAGTGTCCTATATATTTTCAAATTTTTTTTTTCTTCATGTAGTCTAGTTGGGTGCTTGTTAGATAAGTGGAACAAAAATTCTCTGTGTCAATTTTTGGGTTCCACTAATCAAAACTTGTCATGTGGTTGATTATTCTTTTTTTTTTTTTTTTAAAATTTTTAACTTTGGTTATTTTATAATGAAAGTTAAATGAATACATAATAAATAGTGATTAATGGAGTATAAAATGAAACAAAAAAAGTGGGACAGAAAATTGGAATTGCCCATATTGTTCAAAAATTGTTGATGTTCCATAAAAAAAAAAAAAAAAAATTTGATCTTCGATGGTAAAATCTTAAAAAGGCCCATCAAAATTCTTATCCCCTCCAATTTTAAAGTCCACTATAAAGGCCCATCAAAATTCTTATCACCTCCAATTTTAAAGTCCACTATAGATAGCTAACTTGTGTTGATAACCACATTGATGTTGAGTAATTATTTGAACCAAATATGTCCAACTTGTCACTTCAATTTGTTCCTTAAAAAAGAAAAAAACACACCCAAAAAGTTTTCTCTAATCAAGGTGAACCTCACAAACCAACCCTCAATTCATAAAAAATAAAAACGTTAAGGTAGTTTTTAGTCAAACACTTCGCAGGAGAAAATATTGACATAGCATTTCTCTTCTATAAATAGCCTTCTGTGTCCTTTAAAAAAAAAAAAAAAAAAAAAAAAAACAACAACAACAACAACAACAAAAAACACCCAAAAAGTTTTCTCTAATCAAGGTAAACCTCACAAACCAACCCCTCTTTTCCTCTCAATTCATAAAAAATAAAAACGTAAAGTAGTTTTTAGTCAAACACTTCGCTGGAGAAAATATTGACATAGCATTTCTCTTCTATAAATAGCCTTCTGAAAATTGTATAAATCACTTCCCAACCATATCATAAGTGGTCTTTCACTCATTCACTGGACCCCAACAACAGAGAAAGCCTTGTAGTTATTAAATCTAACAAAAACCATGGTTTTCAAGGACTACACCTTTTTCTCTTATGTCTTTTTAGCGACAGCCATCATCCTCTTCACTGGCCACGCTCATGGTGCTGGCCTATGCGACAATTCTCCTAATAAGCAAGTCTGTTATTCAATTGTTTATACTCGGACTGACCCTCGTGATGCCTCGGTTGCAGCCTGTCACAAATTGGTTTACGAGACCAAAGTTGCAAAGGTGGTGGCTCAAAGGCAAGCCAAGTCCTTCGAAATTGATACATGCATACAGTATTTTGACGGTGCCATTTTCGACGTCAAACTTGCCTTGATTGGCTTCTCGAACGGTAACTACGTTACCCTGAAGACCTACATCAATAGCACCCGGGAATACTACGATAATTGCGATGACGCGTTCGAGAATTATGGCAAGACCAATCCCATTGCCAAATCTACTAAGCACTTAAAGGACATTGCTAGCGTCGGTGCGTATCTAGCAACTTTAATTAAATGAAAAAGAGCTTGTGAGTTGTATGTGAACTCATAAATAAAGGTGGTCTCAAGAAATTGTTATAAAAATGTTTTTGGATTTTTTTTTTTAATTAAATGAAAAAGAGCTTGTGAGTTGTATGTGATTAAATAAAGGCGGTCTCAAGAAATTGTTATAAAAACGGTTTTGATTTTTTTTTTTTTTCATTTTGATAAAAATTTATGGGGGAGGTCATGTATGTTGTATTTGTGTCTTGTAGAGCTCTTTCTTGTGCCATTGCAATATGAGAAAATCTATTATTCTTAAAATTTTCTTTAGTAAATATCTTGACATTTATTTGTATAGAATAATATAGTACTAGATTGGATTAGCTTTTTGAAAGATTTTTTGCTACATTTTAGGGTAACATTCAATTTGGTCCCTATATTTTGGTAGTAGTCAATTTAACTTCTGTTATTTTTAACATGCAGTCAATTTGGTCTCTAACGGAATTGCCTAATTGGTAAACAACTTACATAGATGACAGCATCAATGGCTAGTAAAACAATAAAAATACATTTAAATATTATTAAAAAAGGCCTCGAATTAAAAAAATCACATCTAAAAAATAAAATAAAATAATTGAAGGGTGTGAACTAAAAAAATTTCTATAGACTTTCTTACACTTTCTTTGCAACCAAACACAACCCATGTTTCAAACCCAAATTTAAAACCAAACACAATAGGGTGGACTCTCTCTCTCTCTCGGGTTCGTGAGCTTAGCCATGGCTTGTCTCTCTACGAGACCCACCATAACAAACAACGGTCTCACAACGGTGCCGCCATCACCAGCTATAGCCATCGCTCCTTATCTCCCTCTGCTTTTCTTTTTTATTTTCCTTTTATTTAATTTATTATTAATTTTTTCCTCTTGTTTTTCTTATCTACGGCTGAAACTCATTTTGTATTTCGTTTTGCTTTTTAATATAAATTTCTTCATTTTGGTTGATATATTGGGTTGGTTTTGTTTTAGTTGTGAGAAATCTTTGATTTGTGCTCGAGTTTACGAAGTGGGGTTTTGGCCTTTGGGTCACTGTTAGTATTTAAGTTTGCTTCTTCCTCTCCTTCTTTGTCTGACCTTCTATGTTGTTGGAGACGTTGAGCTCTTGGGTTCACTTGGTATTCTTTGAGCTTATGGATGGTTTGGGTTTTTTGTTTGAATGACTATTTCAGTGGGTTTTCTCATTTCTTTGATGTGGGTTTACAAATGAAATTTCTGGTGAAGAGAGCTTCAATGTATGAGTTGAATTTTTGGGTTTTTGCTGGCAATGGTTTGCAAAGAAGGTAATATGAGTGTTCTTGGTCATGATTTCGAAGCATTATTTTCTTTCTTTAAAAATAAAAATAATTGAGAAATTAATTTTTGTTGTTTTTAATTTAGATGCGGACGTGACATTTTAATTATAATTTTAGTAGCCATGTCATCATCAACTTTGCCACCTGTGTAAGCCATACGTTTGTCAATTAGGTACTTCCGTTAGTGAGTTAATGGTAGGGATCAAATTGACTGCATGTTGAAAAATAACAAAAATTAAATTGATCGTTATCAAAATATAGGGACCAAATTGACTGCGACTCTAAAATGGAGATACCAACAACAAATGATACTAGTTGCGAGTGCAAGTCAAGCCACTGAGAAAAGTAGAGTTGTTGCTTCTACATAGTTAGGATAAGAGCAGAGCTGTCGGTGTGGTCAAGGAAAACTCATGATCATAGTATCTCTCTTAGTAAATTTTTTAGAAAAATGAAATTAAGCTGTTACTAATTCTAATTAAAACACAATACTTAACTCATTGTTTTACCTACTAATAATAGCTTGTCTTATAAGATTTGTTGTGAAAATGTTGTGAGCATAACATCACTCCAAAAATAATTTTGGCCCCAAAACATAATCCTTAACCCCCCCCCTAAAAAAAAAATAAACTTAAATAACAAAAATAATAATAATTAAAAACCCAGATAAAAAAAAAAGACTAGATCAAATAGCAACAAACTAACAAATTATCAAACAAAAAGACTATTCAAAACAAAAAATTGAAAATCCATAATAATTCAAATTTGTAATTAGTTCAATGCATCACATAAAAATAATATCTAATTTCTTTCTTTCCTTAGAAAACAATATCAAGATAAATACCATGGTAGTGCGTTCTTCATTTCGGTATTGGCAATTTTATTCTCTTTGGTTTTGCAATCAACAATTTTGCATGCTCTTCTTAATGATTTGGTTCGCAGATGTAGAAAATCTCTCTCTCTCTCTCTCTCTCTCTCTCTCTCTCTCTCTCTCTCTCTCCCCAAAATGTAAATTGCACCCAAAAAAATTTGATTGAAATTCATTTAAATTAATTTGAAAAAATAAATCTCACATAAAAATATAAAATCATTTTTATTAAATTTTCTTTTCATATGATAAAAATATTTTTTAATGGAAATTTTTTAACTAAATGCCTAATTTAAATAAATTTGATATTTAAAAGACTCAATTGTTAGGATGTGTGCCCTTAAATCCTATTGTATGATACTATGTATGTTATTATGTATGACATTATGTATGACTTAATGTTGTGTTTAATAAAGTTGTTTTACTATTATCTAAAATAATGGTAACATGAATATTGAGACATTATCATATAGTCCATGAGATCTATAGTATGTGATTTATGTTAAAAGTCACAGAAGATATAAATCACAAATTCTTTCTAAACTCAGAATTTTAGTTCGTAGTCGGTGATGAAATTAGGCATTTCATCTGCGAAGAATATAACATATCAACTAAGATGATTTGTCTTGATCATGAAAATGGAGATTTCTAGTTGATATGTTGATATGTTGATATGTTTTAAGAGTTAAAAAATATTGAACTGGACCGATGTGAGATTTATTATTCTCCTAACGACTGTTAAATGAATAATAAACTCACAACTTATATTTACATGAACTCTTAATCCTGAGAGAATAATGGACTTGATCATGAGGTGTAGGTTGCTTTGATATATCAGGAGTAGGGTCTAAAGAAACGATCAAAATCTCAATATGTTGGGCAACCATATTTAGTGTTGATGGAACATATATTCTCAAGATGAAATTCATAGTCTCATAACGGAGATACAAAATATTCCCTTGAGATAAGTTTAATGGGTTTGTTATTTAGAATGTTAGGCCTAACTACTTTAGTAAATACTTATTAGAGTATATATTTATGAGATTGGATTTCATAAATATATGATGAATAACTTAAAGGATTAAACCGGGTACTCAATGATAAGATGTAATAATTTACAAAGTGGCAGTCTACATTCATAACTTTGTATTACTACGAATATTTTATGAAGGGGTTGCATGTATAATAAAGTCTTGGGATATAATTTATAGATAAGGCCTAGAGTGCAACTATATTTATATAGTGGTATTAAATATAGTTAATAGTAACTTTGGACTTGTCAAGAGTTGACAGAAAAGCCCAAGGCCCATTAGAGCTAGTGCTTTATTGGTCTCTTTTGGTCTCACTCCAAGCCACACACTTAAGCCCAATTGGAAAGGCCCAAAAGGCCAACCCAATTAGATAATCGGTTAGACACAAAGAGAAAAACACACAGAATTTTCTGTAGAGAATTTTAGAAGAACACCATTGTGAAGTGGTGTATGTAAGTATTAGATACTTTGACATTCTCCCTTTGGAACTGATTGAGAGACCACACATCTTGGGCATTAGTGGAATTGAAGTGAAGATTGAAAGTGTTTCCAAGCGATTTTGATCTTAGTTTTGAAATTCACTGCTCCAAGGTACGCTCTCTTATTCTTAAATTTTGAAACTTATATAGTACATGTTAACTTATATGAATGAAGTAGATCCGTTATTTTTCTGCTGCGCACATGCATATTTCCATCATCAATATAATTTGTATTTTTGCTATAAAAAAAGAAAAAGAAAATAAGAAGTTACATCATGCCATGAGAGGCTGTTGCCAATAGGGGCGGAGCCATGTAGTGGCTTGGGGGGGCCAGGCCTCTGCAAAAAAAAAAAAAAAAAAAAAAAAAAATCCACTAAAGTATATATAAAAAATAATTGGGCCCCCCCAATTTTGGACATTTGGCCCCCCATAGCCCATATACTCACTGTTCTCCCAAGCCTAGCTGAAGTTTTAGGCCTACTCCAAAAAACAAAAAAAACAAAAAAAAACAAAAAAAAATTGGCCCATTTACATCAAGTCCAATTGTCCAAACACTAACAACAAAATTACACTTTCTCTCCATCTCAAAAAACTCACCCACCTGACCCACGGAATCCCATTTTTCCCTTTATATATATATATATATATATATATATATATATATATATATATATATTTTTTTTTTTTTTTTTTTTTTTGTCTTCTTTGACACACTTCCTGACTTCCACTTTTCAGCTCCACTCCCACACTCCCACTTCATTGCCTACCAGCCCCCAAACCCAGCTCTCTGCATTAGTCCTCTCCTCTGTTCTCACCGTCCCCAAAAAAAAAAAAAAAATTCCTGGTGAGTTCGGTGTTTCATGTTTGTGTTTTTAGCCTGTGAGCCTGTCACTTGCTATCAGGTAAAAAAAAAAATGATTGAGACCCAGTTGGGTTTTTAAGTTTTTACTTTGAAAAAAATGTGATTTTCATATGGAAATTTGGTTAAAGTTGTGATTTTTTTTTTTTGCTTAATTTGTTGTATGGTGAACAATTTGGAAGATGCACATGGCTACATGTATTGATTGATACAACCAAAACTCAGCTCTTAGCCTCTCAGCATCAGTCCTCTACTCTGTCCTCACAGTCCGGAAAAAAAAAAAATCCTAGTGAGTTCGGTGACTTCCTGGCTTGTTGAGTTTGGTCATCGGTGTTTGTGTTTTCAAACTGTCACTTGCTATCAGGTAAAAAAAAAAAAAAAAAAGATTGAGACCCAGTTGGGTTTTTTAGTTTTTACTATGAAAAAATGTGATTTTCATATGGAAATTTGGTTAAAGTTGTGAATTTTTTGCATAATTTTGTTGTTGTAGGCTGTAGTGAATAATTTGGAAGATGCACATGAGTTGATTGATTCAGCAATTTCAACTTCATTGAAGGAAAGCAAGCCTGTTTACAGTTTATATTAGTATAAGCTGTAACTAGTAGTGAGTTTTCTTCTCTTTAATTGATACTGTGGTGTTGTTAAATTGTTTGGTTTATGTTGTGTAATAATACTTGTTTGTTTAATTTTTGTTTTTGTTTAAGGGATTATTATTAATTAAAGTTGTATTAAAAATGGGTTGATTGTTTAAATTGTAGTGGAAATTTTGTTTTTTCTTAAGTATGAATAACATCCATATAATTGATTAAAAATTTCTAATTAAAATTTTATTTTTTAAAGTTCTTTTCAGGTTAATTTTTGAGTCATATTCTTAAAGCTAAAAGAATTATGCGCAAACGAAAAACAATTAATGCATTCTTTAAGAAAAAAGATGTTAGTAATTCAGAAATTAGGACACCTGTGGTAGATAATATGATAGATTATATAGAAAAGGAAATTGCTGAGAATTTCACCATGGAAATGATTATGGATGAATTTTATTCCATGAAAAATCGTCGTCAAACATGATTTTGATGTAAAATGGTTTTTTGTGTGGATATTTTTGTATATGTCTATAGTGAACTAGACAGTTTTTGTATGTTCATTAATGTTTAAGATATATCAAAATTGAAATTTCATATTCAATAGACTTGTGATTTAGGTTTTTATATATCAATACTTCGAATCGGCCCCCCTTGTAAAAATTCGTGGCTACGCCCCTGTCTGTCCCTTTTCTATCCAAATTCTAAAATAGAAAGTCAAGCTTCAATTACTTGGGTTTCTGAGAAAACTACTGGAAAGTTTACTAGACAAAGGTAAAATTGTTCTCCATAGTTCAAAAATGAACTTTGTGTTCATGTCAATTTTCATTTTTCCTGTTAGTATATTTTTTTACTTTTGTTATTTGAATCTATGACAAATAAGAAGATACCTGTTGAGGAAAATCTCCATCTTCCATTTGAGAATTGATTATCAACTTTGTCGCACGGTGAAGCAGTGTCGGGTCTATTTTAGCCTATTACAAGTAAGAAAATATTTATTAGAACTATTCAAGAAAAACATATGATAACACAATATCAATATGTAATGATCCATTTTTGAACAACAAACTAGCTTGTCCAGCATGAATAAGACCTATCATTGCCCATGCAGTGTGTACCAAATTTGACCGGTTTCCTTCAAGTGGTACATATTCCTATATAATCAAGCATAGAGAATTCGATATTTTACTTTCTATCATCAAGCATAGAGATTTCGATATTTTACTTTCTATCAAAGATATTTGTACTATAGTAATAATAATAATAATAATAATAATAATAATAATAATAATTGTTAGGTTCTATGAAATTAGGAACTAATGTTTTAGAACTTCAATATGTATATGTTGACAAACTATGATCAAAATGTTTAGTCTAGATTTAAGCTGCTCAAAGTATGTGTTTATGTAAAGTTGGAATCGAGTAAGTGCAGGAAATTACTATTCAATTTTTGCAAGGCTCGATCGATCGATCGAAGCTTGTGCATAATGTTTTTCTACAAAATTTTCCAACTCAGCCCAAGCTCATATGACGTGTAGGGTTTTATGTTTTGCCTTAAGTATAAAAGGAAAAACTCTAACCACGTTTTGAGGTTGTTGTCTATGCTGTATGTGTGAATCTCTAGTGAGATCTATAGGTATTTGCCTTCATACATACTTAGGGTTATCAAGATCGAGATTGATGTCGAGATCTTGGTGATCATTTCAGTTGCTGCATAAAGAGCTTAAAGAAAAACAAGTGGTATACTTATGGATGCTGTGGATCTGAGAAATAAGTAGTTTGTGTACTCGGAACTATTACGTGGTCGTGGTGGTAAGTTTTCTACTCGAGGTAGCAATAGGATATTAGTGGTCTAAATCGCTATTGTAAAACATCAATGCTTTCATAGTGGATCTGTTTTACCTTGAGGATAGCTAGGTTCAATCATTTCCAGATTTTTTACTAGTTTGGTTTTCCTGGTTATCATAACGTGTGTTATTTACATTTCCGCACTCTTTATATAATATGACTTGTTTGTGTTAACCAAGATCTAAATAATTTATCTAAGTAATCACTTGGCTAAATAACTAGGTTAGTCAACTGGTGTTTTAAGGGGTCTAAAAACTTAATAATAATAATAATAATCAGGGCCGACTCAACAATTTTTGGGGCCTTAGGCGAATATTCTAAATGGGGCCTACCTTAAATTAAATCACTTTTCCTATAATTCCCATCAATCCCTCTACAATTCATTCCCATCCCCATTAGGAACCTCTAGGTTGCTAACACTCTAGCATCCGAAAAGCATGCAATTATCTGTTGTCCAAAGAGCTTGCTTCAGGTGGTTGGGGAGAAAGTTACCTATCATGTCAGAACAAGGTTGGTACTATTTTTAATTCTTATATTCTTCTGTAACTCCCATATGTAGGCCATCTTAATCTTTTCTTGAACAGGTGTATACCAATCTCGAGGACAATAGGCCACATATTGTCAATACCGGATGGGCTATGTTAGCCCTCATCGACGCTGGGCAGGTACATTTGATGAAGAATCATTTGGAAACTCCCATCTGTCTAAAGTTCCTCGCAGTAAGTTTATTAAAACTAGAGAATTATCATGCATGCCTACGTAAGAGTCATGAAGGAAAAGTTTCAACATCATATTGGTAATGAAATATCGGTTCCATACATTTCCTGCACTCAATGACATTTGGCCACAGAGAAAATAGCTTCTGATAATCATGCATTCCTCGCAATAAGGTTATTAAAACTAGAGAATTATCATGCATGCCTACTTAAGAATCATGGGAGTTTTCAACAAAAATTGTATGATCAGCTATGCTGCATACCGAAACATTTTTCCTATTTGGGCCCTTGGAGAATATTGTTGTCGAGTATTGCAGGCACCCTAAATGATCTCACTATTACCTTCTTTGTTTTTTTGTTTTTGTTTTTGTTGTTTGTATTCCATAAATGTCACTTTTGCAGGCACCCTAAATATTGTTGTCGAGTATTTTTACTTTTGCTCTCAACAGTTTAGTTTTCCTAAAATTTTCTCTCTATGTATACGACCATTAATGAATAAAAATAGTCCAAATATTTTTATAATTGTGGGCCACTTACATTATTGCCAATTGGACTTAAGTGAGCCCTAGTAAAAGTCCCAATGCTAGCTTAAGGCCCCAATTGCATGAGATAGATGTTGAATGGTAATGGTAGGTTTGATGTGCACTCATACTATGAGGCATTGAAAGGTACAAGTGATGAAAATTTCCTTAGAAAAGTATTTGGTGTTCAAACGATTTGAAAAGTACTGCATTTACTGTGTGGATTGCAGTTTGGGGACGGATTCTTTTGTGATAATCCTATTGTCTTTTTGTTTTCTGGGTGTTTGCGCGCTTCGTCAGGTAATGTTAATGAGTGTTGTTAATTTACTTGCTAGATGGAATTATTAGTTTAGCCTACAGGCACTACACTATCATTATTTTTTTTTTTGGAATCTTAGTCCTCTTGTGCTTCACGTGGAAACTATGGAGTTTTAGTTTGGCATACACTAGCATTGTATTTTTTTTTTTTTTTCTGTTTGGAATCTAGTTAGCTTATGCTTGATGTGGAAACTATGGAGTAACTTGCCAAAGAGTTTTACAAAGCCAGCTACTTGCCTCATCTCCACCTCCAAGTTAATTTCCAACTCAACAGAAGAGTCTTTCACATTATTTTCTATATATCATATGCATTTTTTCTAAACCGTCTAATATAAGCAGAAAGAAAACAAAACCACTTGGAAGAGAAGAGACCCACACGCATGCCATAGCATTTCTGCACATGGTTAAATGTGAGACATTCTTGTCCAAATCCACGCCATTTTCTCTCCTTTTTAATTCTCACTCATATTCAAGCTTTAGAGCATTTGCAAAATATCAGGTAAGATTACGAAGAATAAACTGATTTATATGATAGTAGTACTATCATGCACTTGGCAAATAAGGGTCACTACCATCTCCAACAGAACGAAGGAAATCAAGTCGAAGGCATGCTAAAGATGATTCGCTCTTTAGCTAGAGGTACTGGTGCATTGCATTGTCTACCATTTGGTAATTATTTCCATTTCATTTCTACAATTTGGTCAACAATTTTACTACCATTCACAATTAAGCATGATTAAAACCAAGATTGCAGAATTTGACAAACTTTTGGTCTGATGCAGGACGGTAGACCTTAAATTCGTTTTTCCTCACTTTTAATTTGAAAAGGATTAATTGGCACTTTAACTGCAATCTCGAAATATGTTTCCTCACTTCTCTAGAAAGATCCGTGCAAGTTTTTGAAGAAAATGATTCAAAAAATGGTTGGGGTTTTGTCATGAAGATTGAAGCTCATCATGACAAAGTTAATATAAAACTTCTGTTGAGGGTCATTTTTTTCATGTTTTACACCTAGTCACGTGTCTAGCTTCTATTAGACATCTTTTAGCCAAGGGTTTTTCTAAGAAGGAAGTAGGGCTTGACACTTTCACGGAATCCGCTTAAGGGTCCCATTCTGCTGCTACCAGTCTGTGCACAAACATTAAGTTTAGTCAAAGCAATGTTAATGTGAAATGAATTTATTCTCCTTTTCCACTACCACTGAAGGGGTTGTTCTCCACTTTCTGTAGAAGGAACATTATTCTGCTAGCTATATAACGAGATTTGCTCTATAAAATGAGTTTTTCTCTACTTTCGGCAAATTGACCATTACTGTGAATCATGTTAGGAACATATGTCAATTTAGAATTAACTAATCCTTTGACAAAATGCACTTTACTTGTAATTTGGTAGATCTAGGATGTGTTTAATACTTCAAGGAACAAGGTTTCAAGTTCAAGTGTTAAAGCCATGCAAATCTGTCCAAAATTCAAGTGAAAAAGTGCTGGAATTTAAAGTTCGACAACTAGTATCTATCGAGGTTTAAAAGGTTGTTTAAGCCCGATGCTCGACAACTCTCGACAGATAACTTATCTATTATGATTTAAGAAAATAAGTTTTCCAGATCTAATTTTACTTCAATCTGTGTATACATGTTTCGGCTTTCTTTTCTCACAACCCTAAACATATATAAGGATTGTTTTAAGGGCCGACATAGCTGATGCAATTTAATGCAAAAAATTTTCACAAGCATATTGTGAACCGGAGACATATGCCCTAGTTCATCTTTCTCTTCAAGAAGCTGCTGCGTTTGTCCATCGTAGGGTTTTCTAACCAAGGAGCTTCATGATCTTCATCATGTGATAAACTGAAAAACTTTGCAACCAACATCCTTCTTAAGTTGGTGGTTAGTCACGTACTTGGATCCATGCATCGAATTGGTTAGTCACGTACTGGAAGCCAATTGGGTATTAGGGTAAGAGTTCAATTGGGTATTAGGGTAAGAGTTCAATTGGGTATTAGGGTAAGAGTTCAACTGTAGATTGGTATAAGGTACTGGAATTCCTTTACTTGTAACCGCTTGTTGTGATAATAGTAGATTCTCAGGAATGGTGACCTTAAAATCACTCGGTGGGGTTTTTGCCTTGCAGATTTTCTCCATTCGTAAACAAATCACCGTGTCAAGTTTATTTTTCGCTGCATATTAACTTAGTTGGTGATTTGTTTGTGCTACCATGCATATTGCATGTTAATTGGATTAATTACTTAATTTGGCTAAATTAATTGGTTAATTCATCACAAGTGGTCAATACATTCTTGGCCTATCAAGTGGTATCAGAGCAAGCACACTCTGATTAGGTTTTAATCATTACTGTGTGATCCATTGACCCCTGTTGTCATGGCTGCAACCAGCATAAAAAGATCTTTGTTTTCAAATACATCTTGTTTTTCTAATCTCTACTTGATTGAGTGTATCAGAAAATGCAAGTCTAAAAGTTATTTGAAATCTATCGTGATGATTATTGGAAAAGATCTTAGCTTGACAAAGAAGAAACTAGACTGTCTCAGAATGAAAATGTGCAGAGGAGTTTTTCTGAGAAGAGTGAAAGTTAAAGGCGTTGTTCATAAATGGCAGATGAGAGAAAACACCATTCCTATTGATCTGTCATCTAAGCATGAAATGTGCTTTATGATGAAGTCTGCATTTAAGGTTATGGACACATGTTTGTGGTACCTTGATAGCGGCTGCTCAAGACACGACTAGAGACTAATCTCTCTTTAAGGTTTTCGAGTCTAAGAAAGGTGGTAATGTCACTTTCGGTGATGGGAGCAAATCACAGATTAAAGGAAAGGGAATCATCTCACTACCTGGACTGCCAGACATTGCAAATGTTCTATATGTAGAAGGTCTGAGAGTGGATCTACTAAGCATAAGTCAGATATGTGATCAAGACTTTATGGTGTTGTTCTCAAAAGGGAAATGTCTTGTGTTGGATGAGTCTGGGAAGAAGCTCATAAGTGGTGTTCGCACTCTAGATAATTGTTGTGGTTTGGTTCTTGATGCTGATATTGTGTGCAATAGCATTCTTCTACCAAATGAAGACCTATAGCACCAAAGGATAGGACATGCTAGTTACAAACATCTTTCAATTGTATCTAAGCATGAATCAGTTTTGGGGATACCGAAGCTAAGTAGAGTAAACAATGTGGTGTGTGGACCGTGTTAACTTGGGAGACAGACGAAAGCCAAACATCCAAGCACTCAGAAATCCACTACATATAAACCATTAGAGCTACTACATTTGGATCTCATGTGTCCATCTAGAACCGAGTCTCTTGGTGGAAAGAGATACATCATGGTTATGGTAGATGACTTCACTAGGTACACTTGGGTCATTCTTCTAAGATCCAAGTCAAATGCTCCTAAGCACATTGAAGCCTTGTGCACAAGATTGCAAAATGAGAAGAGCTCAAAGATTGATCGAATTCGAAGTGATCACGGTAAAGAATTCGAGAGCTCTTACATGGAATCCTTTTACACTAGATCAGGTATATCCAAAGAATTCTCTACTCCTATTACTCCTCAACAAAATGGTGTAGTAGAAAGAAAGAACAGAGTTATTCAAGAGATGGCTAGAGCCATGTTGCATAGCAAGGATGTGGCTAGAAACTTGCGGGGAGAAGCCATCAACGCTGCGTGTAATATGGTTAATAGGGTATATTTCATACTCGGTACCAAGAAGACTCCCTATGAGTTATGGAATGGAAGGAAGCCAAATGTCAAGTATTTCAGAATCTTTGGAAGTACTTGTTTCATTCTCAAGGAGAGAGAGAGAATGTTGGAAAATTTTACTCTTGAAGTGATGAAGGAATATTTCTAGGAAACTCCTCTACAAGCAAGGCTTATCGTGTATACAACAAAAGAACCAAGAAGGTGATGGAAACTGTGAATGTTGTTATTGATGAAACCTCAGAGTTTGGTTCTGAGAAAGTTAGTGAGGAGATTCTCAAAGAAAGTCTTTCTCCCGAGCCCAAGGATGTTCAAGAACTTGTTGATCAAGAGCTCGCATCTCCAAGTACTCCTACCACTCCAAGTGCTGTAGAAGCTTCAGCAGACATGCCTACCTCACTTGATTCTGAATCCTATGAAGAGAAAGGACCTTCCTCCGGGATTAAGTTGAATCATCCTCCTGAAGTTATTGTGGGAAACATGAATGAACTTATACTAAGGAAGCTTGTTGTTGATAAATGTGTTGCTAACTTTGTGTCTTATTCTTGTTATTTGTCATAAGTTAAATCTACCAAGGTTAAGGAAGCTCTTCAGGATGAAGCTTAGGTTGAAGCTATGCATGATGAACTGCTTCAATTTCAAAGGAATGATGTATGGACTCTAGTACCTAGACCGGAGAGTGAGCACATCATTGGCACAAAGTGAATATTCTACAATAAGATTAATGAGGAAGGTAATGTGATTCGCAACAAGGCTCGACTTGTGGCTCAACGATACTCTCAAATGGAAGGAATGGACTATGATGAGACATTTGCTCTAGTATCCCGTATGGAGTCCATCAAGATTCTCCTAGCCATGGCATGCCATTTGAAGTTCAAGCTTTACCAGATGGATGTCAAAACCGCTTTCTTGAATGAGTTTCTTAAAGAAGATGTCTATGTGGCTCAACCAAAAGGATTCATTGATCCACACTTTTCAGATCATGTGTTGTATCTTAAGAAGGCACTCTATGGTTTAAAGCAAGCCCCCAGAGCTTGGTATGATCGGCTCACACAATACTTGGTGTCACATAGGTTCACAAGAGGGAAAGCTGATCAAAGTCTCTTCATCAAAAGGGAAGATGGTGAGTTGATAGTTGCTCAAGTCTATGTTGATGATATCGTCTTTGGATCCACTAAGGATGAACTTACTCATGGCTTCTCCAAACTCATGCAGGCCAAGTTCGAGATGAGCATGATTGGAGAGTTGAATCATTTCCTTGGGTTGCAAATTCGTCAGCAAGAGTCAGGTATATTCATATCTCACTCTAAATATGCTAAGAATCTTGTGAAAAATTTTGGTTTGGAATTTGCTAGTTCTGTTAGAACCCCTATGTGCCTTAATGTTAAACTCACTATTGATTTGTTGGGTAAGAGTGTTGATCCATCTCTCTATAAAAGCATGATAGGTAGTCTTCTTTACCTTACTGCTAGTAGACCTGACATTTTTTACAGTGTTGGAGTGTTTGCTAGATAGCAGGCTAATCCCAAAGAGTCTCATACGATTGCTTTGAAAAGAATCATAAAGTATGTCAAAACCACTACCGACTTTAGTGTATGGTATAGCGAGGACACAAATGATGTCTTAGCTGGGTATTCTAATGCAGACTAGGCTGGAAATGCTGATGATAGAAAGAGTACTTCAGGGGGTTGTTTTTACGTGGGTAATAATCTTATCTCTTGGATGAGCAAAAAGTAGAATTTCATCTCATTATCCACTGCAGAGGCTGAATACATCACTGTCGGTAGCTGTTGCACCCAACTTCTATGGATGCAAAAACTCCTTCTTGATTATGGTATACGTCAAGAACATCTTACTATCTATTGTGACAATACCAATGCCATTAATATCTCTAAGAATCCGATTCAACATTCTTGAACCAAACACATAGAGATTCGACATCTTTTCATTCGGGAGCTTGTCGAAAATGGTACTATCACTCTTGAGTTCTTTCACACTAATGATCAGAAGGCTGACTTGTTCACCAAACCTCTTCATAGCAAGCGGTTTGAATTCCTTCGCCAAAACATTGATGTTATCTCCATGGATTGATCTCCTCTTCTCCTCCTCCTTCCTCATGCATTTGCATCTAGTTTTATGCTTTGCTTTGTTTAACATGTTTTTGTTTGTTTGTTTGTTTTCAATTTTGCTTTATTTTGTTTTTCATAAAATAAAAATAAAAATAATAAAAATACAAAAACAGTGTGTGTTTTATGTACATTGGTACTTGTGTACCTTCGGTGGCCATTGAAACAAAGTTTTCTAAACTTTGTATCTCTTGTAGCTTAAATGAGCATCTCTATGCATAACTAAGCAAGTGAGCTTTGTGACTCGTGTTTGTGATGAGTAAGATTAAATAATCTCTTGTACTTAACACTCGTATCACTCTTTTTGACGAGAAGGACTAGAAAATCCTAAGAGAAAGGCATAAATAACCATCTAACCACTGTTGCCCACCAATCATGAAATGAAATCTGCATGCTTTGGCATAGCAAAAGTGCAATGTCAAAAGCTTAACATCATTGGGTATTTCTTCTCTCTCTTTTATATGCCCATGCATGGTTTGCTTAAAAGAAAATATGCAAAGAAAAATAAAAAGCAAAAAGAATCAAAATGCTTTATATATGATTGCAAGCGTGTCTTCTAGAAGATGTGGGAGTTATAGGATGTACCTCGAAGGTGATAGTCCCCATCAAGTAGTTATGATTGTGTGTGAGTTAGAGTGATTTTCTCATATCTCAAATCGTCATAACATGTAAACACTTATGCAATCTTCGATGTTTTTCGCACACAACATGCAATATTCTTTGCTACTTTTGATACATGTGCAGGTACAATGTGATTTGGCCATTACAGGGAATACTTGTGTTAATGTATGCTCACTAAACTGTCGTGACTTGTTTTTGAAATATAAAATTGGTTAGACTTGTTTAGTGTGTGTGTGTGTGTGTTTTGGATCTATATGCTTGACATTTTTCTTGTTGAGATATATTTTTGAGAGCTTAAAATGTTGATTGGATCCTTGGTTGTGTAGCATGCTTGATTGCATTCATATTTGTGTTTTTCTCTTCTTGAAAAACTGTTTTTAAGCAATATCGATAGCTGCTGGACACCTCTCGACAGCTAGGCTATCTATCGAGCTCTTGAGCTTCTTTTCTCAACAACTTCTATCGTATTTTTGATCCATCGAGGTTCTTAAGAATCATTCTAGATAGATTTTTGATAGCTTCTCGATCCATTGACAAAGTTTCTGTCTCCTCGATAGCTGCTAGATAGCTTCTCGATCCATCGAGCCTCTTTTGTTGTGGACACCTCTTGATAGCTTCTCGATAGTTGTATCTGTCAAATTATAAATCTCGACACCTCTTGATACCTCTCGATCTGTCAAGAATCGTTATTTCTATAAAAATGGTCAGTGCGATTTCTTTCTCATTTCTCTTGATCTCTCTCGATTCTTTCTGACTCCTCACCTTCCCAAACACTTCTTAATCACTCTAAACCTCTTCCCCACTCAATCTTCAGTCTCAAGATCATTTTCTTCCTCTAATATGATTCTATTTCTCTCATTAATCATGCATTTCATCTCTTTTGACCTAACTTTTGGGATTTTTGAAAGATTTAGGGATTTTTCAAAATTATTAAGGTTTTTGTAACATTCTTGGGATGGGTTTTGTTTAAATAATCCTAAATGATCATGCATTGCATCACATTTTCATTTTAACAATGTTTCATGCATTATAGATGTGTGATCAATATGTTGAATTCATGTGTGCTAGTAGGATTAGATTGGGCTGAGCCCATGATGTTTTTACTGTTTCATATCACATGCTCATGCATTTTTCATGCATACGTACCTTCAATTCTTCATATTCTCTTATTGATCTGTGTTGGTACTTTTCTGTGAAGGCTCGTTCAGACTTCTCGGACAACGTTTCTCGACAAGGCATTCATTTGAAAAGCCATGTCATTCTATTGGACTTTTCCAATACTAACCTTCCCACTATCATCTACAGTAGGGGTTGGAAGTCACTATATGGCATCCCAGTCACTTGTCCCTTTGTGATCATATAGGAGTTTTACTCCAATATGCATAGATTTGATTACTCTGTACCTCATTTTGTCACTCGTGTTTGTGGTCCACACTTCGTAGTCACTCCGGATATTGTATCTGAGCTGCTATATGTACCAAGGGTAGCGTATCCTGACTACCCTGGCTGCGATCGTCTTAAGACTGTGTCTAAAGACAAACACATATCCTGATTCTGTGGGACAACATCTTCCTAGGGTGGCCTTCAAAACACCCCTTGCTCAGCCTTTGCTAAAGGTCCGAGGTTCCTGAATATGGTGATGACATTTGCCCTTTATCCCTTGTCTCACTATAATTCTATTACTGAGCCTCGTGCTCTTTTTTGTTATCCCTACTTGAGGGACTTATTATTGATTTTCCCTCTCATTTCATACTCCTCCTTATGGATGTTTATAAGGATACGACAACTCGTGATAAGCTAATTTTTCCTTCGGCTATCACGAGGCTTCTTCGCCATTTTTCTATCTCCTGTCCCGAGACTCCTCATTTTTCGATTATGTGTGCCATAAACGCTGCTACCGTTAAACGCTGCTACTCTGGCTTCTTCCGCTCCATTCTCATCCGCTTCTCCTTCTACTTTTGCAGGTGGTGTGACCCTCGAGGTGGTCATGGCGTAGCTTGTGAACATGGATGCTCACCTTGATACACTCACTACTGAGTTGTATAAGGTGAACACCCGTGTCGGTTGTATTCACTACAATAAAATGTATTTTTAGTGACAAATTTTAGCGAGGAAAAATTTTTCGTCACTGAAAAACTACATTTAGCGACGAAATTTTAATTTCGTCACAAAAATTAATAACCTTTAGCGACGATATTTGAATTTCGTCGCTAAAAATGAAAAACTAATGACCTTTTGCGACGAAATTCAAATTTCGTTGCTATTTATTGATTTGGAACAAGGGCGCCAAAAGGGGAAAAATTGGCGCTAGTTTAATAAGTCTACAGCGACGAAATTTTTCATTGCTGAAACTCTACGTTTTTAGCGACGAAATCATTTCGTCGCTGTAGATTTTACAGGGAGATTATCAGGGACAAAATTTGTTTCGTCGTTAAAAGAAACTAACAGCAACGAAACTATTTTGTCGTTAAAAAATCAAGCCTATTATCTTCAGACATTTTGGTGACGAAATTTGAATTCGTCACTAAAAATATTTACAAAATCTGAGTTTTTTAGTGACGAAATTGATTTTCGTCGCTAAAAATTGAAAATCCAAGCAATAGCGATGAAATCGTCCGTCACTAAAGAGTTCACTATAAATACTCCCAAATAGTTCCCATTTCAATACCCATTTCAATACCCAAGCTCATTTTGGTAAAAAAAAAAAAAAAAAAAAAAAAAACCCAAGCTTATTTTAGTACCCAAGCTCACCGTCGCCGTTTGAAGCAAACCCGTCACCGATAGTTTTGTGACCGTCGCCAGTAAAGCAAGCTCACCGTCGCCGTTTGAAGAAAGCTCCAACCTTCGCCGAAAAGCTCCAACCGTCGCCGTCGTCGAAAAGCTCCAACAGTCACCATCGCCAATTTGAAGCAAACCCATCGCCGATAATGTTGTGACCATCGCTGGTAAAGAAAGCTCACCGCCACCGATTTGAAGAAAGCCAACCGTTGTCGTTTGAAGAAAGCTCACCGTCGACGATTTGAAGGAAGCGAACCATCGCCGTTTGAAGGAAGCGAAGCGTCGCCAATTTGAAGCGAACCGTCGCCGTTTGAAGCGAACCGTCGCCGTTCCGGCCACCATCGTCGATACATACCCATTCGCGATGGTTGCGTGTAAGCCCCCTGACTTCTCTGTTTCTTTTTATTTTATTTATTTTAATTTTCAAAAAAAAATATGAGAACTATGAAAAATAAACAAGTTGCTGGCAAATGTTTCTTATATGGATTTAATAAGAAACCCATTAAGCTTCAAATCTAGGATAAATGCGAGTTTGATGAGTATTATGAAATGGGTCGCTTATTTATCAAGTGTATTTCCTTAGATATCTGTGAGTTTGTGATGGAATTCTATTTTGTACCTTAAGTGACTAAAGTTGTAGATGTTAAAGTTTCCTTGGAAATATTCCAGGCGGGTCAAGAATCCTTCAGATTACGAGGTCCAATTACAAAAGGGCTACTGGTGCATTGCTTGTCTATGATATAACTAGGTACCGTTTTCATTTAAATTTGATCATTCATTTGCTTATAGTCTTATACAGAAAAAATTAATTGTTTTAAGTTTGTTCTACAATGTGGGCTTTCACTCATACCCAGTGAATTTAAATATTTTTTAAACCTTACCATCAATAGGAAGTTCATCACTGTGTGGTGCCCATATAACATTCTAGTAATCATTTTTGATCTAGTGAAACATCAGAACTTGTTTCTTTACTAGTGAATCATTAAAAAAATTTCTTTACTAGATAAAATTCATGAAATTTTTTTATATAGATTTAATGTTTATAAAAAATGTATTAAATATGGCAGATGTTTTTAATAAAATTTGTGTCATATATTTATAATTTTGTTTCATTACATTGTTGTGTCCGTGCTACTCATATTGATATTCATTTTGTACGCTGTAGTTGGAATATTTGGTGGCTTTGGTAGCAAGGAGTGGGAACTGTATATGTGTGTTTCTATGAATAGTGGGTGGCTATTAGAATAACCAAAACATATGGGTAAGTCTCATTCATGGGTTTGAGCCATTTCAGTCCTGAAAAGGCAATATGGTCTTGTTGGTTTACTTCATAGAAGCACTTCTCTACACAACTGTGTGATTTACCCAATCTCATATATTTATAATTTAAGATTAATGCATCGTTTAATAGATACAAAATTTTTTTTTTTTATTTATTAGTTTGAGTATTATTAGAAATTTAATGGTTTTTAGTTGAATGTGATGACAAGGTTAGTGATTGTTTGGGTTGCTGTGGGAGAATAGAAAGAGGCTTAGAACTGTGAAAGTCAAAGACCAAAGCTTAGCCAACAAATCAGACATGTACTCTTAGCTTGATCACAGTAAGTAAAATCTGTTCAAATACCTATAAAACTCTATACTTGTAACGTTTGTAATTGGTTGTGGTGGGTTGCTGTGTTGTAGCAAGCAGGTGACTTGCATGGTGTTATAAGGTGGTTTAAATTCATATTGGGAGTGTTTTTAATTTCTTGCAAATGTGAATGAAACTTGTTAATTAGTAGTAATTTTGTTCTTTTATTCGATTTCAATACTTGTAAGCATTGTACTGTGATGTTTGTGATTGGTTTTGTGGTGAGTTGTTATGTTGGAGCAAGCAGATGGCTTGCATGGTGTTATAAGATTGTTTAAATTCATATTAGGAGTGTTTTTAGTTTCTTGCAAATGTGAATAGGCCTTGTTGGTTAGATGTGATGAATAGTACTTTAATTGATTTCATTACTTGTAACAACTCTATATTTGTGATGTTTGTGATTGGTTGTGGTGGGTTGTTATGTTAGAGCGAGCGGGTGGCTTGCATGGTGTTATAAGGTGGTTTAAATTCATATTGGAAGTATTTTTAATCCCTTGTAAATGTGAATGAAACATGTTAATTAGTAGCAATTGTGTTCCTTTATTCGATTTCAATACGTGTAAGCATCGTACTGTGATGTTTGTGATTGGTTTTGTGGTGGGTTGTTGTGTTGGTGCAAGCGGGTGGCTTGCATGGTGTTATAAGGTGGTTTAAATTCATATTGGAAGTATTTTTAATCCCTTGTAAATGTGAATGAAACTTGTTAATTAGTAGCAATTGTGTTCCTTTATTCGATTTCAATACGTGTAAGCATCGTACTGTGATGTTTGTGATTGGTTTTGTGGTGGGTTGTTGTGTTGGTGCAAGCGGGTGGCTTGCATGGTGTTATAAGGTGGTTTAAATTCATACTTGTGACGAATAGTACTTTAATTGATTTCAATACATATAAACACTCTATACTTGTGATGTTTGTGATTGGTTTTCTAGTGGGTTGTTGTGTTGGAATATATTATGGATGAGTTGTCCTTATTTTACTAAAGCAGCGTTTACCTTATTGTAGTCAAACATGGATAAAAGTTGGATGCCAATGGGTAAGACACCTGATGGCAAATTAAGTCGTCCATATATTGAAGGGGTACATTTATTAATTTTGCAGGACCGGTTGTGGACTTGAGTGGTAATATTCCATGCCCGTGTATTCATTTGAGTGGTATGTGTATCATTCCATCCCTATTATGTTTGTGAAGCTATAACATACGTAGTATTAATGTTGTGATTGTTTGTTTTTTTTTTTCTCTTTCAAATGATAGGAAACTATTCTCAAAGTGCAAGAGGATTTTCTTATAACATAGTTACTAGTTTTATTTTACAATTTTAATGTAGTATTGTTTTTATATTTGTGCAGATTTCTTATTGGTCGCTTTTAAGGGATTTACTTTTGGCATTACTTGAAGACATATGAGGACATCTTCCGTTAGTTCTGATTATATTATGCTTCACTTTTTGTATTGTTATAAAACATCTTGAGTTATTGTATGTATTGCAAACAATTATTGTATGGAAAGAGTTTGAATTGGATACTTCTTTTATTTTTTACTTGTGGAATGTATAGATATTTTTTTTATAAATGTGTTGTTGAAATAAATATGTTATTCAAATTCGAGGTTTTAATAATGTAATGACAACTTACAGGTTAATATCAAAGCTATGAAAAAAATAAAAACAGAAATTACGTTTTAGCGACGAATTTTTTCGTCACAAATATAGCAACAAAAAAATGTTTTAGTGACGAAATATTTCGTCGCTAAATGTAGCAAAATTTTGTAAGAAATGGTTTTAGTGACGAAAATTTTCGTCGCTATATGTGCCTGCATTTCTTAAAATTAGTTTTAGTGACGAATATTTTCGTCACTATATGTACCCGAAAATAGTTTTAGTGACAAAATTGTTCGTCACTAAATATGATTTAATAAACTAAAGTGTTTTTAGTGACGAAAAATTTTTGTCACTGAATAGTGTTTTTAACGAGGAAAACATTTAGCGACGAAACGTTTTCATCGCTTAAAATTTTTTCTTTTTAAAACAAATCGGACTTTCAGTGACGAAATTTTTCGTCGCTAGGACTTTCAGCGACGGGGTTTCAGCGACAAAATGAGTTTCATCGCTAAAAGTCAGATTTCGTCGCTAAAGGTTCTTAGTGATGAAAAACTGGACTTTTAGTGACGAATTTTTTCCTCACTGAAAATACATTTTGTTGTAGTGATTGCTAGACGATAGGCTCGCCTTAGTGGCTTCATCGCATCCCCCTCTCCTTCTCCAGAGACTTCTGAGGACGAGGACGATGGTGGTGATTCTAGTGGCACTTCTATTGGAGATGGGGATTCTAGCTCTTCCACCGTTGATGAGATGACTGTTTCTCAGTGACTTTCCCTTTGTCATTCGTGACAAAAAGATGGAGTAGTTTAGGATATGAGAGTAGTCATGTATATAGGGGGAGAGTTAGTTATAGGAGATATTTTTGTTAGGGGGAGTGTCTATTCTTTTTGAGGGATTTAATGAGGACTTATGTGTTTTTTTTTCTTTTCTATCTTTTATGGATACATTTTTCTTACATTGTGATAGCAAACCTCGTACTCTTATGTTTATATATATATATATATATATATATATATATATATATATATATATATATTTGATGAGGATTTTATTACATTTCTTTCACCTATCTCTTCATGTGTTGTTTCTTTTCTCTCTTTATGCGCATGCTTCTTATATCTTGTACGCAATCTTTTATTTCTGTTTCACACTAAGATGCCGTGATAAGTTTTGTTTAAATTGTTTCAAAAATACATGTTGTCAAAGTCTTTCTTGCCATAATCTCTCTTGTTGCAAATTTTTTCAAGATATTATGGTAGGATAGATTTTATTGTACTCAACAAGTAAGTATGAGTTTAGTGATTTATGACTTCTCTCATATGTTCATTTGTTTGTTGTGGTTTTGTCACGTATTGTCAAAGGGGGAGATTGTTAGGACATATGTGAATCATGTTAGGAACATATGTCAATTTAGAATTGGCTAATCCTTTGACAAAACGCACTTTACTTGTAATTGGGTAGATCTAGGATGTGTTTATACTTCAAGGAACAAGGTTTCAAGTTCAAGTGTTAAAGCCACGCAAATATGTCTAAGATTCAAGTGAAGAAGTGCTGGATTTTAAAGCTCGATAGCTAGTATCTATCGAGGTTTAAAAGGTTGTTTAAGCCCAATGCTCAACAACTCTTGACAGATAACCTATCTATCGAGATTTAAGAAAATAAGTTTTCTAGATCTAATTTCACTCCAATCCGTGTACACATGTTTAGGCTTTCTTTTCTCACAACCCTAAACATATATAAGGATTGTTTTAAGGGCCGTCATAGCTGATGCAACTTAATGCAAAAGTTTTTCACAAGCATATTGTAAACCGGAGACATATGCCCTAGTTCATCTTTCTCTTCAAGAGGCTGCTGCGTTTGTACACCGTAGGGTTTTGTAACCAAGGAGCTTTGTGATCTTCATTACGTGATAAACTGAAGAACTTTGCAGCCAACATCTTTCTCAAGTTGGTGATTAGTCACATACTTGGATCCGTGCATCGAATTGGTTAGTCACATACTTGGATCCGTGCATCGAATTGGTTAGTCACATACTGGAAGCCATGCATTAAAATGAGAGATTGTCACTACAGAACAAGTCTTATTTGGTATTGGGATAAGAGTTCAAATGTAGGTTGGTATAAGGTACTGGGATTCCTTTACTTGTAACTGTTTGTTGTGATAATAGTGGATTCTCGGGAGTGGTGACCTTAAAATCACCCGGTGGGGTTTTTACCTTGGAGGTTTTCTCGATTTCTAAACAAATCACCATGTCAACTTTATTTTCAGCTGCATATTAACTTAGTTGGTGATTTGTTTGTGCTACCACGCATATTGCATGTTAATTGGATTAATTAATTAACTTAGCTAAATTAATTGGTTAATTCATCACAATGGGTCAATACATTCTTGGCATATCAATTGCTTTGCTTCTTCTACTATTATAAGTCTTGCACAAAAAATACTAAAGCCCAAAGAATGTATTCATCAAGCAAATGTTAGTTATAACATGTTAGCCTATATATATATATATATATATTTGTATATATACTGATACGCATTCATGCATATACGTATAAAATACATTCTGCTAAACAAATCGGGCCAAAAAGAGTACAACTCCAACTCACATAGTCATATTGCCTAGAGTTGGCACAAAACTATGAGGTTTGGAATATGAGTCAGATTAGCCATATTAAGATGAATATTGAGAAACTCAAGAGAGATGTGTCTCGTGGGAGAGAGGAAGTTGTCATAGTGTGTATGTCAATACTACTATTCTGTAGTGATCTCTCTCTAGGTGTATTCTGCGAAAGGGTCCAAGTACACTACTAGGTACAAATTCTCCACCTTTTCTCCACTATTTTTCTCTCATTCTATCTATTATATTCTCTCATTCTTTTTCTCTCTTTTTATTTTCTTTTTTTCTTTCTTCTTCATTCTCCATTCTCCCTCCATTTTACCTCCCTTTGGCGATATCTCCCCCTTTGAAATTGAGTGGGTCTATTACCCATTTTGCTTTTCTTTTGATTTCTTGAGCCCCATGTCTACCTATTCTTGCTGGCCCTCCTTTTCTCTCTTTTGGATTACAACAACAAATGAATTCTTTGGTTTTTTTTTTTTTTTGTAGGTTTAAGTTTAAAACTTGGTTTCTATATAAATGGTCGAAGTCCATTAATGCTATTTGGCTTGGTGTGAACTGACCCTATGACATGCACCTCATGATAATCCACAACTTTTTCCTCTTTTGGTATGAGTGTAGGTGCAAGGGCCCACAATGGTGCATTTGGGTTTTCCCAAATTCGTGGGTTGTACGCCTTGGCCTAGGGTGGACCATGGAAAAGGGTGTAAATGGAATTGCCACCTAGTTTAGGTCTAGGAACCATAAATGTAGCACCCTAGTTGAAGGACTAATCTTTACTAGAGCACATGTTCGGAGTTTACGTATGGAGATGGGAAGGTCTTAGGCTCCCAACCCCACCCAACCCGTAGGTTGGCATCCACTCATTATGTTCCAAATTCTAATCCCATTAAAGGTTCCTCTAATATGCTACTCTAAACTCACACACACTAACATGCATCTAACTTCCAAACATGGCAAATGTCCCACACTTATCCATAGCATAAAAACCCTATCATTCATCTAACAAAATATATCCAAGGGCAGTAAGCACATCACAAAACAGCAACATCAATAAGGCATTAATATCAAGCATATCCCAAACATCCAAGCATAACATCATAGCATCAACTAAGCATATTCATCATGTTCATAAACCATATCATGCTTATCATCCAAATCAAATGCATGCTCAAGTAATTATACATGACTTACCTCACTTACCTCACAGCACCACAGCACCACAACACCTATGCTTCAATGCATGTTCATGTTCAAATTGTTCATGCAAGATATAAACCAATCAAATTGACAAATAAAGCATGTGAAACATGTTATTCTACTAACCTTAATGCTAACCATGTGAAAACTAGACTCAACAAGACCTAAACATGTGATTAAAACTAAGCAAAACAAATAAAATAGTAAGAACCTTAAATCTGGGTTTCTAGGTACGAGTATGCATGCACATACATGAAGAATGTGTACGCATGCCTTGAGTATGCGTACGCATGCTCGAAGCATGCGCATGTATATACGCCCAGAAAAACAATTTTAAAGCATCAACAAAACAACAGTCAAACAAAACCTAGCATGCTTCTAATACAAAATTAAACAACCTGAACTAACAACAAAGATAAGCAAAACAAAATCTATTCCTAAACATGCATTGGATCTAACAATAAACAAGAGCAACTCTTAACACGTCAAAACATGTTCATAAACATATCCAATTATTCTACTCTTCAATCAAAATATGGTGAGACACAAAAAATCAAAACCAAACAAATCAAATCATATTTCTAAGCATATATAACACATAAATAAAATTAAGAACAACAAGATCACAAGTTATAAAAACCCAAATTAAGGAAGAGTCATGGGGAGAGGCTCACCTTGCTTATGGATCACAACTAGGTAGAGATTTAACCGGCCCTTCAGTGCCTATACAACAAGATTTAATGAGATTTAAAGGAAAATAGAAGCTTTCAATAGTTCTTAGCCATCATAACTCAAAATAAAAATGATTCTTGAAAAGGTTTTGATCCAATGATTTGAAAAACTTAGTATCTGCTTGAATGAACACTAGAGAGAGGTTTTGAAAAAGTTCTAATGGATGTGTGTTCAGAGGGTTAAAAGAAAGAATGAGTTTTTGGAAGAATGTAGGTGAAGAATCAACTCTCTCTAGCTAGGGTTTGAATTTGGACGCATAAGGTTGTATTTATATGTCTAAACTAGGGTTTTTAGACTCATTTAGAAGGTTTTGGACGTTCTAAAAGGTCTAGGGGCTAGTGCCCATCAAAGAAGGGGGCCTTAGGCCCTAAAAAATGAAGTTCTAGGATTTTGGAAAGCAGCTTGCGTGCGCATGCCCCGATGTCTAATTTCAAATGGTCATAACTAACTTAATTTAAGTCCAAATTAGGCAAAATTTGTTTTTAAATTAAAGCCTAGGATGTCCGATTTCTAATAAAATAAACCGCACTCAAAAATTCGTTGGCTATCAAAAGTTATGGGAAAACCAACGAGTAAAGGTCATTTTTCGGCATCGTTTTCAAAGAAATTTGAGCACTTTTGAGTTGTGATTAATTCCAGACTATCAAAATAACTTCAATTACCTTTTGTAGACGTGTAAAGCTCATCATTGGGACCAGAGACTAAAGTTGCCCTTCTTTTGGCTATACTTACTCTGCAAGTGTAGTCGAAAGCCTAAAGAAATGAACCATTTTATAGGTTAATAAACTTTAAGTCCACACACACACACAACACAAACACAAAAACATGCAAGCAAACAAACAAACATGGGGCGTGGGTGCAAAATCCAATCACTAGATTCTATGAGTCCCTATTCTCTTAGGTTTGTTATCTTGAACCTTGGGTAAAGGGAAAAACAACAAAAGTGGCTACTATCCCAAGCCAAACAGAAAACTCATCACATCAACATTCCATGTTATCATCACATCAACAACACATCATGAACACAACAAAAATGGTTACTATCCTAAGCCAACAAGAATGCATCAACACATCATAAACACAACCTCAATCATCAAAGAGCCTAAGTTTGCTATCCTAAACTTAGAATCAAATGCACACAATAAGAATGGCTACTATCCTAAGCCAAAATCACACATCGCACATCACACATCATGTTATCAACACATCATCATAACATCAAAAACACATCAACACAACATCATAAACATATGTACATCATCATAAGCACATCAACACGACATCATATTATCCTAAAAGGTTCAAGAGACTCAACATCACACATCAAAGAATTTATCATTCAAGACACACATCATTTTTTTCCCAAAAATATTCATTATTTAAGAAATCAACATCATTTAAGAAATTTGTCATACAAATCCATCCATTTTTGAAAAAAAATCTTTCATTATTTCCTTTGAAATCTCTCCTGAATTTTTGAAATTCTTGATTTTCTTCTTAAGTGTCATTCTCTCTCTTGAATTTTAAATTCCTCTTTTGAACTTTGAATTTTTTTTAAGTGACATCTTTCTTGAAGCTTTGGATTTTTCTTTGGAACTTTGAATTTTTTTTTTGAATCTTTGAAATTTTTCACAACAATTAAGCTACATCAACATAATGGATCACATCAGGTTTGGTCCAAACATATCATGACAGAACCAAAGCACAACGAGTCACATTAGGTTAGGTCCAAACACACCAGGACAGAATCAATCACAACGAGTCACATCAAGTTAGGTCCATACACATCAGGACATAACCAATCATAACAAAATACATCAAGTTAGGTCCAAACACATCAGGACTGAACCAAGCTTAACAAATCACATCAGGTTAGGTCCAAATACATCAGGACTGAACTATAGGCACAACATGTCACATCATTCCTTTTAATCTTCTCTTAATTTTTTGTTCATCTCTTTTTTTTTTTTAATCTTCTCATCATCTTTTTTCCATCTCTTCTTTTTTTCTCATCTTCTCATAATTTTTTTTAATATCTCTTTATCATCTTCATCTTTATCCTCTCTTTCTCATCTTCCCATTATTTCTTTCTCTTCTCATCTTTCTCTCTCTCTCTCTCTCTCTCTCTCTCTCTCTCTCTCTCTCATCTTTTTTTTTTATCCTATCATTTTCTTCTCTCATTTCCAATTCCTCATTTTCTTTGTGAATTATTCATCTTTCATTTATTTTTTTTCTTTATTCTCAACATCTCACTTTAAAAAAAAAAAAAAAAATCAACATCATTCCTCTTAGGATTTGTGAATTAATTTTGAAAAATATTGCGAGTTGTGAAATTAGTTATATCCATACACTTGGTGAGTTTTATTAGTTTTTTCTTTATCCGACCAAAAAGATTTTAAAAGAAAAAAAAAAAAAGTAGAGTGAGACTTGCAATAAGAAAAAAAAATATTTTGGATATTGAGAAAATTCATAACGTGGGACCTACATTAATTAATTTTATTGACTTTTTGAAGAAAACAAATAGTGGGACCTGCAAAATATAATCTAATACAAAAAAAAAAAAAAAAAAGATACTCCTTTTGCTGTGTACCTAAATTTTCCCAATAAAAGAGTTTTTTTTTTTTTTTTTTTTTTGTAGCTTATTTTTATGGGTTTCACTATTATTTTTTTTGGCCAAAAAGTCAAAACATTAAATTTAATGTAGGTTCCACGTTATGGTTTTTCTCAAAAAGCCAAGCATGAATCATAAACTCTCTTTTTCATCCCAAGATCATAGCAACACACACTCTCTCTCAACCCAAAATCTAAAGAACAAATTTTCTCTCTCAACCCAAAATCACAAGAACTATCATGCATGGCTCAATTGAAGATCTCAAATCTTAGATTTTGAAATGACATGTGAAGGACAATTCCAATCTCTCTCTCTCTGAGCATTAAAGAAACAATTGAGTTTTGGAATTTTAGATTAATGGCTCAATTGAAGATCTCTAATCCCAGATTCTAAAATGACATGTGAAGAACGATTCCAATCTCTGTCTCTCTCTGTCAAAGTATTAAAGAAACAATTGGGTTTTGGACTTTTGGATCCAAAAGAAGAGAAGCGAAAGGGAAAGAAGGAGATGGAAAAAAAATGAGAGAGAATAGATCTTGGGTAAAGTTTTTGGAGAGAAGCAATGCTTTAAAAAATAAATGCAACTTCTACAACATTTTCATAATAATATCAAAAAAATTTATATGTGCCAAGCTATTACTAGCTTTAATTTATGCTCATTATTAACATCATTGTTTTTACCTAACAGTGACAATTTGTAGTGAAAATGTTGTAAATATAGCCTTCTTTATATATATATTTCCTTTTTTTTCTTTTTCACATACATTAACAATTTGATATATTTGTTGTGAAATTTGTTTGGTCCATAAACTTTCTCTTCTGGAGAGAGGGAGAAGGTGGAAAGATAAGGAGAAAATTTTAGAAAGAGAAGTGGTGAACGTGTGGTGACAAAGATAAGAACTGCACAACCCATAAGCTACAATTTCATCCAAACAACCCTTTTGTGTGAGATCATATATGTAGCAACGCACAATTGTTCAAGAAATATTTGCGGTTAGAAGATTGAGTAATTGGGTAATGTTAAAAGAAAAAAAAAATACCGTATAAATCAATTTTGAAGTACAAACTATCAGATCAAGTAGGACTTACTAGTCAGGAAATGCATTGTGGGTTTTGCTGAACTCTGTGTGTAAAGCTACAACAATACAATAGACATTCATTCTGCTGAAGTTTTTTATTATTTTTCTTTTAAATTTTTTAACGGAATGATGGTATTGAAAGGTCTTCAATATGACCTTGAATTACTGAATTAGTAACCCACCAGGTTAATGGACCTATTCACAATCTTTTCAGGCACCTAGTGTCCCACATCGGAACATTATATAAACTTTTTACTGTAAGTATTAGTTCCCTAAAATCCTATCGTATGATGCTGTGTATAATATTATATATGACATTATGTTATAAATAATGAAGTTGTTTATTATCTAAAATAATGGTAACATGAATATTTGGACACTATCATATAATTTTTTAGATGTATAGTATATGATTTATGTGATTTAGTCATAGAAGATATAAATCACACGTTCTTTGTAAAATCAAAACCTTAGTTTGTAGTCAGTGATAAAAGTGGGCATTTCATCTGTGAAGACTATAACGTGTCAGCTAAGATGGTTTGTCTTGATCATGTTAGTGGAGACTTTTAGTTAATATGTTGATGTGTCTTAAGTGTATAAGACATATTGAGCTCAACCGCTATGAGATTAATTATTCTATTAACGACTATCAACTAAATAATAAATCTCACGACTTTAATTTACATAAACTCTCAATCTTGAAAGGATAGTGAACCCGATCATGAGTGAGATCTAATTCAACGATCAAAATCTCAGTATGTTGGGCAGCCACACGTAGATGGAATTCATAGTCTCTATGTAGAGATATAAAATATTCCATTGAGATAAGTTTAGTAAGTTTGGAGTGTTAGGCCTAACCCCTTTAGTAAAGAGTTACTAAAATTTATATTTTATGAAATTTGATTTCATAATTATATATGAATAACTTAAAGAATTAAACCAGGTACTTAAGGATCAAGAGGTGGTAATTTTCAAAGTGGCAGTTATATATTATGATTGTGTATTACTACGAATATTTTCATGAAGGGGTTAATTTTTTAGATAATAAAGTCTTGGGATTTAATTTTATTAATAAAGCCTAGAGTACAATTATATTTATATAATGGTATTAAATATAATTAATGGTAACTTTGGGTTTGTCAAGAGTTGACAGATAAGCCCGAAGCCCATTAGAGCTAGAACTTTATTTGCCCCTATGGTCCCATTCCAAGGCACACACTAAAGTAACTGCTTTTGATAGTTATAAACGTACGTATGATTAACGAGAGAAATATACAGTTTTCTCTAAACACATTCTCTCTTTAACAAGTGCGTATATCACTAATTGAGAGACCACACATCTTGGGCATATGTGGAATCGAGGTGAGGATTGAAGGTCTTCCTAACTTCGAACTTCTTTTGTTTTGAATTTTACTGCATCAAGGTACGCCTTTCTATTCTTTGTTTCTAAAATTCTAGATATTCCATGCTATCTCACATGAATGAAGTAGATCCTTGAGTTGCTTCAGCTGTGGTTTTTGTATGAGATGCAAAACCAGTTTTTCCAACAATTGGTATCAAAGCAAACTTCAATATCATGCTTGTATAACATATGTGATTAAGTTTTAGAATCAAAGAAAATTGTTTTCTTGGTGTTTAAAAATTCTGCAGTAATTTTTCTACGTAATTTTGTTTTAGATTTATTGTGCAATAAATCCTGCGTGAATTGATTAATATATGCCATGTTTTATATATGAGATATATATATTGGTTTGTATTATCGATGAAGCCCATGATCATGTCTCTTAGTTATGGTGCCGTGTCATGCTTTTATATTTCTATTGAATCCGTATATTATAAATAAAGATTGAAGTGCTTTATATGTTGCGGTTTATATGGAGATATACACAGATTGAAATCCATTAAAGAGATCCATTCCTATTGAGATTAGAATTTTATTTTCAAGGGTTTCTAGAATTATTAGGGTTCTTGATCTTGATCTTGAAAACCTTAATGTTTGATCTACAAATCTTTGTTTATAAAATCAAAAGGTGTTTTTTGATCATGTTAAACTAATTTGATTAGTGTTGATCAAGTGTTAAAACATTGATAAAGTGCAAGGCTATGTGTGATGAGATTACATATATGATTTCAAAATAAAAACCTTTTCTTTTAAAATTTCTAGTGAGAGAGGGTTGAATTTCACAGCCCCCATTGTCAGTTTATAGTAGTGTGATTAGACATCTCGCCTTTGTGTATATGCCTTGCTCCCTACGGAGGGTGTTTAATTCATGGTACTACACATTAAACTTCTTAATGATGGATGATATGCGTTTTTACATTGAGAACGACCACACTACTGTGGAGTTACTTGGTGACTCACATAGAGTCTAGGCAATGGTGTACACTAGACTAAGTTTAATGTTGACCTCCCTACGATGCTATGTCATTATTACTTAGAGTCTAAAGGGAAAACAACATATTAATAGTGTTTGGTAAGAGTTATCAAGATAGCACTAGTAATGAGAATAGTTCTCAATCAATCATAATATTTTTTATTTGCTTGCTACCAAGGAATTTTAAATATGGGATTGGGTTGTCATTGCATATTTTTATATTAAGGTTCCATACTATGTGCGTATATGCTAAATTGATAAGGTCCTATTTACTTATTGTATTCATGTTTTTTATTTTCAGAATTAATCATGGCATCTTTTAGCCCACTTATTGTTGTTCTTAACCAAAACAAGCTAACTAGACCTAATTATGTTGACTGGAAAAGGAATTTAGACATTGTTCTTATTGTTGAAGAGCACAAATTCGTGCTTAGTGAACCATATCCAGACTATCCTGCATTAGATCCTCCTTCCGAGGAGAGGCAGTGATATTGTAGAGTTATTTAGACCCCTTAAACACAATTGGATTAACCTAGTTAACAAGCCAAGTTATTACTTAGTCCGAATTCTAGTTCTAGGTTAACACAATCATATAATCATATCAATGTAAAGTGCGGAATAAAAGCACAAAGATATGATGACTTAGGAAAACCAAACTGGTAAAAAACCTAGGGAGGATTTAACCTAGCTATCCTCAAGATAAACCTGAATCCATTATGAAAGAATCGAAGTTGTACAATAGCGACTTAGACCACTAACATCCTATTACTACCCACCAGTAGAAAACTTACTAACACGACCACGTGCAAGCTTCGAGACCACGGACTCCTTCTTTCTTGGATTCTCCAGTAAGTACAAGCACTCCCACTTGTATATCTTTAAGCTCTTATGGAAGCAATTGAATGATCATCAAGCTCTCGAAGAAATTTCCTTCTTAATAATCCTAAGCTTGTGTGAAGGCAAGCACCTCTCAGATCTCACAAGAGATTCACACAAACAGCAATATGAGCAACATCAAAAATGTGACTAGGGTTTGCCTTTTATACCTAGGGCAAAACATAAAACCCTACACGTCATATGGGCTTAGGGCTGAATTGGAAATTCTGTAGAAAAAATAATCTACACGACTTTCGATCGGTCAAGTCTAATTCTCGATCGATCGAGTCAGACAGAATTGCACAGTAACTTCTACAGTTAACTCGATTCCAACTTTACATGAATGACATACTTTGAGCAAGTCTAAAACAAGACTAAATACCTGTTTTGATCATGGTTTGCCAACAATACAAATTAGAGTTCTAATACATTAGTTCCTAAGTACTTAGAACCTAACAGATATGATCGTTAGTGGAAATCCAATGAGATGGCTAAGAGTTATATCCTAGCATCTATTTTAAATGTTCTACAACATCAAATCCAGGATGTGGAACTAGCTTCAAACATAATGTTTAGTCTGAAGGAGATCTTTGGTGAGCAAAGCTCTTCTATTAGGCAAGATACTACGAGGCTTCTTCTAAATACCAAGATGGCTCAAGGGACTCCAGTTAGAGAACATTGCCTTAAAATGATCTCTTATCTAAATACACTAGAGGTTTTAGGTGCCAACATTGATGGAGAATCCCAAATGGATATGATACTCCAATCCCTGCTAGAGTCATTCAAAGAATTCAGACTTAATTATAATATGAACAAAAAGACTTATACTTTATCTGAATTGATGAATGAATTAGTGGCAGCGGAAGGCATTCCTATGAAAGCCGGTGTTGATACTAATATGGCTGAAACATCTTCTTCTAAGCCTAAGTGAAAAGGCAAAGGGTGGTTGGAAGAAGAAGAATTTCACCAAACAAGAAGTAAGCAAGTTGCCTTAGGAGTTGCCGATAATGGAAAGAAGAAAGCAAAGGACTACACCAAAGGAAAATGTTTCCATTGTGGTGAGAAAGGTCACTGGAACAGGAACTATCCAAAATTCTTAGCTGCCAAGAACAAGAGAGTTCTAGGAGACTAGAAGGATGAATGAAGGGGAAATGTTCCTTACTTTGGCTGATGGGAGCAAAATTCCAGTTGTAGCATTTGGGGTGTTTAATTTGTGCTTTGGTTTTAAGGTTTTAATATTGGAAGACTGTTTATATGTACCTAATGTTCTTAGGAATTTGATTTCTGCAACTTATTTAGGTAGACATAGATATTGTGTTATCTTGAAAGACAATGTTGTAATTAAGAAGGATAAAGTGTTTATCAGTTCTAGTAATATAGTTGATGGTCTTTATATTTTAACTCCTAACAAGCATGAATTGTACAATTCTGAATTAGATAATAATTCACTTGTAAAATCATTAAAGAGAGAGTTTCCTTCTACTAGTGATGCATATCTTTGGCATTTGCGTTTGGGTCATATTAATTCAAACAAGATCCAAAGACTAGTGAAAGATGGGCTTTTAGAACCATTAGATTTTAATGAATTGCCAATTTGTGAATCCTGCTTGGAAGGTAAAATGACAAAGAAACCTTTTAATGCAAAAGCAAATAGAGCTAATGATTTGCTAGAACTAGTGCACTGAGATGTATGTGGTCCTATGTCAACTCAAGCTAAAGGAGGCTATGAGTATTTCATCACATTCACTAATGATTAATCTAGATTTGATTATTTATACCTAATGAAACAGAAGTCCGAAGCCTTTGAAAAGTGCAAAGAGTTTAGGGCTAAAGTGGAAAATCAGTTGGGTAAATACTTAAAGGCCATTCAATCTGATTGTGGTGGCGAATACCTCCTTGGTGATTTCAAGGATTACTTAACTGAAAATGAGATTATATCCCAATTGACTGCACCTGGAATTCCTGAACAAAATGGTGTAGTAGAAATTAGGAATAGGACTCTTTTAGAAATGGTAAGATCCATGATGAGTTATTCAACTTTGACTATTTCTTTTTGGGGGTATGCCTTAGGTACAGAAATGCACCTTCTAACCTTAGTTCCATCAAAATCTATAAAACACTTATGGAATTGTGGAGCGGGCGTAAGCCTAGTATGAGATACCTCCACATTTGAGGTTGTCCAGCACATGCGCTAAAGGGAAGCCTGATAAGTTGCAAAAATAAATTGACTTCTTTTTTTTTTAATCCAACATTCCACCACTTTAATGTCCCTATACATAGGTTACAAGTTTGCGTTACTAGACCCGGCAAGCTAACACTGGTAGTAGAAAGCTTATGAAGTCTTGAAGTTTCCTTGTTTCCAATGATGTGGGATTGTAGTCGTACCTTTGAGATTTGTATTTTATTTCCCTTCCTGTCAACTATTTCCATTCGCATTCTCTAAAGCCCCGAGTAAGTTCATTGTAAGCTTTGGTTAGAAAAATTTTAATGTTATTTTGTAAATTGATTTTGGTACAAAAGGCCAAATAATATGAATCGGATTTAACAATTTAAGAGGTTGGGAAACAGTTTCCAAACCTTTTGTAATCCATGACGATTTCGGATTTAAAATATCAAATAATAGTGATAAATCAATGATCGATGTAGTGTAACAAGTAAATATCACAAGGACAAATTGAGATTTGCAAAGGGTGGTAATTTTTACCCTAATCTATTAACCCATCTATTACCCACCTATTTGGATAAGTCTGAGTCATAGCTAATTATTTGCATTAGCTTGTGATTATTGTATAATCCATGTCACTTTCTTCGGATAAGACAAAAACTATATGGTAGTAATAATCACAATTGACAACTGATTAGTACTACTTGTTCTATACCACCTGCAAATATAGGCTTCTTCTTGTACAATGTATACATATGGGAATATTGATGAATATACAAACTTCAATCTTATCGACTTTCAATATTTATAAGTGTTCGAGCAATATAGGCTGAGCAGTAAACTATGATAGCCAAATTCAGTGTGTATCGTTGAAAAAATAAATATTAAACTCAATTCTGATAGTATAAAGGAATCACACTTGAAGCTTGAGCTTTAACAAATTTGGTGTGTATTATTGAAGATTTAATTACCTGACCAACTTTTTTTAATAATTTTATAATTGGGAGAGGGAGAATTTGAACTCTAGATATTATTAATGGGATAATATTATTTTCTATTATGCCGTCACACATGATAGTGTTTTCTCTAATGTGTTCTTGAAAATTATCGTATTAAAAACCGATTTCGCTAACACAAAATACAGATGTTGGTATTTTCACAATTCCTATGTATAGTTTTGATTTTTCTGCAAGGTGTCAAGTGGAGACTCCATATGGTGATGATGAGTTCACCTTAGAGTGTGCTAAATGCTAAACTTTTAGCATTTAGCACACTAAACATCAAAAACACTCGTATTTGAGATCTCTCAAATGCTAAAATAAATTAGCATTTGGTACAATATATTTCTATTAATAGAAGTGTATGGTACCATGTGCTATTATTATTATTGTTTCTTGCTTTTCATTTTCTCTCTTCTCTCACATATCAAGTCTCTCATTTTGTAGTTAATATATTTTTTTTAAAATTTAGGTGTTCTACTTTGTGGTTGAGTATTCTTCTTTTTTAATAAATGTTTGTCTTATTTTAGGTTATTTTAATGGTAATGTGTTAAAAGCAAGAAATGTGACGTGGTTTTGTATTGTCAAATGTTATGTTAAAATAGACAAAATAACTTTTTGGTGTATTAAAATAATATTTTTTTAGAATTACTCTTGGTAGTTAAAGATACCATTCATCCTAATTGCTCAATGTCTACAATTGGACCATGCAATATGGGACCACAGGTACTGTGGAAGTTAAACATTTCACAAAGAGCCAGTTGGAAAAAATGTGCCCATGTAACTGTACCATGAAGTTGACCTTTTATTTTGTTTTATTTTATTAGACTTTTAGTAAACTACAAAATGGGGCAATGGAGATAAGAAAGAGTTCCTTGTTCTTTTCAACAAAAAACTACTTTGTATCGAGTTTGCGTATGTGGTCTTTGGTGAAGGGAAATTGGTTTCTTCCTACTAACCCATTTGTTAGCTCCCAACAGTTTGTTAGAGGCTTTGTCCTCTTATTTTAATTCCATTGGCAGAGATTATGTACTCCAACTTTTTATCTTAATAAAAAAAAAATCTAACATCTTTTCAAAACAAAAAAAAAAAATACAAGTTTATGTTTTAGTTCATGTTTATGTTTAATTACATTTAGAAGGAAAAGGTATGTAGCAATTGCTGCATAATGGGTTATGATGATACACCAAAATCAATAGGCTGGAATACTTCGGACAATGGTGATGGCTTTTGGTCCTGAAAAGAAAAGACAGAATTGTCAAGGGTGATCGGTGTAGCCCGACCAAGGACCCTCCAACGGTTAAGTTAGTTTTCTCTCTAGAACACAAGGAAGGGAAAAAAAGTGAATGGTGGGACTTACCTTGGGTGAATAGAACTTGTTCCTTCAATAGAGAGTTAGAAGTAGGTCTACTTGATTGGATCCACCACAATCATGGGTGATATGGGTGGTTAATAGAGAAGATGGGTAAATGGAGTACGTGAAGTGAATTACGAGGAACTCCTTCTTCATTTTGTGAGTAGCAGACCTTGACCTGATTCCATGGAGTTTTATGAGAAGTTTTCTTGTAGAATTCACTAAGTATATTCTGGTTGTCCATGCCCTTGCGTTAGTCCTGAACGACCATCATGAGATTGAATGGTCTTGTTACTAATGGACGAGTATCAATTATACATGACACTATTGTTGGACTTCTCTTAAGATTATCTGATACTATTATTATAGAAGTGGTTTGACTCTTTGGACGACCACTATGGACGAATTGACCTTAAATTGGTCCTTATCAGTTGCCCTTTTTTGTCCTTGTGTCGTCTATGTAGTCGTTTTGATTTTGATTGAATTTTTTTTGTTTTTGTTTTGTGATATGGACCCTGCTCTTCATGTTGACACGTGGTGTGATCTTAGGGTTCATTTGCTGCATCGTTTCGTTTTTCAAGAGAAGTTCCACGTGGCTCCTTTTGGTTGGTTTCCATCATTTTAGTGACCAGGTATGTCACCTATAAATAGTGAAATTCCTCTCCTACCCTTTTACATTTCTCATATTTTCTCCTCTGCCTTCTTTCATCCAGCGCCTCGTTTAGGAGTCTTCTACCATCTTTAGTCATCCTTGTTTAGAGCCAGGTATCCTCTTCTTTCTGTCTTTAGGTTTTTTGAGTTTTTTTCAAAATGTTTGAAATCATAGTGTCTTCATCTAGTAATAGTGATGATAGGACGATAGACGAGTACCATGATAGCTCTAGTGGTAGTAATACTAGCAGTAATAATATTAGTAGTGGGGGAAACACCACAAATGAGCAATATACGTCTGGGGTTCCTAGAGTTCCCTTAGAGGTCTTCCAAGAGAAGATGAGAACGAGGATGGCCTCTGGTTCACTCGCTGGTACATCCATCAGTGCCCCCTTTTCTACCTCTTTAATTGAAGAGGAGACGTATATTACTGTGCTGTAGAAATCCCTTCTTCAACTAATGAGAAAAAGCTTAACTCTCTTAGGAGTTGGTACCAAATCCCTGATGATCTCAACCCTCATTTAGCCGTCCGTGGTGAATGGTGTTATAACCCTCATTTTGGGGTAGGTATCTATGAAGCTTATCTTTTAGGGGGACTTAGGTTGCCTTTTAATGCTTTTGCTAGGGAGATACTTCATAGGTTAGGCATAGGCATTAACCAACTTAACCCCAATGCATGAAGACTCATTATATCCATGCAAGTTTTGTGGAGGGAAGTGTTTGACGGGAACTGTCCTCTTACTCTAGACGAGTTCCTATACTATTATAAACCTTCAGAAATCAGTCAATCCTTAGGGTTTTACCAATTTTCAACTAAGGGCTCAAACTGTAGATTGGTCAAGTCCCTCCTTACACCGTTAAGATGGCAAATCTTCTTCCAGAGGGTATGTGACTTTTCACTACTTATTTTGTTTCTTTTATCATATATATATATATATATAACTCTCTTTTTTTTGTAGCTATAAGATGACCATCCTTGAATAGGTTCTACCTTGAACGCGTCCAGCACGCACGTTTATTCACAAACAAGGGTTTCAACTCCTTAGCTACTTTACATCGTCTTGCTACTTGGAGGTTGGGACCTGAATTAACTGAGGAAGCACTTGCCCATGAGCTTACTACGCACAGACATAAGTTGTCTACCTTGCGTCTTAGTTGTTTACCTCGTCCAAATTCTAACATTTTTCTTTTTACAGGAATGGCAACCATGAAAGAGAACAAAGGGAAAGACTTGGCAGATGAGGAAGTTATATAAGAGAAGGAAGTCCACTCCTAACCTCATCCATCTACAGGGGATAAAAGGAAGATCTTATCCAAGACAGTAGATATGGGGTCTCTTCCTAGTCGTTGAGGCCATAAATAGTCGAAGCATGAGTCATCCAAATCTGGAGTTGCCAAGGTTGGTTTTGTCATCCCTACTGCTCCTACTAAACAACCACCTGTGCAAATCCTTGATTTGGACTCGTCCAATCCTCCTGAGTCCACCTAGCCCAAAGCTCCCAGTAGCAGCCCTATGACTCTTCTCAAGAGTGAAGGTCTTGCTTGGGAAAGGTTCCAACAAGCCGTGTCTGAAGAGGATGTTGCTATATGTTATGATATGTCTGTGAATGAATTTGAACGTTCTATAGTTCATGTTCTTTTCAAGGTACTTTTCTTCATCCTTAGTCATTCATTTATATCCTTGTCCATTTATCTCACATCCATATTTCTTTATACAAGCAATGACCAAGTTTATGGTAGCGTCCAGACAGGCTTATGAATTGGACCAGTAAAGGGCTAGACTAGAGGCAAAAGTTTACAAGATGGAGAGAGAATCTAGCCATCGAGTTGAAGAAAGGGCTAAGCTGGAGGACGAAGTAAAAGAGCGGAGGAATCTCATCGAAGAGTTAAAGGCAAACGCCGTCGAGAAGGACACTCGTCTCGACCACTTGCAAAAGAGAGGCGACGAGCTCTACACTCTTCTAGGAGTAAACAGTGTAGCAACTATTAGGGAATTCAAGGTGTCTAAGGAGTTTACAGACCTCTTGGACAAGAACTACGCTGCAGGGTTTGAGGACTTCCGTATGGACACAATTGAGCATTTCCCTAGGGTGGATTTCAGTCCTATTAAGCTTCACATTGCTACTGAGAGCTCTCTTCTCCAGACGAGCTCTGAAGATATTAATGTGGAAGACGACACCTCTACCCAGCTAGCCAAGGACAACCTAAAGTCTAGGCATAATACCCCCAGTGGTTTATAAAGGAATTTGTAATTTTCTTTATTTACTATTCTTGTTTTTCACCTTTCTTCTCCCATTTTTTTTAAAGGGGTCCATTGTTTTGGACCATTTAAATTTATGCAAGGACATTTAGCTCATCCAAGTTTGAGGACAGGCATCGATACAATTGCCTTTTTTAGGCTTGACACAATTTAAGGGTTTCTGGACAATAGTTGTCTACCCTTATTTATGAACATGTTTTTGTCCATTTTTATTGCCAATTTTAATTCCAAGTTTTCTTTGCCATAGATAGGAATATTTTGGAGGAATATTTTCCTCATCCTTAAGACTTATTCTGGGAGTTTTACTTGGCTATGTGTTTTCTTATAGCTTGGATTGCCTAGCAAATTGGACGTGTCGTCCATATAAAACGTATTCCATGCATGCTTTTCTTCGTCCTTTATTTTTGGAGGAGTGTATTAGGAGGTTTATTCCTTCCCTTTGTACTTAACATTATTGCCTTAGGTTTTATGGCAATTTTTCTTTTCCTCGTCTAAGGATGGCTCATGACAATACATCTCTACGTCTAGAGATTTTTAACGTCTTTAATTTAATATGAACGTTAATAATTAGAGAATTCAAGCTGCTTTATATACAATAACTATACATAACATCGTCCATAACCATCAGAGAACTTAATACATAGCATCATCCAAAGACATTGTCCATGCTAGTACTTAGTCCTTTTTTTAGGGAATTCAAATTACTTTATATACAAAAGGACTTTGTTCATGACATCGTCCATAGCATACGCTAGAAGCTAGTGCTTTTTAGGGAATTCAAATGCTAGAAAACATCAGACACTGCTGAAAAACATAAATGTTAAAAGATAACATAAATAAACTACTAAAGATCACTAGTAATCTTTAATCTCATCCATGCTGACCTTTCCGATGAGTCTTCTTCACTGGTAGTACTTCCCTAAATGCTCCACATTCCACGGGTGCTCCTACTTTCATCCATCCAGTGCTTCCAAGTAGTATAATCCTTGCCTTTCGGAATTAATGACTCTGTATGGTCCTTCCCAGTTAGGCCCCAACTTTCCATGAGTGGGGTCCTTTGTAGCCAGGGACACCCTTTCTAGGACAAGATCTCCGACATTGTATTGTCTTGGCTTTACAAATGAATCATGGTGCTTAATCATCAGGTTCTTGTAACGTGACACCCTTTGTTCCGCATCCATCCTTACCTTGTCAATAAGATCATGGCTTAGACGAAGCTGTTTCTCATTCTCCTCATTATTATAATGGGTCACCCTATAGCTAGTTAGACCAACCTTCGCAGGTATCACTGCATCACTTCCATATGCTAACTTAAAAGGAGTCTTTCCAGTTGGAGTCCTTACTGTCGTCCTGTATGCCCATAGGACACTGGGTAATTCATCTGGCCATATCTCTTTTGGCTCCTCAAGCCAAGTCTTGATGATCTTCAACAAGGACCGGTTTGTAACTTCTGCTTGTCCATTAGCTTGTGAGTGGGATGGTGAGGAGTAGTGATTCCTTATTCCTAACTGCTCATAGAACTCACTGAAAGGTGTGTTATCAAATTGACATCTGTTGTTTGAGATGAGCACCTTAGGGATTTCAAAACGTCAAATAATGTTCGTCCAAACGAAGCTTCTGACGTTCTACTCAGTGATCTTTGCCAATGACTCTGCTTCCACCGATTTAGTAAAATAATCAATCCCTATCACCAAGAACTTCATTTGCCACGTCCCCATGGGAAAGGGACCAAGGATGTCCAACCCCCGTTGAGTAAATGGCCAAGGGGCCACCGTTAGGGTGAGATGCTCTAATAGTTGTCTAGGTATGTTGTTGTAGCCCTGACACTTGTCACATGTTTTAACGTAAGTTTTAGCATCTGCTTGCATGGACGGCCAATAATATCCTGTGTAGACTATTTTATAGACGAGGGACCTGGCCGTTGAATGGTTTTCACAAGCTCCTTCATGGACGTCTCTTGGGACATAAAGGGACTCGTCTGGATTTAAACACCTCAAGTAGGGCTGAGAAAAATCCCTTTTGTATAACACCTCGTCCATAAGGACAAACCTCGTTGCTCTCACATTTAGCTTCCTTGCTTCTTCTGTATCATCTGGGAGGAGTTTGTCTTTAAGATAAGACACGATTGGAGTAGTCCAATTGGATACTCTATCTATCTAATGAATGTCAATACTTGGGATGTACTAGATTTTGATTTGATCACTCACCATTTCATCTGCAAATGTCGTCTTAGCTAGGACGTCAGCTTCCATATTATCCTCCATTGGTATTTGTTGAAATTGAGCTGTTGTGAAGCTTTTGATGCACTGCTTAACTTTACCCAAGTACTTTTTCATCCGCTTTTCCTTAGCTTCACATGTTCCATTTACTTGGCCTATCACTAACTATAAGTCTCCCTAAATGAGGACTAAATCTACTCCAAGTGGTTTAGCCAACTCCAAGCGTAGGGCTTCAAATTCAACTTCATTATTGGTTGTCTGGAACTGTAGATGGACTGCATACTCCAAATGATCCCCTTCTGGTGAGCATAAAACTATTCCAATTCCTCTTGCATGTTGTGTGGATGAGCCATCCACATGGACGACCCACTGTTTTGCCCCCTAGTCTTCATTTTGCTAACTACTAGCAGGAGTGAATTCGAGAATGATGTCACTAGGACTTGAGCTTTTATTGCTTCTCTTGGTCTGTACTGCACATCAAACTCACTAAGTTCTACTGCCCACTAGATTAGTCATCCAGCAGCCTCCAGCTTGTTCATGGCCTTCTTTAGTGGGTGATCTGTTAAGATGTTGATTACATGAGCTTGAAAATAAGGCTTGAGCTTCCTTGCTGCTGTCACTAATGAAAATGCAAGCTTTTTTCCATAGTCGGATATCGTCATTTATCCCCCCTTAAAGCTTCACTGGTATAGTAGACAGGCTTATGTACCTTTCCTTCTTCTCTAATCAAAGCTAAACTTACTGCATGAGGAGATACTACTAGGTAGAGATATAACTCTTCTCCTAGTTGAGACAGGCTCAACAGCAAAGTTGAAGCGAGATAAGCCTTCAAGTCTTCAAATGCTTATTGACACTCATTCGTCCATTTGAACACCTTCCTTAGTACTTTGGAAAATGGTAAACACTTGTCAGTAGCTTTTGAAACAAACTTGTTAAGGGTAACTACTCATCGAGTAAGGCTTTGGACGTCCTTAATATTCTTCGGGGGCTCCATGTTCAGAATCACTTGGATTTTATCAGGATTTGCATCAATCCCTCTTTGTGAAACCATAAAACCAAGGAATTTCCCTGATGCAACTCCAAAGGCACATTTCCTTGGATTCAGCTTCATCTTATATTGCTTAAGTGTATCAAAGGTCTCTTGAGGGTCGTCTAGATTATGTCTCCCTCCCGTTTTTGACTAACATATTGTCCACGTACACTTTAATGTTTCTCCCAATTTGTGGACGAAACATATGGTTGACTAGCCTTTGGTAGGTATCTCCTACATTTTTCAAACCAAATGGCATCACTTTATAACAAAACAAACATTGGCTTATGATGAATAAGTTTTTCTCCTAGTCTGCCTCGTCCATCATAATTTGGTTGTAACCTGAGAATGCATCCATGAAACTTAACAGCTGGTGTCTAGCTGTTGAATCCAACAACTAATCAATGCATGGAAGGGCATAGCTGTCCTTGGGGCATTCTCTGTTTAAATCTGTGAAATCCACGCACATCCTCCATTTGCCATTAGCCTTTTTGACCATTACTACATTAGCTAGCCAATTAAGGTAGTAAATTTTGCGAACGAATTTAGCAGTGACTAACTTATGAACCTCCTCTTTGATGGCATTATCTCATTCTGGGGCAAACACTCTTTTCTTCTAACGGGCGGGCTTGTAGGATGGAGACATGTTTAAATGATGAGTAATCACACTTGGATCAATCTCAGGCATGTCCTTATTGCTCTAAGCAATAACATTTGTGCTCTTTTTAAGGAATCCAACGAGATCTTGCTTCGTTTTCTCCCACATACTCGTCCCAATCTTGGTAAACTTCTCTAGGTTAGACTCATCCAACAGTACATCTTCAAATACCTCAATTGGCTCAGCCAATGTTCTCCTTTCTTCATTGTTCATTGTCTGCATCTACCCGTCCGTAGCTAACATTGGTAAGTAACATTCTCTAGCAGCTAATTGATCTCCTTGTACTTCTTCAATGACATACTCTATTGGGAATTTGATAGACAACTGGTAGGTGGACGTTGCAACCCTCCAACTGGTCAATGTTGGTCGTCCAATAATGGCATTGTACAAGGACGAACAGTCTACAATAAGGAAATTCACTTCCTTATTGACTTGATGTGGATAAGAGCCAACCATGACTGGTAAGGAGATGGTGCTTACTGGTAGAACCTTCATTCCTCCAAACCCGATGAATGGCTTATTCACTGGATGAAGTGATTCTTTATTGAACCTCATTTGCTGGAAGGCTGGATAGTAGAGGATGTCTGCTGAACTCCCATTATCTATTAACACCTTTCTAGTTGTATAAGTTGCAATCGTCAAAGTAATGACAATTGCATCATCATGAGGATGGTGCAGTTGTCTTGCGTCTTCATTCGTGAAAATAATGGCTGGCTCATCTTCTCTAATCATCCTTGGTGGTCATCCAGATATTTGAACATTATGGACTTCTCACAGGTAAGTCTTCTTGGCTTTGGACGAGCTTCCTGTTGATGTACCTCCCACGATGATCCTTATTTCTCCAAGCGGTTGACGTGCTGGATCTTCTACTTTACCCTACATTGGCTATCTCTCATCCTTGTGGTCTCGCCCAAGAAAATTTATTAACTTTCCCTGCTTAATAAGAGCTTCACTATGTTGTTTCAAGTCATAGCATTCGTCCGTATCATATCCATGGTCGCGGTGAAAACGATAGTACTTGCTTTAGTTCCGCTTGCTAGGGTCTCCCTTCATCCTCTCGAGCCACTTCAAGGATGGATCGTCTTTAATCTGCATTAACAAATGGTCAAGTAGAGTATTCAAGGGAGTGTAGTTGGAATATCGTCCTGAGGACAATAATCGCGTCTTCTTTGGCTTTCATTGCCATCGCGATCCCTTTTCTCCCTTACTTTGGCTTTCATTAGATAAGGACTTTGCTCTAGATGGTGTATATAACAACTTTCCAGTCGTTCACCTTTCTTCTTTTTCTTGACAATAATCGCGTCTTCTGAGTTTCACAAGGTCGGGCAGGGCTTCACGAGGCCCCAAGGGGTTGGGATGAGGTAAGAAAATTTTCCCCGTCATGCGGAGCAAGGCGGGGATGGAGGAAGACAAAACCATGCAGGATGGGGATGAAGACCCCATCCTTCGGACCCACCTTGCCCCATTACCATCCCTAATTAGATGGAATATTTTAAGTCCACGTGAGTCTCATGTGATGATTTGTTAGTATACTAATAGAAGAGTAACAGTGGTATTAATTTGGTTTTTGTGGAAAGTTCATAGAGTAAATTGGCCAAAACAAAATTTTAAAATATGTCATGGCCACTACACTAATTTTTCCCAATTTTCACACACTAAGGTTTACCAGCCTTGTCATTACCACACCCAACCCAAATGAAATACAAAACGAAACCAAGAATACTGTGGACCCTCTCAAGTTCTCCACTTCCACAATTGCATATGCTTGTCACATGACAAATTAGTTTAGAATTTAGAGAAAAGTTTTGATAACTTTAGGTGTAGTTTTTTTTTTTTTAAAGTGATGGTTTAGTTGGGATCGGCCAAGAACGCTAACAATAAACTGATCACTTTACATCTAACAATAAACAATACTAATACTTCACAACTAACAACAAAAAGATTTATGCTAATAAACAAAAAGATTTATACTTTGTCTGAATTGATGAATGAATTGGTGGCAGCAGAAGGCATTCTTGTGAAAGCCGGTGTTGATACTAATATGGCTGAAACATCTTCTTCTAAGCCTAAGTCGAAAGGCAAGGGTGGTTGGAAGAAGAAGAATTTCACCAAACAAGAAGGTAAGCAAGTTGCCTTAGGAGTTGCCAATAAGGGAAAGAAGAAAGCAAAGGACTACACCAAAGGATAATGTTGCCATTGTGGTGAGAAACGTCACTAGAAGAGGAACTGTCGAAAATTCTTAGCTGCCAAGAAGAAAAGGGTTCTAGGAGACTAGAAGGCTAAATGAATGGGAAATGTTCCTTACTTTGGCTTATGGGAGCAAAATTCTAGTTGTAGCATTTGGGGTGTTTAATTTGTGCTTTGGTTTTAAGATTTTAATATTGGAAGACTGTTTATATGTACCTAATATTCTTAGGAATTTGATTTCTGCAACTTATTTAAGTAGACATAGATATTGTGTTATCTTGAAAGACAGTGTTGTAATTAAGAAGGATAAAGTGTTTATTTGTTCTGACAATATTGTTGATGGTCTTTATATTTTAATTCTCGATAAGCATGAATTGTACAATTCTGAATTAGATAATAATTCACATGTAAAATCATTAAAGAGTGAGTTTCCTTCTACTAGTGATGCATATCTTTGGCATTTGCGTTTGGGTCATATTAATTCAAATAGGATCCAAAAACTAGTGAAAGATGGGCTTTTAGAACCATTAGATTTTAATGAATTGTCAATTTGTGAATCCTACTTGGAAGGTAAAATGACAAAGAGACCTTTTAATGCAAAAGCAAATAGAGCTAATGATTTGCTAGAGCTAATGCATTTAGATGTATGTGGTCCTATGTCAACTCAAGCTAAAGGAGGCTATGAGTATTTCATTACTTTCACTAATGATTACTCTAGATTTGGTTATGTGTACCTAATGAAACAGAAGTCCGAAGCCTTTGAAAAGTTCAAAGAGTTTAGGGCTAAAGTGGAAAATCAATTGGGTAAATACATAAAGGTCATTCAATCTGATTGTGGTGGCGAATACCTCCTTGGTGATTTCAAAGATTACTGAACTGAAAATGGGATTATATCCCAATTGACTACACGTAGAACTCCTGAACAAAATGGTGTAGTAGAAAGAAGGAATAGGACTCTTTTAGAAATGGTAAGGTCCATGATGAGTTATTCAACTTTGCCTATTTCTTTTTGGGGGTATGCCTTAGGTACATCAATGCACCTTCTAACCTTAGTTCCATCAAAGTCTATTCCCAAAACACTTATGGAATTGTGGATACCTCCACATTTGGGGTTGTCTAGCACACGTGCCAAAAGGGAATCCTAATAAGTTGCAACAATAAACTGACTTTTTTTTTTTTAATCCAACGTTCCACCACTTTAATGTCCCTATACATAGGTTACAAGTTTGCGTTACTAAACCCAGCAAGCTAACACTGGTAGGAGAAAGCTTATGAAGTCTTGAAGTTTCCTTGTTTCCAGTGATGTGGGATTGTAGTCGTACCTTTGAGATTTGAATTTTATATCCCTTCCTGTCTACTATTTCCATTCGTTTTCTCTGAAGCCCCAAGTAGGTTCATTGTAAGCTTTGGTTAGAAAAACTTTTAATGTTATTTTCTAATTTGATTTTGGTACAAAAGGCCAAATAAAATGAATCGGATTTTACAATTTAAGAGGTTGGGGAAACAGTTTTCAAACCTTTTGTAATCCATGACCATTTCGGATTTAAAATATCAAATAATAGTGATAAATCAATGATCGATGTAGTGTAACAAGTAAATTGAGATTTGCAAAGGGTGGTAATTTTTTCCCTAACCTATTAACCAATCTATTACCCACCTATTTGGATAGGTCTGAGTCATAGCTAATTATTTGCATTAGCTTGCGGTTATTGTATAATCCATGTCACTTTCTTCGGATAAAACAAAAACTATATGGTAGTAATAATCACAACTGACAACTGATTAGTATTACTTGTTCTATACCACCTGCAAATATAGGCTTCTTCTTGTACAATGTATACATATGGGAATATTGATGAATATACAATCTTCAATCTTATCGACTTTCAATATTTATAAATGTACGAGCAATACAGGCTGAGCAGTAAACTATGATAGCCAAATTCGGTGTGTATCATTGAAAAATAAATATTAAACTCAACTCTGATAGTATAAAGGAATCATACTTGAAGCTTGAGCTTTAACAAATTTGGTGTGTATTATTGAAGATTAAATTACCTGACCAACTTTTGTATTAATTGTATCGTTGTAGATATTGTTAATGGGATAATATTATTTTCTATTATGCCGTCACACATGATAGTGTTTTCTCTAATGTGTTCTGGAAAATTATTGTATTAAAAACCGATTTCGCTGACACAAAATTCAGATGTTGGTATTTTCACAATTCCTATGTATAGTTTTGATTTTTCTGCAAGGTGTCAAGTGGAGACTCCATATGGTGATGATGAGTTGGCCTTAGAGTATGCTAAATGCTAGAACACTCCTATGTAAGATCTCTCAAATGCTAAAAAAAAATTACATTTGGTACAATATATTTCTATTAATAGAAGTGTATGGTACCATGTGCTATTATTATTATTGTTTCTTTCTTTTCATTTTCTTTCTTCTCTCACATGTCAGGTCTCTCATTTTGTAGTTAATAATTTTTTTTTTAAGGTTAGGTGTTCTACTTTGTGGTTGAGTATTCTTCTTTTTTTAATAAAATGTTTGTCTTATTTTAGGTTATTTTAATGGTGATGCGTTTAAAGCAAGAGATGTGACTCGGTTTTGTATTGTCAAATGTTATGTTAAATAGATAAAATAACTTTTTGGTGTATTAAAATAATTTTTTTTTTTTAGAATTACTCTTGGTATTTAAAGACACCATTCATCCTAATTGCCCAATGTCTACAATTGGACCATGCAATATGGGACTACAGGTACTGTGGAAGTTAAGCATTTCACAAAGAGCCAGTTGGAATAAATGTTCCCATGTAACTGTACCATCAAGTTGACCTTTTATTTTATTTTATTAGACTTTTAGTAAACTACAAAATGGGGCAATGGAGATAAGAAAGAGTTTCTTGTTCTTTTCAACAAAAACTTCTTTGTATTGAGATTGCGTGTGTGGTCTTTGGTGAAGGCAAATTGGTTACTTCCTACTCACCCATTTGTTAGCTCCCAACAGTTTGTTAGAGGCTTTGTCCTCTTATTTTAATCCCATTGGCAGAGATTATGTATTCCAGCTTTGTATCTTAATAGAAACTAACTTGATAAAAACTTAATGATCATCATCTCCTCCTAAAGAGATTTTCAGCTACTCCTTTCCGAAAAAGGCATAACAAAGACTTAGTTCTACAAGAAATAGGAAAACAAAAAATCATAATTCATCTAGGATAAGGAAAAGAATATATTTTATCTATTTAATCTTATCTAATTTATTACATCTAATCTTTTTTTAGAGACACTTACTATATCTAATCTAATTAAATGTATTATAATTGTTGAGTAATGCTATGACATTCTTTTTGTTGTGTCCTTAGCATTACTCAAAACAATTTGGAAAAAAAAGAAGCCCACAAGTCTTTTGTTTTTAAATAAATAAATTTAAAAAATTATCGGCACAATTTTAAAATTATACATATATAGCAAGAAAATTATATGACACTGTCCTCATAGATTTTGAGTTGTTTATCATAGAAATAGCTTTTAGAATTTATTTTTGTAATTTGCTTCACATAATTAAATGCAATACAATAAGGAAAGAAATCAAAAATTACAATACTAATCACACCTAATTTCTTCCCTTAAATGTCTAATTATATCTAACCTAATTAAATTATCACAGCTTGGAAAGAAGTTCAAATGTCTTTTCTTTTTTAGTATTGCTATGGACATAACAAAAAACTACAATAATTTCATAACTTTCCTAAATTACATTGCCAACTCATACAAGGGCCCTCCACAATGTCAAAATTTTCAAGAGGAAATTACACTTTGCCCATCTGTGATTTGCTCCAAAAAAACTTTGCCTACTTGTGGTTTAAAAATTAACACATTACCCACCTGAAATTAGCTCCCACTACAAAAAACGCGGGTCTTAGGCCGCGTTTTTTTCAGCCGCGTTTGCAAAAACGCGACCTAAGACCCTAATTGGGCCGCGTTTCTCAGAAACGCGGCCACAGCACCTAATTTATAGCCACGTGGGATGAACGCAGCCCAAGCCCAAGTCTGTAGCTGCGTTTTTTGGGTCTTAGGCCGCGTTTTGTGATTTATGGGCTGAAGCCGCGTTTTTAAAACGCGGCTTCAGACCCATCTGAAAATTTTTTTTTTTTATGTCTTGAAGCCGCGTTTGTAAAACGCGGCTCTAGTTCTGTCCTAAGGCCGCGTTTATTGAGAAACGCGGCCATAGTTCCCCTGAAGCTGTGTTTTTTAAACGCGGCTTCAAGATTCCTGAAGCTACGTTTTAAAAAACGGGGCTAAAACACCTTACTATAAATTAAAAAGAACAAATCTCCTTAAGCTTAAACAAAAAAATCCCTTGCTCTGTCTAAAACACTTCGAACCCAATTCCCTCAAAACCCAAACCAAACCACTCTCGCTCACCTCTGAGCTAGCCACCATCCCAGTCCTCTCCTTCACCGGCGGCAAAATCGGCAAGACCCAACTCGAACTGAAGTCCGCCCCACCCGATACCGTCCGCGCCACCCTCACCCGCATCGTCACTGACCTCCAGACCAAGCGCCGCGGCACCGCCTCCACCCTCACTGCCTTGGGTCTCTCCAACTCTCAATCTCACTCAAGACACTGACAGGGCCGAGTAACAGTAAGTTTTTACAATTAATTGTTTTGATTTTTGTTTTAGGGTTTCGATTTTTGGTTTAGGGTTTTTGATTTTAGGTTTAGAGTTTTGATTTTGTGATTGTAGGGTTTCGATTTTAGGTTTAGGGTTTCCATTTGGGCTTTAGGGTTTCGATTTTGGTTTAGGGTTTTGATTGCAGGGGTTGATTTCAATGGAATCCCCTCACTCTGGACCAATCAATCGACACTTAATTATTCAATTGCCCTATAGCAAATATATGAAATTGAAGGACCTGTATTACCAGAAATATATACAGCTTAAGCATGTTGAATCATGGAGATTCCTGTGCTCAAAGGAGAGATTGTGCTACCCAGTAAGCGCAAATCCATTTCCCCCAAAGGAGGGAAAAAGAAGTAGTACCAGTAATTACTAGATTGAGTTTTGGGTTTTTGTTTTTGTCAATTCTATGTTGTAGACCTTGTTCTGAATGAAATTCGTGTTATGTGTTTGTGGATATGTCTGCTTTGATATTGAGTGACAGGTTTCTAATTTTCTCAAACTTAAGACATTGTTTCGATTTGAAACACTTGTTACCTTTATATCTATGTTATTCATTTGTGAAAGTAGAGAAAACTAATGATAGAAAGTACCATCTTTGTTCAATGGCAACCAAATTGATTTATGAACTTATTTTTTGATAGGTGAAGAGTAGAGTTTGACAAATGGTTTTCAGTTTTTCTCTACTCTGTCAACATGATTGATGAAGTGTAGAAATGAGCAATGGAGATTGATAAAGGCTTTATTTAAATTTGGGATTATAACTGCCTAAATTTAAACTTGGGAATTCATCTGAGAAATGTTATAAACTCTGAGCCTTTATGTAACCTCCCTCAAAAAGAAAAGGAAAAAAATGTCTTGCCATATATGAAAATGAAATGTTTCTTTTTAGCAAGGAAAACTGAAGTACCACTGCTCAGGTGCTAAAGCTTAGGTTCCCCCTATTAAATTCATCCATATGGTTGCATTGCCCAATAAATCACATGGTAAAATTTAATTTTCCTTAGAAAAGATATCACTATCTTTGTTGCAGTGGTTAATACAACCATGATGCTAATTTCAATTGGGGAACCTAATTCAAAGCACCTAAGGAATTGTACCTAAACTGGCCCTTTATTAGCACTCAAAATTTGTCAAAATTGTTCCAGAATTCCAAAAACCAAATCCAAATAGCCCAAGTCTAGGGCCTCCAGGCTTCGGTATTATTAACCTAAATCCACTAAACTATATAAGCTAGACACTAGTGTGACGATAGAACCAAGCTCTCTCAACTCTTTGGGTACTCTTATATTCCCCCCCCGCCCCCACCCCCCCACCCCTATAAACAGGTTTTCACTTTTCTATAACAATGACACTAAAAATTATACAATTATCACATGCAAATCTGATAGCTTAACTAATCCCACTTCACCATTTCTCTTCCAACTCCACCTGGTATGGTAACTACAAAATACATTAAAATCTCTGTTGTCTGAAAACAACGTTGTACTAATTATGTACTTTTTGCTTTTGCTATGGTGACCAACTAGGAATGAAAATAGACAAATATAGTACTTACTTTATTATTTTTTTTTTAATTTTTTTTGTTTTAATGAGAAAAGATTAGGAATTTCAAATTTAATTTGAAGTAATGGGAGTAATGTAGTTTACTTTCTTACTTTCTTTTAATTTAATTACTTAGAAGTTGGACCTAGCAGATGCCAATGTGAAGCGGCTTCACCAAATCAAACATTTAGCGTGGACCCAGATGGTGATCTTGTTCTAACTAGGCGTAACAGTAAGTTCTTGTCTACAATACATTTATTTAATGTTAATGTTAGTATTATTATTAGTATTATTATTATTTTGTGAAGTCCAATGTAACGTCAAATTTGATATTGTTTACTGTACAATTTAAAGCCCGTTTGTTTTACGACATTCTCAAATTGGTCTACCAAATACATGCTAGCTATAATTGGTAACCCTTTATATTCCCAGGTGCTATAGCATTACTACACATAATAATAAGTTTCTTTCTTTTCTTTCATTTCAACCCATATTGATTTCTTTCTTTGTCTTCTTTTTATTTTTGGGTGCAACTAATTATAGATTATAAAATATTAGAATAACTACCTCAAACTTGAAAATAAATATTAATTTAATAGATTATAATATAAAAATATTAAATAAATATTAATTTAATTAATATATAAATATAAAAATGCCTCATTTTAGTTATTGTCCCAAATTGTTTAGGGTTGGCCCTAAACAAGTTGTACTCAAATACACACAAAACTCCTTAATTCCTATTAAAAAGAGTTAAAAATAATCCAGATTGTTTGAATTTTTTAAACTAAAATATATATTAGATTTTTTAGTGATCTCTCACTTGTTAAATACGTTTCTCAAAAAAAGAAAAAGAAAAAAAGAAGAAGAAGTTAAACACAATTAAGATTGTTGTTGAAAATAAAATATGCAACTATATTTGTATGTGGTACTTCTCACACTAGGTATAGTCTTTTTTTTGTGTGGCTGAGAATAGGTATAGTTATTAATTATGTCTAAAATATGGTAACAAAAATCAACATTAGCTGCTGTGCTGCACTGTAAGTTTATCATGAAAAATCTAGAAGGGAAGAAGAATAAGATAAACTACAAACAGTGTGCATCAGCAGATTCAATTCAATACCATTCATAATTGACAGTAGGTTCACTGGTAATATGGATATTTTGCAATTTTTTTATTATATATCCACTTATCCTTTTACGTTCTGCGTCAGACATGACATTAAAAGTTCATACTTTTTTCGTTTCCTGTTGACTTCTGGTGTAAACTATGTGAGTTTGATATTCATTGATGTGGTCGGTGAAGTTATGTCGGCATACATTGCTTTGTAAGAAATACCTACCTAATTTTTTATATTAGAATAACTACCTCAAACTTGAAAAAAATAAGATAATGACTCCCGTGGAAAAACATTAAGGAAATTGGTTCTGAAAGCTTAGAATGTCGGTTTAAATTGAATTATATAGCTCAACTAATTAATTAATTGTACTTATCGTATCAAAAAAAAAAAAAAAGTAAAGAGAGAAAAAAGTAATTGCACATAGATATTGCATGGCAATCTCTAGGAGAGTTAATTGCTGCCACTTACACCATGCTTATTTTCCGGATGCGGAATAATTAATACATCCAGCTTTATAAATTATTAATTCTGGCTTGTTGGGAGCTTATCTACTATTCCACCCCACCATAAGATTGTTATAAATTCCTTCTAATATTATTCAATTGCAATTCATTATGCAGGAAATTAACACAATGAATATGCTAAATACATGGTTGCCCAGATTTGAGCATGCTAAAAACATGCTTGAATACTTTTCGTTGAGATATCAAAATAATGTATGGCTTTTTTTTTTAAAAAAACTTTTTCTTTTAAAGATCTTTCACATATTAAATAGAGGGAGGGAGGTTTAAATCTTAAACATGTTAGATTAGTGATGATATGGATTTTTAGTGACATTGATGTACACAAAAAGCATGATATGTTAATCATATCATATGGCAGTGATTAGGTCTTCTTTTTTGTTTGGGTTTGAATAATATGGAACATTCAACACCTCTACAGCAAAAAGCAAGTTAAAATATATATATATATATATATATATATATATATATATATTTAAAAGCAAGTTAAATACCAATATTCCCTTCTTAGTATTATTGAGGGGGTGTGTTTCTTTTCTGTAGAATAAACCCAAGTCCAATAAATATTTGAGCCATTCAGAATACTCATTTCATTCTTAGATTTATTTACAGAAAAGTCATAATAAAAACAAATTTTGGTTCCTGTATGATAATTGAGGTGGCTACCAACTTTTGTTGAATGTTACCCATGCTGATCACTTCATGAAGCTCCAAAATTAGTCGGTTTATGTCATCTTTCGCCAGAGCAGAAAAGTGATGCCTGACCTTATGAGTATTGTGATCCAGTAGTCGCTCTCCTGGCTAGACATTAGAACCAATGATGGTTTCATTTTACCATTTTCTTTTTTCTCTCCCTCTATAATCTTTTTAATCAAAATCATCACAGTTAGTGCAGATTTGTGGCATAATATTCACTCAAAATTTTACTTTATTTCTAAGATAAGACCATATATTGCGTGCTTTAGCCTTTAACATCACTGTAGCGTCATTACCATGTTTAAAACTCTTTCACTTCTGTGTGTGTGTTGGGGAGTGATACGATATTTCCACGCTTGTTTTTCTTACTCACTCATTGGGAAAGCCACTATGAACGGGGCTTAGCTATCTTAAGCATGAAATTTCAAGGCCTGATAGTGAACAACATTAATATATTTATGTATATATATATACACACACACACACAAAATTTAACACCTTATGATATGTTTGTTAGTGATAGATAAAAAAATAATATTAGTGATAAATAATATTTAATAAACGTGATCTCTGTATTTACCAAAAATGATCTTGACCAAATGCAGCTGCTTATAAATGGTTTAATAAGATGAGTTTTGCAATGTTTACCTTTAATTTTCCCATGATGGAAGAGACATTTACTATTCTCCCTGAATTGGATAATTCAATAAGCTGAATAGTTGCTTTGCTCAGTTGCTTGATCCCATAATAGTTTGTTCTTAAACAATTCTTTGCTGTTTCATGGATGCAGGTTTACAAGCTCCTTTAGACGTATGAGATTTGCACCTAGAAGAATCTGCATTATCATAAGCAATGGTAAATGATGTTGCACTCATGTTTAAAAAGTTTTAACAACTACATGTTTTTGTGGGCGCAGGTCGTCCAGTTACTCAATCCACAATTCCGGAGAGATGGTCCCAGGCCTCTTTGACTTCACCAAATGCAAATGGTATTTCATTGACCCTCCAGTTACTCTCTCCCTCTCTCTCTCTCTCTGTGTCTGTGGCCCAATGGAATTGAGAAAAAGGAAAAGAATAATATCTATACTTATCTTGCACTGCTTCTCCATCAAGTCATTACCTCCTCTTTTACTATAAAAAACATTCTTCTGCTCCTTTTTTTAACTTAATCTTATCTGGGTTTGCTTCACCTTCAATGTTCTTTTGCTTTTGCTTTTGTTTTTTTTTTTTCGTTCCTACTATGTAAGTTGTTTACTTTATTTCTTTATCATTCTTTTTTAGTTTTCCAAAGACTGTTTTTTGAATACTAGTTTGATTAAAAAACTAAATAGGTTGTCTTCGTGTTATAGATTGAACCAGATCTTGCCATCGTCTGAGCCAAGCCGAGTTAGCTACTGATTTTGAAGGAAAAAAGGGCAAGTAGGTGAATTTTCTGTTCAAGATTACTTAGCTACAAGAACTTAGTTCAAAGATTGGAGGTTTTGGTGTTTGTATCTAAATCAACTGAATTTTTCACACAGTCATAGGTTTCTGTAGAAGGAAAGAATTGCTTTATTTAATTTCCAAAAAAACTTTGGTACTAAGATACTTCCCAATGGAGCCGTCATAATCTTCTTCTTGTTCCAACTTTGGTACTTAAGAGATTTTTTTCCCTTGCAAAATCCCATATTGGTGGATTGTTCAGAAAGCAAGAAAGATGGATATTGATAGCAAATACTAGAAATCTAAGTGCACCGTAAATGGAAAGTAATAATAGTTTTATGTTTCATATTATAGGAAGTATGAAGTTCTTGGTTTTTTCTTTTTTTGGTCCAACAATTGTCATTTTCAGTGGAGAAAACTTGTTAATGTGAGTTATTTAATAAACTTTATGCGCCTGGTTCTTCGTTTAGTCAAAGGATCGACCATATCAATTAAGAAGTTTTCTGCATTTTATTATTGCAAAGAAAAAAAAAAGTAATTTGGTTGACAAAGTTTATGCTCGATCGTTATATATCTCAAGCAAATATGATTGTAGGAATGAAAAAGTCCTTCTGCTTTCTTTGGACTTTGTTGAAAATTCTCACATTTTTATAATATCTAATTTATAGTTATTGTTATTTGATCATTGGTGGTTCCATGTCAAGTGTGTACATTAGTAGGTGTGTTCAACAATATTTATCCTACTATAATATTAGTACATTAATTAATGAAATAAATCACATTTGATTTTGATTTAGAAACCCCTATTTTTTTGGATTTGAAGTAATAGCTCAGTGGTGGTGGCATCTTTTGTGGTGTATGATGTAGTTTGAACTCTATCACCCCCCCCCCCCTACCATCTATCTACTAAAAATCATTATTGTTTTGGGCCTATATTAGACTCATTCAAAACCATTAAAACCTTTATGCTGTATTTGGATTTGGGTGATTAAAATCAACATATCTTGTTTAGACAATCAAAAAATGTCAAGAATTTGGATTTAACAAATCCACCAAAGATATTAAAAGTTTAAAATTTTTGAATTTGAAATTACACGTAAAATCAATAGATTTGAAATCAAGGTATTTTAAATGTATTTATTTAAAATCCATATCAAAATTAGCTTGCTTGTTTCCAAATGCAATCTTAAGTTTTGAGTCTTACTTTCTAGTTGACTGATAGGAACTAGGGAGGCTAAGATGCATGCTTACTGGAGTTTTTATGTTGCTAAATACTCATAAAAGAACAAATTTTTCTATTGAAAATTTTGTAATGAGTTGCTTGTATTCTGGTTCTCATATTGAAAGCCTATTCATAAAGAGGAAAATCCTAGTTGTTGCAAGTTCCTACCTTCTCCATGTTGGCGACATTGCTTGAAGACTGTCAAGATTGAAAGCCTTAAAGGACATGTAGATAGAGAGATTTTGTACAAGTATTTTTCTGAAAATGAAAAAACTTTGGAGAACTTCCAGTTTCTTGTTGGGGGCATAGCTTGAAGAGTATTTAAATTGTGACCTTGAGAGGATATGCATTCATATACAATGTTCTCTCTTTGCTATGTTTTAGAGAAGTAAAACTCTTGGAAATGGCCCCTTAGATCTAACTGTTAACTTGTGAAATCTTTTAGTCAAAATGAATTTCGTAAAAGTGAACGATTTATAAGATTACTTTAGACATCTTAAATTATTTTTAAGGAACGGATTGTCTCGTGTTTGGCACTACAGCTAGTATGATTTAGATAAATTATTTGATATTCTTAATGTAACAGTCTACTGCTTGCATATGAGAATGAAGTATGCCCTTCTACCAAACAAGCATGAAAGAAAAAATAATAATATTTTCTTCATTTATACTTTTATCCCCCCTACGTACGTTCTCATTCTCACATTTTTCCTTCCAGTGAAAGAGCACTCAAAAGTCTCAAAATACCAGTGTGCTTTACATTCTAGGCTTTTTTTATAAAATTTGTAGAATACACAATTTGAATGATGAACTATGTAACCCAATGCAACTTTCTTTCTAAATTGCCTAATTTGTTCCTCATTACTAGCCAACACAAGAATAAATTTCTTTGTTAATGTTTGAGAGAACTAAATGATTTTCCACCATCCTACTATTGTGAGCCTTGCTTTGATGTAGTAGCCAACACAAGAATGAATTTCTTGAGACAGTTTGAGGGAACTAAATGATTTTTCCACCATCTTACTATTGAGAGCCTAGCTTTGATGTACTCCTATGTTTTTGCATTTGAATTGTGTTGGAAGTCATAATTGAGAATTGTATTTTATGGTCCTCACCACGAATTTAAAATTGTATTAAATGTATTTTATGGAAGTCATAAGTGAGACTAATGCAATATTAAAATTGTATAATGAGGACTTGCTTTATGCTCAATGTACTAGTATAATGAGTTGTGCACATCAGGAACTCTCTTATGTAGAAAATAGATTTAAACTAGCTTGCTTAAAGTAAACTTAGGTGTGGACGTCCTTCTCTCCTTTATGGATCCCAAGTGCATCGTTATGGAGATTCTTAAGTCAATTTCTTTAGGCTAGTAGACAAGCATATCTCTCATTCATTGTCATCTCATGAATAGTTACATGTCACAGCCTGGTAGAGAAGCATATCTACAAGCAATTAGAATTTAACTTCTCTATTCGTTTCTTTTTAATGCAGGCTGTTCAATTTCTCCTGCTCTCTCGTGAACACTAAGCATTCTCATTACTCTGATAGTAAGGCTGAAGAGACAAATTTGCAACATGGCTATCCTTCCTCAAGTGAGTTGTAGTTTCGCAATGACAGATTGCACTTGTAACATTCCAATAGTATAAAACTAAAAGGAAAATGGAGGATTTTACTATATGTTTCATAGTAATTGAGTTGCCATTCAAGGAGTGTTCTATAGAACTTAGAATACTAAGGTTTTAGCCCTTTACACTCACCAAAGCATTACATCTACTCAACCAATGAACAAGACTTTGGTTTTATGTGGATAATGACTGTACAAAGCATGCGTTCACGAAAATGCTGTTGTCATCTCGTTTAATACTTATGGAGTAATAACAACATACTCACATATATGATGATAATAACTCATATCTGTGAAACACCATTTATGCATTCACTCTTGTACATTACTGTTTTTTGTTAAATGCAGCCAAAACTCATGTTATTATGTGAGTATGGAAGGAGTTTATAATACTTACTAATTAGCAAGTCAAAGGCTACTGAATAGATAAGGATGGGCACTAAGTCATGAACCCTATTATTAAAACAAGAAATTGATTATTACTCTCTTATTGGAGAAAACTCATCTATAGTATGGAATTTGAAGTAGCCTTTTAAATTATGCCATTGGTACTTATAGAAAATGGGAGGCGAATGTTAATCATATTTCATGTAATATTATTGAACCACTTGAGTGTGCCATATGCTTGGCTTTCACTTTTTATATGTTCAACGGTAGTATAATAGAGACATAAATATACAGCGGAGTTATTGTGGACCGCCGAAAGTTGATGTAGTTTTAGTCATGCTTAAACGTAGTAGAGACATAAGGCCCACCAAAAGATGCAAAATCACATAAGGCCATTGGTTTCTTAGAGACATTATTGTCCTATATATATATATATATATATATACACATATTAATATACACACACCCGCACCTACACGCACATTACACCTACCACATTCGTATTTGTAAATGCAAAAAACCCTTTATTGTTAAACTTGCTTGATTTGGATGAACCCTTGTTGATAGTAATATGTGTGATGGAAATTTTGTAGATTGCAGGTTAGGGAAGAGCTTTTTTGAAGATAGTAGACGAGAACAGTCAACTGGTATATGAAGTACTTTCCTTTTCAACACCTGCAACTTTTTCTCATGAATTAAGTGTGATTGCATTATTTACTTCTGTGATGACACTGTGTACAACTGAAAGGAAACAACATGAGTCATTTATTTACGCATTGTTGATGGATTACGTTCATATAGGTTATTTTGAAGCACATATTTCGTATGAAACCAACATTACACTCGTGCATTCAAAATTTTATTTACTCACTTTTCACCAATGACCCAAGTATGTAAGCATCATGGTATGACATAGTTAAAAATTATTATGGATGTAATAAATATTACAATTACGTTAATTGGGTGTTTGTTAATATATTTTTGAAACACTCTACTGCTTATCTACTTTTACAACTTATCACACTGATATGCGTCTACGATAAGTGTTATGTGCTCTAAGAAATTTTAAGCATACTTGGGTATGTCTGTTCCTAACAAATCATAAATGATATTATATATAATAATTATTACCTCCGTAGTAACAAATCTTGGTGTAGGTAAAATTTCGTAACTATTGTGCTACAATGGATAAAAGTTGGATGGACAAGAAAAGGGGTTCAAGGGAATATTTTGAAGGTGTAGCAAAATTCGTGGAATTTGCCTCTTTATCTGTGCGCAATGGGAAGATCTTGTGCCCTTGTGTGAAATGTGTGAATTTGATTTCAGTACTGCCAAATGTGGCACGTGATCATTGTTGGGCTTCGGGGATGCTTAACAATTACAAAGTTTGGAAATTTCATGGGGAATCGGCGGCTGCCACGCCGGCTACCGTATGTGGGAGCTCTCATGTGCAAGAAACCCTAAATGAATATGGTGATTTTCGTGGGATGTTGCACGATTTGTGCCCCCCGCATGAAATGGCACCCGAACCAATGGAAGAAGGTCCTACTATGCAACATGTGGATGAAGGGATGAATGATGAGGCCAATAAGTTTTACAAGATGATAGATGATGTAGACAAACCTTTATATGAAGGCTGTACTAAATTTAGCATTTTCTCGGCCATTGTTGTGTTGTTCCAGTTGAAGACTCTGTGTGGTTGGACGAACAAGTCATTTACAATGTTGCTTCAAGTTTTGAAGGATTTACTTCCTTCAGATGCCAAGTTGCCAAAAGACCATTACGAGGCTAAGAAGATAATCCGAGACTGGGGTTTGGGTTATGAGAAGATTCATGCTTGTCCCAATGACTGCATGCTATTTTGGAAGGACAATGTTAACCTCGATGCGTGTCCTTGTTGTACCTCTTCAAGGTGGAAAACAAATGAGGCATCTGTTGCTAGTAAAAATGCTTCATCCACTAAGGGCAAGAAGAAAGCTGCAAAGATCCTACGGTGGTTCCCTTTAAAGCCAAGATTGCAATGGCTGTTTCTTTCACCCGATTTGGCTAGTTCTATGAAATGGCATGTTCATGGTCGTACTGATGATGGGGTTATGCGGCATCCTGCTGACTCCGAGGCATGGAAAATGTTTGATACTAAGTATTTGGAGTTCTCGTCTGACCCTCGTAATGTCAGACTTGGATTAGCTGCAGATGGGTTCAACCCCTTTGGAATTATGAGTACTAGTCACAGTACATGGCCTGTCATGTTGGTCCCCTACAATCTCCCACCTTGGTTGTGCATGAAACGATCATCTTTGATTCTATCAGCGGTTATTCCTGGTCCTACCTCACCAGGGCTTGCTACAGATGTGTACTTGCAACCATTAGTAGAAGAACTAAGGGAGTTATGGGATGTTGGAGTACAGGCATACGATGCATCTTCAAAAGAAATATTCCAATTGCGTGCAGCATTGATGTGGACTATAAATGATTTTCCTGCATATGCAGATTTGTCGGGTTGGAGTACCAAAGGTGGGTTGGCGTGTCCTTCTTGTGCAACGGAGACCGACTCTCGGTTTTTGAAAAATGGCCATAAATTCTGTTACATGGGACATAGACGATGGTTGGATGTTGACCACAATTTCCGGGAAGAAGGTATGTTATTTGATGGATCTAATGATACACGATTGGCTCCTGTACCACCAGTCGCGTCACAGATTATTCCGGACACTGAACATTTAGTTGGACGTTGTCTGGGAAGGAAATGTCAACTTGCTTACAATAAAAGAAAGAGAGGGGAGGCAGATCAAAGTGGTTGGAAGAAGAGAAGTATATTGTTCACCTTGCCTTATTGGGAGGATCACAAGTTGCGACACAATCTTGATGTGATGCATATAGAGAAGAATGTGATGGACAATATACTTGGCACACTGTTGAACTTGAAGGATCAAACAAAGGATAATTACAAGGCACGCCTTGACTTGGCAGACATGGGGATAAGGACTCAACTTCACCTACAACGAAGAAGTGATGATAAGTATATTATACCACCCGCTTGTTTTCATATGAGTTCATCGGAGAGAGATGGTTTCTTGCAAGTTTTGAAGGATGTAACAGTGCCTGATGGGTACGCTTCCAATATCTCACACCGCGTGAATATGAAAGAACGCAAGGTTTCTGGGTTGAAGAGTCATGATAATCACATCTTGATGCAGCAATTGTTTCCCATAGCATTACGCGGGTCTTTGCCATCTCATGTTACTAGGCCTTTGATAAAGTTAGCTTGCTTCTTTAGAGAAATTTGTTCCAAAACCCTTAGTGTTTCAGATATTGCGACTGTTGAGGCAGACATTGCAGTGACGTTGTGTGAATTGGAAAAGATATTTCCTCCATCCTTCTTTACAGTGATGGTACATTTGGTCATGCACTTAGCTGCTGAAGCCAAGATTGGTGGTCCAGTGCACTACCGGTGGATGTATCCTATTGAGAGGTAAGACGTATGTAATATTATTGATTAACTATGAGTTTCATGTGCGTAGCTAAATAACCATGGCCAATCATTAATCTTCATATTCCTTTATAGGTACCTCGGACGCCTTAAGTCTTACGTACGAAATAGAGCTGCTCCAGAAGGGTCTATTGCTGAAGGATACATCGTAGAGGAGTGCTTAACATTTTGTTCACGGTATATGGAAGGAGTTGAAACTATATTCAACCGACCGACCAGGACGATTGAGGAGTCAACAGGGGTTGTTTCAATTGTGACACTAAGCAATAGAGAGTGGACCCAAGCCCATCGCTATGTTTTATTCAATTCTGAAAACATCAACCAGTTTCGGGAGTAAGTACTACATATTCCAATATGAGTGCACGTCAAACCATTGTACGTTAGGTCTATTAACCCTAATACAATTGCCTGCACAGGATGCACAAAAGATTGATGGAGGACGAACTCCGAAAAGGCCACCATCGTATATCCGAGGCCATTATATATAAGCACCACATGGAGAAGTTTTGTAGTTGGTTTAGGTGTCACGTACGTATGACAGTTTCAACTTCTTCAAGTAGTAACACTATGGTTACTTGTACTGATATGATTAATTTTGTTTTTATATGTTAGGTAATGTCATTGACTATTGCTGATAGGGAAAGGGAGGGAGTTAGTGATACCCTTGCTGCACTGTCCAAATGGCCATATAATATGTAAAGCGGCTGAAGCATTATGTCATAAATGGTTTAAAATTTAGGAGTGTAAAAGATGAGGTAAACAGAAAAACGCAAAATAGTGGAGTTAGTGTCGCTACTGATGGTGGCATTACATACTATGGTATTTTAAGTGATATAATCGAGTTGAATTATTCTAAGAATATCAAACATGTGTTATTCAAGTGTAAATGGGTTGATGACCAAAATAGGAGAGGATATAAGACTGATGAGTTTGGGTTTCCTATGGTGAATTTTACACACTTCATACATGGTGGGGATGAAGTGATAGATGAATCGTATGTCTTGGCATCTCAAGCTACACAAGTTTTTTATGTGGAAGACAAAAGGCAGAAGGATTGGTATGTTGTTGTCAAAACTAAAGCTAGGGATGTCTTTGATGCCGGTGTTGGTCCCCAACGTGATGAGGATGACACATATAGTTTTTCTGGGAATGTTCCGTACAATGTGGCTTGTAATGAGGTTGTGAGTGACAACCTTGGTTGGGCTCGGGATGATGTAGAGGGAATGAAAATTGATGCCTCTATCATTGCTCAAAGAGATCTTCATGAAGTGGCCAACTTAGACGATTGTGAGTTTATTGACGATGAGTCCAACAATGAAGATGCCAACGAGGATGAGTACACCGATGATGAGTAGTGTAATAGCTTAGTGGTGTATTATGTGTTTGGATGTTACAACTATTAATGAAAATGGATGCCATCATGAATTTGTTGGAATGCCTCTGTGTAGTATTTGATTTCTTTGTTAATGAAACATTAATGCTGTTAATTCCTTAAATTTTTACTTATTATGAACTTTGATATATGATCCTGTGGTGTTAGGGTTTCCGTTTGTTGTTGTTAAAGTGTTTGGCAAAGATAAGCTTTTAAACGTTAATAGGTGGCTTGTATATGTTGTTAAATATTAAAATGAGTTATTTTACTTTGTGTTTTTCACTTGCATTGTAAGCAATTAATTATTGTCTATAATTAACAATTTCTTTGTGTTCTAAAGTTGTTGAACGCAGGAATGGGAAGGAAACGGCCATTGAAGTTTGTTCATGTTGGCGAAGGATCGTCGCATTTGAGACAGAGGAGGGAGGAGGAGTTGGAGGTTGGCTGTACTACTGAGCAGGCAAGAGCCGATGCAAGTGCTGATGGGACACAACCCCCAGGTAGTGGACACGTCTTAAAATGTAACGTTTGATATTTATTACTCGACGAATCATTATGCTGTTGTTGGCTGTAGCAATGAGAAGGGATCGTGGATTAACGGTGGTTGAAGTTGGCGAAGGAAATGGACGTTCACGACAGAGCGTGCAGGAGGAGCTGGACGCCGCCTTTGCGGCTGATCAAGCAAGAGGGGATGCAAGTGATGATGATGAGACGCAACCCCCAGGTAGTTTACATGTCTAGGGACAATTTGAATTTTTAGCATACAAATTTCCTTTAATATTAATCTTAATTATTACCATGGTTCGTTTACATGGTTTTTATTATGTTCTTCAGATAACAACAATAGGCTGTCAATTGCTTCTTTTGAATTTTTGAAAATATGAACTTTGTTAATTCACTTATTGTATTCAGTAATAAGTAAATTAACAAAACGAATGGGAAAAAAAGAGTAACTAATAATATAGTATGAAAATGTTCACATTTACGAAGAGCATATTCATGTTACTTGAGCAGTTGAGCACTTGAGCTAGATACAGTAACTTCTGTAATTGTTCACTTAGAAATTCATTACCATGGTGGTTTTTGAATGTGCAGATGATGTAGTTCAAGAAACCCCAGCATCCAATAATTTGCGTAAAAAGCGTGGGAATACGCTGCTTACGCGAATATGGAGTCTTCCACCTAATATGAAAATTGAATGTGCGTTAAATGCACGCGGCCAACCAATTGGGGAGAGTGGAAAAACATTCAAAAGGTGGTTGGGCACTTTTTGCCTCAGCCACGTCTACTGCCCACTTGTGCCAACTGCTTGGACGCGTGTCCCGACTAGCCACAAAGTAGATAGTTGGACGGAAATTGAGGTAGTATCAAATTAAGCTACTTTAAACTGTTATGTATAATCGTGTGTGTGGTAAGTCTCGGATTTTTCAGTAGGGTGGACTATTGTACTATGCTAACTCAATTTTTGCATTGCAGAAACGGTGGATCATTGACCCAGAAATTATCCAACCAGCTGATCAAATGACTTGGGCAATGCACCAGCTGGGGGAATTGAGGGGGAATCGACGGGGCAAGTTGAAAAGGAAATGCTACAAAGATGATGCGTTGAGAGAAGATGTCATTCAAAGCAGACCAGATTGGGCTGACGAGCAGGAGTTTATTCAGCTAGTTGACTATTGGTTTCATGAAGACACGCGGGTATGGAAATTTTCTTGCTATTTTATCTGTTACTGGTAATATACATAAATTGTGGTATTTGAATTTACCGAGTACAGTTTATGGACACACTAATTTCTTTTAGTTTTTATTTTGTTCGTAGACATTAAGTAGTACGAACAAAAGAAGTCGTGGTAAACAGAAGGAGATCGCAAGATCAGGGCCTATAAGTTTTGCCCAAACTGCAGACGATATGGTAAGAAATGCATTATATAACAACTACCCATGGTTTTAATATTGTTCATGTATGTAGATTGAAAGGTAAAGAATATAAAGAGTTTGTTGAAACTAATTTACAGAAGAATCTTGAGCATTTTGTGTGAATTAATATGGAATTGTTAGCCTTGCTTGCCTCATTAGGAAAATTCCGTAATAAAACGTTCAGTTAGAGGACCATGTGAGGTTTCATGTTGATGCAAATGAGAGCATAGTGTTGGGGTAAGGAAGACTTAGCTTCTATGCATGTTCATGACCGTGAATACACATTTCTTGTGGTGTTTCCTATTCTTAATTAGTGATTTCATTAAGAACTATGTTTGACACATTGTGAACTTGCTATATTGGTTTGGTATATAGCGATTGGTTGTTCTTTGAATGTGCTTTTCTTTATTACATTCTCTGTGGAAAACTAAATAGGTTGAAAGTGGACAACTGCAATACAATTGGCATGCATATGTGACATTGGTGCATGCATACAACACATAGGAGTGATTAATGCAGCGTGATAATGTGTGACTATATTTAAGGTACAATTGTAGGATGCCTAGTTGGTGGTTTCGATTGATAAACACTGCTATCACACGATTAACTTGTTACTATCAAAGTACACCTATTTGTTACACTTTGCACAAGATAGGAGTATTGACACAAGGATACAACTTTGGTGTTTTCAAAATATGTTTGTGAACTATTTTCGTACAAACGAAGTAAGAATAAGTGAACCATATTAAAAGAAAATAGGGTATTGAAAAAATGATTGTCATAGTTGAGTTGGAAGAATGTATGAAAGTGGATGAACCATTACTGAATATGCATATGGAAGGAGTTGTGTACATTGTCATTTAAGTTTATTTAGAAACTTAGATTTTATACTACAACGGTGTAATTCTGAGTGCAGAATGCATTTTACTTAATATTGAGTCAATGACAAACCATACAACTTGAGTGTATAGTTCATTTCAATGAATATAAACATGTGCGTAATATTTACTCTTTTTCTTTAACCTGTCCACTTTGCTACTCTATAAACAGTTGTCATAGATGTATATTTACATGTTCGTCAATTTTCTATATGCAATGACATACAACACCAAAGCTAGCTTCTATGCATAAAGCTAGGGACCAAAACCGTTTCATACTAAGCATTCGCATAAAGATAACAAAACTTGTCTTCTTGAACGTAATAATGTAATGATTAGTATTTTAGTATACATTATACTGCATGTTATGAGTGAAATTCCGTTTGCTAAGTTTGGCTGTCGATTGTCGCTTTATATTACCAACATAAATTTTCACTATTGTAATAAGAATGTTGAATATGTAGGCAAAAGAAACTGGGCAGGCAGTGGAGCGTGCCGTGCTTTTTGCGAAAGTATACAGCACCAAAGAAGGGCATCCTGTTACTCCTGATGTGGGGGAGAAGATCGTAAGTCGTATATCGTAACTTATTTCTTTTGTATTTTGTGCATGAATTGTTTAGCTAACAATGGCCTACGTTATTTGGTTCTTGTGTGATAACAGAAACAAATGACTGAAATTTTGGCACGTGGGAGCTCACTACAAGGATCACGACGCGAAGGAATCCTATGGTCAAAGGATGATGCTTTTGCCCAAGTGATGGGGGGCAGAACGCTCTGGACGTGTTCGTGGGGTGGGTTTTGGACCAACTCCATTAGGAAGAAATGGGTCCAACCGTTCATGCTACACACTTCCATCGTCGTCCATCGAAACAGCCAATAGAATGACTGAATTGGAAACTTCGCACCAAACTTTGAAAGACCAACTTTCCCAGGTAGAGCAGAGGCATCAGGAGCAAATCACGGAGTTACATGAGCAGCATAAGGCGGAACTCACCTCAGCAATTGCCCAATCAGAAGCAAGGCATAACGAAAAAATGGCAGAGGTGATGAAAGTAATGGGAGAGATGGTACGTGATTTACGTAGTGATATAACTGCTTCACAGCTGCAATCCCAGGTACTAAAAATGTTGTGTTTAGTTTAATTTAAAGGAAATAGTGGTTTATTGCAATGAATTGTTACGTTAGAAATAACACGATGTGTTTAATGTATTCAGGGTAACACTGCATCGAATTGAAGACTCTTCGTGGATATTTTGTGATTGTATATTGTATTATCTACAGAGTGACAATATTTTGGCTGTTCATGAAGGAGTATGGTAGACATTATTATTATTTTGATATTATACACATGTCAATCATGTCATTCAAAGATGGCCAATATTTTTTGTGCACACACGGCCTTGTAGTTGTATCTTTTGTATATGTAGACAACTACATTAATGCTTTAACAACATAGAAGACCAAGAGGATTAAATAGTGAAGCCATGCATTCTCATTGTAAGTTTGAAATTTGAACAATACCATTTCATAATTTGTGGTTTGATTTGTTTTCTATATTGTTATTTTAGTACTTTTTGCTGGTTCAATTTCTGTAATTTTGTTGTATAGGAAAGTTTCCATTATCGCTCGTGTTGATAATGGCAATTCCTACCTTTGCTGACAGGCTTTTGGAGCGCACTAGGACCATTAAGACAAGACATGGTCAGCCTCAGTACCTTCGCAAGTTGCAGGTATGACGTCGCTTTTAAAAGATTTGTTGTTGTTGTTGTTTAGAAAGAATTTGACCTTTGGTATTCAAAGGAATTTGTATTGCTTTTCGAGTGGGCTAGTTTAAGAGTGATGAGTGAAATTTATACTTGTCACATTGTCTAGGAAGAGACATGCATAGGGAATGATATGAAATTATTATTGCTTTTGAGTGTATGACAACTGAGAAGTTATGAATTTTTACTATTTACTACGAAAAAGTGGGTAAAAAGTTGCAAATCTTGTCTAACTGCTGCCATTATATTTTTGTAGCGCCATTGAAACATAAACTGTATTCTACCTGGAAGGCAACAAGGGTATTCACATGTAGACAAGAGCTTGGAGATGGAAGGAACCCCTAGAAGCATCTATGTAACGTTTGTAGTTGAGGATGGTTGAAAAATCATATGTTGATGCTTATTTATGTAGACAAGAGCCTGTATTCAACTGCATATTCCTTGAAGGTTGATAATTTTCCATAGTCTTTAAAGCTTGATTGAGATTGTGACAGATTTGAGATTGTTATTTTGTTGCATGTGTTGGAATTTTACAGGAATAAGAAGTTGGAATTGTGTATGTGACAGGTTGAATTGTGGATGACAGGTTGAATTGTGTATGTGACAGGTTTTTTATAGTAGCGTTTCTATAATTTATAGCAGCGTTTGTTGCTGCATCTGAATATGTACAGTTTTTTAAAAAAAAAAGAAAAAGTCTATAGCCGCGTTTTAAAAACGCGGCTATAGAAAAATTCAAAAAACGGTACAGGGCTTATAGCCGCGTTTTCAAAACGCGGCCATAGTAATGGGCTGGAGCCACGCTTTTAAAAACGTGGCTACAGGACATACTGTAGCCACGGTTTCAAAACCGTGGCCATAGCCACGTTCTATAGCCGCATTTTTAAGAAGGCTATGGCCGCGTTTTAAACGCAGCCAATCTTGCTTCAGGGCAAGTTACCAATTGCCCTATAGCCACGTTAAAAACGCGGCCATAGAACGTGCCTATGGCCGCGGTTCTGAAACCGTGGCTACAGTAGGTCCTGTAGCCACGTTTCTAAAAGCGTGGCCATTGGTCTGCCTATAGCCACGGCTACAAAAAAACGTGGCCATAGGCCTATAGTTACGCATTTTAGGCCACGGTTAAAAACGTGGTCTAAAAAAACGCGGCTATAGCTCCTTTTTTTTGTAGTGTCCGCTTGTCTGCCGTTACCCACCTTTATTAGAAACAAAGGTAAATTTGTATTTCTCTCCTCTCAAAACATAAAAAACTAAAAAATCAAAGGAAAAGAATATTTAAAAGATAGATTTTGTAAAACTTAAAACATAACTTTTACATCTTCTTTTCGTGTATCAACTTTTAATTTTTTTTATTTCAATAAATTAAAAATTGAAATTATTTGTCAGAAATGCATAAAGCTTTTGATAAACTGAAATTATATGCCTCTGAAATTATGTAAGTACTAGTACTTTCATCAGTTTCGATCCTAATTAAAGCCAACAAACTCGGGGGACCCATCTTTGTTTCCACAGGACCAGATCGAGATCGGGATCAGGGTTAGTGCCATAGAGGTGCCTCTCGAGGTTTTCATTGACAATGAACTCGTAGACAAGGAACCCTTCTTCAAAACAATATCAGATTAGATGGACAAGGCTAGGGTGGTGTACCTGGCAAAGCAGCAGCTTCTTAGTCCTTAACTCATTAAATCCCCGCCTTGACTTGATGATATTCACACGCTTATGGTTGTGCCCATCATATACTTAATTGGACCTATGCATAACTGACTTAATTAACAAGTTGGCTAAGTAAAATGAACTGAGGTTTAAATTTTATTTTCTAATAATTGGTATTAGTGTAGGCACACACTCTCTGATTATGATTAATCTCGGTTGTGTGATCATTGCCCTCGATGTCTATGGATTGTGGACACTCTCTTGTTGTTCCATCTACCACATTTTAAGGACATATATCAACTATGGTTATTGGATGGTATGTATGAGAGCTTTCTAAAGTCTAGGAATGTGTAATAAATTGGGATTCAACAATTTCAAAGGTAAGGGGAACAATTTTCCAATCATATGTAATCCATATCTATGTCCATTTCGGATTTAAAATATTAATTAAATAAGCTACAATTTCATCCGGACAATCCTTTTGTGTGAGATCATATATGTAGTAACGCACAACCTGTTTGGTAACGTTGTTTTAGTAACGTTGTTTGTTTTTTTTTTTAAATACGTGTGTGTGAAAAAGTGTAGAAATACATATAATGTTATTTAAAAACTGAAAACATGTATTTCAACGCATGTACCAAACGAGTCCTGAGTTATTAGATAATGTTAAAAAAAAAAAGACTATAAAATCAATTTTGAAGTACAAACTATCAGATAAAGTAGGACTTGCTTGTCAGGAGGTGCATTGTGGGGTTTTGCTGAACTCTGTGTATAATAAAGATACAGCAATAGAATAGATACTCATTCTGCTGAAGTTTTTTTTTTTTTTTTTTTTTAATTTTCTTTTAAATTAATGTTGATATTGAAGGGTCTTCAATATGACCTTGAATTAGTAACACACCAGGTTAATGGCCCTATTCACAATCTTTACACGCATCAAGTGTCCCACATCGGAACATTATATAAGATTCTTACACTTTATATAAAGTAGGCAAAACCCACCACGGTGGCCAAGTTCTCCAGAATCACAAACAACCAAACTCTCAGACTCTGTTGAGCCTAGCCAATTTTGTTTCAAGCTCAATTTTGGAATTTTTAATCATTTGGGGCTCTCAGGTGACACAATCTGGCCAATCCCTCAAATTTTTTTTTTCTTTTTTTGGGTACTTCAAGTTAAACAAAATCCGCCATTTCTTTTTCTTCTAATTTGGAAAAGGTGACATGGATTATACAATGATGATATTCTACAACCTTAGCTAAGGTGGGGAATTTTGCTAGGCTTTGACGCTTTGTTCATGCAATCCATTGATTTTACTTGAGGTAGTTTTGTCAGATATTTGGGTTATTTCGTTGGCAATGGTGTAGCACTTCACCTAATGGCTTGTTTGGGAGTTTAGAGAATGAGGAGAGTAGAGGGGAGTAGAGGGGAGGGGAGTAGTGGGGAGGAGAGTAGAGGAGAATGATTACCCTCCACCTTGTTTGGATGTTTTTATAATTAGTAAGGGGGAAGGGAGTAATTAGCCATTCCCCTTGTTTTTAACATTGTAATTTTATAAATATAATAAGGGTAAATTAGGTAATTTACTTTATAAATAATTTTATGTGCTCTACTCTCCCTCCAAATCTCTCCAATTTGGGGGAATTAAAAATGAGGGGGTTGGAAGTAGTTAAAACCCCTCCAAACCCCTCCCCCTCCTTCCTTAAAAAACTCTCAAACAAGGTAATTGAATTACTCCCCTTCCCTCTACTCTACTCCCCCTCATTTTTTAAACATCCAAACAGGCCATAAGGGATTTCGTTGGCAATGAGTGTTGGTTCAATTGAGATCAGCCCAGAATGCCATGTTTGGGTGTAGTGGCACTAGCTCGTTTTCCTTCCACTGCCAGGAGGGAAAGGTAGTCGCTGCTCTGTGAATCCAGCCTCACGCTGTAGAGCCAGTGAAGATGCCACAATCACACACTCAGCCAACTAGAACCAAATCAACGTTCCATCACTTTTATGCCCCCACTTGAGTTATAGGTTCACATTATCGAACCCGGCGAGCTAAAACACATTGTCGAATGCTAATGAAGTGTTGAAGTTTTTGTGTTTTGAGCAATGTGGGATTATTGTGGACCTTTGAGACATGTTTATTTTATTTCCTTTTTTGTCTCAAATCTCGATCATTTCCATTCGCATTCTCTAAAGCCCCAAGTGGGTTCATTTATAGCTTTCGTTTGACCATTTTTAACTTTGTTTTGTGAATTGATTTTGGTACAATAGGACAAATAACATGTCAGACAAGGGGTTTCGTGATTAAATTGGTATTTAACCATTTGAAACCTAGGAGGAACTATCATGCCCCAAACTCAACAATAAAGATAGGCACGTGACAACGATCGCACGCTTATAAAGTAAGTACTCTACAAGTGTGCAAAGCCTTCTTAGCAACTAAATTTTATCCTAAAAAATTATATTAAATAAATCCAAAGTACCTCAACAATTTCTTTATGAATAGATCTCTAATAATTCAAAAGGAACAAAATTCAAACCTCGTGTACATAATGCTAATTGGCCAAAAAATATAAGACTATTACAAGACTATCTAATTCCAAAATCACTAAGCTTCTTTCATGCTCACAACACAATAGCAAAACTCTCAAAACTTGCTATTTTTCGCAATCTGAAACTGGAGGGGAAAAAGGGGGGTGAATTGACAACTCAATAAGTAACCAAAATCCTAATAAGTTCTATCAAGCAAATAGATCTGTAAGATAATAAGTTGTATATAGATCGAATATTTTAATCTTACATATATATCATATATGGATTAAAAAATAAGTAGTTTTCCATATATCAAAGCTATAATTTACAATATGTTCCAAAAACACATAAGCAGTTTCAAGGACTTAAAACAGTTCAAATATTCAAACATAATTCATATTCTTAGCAATCTTTATGACTATGGTCACACTATATCCTTGTGACTGGGCATCAAATTCAAATGAAACTAATTCCGTACTAATGTATATCCCCCATTAGCTAGGTCTGGAAACACGATAGGCTCGTGATGCCTCAGATAGAACTAGTTTCAAAACTAATGAATAACCCTCATTGGCTGGATATCAGAGTACCAATAAATAACCCTTATTGGCTGGGTATCAAAGTCAAAACATAGTCAAATTGTCCAAAATCATATATATATATATATATATATATATATATATATATATATATATATATATCTCATTCAAATACATATATATTTAATAATATATTCAGTAATTTAATACATTTGTGATAATTCTTTAATATTTACTTTAAACCAATGTAGCTTAAACAATTAAATAAAACTGTAAAAATTATAAACAAATTGCAATAGTTAAAATACAGTAGTATAAGCAAAATAAAACCAATTAGAATAAGGCTATTCACCTCCAAAAGCCATACCAAAAGAAATTTCTCCTTAACACTTTCTCTAAAATCCTTAGATGTCACTTAAAATGATTTTACAAGTACCATTTACTCAATAATCAAATAATTTAAGAAAAACTTATAACGGTGCTCAGCGAGAAGAAAAATTGCTAAGAAATATCCAGTAATTTTCCACTATTATCTCACACACCAAAAATCCATATATTCATAATATATATTTCATTTACTACCTACCGCTAATAGTTCCCTGGGAATAAAGCCTAGACCCATCTTCTTTAAGTGTGCTCTTTTTCTTCTTTTTTTGTTTTCTTTTTTTTAATTGTCAGAGACTTCAAGCCCACACCATGACTTTTCCTATTCACCAAATCCACAATTTGGTACAACTTCTTAAGGCAGAAACTTGTACAGAACTGGACTCACCATGCCTCACCTTCTGCAACTTCCATCTACACTTACACGCATGACACAACAGTGGGCATAGAATAAAAAATCACGATACCGAGACAGAAAAATCTGCAAGTACCTAGCTTTCAAATTACCAAAAATGTAAAGCTAAACCCTTCTTTGTTTACATCATAAAACTCATTGAATATTTAAATAGTTCACTACTGGCAAAAAATACCAACATAAAAAATATACTCTAATTACAAATAATGAGATTCTTAGGATCTTACCTCTAGTGTGCAATCAATCCTTCTTTACTTGAGTATTTTGGGTAATCTCCTTTCTCAAAATATCTATCATTATACTGTGATTTAATTCGTTTATATATAGCTAGGGCTTCAACCTTATTTTTCGAAAACCCCTTAGTAATATTAATTATAAAATTGATCCCACAAAGAGATTTACTTAAATACTCCTCTTGTTAAGTCCCTTTCTTTTTTCCGGGTATTACAGGAACAATTTTCTGACCTTGTGTAATCCATATGCCCATATTTCGTATATTGGAGATCTAATTAAGTAATGATTGTGTACAAGAATCACATTTTGAGCTTGTGTAGATCTCAAAATTCATCATCATCTGCCCCTAGCTACCAAAAATTCCAAGATCAAAACATAAATCATTGTATATGCTTCTCATGCTATAATATCCTTTCACCCAGTGTAAAGTGCTAAAACTTAATAGCAATACATTCTTCTTTCTTTTTCTCCCTGTTTTCATTGCATTGAGAAAATCTAAGGAAAACTGCCTAGGCATTATTAATGAGTTGCACTTGCGTGAACCAAGCCCAGGAATGGCAAGACAAAACAGTGTGTATACTTAAGATCACATTCTACCCTTCTATAGTGCAAAATGCTTCACGAGAAAGTCCAAGTTACCCTCTTGCAATCTATTCATCTAAACCAAGTAGTAGCTCAGAAGGTAAATTTCTTTTCATATTGCAGTCGCAAGTTATACTTCACTTGATTGCACAGAGTGTAAATTTCATATATACCATGTTTGTCACTACTCTTTGAAACCAGCTTCATAAGGTGCCACCTTCTCTAGAACCCCACATTCACTTGAGTTTAGGATGGAGTGCTATTCCTCCAAACCTTAAGGGAGAAAAGTGTAATTACTTATGAAATTAAAAAGAAATTTTTTCACACTATCTTTATTTTCTTTTTGATACAAATAAATGAACTAATAATGAGAAAACAATTTAAAGATAAATATTAGATAATACATAAATTCTTAATGACAAGGTGTCAAGTGAAGACTCCATATGGTGATGATGAGTTGGCCTTACAGTGCATTAAATGATAAATTTTTAGCATTTAGCATACTAGACATAAAAAACGCTCCTATGTAAGATCTCTCAAATTCTAAAAAAAAATAAAAAAAATTAGCATTTGGTACAGTATACTTCTATTAATAGAAGTGTATGATACCATGTGCTATTTTTTTTTTTCTTTCTTTCTTTTTATTTTCTCTCCTCTCATCTCTCACATGTTAGGTCTCTCATTTTGTTGTTGATATTTTTGCCAATGGTGGTAGAGTTGCAGCAGTGGTTGTTGTTGGTAGCCACAACCGACTAGTTATATTCTTGTATTTTAAATTCAGGAGTTAATATATTATTTTAATGTGTTATAAATATTATTTTAATGTATATAATTAAGTAATAAAACAAGTGAGGTATGAGATATTATAAAATAATGTACTAAAATAATAAAGTATGCTTTTTGATACGTCAAAATGACATTTTTATAGAAGATGAGAATGCTCCAACTCACTTAAAAATGAGGCGGAAATGCCATCTATCTGTATAGTACATACGATAATTTTATAGTAACAACAATATGCTTATTACAGACCTAACAAACTTAACTAACCTTAACTAAATCAAAAACATTAGCTAAAGTACCAAACAATCCTCACCAAAACCCAAACTCCCACTTAATGAAAACACCAAAAAAGAAGAAGAAAAAAAAAAAAAAAAAAAAAACCCACAAACACGAAAAATAATAGGGATTCCATTCATGTTAAACGCGGCACCATCCTCACCGTTGAGCAGTTGTCCCGTGTAGGACCCACCACCACCAGTACCATAGATTCCTTCACACAAATCAGCTATCTCTACTTTCAAGCTCTGGATATAATCCGGTACGCCTGGACAGAGCTTCTGAGAGTTCCCCACCCACGCGTATGGGAGCGTGTACCGCACGACTGACGGGAATGTAAAATGGTGGAACCCACAAACTTGTCCGCAGAAATTCTGAACCACCACGTTATCAGATACAAACCGCTTTCCGCGTTTACCGGTAACGGTTTCGACCTGGCCGTTACGGCGCTCTTAATCACGCGCTTGAATGGATAAGCGCGTGAGCGACTTTCCGTGCGAGTAAAACCGGTCGTTCTTCTCCTGTCCTAAACGCACCGTTCCGAAAATGTTCGCGCCGGTTTTGTCCGTGTACAGCTGTACGGTGCTCCACCACCCTGAGACCGAAGGGTGCCGAGAATCGACGGCTGAGATTGTGTGGCTACGTTGCCACGTGCCGTACTAGATTGCGTGGACGGTTATGTTGGCGGTTAAGACAGGTCCCATGTGGTATTTCAAGTGGACAAACTCCGATGAGCTCTCGAATTTCTTGGAGTCTCCGAAGATTGAATCTAAATGAGCCTTGGTCTTGTTGTGGGGCCATGGGCGCCACGTAATCGTAGGGCTGAGATTGAGGAGCGCCGGATACAGGGGAACACAGCCCTGGCGCATTTTCATTTTAGTGAGAGAGAGAGAGAGTGTGTGTGAGTGTTTTTTGTGTTTTTGAGTTTTTACACAGTATAGGCTACAAAATCTGGAGCAAATGGAACTGAGGTTTTATATGGACTTTTGAAGCTTTGAACGTGTCTTTGGTTTTCACCTTTCCAACTTAAAAGAGCTGATCCTTTGTCCCTCTTTTTACTTTTTATGTTTTGTTTTTATTTTTTGTTTTCCGGTACAAACTATGGTTTGTCCGGTTGAGTTAAAGAGCTTCTAAGTTAATTGCGGCTTGGGTTAAATTATGACATGTCACGTTTTTAACTCTTAATAATTTTTGAAAAGATTTTGTCATGACACTCCATATTAAAGGAAAATAGAGGAGATTTGACTGTATGGTTTTGTTTTGGAAATATAGTTAATTATTTCTTTATAGTTTTTTTTTTTTTTTTTTTAAAGTTGGGGACATTGATTCCCCATAACTTGTGTCATCAACTGAGAGAGAGAAAACACGGCAGCATACGAGGCAAGCATTCTAACAGTGCAGGACACTGAACACATCAGCAGGTCAGTAAACAATGCAACAGTACGTGCAGTGAAGTCCTGCATCTTGTGCTCAATGCAGCAGCAGTAGATTTTAGTTGTAAAAAAACGGTTGTTGAAGTAGTTGCAGTTTGTTATAAGTTAGTTATTTCATTTTCATTTATCCCATGTGATATTCTTCAAGGGTAAAGTCTCGTCTATAAATATAAGGTAGATTGTGTTAATTCACGAGTGATGAATATACAGAAGTTGTCATTCTTATTTTTCTCTATCTTGTGCTTTCAGTTAGAAGAAGGGAAAAAAAAAATTATGGGAAAAAAAGAGTAGTGATCAAGAAAATGGCTTGCAAATCTAAAATTGTCTGATTATTCTCCCTTAATACTAGATGCAAATGTCATGTGATTCTTACCATGATGAGTTTAATTTTGATAAAGGAAAATCAGGTTCTAATCTAAATCTTTATTATTTGGTGCTTAATGAAAGCTTTAAAATTAATTATGAAGACAAATGAGGTAGGTTGCACAATGAGGTGTAGCGCAGCCTTAAGTGACACTAATAATTGCTCCCTCAATAATGAGATGGAGCATGGTCAATGGTGGTGTGATAATAAGGTGCTACGTCCACAACATTTTTACAACATTTTTACAACAAATCATAGGTGGTTAGTTGTTATTGGTTCAAATTTGAACCTAACACTAAGATTACTTTTTTGCCCCAACAATAACAATCAGTAACATCCTGTCACTTAGGATTTGTTGTAAAAATGTTGTAAAAATGTTGTGGACATATCATTTCTCTAAGAGGTAGGGGTAACTTAGTAATGAAAAAGAAAGAAATAATGAGTTTGCTGCTATTCAAGTTCCCTCTCTCTATCTCATTTGTTGTATATAAAAAAAAAAAAAAAAAGCAAAGCAAAACAATTCATTTAATTTTGAAAGCTTCTAGCTAGGTCCAAACACATCTCAAAGCTCTATTTTGTGAAATGGGAAACCTTCAGTTTGGCAACGTATTATACATTATTTTAGTTGATCTTAAAAGATATATATTTTTATCGTTTAGAATTTTACATTACATTGTGGGTGGCGCACTTTGCTATAGAAGTTGTGGGGCCCTAGGTTTTTGGTGCTGGAATCGACAAACACAAAGATGAGAAAGAGGATTTTGTATCATTTCGTGTGGTCATTCATTCTTTTCACTACAAAAAACGCGGGCTGTAGCCGCGTTTTTTAGCCGCGTTTAAAAAAAACGCAGCTATACTTGACCTATAGCCGCGTTTCAAAGAAATGCGGCTACAGACCAAACCTATAGCTGCGTTTTTAGGAAACGCGGCAATAGACCTAACATCTAGCCGCGTTTTTTATAAAACGCAGCTCTAGGTAAGGTCTATAGCCGTGTTTGTATGTGTGTAGCTGCGTTTTTTTAAGGGCCTATAGCCGCGTTTCTGAAAACGCGGCCATAGGTCCAGCCAAATCTTACTTTTCACCTTCATAGCATGTACAGCCCAATAAATTTTTTTTTAAAGTTGGGGCTATAGCCGCGTTTTTAGAAACGCGGCTATAGGTAACAGGCCAAATACACATTCCGCATGAGCTTTGAGCGGACTAAATTATTTTTTTTTAATGGAGGACCTATAGCCGCGTTTTTTAAAACGCGGCTATAGGTAACACAAAAAACAAAAAAGGAGTACGCTGAGATATGTAGAAGAATAAAATATTATATTTCTAACAAAGTAGGACCTATAGCCGCGTTTTCAAATATTATATTTCTAACAAAGTAGGACCTATAGCCGCGTTTTTAAAAACGCGGCTATAGGTCTACTTTTTAAAAAATAAAAAAGTAATGACCTGACCCCCCACCTACCCCATTTAATCCCTACCACTCAATTCAAAATATCTCATCTTTTCTCTCTATGCCCGTGTTCTTCTTTTCTTGTCTTTTCTTTTTCTCTCAACACATCCATTATTTTCTTTTTCTCTCAACACAACACAATGGTTCTTTTCATTTTTCCGGCAAAGATGACCGGAAATATTCATTGGAGAAGCTAAGGTTCATCTATCTCTACTATTTAAGGTAAAAAATTTCTAATCTTCTTATGGGTATTATACTTTTGCTAGAGCTTATTTTTATTTAAACTTTATGAGCATTGGGAGTAATATTTATGTGTTTATATGTATGGGTTTTACATTGGTGGAATTATTTGATTTTGAATTTTTTGGATATGTGCTTGAATTTGTGCTATAGTGCTTATGTTTAAATGGATTTGTGTTCTTGAGGTTGTTCTTTTGTGTTTGATTTTGAATTTTTTAAATGGGTTTGTGTTTGATTTTGAATTTTTTGGGTGTGTTTGTATTGTGGGTATGTTGTGTTTGATTTTGAATTTTTTGGGTTTGTGTTTGGTTTTGGATTTTCTGGGTTTGTGATTAATTTTGAATTTTTTTTGTTTGAATTTTTAATTTTCGGAGGAAAAAAAAAAAACCCAGAATTTTTTTTTTTGTTTTTAATAAAACCTATAGCCGCGGTTACAAACGCAGCTTAAAGTGGGTCTATAGCCGCGTTTTTAAAAAACGCGGCTATAGACCCAATGCCTATTGCCGTGGTTAAAAAACGCGGCTTTAGGCTTGACCTTTAGCTGCGGTTATAAAAACGCGGCTATAGACCCGCAGGGGCTGTTGCTGCGCCGCTTAGGCCTCAGTTGTAAACGCGGCTCTAGAAAACGCGGCTATAGCCTATAGCCGCGTTTTTTATTTATATTATTATTATGTCTCATAAAAAAAAAAAAAAGGAGTTATATTATTATGTTCTCTATACTGTGCTGCCAATGATTTTTAGGTGTATAGTTCGTTTTTATCTCTTGGTTTGGCTGGCTTATAACGCATGTCACACAAACACGACACATGATTTTGATACAATGGACTCGAGTATTAGATGGAAGTTTTGCTTCTTCTTTTTTCTTTTTCTTGTTTCTTTCATGACTTAATGTCAATTATTTTCCATCAATTCAATATATGTAACATATAATGAAATTTCATAGCTCTCACTTTTGATTTGGACTTGACACAATTTTTTTGATTTCATTTCAATTAGGGTGCATCCAAATCATTTTGGTGATGTATGATTATCTTATTCATTCAATATATGTACCTATATATCATTTTTCTTATAATACATGGATGTCACGCAACTATAAAATGCATATTTTGTAAAAGAGGATAAATATCTCACTTGTATAAAATATGTTCAGAAACGGAAGAGTAAGTTATGCTAAAACTTTGTATCAATGATATACTCTTTTAAAAACACCAAAGTTCATGTGTTACTAGCTATGCGTTTATTTGAGACTTAGAGCATAAGAGCATATTTTAATTGATTCATTGGGTAACAAAAATATGTAAAGATTCATAAAATTCTACTACATGAACCGAATAAGCTAAATATATAGCTTGAAAAACGAGTCTTATACATGTTTTGGTGGAAGACTTCCTCTATTTTGTTGTACAATAACCTCACAAGATCTCTTCATAAAAAAAATATCTTGTAGAAATAAAACTTGTCTCATTTTCAGCTAAATCTGTGTTGGTTAATGTATCTAACAACTCCGGGCAAACCTTTCCTTTATAGCATATCTAAATAAGGGACCTATCTAGTATCTACTCTTTTTTCTGCCATTTTCTAAGCTAGCTTTATTGGGATTTGAGCTGCTTAGAGCATTAGAATTACTAGTGCTAAGAGCAACCGCATCAGTTTGACCAAATTTTTCCGTCTATGTTATGCTAAAAACATACTTTTTCTATTTTATACTTCCACTTTTCTAAAACACTCACATTAGTTCATCTATTTTACAACCCTTTATATTTAAATAATAATATTTTTAAATTTTTAATTGTTATTTTTCTTTTTTACTTATCCCTTTTTCCAAAGTACCTACTTTTTCTTTTGTACTTGTCCCTTTTTCTTTGTTCTTATCTCATTTCTCACTCAGACCAATCTTTGTCCTTCTGGCTTTTTCTACTTCTTTCTTCTTCCTTTCATTGTAAACTTCTCCTTCTTCCTTTTCTCACGGTCAAATCACCTCCCTTTACAAGCATCTTCTTCTTCCCTTTTCTCTCATGGTCAAATAATTTATCCACCACAAGCACCAATCTCCACCACAAAAACCACAAGAATAAAAACCCACCAACACCACAAGAATTAAAACCCACAAGCACGGACTCCGTTGACCCACAAGCACCGATCTCCGCCGCCAACACCGATCTGTCTCTCTGTTGGTTTGTCTGCATGGGTGTGTTTGTGTGTGGGTGTGTTTGTGTATCTTTGTGTTGATTTGTCTATGTGTTTGTGTTTGTGTGTAGGTGTGTTTGTGTTTGTGTGTATCTGAGGAAAAAGACGATGAGAAGAGAAGTTAGTTTGTTTTGCACAAAGAAGGGAGAGAAAAAAGGCGCAAAACGTGAAATTAATTAAACAATGTATACACAAGCTACAGTAACCGTGCATATATGCACAGTTACTGTAGCAAATGTGTAAATATAGATAGTTTTAGAATGATTTATGTGAAAGATTTTTGGGATAAAATGTGTAAAATTTGTTGCTTTTTGTATTTTGCAAATGTTTACATCCACTGACGTGGATGCTCTAGAAAGCTAAATAGCTATTTTTAGCACCACCTTAGGGGATTCTAGCATCTTTCCCTTATTTTTAAAAAAATTTAGCAATATCTTCCTATTTTTAAACTATTTAGGTTCAATTCCCTGTTTTGAAACTCGATTTTCTCAAAACCGAGTTTCAATGTAAAACTCAATTTATAGAAAATTGAGTATGGGGTGATCAAACTTTAAAAAAATTTATAAAAAAAAATTGGAACTCGAATTCTTTGAAAGGAACTCAAGCTCCATGAACTCAAGTTCTACAATTTTTATTTTTTAAGTTTCATTTGGCATAGCTCGATTTTAAACCAATCGAGTTTCAAAACATGGATATATTGCTAAATTTTTTTAAAAATAAAGGCAAAATACTAGAATTCCCCATCACCCTATACAAAAAATGTGACACATTAGTGATGGTATAGGTAAAAATTTTTACCTACTCACCCTATACAAAATGCACGACCATTAATAGCTATGCATTGCAGCTCAAAAGCTAATATCAAATAATATATTTTATTTTCTCTCTCATTAAAATAATATATATATATATATATATATATATATATATTCTCTTTCTTGTTGTCCTCTGTTCTAGCATTCTCCACTCTCACCCAAACTCCGATTCATCATCCTCCTCACCCAAGCTCACTCAAGCTCTCTCTTCAAGTAGCCATCATCGCCGACCCAAGCACCATTGCCGACCCAAGCACTCTCTCCCTTAACTTCTCCCAAATCTCCACCGTTCATCCCATCGCGCCTTCTATCGTCCACCATGTCATCAAGAAATGTGGTGGGGTCCACCACGGCATCCCCTTCCTCCAAACCCTATTGTTCTTCAACTAGGTCATAGCCCACAATATTCCGGCCCAGTCCCCCAACACTTACAACAAAATGATTGATCTTGCCGGAAAAGTTCACCAGTTCGACTTGTCTTGGCAAGTCATCAATTCGATGGAAGCCACCGTGCATATCTTGTGTTTGTGTTGTGTTAAATCGAATGGAGGACTCTGGAGTCAATTCTTGTGTTTGTGTTGTGGTTGATTTGGGGTTGTGTTTGTGTTTGGGGTTGCTGGGTGTCTGTGGTGGCGACGGTGGTGGTGGTGGTGCCATGAGTGCTTGAAAATGGTGAAGACAAAAATAATAAATAAATGAATTATCTAATGTAGTAAATATATTATTTTATTATGTTATTTATATTATTTTATTAAGTTGGAAGTTAAAATAAAACTAATGATATTGGGTGTTTTGTAAAGTGAAAAGATAAAATAGATAAAATAATTTTTTGTGGAACCAAATTGCTAAATTTATGACTCCACCAATATAGATGCTCTAAGACTTGCGATGCAATCTTTTTCTTTTAATTTTAAGGGATAAATTTGACCACTTTTGTAAAGGGCACTGGGCAACATTTTGTTATGTAATATGTACTGTAATAGAACTGAGGCTCCAAATGCTTTTACCCATCAGAAAAGTGTAAAGGTCAGCAAGTGGTAGTATAGTTATTGTTGTTGCCAGTGACATATATGGACAAGCAAGTTGCAGCTACTAGCTACTAGCTAGTATTCTTTTTCATTTTCAGTGCATGCTCATTCATACACATTGTTATCTGAATGAGTATGCAAAGCATTTTCTAGAAAATTATGTTCAATGTATTAGTTTTTCTCATGTTTGTAGGGAAAGTAATAAAGTAACTCATAACTTAGCTAGGCATGTAAGTCATGTCACTGGTTATTCTGTGTGGATGAAGGATGTCTCATCACACACCTTAGTTATTTACCAGGCAGATTTGACTAGTTCTTAATACAAAAGTTGAAGTCTTTTTTTTTTTTTTTTTTTTTTTAACTCATATCATATGGTTCTTATATTGTCTATTTATAGGCTTATTTTTAATGCATGTGTTAAACCCATTTTCTTAAACATTACGCTTACAACTTATATCTAATAATTCACAACATTTACGACTTATTATCTCATTATCATCATGGATTCAATTTTTTTAAAATACACTAACTCTTCGCTTAAGACTCATTACCACGATAAACACACACTTTTCTTCTCATTTAATTTACCAAATTAATTTATTAAAATTATATTTTACTATTAAAATGTTCCAACAAATAGTTATTGGTTTCCATTTCTATTTTCATTTCTCTATATTGATAAAAATATAGTTTTAGAAAACAATAATAAAATAATACAATAACTTTCAATATATATTAATTCACACATTTCTCGTACACTCACAATTTTAATAAGATAAAATTGTCACCCTATTACATCGCAAAAACATCAGCAACTCTGCTCTATTATTAGATTCCGAGGACTTTACACTTCATCTAATGTTCAAGACTTAAAGTTGCATTTATCTATTATTTATTGTTCTTTAGTAGCATTCATGTCGATCCAATTTGGGCAACCCCACCAATAAAAGAAAAAAGAAATAAAAGACAAATATGGATTGAAGACACAAAATTAATCTGAGTTCATCAAAGTCATCGGTAAACGCAGTTTGGGAAAACCAGCTGGCTCTGATCACTTCTTCAACTAATGGTATCAAAATCAATCAAATTGCAAAACTGAAATAATATATTTGACCTCGAGTGAAACCAATCCTAGAGCAGGTTGAATATAAGCTATAAAGGCAAAGTGCACTACGAAAAAATATGCATTTCATTAATTATAGTATATGTATAGTAGGACTCGTCAATCAGAACCCAAAAAAAAAAAAAAAGACTCGTCAATCATCAATGGTTGGCACCGGCGCAAAAGGCATTAGTGGCGCTGGGCTTGGTCTTTGACCTTATGCTATGATTGAAAGTTTGGAGGGAGATGAGAGTAGAGAGGATGAGAGTAAAGGAAAATGGTTATCCTCTATCTTATTTGGATATTTTTAAAATTAAGAGTAAGGATAAATTTGGTTTTTCATTTGGTTAAGCATTTTTATACTCAACTCTCCCTCCAAATCTCTCCAATTTGAGGGAATTAAAAATGAGGGGTTAGAATCTCTCCAAACTCCTCCAAATCGCTCTCTCTCTTCCCTTAAAAAACATTCAAATAAGGTAATTTAATTTACTCTCTCCAATTAAGGTAATTTAACTTACTCTTCCCCCTCTACTCTACTTCTTCTCCATCCAAATTAACAAGTTATTAAGCTTTGGTGTGCTTAGAAAAAATTTCACTCTTTTCTATTATTTTAATTATTATTACATTATTTGTTATTTTATTTTGATTTATTTAGAGTGTATCACTCTTCACTGCATCATAAAGCTAGCATTCAACATACTTGAATCTTTCAGCCAAAAAAAAAAACGTACTTTTTTTTTAAAAAATGAAAAAAAAAAATACTTGAATCTTAATAATTAGATTTTTTTTTTTTTTTTGAGAAAGAAGTTAGAAAATTTTATTAAACTAAATTCAATTGAAATACATCGTCCAAATCACTAGATAAGGATTCTACCAATACATCTGTGTCTGCAGATAAAACTGTTCTTCTAGCTAACTTTACGGTCTGAACCAGAGGGATCTTCTGGCTTAGAGCAGCGATAACTTGACCCCTATGATCTCGAAACACCACTCCAACTCCAGCACAGCCCGAGTCATCAAAGAGAGCCGCATCGAAATTACCTTTGTAATTCTGCTCAGAAGGTGGAATCCAGCGAACCTAATCATGCCGAGGCGCAAACCGAGGTGGCTGTTTGTTTGCATCCAACTTCCAGAACAAGCTCCTTTGCTCGACCCTCCAACTCATGAAGGCTCCAGTTGGTTGCTTCTTTCTCAACTTGTCACGCCTCTGCCACAAACTCCAAGCCATGGTGCAAAAAAAAAAAGCAACCTGATAGCTAGAAAATCTGTGCAGCTCCTCCTCCATCAGGTCTTCAAACTTCCTATAGTTATTCTGGAACAAAGGAGCAAAGCTTGGATCCTACTTCCAAACAAACTGGGCTTGATCACACAACCAAAGACAATGCAACAACGATTTCTAATGATCATTACATAGTTCACAAGTCTCGTCAATAGGGATATGTCGAGCTCGCAAATTCTATTTTGTTGGAAGCGAGTCCTTCGCTCCTTGCCAAATGAAATGCCGAATCTTATTAGGAGTCCTTATTTTCCAAATGTTCTTCCACAGGCTTCTTTGCGAAACCCGTGGATGAGCTTGGACTAGTGCTTGCCTCTGCTATTGTTAAGAATAGGTATGCACTTCTGACACTATAAACTCCATCCGCTGTCAAAGGCCAGACCAACAAATCCTCTTCACAACTCTCACTGACTTGAATTCTGCTCACCATATCAGCTTCCTAAGGAAGGATATTGGCTGCTAGTTTGCCCGGATACTAGATCCTAGTGCCAAGGTAGAACAACTCATTAACCTATGTAATTCCAGATTCTGCTCTTGGAGATACAATTCTGCTATAGCTGGGATCATCAGGGAGCCATCTAAGCTTCCAAACATCGATCCTTTGACCACAACCCACTCACCATATGGCACATTTCTCTATAACCTCCTGCGCCTGCAAGATACTCCTCCATGCATAAGAACATTTTTGAGGAATAGGTGCTTCAAGAATACTCCCATGAGCAAAATACCTCGCACTAAAACTTAATTTATTTTTTTAAAACAACAAAAACCTAAGCTATTTGCTTCTTCACTACCTTAAGCTTAATTAGCTTTTTGATAGAATCATCATATACATGGCTAGTCATAATCACGTTCGCAAGAGATGTAGATTTATTTGCATCTACATAGGACCAGTAGTTAGACCAGTAGTCTCTAACTACTAGGAACCATTCTTCGAAACAAAAAAATGTTCATAAGGAAGCAACCGCATGCAGTTTTGATGTTAACGTGTGAGTGTATTCCCTTATCTTATCTCATTCTCCTATATATATGTGTGTGTGTTTCTCAAAAAAAAAAAAAAAAGATTGCCTTTCATTTGAGGGCTTGTTGAGATTTCTGCAATTGAACTCCAAGGCTTCAAAATTAAATCTCCATGAAATTGTTATTCCATAGCTAGCCACCATTCCATATGCCACCATAAACAATTTATCAATACATATATAACCAATGAATTCAAAGAAAAATCTAGAAAGATTTTATTCATGGACAAAAATATATATGTAGTAATTTCTCCAATTTATCATATATATATAACAAGAATATGATCACACCATATTTCCCGTAAACATTGAATCGTTTTTCTAAGAACAATAATGGACAAATAAATTGAATTTCATTCTATTCAACATATCATATAAATGATTAAAATTCACATAATTAGATTTACCATAAAAAAAAAAAAAGGAATAATTTTACCTTGATGATGCTTCAAAGTTGTTTCATAACATTAGAAGAAAATTACCGTTAATTCATATATGTTTTTAGATAGTGGGGTTGAGGTGTGAACCAAGTCACTGTCTTGAGACGATACACGCATCTACTAGTAAACTAAAACACTGTGCGTGCTGCCCCCATGATACAACAACTTAATCACCTTTGTTGTTTTCCTTACAAGCCTACACCCTCTCATAGGATATGAAGCTCTCAATATAGTACCTTCTTTTTGCCCAAAAATAATGTAGTAGGGATATATATATATATATATATATATATATATATATATATATATATATATATATATATATATATATATTCAAGTGAAGAAAACAGACAAATAAAATATATCATAATTTTCTATTTCATGAAAATATATTAGGATAAAAAGAGTTGCTTTTCTCTCTCTACAACATGGCCGTACATCTAGTGTTGTATATATAGAAAATATATGTGCCATGAGTAAATGTATATGGCAGATGGACATGTAAATGATATGACAACTATATGGAATATCACCACATACCCTTGGGGCGATAGTCACTCCACAAGTATAAGTGTTTGTGGGGTGTAGGGGGCAAGAGTTGAGGTTCAAGTCTCCAGGAGAGAGCTTCACACACATATACACTTAGATTAAGCTAGAGTAAAAATTCTATCTTGTATCAAAAAAGAAATATATAAATATGGAATTATAACCTGTTAAAACATTGAGTTATATATAAACGGAAACATCATAACTTGCTTTTAATGGTCAAAAACATTTTTATTAGGAAATGTATTTGGTAAGAAAGTATTGCCATATACATTCAGCCACTAAACTTCCATTTAGTCACTAATATTTATAGTCATCAATGGAACAATTATTTCAAAATAACATTTAATAAAATTTAATATTTTTATCAAAAATAATCCAACAGATTATGTATGCAATGGTGCTACTTGTCATTTTGTCAAAGAACAAGGCTTTCTTTTACACTCTTAAAATAGACTTTATTCGTCTAAGCATAAATAATATTGTAACTTCTCATATACCAACATGTTAATAAAGTTCATTCTCAAAAAAAAAAAAAAAAACATGTTAATAAAGTTCATGATGTTCTATTTTTAATTTTAATTTTAAAAAAATCTTTACTAACAAAAACAAGGAAATTAAAAAAATAGGAATAAATGGAAAAAGGAAAGCTTGATCATCTGATGCAGTGTATGAGTGTAGAAGTAAATATGTAACACACAATAACTATAATTGTTCCACAAAAGCTAAATTCTACAAGAATTGTAGACTAGTAGGCAAAAGAATATGACAAAACCTCTCAATAGAAACTAATTGATTAAAACTTAATCATCACCATCTCCTCCTAAAGAAATTTTCACCTACTCCTTTCCCAAAAGGGCATAATAAAGACTTAGTTCTACAAGAAATAGGAAAACAAAAAATCATAATTCATCTAGGATAAGGAAAAGAATTTATTTTATCTATTTAATCTTATCTAATTTATTACATCTCATCTTTTTTTAGAGACATTTATTATATCTAATCTAATTAAATGTATTACAATTGTTGAGTAATGCTATGACATTCTTTTTGTTTCATCCTTAGCATTACTCAAAACAATTTGAAAACAAAAAAAAAAAAAAAAAAAAAAACCCAAAAGTCTTTTGTTTTTAAATAAATAAATTTAAAAAATTATTGGCATGATTTTAAAATTATACATATATAGCAAGATAATTATATGACACTGTCCTCGTAATTTGTTTCCCATAATTAAATGCAATACAATAAGGAAAGAAATCCAAAATTACAATAATAATCACAATAATAATCACACCTAATTTCTTCCCATAAATGTCTAATGATATCTAATCTAATTAAATTATCACAGTTTGGAAGGAAGTTCAAATGTCTTTTCTTTTTTAATAATGCTAGAGATACAAATTATTTTACAAATTTTTTTTACAAACTGCTGAAATTGTGAGTAATTATTGGTAGATGAGAAAGTGACATTAATGTTGAGCCTAAATGAAAACCAATAAGAGGTTGACCACATCAACATTTTGTAAAATTATTGTAAAATAGTTTGTAACTATAGCATTACTCTTTCTTTTTTTAGTATTGCTATGGACATAACAAAAAACTACAATAATTTCATAACTTTCCTAAATTACATTGCCAACTTATACAAGGGCCCACCGTGATCTCAAAATTTTTAAGGGAAAATTACACTTTGCCCACCTATGATTTGCCCCAAAAACACTTTGCCTACCTGTGATTTAAAAATTGACATTTTACCCATTGAGGTTAGCTCCGTTTGTCTCCCATTACCCACCTCCGTTTAAAACAAAGGTAAATTTGTATTTTTGTTACCATTTTATGTCTCTCTCCTCCCAAAACATAAAAAACTAAAAAATCAAATGAAAAGAAAATCTTAAAGCTAGGTTTTGTAAAAATTAAAACCTAACTTTTACTTTTTTTCATGTATCAACTTTTATTGTTTTTTATTTTAATAAATTAAAAATTGAAATTATTCGTCCGAAAGGCATAAAGCTTTTGATAAACAAATTATTTGCCTATGAAATTATGTAAGTACTAGTGCTTTCATCAGTTTCGATCCTAATTAAAGCCAACAAACTTGGGGGACCCAGCGTTCATTTTACAAACTTGGCTAAGTAAAATCAATTGAGGTTTAAATTTTTTTTTTTTCTAATAATTGGTATTAGTGCAAGCACACACACTCTGATTATGATTAATCTCTGTTGTGTGATCATTGCCCTGGATGTCTATGGATTGTTCCATCTTAAAATGTGACATCAACTATGCTTATTGGATGATATGTATGAGAGCTTTCTCAAAGTTTAGAAATGAGTAATAAATTGGGATTCAACAATTTCAGAGTTAAGGGGAACAATCCTTTTGTGTGAGATCATATATGTAGCGACGCACAATTGTTCAAGAAAAACGTGTGGTTGAGGATTGAATTATTGGGTAGTGTTAAAGAAAAAAAAAATACTGTATAAATCAATTTTGAAGTACAAACTATCAGATAAAGTAGGACTTGCTTGTCAGGAGATGCATTGTGGGGTTTTGCTGAACTATGTGTATAATAAAGATACAGTAATAGAATAGATATTCATTCCGCTGAAGTTTATTTTAATTTTCTTTTAAAGGAATGTTGATATTGAAGGGTCTTCAATATGACCTTGAATTAGTAACACACCAGGTTAATGGCCGTATTCACAATCTTTACAGCATCAAGTGTCCCACATCGGAACATTATATAAGATTCGTACACTTTATATAGAGCAGGCAAAGCGCACCAAATGGCCAAGTTCTCCAGAATCACAAACAACCAAACTCTCAGACTCTGCTGAGCTTGGCCAGTTTTGTTTCCATCTCTCAAGTGACACAATCTGGCCAATCCCTCTTTTTTTTTTCTATTTTTTGTCAGGAAATGCATTATGGGATTTTGCTGAACTCTGTGTATAATAAAGATACAGTAATAGAATAGATATTCATTCTGCTGAAGTTTATTTTAATTTTCTTTTAAAGGAATGTTGATATTGAAGGGTCTTCAATATGACCTTGAATTAGTAACATACCAGGTTAATGCCCTATTCACAATCTTTACAGGCATCAAGTGTCCCACATCGGAACATTATATAAGATTCCTACACTTTATATAAAGCAGGCAAAGCGAACCAAGTGGCCAAGTTCTCCGGAATCACAAACAACCAAACTCTCAGACTCTGCTGAGTCTGGCCAGTTTTGTTTTCATCTCTCAAGTAACACAATCTGGCCAATCCCTCATTTTTTTTCTATTTTTTGGGTACTTCAAGTAAAACAAAATCCACCATTTCTTTTTCTTCTAATTTGAAAAAGGTGACATGGATTATACAATGATCACATTCTGCAACCTTCGTCAGATATTTGCTTATTTCGTTGGCAATGGTGTAGCACTTCACCAAAGGGATTTCCTTCTTTTTTTCAAAGTGAGCTTTCTGTAATCTCAAAGCTAAATAAAAAAATAAAAATAAAAAAGTGTTGGTTCAATTGATATTAGCCCAGAAGACCATGTTTGGGTGTGAGTGGCACTAGTTCGTTTTCCTTCCACTGCCAGGAGGGAGAGGTAGTCGCTGCTCTGTGAATCCAGCCTCACGCTGTACCCTCTTCTCTAGGAACCACGAGACCCAGAGCCTTCGCTCAAGTCCCAAGCCTCAACTCCTGGCTTGGAATGGGCGAGCCAGAGAAGAAGCCACAGACACACACCCAGCCAACTAGAACCAAAGCAATGTTCCATCACTCTTATGCCCCCACTTGAGTTAAAGGTTCACGTTACTGAACCCGGCGAGCTAAGACACATCGTCGAATGATTTGAAGTGTTGAAGTTTTTGTGTTTTGAGCAATGTGGGATTATTGTGGACCTTTGAGACATGTTTATTTTATTTCCTTTCCTGTCTCAAATCTCAATCATTTACATTCACATTCTCTAAAAGCCCCAATTGGGTCATTTACTACTTGACAATTTTCAACCTTGTTTTGTGAATTGATTTTGGTACAACTGGACAAATAACATGTCAGACGAGGTTCCGTGATTAAATTGGGATTTAACCATTTGAAACGTAGGAAGAACAATTTTCTGACCTTGTGTAATCCATATGTCCATATTTCATTTATCGGACTTCATGTTTTGGCGTGTATTATTGAAGATTAAATGGCCTAATTGAATAATGATTGTGTATAAGAATCACATTTTGAGCTTGTGTAGATCTCAAAATTTATCATCATCTGCCCCTTGCTACCAAAAATTCCAAGATCAAATCATAAATCATTGTATATGTTTCTCATGCTATAATATCCTTTCACCCAGTGTAAAGTGCTAAAACTTACTAGCAATACATTCTTCTTTCTTTTTCTCCCTGTTTTCATTGCATTGAGAAAATCTAATGAAAACTGCCTTGGCATTATTAACGAGTTGCATGAACCAAGCCCAGGAATGGCAAGACAAAACAGTGTGTTTACTTAAGATCACATTCTACACTTCTATAGTGCAAAATGCTTCACGAGAAAGTCCAAGTTACCCTCTTGCAATCTATTCATCTAAACCAAGTAATAGCTCAGAAGGTAAATTTCTTTTTATATTACAGTTACAAGTTATACTTCACTTTGATTTCACCCAGTGTAAATTTCACATATACCAAGTTTGTCACTACTCTTTGAAACCAGCTTCATAAGGTGCCACCTTCTCTAAAACCCCACATTCACTCGAGTTTAGGATGGAGTGTTACAAGAAAAGTGTAATTATTCTCAAGTGACACAATCTGGCCAATCCCTCAAGTTAAACAAAATCCGCCATTTCTTTTTCTTCTAATTTGAAAAAAGGTGACACGGATTATACAATGATCACATTCTGCAACCTAGCTATGGTGGAGATTTGGCTAGGCTTTGTTCATGCAACCCATTGATTTTACTTGAGGTAGTTTTGGCAGATATTTGGTTATTTATTTATTTATTTATTTCAAAGGAAAAAACAAGGAAAGTAGAAGCAATGAAAATATTTCGTTAGCAATGGTGTAGCACTTCAACTAAGGGATTTGCTTCTTCTTATTCTTTTTCTTCTTTTTTTGTTTTGGGAATGAAACATCAGAGGAATATCAATCTAATTAGACAGCAAATTAGCTATTGAAATTCCACAGGTTGAAGGAAATGCACTGAATTATCGGTCAATAGTTATTAATTAATATTTCAATCGAAATGGACATATGGATTACATAAATTTGAAAAATTGTTTCCCCTGCCTCTTGAAATTATTGAATCCCAATTTATTACTTCCAGGTTCCAACTGAACAAACATTGATGTATCATCTCTTTTACATTTTCCTTCGGGGACATCCGATAAAATCAGAATGATACTAGCGAAGTTTTGGAAATTAGAATTTACGCAAAAAAACGGAAAGGAAAAGTGGTCTGCCAAAAGAAAAATAGTGTTTGTGTGACATCATTCAACTTGGTCATGAACAAGAAGGTTAGAGTTTTTTTTTTTTTTTTTTTTCTTTGTTTTCTTTTTTTTTGCTTGCAAATCAAGTTAGATCAAAGCTTGATTCGGTCAAATACTAGATATTGCAGACGTCGGGATGACGTGGGACTTGTTGTGGTGATGTTGACATGGCAAAAACTATTGGCATGGTGCTCAATGTGGTAGTAAGTGCTGCCATGGCAAGTGACATAGTACTAATGTGGTAGGGTCTATTGTGGTGGCACGCTCTTATGCTGATGTTGCATTCCGAAATTACTAGGGTTGACTTGGCACAATGAAAATGTGACGTGTCAAAAATAGGATTGTTGTGCACAGGTCAACACGTGGGATGTGTGTTAGGGGCGAAAATGTCTTTCTTTCGACAAATAAGATTTGTGCTAAGTTGGGGGCTTAAATTAAAACTCGACAATGGGCTTGAAGCACGGCCCAAGGGCTATTGGTGAAGTTTTAAAGAATTCACCCTATTTTATGCCTTGGGCCTAGGTTAGGACTGACAAGAATTATGGGATGGCTCAAAAACACTTCCTACAACAAACACGTCAGCACAATAAAAATCATACTGCAATAAAGAAATAGCCCAACAGTAAAATATTCCAGCAATAAAGTATTCCAGCGGTAAAATGAAACAGGGCATAATGAACTTCCAGCCGTTAATTGTTTCACAAATTAAGGGAAATATCTACATCTTCAGAATCATCATCCACTGGTTCTGGACTAAAGTCCTCTGATACAATAACATGAGGGAAAAACTTTATAGTGACAATTACATCATAGCCTTCAATGGTAAATGAATAAACAAACATCATGGGCTCCATTACAACAAATAATGAGGAACTTAGTGTGTGTGCGTGTGTGTGTGTGTGTGAGAGAGAGAGAGAGAGAGAGAGAGAGAGAGAGATTCCAGTTAGCACAGCAAGATCATTATAATGCCAGGGTATGCTCGTGGATATAGTATATGTAGTGAGTAGTGAGGGTCATTTTGGGTAGTATGGATGGTGAGAAAGAGTGTTTAGCAAAGCTACTGGGGATGGAAAAGAGCTTATAAGTAGAGGTGTGAGGGATATTTGTGAGCTAGGGGCTGAAGAACTTAGTTTCTAAGTTTGAAACTAAGAGCTCAGAGACTCAGAACCTCACTAAGAGCTTAAAGATTATTAGAGATGGAGATAATAGAGAAGTTTACGAGAGAATTCTTCCCTATTGGTGTATATTGGTGTGTATGGGTCTGTATTTTTGGGCTCCTTGTGTCTGTGTTGAAGTATTAGTGGAGAGTTCCATTTATAATTGAGTTTGAGAAGGTAATTAGCAAATAATCTCTGCTAAATCACCCTCAATCTTCAGAAAATCCTTAGAGAATTGTTTCTAGGATTTGGCCAAAAGTAGTAAGCTCAACTTTAGAATGTTCTAACGGGCTTTGTAAGAGAGTTTTGTTGGGCTTTCTCTGTTTTGCCCACAAGGTAAATGAGTTTGGGCTTTTCTTGAAGAAATCGTATAATTTTGTGGCCCAATTTTGGTAGTAATGTGATAAGTATTTTTTGTGAAAACCCAAGTTGGATAATATGTGGGATATAATGAGTAATATTTATGAGAGGGCTTAAGGTAATTTATGGGGATATTTGTGAGAGCCCAAGTTGGGTAATAATATGGAGAGTGATTGGGTAATATGTGGGGAATATTTATGTGGGCTCAAAATAGTTTATGGGCCTTTATGGGTATTTTTGGTGAGTAGGCTAATGAGATTAGGGCCTAAAAATTTGAACCTCAACATTTAACCCCCCGAGTCACATGTGAGCAATTTTTTTTTCGTCACACGTGCGAGTTTAAAATTTGGTAGCAGTTGTGAGTAGTGGGCTTTTGCAACTTTCCCACGTTCAGCACTTTCAGTAATTCCCCCAAGTTTTTTGCACTAAATGCTAGTCTCTTCCCCATGTCTTGTCACTTGTAACTTTCACGTTTACCAATAAAAGGTTGACCTTTTTTACTTCTTCTTCTTTTTTTCTTGATTGGACCGAAGAATGGAGAGATTAAGGCAGAGAGAGAGAGAGCCTTTTCTTCTTCTTCTTCTTCCTACTTTCGGCCAAGGGTGAGAGAGTAACACCAACTTCAATCAAGGCAAAGAGAGTGACTAAGATTCTTGGCAAAGCAGAGAGAGAAACAGAGCCTTTTCTTCCTCTTTTTCCTTGCCTTTGACCAAGAGTGAGAGAAACAAAGAGCTTCGACCAGGGGTAAGAGGGGAACTGAGTTTTTCTTTCTTCCCTTGTTGCTTTTGGCCAAGTGAGAGAAAGACTCACAACTTCTTTTACTTCCCGGGGTGGCAGTGAGTGTTTTCTCTGCCTCTTTTTTGTTTATGAGAAAATAATATTTTTGCTTCTATGAGTTATGGCTGAAAGAGAAGAACAGTTGGGTTTTGGTAGCGCTAGTACCATTGGAGTGGCTGTGTAGAGAGGTGAGGTTGCAGCTGGGGGTGAAGTTGAGGCTGTTACCGTGGGTGCTGGTGTAGAGGCTAGGAGAGGAGAGCCTTTGCTGCTGCTGCAAGACCCATGGTATTGCTCAACTTCTCTGTTTCCAACAATTGGGGCTCTTAAGGTTAGCCCACCTGGTGTGCCAAGGAAGTGGATTTTGAAGGGTGAAGCTCCCAGTCATGAGACAACATGGGTCCTAGTTGCTTTTGGTATAATGGACCTGCGATTCCAGCGGAAAGAGCTTTTGCCAATGCCTATTCAGTTTTTGTGTCCTTGCGGCACAACTATTGGTTGGTCCGATTGGGTAGAGCAAGAGGTTGTTGATGAAGGATTCTACCAAATTCTGAAGAATGCCAAAAGAAGCCGTGGTTGTGTCACGTGGATGGAACATATATAGAGATATGAGAGCACTTTGATTCTTGGCCTACCGTTGGAATCTTGATACCCATACTTTCTTTTTTCCTTGGGGTGAGACCACAGTCACCCTTGAAGATGTGGGAAGAATTTGCTGGTTGCCTAGCATGAGAGATGTGAATCCACTAGAGCTAGGGCTGTCTGATAAAGAGTCTGCTATTGCTAGAAAGCTGTTGGAGACCTTTGGCGGCACTTCCGTGTATTAGATAGGTATTAGAGCCAAGTTCTCCTTAGCTTTGTGGATGAGCAAATGCGTATTTAATTCTGACACGGTACAGTTCATGAAGCCTTTCACATTTCCTCTAGCCATAGTATTGAGTACAGGTATGTCTTTGCCTTTGGGTACTTGTGTTTAGGTACCCTCTATTATGAACTTCATAGATTGCGTAGCGATGAGCTTGACGGATCTCTATACCACATTGTTGAGTCTAGTGTTAATGTAGTATTGTTGCAAACTTTAATATGGGAGCATTCAAATGATTATGTTGATGTTGGAAAAGATGTTGGCAATGTGAAGATGACTAATTGGGTGGTTTGAGCTACTAGACCTAATGGTGAGCTTCAATTTCTTGGTTTAGAAGATGGTCTTTCTTTGCTTATGAAGTGGATGAGGTTGAAGGTCTAGAATCTTCCTTCAATCACATTGCTGGATGATGGGGCTTACTTTACTTAGAAGCCTTATTCTTATGTTGCTGCTGGGTTTTGCTGTCCAAACCCTTTTCCAAATGTTAGGCCTGGATCCCAAGACTTTGGATAGAATGATCATGAGAAGATCCCCAACTTCTTGCTTATCACATCCCCTTCGTACATTCCATATCCAAGTGGTGCAGGGTTTGATCTAATACAATATAATCCCCATAGAGTTTTGAGGCAATTCGGGTTTGATCAAGATGTCCCGGACATCAATGCCACAAGATGTCCCTTGAGTGATGCAATGAAGCTGTTGGTTCATGGTACATCAATGGAGTATTGGGCCAGCAAGGTGGAGACAGTCTTGGTTCCAAGTAGGCACTGTGAGGGGTATGCCACTTTAAATATGCGACTGTATTGGTGGAAGGTGATGAGCACCTTTGTTGATTATGTAAGTAGCCAAGAAGTTGACCAAGTGGTGATAAGTCCTCCTTTGAATAAGCCTTCTACCAATGCTTGACTTACTCCGAATACAAGAGCAGCTTTGGCATGGGCTACTAGGCAGAATTTGGAATTTGTTGAGTGGCGAACTGACCTCAATGGCTGGGTGGTTCATGGGGGCAATGTTCCCATTAAATGGAGTGAGAAAAATACCATAGTGAGAGCCCCCGAGTCTAATCCAGCCACTGGTGCATCCAAGAGATCTTGTGGCAAATCACCTCCTTTTGAAGACAAGCCCAAAAAGGTGAGGCGTAAGAGAGCAAGTGCTAAGAAGCCCAAGATTGGCAACCCCAAGCCCCCAGTTGTTGTCCAATCTAGTTTTAGTGCAGCTCCAGTTACTAAGCCCAGTGTTCCAGATGTTGCATCTGCTAGTACACTCTCGCCATTGAAGCAATACAGAAGGAAAACTAGTGCTGGTAGAGTGCAGGTCTTCGAGAATGGAAGGAGTATGAGGAGACAGTGAAGCGCAAGGACCCTGCTGGAGCACTCAGCTTCTTAAAGTGCATTGACAACCCAATTAAGATAGTTAATGGGCCTGCCTCGCTTGAGTCGACTTAGTCCCGACTCGCCGAGTTGAGCCTAGTGGTTGGGTACAAGAGGGACTAGGAGGTTCTTGACACGTGTCTCAATGTTGATGATATGAAGCTTGTGTGTAGCGCTTATGGGTTCCTCAAGGATAGGGGCTTCTTGTCCAACTTTGGCAAATGCAAAAATATTGGTATAATTTGTTTCAAAATTCTTTTTTTTATTTTGGACTTTTTTTTTAGTTTGGTAGTTATGGTTATGGAGTTTGTTGAACAATTGGTGCAAAATGATTTTTTTTGGTATGTTTTATGAAAATTTTGGGACTAAGTTGAGAATATGGTAGTGAAGTTACAAATTTGTTGAATATATTGTGAAAACTTTGGTTTGGTAATCATTTGATAACATGGTTGCAAAGTTAAGAATTTGTGTTGGGTTTCAGTTAGCTTAACTAGTTTAGTTTTTTGTCTCTGAATAAAGAGTTGGGGTCAAATACTGCTTACACTGTCTAGGGCCCTTGACATGATTGTAAATAGCAATCATTATTGAGTGGACGCCATAGGCTTCAAAGGCTATTGTACTAATATAAGAGGAAAAGAAGCAAAGTTATGAATTTGTGTAAATATGACATGAAATGTTGGTACTCATACTAGTTTTGAATTTGAGTAAATATGGCATGAAAGTTTGGTACTAATTTGATAACATGGTAGTACAATTATGGATGCATGGTTGTTAAAACCCCAATCTGGATCCTACGATCCTACAATTTTATGATCTCACCTGCCCAAAACGATCTGGATCTTCCAAGGATCGTTGCAATCATTCAAGATCAGTAGGATCACACAATTCTAACGATCCCAAACGACCTTTATTTCTTGTAATGTTTTTTAACTTGACAGAAAGCTCAATTGGACTTAAATGAAAAATAAAATCCCAATAGACCAAGTTTTTCTACTCTAATGTAGAGAGAGTGCCAATTGGACCCAAATAAAAAAAATATTTCAATAGAGTGTCATGTTTTGAGATTTTTGGCCTCTTTAAATGATGCTTACAAATGGATATAGTGATGTATGGTAATTATATCAATGAATGTATACTTTATGTAATTATTTAACATGCTAATATGTTTTTTTTGTTTTTTTTTCTCAAATAATGTAGGATCTTGCGATTCACGATCCGATCTTACGATCCATGATCTCACCTACCTCCTACGATCCTATGTAAGATTCCGATTTTGACAACCTTGTATGGATGTGTGTATTATGCTATGAAATTTCGGTACCCTTTTCATAACAAGGTTGCAAAGTTGTGAATTTGTTTATTATGTTGTGAACATTTTGGAACCCATTTGATAACACGGTAGAAAAGTTTTGAAATTGGGTAAATATGGCTTGAAAGTCTTGGTATTGATTTGATAACATGAGTACAGTTGCAAATTTGTGTAACTTGCTGTAAAATTTTGGCAATCTGTCCATAACATGGTAGCAAAGTTGTTAGTTTGTCTAGTATGTTATGAAAGTTTTGCTACCCAATTCATGTCATGGTAGTACAGTTGTGAATTTGTGTAATAAAGTGTTGAAAATTTGTTGAAAATGCTTCTCTTGTAAGTGTTTATGGCTTCAGATTTTTGAAGACCAACTTTGTTGATGCTATGTGATACTTATGAGCTATTAGGAAACAGTTCTCTGTAGGAAAAGGCTAGTGTTCAAAGGGTTGACTAATTGTCTTTCTCCAATATGTTGGAAGAGTTTCCAAAGGGTTTTACAAGTTGTGGAAATTAATGCTCTCTTGTTCATGTCTTTATTGATACGTTCATAAAATTTAAAGTCATGTCAGTTTGCAAGTGGTTCTCGTGTGTTCAATTGCGTGCTGATTCAGGAATTATGTTTGCGTACAAAAAAGAGGATTATGTTTTCACATTAAGTTTGCTCCTGGTTACAAATGATGATTCTGATGCCATTCTATGAGTGGTCATGGAGGCGCTATAATTTTGACATTTTAAATGGCTTACCTCCATTTCTTTTCTATATTTTCATACTGTGCAGTTTTGGAGGGTCCATGTAGGGCTGTCCACGGGTCGGTCCGGGTCGGGTTTGTGCCCAACCCAGAACCGACCTGATCATTTCGGGTTTCTTAAATCTGGACCCACCGCCGACCCGCCGGAGATAGCGGTTCGGGTGGTCGGAGGTCGTCGGTTTCCGGTCGGGTATCGGGCGGGTTCGAACTGTGTGAATCTCGCCGGATTTTGCCAAAATCTATGGTTTTTGCAGGATTTGACCGGATCTCAACAAGATTTGGCCAGATCTTGAAGAGATCTCGGCAGATCTCAACGAGATCAGGCCAGATCTCGAAGAGTCCGACGAGATATCAGTGTAAGGCGAAGAGATCGCGAAGAGATAGGGCGAGATCGCGAAGAGTCCGACGAGATATCAGTGTAAGGCGAAGAGATCGCGAAGAGATAGGGCGAGATCGCGAAGAGATCGGGCAAGATTGCGACGAGATCTCGACGGATCTCAAAGAGATCAAGCCAGATCTCGATGAGATCTCGGCGAATCTCGACAGATCGAACAAAATGAGGCTGGCTAACCCCTCCAATCGGCGAAAAACTAACATTTCAATGCGTTTTCCGGTCAGGTCGGTTGAACATCGATTTTTCATGCTTAAACCCGTCAACCGACCCGCCGATATCGGGTTTTATGGGCAAAGACCCGCTACCGACCGTTGCCGGCGTCGGATCGGCCAGTTTTCGGGTCGAGTCGGCCGGGTTAGGCGGGTGGCAGGTCTTCTTGGACACCCCTAGGTTCATGAAATGTTACACCGACAATGTTGAAATCTTCAACTGGTTTAAAAGGTGTGTGTTGTCTTCTCCGGCCCGCCATGTTGTGCCTGTGTTGAAGTTATCAATGTTTTTAAAGCTCTTTTTCTGCCTTTTCTTATTTGTCTCTTCTTTCAATTTTCTGCCTTTTGTAATCTTTTCTTCTACAAGCTAAAGATTTAGTGATGGCATTAGCCTTTATGTCAGTTCAGAGAAACGGCCTTTTTTTTCTTTTCTTTTCTTTTCTTTTTTTTTTTCAGATGAGAACTGCAAAGCTAAAGATTTGATGATGGTGATGGAATTACTCTTCATGTCACTTTAGCTTTTTTGCTTTGTGAGAAACGGGTTTTTTTTTTCTTCTTCTTCTTCTTCTTCTTTAGATGAAAAACCAATATTATATAATATATTATTATTATTGGGGGCCCCTCTTACAAGTGGGGGCCTTAGGCGGTGGCTTTAATCGCCTATAGCTTCAGCCGGCACTAATCCTGTAAAGTGCATAATTCTCATAATTTTACATGTAGTCTTCCTCAAATGTGTCTTGATATTCTTTCCTCCCATTTTCTTTTCCAGTGACTAAACTTTCGCCAAAGAAGTGGGGCGTTTCAGGAAGCTCCAGTTCTGTTCTGATTACTTTTCTTGGTGGGGTATCTTTTCTTCTTTCTAAAGGGATTGATGTCAGGCCTAACCTTGCAGCAATATTGGGGCTAGCATTCATGGACTCTGTCGTCCTTGGTGGCTGCTGCTTAGCTCAAATATCAAGTTATTGACTCACATACACTGACACTAGTGCACTACAAACATGACACTTACTCACCAAATACACTTGCACACACCTCACTTCTAGACACCTACACACACTAGCTCTTGACTCTATTTCACTCTACAAACTTGCTACTTATGGCACACACTTCACCTCATACAACTTCATACATCTCTCACTTGGTGCTTTATGACACACACTCACTTCACACCATTCCATCCATTTATACTAGATGTATGTCGGTTAGGAAACCGACTTGAAGCTTCTAGCTTCTTCCTTTTTATTGGCATTAAATTAATGTCATTCTCCAACCTTCTAGACACCTTATAAATTTGTGGCTAAAATTCACTAGTGCAAGGAAGCTTCTAGAGAACTATCTTGGAGAGAATTCTGGAAAGAGAGCAAGAGAGAAATGTCTAGAATTAGAGAGAAATTTCTAGAGAGAGAGATTGTGTGAGAAGTTCTAGAAGTTTCTAGAGAAATCTAGAGAGAAGCAAATTGAGTGAAACTCTAGAAATTTCTAGAGACGAGAGTTAATGTTGATTTCTAACATAAGTGATTGAATATATGTCAATACATTATGGTTGTGGCTAATATCATGCAACTAGTGCTATAACACAAGGAAGTCAATACTGTACCAGAGGTTGTACCGATTTGACCACCGGTATGATATATTTCGGATACCGGTCAATACCGGTGTACCGTTTCGGGTTTACCGCTATTATATATACACACACCAAAATCTCTAGAACTATGTTTATAAACATATAATATTTCAAATATAAAAGTTTATCATAAAACATTACCTCAATTCAGAACAAATTTTATATAGTTTTAGACTTTAGTATCAACTAAAAGGAAAAAAAAAAAAATATATATATATATATATATATATATATATATATAAAATAGAAAACTTAGTTGTTCATTGCATACTAAGAAAACAAATAATACTAATAAGTTAATGTAAATAAGTTACCATTATACCCTTATAAAAATTCAAAAATTACAAAACTAAAAAAAAAAAAAAAAAAGTTTTTTTTTCTGTACCGGCCAGTACGCCCGGTACCGGCCGATATTGCCCGAAATTGGCCAGTATGGCCGGTACGCGGCCAGTACGGCCGGTATTTTTTTCGGTACAAAATAGAAGTGTACCGGTACCAGTGCACTGGCCAGTACGGCCGGTACCGGTACGGTATCGACCACCCTGCTATAACGTCCAGTCAGCCCCCAAAAAAAAAAAAGTCAGATTTTTTAGTTCCCACGTGCCCCACCTAACCCCACTCCCCACCACTCATTTTCACCCATCTCTCTTCTCTCTTTTGGCCGGCTCTCTCTTTTCTTTCTTTCATTTTCTTTCTTTTCTCTTTACTTAAACACACACTCACTTCCACACTCACCCACCAGACTCCACTCCAAACCACACCATCTCACCATCATTTTTCCGGCAAGATCACTGGAAAAATCCTTAGGAACCGCTAAGCATCTTCATCCTTTTATTTGAGGTAAAAATTTCTAATATTTTTTGTGGGTTTTACACTTTTGCTTAAGGTTATTTTTATCTAAGTTTTAATAATGATACCCATGTGATTTATGGGCATTGTAAGTGATATTTAGGTGTTTTTATGTATGGGTTTTGTATTGGTGGAATTATTTGATAAGTGGGTATATAATTTGTGCTAATGATGACTACTTAAGGTTTATGTATGGTGGAAAATTTAGGGGTTTTAAGTTATAACATGTGATGGTTGGTAAATTTAATTTTTTCATTGCCATTGGGTTTATTGGGAGTTAGTTGAAGTCCTACATTTCTTATCTTAGAGGATATTTTGATTTTGCTTTCGTGGGTCTCTTAATAATGTAGTGTAAATTTTATGGAAACTAGTCATAATGTTGGAGATGATATCAAATGGGTTAACTTTATAGATTAGAGTTGATGCCTTGTGAATCAATTTGTTGAAAAACTTTGGAAGTGGTATATATTATTATTGATGAGGTTAAATACTAGGCTTACCTAATTAAGTGCTTATTTGACAAATCCTAAATTGTAGCTAGATACAATTTCAAGCTCTATGCTTATTATGATAGGTTTACTTGATATTGCTTAGGTTTTAGCTAATCTCTTTGGAGCTTGGAGAGTTAGGCTTTTGTGGTTGCAAGGTAAATAGCTTTTTAATGGGATTTTTGAAAAATAACTATGTTGCATAAATACTGTTTTTGGGTTAGACACGCTTTTGGAAACTACCTATGGAAGCTATATTGTCCTAAAAACTATTGTGTCGCAATCTTAATATATTTATATATGATTATATATGAAAATGCATCCTATTTGGTATTGCATTTGGGGAAATGCATGAATTGTTGACATGGAAAATATGAGCATCTTTTATTTAATCTTTGATAAGGAAATTATGAATTTTATGGTTTATTAGAAATCTAAAGATGCTTATTTTGTCCTATTATTTGAGAAATTGATAGAAAATCTTTTGACAAGAATGACGTTGAAAATCTTACAAACTTTGTGGAGGTTAGAGTATTTAAGGTTTTTTTGAAATTACCTAGACATAAACTATGTGTTTCAAAGTATATGTAACCAGTGAGCTTTATGTGATTTTAACACCATGTCATGTGTGATTTCTCGGTGATCACCCAATTTGGTTTCTGTAGTCTTTGTGAGAACGGAATCAAATCCAAGTCAGTGCCCTTTCACTTTGAACAACGCGTTCTTCCCTGCTGCTCATGGGGGAAAAAGGTTCCTTAATTGTATGTAGGTGAGGCTGCTGCCCATGGGGCCAAGAGACCACATGCAAGAGAGGTCCTATTTGACACGCTCTCTCTGCTGCCCATAGGGGGAGAGAAAAACCTTAAGGGTATGGGTGAAGTTGCTGTCCATGGGGCCAAGAGTCTGCATACTAGAGAGGACAATATCATGCTAGTTGTGAATGGGTGGATCCCCTGACCGGTCTATGTGGTAGTGTATATTTGTGATAATTTACCGTATGTTAGATTTTATGGCTTTGAAAATTATATTGTTAGTACTCATAGATTGTAGATTATGGTATATAGTTTCAAGGTATTTACTTTGAGAAACTTTTTGTTTCATTACTTAATCATTTTTGTCGTATTATTATTATTGAAGATGAAACTTGCATTTCCCCCACCCCTATTAATTATGCTACTTACTGAGCTCTGTCTCATTCCATTATTTTATAAACTATTCAGAATATGCAACAATCTTTTGAGACAGTTTTTTTGGTGGCTAACAGTAGTTAGATTAACTACTGATGGAGGCTGAACTTTTGTAATGAAGTTTTTAAATGATGTACATCTTAGAATAGGCTTGACTCATTCTTTTGTATATTATAGTGGTTGTGACGTTATTCCTACTGATGGGACAAGCTAATGATATGTAATTATTTATTCAAACCTCTATTCTTTTGTGACCAATGGTCCGTGTAATTATTGCTTAGAGCTTTGACTTACTTTGAGAGTAGATTCAATGGAGTTAGTATGATATTTCTTGATATTGATACTTACTGACAGGATTTATGTGAATTAGATTGTCAAAAAGGGAAATTTTACAGGTATTTGAGACGTCTTTCTCATGCTTTGGACCCTTTGGAGTTTGGGACGTGACAGGTGTAGTTTAACTTTGATAATTATGTTATGAACAATTAGATTTAATGGGCTTTGTTAATTGTGTTTAGCTTCTTGTTTCTTCTGTTGAGATCATAATATCTTATTCTTTTTCATTTTGTTGTGTGTGTGTTTGTGTGTAATTAATGCATATATTTCACATGTATAGCGTATATTCGAATGAATTCTTTAATTTAATAATTTGTGGCCTTGTGTCGGCATAAATTTAGCTATTAGCATTCTTACTATGGCAAGGAGGGCTCGTATAAAGTATGATTTTATAGGCAGGAACTCAGTTTTGGGATGAGAAAATGGCAATAATCTTGCTAATGGACGACTTGATGGCACTGCTTTTGACAGGTTGGTATGAAATGAAGGGCGGGAAAGGTTGATTGAGTAATTGAATCAAGGCTCTGTTTCAGTGTAAAATGAATAGAACTGCTTGTTTGGTTCTGTTATTGAAAATGCTCTATAAACATTTCTAGCATTTGGCTTGTACATAAAATCACAACTTTTTTTTTTTTTTTTGACAGAACAATTAAAACATTTCACCACCTAAAAATATTAATACAGAACAACTAAAATTGACCGACAAAATTATTTGTTTACAAGACATACACGTTGACCATATATAATAAGTAATAACAAAGACATTAGCCACATTATCCAATAACACTTAAAATGGGGTTGATGTTAATGAAAATGACACTAGTAAGCAGAATCAAAATAGGAGTGAAAAAAAGCTAAAACAATTAATAAAAACTATCAACCAAACTTTTATATATATATATATATATATATATATATATATAAACTACTATCGACTTCTTAAATTTTTTATGAGAGTGTAAAGGAAAAATTAGACCGACACTAGCAGCATTGATCTTGGTGTCAATGCGATGAAAGGCATTGTCGGCTTTCGCGGCTGTCTTGGTGGTGGCAACATTGGGGGTTTTCTTGCGGTTCACCACTGGCTCCCTATTCTCTTGAGATTGAAAATGTTTTGCTAAAATGTTCTACATTTCTAAAGGATGTAAAACGTTTTCAGCCTCATATAGGAGTTTTTTATGATCAATGGAAAATGATTTTGGTTTGACTAAGTTTTTCAGCGACCCCAAATGGCGGAAAATGTTGGACAATATTGTTTTGGGCTGATACAAATGGGTCCTAAGCATTTATCCGCATACAGTTGAATGAAATGAACTTATAATAGGGTATTTTTACCCACTACTGGCTATCTTAGCTGTATTGGCAGAATCTATTTTCCCTAATCAAGCTGGTTTAAATATACTTTTAAATTGATTTTACTTTTAGCTTCTGTGTGAACATTGCTTATAATAATAATAAAAAAAGCTTCTGTCCGAACATTGAAACTGGCTTCATGCTTTCATTTTTAATTATTAAAGCATCTTCCAGAAAGCATGAAATACTTTAAATGATGTGCTAAACTTTTATACTCGTACATGAATATGATAATTCCAACCTTTCCTTCTAAGCCTTTCCACTCTCTAGAAGTTATTCAATCACACAGATATTATTATCCAGTACCCTATTTGCACTCCAAACTTTGATACCTGCGTAGTAATGGGTACTAGAAATGGATGCAACTTAGCATGTCATTAAGCAACATCAATGCAACTGAAATCGTTGCTTTGTTTTAGCTCAACAATAATCCCATATCGCTCAAAATATAAAAACTTCAACACTTCATAAGCATTCGACGATGTGTTTTAGCTCGCCGGGTTCAGTAGCGTGAACCTATAACTCAAGTGGGGGCATGAATGTGCTGGAACATTAACTTGGTTCTGGTTGGCCGGGTGCTAATCTGGCTTCTTAACTGGCTCGCCCATTCCAAGCCAGGAGTTGAGCCCTGGGACTTGAGCGAAGGCTGTGGGTCTCGTGGCTCCTAGAGAAGAGGGCATTGCGTGAGGCTGGATTCACAGAGCAGCGACAACCTCTCCCTCCTGGCAGTGGAAGGAAAACGAGCTAGTGCCAATCACACACCCAACATGGCCTTCTGGGCTGATCTCAATTGAACCAGCACTTTTTATTTTTGTTTTGTTGCACATACATATATCAACTTGCAACTGGGTGCGGACCCAAATGCCTCACGCTAGCAGCATTAATAACTTGTCATCCTGTGTGTTAAACTATACACAACAATCTCTTTTTGACACGTCACATTTTTGTTGTGCCAAGTCAACCCTAGCAATTTAGGATTGCAACGTCAGCATAGGAGCCACTTTAGTGCCACCACAACAAACCCTACCTCATCAGGACAATGCCACTTGCCATATCAGCACCTACCTCATCAAGACTATGGCACTTGCTATGTCAGCACTTACTACCACATTAAGCGCCACGACAACTGTTTTTGCCATGTCAACACAACAACAAGAAGTCCCACGTCATCCCAACATCTTCAATATCTAGTATTTGACCAGATTGAGCTTTGATCTAACTTGATTTGCAATAAATAAAAATAAAAATAAAAAACACACTTTCTTGATCATGATCAAGTCGAATGATGTCACTCAAGCATTAATTTTCTTTTGGTAGGTCACTTCTCCAATCCGTTTTCTGCGTAAATTCCAATTTCCAAAATTTTGCTAGTATCATTCCAATTTTATTGGATGTTCTTGAAGGAAAATGTAAAGAGATGATACATCAAAGCCTGTTCAGTTAGAACTTGGAAGTAATAAATTGAAATTCAGGAAAATGTAAATGTGATGATACATCGAAGCTTGTTCGGTTGGAACTTGGAAGTAATAAATTGGGATCCAAAAATTTTAGAGGTAGGGGGAACAATTTTCCAACCTTATGTAATCCATGTCCATTTCGGTTATAATAATAACTATTGTTCGATAATTCAGTGCATTTCCTACACCCTGTGGAGCTGTCAAGTGAGACACAATTTGGCCAATACCTCAAAATTATTTTTTTTCTCTAGAGATTGAAAATGTTTTGCTAAAATGTTCTACAATTCTAAAGGATGTAAAACATTTTCAGCCTCATATAGGCATTTTTTATGATCAATGGAAAATGGTTTTGGTTTGACTAAGTTTTTCAGCGACCCCAAATGGCGGAAAATGTTGGACAATGTTTTTTTAGGCTGATACAAATGTGGCCTAAGTGTTTATCCGCATACAGTTGAATGAAAGGAACTTATAATAGGTTGATTTTTACCCAATACTGGCTATCTTATCTGTATTGGCAGAATCTATTTTACCTAATTAAGCTGGTTTAAATATACTTTTGAATTGCTTTTACTATTAGCTTGTGTGTGAACATTGCTTATATAAAAAAGAAAAGCTTCTGTGTGAACATTGAAGCTAGTTTCATGCTTTCACTTTTAATTATTAAATCATCTTCCAGAAAGCATGAAATACTTTTAATGATGTGCTAAACTTTTATACTTGTACATGAATATGATAATCCCAAACTTTCCTTCTAAGCCTTTGCACTCCAAACTTTGATACCTGCATAGTGATGGGTACTAGAAATGAATGCAACTTAGCATGTCATTAAGCAACATCAATGCAACTGAAATCGTTGCTTTGTTTCCTCATTTCAAGTGATTACTGATTTTTGGGATGATACAATGGTTAGGTACTGCATGGTACTTTTTGCAGGCATTGCTGCTGAAGCCCTTGTTTACAGTGAGGCAGAGGTTGGAGAGAATGACGAAAATCTCTTTATATCTGTATTCTGCTGCAACCACCATTATCTGTAGCTGAGGTATCTCTTTTACTTGGTTGGATGATCTGCCATTGATGTCATACTCATTTTTGTCCTCTAACAATCATTACATTGATTAGATGTCAAATCAAGCAAGATGGTCAGTTCTTCAATCTTACAAACATGCACACCGAGCTGCAGTAAAAGCTGTGCAAAGTGGTGGTAGCCTTAGTGTTGTGATTAGGAGCATAGAGAAAGCCATGTCTTCAAGTAAATGAATTGCTGAAGCTTATATATAATGACACTTTCTATCCCATTGGTTCAAAGGTAAATTTTGAAGCCCTTTTTTGGGTTTCTTATTTATATTGTTGGTGCTGATTCTTCAAACAACTCAAATATGTGTAATATATTTTCTTTAACTTGGTGGGACAGGTGTTAGTGATCTTAAGTATTGCTGGGTTTGATGTAGGCCTCATTTTATTGGTCTGCCTGCTCTCACCACATCACTACCTGGAGTAACACCTTAATTAAAGTTCATGCACGCATCTTTTATCAAGTGTCTAGATCTGTTGAAGATGAACTGCTCTTGGTTATGCCTTTGTTGGCACAATGTATCACTATGGATGGAAGGTCTAAGCTAGAGAAAGAAATGCAATTTGCCATGAGCTAGGTACCAATGTTGGGAGAAATAGAGACAAATTTGTCCTCTTTGAACCATTAGTTGTGATAAGCCCTGTAATTTTGTTTTGGTTGTGTATTGGCTTTCTTGTTTGTCTGATTATGCTGTAGATATAAATTATAGTTGCTGACAAGAACATAGCATCTTCCTGAATGTGCTCAGGAATATGGTTGCTAACAAGTATACAGGAAGTAAATTGTGGCTTGATTGTCAAATTTTAAAAGGCTTTTGACTTTAGCTAGGATTCATGTAATATGCATTGTGTACAGTTTTAATTAACTTGGAACTTTCAAGTCTGATTTCTACAGATTGTGATTTTAAATATTTAGCAAGATGGTCTCATATTTACCCTGATCCTGAACGCATTTTGCCTTTTAACCCCCAAACTTATTATGTAATTATTAAAGCCATGATACTCTAGTGAATGTGGGGTTCTAGAGAAGGTGGCACCATATGAAGCTGGTTTCAAAGAGTAGTGACAAACTTGGTATGGATGAAATTTACACTCTCTGCAATCAAGTGAAGTGTAACTTGCGACTGTAATATGAAAAGAAATTTACCTTCTGAGCTACTACTTGGTTTAGATGAATAAATTGTAAGAGGGTAACCTGGACTTTCTCATGAAGCATTTTGCACTAGAGAAGTGTATATTGTGATCTTAAGTAAACACTCTGCTTTGTCTTGCCAATCCTGGGCTTGGTTCATGCAACTCATTAATAATGCAAAGACAGTTTTCCTTAGATTTCCTCAATGCAATGAAGACAAGGAGAAAAAGAAAGAAGAATGTAAGTTGTATCACTCTACATTGGGTGAAAGGATATTATAGCATGAGAACATATACAGTGATTTGTGTTTTGATCTTGAAATTTTTGGTAGCAAGGGGAAGATGATGATAAATTTTGAGATCTACACAAGCTCAATATGTGATTCTTGTACACAATCATTGTTCAATTAGGCCATTTAATCTTCAATAATACAAGCCTAAACATGAAGTACAATAAATGAAATATTTTCAAAATGGTAGAAGATCACACTAAATTATTGATCCATCGTTTTTTTTTTTTTTTGACTGAATTGATCCATCGTTATAATTTAACATTTAAATCCGAAATGGACATAAGGATTACACTAGATCAAAAAATTGTTCCTCCTACGTTTCAAATGGTTAAATCCCAATTTTGTCAAAAACTTCTTGTCTGACTCATTTTATTTGTTCTGTTGTACCAAAATCAATTCACAAAACAAGGTTAAAAATTGTCAAACTAATAAATGAACCCAATTGGGGCTTTTAGAGAGTGCGAAAGTAAATGATTGAGATTTGAGTTAGGAAAGGAAATAAAATAAACATGTCTCAAAGGTCCACAATAATCCCACATCGCTCAAAACACAAGAACTTCAACATTTCATAAGCTTTTGACAATGTGTTTTAGCTCGCCGGGTTCAGTAGCGTGAACCTTTAACTCAAGTGGGGGCATGAAAGTGCTGGAACATTGACTTGGTTCTAGTTGGCTGGGTGCGATTGTGGCTTCTTTACTGGCTCGCCCATTCCAAGCCAGGAATTGAGCTCTAAGACTTGAGCGAAGGCTCTGGGTCTCGTTGCTCCTAGAGAAGAGGGCACAGCGTGAGGCTGGATTCACAGAGCAGCGACTACCTCTCCTTCCTGGCAGTGGAAGGAAAACGAGCTAGTGCCACTCACACCCAACATGGCCTTCTGGGCTGATCTCAATTGAACCAGCACTTTTTATTTTTATTAGCGTTGATGCACATATTATAATAATATTTGATATATAAGAAACTAACCAAAAGTTTTATGCAGCTTTGGTGGAAACCTTCATAGCCGATCCCAAATTTTAGGTTGAGGCTTTGTCGTCAACAAAATCCATAGTAACGTGCTCCCGCTTCCACTCATGGAGAGAAAGGGGCTGCAATCATCCTCCAAGTCGTTGATGTTCAGTTTTTATTTGTTGATGTTCAGTTTACAATGATTATTATTTTAAGAATTTACAAATGAATAACATTTTAATGTATTTTGTTCATTGAGTTTAGCTTCTTGGTTCTTTTACACAGATCATAATCTCTTATTAAAGATATTAGATTTATGTAATAAATATGTAATGGCTCAAGAGTTCTAAGTGTATTGTAGTTGTAGGTCCAACTAGGCTTTACTAAACTCTTATATAAACCTTAGTTTCATTGTAAAAATGATTGAACATAGTAAACATGTAGGCGTTTAGGCTTTCTCTTATGGACATAAGCTCAAATAGAACAATGTTAACCTTGCGCTGTATCTCTATCTCTCCATCAATTTTATGTTCTATTTATTTTAGATCTTTAATATTATATCAAAGCCATGTTGTTGTGGCCATTTAGTCATTATGCAACCATGCTCAATGCTATTTGAAAGCTCAATTAGTGTGAAAACACTAATGCTTGTTTAGACCCCCAATTTTAAATTACGGCTTAATTGCTTTTTCTCTAACTTATTTAAGTGTGAAACAAGAGTAAATGAAATGCAATAAATCGGAAACACTACTCTAAGCCATAAGCAAGAACAATAAGCGATAAATATAAAGCTTAAAAAGTAGGGAAGAGAAATGCAAACAAAAAATAACACCGAGATGTGTTATCAAAGAGGAAACCGATGTACTCGATGCAAAACCTTTTCAAGGCCCTCTAAGCAGAAATCAATCCACTAGTGGGTAAGTTGGAGTACATGAATATCAAAAAGACCCTTCAAGCTTAATCTACTTAATGTACTTGAGCCCTCCAAGCTCCTGCTACCAACAGACTTCTCGGAGTCTTATCTTCACTAGTTATCTAGATCCCACAATACCACTCAATTGCATCCATCACTCAATGACTTCTTCCAATGCTTCCCATAGGCACTAAAACTTCTCTCAACACTCAGAATGTGTGAGGTAAGTGTTTGGGCTTAGAACCTCTCAAGAATGTGTAGATGAAGAGGTAGGAGTAAATGGAAACTCTAGAGATATAATGTAGAGGATTGTGGGTAAATAATCTCTAACTCTCAAGTGTTTGACTTGGGTTTTCTCTCTCAAAAGTTTCTTGTGAATACTCCTTGTTCTTCTTACATTTCATGGGTAATGAGGGTTTATATAGTGTTGGTAAAGAAATGAGAAAGACACACTAAAAAATAATTAGGTACAGAGTTTCGTGGATGACTCGCGACTTGGCCTGAGTCACGAATGACTCACGAAATTCAGCCTGTCAAAGACTCTTCAAATTATAGCATGTGCTTCTCACATGGCTTGTTTCACAAGTCAGCAATTGCAAGCGAGTCGCGAAATCCTCATCTTCACAAATTTTTCACCAAACTCTCACACACAACCCTTATGTTAAATCCCACAAAAATAAAGAGAAATGATTGAACAGAATTACAATCAAATTTGACATGGAGTTAAAGCCAACATAAAACATAATTGTAAATCCCAAATTTAAGGGGCTGTTTGGGTGAAAAAAAAATGTCCACTCATCACTTATCACTGAAACATCATCACTCATCACTTTATAACTCATTTCCTATCACCCAATAATGATGAAATATCTCCTATAGCACATTTGGCACCTAAAACCTAGTTATGTTTTCAACAAAAAAAGATTAAAAAAAAAAATTGGCACTTCAACAGTAATGCCAATGAGAATCATCATTTTAGTAATAAAACCAACTTGAGGACAATTAGCTTGCATGCTAACTACTTAAAAAGAAATTTTGGCAGATTTACAATGAATGGGGATTGAGTTTATAATCAGGGGTTCAAGTAAATGTTTTCCCACTCTAGTTGTGAAGCCTACCTTATTGGATTAAATTTAGGGCTCAATTTAATGATCCACAATTAGCTAAGATCCATGATAGAGCATCTAATGGCAGCATATACTTTGTTTTCTCATTAATAAGGATGATATTTTAATGCATGGTTCCAGATTGTATGTTCCAATAGTTAATGAGTTGAAAAGAAAAATTATGGAAGAAGCTCACGATACTCTCTATACCGTACATCTAGGTAGTACCAAATTGTATCGTGACTTGAGAGGAAATTTCTGGTGGAGTGGTATAAAGAGAGATATTGTTGAATTTGTAAATAGTTGCTTGACTTGTCAACAAATAAAAACTGAACATAAATGACCTGGAGAATTATTGCAGCCCCTCTCTATCCATAAGTGGAAGTGAGAGCACATTACTATGGATTTTGTTGACAACAAAGCCTCAATACCAAAATTTGGGATCGGTTATGAAGGTTTCCACCAAAGCTACATAACACTTTTGGTTAATTTGTTATATATCAAATATTAATATAAGAATATTTCTATCATAAACCAATACTAATAATGTCTAGGAAAAAACTTTTTTACACATCTGTGCATCAAAGCTTATAAAAATAAAAAGTGCTGGTTCAACTGAGATCAGCCCAGAAGGCCATGTTAGGTGTGAGTGGCACTAGCTCGTTTTCCTTCCACTGCCAGGAAAGAGAGGTAGTCGCTGCTCTGTGAATCTAGCCTCACGCTGTGCCCTCTTCTCTAGGAGAAACGAGACCCAGAGCCTTCGCTCAAGTCTCAGAGCTCAATTCCTGGCTTGGAATGGGCAAGCCAGTAAAGAAGCCACAGTCACACCCAGCCAACTAGAACCAAGTCAATGTTCCAGCACTTTCATGCCCCCACTTGAGTTAAAGGTTCACGCTACTGAACCCGGCAAGCTAATACGCATTGTCAAAAGCTTATGAAATGTTGAAGTTCTTGTGTTTTGAGCGATGTGGGATTATTGTGGACCTTTGAGACATGTTTATTTTATTTCCTTTCCTATCTCAAATCTCAATCATTTACATTTGCACTCTCTAAAAGCCCCAATTGGGTTCATTTATTAGTTTGACAACTTTTAACTAAACAAGCTTTGATGTACCATCTATTTACATTTTCCTTCAAGAGCATCCAATAAAATTGAAACGATACAAGCAAAATTTTGGAAATTGGAATTTACACTGAAAACGGATTGGAGAAGTGACCTACCAAAGGAAAATTAATGCTTGTGTGACATCATTCGACTTGATCATGATCAAGAAGGTTAGTGTTTTTTTTTATTGCATATCAAGTTAGATCAAAGCTCGATTTGGTCAAATACTAGATATTGTAGATGTTGGGATGACGTGGGACTTGTTGTGTTGACATGGCAAAAACAGTTGTCGTGGCGCTTAATGTGGTAGTAAGTGCTGACATGGCAAGTGACATAGTCCCGATGAGGTAGGGTTTGTTGTGGTGGCACTACAGTGGTTCCTGTGCTGACGTTGCAATCCTAAATTGCTAGGGTTGACTTGGCACAAGAAAATGTGACTTGTTGACTTCTTGTGCATAGGTTAACACACAGGATGTGTAAACACAAGTTTAGGGGCAGAGCCAAGAATTTTTGTTTGGAGGGGCCAAGTTGCGGTACTGATATATTTATCAAGACAACTCTCATATAAATATATATATATATACACACACACACACGTTTTATTTCATAAGTTATATATATACACTCACCCAACCACCACAAAAAAAAAATAGTATTTTCAATCAAATTTATGTTTGATGACGATGTTTATAAAATAAAATTTATTTTTTCTATTTTCATGGTGAAATTCTTAAAAAGTTTCATTTTAAATACAAATTATCAAATTTTATACTAAAGTAAAAAAATCTTTCAATTGAACTAATGAAAATTTAAAAAACATGCAACTAAAGACATTAAAATAAGTTAGGCTCCAAACATATTTAAAGTTATCTTGTTCTAACCTATTATGTGTCAACTAAAGACACATTTCATGTGTAGTTTTAGTGACAAGATTTTTTTAATGAGTTGATGACTTGTTAATCGCCACATAACGGGTTAAAAAAAATAAATTCAAACATGTTTAATGCCAAACTTTATCAAATATTTAACAGATGTAAGAGCACATTTTACAATAAAAAATAGAATTGTGAAAAATAAAGTTATATCTCTATAACTATTGGACCAATTTTTTTTTTTAAGAGCATCATTGGACTAATTCAAATATTTGTGGGGGCCAACTCTTATTTTTATAGAGTAAACTTTCAAAATACTAAAATAATTATATATATAATTTCAAAATTTTCAATATTGTGGGGGGGGGGGGGGGCCAGGGCCCCTTCAAGCTTCAACACAGCTCCGCCCCTGCACAAGTTATTGATGCTGGAAGCGTGAGGCATTTGGGTCCACACACGGTTGCAAGTTGATAAAAATATGTGCAACATAACAAAAATAAAACGTGCTGGTTCAATTAAGATCAGCCCAGAAGGCCATGTTGGGTGTGCTGGTTCAATTGATATCAATAATATTGGGCTTTATAAGTAGTTGTCAAAATAATATTTGGACTTTGTAAATCGTTGTCAAAGTAATATTGGGCTTTTATAAATATGTGCCAAAATAATATTTGGGCTTGTTGGAATTTTGTAAAAAATATTGTTGTGGAGCAACGAGCTTTAGGGTGCCGTGTAGCAACGGACTTTGTAAGAGAGTTTTGTTGGACTTTTTGGGTTTTGCCCACAAGGTAAATGAATTTGGGCTTTTTTGTAAAGATAGTATAATTTTGTGGCCCAATTTTGGTAGTAATGTAATAAGTATTTTTTGTGAAAACCCAAGTTGGATAATATGTGGGATATAATGGGTAATATTTATGAGAGGGCCCAAATTAATTTATGGGGCTTATATGGGAAATATTTGTGGGAGCCCAAGTTGGGTAATAAACTAATAATATAGAGAGTATTTGGGTAATATGTGGGGAATATTTATGTGGGCTCAAAATAATTTATGGTTCTTTATGGGTATTTTTGGTGAGTCGGATAACGAGATTAGCGTTTGAAAATTTGTATGTGAATGCAAAATATTTATGCTACTAGCGTGTGAGACATATAGGTCCATCTACAGTGGCTACTAGGGACACATGAAGGCAGGTGGTAGCTTGAAGTTGAAATCAACTCAAACTTGAGTTGTTTGGCTAATCTCTTGAAAAGGAATTAATTTATTGAGTCAATTTCAAGAAAATTTTAGGCATGTGATGTCTAGTTGAGGGATGTGATCGTGATGCTATTGAATGGTTTAAGGGCTATTTGGATTTTGGTGTTTCCATCACTCATCACTCAAAAATAATGGGACCCACATATAGAAAGCTTGTTTGGATTTGTTTTCAAGTTTTGTTTCCATCACTCAATTCTCACCAAATTGAGTAATGAGTTATGGAAACTGGAAACAAGATTTAGGTGTTTTTGAGCTATGAAATTTGAGTAATGGTGGCATTTTGGTAATTTCCATCGCAAAACAAGGACCCACGGCAGAGACTTGTCAAATCCAATTAAGACATTTTCCCACACCAACACTCCACCCAACGGCTAAGCACGGTTCCCTCCCCTTCACACGAAAAAGCAACATAGCAAAATCACCCAAAAGCATCTCTCTCACCTTTCTTCTCCAATCTGCCTTCTTTGTTCTTCATCCTTCACCTCCAGTCACGCCTACCAAGCCGACAAGATCATCCAACCCAAAGGTAGCCACAACTCAGACCGGTGACGACCACTACGAGACCTTGACCATAACCCCAAGCACTGCGAGATCATCCAACGCAAGTGGGCGACGACCACGACAAGATCATCCAACGTCGATGGTTGTCGCTTGTTGGTGTTGAGGCTGTGAGAGGAAATTGTTGGTGTTGTTGGTAAAGTGAAATTTGGGATGAGTGGAGTTAATAGGGCCGGGTAAGGGTTTAGGTGCATAGGTGAGGTCAGAGTGTGTGGGTCCCAATTTTTTTAGTTGTTTATGTTGAAAGCATAACTGGGTTAAGTGCCAAACGGATTGTAGGAGATATTTCATCATTATTGGGTGATAGGAAATGAGTTATAGAGTGATGAGTGATGAGTGATGATGTTTCAGTGATGAGTGATGAGTAAGCATTTTTTTTCACCCAAACATCCCATTAAATCTGGGATTTACAATTATGTTTTATGTTAGCTTTAATTCCATATCAAATTTAATTGTAATTCTGTTTAATTATTTCCCTGTATTTTTTTGGGATTTAACATAAGGGTTGTGTGTGAGAATTTGGTGAAGAATTTGTGAAAATAAGGATTTTGCGACTGGCTCGCAACTACTGACTTGCGAAACAAGCCACGTGAGAAGCACATGTTGGAATTTGAAGAGTCTTTGACAAGCTGGATTTCGTGAGTCATTCACAACTCAAGCCAAGTCACGAGTCACCCACGAAACTCTCTGCCTAATTATTTTTTAGTGTGTCTTTTCTCATTTCTTTACCAACACTATATAAACCCTCATTACCCACGAAATATAAAAAGAACAAGGAGTATTCACAAGAAACTTTTGAGAGAGAAAACTCTAGCTAAACAATTGAGACTTAGAGATTATTTACCCACAATCCTCTACATTAGTTCTCTAGAGTTTCCATTTACTCCTACCTCCCCATCTACACATTCTTGAGAGTTTCTTAGTCCAAACACTTACCTCACACATTCTGAGTGTCGAGAGAAATTTTAGTGTCTATGGGAAGCATTGGAAAAATTCATTGAATGGCGGATGCAATCGAGCAGTATTGCAGAATCTAGATAACTAGTGACGACAAGACTCCGAGAAGTCCATTGGTAGCAGAAGATTAGAGGGCTCAAGTAAATTGGGTAGATTAGGCTTAAAGTGTCTTTTTGATATTCGTGTACTCCAACTTATTCACTAGTGAATTGATTTCTGCTTGAAGGGCCTTGGAGAGGTTTTTCGTCGTGTACTTTGGTTTCCTCTTTGATAACACATCTCGGTATTATTTTGTATTTGCATCTCTCTTCCCTACTCTTTAAGCTTTACATTTATTGCTTATTGTTCTTGTTTATGGCTTAGAGTAGTGTTTCCGGTTTATTGCACTTCATTTACTCTTGTTCCGCACTTAAATAAGTTAGAGAAAAGTGATTAAGTCGTAATTTAAAATTGGGGGTCTAAACAAGCATTAGTGTTTTCACACTAATTGAGCTTTCAAATAGCATTGTGCGGGGTTGCATAATGACTAAATGGCCACAATGACATGGCTTTGATACCATATTAAAGATCTAAAATTAATAGAATATAAAATTGATGGAGAGAGAGAGAGATAGAGCACAAGGTTAACATGGTTCTATTTAAGCTTATGTCCATAAGAGAAAGCCTAAACGGCTACATGTTTACTATGTTCAATCATGTTTACAATGAAACTAAGGTTTATATAAGAGTTAAGTTAACCCTAGTTGGACCTACAACTACAATACACTTAGACCTCTTGAGCCATTACATATTTATTACATAAATCCAATATCTTTAATAAGAGATTATGGTCTATGTAAAAGAACCAAGCTAAACTCAATGAAAAAAATACATTAAAATATTATTCATTTGTAAATTCTTAAAATAATAATCAATGTAAACTGCAGTAGTGGAATGATGTAAACATATGTTCAATGGCTTACAATGTGATTCCCCCCCCCCCCCACCCTCCCATATTCTCTTCTAATTTTCCTCTGGCCATTTATAGCCATTTCCTCACTTCATCTAATATGCTCTATTAATTTTCTAGATGTATAATTTTGGACTTGTTGAGAAATGAACATCTTTCTCTTTGGTATCAATACTTTCTATAAATGGGGTCTCTACCAAAGGAACAAAATGCTCCCAAGACCATTTCTCTTGGGTTTCTCACCCTCTTTGGCTCATTGGCACTTCAACAGTAATGCCAATGAGAATCATCATTTTAGTAATAAACCCAACTTCCGGACAATTAGCTTGCATAATAACTACTCGGAAAGAAATTTTGGCAGAGTTACAATAAATGGGGATTGAGTTTATAATCAAGGATTCAAGTACATGTTTTTCCACTCTAGTTGTGAAGCCTATCTTATTGGAGAAAATTTAGGGCCTCTCAATTTAATGATCCACAATTAGCTGAGATCCATGATAGAGCATCTATTGGCAACATACTTGATCTTGTCATTAGTAAGGATGGTATTTTAATGCATGGTTTCAGATTGTGTGTTCCAACAATTAATAAGTTGAAAAGACGGATTATGGAAGAAGCTCATTGTATTCTCTATACCATACATCTAGATAGTACCAAAATGTATCGTGACTTGAGAGGAATTTTTGGTGGAGTGGTATGAAGAGAGATATTGTTGAATTTGTAAATCATTGCTTGACTAGTCAACAAATAAAAGCTGAACATCAACGACTTGGAGGATTATTGCAGCCCCTTTCTCTCCATGAGTGGAAGTGGGAACACATTACTATGGATTTAAAATTTCCACCAAAGCTACATAAAACTTTTGGTTAATATCTTATATATCAAATATTATTATAAGAATATTTCTGTCATAAATCAATAATAATAATGATATGGAAAAAAAAGAAAAATACACATCTGTGCATCAAAGCTAATAAAAATAAAAAGTGCTGGTTCAATTGAGATCAGCCCAGGAGGCCATGTTGAGTGTGAGTGGCACTAGCTCGTTTTCCTTCCACTGCCAAGAAGGAGAGGTAGTCGCTGCTCTGTGAATCCAGCCTCACGCTGTGCCCTCTTCTCTAGGAGCAACGAGACCCAAAGCCTTCGCTCAAGTCTCACAGCTCAATTCCTGGCTTGGAATGGGCGAGCCAGCAAAGAAAGCCACAATCGCACCCAGCCAACTAGAACCGAGTCAATGTTCCGGCACTTTCATACCCCCACTTGGGTTAAAGGTTCACGCTACTGAACCCGGCGAGCTAAAATACATCGTCAAAAGCTTATGAAATGTTGAAGTTCTTGTGTTTTGAGCGATGTGGGATTATTGTGGACCTTTGATACATGCTTATTTTATTTCCTTTCCTAACTCAAATCTCAATCATTTACGTTCGCACTCTCTAAAAGCCCCAATTGGGTTCATTTATTAGTTTGACAATTTTTAACCTTGTTTTGTGAATTGATTTTGGTACAACAGAACAAATAAAACGAGTCAGACAAGAAGTTTTTGACAAATTTGGGATTTAACCATTTGAAACGTAGGAGGAACAATTTTTTGATATAGTGTAATCCTTATGTCCATCTTGGATTTAAATGTTAAATTATAACAATGGATCAATAATTTAGTGGGATCTTCTACCATTTTGAAAAAATTTCATTTATTGGACTTCATGTTTAGGCTTGTATTATTGAAGATTAAATGGCCTAATTGAACAATGATTGTGTACAAGAATCACATATTGAGCTTGTGTAGATCTCAAAATTTATCATCATCTGCCCCTTGCTACCAAAAATTTCAAGATCAAAACACAAATCACTGTATATATTTCTCATGCTATAATATTCTTTCACCCAATGTAAAGTGATAAAACTTACATTCTTCTTTCTTTTTCTCCTTGTCTTCATTGCATTGAGGATATCTAAGGAAAACTGTCTTTGCATTATTAATGAGTTGCATGAACCAAGCCCAGGAATGGCAAGACAAAGCAGAGTGTTTACTTAAGATCACAATCTACACTTCTCTAGTGCAAAATGCTTCATGAGAAAGTCCAGGTTACCCTCTTACAATTTATTCATCTAAACCAAGTAGTAGCTCAGAAGGTAAATTTCTTTCCATATTACAGTCGTAAGTTACACTTCACTTGATTGCAGAGAGTGCAAATTTCATCCATACCAAGTTTGTCACTACTCTTTGAAACCAGCTTCATATGGTGCCACCTTCTCTAGAACCCCACATTCACTAGAGTATCATGGCTTTAATAATTACATAATAAGTTTGGGGGTTAAAAGGCAAAATGCGTTCCGGATCAGGGTAAATATGAGACCATTTTGCTAAATATTTAAAATCACAATCTGTAGAAATCAGACTTGAAAGTTCAAGTTAATTAAAACTGTACACAATGCATATTACATGAATCCTAGCTAAAGTCAAAAGCCTATTAAAATTTGACAATCAAGCCACAATTTACTTCCTGTATACTTGTTAGCAACAATATTCCTGAGCACATTCAGGAAAATCCTATGTTCTTGTCAGCAACTATAATTTATATCCACAGCATAATAAGACAAAAAAGAAAGTCAATACAAAACCAAAACAACATTGCGAGGCTTATCACAACTAATGGTCCAAAGAGGACAAATTTGTCTCTATTCCTCCCAACACAGGTACCTAGCTCATGGAAAATTGCATTTCTTTCTTTCTCCAGCATAGACCTTCCATTCATAGTAATATATTGTGCCAACAAAGGCATTACCCAGGGCACTTCATCTTCAACAGATCTAGCCACTTGATAAAAGATGTGTGCATGAACTTTAGTTAAGGTGTTACTCCAGGCAGTGAAGTGATAACAGACCAATAAAATGAGGCCTACATCAAACCCAGTAATACTTCAGATCACTAACACCTGTCCCACCAAGTTAAAGCAGCATATATGAGTTGTTTGAAGAATCAGCACCAGCAATATAAAAGAGAAACCCAAAGAAAGGCTTCAAAATTTACCTTATGAACCTATGGGATAGAAAAGGGTCATTATATGTAAGCTTCAGCAATTCATTTACTTGAAGACATGGCTTCCTCAATGCTCCTAATCACAACACTAAGGCTGCCACCACTTTCCAAAGCTTTAACTGCAGCTCGGTGTGCATGTTTATGCCACTTGAGCAGATTGTAAGATTGAAGAACTGACCATCTTGCTTGATTTGACATCTAGTCAAGGTAATGATTGTCAGAGGACAAAAATGAGTATGATATCAATGGCAGATCATCCAACCAAGTAAAAGTTTAAAGAGACACCTCAGCTACAGATAATGGCGGTTGCAGCAGAATACAGATACTCATAAAGAGATTTTCATCATTCTCTCCACCCTCTGCCTCACCATAAACAAGTGCTTCAGCAGCAATGCCTGCAAAAAGCACCATGCAGTACCTAACCATTGTATCATCCCAAAAATCAGTAATCACTTGAAATAAGGAAACAAAGCAATGATTACAGTTGCATTGATGTTGCTTAATGACATGCTAAGTTGCATCCATTTCTAGTACCCATCACCATGCAGGTATTAAAGTTTGGAGTGCAAATAGGGTGCTGGATTTTTATATCTGTGTGATTGAATAACTTCTAAAGAGCGGAAAGGCTTAGAAGGAAAGTTTGGGATTATCATATTCATGTACAAGTATAAAAGTTTAGCACATCATTAAAAGTATTTCATGCTTTCTGGAAGATGCTTTAATAATTAAAAATGAAAGCAAGAAGCCAGTTTCAATGTTCGCACAGAAGCTTTTTTTTTTAATATAAGCAATGTTCACACAGAAGCTAAAAGTATAATCAATTTAAAAGTATATTTAAACCAGCTTGATTAGGGAAAATAGATTCTGCCAATACAGCTTAAGATAGCCAGTAGTGGGTAAAAATACCCTATTATAAGTTCGTTTCATTCAACTGTATGCGGATAAACGCTTAGGCCCCATTTGTATCAGCCAAAAACATTGTCCAACATTTTCCGCCATTTGGGGTCGCTGAAAAACTTAGTCAAGCCAAAATCATTTTCCATTGATCATAAAAAAAACCCCTAAATGAGGCTGAAAACGTTTTACATCCTTTTGAAATGTAGAACATTTTAGCAAAACATTTTCAATCTCCAGAGAATAGGGAGCCAGTAGTGAACCGCAAGAAAACCCCCAATGTTGCCACCACCAAGACAGCCGAGAAAGCCATTAATGCCTCTCATTGCATTGACGCCAAGATCAACGCTGCTCGTCAAGTTGCACTGGTGCTAGTGTCGGTTTTAGCATTTTTTTCACTCCTATTTTGATTCTGCTTACTAGTATCATTTTCATTAACATCAACACCATTTTAAGTGTTATTGGACATTGTCATTGTTTTATGGCTAATGTATTTGTTATTACTTATTAGATATGATCAACGTGTATGTCTTGTAAAAAAATAAATTTGTAGGTCGATTTTAGTTGTTCTGTATTAATATTTTTAGGTGGTGAAATGTTTTAGTTGTTCTGTAAAAAAAAAAAATTGTGATTTTATGTACAAGCCAAATGCTAGAAATGTTTAAAGAGTATTTTTAATAACATAACCAAATACCAGAAATCAAGCAGTTCTTTTCATTTTACACTGAAACAAAGCCTTGATTCAATTACTCAAGCAACGTTTCCCGCCCTTCATTTCATACCAACCTGTCAAAAGCAGTGCCATCAAGTCGTCCATTAGCAAGATCATTGGCCATTTTCTCATCCCAAAACTGAGTTCCCGCCTACAAAATCATACTTCATATGAGCCTTCCTTGCCATAGTAAGAATGCTAAATAGCTAAATTTATGCAGACACAAGGCCACAAATTATTAAATTAAAGAATTCATTAGAATATACACTATACATGTGAAATATATGCATTAATTACACACAAACACATACACAACAAATTGAAATAGAATAAGATATTATGATCTCAACAGAAGAAACAAGAAGCTAAACACAATTAACAAAGCCCACTAAATCTAATTGTTCATAACATAATTATCAAAGTAGAACTGCACCAGTTGCATGATATTACCCACAACCATAATGTATTGACATATATTCAATTGCTTATTGACATATATTCAATCGCTTACCCTGCAATCCCCCCTTCCCCCCAGTACGCCAAAAAAGGTATCAAGCACAAAAGAGAACAAATTACCTGCCCTTGAATGCCCATTTGCATTGCAACAATTGGGTCTAGAATCACCCCACGAATTGGGCAACCCATAAGGTAAGCTGCAATTTTATCCAGACAATCCTTGTGAGATCGAACATGAAGCAATGCTCAATTGTTCATAAGACATACGCGGTCTGAAGCTTAAGTAATTTGGTATTGCTAAAAGAAAGAATAATTAATATCAACTTTGAAGCATCAACTAGAAGATAAGACAAGGATTTACCCGTCAGGAGATGCCCTGCTTCATGAACCAAGATCCTGCGCCTATTTGGAGGCCAATAACTTGATATTTGAGCTAAACAGCAGCCACCAAGGAAGACAGAATCCATGAATGCTAGCCCCAATATTGCTGCAAGGTTAGGCCTGACATCAATCCCTTTAGAAAGAAGAAAAGATACCCCACCAAGAAAAGCAATCAGAACAGCACTGGAGCTTCCTGAAACACCCCACTTCTTTGGCGAAAGTTTAGTCACTGGAAAAGACAATGGGAGGAAAGAATATCAAGACACATTTGAGGAAGACTACATATAAAATTATGAGAATTATGCACTTCACAGGAGCAAAGAGCTTTAAAAACATTGATAACTTCAACACAGCATGGCCGGCCAGAGAAGACAACACACACCTTCTAAACCAGTTGAAGATTTCAACACAGTCGGTGTAACATTTCTTGGACCCTCCAAAACTGCACAGGATGAAAATATAGAAAAGAAATTGAGGTAAGCCATTTAAAATGTCAAAAAATTTAGTGCCTCCATGACCACTCATAGAATGGCATCAGAATTATCATTTTGTAACCAGGAGCAAACTTAATGTGATAACATAATCCTCTTTTTTGTACGTAATCATAATTCCTGAATCACCACACAATTGAACACACAAGAACCACTTGCAAACTGACATGACTTTAAATTTTATGAACGTATCAATAAAGACATGAACAAGAGAGCCTTAATTTCCACAACTTGTACAACCCTTTGGAAACTCTTCCAACATATTGGAGAAAACCCTTTGAACACTAGCCTTTTCCTACAGAGAACTGTTTCCTAATAGCTCATAAGTATCACATAGCATCAACAAAGTTGGTATTCAAAAATCTGAAACCATAAACACTTACAAGAAAAGCATTTTCAACAAATTTTCAACACTTTACACAAATTCACAACTGTACTACCATGATATGAATTGGGTAGCAAAACTTTCATAACATACTAGACAAACTAACAACTTTGCTACCATGTTATGGACAGATTGCCAAAATTTTACAGCATGTTACACAAATTTGCAACTGTACTCATGTTATCAAATCAATACCAAGACCTTCAAGCCATATTTACGCAATTTCAAAACTTTTCTACTGTGTTATCAAATGGATACCAAAATGTTCACAACATAATAAACAAATTCACAACTTCACTACCTTGTTATGAAAAGGGTACCGAAATTTCATAGCACAATACACACATCCATAACTGTACTACCATGTTATCAAATCAGTACAAACTTTCATGACATATTTACACAAATTCAAAACTAGCATACCATATTATCAAATGGATACCAAAAATTTTAACGATATATTAGATATATTCACAACTTTGCTACCATCTTATCAAATGAGTACCACAATTTCATGACATATTTACACGAATTCATAGCCTTGCTTCTTTTCCTCTTATATAAGTACAATAGCCTTTGAAGCCTCTGGCATCCATTCAATGATTACTATTTACAATCATGCCAAGGGCCCTAGACACCAACTGATTTATTTTTTTGTGTAAGCAATATTTGACCCCTGGTCTTTATTGAATGACAAAAAACTCAGCCAGTTAAGCTAATTGAAACCCAACACAAATTCATAACTTTGCAACCATGTTATCAAATGACTACCAAACCAAAGTTTTCACAACATATTCAACAAATTCATAACTTCACTACCATCTTCTCAAATTAGTACCAAAATTTTCATAAAATAGACCCCCCAAAAAAAATCATTTTGCACCAATTTTTCAACGAACTCCATAACCATAACTACTAAACTAAAAAAAATAATAAATAAATAAAAAAGCCCAGAAAAGCAGAATTTTGAAACAAATTATACCAATATTTCTGCATTTGCCAAAGTTGGACAAGAAGCCCCTATCCTTGAGGAACCCATAAGCGCTACACACAAGCTTCATATCATCAGCATTGAGACACGTGTCAAGAACCTCCCAGTCCCTCTCGTACCCAACCACCAGGCCCAACTCGGCGAGTCGGGACCGAGTCGACTCAAGCGAGGCAGACCCATTAACGGTCTCAGCTGGGTCGTCAAAGGATTTCAAGAAGCTGAGTGCCCCAGCAAGGTCCTTGCGCTTCACTGCCTCCTCGTACTCCCTCCATTCCCGAAGAGCTGCTCTCGCTTTTCTGGTTCTTCTTGTGTTACGTGGGGTTGTTTGGAAGGAAAGAAAAGAGAGGTTTGGAGAGAGAAAGTGTGGGAAAATGATGGGGTTTGGAGAAGGAGTGCGATTGATGAGAGCCATCAGAGATTGTTAAGGGAAAAGCTAAGATTATTTATTATATCATATGGTTTCAAATTAAATATTTCTTACAAAAAAAATAAAATAAATCTTACATCCCTTAAAATAAATTAAAATTTATTTTTTTGAAGTATTAAAAAATTTACCCTTTTTTAAATAAAAAAACTTTAGTTTCCTAAGTTGGTTTTTTTTTTTTTTAAGAAGATTCCTAAGTTGAATTTATATGTTTATATATGTTTTAAAGATAATTAAATCCAGCAATAATATGGTTCCTTTGTCAATATAACCATGTGATTAAATTTAATTAAGAAATTTAAGTTCAAATCCTCAATTCTTTCTTAGGTTCTAATTAACTCAATTAGTAACATTTCTTATGTCAAACAAAAAATTTGATATTCAATATACTTGATATATCATATTTCTTTAAAGAGTATATATATAATTTAATATGTCAAAGCTTCTCTAAAAAAAATCTACATACATATATCATAATAAATGTCTAATTCTTGAATATATAATTCAATATAAAAATAAAATAGTAAAAAAATGGCCAATTAATAATTATTATAATTATTCAATTTCATATCAAAGCAAAAGAATAAAATAAAAAGGAAAAAAAAAACATTTTATGTTAAATTTTTATTGACTAGTTTTTTATAGATATAAAAAAACTGACTATAGATAAAAAGTACCTTTTCAAAATAATCAAATTCAAACATATAGTTCATTAATTAATAATGTCGTGCATATGCATAATACAATTAAAAACAATTACAATTACACACATTTTTTCTCTTTTTTAAGTAAAAAAAAAAATCAACAGCATGTGAAGCCTTAAGGAAATATTGTACTGGTCGGGAAATTATTAGGTGATTCGGGACTACAAGGTGAAAAGAAACACATCATTAAAAACAATTGATAGTAGCTTACCTGCCACATCATTGAAAAACAGATACACACTTTAACTTCTTTTATTCCAGCAACATTAACCCCCTATTGAAATTCAAATTTTGTTTTGGAAATTGGACGGGTTAGGTGGCAAAAAAAAAAAACTCCATTTTCAAACTTCTTCTTGTTGTCGCCTTGTGTTTTTTTTAGGGGTTGTGGGTTCATGTTAGTGTGGAGCTGAAATCTGATTTTTTTTTTTTTTTTTTGGATTTAATTGGTTAGGATTTGGTATGGACAATAGTTATAATGATACAAGATGCTTGCACCCAACAGAACAAAGAACAGGGGGCTAGTACTTTGCAACAATATCAGAATCTAGTGTTAGAGAAAAAAGAAGCAAATATTTGTTCATTCGTTGGGTGTATCTCATTTTCACCTTTTAAGTCTTTTTTTTATAGGAAGTTTGAAGTGGGTCATTGCCATAGAATCATATTTCGTATTTTTGTCTTGCATTTTAGTTCATTTTTATATTTTAAAAATGAACAAAGTTGTACTTAATATTTGATTTTGATAGAAGCTAAAAAGAGAATTTTGAAGTTAATCTTTGTCCATATAAAGGAGTTATTTAGCATTGACCTCTAATTCAATAGGCAATTGTCCCCTTGTTATTCACATTATTACTAAATGTTCCACAATTTTTTCAGTGGCATAGAAAATTGCTTGTTGAAAGGCTTCATAGAGTTTTGGTTTGTCTAAACTTGTGGCTTTGTATTCATGTTAACATGAAACTAAAATAAGTTAATGAAATTTCTTGTCCTATATCATGTCAAATAATTTTACATTATTTCACTTTTCTTTTGTCATTTCGGTTTGTTTTGTGATTTTGATAGCACTCTATGTTTAATTTGATGTATGAGGCTTCAGCATGTATGCAGCGTGGATGTGCGAGGCTTTACAAGCTAAGAATGATAATGAGGATTGACATCATAAATTTAGCATGGAAGACGTGAATATCTTGCAACAAAAATAGAAGATGCAAATGACTATAAATATCAAAATGGTCACCAAAAACCATTTTGATTTTGGATTATTATCCATTTTGTGTATGATAAACCTATCAAAATGGTCACCAAAAACCATGTCTTACTCAACATAGTAATGAGATCCAGTGCAATGAGCTATTGCACAACACATTACCACTATCGAGGGCTGAGATTAAAAGTTCTTTTTATCTCAGTATTTGGATTAAAAAGTTATTAATTGTTTAACTTTTCTCCTTTTTTACATTTTTACTTTGTTAACTTTCCTCTCTCATTTAAAGATGGTATTGCATGCAATAGCCCTAATGATTGCTTAGGACCAAAATCCAATCAAACCTTTAGATTGCTTATTCCTTAGTGAAAAATTAGGCAAAAATTAACAATATCAATTTCAAATTGTTTCCAAATTTGCAATGCAATACTAATTTAAGTAGCAACATCTCTATAGATAATAGTCATAAGCATAGATATTTTTAGAATTGGCTTTAGATTATCTTGCCTATCATAGAAATTAATGTGTAAAATTATCCAATTTCTTTCATACTTTCAAATTACATATTTAGGTTTATGTTTATGGTTATGTTAAACAAAGTGTTTTTTAGGTTGATTAAAATTAACAAATAAATAAATGCAAGTTGATAGTTTTGTAGCATTATTTTACTCGTAAAATCTTTTAAATCCTTTTTTTTTTCACACAAAGGCACCATGCGTACATGATAGTCTTTAATTCTTAAAACTTGTTAAATCCATCTACTTATTAAAAAAAATCATTAACTACTCTTTTAAAACAAAATTAATGCCAATACTACCACAAATGATGTTCAATATAGGCAAATAATTTCTTTTAACATTTGTTCTAACTTTTCCAACTCCATTTCACATTTTGTCCAACTAAAACTCAAACTTCACTCTTTCACAGCACTTACACTTTTTTTTTTTAATTCTTTTTCTTGTTGGAAGAATGAATTTGTGAGGAAGCTAAACAAAAGCTTTCAATCTTTGAAGGGTTATTGGTCAATATGAATAAGTGTTTAACCTAACCTATAATAAATAAAAGTATAAAATAACTTCTGCTAAATATTAAAAGCAAATATGAGATGTCTGCATTTTTTTATAAACACATTGGAAATTAATTGTTGTTGCTCTTCATTTGCTTCACCACTTTAAGTAATACACATTGAACACCGAAATTTATCCTCTACAAATTTCAGAATATATAATACTAGATGCAGTGTAATATTAGTCTAAGTATAACCATGTCTACGGATGATACTAATAGGCCAAGATATATTAGAAATTGGTTTTGGATTATCATTCGCTTCCATTTTGATATACATATCAGAATGGTCACCATAAGCCATATGATGTTCAACATAGAACTTCAAATCATTTATTTCCTAGGGAAAGAGTTGGAAAAAATTAACAATATTAATTTTACATTGATTTCAAGTTAGCAATGCATTAATAATTTCATTAGCACCACATCTTAGAATTAAAATCATAGGTTGGAGAATTGGCTTTGGATTATCATATATTTCATGCTAGCTATCAAAAAGAATATATAAAATTATTTAATTTATTTCATATGTTTAAAATACAAGTGTATTTATATGTACATGTTTATGTTTATGTTTAAAAACAGTTTATTAAATTCATTAAGATTAACAAATGATTAAATGCGTAATGATACTTTTATAGTTTGATATTATGCGAAAGAAGCTTATGAAGCATTTAATGACCACATCATTCATGAGCATGAACAAAATACTGAAATTGCAGGAGGGATTGACCTACCAACTCCAAGGAAAAAGAAATCCACTAATGAATCGAAGTTTTTATAAACTGAATAACACTATTCTAGTTTGCTATAATTGAGTGGCACTTATTGACATTACTTAACATAGCTCCAAAACCACAAACTCTTCTATGACAAAGTTTGTTGCACACAAACATTCATTCAAGACTTAAGTACATTTTTTAAGATTCTAGGCCACTTCAAGTACCCACTTGAAGTTGTACCTAAACTTTGATATTTTCATCCAAGTGATATGCCTATTTTTGGGGACCTTGGGGTCTTTTTCTTTGTGTTGCCATGTGTTATGCTTGGATTGGCTTTACTTGTAGACTTAGGGTCAAGATGAGAGTTAAGTTTGGAATTGTCGCAAGAACTGCTCACAAAAACATTAATTTGCAAATAAAAGAGTTAGACTAAAACAACAAAAAAACTAAGGCAACAAGCCATAAAATTTGACATAAAAGGAAAAATTTAGAGTGATGTGGCAAGGGAGATGGAGGATACTCCACGTGTGACCAAAGATCTAAGAAACTCATTTTTGTGAGATAATAGTGAATGGAAAGATTTTAGATTCTTGATGTTCTTTTCTCCTCTTCTTCTTCTTCTTCTTCTTCTTCTTTTTTCTTTTTTTGGAAGCTTTTTCTCCCTCTTTTAACTAATGGATCTTTTGGGTTTTAATAATCTTGAGCAATGGATTTCACGGCGAGGTGAAATTGGTTTGACTTGGTATTGAATTTGGGTAATTTACTATGCGGCTAGTTTTTATTGAAGATTTTTTGCTTGATGTTGCTATTGAATTTAGGTAATTACGTGAGTGAGCATTAGGCACAAAATTAGAGTGAAATAGGGAGTGAAACAATAAATTCATAGTAGAAGCAAGTTTCTTAATTTTGACTCGCGCATAGGACACTTATGGGCTCATGGAAATGTGCTTCAAGCCCACATTCTTCTTTTTTCCTCACAAAAGTGAGCTTGATATTGGACCACAAGGGATGAGATTGAGATATAATAATACTACTGCTATAGAACGCTCACGCTCACGCTCTCTGGAAGAAGAAAATGAATTGTTTCGAAGCACTAAGAAAGTTAAAGATTCACACAATGAAATTACTGATGATAGTCCTACTCGACGTGGGGGCTCCAGCTTCTTTAACAAACTCTCCTTCAGGGACAAGCTTGTGGGAGAAATACCGGGAGCTTATGCCCAAATGATGCAGATTCAGAGTCGGACAAAGAGATTGAGGACATTAGAGAAGGATTTGCTACGATTAGTCTTTCAAAAGAGACCAAGCAGCGCATCAGAGCTCTTGAGCGAAAGCACTCATTGTGAAAGTGTTTGGGAGGACAGTAGGATTTAACTTTCTTCATACGAACCTGATGAGTTTATGGAAGCCATTGGGGAGACTTGATATGGTGGATCTTGGTAAGGATTTCTATCTATTAAGGTTTTCGGTGATGGAAGATCTTGAAGTGGCGCTCATGAAAGGGCTGTGGTTTATCGGTGAGCACTTTCTATCCATTCGAAGATGGGAAGCTAATTTTAAGCCGTTAGAAGCTCAGGTGTCCTTGGGGGCAGTTTGGGTTAGGCTCAATGAGTTGCCCATCTATTAGGATGTGTGCCCTTAAATCCAATTGTATGATGTTATATGTGACATTATGTATGACTTAATGTTATGATAAATAAAGTTGTTTTATTATTTTCTAAAATAATGGTAACATGAATATTTGGACATTATCATATAGTCCATGAGATGCATAGTATGTGATTTATGTGAAAAGTCACAAAAGATATAAATCACAAATTCTTTGTAAACTCAGAATTATAGTTAATAGTCGGTGATGAAATTGGGCATTTCATCTGCAAAGACTATAACGTATCAACTAAGATTATTTATTTTGATCGTGGAAGTGAATACTTCTAGTTGATATGTTGATATATTTTAAGAGTTAAGACATATTGAACTAGACTGCTTTGAGATTTATTATTCTCCTAACGACTGTCAAATGAATAATAAATCTCACGACTTCTATTTACATGAACTCTTAATCTTGAGAGGATAATGGACCTGATCATGACATGTAGGTTACTTTGATATATCAAGAGTGAGATCTAAAGTCACGATCAAAACCTCAGTATGTGGGGCAGCCATATTTAGTGTTGATGAAATATATATTCTCAAGATGAAATTCATAATCTCTTAACAGAGATATAAAATATTCTCTTAAGATAAGTTTAATGGGTTTGGTTATTCAGAGTGTTAGGCCTAACCACTTTAGTAAGGAGATACTAAAGTATATATTTATGAAATTGGATTTTGTAAATATATGATAAATAACTTAAAGGATTAAACCGAGTACTCAAGAATTAAGATGTAGTAATCTTCAAAGTGGCAGTCTACATTCATGATTTTGTATTACTACAAATATTTTATGAAGGAGTTGCATGTATAATAAAATCTTGAAAAATAATTTATTAATAAGGCCTAGAGTGCAATCATATTTATATAGTGGTATTAAATATAATTCATGGTAACTTTAGACTTGTAAAGAGTTAACAGAAAAACCCAAGACCTATTAGAGCTAGTGTCTTATTGGTCCTTTTTTGTCCCACTCCAAGCCACACACTAAAGCCCAATTGGAAAAGCCCAATAGGCCAGCCCAATTAAATAATCAATTAATTATAAAGGGAAAAACATACAAAATTGTTTATTAGAGAAAAAGACACATCATTGTGAAATGGTGTGTATGTGTGAGTGAAGCCACTCGATTATTCTTCCTTGGAAACTGATTGAGAGACCACACTTCTTGGATGTAAAGTAGTATTAGAGTGAAGATTAAAAGTGTTTCCAAATACTTCTAATCTTTTGTTTTGGATTTCACCATACAAAGGTATCCTATCTTGTTCTTAAATTCTGAAATCATGAATGAAATAGATCCATGTTTGTTTCTTCCGCTGTGTGTTTTGTATGAGATACAAAACTAGATTTTCCAACACTATCGAATACTATAATGCAAATGTTCTCCGAAAGATCGAGAGAGGACTAGGAACAGTGCTCAGGGTGGACATGCATACTGCGACAGAAGCGAGGGGTTGGTATGCTTGCCTATGTGTCCCGGTGGATGTTAGTAAGCCGTTGATCACCTTGGTTCGAATAGGGCAGCGTAACCAATCCGTCGTCTACAAAGGAGTCAACAAGCTTTGTTTCTCATGCGGACTGCTAGGTCATCAAAGAGAAACCTGTCTATACACCGTCAAACCTTCGTCGCCTTCCTTGAAAGATTCCTCTGTACTAGGCGACACTGAGAAAGCGAAGCAAGTGCCGCATTCGTCTATGGGAGTATTTGATGGCAAAATTGAGACTCGAGACAATTCAAAGACTGTAGAATCTAATGATACCTATGGACTTTGGATGGTAGTTTCATGGAAAAAGAAGGACAACAGAGGGGAGAGGAAAAGTAGCGCGAGCTCATTACCCATTTTGAGGTATGGACAGCAATACGATATGCAAAAAGAGCCGTTGGAAAGAAAGAAGTTTGTATTGGAGAAAGGTGGGTCGAGCATTGCAAATAAATTGGATAGGAAGCGAAAAGCCCACTTTGAAGTGGGTTTAAGTCTAACAGTAAGCCCACAATCTTTGGAATAGCTCCCATCAACCTTTTCGGGTGGGCTAGCAAGCACGAGCCTAGGTCAGTCCTTTGTTGAGGGAGTGGGCTGTGCTAGTAAAGAAGAGGCCAAATTGAAGCTAAATTCAAATTCGGTTAAGGCAAAAAAAGACCTTGCACGAAATAGGGCCCTTCAATCTTTACCTAGCTTTGTCGTCAAATCAAAAGAGACTCAGCTTTCCCCATCTGATTGGTCCTCTAGCATCTCAAAAATCCAATCTGAGCTGAATGGAGAATTCAGGTTCGATGCAAATTCTAGCAACAACTTGGGCAATCAATACGGACGGATTGATTGTGGAAATTTCGAGAGTTCATTGAAGAAATTCGGGCTCACCCCACTCACACAATGGGATGGTTCAATACCAAGATTCGGAAAGCATGGAAATTGTTATTTCCTCTAACGTCGATGAGTGCCGCACTGGGGTACCTCCCTCTGACAGACACTACATGGGGAATGATGGAAGATCCGTGGTGGAAGTATCATTCCAACACCCCAGGTTTGGAGGAAGCGAACAAATTGGTTTGGAACACTCTTGCGCAAATATCAATGACTTCGATTCTGTGCGAAATTATTCTGGAGGAAAGTCTGACTACGAGAAGGATGTTGGAAAATCAACCCATTGCGACAACATTCATGGGTAACCGACATGTAACAAAGTTATTGCAAGTTTTTCAACCCATCACAGAGTTCAACATTCATTCGATAGCTGCCGAGAAAATGATAGGAGTTTTGAAGCATTGTGTGACTCTGATGCCGGGTAAAGGACAGATGAAAGAAGTGGTGCGGATGACCAGATGGAATTTGATGGAGGAAGAGAAATTCCTCCCTCCATTTGATGAATGTCTGACGCCCAACCACTGCCTAGTCATGAATATTATTGAATGGAATTGTAGGGGAGCGTTAAAGCCCTCCTTTCAGAACCATGTGAAGGAGCTGGTTCAAAATCATAATTCAGCCATGATGATTATTATGGAGACTCGTATTGGTGGTGACCAGGCTAAGGACATTACTAACAAACTTCTGTTTGATGGGGCCATTCATACGGATACTATTGGATTTATGGGTGGACTTTGGCTTCTATGGAATTTGAGCAGAGTCCAAGTTACTTAATTGGCCATGTCAAAGCAAGAAATTCATGTTTTGATTAAGGTACTATTTTCTAAATTTGAATTCATATGCTCTGCTGTTTATGCTAGTCCTAGATTTCATGAAAGATGTATTTTATAGAATAATTTAAAAAATGCTGCTAACCTTCATGATAAGCCTTGGATTATTGCTGGGGACTTTAATGAGGTTCTTGCAGAAGGGGATAAATTCGAGGGTAGAAGTATCAGCTCTAATAGGTTGCTTCTTTTTAAAGAATGCCTTGACCATTGTAACATGATTGATATGGGGTTTGCTGCACCTCGATTTACTTGGACTAATAGGAGGAATGTTAATGCCCTCGTCCAAGAAAGAAATGATCGCTTCTTTGCCAACCCTAATTGGTATGTTGCTTACCCGGATGCTAGAGTAACTCACCTTACTAAGTGTGTGTCTGACCTTACTAGGTGTGTGTCTGACCATTGTCCTGTACTTCTTGAGTCCAATCCTAGTTCTGGAATTTAACTCCCAAGACCTTTTAGATTCCATAGTTTTTGGTTTTCGGACCTATCCTTTCTGGGAATTGTAATGGAAGCTTAGGGTCGAGATCGGCCGCTTCAAGATTCTATAAATAATTTTTCCAGGAAAGCTACGGATTGGAACAAAAATCATTTTGGAAATATTTTTGGTAAAAAGAAGAGAGTCATGGCTCGCCTTAATGGCATCCAAAAAGCCATAGCCACACACCCTTCGCACTCCTTGATTGAGATGGAGAAAGTGCTGTTTAAAGAGCTTAATATCTTGTTAAACCAAGAGGAGGAACTGTGGGTGCAAAAATCTCGAATTAACAAGCTGATTAAGGGTGATTGTAATATTACCTTCCATCATATGTCTACTATTGTGAGGAGGCAACGCAATAAGATTTCCTGCATAAATAATGACAGGGGAGTGGATTCTAAGTGAAATAGGGACCATGAACTTTATTAGAGGGGGATTTCAGAAACTTTTCACAACTAGTTTGGAGTTTTCAATTCTTCAACCTCCTTGGCCTTCTAGGTGGCAAGCTACATTGTTTGATGAAGATGGGTCCAATTTGGGTATTATGGTCATAGATGCTGAAATCAAAGATGGCCTTTGGGCCTTAAAGGCTTTCAAAGCACTGGGACCCGATGGCCTTCATGTAGGCTTCTTCCAAAGGTTCTGGCTCATTGTGGGGGATTCGATCAAGGCAGAGGTTAAAAATGCCTTCACGGAATGCAGAATTCCTAATTATCTCAATAGAACTAATCTTGTCTTAATTCCTAAAATTGTTGGGTCTGAGAGTTTGGGAAATTACTGGCCTATTAGTTTATGCAACACAATGTACAAGATCGTCACCAAGATCCTTGTAGCTAGGATTAGACCTCATCTAGATAAACTTGTCTCCCTCTTCTGTCTGCTTTTATTCCGGGTAGGAGAAGTGTGGATAATGCCATTGTGGTCCAAGAGCTCATCCATACTATTAGTAATAAGAGAGGTAAGGTGGGCTACATGGCTATCAAAGTGGATTTGGAAAAGGCCTATGATAAAATTGAATGGAATTTCATTCGAGAAGTGCTCATCAATGCCAACCTTCCCCATAATTTGGTAAGCCTTATCATGAGATGTGTGTCTTTAGTATCTACTTCCATTCTTTTTAATGGAGGTAACATGGAGCCTATTCTCCCCTCACAAGGAATTAGGCAAGGAGATCCACTCTCTCTTTATTTATTCATTTTTTGCATGGAAGTTCTTAGTCATCTCATTAAGGAGAAATGTAATAAAAAGAGTTGGACTCCTGTCAAAAGCTCCATCAATGGGGTTTTCTTTTCGAACCTATTCTTCACAGATGATTTAGTGCTCTCTGCTAAAGCGGATCATATTAACTGTTCGACAATAAGGGATGTGTTGGATGCCTTTTGTGCTAGATCTGGTCAGTCCATTAAATGCAAGCAAATTAAGGGTCTACTTTTCCCCAAATGTGGATGTTGATACTAGGGAATCCTTATGTGACATTTAAGGATTTCATTCAACCCCTACCCTTGGGAAGTATCTCGGTTTCCCCATAAAACACTGAGGAGCCAACAATGAGGATCTTAATTTTGTGTTGGATAGGGTAAAGCAAAAATTGACTGGTCGAAAAGCCAATCTTCTCTCCTTGGTGGGTAAGGCTATTCTCATCCAAGCTTCCACTACTACTATACCTACTTATGTCATGCAATGCATGGCTCTCCCGAAGAAGTTACTTGATAACATTAATAGGGTTAATTGAAACTTTTTGTGGGGATCGACAAATGATGCCAAAAAAATCCATTGGGTGGGCTGGCATAAAGTATCTAAACCTAAAAGAGGAAAGGGGATTAGGAATCCAATCTGCCAAGCGAAGGAACCAAGCTTTGTTGGCTAAGCAAAATTGGAGGTTTCATGTGGAGAAGGATGCTTTATGGGTTAAATTTCTTAATAAGAAGTACTACTCAAACTGAAGGCTTAATGCCAAAAATTGTGATAAACTCCCTTGCTCTAAGACTTAGAAGGCTATGAGAATTTGGGGGGGGGGGGGGTCTTTAATAAAGGGATTAGGTGGATTCCGGGGAGAAATAGCACCTTGAGTGTATGGCATGATAATTGGATGCCTAATGGATCATTAAGAGCTATCATTCAAGGCCCTCTCACTGTTGAAGATGAAGCTCTAAAGGTTAAGGATATTTTTGGACTGCAAGGATGGGACTGGTCCAAGTTATCTTTTCAGCTTACAAATCATGTCCTTATGGACATTAATTCCATTCCCTATTCTATTAGATTTGATCAAGGGGGAGATAGGTTGACTTGGACAGGAGCTAATAGAGGGGATTTTGACTTGAAGCATGCCTACTCTATAGCCATGGGTTGTGGGGTTGATGGAGGAGCATTTCCTGGGCAGTGGGTTTGGAAGCTAGAAACCTTGCCTTTGATCAAGACCTTCATATGGCAGTGTTTGCACAACAGTATTAGAGTGGGAGGGTGTCTTGTAAAAAGGGGCATTAATATTTCTGATGTATGTCCTTTATGCCAAAGGGAATTTGAATCCATTCTGCATAGGTTGAAGGATTACAAGGTTGCCAAATTTACTTGGTGCCTGTTGGGAGTTAATGAGACTAGTAACTTCTATGAAGGAAGCTTGGGTTATTGGCTTGAAAAAAATTGTAAAGATAATAGGTGTAGAGTGAGCAACCAACCCCCTTGGAAAATTGTTTTTCCTTTTGCAATCTAGCTGTTGTGGATGAATAGAAATGAGGTGGTTTTTAAAAACCATTGTTTTCAGTCCAATGTGCATGAGAAGGTCCTGTTTTGTGCTTTAGAATTTTAGCACTGTGATTTGACTCCAAAAATTTTGGGCAATAGAAGAGTGGTGCGAATTAGATGGGATAAGCCTCAAATTGGGTGGCTTTGCCTAAATACTGACAGTTTAGCATTAGGAAGCTTGGGCAAGGCTGGATGTGGTGGTCTCATTAGGAATGACCGAGGGGAATGGGTTGGGGGTTTCTCTAGGAGGCTTGGCTGCATAAACAGTTTTACTGCGGAGCTATAGGGCCTTAGAGACAGTCTTATGCTATGCAACAGCTTGCAATTGAATGTAGTAGATATCCAACTAGATGCTATTGCTATTGTCCAGTTGCTCATTAAGCCATCTAATGCTAACCTTGCTGTTATGCCTCTTCTTAATGACTGCAGGCAGTTGATTTCCCAAATAGCCCAAGTTTGAATCGAGCATTGTTACCGTGAAGCAAGCTCATGTTTTGACTGGTTGGCTAGGATAGAGACTGATCAAGAAAACTCCTCTATTTGTATCATGATCCACCTGTTGATCTTTTGGAGCTTTTAAGCTCGAACAAAGATGGTTTGTACTATAGCAGGACTATTGTTGCAACTCCCTTTCTCCCTTAGTTCTTGTTAATGATAATTCTTGTTTACCAAAAAACTAATAATAATAATAGTAATAATAAAACTTATAAAAGATATGAGCCACAATTGTTTCATTGATTGGGCTTGTTTTTTAAGCCATCGGGATCTCTCTCTTTTTTTTTTCCATTTTTGGAAAGCCGTTGTGAAAGTAGAGATGTAACTGAACCAAGCTGTTTATAACAATTTGAACTTGATTCGATAAAAAGCTTGTTTATATTCGTTTGTTTAGAAAACAAGTCAACTCAAGCCTTAAGTTTAGGCACAATTATTAAACGAGCCAAGCTCAAACAATATATAATGTGTTCATGAACAAGTTCATGAACATTTGAGCTCGATTTGATTGTATATAATATTATATTTTTATATGTATACTTGTCTAAAAACATATTTATATAGACTTGAAATTGGATTGTATAAGATTTTCAATATGTTCATATGATAATAAATTATTACTTATGGCTTATTGATGATATAAGCCTATTCATATTTCAAATTCATAAAATTATAAAGAGGTAAAACATTTTAGTCATGGTTTCACACTATATAGGAAAAGAATAAGTTATTCAAGCAGCTCGTGAACAAACATGAGCTTACTCGGCAAGAAAATGAGCTAAGCTTGAATATCTTGCTTGATAATAAGCTGGAGCTCAACTCGTGTTTGGAAAAAAAATTAAATGAACATACTTGAACATTTAATACTTAGCTTGGCTCAACTCATTTACAATCCTACTGAAAAGGTGAGTCCTAAACAGTAGTCAACACCTCTTTAGACTTAGAGATAATGAAAGAAAGAAATCTTATATTTGACGAATCTTGTGGGGATTAAGAAGAATATCATTTGATGAATAATACTTTTGTAGAAAAAAAAAATTGCAAATAAAAAACTATAGACAAAATTTTAAATTCTACTTGAGGTTTAAGACCCATTTCAAAAGAGATGAATAGAATTTTTCTTTTCTTGTTTGTTTAAGTATCTAGATAGTAATATATATATATATATATATATATATATATATATATATATATATATATATATATATAAGAGTGCAATAAATAAAAGGAGAGGGGGTTACTTGAAATTAAAATGGATGACATGAAAATAAAGGGGAAGGGGATTGCTTGAAATTAAAATGGATGACATGAAAATAAAGGGGAAGGGGATTGCTTGAAATTAAGATGGTGACATGAAAGTAAAGGGGAGGGGATTGCTCGAAAATAAAATGAATGACATAAAAGTAAAGGGGATAGAGAAGGCAAAAATTAAATGGATAATAATATATACACAATAAACAAGAACAATAAAATTCCAAGATGCTAAAATAGAACCATTGATGTTGAGGGTATTGTAAAGTAAGGTGGTAAAATAGATAAAGTAGGTGTTTATGTTACCAAAAACTAAAACTTTTAAAACCATCACTATGAATGCTCTAAGAATTGAAACGTGATAAAATTAGCTTCCATTGGCCTTTTTTTTTTTTTTTTTTTTTTACAAAAAGGTCAAATATTACATTTGGTAATAAGTATTTTGTGGTTTATTTATTTATTTGGATAAAAGTTGTGGTTTAAATTCAAAACATATTAAAGAAATGAAAATTAAGTGCATTTAAGCCCAATTTAATAAAAACATTTTTTTAGAGAAAGTTTTAACCTATGACATTTGGTCTGCTCCTGATGATAGCTCTTTTATCATTAAATCAAGACACCAATTGATTTTTGGTAAAGGCGAGGATTGAACTCTGAATCTCTTATTTAACCATTAGAAACCTTACTATTTATTTATTTATTTAAGAAATGAGACCTTACTAGTTGAGTTAACTGAAACCCACTAATTAAACCATTTATTATATACAGATTTGTCCTAAATTGGTTAATAGGATGCAAATGGATGCGATAAACAAGTATCCAAAATATTAGAGTAGCATTAGTGTGGAATTGATCAGTATATTGATCTTTTTGCTCTATATTTTGCTTTGGTAATTTAGTTTGCAAGAAACAGCATTACACATTAATTAGTACATTACTAAGCTTAAAGATATTTCCCATCTTATTTTTCCTTAACTAAAAATAAAAACCTTAAAGCAAATATATTCCAATCTCGTCTAGTCTAGTCTAGTGTTCTTACATTGTTTTTGCTTTATTATTACTATTTTTTCTAGTGCAAACACAATAATAATGAAAATACACAAAGAGAAATTGAATAATACTTCTGAATATTTTTTATTTGAGATTAGAAAATACGCAACGTTAGCACTCACTCTCTTTAAGGAGATTCAAGTCATTGGTTGGCTAAACTTTGTAACTAATGCAAACCTTCTCTGACTTGTCTCCCCTAGGATACAACAGCCCAACAAATGTTGTATGGATAGAACAACCTCTGCCAAAGTGTTCAAGCCCAAGGCTCCACCAGAAAGAACGCTCTTCTTTACCAAGAATCTCTCTATATTTTAGTGTATAAGAATGCTTGCAATTGCTGGATTTCTTGGTGTGTTAACACTGTCATAGTGTAGTAATTTGGATTGAGTCTGAATGAATCTATTTATAGGCTCAATGGGTCTCACAAAATTATTATCTAAATTAATCTGATTAATTAGGTCCATAATTCTGATGTAGTGGGTGTTATAAGATTAATTGTTGGACATAAATCTAATAGGCTGGAGTTACACAATTAAATGGATGAGATAAGGGGTCTTTGAAGAATAAATAGGCATAACAGCTAATCCATTAAGTGAGTGAATGACTCTTCATTTTCCATAATAAAAAAGGTCATTTACTCACTAATGAATATGGAAATTATTCCTGATGTATCTAGCCAAATATTTGCTCAATACATATCAGCCCATTAATTACCACAATTAAAAAGAATAAAAAAGTCTCTCTCCTTTTCAATGTGGGATTAAACATTTTCACTAACTGCTCATCTTGCATATTAACTCCCACATCTTTATATTTATATTGTTATATAAATTCATTTTAATTAATTAATATTAAAATGCTCCAACAATCCCCCACTCATTTAAAATTAATCTTTTAGTTAAAAAGAGATTACTAAGCAGAGACGGGTCATTATGCATCATGAAGGTGTGCTCTGCATTAAACCTTCACTTAGTAAAACAGCGACTCAACTCTAGAGTCATAGTGGTCTCTGACTTGAACTAGGACTACTTTAGGAAAATTAAGCGTCATTGCTTACACATAACAACCCAGGTATTGACATGAGTTTTTATAGCTAGCACTTTGCTGCCGTGTGCTGATTCTAGTTTCATAAGTGTATTTGAGATTAAGTCCAAATCTCATAGGGATCGGCCCTACCCCTACATTCACATAGGTGAAATTTTGTCAAGGGTGCTCCTGTAATTCTTACACCCCACTCATATGAGCTACAAATTTTATTGAGATTGTTTTACTTAACCTCTCCACATTACAAGATAAATGCACTTACATCATAGGAATGAACAATTAAAAAAATTATTTACAAAATAAATAAATAAATAGTGCATTTCTTACGACCATCGTATGGTTCATTTTTCCCATTGGACCCAATTCTAAAGATCTCTAGTCCTTAGGTTGGGTATCCTCATGTATGGCTCATAAATCTATGGACTTTAGTCCCATCCCCATTGATGTATATTAGACCCTATCTTTTTGCCAAGGCCTTGGTAAATGAATCTGTAAGATTATCATTAGATTAAACATAATCCACAATTATGACGCTACTACTCAAATAACATCACACGGTACTGTGTTTTTTTCTTATAGGTCTGGATTTACCATTGTAATAACAGTTTTTAACTCTACCAATTGTGGCAGTTCCATCACAATGAATTAATATAGGTGGAATTGGTATTTCCCAAAGTTGAATTTCATATAACAAATCTCTAAGTCAATTTGCTTCTTTACTAGCTAAAGCTAATGCTATTAATTCAGCTTTCATTGTTGAATTAGAAATCATTGTTTGCCTTTTAGATTTCTAACAAATAGTACCACTACCTAAGGTAACAATATAACCAGTGGTAGAGAGAGAATCACCTGACAAAGTATTTCAATCGGCATCACTAATAGCTTCAATCACAACAAGGTATTTTTTTATAAAATAAGCCATAGCTTTTTGTACTAATTACATATCTCATGACTTGTTCAATAGTTAGCCAATGATCTTTACCAGGCTTGCTAGTAAATCTGCTAAGCACTCCTACTATATATGTAATGTCAGGTCTAGTACAATCAATAGCATAACGCAAACTACCAATGATGCTAGCATAATCCTTTTGGTTAAAAATCTCATCATCATTATTCATAGGAAATAAATAAACACTAGAATCAAAAGGAGTAGTTACACTTTTGTGATTATGAAAATTATATTTTCTCAATATTTTCTCAACATAATGTGATTGATCAATAAATATTCTATCACATATTTTTGTAATTTTCATGCCCAAAATAAAATTAGCCTCACCAAGATCTTTCATATCAAAATAGTTTTTAAGCATATTTTTTGTCTCATTTATATATATTTAAGCCAAAAATCAGCATATCATCCACATAGAGGCTAATAATAATATGTAAATTATTCCATGATTTAGAATAAATACATTTATCATATTCATTTTATTTATAACCATTCTCAATCATGTAGAAATCAAATTTTCCATGCTACTGTTTAAGTGTCTGTTTTAAGACATATAGGGATTTATTTAGCTTATATACTTTGCTTTCTTGTTTAGGCTCCACAAAGCCTTTGGGTTGATCTATATAAATCTCTTCCTCTAGGTCCCCATTTAGAAAAGCAGTTTTTACATCCATTTGATGAATTTTTCAATCAAAAATTGCAATAATAACAATTAATAATCTAGTAGATGCAATTCTTGTAACCGGATAAACGTATCAAAGAAATCAATATCATCTTTTTGTTTAAAGCCTTTTGCAACAAACCTAGCTTTAAACTTATTTATTGATCCATTCGGTTTTAATTTTTTCTAAGGACCCATTTACATCCTATGGTCTTACAACCCAGTGGAAGATCTACAAATTTCCAAATTCTATTAGAAATTAGAGATTTCATCTCATCATTCATAACCTCTTTCCAAAATATAGCATCAGGTGATGTTAAAGCTTCTTTTAAAATTTGGGGATTTTCCTCAATGTTAAAAACATAATAATTAGGAATAAAATTCTTTTCAACTCTAGCTCTTTTACTCATTTCTAGGTTCCATTTCAAAACTTTTTTGATTTTGTAAATGAGAAGTAGAAAAACTAGGTTGTGACAAAATATTTTTTACACCCCCACTATATTTCAATTTAAAAAGAAATTTTTCTTCATGAAAAATTGCATTACTAGATTCAAAAATTATTTTATTTTCAATATCAAGAAATCTATAAGCTACACTATTAATCGCATAACCAAGAAAAGGTTAGGTAGTAGCTTTTATACATAATTTAGGTATTTTAGAGTCAGTAAGCTTTACACAAACAAAACAACCTCATACTCTCAAATATTCCAAATTTGGCATATGTCCTTTCCACATCTCAAAAAGTGGGGTACGTGACATTTTATGTGGCACCTTATTCAAAACATGACATGTGGTTAAAATAGTTTCACCCAAAAAATGTAAAGGTGCATCAAATTCAATAAACATGGTATTTGTTAACTCAATTAGAGTTCTATTTTTTCTTTCAACCACACCATTAAAAGCAGATGGTATGATATAGTAGTTTCATGGATAATTTCCAAAGACTAAACAAATGAGTTGAATGCACTTGATTCATACTCATGACCTCTATCGCTTCTTATTCTTTTTATTTTTCTTCCGAATTGATTTTCAACTTCTTTTAAAGATCATGAAATTTTTCAAAAGTATCACTTTTATTTTTCAACAAAAAAACAGTTGTATATTTTGAGAAATCATCAATGAAAGTGATAATATATCTATTTCCTTCATGAGTTAAAATTTTCTCAAATTCACATGAATCGGAGTGAATTAACTCAAGCAATTCAGAATTTCTTACAACACTTTTATGCAGCCTTTTTGTAATATTAACTTGACTAAAATTTTCACATTTTTCAAAATCTTTTGACAGTCTTGGAATTAATTATAAACTACTTATGATTTTCACATATCTACTATTTATATGACACAAACGAGCATGCCAAAAATTAATAGAAGAAAGCGTATAAACTGAACTGGTGGATGTTTTATTATTTTCAACATTTAATTTAAACATTTCATTACAAGCATAACGCTTGCCCACAAATAATCTCTTTTTAGTGATTACATAATTATCAGATTCCATAATCTGCTTGAATCCAACCTTATCAAGTAAAAAGCTTGACATCAAATTCATCATCATGGACATAGTGTAAAGTACATCTTTTAATATTAGCACATGTCTAGAAGTGAATTTCAAATCGACCTCACCACTCCCAAGAACCTTGGTTTTGCTAAAGTTAGCAAGCATAATTATTTTTTCTTCTTCAAAGGGAGTGTACAACTTGAACCAATCTTTGTCATAGCAGACATGCCTATTAACACCTGAATCTTCCCACCACCCTTCAACATATTGCACTATATTGATGTCTGTAATCATAGCCACTAAAGGCTCTTCATTTATGTTAGCCTGTGGAATAGATTCACATTTCCGAAATTTGCAAAATCGAGCAATATGCCTACTCTTGCCACAAATAAAACAAGATCTATTAAATTGATCTTGTGAAGGGAATCCTTGGTTCTTATTATTATTTTTATTCGGGTTTCCCCTTCCTTAAGGTTTATTATTATTTTTGAAAACTCTCTCTTTTGGCTTCAGTTGACCATTTCTAGGAAAATAATTTTTGGGCATATTATTATTGGCTGAAATAAGGTTTACCTTTGTGGTGGAATTACCATTGCTCTCTTGTGTCATTAGTGCATCTTGTCCTCTAGCCTCCTCCACACGGATGCATGTGATCAAAGTCTCCAAAGATGTTTTCTTTTGTTTGTGCCGCAAAGTCGTTTGGAACTACCTCCAAGATTGTGGTAGTTTACCAAGTATCAACTATGCTAGCTACCACCAGATTATCTTCAATCTTGAGATCTCCAATACTCTCATTTGGTTTCTCTTATGTATGCTCCATGTACTGAATTTCTTTAAAATTGTTGTTGCAAACACAATAATAATGAAAATAACACAAAGAGAAACTAAGGAATATTTCTGAATATTATTTATGTGAGATTAGAAAATACACATTATTTGGACTGAGGCGCGACACTCGTTCTCTTTAAAGAGATTCAAGCCCTTGGTTGACTAAATTTTGTAATCAGTGCAAACCTTCTCTAACTTGTCTCTCCCAGGATACAATAGTCCAACAAATTTCGTATGGCTAGAACAATTTCTGCACAAAGTGTTTAAACCCAAAACTCTACTAGAAAGAATAGCATTCTTTACCAAGAACCTCTTTATTTTTTAGTGTATAAAAATGCTTGCAATTGCTGGATTTTTTGGTGTGTTAACATTGTCATATTGTAGTAACTTGGATTGAATTTGAATGAGTCTATTTATAGGCTCAATAAGCCTTATGAAATTATTAACCAAATTAATTTGATTAATTAGGTCCAAAATTCTGATATGGTGAGTATTACAAGATTAATTGCTGGTTATACAATTAAATGGATGAGATAAGGAGTTTCTGAAGAATAAATAGACCCAACAAGTAATCCAGTAAGTGGGTGAATGATTCTTCATTTTCCATAATAAAAAAGGTCATTTACTCACTAATGAATATAAAAATTATTTCGATGTATCTAACTCAATATTTGCTCAATATATATCAACCCATTAATTACCATAATTAAAAAGAATAAAGAAATTTCTCCCATTTTTAACGTGAGATTAAACGTTTTTACTAACTCCTCATCTTCCATATTAACTCCTACATTTTTATATTTATATTGTCATATAAATTTATTTTAATTAATTAATATTAAAATGCTCCATTAATTTCTACTAAAAATATTATTATTATTATTATCATTATTAAAAAACAAAATTCGAGTTCACGAATATTTTTTACAATACCTCTTGATATGATTACGACGAGAATATTACATTTTCTAATAGTACAAGTATAAGAATAAAGAGCGAGAGTGAGAACGAAGCAACAGCCAAAAAGAAAAGGACCCGTTTAGAGCATTTAGAAAGCATCGAAAATCTTTAACCTTTCCATTAATTATGTACGTGATTTTGTCTCCATACGCAAAGTGATACAGACAGAATATGGACCTTTTAATATACAATGACAACTACAAATTGAGGAGGCTGAGAAAATAACATGGAGCAAGTGATTAAAAATTTTAAATCATTAAAGAAAGTGGATTTTAAATAACTCAAATTTTTCTGGTGGTCATAAATTCCTCCTATAAGCTGAGAACAAATCGCGGATTTGTTTCTCCAAAAAAAAAATAAATTAAGATTTAGCCATTAAGGTTTGATATCACCTATATAATTATAAAATATTAAAATTTATTTATATTTTGACTTAGGGCATGTTTGGTAAACTGTAGTAGATACTGTAATGTAATAACTATTCGTCTATAAAATGAGAAATAACTATTTATCTCTAAAAGTGTTATAATAAATATTCATTAGCCGGTGACATAATTTCTAACACTAATATATTTCTAAATAAGCAAATTTTCTAACAATTATGGAAATAAAAAATCATAAAAAAATAATTCATATCTTTGTCAAATTTAAAAAATTATTTTATAGGAAATATAATTGTATGAGTAATATATTTCTTAAAATATATCTTAAGTTTTATTCTAATATTACAACTCATAACCAAACGTATGAATATATTTAGTTAATTTATTACAACACATTTTATTTCCAATAGTACAAGATTACCATTCTTGTTGTAAACCTTATTCGGTGTATCAAATATGCCCTTAACAGAAAAGAGTGAATTTTTTATTTCTATTTTTATGGAGTAAAGAGTAATTATTATGCCATGGATGTCTTAAATTTCAAGTTCTTTGATATATATTGAATAAGGTAAGGTTTTCATCAAATGCTCTTATGTGCCAGATAGAATACCAAGCCAACACATGGTCATTTGACCATGTTGTGCTTAAGTCACCTCAACTGCACAAATACATGAGAGGCAAGCTAACCCCATAAAAATAATTATTTGCAAGAAAAAAAAAACTACAAAAAAAAATTCATTATACCGTTGCTATTACACATTCAATACATACTCCTTAAAATCAGTTAAAATTGTAAAACTGTAGTATTTTATTTCATAAATTTAACTAAAATTGTTTTTATATAAAATTTTAGTCTTTGTAGCAGGTGTGTGTGTGCGAAGAGTGTGTAACTAGTGTTTTTTTTCTTTAGTAAATAATGGTAAGCAGCGTGTGATAATCATTATTTCGACTCGTACTGAAAAACAGTGTGTAAGAAAGAAAGACACCCAAATAAATCCATGCTGTCTCCTAGTAATAGTAGCAACACAATCTCAAAAGCATCGAACAACTTCAACCTCTCCTCAACGATAAGAGAAATCCACACATTGCCCAATCATTCCCATCCCTTCTTCACGTCCACATCTCTCTCTCTCTCTGACCCAACAACAACACCCAATCAAAAACCACCCCATTTCCCACATCCACATAATAATCAAACCCTTCACAAACACACATACCCACACACACTCTTTTCCTTACTCACACTTCTCAGAGACATATCACAAACACTTAGCCATGGCTTCAGCCACTGCACCCACCACCCTCTCTCTCCTCCCCACCACCACTTCCTCCTCTACCTCCCACACTCGCTCTTCACTCCTCCACCTCTCACCCACTTCTTCTTCCATTTCTCTACGCTCCACAAGCCTTCGTCGCCTTGGTTTCTCAGCCGCTGACCCTCTCTTATCTCTCCAAGTGGCCTCCAAAGTCCGATCATTTGGTGGCAAAGGAGTGAGGGGCGTTGTGTCTATGGTCAAGAAGAGTGTTGGAGACTTGACTTCCGCGGACTTGAAGGGGAAGAAGGTGTTTGTGAGAGCTGACTTGAATGTGCCTCTCAATGACAACCAGGAGATCACTGATGATACAAGGATCAGGGCTGCTATACCAACTATCAAGCATTTGATTCAGAATGGGGCAAAAGTCCTTCTTTCCAGCCATTTGGTACGTGGGTTTTGGAGATTTTGAGGTTTTGGTTTTTGGGTTTTGATCATATTGTGGGATTTTGATGGTTCCTTGTGATTGTGGGTATTAGAATAATGTTTTGAGTAGTTAAAATTCATTGTTTCTTTATCTTAAGTAAGCTTTTGACCGGAAATTTATGGTATGAGAGTAGGCTCCTCTTATTAGTGGGTGTAGCAGTATATTGAATCAAGTCTTTGCTGGTTTGGGTTTTGTTCATGTACTGAATTTTGATGTTTGCTGAATTGGGCTTTGATCATGTATTGAATTTTGCTGGTTTTGACGATTTTGTGATGTTTAATTAATTGTTATGTTTTAGTCTTTGATCAATGCAGTTTTCTCAAGTAGTTCATAGATGGTTCTTTGTAAATTTGAGGAATGGTTTGTGTTTTGGAATCAAATATGTATTTCTGATGGTTCTTTGTTATTGTGGGACTATATAAGTTTCTGTTACAGTTGTTTCTAATGGGTGTTTAGTACTCTTTTGTCTGTTTGATTAATTTGTTAGAGTCATAGAAAATTAAGTTATTCATTTCTAGTAATAATTGAGTATATTGTAATTTCTATTTAATTAATGGCTACTTCTTTGGGTGTTTTAACACTAGACGAGACATTTGTTCTGGCTTGTACATTCATATCTTATTGCAGAAAGATACGTTAATAAAAAAATTTACATTGTTGTTGTCATGATGCCTTACTTGAAGGCAGATCATGTTTTTGAAGTAGTTGTCTGTTGAACCAAATGGGGCTCACATTCTTATCTCTTCCATTTTAAGGACTGCTTAATATGTTTACTTTGATGAGCTAAATTAATGATAATTTCATTGATTCTTCAGGGACGACCAAAGGGTGTTACTCCAAAATTTAGCCTGGCACCACTTGTACCTCGACTTTCTGAACTCCTAGGCATTCAGGTGCGTCCTTGCCTTCAAGAATGCAGTAGGAAAAGAAAAAAAAAATATGAAGAATTTTCAATATTTGTGGATTGTGACTAATATCTGGGAATCCTCCGTTATTTGTTTATGATGACGGACAGGTTGTAAAAGCAGATGACTGTATTGGTCCAGAGGTAGAAAAGTTGGTGGCTTCACTTCCTGATGGCAGTGTTCTTCTTCTTGAAAATGTGAGATTTTACAAGGAGGAAGAAAAGAATGATCCTGAGTTTGCAAAGAAGCTTGCATCCTTAGCAGATCTTTACGTGAATGATGCATTTGGAACTGCACATAGAGCTCATGCATCAACAGAAGGAGTTACAAAATTCTTGAAGCCATCTGTTGCAGGGTTCCTATTGCAGAAGGTGGGCTTCTCAATTTTCATTATCTAGAGATATATTGACCTACAAATATTCTGCTGGATTTTTTGCTGAAATTTTAAAGAAGTTTATCACTTATGGATGATTCATATCTTTCACAACCGAATTAACTGGTGACAGCTGATGTAGAACCCATATTTGTCAGTAATGCAATGTGCATGAATGGAGGAACACTTATAGTTAGGGTGGATAAATCAAAAGAATCAATTCTTCCTTTATGGTTCTTAGGACCTGTGAGAGTAATTTAGATGGATGATCAATTTTTTCATTTTTTCTTCTAAGAGCAATCATGGAGGACTGTTTATCAAATGTGAACATCCTAGATTTTCTGTTGTTTCTTCATTTCTGCATAAATATGCTTGTACTTTTTCTTTTTTGAGTGAAAACAATAGAAATATGCTTGTACTTATCAAAGAAAGTTATGATAATATTATTGTTCACTATCATCTTTTCTTGGTTTAGGAACTTGACTATCTTGTTGGAGCAGTATCAAGCCCAAAGAGGCCATTTGCAGCCATTGTGGGTGGCTCAAAGGTTTCATCCAAGATTGGAGTAATTGAATCACTTCTAGAAAAGGTTGATATCCTACTTCTAGGTGGAGGAATGATCTTCACTTTTTACAAGGCACAGGGTATCTCAGTAGGTTCATCCCTGGTAGAAGAAGATAAGCTTGATCTTGCAACAACACTCATAGAGAAGGCCAAGGCAAAGGGAGTTTCTCTTTTGTTACCTACCGATGTGGTAATTGCGGACAAGTTTGCTCCTGATGCTAACAGCAAGGTTTGTTCTCTAAGCTCCCTGTACAAAATTTGTTCCTAAGATTTGTTCTTTTTGGACATTCTGTGTTTCCAATGATAGAGAGCCTAGACTGCTAAATAAACCTTGCCAATTTTGGTTCAGTGAAACTAATCTTGACTTTAATCTACACAATACTCAATAAAATTGATGATTGTTCTCACTAACCTCCAGTATCTTTGATTCATTGTACTTTGTTAGCAAGGAATAAAAGACTGCCTTTGTCTTTGCAGATTGTGCCAGCTTCTGCCATCCCTGATGGCTGGATGGGGTTGGATATTGGACCAGATTCCATTAAAACATTCAATGATGCTTTGGAAACAACTAAAACTGTCATTTGGAATGGACCAATGGGAGTGTTTGAGTTTGACAAGTTTGCAACTGGAACAGAGGTATGTGAAAAATTTTGTGGCTATTTTTTTATTGGTAGGTTACATATGCATCCAGTGCGTCTTGAACACAAGACCTTGCCTTCCACCTAGAACTTATAATTGGAGGAAGTGCCAATTGAGCTAGAGCTCATTGGCTATATTCATTTTGGTTTTTCATTGTCCATGTACATGTTTTCCAATGAGCTATAGCTCAACTGCCATTTCATAATAATGGGTTGAGAGGTGAAATCATGGGTTCAAGACCTGTTGGTGACTGTAAAGTTTACCAATAGAAGAAAAGGTTCATGAACATGTTTCCTATTAATGTCTGCATATATTATGCATGTGCGGTTAGACATAAGATGTATTCCAACCTCAACCTACCTTGTCCTTTGAAACTCTATACAAAATACAAATCATCATCCAATTATCTGGGTACAAACATAGCCTAACAAGGTCCTGGTAGATAGAAATACCACTAAAGCATGCTGCCTGAAGTGGTGTACCAACTTATAGCTAGCCATGCCCAAGTTTGATGTAAAATACCCAACCATTATATGCAATTGCCACCTCTTTGTATGTGAATGACTAGAGAGTGAATTGAAGTTATATCACTGCTTGCAGGCTGTTGCAAAGAAGCTAGCAGAACTTAGTGGGAAGGGAGTGACAACAATCATTGGAGGTGGAGATTCTGTTGCTGCAGTAGAGAAAGTAGGAGTTGCTTCTGTGATGAGCCACATTTCAACTGGTGGTGGTGCTAGTTTGGAACTGTTGGAAGGCAAACAGCTTCCTGGTGTCCTTGCTCTTGATGAAGCCACACCCGTTGCTGTGTAAGGCAATTTCAATTTGATTTTTTTTTTAACCCCCATCATTTGAGGTTGTAATGCGAAATGAAATGTTGTAGGAAGATATGAGCTGTTGTTGTAAATGTACATTTGTTATGTTTGATGTAAGGTCAGATTCAATCTCTCAGTCCCCCCCCCCCCCCCCCTTTTTTTCCATAGAAATTTACCAGAACAGATTGTGAAGTTGGGCAGGGATAGACACAAAAAATCTAATAAATAAGTACATTGCTCTCAATATCTATTTATATTTTTGGTCATGTCTAGTTTTAGCTTATACTCATTTTGAGCATTATTTCTGTACAATATACGATCTACAAAAGAAAAAAAGAAAAAAGAAATTAGAGAAGGCATCAAATCAAACATGGTTTCCGTTGGATCAGTTGTTATCTTCACGTGGACACAGGTGGTTTAAATTGGGTTTTGTAAGATATTAACATTATCTCTCACTCTCCACTAGTAGTTTGGTCCTCAAAATTTCAAAGATGACAATAATATCAAAGGTGTGGAGAGGCTGATTTTTTTTTTAAAAAAGTTGATCCCATGAGCTCTATAATCCTACGCTACGGAAATGAGTGGCCTACATGTAATGTGGTCCTTTGGACACTAATCTTCTTCTTAAGACATTTTTGTCACCTGTCATGTCCATTATAGTTACAGTCAGATGGCGAACTTTCATAAGGCCTAGGAGTTGACCTCAGCTTGGAGATTCAACCTGAAATTCTATTTGCCTATTTAAGATAGAGTTGGGGGTTACAATTGTTAATGAGATCATACGATTCATACATACCAAGTAACCTGTAACCCTTTGTAACTTTGTTTTCCTTCGATAAGGTCACCCGTTAACCGAACCAAAGTTTAATTGGGTGTGAAACTAAAATAAGAGAGAGATGGTCATTTTGGTTAACAAAAAGGTCACGTATTGTTGGCTGAATTGTCAATGAGATCTAACCAAGTAGCCCTTCTCCTTTCTTCACCAGTAATTTGGTACCTCATATATAACTGAACGTGATGCTGACTTAGAGTTGTGAAGATAGCTTGAACACAACCTGGATTTAGAGAGTTTTTGGTTTTTTTCACGGACTTCTTGAGGTCAGCATGAATTAATGCAAAGTATGCAACTATAAAAGTCTCAATGCCAATGCAACAATGTTCATGAGCTGGGTCAACTTACTGTACCAAATCATTTTGCACCTAACCTTGTACGTCACTATTGAACTTTTGGTGAGCAATCTCTGTTAGAAATACGTGTTATATTATATTATATAAGTCAATCCCAGTCCCTCCCCAAGTTTAGTTTTGATCATCATCATAATTTTATCTTCATGATATATCAAGTTCAAAACTTAACATCTAAACTTGAACTACAATTATGATTATTTTTTGGATGCTAAAATTGAAGAACAATCAGATAAAATATTCAGTAATTATTCACATATATGATGCCTTGGAATAACGATAACATTACACTGATTAGGTCCTAATCTAATTGTCAGTTGCATCAATACCTGAGCTTTGGACTCTTCCAACCTATGAACATTTGGAGAAGAAGAAGATGAAGAAAATGGAGGCACACCTGAATAAATATATTAAGAATCTAAGTCAATGCTGTTGTTTGTATAAAATAATCCTTGATTAACCAAATTAATCTCATTGCATAGCTGACTGATGTTTCAATAGTTGCTATTAGTTGCATCGTTATTTTTCAAGAAAGCTACCTAGTCCAACTAATAGTCAATAACAAGGGAGGTAAAAGAAACTTTAAACATTGCTACTTGTTAAGTATAGATTTCCAATTCAACTAGTCCAAATCTAGACTGAAGAACTTTGCATTATTGGCCAAGACACTACGTTATCTTAAATTAGTTGTTTGTCACTAACTGGTTCCTTAATAATTTGATGCACGCAGTAAAGGGTCATTTACTCCTGCGATTTCATGGGGGTAAACACCTGTTTTCATCATAAAATGCAAAAATATGATCGTTTGACTTTGCGATTTTGAAGGAATCACGTTTAGTTTAATAAATTGGACCTGAAAAGCCTAAAATAAAAATTTTATACCAATATTATTTACACAAAATTGACAAAAACAAAATTTATGGCCAAACACATAAGTGTATTTTAACAAATAGAATTTTTAAAAGCGAATATTTTAAATTTGCTATTTTTAAAAACAAACATTTTCAAACAACTAACCCAATCAAACTCATAGTCAAACTCTTTATCAAAAACCCATTTTAATGAGAAAATTTTGTGGCTCTAAACTTACTCAAAATTTGAGTACAAGTTGTAGTGGTCAATTAATCAACCTCACAAAGAGTGTGTTTTATTTTTTGAAAAAGGTTTTTATTAAAAAAAAATGAACATTTTAAATTTGCTATTTTTTAAAAACACAAGTTTTCAAATAGCTAACCCAATCAAACTCATAGTCAAACTCTTCATGAAACAAAAACCCATTTTAATGATAAAAATTTGAGTACAAGATGTGGTGATCAATTAATCAACCTCATAAAGAGGAAAAAAGTATTTTGTATCAAATGATAGCATGTTATTTATATTAAAACTTAATAAATAAGAGACATGTCAGTAAAAAATACTACCCATTAACACATTTCTCATTTATTAGTGGAGTAGTTATTTTTCATTTGTTAGATTTTGAGACTACTGACATAGTAGTATTTGATACCAAATATCTTCTTCACAGAGAGTGTGTTAAAAAATAAAAAATAAAAATTTTAAACAAACATTTTAAATTTGCTATTTTTAAAAATCCATATTTTCAAATAGCTAATCCAATCAAACTCTTTATTAAAAACCCATTTTAAAGAGAAAAATTTGAGTGCAAAGTTGCAGTGAGATGATGGCTCAAAAAATGGAACACTTTCAAATAGCTAATCCAAACAAACTCTTTATTAAAAACCCATTTTAAAGAGAAATTTGAGTGCAAAGTTGCAGTGAGATGATGGCTCAAAAAATGAAACACCACAAGATCGTAAGCCCCGTTCTGTTTAGTCCTACAAAGGACCAAGTGAATAACTGTGTATAATCGGCCAAAGATTTGCTTCGGCTATGAGTCCTAAAGGGGCTCCACACTCGTCTCAGTCCCTCGCCACATGGGCGAAAGGACTCCTAAGCCGAAGCTATAACTCGTTTCCGAGGTTGCATCTCTGCAATAGTGGGCCCGGGGACTTTCCTGGGTTGGGACCTATAGTTCATAGGAGAACAACCCATTCACTTCGTCTCGTGGTGCAGATGACAACTTAGTAGTTTGTCTCTATATAAATTTAGTGTAAAGGGTTTATGTAGCCGATGTGGGTAAATAGAAAAGAATTAAGCTTTTGATGCTAAAATTCAAAGTAGGTGAGATTAGCCCAATTAGGGCCTCATATACGCAATAATTTCATTTGATCTAAGTATCCTACTAATTACTAATCAAATGCTACGAATTTGCTAGAGTGCAAAGCCGGATATATGGTGATGATACATGATTGATAAGGACTTAAGGAGTGATTTTTAGTTGATGTTCTATTTCGAAGGGCTGATTCATAGTATGCTGTCGAACAAGTTGTTTTAATAATAAAGGGGAAAAAAAAAAAAAAAAAACAGAGAAGTGGTTATGATGCACAAAAATGCAATTTACACCGTTAACTTTATTCAAAAATTATTTTAGTTGGATAACTACTCTAAACCATTCAAATCAGTCATTCTATTAAGATTGGAGCACCCCTAACGGCAATAGATGAAAGACTAATTTTACTGGGTTAGCAAAGTTATAGACTAAAATGACCAACTTCAAATTTAAAGGACTAAAATAATTTTTTAAAAAATTATTATACTAAAATGACCAACTTTAAACTTAAATGACTAGAATGATTTTGAACAAAGTAAGTAGGTGTTAATTGCATTTTGCCTTATATAATGTAATTTTTCATCGCTTAAATTCTCCTTTATTCGTTGATTACAAGACTTTGCATTGATAAAACATTGGAAATTGTAAAACTTGTGTAATTAGAAATTTATTTGGGCAAGTTTATTGCTTTCTATACTTGATTTTTAAAATGTATTTAGAATAGGACTATATGCCTATAAAATTAAATATTAATTTTATAAAATGAAGTTTGGGAACCTATTACCTAGTTATCCACAATTTTTTTTTTTTTGCAAGAATTCATAATTAAATACAATTATAGTGTGTGTTTGGGTACAAATTTAAGCTTCTTTTTTTTATAGCTTTTATGTAGAACTTTTAAAACCTCTTTTTTTTCTTACTTTTTTTTTTTTTTTTTTTCACTTTTTCAGTATACAAATATACTTTAACACACTCAATGGTGCAACCACGTTGAGACTAAGGGCGGCCTTGTCCCGCCCCCCCCCCCCCCCCCCAGAATTTGAGGAAAAAAATTATGGGTTAGTACCCAGTTAAAATTCACTTGTCTCTCACATATCTTAAGATTTATTAAAAAAACCCAAAAAAAGATTTAAAAAAAAAATCCAATCCATTCCTTGGCCCATTAGCTCCTCCAAATACCAAAAATAAAAATCTTTGACATATATATGTTATTTACTTAAAATAAATATGAATAAAACAAAAAATTCCTTACTACTGCCGCCTCTGCAGTCTCAGCACTACAGCCAACTCAATAGTTTTCTTTGGTACCTATAGTCTGCTACGCTCCTGCCTCTGTTCAAGTGAATCAATGATCAATGACCTCCAAATTAGTGACTAGTAGACCAATGGTAATGTAGTACATTTCTGTTTCTTTATATCAGTTTTATCTTTTGCCGAGATCTCTATTTGTTTAGATGAAAAAGACTAAAAAGTATTGCTCTTTTAACAAATAAATAAAAGTGTTTATTTAGCTTGTAGATAACGCCACACAGTACCAGTTTAGTGGCTTATTGCTAGCACCTTTTTCTACTATTTTTTATATTATATTTTCTTTTACATTTCACCAAAGGTTACTAACTTATCTATTTGCTTATTTTACCGTGATTAGTGTTATTGCTATTTGTTATACATTTTGTGTGTGTATATATTTACGTTTGATCCTGTAAAGTTGTGATTTACAACTATTTTGTGTTGGTTTTAATTCCGTACCAAATTTGATTGTAATTTTGTTCAATCTTATGTACCTTGTATTTTATGTGAGATTTTTTTGTAAGGGTTGTGTGTGTGAGAGAGAGTGTGAAGATTCAAGGCAACATTGAAGATCAAAGGAGTTTTTACGGGTAGCTCGTGAGAAGCCTTCTTGCTAAGTGAAGCCATGTGCTTAGCACATGACTGGAATGCGAAGAGTCATGACAGATGGTAATAGCTGGTTTTCACGAATATTTTGCGAGTAAGGCTTTCCCGCGAGATACTCGCGAAACATTCTGTTTTACTATGTTGTCATATCTGATACATCATACCTATACCCACACTATATATACCTACATTACCCACATATTGTGAGGAGTGCTTTTCAGAGAGAAAACCCTAGCCACAACACTTGAGAGTTAGAGATTGTATACCCACAATCATCTACACAATCCATTGTGGTTTCCCTCAACTCCTACCTCTCCATATTCATATCCTTGAGAGGTTGATAGCACAAACACTTACCACACACATTCTGAGTGTCAAGTGAGGTTTTGGTGCTGCTGGAAAGTATTGGAAGAAGCCAAGTTTTGGCAAATGCAATTGGGCGCATTTCGGGATCTGGAAAGTTAGATAAGATATGCTTCAGAGAAGTCTTGTTGGAGTAGGAGCTTGGAGGGCTTAGGTGCACTAGGTAAATTAGGCTTGGAGGGTCTCTTACTATTCATGTATCACAACTTATTGTCTAGTGGATCGCTTTACCGCTTGGAGGGCGGTAGAGAGGTTTTTCGCCAAGTTCTTCGGTTTCCTCTTCGATAACACATCGGTGTGTTATCTTGTGTTTGCATTTCTCTTCCCTACTCTTTTAGCTTTCATTTTACTGCTATGATTTGTTGAATATGACTTAGAGTAATTTTATTGCTTGTTCGCTCACATTTACTTTATTCTGCACTTAGTTTAAGTTAGAGTAAAATCAACTGAGTCGTAATCTTTTAATTTGGGTTCTGAACAGCTCTTGTGTTTTTTACACAAATCTGAGCTTTCAGATCCTCTGAAAATAATATTGTTTGTAGAATATGTAATTATAGACTATTGAAGCATTAATATAAAAACAAATTTACATAGGTTGTTTCTTTTATTTTTTGAGCGTAAATAATTTTTTACATTTTTTAAGTGAAAAAAAGTGACTATATAATTAGTATTTAAAATTTAATATTCAGGTTTTAATATATATATATATATATATATATATATAGAGAGAGAGAGAGAGAGAGAGAGAGAGAGAGAGGTAATTTAATAAGAAACCAATCTACAATTGATAAATATATTAAGAAAAAAAATGTTTAAGATTTAGAGAATACTACACAATTCTCTATCTAGAATAAGAATACTAATGTTGAACCCCTATACTAGCTCAAAGATATGAATTTAAGGAATATTGCTTTCTTTGAATGTGATATTGGAATGAGTTTTTGAGCGATTGTTTCATGGTATATACAAAAATAAAATAAATAAAGATTAAAAAATGAGTTCAAGATTAATCATAAATAGTTTTAGTACCATGAACGATCTTATGACACAACCTTAGTGAGTTAAAGTTAACTTATATACTTTTTTTTTTTCTTTTTACTTAAGAATATGGTTATATTTAACTTGGTCTCTTGAGAAAAAATTCTAGCTTTGCCACTAAGCACACTTACTGCAAAAAGTTTTTAGCAAAAAATTAAATAAATTGTTTTCAAACAAATACTAAGCATGATTATTTTTAGTTAAAGTTTTAGCGGAGTAGCAAACACAATTTTATTTATTTACAAGAATGCGTTATATCAGTATAGATACCAAATTTTTTTTTTTAACAAATATTGCCACATATATCTAACACCAAAACAATCGCAAAAAAATCCCATTATTCTCAAAAAAATAATCTCAAAAAGGAAAATGATATTTTCAAAAGAGATATTCAGATTGAATCCTCTCTTTTTAGGGGTTAGATCCGCTTTTAAATGTGTATATAAAAAAAACCCAAAAATAGAGAAAAATAAAAAAGGAAAAGAAATAGAAAGAGAGAAAGGCCAAGCCCAAAATTCTTACTTTTCTGAAACCAGTCACTTTTTGAGCCCGAGGTTTCTCTAGGAGACTAGAAGTCTAGAACACAGGTTAGAGACACGACCACCTTATCGCTCAAGAAATCCGTCTATTCTACTTGTTTGTTCCTCACGCCCAAAACCCCTTATATACTTATAAAAAAAAAAAAAAAAAAAAAAAAACCCTTATATATACTCTTCTCGAACTGTCTCACCCTTCATTGTCTTTATTTGATCTAAAATCACTCTCTCTCGAAACACTCAAATCTTGCATTTTATCTCTTCGATCTCTGTAAGTCAGTTTATCTCACATATACCCACCAAACCAGTCTCTCTTTTTCTTATCAAGTTTTGATTTTTATGATCTGGGTGTTGATTTTTTTTTGGTTTTTTTGTAAGGCAGTAATGGCTACCAAGAGGAGTGTGAGTACTTTGAAACAGGCAGATTTGAAGGGTAAGAGGGTGTTTGTGAGGGTTGATCTCAACGTGCCTTTGGATGACAACTTTAACATCACTGATGACACTAGAATCCGCGCTGCTGTGCCCACCATCAAGTACTTGCAAAGCCATGGTGCCAAAGTCATCCTCTCCACTCACCTGGTATGACATGTTTCACTTGTTCTCACTCACTTACCATCTGGGTTTCTCTCTATTTTACGTTTTCTTTTTTGGTGATATGAATTCTGGGTTTGTATTAGTTTTTTTAGTTTCATGTGGGATTTGTGGTTTTTGGACTTCTCATTAGTGTAACATATTCAAAAAAGGATTTCTTTTGAATTTTTCACTGTTTTAGTACAGTGATCTTTATTTTGTTGATGCTTTTTGTGATGTTCCATCCAGATCTATATGGGATTGGATTTGATGATCATTCATATTGACTTTTCTGTTTAATCTGTATTGATTGATCTGGAAATTTGTTTTTCGAAAGAGAAGGAACTCTTTATATCAATCATTTTGTTTTGGGAAAGTTTGCATGTGTTTATGTTTTATTGTTCATTTTCTATTCAATAGCGTATTGCAAATCAGGTTTTACATGTTTTGGAATCTTTAGATCAATCGTATTTCATGGGGTTATGTTTTTAATGTTCATTTTCTATTCACATGTATAGCACCGGTATATCAGGTTTTATGCTATTTGGTTTCTATTTTGTGTTAAAGCTATTTATGCTAGCCCATCGTTTTTAGATCTGAGAACTGTAGCTATTGATTAATCTGTTAGATTGTTTCTAACAATTGAGTTTGACTAGTCTTGAGGAATAGATATTTGGACCTTGAAGCTTTTATTGTTGATGATTGTTATAGTTGTTGTTGTGTGGTACCTTCCTTTTTTTTTTTTTTTTTTGATAAAGGAGGTTATTTGCGCGGTTTTTATGTTTGTTCTGGGGCTCTTTACGGTTATATCATTCACTTGGAGAAACTGTATTAATAATCCCTTGCTATAAGTGATTGTTTTGCTGATCTCTTTTTATATAGTTTTCCATCTTCCTGCTATAACCACCCGTTCTCCTGTGTTTGTGTTTTTAAAGATGGGAAATTTGTACCTTTTAGTTTATAACTACCAAGCAATGTCGAATGAATGTCCTTGGGTTTTGGTTTGAAATTGAGATGGGAAATATTGTGGGATTATGAAAGAGGATTAGAATAATCTTTGCAACTGGTAACTCATGAAATTGTTTGGACTTGGATTGTGGTTTTCAGGGACGCCCAAAGGGTGTTACACCTAAATACAGTTTGAAGCCTATTGTTCCAAGGCTGTCTGAACTTCTTGGAGTTGAGGTTTGTTACTCAACCTAAAATATAAATGCTAATACTTTTGTAGAGAGATATACTTGTTTAAGGCTTCCTTTGCTTATTGTTTTTTTTTTTTTTTGCTCCTTATTAGGTTAAGATGGCAAATGACTGCATTGGTGAGGAAGTTGAGAAGTTGGTGGCTGAAATTCCAGAGGGAGGTGTTTTGCTCCTTGAGAATGTGAGATTCCATAAGGAGGAAGAGAAGAACGACCCTGAATTCTCAAAGAAGCTAGCCTCTCTTGCAGATCTCTACGTGAATGATGCATTTGGAACTGCTCACAGGGCCCATGCTTCCACAGAGGGAGTGGCTAAGTTCTTGAAACCAGCTGTTGCTGGATTCCTCATGCAGAAGGTATGTTGGTCATAACTACTTAGCTGAAACTTGAGTTTATCTATGCATTCCTTGAACTACGTATTCTCAGTTTGATAATTAGTTGACTATGAGCTTGGCTTGACCAGAAATTGACTGTTGAAATAACTCATGTCTAAGTATGAGCCAGTCTTATTTGAACTAAGCTTCCCCAACTTAGCTGATCTCTTGATCTGTTTCCTTAAAATGCACAAGTCTTTAGATAGTCATTACTCAAACTAGCTTGTTCCATTGCTAATTGGATTATGCGTAGCCACTGATGAGTAGCAGAAAATTCTTTGATGTGAATTGTATTTGTATTGATTGATTGAATGCTTATTTTATACAATTTCTTGTTGCATTGTTGATTTGCATGCATGTATTTTTTGTGGTTTCAGGAACTTGACTATCTTGTTGGGGCTGTATCTAATCCCAAGAGGCCATTTGCTGCTATTGTTGGCGGTTCAAAGGTGTCCAGCAAGATTGGAGTGATAGAATCCTTGTTGGAAAACGTTAACCTTCTTTTGCTGGGTGGAGGGATGATCTTTACCTTCTACAAGGCTCAAGGGTATTCAGTTGGCTCCTCCCTTGTGGAGGAAGACAAGCTTGATCTGGCAACAACACTAATTGAGAAGGCTAAGGCAAAAGGGGTGTCTCTACTGCTTCCAACTGATGTTGTTATTGCTGACAAATTTGCTGCTGATGCTAATAGCAAGGTTTGTTACATAGCTCGTTTAACATTTGATTCAGTTGCATGGTGGAGTGAAGCTGGAGAAACTTGATGTAGACTCCAATATGTGTGTGTCTATATATGTATTTATATATGGGTAAAACTCTCTTTTTGTCCATGAAGGCCTTTGTGTTCATGGAATAAAGTATACTGGGCCAGAATGACTTATAAGTAAAGTGAGTATAAAGAATTCTCTTGAGAGATCCTAAAGTTTTAAGTTATGTATTTGCAGGTTGTTCCAGCATCTGCTATCCCTGATGGTTGGATGGGATTGGATATTGGACCTGATTCAATCAAGACATTCAGCGAAGCTCTGGATACCACCCAAACTGTCATTTGGAATGGACCTATGGGCGTGTTTGAGTTCGAAAAATTTGCAGCAGGAACAGAGGTATAAATAGCTTTACATTTGTTTTGAGGTTTTAACCATATCACAATATCATGCATTCGTTCAATTACATTTTTAGAAGTTGCCCAATCAAAGAATGGTCAGTCAACTAAGTTTTGCTATTAATTTGGATGGCCATGATCATAGGTGGCCCAAATTTGTAGTACATTGACTGTGGGCATCAATCTTTTGAACCGTTTTTCATCAAATTAGCTGTTGTAAGGAGGAGTTTCAATTATCTTATTCAAATCAAGCCACATGATCTTTCCTTGTGATGAAGTTCTTAGGTCACTCAAAATTTTGAAAGCCTTACAATTAACATGCTTTTCATTTGGTTGCTTCAAAGTTTTTATGATATATATATATATATATATATTTTTTTTTTTTGGTTCAAAGGTGTCACTAATTGCCAAATAATCTCTTATTGGTTTGGTTTCAAAACAATAGTGCCTCTACAGGACCTAGGTAGAAATTGTTGGAGTTAGTTGATCACTTCCAATATGGAAAGTGGGAATACTCGCCAGACCAAACCTTAAGATAGATTTCATGCTTTTGGGCTTCAGAATTGAGGAATGTCTGTTTTCTTTTTGCAGGCGATTGCAAAGAAGCTGGCAGACCTAAGTGCCAAGGGGGTGACAACGATCATTGGAGGAGGTGACTCTGTTGCAGCTGTTGAGAAGGTTGGTCTAGCTGACAAGATGATTCATATCTCAACTGGAGGTGGTGCCAGCTTAGAGCTTCTTGAGGGGAAACCACTCCCTGGTGTCCCTGCTCTTGACGATGCCTGAGCTAAGTTGTGCTCATTTCCCTTGTATTTTTACTTATGTTATATGGTTGTCTATGCAACCAAAGTGGATTAAGTAAAAATAGATCTCATTTTGTAGAGGCTATAGGCTAGGTTGAAATAAGCGGTATCTTATTGGCGTCGTTACTGATGCACTGGTTTGGATTGAACTCGTTTTGGAACAATGTTAATGGTGAGTGCATGGGTTTTTTGCCCCCCCCCCCCCCTTAATCCGTTATATCCTTTTGGTTTTAGTGATCATGTTTTTAAGCATAATTTTTTTTTACCTCCAATAATATAATCTGTGGTTAGCAAATATTAATTTTGAGTAAAGAAGTGGGAATGCTTCCATTATTAGAACATTTAACTGAGATGATATTCAGTGGCTTGAATAGCTATCACTTATTCTAATGTCAATATGTAATTCTTGAAATGGGAATGGTTCCATTATTGACATTAGAATAGGTAGGCTATTCAAATGCACATAATTTTAGTTGCCTGCATTACATTAGTAGAGATGTACATTGACAAAAAATATGGGTTGGAGGCTCCAAAAAATAAAAAAAAAATCGTTGTTGGTGTGAAAATTGATTAGGTATCTCTAGAGTGCAGCTAATTTGGTACTTACTGCCCCCTGAAAACTTCATCCTCCGCCCAAAGTGATAGGCTCAATTCAGGGTATGCAAAGCTTCTTGATGGTATTTTACAGGCACAGTGAACAATTAAATAGGTTGGACCTAAGATTTATGCTTTTAAAATTGGGAGATATGTAAGATCTAAATACAAGGCCATTTGAGTTCCCAAAGGTCAACTAGATGTGTATACAAGCTTCTTCAAATAGTATCTCAACGTCCTAGTGAGCAAAGGTCATAGCTGCAATGAAAGCTCTGATAACAGCTACAGCTGCTAGTTTGTAAATTGGGAGATATGTAAGATCTAAATACAAGGCCATTTGAGTTCCCAAAGGTCAACTGGATGTGTATACAAGCTTCTTCAAATAGTATCTCAACGTCCTAGTGAGCAAAGGTCATAGCTGCAATGGAAGCTCTGATGACAGCTACAGCTGCTAGTTTGTTTGTAACTGTTATACCATATTGAATAAAAATCTCATTCATCCAAGAAAATAAAAGGAAAATGGCCAGAATCTCTAGTTTGTAAGAGTTTTTAATACATTTGGAATGGAAGATTTGAAGCTTAGATTCACTATTATTTGTTACGTATATTACTATTGTGTAGTAGAGCTGATATCAGCCCAAATTACTTTATACATGTGTAAATACTCAATGTAGAACAGCCAGGGATCAGCGTTTTTGTTGAGGTTAGGATTGACATTAGAATGAGTAGAAGCCGGACCACAAGTGCCGATGTACACGAAGTTAATGTTGCTGATCTCTACAATTGTTTACATGGGAAGCCTGTGCTGCACGCAAGATTGCTGCAAACTAGGAGAGGAGGTGCCACAAATGTTCTTGAAACTGACATCGCTTATCCGAAAAATTCCTAATGTGTGAAGGTGCCTTCAGAGAAACATATTAGGCCACTGTGTGGATGGTGTATATCATGTGGTAAGTCATGCCTAGCTAATTAACAGCTTCCTAATTCTTTGAAATTTATTCTTCAATAATATGATTGCACAAGGAGTTACATCCTCCTATATATGAAATGAAATCCTAGGGTAGTTGGGAGACCCTTATGGAATCCTAGGAAAACTCTAATTTATGTTAAGCCCAAAATTAAGCAAAATATTATAGCCAAACAAGACAAAATTTATACTAGTAAATGTCCCAGAACTAATAAGATCTTATTCTGACGTCTAATTTGGAAATTATAGAGAACATCAAAATTATAAAAATAGGAAATCTGATCATTTGGAGGCCTAAACAAAGGAATTTGCCTGAAAAGAAACGTAAGTCACGGCCATAGACCATGAGTTTTAATCTCAAGGCGATTCCTTTATGATACAAAAATTCTCACAATTTTGAATTTTGTCACTATTTATGATACAAAAATTCTCACAATTTTGTTACTATGCCTAATGTTTTTTAACTTATTGAATTTCTCATATAGTGGATTGATAACCACTCAATCCCACCCATGTACGTAAGCACACTAATGAGCCACGCAAAATCTCTATGTTGTTTTTCTCTTCTTTAATCTTGCTTAAGCTGATTATTCACAACCCATAGTATACACTATAATGAATCACACTAATTTCTAAATTTCCACCCATCATATTAACACTGTTGATGAATGGGAAGTGTGCAAGTGCTAGACATGAGACCAGCAATGTAGGAGAACAAGAAGATCAGGAGTGTTGGTGTGTGACTCTGAATTTGTAGCATCTAATTATGGGCTTTTAGTGGTGAAGAAAATAGGGTTGAACATAATTCAGATCATTATTTCATGTGCTTAACAAGGTTCTTTGAGCTGTCTGTGCATCATATACCCGTTTTCCATGCTAAATCATTATACATCAAGCCACACAAAAGGGTTAGTCAAAACTTGACTATTTCCAAGAAAGGAATGGGAATACTCCACTGATGCAAAAAAGGTTAAGAGTTAAGCTATGAAATTAACTGATGATACATATTCATAATGCCAACTAAGGCATTTAGAGAGAATTTGTTAACGAGCAATCCAGAGAAATAAACTAGCATTCTCTTGAGTCCATCTGTACCTTTTCACTAGGCCTAAATCTCGGATATGTTGGGTTATTGAGGAGAAAGGCTACAAAAATTATTTTTTTATTAGCTATTTATTTTTAAGACTGACGAAACTGACTTGCCGCAGTGGTGGTAAAGCACACAAGCTGTTTGAAACAACATAGCCTTCCTCCCAGAAGATTATTCTTAACCACAAGTAATCATAATTTTCCACTAGGAAAAGAAGATAATCTAGTATTTCTATAAAACTCTTCTAGCAATTGTCCAGGCAAAACATTGACTGAAAATTATTTTTAACTGTAATGATTATATATATATATATATATATATATATAGAGAGAGAGAGAGAGAGAGAGAGAGAGAGGATAAATCCTTCCCTAAGTAATTGGTTGTTTTAACTGTTTTGAGTCAAGTCAATAAATCTTTTTTATTTTTCTCACTCAGAAGTAAGACTGAAAGCAATCAAATTTATTTATAAAAAAAGGAAAGAACAAAGAATCAGGGAAATTTTTATTCTTTAACAGAGTAGGTATGCAAGTGGTCATCTCTCTTTTCCTGACATCTTCTAGGAAAAACTACTGAAAATGAGAGCTGGGAGAAAAGAACATTTATAGAAAGCCTTTTTTTGACATCAATTATACAATGTATTTTTACCGATTTAAACTAACAAAACACTATAAATAGATTACATTTGATCACAATTTGCTATGGACTCTACAAAAGCAAATTACACTGGCAGCCTAGCTGTAGGCTAAAGAATATAACAGCTCTTGCGAACCAGACTAATGAATAAGCATGAAGTGTTTGAATCTCAATGACAAGAATTATGAAATTAGACATTCTAGTTATGCTCGGGGTGAATTAATCATATATATCTGAAACTAAAAAGTCAGATATATGACCACCTTTTTGACTTAGTTTTCACATGTTCTAGCTAGTACCAGCACCTTTCATAACAAGATCAACCAGTTCTTAGATTTAAAAAACAAAAAAACATTTAGTTCAAGCACCTTAAGAGTGACTGCTTCAAACTATGTGAGACATCAACAGAAACAACGTTGAAGGTGGCCAAATTCACCCTTAAAGATCACAAAATTGTTTAAGAAGACATCAGGGAAGAAAGTCAAGACATCACCTCAATAATTACTAGGGGTGACTTTAATAAGATAAGTTGAGTGATACATCTGGAATCACCTCTTAATTTTCAACAACATAAACTAGTATGATGCTTGTTATCTGCAAGTGTGTACCACTTTGACAGACAAGAGGTACAAGCCGTTGGCGCGAACTTTCATTTTCACTGTTCTTCAATGCAACATTTTACATCGATAATGAACATGTGGAGAAGCTCCTTATTGAGCACATAAGTACTATAAACCTTTTCATATGTTGTTCTACATAGTATTGTTTTTGTACCTTTACAAAGATAAGGACGCAGTTTCTGAAGGCCTTCATCATTTACTTTCTGTTTCTCCTTTGTCCGCACTGCCACTACAATTTTAATTAAGACGTTAATTTAGAACAATGGAAAAAAAAATACATGTAGTCAGCTCTAATTAGTTTGCTAAAGATTCATAATTCCCCTCACAATTTTGAGAGTAGTTTGGTTGTTGCTGTTGTTGCATGTTAATGTGGTCTATCAAATTGTAATGAGTGTTGGCAAGAGATGCGAATATGGCATCGAATAATTCAAAAAGTCAACTTATAAAAATTTTCCTAAGTCATCACTAATATACTTCATGTCTATACCAGAAGCTCTTTTATTTTCGGGTAAATTTTAATAATTTATATCCATTATCAGTGGCGGAGCCACGTTGCCCCTTGGGGGGCTGTGGCCCCCGCAAAAAAAGAAGAAGAAGAAGTCCACTAACCTATATAGAAATTTTAATTGGGCCCCCAATGATGTACATTCGGCCCCCCCTCTCATTTCTGTTCAATTCATTGTTAGGCCCAGTATACTCTAGTTTCAATTGTAGGCCTCTTTTATCCTCTAATAAAACAAAACATGGCCCACTTATATTTAAATATCCAAAGGCACTACCCAACAAAATAACACTTTTAACCCATTCTCAAACTCAAAATTAGAACCCTTTATTTTGTTATTCTTTTTATTCTCTTCTTGTCTTCTGTGTATACGCCACCGCCCACTCCACTGGTACCAGTATCTCCCAAACAAAACAAAACCTCAGCTCAGCCCTTCTCTCAAACTCAGTCCTCACAATTCCAAAAAAAAAAAAACCTAACCATTATTTTCTTTCTTCTTTCTTAAAATAAATCATTCAGAGGGTGAGTTTCAGTTTCCTTTTCTTTCTTCAGCACTACACCTTCATCTCTTTTTAGTGTTTTTTTGTTCCTTAACTATATACACTTACTTAAATATTCACATGCTCTTTAATTTTTCATAGATTTTTAGAGAAATATATGATTGAAGGCATGGAGATGTTGTTTGTGATGAGTCTTGAAGGGAAGATCTACTAGGCATTGCCACACCCACACGGCCCACACCTATCTTTGCACTTTGTGAAGACAAAGTTTTTAAGGTAATTTTTTTTTTTGATTTATTATCTATTTTTGATTAGTTAGATATCATGTGGCAATGAGTGTTGTTAAATTATTTGGTTTATGTTGTGTATTTGTGTGTTTAATTTTTGCTTTTGTTAGTTTAATTTTTGCTTTTGTTTGAGGGGTTATTCTTAATTAAAAAAAATTAAAATACAAGAAAATTTTAATAATAGGAATGATGATGGGTTGACTATTTAAATTATAGTGGAATTTTGTTTTTTCTTGAGTATGAATAACATCCATATAACTAAATAAAAATTTCTAATTAAAAATTTATTTTTTAAAGTTCTTTTTAGGTTAATATGATAGTTTATATAGAAAAAGAAATTGCTGAAAATTTTACCATAAAAATGATTATGGATGAATTCTATTACATGAAAAATTGTCGTCAGACATAATTTTGATGTGAAATTTTTTTTTGTATGTGGATATTTTTGTATATGTCTATGGTGAACTAGACAGTTTTTGTATGTTTATTAATATTTAAGATATATCAAAATTGAAATTTCATATTCAATAGTATTATGAATTATGTTTTTTATATCAATAATTCGAATCGGCCTCCTCATGTAAAAATTCCTTGTTACGCCCCTGTCCATAATAATTTGAGATTACTACATTTTTAAATAAAAAAAAAAAAAAACCTAGAGGTGATGAAAATCTGATGAGTATTATGAGTGTATACTTTGTTGTTGACATACAACTGATAAAAAAAATCAATTGCAATTAGGAATAATATGTGGGGGAAGTTTAATCATACACGTTTCTTTTTTATGAAAAATTTTATTAAACGAAAATTAGACCAGTGCACCATCAGAAAATAACACCATATATACAAACGAAAAGAGTTTTACTCTTCTCGCTCTCCTCTACCATTCGTTCTTTCCATTCATCACTCGCTCCATGGCCAACACCACAGACACAGAGCTGATTAGCCCATCCAACACCCGTGTGGGCTGGATCGGAACCGGCGTCATGGGCCAATCCATGTGTTCCCACCTCATCAAAGCCGGCTACACCCTCACCGTCTTCAACCGCACCCTCTCCAAAGCCCAGCCCCTCCTCGACATGGGGGCCCACTTAGCCCAATCCCCTCACCACCTCGCTTCCCAATCCGACGTCGTCTTCTCCATCGTCGGCTACCCCTCCGACGTCCGCTCCGTCTTTCTCGACCCCACCTCCGGCGCCCTCTCCGGCCTCCGCCACGGTGGCATACTCGTCGACACGACCACCTCCGAACCCTCCCTCGCCGCCGAGATATCCGCCGCCGCTTCCTCCAAACACTGCTTCTCCATCGACGCACCAGTCTCCGGCGGCGATCTCGGGGCTAAAAACGGAAAGTTGGCGATATTCGCCGGAGGGGACGAGTCGGTGGTGAAACGTTTGAGTCCACTCTTTGCCCTCCTTGGTAAAGTTAATTACATGGGTGCCACTGGAAAAGGTCAATTCGCGAAACTAGCGAATCAGATAACGATTGCTTCCACTATGGTAGGATTGGTGGAAGGTATGGTGTATGCTCACAAGGCTGGTCTTGATGTGGGTTTGTTTCTTGAAGCGATATCGAGTGGCGCGGCTGGATCAAAGTCGCTGGATGCGCATGGGAGTAGGATTTTGAAGAGGGATTTTGAGCCTGGGTTTTATGTGAATCACTTTGTGAAGGATCTGGGGATTTGTTTGAAGGAGTGTCAGAATATGGGTCTGGCTTTGCCTGGCTTGGCTTTGGCTCAGCAGCTTTATCTCTCACTTAAGGCTCATGGGGAAGGGAATTTGGGTACACGAGCGCTTATTTTGGCTCTGGAGCGGCTCAATAATGTTTCTCTTCAATCTACGACGGTTACTTCGTCTTAGAGCGGTAAATGTATTTTTGATTATTGATGTCACTTTATGGGCACTTTGAGTTTGTTACTAATGAATATAAAGATTTTTTTTTTTTTTTTTTGGTTTTCAGTCTGTCTCAAAGTTTTTAATCAGAGATTAATTACTGTTTGTACCGGGTGGGTCCACAAAAGAGTAAAGCGTTGGTCGAGAAAATTCTTTTCAAAGTGTAGGTAGCAGGACTCGGACTAGAGAGCACATCCAGTCGAGCCTAGTACAAGTACTTTGAGAATGAGAGTCCAACCAACTCGGCTAACCCCCTGGGTTGAATATAAAGATTTTACATTTTGCAATGTATGGGTGTTTTAAGCCTTGCGTTCGTGTTTGTTTGCTAGGGCTAATGTGTGTGATAGTTTGAAAGCTATGAATATTTTAGAAATGAGGAATTTCGGGCATTTTGGGGTTGACATTGCATGCACGATCTTTTGCACTAACATGCTTTTTGCCAGCAATACTTCAATTTCAATACAGATGTGTTTAGTTAAACTGTTTTAGCATGCTAAGTATGAGTTTCAACATTGTGTTTTGAATGATGATTTGCTACATTGTTTGTGAGGAAATTTATCTTATTTCATAACTGAGAAACTTTGCTATGCTTTCATGATGACAAGCTGTTGCTATAGTCATTTACAGCAATTGTGACTTTCTGAGATCCCAAAGTTCTTGGGATTGAATCGAAACTAAGATTAGAGAGTGTGAAAGACCATAGGAATGGATATTCATATAAGTGACAAGAAAAATCTGGGGGTTTGTGTTTGTGTTAGTTTATGGAAATTGTTGAAAATTTTTATGAAACTAGGGTTAGTGGTTCTTTAAATGGCTTGCTAGTGTGTTTAAATAGGCTGGATATCTAAAGGATTCCAATAATATTTAAACTCCTAATCCAAGTAAGTTTTAATACCCGTTTAGATACAGCTTTTAATTCTCAGTGTCTATGTTTTGCGTTATTTTTTTTTGAGAAGCGCGTTTCAGCAAGCAAAGTGCTTTTCCAGGTATAGGACTCACTAACCTCTTTTTTCAACAAAAATTTCATTAAAAATGAGTCACATGGCATTATTCACACATTTAAAAATTATTTTGCTACAATGTTTTCAGTTTTCAGCAAAATAAGCGGTATCTAAACAGACCTTTAATCTCTTATCCTTTTTCCTAACTGATAAGAATGAAGGCTAAATCCCATAAAAAAAAAAGAAAAAGAAAAAGAAAAAAGAATGAAGGCTAAAGGTTAAAATCAATAACCTACAAAATAACTCTACACGTCACATCTTCTTATATTTCTTTTATTTATTTCTTTGTAGTGATCATAATATAAAAATAATATCTACTTCAAAATAATTAAATAATTCATCAATTTTAGTCTAGAAGCCGGGTGTTATAGATAAGCTTGAAAATTTCTAAGCATGTGAGTCTATGATTCTAATAGTTTTACTCCACTAAGCAGTGTTGAGCTAGTAAATGCTACTTCTCATATTTTTTTTTGAGAGTTTCAACCTATAGCGTCCACTCTTGATAATAACTCTTTATTATCAGACTAAGATATTAATCAATTTTTGGTGTAAGCGAGGATTGGATCCCAGATCTTTTATTCAACAATCAGAGACTTTACTAGTTGATCTAACTAGAACCCACGCTACTTCTCATTACTAAAAAGGCACATTCAATGAAATGTCTCGAGAATGGTTTTCTTAGTTTTGATTCTTTAGATAATTTTTCAGAGAGATGTGAACTTAAGGCTTTGCTATTACTAGTTTAAAGCTTGGTAAAATCCTTGATATCATATGAGCTCTTTCACAAAACAAAAGAACAAAAAAAAAGGGGTCTAAGGGTGGGTTTGGATAGAGAGTTTTGTGTCCACGTTTTCAATTTCACGTTTCAGACTTTTTTTTTTCTTGCGCACGGATTTCAACAGGAGACAAGAGGTACTGTTCACCACTGTGCGTGAACAGTAACCGTACTGTTCACGCATAGTGGCGCACTGTTCATCACTGTTTCAGTCAATTTTTTTTATTAAAAATGGGACTCGCGACACTATTAACACATTTACAAATTATTTTACTACAGTGTTTTCAGTTTTCAAGTGTATCCAAACGGACCCTAGATATGAGCTTGAGTCAATTCTTGACTCTATAAATGATAGTTTTAAAAACCGGTACGGTCAAAGAATCAAAATAGAGAGTGATTATTGGCTTTATGATTGGACCTTGGTTGGATCGATGGTTAAATCGATAATGTCATAAATAAATAGTTATGAAATTATAAAAATAAAGAAATAAATAATTTTATAACCGGTCATTTTAACTAAAAAATTAGCTAATAGTAAAACATTAAACATTAACTTACCAATTTTGTACGCCACTTCACCAAATTCAACCAAAACAAAAACAAAAAACAAAATATATACAGGCAGCCACAAGTCCACAACCCACTATAAAAATATTTTAGATATTTTTAAAATTTTCAAATTACAGAAAGTAGTTGCTCCAATGAATAGCAATATCATTGCCTACTTGATATTTTTTTCACACCACATATTGTACCCTTTGATACATTCACACGTATGATATGATATCCCACCTACCACAAATTTTGAAATCTTTACAAAATGTTTTGGGGCTGTTTGGATTTGTTGTATCCATCACTCATAACTCTGTTTTCATCACCCATAACTTAAAAATGGTGGGACCCACAACTGAGAAGTTTGTTTGGTTTTTGTTTCCAGTTTTTGTTTCCATCGCTCAATTCTCTGATTTTTGAGTGATGAGTTATGGAAACTGAAAATACATTTTAGGTGTTTTCAGTTTCCAATGACATTTTGGTAATTAAACACACACTAAGGGAGTAGCAACTTTTGACCTTTTTTTTTCTCACTGTGTTCGGTGAGTTTGAGTCTTCTTCTTCTTTTTTTCTTTTTCCTTGCACACTGGTCTTTTTCTTCTTCTTTTCTTTTCCCTTTCACGCTGGGCCTGGTTTGGTCTTCTTCATCTTTATCTTTTTTTTTTTTTAAAATTTTATTTTTCACATGACTTCATATCCAAAACTAACATCTTACCTTCATCCGAAACTACAACATCAACCTTCAATTTATCATCAAAATCCATAATCTCCTTAAAGAAATCCGAAATCCAAAATCCAAAATCCATAGAAGTGAAAATGAAATCCAAAACAAAATTAAAAAACCCAGATTTCTCAATCATAAAAAAAAAAAAGCAAACTCAAATCTACAAACCCAAATTTCCAGAACAAACCCATCGCACCAACAAACCCATCTACACTAACAAACCCATCTGTAAACTCAAAAGCAAACTCAAATCTGCAAATTTGGGACCCACAATTTGAGGCCGCCTCATGTTTTCTGGGAACAACTATGCAATTTTGTGGCCTGATGATGGCAAGCTTGGACTATGGATGAATTCTATTTCAAAGATGGGAGCCATATACAACTTGATAATGAGAGAGGAAAAGATTTTGAAGGAAGCTCAAGAAAGGGCTTGTGGTGTTGTGGTTGAAACAGATAGGGATGAGGAAGATATTGAGCTTGTGGTACCACCTGTTTTTGAAAACTGTATAAGGGTTTTAGATGCAGGGGAGCAAGTAATTGTAAGGGGAGAGGCAGAGAAAGATGAGACTCGGGAAAAAGGAAAAAAAAAAAAAAGGAGAGAGAAAAGTTTTATGACATTGGGTTAGTGTGTGGGTCTCAATTTTTTTAGTTTTTTGGTTGAAAACATAACTGAGTGATGGTGCCAAATGGGTAGGGATTAAGGAATTGGGGTATTTTAAATGATGAGTGATGAAAAAAAAAAAAAACCAGAGAACCCCTTACATTCACATGTTTGGTTTTCACTTTTCAACAATAGTTTTGTACTTAATAGTATTCCACTTTTCCTATCTCACTTTTTGCTAAATTTTTCATTTCTCTTCAATGTTCTCTCCCTCGCTCGTGAATATGTGCATATGCAGGCAAGAGCAGGAAAAAAATGCCTCAACTGAAGCAAACTGAAGCAGACAAGAGCAGCAAAAAAAAGGCCTCAACTGAAGCACATATCATATCATTGTAAAATTGTAAATTTACTTCATCTTTGGGCTTCTTCCTTAACAGTTATGCCTGCTGCAAGACAGTACAAACCTGCGTTCCTCATCAGCTCACGTAGTAAAATTCCTGGTATGGAAATTGCAGCCGTAGCTGTTGGAGCACTATTTGAATTAACTACTGAGATTCTTTGTTGCTTTGTCTGTTCTAAGATCAATCCCCCCGTCAATCTTCAATCAAACCTTGATGTTATGGGAAGGGAGATGAACAGTCTTATGGATCGTAGCAAGGAAGTCATAGATGAGAAGGAAGTAGCTGAGAAAGAAGGAAATGAAATAAGAAGTCAAGTCCTAAAGTGGCTTGATGATGTCGAAAAGCTTCAGCTTAGAGTCAATCAGATTCGGGAAGAGATGGTCGACAACAAAAAGCCTTCTCGGTGTTCCTTAAATTGCAGTAAGCGGAATAGAGCAGTAAGCAGGGAAGTGTAAGAAATACTGGAAGAGATCAAAAGTCTTGTAGAAGCTGGAACTTTCCACTCAGGTGGTGTGGCTGATAAAACTTCAATTATTAAGGATAAGTCTATATCCATGGATAAGGATGACAAAAAAACAGTACAAATTGAATCCTCAGGAGTCCATTGATGAGAAGGGGATGGGAAAAGCCCGATCCCAATTCTGACAGTGATGAATATAAGTGCAATTATCAATTTGTATCTGTGTATATTTTATTATTTCATCATGAGATTATAGATGTAACACCAATATGTAAATAAGTATTCAATCCAACTGAAAGCGATTTTGGCCGTGTGTCATACATATAGAGACTATCTTTTATTTTTTTCTTACTCATTTCTCAAATCCATGGCTGTTGCTTCTTTGTCTACCACTACAAAGTATCCTTATCCATCAACTCTTAATATTGGTAAATTTTGCATCCCTTAAGTTGACGCAATCCGTTTTCCTATTATGGAAAACACAAATCATAAGTGATGCCGGAGACACAAAGAGATTGTAAGTTAATTGTATTTTTATGTTTTAGATCTTAGTAGTTTATTAGACTATTAATATTTGGAAGCAATATTATTTTTGTAATAACTTAATTAGGCAATTAGGTTTTCTACGCCAATTAGAACTAGAATTTAATTTCCTTATATAAGCAAACTATTGTACTCTTTTTGGACAAGATTTTGAAGAATGAAAAAAAGTTTCTTTTGGTTCCTTTGGTTTAGTGCTGAAGCCAACCATAGGTACTAAGAACTCCTTGTGGTTTTCTTGCATGGTGCTGACTCCAAGCAAGCCTAGGTGTTGACCTTTAAGTTTCTATCCTTTTATTTTCCTTTCTTTTAGTTTTAGCGTTCAATTGTTATGGTTGTCCTATGTCAATAGGTCTAATTGAAAGCCAAGAAATGTTAGGCTCTCTTGATGGAAGATTTCCAACACCTGAAAGATTTGTGACTGTCTCAACTGTTGAAGTTGCAAGAGAAAAAAACATACGGATTTTATGTCGTGGACAAAGTCAGATCAACTACTACCCTGGATTACTGCCATGTTATTAGAAGAGGTATTCGGATGGGTGGTAGGAAAATTCTGCTGAGGTATGGAAAGCTTTACTCAATGAATTTGCACCCCATTATCACTCCAAATTCACAAAAAACAAGGATGTGTTCCTTCGTGAATTCAAAGAAATCTGTGATTTTTAGCTACAATAGGCCAATCAGTTCGTGATCACTAGAAAATTCCTTGTACTCTTGAAGGACTTAGGACCGTTCATTTCAACTTCCCAAAGTTCTCATTAAGTGGATTGATAGCCGCTCGGTTAGGCATACTGCTCAAACCTAGCAAAAATTCAGTGTTATTTTTCTCTTCTTTAATCTTGCTTGATTAATGTTTATTCACTACACATGGTGTTGAGTTTATTTTTTAGTTTGGCATACCGTGAACAAAATATGTCTTGTGATAGTTTTAGAAGTGTAATTCTGAAGTCAAGACAGCTTGGGATCAGTTTTTGGTGAGGGTAGGATTGACTTTAGAATAAGTAGTAACCGGACCTCTAGTGTCGTTATACATGAAGTTAATGTTGCTGATCTCTAAAATTGTTATATGGGATGCCTATGCTGCACGCAAGATTGACCGCAACCTAGGAGGAGGTGCTACGAATGTTCTTGAAACTTACATTGCTGATCCTAAATTCCTAATGTGTGAAGGTGCCTACAGAAAAACATATTAGGACACTGTGCATGCGGCATTTCATGTGTTAACATATATAGTGTTGTGGGCTTTAGGCCCAACTAGTTTACTTGTTTAGCACTCTTACTTGTATAGCACTCTTACTTGTACTACACTCATATTTACTTGTACTGCACTCATATGCCTCCTATATAAAGGCACTCATGTATATTCTTTCTGTAAGAAATACAATACTATTCAATTCAGTATTTCTAACATGGTATCAGAGCCACTGCTCTGACCTTTTCTTCGCAGTCTTGTCTTTATTGGTGTAACTCCATTCTTAATATTGCTTCCGCTATCACAACAACTGCCACAGCCTTTCGCCGTTGAACCTTCGAGTCTTCCAGACATCGTCCTCAGGTTCCGGACCTGTAGCAGCCGCCGTTGGGGAGTTCGAACACTGCAAAGACCACTGCCTTTTCCGGCACCGCCGTGAATATTGCTTCGAAAAATTTTCCGAAGGTACCAAGAAGATCGTCTTGCTCAGATCTACCTGTTCGTGAAAACCTCACAGTCATCGGAGTCTCCACGCGCCAGATTGATCATGCTCACGTCAGCTTGCCACGTCAGCTGCCACGTCAGCTTGCCACGTCAGCCTGCCACATCATCTTGCCACGTCAGCCTGCCACGTCATCATTGACGTCACCTTCCAGCGCGCTGCTGACGTCACCTTTGACCGTTGACTTTTTTCTGGAGTTGACTTTTTGCGGCCCAGGTCTTCTTCCTTTTGCAACAATCATCGCAGACAATCTAGTAAACGCTTTTGCAATTTTTGCAAACGTTTTGGCCATAATATTGAGACTTGCTTTCAGCGCAATAAATCAGCTGTTTCAGGTTCTTCTGCCACTATTGCTAACATTGAGAGTGTCCAACCAATGGCTCCCGTCTTTGCACAGTCTAAGTCTTCAGGTCGCACTTTCACCATGACCACAGATGACCTTAAAAACATCATCGCCAATGTCATTCGTATGGTTGGTAATGCATCTTATTCCTCTTCTCTCTCAGCTTTGTCCGGTATGTCTCCTTCCTCTTGGCTTATGGATTCTGCTTGTTGCAATCACATGACACCTCACTCGTCCTTATTTTCTGAACTTAAACCTGCACCACACCCTCTTACTATTCGCACAGCAAATGGTTCCACAATGTCTGGTCATAATATAGGTTCCGTTTCAACCTCCAACTTCTCCGTTTCTGGGGTCTTTAATGTTCCTGACCTTTCTTACAATTTGTTTTCTGTGGGACAATTAGCTGAGTTGGGTTATCGAATCATATTTGATTATTCTGGGTGTATTGTGCAAGATCCAAGGACGGGACAGGAGCTAGGGACCGGTCCCAGAGTTGGGCGTATGTTTCCCGTGGACAACCTTCGTCTTCCACTTGTTGCTCCTGTTTCTATTGCCGCAGCTGCTGCAGTTTCCTCTATTCCTTCTCTTGCTCTTTGGCATGCTCGACTTGGTCACGCATCTTCTTCCCGTGTACAACAATTGGCTTCTAGAGGTTTGCTAGGTTCAGTGTCTACAGAAAATTTTGATTGTGTTTCATGTCAATTAGGAAAACAACCAGCTTTGCCTTTCAATTCTAGTGAATCTATATCCACTGATATCTTTGACCTTATTCATTCTGATGTTTGGGGACCTTCCTCTGTCTCTAGTATTGGTGGATCTCGATATTTTGTTGTCTTTGTTGATGATTACTCTCGCTATAGCTGGATCTTTAATATGAAACATCGTTCTGAATTATTGCAAGTGTATTCTAATTTTGCAAAAATGGTTGAAACTCAATTTTCTAAACGTATCAAAATTTTTCGATCTAATAATGCTCTTGAGTACACTCAATATGCTTTCCAAGCTGTTTTGCATTCCTTTGGCACTGTTCATCAACTAACTTGTCCAGGTACCTTTCAGCAAAATGGTAGAGCCGAACGAAAACTTCGTCATATTCTTGACACTGTTCGTGCTCTTCTTCTCTCTGCCAAAGTTCCTGCTCCTTTTTGGGGCAAAGCTGCTCTTCATGCTGTTCATACTATTAATCGCATTCCCAGTCCTGTCATCCAAAATCAAACTCCATATGAGCGCCTTTTTGGGTCACCTCCAGACTATCACCACCTACGCTCATTCGGCTCTGCTTGTTTCGTTCTTCTTCAGCCACGTGAGCATAACAAACTTGAGCCTAGGTCAAGACTTTGTTGTTTTCTTGGTTATGACGAAACTCAAAAGGGGTATCAGTGTTATGATCCTATTTCTCATCGTCTTCGTGTCTCCCGCAATGTTGTCTTTTGGGAACATCGCCTCTTTGTCGAGCTCTCTCACTTCCGTGCTTCTTTATCTTCCTCTTCTGTCTTAGATCTATTTCCAGATGAGACGCAAATTCCTTCTGTAGCTGCTCCTGACCCTTCTATAGCTGATCCTGATCCTCCTGTAGCTGCTCTTGATTCTCCTATTAACTTCTCTGTCCAACCACCAGAAATCCTTGATCCCTTTCCTAGTTCTCCTTTTAATGAATAGGTGGAAGATGAACAGGTCGAAGACGAGCTACCCAACCTTGATCCTGGTTCCCCTGCTCCTGCTCCGCCTGAAGATCATGTACAAGACATTCCACCTCGTCACTCAACTCGGGTAAGGTCCATTCCTACACATTTACTTGACTATCATTGTTACACTGCCCTTGCTACATTGCACGAGCCTCACACCTATCGTGAGGCTTCCACTGACCCTTTATGGCAGATTGCAATGAAAGAGGAACTTGATGCATTATCTAAAAACCATACTTGGGACTTGGTCACTCTCCCCCCTGGGAAATCTGTGGTTGGTTGTAAGTGGATCTACAAGATTAAGACTCGCTCTGATGGGTCCATTGAGCGCTACAAAGCTCGTCTTGTTGCAAAAGGTTTTACACAGGAGTATGTGATTGATTATGAAGAGACCTTTGCTCCGGTTGCTCGTATCTCATCTGTTCGTGCCCTCTTAGCTGTTGCTGCTGCCAGTAAATGGGATATTTTCCAGATGGATGTCAAAAATGCATTTCTTAATGGGGATTTGAGTGAAGAAGTTTATATGCAACCTCCTCTTGGTCTCTCTGTTGAATCAAACAAGGTTTGTCACCTTCGATGTGCACTTTATGGCCTTAAACAAGCTCCACGTGCTTGGTTTGCCAAGTTTAGCTCTACCATCTCTCGTTTGGGTTACATGGCCAGTCATTATGATTCTGCCTTATTTCTTCGTCGCACTGACAAGGGCACTATTTTACTTCTTCTGTATGTGGATAATATGATCATAACTAGTGATGACCTCAGTGGCATTCAAGAACTCAAAGATTTTCTCGGTCGGCGAGTTTGAGATGAAAGATCTTGGACATCTCAGCTACTTCTTGGGTCTTGAAATCACTCATTCTACAGATGGACTTTACATTACTCAAGCCAAGTATGCCTCTGAACTCTTGTCTAGAGCTGGACTCACTGATAGCAAGACTGTTAACACTCCAGTCGAGCTTAATGTGCGTCTGACTCCTTCAGGGGGGAAACTATTGTCTAATCCCTCTCTTTATAGACGCTTAGTTGGCAGCCTAGTTTATCTTACCGTTACTCGTCCGTACATTTCCTATGCCGTTCACCGGGTGAGCCAATATCTGTCCGCTCCACGATCGACTCACTATGCCGCTGTTCGCGCATTCTTCGGTACCTAAAGGGCACTCTCTTCCATGGTCTTTTCTACTCTGCTCGGTCTCCTCTTGTTCTCCGTGCATTTTCTGATGCTGATTGGGCAGGAGATCCCACTGATCGCAGGTCCACCACTGGTTATTGCTTTCTTCTTGGTTCTTCTCTGATTTCTTGGCGAAGCAAGAAACAAACTCATGTGGCCCGTTCTAGTACTGAAGCAGAATATCGTGCCCTTGCTGATACCACATCTGAGCTTCTTTGGCTACGATGGCTTCTCAAAGACTTAGGTGTGTCGACATCCTCTGCTACTCCTCTTTATTGTGACAACAAAAGTGCCATTCATATTGTTCACAATGATGTCTTCCATGAACGGACTAAACACATCGAGATCGATTGTCATTTTATCCGTTATCATCTTGTCCATAGTGCTCTCAAGTTAATCTCAGTCTCCTCTACAGATCAACTTGCAGATATCTTCACCAAGTCACATCCTAAGGGACGCCTTCGTACTTTGGTTGACAACCTCAAGTTGGTCTCACATCCACCTTGAGTTTGAGGGGGGCTGTTAACATATATAGTGTTGTGGGCTTTAGGCCCAACTAGTTTACTTGTTTAGCACTCTTACTTGTATAGCACTCTTACTTGTACTACACTCATATTTACTTGTACTGCACTCATATGCCTCCTATATAAAGGCACTCATGTATATTCTTTCAGTGAGAAATACAATACTATTCAATTCAGTATTTCTAACATCATGTATTAAGTCATGTGTCATGCCTGGTCGATCAACAACGAGATGCAGTTATGTTTTATTTATATATTTTATTTCCTTTCAATGATACAAGGCTCTTGGCAAGATATAGTTGGTTATTGTCTTTGCACCTTAATTCTTTTTTTTTCTTTGGTGTTTTATATTATTATTATGCTTGCTTGTTTGATGCTTTCAGCTGAAGTTGCTCTACAAAACTATTTCTCCCGTGTTTGCATACTCATTTCCATGATGAAATTGTACATGGAGAAACATTATTTCAAGAGAGTTGATTAATTAATTGATCAAATCTGCATTATGCAACTTCTCCATGTTTTTCCATAATGCAGGGAAATGATTAAGGCTGACTGGTAAACAGGCATGATCTGCTTAACCCATTGAATTATTTATGGCACGTGACTGTTCTTTTTTGTTTTTATTTGTTTTGTTCGGAATCGTGAATCCAAAGTCATTTCTCAGTGTTTAATGAGCTCCTTTGAGAGTTGAGACCGTAGGAATCTTGTGTTAGAAGTGGTAAACCAAAATGTGTCTCTTGACATTTCATAACAGTTTGTGTCTTTTGTTTTTCCATAACTGTTTATATTTTTTGTTTTTTCATAACTGTTTATGTCTATTGTCATTTCATAACATTTGTGTCTTTGAGTCTTTCACATTCTAGAATTCTCTGTTATGAAACAAAGAATCATGACAATAAGGACAGCTCTTGTAACTTCACCCTATAAAAGGGGATAGATGTATGATGTAAAAGTGTGTGAGAGAAAAAGTTGTAGTGAGCTCTCAAAGCAGTAGTCTAATATCTTTGTTTGTGAGTTTGAAGTACTTTAATAAAATTTTCATTCCTCTCTTTCTTGTGAGTACTTTGTTGAATTTTAAGTCAAGGCTTTATAAAGCCAACAACTTGACAGTTCAGATAGCATATTTGTAACACCGCGTATTTTTTTATACCAATTTAATTATTATACGTAAATTATAAAAGAGGCCTACAATTAAATGGATTAAATTGATTTGAGCCTAAGATATTAAAAGTGAGAAATATGCTATGGAATATGAAGCCCAAGTGAGGTGACATAAGTAAATATATATGGGCCTTGTTAAGTTTTTAAAAAATAATTAAATAAATAAAACCCTAGCTTTCTTCCTCTTTAGTCACACGTGTATTTCCTTTTGTTTCAGCCGAAAACTGAACCTTGTTTCCTTCACTGTGGCATTGAGTTGGAGTCTACAAGTATGATTTTCTAATGCTCTAGAATTAAGAAGTTGGAATAGTCATAGGTAGAAATTGTTATGAACTTAGACTATCTCTATACTAATAGAAAAGGGTGTAGCCTCCATTGTTGACCGAATCAACCATCACCTTTTTGTTATTGGCTAAAACAAGTCCAACGGCATCATGGGAACTATAGGTTACTAGATTGATAGTTAAGGCTTCTACATGGCTTCCTATATTTGATTATATATAATAATAATAATAATAATAATAATAATTTTTTACTATGAAGATTTAAAGCTTTTAAAAGGGAGTTTTGGCTTCTCTAGCCGACCATGATGATTATGGTAGTAGGAATTGTATATATATAGCCGTATGGTCACCATAGACTTTGAAATTGAACAAATAGAGTAATAGGCTTGGACTTTGTGACTATGTTAAAGGGATAAATGTGCTTGTGTTAATATGTATTCACACCTAGCCTCCATTGTTGACCAAATCAACTATCACCATTTTATTGTTTTCTAAAACTTGTCCAGCAGCTTTAATGGGGGAATAGGCAACTAGATGAATGAATTAAGGCTTGTACGTGGGAGCCATGTTAGATTGAATATATATATATATATATATATATATATATATATATATATATATATATATATATATATATATATATAATCAAATATAGGAAGCATCAAGTGGGAATGCTAAGCAACTAGATGGATAAATTAAGGCTATACGTGGCTTCCAATATTAAATTGGATAGTTAAGTGAATAAATAGAGGATTTTGGATATAACAATTTTGTCTATGATAAAACCGTTTAAGCGTGAAAATAGATTTTTAAGTGAAAAATTGTGTATTGATGAACCTATTTTTGGTGTTGCTAGGTTCTAATTCTATAGATTTGTTGTGATTCAATGGAGGTTGATTTCCTTTATTTTTTGCAACTAAGAGGTAAGTGGTGTTTGCTAATTTTGGGGGGTTTTCCCAAACAATGTTGATTAATTAAACTATTTTATATCAAGAAAATATGTTGTTATTCTATATATTTAAATGGATATTTTATAATTGCTTGATGTGCACATTAATTATTCGTTTTATGAAAAACTTGTGGAAAAACCTAAATTTATTTAAATTTGTATGTGTGAATATTTCCTTATATTTTTGAGAATTATGAATGAGATATTTTTATGTAAGCATCTTGAATGGATTATTTATGTGAGCATCTTGAATATGTTTTGAAAACCTATGGCAAGTCGTGATTAAAAAGCTCAGTATTGTGTTAGTCCTTAGCAAGTGACAATCATACTGCAGCTAGTCCTTAGCAAGGGACGGTCCCAGAAAAGGGGACAGTGCACATTTGGTAGCTCCTTAACAAGGGAGTATACTATTGAAGATCCAAAAAGGAAGCTCCTTAGCAAGGGAGTGCACCTTTAGGTTCCAAAGGAACCATTCTTAAGAAAGGTGATGAAAATGAGGTTCCAATCCTAGAAAAGGGGATAGCACAACCCTGTCAACTGGGCGTAAATGTTGACCACGAGTAAAGCCTAGGAAATTGTGTTTGTGATGGTATTGATACATATACACTATGATGACTCACTATATAAAGATTATTATTTCTTTTATATGAAATATATTGTTGATAAAATATTGATGAGGTATGAGTAGTGAATTGTTTGTAAGAACTATTTTTTTAAAGGTTGTTCCCACACCCCAATGTTAGTGAATTCCACTTATTGAGTTATCTCACCCCCCTTTATTTCCCCTTACAGATACATTAGAGGGATTATTGGAGTAGAGATTACTGTGAGTCAACAGTTACGAAGTATTTGTGGGACTGAATATTTTTATTTTTATTTTTATGGTATTAAACATTGTACTGGAGAATTATTTTGAGGATGTTTTTAATTTTTGGTGGATTTAGAGCTCTGACATTTGTGATGAAATTTTAAGGTTGCTGGATTCTTTTATTTAATATTTTTATGGATTTTTCAGATTAAATAGAATTTTATTGCTTATGATTTTGGGGTGTTACAATATTAGCTTTCATAACCTTGAGCAGCCTCATTATTTATTAGGTCCAGTTTTGGGATTTAATTTTCAAGCATGGAGACAAGCATTACCCAGGTTCAAACAATGTTAACAATCTGGGTACCCTTACATGTAAATTGAAACTAAGTTGAACCTATAGTTTGGGTCCTTAAACTTTCCTAGGCAGGCATCAAAGTTAAGTTCAGCTTATTCACCCCATAATTCACACCAATTTAACAAGGTGTGATGAGAAGTAACCATTAAGATAATATTATACAGATAGTTCTATTAGGTTCTAAATATTTAGGATTAATTGTTTAGATTCTAAATTTATGTATGTTGTCAAACTGAGAACAAAAACATGTCTAGATTAGGTATTAGACATTGCTCAAAAATGCTCAAGTTAAGAATCAAGAGCTGTCAAGCTGCAGAAATAAGAAGTAAGTTACTGCGAAGCTCGACAAATCAAATAAAAAGCTTGATCAATAAAAAATTGCAGCTTTGCAGAATTTTAATCAAGCATAAAGCCTGCAAAAACGTTTAGGGTTTGAGTTAAACACTACTTGATATAAAAGGAAAACTCTAACTACGTTTTATAAGTTCTTGAAAGTTTTGTGAGTTACTCCAGTGAGATTTGTGTGGTTTTTGTAGCCTTTTAACTTAACAAGTATCTACCAAAACGAGATCTACAATCAAGAGCTAGTGGAAACAAGTTACTACATAAAGATCTACTACTAATGGTAATCTAAAACCTTTGAGTGGGGTCTCAAAGTCACAAATGTGGGTGTTTGTGTTCAGCAAATTCAGATACAAGAGTTCATGGAGTTGGAGCTGCATGTGGTTGTGTGAGTAAGTACTACAAAAGGTAGCTTTAGATTTTAGGAAGAAAATCTATTGTAAAACTTTCATTCTATCATAGTGAATTTTTTTACCTTGAAAATAGTTAGGTTAAATCTTCCCCAAGTTTTTTACCTTGAAATTATTGGTTTTATTGGTAATATGATTGCATGAGTTTAACCTAGTCCTAGATCTGATAAATCAACCTAAATAACCTTTTGGTTAATTAATTAGGTTAAACAATTTAAGTTTCCAAGGATCTAAACAAAAAAAGAAATTCCCTTTGCCAAGAAATTATAATCGTAGGTGATTTTGGAGAACCTAAATACAGTTCAGACATGGTTGATCATTATTTTCATTTGTTCAGTATTGGATTAATTTATAGATGCAGGTATATAGCCATTTTTTTTAAATGGTAAAAGTAAAAGCTCCTAAAAGAAACTAGTGAAGCAGACTTGTATAAAAGAGTATATTGATTTTGAATCAGAAGATAATTCCATACGTATCACTTTCATGTACAAGTATAACTAGAGAATCTATAGGTCTCTCCTTTTTTTTTTTTTTTTTTTCTCCTGTTAGTGAAAAGCAAAAATAGAAACCATGATACTGAATCATGATCTTCTGGATTAGCGATTGATGATGTGAGGAGGGAAACTCTGGTTTTGAGTAGGCACCTAAGGTGGTTCTCAATCCCTTCTTCAAGGTCTTGAATGCTTGTCTCCAATTTTCCCAACCAGTTTTATACACTCTCCACATTCGTCAAGCAATCGGATTTGCTTTTCTTGTGACCGATGAGTGACTGCAATGCGGCGTCTACCTTTTCAAGTTCATTACCATTTTTTTCTTCACCCTTGGATGCTACTCTTTTAGGATGCACCAGCTTGGAGACCAAAGATCAGTTGCTCAAATTTGATTGCAGCCTTTTTCCGGCTATAAAGGTTAACATGGATTCAAGGACAGCCGAGTTGACTGTTTCTACTACTCTCAATGTGCTAATGATCGCCTGAGTCTCATGGTTTTTGTCAATGGAATTACTTTCCATGCCTTTTAGGGCCTTCTGGACTGCCTTTATGACCTCCTTTCTTGTGGTAAAGTATTTCCCAACCTCCATAGCTAGCCTTGTTTCACCTCCTTGTCTTCTGCGCATAGTTGATTGAAGTTCATGTATGCCTGTCTTCATTTCCAACAAGGCATCCTTAGCAATGCTACAAACATCCAACAGCCTGAGAGATCCATCCAACAGCTGATCAAACCATTTCCTATGATGGTCTTGGATGAATGCTTGTTGAGTTAGGGGTAATAGAAGCAACTTATCAACGCAATCATGCAAGTCCTGAAGGTCACTTAGTTTGTGGCATATTGATGATGATGAGGTAGCTTCAGAATTCTTCAGTCTGCATAAATGCTCATCTATTTGTGGAATAAGTGGGTGTGGCTCCGAGGGAAAGCTGTTAGAGCGAGCATGGTGGGTGGCCATGTTTTCTTCCTCAGGATAGAGAATGTGTAGAGTTGAACGTACAAGTAATTCTGGCTATCTTCCCTGCATCTGCTGACTATTAATTATGGGGTCATGAAGACATGAGGAATCTCTACTTCTCAAGATATTCACCAGGGGTGACAAAATTGCTGTTTGAATCTAAAAACAACCGAGACAATGTTGATACTTGTCTCCCCACTTCCAACCTCCAACCTCCAACTAGCTCTCCAACTCATTGCTCAATTATTCTGAATTGTGAAATGACAAAGAATCTTTACAGAAGGTACTGCCAGTAGCACACAAGGATCATTGACTCAATACCATCCGCTCTATAACGAGGAAAGACAAGGCAACGGCCATTCTCAGTCGTGTGTGTTATGTAATTTCTTTTTCTCTGTCAGAAAATAATTGCACGTGGCTGATCTGCCGGTGGAGAGAAAACAATTTAACATGCTCATGTGGTTCTGTTCAGGTGATTTCATTTGTTAGATAGTATGACTATGATTAATTTTGGATATTTCATCTTTCTAAATCTTATTGAAAGAATTTTAAAAGAAAAAAACATCTAATTATTAAGATATATGACTTTTTGCCTCTGATGTAAATTACAATGCATTTGCATGGTTTGCCCAGCATATGATCGTGTCCATCTAGGAGTAGTTTAGCTAGTTTTTTGCTGAAACTTTTTTGCTAAAAGTGTGCTAAATTATATTTGTACCTTAAAAAAATTTAAAAATGTGAGAAAAAATAGAAAAAAGTGAAGTTTTAAAAAGTTGTAAATAAAAGCTAAAAGCTAAAAAATGAGCTTATAAGCTGATACCAAATACACTCATGTCATTTTCTTTTATCTGTCTTTTCTTTTTGGATGAATAAGATTTTATTCAACAAAGAGTGAAGATTTTGTAAAAACAAATTACGCTGGCAGCCTAGCTGTAGGCTAAAGAATATACCAGCTCTTGCTGACCAGACTAATAAATTAGCATGAAGAATTATGAAATTAGACATTCTAGTTATGCTTGGGGTGAATTAATTATGCATATCTGTAATTAAAAGTTCAGATATATGACCCCTTTTTGACTTAGTTTTCACAAGTTCTGGCTAGTATGAGCACCTTTCATATCAACCAGTTCTTGGATTTAAAAAACATAAAAACCTTTAGTTCAAACACCTTGAAAGTGACTGCTTCAAACTATGTAAAAAATCATCAGAAACAACTTTGAAGGTGGCGAAATTCACCTCTAAAGATCACAAAATTGTTTTAGAAGACATTGTGGAAGAAAGTCAAGACATCAGCTCAAGAATTACTAGGGGCGACTTTTATAAGATAAGTTAAAGTGATACATCTGGAATCACCCCTAATTTTCAACAACATAAACTAGTATGATGCCTTGCTATCTGCAAGTGTGTACCACTTTGACAGACAAGAGGTTCAAGCCATTGGTGCAAACTTTCATTCTCACTGTTCTTTAATGCAACATTTTACATCAATAATGAACATGTGGTGAAGCTTCTTATTTTGGACCTTTCTGGTAGTCTCACAAGTCAGCCTTGCTTATATTATTATTTCTTTTTTTTGAAAAGGTCAGCATTGCTTATATTAATGTCCTGCTATTTCTGTTTTATTATCTGATTGAGCACATAAGTACTATAAAAATTTTCATATGTTGTTCTACATAGTATTGTTTATTTAATTTGTACCTTTACAAAGATAAGGACGCAGTTTCTGAAGGCCTTCATCATTTACTTTCTGTTTCTCCTTTGTCTGCACTGCCACTACAATATTAATTAAGACTTCAATATAGAACAATGGGAACAAAAAAAAAAAAAAACGTGGCCAATTTTAATTAGTTTGTTGAAGATTCATAATTGACCTCAAAATTTTGGGAGTAGCTTGGTTGTTGCTGTTGTTGCATGTTAATGTGGTCTGTCAAATTGTGATGAGTGTTGTGCCAGGATCTGGCAAGAGATGCGAATATGGTGTCTATAATGCAGGAACATGGCTTATGCATACTAATAAAAAAACTTAAAAAATCTGTCTTGCTACCATGTGAATCTTATTAATTATGAATCAATCTTCAATTATCTCCTTTGAGACAATTGGAATCTTGACAGCTCTTGTATCAATTTAAATGCATAAAATCCTCATGTGGCACATTTGACTCAGAGAACTGACTCAGTTTTCATTAGTTTACGCCACAAATTGTCCTCACTCTCAAATGATTCATTTTTCGGGTCTAACTCTTTTGACCTGCTGAGTCAGCTTGAATTTGGGTCATACCTTGCTGATATCAGATTTAAAGTGTAATCTAAAATCAACTTGAATCCGTGGATTGATAAAATTTTCACATGATTGAGATTCCAATCACATTATTTGTCTCATAATTTCTACCTTTTGACAAGTGTAGCTAATTGACTAATGGGATCATTTGATGTAGATATCCTTTTCATATTTTCTCAGTTTTTTCGATAGATGATTTTATGCAAGATACCTATCACTTTGGAGAATCAGAAAATGCACATTATAGAGATTTTATATCCATGCTTCGCAATCAAAAATAAATAGTGAGGAAGATATTAAAGAAGTAGTGTAGCAAAGAAAATTTCTCTGAAAGAGTATATTTAGTTTGAATCTGAATAGACAATACACATATCAATGTACAAGTGTGGATAACTACATCTTTTCCTTCTTTTTTATAATTAATAACAAAAATAGATGTTCATGATACTGCATCATGATCATTCTGTCTAGTGGTTGAAGATGTTGAGAAGTGAAACTCTGGTTCTGATTAGGCGCCTGAAAAGGCTCTCAAGTCCTTCTTCAAGATCTTGAACAATCGGTTCCAATTGCCCCAGCGAGTACTGGACATTCTCAACATGCACATTGTAATCAGATTTGCTACTTGTCTGACCAGTGATAGAGTTCAATGCAGCATCCACCTTTTCTAGTTCAGATTTATCTGTTTCTTCATTCTCACATGCTACTCTTTTGGGGTGCACCAACTTGAACACCAAGGACCAGTTGCTTGATTTTGATCGCGACCTTGGGCCGACTACGTAGGACAACAAGGATTCAAACACATCAAGGGTGGCTGCTTCTATTTCTCTCAATGTGCTAACCATGACTAGATTCTCATGGTTCTTTTCAGAACACTTTCTTTCCATACCCTTTAAGGCCTTCTGGGCTGCCTTCTTAACAACCTTCCTAGACATCAAATATTTCTGAACCTCCCTTTCAAGCTCCATATCTCCTCCTCGTCTTCTACGAATAATTGATTGAAGTTCACGTGCACACTCTTTTGTATGTATTAAGGCATCCTTGGCCGCGGTACAAACATCCAAGAGCCTGAGTGATCCATCCAAAAGCTCTTCTACCCATTTGTCATTGTGCTCTTGCACAATGGCTTGCTGAGTTAGTGGCAACTGAAGCAACTTTTCAACACATTCATGCATATCCTGAAGGCAACTTAGTTTGCTGCTTAAGGATGATGATGTTGAAGAGGAAGCATCAGAAGCACCTAATCTGCACAAGTGCTCATTGCATTGTACAATGAGAGGGTGTGGTTTGGAGGGTAAGCTAATAGAACGAGCTTGGTAATTGGATTTTTGGTTTAAAGGAGAGGAAGCCATTTCTTTTTTCAGGTCAGAAAAAAAGACTGCTTTGGAGTTGACTGTTTAATTCAGTCTAAAGGTTTGCCTTTCTTCCCTTGACATCTACTGGTTATATATATATCACAAAGTGAGGGAGACAAAAGGAATCTCTTTCTCTTCAAATCTCGATGAATATCACATGTTTTTGATTTGGATCTAAATGCTATCTGAGCCATGTATTTGCAATGTCTCCCCACCACCAGCTTCACAACTCATTACCAAGTATATTTTACTCATAAAATCACATGTTAATGACATGAAATATTGTGCAATGATATGTAAATTATTCAACACACGTAGGGTATCAGCACCATCTTCTCCCATAAAAGATAAGCATTAGCTATTCCAACAATAGTTCAACCTGACTTTCTCTTGGAGACATGATGGCTGTGTCACTCGTGCGCACTTGCATAATTACATTACCATAACTGTGTCATAGGTGTTAAGATTAATCACAATCAGTTGTGTTGTCATTTTCATCATCCATTCAATTTTCTTTAGCATTTCATAGCGTTTTCAAAATTTTGCTATGACCACCACACACCCTTAGTATAATGATCATTTCATAAGTACACGTTTTTGTGGGGGTGGGAGACAAGGGCTGGGGTTCAAGTTTTTAAGAAGGAGTTTCACATACACATACAATTAAATTAGGTTAGAGTAGGATTTTTATCTTGGATTAAAAAAAAAATTCTTGTTATGTTAATTATTTATAGTAATATATGCATAAAAGGTTGGACAGTAATTAGTTGGTGGTTATCATAATAAAAAGGAAAATGGTGAAAGGCTTTTCCCGCAGCCATGTTTTTGGTACGCTGACTAGATGTGCATCCAAGTGTACTTGTCTTTAGGAAAAACGAGTTCCACTCAAACATGAAAATGGTCATGTCACACTACCCATGCCAACATAACATAACATAGGTGGAACTCTTTTATTGAATTGAACTCGTCTCTTTGAAAGATGAGCTTTAGAAAAGGCCATTTTGCTAATTAAGTTTAGAGCAATGTTCCTTTACCAAATAATTTTTAAAATAAAATTATCCATAAAAAATGGCCCTTTTCTTGCTGACAAACCCAGCTTTCATCCAGGGGTGTTTCTCTTCATAGCACTTAACCAACTCTTCAATCTGTGAAGGGTTAACAAGTTAGCATAAGTTACAATTCAGTATTGTCTTCCATATAGGGATACACCAGCATAAAATGGAGCATCTCTCTCTCAATAATTTTTGCAACTTCTGATCTGTCTGTAATTGTTTTCTAGAATTAAATAGCACTAATATCTTAGCACCAAGGTGGCACTGCGATCTTGTCTCCTATAAACTCATTTCCCAGCTTCATATTTAGCATCATTTGTGGCATAATTGTTTATCAAACATTAGGTCTTCTAACTACAATTACAATTTATTGGGAAACTTAATACGTCCATCTTAAGATATTTGGAATTATATATCAAAGTAGCACATCAGTGCCATTCGTGCACAACATATTATATTCATCACTCCATAAAATAACATGAGTGATTCCAATATAATTTGAAACCGGATCCATTTGTAATGGTTATTGTTTGGTAATTTTGAGTTGGGGGAGACATTGAGCAAACATTGGCAGGCACAACAGTTAGGCCCAAATCAAAATCATGTTAGGACTCATTAATAACTGACCAGGTGATTCCACATGTCAACCTCACAGCTAATGTATATTAAGTAAACTTGAGAAAATACAGATAAATTTTTTGACTAAGTTATACATTGAAGTCTAAGGTCTTCCTTGAGAAAATAGCATCTCATGATGCCTAATCTTCATGCTCATTCATTAAACTTACTCTCCAGGCCTCACCTGCTAGGTCCTTGATAAAAATTGTTTATTGAGTATGGCCTTAAAAGATCTCTACGATTGTGATGATGAACATTGTTGGAGAAATTAAAGTCTAGATTTCAACATTTTAAAGGAAAATTAGAGTGTTCCATATGAACATCCTAAAACCACATATGGATCCACTGCATCTTCATAAATTTCTCAGAAAATTTTTATATGAAATTATGTTATTTTTGAATGTTAGAAATTGTCTCAAATTCCTAATTAGATTTGATTTGGGTTTCCTTGGCATGGAAGGAAATGTTTTTTCCTTGGTGTGGAAGACAAGGATTGTCCTTTATATAGAAGGAAAAATGTTCTCTCATTGGAGAAGTAATTATATGTATTCCTTGTCCATCAAAAAATAGGATTGAAGCCTTATAAATAGACATTGTTGCAAAGGGTTTGGTAGCTTTTGTCCAAGCCTCCCACATGAGAGGAGAAGATTTCTAGAGAAACATGAATGAGTGTATTCGAAGACTAATTTGCTAGATTATTTTTGGGGTTGAAAGATTACCCTTCTTTATGTATTGAAAGTTTGTTTGTTTTGTGAGTTTGAGAGAGTTATTGGGTTCATCGAGGCTTTGGTAGTGTGATTTTGAGTGTGTGAAGTTTGTGAGAGGTTTTTTTTATGTTAGTGAAGTTCACGAGTGTTTGTGTGAGTTGTGAGTGTTATAAGGTTTGATTAAGTGTGACTGTAATCCATATCGTTAATAGTGGATATTGGTTGACATTGCATGTGGATGTAGACATGAAGTTGGCTTAACAGTGACAACTTATGGTGACGGTATTCAAATGAACACCATGACATAGATAAATAAATAAATTTATATGCATTATTTTTGAAATATTTTTCTAAATGAATACCCTAAAAAGAAAATGAACACCCTAAATTTTTTTTAGGTGGTTGATTTAGGTAATTAAGCCCAACAAAATTAAAACTTGGCATCCCTTGACAGTATCCACGACCTGTTTAAACAAAAAGAAAAACCCAAAAACAAATTTTATTTATCTGAAATCTAAAAAAAAAAAAAAAGCAAGTGCAATAACAAAAATTATTAGTTTGCTTATCTTAAATCTTAGGGGGAAAAAAGTCCAACAACAAACTTACCACTTAAAAGTTAAAAATTTTTTTTTTGAGAGAGAGAGTTTTAAAAGACAAAGACATGTGGTTGGCAGTTGGCACCCCGAAAATGTTATGCTAGTTAATAAAGACCGATAAGCGTAAACACAATTATAAATTACAAAGACCAATACGTTAAGTAACAACAAAAAATAATGTTGTTGACATGAAAAAAAATTTGAGTTGAGTTAAATTGTTAATGGATTAATGTTATGCACACAACAAAAATATTGCAACAACAAAAATTAAAGTTGAGTTGAATTATCATTTTAATAGACGGAAATTGTAAAACTTCATATATTTGTTATGTGTTTTTTTTTTTTTTTTTTTTTTTTTTTGTGATGTCAATATATCCAAATTCTGTTTTTTATTAGATTTTGTATAATTTAAGTCTTTAAAATGATCATCCTAGAAAAAATTCCTAGAGCTACCACTATGGCCAAATCACTTTAAATATTGTTGCTTCATGTGGATGTCTCCACTATTGCACAACATTGAAAACATCTTTTATGTCTAACTTAGCATACTTATGAACAAATCAACACCGTTATAAAATTTTTTGTTTATACATTTCCTCTAGTGCACTAGTGTAAGGTGGCATATACAAAATGTACCCAAAGTACTATTCAATATATTGCATTAACCATGACAAATACTCCTAACTTATTTGGCCCCCCCAAAAAAAAAAACTTGAATGATGAGTGCTAATAATATGCAGAACATGGAAATAACAAAAAAGCATGGGGTAGCAAATATAATCGTGATCAAACTATTGTATCCATTCTCAAAAAAAAAAAAAAAAAAAAACAAAACAAAACTATTGTATCCAAAAAGTGTTATTGATTGGAAGTTGGCCTCAATTGGAGTCTCCAACAAAAAGTAACAGATTTGGACTAGTGATCATAGATTCTACAAATATATAAAGTTATTCCAGGCATGACTGCAACAGAAAAAGCACTGATGATTATTTACCAAAGTTGCTGGCCTTACCAAAAAAGGTGAAATACAAATTAAAGTTCGCTCCCCACTGGTCTCTACTTTGTGGGAAAGCTGCATATGTTGTGATAGTGAGAAAGGGACAAAAAGGACAACAATGAATTTAAGATTGGATTAAGTCTTTACCATCTTCATTTTAAGCATGTTTATTACAAGAATTGTTAATTTATCATTCAACTTCAAGAGGATCATGCAATGCGTGCAACTCAAAATATTGCTAAAACTATAATAACAATATTTAATTAGTAGAATCAGTAACAACTGGGGAAGCTATACCACATAAAAGCATGAACATCACTAATAATTTATAAAGTGTAGTGTTGTAGCCCTATGGTTCCCGGCAAGGCAGGCAGGCCAAACTGGATAGAGGAGCTTTGCCCTTTGTTGTACCAGAAGAGATGGTGTGAATGTTGCTGTTGCATATCATATTGATCATTGTCCAATTCAATATGTAGTGTTATCTTCTGAAAAGATGCTCCTGTGAGTTTAGAAGCTTAAAATAATTGATATTGAGCTGGGAAGCTGACAAGAGGGGAGACACTGCATAAACAATGCTGAGAGAGTGTCTAGATCCAAATCAAAACCATGTTACAGCTCATTGATATATAAAAATAGTGAGATTCCTTATGTTATGTCCACCTCACCCCCACCATATATATTTAGAAGATGTTAACTAAATCAAAGCAAATTGATACACAGAATTGTACATTCAACTGCAAGGTGTCTTTCTTGTTTTAGGTAAACATGGCTTCCTCTCCTGTCAACCAAACCTCAATTCACCATTTTCGCTCCAACAGTTTGCCCACAGGAGCACACCCGCTCATTTCAGAATTCAATGACCAATTGAGCAGAGTGAGGGGTTCTGAAACAACCTCTTCATCATCAGCATCATTAAGCCAGAAATTCATCGGCCTTCAAGATTTGCATGACTGTGTTGATAACTTGCTCCTGTTGCCTTGCACACAAGTCTTAGCTCAAGAGCAGCACCAGAAATGGTTTAATGAGCTATTGGATGGATCTCTCAGGCTCTTGGACGTGTGTGGTATTGCAAGGGATGCATTATTGAAAACAAAGGAATGCACACGTGAACTTCAGTCAACCCTGCGTAGAAGACATGGCAATAAAATGGAGCTTGAAAGGGAGATTGAAAAATACTTGGCCTCAAGGAAGGTAGTAAAAAAGGCAATGCAAAAGGCCTTAAAGGGCATGCAAACTAAGTTGAACTCTAAGAAAAATGAAGATCTAGCCATGGTTTGCATGTTAAAAGAGCTAGAAGCTGTAACTGTCATGGTCTTCGAGTCACTCTTGACCTTCATAGCTGGACCAATGTTGCAATCCAAATCAAACGGTTGGTTTGTGGTTTCCAAGCTAGTGCACCTGAAAAAAGTAGTCTGTGAGGATGAAGAAGCAGATGCAGATGAATTTGACAAGGCAGATGCGGCATTACAATCTCTCATTAGTCACAAGACAAGCAAATCTGATTACTCCATTCTTGTTCAGAATGTGTAGAACTGGATGGGGAAGCTGGAGTCAAGCATTGAAGATGTTGAAGAGGTGCTTGAATGTCTGTCTAGGCGTCTAGTCAAAACCCGAGTTTCCTTTCTCAACATCCTTAACCACTAGCCCAGAAATCATCATGGGCATCAATTTTGTCTGTAAATTTGTACAACATGATATACCTTCTCTTTTTGTAAGCATAAACAAATGAAATACACAGATATTTTGTCTTCTACATCTAAGTCAATTCACTATCTTTCAGAAATATTTGCTACTATCGCTTTTGAATTTTGTTCCAAGAGCGTTCATTCCTAGCACAAGAATGGTTCAATTTTAATAAATTCTAGGGTATTGGATCTCCCAAAATACCACGTAAAATTTTAAGTCTCACGCCCTCTGTACAAAATTTGGTAATAAAAATATACTAAATGATCATCTCACTAGTTGAATCCATTAGACCTTGTTAAATAAATAACAGAAGGAGGTTGTTTCAGCCACTGAAATTTAAATTTGGTGCCTCAGACTGTTTTAACATTCTAACCTAGGGGTTCCAAATTTCCAATTTCTTCTTGATATATGCTGTGCATTTAGAGGATGCAGGGCTTGAATCCGGTTAACTGGTTAAGGAGCAAGCTCCTCCACTAATAGAGTTGAATAGAAAAAGAGAAAAGAAAAACAAGAAACAAAAGATGTAAATATTCTGACTGTGTCAAATAATTTGATTAATACGCATCTAAATCATTGAGACTCACATGGTTTACTTGAATTTTGTATGCTTAAGATTTTAATAATTCTGACTGTCTCTCTTTCAGAGACAACCCATAAAAGTTTCTACATTATGAACAGAAATGGAGAAGTCGCATATGCAGATCATGCCTGCCTATGGCACAACAATCAATTAACAATCACATAGTATAGCCAGTGATATCATTAAGCATTATACTTGCATATACAGGTGTATGTGATTTAACTAATAAAATCACACGAGTACTTCCCTTCATGTCATAAAAGTTGAGCATTGCTATATAAATTATTCAACATATGTGCGGTATCAGCAACATGTTCTCTAATAAGAAATAAGCATAATTCATTCTAACAATAGCCCAGCCTGAGTTTCTGGGAGACAAGATGGTTATGTCACTCGTGCGCACATGTATTATAAAATTACTGTAACTGTGTAATACGTGTCAAATTAATTACAATCAGGTTGCCTTGTCTGTGATATCCATCAAAGTCTCCTCAGCATTTCATAGATTTTTAAAATAGTGCTATGTTAGTTATTTACAGTAATTGCAAACATATGCATATACGTTTCTTTTGAAATTCTAATGCTTACTTATATTGTAAGAAATATATGAATCCTTATGGTTTCCAGCAGCTATGATTCAGTAAGTTGTGTAGTACTACTGAATAACGAAAGGTTGAACCATACTATTGGTGGTGACTATAGTAAAAGGGAACATAGTGAAAGGCTTTTCTTGCTGTGAAACCCCCCTTCCTTCCAAGGGGGTTTCCTTTCATAGTCCTCGACCAAGTTTGCAAGGAGTTATCAATTTATGGGAACAAGGGACAATGCAAAAAATGGGGCATCACTCTCTCAATAATTTCTGCAACTTCTGGTTTATCCATAATTGTTTTCTAGAATTAAATAAGACATAATAACCATGTGGCACTGCAATATTGTCTCCCATAAGCTCATTTCCCAGCTTCTTATAGCATCATTGGTGGCATAATTATTAATCAAACATTAGGTCTTCAAACTTCAATTGGAATTTAATAACTTCATATTTTATCAATCATTTTCCAATTCAATATGTTGTGTTATCTTCTACAAAGATGCTCCTGTAAGTTAAGAAGCATAAAATGGAGCTTGCAAGGGAGGCAGTAAAATGGAACTTGCAAGGGAGGTTGAAAAATACTTGGCCTCTAGGAAGGTGGTAAAAAAGGCATTGCAGAAGGTCTTAAAGGGCATGCAAACTAAGTTGAACTCTAAGAAAAATGAAGATCTAGCCATTGTTAGCTTGTTAAAAGAGCTAGAAACTGTAACTTTCTTGGTTTTTGAATCACTCTTGACCTTCATAGCTGGATCAAAGCTAAAATCAAAATCAAGTGGCTGGTTTGTAGTTTCCAAGCTAGTACTCCCGAAGAGAATAGTATGTGAGGGTGAAGAATCAGATGCAAATGACATTGAGAAGGTAGATGTGGCATTAGAAAGTCTCATTAGTCACAAGACAAGCAAATGTGATTACTCCATCCATGTTCAGAATGTGCAGAACTGGATGGGGAAGTTGGAGTCAAGCATTCAAGATGTTGATGAGGGGCTTGAATGTTTGTCAAGGTGTCTAGTCAAGACCCAAGTTTCCTTTCTCAATATCCTCAACCACTAGCCCCAAATAATCATGGGCATCCATTTTTGGCTGTAAATTTTTACAAGATGATAGGCCTTCTCGTTTTGTACAAATATAGAAATGAGAAACATATATATATATATATATATTTATATATTCTCTACTACTTCTAAGTCAATTCACTGCCTCTATCAAATATTTGCCTCTATCAAAGTATTCATTTCTAGTTCAAGAATGGTTCAATCATTATAAATTCTAGGATATCGTTCCCACAAAACCTCATAAAATTTAAAATCTCAAGTCAACTGTACAAAATTTGGTAATAAAAATATAGTAAATATCATCTCAGTAGCTCAATCCATAGAGCTTGTGAAATCAATTAACAGAAGGAGGTGGTTTGAATCATTACATTTTAAATTTGGTGCCTTAGATTGTTTTCGCAATCCAGCCTACAGGTTCCAATTTTTGCTCTGCATATAATACTGAGCTTTTAGAGATTGCAGGGCATGAATCTGGTTGAGGACCAAGCTCCTCCATTTTAGGGAATTGACATAAAAACAAAAAAGGAAAAGATGACATCTGAGCATTTTTTTTTTGTCTCAAATAAAATTATTAATACACATCTAACATAATTGAGACTCATATGGTTTACTTGAATTTCTGTGCTTAATCAATTAAAAATCCTGACTGTAGGACAACCCATGTTTTTAATGAATCAGACAATAAAATTGTCTACAATATGAATAGAAATGGAGAAGTCACATATGCAGATCTTGCCCCAATGGCACAAAAATGATGTAACAATCACACTGATTAACCAATTTAATCATTAAGCTTTATGTGTGATTTTCGATAACTTTTGTTGAATGTGGACAAAGAGAAGGTCTGTAGAAGCTCCAACTAGGTAAAGATATACTAAGTACTGAACGCTGCAGGTTAATGTGGAAGAAATTATAGTTTCATTAGAAATAACAGAGACCATGACATACTCTATCTTGTAAGCATGATAATAATCAGGCAAAACAAAGAGTATGGAAGAATTTGATATGTGTATTTATAATTAAAAATCTGCAGGAAGCAAGTAGTACCAGGTTGACCAACACTTTACACACTGAAGAAAAACTTTCCAGATTTTAGGAATTACTGTCTGATTGTAATAAACATTTTCATTGCATGAAACTGGTAATTTAAAGATATTTATGTGTGCACGAGGAGTACAGACTACTAAATGCCTGAAAGGTAGGCGTGTAGGCTGGATATAATGGCTATTGCCCTTTCTTGTCCTTCGTTATATCGTACATTTTAATTAAATTTATGAAGATGCTCTTGTGATTTTTGAATTTAAATATGATTGAATGTGAGATGGAGAGCTGGTGAGAGGAGACATTGCTAAAACATTGCTGCAATAGTGAGTTGGAGACTTGGTTCAATGCTTCTTATGTATTGCCTATCTTATAGATAATTGTCCAATTCAATGTATAGTGTTATCTTCTGCAAAGATGCTCCTGTAATTTAGACCCTTAAAATAATTTGATATTGAGTTGGGGAGCTGGCAGTGGGGAGACACTGCATAGACAACGCTGAAGGAGTGTTTAGATCCAGATCAAAATAATGTTACAACTCATTGATATTTGAAAATATTGAGATTCCTTATGTCCACCTCACCCCATCATATATATTGAGAAGATGCTAACTAAAGCAAGGCAAATTGATACACAAAACTGTACATTCAACAGAGAAACGTCTTTCTTGTTTTAGGTAAACATGGCTGACTCTCGTGTCAACAAAACTTCCCATCATCATTTTCGCTCTAACAGCTTTCCCACTAGATCACACCCACTCATTTCAGAATTCAATAACCAATTGAACAGATTGAGATGTTCTGAAGTAACCTCTTCATCATCAACATCATTAAGCCAGAAGATAATTGGGCTTCAAGATTTGCATGACTGCGTTGATAACTTGCTCCCGTTAACTTTTGCACAAGCCTTAGCCCAAGAGCAGAATCAGAAATGGTTTAATGAGCTGTTGGATGGATCTCTCAGGCTCTTGGATGTCTGTCGTATTGCAAGGGATGCATTGTTGCAAACAAAGGAATGCACACGTGAACTTCAATCAACCCTGCGCAGAAGACATGGCAGTAAAATTGAGCTTACAAGGGAGGTTGAAAAATACTTGGCCTTTAGGAAGAGAGTAAAAAAGGCAATGCAGAAGGTCTTAAAGGGCATGCAAACTAAGTTGAACTCTAAGAAAAATGAAGATCTAGCCATTGTTAGCTTGTTAAAAGAGCTAGAGGCTGCAACTATTTTGGTTTTTGAATCACTCTTGACCTTCATAGCTGGATCAAAGTTACAATCAAAATCAAGCGGCTGGTTTGTAGTTTCCAAGCTGGTGCACCCCAAGAGAATAGCATGTGAAGGTGAAGAAAAAGATGCAAATGACTTTGAGAAGGTAGATGCAGCATTACAAAGTCTCGTTAGTCAGAAGACAAGCAAATGTGATTACTTCATCCATGTTCAGAATGTGAAGAATTGGATGGGGAAGTTGGAGTCAAGCATTCAAGATGTCGATGAGGTGCTTGAATGTTTGTCAAGGCGCCTAGTCAAGACCCGAGTTTCCTTTCTAAATATCCTCAACCACTAGCCCAGAAATTATCTAGGCATACATTTTTGGCTGTAAATTTTTAGAAGTTGATAGGCTCTCTCTTTTTGTACAAATACACGAATGAAAACACATATTTTCTCTTCTACTTCTAAGTCAATTCACTGCCTCTATCAAAGATTTTTCCGTGTCACTATTGAATTATATTCCAAAGTATTCATTTCTAGTTCATGATCAGTTCAATCTTTATGATTTCTAGGATATTGGTACCTCGTAAAATTTGAAGTCTCAAGTCAACTGTAAAAAATTTGGTAATAAAAATATAGTTGTAAAGTTGTGATTTACAACTATGTTTTATGTTGGCTCTATTCCATAATAAAAAGTATTGTATTTGTTTTAATTTTGTTCTTTGTATTTTGTGGAATTTTATTGCATTGGATTTAGTATTAAGTTGACGAAGAACAAGTGGATTTCGCCAGAAGCTCGTGAGAAGCTAACCCGCAAAAGAGACACGTGAGAAGCACATTCTGGAAGCTGAAGAGTTATGCCAGCCTGGAGGATTTCACGTGTGTCTCACGGGTAAGGCCTTCTCGCAAGATACCTGCGAAACTCTCTGCCTGAAGGATTTTTAAGTGTGACTTTCTTACCCTTCACCCGTACTATATATACCCTCATTACCCACAAAAGTAAAAGAGATCATTCAAAGAGAAAAAACCTAAATAGGTTTTCTACAGCACACACCCATCTTTTAGAGAGAGAGCTACCCATTCTTAGTGAGAAATTATTGTAGCATTTTCTCCCTCCCTCTCCCATTACCATACCTTGAGAGGAAATTTGTACCCAAATACAATTCACACCTATTCAGAGTGTAGAGAGTGTTTTGGAGCTTGGAAAGTTTTGGGGATTTGCCAAAAGAAACCCGTAAGGCTTGGTGGATGCAATCGGGCGTATTGCAAGATCCAGAAAGTTAGACAAGACACGGTTTCAAGAAGACTTGTTGGAGTAGGAGCTTGAAGGGCTTAGGTACATTGGGTAGATTAGGCTTGGAGGATTTCTTGCTATTCGTATATCTTAACTTATTGTCTAGTAGAGCGATTTACCGCTTGGAGGGAAGCGGAGAGGTTTTCGTCGAGTTCTTCGGTTTCCTCTTCGATAACACATCGTCGTGTTATCTTGTGTTTGCATCTCTCTTCCCTTTCTCTTGTGCTCTATATTTATTGTTTGTTGTTTATGTTTATGCACTATAGTAGTTATCGGTTTATTGCGCTTCATTTACTCTTGGTCCACACTTATATAAGTTAAAGTAAAAACAATTTAGTCGTAATCTTTTAAACTGGGGTCTAAACAAGCTCTTGTGTATTCACACAAATCCAAGCTTTCAATAGTAATTCACATCTAAAATAATTGAGATAGTCACACACATCTAAAATAATTGAGACTCATATGGTTTACTTGAATTTCTGTGCATAAGCAATTAAGAATCCTGACTGTAGGGACAACCTTTTTTATCAGCCAACTAAATTGTCTACATCATGAACAGAAATGGAGAAGTCGCATATGCAGATCTTGCCTGCCTGTGGCACAAAAATTATGTAACAATCACACTGATTAACCAATTAAATCATTAAGCTTTATGTGTGATTTTTGATAGCTTTTGTTGCATGCAGACAAAGAGAAGGTCTGTAGAAGCTCCAACAAGGTAAAGATATACTAAGTACTGAACACTGCAGCTAAATGTGGATGAAATTATAGTTTCATTAGAAATAACGGAGACCATGACATTTGTAAGCAGGATAATATTCAGGCCAACCAAAGAGTATGGAAGAATTTGATACGTGTATTTATAATTAAAAATCTATAGGAAACAAATAGTACCAGGATGACCAACACTATATACACTGAAGAAAATTTTCAGATTTTAGGATTACTGTCTGATTGTAATAAACATTATTTTTCATTGCATGAAACTGGTAATTAATGATATTTATGTGTGCACTAGGGGTACAGAGTACTATCTGCCTGAAAGGCAGGCGTGCAGGCTGGATATAATGGCTATTGCCTTTTCTTGTCCTTTTTTATATCATATATTTTAATTAAATTTAAGAAGATGCTCCTGTGATTTTTGAATTTAAATATGATTGAATGTGAGTAGGAGAGATGGTAAGAGGAGACATTGCAAAAACATTGCTGGAGAGCTGGTTCCATGCTTCTTAAGCATTGCCTAGCTTGTACATAATTGTCCAATTCAATGTATAGTGTTATCTTCTGCAAAGATGCTCTTGTAATTTAGAAGCTTAAAATGATTTGGTATTGAGTTCGGGAGCTGGCAAGAGGGAGACACTTCATAGACAGCACTAAAAGAGTGTCTAGATCCAGATCAAAATAATGTTACAACTCATTGATATTTGAAAATATTGAGATTCCTTATGTCCACCTCACCCCATCATATATATTGAGAAGATGCTAACTAAAGCAAAGCAAATTGATACACAAATTGTACATTCAACAGCGACACATCTTTTTTTGTTTTAGGTAAACATGGCTGACTCTCGTGTCAACGAAACCTCCCATCACCATTTTCGCTCTAACAGCTTTCCCACTAGAGCACACCCGCTCATATCAGAATTCAACGAACAATTGAGAAGATTGAGATGTTCTGAAGCAACCTCTTCATCTTCAACATCATTAAGCCAGAAACTAATTGGGCTTCAAGATTTGCATGACTGTGTTGATAACTTGCTCCAGTTACCTTTTGCGCAGGCCTTAGCCCAAGAGCAAAATCGGAAATGGTTTAATGAGCTGTTGGATGGATCTATCAGGCTCGTGGATGTGTGTGGTATTGCAAGGGATGCATTGTTGCAAACAAAGGAATGCACACGTGAACTTCAATCAACCCTGCGCAGAAGACATGGCAGTAAATTGGAGCTTAGAAGGGAAGTTGAAAAATACTTGGCCTCTAGGAAGGTGGTAAAAAAGGCAATGCAGAAGGCCTTAAAGGGCATGCAAACTAAGCTGAACTCTAAGAAAAATGAAGATCTAGCCATTGTTAGCATGTTAAAAGAGCTGGAGGCTGTAACTATCTTGGTCCTTGAATCACTCTTGACCTTTATAGCTGGACCAAAGTTACTATCAAAATCAAGTGGCTGGTTTGTAGTTTCGAAGTTGGTGCACCCCAAGAGAATAGCATGTGAGGGTGAAGAAACAGATGCAAATGAATTTGAGAAGGTAGTTGCAGCATTACAAACTCTCATTAGTCACAATACAAGCAAATCTGATTACTCCATCCATGTTCAGAATGTGCAGAACTGGATGGGGAGGTTGGAGTCCAGCATTCAAGATGTGGAAGAGGTGCTTGAATGTTTGTATAGGTGTCTAGTCAAGACCCGAGTTTCCTTGCTCAACAACCTCAACCACTAGTCCTGAATTCATCATGGGCATCCATTTTTGTTTGTAAATTTGTATAGGTTGGTAGACCATCTCTTTTTGTATATACACGAGTGAAAAACAGAATATATATTTGCTCTTCTACTTCTAAGTCAATTCACTGCCTTTAACAAATTTTTGCTCATGTCACTATTGAATTCTATTTCAAGGCCCAAGGGTATTCATTTCTAGTGCAAGAATGGTTCAACTTCTATAGATTCTAGGATATTGGTCTCACAAAATGCCTCGTAAAATTTAAAATCTCAAGTCTACTGTACAAAATTTGATAAAAAAAAATTATAATAAGTGATCATCTTACTAGCTCAATCCCTTAGAATCTGTGAAATTAATGAGTAGAAGGAGGTGGTTTGAGCCATTTAAATTTAAATTTGGTGCCTATGGGTTCCAATTTCTGCTCAACATATAACACTGCATTTAGAAAATGCAGGGAGTGAATATGTTTTAGGACCAATCTCCTCCACATTAGGGAGTAGAACATAAAAACACTAAAGGAAAACAAGACATCAACTGTCAATACTCCGATGGTCTCAAATAAAATGATTAGTACACATCTAAAATCATAGAGACTAACATGGTTTACTTGAATTTCGTGTGCTTAAGCAATTAAAAATCCTGACTGTAGCGACAGCCCATGTTTTTAAAGAATCAGCCCAGTATGCTGATCATGCCTGCCTATATCACAAAAATGATGCGACAATCACATTGATTGACCAATTAAATACTAGCGTTTACAGTAATACGCGTGTGTATGATTTAAGACAGGAGCTGCTGCATGTGGACAAAAGTGCAGTTTCATTAGAAATAACAGAGTACCCCTGCCACAGTGGTCACTCCACGATCCAGTATAAGTACTTGTAAGATGTGGGAGTCAAGGGCCAGGATTCAAGTTTCTAGTAAAGAAACTCATACACATATACATTTAGATTAGGCTAGAGTAGAATTCTATTTTAGAGCCAAAAAAAAAAAAATAGAGAGCATGACACTCTATCCTGTAAGCATAATAATCAGGCTGAACAAAGAGTATGAAATAATTTGACACTAATGGGCTATGTTGAGTTTAGTTTGTGTTTGATCTGGTTTGTAATCCGATCCGCCTTGGAAGAGTGACAATAGGAAAAAACATTGCCCCGTTTTTGGCACCATTGTTATGGGTATTTATTTGTCGCTTTAGATTAGAGTTTACTGTTGTATTGGAAAAAAATGTACTGCATGGCCACACTTGTATTTTTTTTCCCTGACAGGGGCAGCTCCACATGTTGAACCCCCTGACTTGAATAATGTTGCAAGCTTTGCGTTGTCTATCGCCTAGTATTTCATATGCCGTCGGTGGCAACGTGTTCTTTGGGACTTGGTAGTTGATGGGATTATTTGGGAGAGAGCACCAAAGGGGTTTGAATATCAAGCTAGAGCATCTTTAGATTCAATTGAATTGGGAAAACCCGTTTCAGACGGGTTTGGATATTTCATATTTCTTGAGTCATGCATTGCCATGTCACCTAAAAATTATCAGAATATTTTTTTTTGATAACCACGTAAGCAATGAAACTCACAGACAGCAACGGAAAAACTTAATAGTTTTCTTCTTTTTTATTTTTCAGGGATCAATAACGCTAATTTAAAATTTCAGGGACCAGTACTTTTCAGAAAAAAATAAATATTTTTTTATTAGTTTAATTTACCCTTAAAAATATTTGTGCACACCCTAAACACATATCAATCCATCCTAATACCAAACAAATCACATATCAACCGAGTCTAAAACCAAACAACAACATAGATCACAAATTTCTCTCTCTCTCTCTCTCTCTCTCTCTCTTGGCCCTTCAATATTTTGTGAAAGAAGAATATATAAAATAATAGGTGTTATAACATGAAAAACTAACATTAAAGGGAGAAAATCTTTTATTTTTGAAATTAATGAAATTAAAAGTGAAAGAGTTCAAGAAGTTAGAAAAGAGGGTGCAACCAAATTTCTTAATCTTCTATATTTTTGGTTTGATAAGAAGATGGGAGAGGTGAAGGGCTAAATGAAATACTACTCATACAAAACGCTATACGGCAGAATTTCATACTCTCCTGCATAAGGTCTTTACTCAATATATATATATATATATATATATATATATATATATATATATATATATATATATTGAGTTCGTATCAGGTACTGATTGTGTATATTCTTTTTAATTTTTAATTTTTTATAATGTTATTTGTATGAATGGGTACATGTATAGTATAAATATAACCTAACTTTATATAATTTCATAATTAGGAAATTTAACGTGTTTGTTATATGTTTGTATATTGTTATTTGTTATTATGTTATTATAACTTTTTGCTATGAAATTAATGATTCAAAAATAATAATAAATAAATAAAGTTAATGATTTTTCAAGCATTTGATTAGCTTTTTGTCCACTTATCATAAAATCAAATTAAATCATCAAGAACAGGAAAATCTTTTTCATATATTTGACCAAACTACTATCAAATATATTAGCTTCTTGTTCATGCGCACTTAAGAGTGTTTTGGAGAGTAGTTTAAGTATTTTTGATATACGTATAAATAAAAATATGTGTAAAAATGTGTGAATTGTTATTTAAAATATATAAAAATATATTTAAACAAGCTTGTCAATCACCCCTAATCACCAGCAACCGTGCACCTTATCTTGTATTTGACCAAGCTACTGTCAACTTTGTACTTTTTATTTGATGCTTAGTCGCTCTCACCAATGCCTTTCCTTCCGTAGTACAAACGAAAGGGAGCTTCTAGATTTATTCCGATTTTTACTCTACACTTGTGGCTCAGTCCAAAGTCAAAGTCGAACAGAGAAAACTTAATGGTTAATGTGGATGCATGATTGGCCGCCGCAAGAGAATAGAGACCGTAAAAATATATTCAGATCCTCTAGAATTCTTAGAGTACTCTACTAAGTAGAGTTCATTAAATTCTAACCACTCTTTAATGATTTAATGGTCTAAACCATTAAATCATTAAAGAGTGGTTAGGATTTAATGAACTCTACTGGTAGAGTACCCTAAGAACTCTAGAGGATCTGAATCCGGTAATACCTATCATTTATGAGCAGTTATTTTTTAAAATCATTATTTTTGTAGATTTGTTAGTGAATTAATGATATGGCGAAATCTAGACCTTTTATTATAAATTAAAGGTTAAGATTAAAAGAACTCTACATGGTAGAGTACCCTAGAAACTCTAGAAGATCTCAATCCAAAAAAATACCGTTGTACACAAGAAAATGTAGAATTATGTCAGGAAGGTTTTGGCGTTTGAATCATTGTAGTTTTACCAGAAATTAAAAGTTTTGTTGCTTTAAAAAATAAAAATAATCATATTATTATGCAAAGTCAACATTGGGTTGGTTCACTTCACCATGTTTAATGTGATACTTGTCCACCGTTACTTAGAGAGACAGAGAGAAAAAGACAAAAAAAGACAAAAAATCTTTGTCCACAAGTAGATATTTTCTTTTCCCCTTCTCCAAGGCATTTTAATAAGTCCCAACTTTTCCACCAAGGCACCAACCGTGGCTTGAGCAGACCTACACAATCGGTGCTCTTGTCCATGCTTAAATAGAGTGAAAGTGAATGGACCTACTAGATTTAAATCTTGGTCTTTGAATTAACAAATCCTGCTTTGTACCCCCAGACTAAAATTACATGTATTACTCTTCATGTTCCTTCAGTCATTTTTTATTTGTGAGAAACGGTTTTTTTTTTTAAGATGAAAAACTAATATTATATAATATATTATTATTACTAGGCCCTCTTACAAGTGGGGGCCTTAGGCGGCCACCTAACTTCTCGCCTATAGCTTCAGTCGACACTGAACGCAACCATAACAATGAATTCAAAATATAGTGGCCTTCTAAAATGTGTAGTGTACTGGTCAAAATCATAAGCAATAAAAGTCTATTTAATTTAAATAATTCATAAAAAAAAATATTAAATAAAATAAACCAACAACTTAAAAAAATCTCATCACAAATGTTAGTGCTCTAATCTACCAAAGATAAAATATCTTTAAAATAATTCTCCAATACAATGTTTAATATCATAAAAATAATAATAAAATTTTCAGTTCTACAAAATAATTTCTTTGGACATGATCAAGTCATGAACGACAACCAAAGACGGGTTATACTTAATTGATCCTCATCAATAATTATGTGAGATTAATGCATTTAAAACATTTATGATAATATCATTTTGGAAAATTTTTAATATCATTTGTATGAGAAATATAAAATGGTTCTCAAAGAAATCAATTACTTTTATTTTTTTCATAAAAAGTTTTTAAAAAATTATTTTTTAAATCCAGAAATTATTAAGGATTACTAAACATTCACGTCGTTAAGCTGAGTGACTTGGCTGCCAAGCAATTGAGTTTTTGTGGACCACTATTAATCCAGTATAAATGAATCCGTACGGCAGTCAAGATAGCCTGCCCAAAAAATTGGAGATTGTTGTGGGTCTATTATTGAGAATTAAAAATTATAATAAAATAATTTTTAAATATATAAATAATGCTGGGTCTAATTTTTAATAAAAAATTGCTGATGAAGTAGGTAAGCAGTAGTACAGTACGTATACTGTGCGCGCCTATTTATACCCCGCAGCAGAGACGAAAAAAAAAAAAAAAAAAACTCAGCCAGCAAAACGCTGGATCCAAACGGACAAACATTGTATATGTTGAGATTCGAAAACTCCTTACAGCCTGCCCTTTCTTAACATTTCTGTCGCCGGATTCTGGCAAACTTGGCAGGAATTCTTTTCTTAGAAGTTTACTACTTCAACCGGTTTGGTGTTATTGCTCCATTTACACCCAATTTAACACTCACAACTCACAAGTTAGTAGTCTAAACTGTTCTTTCCAGAATTCGTTATCGGTTTTATTTAATTTTCATTGCTTTTGATAATTTCTTTTTTTAACTTTTAAATCTATGATTATGTTTAGGCTTTTAAATTTGATTCAGGAATTTTCATATTTCAATTATAATATATAAAAATATTTCTTATTAAATCGTGTAATTGAGATCATCAAGTGAAGGTTTAATAATCCATGAATTGAACTGGTTGTTTAATGAGTTATTAAAAATTTTAAATCTTAGAGCTAGCGTTTCTTATCTGATTTAATTGGGGGATTTTTATGTTCTGAGTATTTTATTAAATTGAATGCTCAAAAAAAAAAAAAATGAAATTAAGCTTTCAATTATTATTATTATTATTATTTTTTTTTTTTTTGAGAAGAAGAAAAGCTATCAATTTGTAACAAGATTATAGTGATAATGATAATGATATCATAAGAATTTTTTTTTTTTTTTTGAACCAGAACATTAAGTTGTTAATGTATCCCTTATAAGTTCTTCGGGTGGGTCGGGTTGCCGGATCCTTCTGGACAGCCCTACTTATAATTATGTTTTTATTTAGATTATTAAGTTGTTTTGCTTTTGTTGAATCGTCCAAAGTCATGCATACATAGATAATCAACGCAACTCCTCTTGATTATTTTGCTTTCGTTTTTTTTTTTTTTTTCTTCTCTCTCTCTCTCTCTCTCTTTTAGAGACTTGCATTAATTCAATGGCTAGCCTGTGTTCAAGGAACACTGAGGTTAAAAATGAGTCTAGCGAAACTATGGTGGTTAAAGTGACCCGGGATCCTGGCAATTTTGAATTCAAAGAGTTTATAATCCCAGCTGGGGATCACATATACATGTGCTACAACGATTTCGGCATCGAACACAATCCAGATCGTCCGGTCAATGTCAGAGTTTATGTGGGAGATGAACAAAAGTCATATATACTTGCATACAGAATAAGGGACAGTGGGAAAATTGTATTGCGCTACAGGAATGGCACGGTCACCCCCACTTATATTGACATGTATATGGTTGCCAGGATCGGGTACTTTTCTTGACCACAGCCTTTGAATTTGATTAATGTGTGCTTTTTTTTTTCTTTTGTTCTTTTTTGAAGAAGAAAAAGTTCATTGCTTACTTGCTTTATTGTGGTTTCACAGATTAATTATCAAGATAAAAGGCGCAACAAAGAAGATTAAAAAGTTGTTGGGGAAACAGATGGAGAAGAGGTAGAAGAAATAGTTAAAAGGGTAACAGATGGGAAAGGTAAGGAGGACATTGGAGGAACTTTGAATGTATATATGTATATATGTATATATAATTCTGTCCAGTCTGCGCTGTTGTAGATAGAATGGGTTGTGGACCTGTGATGTACAGATATAGAATGTTCTTTGATTTCTATATTTATTGTGATTACTTGGAAGTCATTTAATTCACACTAGACATAGAGGTGATTTTGTTTATATTTCCCCAACACTTAAATGAGAGTGGCGTCAATAAGGAGGTCTTGTTGTAGATTGTAAAAAGCAAAAAAGAACCTAAATTCACCTTGGATGTCGGCCACAATACTGTGGCACCCGAATGAAGTTGGAAGGAGTTTCTCTCTTGCAATGTTCGCATCCTTAGGTACCCAAACCAGTGCATTACAAAGGTGTAGCATGTGAACAAGAAGCCACACGTTTTTTGTGTTATTATGAGATTGGATGATGCACTTTCCACAGGTTGCAAGACAAGTAAGATGGGTGTGAGAATGAGCATTGTTGGACAAAATAGAGCTAGAAGTCAACATTTCAAGGAGAATTAGAGTGCCTGATTATGTGTTAAACTTAAACCAGAGTGTTACATATGTACTTCCTAAAATCTCATATATATATATATATGGATCCACAGAAACTTCATAAATTTCATAGAAATTTTTTTCTACGAATTTGTGATTGTGGAACATATCTTTTAGGTCTAACATAGTATGCTTCTGAACAAATCAACACCGTTCTCAGTAGTGTTTTTTTGACATTTCCTCTAGTGCACTAGAGTAAGGTGGCATAGACAAAATGTAGCTAAGTACCATTCAATAGATTGCATCAACCATGACAAAATGTTCCAGACTTATTTGGCTCGAAAAAATCAGCCTTGAATGATAACTGCTAATAATATCCAGAACAAGGGAATAGCAAAAAAAGTATGAGGCAGCAATTATAATCCTCATCAAACTATTGTATCCAAAAAGTGTTATTGATTGGCAGTTGGCCTTGATTGGACTCTCCCTAATTTTAATGTCCCCAACTAAAAGTAAGAGATCTGGACTTGTGATCATAGATTTTCCAAAATGCCCCGATGATTAACCACCAAAGTTTCTGTCCTTACCAGAAAAAGGGAAATATAAATGAAAATTCTCTATTCTGGTCTCTACTTTGTAGAAAAGATGCATATTTTGTGACAGTGAGAAAGAGACAAAAAGGTCAACAATGAGTTTAAGGTTGGATTAAGTCTATTATCTTCCTTTTAAGACTGTATATTACATGAATAATTAAATCATTCATCTTCCAGAGGATCATGCAATGCGTGCAACTCAAAATATTGTTAAAACCATAATAACAATATTTAATTAGTAGAAATAAAAATAAATGAGGTAGCTATACCACATATAAGCATGAGCATCATTAATAATTTATTAAGTGTAGTGCTGTAGCCCCATGGTTCCCAACAAGGCAGGCAGGCACAACTGGATAGAGGAGCTTTGCCCTTTGTTGTACCAGAAGAGATGCTGTGGATGTCGCTGTTGCATATCATATAGATCATTGTCCTATTCAATATGTGTTATCTTCTGCAAAGATGCTCCTGTGACTTTAGAAGCTTAACATAATTGATATTGAGTTGGGAAGCTGACATGATGGAGACATTGCATAAACAATGCTGAGAGAGTGTCTAGATCCAAATCAAAATCATGTCACAATTCACTGATATATAAAAATAATGAGATTCCTTATGTCCACCTCACCCCCACCATATATATTGAGAAGATGTTAACTAAAGAAAAGCAAATTGATACACAAAATTTTAAATTCAACTGCAAGGCATCTTTCTTGTTTTAGGAAAACATGGCTGGCTCTCCTGTCAACCAAACCTCCCTTCATCATTTTCGCTCCAACAGTTTTCCCACAAGGGCACACCCACTCATTTCAGAATTTAATGAACAACTGAGCAGAGTGAGAGGTTCTGAAACAACCTCTTCATCGTCAACATCATTAAGCCAGAAACTCATTGGCCTTCAAGATTTGCATGACTGTGTTGATATCTTGCTCTTGTTGCCATGCACTCAAGCCTTAGCTCAAGAGCAGCATCAGAAATGGTTTAATGAGCTATTGGATGGATCTCTCAGGCTCTTGGATGTGTGTGGTATTGCAAGGGATGCATTGTTGCCAGCAAAGGAATGCACACGTGAACTTCAATCAACCCTGCGCAGAAGACATGGCAATAAAATGGAGCTTGTGAGGGAGGTTGAAAAATACTTGGCCTCAAGGAAGGTTGTGAAAAAGGCAATGCAGAAGGCCTTAAAGGGCATGCAAACTAAGTTGAACTGTAAGAAAAATGAAGATCTAGCCATGGTGAGCTTGTTAAAAGAGCTAGAAGCTGTAACTGTCATGGTCTTTGAATCACTCTTGACCTTTATATCTGGACCAAAGTTGCATTCCAAATCAAACGGTTGGTTTGTGGTTTCCAAGCTGGTGCACCCAAATAAAGTAGTCTGTGAGGATGAAGAAACAGATGCAAATGAATTTGACAAGGCAGATGCGGCATTTAAATCTCTCATTAGTCACAAGACAAGCAAATCCGATTACTCCATCCTTGTTCAAAATGTGCAGAACTGGATGGGGAAGTTGGAGTCAAGCATTGAAGATGTTGAAGAGGTGCTTGAATGTCTTTCTAGGCATCTAGCCAAAACCCGAGTTTCCTTTCTCAACATCCTCAACCACTAGCCCTGAAATCATCATGGGAATCAATTTTGTCTGTAAATTTGTACATGATAGACCTTCTCTTTTTGTACACAGTAATGAATGAAATACAGATATATTTTGTCTTCTACATCTAAGTCAATTCACTCTCATTAAGAAATAATTGAGTATTCATTCCTAGCACAAGAATGGTTCAATTTTAAAAATTCTAGAATATTGGATCTCACAAAATACCACGTAAAAGTTTGTCTCAAGACCTCTGTACAAAACTTGGTAATAAAAATATAGTAAATGATCATCTCACTAGTTGAATCCATTAGACCTTGTGAAATAAATAATAGGAGGTCGTTTGAGTCACTGAAATTTTAATTCGGTTCCTCAGAATATTTTAACATTCTAACCTACTGGTTCCCTTGATATACACCGTGCATTAAGAGGATGCAGGGCTTGAATCTGGTTGAGTACCAAGCTCCTCCACTTAGAGAGTTGAAACAGAAAACAGAAAAGAAAAACAAAACAAGAGATATAAATGTTCTGACTGTTTCAAATAATTTGATTTATACACATTTAAAATCATTGACACTCACATGGTTTACTTGAATTTTTTATGCTTAAGCAATTAATAATCCTGACTGTCTCCCTTTGAGAGACAACCCATGTTATTAATGAATCAGCCTATAAAATTTTCTACATTACGAACAGAAATGGAGAAGTCTCTTATGCAGATCTTGCCTGCCTACGGCACAACAATCACATAGTCAAGTCAATGATATCATTAAGAAACGAACTATCATATGCAGGTGTACGTGATTTATAAAATCACACGAGTACTTCCCTTCATGACATAAAAGTTTGAGCATTGATATATAAAATATTCAACATACGTGTGGTAACAGCACCATGTTCTCAAATAAGAAATAAGCATTAGCCATTCTAACAATAGCTCAGCTTGAGTTTCTGGGAGACAAGATGGTTATGTCACTCGTGCGCACATGTATTATAAAATTACTATAACTGTGTAACATGTGTTACATTAATTACAATCAGGTTGTCTTGTCTGCTGTATCCATTAAATTCTAATTAGAAATTCATAGATTTTTAAAATCTTGTTATGTTAATTATTTACCGTAATTGCAAACATATGTATATGCATTTCTTTCTAAATTCATATGCTTACTTATATTGTAAGAAATATATGAATCTTATGGTTTCCAGCAGCAATGATTAATAATTTGCGTAGTACTACGGAATAAAGAAAGGTAGGACCATAATATTGGTGGTTAGTATAGTAAAAGGGAACATGGTGAAAGGCTTTTCTTGCTGTGAAACCCACCTTCCTTCCAAGGATGTTTCCTTTATTGTACTTTACCAAGTTTTCAATCCATGAGAGATTATCAATTTATGAGAACAAAGGACAATGCAGTCTTGTCTAATATAAATGGATACACCAGCCAAAAAAATGGGGCATCACTCTTTCAATAATTTCTGCAACGTTTGGTTTATCTGTAATTGTTTTACAAAATTAAATAAGACATAATATCTTATTATCAGGTGTCACTGCAATATTGTCTCCCATAAGCTCATTTCCCAGCTTCATATATAGCATCATTGGTGGCATAATTATTTATCAAACATTAGGTCATCTAACTTCAATTGCAATTTAATAACTTCATATTTTATCAATCATTTTCTAATTCAATACGTAGTGTTATCTTCTACAAAGATGCTCCTGTAAATTAAGAAGCATAAAATAATTGGATGTTGAGTTGGGAAGTTGGCGAGAGGGAGACACTGCGTAGACAATGCTGAGAGAGTGTCTAGATCCAGATCAAAATCATGTTAGTAGATTGAGATTTGAAAATATTGTGATTCCTTATGTCCACCTCACCCCATCATATATATTGAGAAGATGTTAAATAAAGCAAAGCAAAGCAAGCCAATTGCTACACAAGATTGTACATTCAACTGCAAGAAGTCTTTCTGTTTTAGGAAAACATGGCTGCCTCTCCTATCAACCACCACTTTCGTTCTAACAGCTTTCCCACTAGAGCACACCCGCTCATATCAGAATTCAACGAACAATTGAGCAGATTGAGATGTTCTGAAGCAACCTCTTCATCATCAACATCATTAAGCCAGAAACTAATTGGGCTTCAAGATTTGCATGACTCTGTTGATAACTTGCTCCTCTTGCCTTTTTCACAAGCCTTATCCCAAGAGCAGAATCAGAAATGGTTTAATGAGCTGTTGGATGGATCTCTCAGGCTCTTGGATGTGTGTGGTATTGCACGGGATGCATTGTTGCAAACAAAGGAATGCACTCGTGAACTTCAATCAACCCTGCGCAGAAGACATGGCAGTAAAATGGAGCTTGCAAGGGAGGTTGAAAAATACTTGGCCTGTAGGAAGGTGGCAAAAAAGGCAATTAAGAAGGCCTTAAAGGGAATGCAAACTAAGTTGAACTCTAAGAAAAATGAAGATCTAACTATTGTTAGCTTGTTAAAAGAGCTAGAGGCTGGAACTATCTTGGTTTTTGAATCACTCTTGACGTTCATAGCTGGATCAAATTTACAATCAAAATCAAGCGGCTGGTTTGTAGTTTCCAAGCTGGTGCACCCCAAGAGAATAGCATGTGAGGGTGAAGAAACAGATGGAAATGACTTTGAGAAGGTAGATGCAGCATTACAATCTCTCTTTAGTCACAAGACAAGCAAATGTGATTACTCCATCCATGTTCAGAATGTGCAGGACTGGATGGGGAAGTTGGAGTCAAGCATTCAAGATGTTGAAGAGGTGCTTGAATGTTTGTCAAGGCGTCTAGTGAAGACCCGAGTTTCCTTTCTCAATATCCTCAACCACTAGCTCAGAAATTATCATGGGCATCCATTTTTGGCTGTTAATATATACAAGTTGATAGGCCTTCTCTTATGTACAAATACATGAATGAAAAACTTATATTTTCTCTTCTACTTTTAAGTCAATTCACTGCCTCCATCAAATATTTTCCCATGTCACTATTGAATTATATTCCGAGTATTAATTTCTAGATCAAGAACAGTTCAATCTTTATTAATTCTAGGATATCGGTCTCACAAATTACCTCGTAAAATTTAAAATCTGAAGTCAACTGTACAAAATTTGGTTATAAAAATATAGTAATTGGTCATCTCACTAGCTCAATACATAGAACTTGTGAAATTAATTAACAGAATTTGAGTCATTGAATTTTAAATTTGGTGCCTTAGATTGTTTTAGCTCAAGGAATTGAACAAAAAAACAAAAAAGGAAAACATGAAATCCTAGCTGTCAATATTTTGATTGTCTTAAATAAATTGATTAATACACATCTATAATAATTGTGACTCATATGGTTTACTTGAATTTCTGTGCTTAAGCAATTGAAAATCCTGACTGTAGGGACAACCCATGTTTTTAATGAATCAGCCAATAAAATTGTCTATATTATGATCAGAAATGGAGAAGTCGCACATGCAAATCTTGCCTGCCTATGGCACAAACATGATGTAAAAAAATTATTAAGCTGTACGTGTGATTTTAGACAGCTGTTGCTGCATGTGGACAAAGTACATGGTAAAGATATGCTAAATACTAAACTTTGCCACTAAATATGGGTGAAATTATAGTTTCATTAGAAATGACAGAGACCTTGACATACTCTTATCATGTAAACATGATAATTTTCAGGCCAAACAAAGAGTATGGAAGAATTTCATACACATATTTATAATTAAAAATCTACAGGAAGTAAGTAGTACCAGGATGACCAACACTTTATACACTGAAGAAAATTTTCCAGATTTTAGGAATTACTGCCTGATTGTAATAAACATTATTTTTCATTGCATGAAACTAGTAATTTAATGATATTTATGTGTGCACAAGGGGTACAGACTATCTTCCTGAAAGGCAGGCGTGTAGGCTAGATATAATGGCTATTGCCTTTTCTTGTCAATTGTTATATCGTATATTTCAAATAAATTTAAGAAGATTCTCTTCTGATTTTTGAATTTAAATGTGATTGAATGTGAGTTGGAGAGCTGGTGAGAGTAGACATTGGAAAAACATTGCTGCAATAGTGAGTTGGAGAGCAGGTTCAATGCTTCTAATATGTAGTGTTATCTTCTGCAAAGATGCTCCTGTAATTTAGATGCTTAAAATAATTGGATATTCAGTTGGGGAGCTGGCAAGAGGGAGACATTGCATAGACAATGCTGAAAGAGTGTCTAAATCCAGATCAAAATAATGTTACAACTCATTGATATTTGAAAATATTGAGATTCCTAATGTATACCTCACCCTATCATATATATTGAGAAGATGCTAACTAAAGCAAAGCAAATTGATACACAAAATTGTACATTCAACAGCAAGACGTCTTTCTTGTTTTAGGTAAAAATGACTGCCTCTCCTGTCAATGAAACCTGCCATCACCATTTTCGATCCAACAGCTTTCCCACTAGATCACACCCACTCATTACAGAATTCAATGACCAGTTGAGCAGATTGAGTGGTTCTGAAACAACTTCTTCAGCATCAACATCTTTATTCCGGAAACTCATTGGCCTTCAAGATTTGCATGACCGTGTTGATAACTTGCTCCTGTTGCCTTGCACACAAGACTTAGCCAAAGAACAGCATCAGAAATGGTTAAACGAGCTATTGGATGGATCTCTCAGGCTCTTAGATGTGTGTGAATTTGCAAGGGATGCATTGTTGCAAACAAAGGAATGCACACATGAATTTCAATCAACCCTGCGCAGAAGACATGGCAGTAAAATGGAGCTTACAAGGGAGATTGAAAAATACTTGGCCTCTAGGAAGGTGGTAAAAAAGGCAACACAGAAGGCCCTAAAGAGCATGCAAACTAAGTTGTACTCTAAGAAAAATGAAGATCTAGCCATGGTTAGCATGTTAAAAGAGCTAGAATTTGTTACTGTCATGGTCTTTGAATCACTCTTGAACTTCATAGCTGGAACAAAGTCGCAATCAAAATCAAGCGGCTGGTTTGTGGTTTCCAAATTGGTGCACCCAAAAAAAATAGTATGTGAGGGTGAAGAAACAGATGCAAATGAATTTGACAAGGTAGATGTGGCATTGCAATCTCTCATTAGTCACAAGACTAGCAAATCTAATTACTCCATCCATGTTCAGAATGTGCAGAACTGGATGGGGAAGTTGGAGTCAAGCATTGAAGATGTTGAAGAGGTGCTTGAAGGTTTGTCTAGGCATCTCGTCAAGACCCGAGTTTCCTTTCTCAACATCCTCAACCACTAGCCCAGAAACCATCATGGGCAACAATTTTGTCTGTAAATTTGTACAACATTATAGACCTTCACTTTTTGTACAAATACATGAATGAAATACACACATTTTGTCTTCTACTTCTAACTCAATTCATTGTCTTAAATAAATATTTGCTAGTATCACTTTTGAAATGTGAGCAATGACAGTTACACAGTGTGTATGGGATGCACAGTTGAAATCAAGTTTTGAACACACGATTTAGCCTGTGTGTGTACTGTTGGGTGCAAGACAGTGTGTGTAACAATAATTTTCCTTGAAATATATTCCAAGAGTATTCATTCCAAGTGCAAGAATGGTTCAATTTTAATAAATTCTTGGATAGTGGACTCGCAAAATACCTCATAAAATTATAAATTACAAGTCTACTGTACAATATTGGTAATAAAAATATAGGGAATGATTCTAGTTCAACCCATTACTACTTGTGAAATACGTTAAAAGGACGAGGTTTGAGCCTTTGAAATTTGAATTTGGTGGCCTAGACTTTAGCAATCCTGCATATGAGTTCCAATTTCTGCTTGGCCTAAGGGCATTTGTTATTTAACCATTTTTAGAAACTTTTTGTGAGAAAAGAAAAAATCAATTGACTTTTTTGACAACTTTTTATATTTCCTATGAAAGTAGCATCAAAACTTTCCTAAAATGGTTCTTTAAAAAATGTCCCAAGGGCATCTGTTCACGGGACCCATAAAATTACGATGTTGTGCATTTAGTGATGCAGGGCTTGAATCTGGTTAAGGACCAAGCTCCTCCACTCAAAAAGCTGAACACAAAAACAGAAAAAGAAAAAACAAGACTAGAGCTGTCAATATTCTGCTTGTCTCAAATAAATTGATTAAAATACATCTAAAATCATTGAGACTCTGACTCTCATGGTTTACTTGAATTTCATATGGTTAAGCAATTAAAAATCCTGCATGTCTATCTTTGAGGGACAACCCATATTTTTAATGAATCAACCTAATAAAATTTTCTACATTATGAACAGAAATAGAGAAGTCATGTATGCAGATCTTGCCTGCCTATGGCAGAACAATCATGTTACTATCACAGGGATCACATATAATAACCAATTAAATCATTAAGGAACATGCTAGCGTTTACAAGTGTACACATGTGATTTAACTAATAAAATCACACGAATACTTCCCTTCATGACATAAAATATTGTGCAATAATATATCAAATATTCAACACCCGTGTGTTATCAGCACCAACTTCTCTAATAAAAGATAAGCATTAGCCATTCTAACAATAGCTCAGCCTTAGTTTCTGGGAGACAAGATGGCTGTGTTACTTGTTCACAGATGTACTATAAAATAGCCATGACTGTGTAATATGTGTTACATTATTTACAATCATGTTGTCATCTGATGAATCATCCATTAAATTTTCCTTATCATTTCATAGCTTTTTAAAAATCTTATATTCATCATTCCATAAAATAACATGAGTCACTCCAATATAACTTGAAGCCGGATCCATCCATAATGGTTATTTTTTGCAAACATTGGCAGGCACAGCATTTAGATCCAAATCAAAATCATGTTAGGACTCATTAATATCTAAAAGTGAGATTTCACATGTCAACCTCACAGATAATATATATTGAGCAAACTTGAGAAATTAGGTAAATTTTAAGACTAAGTTATACATTAAAGTCTAAGTTATAACCATGACCATCAATTGTAATTTATTAAGTGTCGCGCTGTAGCCTTCTGGTTCCCAGGAAGGCAGCAGGCAAACTGGATAGACGAGCTTTGCCCTTTGTTGTGCTAGAAGGGATGGTGTCAACACTGCTAATGTGTTGCATATTTAACAGATTATTTTCCAATTCAATAGGTAGTGTTATCTTCTGCAAAGATGCTCCTCTAAGATAAGGAGCATAAAATAATTTGATATTGAATTGAGAGCTGGCAGGAGGGAGACACAGCACAAACAATGCAGAGAGAGTGTCTAGATCCAGATCAAAATCATGTTACAACTCATTGATATTTGAAATTATTGTGATTCCTTTTGTCCACCACACCCCATCATATATATTGAGAAGCTACTGAATAAAGCAAAGCAAATTGCTACACCAGATTGTACATTCAACTGCAAGAAGTCTTTCTTGTTTTAGGAAAACATGGCTGCCTCTCCTGTCAACCAAACCTCCCTTCACCATTTTCGCTCTAACAGCTTTCCCACCAGAGCACACCCGCTCATTTCAGAATTCAACAACCAATTGAGCAGATTGAGATGTTCTGAAGCAACCTCTCCATCATCAGCATCATTAAGCCAGAAACTAATTGGCCTTCAGGATTTGAATGACTGTGTTGATAACTTGCTCCTTTTGCCTTTTGCACAAGCCTTAGATCAAGAGCAGAATCAGAAATGGTTTAATGAGCTGTTGGATGGATCTCTCAGGCTCTTGGATGTGTGTGGTATTGCAAGGGATGCATTGTTGCAAACAAAGGAATGCACTCATGAACTTCAATCAACCATGCGCAGAAGACAGGGCAGTAAAATGGAGCTTGCGAGGGAGGTTGAAAAATACTCAGCCTCTAGGAAGGTGATAAAAAAGGCAATGCAGAAGGCCTTAAAGGGCATGCAAACTAAGTTGAACTCTGAGAAAAATGAAGATCTTGCCATTGTTAGCTTGTTAAAAGAACTAGAGGCTGTAACTATGTTGGTTTTTGAATCACTCTTGACCTTCATAGCTGCACCAAAGTTGCAATCGAAATCAAGCAGCTGGTTTGTAGTTTCCAAGCTGGTACACACCAAGAGAATAGCATGTGAGGGTGAAGAAACAGATGCAAATGAATTTGAGAATGTAGATCTGGCATTACAAACTCTCATTAGCCACAAGACAAGCAAATCTGATTACTCCATCCATGTTCAGAATGTGCAGAACGCGATGGGGAAGCTGGAGTCAAGCATTCAAGATGTTGAAGAGGTGCTTGAATATTTGTCTAGGCGTCTAGTCAAGACCCGAGTTTCCTTTCTCAACATCCACAACCACTAGCCCTGAAATAATAATGGGCATCCATTTTTGTCTGTAAATTTGTACAAGTTGATAGACCTTCTCTTTTTGTAAATATACATGAATGAAAAACACATTTGCTCTTCAACTTCTAAGTCAATCCACTGCCTTTGACAAATACTTGCTCATATCACAATTGAATTCTATTCTAAGAGTATTCAATTCAAGCGCATGAATGGTTCAATTTTTATAAATTATAGGATATTATTCTCACAAAATACCTCGTAAAATCTAAAATCTCAAGTCAACTGTTCAAAATTAGATAACAAAAATATAGTAAATGATCATCTCACTACCTCAATCCATAAGAACTTGTGAAATTAGTTAATAGAAGGAGGTGGTTTGAGTCATTTAAATTTGGTCCCTTAGAATATTTTAGCAATCCAGCCTATGGGTTCCAATTTCAGCTCCACATACAACGCTGTGCATTTAGAGTATGCAGGGCTTGAATCCGGTTAAGGGCCAAGCTCCTCCACTTTGGGCAGTTGAACATAAAAACAGAAAGGACAACAAGACATCAGAGCTGTCAATATTCCAATTGTCTCAAATAAAATGATGAATACACATCTAAAATCATTGAGAATCACATGGTTTAATTGAATTTCGTGTGCTTATGCAATTAAAAATCCTGACTGTAGGGACAACCCATGTTTATAATGAATCAGCCCGAAAAATAAAATTTTCTACATTATGAACAGAAATGGAGATGCCACATATCCAGATCTTGCCTGCCTATGGGACAAAAATGATATAGCAATCAAATGACTAACCAATTAAATCAGTACGCAGCATACTAGTGTTTACAGTAAAGTTATACATGTACATATGATTGAAGACAGGAGCTGCAGCATGTGGATAAAGTGAAGCTCTTTTGAAATTCAACTTGGAACGTATATAAACGCTAAATGCAGGGGAAATTATAGTTTCACTAGAAATAACACAGACCATAACATACTCAATCTTGTAAGCATAATAATATTCAGGGCAAACATAGAGTATGAAAGAATTTGATACGTGTGTATATAATTAAGAACCTATTGGAAGCAAGTAGTACCAGGAAGACCAATACTATATACAGTGAAGAAAATTTCTAGATTTCGCATTGCATGAAACTGGTAATTTAATGATATTTATGTGTGCATGAGGGGTACAGACTACTGGCTGCCTGGAAGGCAGGCATGTAGACTAAATATAATGGCTGTTGCCTTTTCTTGTCCTTCGTTATAACGTAGTTTTAAAGAAATTTATGAAGATTCCATTGTGATTTTTGAATTTAAAAGTAATTGATTGTGAGTTAAAGAGCTGGCTAGAGGAGACATTGCAAAAACATTACTGATATAGTGAGTTGGAGAGCAGGTTCAATGTATGTCAACACCACTCATGTCTTGAATATCCTATTGATTATTTTGCAATGTATTGTATATATGATTATCTGATATGGAAATAGTACTGTGATTTTAGAGTTTATATAATGAGTTGGAGAACTGGTGAGAGGGAGACATTGCAAAAACATTGCTGAGTGTGTGTTTATATCCAGATGCAGATCCCAATCTCAATCATGTTATGACTGATTGATATTCCAGGAGGATGAGATTCCTCATGTCCCCCTCACCTCAAAAAATATATATTGAAGGGAGGCCACTGCAAATTGCTAAACCAAATTGTACATTCAACTGCAAGGCCTATTTCTTGTTGAAGGAAAACATGACTGCCTCTAATTTCAACTCAAAAACCCATCAACACACTCGCTCAAACAGCTTACCCACTAGAACACACCCTCTCATTTCAGAATTCAATGACCAATTGAGCAGATCAAGAGATCTTGAAGCAACCTCTTCATCATCAACATCTCTATGCCAGAAGCTAAATGGCCTTCAAGATTTGCATGATTGTGTAGATAAGTTGCTCCTATTGCAATTCACACAAGCATTAGCCCAAGAGCAGTGTGAGAAATCAGTTAATGAGATTTTGGATGGATCACTCAGGCTCTTGGATGTTTGTGATATGGCAAGAGATGCCTTGTTGCAAACAAAGGTATGCACACGTGAACTCCAATCAACTCTGCGCAGAAGACAAGGCTATAAAATGGAGATCACGAGGGAGGTTGAGAAATACTTGGCCTCAAGAAAGGGAGTAAAAAAGGCAATGAAGAAGATCTTAAAGAGCATGCAAATTAAGTTTATTTACAAGTACACCAAAGATATTCTCATTATTAGCATGTTAAAAGACCTAGAAGCTGCAACTCTCATTGGCTTTGAATCCCTGTTGACTTTTATTGGTAAATCAAAGTTGCAAACAAAGTCAAGCAGCTGGTCTTTGGTTTCCAAGCTAGTTCACCACAAAAGAGTGGCATGTGAGCGTGAAGAAACAGATGAAAATGAGTTTGAGATGGTGGATGCAGCATTGCAATCACTCATCAGTCACAAGCCAAGCAAATCTGATTTCTCTTTGCTTATTGATAATGTGCAGACCGGGCTCGGGAAGTTGGAATTAAACATTCAAGATCTTGAAGAAGTGCTTGAATGCCTTTCTAGGAGTATTGTCAAAACTAGAGTTTCCCTTCTGAATATCCTCAACCACTAGCCCGAAAATTGTCAGGGGCGTACTTTTGTCTGTAAACAATTACAAAATCATACAGCTTATATAAATGTACATGAATCAAATTTATTTTCACTTCTGATTCTAAAGCTATTCATTGGCCTAAAAAATTTCTCACTTATTTCTTGCTGCTTAACTCTCTTCCTAGATCATCTAATTTTAGTACAAGATTTTGTTTAATTCTTGAATACTTTGATATTAAAATACTCCTGTCAGCTTCCAATTTTGGCTAGGATAAAAAATATGCAGATAAATCTGTTTTAAATGATCTCACATTCTTGGGCTGTCCAATAGTCAAGATCATGAAAGGCTTGAACCTGGTTAAGGCCAAGCTTGACCACCTAACTGAATTTACACAATGAAAGAAAATATTATTTATTTAACAGTTAAAGACAGAAAGTCTTAAGGCAAACAATATTAATTTATAATTGATATCAGAGCTGTAAGGATTCCGATTGTCTTTGGGAAGTTGAATAACAAAGAACTAAATTTAATTAGATTCACATGCACTCTCAAATCTTCTTTCCCTATGAATTTAAAAAACTTGAATGCCTCTCTCTGGGGGACAGTCCAATATTTTATTCATTTAGGCATTGATTAATTTGTCTTGCTACAATATGAAACGAAATAAATAAGTTACATAGCCTACCACTATTCCAATCATTGACAAAAATTGCTCTGCTTGCATGCTTAAACGTAAATAATAGCATGGTCCCCTGAAAGTTACGTGAAAGTAATTAAAAGTGGCAAAAGAAAAATTAATTCCTGGGAATTTTAAGGCCAAATCAAGAAAAAAGAAAAGTCTGAAAGAAAATGAAACGTATATTTGCAATATTCGGAACCAACAGGAAGCAAGGAGTATAAGGTACAGTCTGTTTAAGAACAAAAACAGACAGTTATATCTAAACATCAAAGTTCACAAGGTACAAAAATCTGCAAGTTCACAAAGAACATAGATACATCACTAAATTATCAACTCCTAACACCCTGAAACCAAAAAGCCAAACCTACTCCCCTTTTTGTTATGAAATGAGAAAGGGATGTCTCAATGAGCTCTAGTCTGATGCTCCTTAATCTCTTTAATATCTTGTTCAATACGATTTAGGCGAGGTAGAATCTGATGCAAGCAAGGTAGAATCTGCTGCAGGAGATCCATCATATCAGATAATGTAGGTTGTGCAGCACCGGATGTAGATGGTCTGGACTCAGCAGCCATAGCATCTGCAACCTCATCAATATCTCGATCTAAGTCATCATCGGAATCACAGACAATCAGGTTAGAACGTTTTACATGAGATGAACTGAGCTGAAGTGTACTATTCCCAGTGGCAAATAAGGGCTTTGCCAGAGCAGATTGAGCACCAGATGTAGACAGTTTGGACTTAGCAGCAACAACATCATCAATCTCTCGATCTAAGTCATCATCAAAATCAGATTCAGATTGCCTTGCACGTTTAGATAAGGGCGTTGCTAGAGTAGCCTGAGCACCAGATATAGATGGTCTGGACTCAGCAGCAAAAGCATTAGCAATCTCATCAATTTCTCGATCCAGGTCATCATCAGATTCAAAATCACTTTCCCTTGGGCGTTTCATGCGAGATGAGCTCAGTTGAAGTGTATGACTCCCAATGGCAGATAAGGGCTTTGCCCGAATTTCCTGAGGACGAATGGGAACCTTTTTGGCTTCAATAAGTTGAGTAATGACACAAGGGAAGGGGAGTACAGCACGTGACGAGTTAGACTCAAAGGCATGTATGATGACTTGACATATATGTCTACAAATGTCAATGGGTACATCAGTGATGAGGGCATACAACAATTGAGCCCTGGGTACATTGAGTGTATGCAAGTGAGCAATAGGAAAGAGGTTGGTACACATGATACGGCTTAGCCACTGATATTCAGGGATAAATGATGCAGATTTAGCCTTAGAAACCCCATTAGGCCAAATGGTTTTTTCTCCACAGAAAAGAGTCAACATATCTGTTTGGGATGGTGCAGTCTCAGCAGTGTATGGATATGGAGACTCCATGACTCGAGGGATTCCTAAAACCGTGGAGACTAAATCAGGAGTGACCTCAAATCTGATATTCCGAACCATGACAGAAAAAGAACCATCCTTTTTTATGTCATGGATGTTTGAGTAAAACTCATGTATAAGGTTGATGGGCGGTGCAGGAAAACCAGAAGTCAATGAAATCCATCCACGAGACTGGAAAACACGAGGAATGCAAGTGAATTGGAGTTCAGACAAGGTGACATCACGTTCCAGAAAAAGGCGACGTTTGGAAAAGACACCGTGGTACGAGGTTTGGGCATCGAGGTCATTGGATGTAGATACAGTACGCCTACTGCGAGGGGCCATAATGCACCTGTGATCAGTCAATGTCATATAACATGAGCTTAGATGCGATGATGCAAGGTTGCTAGAATCTAATAAGCACAAAACACGAGTTTAGCATTTTGTCAAATATTTGTTGTATATTACCAAAAGTGGGAACTATAAAGTTCCTTAGATTACCTTATTCAGGATTCTGGCAGTTAAGGTCGTGTATTCGTGGTTTACTCGTCAGAGTGGGTCCAAATAACAGTCTAATTGAGTTCCATGACGTAAAAAAAAAAAATAAAAATAAATAAAAAACCAGAAAGTGGGAATAAATTAATGCAACAAAGCTTGAAAAAAAAAATCCCACATCGAATGATAAAATACTATCTTTTAAGTACAAAATTCAAAACCCATAAAACAAAGCCTAAGATTTGAGCTTTGAATGAAAGAAATTGGAAGTACTGATACATTCTAAATCCTAGAGTCTTAGAAAGAAAACAAGGAGAGAAAGAAAGATTACCTGATGATATTGGGTGAAAAATCGTAGCAAAAGAGATGGGATTGGAGATTTCTCACCGAGAGTTGAAAAAGCAAATGGGAAAGTGGCAGTGCTGTTTTCGAGCGAAAGCGTAAAGGAAAAGTAGAGGAGCCATTTTTGAACTAGGCAAATTCCTTTATGTACAGGCTCGAGCGAGTTTATTTAGACTACTTTCTATTTTTGGAAAGCCCAGATAGACTACTTATGTCTGGCATATTTTGTAGATTATTTTGATCCATATTGCATAGGATTAGGATATATATTGATTACTGTATTTTGCATGGGAATCATGCTGTGACTTTGAATTTAAAAGTAATCGTAATCTTGTTGTGGCCTATTAATAATTTGATATGTCCTATAAAAAAAAAAAAAATTGATATGAAAGGATGACCAATTGAGCAAATTGAAAGACAACTTATTTAATGTCGACAAAGACGGAGCCAGAGTTTTGAATTAAGAGGGTTTGAGGGTTTTTTTTTTTTTTGTTAGTAAGAACAAAATTATTTTTGTTTATAATTTTTTAAATGACATCGTTGTTTATTTTAAATAAAATTAGTTAATTGAGCTTAATTTTTTTTAATTTTACTATTGGTAATTTTTGTTGTTGAGTTTTTTTTTTTTGAGCTTATATATTTTGTTTTAGATTTTAGATCTATAATTTTTTTTTAATAATCACTAAAATGAGAAAAATACTAACTCTACAAACTTTTTTTATATATAAATTATTGATGTAATAAATAGTTACTAGTAAATAAAAAAATGATGTGAGTGGTGGGTCTATGTGTGAACCAATAAGAATTTTCTACCAAAACAGTTTGTAAAATTATTGTCAAAAATTTTGTGAGTATAGCATTACTCTTAAAAAAGTTAATGATATTGTTTAAGGGAAAAATGTAATTTTATAGAATAAAATTGCTAAAATTAGTACACACATATATATATATATAATAATTTTTTTTTTTTTAAATTAGGGGGGGGGCCATTGCCCCTTGTCCAAAGCTAGCTACGCTCCTAAATGTCGATGTTAATATGTGAGAAAACCAATTCTTCTTTTATATTGTACAATATAATATAAATTTACATTGTAGGCAAATTAAAAATGCCAATATTGTACACATTTAGAAAGAAAAAAAATAGTGAATATTGTACACTTTTTACAAATGTGTACAATTTTTGTAACATTTTGTTAAATCTACATTGCAAGTACAATGTAAATATATAGGGGTTCAAAAACTAGATGGCCTTTAAGATTTGCATGATTGTGTTAATAAATGGCTCCTATTCTATTGCCATTCACACAAGCCAAAGGTAAAGAGCAGCAAAAGAAATTGGCTGGAACTTCGCAAAATGAAGGTTCTTAAGAGAGGGTGATGAAACAAAGCAAAAATGGAGAAGAGGTGGTAAACATTGCCTTAAGTAGAACAAAATACAAGTAGGAAAAGCAAACCATGTCGCTTGGGTTTCCCCCACTACACGCTCCACCTTTTGGCATTTACCGTCCAAATACTGACAAGTGGCACAATAGTTTGGAAATCGAAGAGTCACTCCATTGCCCATTTAATGCCTAGACAGCTACACTTATAAATGTCAAATAAGAAATTTCAAAGCAACCCATGTATTTTGCCTTGATCTCACCCCATGAAGTAAATGGGCATGAGATCATGGAGGCTTTTGTAAGGAGATGGCTTCATTTAGGGCCCAAATAGCCTTGGCCCACTTGGGCCATGGGCGAAAATAAGCTCAACATAGGCCTTTAAGGGCAAGCCCTAAAGACAAAGTCAAAGTCAAACCTTGGACCTCGAAGTGAGCAATATATCACCTTGAGTCCAAAGACATGAATTTGACTAGAACCCCATTCAAGGATAAGACAATTATCAAGCGGACTAGGATGAAGCATTATCCAAGCTACCAAGGAAGGATTATGGGACATATGACATTGTTTAAGAAAGCTTCCTGATGATTCTATAGTCACCTCCACATTAATGAAGCTCACCTACTTGATACAGTCGCATTTATTGCTGAATGACTAGCCTGACACGGCAAAGAGTCTCAAAAGCCTCCATTCATCATGAAAAATCAAGAAGAGACTAATCTTTGATAAATGATTAAGTAAAAATGTATTAAAAAGTTTTTTTTTTTTTTTTTTTTGTTTTGTAATCATATTGAGATAAACACCTAGGTTTATTTAAACACCATATCCCTTACCACTATTTAGATTTTGGAATCACACATGTAAACAGAATTGCATACTATAATTGATTATAGCTTCAAAAGGCCTAATTGATTCATAATGAGATAAAAACACCAAGTTATCATAATTAAATTTAAACATTTAAGTTTTTTTTTTTTTTTTGGTTTGTTTTAAAATAATTTCAACGTAAAATAATATCCAGAAAAATAATCAAGTGTTTAGTTGCGCTAGCTCCTGAAAATGTTATGGAAAATATATTTTCCACTACTCTTTACATTTTTTCATCTTCCAAACACACATCTATGTCTATATCTATATCTAAAAGCTGAAGAGTAGCATTTAATGTTGCTACGCTCACATTGAGCCACATTAGCAGTCACGCCATCATTTTTTGTTTTCAATTTTTGTTATATATATATTTTTAAACATTTTCTCATTAAAGGTGACTTAAAAATTCCATTATTTAAAAATTAAAATATCTTTTAACCATTATTTTTATTATTAATTTTTTAAAACTCTCCCTCTCTTTTACCTCTTCAGTTCCCCACTACTTTCTACCTTAATATCATTTTTTTTAACATTTTCTCTCTCTCTCTCTCTCTCTCTCTCTCTCTCTCTCAATTTTTTCATTTTTTGTTTATTTTTTTTATTTTCATTGCATCAATTCCTTAGGTTGATGAATTTTTATGTTAATTAGAATTCTACTGTGGGTTGATGCAATTTATTTTTTTGTTTTAAGTTGTTATTTTTTATATTCCCTTTGATTAAATATTATCCTACTACACTATGCATATAGTATATAATGATATAATGTTATTATGTTACATAGAATGACTTGGATAGTTTGATGTGTGTTGCTATATAATTTATTTTTACTCTTTTTTCCTCTCATCTTATTTTATTCAACATTTAAATCCAGTCACATCCTCCATACTGTTAAATTATGTGGCACAAATCAAGAACATGGCTAGACACAAACCTGCCTCCCTTTACCATACGTTGGGGGAATCAATATATTTGTGTGATAAAGGGTCATATAATTTATAATTTAGATAGTACATTTTGAATGTGACTAGGCCCATAGATCGAGTAATTTTTATACTTAAAAAGGCTATTGAGAATGAACTTTTTGAATTAAGTCTAAAAAAATATGAACTACTATATATCATTTAGATAAAAACTTTTATCATAAATACATTAATATTTTTTTTGCCACATATTTAAATCATGCAAACTTAATAATTTTATATTATGTGTCAGCATCGTCTCTGTTTCTTCTAGATCTTCTTCTAAAAAATATTATGTATCATCTTTAAAGGATGCCAACAATATTGATCTTATGGGAAAAGTTACATAAAATATTGAGAAAAAAATTGTGTAGGGATAAAGGGCTTAAAAATGGGTATTGGGCCGTGGGCTGTGCTCGAGGACATTAACGTCCGAGGACAGGTAGACAATAGTGGGGGCATACAAGTTAAATTTTCGGGGAAGAAGTTTGGTCATGAGGGGTTGGGATTGTAGTTCGAGAAGAAGTACCTCTTCGACTAAGCAGAGTAGAGGTCAAAGGTCCGACCTTTTGTCAAGAACAGGGCACCAGACGACCACACTAATAAGGATAGACATCACAAAATGATAAGACAAAGGAAAGCTAAAAAATATCTGGAAGAAAACTGCTACCACCACATTGAATGCTCTGCAGCTACTCTGACTGCATTAATGTGGAGGTGATACCTGAACAGTAACCTTCAGCCTTACAACTACCCACAAAAATTTCAAAAATGTGCTGGTGGGACAATGATCAAAGCCAACAACTTGATCTACATGTGGAGGGTTGAGAGGAAATAAAGAAAGGGAATATAAAGAAGAAAAATCTCATTACAGGGAGATCATTAGATAATCTATAGAAAAACATTGCACACTCAAGAACTGTAATTGTGCTCAAGTCCAAGAGAAATATATAAGAACTACCTTCCTCGGACTTTGCCAAGAAGGATTTTCCTCGCATAAAATTGTTTATTCTTACTTTATTGTATTGTTTAACCTACTTTGATTGTTGTCCAACTCATAGGATTCCAGTTTCTAGCCCACCCTCTACAAATTCATTGTTTTGAGCTCTTTGGGCTTTAGTCCTTTTCAGTTTTGGGCTAGGGAAGCAAATTGTGCCCTTACAAAATGATTTATATTACTATCTACTAAAATTTTTTTACACATTCATCTATTTTAATTTAGAATTTTTTTTTCAAAAAATATTTTTAATTTAGATATTTATAAGTGAACAATGAAATAATGATTCCTGAATAAAATATATATATATATATATATATATATACACACACATATTTATCTTGTGCAGTTGTAACTTTACATAAACTTTTGCATTTATATATTCATCTACTTCAATTTAGATGTTTATAACTTAATAATGAAATATATAAACAAGATAATTAAAACAATCATATTTCTACAATTCAAAAAGTCATCATTTCTTTTTTCAAAAAAAGACCTTTTACATTTCCTTGGAATTATTTTTAAATTATTTTTTATAAAACCTTTGACATACCACTAACCTAACCACTTCATACATTAAAAAAATTTAAGGCTCATTATTATTTCTGTTAATATATTATGGATATCTTAATTGATTGAGATCAAACTAGAGAAATGTCTTTTATATTTCTTTGAAAATTCATAAGGAAAAAAAAAAAAAAAACCCCTTTGACATACCACTAACGTAACTACATCTATAACTATTTAAGCCATCCATGATATCTATTTCTTATTGATAACCATAAAATTTACAATTAGCAAGGGAACAAACAAAGTAATAAAGAATAAATGAAGGAAGAAAAAAAGAAATGAAATCAAACATCAATTAATAACTGTTATTTGGAAAATAAAAAAGTGGTAAAGAGGAGTAAGAAATAAAATAGAGATGACTATACATAGGACATTAAAAACTTTATAGTGCAATAAAATCAACAATTAAATATAACAAACAAAATTTAAACTTAAAACTAATCAAACTCTAACTAGGGAAATTATATATATATATATATATCATAATCTTCATATACCTTGACTTAAAAAAAATTATTGAATAGTTCTACCTTTTATTTAATGTCTATTTTATACAAATCATCAACCAATATATATATATATGATAATGGTAAAAAATGTTATAGACAAGATTATGAAAAATATGATAAAACTTTTTTTTTTTTTTTTTTTTAAACTCTTTATAAAGTCTAGGGACTAAAATAGAATTTTATCTAAAAAATTATCACACGCAACACGCGCGTTTGCGACTAGTATAATAATAAAAAATGAGACTTTTAGATTTTTTTTTTTATAAAAAAAACGTGATCAACTATCGATGCTGGCGGCTAAAGTTGGCGACTAAAGACCTAGGACGCTAGTGGGCGGTGGTGGTTGGGTAGCTAATAGTGGGTGGTGGGGTGTGAAGGTTAGTTGATGAATTTTGGGTAAGTCGGAAAATGAAATGATTGCAAATGAAAGTGTAAATGTTAAAAAAAAGGAGAATTTTAAATAAAAACAATCATGATTGATAATTGGTGGTGGTTGGCGATTGGAAACTAGGGACATTAGTGCAGGATGGTGGTTGCCCAATTGGGCAGTTGGGGAATGGAGTGTGGAGGTTTTGTCGATGAGTTTTGGGTGAGGCGGAAAATGAAATGACCACAAATGGAAGTGGAAAACATTTTTTGCTAAACCAATTTTCGGTTAATTTTTATTTTATAGTTAATCAAAAAACAATTTTCGGTTGACCAATACTTTTAGTCACCCTAAACACCTGCAAATGAGGAAAATATATTCTAAAAAAAACAATTTTTGTCTAAACAAACATACCATTAATACCCTGACTCCCAAAAAATAAGTGTATGTAACGAGATGAATGTACAACTGAGCATTATTATTTGTTGGATTTCTTTTATGCTGCAAAAAATTTTCAATTACAAGAAACAAATTCTTGGTTTAGTAAACATATAGTAGAGTTATTTATTCTTAGCTGAACTCCTAATCTTCAGAAGACAAGTGGATATTTTTGGAAGTGATGATATTAGCTTATTAGTAAACAACTTTTATTTGCAAGAATTCACACACTAGAAAAACTGCTATTGAACACAACATATAACTTCACCATTATGAGAATAATGTGATTCGACATATCAACTTCAAAAAATTGTTTACATATTTTTTAATAGCTCCAGTGGCTAGTAAGGACTAGAAAATCAATAAGTTACCATTTTGTTTATAGAGTGCTTGTAATTATCCTTACAACTGCTAGTAAAATCCAGAACAAGGAAGATGGCCTGATCCTTATCAAACTATTGTATCCAAAAAGTGTTACTGATTGGAAGATGGCCTAAATTGGAGTCTCCCAAACGTTTGATCTCCCCAATAAAAAGTAACAGAATTTGAGTTGTGATTTTAGATACTCTAAAAATATAAAGTTGTTCCAAGAATGACTACGATACAAAAAACAATGAATCTGCACACAAAACAAGGGGAGATATAAATTAAAGTTTCCCTCTACTTAAAAAAATCTACATATAGAGAGAGAGACAAAAGGGACAAACAATGAATTTAAGATTGGATCAAGTCTGTACCATCTTCCTTTTAAGCATGTATATTACATGAATTGTTATATTATCATTCCCCATACAAAGCATCATGCAATGAGTTATGCGTGCAAGTATAATATAACAATATTTAGTGAAAACATAATTACTCCATCTAATTATCACAAAATGTAGAAAAAAATTACATTACAAAAAAAAGAAGTTCTGCCATATATAACCTTGACCGTCACTAGCAATTTAATAAGTGTCATGCTGTAGCCTTTGGTTCCCAGTAAGGCAGGCATGCCAAACTGGATAGACGAGCTTTGCCCTTTGTTGTGTTAAAAGGGATGGTGTCAACACTGCTAATGTGTTACATATTTAACAGATAATTTCCCAATTTAATAAGTAGGGCTATCTTCTGCAAAGTTGCTCCGGTAAGAGAAGAAGCATAAAATAATTGGATACTGAGTTGGAAGGCTGGCATGAGGGAGACACTGCATAGACAATACTGAGAGAGTGTCTAGGTCCAGATCAAAATCATGTTACAAATCATTGATATTTAAGAATATTGTGATTCCTTATGTCCACCTCACCCCATCATATATATGAGAAGCTGCTAACTATGGAAAAGCAAATTGCAACACAAGATTGTACATTCAACTGCAAGAAGTCATTCCTTGTTTTAGGAAAACATGGCTGCCTCTCCTGTCAACCAAACCTCCCTTCACCATTTTCGCTCTAACAGCTTTCCCACCAGAGCACACCCACTCATTTCAGAATTCGACGACCAATTGTGCAGATTGAGATGTTCTGAAGCAACCACTTCATCATCAGCATCATTAAGCCAGAAAATAATTGGCCTTCAGGATTTGAATGGCTGTGTTGATAACTTGCTCCTGTTGCCTTTTGCACAAGCCTTAGCCCAAGAGCAGAATCACAAATGGGTTAATGAGCTGTTGGATGGGTCTCTCAGGCTCTTGGATGTGTGTGGTATTGCAAGGGATGCATTGTTGCAAACAAAGGAATGCACACATGAACTTCAATCAACCCTGCGCAGAAGACATGGCAGTAAAATGGAGCTCACAAGAGAGGGTGAAAAATACTTGGCCTCTAGGAAGGTGGTAAAAAAGGCAATGCAGAAAGCCTTAAAGGGCATGAAAACTAATTCGAACTCTAAGAAAAATAAAGATCTTGCCATTGTTAGCTTGTTAAAAGAACTAGAGGCAGTGACTATCTTGGTTTTTGAATCACTCTTGACCTTCATAGCTGGACAAAAGTCGCAATCAAAATCAAGCAGCTGGTATGTAGTTTCCAAGCTGGTACAGCCCAAGAGAATAGAATGTGAGGGTGAAGAAACAGATGCAAATGAATTTGAGAAGGTAGATGCGGCATTACAAACTCTCATTAGTCACAAGACAAGCAAATCTGATTACTCCATCCACATTCAGAATGTGCAGAACCAGATGGGGAAGCTGGAGTCAAGCATTCAAGATGTTGAAGATGTGCTTGAATGTTTGTCTAGGCGTCTAGTCAAGATCCGAGTTTCCTTTCTCAACATCCACAACCACTAGCCCTAAAATCATCATGGGCATCCATTTTTGTCTGTAAATTTGTACAAGTATAGATACATGAATGCAAAACACATATTTTCTCTTCTACTTCAAAGTTAATCCATTGTCTTTTACAAATATTTGCTCATATCACTATTGAATTCTATTCTAAGAGTATTCATTTCAAGTGCATGAATGGTTCAATTTTTATAAATTCTAGGATATGGTTCTAACAAAATACCTTGTAAAATAAAAAATCTCAAGTCAACTGTTCAAAATCTGATAACAAAAATATAGTAGATGATCATCTCAGTAGCTCAATCCATAAGAACTTGTGAAATTAATTAATAGAAGGAGGTGGTTTGAGTCATTGAAATTTAAAGTTGGTCCCTTAGAATATTTTAGCAATCCAGCCTATGGGTTCCAATTTCTGCTCAACATATAACGCTTTGCATTTAGAGAATGCAGGGCCTGAATCTGGTTAAGGACCAAGCTCCTCCACTTTAGGCAGTTGAACATAGAAACAGAAGGGACAACAAGACATCAGAGCTGTCAATATTCCAATTGTCTCAATTAAACTGATGAGTACACATCTAAATCATTGAGAATCACATGGTTTACTTGAATTTCATGTGCAAATGCAGTTAAAAATCCTCACTGCAGGGACATCCCATGTTTATAATGAATCAGCCCAATAAATAAATTTTTCTACATTATGAACAGAAATGGATAAGTCACATATCCAGATCTTGCCTTCCTATAGCACAAAAATGATGTAAGAATCACATTGATTAAATCATTAACCAGCATACTAGCGTTTACAGTTATACATGTACATGTGATTAGAGACAGGAGTTGCACCTTGTGGACAAAGTGAAGCTCTTTAGAAGCTCCAAGATGGTACAGATATACTAAACACTAAACATTGCTGCTAAATGTGGGAGAAATTAAAGTTTCATTAGAAATAACATTGACCATGACATACTCTATCTTGTAAGAATAATAATATTCAGGACATAGAAAGAGTATGAAAGACTTTGATACATGTGTTATGTGCATATAATTAAGAACCTACAGGAAGCATGTAGTACTAGGAAGACCAATACTATATACACACAAGAAATTTTTTGCATTGCATGAAACAGGTAATTTAATGATATTTATGTGTGCATGAGGGGTATAGACTACTGTCTGCCTGGAAGGCAGACATGTAGGCTAAATATAATGGCTACTACCTTTCCTAGTCCTTTGTTAAATCGTATATTTTAATTAAATTTAGGAAGATTCCATTGCGATTTTTGAATTTCAAAGTAATTGAATGTGAGTTGGAGAGCTGGTTAGGGGAGACATTACAAAAACATTGCTGAGATAGTGAGTTGGAGAGCTGGTTCAATGTATGTGAACACCACTCGTGTCTTGCATATTCTATGGATTATTTTGCAACATATTGTATATATGATTTTAGAATTTATTTAATGAGTTGGAGAACGGGTTAGAGGGAGACATTGCAAAAACATTGCTGAGTGTGTGTTTATATCCAGATCCAGATCCAGACCCGAGATCCCAATCTCAATCATGTTATGACTAATTGATATTCCAGAAGGACGAGATTCCTCATGTCCCCCTAACCTCAAAGAATATATATTGAAGGTATGACACTGCAAATTGCTAAACCAAATTGTACATTCAACTGCAAGGCCTATTTCTTGTTGAAGGAAAACATGGCTGCCTCTACTTTCAACTCAAAATCCCATCAACACACTCGCTCTAACAGCTTACCCACTAGAACACACCCTCTCATTTCAGAATTCCATGACCAATTGAGCAGATTGAGAGATCTTGAAGCAACCTCTTCATCATCAACGTCAATATGCCAGAAGCTAAATGGCCTTCAAGATTTGCATGATTGTGTTGATAAGTTGCTCCTATTGCCTTTCACACAAGCCTTAGCCCAAGAGCAGTGTGAGAAATTGGTGAATGAGATGTTGGATGGATCTCTCAAGCTCTTGGATGTATGTGATATGGCAAGAGATGCCTTGTTGCAAACAAAGGAATGCACACGTGAACTCCAATCAACTCTTCGCAGGAGAGCAGACGATAAAATGGAGATCACAAGGGAGGTTGAGAAATTCGTGGCATCAAGGAAGGGAGTAAAAAAGTCAATGAAGAAGATCTTAAAGGGCATGCAAATTAAGATTAATTACAAGAACACTGAAGATATTCTCATTATTAGCCTGTTAAAAGACCTAGAAGCTGCAACTCTAATCGGCTTTGAATCCCTGCTGACTTTTATTGCTAAATCAAAGTCGCAATCAAAGTCAAGCAGCTGGTCTTTGGTTTCCAAGCTAGTTCACCACAAAAGAGTCACATGTGAGTGTGAAGAAACAGATGCAAATGAGTTTGAGATGGTAGATGCAGCATTGCAATCTCTCATCAGTCACAAGCCAAGCAAATACTCTTTGCTTAATGGTAATGTGCAGACCTGGCTTAGGAAGTTGGAATTAAATGTTCAAGATCTTGAAGAAGTGCTTGAATGCCTTTCAAGGAGTATTGTCAAAACTAGAGTTTCCCTTCTGAACATCCTCAACCACTAGCCCAAAAATTGTCATGGGCATTCATTTTTTACTGTAAAGAATTACAAAATCATACAGCTTATATACTTGTACATGAATTAGACAAATATATTTTCACTTCTGATTCTAAAGCTATTCATTACCTTAAAATATATCTTGCTTATTTCTTGCTGCTTATCTCACTTCCTAGATCATCAATTTTTAGTACAAGATTCTATCTAACTCTTGTATACTTGATATCAAAATGCCCTCGTCAGCCTCCAATTTTGGATAGAAAATATGCAGATATATCTGTCTTAAATGATCTCACATTCTCAGGCTGTCCAACAGTCGAGAGCATGCAATGCTTGAACCTGGTTAAGGCTAAGCTTGACCACCTTACAGAGTTAACCCAATGAAAAAAAAATTTTAATTATTTGACCAGTAAAGACGGAAAGGCTTAAGCCAAACAATATTAATTCATAATTGATATCAAAGCTGTAAGTATTCCGATCGTCTTTGGGAAGTTGATTGATTCAAATGCCACTCTCAATTCTTGTTCCCTAATTTAAAATTCTTGAATTCCTTTCTCTGAGGGACAACCCAATATTTTAATTCATTTTGGGATTGAATAATTTGTTTCTTACATTATGAAAAAAATAAATATGTTACATAGCATAACACCATTTCAATCATTGATCAAAATTGCTCTGCTTGCATGATTACTTGTAAATAATAGCATCGTCACCTGAAAGTTACATGAAAGTAAATAAAAGTGGCAGTTGGGCAAAAGAATATTAAATTCTTCGGAAATCAGAAAAACGAAAAGTTCGGAAAAAATTTGATACGTGTATTTACGAAATAAGTACCTACAGGAAGCAAGGAGTATAAGGTACAGTCTGTTTTAAGTACAAAAACAGACTGTTATAACTAAACATCAAAGTTCACAAGGTACAAAAACCAGCAAGTTCACAAAGAACACTAGTACATCACTAAATTATCAACCTCCTAACTCCACAGAAACCTAAAAGCCAAACCTACTCTCCTTTTTATTACAAAATGAGAAAGGGGTGTCTCAGTGAGCTCTAGCCAGACAGTTCTTAATCTCTCTAATATCTTGTTCAATACGATTCAAGCGAGGTAGAATCTGCTGCAAGAGATTCATCATATTAGATAACGTAGGTTGTGCAGCGCTGGAAGTAGACGGTCTAGACTCAGCAGCCACAGCATCTGCAATCTCATCAATATCTTGATCTAAGTCATCTTTGGAATCATGGGCAATGTGGTTTAAAAGTTTTACATCAGATGAACTGAGCTGAAGTGTATTACTCCCAGTCACAGATAAGGACTTTGACAGAGCCGCCTGAGCAGCAGGTGGAGACGGTTTGGACTCAGCAGCAACAACTTCAGCAATCACATCAATCTCTCGATTTAAATCTTCATCAGAATCAGAAACAGAATGCCTTGCACATTTAGCTAAGGGCATTGCATGAGCAGCCTGAGCACCAGAAGTAGACGGTCTGGATTCAGCAGGAACAGCATTAGCAATCTCATCAATTTCTTGATCCAAGTCATCATCGGAATCAAAATCACTGTCCCTTGCACGTTTCATATGAGCTGAGCTGAGGTGAAGTGTACGACTCCCAAAGGAAGATAAGGGTTTTTCCCGTACATCTTGAGCATAAATAGAAACCTTTTGGGCTTCAATGAGCTGAGTAATGATGCAAGGTAAGGGGAGTACAGTACGTGACGAGTTAGACTCGAAGGCATCAATGATTACTTGACAAATATGTCTACAAATGTCAATGGGTATATCAGTGATGAGGGCATACAACAATTGAGCCCTAGGTACATTGAGTGTATGCAAGTGAGCAATAGGAAAGAGGTTGGTGCACATGATACGGTTCAGCCACTGATATTCAGGGATAAATGATGCAGATTTAACCTTGGAAATCCCATTAGGCCAAATGGTATGTTCTCCACAGAATAGAGTCAACATATCTGTTTTGGATGGTGCTGTTTCAGCAGTGTATGGATATGGAGATTCCAGGACTCGAGGAATTCCTAAAACTGCGGAGACTAAAGTAGGAGTGACCTCAAAGCTGATATTCCGAACCATGACAGAAAAAGAACCATCCTCTTTTATGTCATGGATGTTTGAGTAAAACTCATGTACAAGGTTCGTGGGCGGTGCAGGAAAACCAGAGGTCAATGAAATCCATCCACGAGACTCGAAAACACGAGGAACACAAGTGAATTGGAGTTCAGACAAGGTGACATCACGTTCCAAATAAAGACGACGTTTGGAAAAGAAACCATGGTATGAGGTCTGGGCATCGAGGTCATGGAAACGACACTCATCAAAGTCATTGGATGCAGATTCAGTATGCCTACGTCCAGGGGCCATAATTCACCTGTGATCAGTCAATGTCATATAACACGAGCTAGATGTGACGATGCAGGGTTGTTATACTCTAAGCTCAATACACGAGTTTAGCATTTTGTCAAATACTTGCTGTATATTACCAAAAGAGGGAACTATAACTTTTCTTGGAGTATATTCAGGATTCCGACAGGTGGGGTCGTGTATTTGTAATTTACTTTTTAAGATGGGTCCAAATGACACAGCCTTATTGAGTTCCAAGACATAAAAAATAAAACATACCAAAAGTGGGAATAAATGAATGCAACAATGCTTGAAAAAAATCCAACATTGAATGAAAAAAATACTATCTTTGAGTACAAAATGCATGACCCAGAACTCAAAGTCTAAGATTTGAGCTTCGAATGATAGAAATTTGTACTGAAACATTCTAAATCCCAGAGTATTAGAAAAAAAACAAGGAAAGAAAGCAAGATTACCTGATGATTTTGAGTGAAAAACCGTTGCAGAAAAGTGGGGACTGGAGATTTCTCCCCAAAATTCGAAAAAAACACTTTGGAAAGTCGCAAGGTTCTCTTCGAGCGAAAGTGTAAAAGAAAAGAAGAGGAGCCATTTTGAACTAGGCAAATTCCTTTATATACGCTTGACCGAGTTTGGACTTTGGATAGACTTAAGGGTCTGATCGGATAAAACTTATCCATAAAACTGAAAACACTTCAAACTGAAAATATTGTAAAAAAATAATTTTAAATATGTAAAAATATTATAAAAAAAATAATTTTAAATGTGTAAATAGTACTGTAGGATCAATTTTTAATGAAAAAATTGCTAAAAAATGATATTTGTGAGTCCTGTAAACAGTGCACAAGTGCACTGTTTACGAAAGAAAAGTCAACAACTGTAGCTACGGTTCATGAACAGTAGCCACAATAGTGAAATTTATCATGCCGAAAAAAAAAAAAGGAAAGGTGAAACTCCACAAACGTGGACGCGAAACGTGAATCCAAACGCGACCTTACTTTCTATTTTTGGAAAGCCTAGATGGACTACTTACGGCATATTTTATTGATTATTTTGAATTATATTGTATAGGATATATGATTTTCTTGGATAAGAATCTAAATCATACTGCCACTAGTATATAATAAAAAAAAAAGAATTTTAGATATTAAAAAAATCGTTAAATAAATAAAAAAAACTATGATTGATGACTGGTAGTGGTTGTCGATTGGACACCTGGGACATTAGTGCGAGATGGTGCTTCGGGGTAGGGTGTGGAGGTTTTGTTGATTAGTTTTGGGCGATAAGAAAAATGAAATGACCTCAAATGAAAGTGTAAAAAAATTTACACTAGAAGTGCCTTTATTTTATAGTTAACCAAAAAAAAATTTCGGTTGACCAACACTTTTAGGCACCCCAAAACACCCGCAAATAAGGAAAATATTTTCCAAAAATCAATTTCTATCGAAACAAACACAGTCTTAATACCTTGACTCCAAGAAAGTGGAAGTGTGCATAGGTCAAGTTAAGGGGTTTTTTCAATTCAACCTACCATGGTGGGTTAAACATATCTAACCCAACCCAACACATCACAGGGATCCAACCCACGTAGATCAAGTTGGATCGGGTTGGACAGCTTTAAAAAAAAAAATACTATTGTTATTTTTATTTTTATTATTATTATTATTAATAAATTGAACATTTGAACAATACCACCATAAATAAAAGCAAATTTACAACCAAATAATCCTAAGCATGCCACCAAACTAACACAAACTATATAAGGAGAACTTAGAGTTTGGATTTTTTTAGGAAGAGGGGCAAAAGAGTAAATAACAAACTTGATTTTATATATTTTTAAATATATATTAAATATAGGTGGGTCATGCCGGGTTAGGCAGACTTGTAAATCTTATTACCCGAACCGAACCTGACCCACTGTAAAAATAAATTCACAATCCAACCCAACTCACCAATTCTAAAAATCGACAAACTCGGTAAGTTGGGTTGGATTGAGTCAATTTTGGCGAGTTAGTTGCATACCCCTACTAGAAAGTAAGTGCATTTAACGAGATGAATTTACAATTGAGCATTGTTATTAATTGTTTTTTTTAATTGCAAAAAAATTTCAATTATAAGAAATAAATTCTTGGTTTAGTGAATATTAGGGGTGTCCACCCCTCTAGGGAACCCAACCCACCTGACCGAACCCGAACTGCCAACCATCTAAACTGACCACTAAGGCGATTGGCGGCAGGTCCCCACCCATAGAATCCAACACCTTCGGGTCGCTTGGTAGGTTTCCTCTCTCAAAACCCAAGCCACTTGACCCGATTGTAAAATCAAAAAAACCTGGCAACATTTGAAGGTTTTCTGACGAAATTTACAAAAATCAGCAATATTTGGAGTTTTTTGACAAAGATTTACTCAAAATCCACCAAATTCGACAAGATCTTCGCCAGATTTGGTGGATATCTCACCAGATTTGGTGAGGACTTGTTGGATTTGACGAAGATCTAGCCGAATTTAGGTAGTTTCTGTCGTTGCTCTATGAATGCTGGTTTGGACCAACCTGACCTCCATCAGTGACAACCTCGTTGGTCGGTGGCGGGTCTGAAAGTCCTTAACTCGAGCCAGTCAGGTTGGTAGCAGGTTGGGCACAAACCCGACCCGAACTGACCTGTGGACACCCCTAGTGAACATATAGTAGAGTTATTTATTTTTAGCTCAACTCCAGATCTTCAAAAGACAAGTGGATATTTTTGGAAGTGATGCTATTAGTTTTTTAGTAAACAAGTTTTATTTGCAAGAATTAACAAACTTGAAAAACTGCTATTGAACATAGAACTTCACCCGTTATGAGAATAATGTGATTCAATCTTAACTTTAAAAAATTGTTCAATATTTTTTGATTGCGCCAATGGCTAGTAAGGACTAGAAAATCAATGTTGCCATTTTGTTTATAGAGCGCTTGTACTTATCCTTACAACTGCTAATAAAATCCAGAACAGGGAAGATGGCCTGATCCTGATCAAATAATTGTATCTGATCAAACTATTGTATCCAAAAAGTGTTAATGATTGGAAGATATCGGCCTCAATTAGAGCCTCCCAAAGGTTTGAACTCCCCAATAAAAAGTCAGTTCTCTAAATACATGAAGCTGTTCCAAGAATGACTACAAAAAACTAACGAAGTAGCTGGGCATAAAAAAAAAAGGGGAGATATAATTAAAGTTTCCCTCTACTATAAAAAGTCTGCATATAGAGAGAAAGAGACAAAAGGGACAACAATGAATTTAAGATTGGATCAAGTCTGTACCATCTTCCTTTTAAGCATGTATATTACATGAATTGTTAATTTATCATTCACCATACAAAGCATCATGCAATGTGCGCAGCTATAATATAACAATATTTAGTAGAAACGTATTACACCATCCAATTATCAGAAATATAGAAAAAATTTCATTAGAAAACAAAGAAGTTCTACCATATATAACCATGACCATCACTTGTAATTTAATAAGTATCTGCTGTAGCCTTCTGGTTCCCATGAAGGCAGGCAGGCCAAAGTGGATAGACAAGCTTTGCCCTTTGTTGTGATAGAAGGGATGGTGTCAACACTGCTAATGTGTTTTATATTTAAAATATCTTTTCCCAATTCAGTATGTATGGTTATCTTCTGCAAAGATGGTCCTGTAAGATAAGAGGCACAAAATAATTGTATATTGAGTTGGGAGGCTGGCAGGAGGGAGACACTGCATAGACAATGCTGAGAGAGTGTCTAAATCCAGATCAAAATCCTGTTACAACTCATTGACGTTTGAAAATATTGTGATTCCTTATGTCCACCTCACCCCATCATATATATTGAGAAGCTGCTAACTAAGGCAAATCAAATTGCTACACAAGATTGTACATTCAACTGCAAGAACTCTTTTACTGTTTTAGGAAAACATGGCTGCCTCTCCTGTCAACCAAACCTCCCTTCACCATTTTCGCTCTAACAGCTTTCCCACCAGAGCACACCCACTCATTTCAGAATTCAACGACCAGTTGAGCAGACTGAGATGTTCTGAAGCAACCTCTTCATCATCAGCATCATTAAGCCAGAAACTAATTGGCCTTCAGGATTTAAACGACTGTGTTGATAACTTGCTCCTGTTGCCTTTTGCACAAGCCTTAGCCCAAGAGCAGAATCAGAAATGGTTTAATGAGCTGTTGGATGGATCTCTCAGGCTCTTGGATGTGTGTGGTATTGCAAGAGATGCATTGTTGCAAACAAAGGAATGCACACGTGAACTTCAATCAACCCTGCGCAGAAGACATAGCAGTAAAATGGAGCTTGCAAGGGAGGTTGAAAAATACTTGGCCTCTAGGAAGGTGGTAAAAAAGGCAATGAAGAAGGCCTTAAAGGGCATGCAAACTAAGTTTAACTCTAAGAAAAATGAAGATCTGGCCATTGTTAGCTTGTTAAAAGAGCTAGAGGCTGTAACTATCTTGGTTTTTGAATCACTCTTGACCTTCATAGATGGACCAAAGCTGCAATCAAAATCAAGCAGCTGGTTTGTAGTTTCCAAGCTGGTACATCCCAAGAGAATAGCATGTGAGGGTGAAGAAACAGATGCAAATGAATTTGAGAAGGTAGATGCGGCATTACAAACTCTCATTAGTCACAAGACAAGCAAATCTGATTACTCCATCCATGTTCAGAATGCACAGAACAGGATGGGGAAGCTGGAGTCAAGCATTCAAGATGTTGAAGAGGTGCTTGAATGTTTGTCTAGGCGTCTAGTCAAGACCCAAGTTTCCATTCTCAACATTCACAACCACTAGCCCTGAAATCATCATGGGCATCCATTTTTGTCTGCAAATTTGTACAAGTTGATAGACCTTCTCTTTTTGTATAAACACATGAATGAAAAACACATATTTTGCTCTTCTACTTCTAATTTTTTTATTAAGAACTTCTACTTCAAAGTTAATCCACTGCCTTTGACATATATTAGCTCATGTCACTATTGAATTCTATTGTAAGAGTATTCATTTCAAACACATGAATGGTTCAATTTTTGTAAATTCTAGGATATTGACCTTGCTAAATACCTCGTAAAATTTAAAATCTCAAGTCAACTGTTCAAAATCTGATAACAAAAATATAGTAAATCATCATGTCACTAGCTCAATCCATAAGAACTTGTGAAATTAATTAATTGAAAGAGTTAATTGGGGTAATTGAAATTTAGATTTGGTCCCTTAGAATATTTTATCAATCCAGCCTATGAGTTCCAATTTCCGCTCAACGTATAACACTGTGCATGTAGAGAATGCAGGGCTTGAATCTGGTTATGAACCAAGCTCCTCCACTTCCGGGAGTTGAACTTAAAAACAGAAAGGACAACAGGACAACAGAGCTGTCAATATTCCAATTGTCTCAAAATAATTTGATGAATACACATCTAAAATCATTTGAGAATCACGTGGTTTACTTGAATTTTGTGTGCTAATGCAATTAAAAATCCTGGCAGTAGGGACAACCCATGTTTATATTGAATCAACACAATAAATAAAATTTTCTACATTATGAACAGAAATGGAGAAGTCACATATCCAGATCTTGTCTGCCTGTGGCACAAAAAAGATGTAACAATCACATTGATTAACTACTTAAATCATTAAGCAGCATAATGGCTAACCAAGTAATGATATTTATGTGTGCACGAGGGGTACAGACTACTGTCTGCCTGGAAGGCAGGCATGAGGACTAAATAAAATGGCTATTGCCTTTTCTTGTCCTTCATTATATCATATAATTTAATTAAATTTAGGAAGATTCCATTGTGATTTTTGAATTTAAAAGTAATTGAATGTGAGTTGGAGAACTGGTTACAGGAGACATTGCTAAAACATTGCTGAGATAGTGAGTTGGAGAGTTGGTTCAATGTATGTCAACACCACCCATGTCATGCATATTTTATAGATTATTTTGCAACATATGGTATATATGATTATCTTATGTGAAAATATTCCTGTGATTTTAGATTTTATTTAATGAATTGGAGAACTGGTGAGAGGGAGACATTGCAAAAACATTGCTGAGTGTGTGTTTATATCCAGATCCAAATCCAGATCCCAATCTCAATCATGTTATGACTGATTGATAATCCAGGAGGATGAGATTCCTCATGTCCCCCTAACCTCAAAAAATATATATAGAAGGAATGCCACTGCAAATTGCAAAACCAAATTCTACATTCAACTGCAAGGCCTATTTCTTGTTGAAGGAAAACATGGCTGCCTCTACTTTCAATGCAAAATCCCATCAACACACTCGCTCTAACAGTTTACCCAGTAGAACACACCCTCTCATTTTAGAATTCAATGACCAATTGTGCAGATTGAGAGATCTTGAAGCAACATCTTCATCATCAACATCAATATGCCAGAAGCTAAATGGCCTTCAAGATTTGCATAATTGTGTTGATAAATTGCTCCTATTGCCATTCACACAAGCCTTAGCCCAAGAGCAATGTGAGAAATTGATTAATGAGATGTTGGATGGATCTCTCAGGCTCTTGGATATTTGTGACATGGCAAGAGATGCCTTGTTGCAAACAAAGGAATGCACACGTGAACTCCAATCAACTCTGCGCAGAAGACCAGGCAATAAAATGGAGATCTCAGGGGAGGTTGAGAAATACTTGGCCTCAAGGAAGGGAGTAAAAAAGGAAATGAAGATGGTCTTAAAGGGCATGAAAAATAAGTTTAATTACAAGAATACTGAAGAGATTCTCAGTATTAGCCTGTTAAAAGACCTAGAAGCTGCAACTCTAACTGGCTTTGACTCCCTGTTGACTTTTATTGCTAAATCGAAGTTGCAATCAAAGTCAAGCAGCTGGTCTTTGGTTTCCAAGTTAGTTCACCACAAAAGAGTGGCATGTGAGTGTGAAGAAACAGATGCAAATGAGTTTGAGATGGTAGATGAAGCATTGCAATCTCTCATCAGTCACAAGCCAAGCAAATCTGATTACTCTTTGGTTATTGATAATGTACAGACCTGGCTTGGGAATTTGGAATTGAACATTCAAGATCTTGAAGAAGTTCTTGAATGCCTTTCTAGGAGTATTGTCAAAACTAGAGTTTCCCTTCTGAACATCCTCAATCACTAGCCCAAATATTGTCAGGGGCATTCATTTTTGTCTGTGAAAAATTACAAAATCATACAGCTTATATACATGTACATGAATTAGACCAATATAATTTCACTTCTGATTCTAAAGCTATTCATTGGCTTTAAAAAAAATTTCCTTTATTTCTTGCTGCTTATCTCTCTTCCTTGGTCATCAATTTTTTTACAAGATTTTATTAAATTTCTGAATACTTGTTATCAAATTACCCTTGTCAGCATCCAATTTTGGCTAGTATAGAAAGTATGCAGATAAATCTGTATTAAATGATCTCACATTCTCAGGCTGTCCATCAGTCAAGAGCATGCAAGGCTTGAACCTGGTTAAGGCCGAGCTTGACCAACTAACTGAGTTGATCCAATGAAAAATATATATATTTATTTAACAGCTAAAGTCTTAAGCCAAACAATATTATTTTATAATTAATATCAAAGCTGTAAGGATTGCAATTGTTATTTTATAATTAACAGAGAACTAAATTAATTAGATTCACATGCCACTCTCAAATCTTTTTTCCCTATGCTTTTAAAAAATTTGAATGCCTTTCTCTAAGGGACAGCCCAATCTTTTTATTCATTTAGGGATTAAATAACTTGTCTTTCCACATTATGAAAAGAAATAAATAAGTTACATAGCCTGCCACCATTCAATCATTCATAAAAATTTCTCTGCTTGCATGATTACACATAAATAATAGCATGGTCACCAGAAAGTTACATGAAAGTATATAGAAGTGCCAGTTGAGCAAAAGAATATTAAATTCTTCCGAATTTTAATACCAAATCAAGAAAAAAGAAAAGTTTGAAAGAAATTGATACGTATATTTACAATTCAGAATCTACAAGAAGCAAAGAGTATAAGGTACAGTCTGTTTTAAGTACAAAAGCAGACTGTTATAACTAAACATCAAAGTTCACAAGGTACAAAAACCAGCAAGTTCACAAAGAACATAAATACATCATTATATTATTTACTCCTAACTCCCCTGAAACCAAAAAGCCAAATCTAGTCCCTTTGTTATTATGAAATGAGAGAGGGATGTCTCAACGAGCTCTAGCCTGGCGCTCCTTAATCTCTTTAATATCTTTTTCAATATGATTTAAGCCCGGTAAAATCTGATGCAACCAAGGTAGAATCTGCTGCAGGAGATCCATCATATCAGATAATGTAGGTTGAGCATCACCGGATTTATGCTGTCTGGACTCAGCAGCCATAGCTTCTGCAATCTCATCAATATCTCGATCTAAGTCATCATCGTAATCACAGACAATGTGGTTTGAACGTTTTACATGAGATGAACTGAGCTGAAGTGTACTACTCCCAGTGGCAGATAAGGGCTTTGCCAGAGCAGCCTGAGCACTAGATGTAGATGGTTTGGACTTAGCAGCAACAACATCAGCAACCACATCAATCTCTTGATTTAAGTCATCATCGGAATCAGAAATAGAATGCCTTGCACTTTTAGATAAGGGCTTTGCTTGAGCAGCCTGAGCACCAGATGTAGATGGTCTGGACTCAGCAGCAATAGCATTAGCAACCTCATCAATTTCTCGATCCAAGTTATCATCGGATTCAAAATCACTTTCCCTTGCACGTTTCATATGAGATGAGCTGAGTTGAAGAGTACGACTCCCAATGGCAGATAAGGGCTTTGCCAGAATGTCCTGAGGACAAATAGGAACCTTTTGGGCTTTAATAAGCCGAGTAATGACGCAAGGGAAAGGGAGTACAGTACGTGACCAGTTAGACTTGAAGGCATCAATGATCACTTGACAAATATGTCTACAAATGTCGATAGGCACATTAGTGATGAGGGCATACAACAGTTGAGCCCTCGGTACCTGGAGTGTAGACAAGTGAGCAATAATAAAGAGGTTGGTGCACATGATGCGGTTCAGCCACCGATATTCAGGGATAAATGATGCAGATTTAACCTTTAAAATCCCATGAGGCCAAATGGTACGTTCTCCACAGAATAGAGTCAACATATCTGTTTGGGATGGTGCAGTCCCAGCAGTGTATGGATATGGAGACTCCATGACTCGAGGAATTCCTAAAACCGTGGAGACTAAATCAGGAGTGACCTCAAAGCTGATATTCCTAACCATGACAGAAAAAGAACCATCCTTTGTTATGTCATGGATGTTTGAGTAAAACTCATGTATAAGGTTCGTGGGAGGTGTAGGAAAACCAGAGGTCAATGAAATCCATCCCCGAGACTCGAAAACATGAGGAATACAAGTGAATTGGAGTTCAGACAAGGCGACATCCCGTTCCAGATAAAGGCGACGTTTGGAAAAGATACCATGGTATAAGGTCTGGGCATCGAGGTTATGGAAACGATATTCATCAAAGTCATTGGATGCAGATTCATTACGCCTACGGCGAGGGGCCATAATGCACCTGTGATCAGTCAATGTCATATAACATGAGCTTAGATGTGATGATTAGACTCTAAGCTCAAAGCACATTAGTTTAGCATTTTTTTCAAATACTTATTGTATATTACCAAAAGTGAGAACTACAATTTTCGTAAATTGCCTGATTTAGGATTCTGGCAAATGGGTCGTGTATTCGTGGTCATCAATGGGAGAACAAAAGGTTCTTTTGGTTCTGTTAAAGTTCTAAGAAATGGTCCAAAGGGCACTGCTTTGGTGAATTCCATGTCATCAAAAAATATATATTACCAAAAGTGGGAATAAATGAATGCAACAATGCTTGAAAAACCATCCCACATTTAAGAATTAAATACTTTCCAAGTACAAGTTGCATGACCCATAACCTTTCTATCAAAAAAATTGCAAAATTGCAAAACCCATAACACAAAGCCTAAGATTTGAGTTTAGAATGAAAGAAATTGGAGGTACTGAAACATTCTGAACCCCCAATTGTCTTACAAAAGAAAACAAAGGAGAGAATGTTGGATTACCTGATGATAATGAGTTAAAAGTTGAAGCAGAAGAGAGGGGAATGGAGATTTCGCGAGGTTCTATACGAACGAAAGCGTAATGAAAAAGAAGAATAGCCATTTTAAGCTAGGCTAATTCCTTTATATTCGCTCGAGCGAGTTTAGATTAGATAGACTACTTTCTATTTTTAGAAAGCCTTGATAAACTACATATGACTTGCATGTTTTTTTTTTTTGTTTTTTGTTTTGTTGATAACCTTATGACTTGCATGTTTTATAGATTATTTTTGCACCATATTGTATAAGATATAGTATGATTAATATTACGTGGAAATCATGCTATGACTTATAATTTAAAAGCAATCGTAATCATGTCATCTTGAAAAACCACTTTATTAATCATGGACGTCATCAATATGCCAAAAACTAATTGCTTTTCAAGATTTGCATGATTATGTTGATAAATTGCTCCTATTATTCTATTGCCCTTCACACAAGCCTTAGGTCAAGAGCAGCACAAGAAATGATTATAAGATGTTACAAGATTATAAAGTTTAGGCAAAATAAGTTATAATTAAGCCTGAATTCTAAAATGGTCATGTGTTGACACTATTGTTTTTTGGTATTTATAAGTTAAAAGTTTGAGACTTTGATATTTTGGTGCTACTATGCTTTTTTTCACGCTCTATTTAAAGCTTTCACCATAGATAAAGGTAGAATGGAGATGGGAACTAGCCTATACCGAGATAGAAAAACAGCTCATTAGGCAAGAAGATGAGTAGGGACATTCCCTCTCTATTTACAAAAGAGAAAGAAATATTTACTAAAGATTTAGCTAAATACAAATATCATCAAATATGGGATATAATCTACATTCTTCAAAGGATCAAGAACATTTAGAGCATCGCCTTCCATTTATTTATTTATTACTTGACAAAAAGTTAGAAGAATATTAAATATAGCATAGAACATAATGTTGGGTTGCTAAGATGGAGTAGCTATTAAGTTTTTTTTTTTTTATAAAAAAAATTATTATTTTTGTTTGTGAGTTTGTTTCTTTATAAATAAACTAGCATATAGCTCCATGCAAACACATGGATGCATTTAAAATTAAACAAAAGTTTTACTATAAAAATATAAATAATTAGTCAAATTAATTTTTTTTAAAGCACGTAACACATGCATTCATGCATACATATAGATACATTTAAAATTAAACACAATTTTTATCATAAAATATAGATAATTAATCAAATTATTTTTTTAAGTAAACATAATTAGTTACATATTAAAATTCTTACCTAAATTAATACCTTATGATCATTTTTTTTTTCTAATTTTTAATAAGATAGAACGTGTAAGGACACAATTCGAGCCTAAATCCACAGTTAGAAGGGAATGGGCCTGAAAAGCCTTTTTACAATAAAATTTGTAGAGAGTGGGCTTGAAATCTATGTTCTAATGATGTTTAGATAACAAAGAATGATGAGCTTTGGTCACAATGATACTCACAAGGAACTATTCATAAGAATATGAAGGAAACCTTCTCCTCAGACACAAGCCGAGGATAACTTATATTACTTCTTCCCAAGATAGATTACAATTATGGATAGTGAGGTTTACAATATATTTTCTCTCCTTTTTCCAATCCCTTTTGCCTAAGGTCCCTTCTCTCTTTTATACTCCCTCATTCTCCTGCTTTTCATCCTCCACCTCATGGTTAGACCGCTGGTTTAGATACTTGTCCTATCCACCTCCCTTGAAATCTCTGGAGATAGGGGCCAAGTTTCAAACCTGATGTTCCAGTCTCACTTCCCCATTAATGTAGCCAGAGTAGCAGTTGCAGAGCATTCAATGCAGGGGCAGTGGTAATAGTTTTATCTTAGATATTCCCCTGCCCTTTTTCTTATCTTCCACATTTACCATTTTTACCCTTACATACAGGATACTTCTAGACCATAGAGACCATAGCCTGTGAATGTTAACCAGGTCTTCACTTACCTCGGCTTTACATAGCCGAGGACACAATCATCCTCGGACTGTCCCTTTGGACATACCTATTCAGGCATAACCTCTTTATTGTTTAGTATTGTTTTCTGAGTTGACATTCATCCATCCTCGGACCATTCGGTGTCCTTGGATTGGGCCTTTAGCCAAAAAGATACTCTTGGGCCATCTTACACATATTCCTGAGCCTAATGACCCTACAATAGCCCTTCGAGATTCTCAATTTGCGATCTCGGGAGGAAATGAGGATCTCGACATCTGTCACCATTATCCTGTGGACACTATGCATTCTTGATGATAGGGATGGTGATTTCTAAACTGCCCACCGCATACTCCTGACGTTTCGGCATGTGAAGCGTCCCTAAATTAAATTCTAGCGTCTTTCTGTCCCCCACGTTCAGCAATGTGACACGTATCCAACGGTTGAGGATTGCCTTGGGACAGAGACGGGAATTCTCCCGCTTCATAATTCCCAATGACATATAAATACTACATTTCAAAAACCATCTCATACATCATAACACTCGTACAACGTATTTGCCACCTTTTGCAATCTACACGTGCTTTCACACTTACCAAATATCTGGCTAAGTAGACTTTGTCATTTTTAAAGTAAGTTCTCCCAGACTCTTTTTTTATCATCTTTTTGTTTTTCTTCCTTCTTTCTCTTGTGTTTCTTTATCCTCGACTCCCCTACTTTCTTCGTTCTTCCACCATTCACACACACTGTTTCCAAAAAATGGGTAGATTTGCATCCCTAGTTGATTCAAATGAAAAAATTACACAATTTAAGGCTAAGTACTGAATTCCACCGGGGGTGTCTATTACATACTGTACAGGAGAGGAGTATTTAGAAAAAAGACAAACGAGAGAGGTAGTAATCCCGATGATAGCATTCATCGAAGGAGGGATGAAAATCCCTATGGGGACTATTACTTGGGATTATCTTAGGGCTTTTAGACTAACTCCTACTCAGTGCGGTCCAAACATGTTTAGGATTCTAGGTTCCATAGATGCCTTAAATGAGAAGATTAACCTAGGACTCACCCATCATGATGTGAACTGGGTTTATGACCTCCACTTCCTAAAGAAACAAGGAGGATATTACCTAAAGAAACAAGGAGGATATTACCTAAAATCTAGGCATCCAGAAGTTACATTAATCCAATGCCTCCATGAATCCAATAAGGTTTTGAAAAATGACTTCTTGATCATATCAGGGGATTGGCATGACGGCGTGCCCTGTCCGACAAGGGAGGAGAGACCAAGTGAAGTTTTGGATCTAGTTGAACCCTTCATAACCACTCTTCTTCACTGTTACTTATTCTAACCTTGTTTTTTCTTTTAACCATTTTGCAGACCCATACGCAGCGGATCGTCATTCTCACCTCGTTGATTTCGGGAGACTAAATAGAATACTACAAGCCGAAGTGTTTGTGCATATAGACGGCCAACTCCGAGCGGCTCATTTAATCCTCAGCTACAATCCCATCTCCAAAGCTTTCTAGGCGCCGAAGTGTGTGATCAGAGCCAAGGATCCACGCTTACACCGGATAAGCGTTGTCGTTGAAGGGTTTTTGTTACCTGAGGGAGCTCCTATTCCCCAAGGTACCTTGGTCACACAACCCATACAACCCCTACAACCCATATTAGACGATATCCCTCTTGTCCCAATTCCAAATCAGCCTACAACTGGTGAAGCAACCTCTTCTCAACCTAGTATAAAGGAAGAAAAAGATATTGTTGAAGTACCTGATTTTGAGGACGAGTACGAGGTTTTCAATCGACCTCATTCCCCTGAAGACCAAATTGCTGTTCTCGGCACATCCTCCTCAGACCTACAAGACACCACATAATAATATGATATCATGGGTATCCAACACAAGCCAAAGTTGAACCTTAAGGATGTACTGGAAGCTCAGGTGGGGTCCCAAGAGCTTCCTAAGGTACCCCAAACTAAGGCCAAAGATAAAGGACCCGAGAAAATCCCTAAATCCAAGCTCCCTCCTCCTCCTCCTCCTCCTACCCGATCTCAATGCACTAACCAAGCTGACCACAAAAGAAAGAGGGATCAGCCAAAAGGGAAAGACGCGATTGAGGAAGGGAAAGACCTTCTTCCCAAGGAACTTGGGGCCGAAAAAGGAGGAAAGCAAGCCCGCACAGTGCGGACGAGGTCAGATAAACAGACCTAGTCTCACGTAGCCATATATGCCCCAATCTGGGCTCTTGAGATGACTGTGGACGACCAAGCGGTCATTGCAAACTCAACCATTAAGAATTCTGATGAAGGGACAGCCGCCTGTGTAGCAGATGCACTGGAGCAAACTTTACTGCTACCTGAGGACATGGGTGAGCTCAAAAGAATGAGAGATCAGAATGTCTTCATGACCTTGAAGAAGGAACTTGCTATGGTAAGGATCTCGTCCAAGTCTTGTTTACCTCCATTTCTATTTACACTTTAAATTTTTAACTTTGCTTTGTTACCTTGCCGTTTTCTACACATAGGTTGTTCAGTCTGCTCACAGGGCAGAGGAGATTGTTATTAGTACGTACAAGTCCCTCAAGGATGAAGAATTAAGGCGTGACAAGGCCCAAATCCTTGACCTACAGAAGAAGAAACTAAAAGAGGTCTTAGATAATTTGACCAGAGCAAAGAGTGAGAAGTCTGGTTTGAATACTGATCTAAAAACAACCGAGAAGCAGGCCGAGGACCAAAGACTGCAGCTTAGGCAAGCCGACGAGAACTTTGCTGCTGCAAAAAGGCTGATTGAGGGTCTTAAGAAAGATTTAAAGGAGTCTGAGAGGGAAAAGGAGGAGGCCATCAAAGCTAAAGAAGAGGATTTCCAAAAAAAAGAGGAGGTTGAAAAAGCAAAGGACCTAGCTAAATAAGAAGGTTATGAGGTCGGCGTGACAGATACCACAGAAACTTTCAAAACTCAAGTCCCTGATGTATGTAGGCATTACTGCCTCCAAGTATGGAATGAGGCACTTTCTCGAGCTGGGATTGATGCTTCTTCCATCCTTTGGAAGGCAGAGAATGTCTACTTCCCCCTAGCCATTCAAGCCTCTACCCCTCCCCAAATCAAGGATGGTGCTGACATTCAAGGAGCAGAGGACAAACAAAGTGAGGTAGCTGAAGATCCTATCTCCACTGAAAATCAATCTTCCAAGCATGCTGAACTAACAGAAGGGGCGGCATCTAAGGATAAACAGCCTCCCAATGACCCCAAGGAATCTTCCAAGGACAAACAGAGTGACCAGACAATGGAGCTTGTCTTAGCGACAATTCCAATAACCTTGAAGGAAGATTGGAAAGGCAAAGGGATAGCTGCTGACTCCTCGGAGCAACCTTAGCTTCCGAAAGATCCCAGAGGCCCTTTAAAGATAAAGCTAAACCCATGATAGCTCGTTCCTTCCCTGTTCTCCTTTTTACTTTTATCCTTTGTAATTTTGACGACTTGCAAGTAATTTTACTTCCAAAGAAATTTTGAATTAATGAAAAAGCAAATTTATTTCTTTCATTTGATGCTTGTTTTGTTATCTTGTTCATGGTTCTTGATGCTTGTTTACCACACTTAGAACAATAGTTTGTTTACTTTCATAAATTAACTAACAATTCTAAGGGAGCAATCTGGAATGAACTAGGCAATAAATATGTTCAATATACTTGCAAATACTTTAAGTGATGCTCATGGGCTTCCATCCATTTATCACTATATTTGGGAGTCTTCAAGTTTTGCAAGCAGAAATGCAAACTTTGGCCTGGATTCAAGTTAAACATAAACAGGCTAAGGATTAAACATAGTTAAATTTCAACCAATGCTCAATAGTATGTCTAAGTACATAAGATAGATGGATAACAAGAAGTGTTAATTTCCCTAGAAGGGGTGGTCCAAGGACCAAACGTCATTAGGCTCTGTTCAACACTTAACAAAATATCAATTGAGACGAGATATGCGGTTCGAGAATCCAGGCATGACCAAACTTCAGTTTGATACTTAGAAAAATGAACTAAAGTGTTAATTTCCCCAAAGTAGATGATCGGAGGGCCAAACATAACTAAAGTTTTGTTTAACACTTGATAAAAATATCAATTTAGACGAGGTGTGTGGTTCGAGAATCCAGGCATGACCAAGTTTCAGTTTGATACTTAGAAAAATGAACTAAAGTGTTAATTTTTCCAAAGTAGATGATCCGAGGACCATACATAGCTAAGATTTTGTTCAACACTTGATAAAAATATCAATTTAGACGAGGTATGTGGTCCGAGGATCCAGGCATGACCAAGCTTCAGTTTGATACTTAGAAAAATGAACTAAAGTGTTAATTTTTCCAAAGTAGATGATCCGAGGATGAGACATAATTAAGGTTCTGTTCAACACTTGATAAAAATATCAATTTAGATGAGGTATGTGGTCCGAGGATCCAAGCATGACTAGGTTTCAATTTGATACTTAGAAAAATGAACTAAAGTGTTAATTTCCCCAAAGTAGATGATCCGAGGACCAGACATAACTAAGATTCTGTTCAACACTTAATAAAAATATCAATTTAAACGAGGTATGTGATCCAAGGATCCAGGCATGACCAGGCTTCAGTTTGATACTTAGAAAAATGAACTAAAGTGTTAATTTCCCCAAAGTAGATGATCTGAGGACCAGACATAACTAAGGTTATGTTCAACACTTGATAAAAATATCAATTTAGACGAGGTATGTGGTCCGAGGATCTAGGCATGACCAGGTTTCAGTTTGATACTTAGTAAAAGATGACAATCAACGCAATACAGTGTCAGTAGAAATAAAAATGGCCGAAGTGCCTTTCATTTAATAATAGTACATTCGTAGGTTATTTACATTCCACAGGCGTTGTACAACATATTCATCTAGATCTTCAAGATTATAAGCCCCTATGCCCGTGACTGAGGTAATACAATAAGGACTTTCCCAATTGGGCCCCAGTTTTCCCCATGCTATGTTCTTTGTAGTGCCCAAAACTTTCCTTAGTACCAAGTCTCCAGGTGCAAGTGGTCATAGCTTTACATAAGAGTCATACCCCTGCTTGAGTTTGTGTTGATAGTAAGTTAGCTAAACCATGGCATTCTCTTGTCATTCCTCAACTAAGTCTAGGCTTTTTTTCCAATAGAATATCATTGTTGCCTGGAGTGAAGGAGCTCGTCCTCAATGTTGGGAACCCAGTTTCTAAAGGTATTATAGCCTCGGCTCCATAAGTCATAGAGAAGGGTGTTTCTCTTGTGGACCTTTGTGGTGTAATTTGATATATCCACAAGACATGTGGCAGTTTTTCCACTCATCTTCCCTTAGCACCATCTAATATTTTCTTAAACCCATTGACTATCACTTAATTGACCGCCTCAGCCTGCCCATTGCCTTGAGGATAAGCTAGAGTGGAATATCTATTCGTGATGCCTAGATCACAACAATATCTTCTAAAGGCATTACTATCAAATTGTAGGTCATTATCTGAAATGAGAGTATGGGGGATTCTAAACCTAGTGACGATGTTTTTCCAGACAAACTTCTTCGCCTCCATATCCCTGATATTCGACAATGACTCAGCTTCAACCCATTTAGTGAAATAATCTGTTCCAACAAACAGCCACCTCCTATTCCCTGCTACTTTTGGGAAATGCCCCATAATGTCTAAGCCCTATTGAGAAAAAGGCCATGGACTAGACAGAGGATTAAAGACACCCCCTGGTTGATGGATGTTGGGAGCGAACCTCTGACATTGGTCGCATTTCTTTGCATAATTCTGTGCTGCACGCTGCATATTGGGCCACCAATATCCCTAGGTAAGGGCTCTATGAGCTGAAGACCTTCCTTCTGTGTGGCTTCCGCAAATTCCTTCATGCAACTCTTCTAAAAGTAACTCTGTTGCTTCTGGGTGTATACATAGCAAATATGGTCCTGAAAAAGAGTGCTTATATAATTTCTAGTCCTCAGACAGCTAGAACCGAGGTGCTTTCCTGCGTACCTTATCTGCTTTGGACTTTTCTTTGGGCAAAATATCATCTTTAAGGAATGTACTATTGGATCCATCCAACTAGGTCCCACCCTAATTTGATGAATTCAGATGGTGTCACTACTCGTCCCAATGGGTTTCCATAGATCTTCAACAAGGATGACCCGAGGTAGGCTTTGCACTAAAGACGTCGCGAGTGTGGCCAAAGAATCAGCATGGGTATTCCCACACCTGGATATATGTAATAAGGAAAAAGATTCAAATTTGGATTGTATATACTTGACCTGAGTTAGGTGTCCTTGCATTCTTGGATCACTTGCCTCTAACTCCCTTTCCACTTAGCCTACCACCAATTGTGAATCCGAGAATATTTGTACTGTTTTTTCACCCATTTTTTGGACCATGTCCATTCCGGCTAGTAGAGCTTCATATTTTGCCTCATTGTTGGTGGCCGAGAATCCCAATCTCAAGGATTTCTCAAAAGTAATTCACTTAGGAGACACCAAAACTAGCCCCACACCAAATCCTCTCTGATTCGCTGCTCCATTAACATACACTCTCCACAATGAAGGTTATTTGCATAAGATCATACCAACTGATTTTTCATCCACGTCTAATCCCTTAACATTCTCTTTTAATGAGGGCTCAGCAAACTCCGCTACTAGATCCGCAATGACTTGTCCCTTGATAGAGGTGCGAGGCATATATTTGATATCAAAAGCCCCTAGGATAGTACCCCATTTGGCAATCCTTCTCGTGTAGTCAGCACTCCGAAGTATAGACTTAAGAGGGAGTTGAGTTAGAACAACAACTGTATGAGACTGGAAGTAATGGGGAAGCCTACGCGTAGCGTGCACCACTGCCAGGATTGCTTTTTCTAGCGGTAAATAATGCACCTCGGCCTCATGTAGAGACTTGCTCACGTAATAAACTGGCCTCTGTACATTATTATCATCTTGTATAAGAACCAGACTAATTGCATGATTAGCCACCGTAATATATGCGAACAGAACTTCATCAATCTCTGGTTGAGACATAATGGGTGGTCGTGAGAGATACTCTTTAAGCTGTTAAAAAGCAAAAGCACACTCCTCGGTCCATTCAAATCCCTTCCACTTATTCAACAACTAAAAGAAAGGTTTACACCTATCCGCGGACCGAGAAATAAACCGGTTGAGGGCAACAGTCATTCCTGTCAGCCTCTGAACCTCTTTGGGATTCCGAGGTGGGTGTAAGTTGTTAATGGCCTTGACTTGAGCCGGATTAACTTCAATTCCCTGATGAGTTACCATATAGCCTAGAAATTTGCCCGACCTCACACCAAAAGAACACTTAGAGGCATTAAGTCACAACTTGTACATTTTCAACGTTTCAAAAGTATCACTTAGATCCTCTAGATTTGTGAAAACCGCTTTACTTTTCAACATCATGTCGTCCACATATACTTCGATAGTTTTTCCCAGCTGTGGCTCAAACTTCCTAGTCATCATCCTTTGATAGGTAGCCCCTGCGGTTTTCAAACTGAAAGACATTACTCTATAATGGTAATTTCCCGTAGGAGTGACAAATGCAGTCTTCTCTTGATCCTCCACTACTAAAGGTATTTGATAATAACCTTGGAAAGTATCCAAAAAACTCATCCGTGGATGCCCAACAGTAGCATCCACCAACTAATCTATCCGAGGCATTGGGAAAGAATCTTTAGGACAAGCTTTGTTCAAATCTGTTAAATCCACACATACTCTCCACTTCCCATTTTTCTTTTTTACTACCACTGTATGAGCTAACCATTCAGGATAAAATACTTTTTTGATAGCACCAGCCTTTTTGAGTTTGAGCACCTCTTCCTTGATAGCCTCAGAATGCTCTTTAGAGGAGCACCGAGGCGGTTGCCTCCTCGGTACTACAGTTGGATTGACATTCAAATGATGACAAATGAAACTCGGATCAACCCCAGGGGCTTCATAAGCATTCCATGCAAATACATTCACATTTTTCTTCAAAAACATAACTAGCTACGCTTTCTCATCAGGTGGCAATTGAACTCCCACTTGAAAGAATTTCTCAGGGTCGTCGTCTTTAAGAACATTCTCCAATTCCTCACATGCAGGTTCTTCTACTGATGGTACCCTGGTCGTGGCCAGAGACTTTGATTGCTATGACCCTCCGTCAGCTGAGGCCGAGGACTCTAGTTCAAGCTGATGCAGAATTGTAGCCGTCATGCACTATCGAGCCACAGATTGACTTCCAAGCAGTTCCTCTATCTAATACCCGGAAGGAAATTTGATCTTGACATGCAATGTTGAGGAAACGACACTTAGAGAATGCAACCAAGGTCTCGCCACAATGGCCGTGTAGGGAGAATAGGCATTTACCACAATGAAATCCACGTTTACCACTTCTGGGCCTGATTGCACAAGCAACCTAATTTGCCCCTTTGGTACAACAGCCTTCCCCTCAAAGCTTATTAAGGGTGAATCATAAGTTGTAAGATCTTCAAACTTTAAGTTTAACCCTTTGAACAAGTTAGGGTACATGATGTCTGCACCACTACCCTGATCAACCATCACCCTCCTCACATCGTAGCCCCCTATCCTCAAGGTAACCACTAAAGCATTGTCATATGGTTGGATAGTCCCAATTTTGTCTTCTTTTGAGAAACCTAAAATTGGTAGGATATTCGCTCTAATCCTCTTCAGCTAATCCCTAGAATCCTCGGCCAGGGTCCGAGCCACAAACATCACTCTGGAAGGATAAGAGCCAATTCTTCCAGGTGCAGCAAAAATAACATTGATCGTACCCAAAGGAGGCCTTGATGAAGTGCCACCCTAGTTCCTCGCTCCTGAGTGGTTTCCTTGCTCATTAGGCCGATACAAGAATTGCTTTAACCTTCTCTCCTTAACCAATTGCTCCAAATGGTTCCACAGAGTCCGACAATCCTCAGTGGTATGACCCCTTTCCTAGTGATAATGGCAATGGAGGTTTTGGTTGTGTCTCAAGGGGTCCCCCGCCATCTTATTGGGCCACTTGAAATATGATTCATGCTTGATTTTCTCTAACAGTTGTTGCACTGGTTCCCTAAAAATGGTATTAACCACATGTGGGGTGATAGGACCAGCTTGCCTGGCAAAATCTCTCCCAAGCCTATTATTGTTGTATCTGTCCGACCTGAAATCCCTCCTCTCCTGAGGGATAACCTTCGCCTTTCCCTTCCTTTGGTGCTGATCTTCCTCAACCTTTTTATATTCATTAATGCGATCCATGAGCTGATGTACGCTGCTGACAGGTTTTTTGGTCAAAGATTTCCTCAAGTCGTGCTCCGCAGGTAGGACGACCTTGAAGGTCCTTATTGCCACATCATCAAAGTCTCCATCAATCTCATTGAACATCTCTTAGTATCTGTCTGAGTATGTTCTCAGGATTTCCCCTTCTCTCATGGCCATAGATAATAATGAATTCAAGGGCTGAGGAACCTTACTGTATATGATGAAATGAGAGCCAAATGCCCTAATAAGTTCCTTGAAAGAATTGATTGAACCTGCCCTCAAGCCATCAAACCATCTTATTGTCATAGGTCCTAGGCTGGAGGAGAAGATCTTGCATATCAAAGTTTCATTTTTAGAATGTATAGCCATCCGTTGACTGAAATGACTCACATGCTTTACAGGATTTATTCAGCCATTATAAATGGTGAATGCTGGTTGTGTTAAGCACCGAGGGAGCCTCCCTTCTTCCAACCTGCGTGTGAAGGGTGACTTGGAGATTTGATATAATGCCCGGCCCATAGCATCATTTACCAAGCCCCTGGAAGAAGAATTTTTACCCTTCCGCCTGTGCATGTTATTTTCTTCGTGGGAGAAAGATTCATCCGCGGGAGTTCTCGACCTCTATCTGTAGTTGTCATCCCTAGAGCCCTCAGAAGAGGGATTGGAGAAAGAAGAAGTTTGCCTACGCCTCTCGTCACGTAACTTCTTTTTTAGGTGGTCAATTTCCTTCTGTATGGCCTTAGCTTCTTCCTCGTGAGGAACTCTGCTTCTTCCTCGTGAATGACTCCTACTTCTGCTAGTGTGCGTAGTACGTACACTACCCTCTCGGTCCTCTTCATGCTCAAGATGCAAGGAATGATTCTCATGTTGGGAACCCACAGACTCAGCATGGTGTTGTGGTCCTAAGCCTACCATAATTTAAACCTCTTAAAACACAAGATTTCTCACAGACGACGCTAATTATAAGGACACAATTCGAGCCCAGATCCACAGTCAGAAGGGAATGGACCTAAAAAGCCTTTTTACAATAAAATTTGTAGAGAGTGGACTTGAAATCTAGGTTCTAATGATGTTTAGATAACAAAGAATGATGAGCTTTGGTCACAATGATACTCACAAGGAGCTATTCATGAGAATATGAATGAAACATTCTCCTCAGACACAAGCCGAGGATAACTTATATTACTTCTTCCCAAGATATATTTCAATTATAGATAGTAAGGTTTACAGTGTATTTTCTCTTCTTTTTCTAATCCCTTTTGCCTAAGGTCCATTCTCTCTTTTATACTCCCTCCTTCTCCCCCTTTTCATCCTCCACCTCATGGTTAGACTGCTGGTTTAGATACTTGTCCTATCCACCTCCCCTAAAGTCTCTGGAGATAGGGGCCAAGTTTCAAACTTGATGTTCCGGTCTCACTTCCACATTAATGTGGCCAGAGTAGCAGTTGCAGAGCATTCAATGTCGGGGCAGTGGTAACAGTTTTATCTTAGATATTCCCCTGCCCTTTTTCTTATCTTCCACCTTTACCATTTTTACCCTTACATACAGGATACTTCTAGAACATAGCCTGTGAATGTTAATAGATGGTCCCGGGACCACTAGACTTGGTGAAATTCATATTCGAATCTTGATCATTAGGATTGAAGAGTTTGGTGACATATTGGTGTTGATGAAATTTGAGAATAATTGGATGGTCAGATTAAGAGAACATAGCCATACAGGTACACAACATATGTCCATCACGCGCTATCCTTAGATTTGAGATCTAGCTGTTGGATTCAAAAAGTGTAATGAAAGTTTAATTCTAGTAAATTATGGTTACAATCAAACTGTTAGATTTAAATGAAGGCACAGTTAAATTTGGTCAAACCTGGTCAAACTTAATAGATGGTCTCGAAATCACTAAACTTTGTTAAATTAGGTTTAGTGGGAAGATTTTCAGTGGATTATTGGGTATTGGAGTAGTTGTTAGAAAATGTTAATAAAGAAATAGTTTTGAAAGATGACGAACATCTTGTTAACATTGACTTAGATAAAATTGATTAGGCAAAATGATGAAAAAATTTATTATTTTGGCTCATATATCATGTATTATCACTTCTGATTTTAATTAATTTGAATATGTATGTTATAAATATATTTTAATTTGATTTATTTACTTACTTTTGGTAAATATTATTACATATATATATTGATGATTGAATTGGTTATTAGTTGAATATATTATGAATTTATAATGAATATACCTTTCATATATTTATAATGAATTTATTAATCTGGTAAATATTGACTAATACCTTTCTTATGACATATGATACAGAAAAATCAAAAATTGATTCACGATACGATTCACATTTTGATAACTATGAGAATTAGTTAGTTTTTTGAGTGGAATCATAACTTTTTCAATTTTTATTATTTTATCGATTTCAGGTTTCAAATGGCTAATGTAGGGGTATTGGGCCCAGTAATTTATAATGGACGGCCCAACAAGGTCTTTTGGGCTAGAAACCCAAATCCGAAAACATCAAAATGATCGTGGAGTATTTAAGTGTCCCATACCGTCCGAGGAGTAGATTTGTCCTCGGAATGTTAAGCCGAGGATACACAGTATACGTGGAGGACAGTAGAAAGAGCGGTGGAATGTCTAAAGTAAAGCTGCTACCACCGCCCATATATTAAAGACCCTGTAATTGATACGCTGACAGTATAGATGGAAGGATGGGACCTGAGCATAGAGCTTGGAACTTGGTCCCAAATCCCAGCGGGCTTTAGGGAAGAATGGATGGGACAAGTATCCAAAAATCAGGGTCGCAGCCATAAAGTGGAAGATGATGAAGAGAAGAGGAGGAGTATAAATAGGAGGGAAGGCATACGAAGAAAGGAGAGGCTTTTTGAGAAAGAAAAAGTATATGATGATCAATATTTGTATCCAAACTTGAGAAATACTATTAGAAACTATCCTCGAAAACAGTCCGAGGAGGAATTCTCAATCTTACTTTTTTGCAAACAATTATTTGTTTTGTTCCATTGGGCCCAAAGCCCGTTCTTTTTGTGATTGTCTAAGCCATCCTTGAAATCTAAATTACAAACCCATCCTCTACAAATTCATTGTGAAGAAAGGCCTTTCAAGCCCATTTTCCTCCCAGTCGTGGTTTGGGAATTTGAATTGTGTCCTTACAGCTAACATTATGATTTGAGAGTATTTTGAAGCAACAAGCCTTCCGTTGTCTCTTTTTTTTTTAATGGATTGGAAAGTTTTAAATTACTTTGGAGGCTTCAAGTTTGTTTTGGTCATTATATAAGTTTGGGGGTATTTTGGTCATTTAGACAAGGTTAATCGTATTTTAATCATTTCAAACAAAGGAATTTATGTCATTTTAAATATTTTAAGAGACATTTGGAGGATTTGATAAAAAAAAAATCATATTATATCAAAATTGTTTTGGCCACATATTAGTGAGGACAATCTTTGTCTTCATTAAAAGATCCCTTATAGAGACAACCTAATTCGTTGCTAATATAAGATCTGCTTCCCTCCAATAATTCCCACCACTTTTTGAGAGTGAAAATTTTACCCTCCATTATATTTAGGTAGATATATTTGCAACAACATGTTGTGTCATCACTAATAGCTTCCTAATAGCAACCACCAATGTGTCATTACTGCTAAATAAAGCATATATGTAATATATTTACTATATATTTTTGGCCACATATCTGTGATGAAACATAAGGCCGTCACTAAAAATGATTATTAGTGATGATAGATGTCGTCATTAAAATAAACCTTATTTTAGTGATGTAAATGTTGTTGCAACAAAATTTATTGTCGTTGCTAAAAGTTTCCCTCCATTTTCCAAAAGTAAATAAAATTTCCTCCATGGCGTTAGCAAGGACTTATTAGGGACTACCTTAATGTCGTCGCTACAATACACTTATTAGCGATGACCTTATATTTCCGTTGCTAATGTATGCCTAATAGTGACAACTTTTTGGTCGTCGCTAAAACATTGGTCGCAAAAGACCAAAATTCTTGTAGTGACTAATTTTATAGCTGGGATTAGGGCTATAAATGAACCAACCTGTTTATGAACAGCTCAAGCTCGGCTCAAGAATGAACTTGTCTATGTTCGTTTGTTTAGAAAATGAGTCAAAACTCCAGTCTTAAGTTTAGACTTGATTAAAAAACGAGCCAAGCTCAAGCAAAATAATGTGTTGGCGAACAAGCTCATAAACAGGAGGACTTAATTTAACTATATATAATATTATATTTTTACATGTATACTTGTCTAAAATATATTTATATAGACTTCAAATTGTATTGTATAAATTTTTCAGTAGGTTCATATGATATTAAATTATTATTTGTAGCTTATTAATAATATAAATAGTCTATTCATAATCAAAATTCATAAAATTATGAAAATATAAAATATTTTAGTCATGGTTTCACACTATATAGGAAAAGAATAAGTTATTCAAGTAGCTCGTGAATAAGCTCGAGTTTGCTTGACAAGAAAATAAGTCAAGCTTGAACATAAAATCTTGTTTGATAATAAACTCGAGCTCAGCCCTTGTTCAAAAAAAAATTAAATGAACAAGCTTGAACATTTAATACCCGGCTCGACTCGGCTCGGGTTTGGAGCCCTAGTTGGGATGGTTTAAATGTACTATATACCTTATGGTCTTTTTAGTTCTTCAATTTCTCTCCAATGCAAATAAACGATTAAAACAAGTAGATCTAAACGATACTCATTAAAAAGAAATCAAAATCAAAATCCAAAAATCAAAATACATAATATGATATAATTACCTCCGACTTGAAACGATTAAGAACCACAAACAATGGCCTTGTTGGAACCGGACTAGCTGAAGGCCGAAGCTGCTTATAGGAAGGGAAAAATAGACATTAAACATTTATAACACCTCAAAAATCCAAAAAAAAAAAAAAAAATTTGTATACAAAAAAATAATAATAATAAAAAATAAATAAAACCAAAAAGTTAAATTGGTACCCAAAAAAAATAAACATTACCCATCTAGCCAATGCCTCAATTTTGTAACCCTCCAAATACGAACAAAACCTCTCCTTTGACCGATTCCAAAACACCAATATTTAAATTACATATCAATAACTAGAAAATTAAGCGGGCCTCTGTATGCTCGCATTAGAATGCCTATTATTATTATTATTATTATTTGAGAGAGAAAGAAAACCTATTAACTTAAATGACAATATCTCATTAAAAAAAAACTTAAATGACAATTAAACTAAAATTTTAAAAAATAGAAAAAAAAATTAAGATGAGGAATATTGGAGAGGAAACTGAATTTGGTAAGACGAAGCTTTATTGGTATGCTTCAATTGTTTTGGAGCTTTATCTCTTCTTTCTCATGTATAATAAGGTAGGAAATTTTCCAGAAATTTTTTTCAATCCACCATGTAAACTTTATGAGTGTACTATAATATACTTTTAATAACATAGTTTAAAAAAAATTATAATGAATAATTTATTTAATAATTATTTGAATTTATTAGATAACATAATAATTATGTGACTGTGTTAGATGACAACTATAATATACTTTTAATAACATACTTTAAAAAAATTATAATCAATATCTTATTTAATAATTATTTGATTTTTTTTTTAGATAACATAATAATTGTGTGACTATTTTAGATGACTAATAACTAATAAGTCTTATGATTAAAATATAGGTAGATGATCATCCAAATTGTTTGAGGAGGTTGCTTCTACTCAACTACAAGACTATCTTAAGCAGTAGGTTGTTATTGGTTATTATGAATGGAGCAAAAAAGTAATTTAAGTTGTGAGATTCAAATTAGAACCAATAACAACTTACTATTTATGATTTACTGTGAAGTGTTGTGGAAAATGTTGTGAACTTAGCACCTTTTTATATAATATGTCGTCTCTAAACATGTAAGGAGAGTACTATTTTCACTTCTTAGTTTGTTGCTTTAACACCCCTGTCTCACTTAGGTGGAGCAATTTTAAATCTTTTAGGTGCTGTGTTGAAACGACACCCCTAATTTTGAATACTAAAAATGTGGAACAGTTTGCTTTTAAAATGTTTTTTAAAAAATTAACTAATTAACAAACCAAAAAAAAAAATAGAAGAAGTTTTTATCTATAGGTTAGTGTATTAGTGAAATAAATATAAAATTTTGAATTCAAATTGTAGCATTCACAAATTCTGCATTTTGTGATAACATAACCTGTTACTATTGACATTTTATTAATAGAACTAAGGATTAAGAGGGAAAAACCTTAAAATATAATTCGAAAATTTTTGAATTTTTATTTAAAAAAAGAAAAAAAAACCTTTATCACGTAATTGTGTAATGCATGAAGTACAATTTCTATCCTTTTTATTTTGGTTTGGTCATTTGGTGAGCCCGTGAGTAGAAACTTTTGATCAAGATCAGTTCCAGTCATTAGAATACTCAGAGCATGGTTAGTTGGAATTTAATAATTAGAAAGATGAGAAACCTACACCTTAAAGAATTCAGGCTTCTTAGGTCGTGATTTGAAAATGTGTGTTTTAGTTTAAGATTGGCTTAGCTTGACTACTGAACCCAAAACCTGAATATTTCTAAGTTCATGATGGTTCTACAATTTATGTGAGAGGGTGTCACTCTATTGTAGAAGTAACTAATAATTTTCAATAAAAACAAATTAGCTTCTAACTAGTTTGAGATTGTCTTCTTCCAACCCACTATGTAATAGCTGAAGAGATCATTCATATGTAATTTTAGTCACATAAGTTTTTAAATAAATTATATGGTTTGTTTAAATATATAATAAAAATTTTAAATAAGTCCAAACCAATTTTGAGCTAAAGTTTGTCAACTTTCAGTTATACAAATAGAGAATTGTTACGTCCATATATAACATTTTCACAACACTCACAATAAATCTTAGGTAACAAATTGTTACTAGCTTTAATTTGGATATAGCATTAAAATTATATTTTTTTTATTCATTAATAACGTCCCGCAACAACCTTCTTTTTTTTTTTGTTGAGAAATTCAGTAATAACTTAACATCTAATATTTATTGTGAAAATATTGTGGACAAAACATTTCTCATATATATATATATATATATATATGATCTTCTTACACCCCCACTACTCTCTCTCTCACTCATATAATCTCTCCTTACATGGTTGACAACTGTCAAAGTAAGACAATAGGAATGTGTCATGGTTGTTGTATCTTGTTCTGTGTTCCATTTCTTATGTTCAGGGCTTGTTTTTGCCTGTATTCTCCTAGATTAATCCACCAGAAATGAAGAAATTGCGCTTGGAGGGTCCGAGTCTATAGCCAACATGTTCATATCTAGAGGTCAAACACATCAAAGGTAAAGATAACCTTATCACTGATTACCTTAACCTTATTACTGATTACCTTTCTACCATCATTATCAGTGAACTGTAATGCATTTTGGTCTAAAAAATGCTTCATATATGCAATTAACCAGTTTCTGTAACCTTCTTACTCCATGATCTTCTTACACTACTCTCTCTCTCGGACATCATCTTCTTCTACTTTTGGATCTGTCAAAAGGCCTTATTGAACCTACAACTTTTCCATGGGCATGGATCCCCTCTCACAGGCAGATACCTTCTTATAGAGGGCTTTCTCTTTGCCCCTTCTAAAGATACAAGAAAGGCCTTCTGAAAGAAGAGAAGATAATTCTTGCTTAGCCAAGGCTAAATGTTCGGGATTCATTCCTCTGTGACTGGCTTTTGTGGTTGGTATAATGGTTCTTTATCTTTTTCATCTGAGTTTTCCTCGAACTTGCTCAGCATGCTTGTTGACATAAAAAACTAAATAGAATTTATGAAGATATTTATTTCCGCACAAACATCATTTTTAGAATTGAATTTAGCAATTAAACATGCTGAAGTGATCTTCGTTCCAAACCTTGGGGTGTTCTGTTTTGGGATACTGTATCCATTCACCATTATGAGCATCATTTTTCAGGATTTCAAACTTGGGTAGCCATTTTTTTGTGAATTCTCCATAGACTGAAGTTGCTTTTTTTTTTTTTTTTTTTTTTTTAATGTTGGAAATATCTAAGAATAAGAGATTATCATTTACATAGATCAATGCAATAGTCAAGAGTGGTTGGAACAACGTTACCATTGCTTTTAACCTGGCCAATCACTATATAAAGACTTGTCCGATAATCAAATTAATTTTCACAATGATCTTTTCAAGTTATCCCACTACTCTCTCTCTCACTCATATAATCCACCCCTACTCTCCTGGACATTTTTCCAGGATGAGCCAGCCCCTTCCATTTGCTCTCCAGAGATAGAAGACCAAATAAAGACACAGACACACACACATATATATATGTAAGTGCACAATTGCACCTGGACCCAGAGACAACTGTGGGCTCAGGCCCAATGAGCCTTAAACAATGAAATTTGTAGAGTGTGGGTTTGAAATCTAATTTAGAGGTGCTGGAAACTTGACAACAGGCTCAGGTGCAAAGATACTTGCAAATAGTGAATGATTATTGCAAAGGAACCTCCTCGGACCTAAGCCGAGGACAACTTCTGTATTATTTCTCTTTCTTTCTTAAAGGTTATAATTCTTAATTTCTTCCTTCGTAACTGATCGATCCCGCTTTCTTTGGTCTTCACCCTCCTTAAATACTTCTTCTCTTGGTGCTTTATCCACGTGTTGCTCAAATCTTCCCCTCCCTCTCTGACACCACCCTTTTCAAGTGTTTTAAATAGTAACCAGAAGGTTCAATTCTACTGTTCAGGGGTCACTTCCCCATTAATGCGGCCTGGGAGGTGGTGCAGGGTCTTTAATGTGGAGGTAGCAGCCTTTTCCTAAGATATTTCTCTAACACTGGTGCCTCTAAAGGGTACAGGGATCCCCCCTTTAACAAAAAGTCTTTCTGGAACTCTGTCTTGATCATTCTAGCGAATCTCCGAGTCCTCTTGGGTTTATCCGAGGAGAAACTCACCCTCGGATGTATCCTCAGACCCTCGGCGTATAGGCCGATTTGCAGTACTAACAGGCTCTTAATTAAGAACAGATTGGCCCTCCTTGTTAGAGCCCAAAGGCCCAAATGCCTGCTTGGGTCCTTTTACTCCCCACAATAGCCCCTCAAAACTCTATTTTTCAGCATCCGAGAAGAAAAAATAGGGTTTTGATCCAACGAGAACTTTCCCCACACGTTTTGTAAATAACCATGCATGTGGAGATTGTTTCGTGTTCCAGAAGATGCCATTTGGCGCTTTCAATTTCAAAAACGCGCGCATTTATGACCGTAAGTTACACCTTGTTCCCCATGTTCAACGGTGAGATGAGCATCCAACGGCCCTTGTTGCTCCTTGAAAACTTGGGCGGGACAGATGCAATTTCAAGGCCGCTTCCCGCACGTCATAATGCTTTGGAAACATGCTCCTTCATTTATTTCTTCAGAGCCTAATCACATGAAAACATCAGCTGTTCGCCTTTTCTCTACAGAAACCCGTGGAAACTCGCACAACTTCAAACTCGTAAGTTCCAAATTTTTTCTTTACTCCTTTCTCTTCGAATTCTATCCTCGGCTCCCTTCTTAACCACTTTCTTTCTTAAAACTCGCCCTTTCATTTCTTACTGACGGGTAGATTCAAGTGTTTAGTTGACACCGCCGCTGGGATGGAGGGTTTTAGGGCCAAATACCACATTCCCAGCGACGTAGGTCTAAGATACTGTCCGGCGGAAGCTGTGGCTGGGTCTAGGAAAACGGGAGAGGTTATCATCCCTATGATTGCCTTCATAGAAGGTGGAATGACCCTCCCTATGAAAAGTGTGACCAGGGAATACCTTCGCAACCACCGGTTGTGTCCAGACCATTGCGCTCCTAATGTCTTTAGAGTCTTAGGAAGCGTCGATGCTCTAAATGAGCAAATGAGCTTAAACCTTACTTGGCATGACGTCGTTTTTATGTACGAATGCCACAAACTTACTAGGGTAGGCTATTACATCAAATCCCGCTCTAGTGTAGTTAGGTTGATTTCCTGTCTGCTCAAGTCCAATAAAGGCATGAAGGACGACTACCTCATCGCCTCAGGCAACTAGCACGACGGCCCCCACTGCCCAGTCGAATGGGGAGACCCAGGTGTGACTCCTTAGGATCTAACTTCCCACCCCATAGCTCCATCTAAACATCTTGACATGTTCATTTACACTTACAAACCGTTTAACTTTGATTTATCACATGTCCTACAAATCTGACCATGTTTGTCTGTTTTGGTGTCTTTCTTTGCAGACAAACAACACGTGCGCCCGCGCTTGAGCCACTGCAACGTTGCGGATTTGAACCGAGTGCTACGCTCAGAAGTTTTCGTGAGTGAGGACTTGCAGCTTAGAGCGGCTCACTTGATACTAGGGTACGACCTTATATCCTCGAATTTCCTAGAGATCGAGAACGCAATTGTTGCGAGTGACCGGAGGCGTAGGAGAATCCATGTAGCCAGACCACACTTTTTAGCCGACCACGACATTCCCGACGACCCCCACACCATCCTGTACACGCAACCCATCGCGGCAATCCCCCTCGCAGCACACTCTCAGGCAACCGTTATCCCAGATGAGCAAGTGTCTTCGTCGAACACATTGGACGAGGAGATAAACCAGTTTCAGCTTAAGGATGCCCAAAGACCTCGAGGAAGCTAGTTTGTCGTCCTTTTTGACGAGGAAGAATAGGCCGCCGAGACCTCTGGGATCGTCGGCCTAGTGATAGCACGTCCAGACGACAGCTCTATTGAAGAAGATATAGACGTGCTTAAGGGCCTTCTGACCGTGAGAGGCGAGAGAGTCGCCAAGAAGGGAGCGAGGGGATCTCAAGCTCCCCCATCCTTGCCACCACCCCCTCCTCTAACAGACCCCAAGCCTCCCACTGAAGAGCCTAAGAAGAAGAGGAAGGTAGAGACCGAGGAGGCTGGTGGCGACAGACAGAAAAAACTAAAACAGCAGCCACCACAAGCTCAGCAGCAGAAGCTGGACAAGGGCAAAGGGCGCCCGTTCAGTTCAAAGTGGGGAGATCAGAGACATGGCCGAGGTGCGCCAAGCACTGGCCATATGGTCTTCTGAACTGAGATTGGATGGAGCGCCGATTCCCCTCCAATCTAACATCAGGGCGTTCCAACAAGGCCATGCCCTCCACCTGGCCGATGCGTTGGAGCGTCCTTTTCTGCTGCCCAAGGATATGGAAGCCTTGGAAAAGATGAGCCAGCCTCAGCTGTTCCTTTCTTTGAAAAGGGACTTGGCTCTGGTAAGTTTCACTTCGTACTTATACTCTAGGGTTGTTTGTAAACACTTTACTGCGTTTAACCCCCTGACATTTATCACAGGCCATCCAAGAAGTTTTCGCTGCCGAGAAGTTCGTGGAGGATTCTCGGAAGCGAGCTGGAATGGAACAGGAGATACGACAAGAGACAGAAAAGTCCCTATGCCAGGCCCTAGCGGAAAATGGGAAGCTCACCTCTCAGCTGGCCGATCTAAAAAGAGAGAAGGACGGTGCCGAAGCCAGCCTGAAGACGATGAAGAACCAAGTGGAGGGGCAACATAAGCTCCTTCACCAAAAGGATGATGAGCTTTCCCAAGCCCAAAAGGAACGCTCTGACTTGGAAAGGGAGCTTGCGCGGATGAAGGAGGAAGCGTGCAACTTTAAGCATTCACTAGAGGCTGCGAAGCAGGCCAGTTATCAGGAGGGTGTGGCTGCAACACAGGACCAGCTGACAGAAGCTTTCGCGGCCTTATGCCGAGAATACTGTCAGCAGGTTTGGGGGGAGGCTTTAAACGCAGCAGGGGTTCCTCAAGCTTCCAAGCTGAGGAAGCCCAAGAACGTTTGGCTTCCCCTTGACATACAGGAGATTGAAGACACTCCTGTTGTTGCCTCTCCTGCTCTTCCTCCCTTGATGCCAGAACTCATCCCGGATCCTACAGAACCTGAAGGTTCCAATAAAGAGAAGGATGGGTGTAGAGGTGTCGAGAAGGAACAAAGCGAGAGTGTGGAGCCCATCGTTCCTCCAACAACTACAACTGACAAAGGGAAACAAGCCTTGTCTGCCTTTTAGTTGGAGTTGAAAAGCACCGAGGCTGGCAGCACTTCCCTTCAAGACCCCCTCCAAAAGCTTAGGGCCTAGCTTAGGACTTTTTCTGTACTTGCAATTTTTCATATAACGATGTATTCCATGATAATTAATGAAGAACAGCTTTATTCAATTTTTATCTGAGTTGTGTTTATTTTACTTTGTTCTTTTTATGTTTGCCATGAAAGTTCTCACTAGCATGTAGCTAAAGAAAGAGCAAAATAAATAAGTCTAACTTCAACAGTTGAACAATTACAACTCTAAACAGCCATGCACATACTTGCTGTGCAAAGTAAAACATTCAAGAACCTGACAAAAACTAACTTAGTTTAAATGGTATATGGTGCCTTACTTTGGAAACTCCCATGGTAGTTAAACTTTGTACCCCGAGGCAATAATTGTAGTAAAGTGTAAGATCCGAGGACCATACCTTACAAAATTTTTGCTTAACACTTAAAGATGTACAACTTAAGATTTAGTTTAGCAGATGGTAAGATATTAGTTTCCACAAGGTTTGTGGTCCTAGGACCGTACAAAACCAAGTTTCTGTTTGATATATAAGAACAATAACTTCAGATGTTAATTTCCCCAAAGTAGAAGGCCCAAGGACTCGGCATAACTAAGGTTCTGTTTAACAAATGATAAGATATCAATTTCCACAAGGTTTGTGGTCCGAGGACCATACTTAACCAAGTTTCTGTTTGACACTTAGGAATAGTAACTTCAAATGTTAATTTCCCCAAAGTAGAAGGCCCGAGGACCCTGCATAACTAAGGTTCTGTTTAACAAATAATAAGATATCAATTTCCACAAGGTTTGTGGTCCGAGGACCATACTTAACCAAGTTTCTGTTTGACACTTAGGAATAGTAACTTCAAATGTTAATTTCCACAAAGTAGAAGGCCCGAGGACCCGGCATAACTAAGGTTCTATTTAACAAATGATAAGATATCAATTTTCACAAGGTTTGTGGTCTGAGGACTATACTTAACCAAGTTTCTGTTTGACACTTAGGAATAGTAACTTCAAATGTTAATTTTCCCAAAGTAGAAGGCCCGAGGACCCGGCATAACTAAGGTTCTGTTTAACAAATGATAAGATATCAATTTCCACAAGGTTTATGGTCCGAGGACCATACTTAACCAAGTTTCTGTTTGACACTTAGGAATAGTAACTTGTAAGCCTCTAATGTATTCATAACTTTGAATTGCTAATCAACAAAAGCACCTTTTATTTAATAATAATACCTTCGAAGATTATTTACATTCCATGGGCGTTGTACAATTCTTTCATCTAGGTCCGCTAGTCGGTACGACCTTATGCCTGCTACTGAAACAATGCGATAGGGCCCTTCCCAGTTCGGCCCTAGCTTACCCCAAGTTGGGTTCTTAGCAGTGCCCACAACCTTTCTTAGTACAAGATCCCCAAGTGCGAGTGGCCTTAGCTTCACGTGGGCGTCATACCCCCGCTTAAGTTTCTGTTGATAATAAGCCATTTGGACCATAGCTGCCTCGCGTTGTTCCTCAACTAAATCCAGGTCTTTCTCCAGGAGGCCATTGTTGTTTTCTGGGCTAAAAGAACTCGTCCTTAGGGTGGGAAAACCAAATTCCAGAGGTATCACTGCTTCGGCCCCATAAGTCATAGAGAATGGAGTTTCTCTAGTGGACCTGCGCGGCGTAGTTCGATAGGTCCATAAAACATGTGGTAGTTCTTCTACCCATCTGCCTTTCGCATCGTCCAACCTTTTCTTGAGCCCACTAACTATGACTTTATTAACGGCCTCGGCTTGCCCATTTCCCTGAGGATAAGCTGGAGTGGAGTATCTATTTATGATGCCCATATCACCACAATATTTCCTAAAAGCCTTGCTGTCGAATTGAACGCCGTTATCCGAAATAAGTGTGTGTGGTACACCAAATCTGGTAACGATGTTTTTCCAAATAAACTTCTTGGAATCAACATCTCTAATATTTGCTAAGGGCTCAGCCTCGACCCATTTAGTGAAGTAGTCGGTCCCCACGAGCGGCCATCTTTTGTTTCCTGCAGCCCTCGGAAATGGCCCTACTATGTCTAATCCCCATTGCGCGAAAGGCCAAGGACTGGAGAGAGGATTGAGAACCCCTCCAGGTTGATGAATGTTAGGGGCGAACCTCTGGCACTGATCGCACTTTCTGGCGTAGTCCTGAGCCTCCCTCTACATATTGGGCCACCAATATCCCTGGGTCAGGGCTCTGTGAGCTAAGGACTTCCCTCCAGTGTGGCTCCCACAAATCCCTTCATGCAGTTCTTCTAAAAGCGCCTCCGTTGATTCAGGGTGCACACATAATAAGTATGGTCCTGAGAAGGATCGTTTATACAATTTCTGATCCTCGGACAACCAGAAACGCGACACCTTTTGACGAACCTTATCTGCTTCAGACTTGTCTTTAGGAAGGATGTCATTTTTCAGAAAAGATATCACCGGGTCAATCCAACTAGGTCCAGGCCTTATCAGATGGATACAGGCTGAATTGACAGTGGTAAGAGTTGGCTCTAGCAAATCCTCTACAAGGATAATTCTGGGCAAACACTGAGCCGAGGACGTTGCTAACGTTGCCAAAGAATCTGCATGAGTGTTTCCACTTCTAGAAACATGAGATAAGGCGAAAGAATCAAATCTAGCTTGCTGACGTTTGACCTGGGCCAAGTACTCTTGCATTCTTGAATCCCTAGCCTCCATGGTCCCCGTGACCTGGCCGACCACTAACTGAGAATCCGAGAACATATGAACTTCCTTTCCGCCCATCCTATGTACCATGCTCATGCCCACCAAGACTACTTCGTACTCGGCCTCATTATTAGTAGCCGAGAATGCCAATCTCAGAGATTTTTCGAAGATAATTCCCTCAGGGGATATTAGGACAAGTCCAACACCAGACCCTCGCTGATTAGCTGCCCCATCCACATACACTCTCCAAGTCGGAGGTGCTGCACCTGTGATTATACCAACTGATTTTTCATCCATGTGTGATTCCTTTAGAGTTTCCTTTAACAATGGTTTGGCAAACTCTACCACCAAATCAGCAAGGACCTGGCCTTTCACCGAGGTGCGAGGCATGTATTTAATATCTAAGGCTCCCAAAATGGTTCCCCACTTAGCCACCCTGCCAGAGTAATCGGCACTGCGTAACACTGACTTGAGGGGCAGTTGGGTCAGAACCACCACAGTGTGGGACTAGAAATAGTGAGGAAGCTTCTGTGTGGCATGGACTACGGCTAGCAGTGCTTTCTCCAAAAGTAGATAGCGCACCTCGGCCTCATTCAAGGACTTATTGACGTAGTATACCGGTCTCTGCACCCCGCCCTGGTCCCTTATGAGGACCAGGCTGACTGCGTGAACGGCCACTGCCAGATACGCAAACAGGACCTCGTCCACTTCTGGCCGAGACAAAATGGGTGGCCGAGAAAGATATTGTTTGAGCTGTTGGAAGGCTAACACGCAGTCCTCGGTCCATTGAAACCCTTTCCATTTATTCAACAATTGGAAGAAAGGACGGCACCGGTCAGCTGACCGAGAGATAAATCTGCTGAGTGCGGCGATCATTCCGGTCAACTTTTGGATCTCTTTTGGGTTCCGAGGCAGCTGTAAGTCCTGAATAGCTTTGACCTGTGCCGGGTTTACCTCTATACCTCTATAAGTAATCATATAACCCAAGAACTTTCCAGAACCCACACCAAAAGAGCACTTTGAGGCATTAAGGCGCAACTTGTACTTCCTAAGCACCTGGAAGGTGTCGGCCAAATCTTTAACGTGCGAAGGTATTGTTTTACTCTTCACCACCATATCATCCACGTATACCTCAATGGTCTTCCTAAGTTGTAGTTCAAACATTCTGGTCATCATTCTTTGATAGGTAGCCCCAGCGTTCTTCAACCCAAACGGCATGACCTTGTAGTGATAGTTCCCTGTTGGAGTAATGAAAGCGGTCTTTTCTTGATCCTCCAATGCCAATGGAATCTGGTGGTAACCCTGGAAGGCATCTAGAAAACTCATCTGAGGATGTCCAACAGTGGCGTCCACCAGCTGATTAATACGTGGCATTGGGAACGAATCCTTGGGGCAAGCCTTGTTCAAATCCGTGAAGTCCACACATACTCTCCACGTTCCATTCTTCTTTTTGACCACAACCGTATGCGCCAACCATTCGGGGTAGAAAACTTCCTTAATAGCCCCAGCCCTCTTGAGTTTGAGCACTTCCTCTTTGACAGCCTCGGAGTGTTCCTTGGAGGAGCGCCGAGGTGGCTGCCTTCTCGGAACAAAGGTGGGGTTGACATTCAGATGATGACAAATGAAACTTGGGTCTACGCCTGAAGCCTCATAAGGATCCCACGCAAAAACATCAATGTTGTCTTTCAAAAAATCCAAAAAATCCATCTTCTCCTGATGTGGCAAACGTATGCTAACTTGAAAGAATCTTTTAGGGTCATCTGCTATCAAAAATTTTTCCAAACCCTCACATAGGGCTTCCTCTCCTGTCATCGCATCGGGCGCATCCAGAGCTGTTAATTGCTATAAGTCTTTGATGACCAAAGCCGAGGACTCGGCTTCTGTCTGATGCAGCACTGCAGCCGATATGCATTGCCTGGCCACGGATTGGCTGCCGAGGATCTCTTCAACATATTCCCCCGAGGGGAATTTAACCTTAACAAGCAAGGTAGAGGAGATAGCACCCAAAGTGTGCAGCCATGGCCTGGTAAGGATGGCTATGTATGGGGAATACGCGTCAACCACAATGAAATCCACCTCCACTGTTTCTGAGCCAGATTGAACGGGCAAACGAATCTGTCCCTTCGGTACAACAGCTTTACCTTCAAAGCTTATAAGTGGCGAGTCATAAGGAGTAAGATCCTCCAGCTTCAACCTTAGCCCTTTGAATAAATCATGGTACATGATATCTGCACCGCTGCCCTGATCAATCATCACCCTTTTTACGTCATAATTCCCTATCCTAAGAGTGACCACTGACCACAAAAGTATCGTCGTGGGGTTGGATGGTACCAACCTTATCCTCCTCTGAAAATCCCAAGACGGGTAAATTCACCTTCAACTTATTCGGCCTGCAGCCTGCCTCTTCGGCCTAAGAATGCGAAACTGCCATCACCCTGGTGGGACCTCAGCCGGTCCTGCCAGGTGCAACAAAGATAACGTTAATTGTTCCCAATGCTGACCGAGATGAATTATTCTTCTGATTATTTGAGCCGGACTGATTGCCCTGCCCGTTAGGTTGATAAAGGTGCTGCTTCAGTTTTCCTTCACTGACAAGCTGCTCCAAGTGGTTCCAGAGGGTCCGACACTTCTCGGTAGTATGACCCACGTCCTGATGGTACTGGCAAAAGAGATTCTGATTCCTCTTCGCAGGGTCCCCTGCCATCTTACTAGGCCACCTAAAGTAGGGCTCCTTACGAACTTTCTCCGGTAGCTGGTGTACTGGTTCTCGGAACACAGTATTTACGGTCTGAGGTGCTGCTGAGCCGAACTGCCCGGTGTAATCTCTTCTTGGCTTGTTGTTGTGATATCTGTCCGACCTGAAATCCCTTCTCTCTTGCGAGATAACCTTCTCCTTACCCTTTCCTTGCTGCTGGTCTTCCTCTACTCTTTTGTATTCATCAATACGATCCATGAGGCGACGTACACTGCGGACAGGCTTTTTTGGTCAAGGACTTCCTCAAGTCGTGATTAGTAGGAAGGCCTACCTTAAAGGTATTGAGTGCCACCTCATCAAAATCACCATCTATCTCGTTAAACATCTCCCAATACCGGTCAGAGTATGCTTTCAACGTCTCTCCCTCCCTCATGGCCATAGATAACAATGAGTCCAATGGTCGAGGCACTCTGCTACACGTGATAAACCACGACGCAAATGCTCTAGTAAGCTCCCCAAACGACCCTACAAACCCCGATTTAAGGCCGTTAAACCACCTTATAGCAACAGGTCCCAAGCTAGAGGGGAAAACTTTACACATCAGGGTCTCATTATGAGAATGCACCGCCATCCTCTGGTTAAAGTGACTCACATGCTCCACCAGATCAGTCCGGCCATTATAGATGGTGAAGGTAGGCTGGGTAAACCTCCTGAGGAGTCTCCCCTTCTCAATCCTCCGTGAGAATGGCGATTTAGAGAGTTGGTGCAACGCCCGACTCATAGCATCGTTCCCCAAGCCCTTGGAGGGGAGCTTCTTGTGCCTGCGAGCTGGTAGGTCGTCCTCCTCACAAGAGGATGTTGCGCTGGGGGGCGACCATGACCTCGAGCTGTAGCTACTTCCCCGGGCCTCCACTGAAGAAGGATTAGATGAGGACGGTGAATGCTTGCGTCTGACGCGACGTAGTTTCCTTTTTAGATGATTAATCTCCTTCTGCATGGCCTTAACACCATCCTCGTGGGTGGTGCTGCCTCCGCCATGAGTATGGCTCGTCCTAGGGTATTCCGTATGAACACTTCCCTCTCGATCCCTCCGACGCTCAAGACGCTCGAAAAGATCCTCAGGTTGTGATCCTTGAGACTCTGCATGGTGTAAGCCTAGGCCTGCCATAGTATCCCAGCTCGTTAAAGACTAGATTCCCACAGACGGCGCCAATTGTAAGTGCACAATTGCACCTGGACCCAGAGACAACTGTGGGCTCAAGCCCAATGAGCCTTAAATAATGAAATTTGTAAAGTGTGGGTTTGAAATCTAATTTAGAAGTGCTGGAAACTTGACAACAGGCTCAGGTGCAAAGATACTTGCAAATAGTGAATGATTATTGCAAAGGAACCTCCTCGGACCTAAGCCGAGGACAACTTTTGTATTATTTCTCTTTCTTTCTTAAATGTTACAATTCTTAATTTCTTCCTTCGTAATTGACCGATCCCTCTTTCTTTGGTCTTCACCCTCCTTAAATACTTCTTCTCTTGGTGCTTTATCCACGTGTTGCTCAAATCTTCCCCTCCCTCTCTGACACCACCCTTTTCAAGTGTTTTAAATAGTAACCAGAAGGTTCAATTCTACTGTTCAGGGGTCACTTTCCCATTAATGCGGCCTGGGAGGTGGGTGCAGGGTCTTTAATGTGGAGGTAGCAGCATTTTCCTAAGATATTTCTCTAACACTGGTGCCTCTAGAGAGTACAGGGATCCCCTTTTTAACCAACAGTCTTTTTGGAACTCTGTCTTGATCATTCTAGCGAATCTCCGAGTCCTCCTGGGTTTATCCAAGGAGAAACTCACCCTCGGATGTGTCCTCGGACCCTCGGCGTATGGGCCGATTTGCAGTACTAACAGGCTCTTAATTAAGAACAGATTGACCTTCCTTATTAGAGCCCAAAGGCCCAAATACCTGCTTGGGTCCTTTTACTCCCCACAATATATATACACACATAAGAAAAATGAATACTAAAATTTTTTTATTAAATAATAATAAAATAAAGTGGCAAGTGGCAAGAATATGTTTGAAACTTCCAACCGGCATTTTATTATTTAACTTATTCATTTAAGTTGATTCCCGAAGGTGGAATTAATAATGGTTGCCTTCCAAAAGTCTTGAGCACTAATAAAGTTACCAATAAAGCAGTCAATCATGGTGTGCTGATTTTGTATCTTTCTCTCGAGAAAGATACAAACTCACTAATAATGCGGTCAAGCTCGGCGTGCTTCATTTTGTTTCTTTTATATGTAGATTTATACGAGTCTTGAGAGAAAGATACAAACTCACTAATAATGCGGTCAAGCTCGGCGTGCTTCATTTTGTTTCTTTTATATGTAGATTTATACGAGTCTTTCTCAAAAGTAGGTTATACCAATCATGCGCAGCCAGATCACCAATTGAGAAAGTAAAAGAAGAAATCCAAAAAAGAAAGAAAAAAAAAAAAGTTTCACAGAACAAAGAAACCTCTTAGCACATCAAACCCTCTTAGAATGCCTATTATTATTATTAATTTTTTTTTTGAGAGAGAAAGAAAACCTATTAATTTAGATGACAGTAAAACTAAAACTTAAAAAAAAAAATAAATAAATAAGATGAGTAATGTTGGAGAGGAAATTAAACTAGCTTAATTTGGTAAGACGAAGCTGTCTTTATTGATATGCCTCAATTGTTTTGGAGCTTTATATCCTTTTTCTCATATATGATAAGGTAAGAGATTTTTCATTATATCAATTTGGAGAAATTTTTTTCAATCCACTAAGTAAACTTTATGAGCTTACTATAATATACTTTTAATAACATACTTAAAAAAAATTATAATCAATACTCTATTTAATAATTATTTGACTTTTTTAGATAACATAATAATTATGTGATTGTTTTAGATGACTAATAAGTCATGTGATCAAAATATAGGTAGATGATTATCCAAACCATTTGGGGAGATCACTCCTACTTAGCTACAAGACTGTCTTATATAATAGGAAAATGATATATGCACAATATATTCACAATATTTTCAAAACAAATCTTAAATGGTAAATTGTTATTAGTTGTTATAGGTGAACCAAAAAGTAATTTAAGTTGTAAGATTCAAATTAGAACTAATGACAACTTAACACCTACAATTTGTTGTGAAAATGTTGTGAACATAACACCTCTTTATATAATATGCCCTCTCTAAACATGTAAGGAGAGTACTATTTTCACTTATTATTTTGTTGCTTTAATACCCTATCTCATTTAGGTGGATCAATTTTAAATCCTTTAGGTGCCGTGTTGAAAGGACACCCCTAATTTTGTATACTAAAAATGTGGAAAATTTTGTTTTTAAAATGTACAAACAAAAAAAAAAAAACTAATTAACGAACCGAAAAAAGAAAAAAAAATTTTTATCTAAAGGTTAGTGTATTAGTGAAATATATATAAAATTTTGAATTCAAATTGTAGCATTCACAAATATCTACATTTTGCAGTAATGTAACCTGTTTCAAAGAATCATATATTTGTATAAAACTAACGGGGAGTATGGAACTACCCCTTTTAAATAGCGTACTATAGAGCCATTTGATTGAAAGAACAATGGAAAATTTTCGAAAGGTTTTATATTTAAAGGAAAAAAAAAAACCCTTTATCACGTAATTCTGTAGTGCATGAAGCACTATTTCTATCCTTATTTAATTTGGTTTGGTCAGGCAGTAGTGAGTCCAAACTTTCAAGCAAAGCTTAGTTCTTGTTTTTACGATAATTAGGTGTCATTTGATAATGTTGTTATGATAACATTGTTAAGTATTGTGAAAATACGTGTATGTAAAAAATTATTGTAAAATACATATTATATTGTTTAAACAACATAAACTATTATTTAAACAATACAATCAAACAGTTGCTAGAACTTAACTTGTAATAATTTAATAATTAAAATGCAGGCGTCTTGGACCTCCCTACAAAAAAGTGTGTTTTACTTTACTTTACCCCAAAATCCGAATATTTCTAAACTCATGATGGACCCAATATACGTACAAGATGAGAGGATATCCTTGCACAGTTTGAGTAACTAATAATTTTTTATTAGATAATTATTGGTTTATATTAATATTACAATGTAAATTTATTGTAAAATGTTAAATAAACGTACACATTTGTAAAAAATGTATAATATTGTTCACACTTTTTTTGTTATGTTTACAACGTAAATTAATATAAATAAAATTTTCAAAGATATCATATAAATACAGAGAAAATGTAAAAGTAGTAAAAATTTTATTATAAAGAGCTTCGAACATGGCAAAAATGTGTTTGAAACTTCCTACCGACAGTTACTATTAAGTCTATTATTTGAGTTGATAATTAATAATGGTTCCTTCCAAAAGTCTTGAGAACTAATAAAGTTAGCAATAAAGCAGTCAAAAGTTTTTGTATCTTTCTTACTTTATACGGTGAGCAGTAATAATGTTGTCGAAGTTGGCGTGCTTCATTTTTTGTATCTTTATGGCTATTTGGAATCAAGTAGGGTAGACCAATCATGTACAGTCAAATTACCAACTGAGAAAAGGCAAAAGTAGAAATAAAAAAATAAAAAAAAAATCAGAAACAAAGAAAACCCTATTCAGTCTTCATTCCCATCTCATATCTCAGAAGAGTGTCTCTTTGGTTACTTCGATCATTTCCCATATTTGATATTTCCTTCTTTCCCACGAGCAAATCATGTCAGTAATCGGAGAGGTTGCTTTAGCCGCTTTGTTTGAGGCGTTGTTTAACAAGTTAACCTCCTCTGATTTGTTGAAGATCTTTCAGCAAGAACAAGTTCATGTTGACCTCAACAAGTGGAAGAAAACGTTACTGAAAATCAATGCAGTTTTGGATGACGCAGAAGAGAAGCGGGAGACAAGCAGGTTGGTGAAGATCTGGCTGGACGAGCTGGAAGAGTTGGCATATGATGCGGATGATATCCTGGACGAGTTTGCAACCGAAGTTTTGCGACGTAAGTTAAATGCAGAACCCAGCACAAGTAAGGTAAGAAAGTTCATCCCTGCTTGTTGTGTGGGTTTGAGTCCAAGTTCTTTTATGTTCCATGCCAATATGCGGTCCAAGATTGCAGATATTGACTCAAGACTACAAAGAATTGTGACAGAAAAGAATGATTTGGATTTGAGAGGAAGCACTGGGGGAAGGATTGGAACAGAAAGATCGAGGGAGGCCACAACTTCTTTGGTGAATGAACGTCGTACTTATGGCAGGGATGAGGACAAAAAGGCTATCATAAAGTTGTTGCTGAGTATTGAATCTAGTGATACTCAACTCTCTGTGATTCCCATAGTTGGTATGGGTGGTTTGGGTAAGACAACTCTTGCCCAACTAGTGTACAATGATGATGATGTGAGCAGTTATTTTGATTTGAAAGCATGGGTTTGTGTTTCTGAACACTTCGACATTGAAAGGGTGTCAAAAGAAATTCTAAAATCTATCACTTCTTACCACTGCAATGATGGTGATGATTTAAACTCAATACAAGTCAAATTGAAGGAGAAATTAAATGGCAAGAAATTTCTGGTCATTTTGGATGATGTTTGGAATGAAGACTACAATAGTTGGACTCAACTATGTTGTCCTTTTGAATTTGGAGCATTAGGAAGTAAGATTATTGTCACCACTCGGAGTCATGAGGTTTCAAAAATAATGGAAACTACTTCACCTTACAAGTTGAGAGAGTTGTCAAACGATGCTTGCAGGCGTCTATTTCTCCAACACGCACTAGGGTCAACAGATTTTGTTGCACATCCAGAACTTGAAGAAATTGGTAGAGAAATTTTGGATCTATGCAAGGGATCACCTTTGGCGGCAAAAGTACTTGGAGGTGCTTTACGCACTAAACGCAATCCTAATGAATGGAAAAATATGCTAAATAGCAAGATCTGGGAAAAAAAGGGTATTATTTCTGTTCTTGAATTGAGCTACCAATACCTCCCTTCACATTTAAAGAGGTGCTTTGCATATTGTTCACTATTTTCAAAAGATTATGAATTTGAGGAGAATGAGCTTGTCTTGTTATGGATGGCAGAAGGTTTGGTTCAAGAAACAGAAAGAAACCAGTCAATGGAAGTTCTTGGTGCTGAGTATTTTCATGATTTACTCATGAGATCATTCTTTCAACAATCAAGCAATAATGGATCACTCTTTGTCATGCATGATCTCATCAGTGATTTAGCTGAATGGGCAGCAAGAGGCTTGTGCTATAGAATGGAAGATACATTGAGCACTAATAAGCAATCCAAGGTTTCTGCAAAGGTACGACATTTCTCTTACATTCGGCGTTATTTAGATGGCATCAAAAAGTTTGAAAACTTCCCCAAAAATATGCATTTACGAACATTCCTACCCTTACCAATCAATTCATCAGGCTGCTTAACAAACTATGTTCCTACTTGTTTGTTGCCACAATTAAGATGCTTAAGAGTATTATCTTTACGTGGATATAAAATCATTGAGCTACCGAGCTCAATCAGTGATCTGAAACATTTAAGATACCTCAACCTTTCTAATACTCGAATTAGAAGTTTACCAGAATCAACAAGTTCTCTATACAATTTGCAGACATTGATGTTGAAAGATTGTCACAAACTTACAAAATTACCGGAGAAAATTATGGATCTTGTTAATCTTCGGTATCTCGACATTACAGGTGCCAATTTAATTAGAGAAATGCCGGTGGGAATAGAAAAATTAAAGAACCTACACACGTTATCTAATTTTATTGTGGGGAAAGATAACGGATCCAAGATAGGAGACTTGATGAACTCGGAGTTTCTTCAGGGAAGATTATGCATTTCAAGTTTGGAGAATGTGCTCGATGTTGAGGATGCAAGAAGGGTCAATTTAAATGGCAAGAAGAATTTAGATGCACTAGAGATCAAATGGGGGTCTGCACCTAATGATTCACAAGATGCAAGCATTGCAAAAGATATTCTTGACATGCTACGACCTTCAACAACAGTGAAAGAACTTTCAATTAATGGTTATATTGGTGTGAAATTCCCAACATGGCTAGGAGACCATTCCTTTTCTTATATTGTGGATCTAAAGATTGTTAGATGTGCAAAATGCATATCCTTACCGGCAATTGGACATCTATCCAACCTCAAATTCCTTGCCATTAAGAGTATGTCTATGGTGCAGACTATTGGTCCTGAGTTTTATGGGGAAGATTTCTTGAAATCTTTTCAAAACTTAGAAACACTTCGCTTTGAAGATATGCAAGAATGGCAAGATTGGATTTCTTGTGGAGTTGAGTATGGAGAATTCCCTCGCTTGCGAGACCTTTTTATCTCTCAATGCCCCAAATTGCAAGGGAAATTGCCACACCATCTCCCATCATTGGAAAAATTTTCTATTAGTAATTGTGAACAGTTGATTGTTTCAATTCCTAGCCTTCCAATGCTCCATGAATTAAACGTTGTGGGGTGCAAAGAAGTGGTGAGAAAAAATATGGAAGAGTTATGCTTGCTAGAGTCAATTACTTTTTCTCTTCCAGGTCTTAAAAGCTTGTCAAAGGAGTTCATGGAAGGGTTAGCAAAGGTAAAAAATCTAAAGTTGGATTTTTGTAATGAGCTAACATCTTTGTGGCAAGATAGTCTCAAGTTCCTTGTTAGGCTGGAAATAGAGTCGTGCCCGAGTCTCATAAACATTAGCTTGACTGCAACATTAAAGACATTGAATATTAATGGTTGTGATGCTTTAAAATCCTTGCCAATGTCCAATTGTACATGCTTGGAATATGCAACTATTAAGAACTGTAGTTCTTTGATGTTCATTTCAAAACGCCAGCTACCTCCAACTTTGAACAGGCTAGAGATTATAAATTGCGAGAATTTGCAGTTTTTGATAGACGAGGGAGAGACTTCTTCTTTATTAATGAAAGAGGAGAGTATTGACAGTAATACATCTCTTCTTGAGCACTTGTTTATTAGTGGTTGTCCATCTCTAAAATGTGTACCATTAAGAGGTGACCTATTTGTGAAGCTTAAATTCCTTAAGATTTGGGGTTGCTCAAATCTGACATCATTATCATCAAGTAACCAGTTACCTATGGCCATTAAAAAACTTGATGTACATGATTGCCCAAAGTTAGAGTCATTGGCGGACAATTTACACAATAATGTGTCTCTTGAATATCTTAGTATCGGTAATTGTAAAGAGATTAAATTCTTACCAGAGGGCCTACACAAACTCCGCCACTTGAATGACATAAGAATAACAGACTGTTATAGTCTTGTTTCATTTCCGGATGGAGGGTTTCTCCCCACTCACTTGAAAAATCTTTGGATTTGGCGCTGTGAGAAACTAGAGGCCTTGCCCCGCATGCATATGGTCACTACTCTTCATATAGTTGAATGTCCAAGCATAGTATCCTTACCAGAAGAGGGCTTGCCGACAAACCTGAAGGTACTTTGGTTGGGAGGGATGACTAACTGTAAGCAAGTATTTGAATGGGGATTACATAGACTCACGTCTCTTACACATCTCACCATTTATGGTGATGGATTTGAGGATTGGCAGTCTTTTCCTAAGGAGGAAGATGCGAAGATGATGCTGCCGCTGCCTACCTCTCTAACCGCCTTGTGGATTTTCAATTTTCCAGATATAGTGTTCTTATCCTCCAAGGTATTTCAAAACCTCTCTGCACTTGAACTACTGTACATCTGGAATTGCCCTAAACTCGCATCCCTCCCAGACAACGGCCTGCCTCCCTCACTTCTGGAACTACAAATTTGGAAATGTCCAGTGCTGAAACAACACTGCAAGAAAGGAAAAGGGCAAGAGTGGTTGAAGAATATCATCAACATCCCTTGCGTTGAGATTGATTACCAGTCCATCTACGAGCTACAGGAGGAGGAGCAGCAATAATTGTGTAAAACAGAGAGAGCAAAACGTACAGAAATATACATATTTACTCCCTCAAGGTACAACATTTAGATATTGGTACCTCTCTTCTCTCTGTGTGTATATTTATGAAATATGAATTTAAAAAAACCCAACCCTAATTTAAGCTAATTCTTCAAGTGTTGCAGCAGAGGCTATCTTCTCAACTCCAAAAAATTCCTAAAATTTGGAGGTACGTTAAACTTTTGGGTTATGACATTGCATTCAATAATATGATTAAACTTGGACATCCTGGCAATAAATACATGTAAGATTCACATTATTGGATCAAATTTTATGGATATTAATGATTTAAGCTTTCAAGTTGACTTTCCCTTGAAAACAGCTTTTAATACTACCTCACACACCACAAGTTATCTTTAATATCTATTGCTACAAATCATAATTTTGTCAACCCACTTAAAATATGTTTTATGTTTGGAATTCAGATTGCGAATTTAGCTAAGCAATCTGATCTTTTTTTAGTAAATTTGGCTGATTAATTTTTTATTTAGCTAAGGAATCTAATCTATGCTTTTAAAAATTCAGATTTGTCGGAGTACTCAATCAGCTAATAAGTCCATTAGCCATGTCATGACTAGACTTATCTACAAAGCTGAATTGTTGGGAAAAATAATGTTTACATTATTAATGGCAATCAGTCTTCAAAAGATTGTTCTGTTGACAAATATTTACCATGGGCTGTTTTAATATGGTAAAATTTTTGGTCTTTTGTGTGGTTTCACATCTGTGGTGAGGAATTTCATTTGTACTATTCCTTGGGAAATTTTATTTTTGTTTTTTTCAGGGAAAATAGTTGTAAAGAGGTGCTTAGATGTGTATGTATTCAATTCCCCCCCCCCCTTTTTGATACAAGATACATTCTAGTCTAATCTAATCTAAGTGTATATATGTGTGAAGCTCCCTCTTGGAGACTTGAACCCGGGCCCTTACCCCCCTACACCCCACAAGTTTTTATACTTGTAGAGTGACCACCGCACCAAGGGTGCGTGACGGCAATTTATTCCCCTTCTAAAAATGTACTTCTAGCACTTTGAAGTTTTAGCTAATCAATCTCTCTTACAATTTTAAATGAATCTTTATGCCTTAGGCACATAATTATTCGATGAAATGCCTGAAAGAGAAATAGTAATATGGAATTTAATGATTGCAGGTTATATATGTTGCTGTGGAACATGCTTATTTTTAGGTATGTATGGAATGAAGGGATGGCAATTTGATATTATGCCTAACTGGAATGTTATTTCAACTAGACATCATTCCTTGCACAGATGATCGAAGCATTGTCACCTATGTGCTGCAGATGGGTAGGTGTAAAATGAAATGTAATAGTTTTAGTAAATTCCTTATTAATGATATTGATGATTCCATAACTAATGCATATATTTACCCTTTTATTAGAATGCAAGATCCCTTTAGTTTGGATAAGATCACACAATTAGATCTTAATTTATTGAATCAAATTCTATTATTAATCAATTATTAGGGATCTTTTTCTTTTTTTGGGATAATTACATTTTGGGAAATTTTAAATTGTAGGAGTGAGGCCATGCTTGAAGGGAAGGCTGTCAATGCTTCTCAAGTTCTTAACTACTACAAGCACATGGTCATGGTTTGTCAGGAAGCAATGGCTGGGGCCTGGGATTCATTCTTTAAAAAGTTGTAAACTCCTATTTGCAAGTGGACATGATTTCTTGATAGTTGAGAATGTCAAGTGCTGATTTCATTGAAAGTTAGTACCAAAAGAGAGAGTTGCTGGTGAGGTGAAAGTTTTCTATGTAAAGATTGAGAATGGGCAACCAAATTACAATAGGCTTTTATGGTTTGATGGCTTCGAAAAAATCCATTGTCCCTCAGAGAATTTGGGAAGCCTTATCCTTTGTCCTTATGAAAGGCAGGGTGACTGCCTTTGTACTTACCAATAGCTCTGAGGATTGCAGCTTTTGTCGTGGAAAGAAATCACCAAGCTGGGAGATATAAGCTGTTAAGAAAGACAATGCTTGATGTGTTGCATTTGCGATTTCTAAGCTCTCAGCTTTCTAATTGTGAAACTTTTTATTGAGGATTGTCCAGTGCTGAAGCGACACTCCAAGAAAGGGAGAGGGCGAGAGTGGTTCAAGAAAGGGAAAGGCCTCGTGTTGAGATAGGAGGTCCATCAATGAGGTGGAGGAGAAGGAGCAGCAATAATTGGGTAAAACGGAGAGCAAAAAGTACAGAAATAAACATACTTTATTCCTTCCAGGTACAACATTTAGAAACTGGTACGTCTCATCATCTGTGTGTGTGTATTTATGCAACATGATTTTTAAATATCTAAACCCTAACCCTAGCTAATGTTCGTAGTTTTGCAGCAGAAGCTAACTTCTCAACTCTTAAAAATTCCTTTCAAATTACAAAATTTTGAGGTATGTTAAACTTTTGGGTTGTACATGTCAATTTTTTTTTTTCCTTTTTACTATTCTACTTCTGCCACGTTTGATTTTCAGCTCAACAATCATGCTTATTGATTTCCTTTTACTTCCTATGAATGTGTGGAATCATAAAGAAATATGAGCTGTAATTTTTGGTGAGTGCTGCTTCAGATTGTGTGTTTATATTGTTCATTAAAGTGGGTTTTGTGGGGGAACATGTATATGGTATGGGATTCATATCTGCGGCATTAGGTGTCAGAAATTAGGTCTAGTATGAAGAGGCAATCAAACTTTCAAGAAATTTATACATATATATATATATGTGTGTGTGTGTGTGTGTGTGTGTGTGTATGTATATATTGGTTGAAGATTCTTTAACCTTAAGTCAGTTGTAGTTTCTCTCTGTTAAATAAAATTTTTCTTAATCATAAAAAAAAAAAAAAAAAAAAAAACATTGTGTGTCTTCACTTATGTTGCTCCTTACTCAGCATAGCTCCTTAGCAACAGATCTGTGGTGAGGAATTTCATTTGTATTATTCCTTGGGAAAAATTACTATGGGGAAAATAGTTAAAGAAGTGCTTATATTTGTTTGTGTTCACCCATCAAAAAAGAATATATATATATATATATATGTGTGTGTGTGTGTGTGTTCGATTTTATTTTATTCTTCTTACAATTGTGCTTCAAGCACTTTGAAGTTTTAGTTTATCAATATCTGTTACAGTTTTCAATTTATTTCAATTATATGAACCTCTATGCCAAAGGCCCATAACTGTTAGATGAAATTCCGGAAAGAGATATTGTTACATGGAGCTTATCAATATCTGTTACAGTTTTCAATTTATTTCAATTATATGAACCTCTATGCCCAAGGCCCATAACTGTTCGATGAAATTCCGGAAAGAGATATTGTTACATGGAATTTGATGATTGAAGGTTATATTTGAATCGTGTTGTGTGGAACATGCGTATCCGTGGGTATGCATGTAATGGCAGGATGACTTTTAACACTATGCCTAAGTAGAATGTCGTTACAACCAAAGATCATGCCTTGCTGAGGTGAACGAAGCATTGTCACCAATGCTCTGCAGATCAACAGGTATTTCATTAAGCAGTACTGATATAAAACGAAAAATGGTAGTTTTAGTAAAATGTGTACCAACCTTATTAATGATCTTGACCATTCCATCAAATTTACATATTTTTGCCTTTTCATTGGAATCCAAGAAGCATTTAATTTGGATAAGATCTCACAGTTAGATCTGAATTTATTGAATCAAATTCCATTATTAATTAGCTCTCTATTTGTGTGGGATGCTGATTTTTTTCTTTCATTATTGTTGTTGTTGAAGCCACTCTTAGAGCTATTTTTTTTGGCTAATAACTCTTTGGGCAATTTGGAAATGCAGGAGTGAGAGCATGGTTGAAGATATACCATTATTCAACAATCATGCTTATTGATTTCCTTTTACTTCCTATGAATGTGTGGAATCATAAAGAAATATGAGCTGTAATTATTGGTGAGTGCTGCTTCAGATTGTGTGTTTATATTGTTCATTAAAGTGGGTTTTGTGGGGGAACATGTATATGGTGTGGGATTCATATTCGTGACATTAGGTATCAGAAATTAGGTCTAGTATGAAGAGGCAATCAAACTTTCAAGCAATATATATATATATTGGTTGAAGATTCTTTAACCATAAGTCGGTTGTAGTTTCTCTCTGTTGAATAAAATGTTTCTTAATCGTAAAAAAAAAAATATTGTGTGCCTTCACTCATGTGGCTCCTTACTCAGCATAGCTCCTTAGCAACAGATCTGTGGTGAGGAATTTCATTTGTATTATTCCTTGGGAAAAATTACTATGGGGAAAATAGTTAAAGAAGTGCTTATATTTGTTTGTGTTCACCTATCAAAAAAGAAATATATATATATATATATATGTGTGTGTGTGTGTGTGTGTGTGTGTGTGTGTGTGTCAATGCTTCTCAAGCTTTTAACTACTGCAAGCTCATGGTCATGATATGTAAAGAAGCAATGGCTGGGGATCATTTTTTATGAAGCTGTAAACCTATTTGCAATTGGACATAATTTGTGTATTGTCGAGAATGGCAAATGCTGATTTCAATGTAAGTAAATACTAAAAGAGAATGTTGCTGGTGAGGTTCAAGCTTTCTATGCAATGATTGAATGGGGAACCAAATTGCAATAGGCTGTTATGGTTGGAGGGCTTAGTTGAAATCCATAGTCCTTTATTAGACAATTTGTGAAGCCTTGACCTTTGTATTATGAAAGGCAAAGTGGCTGCACTTGTACTTAACAATATCTCTTAGGTTTGCAACCTTTGTTATGGAAAGCAAATACCAAGCAGGAAGATACAGGCTGTTAAGAGAGACATTGCTAAATGTACTGAGTTCGCAATTTTCTAAGCTCTCAGCTTGCTAACTCTTCAATTTCCATTTTGATGCACATAGCCTGGTCTTCTTATGCAACTTTTATGTTAAACATCATATGTACTGATGACAAGTTTCAAGCTTAAGAGTTTAAAAAATTTAGTTAAGGATGCTGTTGACTTGCCACCATTTTGAATAATGGGTTGAAAATTATTGTTGAAATTTTACTTTTAACCATCAAATAATCCTGGATTAAAGAATAATCTGGGCAGCATTGCACATTGTGCTCAAAATCATAGCTTTAAGATATACCAGTATGGGGAATACTAAAGTATACTAGCTAGTAAGACCATCATTTTCTCTCTCTTTGGATTTTTTCTTGATAGTGAGATCACGTAAATTTTAGCTTTGATTTGTAGTTTATCTGTCCATTAAAAAAAGAAAGAAAGATTTTTAGTTTTTCTAACTCAATTATAGTTCAAATTTTCAGCTGCTTTTGATTGATGGTTGGATGCAAAGTGGGCCAGTAATGCAGTATTAGATTGATTTATTGGATTCTTGCAAAGATGGTCACATTAGCTAAATTCGGGCATCAGGTAGTAAAAACTTTCATCTTGGTTTCTTATCATTGTTAACTGTGATGGTCAACTGAAATACAAAAGCTAATCAGTAAAGAAGACACATTGACTGAATTATGCTATTTGAGAGGGACTTTATTGCAGATATTGAATGAAACAAAGCAGCCTTTTTGTAAGAATACATCTTCCAACTGAAGGTATAATGCAGAAAATAATATTCAAGAACCTGAATTTATATCTTGCTGACATTCAATGTTTTTCAAGACAAACTCTTATTATATGATAGACATGAAATTTAGATAGAAATCGGAAACTATAAATTCATATTTATGTATTTTTTATCTTGATTTAAGTTAATTTTAGCATGACAAGATGGTTTACCTGATTGTGTTTCAGTGGGAACAATCTTTCCTCTTAATATATGATCTTTAAGAAGTGAAAAATCATTGCTAATGAGTGATGATAAATCTGGTATATTGCTTTGAAGTATACCTTATTTGCTGATTGTTTAATCTCTAGGGTACTTAAAGATTCAGGAAAGAAATTCTTCAGGTCTGAGAGGACAAAACCTAATAGAGGTTTCTTTTTTGTTCGTGTAAATAAAAATATCAGTGCCCCTTTTCTTTCATCTCTTTTATCTTTCGAAATAGCAGCAAGTTAGAGATAAGTACTAGAAATTTGTGATGAATTCTAATCTCTTTTTTTTTTTTTTTTTTTTCATTTTCAAAGTTTTGTTTTTAGATTAGTGTATGCAATAGTACTTCATTTCCATAAATGTCACATAGCAGTATTGAACAAAAAACCAAGGTCTTAGTTGTCACTGGATTTTTATTTGTAAATTTTCAGGCAAGTTTTACATTGGTTATGTAATCTAAAGGAGGCTAACCTGTTATTATTGAAAACATGGAAATGGCAAAGCACTTCCGCTCATTTTGCAAGTCTGGTAATTACAAATATTTTTCTTGTCTAAATTTCATAAGGTGCCACTGCTTTACTTGTTCTGTATATCATATTTTGGTCTTCGTAAATAGTATAGTGCCTCCACTCCCTTGATGACTGATTGGATCTTGAATTTCTCAACAGGCATCTGCAATCCCTATAAGAAGCTTTTGGAAGCAAACACCATACTGCCAAAATCCTTTTGTGTCTTTGAAGACCTTGGTCTGTTAAAGGTCATTTGTTGATCATCAAAGAATGCAACCACAACAAACGGTGCATGAAAGTTGTTTCGACTCTACTGAGGTCTGGATCCAAATCCATGGTTTGCCTTTGGACTTGGTGTAGAAGTGGGTATGGACTCTGAAGTTTCCATGATTTGTACAGAAGCTCATGAATCCTCAATCCTCTTGGGTTCAAATTTCAGCTATTTGGGAAGTGGCTTAAAACAGACAATGGGGTGATTCTGAATATCGGAATGGCAGTCCCCATCACGAATAACTATGGAAGAGAACTAGAGAAGGAAAAACTGGTCTCGCAGCAGTGGGAAAGATGGGGCTGCACTGCAGATAAAGAAAGAAACAATTGGTGGGAAAGAAACCTCTAAGAGAAATTGGCCAAGAACTGAATATAAGTAGTGGATTGGGCCTGCTTGAAATAACTTTAAATTTAGCCCAATAAAAGCTTTTGCTAGCCTTCATTAGTTTCAGGGCTTTATTTTAACATATGGTAGACAATTATGTATTTTCATAGAGCTTAGTCAGATGATAACTTTATCAAATATCTTAAGTGAGTACTGAATATATTCTCAAAAAAATAAAAATGTGAGTACTGAATAATATCAAACCTTTCAATGCTGCTCTTAATGCAGAGGCTACCATATTTTAATAGCTTAAACTTTTAGAATAATTAATAATTAATTAGTGAAAAAAATAAGAATAAAATACTTAAAACCAAATTGGGCAAAAAATATAAAATAACTCTATAATTTTTATAAAAAAATCACACAAAATCTATAAATTAAGTTTTAGGAAGTAAATGAATTAATGATAAAACTGCAGATAACAATAATGATTAGCATTAAAGTTTATAAATTAAAGGACAATAATAGTACTTTAGTATAATTTTGTATGCTAAATAGTTTTAAAATACAAACCTCTATTATTATGCCATCTTTTGTTACTTCTAACGTCTTAATTTTTTTTTAATCAATTTAGTTATTGAACAAGTTACAAGTATACAGCTTTAAAACACTTTATAATTGTAATTTGCTTTGCATCGAAACAATTTCTTTTTCAATTAAAACTCTTTATCACAAAAATTCAAAAGCTAATTTTTTTTTTTATATATATAACAATCCCAAACATGCATTACATATGATTAAATAATCAAATTCATTTTTTTAAAACTATTTAAGCTCTTGGAAAAATTAGTAATTTATTAGAGAATAAAATATTTTAAAAATAAATTGCACAAAAAAAAAAAAATAGCCATATAATTTAAAAATGCTACTCATAAAATTTATAAATCAAGGTTTAGGAAAACAATGAATTAATGAAAATACTACAAATTAGTAATAACAGTAAATGATTAGCTCTTAAATTTATAAATTAAAGAACAATGATAAAACTTAGTATAATTTTTTATGCTAAATAGTTATAAAATACAAATTTCTGTTATAATGCCATCTTTTGTTATTCCTGACATCTAAAAACTTTATATCAATTAAGTTACTTAACAAGTTACAAATGTAAGTGTGTAACAGCTCTAAAACACTTTATAACCATGATTTGCTATATGTTTGAAAGTTTAAAAGTTTTTCAATTAGAACTCTGAAAGAAATTACCACACAAGCCTACAGAGTCCATGTATCAAGGGCTGCACTTAACGCAAGTTCTGAGGATCATAAACTACCTATCAAGTTTGACCAGGTTGCAAATTGTAATATCTATCCCTTTAAGCATGTATATTAATGAGAAGGCGTATCAGGCTTACTTTACAGCTTCAGATCGTTGTAATGATGGAACTTGCAGTCTTTGAAATCCAGATTCAAACTATTCAGTGGTGAAAATTTTAACTACTTCAGAAATGTATCATAATGTTGCTGCTTGAGAGATGTATAATGACTTTGATATTACAGAAGTGGATTTCAATGAACTTGTTCTCTCTTTTCAATACGAAGTAGCTAAAATGAAGGTTTTTGAGGCTAGGCCTTGGTCTGTTAAAGGTCATTTATTGATCATCAAAGAATGCAACCACAACTAATGGTGCAAGAAATTAATTTCGACCCTATTGAGGTCTGGATCCAAGTCCATGGTTCGTGTTTGGACTCGGTGTCAGATGGTAGGTAGGGTGGTAGAAGTGTCCATGATTTGGCCGAAATATGACAGAGGTATCCTTCTCTCTCCGTCTGTATTTTCTGGGCATCCAAACATGATTAATGCTAATTTTTGAATGCAGGGCATAACATGGGCTAGAAGTCAATTTTTTTTTCTCGTTTTAATTTTTTGCTTCCTTTAGGATCCAAATCATGATGCAACTCCAAATATTGGCTCTTGGGCTTTTGCTTAATTGCCAGGGGTTTGGGTCATGTGCCTCATATGTTTTTTCAATCAGTCATGCACAGTCCTCAACAAACCCACCAACGAAAAGAACACCTTCCAAGAGCTATAAGAGCAACGAGGCTCGCTCATGGCTCATGGATCTTCTAAAATATAAAAAGTACTCAATTTTATGTATTTTAACCCAAAAACTTCCCACATCAGTCTTTATAAAAATGACTAAATATACAAAATGGTCTTGTAAATGAACAGTAACCGTGCATATATACACAGTTACTGTTCACAATGTAAATAATTTTTTTATTCTTTTTTTCTCTCCCCTCACTATTTTTTTCTCATTTCCTTTCTCACCTTACTCTTACGGTTATTGTTCACAGTGTTAAAGAAATGAATATTTTATTTGAATAAATGTGTACAATAGATAAACTGATATGCGCGTTTTGTAAAAATAGACGTGTAAACTAAAAAAAAAGTAAGTTTTAGATGTACAAAATAAAAAAATAAAAAAAATTGCACATACTGATGTGATGATCTAAAGGACCTTCAATTCCAATCTAAGTGTAAACAGCGTTTATTTTTTTCACCAAAACAGGCGTCTGAAGAGGTGCACTAGCTTTGTAGAAGTAGACCCATCAGGTGAACCGGGCCAGAAGGAGTTGGGCCCAAATGGTGTTCGAAATATCTTACTAACATAATATTAAGCTAGCTTCCTGTTGTTTCTTCTTCTTTTTATTTTATTTTTTATGGGGTTTCTTCTTCTTTTTTTTCGGTGAGAATTGACATAGTATTAAGCTGATTCCATAAGGTGGAATTAATAATGGTTTTCCTTCCAAAATGTGTTGAGCACTAATATAAAGCATTCATTCTGATTCTTGGCGCAGTCAGTTTTGCATATGTTTCTTTCTTACCAATTATTCTTTCCAATCAATAAAGCAGTAGAATTTTAACATGATACATCTCATATAAGTACAATTTGATCTATTAAGCGGCTAATATGTTTTAACGAGGCAACATCAAACTTTTCAATGTTGCTCTTGATGCGAAAATGTAAAAATTATGGTTAAATAAAAAAATTTATTATTTCCTTAACAGCTTAAGCTCTTGGAAAAAATAGTAATTTATTAGAGAATAAATTATAAAACTAAGTTGAAAAAAAAAAAAAAAATAGCTCTATAATTTAAAAATGTCACACAAAATTTATAAATTAAGTTTTAGGAAAAAAAAAAGAATTAATGAAAATACTATAAAATAGCAATAACAATAAATGATAAGCATTTTAGCTCTTAAATTTATAAATTAAAGAACAATAATAGTAATTAGTATATTTTTTATGCTAAATAGTTTTAAGGGTAAATTGCAAATTACAACCCTCAAGTTTTGGGTTGACTAGATTTTACACTCTAATGTTTTAGAAATTTGATTTTACACTCTGAAGTTTGCTTCCGTTAGCAAGTCGCACTCACACCCCACAGTTAGTTTCTATAATTAACTAACACATTACAGTGTCGACATGTTTTATTTTTGCCAAATCAACCCAAAACTATGTAGTTTCAAATCATAAACTACACGGTTTCATCCTATTTCTAAATTCCTAACCCACGAAGGGCAACTCCCCTCCCTCCCAAGCATCATCAAACTGCCCCTCCACCTTCGGAGCCCAGGATTTCACATTATAATGCGAAATGTCTCAACACCAAGCATGTTCTTATTCCTCATAGTATTCACAAGATCCCACATCAGCTAATATTGCTAATCTTTGCCAGAGACTCAATTATGGTGTGATAATCCCTGACACCGTGCATGTAATTTCGTTGTTTTCTAGCCCATTCTCAAATCTCAAGTACATCCTCAACTATATCTGGAGAAACTCTTATCCTATTTTGATTAATAGCAATATCAATAGCTAATGCTGGGCAAGATATCAAAATTTCACAAATTCCTTTTCTTGGACCTTAAACCTCTGTTGTCAGTTCTAGTCTAGAACTGTACATCCTAACAAACATCATCCCTTTAAAAAATAATTTGTTGCGGCAGTTGCAAATTCTAATAATATTGTTGAACTAAACAGAGTATCACAATTTACCTTACAGAAAATAAACCAAAGCTATAAAAAGAGTACCAATATGCTTCCTAGTTTATATTCGCTAAATTCAATGTTCTTTATTTCTTCAAGCTCCTTTAGCAATAAACTAAAGGTGGCAACACGTATTTTTGTTTAAATAATCAATGATTCAAGCTTCACTACTTTAACTATTCAATCACTATTACAAAATTGGCACACACATTTTCACAAACACCTACCTTACATAATTATAAACTATCACAGGGACTTCTTAATTGCAAATAATTTACCACCCATATATACAAATAACATCTTCCCAAATAATGGTAATTCAATTTCAACAGCCAACATGAAAAACCCAAAAACCACAGCCCAAAATGTCATTGAAAATATCAACACATATATGATTGAATATTTACACACCTCATTTGCAGTGACCATGATATGAAGCAAAGAGAGAAGTCTGAGTTCTTCACCACCATCACCATCACCTGGATTCTTCACCACCACCGCCGCCTAGGTTCACGAGGTGAGCTGAAGGTATATTTGGGTTCAGTCTAAGCCGAGGGGTTTGGTTTAGAGAGGTTTGGGTTCATGGGGTATGGGCAAGCTGAAGGTCTTCTTTGTGGTTCTTTTGTTTTTTTGTTTTAGAGTTTGGCCTGAACAGTGATGTTTAGGCTAGAGGTTTGTGTTTTAAGTTTAGGCGTGAAACAAGATAGTTTTGATTGTGCCAGCTTTTAACTTGGTCATCAATGAAATTACGGAGTTGATTTGGCAAAAATAAAATGTCAACATGGTGACGTGTCCATTAACTGAAAAAACTAATTGTGAGGTGAATTGTTAACAAAAGCAAATTTTAAGGTGTAAAATCAAGCTTTTAAAACATTAGGATGTAAAATTTAGTCATTTCTAAACTTTAGGAGTGTAATTTACAATTTACCCTAGTTTTAAAAAGCAAATTACTGTTATTATGCCATCTTTTGTTATTCCTGAAGTTACAGGTGTAAGTTTGTAACAGCTATAAAACACTAACCATGATTTGCTATATATTTGAAAGTTTATAAGTTTTTCAATTAGAACTTTTTATCACGATAATTGAACAGCTACAACTCTAATTTTTATATCAATCATAAGCGTGTATTAAATAAATTTATTGCCTTACCAGTACTGCACTAACCCGCCACAATCCTGGCAAGAATCTGCATAAATTGAAAAAATATGTTGAAGGTCTTGGTTTGTTGCTCGTAGCTATTCATGGAACTCTGCCATGAATAATTTTACTGTTGTGCTTGGACTAGGAAGCAACAAAAATCTATTTGGAAATTTCCAAAGTCCTTAACCCGTAGCCCCAAAACTGAAGAGAAGCTCTCTTCTTCATGTAATTTTTTTCCCCCCAAAACTTCTAATCTACCGTTTCAACAGCTAAACGCCTAAACCAACATATTTACCCTTATTTTGGGGAATAATAAGTTGCCAGTTGCCACACTTAATCTTTTTGTGATAAAGGGTAATGTCTCCCTAATATTTTGTCTTCATATAAAAAAAAATTTTGGTTACTATTTGAGACACAAATTTTGTTATTTTATTTGGGTTGATGTCGTATTAATTTAAGGGTGTTTATAATTTTGTCTGAAGCCCTAAAAGGCTATATGTATTTATTGATTTTTTCTAGACTAGTTTTAATAGACTATAATAAAATACTTTTCTAAGAATTTCTCAAATATCTAGTGGAATCTAGGTATGCTTTTCCTTGATTCGTCAAGGCTATATTATGCTACAACAAAATATAGCTTATTGTGTATCCATTTTGCGTTAGGTGTTATTAGAGTGTTCAACGCATCCTCAAACTGATGGATAGAGAGGGGTTATGAGCAAAACTTTACGGAATTTAATTCGTAGTATTTGCTAGGATAAGCAAAGCAACTGGATAATGCCCTTGCACAAGCTGAATTTGCCTACAACAATGTTGTCAACAGTTCTACCGGAAGATGACCATTTTTAATTGTCTACCGAAAGGTTCCAAAGCATGCATTGAACTTAGTCAAATTGCCTAAAGTTCCAGGTTTGAAAACTTAAAGAGCATTCAGCAAAGAAATTAAAGTTTTTGGAGTCAATTGCATAAAGTTCCACGTTTGAACACTTAAAAGAGCATTCACAGCAAATAAGTTAAAGTTTTTAGCAACTCAAAATACTACTTTATCTATTTTAACAACTCATTTTATAATACACCCAATATTAAAGTTTCTATTTTTCACATTACCTAAAACTATTCATTTTTTTATTCATTTCTCTCTCTCTCTCTCTCTCTCTCTCTCTCTCTCTCTCTCTCTCATTGTCCCTCTCTCTTCTTCTCTTCATATGATCTCTCTTTTTTCTTTTCGTCTAAAGCAAACCCACACACCCACAAGGCCACCTCCCCAAACCCACAAGGCCACAACCTGACACTCACCACTTCCACAAACCAATAACGAACCACCACCACCACAACAAGCCTGCATAAATCCCAAACAACCACCATAAACATCCTCAATCTCACTCGAAAATCTCTTTCTATCCCTAAATCTGACCTTCTCTCACTTTCTCCCTCTCATCCTCTCTTAGCAGCCCCTTGCTTTGCCTCGCCAATTCGAACGAATGGAGCCCCTTGCTCCGCGCACCTCCATGAACGGTGGTTTCTCTTCACCAAAAACCTCCTAAACTTCTCTCTATCTCGCTTCCTTTCTTTTGATTTCACTCAGGCCCAAACCCAAAATCTCAAGGTATTCTCTTTGATTTGTGGCCTAGAGAAGGTCTATTGAGTGCGTGGGTGATAGGAAAATACTAGAAAGAGGGGAGAAGCATCAAAAAAAGAAAGAGAGAAAAAAGAGAGGAGTAGGAGAGGCATGCGTGAAGAAAAACAGGAGAAGGTCAGTAAAAGAAGAAAAGCGAGAAGAAAGAGAGACTGGTGAGAGAAAAAGAAAGAAGAAAAGAGAGAAGAATAGTAACACTCTATTTGTTTTGCTGGAAAACTTTCTATAAAGATAGTTTTCCACATATTCCAGTGTTTGGTAGCACAAAAAAAAAAAAAAAAACTAGTCAACGGAAAACTATCTTTAGTCAATGGAAAATCCTAATAAAAATAAGGCTTATTTTTTATAAGTTGTTTTCCAAAAATTTTTTTTGGAAAACAATCTCTCTCACATTATTTTTCTCTTCCCATTTCTTTTTCTTTCCTCATACCCTCACTGTCACTAACTCTGGTCTCTCCTCTTCCATATCTCTCTCTCTCTCTCTCTCTCTCTCCATATTTCTCTTCCCCTTTATAACATAGTTCTCTGATTAGATTTTTTTCCCTCATTGCTCAATAAATATTTCATTCCTCTCTACCAAAATCTTAATTCTTTATTTTGAATTTCAAACTTAATTTTATTTTTTCTCTAAGAAATTTTTGGTTTGATAGATTCCAGGTAGAATTTTTTGCACATAAAAGTACTAAAAAAATAAAAAAGAAGAAATAATGAAGTAAAAGACGAAAATTTTAAACATAGTGCCTATATGGCTCTAAATTGCTTTTACATAGGATAATTTTTTTTGTTGACAGATACATTATGCCGATATTATGTAGTGATGATATATTATGTAGATACATTATATAAATACATAATTTTGAGTAATATAAAATACTTGTGGTTGACCATAGTAGACAATTAGTGCACCAACAAAAAGAGTAGACAATTAAAAGTTATTGTTATTTGTACTTATTAAAGATGTATTCCCCTGTCAATTTTAATTTTATGTATATAGACAAATGATTGATATGTGTGTGTGTGTGTGGACGTTCCTATCTATATATATGAGCAAGATAAGTGGTAGAGATCATGAAAATTTGACAATTAATTTTGATTGTATCTATTGTCAAAATTTTAGTATGAAAACCAAATTCATTCATTCTTTTTTATTATTATTTATATTGATTATATTAGTTGGTTTACATAATACATACGTTTTAAATTACATAAGAAATATAAAAAATAAAAATAAAAATTTGCATACCAAACACCAGAAAACATTTTCAAACTCATTTTCAAGGTCGTTACCAAACACTGGAAAATGATATAGTTTTCTAGAAAATGTTATTTGGAAAATGAACAATTTTTCAGAAAACGTTGATGTTGAAACAAACAGAGCGTAAGAGTGAAGCAATAAATTTTTATTTTTTCTTACAAGTGTTGAGCTATAATAGACTGTCATTTATGGCAGTCTTTTGTATCTTAGTTGCCAAAAATTTGGAGTATAGCAACCTTGTTGTAGTGTGTTTTTTGTGGAATGAGTTGTTAAAATAGTTTTTTTTTTTTTTTTTTTTAAGTTTTTAGCAACTTTAATGTGAATGCTCTAACTAGGGCTGTCCATCCAATCCGGAGATCCGACCCACCCGAAGGATCCGACCGGATCTGACTCGAAAACCGTCCGACCAGATCAAGTCACCGGTCGGCGGCGGGTCTTTTGTTCCAAAAACCGACGGCGGCGGATCGGTCTCGGTTTTCGTCTCCAGAACCCAAAAAAACCCGATCCGACCGATGTACTAGGTCTTTCTATAAAAAAATTCCAAATTCCGACAATTATTTCCAGATTCTGGTGACTTTTTCCAGATTCCGGCGGTATTTTCTAGATTCCGGCCTCAAATTTCCAGATCTCGACTTCAAATTTTCAGATTTTGGCACCAGATTTTCATATTTTAATGACTTATCTAGTAGATCGAGTGATATTTTGTCCAAATCTAGTGAGATCTCACCAGATCCGGTGAGTCTCCGCCGGATTTGACGTTTTTTCGCCTGAAATCAACAATTATGGCAGGATTTTTCACCATGGACGGTTCCGACCGAACCGACCGTGCTTCCGGTGCAAAACCGACCGCACCGATCCGACTCCCTCGCCGGTCGGCGGCGGGTCAGTATTTGCTCAACCCGATTCTATCGGGTCGGTCTCGGGTTGGGCACAAACCCGACCCGGACCGACTCGTGGACACCCCTAGCTCTAACAAGCAATATTGTAGAACATGTTCAGTCAAAATATTGGTAAAAAAAGTAAAAAACACAATTGATATTGTGTTTATAAATCTAAGAAGGATATTTTTGAAAGAATAAAAAAAAAATAATCATATAAAATTCTTAGAAATAAACTAAATATAAGAATCTCATATCTGTGAGTATCTAGATTCTTAAGAATATGGATGGCAAAGGGTAACGTGGATTCCTTATATGAAACGCTACCATATTTATTTTGATTACAAACGAACCTAAATCAAGCTGAGAAAAAAACATAATGTAGGTAGAAAGCTTGGCAGTGGCCTTTTTTTTTTTTTTTTTTCTTGTTCAAAGATTTCATTACCCATCACTGTTCATACTTCGTGAGAATAATTAAATGTGCAGGCTATTTCTATATGTCCTAGAGGTTTGGTAATAAAAAGAATTTAGGGCAAGGTGTTGCCTCTGTCCTTATCATTGAGTACATCACGTTATAGTTGGTAATGGTAGACCTATAGTTGTTTGTCCAATTTAAAAAATTATTTCCTCAACAGAAACTTTAAACAAGTATTTCCATGCCAATGTTTCTGTACATTGATCCATACATATCTCAAAATGGTTTTGGACACATCACACAAGGTTGATTAACCAACTACCAATTTTGTAAGTGGCCGCTATTATATTGATTCTTCTCTCTCTATTTCTCTGAAGTTGTAAATGAGTTGAGCCGTCAAATTAAATTAGAATTGTTCATCTAATTTTTTGAATGAATTTTGAATTCATCAACAAATTAATTTTATGTTCAACCTCATTTGTTTGTTGAACAAATTTGAGCTTGTTCATATCTTTAAAGATTCTTATCTCATCACAAATCAGTGTTGATAATTAATAATTAAAGGTTAAAATGTTGTTTACATCATTACAATTTGCATGAATCTCAATTTTTACCTCTAAACTTTAAAATATTTTTTTGTCCTTAATTAGAACTATTAAAAATGTTATACTTTTTTATCCTTATAGTTTAAAAATATTATTTTTTTATCCTAAAATCTTGAAATTTTTTTAAAAACCTTATTTTCACCCCCTAAGAGCATCACCATTGGTATTTTACCAGCTCAAACTCCAATTAGTGCTCAACATTAGTAGAGTTAAAGGCAAATATTTTTGCCTTCTTACTATAGTGAATTGCCAAGACTAGCAGTTCACTGTAGCAAGGAAGGCATAAAAAAATTATTATTTTATCACTTATTGGTTTCAAGTGGCAGAGAAGGAGTGATGAAGTGAGAAAGAAATTAATAAAAAAAAAAATGATGTTTGGCTGATGGGATGAAGTGAGAAGGAAATTAATAAAAAAAAAGTAGTGTTTGACTGATGGGAAAAATAAGAGCATTGACGCAGAGTGTGTTGTGAAATTGTGTGTTAAAATAGATAAAATAGGTTTTTGAGATGTTAAATGCTAATTAAAATTTTTAGTTCCACCAATGCGAATGCTCTAAACTATTGAAAAAACTCTAAAAAAATAGTATAGTGATCTCAATGGTATACGAATGAAAAACAAATTTTTTTAATGTTTTAGAATGAAAAAAGACCTTCATACAAACTTTAGTGATGAAAATAATGTTTTAGCCATAATTAAAATATAGGTAAATTAGATAATTAGAGTTAATTAGATGGAACTATTTATATTTATGAACTTATAAATATTAAATTTACCAAACTTATATTTTTAAAAATCATATATAATTACTAGAAATAAACTATTTATATCATCAATAAATTATAAATAATAATTTGATATCTTATAAACTCATTTTTCAAATTTATATCATAACTTTTGAGTGGAGTTTGTGGTATGTCTTTATGTTAAAACTCCTTTTTCCTCTCCCTTGTGTGTGTGTGTGTGTGTTTGTTTCTATAATATATATATATATATATATATATATATATATATATATATATATATATATATATATATTGTGGGATGCAGAAATTTAATAAGGTAATAGTGTCACATGTCATATCCAAGGCCGATGCAATTCCGAGGAGACCATATCCTCGGACGGCAAGGCCAGGGAGGCGAGCCTTGACCACGTCGATGGTACATTACTAGAGGATGTCACACTGTAGAGGAAGAGCTTCAGAAAGGGGGTTAGTCCTAATGTGTCTGAATGGATGGTAGTTGCCACCACATTTATTGCACCCCACCAAACCCTCTAGCCACATTTATGTGGAGAAGACCCCTAAATGGTGCTGTCTTAGTTGCCGCAACTCACAGAAGATTTGGGAAGGCGTCTGATGGAATAAGCACTCGAGTAGTGGCCTACATGATCAACAAATGAAGGGCCAAAATCAGCTGAAAAAAGCTATATAATGTAAGAGATCCTCCAGGAAGAGGGGGAGGTTCATCTGAGAATCTGTAGAAAGAAAAAGACTGTAGCACTAAAAAATGTAATTATAATCAAGTCTAAGAGAAATATATCCAGGAACTACTCTCCTCAGACTTCGCCGAGGAAGGATTTCTTCGCACAAAACATGTTGTCCTTTGTTTTGCTTCAATCTTTAATCCATTGTGAGCGTTGTCCAACTCATTGAAACCTAGTTTTCAGCCCATTTTCTACAAATTCTTTGTATTGGGCTCTTTGGGCCTGAATCTTTTTACCTTTTGGGCCTAGGATCCAAAAAACAGCCCTTACATATATAGATCAAGTCTTATGCTAACAAACTTATTCATTAACACATTATTATATTTGGGTTTGACTTGTTTAATATTCGAGCCTAAACTTAAACTTGAGATTGGTTCATATATATAAATACATACATACATACATACATATATATATATATATATATATATATATATATATATATATATATATATATATATATATATATATTTAAAGAATTTCAATTTATGGAATTTGCTCCTGATTGGTTTATTTATAGTCCTATAAATAAAGAAGGATCATTCTAATGTCAGAACAAGATTCTCTCCATTTCACTTAAAATGGAGAGAGAGTCCATTTCATGATTCATATTTTATTTTTTTGGATCTAACCCTATAGAGTGCCAAGTCATTAGGATGATTAAACTATGGGTAAATTGCAAATTTGGTCCCTAGCCTTTACACTAAATGTCAATTTGATCCCTAATGTTTCAAATGTGTTGATTTAGTCCCTAAACTTTTGATATTGTGTCAAAATAATCCTTAACATTAAGTGATGGATGAAAAATGCCGATGTGGCTAATAGCCAAATTAAAAAACTAGTTTATGCCACATTAGATGACATGTGTTCTACTACGTGGAATAAATTTTAAAGAAAAATTTTCATGATTAATTCCTATTTTTATCCCACTTGAAATTTCACTGTTAGTTTGTCACAAAACCAATAATTCAAACTTCACTCATTCAATTAGTTCTCTAATTCTTTTTATTTTTCCACATAATAACGTAAAACAAACATTTTGGTGGTCACATCACATTTCTTAGTTTTAATAAAGTGTTTAAAAAAAAAATTGATGTGGCTGTATAGTTGGCAAATGATGTAGTGTTAAAAATAATTTAAATTATTCTATTTGACACGTTAACTTTTTCCATCCAATTAATAATGGTAGTGACTAAATTTATATAACGCTGAAAAAATTAAGGACCAAATTGACACAATTGAAAGGTTAGAGACTAAATTGAGATATGATACAAAAGATAGGGACCAACTTTGTAATTTACCCTTAAACTATTCTCCATAATTAAAGAGGAGGTTTAAATTCTCCGTTTACTACTTTTTTTTTTTTTTTTTATATATATATACAAAATAGAATTTCTATTCTACCCTAATCTAAGTGTTAATGTGTGTGAAGCTCCCTCTAGGAGACTTGAACCCCGACCCTTGTCCCCCACACTCTACAAGCATTTATACCTATAGAGTGACCATCGCACTAAGGGTGTGCGGTGATCTCAGTTTACTACTTTAGTACCCCTCTGTTAGTTTTTTTTTTTTTTTTTTTTGAGAAACACCTCTATGTTAGTTAGGTGGATACATTTTAAATATTTTACATGCTGGACGAAATAACTTCCCTAACTATAAATACTAAAAATGTGGAATAGTTTATTTTAAAAATGTAAAATCATTAACTGGTTAACAAACAAACAAAAATATTAAAGAATTTTGACCTAAAGGTGAGAGTATTAGTGAAATAATTATGAAAATTGCTGTAATAGTAATGAGAGATTCTACGTCTACAACATTTTTATAACATTTTCACAACAAATCATAGGTGGTTAGTTGTTATTGGTTCAAATTTGAACTTAATACTAAGATTATTTTTTTGCCCTAATAATAATAACCAGTAACAACTTGCCACTTAGAATTTATTGTAAAATGGTTGTTAAAATATTGTGAACATATCATTTCTCAATAATAATACCATGTCACTTAGGTTGATCCATTTTAAATCTTTTAGGTGCCGTGGAAATAGCACCCCTAATTTTGAATACCAAAACATGTGGAAGACATACTATTTTTGAGATAAAAACATGAGAACAAGTAATAATATTAAAGAATTATGTTCTGAATATTAGGGTACTAGTGAAATAATTGTGACTAGAGTGTTAGTGAAATAATTACGAAAGTTTCTACATTTTGTGGGAACCTAACCTGTTAAAAAAAAAAAAAAATCCAAGAAACATGTATTAGTATAAAACTAACAATGGAAGTATTGGACTACAAAATTTTTTGTAAGAAGTTTTATTAAAAAAAAATCATTGATCTCGTAATTTTAGTCTTATTATGATGATTGGGATTCTACGTAGAATCATCGGAAGGGTCATCTGGATCAGAACGAAATTTTATATATCTACTAACTATACAATTTTATATATAAATATATATATATATATATATATATATATTTTCAAGGATCAAATTTATGTACAGTATCTTAGGTGTTGTTCCTTAGGTTTTTCTCTTATAATTTTATTATGTAGCCGTTTAACTAAAAAATACACTTCCATTTCATGAGAAAGAAACATTACAACCAAAAACAAAGCAAGAGGAAAGAACAGAGGAAGAGCAGGACACAAGCACTAAAAGAGAGCATGAACAACGACACTAGCTAAGAGTACTGGAGATTTGAGAAGCTGGGTTGGAACAACTCTAGAGATAGTTAATGACCTACAATGTACAAAGACACCATGACCTGCAACTTGTGATTAATTGGCTGACCAATATGGACCAAATAGAGTTAAGCATATCTTTTCACAGTCACAGTTCTAGCAGTTCATAATTTCATCCCAGATTAGTAAATTGTAAATTCAATTCTAGAAGGGAAAGTATAGAAACTCACTGGTAATGAGAATCAGATGAGAAGTTTAGAGAATCAGCAAATTTCTCGTCCCTAAAAATCTTGAAATTTTTTTAAAACCTTATTTTTTTTAAAAGCAATATAATGTTCTCAATGGTATATGAATGAAAAACAATTTATTTTTTTAATTTTTTAGGAACTTCATACAAACTTTAGTGACAAAAATAATATTTTAGCCATAATCAAAATATAGGTACATTACATAATTTGAATTAATTAAATAGAATTATTTATATTTATGAACTTATAAATATTAAATTCACCAAACTTATATTTTAAAAAATCATATATAATTACTATAAATAAATTATTTATATCATCAATAAATTATAAATAGTAATTTGATATCTTATAAACTTATTTTTCAAACTTATACCTAGGGTTGTCCACAGGTCGGTCCGGGTTGGGTTTGTGCCCAACCCAGAACCGACTTGCCGAAATTGGGTGGAGAAAAAAAGCACCCGCCACCGACCCACCGGAGTAATCGGGTCGGGCGATTCAAATCATCAACAGGTGGCGGGCAGGTCGGTCAGAGTCATAGATCTGAGAAGATGGCGAGAAAATGGTGAAAAAAACAAAGATCTGGCGAAGAAACCAAGATTCCGGTGAAGTTTTCCAAATTTCAGCGATATTTCCCTTAGATCCAATGAGATTTCACAAGATCCGGCGAAAATCTCACCGGATTTGATGAGATTTCGTCAGATCCGGTCAAAATCTCACCAGATCTAAGGAAAATATCGCCAGAATTTGGGTTTTGTCGCCAGATTCTGGAAAAATATTGCCAGATTCTGGAAAAATGTCGCTGAATTCTAGAAATTTTGCCGGAATTCGGAAATCTCTTGGTCGGTTTGGTTTTTTTGGGTTTTAGGGGATGAAAACCGAAACCGACTCGTCGGATTCGGTTTCTGGTGGTGAAGACCTACCACCAACCCGCCGGAGCAGTCGGGTCGGATCCGGCTGGTTCTTCGGGTGGGTCGGGTTACCGGATCCTTTTGGACAGCCCTACTTATACCATGACTTTTGAGTGAAGTTTATGGTGTATTTTTATGTTAAAACCATTTTTCCTCTCCCTTGTGGGTGTGTGTGTGTGTATGTGTTTGTTTCTATATATATATATATATATATATCAAGTCTTATGCTAACAAACTTATTCATTACCATATTATTATGTTTGAGTTTGACTTGTTTAATATTCAAGCCTAAACTTAACCTTGAGATTGGTTCATATTAGTAAATAAAAGAACACAAACATGTTGAGAAATAGTTTAGTTTATTTATAGTTCTATAAATAAGGAAGGATCATTCTAATGTTAGAACAAGATTCTCTCATTTTCATTTGAAATGGAGAGAGTCCATTTCATCATTCATATTTTAGTTTTGGATATAACAATCTATAGAGTGCAAAGTCATTAGAATCATGCAGTCGTGCACCCTTGGCGCGATAATTACTCCACAAGTATGAGTGCTTGTGGACTGTGAGGAGCAAGGGTTGGGGTTCAAGTCTATAGGAGGGAGCTTTACACACATATACACTTAAAGTAGAATTCTATTTTAAAGGGAAAAAAAAGTCATTAGGATCAATAAAGTACTCTCCCTAATTAAAGAAAGAGGTTTAAATTCTTAGTTTGCTGCTTTAGTACCCCTATGTTAGTTACATGGATCCATTTTAAATCTTTTATATGCTAGATAGAAATAACATCCCTAATTTTAAATACTAAAAATGTGGAATAGTTTATTTAAAAAATGTAAAATCATTAACTAATTAACAAACAAACAAAAATTAAAGAATCTTGACCTAAAAAGGTGAGAGTATTAGTGAAATAATTATGAAAAATGTTGTAATAGTAATACCATGTCACTTAGGTTGATCCATTTTAAATATTTTAGGTGCTGCGGAAATAGCACCCCTAATTTTGAATAACAAAACATGGGGAAGACGTACTATTTTAATTTTAAAATATAAAAACGTTGAAAACAAATAAAAATATTAAAGAATTTTGTTCTGAATGTTAATGTATTAGTGAAATAATTATGATTACAGTATTATTGAAATGATTACGAAAGTTTCTACATTTTGTGGGAACCTAACCTGTTAAAAAAAAAACTTTCAAAGAAACATGTCTATACATAAAAAGTGCGAATGCGCGCATGCACTGTAGCACTGTATCTACAACAGTGCTATGGCTTAGTGAGTCACTTTTTTTTTTCCCCAAGTTTTGAACAGTTGCTCCTTTTTTTTTCTCACTGTTTTCTTTTCTTTTCTTTTTTCTCTGCTTTTTTTTCCCGGGTAATATCCTGTCCACTCTTTTTTTATTTTTTTATATATAAAACTGTTAATTAATACAATAAATTGTCACAATATATTTGCAATTGTTGATATGTTAATTCCTTATAGGTTAAAATAAAATATCATACTAGAATCATCCACAACTAAAACTAAAGTTGTTATGAAAAAGAAGTGGTACATCCACAACATTTTTCGTAACACTTTCACAACATTGTTCATTAGGCTCTTTTTTTTTCCCATAAAAAGCGCAAATGCGCGCATGCACTGTAGTACTGTAGCTACAATAGTGCTTTGGTTTAGTGAGTCACTTTTTTTTCCCCAAGTTTTGAAGAGTTGCTCCTTTTTTTTCCCCCACTGCTTTCTTTTCTTTTCTTTTTTCTCTGTCTTTTTTCCCGAGTAATATCCTGTCCACTCTTTTTTATTTATTATTTATATATAAAACTTTTAATTAACACAATAAATTGTCACAATATTTTTGCAACTGTTGATATGTTAATTTCTTATAGGTTAAAATAAAATATCATACTAGAATCATCCACAACTAAAACTAAAGGTATTATGAAAAAAGAAGTGCTACATCCAAAACATTTTTCATAACACTTTCACAACATTGTTCATTAGGCTTTTTTTTTTTTTTCCCCCCACAAACCACAGTTACTAGTTTTGGTTGTGATGTTTTTGTCTTTTCTTTTAAATATTTATACGTGTATGTACAGTTACACTGATTTAACAAATTCTTACAATATTTTCACAATTATTGACAATTTGCACTGTTCATTGGCCTTTTTTTTTTTTTTTTAACAATACGCTGGTTTTACTTGTGCTTTTAAATATTATATGTGCATATACAATTACATTGACGCAAAATTTTTTTTACAATATTTTCATAATTATTGAGGTGCCAATTTTTTAAAGGTGAAAATTTGAGAACAATCACAATTAAAAATAAATGTATTATGAAAATGTTATAACATCTTCTTTTTGTTACAATACTTTCACGATCACGAGATCTCAGTTTCTTATAGATCAAAATAAAATAAATAAAAAGAAATGTTATATCCACAATATTTTCACCATAATTTTGTAACAAATTTTATGTAGCAAGGTATTTTTGAAGGATAAAATATGTGATATCAGTAATGGGTTCAATTTAAAACCAATAACAACTCGTCATTTATAATTTGTTCTAAAAATGTTATTGATGTAGCATTTCTCTCAAATAAAATAAAAATATATCTATTCGGATCCTAAAAATAAAAGTATTGTAAATTTTTTTAATATTTTGTTATATTCTTAGACTTCTTTTTTAGTATATATAGTCAAATTGGGTAAGCCAAAATTCACTATACGTTTCACGCACAATTTTCTTGTATTGTCTTATTGTTTTTTTTTAATGCATTATTTTAAAGCCAGTAACAATTTTTTACCTAAGATTCGTTGTGAAAATACCGTGGATGTAAAAATTAAATAATAAAATATCAAACTGGGACCTACCACAATTGGAAATAAAAAATATTACGAAAATGTTGTGACATTTTGTTATTTTCCTAAACTTCTTTTTTGTGTGACATTTTGTTGTGTTTGTAGGCTTCTTTTTTTTTTTTAGTCAAATTTAGTAAGCCAAAACTCATTGTTTTAGGCATAATTTTCTTCAATTGGAATTTTATTTTATTTTTAAATACATGGTTAAAAGTGGTTAGCCTAATTTAAAACTAATAGCAATTTACCACCTAAGATTTACATTAAACTATTTTCCCTTATCAAAAGAAGAGGAATAAATTCTTAGTTTGCTGCTTTAGTACCCCTATGTTAGTTAGGTAGATCCATTTTAAATCTTATACTGGACGAAATAACATCCCTAACTTTAAATACTAAAATTGTGAAATAGTTTATTTTAAAAATGTAAAATCATTAACTAATTAACAAACAAAAAAAATATTAAAGAATTTGACATAAAGATGAGAGTATTAGTGAATTAATTATGAAAATTGCTGTAATAGTAATACCATGTCACTTAGGTTGATTCATTTTAAATATTTTAGGTGCTGCTAAAATAGCACCCCTAATTTTTGAATACCAAAATATGTGGAAGACATACTATTTTTAAAATATAAAAACATGAAAACTAGTAAAAATATTAAAGAATTTTGTTTTGAATGTTAGATTACTAATGAAGTAATTATGATTAGAGTATTAGTGAAACAATTACGAAAGTTTCTACATTTTGTGGGAACCTTACTAACCTAGCTGCTTTTTTATTTATAGAATAATCTCTCAAAGAAACTTGTATTATTATAAAACTAACAAGGGGAGTGTGGGACTATCTCTTTAAAGGGTCGTGCTAATGAGTGTCCTTAAGGTAATGGTTAACAATTTATTTTAGAAAAGTTTTGACATAATTTTTTATAGACTATCTTTTTAAAGGGTCGTACTAATGAGTGCTTTTAAGGTAATGGTTAACAATTTATTTTAAGAAAGTTTTGACACAACTTTTTATGGAAAATAGAAAAAGCTTTCAAAATATTAATTGCTTTTTTTTTTTCTCATAAAAACTTTCTTTAAATAGATTATTAATAATTATCCTAAGGGCATTCGTTAGCATTTTTCTTTTTTAAAAAATGTCCTAGCCCAGGGTTTCCAATATACTACAAAAAGTTTTAAGAAGTTTTATTAAAAAAAAAAAAACAAAAAGAACAAAACCATTGATCTCGTAATTTTAGTCATAATATCATGATTGAAGAATCATAGGAAGGGTCTTCAGAGTCAAGATGGGCTAAAATTATATATACCTACTAACTATACAATTTTATATATTTTTCAATATAGATTTATTCAAAAGTCAATACTTTCCACTTTTCGAAAGACAAATTCATCATTATATGAGATATGAGGTCATGGGCCATCCACGTTGTAATCACTGCAACTATCAACACTTTTAGATAGTTAGTTAGATTGACTCAAAAAAAGATAGTCAGTTAGAAGTTTTATTGACTTCGAAAATATCATCCCAACAACTACCAACACTAATCACTTTCTCCTCTCTATCTTTCTGCTGTTTCTTTCTCCTCTCTAGTTTCTATCTTACAAAGTAGCTCGATCACTCTCTCAATACCACGTTTCTCCTCAAAGCATCGAACATCTAGACTTGAAAAAGGTACATCTTGGTCTTCTCACTCTTTCTTTCGCTCTTTGAGTTGGGATTGTGCAGAGAAGCACTATTTCTACCCTTTTTATTTTGGTTCCATTAATTAAAATAATCAGAGCTTAGTTTGTGATTTAATAATTAGATGAATGAAACAAATTAATTACGTACCAACGCCAGAAAGAATTTGCTGAGTTCAGCTTTGGCGTGCTTTATTTTGTTTCTTTATGTACTTTGTTTGTAATTTAATAATTAGATAGATGTAACTATATATGACGTTTGGAATCGCTAAGGGTGAAGATGAATCATATACAGCCATATCACCAATAAAGAAACAAAAAGAATAAATAAAATAAAACGACTTTCACAGAACAAAGAAAACCTTTTCACTCCTAACTCAAATTTCAGTAGAGTGTCTGCTAACTTCGTTTCTCATAATTTCTTCTTTCCCAGCAGGATCGAATCATGTCAGTAATCGGAGAGGCTGCTTTATCCTCTTTGTTTGGGGTGCTGTTTGACAGGCTAGCCTCCTCTGATTTGCTGAAGATCTTTCAGCAAGAGCAAGTTCATGCTGACCTCAACAACTGGAAGAAAACGTTACTGAAAATAAATGCAGTTTTGGATGACGCAGAACAGAAGCAAGACACAAGCAAGTTGGTGAAGATCTGGCTGGACGAGCTGGTAGACTTGGCTTATGATGTGGACGACATCTTGGATGAGTTTGATACTGAAGAATTGCGACGTGAGTTGAACCCAGAACCCCACAAAAGTAAGGTGCGGAAGATCTTCGATGATTGGGTTGGTTCGAATCAAAGTTTTGCTAGGTTGATGCAGTCCAAGATTGCAGAGATTGACTCAAGACTACAAAGAATTGTGACAGAAAAGAATGATTTGGATTTGAGAGGAAGGACTGGAATAGAAAGATCAAGAATGCCAACAACTTCTCTGGTGAATGAAAACCATACTTATGGCAGGGATGAGGACAAAAAGGCTATCATCAAATTGTTGCTTGAATCTAGTGATGCTAAACTCTCTGTGATTCCCATAGTTGGTATGGGAGGTATTGGTAAGACAACTCTTGCCCAACTAGTGTACAACGACGATGATGTCAACAGTTATTTTGATTTGAAAGCATGGGTTTGTGTTTCTGAAGATTTTGATATTGTAAGGCTGACAAAAGTAATTCTACAATCTATCACTCCTGAGCACTGCGATGATAATGATTTAAACTTAATACAAGTCAAATTGAAGGAGAAATTATATGGCAAGAAGTTTTTGCTCATTCTAGATGATGTTTGGAACAAAGACTATGATGATTGGACTAAACTACGTTGTCCATTTGAATTTGGGGCTCTAGGAAGCACAATTATTGTCACCACTCGGGATCATAGTGTGTCAACAATAATGGGAACTACTCAACCTTACAACTTGAGAGTGCTATCAAATGATGTCTGTTGGAGTCTATTTATCCAGCATGCACGAGGGTCAATAGATTTTGTTGTGCATCCAGAACTTGAAGAAATTAGTAGTGAAATTTTAGACAAGTGCAAGGGGTTACCTTTGGCAGCAAAAGTACTTGGAGGCGCTTTACGCACTAAGCACAATCCTAAAGAATTGAAAAATGTGTTAAATAGTAAGATTTGGGAAAAAAATGGTATTATTCCAGTTCTTGAATTGAGCTACCAATACCTCCCTTCACATTTAAAGAGGTGTTTTGCGTATTGTTCACTATTCCCAAAAGATTATGAATTTGAGGAGAATGAGCTTGTCTTGTTATGGATGGGAGAAGGTTTAGTTCAAGAAACGGATAGAAACATGCCGATGGAAGTTCTTGGTGGCGAGTATTTTCATGATCTACTAAGGAGATCATTCTTTCAACAATCAAGCAATAATGAATCACTCTTTGTCATGCATGATCTCATCAGTGATTTAGCTGAATGGGCAGCAAGAGGCTTGTGCTATAGAATGGAAGATACATTGAGCACTAATAAGCAATCCAAGGTTTCTGCAAAGGTACGGCATTTCTCTTACATTCGACGTTATTTAGATGGCATCAAAAAGTTTGAAAATTTCCCCAAAAATATGCATTTACGAACATTCCTACCCTTACCAATCAATTCATCAGGCTACTTAACAAACTATGTTCCTAATTGTTTGTTGCCACAATTAAGATGCTTAAGAGTATTATCTTTACATGGATATAACATCTTTGAGCTACCAAGCTCCATTGGCAATCTGAAACATCTAAGATATCTCGACCTTTCTTTTACTCTAATTAGAAGTTTACCAGAATCAACAAGTTCTCTATACAATTTGCAAACATTGATATTGAAAGGTTGTTGCAAACTTACAAAGTTACCGGAGAAAATTAGGGATCTAGTTAATCTTCGGTATCTTGACATTACATATGCCAATTTAATTAAAGAAATGCCGGTGGGAATAGAAAAATTAAAGAACCTACATACACTATCCGATTTTGTTGTGGGGAAAGATAATGGATCCAAGATAGGAGACTTGATGAACTTGGAGTTTCTTCGGGGAAGACTTTGCATTTCGAGTTTGGAGAATGTGCTCGATGTTGAGGATGCAAGAAGGGTCAATTTAAATGGCAAGAAGAATTTAGATGCACTAGAGATCAAATGGGGGTTTGAACCTAATGATTTGCAAGATGCAAGCATTGCAGTAGATGTTCTTGACTTGCTACGACCTTGGACAACTGTGAAAGAACTTTCAATTGATAGCTATATTGGTGTAAAATTCCCAACATGGATAGGAGATCAATCATTTTCTAATATTGTGGATCTAAAGATTGTCAAATGTAAAAAATGCACGGCCTTACCTGCTATTGGACATCTATCCTCCCTCAAATCCCTTGTCATTAAGAGTATGTCTATGGTGCAAACCATTGGTCCTGAGTTTTATGGGGAAGGTTGTGTGAAACCTTTTCAATTATTAGAAAAACTTCAGTTTGAGGATATGCAAGAATGGCAAGATTGGATTCCTTGTGGAGTTGAGCACGAAAAACTCCCTTGCTTACGTGAGCTTTATATCTCTCAATGCCCTAAATTGCAAGGGAAATTGCCTCACCATCTCCCATCATTGGAAAAATCTTCTATTAGTAATTGTAAGCAGTTGGTTGTTTCAATTCCAAGCCTTCCAATGCTCCGTGAATTACAAATTGTGGGGTGCAAAGAGGTGGTAAGTAAAAATATAGAAGAGTTATGCTTGCTGGAGTCAATTACTCTTTCCATTCCAGGTCTTAAAAGCTTATCAAAAGAGTTCATGGAAGGGTTAGCAAAGGTAAAAAATCTAAAGATAAATGATTGTAATGAGCTGACATCTTTGTGGCAAGATAGTCTCATGTCCCTTGTGAGGTTGGAAATTCAGTGGTGCCCGAGTCTCATCAACATCAGCTTGATGTCTACATTAAAGACATTGTATATTAAAGGTTGTGGTGCTTTAAAATCCTTACCAATGTCCAATTGTACATGCTTGGAATATGCAATTATTGAGGAATGTAGTTCTTTGATGTTCATTTCAAAACGCCAGCTACCTCCAACTTTGAAAAGGCTAGAGATAAATAATTGTGAGAACTTGCAGTTTTTGATAGACGAGGGAGAGGCTTCTTCTTTATTAATGAAAGATGAGAGTATTAATAGTAATGCATCTCTTCTTGAGCACTTGGTTATTAGTAATTGTCCATCTCTAAAATGTGTACCATTAGGAGGTGACCAATTTGTGAAGCTTAAATTCCTTGAGATTCGAAGTTGCTTAGAGCTGACATCATTATCATCAAGTAACCAGTCACCTATTGCCCTTAAAACACTTGTAGTAGATAATTGCCCAAAGTTAGAGTTATTGGCAGACAACTTACACAATAATGTGTCTCTTGAATGTCTTAGAATTAGTAATTGTAAAGAGATTAAATTCTTACCAGAGGGCCTACACAAACTCTGCCACTTGAATGACATAAGCATAGTAGACTGTTGTAGTCTTGTTTCATTTCCGGATGGAGGGTTTCTTCCCACTCACCTGAGAAATCTTTCGATCTGGTGCTGTGATAAACTAGAGGCCTTGCCCCGCATGCATATGGTCACTACTCTTTGTATATATGAATGTCTAAGCATAGTTTCCTTACCAGAAGAAGGCTTGCCGACAAACCTAAAGGAACTTTGTTTGGGAGGGATGACTATCTGTAAGCAAGTATTTGAATGGGGATTGCACAGACTCACGTCTCTTGCACAACTCATCATTTATGGTGATGAATTTGAGGATTTGCAGTCGTTTCCTGAAGAGGAAGATGGGAAGATGATGCTGCTGCTACCTACCTCTCTAACCTACCTGTCGATTGAGAGATTTCCAGATATAGTGTTCCTATCTTCCAAGTTATTTCAAAACCTCTCTTCACTTGAAGAACTGTGCATCTGTTACTGCCCTAAACTCGCATCCCTCCCAGAGAACGGCCTGCCTTCCTCACTTCTGGAACTACGAATTTATGGATGTCCAGTGCTGAAACAACACTGCAAGAAAGGAAAAGGACAAGAGTGGTTGAAGAATATCATCAACATCCCTTGCGTTGAGATTGATAGAAGCTCCATCTACGAGCTGCAGGAGGAGGAGGAGGAGCAATAATTGTGTAAAACAGAGAGAGCAAAACATACAGAAATATACATATTTACTCCCTCAAGGTACAACATTTAGAAATTGGTACCTCTCTTCTCTCTGTGTGTATATTTATGCAATATGAATTTTAAAACTCCAACCCTAATTTAAGCTAATTCTTCTAGTGTTGTAGCAGAGGCTATCTTCTCAACTCCAAAAAATTCTTCTCAAATTGCTAAAATTTGGAGGTACGTTAAACTTTTTGGTTATAACATTGCATTCAATAATATGATTAAACTTGGACATCCTGGCAATAAATACATGTAAGATTCACATTATTGGATCAAATTTTATGGATGTTAATGATTTAAGCTTTCAAGTTGACTTTCCCTTGAAAACAGCTTTTAATACTACCTCACGCACCACAAGTTATCTTTAATATCTATTGCTACAAATCATAATTTTGTCAACCCACTTAAAATATGTTTTATGTTTGGAATTTAGCTAAAGCAATCTGATCTTTTTTTTAGTAAATTTGGCTGATTAATTTTTTATTTAGCTAAGCAATCTAATCTATGCTTTTAAAAATTCAGATTTGTCGGAGTACTCAATCAGCTAATAAGTCCATTAGCCATGTCATGACTAGACTTATCTACAAAGCTGAATTGTTGGGAAAAAATAATGTTTACATTATTAATGGCAATCAGTCTTCAAAAGATTGACAAATATTTACCATGGGCTGTTTTAATATGGTAAAATTTTTGGTCTTTTGTGTGGTTTCACATCTGTGGTGAGGAATTTCATTTGTACTATTCCTTGGGAATTTTTTGTTTTAGGGAAAATAGTTGTAAAGAGGTGCTTAGATGTGTATGTATTCAATTTTTTCCCTTCTAAAAATGTACTTCTAGCACTTTGAAGTTTTAGCTAATCAATATCTCTTACAGTTTTAAATGAATCTTTATGCCTAAGGCACATAACTGTTCGATGAAATGCCTGAAAGAGAAATACTAATATGGAATTGATGATTGCAGATTACATATGTTGCTGTGGAACATGCTTATTTTAGGTATGTACGGAATGGAGGGATGGCTATTTGATACTATGCCTAACTGGAATGTTATTTTAGCTAGACATCATTCCTTGCACTGATGATTGAAGCATTGTCACCTATGTGCTGCAGATGGGTATTTCATTAAGCAGTCATGGTGTAAAATAAAATATAATAGTTTTAGTTAAATCCTTATTAATGATATTAATCATTCCATAACTTATGCATAAATTTGCCCTTTTATTAGTATGCAAAAACCCTTTAGTTTGGATAAGATCACACAATTAGATCTTAATCTATTGAATCAAATTCCATTATTAATCCACTCTTAGGAATCTTTTTCTTTTTTTGGATTAATCACTCTTTGGGAAATTTGAAATTGCAGGAGTGAGGCCATGCTTGAAGGGAAGGCTGTCAATGCTTCTCAAGTTCTTAACTACTACGGGCACATTGTCATGATTTGTCAAGAAGCAATGGCTGGGATTCATTCTCTAAAAAGTTGTAAACCACTGTGTGCAAGTGGACATGATTTCTTGATTGCTGAGAACGTCAAGTGTTGATTTTAGTAGAAGTTAGTATCAAAAGAGAGAGTTGCTGGTGAGGTGCAAGCTTTCTATGTAAAGATTGAGAATGGGGAACCAAATTGCAATAGGCTTTTATGGTTTGATGGTTTAGGAGGGAGAAATCGATAGTCCTTCCTCAGACAATTTGGGAAGCCTTATCTTTTGTGCTTTGAAGGGCAGGGTGGTTGCACTTGTACTTACCAGTAGCTCTGAGGATTGCAGCTTTTTTCGTGGAAAGTAAACACCAAGCTAGGAGATATAAGCTGTTATGAAAGACAATGCTTGATGTGTTGCATTTGCGATTTCTAAGCTCTCAGCTTTCTAATTGTGAAACTTTTTATTGAGGATTGTCCAGTGCTGAAGCGACACTCCAAGAAAGGGAGAGGGCGAGAGTGGTTCAAGAAAGGGAAAGGCCTCGTGTTGAGATAGGAGGTCCATCAATGAGGTGGAGGAGAAGGAGCAGCAATAATTGGGTAAAACAGAGAGCAAAAAGTACAAAAATAAACATACTTTATTCCTTCCGGGTACAACATTTAGAAACTGGTACCTCTCATCCTCTGTGTGTGTATATTTATGCAACACGATTTTTTAATATCTAAACCCTAACCCTAGCTAATGTTCGTAGTTTTGCAGCAGAAGCTAACTTCTCAACTCTTAAAAATTCCTTTCAAATTACAAAATTTGAGGTATGTTAAACTTTTGGGTTGTACATGTTCAATTTATTATTATTTTTTTCCTTTTTACTATTCTACTTCTGCTATATTTGATTTTTGGCTCAACAATCATGCTTAATGATTTCCTTTTACTTCCTATGAATGTGTGGAATCATCCTATGAATGTGTGGAATCATAAAGAAATATGAGCTGTAATTTTTGGTGAGTGCTGCTTCAGATTGTGTGTTTATATTGTTCATTAAAGTGGGTTTTGTGGGGGAACATGTATATGGTGTGGGATTCATATTCGTGACATTAGGTGCCAGAAATTAGGTCTAGTATGAAGAGGCAATCAAACTTTCAAGCAATTTATATATATATATATATATATATATATATATTTATATATTGGTTGAAGATTCTTTAACCTTAAGTCGGTTGTAGTTTCTCTCTGTTGAATAAAATTTTTCTTAATCATAAAAAAAAAAAAAAACATTGTGTGTCTTCACTTATGTGGCTCCTTACTTAGCATAGCTCCTTAGCAACAGATCTGTGGTGAGGAATTTCATTTGTATTATTCCTTGGGAAAAATTACTATGGGGAAAATAGTTAAAGAAGTGCTTATATTTGTTTGTGTTCACCTATCAAAAAAGAAAAAATATATGTGTGTGTGTGTGTGTGTGTGTGTGTGAGTGTGTGTGTGTATGTTCGATTTTATTTTTTCTTCTTACAATTGTGCTTCAAGCACTTTGAAGTTTTAGTTTATCAATATCTGTTACAGTTTTCAATTTATTTCAATTATATGAACCTCTATGCCCAAGGCCCATAACTGTTAGATGAAATTCCGGAAAGAGATATTGTTACATGGAATTTGATGATTGAAGGTTATATATGTATCGTGTTGTGTAAAACATGCTTATCCATGGGTATGCATGTAATGGCAGGATGACTTTTAACACTATGCCTGAGTAGAATGTCGGTACAACCAGAGATCATGCCTTGCTGAGGTGAACAAAGCATTGTCACCAATGCTCTACAGATCAACAGGTATTTCATTAAGCAGTTCCGATATAAAACGAAAAATGGTAGTTTTAGTAAAATGTGTACCAACCTTATTAATGATCTTGACCATTCCATCAAATTTACATATTTTTACCTTTTCATTGGAATCCAAGAAGCATTTAATTTGGATAAGATCTCACAGTTAGATTTGAATTTATTGAATCAAATTCCATTATTAATTAGCTCTCTATTTGTGTATGATGCTGATTTTTTTCTTTCATTATTGTTATTGTTGAAGCCACTCTTAGAGCTATTTTTTTGGCTAATAACTCTTTGGGCAATTTGGAAATGCAGGAGTGAGAGCATGGTTGAAGAGAAGGCTGTCAATGCTTCTCAAGCTTTTAACTACTGCAAGCTCATGGTCATGATATGTAAAGAAGCAATGGCTGGGGATCATTTTTTATGAAGCTGTAAACCTATTTGCAATTGGACATAATTTGTGTATTGTCGAGAATGGCAAGTGCTGATTTCAATGTAAGTAAGTACTAAAAGAGAATGTTGCTGGTGAGGCTCAAGCTTTCTATGCAATGATTGAATGAGGAACCAAATTGCATTAGGCTGTTATGGTTGGAGGGCTCAGTTGAAATCCATAGTCCTTTATTAGACAATTTGTGAAGCCTTGACCTTTGTATTATGAAAGGCAAAGTGGCTGCACTTGTACTTAACAGTATCTCTTAGGTTTGCAACGTTTGTTATGGAAAGCAAATACCAAGCAGGAAGATACAAGCTGTTAAGAGAGACATTGCTTAATGTACTGAGTTCGCAATTTTCTAAGCTCTCAGCTTGCTAACTCTTCAATTTCCATTTTGATGCACATAGCCTGGTCTTCTTATGCAACTTTTATGTTAAATGTCATATGTACTGATGACAAGTTTCAAGCTTAAGAGTTTATAAAATTTAGTTAAGGACGCTGTTGACTTACCACCATTTTGAATAATGGGTTGAAAATTATTGTTGAAATTTTACTTTTAACCATCAAATAATCCTGGATTAAAGAATAATCTGGACAGCATTGCACATTGTGCTCAAAATCATAGCTTTAAGATATACCAGTATGGTGAATGGTAAAGTATACTAGCTAGTAGGACCATCATTTTCTTTCTCTTTGGATTTTTTCTTGATAGTGAGATCACGTAAATTTTAGTTTTGATTTGTAGTTTATCTGTCCATTAAAAAAAGAAGAAAATTTTTTAGTTTTTCTAACTCAATTATAGTTCAAATTTTCAGCTGCTTTTGATTGATGGTTGGATGCAAAGTGGGCCAGTAATCCAGGATTAGATTGATTTATTGGATTCTTGCAAAGATGGTCACATTAGCTAAATTCGGGCATTAGGTGGTAAAAACTTTCATCTTGGTTTCTTATCATTGTTAACTGTGAAGGTCAACTGAAATACAAAAGCTAATCAGTAAAGAAGACTCATTGACTGAATCATGCTATTTGAGAGGGACTTTATTGCAGATATTGAATGAAACAAGGCAGCCTTTTTGTAAGAATACATCTTCCAACTGAAGGTATAATATAGAAGATAATATTCAAGAACCTGAATTTATATCTTGCTGACATTTAATGTTTTTCAAGACAAACTCTTATTATATGATAGACATGAAATGTAGATAGAAATCGGAAACTATAAATTCATATTTATGTATTTTTGATCTTGATTTAAGTTAATTTTAGCATGACAAGATGGTTTACCTGATTGTGTTTCAATGGGAACAATCTTTCCTCTTAATATGTGATCTTTAAGAAGTGAAAAATCATTGTTAATGAGTGATGATAAATCTGGTATGTTGCTTTGAAGTATACCTTATTTGCTGATTGTTTAATCTCTAGGGTACTTAAAGATTTAGGAAAGAAATTCTTCAAGTCTAAGAAGGCAAAACCTAATAGAGTTTTCTTTTTTGTTCGGGTAAATAAAAATATCAGTGCCCCTTTTCTTTTTTCTCTTTTACCTTTCGAAATAGCAGCAAGTTAGAGATAAGTACTAGAAATTTGTGATGAATTCTAATCCCTTTTTTTTTTTTTTTTAAAGTTTTGTCTTTAGATTAGTGTATGCTATTGTACTTCATTTCCATAAATGTCACATAGCAGTTTTGAACAAAAAACCAAGGTCTTAGTTGTCACTGGATTTTTATTTGTAAATTTTCAGGCAAGTTTTACATTAGTTATGTAATCTAAAGGAGGCTAACCTGTTATTATTGAAAACATGGAAATGGCAAAGCACTTCAGCTCATTTTGCACGTCTGGTAATTACAAATATTTTTCTTGTTTTAATTTCATAAGGTGCCACTGCTTTACTTGTTTTACATATCATAATTTGGTCTTCGAAAATATTATAGTGCATCTGCAATTCCTATAAGAAGCTTTTGGAAGCAAACGCCAAAATGCCAAAATCCTGTGTCTTTGAGGAAGGTTTTTGACATTGAGAACCTTGGTCTGTTAAACGTAATTTGTTGATCATCAAAGAATGCAACCACAACAAACGGTGCATGAAAGTTATTTCGACTCTACTGAGGTCTGGATCCAAATCCATGGTTTACCTTTGGACTCAGTGTAGAAGTGGGTGTGGACTCTAAAGTTTCCATGATTTGTACAGAAGCTCATGAAACCTTTTGGGTTCAAATTTCAACTATTTGTGAAGTGGCTTCAAAGAGACTGTTAGAAATACTGAATTCAATAGTATTGTATTTCTTACTGAAACAATATACATGAGTGCATTTATATAGGAGGCATATGAGTGCAGTACAAGTAAATATGAGTGCAATACAAGTAAGAGTATAGTACAATGTATGCTAAACAAGTAAGTAATCCAGTTGGGTCAAGCCCACAATACTATACACACGTTAACAGCCCCCCTCAACCTCAAGGTGGATGTGAGACCAGCTTAAGGTTGTCAACTAAATCACGAAGGCGTCCTTTAGGATGGGACTTGGTGAAGATGTCTGCAAGTTGATCTTTGGAAAAGACGAAGAAGTGCTTGAGAGCACCATGAACAAGATGATAACGGATAAAATGACAATCAATCTTGATATGTTTAGTCCGTTCATGGAAGACATCATTGTGAGCAATGTGAATGGCACTCTGATTATCACAATAAAGAGGAGTAGCAGAGGACGTAGACACACCTAAGTCCTTAATAAGCCATTGTAGCCAATGTAGCTCAGATATGGTATCAACAAGGGTACGATATTCTACTTCAGTACTGGAGCGGGTCACAAAGGTTTGTTTCTTACTCCGCCAGGAAATCAAGGAAGAGCCAAGGAGAAAATAATAGCTAGTGGTAGACCTGTGATCAGTGGGATCTCCTACCCAATCAGCATCAGAGAATGCACAGAGTACAAGAGGAGACTGAGCTGAGAAGAAAAGGCCATGGAAGAGAGTGCCCTTCAAGTATCGAAGAATGTGCAAAACAACAGTATAATGAGTCGATCGTGGAGTAGACAAATATTGGCTGACCTGATGAATAGCATAGGAAATGTTTGGACGAGTAACTGTGAGATAAACTAGGCTGCCAACCTATCGTTTGTAAATGGAAGGATTAGACAATGGTTCCCCCCCCCCCCCCCCCCCGAGAGAGTCAGATGCGCATTAAGCTCAACTAGAGTGTCAACAGTCTTGCTGTTAGTGAGTCCAGCACGAGACAAAAGGTCAGAGGCATACTTGGCTTGAGTAATATAAAGACCATTTGTGAAATGAGTGATTTCAAAACCCAAGAAATAGCTAAGGCGTCCAAGATGTTTCATCTCAAACTGCTGACTGAGAAAATCCTTGAGTTCTTGTATGCCATTAAGGTCAAAATCAATTATGATCATATCATCCACATAGATGAGAAGTAAAATGGTGCGTTTATCAGTGCGACAAAGAAATAAGGCAACATCATAAGGACTGACAGTGTAACCCAAGAGAAAGATGGCAGAGCTAAACTTTGTAAACCAAGCTTGTGGAGCTTGTTTAAGACCATACAATGCACGTCGAAGGTGGCAAACCTTATTTGATTCAATAGAGAGACCTGGAGGAGGTTGCATGTAAACTCCTTCACTCAAATCCCCATTAAGGAAAACATTTTTAACATCCATCTAAAAAAAATCTCATTTTCTAGCAGTGGCAATAGCCAGGAGGGCATGAACAGATGAGATGCGAGCAACTGGAGCAAAGGTCTCTTCATAATCAATCCCATACTCCTATGTAAAACCTTTTGCAACAAGACGAGCCTTATAGCGCTAATGGACCCATCAGAGCGAGTCTTCATCTTGTAGATCCATTTGCAACCAACCACAGACTATCTAGGAGGGAGAGTAACCAGGTCCCAAGTATGGTTTTTGGTTAATGCATCAAGTTCCTCTTTCATTGCAATCTATCATAAAAGGTTAGTGGAGGTCTCACGATAGGTTTAAGGCTCATGGTGTGTAGCAAGGGTAGTGTAACAATGATAATCAAGTAAATGTGTAGGAATGGATCTTACCCGGGTTGAGTAACGAGGTGGAATGTCTTGTGGAAGTGGAAGGTCTTATGGAGGATCTTCAGGCGGAGTAGAAGCAAGGGACCCAGGCTCAAGTTGGGGTAGCTCGTCATTAACATGTTCATCTTTGACCTATCCAAAAGAAGCATAAAAAATATTTGGAGGTTGGATAGAGAAGTCCAAAGAAGGATTAAAAGGATTTGGAGAAGGAACATGAGACTCGTCTGGAAAGACTTAAAAAACAAATGAGGTAGTTAGGGAAGAACGAAAATGAGAGAGTTAACAAACAAACGGTGTTCCCAGAAGACAACATTACAAGAAACACGAAGACAATGAGAGACAGGATCATAACATCGATACCCCTTTTGTGTTTCGCCATAACCAAGGAAACAGCAAAGTCTAGATCGAGGCTCAAGTTTGTTGTGCTCATGAGGCTGAAGAAGAACGAAACAAGCAGATCTAAAGGAGCGAAGGTGATGATAGTTAGGGGGTGACCCAAAGAGGCGCTCATATGAAGTTTGATTATGGATGGCAGTGCTTGGAATGCGGTTAATAGTACGAACAGCATGAAGAGCAGCTTCACCCCAAAATGGGGGAGGAACTTTGGCAAAAAGAAGAAGAGCACGAACAGTGTCAAGAATATGACGAAGTTTTCGTTCAGCTTGACCTTTTTGTTGAGAGGTACCTGGACAAGTTAGATGATGTACAGTGCCAAAGGAGTGTAACAGAGCTTGAAAAGCCTATTGAGTATATTTAAGAGCAATATCAGAACGAAAAATTTTGATCGTTTGGAGAATTGTGTTTCAACCATTTTTGCAAAGTTACTATATATTGGCAAAATTTCAAAACGAGATTTCATAGGAAAGATCCAACTATAGCGAGAATAATCATTGATAAAAATAACAAAATATCGAGATCTACCAATACTAGCAACAGGAGAAGATCCCCAAATATTAGAATGAATTAACTCAAAAACACTATTAGAAATAGAATCACTATTATTAAAAGGTAAAGCTGGTTGTTTTCCTAACTAGCATGAAGTACAGTCAAAATTGTTTTTGGACACAGAACCTAACAGACCCTTAGAAGCTAACTGTTGTACCCGAGAAGAGAGTGCATGACCAAGACGAGAGTGCCAAAGTGAGAGAGAGGGTAAGAAAGACACCGCAGTGGTAGCAGCAGCAACAGACATTGGAGTAACAGGTGGAAGATGAAGATTTTCCATGGGAAACATACGCCTAACTCTAGGGCCGGTCTCTTTTCCTGTCCTCGGATCCTGCACAATACACCTAGAATAGTAAAAAATAAGGCAATAACCTAGTTCAGCTAATTGTCCCACAGAACAAAAATTATAGGATAGGTCAGGTACATGGAAGACCCCAAGAACAGAGAGGTTGGAGGTTGAAACAAAACCTAGACTACTGGGTAAAACCTAGACCCCAAGGACGAGTGAGGTGTCATGTGATTGCAACAGGTAGAATCAAAAAGCCAAGTTTGAGACTTACTGGGTAAAACTGAGAGAGAGCAGTGGAAAGAGATGCATTACCAGCCATACGAACAGCCTGAGCTATGATCTCCTGTAGTTTAGTGAGTGAGAGGTTGATAGTGGATCCAGAAGATTGGGACTTAGCTGAAATGGGAGGCATTGACGGAGTAGACTCAATATTAGCAACTATGGCAGTAGATTTGTTGCAATGGTAATAAGTCTCAATAGTGTGGCTAGGACGCTTGCAATAGTTGTAGAACTTTTTGTTGGTCTGCTTGTGACGATTGCTGGAGCTAGAGGGATCACCTGAGTGCTGAGGTTGCTCTATGGGTAGAGTAGAAGGAGTAATAGGCAGAACATTAAACTTATTCTGGGTTTGAAGAGTTGCAAGGCGAGCTTCTTCTCTTACTAACTTGTTCATAGCAGTATCAAGAGAGGGAGGAGGACTGCGATTAAGAAGTTGACCTTGAATGGGCTCACAGTCCTTGTGAAGTGATATCAGGAACTCATAGAGACGAAATTCATCTCTAACAGCAGCATATTGTTGAGCATCTTTTGAGCATGCCCAAGTTGGATCAGAAAGGTCAATTTGGTCCCAAATGAAGCGAAGCTGATCATAGTAGTCATTGATGGATTGCCCTGGTTCTTGCCTGAGTTGATGTAATTCAACCACTAACTGATACTTCATGGATTCGTGAGTAGTGGAGTATCTTTTGGCCAACATATCCCATGCTGATTTTGCATCATCAAAGCTACCTAACAGATTGGAGATGGAGGAAATGGAAGTGTTTCGAATCCATGTGAGGATCATGTGATTGTGACTATCCCATTCAATCATTCGATTGAGGAAGGCAACATCTTCTTCACTTGCCCCCTTCACAGGAATGGTGATTACACCAGTACAATAATGCTAGAGCATGCAACCCTTAAGAAAACTGCGCATAGCTTGAGACCAAGATAAGTAATTCTTATTCCCCTTCAATATAGTATTGATGGGGCGAGGAAGAAAAACATCATTTTTATCCATTTAGAGACACAATATGCAAAAATAGATTGCAAAAATGAAATCTACGCGAAAAACTGAGTAAGGAGAACCTGGACTGAAAAAGTCAACTTTAGAAAGTTAATGATCAAAGTCAACACCTAGTCAGCGGTCAAAGTCAACGGTCGGTCAAAGTCAATGTTCAACGGTCGGTCAACGGTCCACTTGGTGATGACGTGGCACTGACGTCAGCAAGTGACTGGATGTTGACGTAAGCTAGGGCTGACGTGTGCTGATGACGTCACAAATGACGTCAGCCTAGAAGGGATGACGGTGCGTAAGGCATGTGGGGCGCGTGAGTTGCAGCATAGACTCTTTGGGCGGTGCGTGGAGGCGCGTGCGGTCTCCGATGGCTTTGAGGCTTCCATGAATGTGTAGATCGGGGCAAGTCGATCTTAGTGGTACCTTCAGAAAAGTGATCGGAGCAATATTCACGGCGGTGTCGAAAAAGTAGTGATCTTTGCAGTGTTAGAATTCCTCAACGACGGCTGCTATAGGTCCGGAACCCAAGGACGATGTCTGGAAGACTCGGAGGTTCAACGGCGAAAGGCTGTGGCAGTTGCTGTGACGGCGGAAACGATATTAAGAATGAAGTTACACCAATAAAGACAAGATTGCTAAGAAAAGGTCAGAGCAGTGGCTCTGATACTATGTTAGAAATATTGAATTCAAATGTATTGTAATTCTCACTGAAACAATATACATGAGTGCCTTTATATAGAAGGCATATGAGTACAGGACAAGTAAATATGAGTGCAATACAAGTAAGAGTGTAGTACAATGTGTGCTATACAAATAAGTAATCTAGTTGGGCTAAGCCCACAATACTATACACACGTTAACAGAGACAATGGGAATTTTCATAAAGGAGTCTATCGGAATGGCAATCCCCATCACGAATAACTATGGAAGACAACTAGAGAAGGAAAAAGTGGTCTTGCAGTAGTGGGAAAGATGGGGCTGCACTGCAGATAAAGAAAGAAACAATTGTCACTGTTGCTAGTGAGAAGATGGGGTCAAAGTGTGAAATTGGCGGAAAGAAATGGGCCAAGAACTGAATATAAGTGGTGGATTGGGACTACTTGAATAAACTTTAAATTTGGCCCAATAAAAGCTTTTGGTAGCCTTCACTAGTTTCAGGGCTTTATTTTAACATATGGTACACAATTATGTATTTCCATAGAGCTTAGTCAGATGATAACTCGATCAAATATCTTAGGTGACTACTGAATATCTTCCCAAAAAAATAAAAAGTGAGTACTGAATACTGAATATAAGTGGTGGATTGGGCCTGCTTGAATAAACTTTAACTTTGGCCCAATAAAAGCTTTTGGTAGCCTTCACTAGTTTCAGGGCTTTATTTTAACATATGGTACACAATTATGTATTTCCATAGAGCTTAGTCAGATGATAACTCGATCAAATATCTTAGGTGACTACTGAATATCTTCCAAAAAAATAAAAAGTGAGTACTGAATACTGAATATAAGTGGTGGATTGGGCCTGCTTGAATAAACTTTAACTTTGGCCCAATAAAAGCTTTTGGTAGCCTTCACTAGTTTCAGGGCTTTATTTTAACATATGGTACACAATTATGTATTTCCATAGAGCTTAGTCAGATGATAACTGGACCAAATATCTTAGGTGACTACTGAATATCTTCCCAAAAAAAATAAAAAGTGAGTACTGAATAATATCAAACCTTTCAATGCTGCTCTTAATGTAGAGGGCTACCATTTTTTAATAGTTTAAAATTTTGAAATAATCAATAATTAATTAGTGAAGAAAATAAGAATAAAATATTTAAAACAAATCGGGCAAAAAATATAAAATAGCTCTATAATTTTTTTTTTTAAAAATCACTCAAAATTTATAAATTAAGTTTTAGAAGTAAATGAATTAACGATAAAACTACAAATAACAGTAATGATTAGCTTAAAAGTTTATATATTAAAGAACAATAATATTACTTTAGTATCACTTTGTATGCCAAATAGTTTTAAAATACAAATCTCTATTATTATGCCATCTTTTGTTATTTCTAACGTCTTAATTTTTTTTTAATCAATTTAGTTACTAAACAAGTTACAAGTGTACAGCTTTAAAACACTTTATAACTGTAATTTGCTTTGCATCGAAACAATTTCATTTTCAATTAGAACTCTTTATCACAAAAATTCAACAGCTAAAAATATTTTTTATTTTATAACAATCCCAAGTTTAAGATTGGCCTTTAGATTTTCTGAGCATATTTAATGCTCACACAAAAAGGATCAGACATAATTGTAATGGTGTGTGTTCCTTATGGGCTAAACCACTGTGAAAAAGCTTCAGTCACTTTAAGTTTCCAAGGAATCATACCACCAGTACCAACACAAGGTTGTTTATCTGCTGTGTCAATCCAAAACCTGAGGGGAAATACCAAAAATCACAAAAATTAAACTAAAGATAATGTCAAGAGATGCTTTATATATTTCTTTTCATTCACAAGAAATGCCATTTACTTACTTACAGTGGACCATCCTTCAGCTTATTGAGTAGTCCATCTTTCACTAGTGCATCCAATACCAACTCCCGAAATGGCAGAATTCTCTTCATTCTCTATAAAGACAGCAACAACAGTGGACTTCAATTTTGGTTTTGTCTCCCCTAGCCTCTTCATGAGTTCACTTAGAAGCGCAACATGCCCCAAACAATCGGTAGTTCCACGGCCGCAAAGTTTATAACCATCAATGCTCAATGAGAAAGGATCAAATTCCTGTAAAATGATAATAAAATAAAATAAAAAGATGCTCAAAGATCATCACATTATCACATCCAAGAGCAATCCTTCATTTATACACAGACATCAAAATTCAAAATTTCAGTTTCTATACTGAAATTTTAAGGCTAAAATAGAAAACCGATCTTCTAACTTTCTTTAAATTTTATTTTAGTCCTCTAACTTTGCTTCCGTTCATTTCAATACTCTAAGTTTCAGATTTATTTTCGTTCATTTCAGTACTCTAAATTTCAGATATATATAATTAAAGCTTTTCCATTAACTTTTGTTAAAAATTTTTGAAATAAAAATTTAGAAAATATATTTTAATTTATTAATTAAAATTTTAAATTAAAAAATTTTGAAGAAAAGTTTATAAAATTGAAAAATTAACCACAACATATAACAAATGTTGATGAAAAACCTTAATTGAATAAACTTGAAAGTTAAAAAATTGAAATGAACAAAAGTAAAATTAAAAGAGTGAAATAAAATCTAAAGAAAGTTAGAATTTCAGTTTTACATTTTATCCAAATTTTAATTATCATCTCAGAGCATTAAATACGCTCACAAAATCTTAAGGCCAATCTTAAAATAGGGGAACAATTTCTTAAGAGAGCAATAGAAGAAGGTGACTCCCTCAAAGCGATTCCACTCACACCAAGCTCCTCTAGACTTTCAACATTCCACAAGTTCTCCGGTCAGCCCACATTTGTAAACCATTGGCATTAACTCTGCCGGCCAGCCCACATGTAAAAACAAAAAAAAAAGCTAAGTTCAAAAATGTAAACCCAGCACCAAAGACTCCAGTCTCCAAACGGAAAAACAAAAGAAAAAAAGAAAAGAAAACCTAAGGGCTAAGATCGCAAGACAGAGAGAGTGAGAGGCGAGAGACTGAGAGAGACTCTGCCGTTGCCCACGCCGTGAGTGAGGCCGCCAAAACGCGATGTGAGAGCTTGTTGCTACTGCTCTCGCCGTGACACTGCCACCATGCGAGACCCATCTCGTAGACCCACGCTACACCCATCTCGCCGTGACGCCGCTGCTGGCTTTGATCTACTCCAGCCTTCATACTTCACACTCCAGTATTTAATCTATCCTTTAAAATCTTAGAATCTGTGCTTGTGGTATTTGTGTTTTAGTGAGTCTGTGCTTGTGTTATTTAAATTTTTTTGGCTTTGTGACTGTGTGTTTGTGTCTATCTCTCTTATATTATATAGACGAGAGAGAGTAGATTATCTAGATATTAGAGAAAATATCAGCGTTTGACAACACTGTTTGTGAGGTCGTAGTTGGCAATAAAATAGGGACAACTCACTGTACTAGAAAAAGTTATTCAACTTTAAAGCTACGGTTAGATATTACTTATTTTGCTGAAAATTGAAAATAATTAAAAAAAAAAAATACTGATTACTCATGGGTACTGTTTACTTGCCAATTTGCACTGTTCATGTCTTATGAACAGTGCAATAGGCGCTGGTACGCACTCACGCAATCCAAATGCTGTCGAAGGAATAAAAATGGTAAAGTGTTTGTTGGTAGTATACAATAAAATTATAGTGTCAGTAGTGGGATTGGGTGAGTGAAAAAAAAAAGGCAAAGATACGAAGACAAAAGACAAAGATAAATCGTATAATATAATAAATTGTCACACAAATTTATTAAAATAACAGTGATTCACTTACACTTATTATTAACTCATAATGCTATAACTAGTAATTTGAAATTAGATAAATTTATAAATTGAAAAGTAGTGAGAAATACTAAATTTATAATTAAATGCATGATGCATATTGCTTAGATTCTAATATTTTTCTTTACCTGAATTTTTTTTCTTATCTCCGCCCCTAGCTTGAATTCCTGGGTCTGTCCTTGATGAAAATCCATGTGACAGGTTCATTCTAGTTTTCAAATTGGTGGAAGTGTAAGTTACATGCATCAGATTGATCTTGCAATCTGCTGATCTAATAGGTGAGATAAGTCTGTAGCTAGCGTAAAAAGAGAGAAAAACAGATATTATACTCTGCACCACATTGATTAAATTGGGTCCATGAGTAAATTGTTTTATTATTTAGAAAATATCCAAATGAAGTGAGTGAATACTAAATTAAGCTTGGTTTTGTGCCTTTATCTCTCTCTCATGTCCTGATTATCTGAACCTAACAAGTATCAATAATTTAATATTTTTTCATACAAGTTTTAATGTTTCACTTTTTGTTACATGAGATCTAGCGTAGGTTGTGTTTTGAACGTGAAAGTCAATGCTATTCCTCTGCCTAGCTTAGCTACCCAAATATATTTTACACCCAATTACTAGGGGCCTTGAAAATATGATAAAATTTCTGGCTAACAGTTTGAGTTTTTTTTCCTAAAAAATTTATTAATTGGGCATGGGGATGGGATCTGCTTATTCCATTTCACTTGGAATGTCTGTCATTAGATCTAGAGCAAGGACTTTCGAAACTAGTGGAATCAGATTTTATTGCTATAATATTCAGCTTTTCCCTCTTTCTTAAATCTATAAAATTATGACAGCCATTTGGTCTAACCATCCCTTTTGTTGTGAAGCTGATAAAAAAGGGGTAAGTTCTAACAAATCCACTAGTGCATGTGCTATGTGTCAAGTGATAGGAATGCCATTTTGTTTTTATGTTCCCTAGTTTTTTTTTTTTTTTTTTTTTTTTTTTGAGAAAAACAAAATTTTTTATCTAATTTATCTAGTGTTCAAATGGAATTTGTACATAGAAAATAAAAATATTCTTTGTTCTTGCTGAACTTTAGATCTGAGGTGGAGGTACTGCTGAGAAAGTTATGTCAATTGTCATTTATTTTATGGTTAAGAAGTTTTGCTAAACATGTTTCAGTGTTTTTAAATGAGAATCTTAAGTTCTCATTGGCAATGTAGAAACTTATAACTTTTATTTGCTTATAATGTGAGAGTTTTTTTTTTTTTTTTTTTTTTTTTTTAAAATTTTTTTTATTTAATGGGTTTGGAGACAAAAAAAAAAAAAAAAAAATTATGACCATGCTAGAAAATTTTTTCTTACATTATGGCAATCTTGGAGATGGAGCAGACAATATCGATGTTCCGAATTGTTTTAAATTGAATTCAAAGACATCATTCATTAAGTCTATGATCTTATAGGCAAAGTATTTTGATTTTTGTCTGAGTGGTTGTTTGAGGGAGACGATGTACTAATACCAATCAAAATTGAAATGTTTGGACTATCATGTGTTATTACTTTTGTGTCTTTATCTCTCTGATGTCATGACTCACAGAACTTAGATGCCAACACATATTAGTGAGCTTATATTTCTCAAGATTGACCTTTAATTAAAATGAATTAGAATGGGTGTCTTCACTTGTGCCTATGTGCACAAAATTAATTTTTTCAAAAGTGTAGTAATTGAGAATTGTTTGCAGGAATTAAAAGTACTAACATTATCATCATTGTCAACAGTAGCCGGATTATTACTATATTCATATAGATTTGACCTCTGAATGAATATCCTAATTCATTTTAGTAACTATTGAAGTTATTCCAAGAGGAATCAAGCCTTGAGGTTCTAGTGGGAAGTCATGGATATTGGTACTACTGACTCTGAACCAAGACGAAGTAGATCATTTAGTTGCACAAGCAGTGCCAATTCTTCATTGAGAAGGCGTTCTATAAGTTTGTCAGCAGCTGCACTTGTTCATATTGATGATGAAATTGAAAGTGAGATTGTCTCAGAGGCAGGAGATATTGGGGATCGGGCTCTTCGTAGCAACAAACATAGTGAGAGTAGCTCTTCAGAGCGACAGGCATAGTGAGAGTAGTAGCCACCGCTTTTCTGTTGATCATGCATTAGAGAATGGAGTATCTGCCCCCACTTCTGAGGATACTCTATTGCACCTTAATAGGTATTGGTCTCGTGATCCACCAACAATGACTACAATCTCCGTGGTGACACCATTGCTTGAGGAAATCATATCTCCCCTTTCCACGGATGCAATTGTGTGCTCAAAAGACAAAAAGCAAGTGACTTTCATCAACAATTTCTCATTTCTTTATCTTTGTTAAATGAAATTCCTGAACTTTTTTGGTAGTTGTTGATTATTTAATGACTACTTTAAACATGTCTTGTTTCCCTCTGATCTGATTGTTCAAGTAATGCGCATGTTTCATGTTTCTATATGCAGGACGATAAGGAAAGGTTGCCAAAGTTATTGGATTATGCTTTCTGCCTCATTCATTTAGCTGTTTTTGGGATTCTTGGGGTAATGTGCACTATATATATGCACACTTCTTTTAGTTTAGTTTAGTTTATTTATTTATTTATTTTTAAGTTCTAAAATGCAATATGCTCATAACTTATATGCACACTCCTTTATTTATTATTGTTTGACATAACTAGATATGAACCATAGTGTTGGAGTTTTGAACAATCCAACCTCTTGGAAGTAACTGAATAGTTTTTTGAAAAAAGTTGGAGAGACTCAAATTAGTGTCTTAATAATTTGGACATACTACCTCCATTTTGTCATAAGAATTTGGAAATAACTAAAATCATTAATTTATCATACGTATGAATTGTAGTTCTGTGACTGGGCTGGTTGGAATTTCGGTCTTCTCTAGATCATACACAATTTTCACTTTTGCATTTGATTAATTGTAAATTTCATGTTGGTAAGCATACTCAGCAATATTATGATATTTAACATGCCACAATGTGCAAGTTTTGACAAGATATGTGCTACAAAAGCTGTTTGGTCCCGGAGTTGTTGGCTTGACAACTGATGAAAACATTTTGTACCTTGACCTTCCTTTCAATATGATCTCTCTCTCTCTCTCTCTCTCTCTCCCTTTCCTGATGCATGCACACACATTCAGAGCATTTTAAAGGATTCACTTGGAAAAAAATGCATTTGAACTACTTTACATTTGACATTAAGATGTGTTTTATTTCAATGTTATTTTAAGGGTTTGATTTCCATTGGAAGAATCATTGTGAATCACTGATTTGGTCTTTTCTTTCAATGTGTATATCATGCATATGCTTGGGCTTTGTGAGAAAATTATAGTGATAGGTGACGTGGTTGAGGAATCACTCATTCTTGAACTATGTGGTGATAGTTCAATGTTTACTTTGTTAAAAACCTAATCAAGTTATGAGTATTTGGAGGATATGATTAAAGAATCAAGATAAGTTAATTTATGATAAAAGAATTAAATATGCTGAACATGCACTGTTGATAACTATAGTCAATTTTAGCTAATTCTTTATGGTCATGCAAAGTAAAATTGTTCGAGAGGTATTTTACATTTACTCCAAAGATACAATTGTTTTGGACAACATTTGCTTCTAGAGTTGGGACTTTTGTGGTAGTCACTCTCCATATTCAATTACAATAGTGGATGAGACTATGTGAGTGTTTAAGCCTACATTTTTCCAAGCTCTGAAGAATTACTTATATGATTATATGCTCCTAATGACAACTTATGTCTAGCATAAATTATGAAGGTCTCTCACAATACAGGATAGCTAGGATTGGGAAATTAGAAATTCATCTTGATTTTTTGTTTTGGTAAAGTCTTTGTGATGGAATTTTGTGTTGGGCTTGGTGTTGGGCTTAAGAGTGCCCTAGGACTGACATTCTTATATGCAGTTTCTTGCTTTCAACCCTTCATATGTGTGTATAAAGGTCACAAAAGATATTAATTGGAAGATATAAGATATTCTGCTTCAAATTATGATAATAATATATATATATATATATATTTCATTTTTTAGGTTGGTTCTTTCTTGATGGGGTGGTGGGGTATTGTTTTCAAAGCAGACATATCCAGCGTGTCAGACTACCTGGAAATAGGATTGACGACTGGTTATTTGGGAAGTCTTACAACTTTCAACGGTTGGAACCAGAAAATGCTTGATCTTATTGTTGATGGCCACTGGGTGCTTGCTGTGCTTGGTTTTCTTGTGGGTAAGAATCCATATTGTAAGAACTATGTTGATGTAGTAGTGTAGGTAATCTGGTCCATTACAATTAGAAATATTAGATTTGAATTGTATATCCCACTTTAGTCTATTCAAAACTTAACAACAGTCTATGGCCTTCTCTGGCACTTAAGAGTGAGATGGTCCTTTAACCTGTATGATTCCATGCAGGTTTGTTTCTTGCGGCCTATTCTGTTATTTTTGGGATTGAGATAGCCAAGGGTTTCAGGTGGCTTCTAACAAGGCGAAATGCGTGTAGAGGAAGTGGCACTCCAAGCTCAAGCAGCAATTGGAGGGTGGACAACTTCAAGCGTCACTTACCAGTCATGGTGGTGTTGATTTTGATGCTAGGCTTGTTATGGGGTGTATGTGGGGCACTGTTGAGGGAGGAGTTTATTAGTGGCAGCAGTGGTGCTCAGCTATGGTTTGCTTGTTTTGTTGGACCTCTAGGTGTGTGGATCAGGTGGTTCTTAGCCAGACTTAATGGATGTGGGTTAGGCAGGGCTGGTTTGTTTAAATGGGTGCCATTTGGGACTTTAGCAGCCAATGTTTCGGCATCTTGCATCATGGCAGCACTCTCTATTGTGAAGAAAGCTGTAAGTGTTGGCAAATTCAATCTTGGGAATTTCTCAAATCATGTAAAAATTAACATGTCTCCATGAGTGTTTGTTACATGCATAGCACATGACCACAGTCTTGAATCATTTGGTGCAGGTGAATAGCTAGACTTGTGATATTGTGGCATCGGGCATATAACTTGGATTCTTGGGCTATTTGAGTACTGTCTCTGCCTTCATTGCCAAGTTCACAGCAATGAGAGAAAGCAAACACCCTTGGAGGGCATATGCATATGCATTGATTACCGTTTGCATCTCATTCAGGTTAGGGATTTTAGTATACTCCGTACCTGTTTGGACAAAGGGGTATGGGTAATAAATTTATTTATTTTATTTTATTTTGGTGGAGGTAGAGCACGTTGATGGCAGCCTTATTGTGTACATCATATGTGCCTTGATATCAAGTTGACATTTAGTTGACCAAAATGCTGAGGAGATAGTTATAATCACCATGTATGCCTTGATATCAAGTTGGCATCTAGTTGACTAGAAAGCTGAGGGATCCTAAAAATTCATATAGGTACTACAAAATTATCAACAGATAAGTATTTTGTTTATAAGTTCAGTGTAAAGTAGTGGTTATGCCATTATGTCTTTGCAAGTGCCAGCCATTTTGAAGCACATTTTTCTTTGTTAATATTTGTGCAAGAGGGTTGAATAGGTTGATGTGGTACATGCCAGCGCATAGGCGCACATCATTTGCTACATATGGGGGTACTTGATCTTGAAATCTGTGTTGAAGATTAATTTACTAATTTTTTTTATAATAATTTAACTGTTGGGGAAGGGGGGTTTCTAATCCCGAATATCTAATTTGGACATATCAAGAAGAGCCAATTGAGCGAAATAGTTGTTAATGCATTTTATTCTATTTCTACTTTCTAACCAAAAATGAATTTCTAGAAAGCAAACCCTAAAATTATTTTTTGGGGTTCTCGTGTTGGAATTTTGACCACAAAATGATTTAACGTAACCGATATAATGTTGATAAATCCCAATTTTACAAATATCAAATATGGACACAAATTTTTATAAAAAAAATGATTATCAATTCACATAGTCACAACCACTAGTTTTTTAATTTGAAGATCTCATGCACACTATTTTGATTTGAAGATAAACAGAGTAATCGGGAAAAAATCAAGCTCAGTTTATCAATTCACATTCTGATTACACCCAAAAAAAGAAAAAAGAAAAAAGAAAAAGATAACAATCTGTTAAACTTTATTGAGGAATTTAACCCGAAACCCAAATTTTAGTTTATTTTATTTATTGTTAATGTGAGCAGTAGTGGTACTATAGTAGGAAAAAAAAAAAAAAAATACCAGGTTGGATGGTAATCGCACTCACACGTGAACAACAGACAGAAAAACCCAACAATATCTATCTAACCTTAAAAAACATTATGCTCTGTTGAATCTAATCTCAAACAAAGCGCACACACACGCACGCACTTTAGACAAGTAATAGACTTATAGCACAAAGGCACTTTACACAAGTTACAGAAACACAAAACCTCATTATACATGCATCCATTATTTATTTATTTTTCCAAGTGTATATTGAACCACGCAGTCTATTTCAATTTAATATTATTATAATGAACCGTAAAAGTAGTAGCTTTTTTTTTTGTTCACTTTTCATGTTCTTTATTTGTTCAATGTTCATGCATGAGCTAATCTGAAAAAGGTTCACTTTGGATTGTTGTTTCATTGATTTAAAAACTCTAAGGAAATTTTTCCCAATAGTTTGTATTTGGCTTTTTTGTTTTTCATTATCTATTAGTGGAGGACACATCTTTTAGCTCTTAGTAATTTTAGTTATATGATTGGATTGCCATTAAAAATATGAGTTTGCTGCTAAAGATTCTGCTTATTGTTCGAACTATCAATTAATTTTTCTGGGTCATAAATTTTAATAATTTCAATAAAGCTAAAGTCACAAGAATTTCATAACAACACCCAATTTTACCTACCACCTTAGTTAGACATGGGTCATTTTAAAAAAGATGGTAGATTTGTGATAGGCCCAAGTGTGAGTTGGTAGACAAATTGCAAGAAGGATGAACTCCCAATGGCCAAAGAGAAAATAAAAAGGTGGGGTGGGGGTTAATTGACAATCCATGATTCTCACTAGCTTCTTTATTTACTTTTGAGTATGGATTTCATTGTTCCAGTTAATAAATTTCAGATTCATGATGCTAGGTGTTCAGATTATCTGGTTTCACTGTGGAACCTGTTTGTATTTAACAAGATGTTCAAATTTGAAGAATGACACCTTGAAACTTATATAACAGTAACAATGGTATTTACTGTTCTGAATGGCTAATAAGGCTACCTATTAGATTTATAATATTTGTTCATTTTTTGATTGGTTGAATGGATTCAAAGAAAGCATTGTATTGGCCATTGTTGAATCTCCATCATGAAAACTGATGCATCACCAAAATCAAAATATGACATGCATTTGTATGATCTTTTGCTTTGTTATTGATATAAGTTTTCTTGCATTCAAACGATCCATAGAGATATATCTAGTTATTCACCAGACCATAAAAGCTTGCATATTGACACCCTTGATGCCTCAGTCTCAGGTTCTATTCCAGCATCTTGGGAATATAGCATCGCCCAAGAAAGGTAAAGTTTAGTGTGTGTGTGTGTGTGTGTGTGGAGCACTCATGTGTTGTGTTCTCTGCAAATGGATTCTAAGTTACCCATTGACATTTGAAAATATCATGCAACTTGCAATAGAAGGATGCAAAGCAGTTGCCAATTACATTCGGGAAGTAACTACATTTTTTTTAGCCATTGATAATGCTGGCCTTCACACTATTTGTGATTTAGTTAGAACATATTGAATGACCTCTGTGCTTGATCAATGCTCAATGACATCTCCTATAGAAACGAAAAAAAAAAAAAAAAAGCTCAATGACATCTATAGAGGTACTTGCTTCATTTGTTCTTTTATCAATCATGATGGATTTATTGGAATTCTTTATTGGTTTTGTTGGCAGATAATGCTAGACAATACAAAACAACTAGAATATTGTCGGGGCGAATAGTTTATAAACATGGTAAGAAACTCAAATTCCTTGATTTTCAACGGAAGACATTTGATTATGTCTTGCAGTTCTTTAATTCCTACCTGCAAGTATTTCCTTTCTAACATTCTTCCTTGGAACCTGTAGCTTGGGTTGATCATCATTAGACTTCAAGTCTGGATTTGGGAGTTCTTTCAACTTTTAATTAAACCCTGCTTGTGGGGATTTTGGCAAAAGCATATATATATATATAAATTTTTTTGGGGGGGGGGGGGGGGGGGGGTGGGGTGGGGATACCTTGAGCTTGTTCTAGTTATCCTCTGCTAGTATTTAAACCATAAATTTAGTTTGTATCATGTAGAATTTTGATCAAAAGTTGTGAACTTGTTGATGTTGAGCCTTTTTGGTTCATGTATCACAATTTATTCTGTTTCATTCTCTTCCCTTAATGAATAGTTTTTATAATTGTATAGCATTTCTTGCTCCGTCTCTGAATAATAGTAGGACCTGAACTGGCTTAAACAAAATCTCTTGTAGCCAATTGGTCCGTATCTTGGATGAAAATACTAGTATACACATGATGACATGAATCATCCATTATGAATAAGCATTTCATTGTGCTAGAGTTTTTTGTTTCAACTTACGCAAAAGTTTGTAAATAGAAGAATTATATGGGGTCTACAAATAAAATTTAATTTGCATATCAAGGTCCGCTTGGTTTATGAGAATTTTAAATCGAGTTGTAGGTTCTTGAGGGTTTAATCCATAAGAATTCAAATGCCCAAGAGTCAAAATTTATGTTGTTTATGTATATGTAAAATTTGAACGTGTATTGCATTTTTATTCTATATTTTATTTGTTTAAAATAATCTTATACAAATGGGAAGGAGAGGAAACTATAAGACATCATTTAAACTTCCAATTATACTCCTCTTCCTTTTTCTTTTTTTCAATAGAGGAGGAAGGAGGGGGGGGGGGGAGGAGGTTGAGGTTTGAATCACTGATATATGAAACACTACAAAGGATGTATTTACCAATTGGCTATCACTTGAACACCTTTTTTTGTTTAATTTAAGTAAATAGATATAAATTAAAATCATAAGTGCAAATTTGATCATTTAATATAACTAGATAATATTCCGCCCGATGCGCGGACTATTTTACAATTTTATTTGAAATCATTTTTATGTATATTAAAATCTACATATGATACTTAATACTTTTTTTTTTTTGTATAATATTTGTGTTTGCCCACAATATGGTTAATTTTGAAACTTTATTTTCTTAATTCATATTTTCTTTAAAAAAATTGTATAATACTATAAGATTATAATATATTATAATATTTACTGTTAAAAATAGATTTTATTTTTCAAATTGAATAAATGATTTTGAAATCTACAAATAAGAATTTAAAGTATATAATACTTTTATACCCTAAAATTACATAAATTTTAACAACCTATCAAACACTTTCTCAACCACTTTATTCTCACAACCAAATATAGAGACCTTGATCACAAACACCCAAGTAATTATATCAATGAAATTGAGGAAATCATTTGTAAGTATCAACATAAAGAGAACATGATTAAACAAAGAGAAAATTTTCTAAAAACACATTCATTTATCAAGATTCAATAATTCTTTAAATGAATGGCCTGACCTTGTCCAATACACTAGCTTAGGTGTTGTCTGGATGCTACAAAAGAAATTGCCTCACCAAAGTAAGACAAAGGCACTTTTCTTTTCCCTCCCTTATAGTCTTGGACTGTCAACAGTCAAAACTAGAAATTCAGTCCTAATATTACTTCCAAGCAATGCTTGTTGTCGAGAACAAGTCAAGGCAGACCTTATATCATCATAATTGTTTTTAATTTACAATTGGACAAACAATTTATTTTTCTAGTTATTGATTCCTATAATTTCCTATTATGAGCTTTCTTTATGTTGGTCTCAGTGGATTCCTTTGGTCAGAAGGCATGCAGAAATTTAATCCACATGTAGTTGGAGCGTATACATGGGGCATAGTATCAGATAAGCACGGAAGGAGGTTATCCCTTTCATTTTTTTGTTAGTCATGTACAGTCTCTGCATTATTTGAACCATCTTCATTTTCTGTAATCTTCCTACCATATTATTTATTTCACCGCCAGCTTTAGTCCTAAATTAATATAATCAGTTCTCAATACTTCAAAATGATTATGATAGCATATTACATCAACATCTTGTATGGATGCTCCCTACCAACTAGAGATTGATATTAGAAGTGTGCAAGTCTAGATTCATTGTAAGCCTCCGCTTATTGTAAACACTTCTAAGATGACATGGTGCAAATGTTTTGGGTAGAAGGTGACTCAGAATGTAGATTCAGTTTTGAGAGTGTATTTTCCTCATATGTAATCTGACTTAGCATCACCCTCATTCTGAAACTTAATATTAGCATTTAAGATTTTTGCTTCTGCCACTTATCAAGTTAGAAGCCTTGTGGCTTGATCACCACAAACCACTGTGGATTTGATCCAGAGCCTCCTTATTTTTCCCTTCCCCATTGTGGGATGCATATAAGCATTTGTTTCTACACTACAACAAACTTTAGTTATTTCAACCCTCTTTTATCGAGGGTTCACTAAAATGTGTCGCTACAATCTATAAATAAAAATGCGGAAGACTATATTACTAAAATTGATTTCAAAGGTTATTTGGTCCCTCAAAATAAATTAAAACACCCTTGATATATATAATATATATATATATATATATATATATATATATATATAAGTGCCAATTTTGTACCAAAAGGTTTACATTTTTCAGCTCACAACCTTGATAAAATATGACAAATTTTTCAGCCCTTGAAAAAAGCCCAAAACAAAATTTAAAAAGATAGCCCAGAACGTAACCAACAAACACAATTGCTTCATGATCATCCACTCTCTTGCTGAAAGCCTGAAATTGAGAAAGCTTAGAAATCTCATAGACCTCGACGATCATCAATTAGGTACGTAATCGCATAGCTTCGATTAGGTACGAGTTGATCTTGGTTTTGTGACTCTTCATCTCTCTTAGAGCATTTGTAGCAGGTATTGTAAATATGTTAAATGCTATAATATAACACATTTGACACATCAAACACCAAAAATCAGTTCTCATCAGGTATCTCAAATCCCAAAAATTATAACACATAGCTACAATACCGTCTCATCTTTGAGACGGTACGGACTGGTGTGTTATAATTTTATTTGCTTCTTTTATTTGCTTCTTTTCCTTATTTTATTTGCTTCTCTCCTCCCAACACATTCTCTCTCTGTCTGCAACAGCTCTCTCTCCTCTTTGGTCTCCATCTCTCATGTTGCTCCCTATTTCTTTCTCACTTACATTTTTTTTTTCTCTCACTCTCTTCCTTTCTTGTCCTCACTCTACTCCGCAGAAGAATCAGTACACGCTCGCCTGGAGCCGCCGCCCACTGATCTTGCCATAGTCGTCCTCCACAGCTCCCTCTAGCCTAAAGCCACCTCAAGCCATAGTCGCCTTCTCTCTCGCCTAAAGCCACCTCAAGCCGCTCGTCTTCTCTCTCGCCTAAAGCCACCTCAAGCAGCTAAAACCGATCTCGCCTGAAGCTGCCTGAAGCCAATCTCGACGCCGACGTCTCCCGCTTGAAGCTGATCTCACCAATCTTGTGATTTGAGCTGTGGGTTTGTTTGATTTGGGATGGGTTTTGAGGTTTGTAAATGTGGTGACTTGTGGGTTAGTTGTGGCCATGGTACTGTGGTTGTGGCGGTAATTTGGTGGTTGTGAGGGTGATTATTGGGCGGTTGTGGTGTTTGTGCCGTTGGGTTGTTGTGGTTATTTATTTAAATTTTTATTATTATTATTATTTTTTTATTTTTAATAAGGTGGTGTTGGTGGATGTGGGTTTGTGCCGGTGGTGGTTGTCGGTGTTGTTGCGGCAGTGGTGTTGGTTGTGTCGTTGTTGCTGGTGTTGTTGCTGTTGACGATAGGAGGAGATAATATATTAATTTAATTTGTTGTAAATATTATTTTAATGTATAGAATTGAAGGATAAAACATTTGATAATTGGGATATTGTAAAATGATGTGGTAAAATGATAAAGTAGGTGTTTAGTGTGTCAAAATGACATTTTTTTTGGAAACATCTGATGAGAATGCTCTTAGCGTTGTGTTTCTCAACTCCAATTAGGTACGAATCACAAACCCTAATTTCGTCTTTGATTTTTTTGTTTTTTTGGTTTACCAAGAAATCCTCACTGTGAGTACTCCTGTACTGCCATCACACTCTCTGTACCTGCATTACTCCGTTTGGTTCCTCAGAAAATATGAGAAAGCAAACTTTTTTTTAAAAAAATTTTAATTATCGATTTCGCCCGTAAACTCATTTTCTATGTCTACGCTATGTTTGTATTTCTGATAGATTTTAGGATTTATTTATTTATTTTGGTCTAGTTGAATAGCGTGATTTAGGTTTTGAGCTCTTCATTTCCTAAATTTTTCTCAGCAACCAAATAGAGTCTGCTTCAATTTTGTTGTGAAAGAGATAAATTTTAGATTCTTTTTTCAAAAAAAGTATGTATCTATTTTTAATGTTACATATGAAATTCAGGAGAATTCAAAGGTCTCGGAGAAAAACGTCACACCGGCATTATACACATTTTATACTGGCCTACATTATTCTATGGTATTACTTTTTGGTCCGTTTTGTCATTTCTAAAATTTGGGATGAAACTGATATGTGAAAAATTCATGTAATTGTGCCTTTGTTTTCATTTCCCTATGCCTCATCAAGTTATGTGTCATTCATAATAGGAACTAGGAGCCAAGTCAATGTTCTAGAGTTTGATTTAGGACACTTCACTTTTTTGGATCGAGGGAAAAGAAATAGAGATTATAGTTTTAGTTTTATATATAGTGCATAGCTTTGTTTTTAATGCACCAGTAAGGAATGGTGAGTGGATTTGAGTTGGGGGAACGAAAAAGTGGTAGATGAGGACCAAAAATAACATTAGTAGAAGGAGTTAAAAAGAACATGTCAATTAAGGAAGTAATGGATACTATGATTTTGGATGGAATTGAATGGAGGAAAATAATACATGTGGCTGACCTGACTAGGGGGGTTTATTTGTTTTGGTTGGGTTCATCCACAGTGTGAATTGGAGGAAGACGAAGTGGTGTCATGTGCTGATTTTTGTAATTTTTGATAGCAAAAGTTCTTTGATGGAGGGAAGTCATGCCGATCTGGTAGCTTGGTGGTGGCTTCCAATAAGTGCTGGTTTTTTCCCGGTTTTGAGAAAATGTGTATGACTGGACCAGTATAGATGCTGGTTGATGGTTGAATCGACTGGACCAATCCAGTTTTCAAAACAATCCTTATAAGTGATTCTCTGCCATTAAAACCATATTGTCTATTAGACATTTTACTCCAAATTCAAATTTACAAGAAGATATTGAACAGCTGACTATACATTAATGGAACTTTCATCTACGATAAAAATATCTTCCATATCATGATCTGGTTTTCTGATATTGCTATATTTCTAACATATTTTGCACTTCTCAGTTGTGGAAATGTAGCAAAAGTCCTACGGTCTTTTCATTCTTTTGATCAGTGATCAAGAAATCTTCTATGACTTTTGCTTGCTTCCACTTCAACTCATTCTTTTAGTTTTGTACTTTATTTATTTGTTGAGGGCATATTCAGTCATTTGCTTCCCTGCTTTGAGCTGTTGGTCAAGAAGCGTCAGCATGGCTTGTAATGTAACTAGTAAGTTACCCGTGCGATACACGGATAATATTGTAATATATTATGTAAGATAATTTTGAAAAATGTTGTATATGCATTATAGCATAATTGTTATAGAACTTTATTGGTAATGAATTCATCATAAAAAGTAACAATTATAAATTGCACACACATATCAATTATAATTATTCAATTGAAGTAATGAGAAAAAAAAATATATTTGGAAGAATATTATAGAATAAAAGTTGATATAGAATGAATCTTTCTCTTTCTCTTTAATTCTAAAACAAAATAAACATTTCAAACACCCACAATCAATCACATCTACATCATTTACAAAGCCCACAAATCTACAATTTCCGATCTTAACATCAAAATCGTAATTGTTATTGTCACTCAATATAAAATGCAAGACCCTATTCCTTGGTTGTAGCCAACTCATACAGGATAGGATTAGATGAAACAACAATATTAGAGCTAAGTAGAGCTAGGTAGGTGTTGTTGAAAAATTGAAGGTAAATGACATCGTTTTTTGGTCTGTGTGTATTTGACATGGTATGGCATGAAGGGTTATGGATAGGTATATAAAGGGGTAGAAGTGCAAGAGGTGAAAATGGTGCATATATTAAAATGCAAAGAGTTTTGTGTGTATATGCGAGAGATGAAAAGTCTTGAAGCATTAGACCAAATGATACAAAAAATATTTATTTTTTAATTAGAAAAGTCTTGAAACAATGAACCAAAATGAAATAAAAATTTATTATTTAATTTTTTTTTATCTTTAATGTGCCACTTAAAAATATTTCAATTCTCTTTACATAGAATACGGTACTTGGCAGAACCTCATGCTTTCCCACATGAGGTATTTGTTTATATGTGTGTGTGTGTGTATTGATTGATTTAATTAGAAAAAAACAAATATTATGTCTTGAATCATTGAACCAAATGATACAAAAAATATTTATTTTTTAATTAAAAAAGTCTTGAAACAATGAACCAAAATGAAATAAAAAGTCAATATTTAAATTGTTCTTATCTCTAATGTAACACTTGAGAATGTTTCAATTCTCTTTGTATAGAATACGCCACTTGGCAGAACCTCATACTTTCCCATATGAGGTCTTTGCTTTTATATATATATATATTGATTCTTGTTTGGAGATTCCATGAATCTAGAGTGCTCATGTGCTTTGATAAAGGGGCAAGAGATCAAGATGAGATGCAATATAGTATTTTTAATTTCTTATCCTTTTTTTGGGAGGGGAGGGGGGGGGGGGGGTGTGGGGTGGTTGGTATTTCCTTGCACCATTGATCCCATTCTATCCACTATGTCATGCCTTGTACAGCTATCACTCTTTTGGCAGTTGACTAGATTCTATTATTTCTTCTTATGCAGCTTGCTTGGACCTGCTACAACTTCTATTAGTCAACACCAACAAAATTGGCCGGGGAGAATTACTTCTTTCATTCTGGGCAGGTGAGTTATACCTATTCTTGTGATAGACAATGTTTTTGTCTGTGTGTGTGTGTCTTACACTACATCCACAAATACCTGTTTTAGGACATGACTGTGAGCTTCTACATAAGTAAATGAATGCAATAATTTTCGTTGTTAGTGTTGGTTTGGATTTGCTTATTTACTTGAAGTATTAAGATATGTCAAGGTTTGGTTTTGTTTATTCACTTAAAGAATTAGGATCTCTCCTATTTGAGAAAGTGAAGTTCTAACAAACATGAAACTATAAATAAATAAGTTAAATAAACTTTAAAATGGCAGCAACATATAGTTGATTGATGACAATGATGCTGCAACAAGGAGAATCCCCTTGATCTAAAAATGTACATAAGTCAGCTACTAGTTTGTTTTATGCACTTTGGATGTCTGTTGTGCAACATAATGTCATTTTTTCCTCCACTGTTTTCTAACCCTTGATGTGTGTTTATTCTCATGCAATGAAAATGATCTTATTTAGTGGCTAGAAACTTTTTCAAAGTGAGGTTATAGGTGATTAATTTTGTTATTATGGGTCTATGAAGCACTGATGTGGCTAGGAGGGTGCCGCATCGGTGTCCGACTCGGTGTAAGGCCATTGACGCCGCTGCCGTGTCTGAGTTAGTTTTTTTTTTTTTTGGATTCACACTGAACCGGGCTGATTCGGCCATAATCGGGTTGTATTGGCCGAATCAGATCGTTTCAGCCGGTGGCCGAAACAGCCGAAATCGTTAGAGCACAATCACAGATGGCACCACCAAGTTCTGCTGATCTGCATCTTGGATTCTTTCTGGGCAAAAAATTAGAGCACCACCACAGTCAGTCACAGACTCACAGTGGGTTTCTTCTTCATCCTCTCTCTCTCTCTGCTGATCTGCTTTGCTTTTTATTTTTTCTTCTTTTCTTTACTTCTTCGTTCAGTCTGCCAGTGGTTTATTTGTTCAAATAAGATATTCTTTACAATCTGCTTCAAGTCCTACACGTGATGGGTTGCACTTCAAGTTGTATTCTAAAGCAAAGTTATACTCCCCAACGTACACTTCAATTTAGATTACAGTTTGCTACAAGTCCTACATGTGGGACCCCAGGTGTGATTTTTCTTACTTTTTTATTAGTCATTAAATTAATTAATCTATTATATGATATGTAAATATAATAAACTATTATTAAAACTGATACAAATATACTTTGCCTAATTTTTTTTTATATATGAAAAGGAAAATTATTGATAATTTTATTTCTAATTCGATACTTGACTCTTAAAGAGTATAGATTACAATTTTGAATAAAAATATTTAACTTTTTATATTATCACTTGTTTTTGACATATTTAGATTACAAGGCCATAGCAATGTATTTTTTAAGAACATTTTAATAGTAAAAATATATAGAAAATATAAATAAAAATATTTTTAATAATTTTTTAATTGCCGCACCCGTACTCTATTTTTTCAAAAATTGCCTGAGTCTCGCACCCGCACCCGAATCCTAAAATACACCTGTGCTTCTTAGTTATGGATCTGGTTCTATTATGTGCTCTTTTCAAGCTGACTTGAATGGGCTGCTCTCAGATAACAATCTCTGTTGCATCTTTTGAGCAATGTTCAATGCAAGCTTTCTGATTGTTTGTCATGGTCATGTAGAATTTTGAAGCTTATCTTACGTTAATTTCATGTGACTGAGCAACAATTGTTGGTATTCTGTTTTGTTCTATTCAGGTGCCATCAAGCATTTAAGCATGATACTACTGCAAAGCTTGATATTTTAGATAGGCATAGTTCTGGTAATTTCTCTACTTATCTTATTAATATAATGTGCAATTGGTTGCATTTCTTCAACCTGTATCAATTGTGGTTACTAATGTAGTTAGTTTCATAAAGGTTCTTCAACCTGTATCAATTTACTATGCGAATGATGTTTTTCCCTGGTAACTACAATGTCATTTGAATTTGGCCAAGAAATGAACCAGCCTATTTTCAATGTGGAACAATATATTATTTCATATAAGCTTGCACTTCCAAAACTTGCCTCCACGTATCTGACTAGAATTCTGTCAATAGTATGCTATCAATCTCCGGTTTGTAGGGATCATGTTGCGTGCTGATTCTTTGATTACGGTGCTTAGTGTGTTGCCTTTACCACTGGCTATTTTTCTACTTTCACCTTTAGTGATCTGCCTATGTTGAACATTGTATAACTAAAGTTGATGCTTTGATAATACTTTGTGCACTGTTACAGCCTACTCTTTTTGGTCTTGGATCTTTTCCATTCTGTATTTCTATTATTCTCTCTTTTTCAAAAACTTGAGGGCTGAAATGTTCAATTGTACTAGCTGATAACTTCTTGCTTTGGAGATGATGAAGAATAAATGTATCAAAACTTTTTAACTCTTGGATAGATTTGGCCTTTGTACAAAGTGTGGTTGTTGATATCTTTTCTTTTAAACAATAATTGACATAACGGCAGTTTGTATGCGGCCCCCTAATTTGTTAATTTGTAAGTTTGAGTTTAGAGATCAAACAAAGTGTAATTGTAGCAATATACCACTTTTGCTATACATCAATATCATAGCATATCATCTCAACAATTGTGTGTGTGCGGTGCATGATTGTGGTTTTTTTTTTTTTTATAAATAAAATAAAATCTTATTTTGAGGGTCAAGAGACCCTTAAATAACCTTATTTATCAAGGGTTGTAAATCTAAATCTTTTAAACTTTGGTAAAAGATTATTTAAGTGTCTCTTGACCCTCAAAATAAGATTAGAGCACCTGTTTTGAGGGTCACGAAGGCCTTCAAAATTTCATTTTCGATGGTATATGTTTCAAAGGTTATCAAAGGTTAATTGGACTCTTAAAATGATTTTTTCAAGGTTTTTTAATACTTTTTTTTAAAGAGTTTTGATCCTTGAAAAAAGTCAGATTTGTTATAGTGCTATAGAAAGGAACAAATGAAGATGGGCTTTGCTCTGTACAAGTAGAACCATCTGGCCCATTACTAGCTCTAATTTCTTCACATAAAATTGACATAATTGCTATTTTGGACTCAAAATCCTCTTACATCAAGAATCCAAATACCTTTCACAGCCCATTCACTAAGATCAAATGATGGTGAAAGCTGTAACTCTCTCTCTCTCTCTCTCTATCTTTTCTCTCTCTTTTTCTAAATTGCAAACTACACCCTATATTTTGGGAGTGTTTAGATTTTACATCTTAAGTTTCAGAATTTTGATTTTATTCCCTACACAGTTCTATTCCGTTTACATTAACAGCTTGATCAATCAAACTTCTTCGCCTCTAAGACATGGGCTGGAAGATTGAAGATGGGAAGGGCCCTAAAACCATTACAAAAAGGAGCTCAAGTAGATAAGCCATGGGCAGCACAATTGGTTTGCCTAACAACCACAACCACAAAAAATGAGCAAAAATGAAAAGAACACCCCCCAACCCCCTCCCCAAAAAAAAATCAATTAAAATTTTGGGCCCATCTTTATTATTCATATCCATTATTATGGGTAATAACTAATAATACAGCAAAACAAAGCAGAAATCTATTTTTAAAACTCTACATTTTACCTTAAAGTTATTCATAAGTCAATTTGATGGACATACCCTTCAAAAAAAATTGGACATAAAACACATAGGGTAAAAAAAAAAGACCTTTATTTAGAGAGAAAATTTTGCTTAGATTGAGAAAATGAAAATAATTCTTCTATGCTAAAAAATAAAGACGCAAATTTTTTATCAACAATTTCTTGTTTTTCAATTCCTCCTTACCATCAAGAATATCAAAGAAAATAAACAGATGCTTCAAATTAAAATATTTTCATAAATTTGGGATTTTAATTAATAAAATTTAAATTTATGATATAATATGAAACATGATATAAATTCCGGGAATTTTTATTTGGATATAGACATTACTAACTAGAATGTAAGTATTTTTTTGTTTATTCATTGTGGGAATCAATTCATTTTCTTCTTTAATTTAATCCTGTAAGGTTGAAATTTATCAACCATTGTGTTGGCTTTATTCCGTGTCAATTTGTTTGTAATTCAGCACTTAGAAACCCTGTATTTAGGTGGGATTCATGTAAGGGTAGTATGTGAGAGAGTGTGAAGAAATGCTCAAGAATGTGTAGTGAAGCAGGGACTCGCGGCTTGCAAGCTGCTAGATGATGCACATGAGCGAAGCATGCTGAGAAGTTGAACAGTTACGCCAGCTGGAGCACTATAGGACAAAAAGTCCAGTCTGGCCATTCTATTTACTCGCCACTTGAACTCGCGACTCAGTCGAGTCACGAGGCTAAGTCGCCAGCCAGCCTTATTTGGGAAAATATGACTCTTCGCATTCCTTTCTCACCCCAGTATAAATACCCCTTATACCCACGAAATGTAGAGAGCTTCTAAAGAGAATTTTGAGAGAGAAACCCTAGAGAAAAACAAGATTGACTCATCCACAATCTTCACATAGAGTCTCTTCAAATTACTCTACTCTCTTCCTCTCCATTGTTACATCCTTGAGAGGTCCATTACCAAAACTTTTTCTCACCATACCCATATCTGTGAAAAGGCTGTTTGGTGCTTTGGGAAGCAGTTACGAAGGGACCAATTTCATTATTGGTTGATACTATGGGCTATAGTGGAATCTGGTAAGCTAAAGAAGAAATAGGTTTGGCGCAACCTCGTTGGAGTAGGAGCTTGGAGGGCTTAGGTACACTGGGTAGATTAGGCTTGGAGGGTCTTCTATTGTCCATGTATCCCAACTACATTCTTTAGTGGATTATTGACCGCTTGGAGGGTGGTGGAGAGGTTTTTCGCCCAGGGCTTCGGTTTCCTCTTCGATAACACATCGTTGTGTTGTCCTTGTGTTTGCATCTCTCTTCCCTTAATCTTTTCCATTTAATTTCTGCTGTGGATGTGATTTTATTTGGTTTAGATTATGTTATCAATTCTGTTTTAGCTTATTTACATTTTCCGCACGTACATTGTTTGTCTATAAGCTTCAATTGGTATTTTTTTTTTTGGGTCTAAACGTTCGAACGTGTTTTACACGCTTTTTGAACTTTCAATTGGTATCAGAGCGGATGCACTCTTTGTGGTTTAAACACCTTAGTGCGATCCTTGACCCTGTATTGAGATGGATCGGTCTCAATCTTTGAATGCTCCACCTTATTTTGATGGTAGCAATTATGCCTTTTGGAAGCTGTTGATTTTAACTAGATTAGGATGCTGTTGATTTCAACTAGCTCCACCATATTGGGATGCTGTTGATTTCAACTAGATTAGGCTGAAGGAAGCCAAATCCACATGGGATAAGGCAACCCTCGCAGCGTCTAATGCAAACAACAAAGCACTTAACGCTATTTTTTGTGGTGTATCTCCAGATGAGTTCCACAAGATATCTCACATAACCATTGCCAAGGAGGCATGGCAAATATTGGAGACCACGTACGAGTGAACGAAGAAAGTTAAGGACACCAAGTTGCAGATGCTGACCACTCGGTTTGAGGAGCTAAAAATGAGTGAGGATGAGTCCTTTGACTTTTTCTATAGTAAGCTGAATGAAGTGGTCATCGGCAATTTTAACTTGAGAGAGATAACGGAGGACTCGAAATTTGTACGAAAAATTCTTCGTTCATTGCCAGAGAGTTTCCGTACAAAGGTGACTGCAATTGAGGAGAGCAAGGACCTTGATGAAATCAAAGTCCAAGAGCTGATTGGATCTCTCTAAACATATGAGCTTTCATTGCCAAATCAAAGAAAGAGCAAATCACTTGATCTTAAGACGATAAATGAAAGGGTAGAAGCACATGAATCATCAGATGAGAATGTAATCGAAAAGGATGTAGCTTACCTTGCAAAGAATTTCCGCAAATTCCTGAAGTTCAAAAACAGTGGGAAGTTTGGTGATAAAGGGAAATTCATAAGTTCCAGAAAGGAGAAAAAAGACTTCAAAAAGAGAGACTGGAAGGGGTCCCAATCTACCCAAGGAGTCACTTGTTTTGAATGTAATGGGCATGGCCATTTCAAAAAGGAATGTCCTAACAATTTGAGATCGAAAGGGAAGGCTTATGCCACCACTCTCAGTGATGAAGAAGGAAATTTCTCAGCATTCATGACTATTGCTCATGTTGAGTCTCCGGAGGACTTGAATATGCTTGTGCAAGAGCTTGGGGAGCATAGTGATGAGGAATACATGGGAATTGCAGAAGAATCAGATGCTGAAGAAGATGAAGATACAACTGGTCTTCGAGAGAACTACAATTCACTCATTGAGAAGTCGAGAGAGTATGCAAGGGTGGCCAAGGCAACTGTAAAGAAGATGAAGAAAGCAGAGGAGGACTATCGAAGTCTCCTAGTGAGATACAAGGAGGCCAAGTGTGAGATTGAGACACTAAATGACGAACTAACCGAGGCTTACACCAAGGTGAGATTCCTTGAGCTTGAGGTGGTTCAAGTAAATGCCAAAATAGAGCGCGTGTCCATAAAGAAGCTCGATGATGTCCTTTCCTCTCAAAAGACTTTTTCTGACAAAACCGGATCAGGATACATTGGAGAAAGTAGCTCAACTATGAATACCTTTAAAGAAGTGAAGTTTGTGAAGGTCAAAGAGCCAGCTATAGTTGCTCCTAATGTGGAGAAGGCCAAGGTTGAGAAGAAGAAGAATGTGGCTGACCAGCGGGTATTAAACGAGCCTCGTAATCAATCTGTGGTCAGGTCTGAAGCCAGAGCAAAGTCTCTTCCACAATCACAATGAGATTCAAGAACGAACCATGTGTGTCATCACTACGGACTTCAAGGGTACACCTGACCAAATTGTCATCAGCTGAAAGCATTAAAGAATGCTGGTGGTCAAAGGTCAAGAGGACCAAGAAACGACAAGACAACTTGGGCTGTTGAACCATCAAGAGGTCAAAATGGTGATCTCGGAATGATAGACGTAATGAAGATGATTGGTGCATTCACCAACTGCTTGGAAAGCTTCACAAGAAGGTTTGAAAGTTCTAATTCTCGTACCCAATCCTATAGGGATATCACCCCAAACGCACGAGACGTGTGGGTGAAAAAGGGTACTCATGCATAAGCATTACAATATGTCCATGCATCAATTCTTCCTATGTCGTGTGAATATGCTTGATTGTATGTGATAGGACGTGATAAAGTACCAACCCTGACATCGTCCATATAGGTCGTCCTGGACAAGGCCAGCGAAGCAAGGACTATGAAAACCTCATCAATGATTATCTCGTCCATGGAGGAAAGAGCTTGGGCGAGATTCGTATGATCAGGGAAACAAAGCCACGTCGTCTCGTCCTGGAGAGCCATAAACCTCGTCCTGAACAAAAGCCATCCGTAGGAGGAACGACCTTTGTTCCTAAGCGAGGTATGCTCAACAGGAAGATCCTTGGATGAGGCCTTCACACTTAGTAAAATTCCTGAGTGTGTTATAATTCCTTATTACACGCATAACTTCTAGTAACCGTTATGCGAGAAATATGTAACTCCTAAGCAGTTGTGGAAGTTATCTTTGAACCCTCACACCTTCTTGAATCCAAGGGAGGTTACAAGTTTGATAACTGTCTTTAGGACACTATATAAACGCCCATTCAGACCAAACAAAGGTACGTTTTTTACATTTTCCTAAAAAGTTATAGAGAGAAAACTAACTTTACCATCGGAGGGTTCTTGGCCGGCAACCTCGGTCACCTTTGATTGTTCTTTCTTTTTCAGACCATCAAGACAGCAAGTAGTCCTTTCAAGTCTGAAGCGTTCAGCCTATTGATTTTCTTCGCATCATCAGTTGGCGCCGTCTGTGGGAAACCAATGTTCTTTTCGTTCGATTATCTATTCAGTTTTTAACGATTAGCCTTTCCCAAACAAAAGGCTGAATGGTTCAAACAAGATCAAGGGCTACTAGCCTAGGCCATCAAGAGAGTAGGGATGCTTCTAGTAATCCCCTCTACGATCGTCAGTCAGCGTCGGTCATGCAACCGCCTTCTGTTCAACATATACAGTCCATGGCTGCCGCTATGGCGGAATTAACTCGTCAGAATCATGAGTTGAACAAGGAGATCAATCTAAGGAGGCAGCGCCATGATGGGCACGCAGAAGGACAAGCCCAGGGTCAGGAAGGTGGAGGAGAAAATGTTGAGTCTGAAAATCAGACGAGGGGTACTGCTTCAAGAAGAGTGCCACACTTGGAGAGGGAGATGGACCAGATGAGAAAAGTCATAGATGAGATGAAAGAGAACATGAGGCGGGCAAACCCCGTGGATGATTTAGTTCACTGAACGGACTCCCCTTTCACGGCTTCCATCAACAGTCACCCCTTACCGAAATTTAAAATGCCTTCCTTGGATTCATATGATGGAAATTGCATTGCTACTTTCAAGATGACCATGCACCTTTAAGGGGTCCTGAACGAGATTATGTGCAGAGCTTTCCCTACCACACTTAAGGGACCAGCACGGGTGTGGTTTAGCAAAATACCTCCAAATTTCGTGGGCTCATTCAAGAAGTTGAGTAAGTTGTTCGTCAATAATTTTATTGGAGGGCAACGCCCTTTTCTAGTTTGCTGACTATAGAGCAAGGGGAAAATGAAAGTTTGTGGTCTTTCATTACCCGATTCAATAGAGAAGCCTTGATAGTGGATGAAATGGACGACAAGTTGTTATTGGCCGCCTTTCACAATAGGGTCAACTTTGACTTGTTCATCCATAAGCTCTACGAGCAGGAACCATAGACTATGGCGGAACTCGTCCATTCGGCCCAGAATTTCATGAATGCCGAGGACGCTATCATAGCCAAGAAGAGAAAGAGAGCAGAGCGCTCGGAAGCAAGTCACTATCATTACTCAAATCAGGGTCCTCGTCTAAAGAAGGCTCGGGTAGACGAGAAAAAAGACAAGGATGGTAAGAAGGCAAGTTCCTTAGCGAGAAATCAGCAATACATACCCCTGAATATGCCACTAGAGCAGGTGCTTATGCAGATTAAGGATGATCCATCCTTGAAGTAGCCAGATAAAATGAAAGGAGATCCTAATAAGCGCAATAGGAACAAGTATTGCCGCTTTCACAAAGACTATGGGCATGACATAGACGAGTGTTTTGATTTAAAGCAACAGATAGAGAATCTTATCAAACAAGGGAAGTTGAGGAATTTTCTTAGATGAGACCAGAGGGATGAGAAACTAAAGGCTAAGGTGGAGGAGACATCACGACCCCTACTTGGAGAAATTAGAATAATTATCGAAGGAACCTCGACAGTGCAGTCGTCCAAGTCGAGGAAGACATACCTGAAGGTGGTGCAAAACGTCCAGCTGTCTGGACGATCTCCCAGGACGAGGGAAGCAGAAGAGCAAGCCATTACGTTCACGGATGAGGACGTTGGACGAGTTCACCACCCACACGATGACGCGATAGTCATCACCCTACTCATTGCTGATTACATGACCAGGAGGGTGTTGGTAGACAATGGTAGTTCGGCGGACATTTTGTATTACCCCGCCTTCTAGCAAATAAGGCTAGGACGAGATCAACTTTGACCAGTGAATTCTCCATTGGTGGGATTTGGAGGAATGAAGGTGTAACTTGTGGCACCATCACATTGCTAGTGGTGGTTGGAGCGTATCCCAGCAGATAACCAAAGAGGTAAACTTCCTTGTTATTGATTGTGCATCATCATATAATGCTATTATTGGAAAGCCAACTTTGAATAGTTAGAAGGTGGTAACCTCTACCTATCATTTGTCTGTCAAATTCCTGACCAAGCACGGGGTGGGCCAAGTACAAGGAGACCAGTTAGCTGCCAGAGAGTGCTACCTAGCCATGCTGGCAATGGATGAGCACGTACAAACAATGAGCATAGATGAAAGAAGGATCGCAGCTGAACCCACTAAGGTGTTAAAAGATGTACCTTTGGACAAGATCAGACCCAAGAAGTTCACTAGAATTGGAGCGAACATGGAAGAAGAGGCAAAGCATACTCTGGTCTAGTTTTTGAAGAAAAACCTTGATGTCTTTGCATGGAGTCATGAGGACATGCCGGGTATTGATCCGACTATCCTTACTCACCATCTGAATGTATGTCCCTACTCCAAATCAGTGCGTCAGAAGAAGAGGGCTTTTGCTCCTGAGTGAGATAATGCCATCAAAGAAGAAGTCCAGAAGTTGATTACCACAGAGTTCATCCGAGAAGTTTATTATCTGGACTGGTTGGCGAATGTAGTCATGGTAAAGAAGGCCAACGGCAAGTGGTGAATGTGCGTGGATTTTACTGACTTAAACAAGGCTTGCCCCAAGGACAGTTATCCATTGCCACACATTGACTAGCTGGTAGACTCAACAACAGGTCACAGGTTGCTAAGCTTCATGGACGCTTTCTCAGGCTACAACTAGATAAAGATGGACAAGGCAGATCAAGAAAAGACCTCATTCATTACTAGCCAAAGGTTATTTTGCTACAAGGTAATGCCCTTCGGTCTGAAGAATGCAGGGGCGACTTACCAAAGACTAGTTAACCACATGTTCCGTCCTCAAATCGGGCAAAATGTGGAGGTTTATGTGGATGATATGCTGGTAAAAAGCCTGGACGAGGGAAAGCATCTAGACGACCTTCAAGAGACCTTCGATACACTTCGGCGGTATAACATGAAATTAAATCCAAGCAAGTTTGCTTTCGGAGTTTCGTCAGAGAAGTTTTTGGGGGTTATGGTTTCGTACAGAGGAATTGAAGCAAATCCGGACAAAATCTAGGCAATACTAAATATGGAACCACTGAAGAACATCAAAGAAGTTTAGTCTCTTATCGGATAGGTTGCCGCCCTTAACAAGTTTGTTTCGAAAGCTACTGACAAGTGTTTGCCATTCTTTAAAGTCCTCAGGAAGGCATTTGAGTGGATGGACGAGTGTCAGAGGGCCTTTCAAGACCTGAAGACTTACCTCATGACAACGCCATTGCTAAGTCCCTCTGTACTTGGAGAGGAACTATATTTGTATTTGGCGGTGTTCCTACACGCAGTAAGCTCAGCGTTGGTCAGAGAAGAAGGGAGAATCCATAAACCAGTTTATTACACAAGCCGTGCGTTGAGAGAAGCGGAAGGACGATACCTGATGATGGAGAAGCTAGCTTTTGCCTTGATTACAGCTTCCAGGAAGCTGAGGCATTATTTCCAAGCTCATATTATCAACGTCTTAACGGATCATCCCATAAAGAAGACAATGAATAAGTTGGAAGCTCCTAGACGATTAATACAGTGGGCTGTGGAACTTAGTGGTTTGACGTTAGATACCTTCCAAGGAGCGTGATAAAGGTGCAGGCATTAGCAGATTTCATTGCAGAGTTCACCCCCAGCCAGGACGAGCTGGACAAAGACGAGGGAGTTGAAAGGTGGGTTATCAATGTAGACGGATTGTCCACACTATACGTAGGGGGGATTGGAGTCATACTCAAGTCCCTAGAGGGAGACAAACTGGAGTATGCAGCCCGTCTACAGTACCAAACCACCAACAATGAAGCTGAGTATGAAGCCCTACCCAAAAGGCTAGAATTGGCTAAGTCTTTAGGGGCAGAGTCAATAATAATCAAGGGAGATTCTCAGCTAGTGATCAATCAAGTGAATGGACTGTGTGATGCTAAGGAAGATAGGATGAAGAAATATCTTAACAAAGTGAGACGACTTGTCCAAAAATTTACGGAAGTGAGTTTTGTTAAACTCCCAAGGGAGGAAAACATGGAAGCGGATGCCTTGGCGAAAGTAGCTTCGGAGGGAGAAGTTATGGACGCGTACGACAGAATCTAGTACATGCCAAGCATAGACCTCCTAGATATATAGCAAATAGGAGGGGGATAAATTTGGATGAGTCCAATAGTAGGCTATCTCAAAGATGGAAGGCTTCTAGAAGACAAGGACGAGGCCAGGAAGGTGAGGGTTAGGGCAGCCAAGTACGTTCTCATAAATGAAGTACTGTACAAGTGAGGCTTTTCTCAGCCCTACCTAAGGTGCTTGGCTCCAGATGAGTCAAACTATGTTTTGAGAGAAGTTCATGAAGGAGCATATGGAAATCACTCAAGAGCAAGATCGCTTGTCCATAAGGTCGTCCGTGCAGGTTACTACTGGCCCACAATCCAAGCAGATGCTAAGGCCTATGTCAAGGTGTGTGACTAGTGTCAGCGATATAGCAACGTCCCTAGGCAACCGTCAGAGTAATAGACCCCAATGATGGCCCCATGGCCTTTTGCGCAATAGGGACTAGATATCTTGGGTCCTTTCCCCATGGGAACCAGACAAATGAAGTTTTTGGTAGTAGGGATTGATTACTTTACCAAGTGGGTGAAGGCGGAACCTCTTACGAAAATCACTTAGGAAAATGTCAAGAATTTCGATTGGAAGAATATTCTATGTAGGTTCGGAGTGCCCAAGGTACTAGTATCAGATAACGGACGTCAGTTTGACAACTCACCCTTCAGGGACTTTTGCGAATAGTTTGGAATCTAGAATCACTAATTCTCACCCTCCCACCCATAGGCGAATGGGCAAGCAGAAGTAGCGAACCGATCCCTGCTGAAAATCATCAAGACTCGACTCGAGCGGGCAAAGGGGATATGGCTAGACGAGTTACTAGGTGTTCTTTGGGCCTACAGGACAACTGTGAGAACCCCGACAGGAGAAACCCCCTTCAAGCTAGCCTATGGAAGTGAAGCCGTCATACTGGCATAAGTTCATATGGTTAACCATCGAGCAATGAAGTATCAGGAAAGAGAAAATGAGGAACAACTTCGTCTTGACCTCGATCTCATTGATGAGGTAAGGATGGATGCGGAGCAAAGGATAACAAAATGCAAGAATCTTATGGCTAGGCAGCATGATACCATGGTAAAACCCATATGTTTCAACATCGGGGACCTCGTTCTTAAAAGGGTTTCCTTGGCAACCAGGAACCCAGCTCATGGAAAATTGGGACCCAATTAGGAAGGACCCTATAGGGTAATCAATTGCAAAAGGCAGGGGTCTTACTACCTGGAAGCTCTGGATGGACGGAAGTTAGAGCATTCCTAGAACGTGGAGCACCTGAGGAGGTACTATCAGTAATGAGCAGACACGAGGGGAAGCAAAGACGGGGGTACAGATATGGACGAGGTCACAACTATAGTGTTTACTAATACTTACTGTTGTGTTTTTATTAGTACTATTACTACTATGGTGTGTATTTAGAATAAAAGGTGCACTAGTCCTTAAACTTTTGCACCGTCTACAAACCAGTTTGTGAAAGATGAGGTTATGTATTTTCTTATATTTTAATAAGGCACTAGCTTCTAAGCATGTGTCATATTTGTGGACAATGTTCATACGATAATATGGTTTGGATTTCTAATGTATTTAATGCATAAATCTAATTTCCATAATAATACCCACAAGGGGGTAAAAGCCTAAGACGAATGAAAATCTCTGGACGCAGGGATGTAACGTTTATAAGCTTTCCTCAAAATGAGGATAAAGCAAAGGAAAATAAGCTAAGGCATACTCGTCTGAAGATAAACGGATGAGAAAAAGGCATACAGTGAAACTAGTCCATGGACGAGCATCTGGCTAAGACGCCCAGGTGTTCAGGGACGAGGCAAACACTAGAAATGTTTAAGCGAAAGACGAATGCCAACTACCTAGCCCATGGACGAGGAAAAAGATGCATGACCATCATTGCCATTCCCGAGACGAGTTATACTTAGAAAAATTTGAAATGGCTAACAATGATGTCCAAGCATAGGTAGGTCGTCCATAAGAAAAATGCATGGACGACCATTCAACACTTCGAATACACTGTTTAAAAGCCAATAACATCTAATGGTGAAAACAGAGCATAAACTCGTCCATACAATAAAATTGTATACTGGATAAAAGTATACATTCATCAAAGTCTAAAACAAGGGTAGACGACCATCGTCCAAAAACCCTTACAAAGTAAGCCTTAAAAGGCAATTGTTAATAAACTCATCCAGAACACTCTAGACGAGAGAATTGTATTCAAATACATCTTAAAAAAGGTCCTAAGAACAGTGGACCAAAACAAAGAAACAAAAACACTTTGAATAACTAATCAAAATCTCAGTTTCAGGCAGTGGGGGCATCAGCATTGGGGTTGTCTTGGGCTGGCTTGGTCGAGGTGTCATCTTCAATATTGATATCCTCTGAATTCGTTTGAAGAAAGGAACTAGCAGCACCCCCTAATTGAAGCACAATGGAGCTGAAATCAACCTTGGGAAACTTTTCCTTTGCCTCCATACGAAAGTCTTCAAACCCAGCCGCATAGTCGGCGTCTAGCAGGTTAGTTAATTGCTTTGAGGCCTTAAATTCTTCTACGGCATTTTCTTTGGCCTTCTCAAGAGAATTGCTCAACTCGTGGGTCTTCTTTTGAAAGTGATCAAGACAAGTGTCTTTCTCTACTATATCAGCTTTCAGCTCTTTGACAAGGTTCAACAACCCCTTAGTTTCTTCCTTAGCCTTGGCTGCCATTTCAGCCCAGCCCTTACAGTTGTCCCTGACTTCCTTTATCCTTCTCGCCAATAAGATCCCCGTCTTGTCTGGTTTAGTAGCTTGTCTGGACGCGGCTATGAACTTTGACATAGCCTGCACAAGTGATCACAAATTTTCGTGTAAAGCAAATGAATAAAGCATATGACAGGGAAGACATGGACGAAATAAAAAAGAACGGAGAAAAGTTTGTACTAATTACCTTGAAGAGGTCATGGACACTTGAGCGTTCAAACTCTCTCAAGGACATGTTATAGTATGTAGCCACGTCCTCGCTAGACACGGCCTTCTCAAACCTCTCCCAGGCCAAGTTGTCATTCTCGACGATGTTTGAAGCAACTTTCAGAGGAGGCTGGGATAAGGAGGCGCATTGGTTTGGACGATGGGGTATGGGTAGGCTCAGACGACTCTACATCCATGATCTGGATGGACGGCGGCTAAGATGGAGGAGGAATGGAGACAACAGGAGTGACGACCCCAATCCTGGCTGACCTCTTGTGCTTCGCCCTTTTTTCCTTCAGACGGCTGGGGAGATTCTCAAAATCAACACCTTTCGACAGGCTTTTCTTATCACCTACGGCAGGACGAGGCTGAGTTTCAACGTCTTGCTTGCTTGCCTTGTCCACAACTTCCTTGCCCTTGTTCTCTTTCATTTAAAAAAAAAAAAACACCTGAGTGTTCAAACTCTCTCAAGGACATGTTGTAGCATGTAGCCACGTCCTCACCAGACACGGCCTTCTTAAACCTCTCCCAGGCCAAATCCTCATTCTCGACGATGTTTGAAGCAACTTTCAGAGGAGGCTGGGACGAGAAGGCGTAATGGTTTTGGACGATTGAGTATGGGTAGGTTCAGACGACTCTACATCCAGGATCTGGATGGATGGCGGCTGAGATGGAGGAGGAATGGGGACAACAGGAGTGACGACCCCAGTCCTGGACGACTTCTTGTGCTTCGCCTTCTTCTCCTTCAGACGGCGGGGGAGATTCTCAAAATCAACACCTTTCGATAGGCTTCCCTTATCACCTACGGCAGGATGAGGCTGAGTTTCAACACCTTGCTTGATTGCCTCGTCCACAACTTCCTTGCCCTTGTTAGCATCATTTAAAAAACAAAATGATGATAATGATGAAATGAACGAAATGACAAAGGAATATTTCAAGGCAAAAACTTACATCTACGGACTGTAATTTTGTGAGCTGTGGCTTCAGGAGAGGGCTCAAGACCAAGTCCCCAAGTAGCAAGGCGTTGAAGGGTAACCAAGGAATGGAAGTCCCTCTTGGGGTGAAGAAGAGCTTTTTGAACACAACTCAAATAAAACTTGTTCAAGGACGGCCTTCTAACACCTGCAGAAAGGACGAGGAGCTTAGCTAGTATAGAACGACATATATGATAAAGGTGACAGTATAATAGTAAAAGCATACCTTCAGGACGAAGGTTCCCTAACTCTCCTGTATATTGGGCAAATGGATCCCTGCCCACCTCAATAGGGTGTCCTGCCCAAAAACCAAAGACGAAGAAAAACTCCGTCTTTCAATTCCTATATGATGTGACTAGTGACTTTATTATCCTACAATCTCTTCTTCTGGCTGTAAATTGATAAAAGCCACAGGATTGACTAATTTTAGAAGGTTTGTAGCAGAAAAGGAATTCGTCCACAGTAAGAGGACGATCCCCCTCAAAAACCTCTCTCCACAAAATTTGCATAGAAACGATGAGTCTCCATGCATTGGGGTTGAATTGACACAGCCCTTAACCCAATCTAGTGAGTAACTCCCTTGCAAATGCATTAAGAGGCAACCTAAGACCTCCTAGAAGATAAGCCTTATAAACTCCTATACCAAAACGAGGTTGGCAACACCACTTATCACGAGCAACCAACCTAGGTTTTAACTCGTTTGGGATGATAACTTCTTATCATCCATCTTGGAAGGAACCCCCACAGTAGAGCTGTATATGGTCTCAACCTCGTCTTGAGGGGTGGACGAGGGAGCGCTGAAGGGACCAGCCCCAGACCCTAACATTGCTCTCGTCCTAAGTTCCTCTTGAAAGACTTCCAAGGGAACCCCAGGAACCCTACAAATATACTCATCTATGGTGTTCCCCCCACTACTACTACTATTACTGCTAGAGCCACTGTAACTAGTTGAGTTGTGGTATTCATTTATCTCTTTATCAGTACTATTACTAGACGAAGAAACAACCTCAGACATATTAAAAATTTAAGGGAAACCTAAAGACGAGTGTAAAGAAGATACCTGGCTCTAGATGAAGGGAAACTAGGGACGCTAGAATACTTTTAGACGAGGCGATGGACGAGGAATGTCAAACGAGAAAATTTGAAAAAATGTAGAGGGTATGGGAGGAAATCTACTATTTATAGGCATTGAAAAATGATACTTGGAATGACATGATCAATCAGGAAGAGCCATGTGGCAACTTCCTCGAAAACACAAACCTACGCAACGGTTAACCAATAAAGTTATGATGTGTGGCACAATCTGAGACCATAGGAACTTGACCGTTAACATCGTGACACCTGGAGTAATGCATGATCATGAACAAGAAAACACATGTCCAAAGACCAAGAGCTCTGGACGACCTTTGGATGAAGGGGCAACTGATAAGGTGTGATAAAGTACCAACCCCGACATCATCCATATAGGTCATCCAGGACAAGGCCAGCGAAGCAAGGACTATGAAAACCTTGTCAATGATTATCTCATCCATGGAGGAAGGAGCTTGGATGAGATTCGTATGATCAGGGAAACAAAGCCACGTCGTCTTGTCCTGGAGAGCCACAAACCTCGTCCTGAACAAAAGCCATCCATAGGAGGAACGACCTTTGTTCCTAAGCGAGGTATGCTCAACAGGAAGATCCTGGACGAGGTCTTCACACTTAGTAAAATTCTCAAGTGTGTTATAATTCCTTATTACACGCATAACTTTCAGTAATTGTTATGTGAGAAATATGTAACTCCTAAGCAGTTGTGGAAGTTATCTTTGAACTCTTACACCTCCTCGAATCTAGGGGAGGTTACAAGTTTGATAACTGTCTTTAGGATACTATATAAACGCCCATTCAGACCAAACGAAGGTACGTTTTTGACATTTTCCTAAAAATTTGGAACTCCAAAATTATAGAGAGAAAACTAACTTTGCCATCAGAGGGTTCTTGGCCGGCAATCCCAATCACCTTTGATTGTTCTTTCTTTTTTAGACTATCAAGACAGCAAGTAGTCCTTTCAAATTCGAAGCGTTCAGCCTATTGATTTTCTTCGCATCATCAGTATGCTTATTGGTTGTTTGTTTGTTTTTGCTTTAAATGTTTTCACATTGCTGTTTTTGATCTATCTTTCTTGTTTTTGTGTCAAAAATCCAAAAACACATAAAAAGTAGAAAATCCTAAAAGTTTGATCGTCTTTGTTGGGTATTGTCTCAAAACATGTTTTGCCTTGTACCTTTGTACTAATGGCCTTGTGCATCTACGAGTATAGCTTGTTCCCTATGCACTCATATCATTGTGGGAGAAATCTTAACATCTATGTGACTGTTGTAAATAGATCTTCAAACTTGTCATGAATGATTAGTGAATGGTTTTGTCGATCTTGAGTCATGCATAGACTTGTGCCTATATATCATCCCACTCTTTTATTTATTGTTTTTGCTTAAAAAGAGCTCTCTGAATGTAAATCTCCAAATGAAAAGAGATAGTGAGCTGTAAAAGCCTGTCGCACATACTAGTATTTGACTAGGAAAAAGGGAATGCGACTTTTATAAAATGTATGATGCCCAAAAATCCAAAGCTACCACACCAGTTGAAATATCAAAATTTCTGGCATCGATCTCACAATGAGATGTACTGTTTCAAAAAGATCAAATGATATGATGGATATGAAGCCAAATGAAAAGCTTCATTCTTATGTTATCAAGTTTTGTGGGAAGTCATAAATGCATACTTCTATAATTGAGATGAGTCACATTATCTGGTGCTAATTGTGTATGCCTTGATTGAATTGATCATTGAAGCTTCACATTAGACTAAGGACTATCTCATCTTTGATACCCACACACATCACACAAGCCTATGATCAATGAATGCCATATTCATTTGTGTGACTGTACTTGATTAAATGTGTTTTCACATGTTCAATCTATGTTGATCAAACACAAAAAGATTTTTGAGTGTTTTTAAGTTGCTTTTGGAAAGTATTTTGTTCTTACAAAAATGTCAAAATTTTTCAAAAACAGTGTTGCCCTGTTTTGGCGACTCAGTTGTGGGTTGGTCCAGTCGCATGCCCCAATCGCGAGCTCATACAGAGATTTCTAGCGACTCAATGGCGGGTAAAAGTTCCAGTCGCGTAAAATACTTAGAATATTTTTCAATTTTCGGTCTTTATGTTTTTTGCGACTCAAAGTGGCGACTTGGTCGTGGGTGGAAGGTCTAGTCGCGAGGGGTACACAGAGATTTTTGCGGCTCACTTCGCGAGTTCCTCGCGGGTAGAACTTCCAGTCGCGAAAAACATTTAAACAATTTTTTCAAAATTTTGTCTTTAAGTGCTCTGGCGATTGAGGCTGGCGACTTTCTCGCGACTTGAATCAGTCGCGAAAATCGCGTGTTTGGCGTTTTATGGATAGTTTTTAAAACTTTTTCATTTTTCCCTCGAACTTTTGTGACTGTTCATTGTCTTTCTCATTTACAGCCCTTTCAAACTCACCGTGTTTCTCACATAAACCACCATTGCTCTTCACCATCTCAACTTCATCTCTCAATAAAAGGTATGGATTTTCTTAATATCTTCTGGTATTTCCTGTTTATAACATGTGTTTTCTTGATTTCTGAGTTGTTGTCGTGTTTTGGGTTGGGTTTGCTGAAAGGGTGTTGTTGATTCTAGTGTTCTGTTGCTTGATTCACCTGATTACTTGTCGAACTCTTTGTTGTGTATCTTGACTGTGTTGCTCTATGCATATCATTCTCATGGTAGACTGTCACAATGACAGATTTTTGTGACTTTGTATTATCCATAGTTCTCAGTGAATTGAACTGTGACTGTGTATTTATCATTGCAAAACATCTATTATATGATTTAGTATACATTGTTTCAGTGTTGCTCATTCTCACATACTATTGACTTGGTTCATGTACTATGTTTAAGAGATATCTCTGTTTGAATTTCAATGAGACTTCATTTTTTATCTTGAATCTAATTAAGTGGATGTTTGTGTCATGTGTCTGTGCCCTTGGATCTTTGTTGTGTGATTGTACTTTTGCAGATGTCTAGCCAATCTTCTAAAGGAAAAGAGATTGTACCTGATGTTTCATCATCCCCTATTGCTAAACGAACTCGTCTCTCATCTCAATCGTCTAAAGACTTAAATAGTGAGAGGTTCAAAACTCCTCTCGATTCACAAACTTACTTAAGCATTTTCGAAGATGCTTCTACTATAGTGGAACGAGTGGTAAAGTTTGACACTTTGGGGACAACTTTTATCCCTAGGATCTTTGAAGCTAAAGATTGGGCTGATCTATTCGGGAATTTTGAAGACCCGATGGATGAGTTGGTGAAGGAATTTTTCTCAAATGCCAGATACACTAGAGTTGAGTTGAAATGTTGGGTAAGAGGAAAAGAGTTCTCCATCAATTTGAACTACATAGCCAAGGTCCTTCACATCACTAGACCTGAGAAAGTTGACCTCACCCCTTATGATGATAGAACTCCTAAGGTTCAAGACATTCTGTGAGTTCTTGGACCTGATCACAAAGTCTCCGGTAAAGGCTCATCTATAAACACGACAAAGTTTGCACCTAAGTTGACCACCCTGAAGCTGATCATGTTCTCCAACCTCTACTCGTTGTCCAACACTGCTTTCATCAATCTTGGAAGAGCTCAATTCCTATATGATCTTATTACAGGAGTCCCAATTGATATTTGTGCCCACATCTTCCAGACCATTGGGAAGACTGTGGCTTGATCTGCAGCACGAGCATGTATTCTGTTTTGTAGTCTCATCATGAAGAGCATACTTCTTGAAGGTGTCAATCCCCCATCAGATGGAAAATTGCTGACCCGTCCTCGACCAATATCCATGATAACTCTCCAAGCTGGCAAGATTCATTCCTCTAGAACACCAAAGAGTGAAAACATATCTCATGCTAACTCCATCTGCTCATAGGTCAGATACACCTGTGCATACTGCGACTACCATTCCTGTCACCGCCAAGTTACAGCTGACTAGCAATTAGCCAATACAGTTTGGTCCTCAAGCGGATAGATTTGGTGTCTTGTTTGAAAGTCTTCACATGTGCCTTGCCGAAATTGAAAGACTTATCTATTCCACCAACAATCAAGTCCAATTGCGCCCCAAAACCGTGGAGAATCAGCAAGATGCTATTCAACAAAAGCTAAAGGACAGCCTTTAGCTATTCGTGCCAAAAAAGGGGAGATAAGCATATAGTAAGGGGGAGAGTAACACAAAGGGAAGTGGGGGAGAGTAACATAAAGGGAAGTGTGCATAGTGAAAGGGAAAGTTGTGTGCTCAAAAGGAGAAAGCTAACTTATACACTCATCACATACCTTTGGGCATATTTTTTTTGGTGTTTTAAACTCAAGGATCATTTTTATATATTTAAGATAGTTTTTTGGTTTTTATGCATGCTTTCATTCTGTACCCATGTTGCTTTTGTAAGCTTTTAGGGTTTGTTCTGTAGGCTTTTATGGTTTGTACCACGCTTAGGCAGCCTTTATGTTTTGTACCTATGCTTTGTAGCTTATGTACTTGATGTTTTGCTATGCACTGCTTTTAGTACATCACTTTTGTGCCCTTGTAGGATCTTGTTCCTAGATGCATATACTTCTTGTATTGTGCATTGGTTGTGTTGGACATGCAAATGATTCTTTGCATTTAAGCTTAATAGTTTGCATGTCCGGATGTTCATTCCAAGTGAGAATGAGCATTGTGGTCACTATTTTGTAGTGATTGTTTGTATGGTCGAGCTTTGGTCTACTACTTTACTCCATTGTGCTTGATCGCATTGTGCTTGTCTTATATACATTACAAGTTTTTCTGCATGCAATGATCATATTGTGTTGTTGTATTTCTAGAGACACTTGTTCTTATGATTCAAGAGCTACACAGATTCTAGAGTTAGGTGTGAGTGAGTTTTGTTCAACTGTTCCTAACTCACATGTTAAATCTAGAGTTTGTTTTAGGTTTTGTCACAGAATAGCCAAAGGGGGAGATTGTAAGGTTGAAATTTATCAACCATTGTGTTGGCTTTATTCCTTGCCAATTTGCTTGTAATTCAGCACTTAGAAACCTTGTATTTAGGTGGGATTCATGTAAGGGTAGTGCGTGAGAGAGTGTGAAGAAATGCTCAAGAATGTGCAGTGAAGCAAGGACTCGCAGCTGGATCTCGCGGGTGGCTCGCGGCTTGCAAGCCGCCAAATGATGCATACGAGTGAAATGTGCTGAGAAGTTGAATAGTCACGCCAGCTGGAGCACTATAGGACAAAAAGTCCAGTCTGGCCATTCTGTTTGCTCGCGGCTTGAACTCGCAACTCAGTCAAGTCGCAGGGCCAAGTCGCTAGCTAGCCCTGTTTGGGAAAATATGACTCTTCGCATTCTTTTCTCACCCCAATATAAATACCCCTTATACCCATGAAATGTAGAGAGCTTCCAGAGAGAATTTTGAGAGAGAAACCTTAGATAAAAACAAGATTGACTCATCCACAATCTTCACATAGAGTCTTTTCAAATTCCTCTACTGTTTTCCTCTCCATTATTACATCCTTGAGAGGACCATTACCAAAACCTTTTCTCACCATACCCATATCTGTGAGAAGGCTGTTTGGTGCTTTGGGAAGCAGTTAGGAATGGACCAAGTTCATTATTGGTTGATGCTATGGGCTATAGCGGAATCCGGTAAGCTAAAGAAGATATAGGTTCGGCGCAATCTCGTTTGAGTAGGAGCTTGGAGGGCTTATGTATACTGGGTAGATTAGACTTGGAGGGTCTTTTGTTGTCCATGTATCCCAACTACATTCTTTAGTGGATTATTGACCGCTTGGAGGGCGGCAAAGAGGTTTTTCGTCGAGGGCTTCGGTTTCCTCTCCGATAACACATCGTTGTGTTGTCCTTGTGTTTGCATCTCTCTTCCCTTAATCTTTGCCATTTAATTTCTATTGTGGATGTGATTTTATTTGGTTTAGATTATGTTATCAATTCTGTTTTAGCTTATTTACATTTTCCACACGTACATTGTTTGTCTATAAGCTTGAATTGGTAATTTTTTTTTTTTGGGTCTAAATGTTCAAATGTGTTTTACGTGCTTTTTGAACTTTCAAATCCACATTTACAGGTTCACAAAAAAAAAAAAGTTACAGCGTTAATTGTGTTCCCTATTTTTCTTTAGCATCCATCAGATAATATTTTTTTTCCTTCTTTAATTGGGAACAATCAAGATCGCTCTAGAATATAATTTTTCATTGTGGGCATTTCATTCATTCAAAATCTTTTGTTTGTGTTTTATATAAGATGAGTGGACTTGAAGATGAACTTGAATGAAGATCATTGACCAACACATACCTTAAAGGAGGACTTTGACTGAGGGTCTTCGGGCTGCCGATGAGAGGAGCGTATCCATTAGAGTGAGTGAGTGTCTCTGGTGAAACAATGTCTGAATGTGTGGCCGCCGGTGTCTAAAGGACGAGAGTGTTTGAGGGTGAGAGTGAGTGATTTGGGTGGGTTTCAGTGTCTGAAGGAGGACAAATTTAGGTGTGTGAGAGTGAGTGTGAAAGTAACTAATTTGGGTGTCTAAGAGGGAGTTTGGGTTTGAAAGCTTAAGAGTGATGAGTGTTTGAAAGCTTAAGAGTGAGAGTGTCTGAGAGTGAATGTTTGGCAGTTTGTGTTTGAAAGGGGAGAGTGACAAGTGAGGCCTAGATTTTAGGTTTTCAGTGGAAAAAAAACGAGTTTCTGTAACTCGAGTTTAAAAGCAAGTTTTACAAACTCGATAACCACGTGGAAAAATTTGTCCACGTCATTGAATGAAAAATCCTTAACTCGAGTATTAGAAGCTCGAGTTCTACATTAATCTCGAGTTTCTAAAACTCAAGATGCTAGTTTCCAACATTGTTTCAAAACCAGGCAACTAACAAAATTGTTAGCAAAGTAAGGTTGATTAGAAAAAAAAATTCAGGCATGGCCCCCTTGACTCTTCCTGTTGCTCTGACATGGAAAAGTTTTGTGTTCCTATCCCCATGTTTTAGCCAATTAATTCTAGACCGTTGAGCCCAATAAATTTCCTGCTTTTGTAAGAGATCATCCAAACTTTTACTCAACCTCAAAAATTCAGCTTTGAAAGCTTCAGTACATTCAACCTCATTCAATCTGTCCAGCTGTTTCTGAATTTCTTTGATAGTAACGGTATCCGGATTAGTTATGGGAGAACCCCAAGCCATAAGTTCTGCTCCACACACCTTTATTTTTTCCTGTATAGCTCCCAAGCCGACCCTATCCTCCCCAACCTTCCCCCAAGCCTCTTGAATAACCTTTTCACATTTAGTCTAGAGTAACCAAGATTCCTCAAACTTGAAGCTTCTCCCACGTTGCTGCCTTGGTTGTGAAAAGGATTGAACTTGTAGTAAAATAGGTAGGTGATCTGATGCATGAGCAAACAAGTGCAGAATTTTACTTAACTGAAATTTGTCTGTCCATTTCTTATTAGCAACCCTTCTATCAAGCCGAATCTTGGTATTTGCTTCCCCGGGTCTCTTATTACTCCAAGTGTATGGATACCCCTTAAATCCTAGGTCTTGAAGACGACAAAAATTCAAGGCCTCCCTAAAGGCTTCAATATGAGAAAACTGTGACTGCCTTACACTCTTCTTTTTTGAGGCATTTATATAAGCATTAAAATCACCAATAACCACCCTTGGCCCCAGTACAAAGGATTGTAAGTATTTCAATAATTTCCAAGAATTTTCTTTCTGCTGTGCTTCCGACCATCCATAAAAGCCAGTCAAGTACCACACAAAACCATCTTCTTCCGTGACTTTAGCCAAAACATGGTTAACCGTGAAATTAATTACCACCAAACTAACTTCATTCTTCCACAAAATAGCTAACCCTCCCCCAGAATCCGGATGTTTAACAATGATTTTATTCTGAAACGGTAAATTTCTATATAAATTTTTAAAACCATCTTTATCAAGTCTTGTCTCCATTAGAAAACATACCGTTGGAACTTGCTCCTTCACAATCTTACGAAGGCTTCGACTTGTCTAAGGGTTCCCAAGCCCTTGGTAGTTCCAGCTTAATATCATCATTGCTCCCGGCAAGGGTGGCTATCCCCCCCACCCCCCCCCCCGCGCCGATTCATGAACTTTGGCTTCCTCATCAATGCTCAGTTTACCTTTTTTCAGAGTCTTCTCTTCAATCTGGCCCCCCTGTGGTTCACGTGTTTCTCTCTTGCCCAAGCCAGGTAGTGTAATGGACTTAGTGAATCCACTGAATCCAAATTCCATTCTGTTTAGACGGGTCCATGTACCTTTGGGCTTAGCACTACTAGTCCCAATCCAGTCCGGAGTTGAAGTAAGACCCCCAGGTTCGAATTTAGGGCCTTCTAGTGGGAAAGACTCCACGTGACTCTCACTTGTGATAGGAGTAATCAGACCCGTGTCATCCACTTCATGTATACCCGTGGCCGTCTGTTTAGAATGCTTATTTTTAGGACTTGTTTCCTCTGTTTTAGAGTTTGTACCCGTTACGTTTGCATGGCAATTAATTACCACGCTATCAACGTGCGTTAGATCAGCCCCTTCCCCTTGAATCACGGAATTAACCATATCAGTATTCCTAGGATTTCCAGGACTGATCATGTGCGCCGCCATCCTCCCCAACGTACTACGGTGCTCCACCTGAACAGAACTCTTCTCAGCCTCACAGCCCGTGGCTTTCTCAGGGACAGAAGTCTGACCTGCTTCTTTACTACTCGGAGCTCTTGGACGACCCCCCATGGCCCTAAGAAAATCTCCATACCGATACTCGATACTACCTCCGTTTTTCTCCACAGCATAATGGACTGCACAATGCCTTAAATCATGGCCTAAAATTCCACAATAATGACAGAACATAGGCAACCTCTCATACTTATAGGTCACCCATGACTTCACATCATCTGATCCAGCTATAAAACCTCCCCTCCAAATAGGTTTCGAGATTCGTAAGGCCATTCGGACTCACATAAACACACTGAGATCATCCTTTTTTTTCTTCCATTCCACCTCCTCAACCTCCCCCAATCGACTCCCAACTTCCTTCGCTACTTGAGGAGAAACCATATCAAATGGTGCTCCCCATATTTGGACCCAAAGAGATGCAGCCTCCAATCGAATATTACCCACAATCATGCCCTTTTTCCACCGTTGCAATAATAGTAACTGATTATCAAAGGTCTAGGGGCCTCCTCTCAAGATCCGATCCAAATCAAACTTTGATTGGAATTTGAATTGGAAAAGGTTCGGCCCTACTTCAAGGATTTGCATTGAATCATTCAATCCCCATGCTCGCCTTATTGTAGTCTTCCCAGCCAGTTTATTAAAAGACTTACATGTGAGAAATTTTCCGATCAAACTCAGATGACGACTTTCAATAGCTTCCTTTCTTCCTTCATCCAATATAGAAATAGTTTCTTCCTCTTCAGATGTTAACTTCATCTTGTCAAGACTATCACATACATCATCCTCCATTGTTTCTTAAGAAATTGAAATTGAAAAGAGAGCCCTTCGCACGCAGCCAAGGGAGGGAGTACTCGTACTAGTACAAGGGGGAGAGCTCCACAAGAGGGAGAGAAAATACTTTAAATGTCAGGTTCAAATGTTGCCCCCTGACTCTTGGAATCTCCTTTTAAATATATAAGCAAATTTATAAATTAGATTAAAAATTCCTTATCAGACCCTTTCAAATTTTATAAAGTTATTTTTTTAATGTCAAAATTTAGAATTTGGACCTTAAGATAATCCTTTAAATTCGTGATTTAATCTAGCACAAAACCCAATAAAAGAGTTGAATTGGTACAAACAACCCAAAAAAATTAGCTGACCCATAAAAAATTGAACTAGAACAAAGAACCTAAAAAAGAAACTGGCCCATTCCTAAGCCTGCAGACAGTTCAAACTCCAAATACAAGAAAAACAAATCCAAAATTTTCTGATTTCTAGAAATAAATTTCCAAAATACCTATATATCCAAGAAAAAAAGGACTAATGTTGAAAATCCCGTACGGGTTCCTAGCTTCCTGCTTCGTAGAACCCAAAAAAAATCACGCCGCCTCGCTGGACTCGCAAGTCAAATGAAAGAGATCCACTTTACCATTAGAATACTTTCTCTTTTAAATCAAAATATAAAGTTCATATGTTTTTAGTTAGTACGTTTACGTATACTACTTATTGTGTTGTGATGTGTTATATATTTAGATTATTTTAGTACTTTATGATATTATCTATTATATATTTATATTCGATAATAACTTTGATGTTGTCGATGGCATGTCTTGATATTGTTGATTTTATATTGGTAATATATATATATATATATATATATATATATATATATATATATATATATATAGTCGCTAATTCGTGCGATGCACAGGAAAACTATTGTGTATAAAGATGTAAACTATTCTTTTTCTTTTCCTTTTTTATTGTACATTATTTAAGATTCCAGTCTTATAGTTCCTATCCTTGATATGAAATATTAACTTGATATGAAACATTAATTTACATAATGAAAAATAGAAATCAATCTTAAGTTTAAAATAAAATGAAGAATTAAATCTTTAACATTCTCGATTATCCATAAAACGTATAAAACAGACATTTAAAGAACTACTAAATCAATATTTCAAATAAATTGAAAAATTGAAAGACAACTTTAAAGTGTTTTTTGCTACAACTAAACTTACAAAGAATCAATTATTTTAAATATCATATATTGCATTAGGTTTCGATAAGTATAAGGTTATTCTCAAAAAATTAAGTATAAGGCTGAAAGAGTGAAATTTGTGAATTAAATTAATTGGCGGCGTTCCCATTTTTTTTTTCTTTTGTGAGTTCTACTACTCTTCCTACAATTCGGCACTTTATGAATTTATTTTCTCAATTTTTCCTAACTATTATTGAATTTAAACAATTTTAGTGTTTCAACATAGCCAACCAAGACCCCACATATGAATCTAGATTCCTAAGCAAATGAATTAAGAATCCTAAGCAAATCTAAATATCACCCAAAAGAATGTCTTAATTCCCAAAACGATGCCAACACTAGCAAAAAAAGGACAGAAACTTCACTTCCAAAAGATTCATCAAATTAGCAGGGGCAGTGGCCGACAGGTAGTTCCTTTTTTCTTTTTACTTTCTTTTATATATATATATATATATATATATATATATATATGAATAATGCTAGTGCTTCAAAAAAAAAAAAGAATAATGTTATAAATAAAATTTTTTTTACAAACTGTTGATGTAGTGAATAGTTATTAATAAATGAAAAAGTGATACTAATGGTAAGTTTAAATGAAACCAATAAGAAGTTGGTCATATCAATATTTTGTAAAAATGTTTTTTTTAGAATAATATTTTGTAAAAATATTGTAAAATAATTTGTAACTATAACATATATATATATATAGTCTTAAAATAGAAAATATAGAGTTTAAATTTGAAGTTGTAATTTTCGAAAGATATACTTAATTAATTCTCTCTCTCTCTCTCTCTCTCTCTCTCTCTCTCTCTCTCTCTCTCTCTCTCTCTCTCTCTCTCTTTGTGTGTGTGGAGAATCACTCTCTTAACAATTATGTTAGCCTCAAAGATCATATAAAAATAGAAATAGTCAATACAAGTTTCTATCTTTTATCTCAAAAAAATAGCAATAGTAAACTACTAAACTAAACCAGGTTCGCACGGATAAAGACATATGTGAGCTATGCAAATTAGAGACCGAATTGGTTTTCCATGCTCTCTGGGGATGCTCACAGCTTACATAGGTGTGGGGATCACTGCCTACATTTTCGTTCAGGCAGACGAGAAACTTTTCATCTATTTAGGAAGTGCTCACTCACGCGGATAAAGAACAGAAAAATCTGAAGCTGCTGGCCTCAGTGATGTGGATGATTTGGCATCGCAGAAACCAGGTTCACACCTCTCCAAAGGATTCCCACTAGCACAGGTAGCACCAACTACAACTCAAGCATTGGCAGTCTTTCAACAAGCCAATACCAATGATGCTACGCATTTCAGAGGCCCTCCTCAAACCCGGATAAGATGGTCACTACCGGCGGATAGGGAAATTAAAGTTAACTTCGACAGAGCTCAGTTCAGAGATATGGGCAAAGCAGGTATAGGAGTTGTTATCCGGAACAGTAGAGGACAAGCACTGGCTTCCCTATCAGAGCAAGCAAGCCTTCCTTTCTCTCAAGATATAACTGAAGCAATAGTGGCTGCTAGAGCTATTTCTTTTGCACAAGGGCTCGGCTTCACTTCATTTATATTAGAGGGGGACTCCGCAAATATTATTAAAGCTCTGAAGTCTGAGGAGGTATCATTATCCTCCTTTGGTCATATTCTCAGTTCAGCAAAAGCCATGATAACAGGTAGCAATGTTGGTTTTTCTCATGTTGGTCGAATGGGTAATATGATAGCACATAACCTAGCTCAACATGCTAGACATGTTAGAGGTTTCTCGGTATGGACAGAGAATATTCCTCCACACCTTTCTCATGTACTCTGTGCCGATTATGGCAAATTTTGTTTTTCTAATAAAGTTCAAGTCTTTATTCTCAAAAAAAAAAAAGGAAAAAAAAAAAAAAAACTAAACCAGAACTATGCTCCTTCTGAAACCAAAATAAAAAATAAAAAACCTTGTACCTAATAAATGCTTGAAATTTATGATGCGTTCAGATATTGTAGGCATTAACCATTTCAAGAAGTACTGTCAACTCGTGCATTGAAAATTTAACATAATTGGATGAAAAATACATTTGAGAAGCAATTGATTCAATTTAAAAATATGCACATTTAAAAGTAAAATTTATTTGAATTTATTAACAGAATAATGACAAAAAATCCATTTAAAAATTTCTTAAGGACAAGGTCTTTTCATTTCAAATTAAAGAACAATGGGTCAATTTGGTTCCAACCCAAAGTTCAGTTCGTCTTTTGTACTTTTCCCTCTTTTTTTTTTTCTTTCTTTATTCTCAAAGCTTTAAAAAAAAAAAAAATTTGAGTATGGAATTGATTGCTAGAGACGATATCACAACATAATGGTTGAGAGGAAATTTTGGAAAAGCCTCGAGCCTTGGCCCCCCTGGTCCCCACCTCCCTCCGCCAATGTTGTCACTTATGATAAGACAAAAACGTATTGACCCCTTGTGATGAATTAAGTTGATTAATTAGTCAAGTTATTAATTAATCAAATTAACATGCAAAGCGTGTGGTAGCACAAACAAATCACCAATAAACTAAAGTATGCAGCGAAAATTAAATGACACAGTAATTTGTTTACGAATGAGGAAAACCTACATGGCAAAAACCCCATTGAGTGATTTTAAGGTCACTACTCCCGAAATTCCACTATTATCACAACAAGTGGTTACAAGTAAATAAATCTCAAGTACCTTACCAACCTACAGTTGAACCCTTACCCTAATACCCAATTGGACTTGTTCTGTAGTGACAATTTCTCCTTTCAATGCACGGCTCCCATGTACGTGACTAACCAATTGCACGGATCCCAGTACGCGACTTCAATCATCAACTAGAGAAGATTGTTGGCTGCAAAGTTCTTCAATTCATCTAGACAATGAAGATCAAAAAGATGCTTGGTTACAAAACCCTACGGTGCACATTACACAACAACTTCTTCACAAGAAAGATGAACTAGGGCAAGAACTTTGTTTCTAGTCACAACTTGCTTGAACAAAGATTTCTCAATGCGTGTGCAACTTGTGAACTCTTTGACGGCTCTTAAAATAATCTTTTTATATGTCTAGGGTTAGGAGAAAAGAAGGCCCAAAGATACATCCACGGATTGGAATCAAATTAAAACTTAAAATCTGTTTTTCTTAAATCTCGACAGATAGAGGTGTCGAGATGCTGTCGAGTAGCTGTCTAGCCATGGGGCTGAAACAGCTCTTTAAACCTCGACACATGCTAGCTGTCAAGCTTTAATGATTTTGCACTATTCAGCTTGTTTCTTGAACAGAGTTGACGACTTCAACACTTGATCTTGAAACACAATTTCTTGAAGTATAAAATTCATCCTAAATCTACCCATTTACATATAAAGTGCATTTTGTCAAAGGATTAGCCAATTACATAAAAGAATGACATATGTTCTAACCAAGTGAAACACATATGTCCTAACAACTTAGAATTTGTGGTAAAAATGTTGTTAATGTAACTTTGAGAAATACCTAACCCAACCTATGTATTAATTTCAACCCCAAATTTTAAATAATGAGTTAATAAATTTTTAGCCAATTGAATTAAGCATGGATGATAAACATTGCATGGATAGGCATATTAAAGCATGTAAACAGGCAACCACAGCAAACCAAATACAAAATAATACATTGATGTGTTATCGAAGAGAAAGACCTAAAAAATTGGCAGAAAAACCTCCCTGTGGCTTCGACCGCAGAAATTGATTCACTAAGTAGATAATTGCGGCACAAATCACTCACAAAACCCTCCAATTAGTAATGCAACAAACTTATACTCAAGCTTTTTTTCTATTTTTTATCCTGTAGATTCACAATTGTGCTCCAATTGCATCTTCAATCCACCATAAATTGAATTTGGGTTGCTCCAATAATTCTCCAATCACCAATCAACTCTCATAACTATGAATATAGTGTAGAAAGTGATGGTATAAATCTCCTCTCATGGTATGTCGCTATAGAGAAGGTAGAAAGAACATGAGTTTTTTATCTACGGTTTATTTTAGCTCTCTAACACTTCACTTGGGAGTTTATCGGTGTAAAAAATTCGAGGGAAATGAGGTTTATATCAGTGGGCAAAGGGTGGGAATGGTAGGGAAAATCTGAACTGATTTCTCTTAGGTTCTAACATTTTTGCTCGAGCCGAGGTATTCAGAGAGAGCCAAGCTAATCACCAGGGTGACTGCTTTCAAAAATCAATTTTGCTTGATAAATTCGTTGCACATTGGAATTTCACCTGGGGCAAAATTCTTCAACTTCTAATTCTGACTTCCAATTCAACCAACTTCCACCCAATATAGAATAAGCTCCCACACAAATTTACAACACACTGTTCAATTAATAAGAATAAAAATACATCATTTTTTCATGGAATTTGCTAACAATCTAAGATCCTAACAAGCATTACTCGGCACAGTTAACATATGTACACAATGATATATTGAAACATAAGATAAGTCGTATTTTGGGTTTCCAAAATATGGGGTGTGTTTGATTTTAGTTTCTCAATTTTAAAACCCTCAATTTTGACATAAATTTTTTTTAAATGTAACAACGGATCAAGCAGATAGAAAAGTAGTTACACCTTTTTCGTGTCAAAATAAAAAAGACCAATTCTATTTACCATTGAGCAACCGCATTAGATCATAGGGGTGAGCAAATGAATACCGGAGTCGACCCAACCGACCGGCGCCGACGACACCGTCCTGACACCGGCGCCGACCGAATGAGCCGAGGCCGGCGTTCGGAGGGCGAAGCACGTTCCGACGCTGGTGCGGTGTAGTCATCAGATCAAAGAAGGCAAAACCGATCTACACCGATACCGAACCGATCCCAGACCCAGTAGTGCTGTTTCGGTCAGTTCTCCATTGTTCTTTAAAGTTTTGAGAGAGACCAGTTTTTGACCTTAAACACATGCAGAATGGGTTGTTGGGTAGGTAAGGTAATAAATGGGAGAAGATATTTAACAATTTTATTACTTTTTTATTCAACAATCTGTTACTTCAAGTGCTTTTATCTATTTTTTTAATTATATTATTGGGATTTGTATGGCACACGTGATAGGTAGCCTAAGTTTCACACAATTTCAATGATGAATATAGCACTAGTGGGTTATTCAGGGGAAAAAAAAAGAAGTAAATCTAAAAAAAGAGAGAAGAATAAGAAAAAAAAAAAACTAATATGATGATTCTGATAAGTTAATTAAGCATTTTTTTAATATTTATTTCATTAACTTGTATTATTATTTAACTAAATAAAAATAAAAATACGTAATACATTTTTTTGATGTTAAGACTTGAGACTAAATAATTTGTATTATTTGATATTTAGTTATTTACTTCTTTGAATTGCTAATTTTATGTTGTATAAGAATATATATATATATATATATATATATTTATTTATTTATTTTAGGTAACCCGAAACACTTTGAAACGGTACGCCGAAATAGGCCGGTACTAAAATATTTAATTTTATTGGACAAACCGAAACAGGGTCCGAAACGGTATCCATAACAATGGTTGTGAGTACTGTGTATCATAGGCATAAAATAAATGACTGTGTTTGTGTTTGACTTTAGTCCCACCTAGGCTCTTACTTTAATATGTCTATGTATTTTTCTCAGTTAAAAAAAAAAATGGCTTTGGATCATTATGGGTGAACAGATATATATATATTTTTTATGTGAATAGATTTTTTGAACATTTTTTTGATGTGAACAGATTTTTTTATGTGAACTGATTTTTTTATGTGAACTGATTTTTTTTTTTTGTTAATGTTTCAAATCAAACCGACCAAACCGATTAAACCGCACCGCTCAAACCGCACCGCTATAGATTGAAAAACCGACCATAATCGGTATGCATCGGTTTTAATTATTACAAAACCGATCCCTATCGGTTCGGTAACAAATTTAAAAAAATACCGAGCCGACCGAACCGCGCACACCCAATAGATCATGCATAATCTTGCAAAATGCAAAAAGTAGTCAATTTTACACATTTTGAGCAAAAAAACACTCACATCAGTGAATGTAAAATTGTACATAAATGCACAAGTACTACAATAATCATGTATATATGCACGGTTACTGTGACTCGTGCATTTAATATTTTAGTATTTTTTGGTAGTGTTGGGTATGTGAGAGAGAGGGGTAGTGAGTGAGGAAATAATAAAAAATTGTAAAAGAATGAATATTTTGTTGAATAGATGTGTAGAATAGATAGACTAATATAAGTGTTTTGTAAAAATAGGGGTATAAAATAGAAAAAATAGTTTTTTTTTGCGCAAAATAGACAAAAAGTTTGCTTGAGCTGATGCGATTGCTCTTAGCATATTGTTACAGACATAAAGTACTCCATGATCTGGAAGTCAAGAAGATACGACATGCATAAACATTTGAAGATCTTTATACTCAGCCCTAAACCAAATGAAGTGAATAACAAAATAAAGGAAGCCTTTCATTAGTTGACTTCCTAGGGTACCCAGAATTGCAAGGGTACCCAGAATTGCAACTAGGCTTAGGAAGAAATCTAGGATGGACACCCCTCTATTCAAGCCAACCCTTGGCTTAAAACTCTTCCTCTCATCAAGTTCAACAGCGCTTGCCTTCATTGTTGCTTGGAAACTAGCTTGGTGCTAATTGCTAAACTCCAAAACCTTTGAAATATTTTTGAAGGAGTATCAGTTGAATCTGCACTACTGGAGAGGAGAATGAAAAGGGTGTGTGTGTGTTGTGTGTGTGTGGGTGTGTGTATATATATATATACACACGCACACATGCATGCCCTTGATATTGCAGGCTATGCAAAACTTTCAAACGATGTAGTAGGTTTGATCGACTATAGTTCTGGCTGGCGGAAAGAAGAAGTCCCACTATCATGAGTTTGATTGCGCAATATTTAACACCACCGAAATACTTTCAGGGGAGACTTTTGCTTAACAATATCTAAGGATAATATTCAGCCAAAAAATACTAGTCTCGAGGATACAAAATTTTAGAAAATGTCAAAAGCTACTGTCAGATTTATTATAAAAGATTTAACAACTAACATGACACATTGAGTGATATAAGTAACACATTAATAACATAATAAATAATTTTCTTAATTATTGTTTATTGTGTTTTAAAAGTTAAAAAATTAATTTATAAGATTTATATAGCTAAATTTGTAGTAACTATAGTATTATTTCAAAAAAAAAATCAATTTTTAAACTGTTAGGGTGATTTATTATGATTAGTGTCAGGGACAGAGTTAAGACTTGGAGTTAAGGGAGGAATTTTCTTTAATTGAAACGTTGAGATTTTCCTCAACTTGTTCATCAGGATATTCCTCAATTGAAACGTCAAGGCTTTCCTCTATTGGGACATTAAGATTTTCCTCAACATTAGTGGTTGGCAATGTGGCATTGCTAGTATTAGCTTCTAAATCGTTTGAAACTTTTTTTTTTAAAGATCAAATGTGGCAATTGACTTTTTTATAATCTACAAATAAAATATAATTTTAAATTATCATGTTATTATATAGTCAATAATCTACGATCATTACACACAATAGATAAATACTATGCACACATGTGCTCAACAATTAACAAATAAATTTTAAAATTACAAAAAATCTCTTTAATTATTTATCCAAAAAAAGCATCTTTTTAATTTGGTAAAAGACACCAAACCACTAACAAAAAAAACTACGTAAAAAGAATCTTTTTTTAAAGTTGCGTGTTGTGTTTGTTTATGCTTTTTCATTAAACAAAGAGAGGACTACTAGCTGGACAGCTATTTATTTTTTGATGAACCAGAAAATTTATTCACATAACAAAAAAGAACTACATAGAGGAAACAAGAGCCTCATCCTTATAAATTTTATTTATAAGTATGTGTATGTATGTATGTGTGTGTATATATATATATACACACATATAAATTTAATCATTGATTAAAGAGAGAAAGATGAGTTTAGATTGTAAGAGTTTGTTTGGTTAGAGGGATGGAAAAGTAGAAGGATAGAAAATGGTGAGAGGATAGAAAAGTGGGAGGATAGAAAAAATTTTAATTTCTTTCATTTTTGTTTAGTTGGGAGTAGAAAAATTAAGGGATAGAAAAAGTGAGTTTATATAAATTTACTCATATGCCATTGTTAAAAAATTATGGTCTATTAAAAATAAAAAGGTGACAAAAAAAAAAACTATCACCCAATTTATTAAAAAATAAAAATCATGTCCCAAAAAAAAAAAAAATAAAGCAACTATGACACCCATAGCCCAGGAATTTAAAAAAAAGAAAAAAAAATGGGACAAATTGCCAATGTGCAAGCATTTTTGTCCATTAAGCAACTCATTTTCTCCCCAATTTGAAGAGAAAACTTTTGGTGGACTCGGTAAAAAAACACCCGAGTCCCACCATTTATTTTTCTTCCTTTCCACCCAACTAAACACACTCCAAAAAAATTTGACTTCCCATTTTCTCTCCAAAGTTTTCCATCCACCCCATTTCACCTTCAAACAAACACACTCTAGAAGTTTACCTCTCTGGTTCTCTCTTTCAATCTTTCTCTTTAGTCTCTTCAAGACAAAACTACCATCTCTGCTTCTATGTCTCTCATCCCTACATCTCTTTAAATTTTCTTCACAATTTAATCAAACAAGCATTAGTGATTCAAGAGGGAGGGATACAATATTCTCATCTAAAAAAATAAAAGAGATTGGATATAAATTACCTAGCTTGGGCTAACAAGGGCAAGGCTGTGTTGTGGTGGACTGGTGGTGGCCGGTGGCCAGTGGCATCAGGCGTGGTGTGCTAGTCTACCTTTGCTTGTGTTGCTTGTTGTTGCCTAACTCCTCAGTATGAGGTCTTCTGCGTTCTGCCTAAAGTTAAGTTTTGTTTTTATTTTTTATTTAGTGGCTTAGAAATTCCCTTCTTTTTCCCTTTTATTATATGTGTGACTTGCCTTTGGGTGTTTTCCTACTCTTAGAATAGTTAGATCTATGGTTAGAATCGGCTTTGGCTTTTTTGCTTGTGTTTGTTTTGGGGTGTTGTTTGGGCTTAATTTTTGCTACTGGGCTTAATTTTTTTTTATAACATTTAAAAAAATATCAACAATATTATTAAGGGGGTAAAGTGCAATTTTATTGAAACAAATTGCTAAAAATGATATATTATATATATACTAATTTTTTTTTTAAAAAGATCTAGTGGGGACCACTACCCCCCACGTCCAACAATAGCTCCGCCCTTGATTAGTGTATAATAAAAAGTGATATTAGTAGTTGTGGACTAATGTGAAAATAATGTTATTCTAATTAATTACATCTTAGCAAGTTTTGAAACAATGGTATTCTTAGCATTGATCTATGCTTAATCAAGCTAGGTGTCATGTATGTGAGGTTGACATAGCTGCATACAACATAACCATCCTAATCAAAGCTAATTTTGGGGTTATTTGAGGCTCTACTTGCCAAGGGCGGCTCCAAAACCAACCCAGGGGGTTCAAATGAACCCTTGACCTAGTCCCATAAAAAAAATTATATATAATTTTTTTTGACTCCTACAATAAAAATTTGAACAACCTTAGCTTTAAATTTTTTGTTAAACCCATAAATAAGTTTGAACATGATTAGTTTTTCTCTATGTCTGATCAAGTATTTTGATAAGTACTCTACACATTTCCAAGTCCAAGAAATCTTTTACTATTTACTCCAATTTCAAGAGAGTGACAGCGTGCATATCTAAAAAACCATACACTTCAAAAGCAAAATTTATTACTAGAGTATTATTTTTCTTAGTTTCACACTTACTCCTAGACTCTAGCCTTACTCCTAATTGTGTTACTATTCTTATTTATTTAATAGTTTTTATTCAATTGATATAACTTATAAATATAAATTATATAATAAGTTATTATTAATTTGATAAAAATGTATAATTAGTTATTTAATTCTATTCGTTTATACATCGAATGATTGTTATCTTAACGATCTTTCGAATGTTAATATTTTTAAAGATTATTGTACAATGTAGTTGTGTTGTATATAACATGAAAGTTATATATATACACACACACACACACACACACAAAAGAAAAACAAAAAAAAACAAAAAAATAATCATTTTATTTTTTACTCACGCCTCCCCCGCCTATAAATTCATGGCTCCACCATTATTGACCCCTCTAAATAAAAATCCTGGAGCGGCCACTGTACTTGCCCATACTCACTCTATTTGATACATTTTGTTTGTTTAAGCTAAAGCACAAGGCCACCTAGGGATGAGCAAAATGTTACCAGAGCCAACCCAACCGACCGGCGCCGACAACACTGCGACACTATTGCCGACCGAATGAGCCAAGGCCGGCATTCGGAGGGTGAAGCCCGTTCCGATGCCAGTGCGGTGCTACCATCGTAGCGGCAAATCCAAAACCGATTTCATTCCCGAACAGACCGATACATGGCCTGACATTTTACTTGGTTTCTTTTTTTAACAAAACATGGTTGCTTCACTTAGTAATTTAACCAAAAAAATAAAAAAACATCAAAACGATGTAGTTTTAAGCTAGGTTTTCTGATTTCTGCCTACTCTACATATTTTTCTCATAAGATCACTCAACTCTCTCAGTCTCAGATGCCTCAATCAGTCTCTCTCTTGCTCTTGCCTCTCACCGCTCTTGGCTTGGCTGGCTCACCAGTCACCACTAGCTACCGCTGGCAACTCTATTCCTTTTAATCGTTCTCTATTGCTTTTAATCTTCAGTAACTACTGTGTGGGTCATGGGTGAGTGCAGAAGATCAATGTCAAAAGCGCTGGTATTTAGAAGATGATATTTAGTAAAACTGGAATAGGTCCACGGTTTGCTATTAAATTCTATGGAAGTTACAAATCTGGACTTGTCAATTGATCACACTTGTTTGTAGTTTTAAATTTCTTATGCATTTGCTTAAATATCAATTGTTTTCAAGTTGAGTTATTTGGTTGCTATCATGTCGTGGTTGTTGGTCTAATCCGCTGTTTGTAGTATTGCTTGTGTTGTGTTTTATTAGTTTGTTGTAGTTGCTATCTCCTCCGTTTTATGTGTTTAGTTTTGTAAAACTCTGTTGTGTTTATCTAATAAAGCCTCTGTTATGCAAAAAAAAAAAAAAGAGGAGCTGTTTATTCTTCTTCTTCTTCTTCTTTTTTTTTTTTTTTAATTCCATTGTTTGCATCTAAATAAAAAAGAAGTTTGTATAGATGAACAGGTTTTTATTTTTTTATTTTTTTATGTGTGAATAGGTTGATGTGTGAAAATTTTGTCAATTGAACATTTTGTGTGAAGTCTTGGACACATTGTGTACTGATATTGGGCTTGAAGTCCAATTTTTTTAATTAAAAGAAAACAGTTTTTTTTTTTTTAATATTCAAACCGACCAAACCAATTAAACTGACCACAAAAACCACACCGTTATAGATCGGAAAACCGACCGTAGTCGGTGTGTGTCGGTTTCAATTATGAAAAAACCGATCTTTATCGGTTCGGTAATAAATTTGAGAAAAAACCGAGCTAACCGAACCGCGCACATCCCTAGCCACCACCTATTCCAACTCCAACTAAACCAAAGGCCCCAAAATGGCAAATTGACTAAAATACAAAATAGGAAAGATGTTAGAATCCCATGATTAAGCTATAGTGAAGCCCAGAAACCTTATAATTCTACACCAGGCCAGGCACACACATATAAAAATCAATTCATTATAAACGGGTTGTTTAACCATACCATAAAACAATATTTTTAAAACATTTAATGGGTATTAAGTTATTCGGGGCCAGGTGGTCACCAACTGAAGTCTGGTTTGGAGTTCGACACTTCTTTTTTCTTTTTTTTTTTCTAAATGTTCAGAGATTGTGGTTTGAAATAGTAACACTATTTTACAATATTTTTACAAATTGTCACTACAAGAAAACTGGGCTACTGCGGCGGGCCAAAACCGCCGCTATAGGTACATTTCACCTATTGCGGCGGGGGCTACCCGCCAGGCTTGTCGCGTCGCAATATCTCTATTGCGGCGGTACAAAAACTCGCCGCTATAGATACGCTTTTTAGCGGCGGTTTTAGTCTATTGCGGTGGGCATAAAACCGCCGCTATACAACGTTCGAATTTGTTTCAAATGACTTTTAGCGGCGGGTTGTGCCCGCCGCTATTGTGTTTACCTTTAGCGGCGAGCACAAAGCGCCGCTATAAGCTTGTAAGTAAAACCTTGTAATTGCACTTTTAGCGGCGCTTATAGCCCGCGACTATAGGTTCAAACATATAGCGGCGGTCAAAAAGCGCCGCAATAGAGTTTCATTTAATAGATAAAATGGGAACCTATTGCGGCGCTTTTTGACCGCCGCTATAGGTTTTTTTTTTTTTTCCCAATGGGCTTTGAAACTACTGTTTACATCAAATACAAGAGACAACCTGTTTCAAAGAACCTGTTTTGCATCAAATATATTGTTGAAACCTGTTACAAAGAACCTATAGTAGTTTTAGCTCTACTAACACAATACCACAAATATAATTAATTAACATCACAAATGTCTCCAAACTAACGTAATATTTGCATAGAAATATATTCTCAAATACATAACATTGTCCGTAACCACCATAATAAAATTAACAAAAAAAGATGTGGTCTTTTGAGTAAAACAACCATTCAAATTAAGCTAATACAATAATCAAAGTTCCAAAGTGTTTAACAAATATCCTTCAACACTTGCAAAATAAGGGTAAAACATATAATTAAAAATATTAATTTTGACAATTTGTTGTCAATGATAATAATTAATATAACTAGGCATAATAAACAACTACAGTGCTAATTAATAAGAATGTTAAAGTTCAATCAAGTTAGAATACATTTATAAAGTTGAAAGGATCGAACTCAACCTGCATGTAACTCAAACTACATATACCTCGGTGAAATGAAGGCTTGACTCCAAAAATCAAAGTTCCTAAAACCCAAATGAAGTTGGTGTTTTCTAGCTCTGTTGTTGTGGGTATATAAAATAGTTATTTGTATTATTTTAATGAGATATATTGCAAAATAAAGAGTAAAATGTTAGGTGTATTGTAAAACTTGGTATGTAACTTGGATTGCATTTTTTTTTAAAATGTAAAATCAAGTGAGAATCAAGGTTGTAAACGAGCCAAGTTTTGTGAAGTAATGAATGCTCAAACTCAGCTCAACAATAAAAGTAAAATATTTAACCTTGGCTTAAGTTTGACTCAAGCTTACAAATAATGTTCAAACTTGAACTTATCAAAAAATCTAATAGTTTGAGTTTGACTTGATTAATTAGTTAAATCAAGACTAGAAAAGTCGATGCTATTATTCCAGCTATTACAATGGCTAGAATTTACCCAAGAGTGAATGGTGCTGTCATATTCATTATTTTGATGTAGTCAATAGTTTTCACACCCTTGTGCATACATTCTGGAAAATAAATAAAACTAAAAAAAATAATTGACCAAGATAAGAACTATTAGTATTTTTTACATAAATTGATTAACATGATCATGATCTCATATACAAATATACAGTGCTTCAGGGCCATTAGTTAAACATGGTTGTGGGGAATTGTTTTAAACAAAGGACCCTCAAGTCATGAGTTATTCATTTCCATCAGTGCCTCACAACAAGAGGTGTAGATAAACTATAGTCTCTAAGATTACATCTATAGGTGTAGACAGACTAGAGTCTCTAAGAATATATCTAGAGGTTAGTCAAGTGGCAATAGCATTCAACATCATTTAAAATGATAGTCATATATGAGACACAAGATTTGACATACAAATCGGCTCGTCCTGCACGATCTTGCTTGTCTGCCTTCGCAAAGACATTTAAGGCAAAACCCTCCAGATGCAATCGGTCTTCAGGCCCCAACTTCAGTGACTTCTTGTCCTGTAAAGGACAAATGGCAATAGACATCAATATGGTGAGAGATATTGAGATTAAACAAACTTAATAAATTTATATAGATCTTCAAGAGACAAGTTTTTTATACTCTCTGTATACTTGGGCAACTCAATTTTTTTATATCAATGAAATTTTCCATTATTACTCAAAAAAAAAAAAGTTCTTCCTACATAATGCTTGAAGTTTTGAGGACTTTGTTTTGTTGGATGTCAGATTGGGGTTTTTTTTCCATGTATTCATTACTTTTTTTTTTTTTTTGATCATCTCATTGATAACTTGACCATCAAAATAACCTCTCACAGAAGATGTCTGATCCCCATCAAACCACCACTTGATTGGCCAATACATGAAGCATTCGATCATAGTCCGCATTTCTAAGCAACCAATGATCTCAATACTTATTCGCCAATTTAAACTATTATGTATAGCAACTTATAGCTTAAACTATTCATTTTTCACAAAGAAAAATAATTTAATTAAAATAACCAGCATCTACAGGAAAAAAAAAAAATCATATTTGAAGTCTTTTTCTTTTTTCAAAAGGTTAAAAAGATAAAAAGAGAAATCATTGGGAAAAACTTTTGTACAATTCACATGCACACAGATTGCATACTGTGTGAAAATAAGTAACTTCTTAAGAACCAAGATTAAAAAAAAAAACCAAAAAACTGAAAAACAAATATGTGTGCATATATACTAGTGGTTATCATTTGGTAGCTTCTATAAAAACTTCGAGGCAATGCTATCGAACTTAACGTGATCCAACACAGAATCTCACATTGATTGACAAAGCTTAGTGCTATATATCATTCAAAGATTCAACTTTTTTCCAGCCTAAAAAATCAGACAGGAGAAAAGGAATAAAATAGTTACAGTTGTCAATTACCAAACACCTCTGGATTCTTGCCTTAAATTACATGAATCCAAAGAATCCTATACCTCATATTCCTAATCCAAAAAATTAAAATCCAAGCTCAGAAGCTTCAATAAATCTCGTTAATCCAATTTCTGAATCAGAGCCCTAGATCGAGCCGAAAAAGACAACGAAAAGAGAGATATTGCTTTAGTTGTTGTCTACCTTATAAGACTTTTAATAAGACATATCATCTACCTGTAATAAGACTTTTATTGAAAAGAATTGAACATCTACCTTATAATGCCTTAGTTGTTGTCTTTCTCTACCTTTATTGGTTTCCTTAACTCGAATAAACTCACTCGTTCTCATTGGTGCATTAATCTCTCTCATGACCAAACCATCTTAAGTGACTCTCAACACTCTCATTTTAATTACACTCATTTTGTGAATGTTGTTTCTTAACAACCCAACATTCAATACCATATCCATCACTAATGCAAAGAGATTTGGACTAAGTGCTGATTCTTGATGCAAACCTATAGTAATAGGAAACTCACTTATAATGCCTTCACTCGTTCTCAAGACAGATACATAAGTTCATTATCTATTGCATTTCACAAATCAACCCTAAAGGTCTTCTATCACTATTGCTTAATTAATTTTACTTTAAAAAAATAAAAAACACATTTTTTCCTAGTGAAATTAGCGGTTCCATAGATAGATGTCATCCAAATACCAAGCAGTTCATGGAAGGTTGTTCAATGGATGGCCCTGTGACTATATCATAAAAAATTAATTCTTCCTAGGGTGAAATTGTATTGCATAATTGTGTCTTACTAAGAAGATCTATATGACATGGAATTAAGGTTTCATATAGAACATTGTGGGCACTGTCTGCAACAAAACCAAACTTAATCATGAAGACCATTACTTGATTAGCATGGGTGCCTAGAAAAGAAATCAAAGCAAAACAATATGCATTTTTTTGGGGATGGTTTATAATTCGTGACTGAACCATTATTTTAAAACTTTCAAGATCAGTTCTTCTCTCAGAAAATCCATAAAAGACAAACATTACACAAGAGCTACCTAATCTAATAATTTGTCTCTGTTTGCACACAACCTATTTTTATGTTCGAGAGCTTATAAAAGAATGGCATGGAATTAAATGAGCATTCTTTTGCAGCCTTTCTGTTCTTTCCAACTAAGCTTCCGAACAGAAGAATATATGATACATCTGCACAGTTTGGGCTTCATGATAGAGCTCTCTATTGACAAAGATGTCAAAGTCAGTCTGTCCAGATCAACCTCTCTGCATAAAGGGCTAAGTAATAAGCTATGCTGCAGAGAAGCTACCTAGGTGAGACAGCCAACTTAAAAATAAAGCATCGAGAATAGCTTCCCCACAGTACGGTTTAATCTAAGGAATCTCATATTTGCAATTGCTTTAGGGATTCCCATTTACTTAATGTTCAAGCCGCTTGGCATTTCACCCTAAGAAGAATTAATTTTTTATGATATAGTCACAGGGCCATCCATTGAACAACCCACATGGTTAGGTAGGACGAAATATGAATTGGGTGTAAGGAAGACTTAACTAAAAATCAAAAAATAAATAAAAAGACCAACACGCTAGTAGTGACAGTAAGAAGAAGAGAAGGAAGAATAAAATAATACAAATGCGCTCTTATGCTTTACAAAAGGAAAGCTTTAAAACCAGTCTCATTTCTAAGATGTGGAACCCAACATAAGCTAGAGGCCACACAAAACCAGGAAGTAAAAAAATTTAACTTTGATATAGTATAGGGATGATCAAACAGTAATAATGAAACCAAAAAGGGAGTCCATAATACATCCACTGCTGCAATCTAACTGTCTAGACTAATCACAAGAGCAATGAAGAAGCTTTTCATACAATCATCATACACCTCACAAAAGTATCTTATGAAAATATTGATTCAAATGACAATGAGTAACGATAACCATGATTCACGATTAGCAAGGAGTGTATAAGAGCTACTCCTACGTAATGTAGAATTCAAAAACAAACAATATTACCAGCCTTAGAACCCTGATTAGATCACATTAACACAACCCTTGGTGAAAATACCATATTTCTTTGAAGTGTAGAAAAATAATAAATTCCAAGTTGAATAGGATCTGATAATAAATGAAATAACTTGCTTAATAAAATCTATATGAACTGACACTTGAAAAAAAATCCTATTTTTCTTTTTAAAAATCCCAAAAGTTTTTTAAAAAGAATCAAACTTTTGTACACAACTATCCCTGTTCTCGATCCAAAATTACAAAACACAAAAAACCCATCAGTAAATTTCATATCTTTATGAAATTAGAAAGAAAAAAAAAATTTGAATAACTTAATAGTTTCCATAAATCCTTAATACACAATTTTTGTGAAACTAATTTCCAGTAAAATCAAAGAGGTTAGGGAAAAAGAATGAACCTTTGAGCACAGCCAAAATGTTCCTCGGATTTCGAAGATCGAGATGAACTTGTCTGATTGTTGGAGAGTAAAATCGGAAACGAGAATTTGGAGAAAATGGGTGTGAGATTTGATGAGGGATCGGAATAGAGGAAACCCTAAAAAGTTTCAGAGATTAAATTATTTTGGGGGAAAAGATAATAGCGTGATTGATAATTATATGGAATAGTTGAGAGAGAGAGAGAGAGAGAGAGAGAGAGAGAGAGTTTGGGTGAGCCAGGTGGGGTTTTGAGTCGTTAATAGCCGAAACCACGTGTTGTTTGTGTATTTGTAAGGCCAAGGATATTCCACCATTAGTCTGTTTTCTGACTCGGTTTGGTGGGAAGGAAAAGGATACAATGTGGGTTGGGGTTTACGGTGGTGGAAGGTGGGTGGGTGATGGTGGCTAGTGGGTGTGGGTAGTGGTAGAGATGAGAGTGGAGATTTCTTCAGAGAGAGAGAGAGAGAGAGAGAGAGAGAGTGTGTGTGTGTGTGTAAAAACCATAAGGCGTTAAATGAAAAGGGAAAAGAAAAACCCGAGGGAAAAAATTTAGGGCTAGGGGCAATTTAAGGCCTATTGCGTCGGGTCATTGGCTCGCCGCTATATCTAAGTTCAAAGCCGCTATAGGTCCCTTATTACGGCAGGTCATTGGCCCGCCGCTGTAGTTCGCCGCAATATACTAGAACTATTGCGGCGGGCCAATAGCCCGCCGCAATAGTTCGTAATAGTTCTGGTCTATTGCGGCGGGTCAAAAACGCGCCGCAATAGGCTACTTATAGCGCCTTTTTTAGTACCCGCTGCAATAGGCCCGCCGCAATAGCCCAGTTTTCTTGTAGTGTGTTAATGTTATTGGAATTCATGTAAGCCCACTATTAGTATCACTCTTCATATACTAATAATTATTCATCACATCAACAATCCATAAAATTTGTTGTAAAAAAATTTGTACATATTTCTAGTGCTACTCTAATATTTTTCATAACTTTTGGTATAAAGAGCTATAATTAGGACAATATTACTTTTGCATTTTTTTAACGCGTCATAACAAAGTATGTCATCACTCATCGAAGAGATAAAGGCCAAGCAGGTGGCCCGTTTAAAAGAAGTATGTGAAAATTATCTTGTTAATAGACTTCCTGGGTTTGAAATCAACTTAAAGAGAAAAAGGCCAAGCAGGTGGCCCGTTTACATCACTACAGTCTTACGACACTCGCCCAAATCCTGGCCTTGTTATATGTAACAAGGGCTGCATCTGGGCTGGCCTTAATTTAACACTAATGATTGTGGACAGTTGGTAATGAGACTCCCGGTCTCATCCATTCAGAATTATAGAACTGCTATTGAATGAGCTGAATGGAACTCAAATAAGTCTCAAAATTGATCTAATCTCGTTTCAAAGTAGCTACAAAGGTGGCTGCTTTTGTTATAGCGGTGGTTTTAGATAGATGAAACTAAAATAATAATGATAGCCCACTTGAGTATTCACACATGCAGAGAACCATGGAAAGCTATGGAGTTTGATCATTCTTTGTTATTAAAACATCTCATGCACAGGGTGCAATTTCAAAACTAGTACAAGATAACACACTGCAGATAAATTTACAAAACAATAATTCAAAAGATGCATCAGAAGAAAATTAAATTAAATACAAAAGATAAGATGTGTTTAACTACCTCCAGAGTTATAATACATATTTATTCATAGTCATTTCACATATGCAGAAAGGAAAGCAACAGAAAGATTGACAAGTGGCACTTGATTGGCCATTGCTAAAGTAGACGTCGATGATTCTGAAACCGAAAGAAGGTAGATCGGACTATATCAACAAATAGGCGATACTTCAGCAACACGCATAAGATTGGCACAGAAGCAAATAAACCAATGACAACCAAGATCAATGGCAATTCCTGATGATTATGATTATCTGACCAAAAGGATGCAGAAAATGCAACCATCATGGCGGCAATTGAGATGAAAAGTGAAGCCACTCCAATCATCAACCTAACTGGTAACCATACAAGAAAGTCGTTGTATGAATAACGAGAGGTAAGGATGGATAAGAACATTACCAGGGATGTAGAAGAGCAAAATAATGCTATTGCACTTGAAACTGAAAAGACCCGAACAAGATTAGGACTATCCTTTAATCCATCAGCTTTTTCTCCAGGAAACATTATCAACCCAATTAGTATTGCAACCACCATAGAATACTCAGCTGTGTTCCTCATCCACTTCTCACCCTCCTTCCTTAACTCCTCGTGGTTTTTCGCAAATAAAACATACGGTGTATCCCCCTTGTTATTTTTCATTTCTTTGAATGCAGGGCTTACAACCTTTTCCACCTCCTTCCATTACAAATCATAGGAAATATCACACGAGAGACTTGTTAGTCCAAAACTCTAAAAATTTTTAGGTAGAAATTAAATCTATGTGGAAACAAGAGTGAACATTCTATGAATTGGTTCAACACATACTAATCTAAGAATATAATAAGTACCTTGAACCATAATATTTCTCGTTGCATTTGAAGAGCTGCTCCTGATATAGCATTCAGCTTCTCTTGAGGTGCCAATCCTGCAGCTAAATGCAAAATGTTGCTTCCATCTTCTTCTATTCTATCTATTATTAGATCTCCAATTGAGCCTATCTCATTAAGTATATTGAAGATGCTTTCATGGCGCTTCTCAACAGCAATATGAAATATGCTTTTACTGTTTCTTGTTTTCCATAATAAATCAAAGTCAAAACGAATAAGTTTAATCAAGAACTCAGTGTTGCCTACTTCTACTGCATCAAACAGAACATGTGAAATCACTGAGGTTTCGTTCAAATTCTCAACGTCATCTCCGTAAGCCTGAAGACATTTTTCAAACAGTTCATTGGCTTGAGATTGCTTTGAGTTTTCCTGTTTAAACTTCAACGCTGGAATTGACAGTGAAAAAAGAAAGTAATTATTCCCCAATGAGTAATTAAAAGAATCGAATAGATCTAGAAAATAAGAGTGAAAGTGCTACTAGTCTTAGGTTCCATTCTAATCTTGTATGAATTAAGAATATTGTATCAATTAAGAAATTTAATCAATCTATAAAAATATTATCACTAAATTCACTGAGCCAAGATATTGATTACACAAAAACACATTAATTTACATGAAAAATTGCTTTTCCATAACGGAAAAACTACTTGAAAAACTCCAAATAAATTCTAAAATTATAAAATCCATATCTTCTTAAGTTTTATACCTAACTTTAGATCCACACAAAATACAATAATATCTTCTCTCTAGACAATTTGTCTGTTTTTGAAATTTTCTAGGCTTGAGCATGTAGGTTCTTACGGAAAAAAAATGAAAAGTAAAAAAAAAAAATTAGATTAATGTTTATTTTAAAATTTTTATTTATTTTCTGACCTAGCTTTTTATTTTTTGGGCTTTTTATTTTATTTTTAATTTTTTATTAATTAAAATGCTGACGTGCTGATGTGTCATGGGTGATGTGGTATTTTTTTTGTAATATTGTAATCTCTCCATTAGCCATGTTAGCATTTTCTGTTAGTTGGGTGACGGTAAGGACTAAAATAACACGCGTTAATTGGTTTAGGAACTAAACGTTGTAAAATAAAAATGTAGGGACCAAAATAGAAATAGGGTCAAAATGTAGGTACTAAAAATGCATTTACACCTTATATAAACTCACCTATAATCTTTATCAAGCTAAGATATCAATCACACAAAAAAACAAAGATTTACCTGAAAAATCATTTCTCTTTCAAGGGAAAAAGCCATAGAAAAAAATTTGAATAAATTTACTATTATAAATCAATTACAATATCCTCTCAACTATCTCCTACTTACTTTCATACATTTTATCAAGGAAATAAAACTTACTTTCATAACCCATAAAAAAAAATAATAACTTACTTTCATACATGAGGCAATATTAAACAAATGCTTGGATTTGTTTAATTAATTGGGTAAGTTATCCAATTTTGAAAATATTTTATGAAGAATTGAAAAAATTGTAAAAAAAATTCAATTTTTAATAAATTTTTTTTCAAAAATAATATACTATTATGGGCCTTAGGACACACATTAATAAAATCGTAATTAATTTCGTTGATGTTTTGTTTCATGCATGTGTATTAGAAACTTCACGTGTCAACCCGTACAAGAATAACAAATAGCCCTCGCGTCTGAGCCCTTCTTTCAACACAACATCTGACATCTTCATTCCAGCAAAAGAAGAAAAAAAGAAAAAAAAACGTCTGACAACTTGAGAAAACAAACAAAAATAAAAAAGCAAAGTGGCATAAAGCAACGAAATGTGACTCAAGTCATTTGGCGCTAGCATGGAGAGAACCAAAAAAGGGAATTAAGGTCCTGGTTGTTAGTTTAAATAATGTTGTTTGGGTATTTTTAATATATATATAGGTAAAAAGGTTTATTGAAATATGTGTAAAATTGTTTAAAATGTGAAAATATTGGTTAGAACTAACCAATCTAACCTGCCCTAAAAGATAAAAGAAGAAGCAACAGTGGCAGGGACCCCGTTGAACTCACCTTTCAACGCATGTATGAACTATTTCTTGAAATAATTATTGCATCACTGTTAAATTTGCTTTTATATACATTCTTTTTTCGTAAAATCTTTATTTTCGTGCCGAAACAAAATTCTTTCATTTCCAGTTTGGTTATTAAAATCTACCTTTTGAAGATTTATTTTCAAAGAAAACCACCACTGTTATCAATTTTGACATCTTTCTTAGGTTGTTAATCAGAAAAATCATCACTCAACGTGTCCAATATCTTCATATTCTCTCTATGTTTTGAGTTTTATTTTTTTTTAAAGAAAATAAGTAAACTACATACTTTAAAGAGATTTCTTTGAAAAAAATAAAATGATATACAAATTACAAAAGAAGAATTAGGCTGAACTTACCTTTAAATTTGATTGATTAATTATTCAGCTGGCAGGAAACCCAAAGGTGATTGATCCTGGAACTCTATTTTTTATTTTTATTCTTTCATGAAAGGAAGGGGGAAAATAGAATTTTTCATAGAGAAAATGACATTTGAAAACCAAATAATATAAATGGGTTAAGTGGTGTTGTATGTATTTGTTTCAAATGTTGCAATTGCGTACAAATACCTATGTTTTTGTTTTAAACGTTGCAATTGCGTACAAATACTTATGATTTTTTTTAGATGGAATTTTAACCTGGCATAATATAAGTGTGTGTGTGAAGTTCTCTTTTGAAGATTTGAATCTCAACTCTTACCTCTACACCCTACAAGTACTTATACTTGTAGGAAGTAACTATTATGCTAAGAGTGCAAGGTAGTAATGTACAGATAGATATGTTAGTAGGCCTGAATGGGTTCATTTGTGTTAGGAATGTTATAAGTATATGGATAATAATTATTGTATTGAGATTTAATTAGTTAGTTAGTTACAATTCTAAGTATGTTAATCACATTTAGCACGTGTTTGAATTATTAATACACATAGGGAATAATAGAACCAATAAGATAAGGCCATGTGAGCCAATGGGATTAAAGCTAGTCTCCTATAAATCCATGATTGTAATTCAATATTAGATATCAATTGAAGAATAAATCAATTTCTTAGTGCATCTCTCTCTCTCTCTCTCTCTCTCTCTCTTAATCTCTTTCTTTCTGTACGGAGGGTGACTGCCTCGAATTAAGTCAATTTTCCTACAATTCTCATTAATTCTCCTATAATTTCCATCAATCCTCATTAGGAACCATCAGGTTCCTAACAATTGGTATCAGAGCCATTGATCTTGATATGGATGAATGTGACCAAAGAGAACTTTGGAAAGAATAATGGCAAATGGTGAACAAAGTTTCAGAGGATGTCAAGACTTTGTATGAATCTCACAATGCCGTTCTAGAGAAGGTCAAGACCTTGGCTGAGTCTAACAAGGCCATGAATGAAGAACTCTCAAGATTGCAAGAGGGTCTTGAGAACATGACGGAAGAGGAGTCACAATCTCTTGATTCTATGAAATTAGAAGAACAAATCAAGTTCTAAGAATCTAATGTTGTTGTTGCAAGCCGGGATGTTGATTTTTGTGTCAAAGTGGATAATGATATACATGTGCACGCTGCCCTTGAAGTTCAGTCCAAAGAACCAACAAAGAAGGTGATGATGATCTTTCCAAGAACCAATTATTGATGCACCAATGAAGGCTTCCATTCAAGAGTCTATGATTCAAGAATTGGAAATCCAAATGTTAATGATCCAAGAATCCAAGATGCCAGCACCAACAATTTTAATGCTTTTAGAATCAAATGAGGTATTGAGGATAAAAGAACATTCAAAGGTTCAAAGAACCAATGAGACCTTGAAGATTGAAGAACCACTGGAAGCTTAAGAATTCTAGCAAAGTTTGAAGATCTACGAAGAAAAAACCTTCATGCGCACGGGACCGCTGGTCAAAGAGAAATGCATAAATATAATGATCAAAATGTCACTAAGGTATTAGTCCATTGGAAGATCTTCTTTGATGAAGATGTTATTTCACAACAACACCTTGTGGGCAAGGTGTTTTTAAGGGGAGGGAAATGTTAGGAATGCTATAAGTATATGGATAATAATTGTTGTATTGAGATTTAGTTAGTTAGTTAGTTACAATTTCAAGCATGTTAATCACATTTAGCACATGTTCAAATTATTAATGCACATGAGAAATAATATAAACAATAGGATGAGGCCATGTGGCTCTCCTATAAATCCATGATTGTTTCAATATTAGATATCAATTGAAGAATAAACCAATTTCTTAGTGTATTAGTGCATCTTTCTCTCACTCTCTCTTAATCTCTTTTTTTCTCTATGGAAGGTGACTACCTCGAATTAATTCAATTTCCCTACAATTTCCCTATAATTTCCATCAATTCTCATTAGTAACCATCGGGTTCCTAACAATTTGATATCCCAAGTGGCATAACAAGAATGAATTGTAGATTAGATTTCTGCAATATATATAGACAAAACTTAGAAGAAATCCAATTAGATTTTTATTGGATTCTCAATTTTGTACCACATATAATTTTAAATTTTATATCAAGTGAATTATTAAGTGTAAAAATCAAAGAGTTGAAATCCAATTAAATTCTAAATTGGATTTCAATTGGAGTCCAATTTTTTGCCACGTGTCCATCTTTTTTTATTTTTTTATAGCTAGTGAATTATTGGATGCAACACTGAAGAGTCTAAATCAAATTAAATTCTAAATCATATATATATATATATATATGTAATTAGAAACCATTACATATTTTAGAAATGTATGATTTTAAAAAGTGTAAGTTAATACTATGTATAATTTAAATCACTTTTTCAAAAAATTGTATAATTTGAACTGTATAATTGTAATTGATTTTAATTGTATCCGTGCATATGTATGAGACTACACACTAGTTATATATAGTATATAATTAATTAATTAATTAATTAATTAACTTGGGTAATTAGTTAATTTAACTAGGGTCAACTTATAACCCAACACATATGTTTAAGAATTTCAATCAAAATAACTCACATGATAAATGAAAAATAATTAAAAACACAAAAAAAAAAAAAAAAACTCACATGGTCGAATTTCACTAACAAATGCAGAAGGATCGCGAGCTAACACATGCAATGCAGTCTCTCCATTCGAGTTTACAGCGGTAGCTAAATTAGAGTTGTCCTCTAGCATTTGCAATGCTACTCCTGCATTATTTAACACCAAAACCAAAAATTCCATGTAAAAATATTCATTGACGAAATTCTTTTTCTTCTCCATGTGTTGTAGTATTTAGTTATGTTTTATTGATAAAATAAAAAATATTGAGAAGCAACATGTTGAATATTTCTTTCATGAAAGATATACTAGGAAAAGCATGACACAAGCACATGACAAAAGACAGACAACAATCTCTTTTGACAACTTTTTTCTCCTCATGCACTAGATTTCACCTAACTGGTGTTGGCCGGACAATGGAACTTTTTCTTTTTTTGGTTTCCACAGTAATCTCAAAACTTTCGACCAGAGACTAATCATTTTTCGTGACGAGTAGGCCCTAGTGGGATAAATCGCTAGCCCAAAGGGTTTTTTCAAAGTGTAGATATCAGGACTCGAACTGAGGAGCACACTCAGTTGAATTTAGGACAAACACTTTAAGACCAAATGTCCAACCACTTGGCCAACCCACTTGGGTTGACATTGGAACTTTTGCTAAACATAAAAGTGCGCTCCCACTTATAGCTAATATAATATCATATATTTATTTATATATTTTAATTAAAAAAATTAACACAATTTATTGATCAATTGAATACATTAAAAATGTCCCACTATATCCCAAAACATAAAAGATTAAAGGAAAAAACAAAAATAGTCAAATTATGACCAACAAAATTAAATCTAAATTAATAGGAGACAAATATAATAACTTATTCTTGAAATCTACTAAAATCAAAATTAATACTAGACATATTTATTAATAAATACAACATAAATATATTGAAATATACTAAAATAGAGACAATAAATCTCTAAAAACAAAACAAAACAAAAATCTCTCAACTCTCTTCTTCGTCTTGATTTTTATTTTTATTTTTAATATAAGCGTCTTGTGGAGCTGTGATGGACGGTGTGCCATCAGCCATGTGTGAACACAGTAGCTTCATACTAATCTGATTAAGGTAACCTCTCTCTCCCTGTGTGTGAAATGGAAGACACGGAGATTGAAGAGTACTGTGATAACTGTGGTTTGTAGGGCTTTATTCAATTATGTTTTTATTTTAAATTATTTTTTTATAAGCACAACACAGTTACATTAACAAGTTTTCCTTCTTTGCCTATATTTTATGCATTGCACAGTGCACTGTGCACACAGTCACACACTATAACTTACTCACAAACCCGCTCACATACGTTTTCACTTTTCATTTCTTTTATTTTTAAAAACCAACACAAGTGAATAGTCTAGATTAGTGTCTTTTGCTTTATCACGTCAACTCCTTTGTATTACAGGGATAATAATTTATTGAATTATATAATAAATCAATTTTTATTTGTATTGATTTAGAGTATAAAATGATCACAATATTAAAAAAGTTGTAATATTACTTTTGATAAACCATGTTTCATTATTCCATACTTTAGATTTGATTTTTTGTTAAATTATAATTTTTAATTATCAAACGTATTTTATTTATTTATAAATATTTGCTCATTATAAATATTTACTAGAAAATAACTATTTGGATATGAAAAACTTCAAAAAAAAAAGTTGAAAAACAAATTGAATTTCAAAAAGGAATCTCAGAAAAAATATTTAATTAATATTTAAATATATATTAAAAAAAGGCCTCACCTAAATCTTTCGCATTAGGCCCCCAAAGTTCTTAAGTCAACTTGTTAGAGAGGCATAATTTATCTCAATCAGATAAAATTCTATTATGAAAAATTTCAGTCACAATACAACAATTTATTTGATACTGTACTTTGAAGCAAAAAAAAAAGAAAAGAAGAAGAAGAAGATGGCATAGTAAAGTTGAACGAAACTTAAAAATATAAGCATTGAGGTGAAGATGACCGATCAGTATATAAATCAGTACCAAAATCTCCAGTCCATCAATACTTTGATACCACATTTAGAAAATGAGTGAAATTGTGAAACTTTTCCTCATTTAGAAACTAAATGAACGGTTTAGATTGTGTTAATTTAACAATACCATTTTCAATGTTTAAACCATGATTAATGTTTTGAACTTCAAATTCTAGAATGAAAAAATCAAACCATTAGCATTATGATCCCCCTCCCAAAAAAAAAAAAAAAAGGCACTGAAACATGATAATTACTTATGCTTACCATATAAGCCACTCCTAACACATGCGATGAAAAGTTTAGCCTGTTCTTTGTCATCCCACTCGCGAACTGTCTCTTTAGTCTGAGAATAAAGATAATTCGCCATTTGTCCGTGTCCTAAGGAAGCAGCCATATAGAGTGGCTTTATCCCACTACCAAGGTTTGGCAGCTGATTATTTTTCTCCAGCATCGCCATGGCAATATTCACATTTCCAGTTGCAGCAGCATAGGTCAAGGCAGTATTCCCAACAGTGTTTTCAGCTGTTAGGTTGTCTGTAATCATCGTCTTCAATAAATTCCTCACAAATTCTTCTTGGTTTGCTGCAGCAGCAATATGAAGAGTGGTTTCTCCTTTTTTTGTAATTTTTCTTTGAATTTTTTGTATGTCCTTGATAGATTTCCAGTCACCATTTAGTGCAGCCCGATAAAGCCTCCCACGCTCTATACTGACTGCTTCATCTGTAAGATGAAAATCATGAAATTCTTCTCATTAATTAGTAAAAATCTTAGTGCAACTATTTCATGGAAGGAAAAATATTGTTTCACACTAATTTGTATTCACTGTTTACATATCCACAATTGATGCTTGAATGTCTACAATTTAACACATTAAAGTGGACATGAAAGGAAAAAAAAAATGAAGAATCATATATATATGAATGCTAACTTTGGTGATATCTTAGTCAGACATAACCATTTGTTAAGAACTCATTGAATGCCCACAATATTAACCAATGGGAAAGTTAAAAATTTACCGTCGTTTGAATTGAAATCCTTTGTTGCCATTTCAACTTATTGATTGGCTCATGCGTACCTGAAAAGGAAGATTTCAGTATTACATATAAATTGTGTGATGCATGACGAAATCTGTGCAAGTTCTTTCCATAAGCCAAATTAGCTCGACAAGCACAGAGAGATATTGATTTTTGGGCTATGTTTAGTTCAAACAGGTGTATTACACATACTGTGTATTTTATAAACTAAAATCGTGCCTTTAAGTGACTGAAAAAGTCACGGTTTCATTTTATATAGTCACAATTTCAATTTATAAAATACATTGTGTGTACGCACTAATATCCTTGATTTTTTTGTTCAAAATGACAACCTATTATTATAACTAGCATGTAACTCCATGCAAACGCATGGATACATTTAAAATTAAAAAAAATTTTTAGTATAAAAATATAAATAATTAGTCAAATTAATTTTTTTTTAAACATGTAACACATGTATTCATGCATACATATAAATATATTTAAAATTAAACATAATTTTTATCATAAAATATAGATAATTGTCAAATTACATTTTAAAAATAAACGTAATTAGTCACATATTAAAATTCTTATCTAAATTTAATACTACTTATGATCATTTTTAATAAAATAGAACATGTGGTGATTTTTGTTATATGGTGATTTTTATTTTATTTATTTATTAAGAAACATGTGGTGATTTTTATTGAGTATATGTGATTTTTTTTTTGAATTTTATAGTTTATTAATATTAGATTATTAGTATTTTGCATTCATTAACTCACTTAATACAAAAATTAAAAAAACTTAAGTAGACATATAGCACAAGCTTAAGTGGATAATTATGGTGTAGTTCCCATATAAATTTAAACACATGGCGCAAAATTGGATTATAATTTCAAATTCTAATTCAATTTTCTCTAAAAATTGCCTATTCATATATGTATAGATGACTTATAAATTTGAATTTTTTTAGTTATATGATTATTTTTTTTATGGTTTATTATATTGGACTCATCATTTTCTATGCCAAATTAACTAATTTGGCACAAAAATTTAAAAATTTAGATTATATGGGACACGTGGTGCAAAATTAAACTCTAATTGAAATTCAATTTTTACACTAAATTAACTCACTTGACACAAAATTAATTCTCTAATTTAAATTAAATGAGACAGATGGCGCAAAATTAGACTCTAATTAAATTCCAATTTAATACTTAATTATATATATATATATATATATATATATATATATATATATATATATATATATATATATATATATATATATAGATTAGTAGTAGACTCACACGATGCATGGGAATAGATAATTATTTTGTAATTGTAATATAATGTATAATTTGTTCTCTAAAATTGTTGAAGATAATTTTTTCTCTCTAAAATTTAAACAATTTTTTTTTTCATCTTTCTATCTCTACGAATATATCATTATATTGTTTTGGTGTGTTTGATTAATATTATTCCTTTATAAGGTATCCATATTCTTTGAAATTATGTTATAGTATGTTATGATTTTTTCCCTTTTATTGTACAACTAAACGTTTTAAGTTTCAAATAAATTATTCAAATCATTTATTCTCTCAAAGGATATTATTATGAATAATTTATTCTCAAAATTTGATTGTAAATAATTTGTTCTCCCTCAAAATTGAACAATTTCAAAAATTAATTTTCATCACTTTATTTTTACGAATATATAATTTTATCACTTTTAATGTTTATGATTGATATTATTCTTTTTTGAAATGGTCCATATTCTTCTAACTATTGTTATTATGCATTATATTTTCCTAATTTTTTTTTGGTACAGCTAAAATTTTTTAGTTTCAAAATTGTTATTTAAATTCTCATTCTTTTAAGGAAATTATTATGATAACAAAAAATTATCATATAATTACAATTGATATTACTCAAACAATTGATAATACTCTTAACCCAAACTTGTCTTTGCCCATTCTTAAGTAATACCCCAAATTGGACCGAAGTAAACAGAAATAGAATGTTCCCATTCTTAAGTACACCAAATGGACCGAAGTGAACTGAAATAGACAAATTGGACAAATAGACCGAATTAAACCGGTATGGACCAAAGTGATTTGAAATAGACAAATTGGACACAATAGACTAAATTAGACCGATATGGACCGAATGGACTGAATTGGACCTAATATACCAAAGTGGACTGAATGGACTAAATTGACTGAAGCGGACTGAATGGACCAAATTGACTGAAGTGGACTGAATGGACTAAATTGACTGAAGTGGACTGAAAGGACTAAACTGACTGAAGTAGACCAAAATGTATAGTATAGACCAAAGTGGACTGAATTGGACCGAAGTAGACTAGATTTAACAAATTGGACTAAAATGGACCGACGTATACCGAAAGGACTTCGACTGAATTGGACCAAATAGCGCAGTGAATTGCATGGACTGAATAGGTTGAAGGTCATCAAAGTAGACTAAATTGGACCGAAGTAGACCAAATTGGATTGAATTGGACCAATGTGGACCAAAGTAGACCGAACTGAACTGAATAGTCCAAAATGGATTGAATGCTGATCTATAATTAGGATAGCCAAGATTTTGTTTTGATATAAATTCAAATTCTTACATTTAAATCAAACCAAAACTAAGAGAGAGAGAGAGAGAGAGAGAGAGAGAGAGACTACTTGTGATGAGAAATTAAAAATACAACAACAAAACATGTGAACCTAAAATAGAGTTTAAAAATCACAATGATTCATTAACCTAAAATAGAGTTGCAAAAAAGAATAAAAAATCAAGAGAGAGAAAGTAGCAACTTTTTCAAGAGAGAATATGAGAGAGAATAAGATGATAAGAAAAATTGCAAAAATAAAAAATATAGTAACAAACACCAAATTATCCAAGTCATGTTATGAAATAAAATAACATTATATTGTTATATATTATCTTTATAATACAATAGGATAACATTTATGAAATCAAAGAGAAGAAAAAAAGATAACAATTTAAAAGCACAAAACTTAATCACATCAATCAAAAGTAGAGTTCCAAATAATAATAAAATTCATCAACAAAGTAGAGATGCAAGAAAAATAAAAGTTCTACCAAAGAATGAAAAAAAAAATTGAGAGAGAGAGAAATTTAGAAAAATAACTTTTTTGTATATGAAAACTATGCATAGAATAAGAGAGAGAATTTTAAATTTATAGTAGGATTATGGGAAAAAGAAAAAACCAAAAATAAAAGAAAATAAAGGGATAGAGGAAAAGTGATATTAAGGTAAATAAAAGTGGGGAGATGAAAAAATAAAAGGGATAAGAAAAAATAGGAGAAAATGTAACAATAAATTAGAAAATTAATAAAAGAAAAAGAGTTATAAATAAGAGAGAGTGTATTTGAAATAGGTAAATGATATGGCATCTGATATAGCTTAACAAAAACGTTACAACAATAAAACTACAATTTAACTTTTAAATATATAGATATAGATGATTTCTACTTTTGCGCAACCAGAATTTTAATCTTTCTTTTTCTTCTTTTCTTAGTTTTGTGAAAGGCTTTTGGGCCTTTTTCTTCGAAATGTTTGTCAAAACAAATCTGTCTGAAATTTAATTGAAGAAATAGCGTTTTTGACGTTGATGTGGTGTTTTAAAGATAAAATAAATAAATAATAATGGTGCATCTAGATCTCGTAGGCAAGAGACAAAAAGAATTAAATAGATCTCAATTGAGAGAGCATCCAATATTTTTTAGATTAGTATTGGCATTTAATTTCAGTGGTGTGTGTTTGATTATTAGGTTTGAGACTAAAGTGTTTTTTTTTTTTTTTCTTTTAAAGAGAAGCTTGAGTCTTAAGTAGAATAATAAGTTAATATTCACAATTTTTTTCCTCCTAACAACTGAAGATGGCAGATTGTAAATAGGAGACAATAGAGTGGATTATACAAACAATTGTCGAAAAAGGTTATGCCTATAGTGTGTGTGTATATATATATATTATATTAAAGTAGGTTACTTGCAATACAAAGTAAATGAAATTTTAGAAAGATTAGTGTATTTACTTTGTCATCTGTTATAGAATTATTTTTTAAAAGTTTAGTTTGTTATGACAGGAAAAAAATTATTTTATTCCCAAACACTTAAAAAAAATTTCTATTTTTCTCAACAAAAAAAAAAAACATATCTCAAATGGTTAAACCATGAATGTTCTAAAGCAACACAAATATTAATACAACAAGTCTTCTACAATCACACTATTTAGCACAACTCAATGATGTGATCAACTATGAATAATGGACAATCACATTCAAATGAACTCACAATTTTTTATTTACCGCTCATAGTTGATCACATCATAATTGTAGCAAAAGTATGTAATGACCCAAGAAAAATATGTAAATCACATTTGCACTATACTCCAAAAGAACTAGACACAATTGAGGTTCGTTGTCCTTGTTAATAAAACCCATATCAACCTGGAATAAGTCCAATGTGGAACTCCTCCCACTCACACAATATCCAATCAATTTTGAGATATCACACTAAGCCACAAATTTGATATTGTCCGCTTTCACAAATCATACAATAAATTTAGGAACACACGCTTTTTTTTTCATAACTAATAACATGACATATTTTAATTGGTGCATAATAAAAATGGTATAATTGGTGTATCAGTGTACCATAATAAAGTAATGTCACTATAATCATAACAATTGTAAAAAATATTGTATCCTTAACATTACTCAAACCAAAAAGTTATTTTATACAATATTATTATTTTCATATTTTGTTAATATAAACTAAACAGATGGTAGTATATTTCTTATTTTATGTCTATCATTTTGTTTATATTTTATTATTATTTATATAGCTTTGAATTTTAGTATATTTCTTATTCTTAAATAAGGTGGAATGTTCTTTCTAAACTTTGGCTCCCAAAAAAAAAAATTTTAAATTCTCGTCCTGTCCTTTTGCCAATAGTATTTATGAAAGCATTGGGTTCAATATTCTCTATAAACTGCTTATGTTTGTACCTGATTAACAAATGTATACTGAAACAAGGTGTCTGCGTGCGAAACAGTAAAAACCAAAAACACCAAGATGAGATAGTGCTAACAAACCGTACAGATTTTCGTCCAACAATATAACAAAACATGAAAGAAGAATGACATCAGGAGGAACAAAAGAATTGAATGCATGCATAGATGTTATATCTACCTGAAGAGTGATTTAAGTTCAAGTGGATTAAGGAGCTTCCCTCAATATAGAGATCACCAAATGTTGTTAATACTTGAACGCAACTCCTCTACACTAGAAGTTTGGAAGTGATATTCAGCAACCAAAAAAAAAAAAAGTTTGGAAGTGATAGTTGAAGAGAAGAAAAGAAATGAAATGGCAAATGATTCCCATGCCCCCTTTAGTCAAGCAGTCAAAAGTTACTGATACTTAATTGCAACACTTGTTTGTATGTCATTTGGACAGGAATCGTGTCCTTTGATGCAGAACTGAGATAAAAGTAAAGACACTCCTTTTCGTCCTTTCCCTGTTGGCACTTTCGAAACAATGTGTAGTCATTTGGAAAAAGATTTTTTTTTCCCTTGTCCAATCCTTATCGCTGTTGGAAGGAAGCTTCTTGGTCTTATTGAGATTCGGTCTTTTTGAGATTCAAGATAAGGTACTCACCATTTGGAACCACGATTCGAGATTTGGATATTTGCTTTGAGGGTGCTGTTAACGGGTGTTGTACAGCACCCGTTAATGTGATAAAAATTCAAATAAAATATTCATATATTTTTTTTTAGAGATATAGAAAAAGCTGGATATGTATTAAGTATGTGTCAGTTTAGATGGAGAAAGTTAAATAATTTTGCAACTGGATCAAAATGTCATTGAACCCAAAATTAAAAAATCATGTTTTTTATCTCTAAATTACCCTCAGTCTTATTATGAACTCCCAAATTTATCACAACTTTATAATCACAAAATATACATAGAAAGGGCATATAGAGAAAATCATGGCAACATCTGGGTATGGAGAAGGACCTCCATCGGACCATCACTGATCTCACTCTAGCATCATTTTGAAACTTCTAACACCATTGAGTCAAGATGACGAGGAGTACCTTCGGTAGACGTGGCAAAAAAGGCAGGTTGGGTCGAGTCAATCGGGTCATAGATCATTTTTAAATTGGTCAATCGGGTTGCGAGGTCGGGTCGAGTTGACTCGTATTTTTCAAACAAGCTTTTTTTTTCAATTAAAAAAAAATTAATAACATTGACAACCTGTTTAGAGAAAATGAATAAAATGAATTTGCACTTAATGCCACTTGTTAATATCTTTTCAATTATGATAGTTTTGAGCATGACAAAAATTATTTATAGTCATAAATTTATAATGGAAAAAGTCTTTAATGTTAATAGTTTACTGTTAAAATGCATATAATTATAAGTTTACAACTTCAAAAAGAGATAGATCTTAAAATAAACAAGTTTACATCACTAATCATATCATTTCCACAAAAGAAAAAAAAAACTACATGACATGGGCCATATCAAGAAAGCAGAGAAGTGGAGTGTGGAGCATCTGAGCATATATGCTGAGAAAGAGAAAGATTAGTCTGAATATTTAAGGATTGAAAGAACTAAGAAGAGAAGATAAAAAATAAAAAGAGTAGAGGCACAGTCACACAGAGAGGAAAGAGTAGAGGGCAGAGGCGGAGAAAAGCTGAAAGGGTAGAGGCAAAGGCGCAAGCTTTGTGTGAAATTGAAAAAGTGTGAAATATGTGAAAGTGTGAAAAGAAAGATAGAGGCGCAAGAGACAAGAGTAGAGAACCACATTTCAGGGTTTCACATTTGTGCCTTTGGCTTTAGAGTACAGCTAGTCTTTTTTTTTTTTTTTGAGATTGGGAAAACTAAGAAAGGTTGCTTCGTTTGGACTTTGGAGTACAGCTAGTAATTGAATGAGATTTTTTTTAATGATTGTCTTTTATGCTGTCTTGTCTCATTCTCTCGTGTCTGTGAAGTTTTATTAGTTGTGAAGCTGAAATAGTCAAATTAAATGTGAAGCTATTGTCTTGTCTTGTCTTGTCTGTTGTCTATATCTATAATTTATTGACTATTGGTTCTGGTGCTTTGTGCTTTATGCACCTAGTATCAGGACGTAGCCTAAATATTTTTTTTAGCGAATTTTTTTTAATAGGTCAGGTCACGGGTTAACCCGTTTTTGCTTCGGGTCAAAAAAAGAGGTTCGGGTCAAGTCGAAAAATTCTGACCCGTTTTGCCATGTCTAACCTCTGATGCATCCATGTAACTTCAATTCCAATTTGGTTTTGGGGCTACAGAGTGAGAGAGGAGTTGGTCTTGGGTAAAATTGAGAAAAATTAACTCTTAATGTTTTTCAATTGGCAGGTAAGAGGATGGATGAGAAATTTGAGAGAGTGGGTTCTTTGAAGATGTGTGTGCATGAAGGAAAATGGAGAAATGTAGAAGAAGAAAGAAGATAAAGGTGTGGAGGAGAGCAGATAAAGGAGATGAAGAAAGTGGATATTTGTGAAGAAATGGGCGGATGAGAAAAAAAGAGGAAAAAAAAATTAAAAAAAGTAAAGAAAACAAAGGGTCATACGTGGGTGGGTGTTGGGTAAGGGTATAAAATACCTTTTATTTAATAAAAAAATATAATTGAATGTAATGATTGATGGAACTATGACAGATGTATGTTTCATGGTGTTACCAATGCTAAGATATAATTAAGTATAAAAGGCCTGATATAAAAAAAAATAAATAAAAAAAATTATGAAAGAAACTATAATCCCTTATATCATATTATATATAATAAAAGTTGCATTTAAACGCAGTGGTTGCGCCAAGTGACTTTACCAAATTGTAAATTTTTTAAATTTCTAAATTTTAAGAAATAATATATATAATGTTTCTTCTCCTATAATTTCTAAATGGATAAAAATATTAAAGAATTAAATAAAAGATGCTTCACATGATACAAATCTTAATTGGATTATAGTTGAATTACACTTGTTGTGCTTAATATGTCTCTGTGCAGTTTCCTTTAAGGATTATGTATTCAAATTGAAATAAATTTATATTAACCTTAGACTTTTTGTTCAAGGTTGCAATGTACCAAACATTTGCATCTATGGATTGAGCTTTGAGATGTTGGTTTCCCAGAAAAACAATGCATATGGTCTCAATTTGCAATTAATTCTTCTAAAAGAAAAACATCTGTAATTAATGCGGTGATAGATCATAATGTGGTGATATGGGGTACTACAACGGGGTGGCAATTCGTGTTTGCGGGTCAAGTTTTAGTCGTGTTGAGCCATGAGTATTTGGCTATATAGGTTGACCTGAATCCAACCTATTTAGTAAACGTGTTAGGAATCCTCAACTCCGAACACAACCTATTTATTAAACAGGTCCACCCAACCCGATATGTTCAATTCGTTTAATTAACAAGCCATGTAAAAGTCAATACAAATGACCTATTTAATAATCTATTTGATTAACAGGTCATACCTAACATATATAATTTTTATCAATTCTCATATATCTAAAATTAAAATACAATTATAACTACAAATATAGTAATAAACATATAAAAACAAGCCATTAATGAAGCAATAATATCAAAATAAATAATAACTCTATAAGCTAAACGGGTCAAATAGGTTCACATATTGAACACGAACACAACCTGTTTATTAAACTAGTTAGTCATGTCAATCCGAATATGACCCGAATCCATTTAATATCAACTAATGACCTGTTTATAAATGGGTTAATCATGTCGAGTTCGCGGGTTATGTCAGATTTTGCCACCACTACTACTGCTTAGTGCTTATATGCTCAGATGTAACAAGTTTGGTAACAATCAAATATATATATATATATATATATATATATATATATATATATATATATATATATATATAAACTGTAAGGTTGAATTTATTCAATCATGTGTTGTCTTTATTCCGTGCCAAATTTGCTTGTAATTTAGCAATTAGATATCCTATATTTAGGTGGGAATTATGTAAGGGTTGTGTGTGAAAGAGCATGAAGAAAACTTAAGATGTGTGCACTCAAAGGAGTCTCGCGACTAGCAAGTCGCCAAAGTGGCACACGTGTGAAGCATGCAGGGAACTGAAGGGTCACAACAGTTAGAGCACTATAGGACAAAAAGTACAGTCTGGCCTAGTAGTTATCTTGCGACTTAGACTTGCGACTAGTTCCAGTCGCAAGGCCGAGTCACTGGAATGTCCTATTTGGATGAAAAATATCTTTTCATATTCCTCATGTACTCTATTATAAATACCCTTATACCCATGAAATGTAAAGAGCTTCCAGAGAGAATTTTGAGAGAGAAACCCTAGAGAAAACCAAGATTGACTCATCCATAATCTCAGACATATGATCCTTCAAATTCCTCTACTCTCACCCTCTCCATTGACATACCCTTGAAAGGTTCATTAGCCAAATCTTTATCTCATCATACCCATATCAGTGAGGAGGTATTTTAGTGCTTGGGAAGTAGTTCAGAGAGGACCAATTTGTTTGGTTGATGCAATAGGCTTATTGCAAGATCCGGTAAGCTAGGGAAGACAAGGATCGGCATAACCCTGTTGGAGTAAGAAGCTTGGAAAGCTTAGGTGCATCGGGTAGTTTAGGCTTGGAGGGTCTATTGCTATTCATGTATCCCAACTTTATTCACTAGTGGATTATTTAACCACTTGGAGAGTGGTGGAGAGGTTTTTTGCCGAGTACTTTGGTTTCCTCTTCGATAACACACCGTTGTGTTATCTTTGTATTTGCATCTTTCTTCCCTTACTCTTTACCTTTTAATTACTGTTGTGTTTGTAATTAATTTTGGTTTATAGTGCTTTACCAATTTGGGTTTAGCTTATATTCTGCATTCCGCATGTATATTGTTTGTGTATTAGCTTGTGTTGGTAATTTTAATATTGGGGGTCTAAATGTTCATTGGTGTTTTATACACTAATTGAACCTTCATAAACAACATAAAGTTAAAAATAAACTGATATTACAATCAAAGATTGACTTATTAGAAGCATAATAAAACAACCTTAGAATCAAAATATACTCATTAAGCATGTGTTTAGATGAAGAGTTAGGACATATGTGAATCGTGTTAGGAACATATGTCATGTAGAATTGGCTAATCTTTTGACAAAACGCACATTACTTGTAATTGGGTAGATCTAGGACGTGTTTAATGCTTCAAGAAACAAGAGTTCGAGTCCAAGTATTGAAGCCATGCAAATCTGTCTAAGAAACAAGTGAAGAAGTGTTGGATTTTAAAGCTCGATAGTGAGCTCAACAGATATCATCTATCGAGGTTTAAAAGGCTGCTCTAGCCTAATGCTTGACAGCTTCTCGAGCCTAATGCTTGACAGCTTCTCGATAGATACCCTATCTATCGAGAATTATGAAATTAGTTTTTCAGATCTGATTTCACTCCAATCCATGTGTACATGTTTAGACTTTCTTTTCTCACAAACCTTAACATATATAAGGATTATTTTAAGGGTCGTCAAAGGTTGCGCGAGTGTGAAGCAAAGTTTTGCTCGTTCAAATTGTGACTAGAGATAAAATTTGCCCTAATTCATCTTTCTCTGAAGAAGCTACTGTGTTCGTATGCCATTAGATTTTGTGGCCAAGAAGCTTCTTGATATTCATCGTGTTGATGAACTGATGAACTTTGTAGCCAACATCTTTCTCAAGTTGGTGATTAAGTTGCGTACTAGGATCCGCGCAATGATTGGTTGGTCACATACTAGGAGCCGTACATTGAAAATGAGAGATTATCACTACAGAACAAGTGCAATTATGTATTGGAGTAAGGTTTCAACTATAGGTTGGTATAAGGTATTGGAATTCATTTACTTATAATCGCTTGTTGTGATAATAGTGAATTCTCGGGAGTAGTGACCTTAAATTAACCCGGTGAAGGTTTGCCTCGATGGTTTTCTCCATTCGTAAACAAATCACCTATATCAAATTTATTTTCCGCTGCATATTTATTTAGTTGGTGATTTTTTTATGCTATCACATGTTTTGCATGTTAATTGAATTAATTAATTAACTTGGCTAAATCAATTGGTTAATTTATCACAAGGGATTAATACATTCTTGGCCTATCAAGTAGTATCAGAGTGGGCACACTCTGATTAGGGTTAATCTTTTGCTGTGTGATCCAATAACCCCTATTGTCATAACTGTCATTGGCAAGAAAAGATCTTTTATTTCAAATACATCTTGTTTTTCTAATCTATATTTGATTGAATGTCTCAGAAAATGCAAGTCTAAAAGTTATTTGAAAGTTATCATGACAATGATTGAAAAATATTTTAACATGACAAAGAAGAAACTAGACTGCCTCAAAATGAAAATGTGTAGAGGCGTTATTCATGATGAACTACTTCAGTTTCAAAGGAATGATGTTTGGACTCTAGTACCTAGACTTAAGGGTGAACACATTATTGGCATAAAGTGGATTTTCCATAATAAGACTGATGAGGAGGGTAATGTGATCTGCAACAAGGCTTGTCTTGTGGCTCAAGGATACTCTCAAATGGAAGGAATGAACTATGATGAGTCATTTGCTTCAGTAGCCTGTATAGAGTCCATCAAGATTCTCCTAGCCCTAGCATTCCATTTGAAGTTCAAACTTTACCAAATGGATGTCAAGACTGCCTTCTTAAATGGGTTTATGTGGCTCAACCAAAGGATTCATAGATCCCTACTTTCCAGATCATGTATTGTACCTCAAGAAGGCACTCTATGGTTTAAAGCAAGCCCCCAGAGCTTGGTATGATTGGCTCACACAATACTTGGTGTCATATGGATTCACAAGAGGAAAAGCTGATGAAACTCTCTTCATCAAAAGGGAAGACAACGAGTTGATAGTTTCTCAAGTCTATGTTGATGATATTATCTTTGGGTCAACAAAGGATGAACTTGCTCATGGTTTCTCCAAACTCATGCAAGCCGAGTTCGAGATGAGCATGATTGGAGAGTTGAATCATTTCCTAGGGTTGTAGATCCGTCAGCAAGAGTCAGGTATATTCATATCTCAATCTAAATATGCTAGAAATCTTGTGAAAAATTTTGGTTTGGAATCTGCTAGTTCTATTAGAACACCTATGAGCCCAAATATTAAACTCACTGTTGATGTGTTGGGAAAACATGTTGATCCATCTCTCTATAAAAGCATGATAGTTAGTTTTCTTTACCTTACTACTAGTAGACCTGACATTAGTTACAGTGTGAGAGTGTGTGCTAGATATCAGGCTAATCCCAAAGAGTCCCATATGACTGCTTTGAAAAGAATCATAAAGTATGTCAAAACCACTGCCGACTTTGGTGTGTTGTACAGCAAGGACACAAATGATGTCTTAGTTGGGTATTTGGATGCTAACTGGGCTGGGAATGCTGATGATAGAAAGAGTACTTCGAGGGATTTTTTTTATATGGGTAATAATCTTGTCTCCTGGATGAGCAAAAAGCAGAATCCATCTTATTATCCATTACAGAGGTTGAATACATTGCTGCTGGTAGCTGCACTCAACTTCTATGGATGCAAAAACTCCTCCTTGATTATGGTATTCATCAAGAACATCTCACTATCTATTGTGACAATACCAGTGCCATCAATATCTCTAAAAATCCTGTTCAACATTCTTGAACTAAACACATAGATATTCGACATCACTTCATTCGTTAGCTTGTTGAAGATGGTACATTGAGTTCATTCACACTAATGATCAGAAAGCTACTTTGTTCACCAAACCTCTTGATAGCAAATGGTTTAAATTCCGTTGTCGAAACATCAGTGTTATCTCCATGGATTTTTCTTTTCTTCTCCTCCTCCTTCCTCATGCATTAGCATTTAGTTTTATGCTTTGCTTTATTTAACATGTTTTTGTTTGTTTGTTTTTAGTTTTGCTTTATTTTGTTTTTCATAAAATAAAATAAAAAACTGAAAAATACAAAAACAATGTATGTTTGTGTACATTGGTACTTGTGTACATTGAATGGCCATTGAAACAAAGTTTTCTAAACTTTGTATCATTTGTAGCTTATATGAGTATCTCTATGCACAACTAAGTAAGTGAGCTTTATGGCTCGTGTTTGTGATGAGTAAGATTAAGTAATCTCTTGTACTTAACACTCATATCACTCTTTTTGACGAGTTAGACTAGAAAATCCTAAGAGAAATGAATAAATAACCATCTCACCACTGTTGCCCGCCAATCATGAAATGACATTTGTATACTTCGGCATAGTAAAAGTGCAATGTCAAATGCTAAACATAATTGGGTACTTCTTTTCACTCTCTTATATGCCCATGCATGATATGCTCAAAAGAAAATATGCAAAGAAAAATAAAAGCAAAAAGAATCAATATGCTTTATATATGATTGCAAGCATGTCCTCTAGGAGATGTGGGAGTTATAGGATGTACCTTGAAGGTGATAGTCCCCATCAAGCAATTATGATCGTGTGTGAGTTAAATTGATTTGCTCATATCTCAAATTGTCATAACATGTAGACACTTATGTAATCTTGTGATATTTTTCACACATAACACACAATATTCTTTGTTACTTTTGATACATGTGCAGGTACAATGTGATTTGGCCATCACAAGAAATACATGTGTTAATGTATGCTCACTAAACTGTCTTGACTTGTTTTTGAAATATAAAATTGGTTAGACTTGTTTAGTGTGTGTGTGTGTGTGTGTGTTTTGGATCTAAATGCTTGTCATTTTCTTGTTGAGAGATGTTTTTGAGAGCTTAAAATGTTGTTTGGATCTTTGCTTCAGTAGCATGCTTGATTACATTCATTTCTGTGTTTTTCTATTCTTTGAAAAACTGTTTTAAGTAATCTCGACAGTTTCTCAATACCTCTCGACAGCTAGCCTATCTATCGAGCTCTTGATCTTCCTTTCTCGACAGCTGCTATCGCAATTTCAATCCATCGAAGTGTTTGAGAATTTATCTCAATAGCTTCTCAACAGCTTCTCAATCCATCGAGAACATTTCTGTCTCCTCAATAGCTTCTCGATTCATCGAGGTTCTTTTGTTGTGGACACCTCTTGATAGCTCCTCAATAGCTCTATCCATCGAGTTTTAAATTTCGACACCTCTTGATCCATCGAGAATCTTGGACTTCTATATAAAGGTTCAATGTGAATTCTCACTGATTTTTCTCAATTTCTCTTGCCTTTTTCTAACTTCTCACCTTCCCAAACACTCTCATCTCACTCTAAACCTCATTCCCACTCAATCTTTGGCCTTAAGTTCAATTTTTTTTTTCCTCTGGTATGATCTCATTTCGCTCATCGAATCATGCATTTCATCTTTTTGACCTAACTTTTGGGGTTATAAAGGATTTTGGGATTTTTCAAACTTAACAAGGTTTTTGCAAAAATTTTGGGATGGGTTTTGTTCAAATGATCTTTAAATGATCATGCATTGCATCAAATTGCATTTTAATAATGTTTCATGCATTTTAAATGTGTGTTTACTTTGCTGCAATGAGGTGTGCTGGTAGGTTTGGATTGGACCGAGCCCATGATGCTTTTATTGTTGCATGTCACATGCTCATGCATTTTTCATGCAAACGTACCTTCCATTTTCTATCTTTTGATATTAATTGTATTGGTTCTTTTCTTCTTCTTCTTCTTCTTCTTCTTCTTCTTCTTCTTCTTCTCTCTCTTAGTCTGCATCATGGCACCCTAAACGTAAGTCCACTCCATCTTGGAATCCTCTTCATTCTGGGGCATCTTCGGTTCCATGATGAGAAAGCGCGTAAGGACAAGACATTCATTTGGAACACCAAGTTGTCTTATTGGATTTTTTCGATGCTAACTTTCCCACTGTTATCTACAGCAGGGGTTGGGAGTCATTCTGTGACATTCTAGTCACTTGTCCTTCCATGATCATACATGAGTTTTACTCTAATATGCACGGATTCAATTATTTAGTACCTCACTTTATCACTCACGTTCGAGGTACGCGCATTATGGTCACTCCAGATCTTGTATCTGAGGTGCTCCATGTCCCGAGGGTAGTGCATCCTATCTACCCTGGCTGTGATCATCTTAGAACTGTGTCCAAAGATGAGCTTATGTCTCTGTTTTATGAGACTCCTTCTTCTTGGGGTGGTCATCAGAACACCTATTGCTCGACCTTTACTAAAGATCTAAGGTTCCTTAACATAGTGATGACATTCGTTCTCCATCCATTGTCTCACTATAACTCTATCACAGAGCCTCACGCTCGATTTTTGTTATCTCTCTAAGAGAACCTCACTATACACTTCCCTTCTCATTTCAGTTTCTCCATCATAGATTTATATAGGGATACGGTGAGCCATGATAAGCTTATCTTTCCTTCCGCTATCACGAGGATCCTTCGCCAATTTTCTATCTCCTTTCCCATGTCGGATCCTTTCTTTGTCATGTGTGCCATTGATGAGGTAACTGTTAGACAGAGTGAGGCCCAACTTTGACCAAAGTGGCCATGGACCAAGATGACGACTCCTCCAGCTACTTCAACTCCATCCACATCCGCTTCTTCTTCTTCCGCAGATAGTGTGACGTTCGAGGTGAATATGGCGTAGCTTTAGCACATGGATGTTGGCCTTGACACTCTCAGCAATGAGATATGTTAGGTGAACACTTATGTCAGTCGTATTGCATGACGACAAGCTCACCATGGTGGCTTCGTAGAGTCTCCTACTCCTTCTCCAGAGACTTCTAAGGATAAGGACGATGGTGGTGACTCTGATGGTGATGAGGATGATGGTGCTAGCTCTTTCGATGACGAGGATATGACTGCTTCTCAGTAACTTACCCTTTGTCATTCATGACAAAAAGGGGGAGTAGTTTTGGGTATGAGAGTAGTCATGTACTTAAAGGGAGAGTTAGTATAGAAGATTTTTGTTAGGAGGAGTGTCTATACTTATTGAGGGATGTAGTGAGTACTTATGTATTTTTTTTTTCTTTTCTATCTTTTATAGATACATTATTCTTACATTGTGATAGTAAACCTTGTATTCAGTTTTATATATATATATATATATATATATATATATATATATATATATATATATATATATATATATATATTGAGGTTGTTATTACTTTCTTTCACCGATCTCTTCATGTGTTGTTTATTTTCTCTCTTTATGGACATACTTTAAATTATTTGTATGCAATCTTTTATTTTTGTTTCGCACTAAGATGTCGTAATGAGTTTTGTTTAAAGTGTTTCAAAAATGCACGTTGTCAAAGTCTTTCTTACCATGAACTCTCTTCTTGCAAAGTTTTTCAAGAGTTTGTGTTAGTATAGATTTTATTGTATTCAACAAGTGAGTATGAGTTGAGTGATTTATAACTTCTCTCATATGTTTGGTTGTTGTGGTTTTGTCACGGATTGCCAAAGGGGGAGATTGTTAGGACATATGTGAATCATGTTAGGAACATATGTCATGTAGAATTGGCAAATCCTTTGACAAAACGCACTTCACTTGTAATTGGATAGATCTAGGATGTGTTTAATACTTTAAGGAACAAGTTCAAGAAACAAGAGTTCAAGTCCAAGTATTGAAGCCATGCAAATCTGTCCAAGAAACAAGTGAAGAAGTGTTGGATTTTAAAGTTTGACAAATAGCATCTATCAAGATTTAAAAGGCCACTTTAGCCCCATGCTTGATAGCTGCTCAATAGATACTCTATTTATCGAGAATTATGAAAATTAGTTTTTCAGATATAATTTCACTCCAATTCGTGTGTACATGTTTAGGCTTTCTTTTCTCATAACCCAAAACATATATAAGGATTATTTTAAGGGCCGTCAAAGGTTGCACAAGTGTAAAGCAAAGTTTTGTTCATGCAAATTGTGACCGGAGATAGAATTTGCTCTAGTTAATCTTTCTCTTGAAGAAGCTACTCCATTTGTATGCCATTAGGTTTTGTGACCAAGAAGTTTCGTGATCTTCATCGTGTTGATGAAATGAAGAACTTTGTAGCCAACATCTTTCTCAAGTTGGTGATTAAGTCGCGTACTAGGATCCGTGCATCGATTGGTCTGTAACGTACTAGGAGCAGTGCATTAAAAAGGAGAAATTGTCACTACAAAACAAGTCCAATTGTGTATTGGGATAAGGGTTCAACTGTAAGTTAGTACAAGAAAATGGAATTCCTTTACTTGTAACCGCTTATTGTGATAATAGTGAATTCTCGAAAATGGTGACCTTAAATTCACCCGGTGGGGTTTTGCCTTGGTGGTTTTTCCCATTCATAACAAATCACCTGTATCAAATTTATTTTCTGCTGCATATTTACTTAGTTGGTGATTTGTTTGTGCTACCATGTGTTTTGCATGTTAATTGCATTAATTAATTAACTTGGCTAAATCAATTGGTTAATTTATCACAAAGGGTCAATACATTCTTGGCCTATCATGAAGAAATGGTTAAATAAACAAAACAGTTAGTTAAAGAGTTGCCCTATCACATACCATAAAATTTACATTCAAATAGCACATAGAACCAATAAAATTAGCACATGTTATTTCATAAGTAATCAAGTAAGTGACTAAAAGAGCTGCAATAGTAAAGAACCAAAAATAATGGAATTCCATCGAGTTGAACATGTAGTGTCTCATCAAAGTATAAAAGATGAAACAATATTGGAAAAATTAATGAAGCAAAAATTATCACATTACACTCTTATATGAATAAATGCCACTGTATTTGTTTATTTTTATAGGAAAAAGTAATTTTATTGATACGAGACTACTACATGAAAATAGACGCAATGTAGCTTAAAGAATTACAAATGGAAAAATATCTACCTATGGATCGACTCTATGAAGGAATGAATAGAGTTACTATCTGTGAGACCCGATACAAAAGACCACAAATAAAGAGAACTAATGAAGGATGGTTGCAACTGAGTTGATGTGCACTCCACATCTTCAAAAGTGCACCAATTTCTTTCCCTCCATATAATCCAATCTACCATAAACATAAAGGAGTAATATTCCAAATTTCTGAATTAGGTCCCCTGCTCTGCCACACACATAATAACCAAGAACCTTTTTCTGGTAATACCCACTAAACCCCAAACATCTTGAATATCTAAACTCCACAACTCAAATGCCACTGGATTTATGCCAAAGTAATTCACTTGAGCTAGCTCTTTGATTTAGATATGATGTGAGGTTAGGCACGAATTCTTAAGTCAACAATCTAAATGCTGAAGTTTTAAATATTTGAAGTTTCATTTACGCTCCATTTGTTTCAATAGAAAATCTTGTGTAAAGATAGTTTTCCTTATTTTCCAATGTTTGGTAGCATAAAAAAAAGATGAGTAAAAGAAAAACTATCTTTGGTCAACATAAAAAGTATGGTTTATTTTTGGAGATTGTTTTTCATTAAATTTTTTTGGAAAACAACCCTATTTCACAGCAAACTAAATAAGGGAAGTTAGGAGGTTATTTTTCAACTCATTTAAAGTTGCTACCAAACATTAGAAAATGAGATAGTTTTATAGAAAATACTTTTTAGAAAATAACTCATTTTCTAGAAAATATCATTGTTAAAACAAACAGAGCGTTAGATATTGTTTTTCAAAATCCACTAATTTATACACTGTAAAAGCAAAGCCAAGCAAAGTAAAAGGGTATCAAACGAAACAACTAAAAAAGCTACGTCAAATCAACAATGAGGAGAGAGAGATTTTTTTTTTTTTTGATCCAGTTAGTTCAGAATCTTACGTCATAATACCAAGCAGATCATTATTGGGTATCAGAGACAACTGTATCCAGTAAATATGAAGCTAGATATTCAGAGAATGAAAAGACAGAAAATTGAAAAGAAGGTGAGAACGAAAGGGTCTAAAAAAGACAAACCAAAAAGAGAGAAAAAAAAGTCTCATATTAACTGAATCATTTATCTGAAACTATGTTTTTGGCTACCTTATTAAATACCATGAGAGATTGATGCAGAGTTAAAGCTAACATGATTTTTTTTTTCTTTAATCATATAGGTGAGTTTTTCCTAATTTTCTCATTACCCAAACAGAACCAAATCAAAATCCAAAAAATTTCTAACAAATTTAGGCCGAAATCTCATATTTGATATAACTTACAAAGAAACAAATATTAGAAACAAGATGTATTAAAAATAAAAATTGAAGAGTCTGAAGGGCGATGACTAACCTTAGAGAGAAACCTGGGCAATTTATAACAGTGGAAGATCTTTTTTTATCACCCATTTCTCTCTCTTGGTCTAATGGACACAGGGTAGGTATTGTGCTTCCTCTCCACCTCCCACCACTCTCTGTCCACTCTCTCTTCAAGTTTTGCTTTGCTTTTGCTTACGAATAAAAACGCACCATTTTGGCTCATAATAAAGACAAAACTTGACTAAACGAAAAGTGCTGTAGAGAAGGCATTCACACTTTTTATATAGTTAGTAGAAGTAGATAAAGCTTGCATAGGATTGTTATTTTTTTTTAATAGGATTCATCATATTAGTGTGATGAGGAATTTTACTTCTATGGCATTTCCTTTTCAATTGTCTATCACCCTTCATTTTTAATTGTTGTAAAGCCTAAATATATGAAAATTAATGAAATTAATAGAAGCTTTCAGATATAATTACCAGAACTCAGTAAGTAATATTGTTGTAAGGGGATTGGCCTTCCCTTGGAGTATACAAATTCTAAAAGCAAAGAGGGTTTGAGTCTAAGATGAGGAAGAGCAATGGTCATGAGATAAAAGCTTTCAAAAATATTTCAAACCATGGAAATTCACAACGAAAATTACTTTGAGAGCAGTATAAAGGAGATGAAAGATAGCATTCGGAGTTGCTACGTAGATACTGTTCGGCTTCAAAAGTGGTGCTTTTGTAAAAATGATCATGTTGGATGCAAGCTTCATTATCGAGCTATTCTTAAGATATTATGAGGATAAATGGAAAATTGACGATCCTATGTTTGTGGAAGCATGGCTATTAGATGTTGTGAGACATGAGTTGTTATTACTTGAAAACTATATTCCATTCTATGTTATTGAGAAACTATACCACCTTGCCTTTCCCAATAACGCAAGCTCCCCATCTTTCATTCGGCTTGCTTTCAACTTCTTTGAGTCCTTGAACATTCTTGGAAATCCCCCTGATATGGAAATACGGCACTTCGCGGATTTACTTGGGTTCTTTGAACTACCTCCACCCAACCATATTCTACCATATAGACACAACGAAATGATAATTGCAAGGTCAGAGTTGGGCATTCACTTGTGTCAAAGAAAGTACACCCCATACTATTGATTGATGCAGGTCTGTTAGGTTGCAAGCCAGCTAAGACCCCTATAATAATAATAATAATAAAACACTTGAAATTGAGCAAATTTCAAGGAGAAGTGTTGAAAAATCCAAGTTCTGGCTGATTGATAGGTTACTATATCTGACAATCACAAGGCCAGATATTGCCTTTGCTGTTCACATATTAAGTCAATTTATGTCCAAACCTAGAAAGCCTTATCTACATACAGCTAATAGGATCTTATATTACCTAAAGGGTTCTCTTGGACAAGGGTTATTGTTCTCCAGTAAATTAGAGCTTCACCTTAAAGGTTTTGCAGATTCAGATTAGGCATCTTGCCCTAATACCAGGAGGCCAATCACTGGATATTGCATGTTTCTTGGTGATTCAATGATCTCTTGAAAGTCCAAGAAACAACACACAGTTAGTAGATCTTCAACTGAGGCAGAATATCATTCCATGGCAGTAGTTGTTTGCGAAGTTGTTTGTATACTTAGATTCTTGAGAAACATTCAGCTTTAACATCCAAAATCTGCCCTTTTGTTTAGTGATAGTCAATCTACTCTCCATTGCAAGATTTGTAGTCAATGCTGTGTTCTATGAAAGAACAAAAGACATAGAGATTGACTGTCATGTAATTAGAGATACAGTATTGCAAGGAGTGATTCGTTTATTACATATTAGAACACAAAGTCAGCTTGCAGACTTACTAAAGCCCTTAGTGCACATCAGTTTCATGCTTTGCTATCCATGATGAATATGACCAATATCCATTCCCCTATTCATCTTGAGGGGGAGTGTGAAAGCACTAAGATCAACTCAAAGGAAGCTTCATCTAAACAGAAGAAAGTCAAGAAGAAAGCTATTGCAAAAACAGAGGACAAGAAGGAAACTTTAGTTCCAAAGCTGTAGGTCGTTTAGTGTTGTATTCTTTGTAAACTACTTGTAGTATAGGAGTTAGTTGTAAATAGTGGATGACAGTTGTTAGTTCAGTTAGTGAGAAGTATAGGCGGGAAAGTTTGTTAGTTGGTTTTGTTTGTTAGTCTCCAAGTACTAGTATTTATATCTTTGTACACATACACTAATTAATTGAATCAATCATTTTTCCCAAATTAGATTGTGATAATTTTTCCAAAGTACTCTGCAACACAGCTGTTTGATGCAGGAGTAAAGTTTAAGTTGGCTTCAGGTAAATGCAAACTAGAATTAAATTTCACAAATGGAGTGCTCGAAATCCCACCCTTAGTGTGCTTTTGGGATGAGCTAGATTTTGCAACTTATCTACACGTTCAACTTATTTTTGCTACTATTCATGAGTCCTACTGCACTTTTTGATACTATGGTCCCACTGTATTATTCAGCCTATTTTCTACACTTTCAACAAAAAAATTTAGTTTCAGCTAAATAAGCTGTTTCCAAACAGACACTTAATATTCTAGGATGATATGAAAGCTCTTATTCGAAACGCATTAGAGCAATGTGATTATAGAAGAAAAGCTCAAGCTCAAAATAGGGTGAAAACGTACGAACTTGTTTAGACCCCAAATTAAAAATTACGGCTAGATTACTTTTACTCAAACTTAACAAAGTGTGGAACAAGAGTAAATATGTGCAATGAACCGATAACACTACTCTAAGCCATATCTAACCACAATGAACAATAAAAACAATGCTCAAAGAGTAGAAAAGAGAGATGCAAACACAAGATAACACCAAGATGTGTTATTGAAGAGGAAACAGAAAAACTCAATGAAAAACCTCTTCGCGACCCTCCAAGTTGAAATTGATCCACTAGAGAATAAAGTTAAAGTACACAAATAACAAAAGACCCTCCAAGCCTAATCTACCCCATGTACATGAGCCCTCCATGCTCTTGCTACCAATGGACTTCTCGGAGTCATGTCTTCTCTAACTTTCGGAATTCCGCAATTCAACCTGATTGCATCCACCACTAAATGGCTCATTCCAATACTTTCCAACAGCACCAAAACCTCACTTAACACGCAGATTGGATGTGGTAAGTGTTTGGCCTAAGAACCTCTTAAGGATCTAGAGATGGAGAGGTAGGAGTAAAGGAAATGTGTAGATGATTGTGGTATAAAAATCTCTAACTCTCAAGTGTATTTGCTAGGATTTTCTCTCTGAAAAGTACTCCTTACAATTTGTAGGTAACAAGGGTATTTATAGTGTGGGTAAAGAATTTGGTAAAATATTTTATCTTTTTGCCAAACAGAAAGTTTCACAAGTATCTCGCGGGATGGCCTTCTCGCAAACTCTTTGTGAACGTGATAGTCTGACGAGACTCTTCAGCTTCTAGTCACATGGTTCACACATGGCCTTTCGCGAATTACTCTTCTCGCGAGCTAGTTGCAAACTGCACTGATTCATCTTCGAAAGTTGATTCTTCACCAATCTCTCACACTCATCTTGTAAAAGAATGAAGTTTCTAGAAATTGAGAGAATTCTTATTGATTCACAAAATGAAAATATCAAAAGTGTCCAAAATAATTAACCTCTTCCTCTATATATACACAAAAACAGAGGCGAGAAAATAGCTAAATATCCTAACTAACTTCCTGATCTAACTCCTAACTCCACCGTTGGATGTGTAACACCTGTGCTTTCCTCTAACAACTTTAGACTTGCATCCATGCACATGATGTTCATGTAACTTCATTAAGCAATACGTTATTGTTTTCTGAATAACTTCATTCCTTTCAGCAAAACAACTTGTTGTTGTTTTTGTCTTTATCTGCTGATGCTCTCTGTCGTTGAACTTGAGTTCTTGTGCAGCTGTGTTAGTTTCACCCTCCCCCTTAAGTTTTGAACCTTAAGTTCTGAGACTTGAATTGAGGATTGTGTCTTTAGTCCCCTTGGAGTACAAATATCTTTTAAACCCAATTTTCCAGAAAGTCTTGTAAAAGCTAAAAACCCCAAAGCCTTGGTGAATATATCTACCACCTGAGAATTAGTAGCTACATGAAACGTTTTAATCGTACCCTCCATGATTTTATCTCTCACCAATTTACAATCTACCTCAATATGTTTTGTTCTTTCATGGAACACTGGATTGGCAGCTATATGCAAAGCTGCTTGGTTGTCACAAAACAACATAGCTAGCCTAGAATGATTTATCTTTAAGTCCTTGAGTAGTTGTAGCACCCAATTAATCTCACAGGCCACACTTGCCATTGCTCTGTACTCAGCCTTAACTAAAGACCTTGTAACAACTCCTTGCTTCTTTGATCGCCAAGAAATCAATGATTCCCCAAGAAAATAGCATAGCCAGTTAGGGACCTCCTAGTATTAGGGCATCCAGCCCAATTTGCATCACAAAAGGACTTTATGTGCAGATCAGAATTTTTAGGAAACAAAATACCTCTTTTTGATGAACCTTTAATGTACGGAAGCACCTTGTTGGCAGCAAGCAAATGGGGCTTTCTTAGCTGTGATACAAATTGGCTTAGCATATGCACAATATAGGTAATATCTGGCCTTGTCAAGGTGAGATACAAGAGTCTTCCAATTAGTCTTCTAAACTAAGCAGGATTTGCAACTAGTTTTCCTTCGTGTTTGGATAACCTCAAATTTTGCTCCAATGGAAATATGACAGGTTTTGAACCAAGAAAGCATGTATCCTTCAAAAACTCCAAATCATACTTTCGCTGGTTTAAACTGATACCTACATCAGTTCCGGCCACTTCAAGACCTAAAAAATACCTCAAATATCCAAGGTCTTTCAACCCAAATCTGTCATCAAGCAATTTCTTTAGACAATTTGATAGGCCAAGAATGTATTGACCCCTTGTGATAAATTAACCAATTAATTAGTCAAGTTAATTAATTAATCCAAGTAACATGCAAAATGTGTGGTAGTACAAACAAATCACCAAATAACTAAATGCAGCAGAAATTAAATTTGACACGGGTGATTTGTTAACGAATGGGAAAAACCACCGAGGCAAAACCACACCTAGTGATTTTAAGGTCACCACTCAAGAGAATTCACTATTATCACAACAAGCGGTTATAAGTAAAGGAATCTCAGTACCTTATACCAACCTACAGTTGAATCCTTACCTCAATACCCAATTGGACTTGTTCTATAGTGACAATCTCTTCTTGTATTGCACGGCTGCCAATACGTAACTAAGGCGTTGGTCTCTAACCAGAAAAGTAAATGCTTGAGCTTGAGAAGCTTCTGGTCCAGTGGGCCCGTAAAACGCACTATACGTGGATCCTAGTACATGACTTGATCACCAACTTGAGAAGGATATTGACTGCAAAGTTCTTCTATTCATCACACGATGAAGATCATGAAGTTGCTTGGTCACAAAACCCTATGGTGTATAAATACAGCAACTTCTTCAAGAGAAAGAAGAACAAGGGAAAATATTGTCTCCAGTCACAATTTGCATGAACAAGACTTTGCTCAATACTCGCGCAACCCTAGACGGCCCTTAAAATAATCCTTATATATGTTTAGGGTTGTGAGAAAAGAAAGCCTAAACATACATTCACAGATTGGATGAAAATCAGCTCTGAAAAATTGAACTTCATAAATCTCGACAGATATTCTAACTGTCGAGTAGACGTCGAGCCTCAGATTAAAACAACTCTTTCAAACCTCGATAGATACTAGCTGTCAAGATTTAATGAACAATACTTCCTTACTTGATTCTTGGATAGATTTTCATGGCTTTAACACTTGAACTTGAAACCTTGTTTCTTGAAGCATTAAACAAATCCTAGATCTACCCAATTACAAGTAAAGTGCGTTTTGTCAAAGGATTAGCCAATGCATAAAATATTTTTTTTGCTAAAACCAATACATAAAATGTTGACATATGTTCTTAACATCAATCAAATATGTCCTAACAATCTCCCCCTTTGGCAATTCATGACAAAACCACAACAAATAAATGAAGATATGAGAGAAGTCATAAATCACTCAACTCATACTCACTTGTTGAATGCAATAAAATCTATCCTAACACAATCTCTTGAAAAACTTTGCAAGAAGAGAGTTTATGGCAAGAAGACTTTGACAACCTGTATTTTTGAAACACTTTAAACAAAACTCATCAAGGCATTTTAGTGTGAAACAGAAATAAAAGATGGCATACAATAATATAAGAAGCATGTGCATAAAAAGAGAAAAGAAACAACACATGTAAGGATAGGTGAAAGAACTGCAATTCAAATGTATATATATATATCAACAAATACAAGGTTTGCTATCGCAACATGATCACAAGATCTAAGGTACATGAACAATGTATCTAAAAAAGAAAGAAAAGAAAAATATACATAAAAAATCCTCACTACATCCCTCAAAATATGAACACTCCCCCTATCTCCTAAACTAACCTTCCCCCTATAAGTATGACTACTCTCATATCCAAAACAACTCCCCCTTTTTGTCACAAGTGACAAAGGGTAAGTATATCAAGTAGACATCTCATCAGCACTAGAAAAGCTAACACCATCATCCTCAGTATTAGAAGCATTAACATCACCATCATCGTCCTCATCCTCAGAAGCCTTTAGAGTAGGAGGAGAAGAAGCAACGAAGCCACCCATGACACCTTGTCGTCATGCAATATAACCAATACGGGTGTTCACCTGACACAATTCATCATTGAGAGTATCGAGGCGAGCATCCATGCACACAAGCTGTGCCATGATGTCCTCGAGAGTCACACCACCCGTAGAAGAAGAGGAAGCGGATATGGATGGAGCCATAGAAGCTGGAGGAACTGCCATCTCGAATGTAACTACGCCTCACTCCGTTTAACGGTAGTGACGTCTATGGCACACATAAAATGGAAGTGGTCAGAAACGGGAAAGGGAACAGAAAAATGGCATAGAATCCTCATGATAGCAGAAGAGAAGATGAGTTTATCACGGATTGTTGTATCCCTATACACATCTATAAGTGAAAATATGAAATGGGAGGGGAGTTATAATGAGAGAGAGGATGCAAAACAAATGTCATAACCATCTTAATGAACCTAGGCCCTTTAGCAAAGGTCGAACAAAAAGTGAACTGATGATCACCCCAATCAAAGGGACGCTCATAAAAAGAGGATATAAGCTCTTCTTTAGACACGATCTTAAGACGATCATAACCAGGGTAGTCCAGATGCACTACCCTAGGGACATTGAGCACGTCGGATACAATATAAAGAGTGACCACGATGCGCGTACCTCGAACACGAGTAGAAAAATGAGGTACTGAATAATCAAATCCATACATGTTGGAGTAGAACTCCTGTATAAGCACAGATGGACAAGTGACTAAGACATCACATAGTGACTCCCAACCCCTACTGTGAATGACAGTGGGTAGGTCAGTGTCAAAGAAGTCCAACAAAATGACTTAGTGTTCCAAATGAATGCCTCATCTAGAAAAGTTCCCGAAAAGTCCTTGTAAACTTTATCATCACGGAACTGGATATGAGAAGGGGTAGGATCAGAAGAGGTAGATGCCCCAAAATGAAAAGGATTCTGGGATGGAGTGGATTTACATTTAGGTGCCATGACGCAACTAACGTAAGAAGGAGAGGGAGAGAGAGAGAGAATCAGAAAAGTACCAACAAGATACAATATAAAAAATATAGAAACTTGAAGGTACGTATGCATGAAAATGCATGAATAAGTGACATGCAAATTTAAATACATCATGGGCTCAACCCAATCCAAACCTACCAGCACACAATCATTGCAACAAGGTAAACACACATCTAAGATGCATTGTTATAATGCAAATGTGATGCAATTCATGATGATTTGAAATCATTTACACAAAGCCCATCCCAAAAATTTCACAAAACTTCATCAATTTTGAAAAATCCCAAAATTTTCTCAAAATCCCAAAAGCTAGGTCAGAAAACATGAAATGCATGAGAGAATGAGAGAAACAAGATCTTACCAGAAGAAGAAAGATCAATCTAAGGCCAAAAAACTCTTGGGAATGAAGTTTAGAGTGAGAGAGAGGTGTTTGGGAGGTGAAAGGACAAAAGGAAATTGAGAGAGATTGAAATAAGTGACTTTGGTATCGCGAGGAATCTATCTATAGAACCTCTTAAATCTTGCCAGATCGAGAGGTGTTGAGAAGTGTCAAGCTTTAAAAACTTGGAAAGATATAACTATCGAGTAGTTGTCCAAAGGTGTCCACAACAAGAATGAGCTTGATGGATCGAGGAGCTCTCAAGCATCTATCAAGGAGACAGAGACTTTCTCGATGGATCGAGAAGCTATCAAGATTGCGATAAAGAAAAGCTGAAAAGCTCGAGAGGTATCGAGGAGCTCTCGAGATTGCTTTAAAAACAGTTTTTCAAGAAGACAAAAACACAAACATGAATGCAATTAAGCATGCAACTCAACCAATGATCCAAACAACATTTTAAGCTCTCAAAATCATCTCTCAATCAAAAAGAAAGTAATCACATAAATCCAAACACACACACACACACACAAACACACACACAAACACGTCTAACCAATTTTATATTTCAAAAACAAGTTAAGACAGTTTAATGAGCATACATTAACACATGTAAACCTTGTGATAGCCAAATTAAATTGTACCTGCACATATATCAAAAGTAGAAAAGAATATTACGTGTTGTGTGTAAAACATCACAAGATTGCATAAGTATCTCTCTGTTATGACGATTTGAGATATGAGTAAATCAATTTAACTCACACACGATCATAACTACTTGATGAGGACTATCACCTTCAAGGTACATCCTATAACTCCCACATCTCTTAGAATACATACTTACAATCATATAAAAAGCATTTTGATCTTTTTGCTTTCATTTTTCTTTGCTTATTTTTCTTTTGTTAAGCATAGCATGCATGGACATATGAGAGAAAAAAAAAGAAATACCCAATTATGTTAAGCTTATTGACATTGCACTTTTGCTATGCTGAAGCATACCGATGTCATTTCATGATTGGTGGGCAACAATGGTGATATGGTAAGTTATGCCTTTCTCTTAAGATGTTCTAGTCTATCCCATCAAAAAAAGTGATACAAATGTTAAGTACAAGAGATAACTTAATCTTACTCATCACAAATAAAGAGTCATAAAGTTCACTTGCTTAGTTGTGCATAGAGATGCTCATCTAAGATACAAGAGATACAAAGTTTGGAAAACTTTGTTTCATTGGCCATTCAAGGTACATAAGTACCAATGTACATAAACACATACTATTTTTGTATTTTTTGTATTTTTCATTTTTCATTTTATTTTTATGAATGAAAAAACAAAACTAAAAACAAAACTAAAAAACAACTAAACAAGAACATGTTAAATAAAGCAATGCATAAAAACTAGACTGTCTCAAAATAAGAAAGTAAAATACACAAGTAATGCAAACATAACAAAAAGAGGGAGAGAAAGAGAAAAAGAGACGAAATCACTTGGAGTCTTTTTCCTTCCATAGTTTGGGGGAACCTTTCCTTTTGGCGAACCCTTAAACCAGCGAAAAGGGGGAAGAATTGAAACCATTCAAGTTCAAAAGGAACATGAGGGCCTTGATGAGATCTCCAAGAAGAGCAAGGGAGGATGGAAGCTGATTCTGGTTTCCCGACAAAACCATATTGTTGCTCTACTGAGTGGCTAACCATTTATGGCAATTAGGTCGAGTATGTCCAGCTACGCCACAGTGATAACAGAGATGCTGCTTCTTCTCTTTAGACTTTTGAGCATTACTCTTCTTAGCCCTAGGGTTTTTGGTTTCTTTCTTAGCAAGTTTAGGAGGTTCTCCTAAGATAGATTTACCATTATCTATGTTCTCACTAGCTATCACAGTTTTAGCATCATTATTCTCAGAATCAATATTATTAGCAGGAGAAACAAAAACAGTAGTACTAGAAGAATCAATATTAGGAAAAGCAAAATCATACCCTAAACCGGATCGATTGGAGGCAGATTTTTGCATGCCGGGCATCTCATCAAACTTTGCACTTGAGGTCCTCTCCAACTGAGCTATCACTTGGAACAGTTCTGCGTCAAGCTTCTTGGTCTTCTCTGCCAAGAAATTGTTTCCAAACCTCAGTACTCCAATATTTTGATTTGCTTCATCAAACTTTGTGGAGAGTTGTTCTCGTTCAAGCTCCACATCACTGAGCTTCTTGGTGGGCAACCTATACAGCTTCTCATGCTTTTTTGAGACCTTGTATAACTTTGCATAGGCTGTGTGGATGTCATCTTGTTCATCCATCTTCTTAAATTTTGATATCACCAAGTTTTCTTCTACAATCCCTTCAGTGGGATTGATAGTGGCGGTGAAGGCATTTAGGATTCTATCATCTTCATTTTTGGAATCATCCTCAGGTTCAGTATTGCTCAAAGTTGCAGCAAGTGCCTTGCTTTTCCCAATGGACTTGAGATAGGTAGGGCACTCTTGTTTCATGTGACCGAAGCCTTAACGCCCAAAACACTTGGGTCCTGAGGGAATAGTGTACTGACTGTCATCCTTAGCATCTTTCTTCCTTTTGTCTTGGCTCTTAGACTGAGAAGAACTTGATTGCCTATGGTCCTTGTCAAAGCCCTTTGCATTGGCATTCTTCATGAACTTCTTGAATTGTTTGGTGATATAGTCATTTTAGAATCTTAATCGTCAGAAAACTCATCCATGTCACTATTCTTGGCCTTCAATGCCATGCTTTTTCCTTTACTTGACTTGTCAATCCTTGTCAAACCAAACTTATAGGTTTGCAGATTTCCAATGAACTCTGTCAAAGGAATCTTGTCAATATCCTTTGATACCTCAATAGTGGTGATCTTGGCATGAAATCTCTCGAGCAAAGATCTGAGCACCTTTCTCACAATCTTGGTTTCGAGAATGGTTTCCCCAAGATTGAAAGCTAAGTTTACTATGTCCTTGAGCCTAGCATTGAACTCATTAAATGACTCATCCCCCTCCATCTTGATTTCTTCAAAGCTAGTAGTGAGCCTCTGAAGTTTTGAATCTTTGACAGCCTTAGTTCCTTCATAGCGTGTTTGGAGAATGGTCCACACCTCCTTTACAGTTTCAGTGGAGGATATCTTCTTGAACTTCTCATTTGTGACTGCACTAAATAAGGCATTCAATACCCTACAATTGAAGTTTACCGCCTTGATCTTTGCATCATCCCAGTTGGTCGGTGCTTCCTTCAGCTTAGTCCAGCCTATCTCCACAGCTTGCCACACTTTCTCATTTAATGACTATAATAAAGCTCTCATGCGTACTTTCCAGTATGCATAGTTAGTACCATCAAATAAAGGAGGTGCAATAAGTGACTATCTTCTATCCATGACAAACAGGGGTCAGTGGATCTTACAGCAAAGATCAAACCCTAATCAGAGTGTGCCTACTCTGATACCACTTGATAGGCCAATAATGTATTGACCCCTTGTGATGAAGTAACCAATTAATTAGTCAAGTTAATTAATTAATCTAATTAACATGCAAAACGTGTGGTAGCACAAACAAATCACCAAATAACTAAATGTAGTGGAAATTAAATTTGACACGGGTGATTTTTTTACGAATGGGGAAAACGACGGAGACAAAACCCCATCAGGTGATTTTAAGGTCACCACTCCCGAGAATTCACTATTATCACAACAAGAGGTTACAAGTAAAGGAATCCTAGTACCTTATACCAACCTACAGTTGAACTCTTACCCCAGTACCCAATTGGACTTATTCTATAGTGACAATCTCTCCTTGTATTGCACGGCTCCCAGTACATGACTAACCAAAAGATGCGTGGATCCCAGTATGCGACTTGATCACTAACTTGAGAAGAATGTTGACTGCAAAGTTCTTCTGTTCATCACACGATGAAGATCATAAAGTTGCTTGGTCACAAAACCCTACGGTGTACAAACACAGCAGCTTCTTTAAGAGAAAGAAGAACTAGGGCAAATATTGTCTCCGGTCACAATTTGCATGAACAAGACTTTGCTCAATACTCGTGCAACCCTAGACGGCCCTTGAAGTAATCCTTATATATGTTTAGGGTTGTGAGAAAAGAAAGCCCAAACATACATTCACGGATTGGATGAAAATTAGCTCTGAAAAACTGAACTTCATAAATCTCGTCAGATACCCTAGCTGTCAAGCAACTGTCGAGTTTCGGGCTGAAACAGCTTTTTTAAACCTCAATAGACACTATCTGTCGAGCTAGTTGTTGAGATTTAATGAACAGTACATCCTTACTTGATTTTTGGACAGATTTGCATGGTTTTAACACTTGAACTTGAAACCTTGTTTCTTGAAGTATTAAACACATCCTAGATCTGCCCAATTACAAGTAAAGTGTGTTTTGTTAAAGGATTAGTCAATACATAAAATGTTGACATATGTTCCTAACATCAATCACATATGTCCTAACACTATTAACACAGGCATGATTATTACCAGTCAGCAATATATTATCTACATAAACCAAAAGTACTATAAATGAAGATCCCTATATGTGAGTGAATAAGGAGTAATCAGACTTGGACTGAGTGAAGCCCATTTGCAAAATGATGATTGAAAACTTCTCAAACCATTGCCAAGAAGCCTGCTTGAGGCCATAAAGACTCTTATTCAATTTGCATACCATATTCTCCCCCTTACTATGAAATCCTGGTGGAAAACACATGTAAACATCTTCAACCAAATCACCATGAAAAAGACATTATTTACATCCATTTGGTGAAGAAACCACCCTTTCACAATAGCCAAAGACAACACAATTCTAGCTGAAACAAACTTGGCAATAGGAGAAAATGTCCCTAAGTAATCCAAATCATGTTTTTGAGTAAAGCGCTTGGCAACCAAATGAGCTTTATACCTCTCTATTGAACCATTTAAGTGATACTTAATTTTGTAAATCCACTTACATCCAATAGGAGACTTGCCTGATGGTAGAGGAGTCAATGTCCAAGTGTTACTAAGCTCCAAGGCTTTAATTTCTTTGTCCATGGCAGCTCTCCATTCAGAAAACTGAACTGCTTGATGAAAAGAAGCAGGTTCTGATGGAGTGGTAGCAACAGCCATGACAAAAGAATGATACTGAGGTCCAAGATGAGAGTAACTCATAACTTCTAAAATGTCATAAGGCTAACCAGAACTAGTTTTGGTACTAACTGCCTTACAAGAGTAATCAGAATGGTAAGCAAGTGGATAATGAGATCTAATGGACCCTCTTGACACAAGTAAGTCAGGGAGTAAAGGAATAGGTGCAATTTGAGTAGAAATAGGTAAATCAAAAGTAGAAATAGGATCTATGGAATCCAAAATAGGTTCTGCTGGGGCATCAAGTATAGGCTAAGGAACTTGGTTAGAATCAATGATTGGATTAGGTGGAAGAATAGGTTATGAAGGAACCAAACCTAATTCAATCATGTGAGGAATACTAGATGATGAAACAAAATAAGTGTCAATATTACCAAATGTATTTGAAGCATAGTGAGGAAACACAAAAGAATCAAGATATGAATTGGAAGGGTGATCTGATGCAGCATATGGAAAAATGTGCTCACAAAAAATGACATCCCTAGAAATGTGAATAGTATTGGATTCAAGGTCTAACACTTTATAACCTTTAATGCCATGATAATAGCCTAAGAAAACACATTTCTGGCCCTAGGTGCAAATTTGTGTCTATTATGTGATAGTGTGGAAATAAAGCCCAAATAGCCAAAACATTTAAGATGATCATTAGTAGGTGGAGAATTAAAAAGAAGCTCATAAGGGCTTTTATTCCCTAAAGATTTTGAGGGAATTCTATTGATGAGGTATACAGTAGTAAGGATGCAGTCACCCCATAGGCATAAAGGCAATTGAGACTGAAATTTTAGTGCTCTTGTAACATTGAGAATGTGTTGATGCTTCCTCTCAACAATAGCATTTTGTTGAGAAGTATCAACACATGATAACTGATGCAAGATGCCATTGGAATGAAAGAATTCCTTTAAGTAAAATTTTGTCCCATTATCACTTCAGACAATTCTAATAGTTTTAATGGTAGCATTAAACTAAGTATGAACTATATTAGCAAATTCGAGAATCAAAAATTGAGTATCGGATTTATTCTTGAGAAGATAAACCCAAGTACAACAAGTGAAGTCATCTACAATGGTCAAAAAATACTTGAAGCCATCAACAGTACAAGTGGCAAAATGACCCCAAAGATCACAATGCACAAGCTCAAAAGGCTGAGTAGATACATGAGTACTAGAAGAAAAAGGAAACCTTGTTTGCTTGGAAAAATGACAGACTTCACAACAATCTAATTTATTTGAAACTTTAGAACCTACAAGTTTATTTAACAAAACAAGCTTATAAAAGGAAGGATGCCTTAATTTGTTGTGCCATAAGTCCGAAGAAGAATGGCCAACAAATGTAGTCAATGCAGTATGAGAGGTAGGAGCTTGTAGCAAATACAACCCTCTACACTCTTTACCTAGAACAATTGTGCTCCATTGAGTAAGGTCCTGGATAAAACACCAATTTCCAAGAAAAATAAGGGAACATGAAATATTCTTTGTAAGCTTGCTTACAGAGATGGGATTAAAACTGAAAGAAGGGACACACAAGACATCAATGAGTGTTAAAGTGGAAGAAACTTGCATAGTACCTATATGTGTAACTAAGGCCTGTTCCCCATTTGGCAAGAAAACACAAGATTGTACAATAGAAGTGATAGTGGTAAGCTGGGTCACTGAATGGACCATATGGTCAATAGCTCCAGTGTCCAAGATCCAATCATAAGACTTAAAAGCATGTCTATTAATAACATGAGCAGAGAAAACAGAATGTGACATATTTGGTGGAATCCAATATGGATTACTTAAGAAGTTAGAGGAATTTGAAGATGAAGCTGAGGTAGGAGTTAAGATTGGTTGTATGGGAGGTGCAAGTGCCATAATCGTAGCAACTTGATAAGCAGATTGAGTACCAATACCCAAACCAAAACTTGAAACTTCTTTCAAAAAGTTAAGAAGTTGCTCACATTGGACTTGAGATATAGGACACTAAGCGTGTGTTTGGATAACCTGCGTTTGCGTTTTGCTGAGAAATTTCAGCGTTTTTTTTTTTTTTTTCCTTCTGCTGCACGCTTTTCACAGGGGACAAGGCTACTGTTCATGCTACTGTGCATGAACAGTAGCCGATTTTGTTGACTTTCAGCACATTTGTGGGTCCCGTGTACTGTTCACGGGACCCACAAACTTCACTTTTCAGATTTTTTAAAATTAAAAATGGGACCCACGGCACTATTCACACATTTAAAAATTATTTTGGTACAGTGTTTTCAGTTTTCAGTTTTCAGCAATAAGCTGTATCCAAACGGATCCTAAGGCAAAAGAGCTTGTGCAAGAGCCTGATGGGAAGCAAATAAGCAACAAAAGGGTTATGTGGTGGAAGATCAGCTTCAAATTGAGTGCCAAGACTGGGAAAAACAACATTATTTTGGTTCAAATGTGGATTGGCTAAGGCAAAACCATCCAAGTTCCCAAAATTTCCTGTATGCAAGACTGTTGAAACTTGATTAGCCATAGCCTTGTTGTTTCCTTTTGGCTTCTAACCTGGAGGATACCCATGTAGCTTATAGCACTTACCTGCTATGTGACCAGTAAGTGCAAATAGGTATTTCCTTCTTAGAATGCCCTCCTTTACCACCATGATAACCTTGGTTCTAGCCTTGATTACCGTTAAAACCTTTATTATGATTCACATACATTGCAGTGGCCTTAGTGGGATAAACCATATTAACTCCATGACCAGTACTCCTCTTTTCCTCTTGCAAGATCATAGAACAAACCTTGCTAACAGAGGGAAATGGCTCAATCAACAAGATTTGGCCAATAATATTCCCATAGCTATCATTCAAACCCATAAAAAATAAAAAAACATGCTCTTTATGCTATGCATCCAATTGAGAAGCCTTAGATATACATGTACAAGCACAAGTGCATACAGTGAAAGGTTGATAATTGACAAATTCGTCCCAAAGTGTTTTGAATCTAGTGAAGTATGAACTTACTAAGAGTGATCCTTGAGAAAGATGAGAAATTTCTTTCTGAAGCTCAAACTGTCTTGGAGTATTGCCTTGTGAAAGCCGATCTTTAAGATCAATCCACAAATCTCTTGCAGTGTTGATATACATCACACTTGCCTTAAGCTCCATGCTAAGAGAATTGGTCAGCCATGAAAGCAATATGGTACTACACCTACTCCAAGAATTGAACAATGGAAAGGAAGGATCTAGTTCTGGAATTGAACTGTTCACAAAACCAAATTTATTTCTCGCACTTAAAGCCAAGAACATTGATCTTGCCCAGCTCTTATAGTTCTCTGGACCAGTTAATGGTTGCAATGTGAGAACAATTCCTAGACTCTCAGAAGCTAGAAGAAAATAAGGATTGTTAGCAAATTCATCTGTCTGTGCTTGAGGAAGGCACTAATTGCGAAGGATTAGATTGTGCTTGATTGGTTGTTGAATTAGAAGCCATGGATGAACCAAAACTTAAAGAAAAACAAGAAAGAAAGAAAATTTTAAAGACTAAATTCTATTTGGCTTCAACGAAGGAGAAAGAATATCAAAGAAAATGTTGCTCTAATACCATGTAAAAGAATGAAGTTTCTGGAAACTGAGAGAATTCTTATTGATTCACAAAATGAAAATATCAAAAAAGTCCAAAATAATTAACCTCTTCTTCAATATATACAAAAAAACAGAGGCGGGAAAATAGCTAAATATCCTAACTAACTTCCTGAACTAACTAACTCCTAACTCCACCGTTGGATGTGTGACACTGTGCTTTCCTCCAACAGCTTTAGACTTGCATCCACGTAGATGATCTCTGCATGCCTTCATTAAGCAATATGCTGCCATTTCTGTATAACTTCATTCCTTTCAGCAAAACTACTTGTTGTCATTTTTCTTTTTATATGCTAATGCTCTCTGTCGTTTGACTTAAGTTCTTGTGTAGCTGTGTCAGTTTCAACACACTCCTTACAAATAAACCCACATAAATACAAGGAAATAATTAAAGAAATTACAATCAAATTTGGCATGGAATTAGAGCCAACACAGGCTAGTTGGAAATCACAACTTTACAAAAGCATTCATTACTGATTTCTATTTAATATTAGATCATCTTATCAATACCACCAAAGATGTGGATTTCCTTAGTGATGAGGGAATCACTAATAATGGGCTAGGTGACAGCAATGCAATGACATCTATGATCAACAATCTTAACAAGGGAATCTTCAGGAGATATATGAACTCTGAATTCTACGAGCTATGTAATGATTTGAATAAATTCTATGAGGTCCCTTCGCACAGATAGAAGGCAACATTAAAACATAAATATTTTAGCACTCCTTGGGGAATGGCTTCTACCATCGCTGGTATTTTTCTTTTGGTGCTCACTTTAATACAAACATTTTGCTTTGTCATCCAAGTAGTTTAGGTCCAATGCCTACTTGAATGATTTGGTTGGTTGTTTGATTGTTGTAGTGCCATAATGGATATGTAATTTCCAATTAAGGATCTGTTTGGAATCTACTTATTTTGTTGAAACTGAAATTTTTTTACTAAAAGTACTATAGATAAAGGTAAAAATTAGCTGAAATAGTACAGTAGAATCCATAAATAGTAGCAAAAATAAGCTAAATAGTAAAATAAGTTGGCAAAAATAATATTTTCCAAACACACACTAAGCATTACATTTTGAAGATTAAAGTCCCTATGGAAATGTGGTCTTAGTTAATTAGTTTTTTTATCTTGAAAATAAACTTTGTAAGTTGTGTTATGTCATATGTGTGTCTTGTAATTTTTTCCTGGGTTTGGCTCACCTCCAATTAACTCTTAACTGGACATCCCTTTTATTTTAATAGTATGCTACCATGTCACCCATCTCTTAATATAGGATGGAGATTAAAACACACAATACCACGTTATTTGGCGTCAGTTTAGTTAGGTGTTTTAAGAGCCTAAAAACGCATATTTAAAACCTAAAATTCTATTTTGCAACAACAATTCGTTATAGTTTTTTTACAAAGACTTATTTTAAACTTAAAATACTGTTTTACAATAGTTTATCCAAATGCACCCTTAACTTCAGCTTCATAAACTAATAGAAGTATTTTAGCCTTTTAACACTGTTAGCGTCAAAGACTTTGCAAAACAAGGGTGAAGGAAATTCACATCTGACATTTATCATGGACAAAGATTTATTTAGTTCTCCTTTCTTTCACAGATCTTATTTTGTGTAGTTATTCACGTGAATCTTCACGCACCTGCAGAAAAAACCAGATCCCAAAATGCCAACCATGTGACTGTTTTTTGTTCTCAAAAGGAAAGAAAAATTAAAGATCCATATAGCAGTAGCATCAACTCCGTACAGTTGGCTGGTTGGTGTTGGCGTGCTTTCTTTAAATACAACGGTTGAAACTAGAAGGTTGGTGGCAGCAGCAGCAGCAGCAACACCCATTATTTGAATTCTTTGAGAACTTTTATCAAGCATCTAGCATGCCTTCTTTTTAACCAAATAAAGCTATCACATGAAGAGACGCCGCCTAATTACAAACAACCAAGACAATCATTATACAAAATAACAACATTGCAGCAGCTTTGGTTCTCCATAGCTGCTCATCACATTGTAATTTGAGACTCTTACCCCAAACAGAATTTGCCCACGAGAAATGTCAATGTTGACATATCATATATTATATATAATAGTAGAAGCCTTTTCCTGCAATTAAGGAGGTCATAACATCATAAATCAATATAGATGAGAGTACAATTAACGATTTATTGCATGATCAAAAGACATTGTACATTCCAAGCCTTGTTGATTGTCGGTCTCCCTTCTACTCCCAAAGAAAAGCATACTTCACAAAAAAATATTCAATTATTCAAGTCACAGAGTTCATCAAATATTTCATGCAAAACATTATCATTAAAGATTTTTTTTTTTTTTTGCAAAAATCCAAAATTGACTTTCTAACTGTCAACTTTTTTCATTTCAGTCCTCTAACATTCAGTTTTGTCATTTCAGTCCTCTAACTTTCAATTGTTGTCAATTTGGTACTCCGTTAGACTTTAGTTACATGCTGCCATTAAGTGAGCCAAAACGACGTCGTTTTGGCTTTTTTATTTTGTAATTAAAAAAAATTAAGAAAACTGTTATTAAAAAAAAACATTCTTTTTTTGTTTTCTCATTCTCTCTCTCGTCAAACTCTCTCTCGCTTTCTCGTTATCTCTCTCTCTCTCTCACAGTGTTGTGGGGCATGGTGCAAGGCCTCACCGTTGCCGCCGGCCTCCACCCACAACCTCCTTGCCACCACCGGCCTCTGCCTCTACCTCTCCATCTCTCTCTCTTCGTCACTCACTCCACCAAACTTTGAAACCCAAAGTCTCATACCCCCTCTCCACCAAAATCTGAAACCCAAAGAAAATAATCTCACACCCTCTCCCCCAATAATCTCAAACCCAAACTTCATACCCAAAATCCCATGATCATTCCCTTCACAATCTAGGTAGTACTGACCACAGCCCTAAACTGCGAATTGTGGGGGAAGAAGGGAGAGTCCGTTTAGGTCAACAGCGGCAAGAAGAGCAAGAAGAAAGGGAGAGAAACAAACCGATAAGAGCGGGTATGGAACAAGAGGCGACGGGTTTGGGCGTTTCTCGACCTCGACGAGGCACATGCGGTAGTTTTCGGCAATGGAGAGGCGACTGTGGTAGCAGAATCGAGGGATATCGATGCCGGCAATTTCACCGTACCCATTGACGAACACTTCGATCGTGTCTTCCAGGTTGGGGAAATGGACTCGGGCTCCAGCCACAGGGGACCGAGGCGACAGAGGAGGGGGATCTGGAGTCCGGTCGATTTGTGCCTGGGATTGGGCGGACAAGGTCTCTGGAGTACAAATAATGGGTCGGAAGAAGTGATGAGGACCTCAAATAATTCTTAGAAGAGGATCAACAAGAAAATAACACACTGGACTATGGAATGGAATTTGATTCAGCGGTCTTTCTAAATGTTTTTTTTTAAAACAATTTTCTTAATTTTTTTAATTATGAAAAATTTAAAAAAAAAAAAACAACCTAAATGACGTTATTTTGGCTCACTTAACGGCAGCAAGTAACTGAAGTCTAACGGAGTCCCAAATTGACAATAATTAAAAATTAGAGGATTGAAATGACAAAACTGAAAGTTAGATGACTGAAATAAAAAAGCTGAAAGTTAAAGGGTCAGTTTTGGATTTTTTACTTTTTTTTTTTATAGTGAAAATATTGGAGATCAAATTAAGGCAGCGAATGTTTAAGGAAATCATGAAATTTAGATTAATCAAGAAATTGATTGCTAAAGGAAATTGTGGGATTTAAGCAATCAATTCAATTAACTGTCATTAATATGGGTACGTTTGTCAAACCCATCATGAAATGGAGTTTCAATGTAAACATCATTATCTAAGAGCATTTACATATGGCTTTTTAGTACCACTAATTCTAAAAAGTAAGCTGTAATGGTGGAGCCAAGCTTAAAAATTTTAGCTCTTGAGCTACAGTGCACAGCCATTTATGGTTGCGCACTATAGTAGGAAGCCAAAGCAAAAAATAATAATATTTTATCAAACCTCCAATTAAAATAATGTTTCTTTCTTTTCTTTTTTTCTCTCTCTTTTTTTTTTTCTCTTCCCATTACAGACTCCTTTGTTTCCCAAGCTTTTGGTTCTTTCTTCCTCCATCTCCCTTGCCAAGCTCTGACCATCTTTCTTCCTTAGTTCACTGCTGACCCAAGCCCCAAGTCCCAAGCCTCCACCGTTGACCCATTTTTGGCATTTGTGTTTCAATTTCGGTATGGGTTTTGGCATTTGTGTTGAGGTTTTAGAGTGGATTTTGGGCTAGGTTTTGGGCTATGTTTCTGTTTTGGTATGGGTTTCAGCGTTTGTGTGTTTTGGCATGATTTTGGGCTGGGTTTGGAGTTTTGTTTGCATTTCAGGTTTGTGTTTTAAGCGTGGCTTTCAGCCTTTCTCTGGGTTTCGGGTTGGTTGTTCTCGATCTATTGGTTTTTATCTGGGTTGCTCTTTTTTCTAGTTTTTCTGATATGGTTTTTGCTCATATTTCTGCTTTTTTTTTTTTTGGTTCTTCTTCGCTAGTTCTTGATTGGTTTTGGTTACAGTGGTGGCGTTGCAGCTATGTGGTGGTTTCAATGGCTTTGATGGTAGTTGTGGTTGTGTTTTGGCGTTGAATGATATATTATTTTATGGAGTTATTTATTTTATTTTGTTGTGTTAAAAGCTAAAATGAAACCGCTGATGCTAAGTGTTTTGTAAAATGAAAAGGTAAAATAGATAAAGTAGCTTTTGGTGGAGCTAAATAGCTAAAAGTATGGCTCCACCAATGTGGATGCTCTAAGCGAATGAAGAAGATGTAGCCTTTGAGTTAATGTTCCATGAATGTAGGCCTTGTGGTTGAACCGCATAACATTCTCATGTCACGTTATTTGGGTCCACATATGAGAGAGATTGTTAAAATATTGGTTAAATAATTAAATTTGTCATTTTCAAACGGTCTAACTTTTAGAGACAAGCAATTATTTATCTTCCAAGGAGAGAGTAAATGGTGAAAATAGCCAAATACCATGTTTTGGCAAAATTTGTAGCAAACTAGCACTATTTTGAAAATATTTAGTAATGCACCACTTTTTTAGTATTCGAGTTTCACAAAATTGAGTTCTAAATAGTACTCGAGTTCAGTGAACTTGAGTTCCTAGGTTAGTCATTAGCATGGCACTGTTTACCTAGAATTTGTGGAATTAAAAAAGTAATGTGGTACTTGATATTATGGAAATCAAGTACTTCTTTAGAGTACTCGATTTTACTGAAGTCGAGTACCCTTTTTTTCCTACTTTTTGTTTCGTACAAACCTTTAAAAGTACAGAAAGTGGTGCAAACTCAAATACTGAATCTGAAAGTTTTGTTTTTGGGCCTAAACAACTAGCATTTATGTCCATTCCCACAACCTATCCATCAAATTTCCTTAATTTGATTCTTATCACTTCCATTTTTGCCTTAAACACACGTAAAAATTAAAACAACTTCTTTTTGGTTTCTTTTTTTTTTTGGGTAAGAAATTAAAAATAGCTTCATTTACTACTCAGTGTGTTGTTTGGCCCAATCCTCATGGTCACGGGCTGGGCTCTTACCTTGTAAAGTGTAAACCACCTTGCATGGACTTTGAACCATCATTTGGGATCACTCTTGTGGAATGGTTTGGTGGCCCTTGGGCCTACTTAATTCGTTCCAAATATAAACTGCCCTTGATCGACATCATCAAGAGAGAAAAAAGGACTTTGTGAAAAATATTTTGGTGATAGACTTACTGGGTAAGTTGTTATTGTTAAATGAAAAAGTGATGTTAATAATAGGCCCAGATGAAAATCAATAAGAAGTTGGTCACATTAACCATTTGTAAAAATTTTGTAAAATATTTTGTTCCTATAGTCTTACTCTTATATAGCCCTGAGAGTTGACACTGTACATGGGAAAATTTCCTTAATTTGATTCTTGTTCAATTAGGTGAGGTGAGAATACATGGAAACTAATATATACTAAGGGCAAGATGTAGGTACAGTATTTATGTACTGTTCCTTTAGGTTACCTCTTAAGATTTTGTCATGTGGATTTTTTCTCATAAAAGGAAAATGTATTTTTTAGTCAAGTAGCTCCATATGATTGAATTTTAAGAAGGAATCCTAAGGAACAGTACCTAGGGTTTATTCATATACTAATATACTAATAGCTACAAAGTCGAAAAAGATCCACTAAGTTTAATTTTGTTTGTGTGTTCTATCAAGAAGGAACTAGCAACATTTGTTAAATCTTAAAGTTGCATTTGGATTTTGATGTAAAGAATAACTATTATTATAAATCAATTAATAAAAATTTTAAGCATGTTTTATGGTTGAGTTTTGAAAATTTTATTCAAATATAATTTATAATTTGATAGGCCAAAAACGTAGTGACCCCTTGTGATGGATTAATTGATTAATTAACATGCAAATGCGTGGTAGTACAAACAAATCACCAATAAACTAAATGCAACGGAAAATAAATTTAACACAATGATTTGTTTACGAATGGGGAAAACCTCAAAGGCAAAAACCTCACCTGGTGATTTTAAGATCACCACTTTCGAGAATCCACTATTATCAAAACAAGCGATTACAAGTAAAGGAATCACAGTACCTTATACTAACCTACATTTAAACCTTTACCCCAATACTCAATTGGACTTGTTTTGTAGTGACAATCTCTCATTTTGATGTACGGCTCCCAGTACGTGATTAACTAATTGCATGGATCCTAGTACGCAACTTCAATCACCAACTTGAGGAAGATGTTGGCTGCAAAGTTCTTCTTCTCTTCAACAAATGAAGATCGTGAAGTTGCTTGGTCACAAAACTATATAGTGTACAAACACAACAGCTTATATAGTGTACAAACACAACAGCTTCTTCAAGAACTGGGGTAAAACTAGGTTTTTTGGTCACACTTGTGGAATTATGCTCTTGTGCAATTGTGCTCTTAGCTGTGTCACCAGATACGGCCCAAACACATAATCACATAATCACGGATTAGAGTTAAAACAGATTTGAAATTATGTTCTTCATAAACCTCGACAGATGCCTATCTGTCGAGCTGCTGTCGAGCCATGGGCTTTAACAACTCTACAGGTCTCAATAGATGCTAGGTGTCGAGCTAGCCGTTGAGCTTTAATGAACAACACTTTCTTAGCTTGAATCTTGGACAGACATGGCTTCAATACTTGGACTTGAAATCTTGTTCCTTGAAGTATTAAACACATCCTAGATTTACCCAATTACAAGTAAAATGCGTTTTGTCAAAAGATTAGCTAAATTACGTAAAATGTTGACATATGTTTCTAAGAACCAATCACAAATGTCCTAACATAATTTATAATCTATATAAAACTGAAGAAGTTTGAATTTTGGAGAGATGCAAGTCGAGGAAGAGAGAAATAGTAAAGGGTTAGCTTGAGATATTTCCACCAGGTTTTGAGAGTATTTGACAATTAATATGATTGGTGGGTTTCAAATAACTCATATATGAATTTGAATTTGAATTTTTTTTTCTAATTGGTGATACATCAATTCGTAAGATCAATATAATAAAATTTGTAGTATTTGTAACATTACTCGATTTATTATTTAATTTCTTGCATGGAACTCAAGTTTAGAACTTGATTTTTATGAGTTAAAATGCAGCTCTCAACTATTTCTTATTTAATTTCTTGCATGGAACTCAAGTTTAGAACTTGATTTTTATGAGTTCAAAATGCAACTCTCAATTTGGCGGAGAGAGAGAGAGAGAGAGAGATTATTGACATTTTGAACTTTCCTAAATTGCTGGAGATGGCTTCAAGCTATTGACATATATATTTGTTTGTATTTTTTTTCCAATTTTTTTGTTCTGTTTTGGATCTATATTTTGCGAAATCCTTTTTCTTATTTAGATTAATTTTGAGCATCTACCTTGTTAAGCGTTGGGTTTCATTTCAAATTTGATAAATTGCGTTCCAATTTGTGTGTTTTATTCCTAGGTAAATATGATCATTGCCTTTCTTTCGTTATTTTACTTTATTTTATTTAAATTATAAAATTTCATGGTCAATAGCTCTTTTCTCATGGGTTTGTTCCACAAGTGCTTTGAAATCTGTTAATAATTACCTGATTTGGTTATTGTTCTCCCTGATCGATCAATAAAAAAGAAAATAGGCAAGACACATATCGATCGAGCAAGTCATCAAATTAAAGGAACTTATCAGCATAAACTGTAAATCTTCCATTTGCATTGGCAATTTGGCATTTTAATGCACTATATGATTGTGTATTCAGCAGTTGCATTAAAAAGGGATAATACACTGCACTGATAATGAATTATTTGTCGTCTGTTCCTTTGAACGAAGAAGGGCCATATCCTATCAACTCTTCACTCTGTGACACCATTTAATTGTTTATAATATTGGATTTGGTTACAATTTGTTCTCAACACATACTTAAACAAAGCACGTGATGTAGAGGAATTCTAATTTTTGTACTTCAGAGCTCAATTTTCAAAATCACATAGTACAAAATAATTTTAAAAAACAACAAATTATATTGCTTCCATCCATAAATAATCACTGACAAACCCAAAATGCATGTGTAATTTTCTTTTGTATTTTGAGCTTGACGTTTTGGGTGTTAAACCCACCAACCAATTTTACTAACAAAACTCCAAAGTCAGAAATAAAAGGAATAAATATAGAAATTAACAGATGCATAGAGATTAGAGACCGTATAGTAGGGTTTTTGATCGTAGTTTAAGGTTTTAGAGATCTATCAAATCATGAAAAACAAAGAGAGAAGAGAGAGATTAGATGGAAAGTATGTGTTAGGGATTTTAAGAAAGTATCGAGCAAGAATGAGAGAGATTTTATATTTATGAAGAAAAAGGAGTAGAGATCGCCAGAGCACTAGTGATTTTACGATGAGTGGAGAGTGAGAAATATTTGAGAGATAGATGAGTTTCAGAATAGAGACAAGAGAGTAAGTGAAAAAGACGAATCAGAAGAGTGTAATATGATTTTCTTAAAACAAATATACAATAGCAATTTTTTTTTTTTTAAGATAACCACATCAGCTATTGTCACCTTTCACAAAACTTGAGTTGCATAAAGGGGCAATGCTTACACACCGCTAGAGCAATGCTTTGGGAGTATGTACATTTTTCACTTCAAAAGGGGGGCTTTTTGTGTATAAATTTTGCTAAAAAAGACTAAATGACCAATTTGCCCTCGAATATTACCTTAAAAAAATGAAAAAGGAATCATATTTGCTTATGCATAATTGTTTGGGATGAATTTGTTTTGTTGTTTATTTATTTATTTTAATTTTTTAGCTTTTTTTGTTTGTTTGTTTAGTCCTCTTCAATATTTACGAAAATTAACTTTGCAGTATAAGATCATATGACCTTATAAAAATCATTAATACAAAATAAATATATAAATGAACACAGTATTTAATACACAATAATAAATATTGTGTTTATGTGATTTGTGCTTGTTTGATGTTTCATTGATTCAGATCTATTGCATAATTAATTATTTGGTTAATATTTGATAAAATCTCTATAACCATTACAAGCCAGGTTAAAACTAAAAAAAAATGAAGGAAGAGGAGAAGTGAGAGTTGGTAGCCAAGAAAGTCGAATGGCTTTTGATGATGCCGAAGAAATCACCAGTAAGCTGCGAATACTCCTCAGATCGAAGTAACACCTGCGAAGAGAAAATAAATGATCGAACAGAGAGTACCGGTGTGGTGCCGGCCAAAAACCCTCCGACGATCAAGTTAGAGTCTTTTAAACAACCCTAGAGTGCAAGAGTTGAGATAATTGTGCGTACCTTTGGGTCATGAGGGTTTTGGGGTATATATAGTGGTATGGGGCCGAAATAAACGGTTTGGTGAAGAAGTACTTTCCTTTTAGAAGAGTAATTCGTGGATCCTTACCTATTGTATAGAGCCCTTTCCTTATAGGGATCTTTTTGACTAAAGCCGAACGTGTAGCGCAAGAACTTTCCTTATATTCACGTATGTAGAAGTCAAGATAGGCTAAGAATGAAGGTTGGATTAGTCCTTCAGTTTTTACCTGCCAAGGTCGTCAGCCCACGTGTACCTCCTACACTGTCGTCAGCCTACGTATGTCTCCACAAAGAACGTCAGCCAAGGACCTTTACAACCAAGGTCGTCAGCCTGGACTCGTCAACTTGATCTGTTAGCCTAACGTCGCTACATAAGGGGTATGGCCTCAAACGTCAAAAGGAGGCATCCTAATGAGACTGGCTGACGGGTTGTATATTCCCGTCAGCCTCCTTAACGTATTGACAGCTTGTAAAAAACGTCACTATCAACTGCCCCCCACTCCATTACCCCGTCAGCTATGGGTGACGGGTCATGGAGTTATCGTTATCGGGGAAATGGTTCGTGCATGGTAATTTGTGCCATCTTCATTAAATGGTGGGACACATGGCGTAGACTGATTGGCTCCGTGTCTTTCGCGCCTCCTCTCTCCTATATATACTTCACTATTTACCTTTTTCCCACTTTTTTCGCCTTGTTCATCTTGAGAGAAAGAATTCGTCACTACCAATCTTATCACACCGTCAATCGTACAGCCGTCAACTTCTTGGGACCGTCCTCCTACACGTAAGTTTTCCTTACTTAACTTTTTACTTTTTCTAGTGACGCCCTTTAGTAAAGTCGTCTGCCTAGGATCTTAGAAAAACCCGTCGTTTGTAGGTAGTCAGATGTCTAAGGAGACCCCGAGTGATCAATCGTCGATCCGCGACGGAGCGAGTTACGACGAAGTTTTCCAATCAGGTCGTGAGCCCGCGGAGGGCCTATCCTGGTCGTCAGAAAGAGAATCGTCAACTCCTTCTGACGGTGAAGTAGAGAGTTCTAGAGGAAGTGAGGTGAGTGGTGATGAAGAAGGGGTAGACGATGAAGACCAGGGGATTCGTGAAAAGGCGAGTATCAGTGATGGGGGTGAGAGCGACGGCGACGAGGAAGCCTTAGAGAGCACCTCGGGATCCTCTGGTGATGACCGTCCCTTCATCTTACCCTCAGAGTGGTCCGTCAACAATTTTCTCCCGACGATGTCGGAGAATGTTTTCAAGAGTTTGCAGTCCCGCTACCAAATACCAAACGACATTCCCATCCGTCTTCCTGAGGAAGGTGAGAGGTGTTACTCGGGACGAATCGCGGACGTCGGCATGTATGATGCCATGTTCGCGGCCGGGCTAAGGCTACCACTGACGGCGTTACACCGTCAGTTAGCTAACTTCCTTGGGATATCGGTCAGTCAGATTGCCCCCAACACTTGGCAAACCTTTATTGGTGCCGAGATCTTGTGGGGTCGTCTGAGTGGTGGGAACCGTCAGCTGACCTTGGACGAGTTCTTTTGGTGTTATCGTCCTCAACACATTTCCTCGTCAAAAGGAGTGTATCATTTTGCAGTGAGGGAAAAGGAGTTGAAATTAGTGTCAGATATGCCTGATTCCAATAGGAAGTGGAAGGGCAGATACTTCTTTGTAGAAGGAACAAACTGGGTATGTCGTCAAGAGGAGTGGGAGTCAATGCCCAATGGCTTTGATAACACATGGGCATATGTTAGAGACTCAAGTTAATCCCGTCGACCTTTCTCGCTTCGTCTACTTATTTGATATCCTAACCCGTCACTTTTCATTGCAGCTAACAATCGTCCACGCATTACCGCGAAGCAAGAGGATTTCATTCGTCGAGTGACGGCCATTCACTTGGACGAGAGGAAGTGTCGGGATCTAACCACATTAGATACTCTTCACTTATATTGTGGTGGTCCTGAATCGACGGAGGAAGCTTGCAAATTGAACGCTTATTCCCGTCGTTGTGAGTGTCCTTCAACTTCTTGTCTTTATCCTGACGCTGTCTCTTTCTAACCCTTATTTTTCGCAGAAATGGAGTCAGCTAAACAAAGGGTTCGAGCTGCCGTTGCGGCCAAGAAAAAACAGCAAGAGAAGGCTGGGGGCGAGTCGACCCCACCGTCAGCCCCCAAGCCCGTCGGGAAGGTCGTGGCCAAGAGGAAACCTGACGGTAGGGAAGACCGTCTAGGAAAGAAGGCTGCCCCAACCCCCGGGGACAAGTCTTCACGAAGGCCGTCACCTCCCAAGCCCGTTCATGGGGCAGGTAAGGGGCCCATGACCTCGTCAGGCCCCATCTCCCAGGGACCTGTGCGTCGTCTGCTGACCCATAAAGACTACGCTGTAGAGGTGACGGAGTCCATTTTGAAGGATGAGGAAATGGACCCTTGTGCCGAGCAAACTATTGACGAGATAAAGGCGTCAGGCCTCTTCGACCTTACCAGGGTGAGCCTCACTTTCTACTTTGGTGCCTGACCAATTTTTTATACCCTGACGTTGTCTCATCCCCTTTTTCTTCTAGGCTATGGTTCGCATGAAGGCTCTGTCAGACAGGTGCTCTGCCAAGGAAGGGGTGATTACTCGTCTGCACGAGCGCGTCAAGTACCTAGCTGACGGTCAGGCGCAGTACAAGGATGCGAACCACATCTTGGGCGCGGAGTTGAAGGATTACAAGGAAAAGCTGACGAAGGAAACCCGCCGACGGGAGCTGGAGACGGAGGCCAAGGTGGCGGCAGAAAAAGAACTGAGGTCCATCCTAGTCCAAGTGGAGACGGCTAGGAACGATGCTGTGGCGGAGTTTAAGGATTCGTCAGCCTTCATAGATGCTTGTGCTGCCTATTTTCTTTTCTTTTTTTCTTTTTTCTTTTTTTTCTCTTTGAAAAGTGTAGACGGAGTTGTAGTACTTGACGTCCATTTTTCTGGGCTTTTGTGAAGACATCGCCTATGTTAATTTTAATGTCATTTTACACTTCAAGTATGTGTGTTTTTTATTCCAAGTCAGAATTATATGAGCTCGTCAGCTTATTTGTGACGGGGTTTTTCTTTTTCAACTCAATTTTTGTTGAACTGATGACGGTGTCAGTTTCTTTTTCATAAAAACTTAGGGTCGTTTATTATCATTCCGTCAGTTTCGTGGGCAACGTCATTGGATAAAACTTGATTGTATGCCTGTCAATTTCCTAACGGCGTCAGCTCTTCTTTTGTTAGCTAATCTATTTCGATGTATCCATTTGGCTATACGCCCATCATGAACAATGTCGTCAGCTTAGCTAACTTATTATGTCGTTACTTTGAACATAACACTGTCACTTTGTTGCATCATGGCAAGGTGACGAGTTCAAGAGGGAACATATCAGCACTTTATTGCCCTTGTACATCTTATGCACTTAGTGATGAGGCCCCATACCTGGCAATGAGGTCGTCCACCCTATGGATTTCAGGTGTAAGGTCGTCCATCTTGTGGACTTATTCATGGGGCCGTCCACTTTATGGATAGGTGTAGGTCGTCCCCTTTGTGGACTTGACCATAGGGCCGTCCACTTTGTGGATTTGTTCATGAGGCCGTCCACTTGGGGGACTTAACCATAGGGTTGTCCACTTTGTGGACTTAGAAGCAGGTCGTCCACTTTGTGGACTTAAGAATAGGCCGTCCACTTTGTGGACTTAGAAATAGATTATCCACTTTGTGAACTTATTAGTAGGTCGTCCACTTTGTGGACTTAAAAGTAGGCCGTCCACTTTGTGGACTTAGAAGTAGGCCGTCCACTTTGTGGACTTAGCCATAAGATTGTCCAACTTGTGGACTTAGTTGTAGAGGATTTGCTGTTTTCTTCAAGACATAAAAAATTTACTAGTCGTTTCCGAATGAACCTCCTCTTATTATGATGAATGCATAAGTAAAATTTTGTTCAAAAAGGAAAGATAAACTTTCAGCCCTTTGGACTTAAAATATACTGTAGACAGGAATAAGCTAAGACAAATAACTAAAGATCATAAACTGGTAATGAGGAGTAACGTTTTGCTTGCTATCTTCTACTGGTAGTACTTTCTGAATGCTCGGCGTTCCATGGGTGTCGTAGTTTTTGCCCGTCAAGAGTCTCTAGGTGATGGGTGCCCTTTTTTAGCCATGATACGATCTTGTAGGGTCCTTCCCAGTTCGGGCCGAGCTTTCCTTGTGTGGGATCTCTGGCTGCGCCCATTACTTTCCTTAAAACAAGATCTCCGACTTTGAAGTCTCGGTGCTTGACTCGGGAGTTGTAGTGCTTGCTTACGAGGTCCTGGTATCGTGCGAGTCTCTGCTCAGCCACCGCCCTTACTTCGTCAATTAGATCCAGTTGTAAACGAAGCTCTTGATTATTTCTTCCCTCGTCGTGATTGTCCACCCTATAACTTGTGAGTCCTATCTCAGCTGGAATGACCGCTTCACTTCCGTATGTCAGCTGGAAAGGGGTTTCTCCTGTAGGGGTTCGTACTGTCGTTCTGTATGCCCATAACACGCTGGGTAGCATCTCAGGCCATACGCCCTTTGCCCCCTCGAGCCGAGTCTTGATGATTCGAAGCAAGGATCGGTTAGTGACTTCCACTTGTCCGTTTGCCTGAGGATGGGCTGGGGAGGAATAATGGTTCTTGATTCCTAGCTCTGAAAAGAAGGCTCGGAAGGAGTCGTTGTCAAATTGTTTACCGTTGTCCGAAATTAAGACTTTTGGAATTCCATACCTACAGACAATGTTTCTCCATACAAAACCCCTTATATTCTTTTCAGTGATTGTGGCTAGGGCTTCAGCTTCAACCCATTTGGTGAAGTAATCGATGCCGACGACGAGGAACTTCAGCTGCCTTGCTGCCATCGGGAATGGTCCCATGATATCCAACCCCCATTGGGCGAATGGCCATGGGGCGGTTATGGGGGTCAATTCTTCCGCCGGTTGCCGAATGATGTTGCTGAACCTTTGACACTTGTCGCAAGCTCTCACATAAACCTGGGCGTCATTTTGCATTGTCGGCCAATAGTATCCGGCCCGAATTAACTTTTGTACCAATGACCGTGATCTAGAGTGGTTGCCGCATATCCCCTCGTGTACTTCTCTCATAACATAGCTTGCTTCTTCGGGGTCTACGCACCTTAGGTATGGTCGAGAAAAGCCCCTTTTGTAGAGGATGTCCTTTATCAAGACAAACCGTGCAGACCGGACCTTCAGCTTCCTGGCAGCCTCCTTCTCATCAGGCAACGTGCCATCTTTTAGGTAGGAGATTAAGGGCGTGGTCCAATTGTTTTCGGAACCAATTTCCTGTATGCTGACAACGTCAATTAACGGTGAGGACTGAGTAAAAGAAAGTACCTTGTCAATGGTGGTCATAGGCTCCGCAGATGCGGCTTTGGAAAGTCGGTCGGCATGTTCGTTTTCTCCTCTTGGAATTTGGAATATTTTGGCTTGCAGCCCATCTATCCTCTTTTTCGCTTGCTCCCAGTACTTCTTCATTCTTTCACCCTTGCACTCGTACTCGCTGTTTACCTGGCTTGTGACGACTTGGGAGTCGCAGTGAACAACCACGTTCGCGGCCCCTACAACTTGAGCAAGGTCTAAACCTGCTATCAGGGCTTCGTACTCAGCTTCATTGTTAGTTGTAGGAAAATTGAGGCGAATCATACATTTGAGCTCGTCGCCTTCCGGAGATTTAAGCACGACCCCTACCCCGCCAGCCTTCTTGTTGGACGACCTGTCAGTGAAAATGCTCCATTGGGGATTCTTTTCCTTTTCACCTTCCGCGCTGGTGAACTCCGTAATGAAGTCGGCCACCGCTTGTCCCTTGATGGCAACGCGGGGGCGATATTGTATATCAAATTCGCTTAGTTCTACCGACCACAACGCCATTCGTCCGGCAGCCGCTGGGCTGCCCATTGCTCGTCGCAAAGGTTTGTCAGTTAGGACGACTATTGTATGGGCTTGGAAATATGGCTTGAGCTTACGGGCCGCTGTAACCAAAGCGAAGGCAAGTTTTTCCATGGGGGGATATCTCTCTTCTGCACCATGCAATGCCTTGCTCGCGTAGTACACGGGTCGTTGGACCTTGTCGTCTTCTCTAATTAAGGCCGCACTGACAGCCGCTAGGGAAACGGCCAGATAGAGGAACAATTCTTCTCCTGGTTGCGAGGGGCTTAGCAACGGCGGCGAAGAGAGGTAGACCTTTAGATCTTCGAACGCTTGTTGACACTCGGCAATCCATTCAAAGGATTTTTTCAATGTTCGGAAAAAAGGTAGACATCTATCTGCAGCCTTCGACACAAATCTACTAAGCGCGGTGACCCTGCCATTGAGGCTTTGTACTTCCTTAATATTTTTAGGAGGGGCCATCCCCATAATGGCCTGAATCTTGTCCGGGTTGGCCTCGATCCCTCTTTGGGATACCATGTACCCCAAGAATTTTCCTGCCGTCACGCCAAAGGCACACTTGCTTGGGTTGAGCTTCATGTTGTAGGAGCGAAGAGTATCAAATGTTTCCTTAAGATCCTCCAGATGAGCTTCTTCCCTTTGACTTTTGACCAGCATGTCGTCGACATACACCTGGACGTTCCTTCCAATCTATCGTGCAAACATCTTGTTCATGAGCCTCTGATAGGTTGCGCCAGCGTTTTTCAGGCCGAAGGGCATGACCTTGTAGCAAAAGAGGCCTTGGCTTGTTACGAACGAAGTCTTCTCTTGATCAGCTTCATCCATTCGGATTTGGTTATACCCGGAGAATGCATCCATGAAGCTTAGCAACTGATGTTTGGCCGTAGAATCCACCAGGATGTCGACCCGCGGGAGGGGACAGCTATCTTTGGGGCATGCTTTGTTTAAGTCCGTGAAGTCGACGCACATCCTCCATTTCCCGTTGTTCTTTTTGACCATCACGACGTTCGCCAACGAATCGGGGTAATACACTTCCCTGATAAATCCCGCTTCTTGCAGTTTGCGGACTTCTTCTGCTATTGCTTGATCTCTTTCTTGGGCAAAGGTTCTTTTCTTCTGTCGGACGGGCGGAAAAGATGGCGATACGTTCAACCTGTGCACCATGACTGACGGGTCAATTCCTAGCATGTCTTCGTGGCTCCATGCGAACACGTCTTTGTTTTCTTTCAAGAAAGTTGCGAGTTTTTGACGTATCGCCGGGTCGGCCAGGGTTTCGACTTTTGTCGTTCGCTCTGGGTGGGCTTCGTCGAAAGGTATGTCTTCGAGTCTCTCGACAGGCTCTGTCGCCACCCGACGTTCCTCTATGTTCATGGCTTGAATGTGACTGTCCATCTCCATCATGGCCACGTAACATTCTCGTGCGGATACCTGATTTCCTCTCAATTCTCCAATTCCATGATCAGTAGGGAATTTTATCATCAAATGGTATGTCGAGGTTACGGCTTTCCATGAGTTGAGGGTTGGACGTCCTATGATGGCATTGTAAGCCGACGAGCAATCGACTACCAGGAATGTTACGTTCCGGGTGACCTGCTGTGGGTAGTCTCCAATGGTTACCGCTAAAGTGACAATGCCAAGTGGATGTACCCTCGCCCCTCCAAAGCCAATGAGCGGGGCATTAGCCGGAATTAGTCGTTCCTTTTCAATTCCCATCTGTTGGAAAGCGGGATAGTAAAGGATGTCTGCAGAACTACCGTTGTCTACGAGAACTCGGTGTATGTTGTAGTCTCCTGCCCATATGGTGATGACCAAAGCGTCGTCGTGGGGATGATGAAGGTGCCGGGCGTCTGCTTCCAAAAATTCAATGGAGGGATTGTCAATCCGTGACCTTTCAAGCGCGGGACTTGCCGTCTGGACGTTCTGGACCGTTCTGATGTATGCCTTTCGGGCTTTCTTGGAAGATCCGGCCCTCGTGGTGCCTCCTACAATCATCCTTATATCTCCTACGGGTTGCCTGGGGCGATCATTGTCTCGCCGAGGGGCTTGATTTTGTGACGGGTCCGCCCTCTCTTTGTTGACGAACCTCTGTAACCTTCCTCGCCTAATGAGAGCTTCTATTTGCTGTTTCAAGTCGTAGCAATCGGCGGTGTCATGGCCGTGATCTTGATGAAAACGGCAGTATTTATCCCTTGGTCTCCTGTTGGGATCTCCCTTCAATTTGCCAGGAAAGGCCAGAGTTTCCTCATCTTTAATCTGCATCAGCACCTGGTCGATGGGCGCATTTAGGGGAGTGAAGTTCGTGAATCTTCCTGTAGGCGGCTTAGGTCGTCGATCATCTCGTCGCTCTCTGGTTCTCCCCCTTTTTTGTCCTCTGTCTGGTTGTGCATCTTCCTGTCTTTCCCTTTTTCTAGGCTTGTCCTCTCGGGCGAGCAAGGCATCCTCCGCATTCATGTACTTCGTCGCCCTATAATGTACATCGGACATAGTCTTTGGGTCATTCTTGCATAGAGAGAACAAGAACTTACCATTTTGTAGCCCGTTCATGAATGTTGCTACAAGTATCTTGTCATCTGCCTCGTCTATCGAGAGGGATTCCTTGTTAAAGCGGGCTATATATGACCTTAATGTCTCGTCTTCTCGTTGCTTAATACTCAGTATACACGCAGTAGACCTCTTGCGTCGGTGACTTCCAATAAAGTGTGATACGAACTGTGCGCCTAGTTCCTTAAAAGTGCCGATGGAATTAGGCGTCAGTCTGCTGTACCAATCCCTCGCAGGCCTTTTCAAAGTGGTGAGAAAAGCACTGCACATGATTTCGTCTGGTACGCCCTGAAGATGCATTAGGGTTTTGAAGGATTCCAAGTGGTCCAATGGGTCCTTGGATCCGTCGTAATTCTCCATGTGTGGCATGCGGAATTTTGGAGGAAGAGGGCATGAATTCACGAGCGCTGTGAAAGGCGAATCCGTCCTGTGGACTAGGTCATCCAGGTTGCTGGATACTCGTCCTCTAAGGGCGTTCATCATTACGTCCATACGCTCCCTTATTTCCTGCATCTCAGCAGCGATATGGGTCGGCAAGGTGTCCGAGACGAATGGTCGGTTGGTTTCTTGTCGTTCCGGTCTGGTCGGGGCGTTGCTACCCTCAGGTCCTTCCGCGTTCCTTCCTTCCGGACTAGCACCTTCCTGGTCTTCCTCTGGTGCACTCGGGTGTGCAGTCCTTTGTCGCAACTGTTCCTCCAAATCATGGTTCTGCTTGGTGAGGCGCTCAACCGCCGGCGCAGCGTTTGGACACCTTTGCCTCTAAAACTGTGGCGTGCGGTTCGTCGCCTTGGTTGTTGTTTGTTGCCATCGATCGAGTGAGTACCATGCAACTTTTTGTCTCAGGAATAGAGCAAGGCTGAGATACTCGAAAATGTCGTTTCCCACAGACGGCGCCAACTGATGATGCCGAAGAAATCACCAGTAAGCTGCGAATACTCCTCAGATTGAAGCAACACCTGCGAAGAGAAAATAAATGATCGAACAGAGAGCACCGGTGTGGTGCCGGCCAAAAACCCTCCGACGATCAAGTTAGAGTCTTTTAAACAACCCTAGAGTGCAAGAGTTGAGATAATTGTGCGTACCTTTGGGTCATGAGGGTTTTGGGGTATATATAGTAGTATGGGGTTGAAATAAACAGTTTGGTGAAGAAGTACTTTCCTTTTAGAAGAGTAATTCGTGGATCTTTGCCTATTGTATAGAGCCCTTTCCTTATAGGGATCTTTTTGACTAAAGTTGAACGTGTAGCGTAAGAACTTTCCTTATATTCACGTATGTAGAAGTCAAGATAGGCTAAGAATGAAGGTTGGATTACTCCTTCAGCTTTTACCTGCCAAGGTCGTCAGCCCACGTGTACCTCCTACACTGTCGTCAGCCTACGTATGTCTCCACAAAGAACGTCAGCCAAGGACCTTTACAACCAAGGTCGTCAGCCTTGACTCGTCAGCTTGATTTGTTAGCCTAACGTCGCTACGTAAGGGGTATGGCCTCAAACGTCAAAAGGAGGCATCCTAATGAGACTGGCTGACGGGTTGTATATTCCCGTCAGCCTCCTTAACGTATTGACAGCTTGTAAAAAACGTCACTATCAGCTTTGATACTATTGGAACACAATGCTTGTTAAATAAATTGTCATTTGTATCCTTGGAGTATTGTGTGCATTGTATTTAGACTAAATATATATTCTCTTACATGCATTTTACATACACTTGTTCACACAATATCCATAGTTGCATGTACAGAAATACAAATTTTAAGCAGCATAGTGATTTTCACATTTAAATCATGAAAAGTGAATGTAAAATAATGAGTGTGACAGCTGAATCATTACATATCTATAATTTCGAGAACACAAGACAAGATCGTAGATAAATACATAACAATAATTCAAAAGATACCAAAGATTAATATTGAAAAAGAAATATGCTAAAGATTAAAATGCAAAAGATAAGACGTGTGTTTAATAACATGCAACGTTATAGTTCCAATTTGTTCATATTCATTTTACAAATGAAGAAAGGAAAGCAACAGAAAAGATTGACTAGTTGCACTTGAATAGCCATTGCTAGTAAAGTAACATTAATTATTTTATACATCAGCCTTATGCAGTGGGCGTTGCGGGAACGTGAGACCTATTAGAAGATAAGACACCCGCTACAAAGTGGCGCATCAGACACTTCCTAGTAAAGTAGACGTTGTCGTGGCTGAAAACGAGAGTAGGTACATTGGACAATGTCAACTAATAGACGGCACTTCAGAAACATGTATAAGATTGGCACACAGGAAAATAAACCAATGACAAAAAGAATCAATGGCAATTGCTGGTGATTATGATTCTTCAAGCAAAAGGATGCAGAAAATGCGACCATCATGGCAGCAATTGAAATGAAAAGTGTACATTATTTTGTATATTATAGTGGTTGTGACTTTATTCCCACTAATGGAACAAGTTGATGATATGTAATTATTTATTCAAACCTTTATTCTTTTATGGCCAATGGTCCTTGTAATTATTGCTTAAAGCTCTGACTCACTTTGAGAGTATATTCAATGGAATTATTATGATAATTATTAATGTTGGTACTTGATAGGATTTATGTGGATTGAATTGTCAAAAAGGAAAAAAATTTACAGGTACTTGAGATGTCTTTCTCATACTTTGGACCTTTTGGGTTTGGTGCCGTGACAAAAGTTACCAATAAAGCAGTTAAAAGTTTTTGTATTATTCTTACTTTAATTATATGGTGAGCACTAATAATGCTGTCGAGGTTGGCGTGCTTCATTTTTTGTATCTTTATATGTAACTTTATAAAACTGTTTGGAATCAAGTAGGTAGGCTCGATCAATCATGTACACTCAGATCACAACTGAGAAAAAGCAAAAGAAGAAATCAATAAAAAATTAGAAACAAGGAAAACCCTATTCAGTCTTCATTCCCAACACATATCTCAGAATAATGTCTCTTTGGTTACTCGTTTCCCATATTTGATATTTCCTTCTTTCCCACGAGCAAATCATGTCAGTTATCGGAGAGGTTGCTTTATCCGCTTTGTTTGAGGTGCTATTTGACAAGTTAACCTCCTCTAATTTGTTGAAGATCTTTCAGCAAGAACAAGTTTGTTAGGTTCCAAGTACTTAGGAACTAATGTATTAGAAATCTAATATGTATTGTTGGCAAACCATGATCAAAACAGGTGTTTAGTCTTGTTTTAGACTTGCTCAAAGTATGACATTCATGTAAAGTTGGAATCGAGTTAACTGCAGAAGTTATTGTATAAATCTGCCTGGCTCGATCAATCGAAAATTAGACTCGGCCAATCAAAAGTCATGCAGATTGTTTTTTCTGCAGAATTTCTAACTCCGTCCTAAGCCCATATGACGTGTAGGGTTTTATGTTTTGCCCTAGGTATAAAAGGCAGACCCTAGTCACATTTTTTAGGTTGCTCATATTGCTGTTTGTGTGAATCTTTTGTGAGATCTGAGAGGTGTTTGCTTCACACAAGCTTAGGATTATCAAGAAAGAGATTGCTTCAAGAACTTGATGATCATTTAGTTGCTGTCATAAGAGCTTAAAGATACACAAGCGGGAGTGCTTGTACTTGCTGGAGAATCCAAGGAAGAAGGAGTCTGTGGTCTCGAAATTTGCACGTGATCATGTTAGTAAGTTTTCTATTGGTGGGTAGCAATAGGATGTTAGTGGTCTAAGTCGCTATTGTACAACTTCAATTTTTTCATAGTAGATTCAGGTTTACCTTGAGGATAGCTAGGTTAAATCCTCCCCAAGTTTTTTACCGGTTTGATTTTCCTAGGTCATCATATCTTTGTGTTTTTATATTATGCACTTTGTATTGATATGATTATTTAATTATGTTAACCTAGATCTGGAATTTGGACTAAGTAATAACTTGGCTTGTTAACTAGGTTAATCCAATTGTGGTTTCAGGGGTCTAAATAAACTCTACAAGGTTCATGTTGACCTCAACAAGTGGAAGAAAACGTTACTGAAAATCCATGCAGTTTTGGATGATGCAGAAGAGAAGCGGGAGACAAGCAAGTTGGTGAAGATCTGGCTGGACGAGCTGGAAGACTTGGCTTATGATGTGGACGATATCTTGGATAAGTTTGCAACCGAAGTTTTGCGGCGTAAGTTTAATGCAGAACCCAGCACAAGTAAGGTAAGAAAGCTCATCCCTGCTTGTTGTGTGGATTTCAGTCCAAGTTCTTTTATGTTCGATGCCAATATGTGGTCCAAGATTGCAGATATTGACTTAAGACTACAAAGAATTGTGACTGAAAAGAATGGTTTGGATTTGAGAGGAAGCACTAGGGGAAGGATTGGAACAGAAAGATCAAGGGAGGCCACAACTTCTCTGGTGAATGAACGCTGTACTTATGGCAGGGATGAGGACAAAAAGGCTATCATAAATTTGTTACTAAGTATTGAATCTAGTAATACTCAACTCTCTGTGATTCCCATAGTTGATATGAGAGGTTGGGGTAAGACAACTCTTGCCCAACTAGTGTACAATGATGATGATGTGAGCAATTATTTTGATTTGAAAGCATAGGTTTGTGTTTCTGAAGACTTTGACATTGTATGGGGGTCAAAAGAAATTCTAAAATGTATCACTTTTGAGCACTGCAATGATGGTGATGATTTAAACTCAATACAAGTCAAATTGAAGGAGAAATTAAATGGCAAGAAATTTCTAGTCATTTTGGATGACGTTTGGAATGAAGATTACAATAATTGGACTAAACTATGTTGTCCTTTTGAATTTGGAGCTCTAGGAAGTAAGATTATTGTCACCACTCGGAGTCATGAGGTTTCAAAAATAATGGAAACTACTTCACCTTACAAGTTGAGAGAGTTGTCAAATGATGCTTGCAGGTGTCTATTTCTCCAACATGCACTAGGGTCAACAGATGTTGTTGCACATCTAGGACTTGAAGAAATTGGTAGAGAAATTTTTGATCTATGCAAGGGATCACCTTTGGCGGCAAAAGTACTTGGCGGTGCTTTACGCACTAAACGCAATCCTAATGAATGGAAAAATGTGCTAAATAGCAAGATCTAGGAAAAAAACGGTATTATCCCTGTTCTTGAATTAAGCTACCAATACCTCCCTTCTCATTTAAAGAGGTGTTTTGCATATTGTTCACTATTTCAAAAAGATTATGAATTTGAGGAGAGTGAGCTTGTCTTGTTATGGATGGCAGAAGGTTTGGTTCAAGAAACGGAAAGAAACAAGTCGATGGAAGTTCTTGGTGTTGAGTATGTTCATGATCTACTCATGAGATCATTATTTCAACAATCAAGCAATAATGAATCACTCTTTGTCATGCATGATCTTATCAATGATCTAGCTCGATGGGCAGCAAGGGGCATATTCTATAGAATGGAAGATTCATTGGGAAGTAATAAGCAATCTGAGATTTCTACAAAGGTATGACATTTCTCTTACATTCAACATTTTTTTGATGGCATCAAAAAGATTGAAAACTTCCCCAAAAATATGCATTTACAAAAATTCTTACTCCTACCAATCAAGTCGTCAGGCTACTTAACAAACTATGTTCCTAATTGTTTGTTGCCACAACTAAGATGCTTAAGAGTATTATCTTTACGTGGATATAACATCATTGAGCTACCAAGCTTAATCAGTGATCTAAAACATTTAAGATACCTCAACCTTTCTAATACTCCAATTAGAAGTTTACCAGAAGCAACAAGTTCTCTATACAATTTGCAGACATTGATGTTGAAAGGTTGTCACAAACTTACACAATTACTGGAGAAAATCAGGGATCTAATTAATCTTCATTATCTTGACATTACAAATGCAATTTAATTAGAGAAATGCCAGTGGGAATTGAAAAATTAAAGAACCTACATACGGTATCTAATTTTGTTGTGGGGAAAGATAAAGGATCCAAGATAGGAGACTTGATGAACTTGGAGTTTCTTCGGGGAAGACTTTGCATTTCAAGTTTGGAGAATGTGCTTGATATTGAGGATACAAGAAGAGCTAGTTTAAATGGTAAGAAGAATTTAGATGCACTAGAGATCAAATGGGGGTCTGCACCTAATGATTTACAAGATGCAAGCATTGCAATAGATGTTCTTGACATGCTACGACCTTGGACAACAGTGAAGAAGTTTCAATTGATGGCTATATTGGTATAAAATTCCCAACATGGTTAGGAGACCATTCCTTTTCTTATATTGTGGACCTAAAGATTGCTAGATGTGCAAAATGCAAATCCTTACCTACTATTGGAAATTTTTCCAACCTCAAATTCTTTGCCATTAAGAGTATGTCTATGGTGCAGACTATTGGTCCTGAGTTTTATGGGGACGGCTTCTTGAAACCTTTTCAATACTTAGAAATACTTCACTTTGAAGATATGCAGCAATGGCAAGATTGGATTCCTTATGGAGTTGAGTACAGAGAATTCCCTCATTTGCGTGAGCTTTATATCTCTCAATGCCCCAAATTGCAAGGGAAATTGCCACACCATCTCCCATCATTGGAAAATTTTTCTATTAGTAATTGTGAGCATTTGGTTGTTTCAATTCCAAGCCTTCACATGCTCCATACATTAAAAATTGTGGGGTGCAAAGAGGTGGTGAGCAAAAATATAGAAGAGGCATGCTTGCTGGAGTCAATTACTTTTTCTATTCCAGGTCTTAAAAGCTTATCAAAGGAGTTCATGGAAGGATTAGCAAAGGTAAAAAATCTAGAGATAGATAATTGTAATGAGTTGACATCTTTGTGGCAAGATAGTCTCATATACCTTGTTAGGTTGGAAATTCAGTCGTGCCCGAGTCTCATCAACATCCACTTGACTTCTACATTAAACACATTGTATATTAAGGGTTGGTGGTGCTTTAAAATCCTTACCAATGTCCAATTGTACATGCTTGGAATATGCAATTATTGACGAATGTAGCTCTTTGATGTGCATTTCAAAATGCCAGCTACCTCCAACTTTGGAAAGGCTAGAGATAAATAATTGTGAGAATTTGCAGTTTTTTATAGACGAGGGAGAGGCTTCTTCTTTATTAATAAAAGATGAGAGTATTAACAGTAATGCATCTCTTCTTGGGCACTTGGTTATTAGAGGTGACCAATTTGTGAAGCTTAAATTCCTTGAGATTGCAAATTGCTCAGAGCTGACATCATTATCATCGAGTAATCAGTTATCTATGGCCCTTAAACAACTTGAAGTACATAAATGCCCAAAGTTAAAGTCACTGGTGGAAAACTTACACAATAACGTGTCTCTTGAATGTCTTAGATCAGTAATTGTAAAGAGATTAAATTCTTACCAGAGGGCCTACACAAACTCTGCCACTTGAATGACATAAGCATAGTAGGCTGTTGTAGTCTTGTTTCATTTCCGGATGGAGGGTTTCTTCCCACTCACCTGAGAAATCTTTCGATCTGGTGCTGTGAGAAACTAGAGGCCTTGCCCCGCATGCATATGGTCACTACTCTTCATATTTATAAATGTCCAAGCATAGTATCCTTGCCAGAAGAGGGCTTGCCGACAAACCTGAACGGCCTGCCTCCATCACTTCTAGAACTACAAATTAGTCGATGTCCAGTGCTGAAACAACACTGCAAGAAAGGAAAAGGGCAAGAGTGGTTGAAGAATATCATCAACATCCCTTGCTTTGAGATTGATGGCAGGTCCATCTATGAGATGGAGTAGCAATAATTGTGTAAAACAGAGAGAGCAAAACGTACAGAAATATACAAATATATTTACTCCCTCTAGGTACAACATTTAGAAATTGGTACCTCTCTTCTTTGTGTGTGTATATTTATGCAATATGAATTTTAAAAATCCAACCCTAATTTAAGCTAATTCTTCTAGTGTTGCAGCAGAGGCTATCTTCTCAACTCCAAAAAATTCTTCTCAAATTCCTAAAATTTGGATGTACATTAAACTTTTGGGTTATACATTTGAATTTATTAGTTTTTGTTTTACTTCTTATTAATGTGTGGAGTTATAAAAGGAACTTAAGTTGTAATATTTTGTGAGTGCTGCTTCAGATTTTGCATTTATATTGTTCATTAAAGTGGGTATTGTGGGACACGTATATGGTGTGGGATTCATATTCGTGGTAATGGGTGTCAGAAATTTGATCTAGTTTTAAGAGTAAATCAAACTTTGAAGCAATTTTTTTTTTGGGTTGAAGATTCTTTAACCGTAAGAGGAATTGCTTTTGTAATTTTCATTAAGGACTATTTAGAATTTACCTTAGTGGTATAAATTTTGGTCTTTTGTGTGGTTTCAAATTTGCGGTGAGGAATTTCATTTGTATTATTCCTTGGGAATTTTTTTTTTTGGGAAAATAATTTTAATGCGGTGCTTAGATGTCTATGTGTTCGAATTTTTTTTTCCCTTCTAAAAATTTTACTTCTAGCACTTTGAAGTTTTAGCTCATCAAAATCTCTTACAGTTTTAAATGAATCTTTATGCCTAACGCACATAATTGTCTGATGAAATTCTTGAAAGAGAAATAGTGACATGGAATTTGATGATTGCAGGTCATATATTGTGCTGTGGAACATGTTTATCTGTGGGTATGTATGGAATGGAGGGATGGCTTTTTAATACTATGCCTGACTGGAATGTATATTTCAACTAGACATCATTCCTTGCACAAATGATTGTAGCATTTTCACTTATGTGCTGCAGATGGGTAGGTATTTCATTAAGCAGGCATGGTGTAAAATGAAATATAATAGTTTCAGTAAAATCCTTATTAATGATACTGACCATTCCATAACTATGCATGTACTTACCCTTTTATTAGAATGCAAGAACCCTTTTCTTTGGATAAGATCACACAACTATATCTTAATTTATTGAATCAAATCCCATTATTAATCCACTCTTAGGGGTCTTTTACTTTTTTTGGGTAAATTACTCTTTGGGCGATTTTAAAATGCAGGAGTGAGGCCATGCTTGAAGGGAAGGTTGTCAATGCTTCTCAAGTTCTTAACTACTACAAGCACATGGTCATGATTTGTCAATAAGCAGTGGCTGGGATTCATTCTCTAAAAAGTTGTAAACTCTTGTTTGCAAGTGGACATGATTTCTTGATTGTTAAGATCAAGTGTTGAGGTTACTAGTTTTTATCGTTCTTTCTACCCTCCTTCCATTTCTTTCTCTTGGAGGTTGGTGTGGCAATCGAAGGTTCCTCCAAGGGTGGCTTTCTTTTCATGGTCAGCCTCTTGAGGTAAGATTCTTACCACTGATAACCTTCACAAAATGTGTATTGTTGTTCTTGATTGGTGTTACATGTGTAAGAGGTGTGGAGAGTTGGTGGATTATCTTCTACTTCTTTGTCCCTTAGCCTGTGAGTTGTGGTCGTTGGTGTTTTGCTTGTTTGGGCTGCATTGGGTTATGCCACGTAAGGTTATTGAATTGTTTGAATCTTGGCAGGGTAACTTTGGGCGGCATTGCAATATAGATTTTTGGAGACTTATGCCGCACTGTTTGATGTGGTGTATTTGGAGGGAAAGAAATGCTCTCTGTTTTGAGGGATGTGAACAGTCATTCTTAGAGATTAAGTCTTTTTTCTTACATACTCTCTTTGTTTGGAGTGTAGCCCTGTCTCATTTTTCTTGTTTTTCTCTTACTCTTTTGCTTGATCATTGTGATTTTGAATCTTGATTTTTTGCCCCCACAGTACATCCCTAATGTACTTGGGTTGACTGTTTTTTCTTAATAAATTTTTTTTGTTATCTATAAAAAAAAAAAATGATCAAGTGTTGAAATCAATGGAAGTTAGTACCAAGAGAGTTTCTTGTGAGGTGCAAGCTTTCTATGTAAAGATTGAATGGGGAACCAAATTGCAATAGGCTTTTATGGTTTGATGGTTTTGGAGCAATCCATAGTCCCTCCTTAGACAATTTGGGAAGCCTTATCCTTTGTACTTATGAAATGCAGGGTGGCTGCACTTGCACTTACCAATAGTTCTGACGTTTATAGCTTTTGTTGTGGAAAGCAAACACCAAGCTGGGAGATATAAGCTGTTAAGAAAGACATTTCAGCTTTCTAATTTTGCAACTTTATAATGATGGCTGTCCAGTGCAAGCAAAAAAAAAAAAAAAAAAACTGCAAGAAAGGCAAAGGGTGAGAGTGGTTCAAGAAAGGCAGAGGCCTCACGTTGAGATTGATAGGAGGTCCATCTTTGAGGTGGAGGAGGAGAAGCAATAATTGGGCAAAACAAATAGCAGAAAGTACAGAAGATGGAGTTATTGTAAATCTGGTAATAGAGATCATATTTGCTTTGGATGTTCCTTTGGTAACAGAAGATATGCAAAGTTGCAATGATGATATCAATCGGACAGTAAACTTTTTGAAGGGTAAGAGTTTCAAGTAAATTGGCTTGGACTGCAACCATGTGCTTCAGCTGGTTAGGCAAGAATGCAAAAAGTAAAACGGCATTAGTCCAATCAATCATGGCAACTTGGCCAGGGTTAGATTCACATTAGCCTATTAGGTAAACTGATCCCAAATCTATTAAGAATCTGAGTCTATTTTACTGCTGGTGTATTTATACTGCTATGTTGGTTGTAATTTCTCTTTGTTGCATGAAAATTTTCTTCTGTCTTCATTTGTGTGTCTCCTTACTCCTTAGCAACAGTTATGTAGTTAGGAATTTCTTTTGCATTATTCATTGTGAAAAATAGTTGTAAAGAAGTGCTTATATTTGTACATTTTTTTTTATATAAACATATTTGTACGTGTTCACCTATCACACACACACCCACACATATATTTATGTATTCAATTTTTTTTCTTCTTACAATTGTGCTTCTTCCACTTTGAAGGTTTAGCTCATCAGTATATCTTACAGTTTTCCATTTATTTAAATTATATGAACCTTTATGCCTAAGGCAAATAACTGTTAGATAAAATTCTGGAAAGAAATATTGTAACATGGAATTTGATGATTGCAGGTTATATATATCATGTTGTGGAACGTGTATATCAGTGAGCATGCATGGAATGGCAGGATGACTTTTTAACATTATGCCTAAGTAGAATGTCATTTAAATCAGAGACCATGCCTCGCAGATATGATCGAAGCTTTGTCACCAATGCACTGCAGATTAACAGGTATTCCATTAAGAAGTTATGGTATAAAATAAAATATAGTAGTTTTTGTAAAATGTGTACCAACCTTATTAATGATCTTGAACGTTCCATCAAATTTGCATATTTTTACCCTTCCATTAGAATCCAAGAACCATTTAGTTTGGATACGATCTCATAGTTAGATCTGAATTTATTGAATCAAATTCCATTACTAATTGGCTCTCTATTGGGAAATTTGGAAATGCAGGTGTGAGAGCATGGTTGAAGGGAAGGTTATCAATACTTCTCAAGCTTTTAACTACTGCAAGCTCATGGTCATGATATGTAAAGAAGCAATGGCTGGGAATCATTCTTTAAGATGCTGTAAACCTATTGTTTGCAAATGGACATGATTTGTTGATTGTCAAGAATAGCAAGTGCTGCTTTCAATGTAAGTAAATACTAAAAGAGAATTTTGCTGGTGAGGTTCAAGCTTTCTATGTAATGATTGAATAGGGAACCAAATTGCAATAGGTTGTTATGGTTGAATGGCTTAGTTGAAATCCATAGTCCTTTATCAGACAATTTGTGAAGCCTTTTCCTTTGTATTATGAACAGCAAAGTGGTTGCACTTGTAGTTAAAAGTAGCTCTTAGGTTTGCAGCTTTTGTTATGGAAAGAAAATACCAAGCTAGGAGCTAAAAGCTGTTAAGTAAGACATTACTTAATGTACTGTGTTTGCGATTTTCTAAGCTCTCAGCTTGCTAATTCTTCAGTTTCCTGTTTGTTGCACACCGCCTGGTCTTCTTCGTGTGCAACTTTTATGTTAAACATTGTATGTACTGATGACAAATTTCAGGCTCAACAGTTTAAAAAATATAGTTAAGGATTCTGTTGACTTACCACCATTTTGACTAATGGGTTGAAAATTGTCGTTGAAACTTGAAACTTTACTTTCAGCAATCAAATTCTGGCTTAAAGAATAATCTGGACAGCATTGCACATTGTGCTTGATCATAGCTTTAAGATATACTACTATGGTGTATACTAAAGTATACTAGCTAGTAAGACCATTTTCTCTTTTGGAATTTTTCTTGATAGTGAGAGCGCAGAAATTTTAGCTTTGATTTTTAGTTTATCTTTTCATTAAAAAAGAAGAAAGATTTGTAGTTTATCTAACTCAATTTCATTTCAAATTTTCAGCTTTATCACTGATGGTTGGATGCAAAGTGGGCCAGTAATCCAGCATTAGATTGAATTATTGGATTCTTGCAAAAATGGTCACATTAGCTAAATTCTAGCATCAGGTAGTAAAAACTTTTTTTTTGGTTTTCTATCATTGTTAACTGTGAAGGTCAGCTGAAATACAAAAGCTAATCAATAAGGAAACACATTGACTGACTTGTGCTATTTGGGACGGACTTTGTTGCAGATATTGAATGAAACGAAGCAGCCTTTTTGTAATAAATACATCTTACAACAGAAGGTATAATATTGAAAACAAAACTCAAGCACTGAATTTTTATCTTGCTGACATTCAATGTTTTTCAAAACAAACTAACTACAGGATAGATGTGAAATTTAGATAGAAATGGGAAATTATAAATTCATATTTCTGTGTGTTTGATCTTGATTTGAGTTAATTTTAGTATGACAAGATGGTTCACCTGATTGTGTTTAAGTGGGAACAACCTTTCTCTTATTATATGATCCTTAAGAAGTAAAAAATCATTGCTGATGATATATCTGGTATATTGCTTTGAATTATACCTTATTCGGTGGTTGTTCAATCTTTTTCCTTTTTTGAACGTTTTATTTTTCTATGTTTTTCTGTACTGTCCGTTTTATGGTTTGCCCAATTTGAATCTCTAGTGAGCTTAAAGATTGAGGAAATAAATTATTCAGGTCTGAGAGGGCAAACACCTAATCTACTTTTCTTTTGTGTATGCGTAAATAAAAATATAAGTTCCCCTTTCTTTTATCTCTTTTATCTTTCGAAACAGCAGCAAGTTAGAGGTAAGTACTAGAAATTTGTGATGAATTCTAATATTTTATTTATTTATTTTCAAAGTTTTCTTTAGAGTATGCTATAGTACCTTCATTTCCATAAACGTCACAAAGCATTATAGAACAAAAAATCAAGGTCTTAGTTGTCACTGAATTTTTATTTGCAAATTTTCAGGGAAGTTTTACATTGGTTATATGATCTAACGGAGGCTAACCAGCTATTGTAGATATTCTAAACCATTGAAAACATGGAAATGGCAAAGCATTTCCATTCGTTTTGTATGTCTGGTAATTAAAAATATTTTTCTTATCTTCATTTCATAATGTGCCACAGCATTATTTGTTCAGTATATTCTACTTTGGCCTTCGTAAATAGTATAGTGCCTCTACTCCCTTGATAGCTGATTGGATCTTGAATTTCTCAACAGGCATCTGCAATTCCTATAAGGAGCTTTTGGTAGCAAAACACCATAGTGCCAAACTCCTGCCTGTCTTCTATGAATATCCTGCCCCAGTTCTGGGGATCATAACTACCTATCCAGCTTGACCTGCTTGTAAATTGTCATATCTATCCCTTTAAGCATGTATATTAATGAGAAGGCATATTAGACTTACTTTACCGCTTCAGATTGTGGTAACGATGGAACTTGTGGTCTTTGAAATCCTGACTCAAACTATTCAGTGGTGAAAATTCTTACTACTTTAGAGATGTATTATAATGTTGCTGCTTGAGAGATGTAAAATGACTTTGATATTACAGCAGTGGATTTCAATGAATTTGTTCTCTCTTTTCAGTACAAAGTAGATAAAATGAAAGTTTTTGAGGCTAGTCCTTGGTCTGCTAAAGGTCATTTGTTGATCATCAAAGAATGCAACCACAACTTATAATAAAAAAAAATAAAAATAAAAAAAGAAAAAAAGAAAGAAGAGCGCCCAAGCCTAGAACTTTGCCGTCGTGTTCGCCGATCGGAGCTGTGGCTGCCGTGGGTTGGATGAGGTGGGGGCTCAATCGGCGTGGCTGGGCAAAGGGGATGAAGTGTGAAGAGGTATGCTTGGATTTGGGAATGAAGAAGTGATTCTGTGGGTTGGGTTTTTGGTGTGAAGGAAAAAATTGTTGGTGGGGACATGAAAGGGAGAGCCGGATTTGCCAAGGCACTGACAGTGGGTCCATGTATGTGTGTTTAATTACAAAAATATCATTAAAAACAAAGTTATGGAAACTAAAAATATCTAAAATGTGTTTTCAGTTTCCATAACTCATAAGTCAAAAATTAGAGAATTGAGTGATGGAAACAAGAAACTGGAAACAGAGTTATAGGGTGCCAAACAGACTTCTTAGCTATGGGTCTTACCATTTTTGAGTTATAAGTTATAGAAATCATCAATCCAAATAGCCTCTTAGTGTCAGTTATATTCATACCTTTTTTAATTAATTTAATTATTTTATTTCAATAGTTACATTGGGGGAATATTTGAATCATATTTCCATTAGAAAAACCAAGAGATGCTAGATGAGCTATAAAGTTCTTGCTTAAATTCTAAACATTAATAATTGATAAAGATGTAATTTTGTTGTGTAATTTTTTTTAAAAAAAATCAAGAGTTGTGAATTGGGTTATAATATTGTACGTATAATTTATAATATAGACAAAATCAAAGAAGTTTAATTTTTAGTTGACTTCATAATATTTTGCCAATTTTTGAGGCTTCACAATTTTACACATCATTCTTCTAATATATGTTTTTTAATTGAATTTAGATTCTTTTATATATTTATTCTAAAAAACGATTCTATTATATATTTAAACCCTCCATTAGAATACTCCCACATCATATTTTATTTAAATTTTAGAATAAATAGTTCCATATATGAATACAAACATAATAAATGCCTATTAATAACTACTACATTTATATCTCATTCATTTAAAGGCACCGCATGGCAGCAAAATCCTAACATTTTTTTTTTTGCAAATTAAAAAATATAAAGGAAAAAAAAAGCCATGAGACTGCAACATGATTTGTTAGCTAGTGGTTGAAAGTATTGAGAAAGGACACTCTTTTTCGGGGATTATGTATATGCAATCTTAGTAAATAAAGAGAAGGCAAAGAACAAACAACAACAAGATTTACGTGGTTCAATAACGTGCCTACATTCACAGGAGAAGCCACAACTGATTTCACCATGAAAATTAGAGTTGCAACAAATTTATATTATTTGATTAAAGTATCCTAACCAACTTGTTGACGCTCCTTTCACTTTGCTACCTCCCACCCCATGAGGCCCCAAAACCAGTGACCATTATTACTTTCTTATTCAGAATATGAGCCACCATCTCCAGGCATTCTTGTCCTTCTTCAAGATCTTGAATGCATGAATCCAATTTCTCATGCTGGTTTTGTACCTTCTTTAGGATTCCATCATAATTGCTTATCTTGTGACCAAGATTGCAATGCAACATTTATCTTTGAAATTGCAAGGTAACAGACAGAGTGCCTACAGCCATAAACGAGCAATCTTGAGACATATAACAAAGAAAGTGCCAACAGCAATACAAAAGCAAGCTGTAACTTAAAGCTGCATGTACCATCTAATTGCATCAGATTTTGTGGCAAATGCAAGCTACTATAACATACAGAACAAATAGTGAAAGCCTCCAGTATGCCTTCAAAATGAATGAGCCTGCCATAATCTGAATGAGAGCTTCTAATTGATTTATTTATGAATTTATCTGTTTAATGATTTGTTATGGTAAATAGAAATAAAATGCAGCAGGGCAGATACAAATTTGGATTAAAACAATTAGACAATAAAATTGAAATGCAACAAAGTCAGAAGAGAACTCTGAAGAACATACCATTTCATAAGAAGAAGAAGAAAGTAAACTCTGACAAAGAAAGCTAAAGTAAATAAGCCAAAATTCGTTAAAAAAATTACAGTCAAACATCTTCATGAGCAACTTTTAGGCAATGTCAAGAACATAATTGTATGATTTAAGCCTATCAATTCCAACTACCATTTACATATATTGGTAGAATATGTCCATTAAGAAGTTTTCGGAATAGAAAGAGAGTGGAAGTATTAAGAATTTTCATGGTTCTGACGGCCTATGCTTATAATGGAAATCCCTTAATGAGCTACATCTTTTTTGTTCTAAATTTTACGATACAAAAAATCCAATGAAGGTTATAAATAGGTATACATTAGATCCATTTGACAACCTTAAAATCATGGTAGCTAATGGTATTACAAAACAACAGTATTCTTTTAAAACCATGGTGTAGTCTATTTAAGATATAGGTCTTCATCGTATTACATCAAACACAGAAATATCATTCAATCAATATATGTCCAAAGAAAAACAAAAGGACAGATGCATTAGGAATGAGACCAAAAAAAAAAAGCATGCTCACCTTTCAAAGACACTGCTTGCAACTGCTTGAGTCACAAACAGAGTGAGAGAGTGAAGAGTGACAAACCACTGGAGCGTGCAGATTTTGAGTGACTGAGGCCGACATACTCAACAAAGAAAAGATTAGTTCAAAATAGACAAGAAAATGTACATAAGAGAACAGAAAGGGAGGGAGAGAGAGAGAGGTTTGCTTTGTTACCGTTGATGGAGCAAGTTGAAATGCGTAGGGAATGACAAGATAAGGATGGTTTGCTTTGTGAGTTTTCTGTGAGGGCAAGCATTTTGCCAAAATGAATTCTGTTGACCAATAAGTTTGTTTCTAGATCATCTGTGTCTTCTATCCTACCAAACACAGGAAAATGTGAAAAAAAAAAAAAAAAAAAATTCCCATCAGAACAAACAGGTAAATAAATATTTGGCACTAAATAACCCAAAAAATAGAAGTTTCAATCAAACAACCAAATCATGTTTATATAGTTGATTTGCATTAACTTTCCTTGTACTTTTTTCCTAATACAAGTTTATCAAAACCGGTAATAAAAGATGGTTGTACATAATTAGAAAAAATAAATAAAGCAAAAAGTGCGGGATAGCTATAATTTATTCCTAAAACAATATTAGAGACAACAAATTTCACAATTTTTTTCAAAAGTTAAGTGCATCACATTATGTTTCCTAGTTAAATTCAAGCACTTGGTTGCATTGAGAAATAAAAAACAAACAGTGTAATTTTTTTCGAGGACAATTGATTCAATGCATGATTCAATGAAAAAAACTGGCGTTATAGATTATGGTGACCCCAAGTATAATGTGGTAACTTAATTTATGGAATGTTGTAAAAATGTTGTGAGTTTTTGTTGTATCTCAAGCTTTATAGTTGCACATACCAAACGGTTGATATTTCAATCAGATAAGAGCACTAAAAGTTGAATTTAAAATTATGGTATCTTAAATTTATTAAGCTAGAGATCTGTGTTCACTTACAGAAGGTGTGAAGCTGACAGAGTTCTATCCTGCTTTTGAATCTGCCAATAGTTCATTGGCAGTTTTAATATAAGATGCCAACCCCCGGGATAGCTCGAATAAAGCCAAACAACCTGGATCAAAATTGCAGTTAGAAGAAGAAATGGAAAGACAACTAGACAAGTAGCTAATTTAAAATTAATCAAGCACATGAAGAACCATGGTTAAGATCCTCTTCAAAAACCCAAAAACAGAACAAACTAAAAAAACAGATGAAAAGACAAACTCATTTTAAGGAGGAAAAAGAAGATTCTCAATTAAGTCATGCATGAGGCATTGGACCATTGGTGTTACACCCAGGAAACAAAATAAATAAAATTTTGCCATTTCCAGTTTGCCCCTTTTAACTAAAAGGGTTTTTTTCTTTTGAATATTCTGTGGGACCTTATTATTAGCAATAAAAGCCTGCTGGCATGTTTAATCTCAATTTGTAAATCAATATCAAAACTTCTTTATCCTTAATATTTGCTAGTTCTTTGAATGGCTTACACCCCAAATCCCAAACAATTTCTTACAAAACCAAACAGTCCCAAAAATTTCTCACCAACCAAATGAACCAACTAAACTCCAAAAAACAATTCCAGCCACAACACAACAATCAGCTTAAGCTGATATACTCTGAAGAATTAGAGTTCCCTTAAGAAAGTATAATAGGAAAATATGAACTGTTACACCCCGAATACTTATCATACATCACCTATAAACAAAAAATGAAAACAAAGTCATCTCAAATTGCAAGAGTAACCTATGTAGTAAACCAAAGATCCCCTCAGATTGCATATCAGCAGTTCCTTGCAAAGTACTTATCATACATAAGTCCACAAGCACAACTAAGGGAACAAAATTTCTATTGCTAATCCACTGTCACTCAAGAAGGCTTAATAGCACAACTAATCAAATGCATACATAATGACGCCCTTTAATTTGTCAGAGATGGCTCACATATAAAAGCAAAACATATCACAACTATATATGATTCCTGTAGTCAATGATAGAATTTGGATCATCAGTGTTGATATGTTGTATGTTATGTTCATAAAAATCAACTCTAATGATTCCTGTAGGCTATTAGATTTTCTTTCATACATTTTATCAAACACAATTACACAGTTCTTATAAGTCCATAAGAGAGGTTAATCATTAACAGTTCAACCATGGAAAATTTTATTAATTTGTTATCAACACATGGAAAGTGACACCAAATCAATTGATTAGAACATAAATATATATACAGGAGGCCCTTTTTCAGTTTGGCTCAGGCATTTTGTCAAACACTTTGAGGGCGATGGGATTGTCTCTTTTAACATGCAATGAGGAACTATCAAAAGGTACTGATTTCTATTCGTTGTTCCTAGCTTTTGAAAAACTTTTCCCACTAATCTTGCTGAGTTCTCACCCAACAAAAAATGGGTGTTTTTATCTTAGCCTTCTGTTAAACTTTGCCATAAGCTCTCTATTTACTTTTTGAAAAGAGTAGCTGAAAGGAATGGGCATAGATTTGAGAAAAAATGTCCACATTTGCAGGCAGAAGAATAGAATCAAAGTCAAAACTCAAATGATATGATTTATATACATATACAGATTTAAATCTCAAAAATAGCATGCTAAGAATTTGAATCCTTCCAAAAGCAACCCAAAGACTTTGAACTTGGAAGTTCAAATTTGAGTTTTACATTGATAAGTTGAATTGTGTAGTAATAATTTTTTTTTTAAGGAGCGATTCATAGTGATCGTCAGCAGAAGAAGGGAAGAATTAGAAAGAGTGAGAGGAGGAGGGTTTCCAACATTGGGAGTTCGAAGAAGAAGAAAGAACAGAGAGTGTATGAGTACGGACTACTGAGATATATTATAGCTAGGGAGTTCTTTTTATTTTTATTTTTATTTTTATTTTTTCTCAATGAACTTGAAAGGCTTTTAGTAACCCAAGGATTCAAAGTTCCATCCACAGCACATGGGATTTTCGGTTAATACTTCTTTAATAAACAAAAATTAAGTTGTGAAAAAAAAATCATCAAAAATATTAAAAGAAGGGAACCGATAATGAGCTATTGAAGTTGAGCTACAGCCTATTTAAAGTTTAGAAGGGTCTATGTAGCAAGGGTTGCACTTAAAAGGTAATTTTTAAAGTTTAAATTATAAAAATAAAGTACGAGTATTTGCCAAAGAAATGGGAAAAAAGAAAACACACACACACAAAGCAAAACAAACATATAGTAACCAGTAAGACCTGTAATAGAAAGAAAGATGATGACTTACCAGTCTTGAACCACCTTCAATAGAATGAACCATGCAATCAGAGTTACGATGACCAAGTTATCCTTTATATATGTTTGATTCCTCTTCAAATGTGGTACATTGTTAGAGCTACTTTCACCACTAGGTCCAGTCTCATAAGAAGTGATGCAACTGCTGTTGCTGGGTTGAGCCAGTCCTCTGATATCTTCCATGTCTTGCTCGTATACCATTTGAAACCCACATTTCTCAAACTCCAAGTTTGAGTCCCTAGAAAATTGAAATCTAACTTCCAACTGAATGGATTCATTCTCATCAATTTGACTCAATACTGCTCTCGCATTCTCATCAAAAAATTCAGGGCGAAAATAGAGTAGCCATAGGTGATGTGATGAAATCTGAACACAGTTAATGCTAAATTTTGCCAGCTCTCCTACACCAACTTCAATGTAACAAATAATATGACAGTTTTCAAAGAAACTGTAATTTTTCGGATAAAGATCGAGGGGTGAAAAAACAACACAAGCAGCCATTCCCATCCACTTATTACATGAATGAGTAGGCATTTGTATGTTCATATTTTGTTTCCAAGGAGCAACTTGTGCTTTTACTATATTCCCCATACTTTGATGGCTAAACCATTCCATAATTTCACTTCCAGGAACAAAAGTACTAATGGTTGCCTCTTTAGGTTCCTTGTAGATTCCCTACAACATAGAAACCAAGACGTTTAGAATTTAACTATACATACATACATAAATACCTATATGTATATATATATATATATATATATATAGAGAGAGAGAGAGAGAGAGAGAGAGAGAGAGAGAGAGAGAGACCTGAGCAGCTTTATATAGCATTCGAAAGAACATGCTTCCTTGATTGTCAGCCAATTCAAAACAATTGAAGAGATAAAGAAATAATGAGTTTGATTCGTCCGGTATTAATGTTTTTGGTAATATTTCCAATAAGGTACAACCTTCTGCAAAAACACTCCTGGTGCTGGATGGAAGCTGTGGTAATGAACGTAGTCTTGTGCAATTCTTCAAAAGAATAGTCTTCAATTTAGATAGTCGAATGATGCTTTTAGGAAGGCAATCAAAATTATTTTCACTTAGATTTAAATCTTCTAAAGAGGATAAGCAACCAACATCATTAGGGATTGTCTGAAGATCACAATTACTTAGATTCAATCTCGTTAAAGAGCATAAATTTGGCAAGTAAGGCAATAACAAGCTCACAGGATTTGGGTTTCTTCTAGGCAGTGGCAGTTTACAACCCATAAGAGATAGTACTTTGAGACAGTAATTCAATAACAAGCTCACTGGATTTGGGTTTCTTCTAGGCGGTGGCAGTTTACAACCCATAAGAGATAGTACTTTGAGATTTCTTAAACAAACAATCGAGACAGGCGGCTTTCTTAAAGCAATCCCACTCAAATCAAGCTCTTCTAGACTTACAACATTCCACAAGTTCTCCGGTAGATTGTCAAGTTTTGAGCATCCAGCCACATTGAGTTCTTTAAGCAACTTGAAGTTACAAATGTTGCTAGGAAGACACACAAGATTTTTGCAATCCCTTAAATGCAATGCAGCAAGGTTAGTCAAATGCTTGACTGAAGAGGGAAGTTTTGTAATAGCGGTGCCATCTAAGTGAAGTTTTGACAAGCGTTCCATGTTTCCCATAAATTCTGGAATTCTCTTAATTTTGGAACAATTAGAAAGGTTAAGAATCTCAAGAGACTCCATTTCAAACTTTTTTGGAAGACTACTAAGGTTTTTGCAACCTTCTAGATCAAGAAGAGTAAGCCTTTTATGAACCACAACAGATGCGTGAACCTTAATTAATCTTATACAACCTTTAACAACTAATTTCTCAAGATTGGGAACTCCGGTAAAGTCAGGGGTTGCAATGAGGCTTAAGGAATTGTTCAACTCGATGAACTTTAATTTGTCCAAGTACTGTTAAAATCCCCAAAAAAAGGTAGAATAATTAGGTTCCACAAACCTTACCATTTATTAGAAATAAAAAAACAAAGTTGTACACGAGTATTAAATAATAATCTTACCTTTTTTCCTTTCCAAAGTTGTTCAACTTTGCTATGACACATGTGAAGTTCAACAAGCTTATCCGGTTGAAAACTTAATGGCAAAGATTTTGAAGGATACTCAGTCCAATCAAGAAATCTTAAGCCATTAGGAAGTTCTTTAGGGCCACGCAGAAGGTGAACTCCATTAATTATAAGCAATTCAAGGTTGGGCATCTTTGAAAAGGCATCAGGGTTCCAATATGCCTCTTTGGATTTATGCAGTTCACCCAATTCAGTCACCATATGAAGATCTAGGACTAGGCCTTTAATAGCTTCTGCTCCCTAATAATCAAGAAAATAGGATGTGTGAGTGCTAGATATATGAATACTAGAGTTATTCAAATTTTAACTTTGTTGAATAACATGATAGGGTGTATGCTCAAGTTCTATAAATAATCTCTTACCATATTTTTCATCAAAACATTGTGAACGTCTTCATATAACCACAATTTGCTCCACTTTCTAGGTTCTTGACGAAAATCTCGACGAACTATGTCTTGACCCATTATTTGTAGTAATTCATGCATCCAAAATTTATTTTCATATTCTTTTAAGAGAGACTTTTCAATGAGAATCCTTAATCCAATGTCAGGGTGAAGGCCAAGACACTCAAGTATTTTCACTACATAGTCTTTATTCTTCATGTTAAAGAAACATGCAATATGTATAAATATTTCCTTCTCTGTATCCTCAAGTCCATCAAAACCAATTTGAAGTGTATTGTTAATTTCTTTTTCAGGAAATTGTTTGAGCCTATCTAATGTACTAACCCATTCCTTCGTACTTCTATTAATCAAAAAAGAACCCAAAACCTCAATAGCTAGAGGAAGGCCTTTAGCATAATTTACAAATTGTATAGACAACTCTAGATAATCTTTGGCCGGATGATTGTTGCTAAAAGCATTCAAACTAAAAAGCTGAAGAGCATCATCATTACTCAATCCTTTAGCCTCGTATATTCCATATACCTTTAGCCTTGTCAACAAATGCTTATCTCTTGTTGTGATGATAACTCTACTACCTAGACCAAACCAATTAGGCTCCCTAGCCAACTTTTCTAATTGATCAAATTGATGTATATCATCAAGAACAAGAAGAATCCTTTTGTTATATAACCTATTCTTGATCATAAGAACTTTATCATTAACATCTTGTGGGTGAGGTATACCATATTTTTTAGATTCTTCACTAATGTTAATGTCAGTGATAAATCTACAATCTTCAAATTCCTTAGAAAACTTTTGATAAACAACTCTAGCAAGAGTTGTCTTTCCAATTCCCCCCATCCCCCAAACTCCGATAATGCGAACATCATTTGATCCTATAGCTAAAAGAGGCAATAGGTCCTTTACTCGAGAATCTATTCCTACTAAATCTTTGGTACCTTTCGGAAATGCGTAACTTAATTTATTTAATATTATTTTCACAATGTCTTGGATAAATTCTGACTCATGCCTGCAAAGAAGAGAAATCAAGTAATATGAGTGAACCACCCATAATACACTCTTATGAATAACCGTCAAATCCTTGCAAATTCTCACTGAGAAGTAGAGAACTAAGTAAATGCAATAATTCTTACACGAGTAGTTATCCCATATCACAACAAATAGAGTAATGAGTTACAGTTAGAGCCATACATACAAACAATGATATTAAGGTTTGATCGCTAATACCTTTGGTTCAATAGGAACTTAAGATCGAGGTGGGCGGCCCATATGGAGGAATAACTAGATTGAAAGACATTCTATTGGAAATATACAAACATGTGTAGTGTATGTTTCTTTGAACGCTGAAATATTCATGATATATTTGGGATTAAAAAAAAAATCATTGTATGACTAGGAAATTTGTTTCTTGTTTAAGTATAATAGCCCTATTTAGAGTTTGTGAATATCATTTGTAGTTGCAAATCATGTGATTGTGATCTGTAATTGATAGAGTTTAGTCAGTGTTATACAAAGGTGTAGACATGGAGTTTTCTGAGTTACATGAAGTATCATTGCCTTGTGTGGATATTCTAGTCTATTTTTTGTATGAATGCATATTTACTATTCCACAATTACAACAAACTAGCATCAAAGCTCTAGTTTTTAACCTAATCCAATTCAAGAGAAGATATCATTTGGTAAGTAAACAGATTGTTTAACGCAAGCCTACACTAGCTTACTTTATAAAAGTTAGTTATCTTATTTGTATCAAGTTTCATTAAGGTGGTGCTGTTGTTGTAGAGAATGAAAATTTGTTTGATGGAATTTGAATCAATGTGAAAATTTGTTGTAAACTACTTTAAATTTGAATGAATCTCACATTGAAAACTTAAGGAGATACAATAACTCCTATGTAAAAATGGTAATCCCACAAATAAAAGAAGATAGTAATGAGCTACAATCAAAGACTTACGGTTTTATTATTACAGTTATAATAACAATACATGTCAAGGATAATACATGTCAAGGTAATCCCACATCTGAAACAGCTGCCCCCTCTTTACCCAAAAAAAAAAAAAAAAAAAAGAAGAAGAAGAAGAAGAAGAAGAAGAAACAACTGCCCCCTTGTGTTGCTTTATTATATCAAGTATTCATGTCAAAGAAATAATCACACAACCAGAAATGGATGTTGTTGCTATCATGTCAAATGCATTATAATCACATCCTAACTAGAAGTTAAAAAACAAATCTGGTATATGTCAATTAAACCATACTTTAATATATTTAGTGGAAATAATTTACCTATCCTGTAAAGAAAATCCAGCGAGATTGGCCACTTCTGTCAAAGTAGATTTCCAGATGTGAACTTTATTTATATTCTTTTTGAAATTTTTTTCATGTTCAATGAAGGCTTTTGCATAACTTCCCATCAGTTTGCGTACCTCAGATGGATCTACATCATAAAAAATGGGCAAAACTATTAGCCCTATCTTTTCTTTGCATTCCATGATCTTTACAAGTTCATCCAAACACCACGTTGAGGATGCATAGTTTCTTGAGAGAATGACAATAGCAAGCAATGATTCTTCTATTGCTTTTAATAGCTCAAGTGAAATAGGTTTTCCTCTCTCGAGATTTTCCTTGTCCCTAAAGGTGATGACGCCCTCCTGTTTCAAAGCAGTGTGTAAATGGTCTGTAAAACTCTTGCGAGTGTCGTCACCTCTGAAACTTAGAAAGACATGGTATTTCCATTGATGGCTTGAAGAAGATGGGTTACTTGTATCCATGAAAGTCAATCTAAGTATACAAGTAAATCTTGAATCAAAAAATAAATATGCATCAATGAGAAGAAAAAAAATGATTTAGAAGTGAGAACTTACAGATTTTGGAAAATTGCGGTCTGTGAAGCTGTTATCATGCAATTGCAACTTAAAATAAATGAGCACCGTTCTATGCCTCAGACTCTGTCAACTTCCATTTTCAGTCCAAGTCGATAACTAGTTTGTTAACTCACTTTTTTTTAAAGAGTAGGTGCGCAAGTGGCCCTTTCTTTTCTTTAAATGCGTAGGTTGAGATAGACTTAACTTCCAAAATATATGAAACCCTCCCCTGGAATGCAATGGTGTCTAATGTTTTTTTATTCCGAGTTCTCTACTCCCATGGACCAAAGGTGAGATCCACTTTGCTTCCTACAAAGTTGAATTACATGCAAATGTGATCAAAATGAAGGTGTAATGAGAGGTACTATTAGCATTATAAAAAAATAAAAAATAAAAAAAAGGGAGCAAAATTTTAAGCCTCACTATCACTAAACTATTAGCAGCACTATAACAAGGCCTTCCATATTACAAGTTGAGTTTTATTAAATGTCAAAATACATTGTTGTTCTCTGAATTTTAACCCATGAGTGACTTTGATTTATAACATTTAACATGATTGCTTTTAATCCTTAACAAATTTTGAATAATTACTTTTATTTTCTAGCTAAAATGTCTATCGAAGTGATGACATGTCAATTCTTGGTTTGACCACGTCATCATTCCTTCACAGAGATTAGCGGATGACGCAAACAATTTAAGTTTGTTGAGGACTAAAATCACTCACTCGTTAAAGTGTGAGAACCGAGTAATTATTAGGTACTTCCGGAGTACGGAGAATAGTGCTCACTCCTCTCACATTCATGGTGGGGACCACTCATTAAATTCATGGTGGACCCTATCATTAATGTGAGAGGAGTGAGCACCATTTCTCCATACTTCGGGAGCACTTAAGAATTTTCCGTGAGAACTAACAATATATTGCGCCCCTTATTAAACAAATTCTTATCAATTACCTTATCCTTGTAGTCCAATGAATTATAACTATCAAATCGATGACAATACAAGTAAAGAATTCCACCACTGATGGCACATAAATCACGTTCAATCACATAAACAAATTAACTTTTATGATTATAGCCACAATAGTTTGATGTACACTTGGAATGAGAGGTCACTATATATACATCTATATATATCTAAAAGCTAAAGCGTAGCATTCATTGTTGCTACGCTCCAGTTAAACCACATCAACATTCACGTCATTATCATTTTTTCTTTCCAATTTTCCTATAATTTTTTTTTAATACAAGATATAATTCTACTCTAGCCTAATCTAAGTGTATATGTGTGTAAAGCCCCCACACTCCATAAACACTTATACTTGTGGAGTGACCATCGCACCAAGGGTGTGCGGTGGTTCCTATAATTTTTTTTAACATTCACTTATTTTTTTAATATTTACACTTTCCCTAACCTTTCTCCTTACCTTACCTTTTCATCTCCCCACTATCCTCTATCTTAATATCACTATTCATTTTTCCCTTCATCTTCCTTTATTTTGTCTCTTCTTATTCACACCCTTTTACTATAAATTTGTCATCCTCTCTTTCATTCTTTGCATAGTTTTCCCTTACAAAAACATTCTCTCTCTCTCTCTCTCTCTCTCTCTCTCTCTCTCTCTCTTAATTTTTTGGTGGATTTTTTTATTTTTCTTGCATCTCAGCTTTAGGTTAATAAATTTTTGTGTTTTTAGAACTCTAATTTGGGTTTATGAGATTTATTTTTGTGTTTTAAGGTTTTTTTTTTTTTTTGTTCTCTTTGATTGTTAAATGTTATCCTATTATTGCATTATAAAGAATTAAAGATAGTACATAAAAAATAATATTATTTCTATTACATAACATGATTTGGATAATTTAGTGTTTATTGTTATATCTTTTTTTTTTTTTTCTTCTCATCTTATTTTATTTGACATTGAAATTAGATGAGATCCTCAATATCATTAAATTATTTATATTTTCTCATCTTTTTTATTTATAAAAATTAAAAAATTAATATTTTACACTTTCTCCAACATTTCTCATTCCCTTTACCTTTTCATCTCCCCAAACCCTTTACCTTAATACCCCTTTTCCTCTTTCCCTTTATTTTCTTTTTTTTTTTTTTCTTCTTCTTCTTCTTATTATTATCATTTTAGCATAAATTAGTCATCCACTCTTCCATTCTATGCATAATTTTTCCTCACAAAAAAAGTTATTTCTCTCTCAATTTTTTGGTGGATTTTTTTTAAAAACTTTTCTTGCATATTTTTTTAGATTGATAAATTTTTGCGTTCTTTGTAACTTTATTTTAGGTTGGTGCAATTTATTTTTGTATTTTATTTTTTTTCTTAAATTTTTTTTGTTCACTTTGATTGTTGAATGTTATCATATTGCATTATAAATAATTAAAAATAGTATATAAAAAATTATTATTATTACTATATTACATAACATGCTTTTGAAAATTAGGTGTTTATTGTTATATATTTTATTTTTACTTTTTTTTTTCTTCTCATATTATTTTATTCAACATTTAAATTTAGATACATCCTCCATATCATTAAATTATTTATATTTCCTCTCCTTTTTTAAATTAAAAAATTAAACATATAATGTTTTACTTAAATTCGATAAATAAAATTATCCTCATAAAGTGGAGTAATACTAGGGAAATACTCATTTTCACACCCAATACATTAAAGAAAAAATAGAATACAAAACAAATATCAATTTAGAAACACTTAATTAAAAAAATTAATGTGGATATTAAACCAAATATAACATAAAGAAACTAATAATGCATATTTAATGCCATAGAATCATCATCAAATTTTGGTAAATGATAGGTTGCCAATGGAGAGAGAGAGAGAGAGAGAGAGAGAGAGAGAGAGATGGTAAATAAAAAAAAATACAAAATAATAAAGAGTAGAAAAAAAAAATCAAACATCATTAGTAGACGTTAATTGGAAAACAAAGAGGCTATAAGGAGAAGTAAAAAATAAAATAGAGATGTCCATATGGAGAATATTAAAAACAGTATAGTGTAGTAAAATAAACAGTTACGTTCACTTAAGAAATTAAATCAATAATCAACAATTAAATATAATCATAGTACAAAATTTAAACTTAAAACTAACCAAATTTTAATTATAGAAACCATATTTCCAATTATAACTAAAAAGGTGATGTTCTCCAATAATAATAATAGAAATTGCATAAGAAATAAAGTTAGAAAATTTAAAATTCTTTTTTTGAAATATCATTTGACCTTATTTATATATATAAAATTTTCATACACCGTCTTTGTTATGCAAATATTTGGTTAGTAAATATATAATGGTAAGAAGCTTTATAAATGAGATCATTAAAAAAAAAAAAAAGGATAAAATTAATTAGCAACTATCATTATGGAGTAGTAGTCTATGGTTTTATGCATCTAATGAAGTAGAAAGTATAAAGTTTACTTAAAGGTATATGTAAAGATTCACATTGTGTGTGTGTGTGTGTAAAGGTTTTAAAAAAAGCTATATGTAAGGTTTTTAAAAAATATATAATGAGATCACCCAAAAAGAAAAATTATCATGCGCAACACGTGAGTTTGCGACTAGTTACATTTATAATACAAGGCTCTAAGCTATTCTTGATTAGCATGGTTCTTTGAAGTAGATCGCATATTTGATACCACAAATGGAAAAAATAATGATGACAATATCAATGTTGATGAGTCAGAAATTTATGATCGTCATTAAGCTGAAATCGTCATTAACCAAGAGAAGACGTCACGTATTTATTATGCTCATTGATGACAAAGCGTAATGGACAAAGCAACAGTCACAGAGTGAACTGTGAACTTCAGACAAAGATTTTGTAACGCACTAGCCGTTGAGCATAAATATAGCGATTCATTGCCCATTAACGAGGCACACAACTATAAAAGAGAAGCAACAGAAGTTGAAGGTACACACAAATACTCTATGAAAATCACTCTCCAGTCTGTTTTTCTCTAAAATCACTCTCCACACCTTGCCCCACATGTGCATTTTCCATGCATTGGTCATGTATTGCACATAGCCACCTCTTGCACACACCTTTGCTACCATTGTCATGCATTTGTCTATACCTTGTTTCTTCATCCTAGCATGTCATGTTTACCTTATGCTTTGTAGCATGTTGTTTTGTCTTAGGTTTAAACTTCATTTTCTCATTCATCTCGTACCCCTCATGCATCATTATCATTGTTCGTAACCTCATCTCTCGCCCTTATTTCTCCTTGACCCTTTGTCTATTCGTGACAAAAAGGGGAAGAGTATACTCTACAGAGTATACCAGAGAGTTTTTATCATTTCTATATGACTCTTGTGCACATTTGTAAAGGGAGAGATTTTCCATAGGAGAGACGCATATACCAAGGGGAAGAAGACATTGTGTTTATAAGAAAACTTTGTTTTGTTTGTGTTTCTTTATGTTTGTTTTCTTGCTTGCTTTATGGTGTTTTGAGTTATGTTTATTATCTATGCTTTGCTGTTCTCTTTGCATCATGTTTATATGTTGGACATGCATACTTCCTTGTGCTATTGTGCTTCATTGATTGCATGTTCAGATGATCATTTGCTTTGCTATGTGATCATTGTAGTCATTTCCATATGACTGTCATGTGTTTGATCAAGTTGCTCATATGTTTCACAACATGTTTACTTGATCGCTTTTTACTTGTTACATTATACTTGTCCTTTTATTACTTGTTTTACCTTGAGAGTCTAATGTGTTTTGTGCAAGTGTTTCATGTTACAAGTATATATGTTCCAAGTGCATCACAGCTTCTCATCATTTTGATGGGAAGAAACTTTAAGCACTTTTAGTTTATATTGTGCATTTTCTTTAGTACATCATTGTCTGTACCCATGTTGCTTTTGTAAGCTTTAAGGGTTTGTTTTCTTTATTTTGTAGGCTTTTATGGTTTCTACCATGCTTATGTAGCCTTTATGTTTTTGTTCCTATGCTTTGTAGCTTATGTACTTGATGTTATGCTATGCACTGCTTTAAGTACATCACTCTTGTGCCATAGTAGGATCTTGTTCCTAGATGCATATACTTCACGAATTGTGCATTGGTTGAGTGTTGGACATGCAATGGTACTTTGCATTTAAGCTTTTTAGCTTGCATATCCGGATGTTCATTCCAAGTGTGAATGAGCATTGTGGTCACTATTTTATAGTGATTGCCTATATAGTCAAGCTTTGGTTTATTACTTTACTCCATTGTGCTTGCTTCATATGCATTACAAGTTTTTCTGCATGCAATGATCATATTATGTTGTTGTGTTTCAAGAGACACTTGTTCTTATGATTCAAGAGCTACACAGATTCTAGAGTTAGGTGTGAGTGAGTTTTGTTCAACTGTTCCCAACTTACATGTTAAATCTAAAGTTTGTTTTAGGGTTTTGTCACGGAATAGCCAAAGGGAGAGATTGTAAGGTTGAAATTTATTAACCATTTTGTTGGCTTTATTCTATGCCAATTTTCTTGTAATTCAGCACTTAGAAACTCTGTATTTAGGTGGGATTCATGTAAGGGTAGTGTGTGAGAAAGTGTGAAGAAATGCTCAAGACTGTGCAGTGAAGCAGGGACTCGCGGCTGGATCTCGCGGGTGGCTCGCGGCTTGCAAACTGCCAGATGATGCACATGAGTGAAGCATGCAGAGAAGACGAACAGTCATGCCAGCTAGAGCACTACAGGACAAAAAGTTCAGTCTGGCCATTCTATTTACTCGCGGCTTGAACTCGCAACTCAGTCAAGTCGCGAGGCCAAGTCGCTAGCCAGCTCTGTTTAAAAAATCTTGACTCTTTGCATTCCATTCTCACTCTAGTATAAATACCCCTTATACCCACAAAATGTAGAGAGCTTGCAGAGAAAATTTTTGAGAGAAAAACCCTGGAGAAAACCAAGATTGATTCATCCATAATATTTACATAAAGACTCTTCAAATTCCTCTACTCTCTTCCTCTCCATTGTTACATCCTTGAGAGGTACATTACCAAAACATTTTCTCACCATACCCATATCTGTGAGAAGGTTGTTTGGTGCTTTGAGAAGCAGTTAGGAAGGGACCAATTTCATATTGGTTGATGCTAAGGGCTATAACGGAATCCGGTAAGCTAAAGAAGAAATAGGTTCGGCACAACCTTGTTGGAGTAGGAGCTTGGAGGGCTTAGGTACACTAGGTAAATTAGGCTTGGAGGGTCTTCTATTGTTCATGTATCCCAACTACATTTTTTAGTGGATTATTGACCGCTTGGAGGGCAGCGAACAGGTTTTACGCCGTGGGCTTCAGTTTCCTCTTCGATAACACATCGTTGTGTTGTCCTTGTGTTTGCATCTCTCGTCCCTTAATCTTTGCCATTTAATTTCTGCTATGGATATGATTTTATTTGGTTTAGATTGTTTATCAATTCTGTTATCTATTCTGTTATAAGCTTATGTTCATTTTCCGCACATACTTTGTTTGATATTAAGCGTGAATTGGTAATTTGTATTTTGGGGTCTAAACGTTCATGGGTGTTTTATACACATATTGAACTTTCATTTGGTATTAGAACAGGTACACTTGTTGTGGTTTAAATACCTAAGTGTGATCCTTGACCCCTTGTATTATTTGCCATGGATAGTGCTTTGTATGCTTCTATGCATGTTTTGGATGTTGATAAATGAAACATGCCACGTGTTTGTGAAAGTGCCTTTATGAGTGATAGTCCTCATGATTGTGATGCTATGTTACATGAATCCTTGGGTGTTGATGATATTCCTAACATTAAACTCTTTAAGGAAAAGGCTAAGAAGTTTCATAAGAATTTGAGCAAGTTATTTTGTAAAAATGAATCTCTTAAGATGCATGCCAAGTGTTTGATTTCTGAACCTATTGTTAAAAAGGATGAAAATATTTGTTACAATCATGTTGTGGTACCCGATTTTTTACCTAATGTGTGTTCTACCTCTAAGGGCAAATCGGTGTACATTCCTCCACACAAAAGAAATCAAAAGGTGGAGAGAACGGCTCTCAAGTCAAAGCATCTGTTTAGGTCTCAACCTAAGGTTTTGGATGGATCTAAGTTTATTCTAACTTGCCACTATTGTGGTGTGATTGGTCATATAAGATCTCAATGTCATAAGTTAAAGAGGGAACAAAACCCTGTTGCTAGATCCCTTCCCAAAAAACCTAGTGGACCTAAACACATTGTGTGTCACCATTGTGGCGCTTCTGGTCATCTTAGACCTCATTGCTCTAAGTTTCATGCACTTAAAATAATCAAAAGAAAAGAGAAACTTGAGCTTCATGGAAGTTGTGCTAAAAAGGGTAAATCGGATTTGAGTGAAAATAGCATGTTGTTAAAGAAAATGTTTAATGCTCTTAACTCCTTGTTTATGTGCATGTCCAGTTCTCATTCTTCCAACCCTCGTCTCACTTTTCATGAGACACTCATTCCAAACAATCGTTCTGTTTGGATGAGGAAAGGTTCCTATGGTTGAGTTTTTGCTCTTTTGGTCCTTGATATAATTCTTTCAATCTATGTAGGACCCTTCATGCATTGAATGTCATATCTTCATGTATTTTGTGCATCTTGCATTTCTTTTTATGCATTGTTTCTATTTTGATCTTACTTTTATGTTTTAGTTTTGTGTGAGTAAAAATCCAAAATCACATAAAAAGTGAAAAATTCAAAAAGTTTGATCGTATATGTTTGAGCACATATCACATGTGAGTTTTGCCTTATACCTCCATACAAATGGCTTTGTGCATTTACGAGCTTAGCTTGGTTTTTATATACTTATATCTTTGTGGGAAAAATCTTGACATCTTTGTGTGATTGTTGTAAATCGATCTTCAAGTGTGTCATGAATGATTAGTCAATAGTCATGTCGGTCTTGATACATGCGTAGACTTGTGTTTATATCTCTTCCCACTCTTTTATGTTTTTGCTTAAAAAGCTCAACCAATGTAAATCTCAAAATGAAAAGAGATAATGAGCTGCAAAAAACATTGCACATACTAGTATTCGACTAGGAAAAAGGGAAAGCAACTTATATGAAATTGTATGATGCTCAAAAAGTCAAAGGTTTGTTCATCAAATTGAAATATCAAAAATTTCAGGCATCGATCTCAAAATGAGATGTGTTTATTCAAAAAAAAAAAAGATGTAAAGATCAAAAATGACCAAATGGTATGAATCGTAAAGAAGCCAAATGAAAAGTTTCAAAGATATGTAATCATTTTCTTGTGAGAGGTCATATATGTTCATTTCTATAATTGAGATATACCACTTGACTTAGTACTAGTTGTGTATGACTTAATTGAATTGATCATTGAAGCTTCACTCTAAACTAAGGACTATTCCACATTTGATACACACACACAACACACATGCCTAATGTTCAATAAATGCCTTATTCATTTGTTCGATTGTACTTGTTTAAATGTGATGTGTGTACTCAACTATATATGGATCAAACCAAAAAAAATTTCGATCATTTTATATGTATTTGGAAGTGATTTTTATCACTCTCTGTGTTCATGTTTAGTGCTTACTTTGTTTTTTATTGTTTAAAAATGTTTTGTGTTGAAAAATAGGTGCCAGAGTTTTTCGCGACTCACTTGCAACTCGTAAAAATTTTCGCAACTCATCTTGCGACTCGCCAGTCACGCAACGCAAGTTGTGAAGTTCATCTAGAAGCTTTCGCAACTTATCTCGCGACTCGCGAAAATTTTCACGACTCATCTCGTGACTCGCCCAATCGCAAAATGCCCAAAAATAGCCTTTTAAAGTGTTTTTTCGTGGGAAACCTATTTAAAACCTCTCCCATCCTCTCTTGAACCTCTCTTTCAATATTTTTACATCAAAACCCAATCAATTTGAATGGTTTTTCATTCCATTAACATCTCTAAGGTAATTTTAAACTCTTTTCATTGTTTTGGATCCTTAGATTATGTTTTGGAGAGTTTTTGTGCTTTTGGTTGGGACTATTCCACATTTAATACACACACACAACACACATGTCAATGTTCAATAAATATCTTATTCATTTGTTTGATTGTACTTGTTTAAATGTGATGTGTGTGCTCAACTATATATGGATCAAACCAAAAAAAAATTTGATCATTTTATATGTATTTGGAAGTGATTTTTATCACTCTTTGTGTTCATGTTTAGTGCTTACTTTCTTTTTCACTGTTTAGACATGTTTTGTGTTGAAAAACAGGTGTCAGAGTTTTTCGCGACTCACTCGCGACTCGCAAAAATTTTCGCAACTCATCTTGCAACTCGCCAGTCATGCAAAGCAAGTTATGAAGTTCATCTAGAAGCTTTCGCGACTTATCTCGCGACTTGCAAAAATTTTCGCGACTCATCTCGTGACTCGCCCAGTTGCGAAATGCCCAAAAATAGCTTTTTAAAGTGTTTTTTGTGGGAAACCAGTTTAAAACCTCTCCCATCCTCTCTTAAACCCCTCTTTCAATATTTTTACATCAAAACCCAATCAATTTGAATGGTTTTTCATTCCATTAACATCTCTAAGGTAATTTTAAACTATTTTCATTGTTTTGGATCCTTAGATTATGTTTTGGAGAGTTTTTGTGCTTTTGGTTGGGATTTTCATCATAGAGGTTGGAAAAACTTATTTTTTGTCAACATTTTTGTATGGAATTGGTTTCTTTTGAGGATTTTCTTTGGATGTTGGCCCCTTGTGGCATAAAGTACATGTATGAAGGGTAGATTTCATGATGTTCATGCATTGTTTCACATTATTGTTCATAGTGTGCATGCTAGGTGTTTGATAAAATGCCTCTCAGGCATTTTCTCGCTTGCTTGGACTCCGATGAGTAATAAACTTTGGGGTTTCTCATATTTCCTCACTAGGAACATGTTTAGTTCATTGGTTATGTATTTAACACACCTTGCCTCACATGTGCATTTTCCATACATTGGTCATGCATTGCACATAGCCACCTCTTGCACACACCTTTGCTACCCTTGTCATGCATTGGTCTATACCTTGTTTCTTCATCCTAGCATGTCATGTTTACCTTATGCTTTGTAGCATGCTGTTTTGTCTTAGGTTTAAGCTTCATTTTCTTATTCATCTCACACCTCTCATGCATCATTATCATTGTTCGTACCTTTATCTCTTGCCCTTGTTTCTCCTTGACCCTTTGTCTATTCGTAACAAAAAAGGGGAGAGTATACTCTAGTGAGTATATCGTAGAGTTTTTGTCATTTCTATATGACTCCTGTGCACATTTGTAGGGGGAGAGATTTTCCATAGGGGAGATGCATATACCAAGGGGGAAAAGACATTGTGTTTATAAGAAAACTTTTGTTTTGTTTGTATTTCTTTATGTTTGTTTTCTTGTTTTCTTTATGGTGCTTTGAGTTATGTTTATTATTTATGCTTTGTTGTTTTCTTTGCATCATGTTTGTGTGTTGGACATGCATACTTCTTTGTGCTATTGTGCTTCATTGATTGCATGTTCAGATGATCATTTGCTTTGCTATGTGATCATTGTAGTCATTTCCATATAATTGTCACGTGTTTGATCAAGTTGCTCATATGTTTCACAACATGTTTACTTGATCGCTTTTTACTTGTTACATTATACTTGGCCTTTTATTACTTGTGTTACCTTGAGAGTCTAATGTGTTTTGTGTAAGTGTTTCAGGTTACAAGTATATATGTTCCAAGTGCACCACAGCTTCTCATCATTTTGAGGGGAAGAAAATTTAAGCACTTTTAGTTTATATTGTGCATTTTCTTTAGTACATCATTGTCTGTACCCATGTTGCTTTTGTAAGCTTTAAGGGTTTGTTTTCTTTATTTTGTAGGCTTTTATGGTTTGTACCATGCTTATGTAGCCTTTATGTTTTTGTTTCTATGCTTTGTAGCTTATGTACTTGATATTATGCTATGCACTACTTTAAGTACATCACTCTTGTTCCCTAGTAGGATCTTGTTCCTAGATGCATATACTTCATGTATTGTACATTGGTTGAGTGTTGGACATGCAAATGGTACTTTGCATTTAAGCTTTTTAGCTTGCATGTTTGGATGTTCATTCCAAGTGTGAATGAGCATTGTGGTCACTATGTTATAGTGATTGCTTGTATGGTCAAGCTTTGGTTTATTACTTTACTCCATTATGCTTGATTGCATTGTCTTTGCCTCATATGCATTACAAGGTTTTTTGCATGCAATGATCATATTATGTTGTTGTGTTTCAAGAGACAGTTGTTCTTATGATTCAAAAGCTACATAGATTCTAGAGTTAGGTGTGAGTGAGTTTTGTTCAACTGTTTCCAACTCACATGTTAAGTCTAGAGTTTGTTTTAGGGTTTTGTCACGGAATAGCCAAAGGAGGAGATTGCAAGGTTGAAATTTATCAACCATTTTGTTGGCTTTATTCTGTGCCAATTTGGTTGTAATTCAGCACTTAGAAACCCTGTATTTAGGTGGGATTCATGTAAAGGTATTGTGTGAGAAAGTGTGAAGAAATGCTCAAGACTGTGCAGTGAAGTAGGGATTCGCGACTGGATCTCGCGGGTGGCTCACACCTTGCAAGCCACTAGATGATGCACACGAGTGAAGCATGCAGAGAAGACGAACAGTCATGCCAACTGGAGCACTACAGGACAAAAAATCCAGTCTGGCCATTCCGTTTGCTCGCGGCTTGAACTCGCGACTTAGTCAAGTCGCGAGGCCAAGTTGCCAGCAATGTATTGTACATTGGTTGAGTGTTGGACATGCAAATGGTACTTTGCATTTAAGCTTTTTAGCTTGCATGTCTGGATGTTCATTCCAAGTGTGAATGAGCATTGTGGTCACTATTTTATAGTGATTGCCTGTATGGTCAAGCTTTGATTTATTACCTTACTCCATTGTGCTTGATTGCATTGTGCTTGCTTCATATGCATTATAAGTTTTTCTACATGCAATGATCATATTATGTTGTTGTGTTTCAGGAGACACTTGTTCTTATGATTCAAAAGCTACATAGATTCTAGAGTTAGGTGTGAGTGAGTTTTGTTCAACTGTTTCCAACTCACATGTTAAGTCTAGAGTTTGTTTTAGGATTTTGTCACGGAATAGCCAAAGAGGGAGATTGCAAGGTTGAAATTTATCAACCATTTTGTTGGCTTTATTCCGTGCCAATTTGGTTGTAATTCAGCATTTAGAAACCCTGTATTTATGTGGGATTCATGTAAAGGTATTGTGTGAGAAAGTGTGAAGAAATGCTCAAGACTGTGCAGTGAAGTAGGAATTCGCGGTTGGATCTTGCGGGTGGCTCGCGCCTTGCAAGCCGTCAGATGATGCACATGAGTGAAGCATGCAAAGAAGACGAACAGTCATGCCAACTGGAACACTACAGGACAAAAAGTCCGGTCTGGCCATTCTATTTGCTCGCGGCTTGAACTCGCGACTCAGTCAAGTCGCGAGGCCAAGTCGCTAGCAAGCTCTGTGAAGTAGGGATTCACGGCTGGATCTCGTGGGTGGCTCGCGCCTTGCAAGCCGCCAGATGATACACACAAGTGAAGCATGCAGAGAAGACGAATAGTCATGCCAACTGGAGCACTACAGGACAAAAAGTCCAGTCTGGCCATTCTGTTTGCTCGCGGCTTGAACTCGCGACTCAGTCAAGTCGCGAGGCCAAGTTGCCATCAAGCTCTGTTTAGACCCTTAAAAATTTTCTAGGAACCCTTGCAAGTTTGGCTTAAGAAAAATTCTACCCTTCATCTTCCTAGTTATGAAAATCAGCCCCCTTGGAAACTCTTGTTTGTTTTATCTATTTGGCAATTAGAGTTGTTGAGAAATGAGAGGGTTTTTAAAGCTTCTTCTAGCTCTGCTCCACAAATAATTCACAAAACCACTCATTTAGCCATTGAATTCTTCTACACTGCCTATCCTAAACCAAAATAAATAAATAAATAATATTACAAAAAATTCTTTTGGCAACCTTCCTTAGAGCCTTTTATCACTTTAAACATAGATGAGTTCTTTTGGTAATCTAGGTAGAGCTGGTGGAAGGGGAGTCTTTCGTGATTTTAATTGATTGTGGTTAAAAAGTTTCTCTGTTCATCTAGAAACAACTACCAATAACATAGCATAAATTAGAAGCTATTCATTTGGTTTAAATCTGGTTTGGAATCTGAGGTTTAAACATATTAATTTACAAATAGATTCTATATTGGTTATGCAATGACTAACACATAATGGTACTTATGCGCTACAGCTTTATATTTTAATTAATTAATGAATGCAGGTCCCTTATTACTTGCGAGTGGATCGTCCTTCTTGCACACATATACTGGGAGGCTAATGGAGTGACTGATGGACTAGCTAAAAGGGAAGCTTGCAAATGGATAGAATTTTTGTATATGAGTCCCCGAGTTTTGTGTATGAAAAGTATCTTAAGGATGTTTGTCAAATGGGCACTTTTAGAAAGTGCTCTGTAACAAACTATGTACTTCTCTTAAACTGTTTGTTTGAATAAATTAAACTTCCCCTTTGTACCAAAAAAAAATTGATAAAATTTCGTTTACATAACATAATAAATCAAGTAATTTTCTTTTTCGGTAAATAGGGATACGAAATCAAAATTAAGCATAACTTAGGTGGTTGTCTACTTGTCTTCTTTGAGGGTATTTTTTGTGAAGTTTTCTCCAACCTTTTTGGAAGATCCTTCTTAGATTGTTTGTCTTGCTTTCATCTTTTTGAAGCCTAAAAAATATAATTAAGAAAAAAAAAAAAGCAAGCTATAAAATCTATGTAACAAGATTTAGGAGCTGCACTAAACTCAAGTTCTGGTGCTTCATCATGAACAAAGGCCTTAAAATGGAGTAATTAAAGCTAACAAACTCAGCTAGGCATGCATGCTTAGGGGGTCGTTTTATTATATTCAAGCCTGGATTGTTTCTTGAGTCTTGACCTACATGAGAAATCAATCCGATACAGCATACATGGTACACCAATAAGGCAATAACCAAGCATGTAAAGCCGGTAGTACATGTTCCATGTCTCCGAGCTAATCAATATATGCAAAATCCATTGGCAATTAGTGAATCCAACTAATTAATATCTACTCGTAGGCGCATTCAGTCCCATACAATAAAACAAGCCCCCCAATAGTCCATTCATAAAAATGAACCCAACAGTTTATAACTGGTTCAAACCTTAACTTAGAAATATTTTTGTTTATATTTGTTTATTTGAAAAATAAGTTCACAATTATGTATTTGCAAACAAACTCCCAAGTATGAAACTTAATTTAATTAAGTGTGTATATAACATTTTTAGTCCATTTTAATTGTAATAATTATATCGAAAATTTTTAATTATAAAAGGTTAATATAAAACTAATTTTTATGAGTTTCTTAATGAAGATTATTCTATATATCTAATTAACTCAAATAATTTGATATTTATTGGTAAACCAAATAATTTGATTTCAACTATAATTTAGTCAATAATTACTCATCAAAAAAAAAAAGTCAATAATTGTTAGCACAGATTTCTAAAAGGCTATAATATAAATAAACAAGCATTAAGGTGGCGTTTGGTATGGGGTAATGTTTTAGGATTCTTAGGAATATTTAAAGATTCCCATGTTTGGTTGCAAATTACGCTAGGGAATCAGATGCTAGGGGAATCCTTAAACCCCTCTCAGTAGGAATGTGGATTCCCTTTAAAACAGGTGGGAATCCAGATTCCCAAACTTAAAAGAAATTGTATTTTTTATAAATTGACAATTTTAACTCTTTTTCCTTATCATTTAAGCAATTAAGATAAACTATAAAACAAATTATCAATATCTTCTCTCTTGTCTTTATCTTTTCCCGCCAAAACAACATAAACAGGATAAATAACTCTGCTAATAGTTATTTTTGTATTATTCTTGTCATTTTGAAATGTTATATCACAGTTTTAATGAATGTGTTGCTAATTGATAGTTTATATAATGTTTTTTATCTATCTATTTAGAGTAAGATATTTTTTAAAGGACTAATTAATAGTTTATATATATTTTTTCATTATTTATTTAAAGGAATATTTTTTTTTAATGGGCTTGGTACTTCACATTCAAGTCGAAGGACAAAATGGGAAAAACAAATAATTCATTTAAGATTTCTGGGAATACACCAAACATTATCATCTCACATTCCTGGGAATCTCCTAATGAAACCAAATATAGGAATAGTTACATTCTTAGGAATGTAATTCCTAGGAATCACATTTCTAAAAATCTAGATGTCAGGAGTAATGTGGATTTCCCGTATCAAACGCCACATAAAAGGAAACGATATAGAAAGATAAGAGTGAAACTAAAAGAGAAGAAATAAGTTAAATGACAATAATAGCTGAGATAGACCAATCTACGGAAGAGGAGGAGCAGCAATAATGTACCATATTATTTCCAGCAATTGGGTCGAAGCAAATTTTAGAGTCACCTTCTAAAATCACGTCTCCAGTTTTCAGAAATAGCTAACTGGGCAGCCCACTGGATAGCAGCAGCTTCAGCAATGAGCTGGAGGAGGAGGAGCAGCAATAATATACCATGTTTACTCCTTGAAGGTACAGCATTTAGATATTGGTACCTCTCTTCTCTCTGTAGGTATAATTTTTCATATTCTTGGTAATGGGTGTCTGAAATTTGGTCTGGATTCAAGAGGCAATCAAACTTTGACGCAGTTTGTTTTTCCATTTATTTTTTGGGTTCAAGATTCTTTAACCTTAAAGAGGGATTGCATTTGTAATTTTCATTGGGGACCATTTAGAATGTACCTTAGTGATATCAATTTTGGTCTTTTTCTGTGGTTTCACATCTGTGGTGAGGAATTTCATTGTATTATTCATTGGGAAAAATTATTTCAGGGAAAATAGTTGTAAAGATGTGCTTAGATGTGTGTGTGTTTTAAAAAATGTACTTTTGGACTTTGAAGTTTTAGCTCATCAATATCTCTTACAATTTTATATGAATCTTTATGCCTAAGACACATAATTGTCTGATGAAATTCCTGAAAGAGATATAGTAACATGGAATTCGATGATTGCAGGTTATATGTTGTGCTATGGAACATGTTTGTCTGTGGGCATGTATGGAATGGAGGGATGGCTTTTTAATACTGTGCCTGACTGGAATGTATATTTCAACTAGACATCATTCCTTGCACAGATGATTGAAGCATTGTCACCTATGTGCTGCAGATGGGCAGGTGTAAAATGAAATATAATAGTTTCAGTAAAATAGGTACCAATATCTAAATGTCAATTTTTTTGGGCCCAAGTAGAATGTCATTTCAACCAGAGATCTTGCCTTGTAGAGATGATCGAAGCATTGTCACCAATACACTGCAGATTAACAGGTATTGTATTAAGCAGCTATGGTATAAAATGAGATATAGTAGTTTTAGTAAAATGTGTACAACCAACCTTTATATTTACCCTTTCATTAGAATCCAAGAACCATTTAGTTTGGATAAGATCTCACAGTTAGATCTGAATTTATTGAACCAAATTCCATTATTAATTGGCTCTCTATTTGTATGGGATGCTGATTTTTTTTTCTTCTGTTATTGTTGTTATTGAGGCCACTCTTAGGGCTTTTTTTTTGCTAATAACTCTCTGGGAAATTTGGAAATGCAGCAGTGAGGGCGTGGTTGAAGGGAAGGCTGTCAATGCTTCTCAAGCTTTTAACTTCTGCAAGCTCATGGTCATGATATGTAAAGAAGCAATGGCTGGGAATCATTCTTTAAGAAGTTGTACTTAACAGAAAAAAAAAAAAAAAAAAAAAAAGTTGTAAACCTCCAGTTTGCAATAGGACACAATTTGTTGATTGTCGAGAATGGCAAGTGCTGATTTCAATGTAAGTAAATACTAAAACAGAATGTTGCTGGTGGGGTTCAAGCTTTCTATGCAATGATTGAATGGGGAACCAAATTGCAATAGACTGTTATGGTTGGATGGCTTAGTTGAAATCCATAGTCCATTATCAGACAATTTGTGAAGCCTTGTCCTTTGTATTATGAAAGGCAAAGTAGCTGCACTTGTACTTAAGAGTAGCTCTTAGGTTTGCAGCCTTTGTTATAGAAAGCAAATACCAAGCTGGGAGATACAAGCTATTAAGAAAGACATTGCTTAATGTACTGTGTTCGCAATTTTCTAAGCTCTCAGCTTGCTAATTCTTCAGTTTCCTGTTTGATGCACAAAGCCTGGTCTTCTTCTTATGCAACTTTTATGTTAAACATTGTATGTACTGATGACAAGTTTCAAGCTCAACCGTTAAAAAAATATAGTATAGGATGCTGTTGACTTACCACCATTTTAACTAATGGGTTGAAAATTGTTGTTGAAACTCTACTTTCAGCCATCAAATAATCCTGAATTAAAGAATAATCTGGACAACATTGCACATTGTACTTGAAATCATAGCTTTAAGATACACCACGACAGTGAATACTAAAGTATACAAGCTAGTAAGACCATCATTTTCTCTCTATTTTGGAATTTTTCTTGATAGTGAGAGCACGGAAAATTTAGCTTTGATTTGTATTTTATCTTTTCATTCAAAAAAATGAAGAAAGATTTTTAGTTTATCTAACTCAATTTCATTTCAAATTTTCAGCTGCTTTATGATTTATGGTTGGATGCAAAGCGGGCCAGTAAGCCAGCATTAGATTGATTTATTGGATTCTTGCAAAGATGGTCACATTAGCCAAATTCTAGCATCAGGTAGTAAAACCTTGTCTTCATTTCTTATCGTTGTTAACTGTGAAGGTCAACAGAAATACAAAATTTAATCAGTAAGGAAGACACATTGACTAAAGTTGCTATTTGGGAGGGACTTTGTTGCAGATATTGAATGAAACGTAGCAGCCTTTTGTAAGAATACATCTTCCAACAGAAGTTATAATATTGAAAACAACACTCAAGAACCTGAATTTATATCTTGCTGGCATTCAATGTCTTTCTAAATAAACTCTAATTAAGATAGACATGAAATTTAGATAGAAATGGGAAACTATAAATTCATATTTCTGTTTGTTTGATTTGGATTTTGAGTTAATTTTAGTATGACAAGATGGTTCACCTCATTGTGTTTTTGTGGGAACAAACTTTCCTCTTATTATACGATCTTTAAGAATTAAAAAATCATTGCTGATGATATATCTGGTATATTGCTTTGAAGTATACCTTATTTGCTGATTGTTCAATCTTTCTTTTTCCTTTTCTTCTACATTTTATTTTTTTGTTTCTCTCTACTGTCTGTTTTATGGTTTGCCCAATTTGAATCTATAGTGAGCTGAAAGATTGAGGAAAGAAATTATTTAGGTCTGAGAGGGCAAACTCCTAATCTTTCTTTTTCCTTTCTTTTCTCTTTTATCTTTTGAAACAGCAGTAAGTTAGAGATACTAGAAATTTATGATGAATTCTAATGTTTCTTTTCATTTTCAAAGTTGTCTTTGGATTAGTGTATGCTATAGTACCTTCATTTCCATAAATGTCACATAGCAGTATGGAACAAAAAACCAAGGTCTTAGTTGTCACTGAATTTTTATTTGCAAATTTTCGGGCAAGTTTTACATTGGTTATGCAATCTAAAGGAGGCTAACCAGTTATTGTAGATATTCTAAACCATTGACAACATGGAAATGGCGAAGCACTTCCACTCATTTTGCAAGTCTGGTAATTAAAAATATTTTTCTTATCGTCATTTCATAATGTGCCACTGCTTTATTTGTTCTGTATATTCTACTTTGGTCTTTGTAAATAGTGTAGTGCCTCTACTCCCTTGATAACTGATTGGATCTTGAATTTTTCTACTGTCATCTGCAATTCCTATAAGAAGCTTTCAGTAGCAAACACCATGGTGCCAAAATCCTTTGCCTTCTATGAATTTCCTGCCCGTCAGTTCTGAGGATCATAAACTACCTATCAAGCTTGACCTGGTTGCAAATTGTAATATCTATCCCTTTAAGCATGTATATTAATGAGAAGGCATATTAGGCTTACTTACAGCTTCAGATCGTGGTAATGATGGAACTTGCAGTCTTTGAAATCCTGACTCAAACTGTTCAATGGTGAAAATTCTTACTACTTGAGAGATGTATTATAATGTTGCAGCTTCAGAGATGTATTATGACTTTGATATTACAGTAGTGGATTTCAATGAATTTGTTCTCTCTTTTCTATATGAAGTAGATAAAATGAAGGTTTTTGAGGCTAGGCCTTGGTCTGTTAAAGGTCATTTGTTGATCATCAAAGAATGCAACCACAACTAATGGTGCACGAAATTGATTTCGACCCTATTGAGGTCTGGATCCAAGTGCATGGTTCGCGTTTGGACTCAGTGTCGGATGGTAGGTAGGGTGGTAGAAGTGTCCATGATTTGGCAGAAATATGCCAGAGTTAAGAGTTGAAATTAAGGTATCCTTCTCTCTCCCTCTGTATTTTCTTGGCATCTAAAAATGATAAATGCTAATTTTTGTGTGCAGGGCATAACATGGGCTAGAAGTCAATCATGGAGTTACATCATGATCATGATGCAACTCCAAATATTGGCTCTTGGGCTTTTGCTTAATTGCCAGGGTTTGGGTCATTTGCCTCGTATATTTTTTTTTTCAACCAGTCATGCCAGCACCCCTAACCACAATAAAACTTATAAACAATCCTCAACAAACCCACCAACAAAAAGAACACCTTCCAAGAGCCATAAAGGACCTTTAATTCCAACCAATTGTAAACAGCGTTTTTTTTTTCACCAACACAGGGGTCTGAAGAGCTGCGCAAGCTTTGTAGAAGTAAACCCATCTGGTGAACCGGGCCAGAGGGAGTTGAGCCCAAATGGTGTTCGAAATATCTTTCTTACATAATATTAAGCTTGCCTCCTCTTGTTTCTTCTTTTTTTTTTTTGGGTGAGAATTGACATAGTATTAAGCTGATTCCATAAGGTGGAATTAATAATGGTTTTCCTTCCAAAATGTGTTGAGCACTAATAATAAAGCATTCATTCTGATTCTTGGCGTGGTGGTCTGTTTTGCATATTTTCTTATAAATAATTTCTTTCCAATCAATAAAGCAGTAGAATTTTAACATGATACATCTCATATAAGTACAATTTGATCTATTAGGCAGCTAATATTGTTCCCCTGTTTTAACGTGGCAACATCAAACTTTTCAATGCTGCTCTTGATACGAAGATGTTAAAATTATGGTCAAATGATTAATTTTATTTTTTTTAACAACTTAAGCTCTTGGAAAAATCAGTAATTTATTTGAGAAAAAAATTATTTTAAAACTAAATTGGACAAAAAATAAAAAATAGCTCTATAATTTAAAATTTTCACACATAAAATTTATAAATTAACTTTTAGGAAAACAATGGATTAATGAAAATACTACAAAATAGCAATAACAGCAAATGATTAGCACTTAAATTTATAAATTAAAGAACAATAATAATAATACTTAGTACAATTTTTTTATGCTAAATAGTTTTAAAAGACAAATTGCTGTTATTATGCCACCTTTTGTTATTCCTAACATCTAAAAACTTTATATCAATTTAGTTACTAAACAAGTTACAAGTGTAAGTGTGTAACAACTTTAAAACGCTTTATAACTGTGATTTATTTATAAAAGTTTTTCAATTAGAACTCTTTATCACGATAATTCAACAGCTAAAACTCTAATTAGAACTCTGCTATGAAGAATTTTCACTGCTGTGCTTGGACTAGGAAGCAACACAAATCTATCTATGTGGAATACCATATTAATTTCCAAAGTCCTTAACCCGTACGTAGCCCCAAAACTGAAGAGAAGCTCTCTTCTTCATGTCATTTTTTTCTTTTTTCTAATTTCCGAAACTTCTAATCTACCATTTCAACAGTTAAACGCCTAAACCAAAATATTTACCCTTATTTTGGGGAACAGTAAGATGCCACTTTATCTTTTGTAATAAAGGGTAATGTCTCCCTAATATTTTGTCTTCATATAATTTTTTTTTGTTTGTTATTATTTTGAGGCACAAATTTAGTTATTTTATTTGTTAATATTTATAATTTTTTCTGAAACGCTAAAAGGCTATATGTATTTTTTGTTTTTTTCTAGACTAGTTTTAATAGACTAAAAAAAAAATACTTTTCTAAGAATTTCTCAAATATCTAGTGGATTCCAGGTATACTTTTCCTTGATTCGTCAAGGCTTCATTATGCTACAACAATATATAGCTTATTTTTTTGCGTTAGGTGGTATTAGAGTAGTACAACGCATTCTCAAACTGATGGATAGACAGAGGTTATGAACAAAAATCTGAGGAATTTAATTCGTAGTATTTGCTAGGATAAGCCAAAGCAATGGGAAAATGCACTTGCACATGCTGAATTTGCCTACAACAATGTTGCCAACAGTTCTACTAGACGATGACCATTTTCAATTGTCTACCGAAAGGTTCAAATTGCCTAAGTTCCAAGTTTGAGCACTTAACAAGCAATATGGCAGAAAATGTTCAGTCAAAATATCGATGAAAAACACAGTTGATATTGCGTTTATAAATCTAAGAAGGATATTTTTGAAAGAATAAGAAAATTCACATAAAATTCATAGGAATAAACTAAATATAAGAATCTTATATTTGTGGGCATCTAGATTCCTAAGAACCTAGATGCTTAAGCGTAATGTGGATTGTAAGTGCACAATTGCACCTGGACCCAAGAACAGTTATGGGCTCAGGCCCAATGAGCCTTAAACAATAAAAATTTGTAGAGAGTGGGCTTGAAACCCAGGTTAGAAGTGAGTGAAGATTAAATGACAAACTAAAGATTGCCAGTATTTGGAAACAGCAAGAAGTAATATAAATAGGTCTCCTCGGACGTAGGCCGAGAGCTGTTCTTATATTATCTCTCTCTCTTTGTCCTTTTTCTTTTTAGGTTACAAAAAGTCCGTCGTCATTTCTGTTCTAGATCTCCCCTTAAATACTCTTCTTTTTAATATTTTATACACGTGTTGCCCCAACTCCTCCCTTAGCCTAGATATTTCTTTTCTTAGTGCCTTTGAACAGTAACTAGAAGTTTCCCTTCCACTGTTCAAGTGTCACCTCCCCATTAATGCGGCCAGGGTGGTAGGTGCAGGGTCTTTAATGTGGAGGTAGCAGCCTTTACTTTTGACACTTTCCCAACATCGGTGCTTCTAGGACATTCAAGGGTTCACCCCCTTTAACCACTGGTCTTGACCGTGTCATTCACTAACCTGTACCATGAAGTCCCGGGTTCTCTGGTGTTAGTCCGAGGAGAAAAACATCCTCGGCTGGATCCTCGGATCCTCGGCGCATGGGCCGACCTAAAGTACCAACAAGCCCTAAACCCAAGAGCAGGTCGGCCTTCCTTAGTAAGGCCCAACGGCCCATATCCCTATTAAGATCTTTTTACCCCCCACAATAGCCCCTCAAAACTCTAATTTTCGACATCCGAGGAGAAAAATAGGGTTTTGATCTGACGAGGAGCCTCTCCACACACTTTATAAGTGATGGCACGTGTGGAAATCATTTCGCGTCCCAGAAGATGACACTTGGCGGTTTTATTTTCAAAAACGCGCGCATTTATTACTGTAAGTTACTCTTTGTCCCCCACGTTCAACGGTGAGATGGGCATCCAACGGTTCTCATTACTCCACAAAATTTTAGGCGGGACAGACATAATTTCGAGGCCGCCTTTTCGCACGTCCTGACGCTTCGGGAACTTGCGCTTTCATTTAAGTCATCAGGGATCAATCCCATCAAAACAACAACAATCATTCTTCACCAGCAGAAAACCGTGGAAACCCGTACCTTCAACTTTGTAAGTTCTTGCTCTCTCTAGTCTTTGACCTTTTCTCCTCGGATACAGTCCTCGGCTATCACTACAATCACTCTCCCTTTTAGAGTTTAGTCTATCGTCTTTCTGTAATGGGAAAATTCAAGTGTCTAGTGGATACCGCCGCTGGGATGGAGGGCTTTAGAGCCAAATACCATATTCCCAGCGACGTAGGGTTAGAATACTGCCCGGCAACAGCCGTGGCTGATTCTAGGAAAGAAGGAGAGGTTATCATTCCTATGATAGCCTTCATAGAGGGTGGGATGACCCTACCAATGAAACCCGTAATGAGGGAGTATCTTCGCAACCACCGGTTGTGCCCCGACCAATGCCTTCCAAACGTTTTTAGAGTTCTAGGTAGTGTAGATGCTCTAAACGAGCAGATGGGTTTAAACCTCACATGGCACGATGTCGTGTTCCTATATGAGTCCCACAAACTCTCTAAGGTAGGTTATTACATGAAATCTCGGTCCAGTACCGTTAGGCTAATCTCCTGTCTGCCCAAATCAAACAAAGGCATGAAGGACGACTACTTGATCGTGTCTGGGAACTGGCACGATGGCTTCCACTGCCCAGTTCAGTGGGGCGATCCAGGTGCGACGCCATAGGATTAATCTCCCCACAACACAACTTCTCTTAACACATACACATAGAAATGCGTATTCACACTTACTTAAATTTGTTAAACTTCTATATAAATCTGACCAAGTTTGTTTGTTTGATGTCTTTTTTGCAGATAAGCAACACGTGCGTCCTCGTCTAAGTCACTGTAACGTCGCAGATCTAAACCGGGTACTTCGCTCCGAGGTGTTCGTTAGTGAAGACCTGCAACTCCGAGCTGCTCATCTTATTCTAGGGTACTCCCCCCTTTCCAAAGACTTCCAGGAGATAGAGGACGCCATTATTGCAGGCGACCGAAGACGAAAGAGGATAAACGTAGCGCGGCCCCATTTTTTGGACGACCGTGACCTCCCAGACGCTCCTAACACCATTCTGTACAACCGGGCGATAGCAGCAGTCCCCCTTGCCGTGCACTCACAAACAACTGTCATTCCAGAAGAGCAGGTGTCTTCTTCACACACACTTGACGACGAGATAGATCAATTCCATCTCGAAGACACCGAAAGACCTCGCGGGAACCAGTTTGTGGTAATTTCCGACGAGGAAGAAGAAGCCACCGAGACCTCTGGAATTGCAGGGTTTGTAGTTGCCCTTCCCGAGGACGACAAAGAAGAAAACATGGGACGAATGGAGGGTCTCCTTACCAACAGGGCTGCCAAAGTTGCAGCGAAAAAGAAAACGGGGACGTCCCAAGTTCCCCCAGCTTTACCTCCTCCTCCTCCTCCTGCTGAGCCAAAGCGCCAGCCGAGGATCCCAAGAAGAAGAGGAAGGGGGATGATGAGGGGACGACTACTAAAGACCCCAAGAAACCACGCCAACAACTCCCACCGGCCCAGCAGCAGAAGCTGGACAAAGGCAAGGGCAGAGCCCGTTCAGCTGAACTTGGGGAAATCAGGGATGAGGCTGTAGTGCGCCGAGCACCGACCACCTGGTCCCCCGAGCTAAGGCTGGACGGCGCTCCCATTTCCTGCCAGTCCAGTATAAGGGCGGTTCAACAAGGCCATGCCCACCACCTGGCCGAGGCCCTAGAACGCCCTCTTCTGCTGCCCACGGACATGGAGACCTTGGAAAAGATGGGCCAGCCACAGCTATTCCTTTCCCTAAAAAGAGACTTAGCGCTGGTAAGTGTTTCTCCTTTTAACAATATTTATAAGTAAGCTTGCTCTGGCTATTCCTAACTCCATTATACTTTGTTACAGGCTATTCAGGAGGTCTTTGTAGCTGAAAAGTTTATTGAAGACGCTCGGAAAGTAGCCAGAACTGAGCTCGAAATAAGGCTGGAAACTGAGAAAACCTTAGGTACAGCCCTTGCCGAGAACGAGAAGCTGACCTCGGAGGTAGCAGAGCTGAGGAGAGAGAAGAATGGGGTCGAGTCAAACTTAAAGACCATGAAGACCCAAATAGAAGGACAGCGCAAGCTCCTTCATGAAAGAGATGAAGAGCTCTCCCAAGCTCAAAGGGAGTGCTCGGATCTTAAGAAGCAACTGGCGCTGATGAAGGAAGAAGCCAGCTCCTTCCAACTCTCTCTTCGAGCTGCCAAGCAGGCAAGTTTCGATGAAGGGGTAGCCACCACCGAGGAGCAGCTGACAGAGGAGTTCGCGGCTTTATGCCGCGAATACTGTCAAAAAGTATGGGGGGAAGCTTTAAACGTAGCAGGAGTTCCTCAATCTTCGGATTTGAGGAAGTCCGAGAACGTTTGGCTTCCCCTAGAAATACAAGAGATTGAAGAGGCTCCTGCTGCTACTCCTACCCCTGAGACAACTCTTCCTGCCCTACCTCCGATTGTCCCACAGCAAATTCCTGATCCTACAGAACCTTCTGGTTCTAATAAAGAGAAGGAAGGAGGAGTGGATGCAGAGAAGGACTTGAGCCAGACAGCGGAACCCATCGTCCTTTCAACAACGACAGTGGATAAAGGAAAGCAGATTATGACTCCTTTTGAGCTGGAGTTGAGAAAGACCGAGGGCACTAGTACCTCTCAGCAAGATCCTCCTCCAACAGCATAGGACTTTAGCTTAGGGCTTCTCTTTTTCCATTTTTTTTTTTTTTTTTTGAATTATATGTAATACATACTCAATTGATTAATGAAGAGCGCTTTCGTTTACTTTTCACTTGGATTGTCTCTGTTTTTACTTTACTCTTTTTTTGTACTTATTACAAAAGTTTCCCATTAAGTCATATCAAAAGTTTCTCAGAGTATAAAAATCTAACTCGAAGGCTTGCACAATCATAACTTCCACATAATCACGCGTATATCACTAAAGATTTAATACAAGATGACATAGTTAATACGTTTGAACAATGCCTTGATTAAAAAGGAAAGAGGACTTCATATAACGATTAAGCCCTTATAATGCATAACACCGTTTCTAGTAGGATGTAATATCCGAGGACCATTCCTTACACAAATTTGCTCAATACTTAAAGATATAAGACGTAAGATCCGAGTTAATAAACAGTAAGGTATTAACATCCAGACACAATCAGAAGTTAAGTTTAATCAAAGTCATAGTCCGAAGCTAAATCTTAAGCAATCTTTCGTTTAATTCTTCAAAATTGTAACTGTAAATGACAAGACATCAATTTCCACAAGGTTTGTGGTCCGAGGACTGCACTTAACCAAGTTTCTGTTTGATTCTTAAAAATTGTAACTTCAAATGTTAATTTTCCCAAAGTAGGAGGTCCGAAGACCCGGCATAACTAAGGTTCTGTTTAACAAATGACAAGACATCAATTTCCACAAGGTTTGTGGTCCGAGGACTGCACTTAACCAAGTTTCTGTTTGATTCTTTAAAAATTGTAACTTCAAATGCGAGAGTTAGCCATAACTTTGAAACATTACTTGACAAAAGCTTATTTGATTAGTAATAATACCTTCTAAGATTATTTACATTCCATGGACGTGGTACAACTCGTTCATCCAGGTCAACTAGCCTATACGACCCTATGCCTGCTATTGAAACAATGCGATAGGGGCCTTCCCAGTTAGGTCCTAGCTTACCCCATGCTGGGTTCTTAGAAGTGCCTACAACTTTTCTTAATACAAGATCACCAGGCGCAAGTGGCCTTAGCTTCACGTGGGCATCATGTCCTTGTTTTAGCTTCTGCTGATAATAAGCCATTTGGACCATAGCTGCCTCACGCCGTTCTTCAAGTAAATCAAGATCTCTCCCTAGAAGTCCCTCGTTATTCTCTGGGCTAAACGAACTTGTCTTCAGAGTAGGAAAACCAGATTCCAAAGGTATCACCGCCTCGGCTCCATAAGTCATGGAGAATGGTGTTTCTCCAGTGGATCTGCGCGGTGTGGTCCGATACGTCCACAGGACATGAGGGAGCTCTTCTACCCATCTGCCTTTCGCATCATCCAACCTCTTCTTGAGCCCGTTGACTATGACCTTGTTAACGGCCTCGACCTGTCCATTTCCTCGAGGATAAGCTGGGGTAGAGTATCTATTTGTGATGCCCATGTCACCACAGTACTGCCTAAAGGCGTTGCTGTCAAATTGAACGCCATTGTCTGAGATAAGAGTATGTGGTATACCAAATCTAGTAACAATATTCTTCCAAATAAACTTCTTGGAATCAACATCTCGGATATTGGCTAAGGGCTCAGCTTCGACCCATTTAGTGAAGTAGTCTGTCCCTACGAGCAGCCATCTTTTGTTTCCAGCAGCTCTCGGGAATGGCCCTACAATGTCCAAGCCCCATTGCGCGAAAGGCCAAGGGCTGGAGAGAGGGTTAAGAACCCCTCCAGGTTGGTGGATATTAGGGGCGAATCTCTGACATTGATCACATTTTCTGGCATAGTCCTGAGCCTCCCTCTGCATATTAGGCCACCAATAACCCTGAGTCAGGGCTCTATGGGCTAAGGACCTTCCCCCAGTGTGACTCCCACAAATTCCTTCATGCAATTCCTCCAGCAATGATTCTGTCGATTCAGGGTGTACACACAACAAATACGGTCCTGAAAAGGATCGTTTGTATAGCTTCTGGTCCTCGGACAACCAGAAACGCGGCGCCTTTCGACGTACCTTTTCTGCTTCAACTTTGTCTTCGGGAAGGATGTCATTTTTGAGAAAAGATATGATCGAATCCATCCAACTAGGACCAGGCCTTATTAGATGGATGCGAGGTGCGTTAGCAGCTATAAGAGAAGGTTCTACCAAATCCTCAACGAGAATAACCCTTGGTAGACCTTGAGCCGAGGATGTTTCCAACGTAGCCAAAGAATCTGCATGAGTATTTCCACTCCTAGAGACATGAGCTAAGGCAAAGGAGTCGAATTCAGCCTGCTGACGCTTGACCTGGGCCAAATATTCCTTCATTCTGGAATCTCTAGCTTCCATGGTACCCACGACTTGGCCGACTACTAACTGAGAGTCCGAGAACAAATGGATTTCCTTGCCACCCATCTTACGTACCATTTGCATGCCTACCAAGACCGCTTCATACTCAGCCTCATTATTAGTAGCCGAGAAGGCCAATCTCAAAGATTTTTCAAAGACAATTCCTTCAGGGGACATTAGAACAAGTCCAACGCCAGAACCTTTATGATTAGCAGCCCCATCCACATAAACTTTCCAAGCCGAGGGAGATACGGCTGTGATCACGCCAACTGATTTTTCACCCATGTGTGCTTCCTTTGAAGTTTCTTCTAACAATGGTTCAGCAAACTCTGCCACCAAATCAGCGAGGACCTGACCTTTCACCGAGGTGCGAGGCTTGTATTTAACATCAAAGGCTCCCAAGATGGTTCCCCATTTTGCCACCCTGCCAGAATAATCAGCACTACGCAACACAGCCTTGAGAGGCAACTGGGTCAAAACAACCACAGTATGAGGCTGGAAATAGTGAGGGAGTTTACGCGTGGCGTGGACTACTGCCAGAAGCGCTTTTTCCAAGGGCAGATAGCGCACCTCGGCCTCATTCAAGGACTTACTAACATAGTAGACCGGCCTCTGCACTCCACTTTCATTCCTTATAAGAACTAGACTCACCGCATGAATAGCCACGGCCAGATAAGCAAATAAAACCTCGTCCACCTCAGGGCGAGATAAAATGGGTGGCCGAGAAAGATATTGCTTAAGCTGTTGGAAAGCTGACTCACAATCCTCGGTCCATTGAAACCCTTTCCACTTGTTCAACAACTGAAAGAAAGGACGGCACCGGTCAGCTGATCGAGAAATAAATCTGTTCAACGCAGCAATCATTCCGGTCAATTTCTGAATCTCCTTTGGGTTCCGAGGCGGCTGCAAATTCTGAATAGCCTTAACCTGCACTGGGTTCACCTCTATGCCCCTATGAGTGATCATATATCCTAGGAACTTTCCAGATCCCACGCCAAAAGAACACTTGGAGGCGTTAAGGCGCAACTTATACTTCCTCAGCATCTGGAAGGTGTCGGCCAAATCTGTCATGTGCGAAGGTACCGTCTTACTCTTCACCACCATATCATCCACGTATACTTCTATATTTTTCCCCAGTTGCTGCTCAAACATTCGGGTCATCATTCTTTGGTAAGTAGCCCCCGCATTTTTTAACCCAAATGGCATGACCTTATAATGATAGTTCCCGGTTGGTGTAATGAAAGCAGTCTTCTCCTGATCTTCTAGCGCCAAGGGAATTTGGTGGTAACCCTGGAAGGCATCCAAAAAACTCATCCGAGGATGTCCGACAGTAGCATCTACCAGCTGATCAATCCGTGGCATTGGGAACGAATCTTTAGGACAGGCCTTGTTCAGATCAGTAAAGTCTACGCATACTCTCCACTTGCCGTTCTTCTTCTTAACGACAACAGTATGAGCCAACCATTCAGGGTAGAAAACTTCTTTGATAGCCCCCGCCCTTTTGAGCTTAAGAACCTCTTCCTTCACAGCCTCAGAATGTTCTCGGGATGATCGCCGAGGTGGCTGCCTCCTCGGAACGATGGCCGGATTGACGTTTAAACGATGACAAATAAAGCTCGGATCTACGCCTGGAGCCTCATAAGGGTCCCACGCAAAGACATCTATATTGTCCTTCAGGAATTCCAACAACTCCATCTTCTCTTGGTATGGCAAAAGTATGCCAACTTGGAAGAACCTCTCTGGATCATCTGCTATTACAAACTTCTCTAACTCCTCGCAGACAGCCTCATCCTCTGTCATCGCTCCAGGTGCCTCTGGAGCTGTTAATTGCTATGACTCCTGGATGGGCAAGGTTGATGACTCCATTTCTGACTGACGAAGCACCGCAGCCGATATGCATTGCCTAGCAACTACCTGGCTGCCGAGGATTTCCTCAACATGCTCCCCCGAGGGGAATTTCACCTTAACATGTAAGGTGGAAGAAACAGCTCCCAAAGCGTGCAGCCATGGCCTGGCAAGGATGGCTGTATATGGAGAGTACGCGTCAACCACAATGAAATCTACCTCAACCGTTTCTGTGCCGGATTGAACGGGTAGACGGATTTGTCCCTTCGGCACAACGGCCCTTCCTTCAAAGCTTATAAGTGGAGAATCATAAGGAGTTAAATCTTCCAACTCCAACCTCAGTCCTTTAAATAGATCAGGGTACATGATATCTGCACCGCTGCCTTGATCTATCATCACCCTTCTCACATCATAATTCCCTATCCTGAGGGTAACCACAAGAGCATCGTCATGGGGCTGGATAGTCCCTATTTTATCCTCCTCGGAGAAACCCAAGACAGGTAAAGTGCTCTTTAATCTCTTCGGCCTGCCACCCACATCCTCGGCCTGAGGTTGGGAAACCGCCATGACCCTAGTGGGACCTGAGCCGGTCCTACCAGGTGCGGCAAAGATAACATTAATTGTTCCCAATGCTGGCCGAGATGAACTGTTCCTCTGGTTGTTTGAACCAACTTGACTGACCTGCCCAGTAGGCTGACACAAATGCTGCTTCAACTTTCCCTCACCGACGAGCTGCTCTAAATGGTTCCACAGGGTCCGACAGTTCTCAGTAGTGTGGCCCACATCCTGATGGTACTGACAGAAAAGGTTTTGATTTCTTCTCGCAGGGTCCCCTGCCATCTTGCCGGGCCATCTGAAAAAGGGCTCTTTACGAACTTTTTCTAATAACTGATGCACTGGTTCTCGGAACACAGTATTTACAGCCTGGGGTGCTGCCGAGCCGGATTGTCCGAAGTAATCCCTCCTTGGTTTGTTGTTGTGATATCTGTCCGACCTGAAATCCCTTCTCTCCTGCGGGATAACCTTCTCCTTTCCTTTTCCTTGCTGCTGGTCTTCCTTTACCCTTTTATATTCATCAATACGATCCATAAGACGGCGTACGCTGCGGACGGGCTTTTTCGTCAAAGACTTTCTTAGGTCGTGATCAGTAGGGAGGCCTACCTTAAAGGTATTAAGCGCCACCTCATCAAAGTCGCCATCTATTTCATTAAACATCTCCCAATATCTGTCGGAGTATGCTTTCAGTGTCTCCCCTTCCTTCATGACCATGGATAGCAACGAATCCAATGGCCGAGGGACTCTGCTACACGTGATGAAGCGCGAAGCAAATGCCCTAGTTAACTCCCCAAACGAGCCCACAGACCCCGATTTGAGACCGTTAAACCATCTCATAGCCACAGGTCCCAAGCTGGAGGGGAAGACTTTACACATCAAAGTCTCGTTATGAGAGTGCACTGCCATCCTTTGGTTGAAGTGACTCACGTGTTCCACCGGATCAGTCCGGCCATTATAGATGGTAAAGGTGGGCTGGGTGAACCTCCTGGGAAGCCTCCCCCTCTCAATCCTCCGTGAAAACGGAGATTTAGAGAGTTGGTGCAACGCTCTACTCATGGTATCGTTGCCTAAGCCCCTAGAACGAAGCTTCTTACGTCTGCGAGTTGATTGGTCGTCCTCCTCGCCGGAGGATGTTGCGCTAGTGGGGGAATATGACCTTGAACTGTAGCCAACTCCCCTATCCTTCTCTGAGGAAGAACTAGATGAGGACGGGGAAACCTTACGTTTAGCACGGCGTAACTTCCTCTTCAAACGATTAATTTCTTTCTGCATGGATTTAGAGCCCTCATAGTGGGTAGTGCTACCCCCTCCTTGAGTATGGCTAGCCCCTGGGTATTCTGTATGGACGCTTCCCTCACGATCCCTAAGATGTTCAAGACGTTCGAAATGATCTTCCGGTTGTGATCCTTGTGACTCTGCATGGTGAGAGCCTAAACCTGCCATAATATCCCTACTACTTCTAGACTAGGTTCCCACAGACGGCGCCAATTGTAAGTGCACAATTGCACCTGGACCCAAGAACAGTTATGGGCTCAGGCCCAATGAGCCTTAAACAATAAAAATTTGTAGAGAGTGGGCTTGAAACCCAGGTTAGAAGTGAGTGAAGATTAAATGACAAACTAAAGATTGCCAGTATTTGGAAACAGCAAGAAGTAATATAAATAGGTCTCCTCGGACGTAGGCCGAGAGCTGTTCTTATATTATCTCTCTCTCTTTGTCCTTTTTCTTTTTAGGTTACAAAAAGTCCGTCGTCATTTCTGTTCTAGATCTCCCCTTAAATACTCTTCTTTTTAATACTTTATACACGTGTTGCCCCAACTCCTCCCTTAGCCTAGATATTTCTTTTCTTAGTGCCTTTGAACAGTAACTAGAAGTTTCCCTTCCACTGTTCAAGTGTCACCTCCCCATTAATGCGGCCAGGGTGGTAGGTGCAGGGTCTTTAATGTGGAGGTAGCAGCCTTTACTTTTGACACTTTCCCAACATCGGTGCTTCTAGGACATTCAAGGGTTCACCCCCTTTAACCACTGGTCTTGACCGTGTCATTCACTAACCTGTACCATGAAGTCCCGGGTTCTCTGGTGTTAGTCCGAGGAGAAAAACATCCTCGGCTGGATCCTCGGATCCTCGGCGCATGGGCCGACCTAAAGTACCAACAAGCCCTAAACCCAAGAGCAGGTCGGCCTTCCTTAGTAAGGCCCAACGGCCCATATCCCTATTAAGATCTTTTTACCCCCCACATGGATTCCCTATATGAAATGCTACCATATTTATTTTAATTACAATAAATAAAATTTCCATTTCTATATATAAAAAGTGTCAATGGGCAAACATTGATTCTTTGGTTTGTTCAATTGGCACATTAGCTACGGTTGGTTTTTTTTTTTTTTGGGTCATCAATTTGTGTTTTTTTCTTCTTTTAAATATTTATATGAGCTGTTATATATATTGTTACACTGACACAACAAATTTCACAATATTTTCACAATTATTCAGGTGTCAATTTCTTATAAGTTGAAATAAAAGAATAAAATGTGAAACTATGAAAATGTTGTAACACTTGTTGTTATCACAATATTTTCACAATTGTTGAGATCTAAGTTTCTTATAGATCAAATAAAAAAAATGCTTGGTCTACAACATCTTCACATTAATTTCACAACAAATCATAGGTAAGTTACTATTGATAAATTAAAAAGTGATATTAGTTGTGAGTCTATTTTAAAATCAGTAACTACTTGCCAATTAGAATTTGTTATAAAAATATTATGGAGATAGCATATCTATAAAATAAATAATAATAAATCAGACTGAAACTTACTATGGTTGAAATTAAAGGTATTGTGAAAATATTGTAACATTTTGTTGTGTTCTTGTTGAGGACAAATATTTCACATCGCATGGCTTCATTTTATTGGCAACCCACACCACATCAACACTATTATGGATTTTGGGAAAATCTCTTCCAAAGCCGAAAAGAACCCATATTTACACAAAAATGTGTTAAAGCCCATAGTTCAAGCTCATAGCACATCATCTCATTTTTTTTGGCTCGTGATCCAAGCTCATGAGTCTCATTGGAGGAATTTTGGGAGTCGTGGTTTGGAGGGCCAAGAAGTATGTTCAGTAAAACTCTAGTAGTTCAAAGTTGATAAAGTAAAACATGTTGCTTGGCATGTCTTCCCCAATTCCCTGAACTCTGACGGGTCAGTGTGCAATATGTAACATTTGGTAAGCCTCTCATATCACATAACACTTAACATGATAAAACTCATCATGCTCTTTACATAAAAATTAATGTCCATCATATAATATAAGTTTTAAAATATAATTATATCATTTCATATTAATTATATCATTATTTTCATTTAAATCAATTCAAAACACATGGCTAAATATATATTAGTATCTCATATCTAGCATTAAATGCTCTCCTCACTCTCCGAGATTTGGTTAAATTACAATATCAACCAACTAGTCTATTACTTACCAAGGTTTTGAAACCCGGACCATTCATTGAACCGTGAAAGGGAGAGGTTCAAGGTTTTTGATGTCTAACCGAGGTTGAACTGGAGTCGAACTGTGATGACGTAATAATTAATTTAATAATTATTTAAAATATAAATAATTATATTGAATTAGTACAAATATTTAAAAAATTAACTAAAATAGTGCAATTAAATATAGAGATCTATTATTCCTTTATAGAAACAAAGAGATCTATCTTTCAAATGTATTTTCTACATCATAATTCATAACTTTAAGAAATATTAAATCCTAGTATTTTTTACGTTGATTAGTTAAATTTGTGATAACATCTAATAATATAATAATTAGAATAATATATATATATATATATATATATATATATATATATATATATATATATATAATGGTATTTGTGTTGCATGTCAGCAACGTGGCACTTATAATATTACGAATGCATTAATTCTTTTTATTCAAGAGAAATGATATGTCCATAACATTTTCACAACATTTTTACAACAAATCCTTGTTAGTGGTTGTTATTGTTGGAGCAAAAAAGTAATCTTAGCGTTAAGTTCAAATTTGCACAATAACAACTAACCACCTATGATTTGTTGTGAGAATGTTGTAAAATTGTTGTGGACGTAACACCTCTTTTTAAGAGAAATAATATGTTTACAAAATTTTCACAACATTTTTACAAAAAATCCTAAGTGGCAGGTTGTTACTAGTTGTTATTGTTAGAGCAAAAAACTAATATTAGCGTTAAGTTCAAATTTGAACCAATAACAACTAACCACTATTAATTTATTGTGAAAATATTGTGAATGTAACACTTTTTTTTTAAGTGATGAACGGATGATTTTTGTATTGCATTGCATGTCTACAACGTGGCCCACTATGGATATAAGAATCAACTATTTTCTTTAAAATAAAAGTAAAACATAAAAAGTTAAAAACTTCAACCACTAGCCAAGCAAAACGTGGCAACTCAATAAATTCTCCCACCTACCCCACCTACTATCATGACCACTTCTCTTTCTTTACTTTTGGCCCCTGAAGCAGTGAAGCCATAATTCATTATTCAATCTTTCTCATTTTTGTTCTTCTGTGAGCTCTCTGTCTCTACTTTGGTTTTCGTCCTAGAGTAGCCTACATCTATTTGCTGGGTTTCTTCTCCACAATCAATAATTTGCTCTTTCATCAGTGGTCTCTTTGTATTTGTGTTTGTGTCTCTGCAACAGATTTGAAGATTGTGAATCAGTGAAGCTTAAGCACCTCCAAAAATTATCAGGTCTCCTTCTGATCTTTACTCTTCGTCTTGTTCTTTCATTTCTTCTAGATCTGATCATAACTTCATACCAGTGTACCCAAAATTCAACGAAAAAGCTAAAGCAAAAAGAAACTGTCCGAACCTTAAAAACCGATCACGGTTCTCAAAACCAGACGATCCAACTACGGTTCGCACAAGTCCCTACTTTTTTCCCATAGAGTGGTTCTTGAAACTAAAAAAACCGCAAAACTGAGAGGTTCACAGTTTTTCTTGTCGAACCGTACGGTCCGGTCTAGTCCGAGTTTCAAAACTATGTTACTTTCCAAAATTATATATGGACTAAACATATAATTTTTCAAAAGAGCAAACTTAACCAAAAAAATACCAACAACAGCTTCAGCAGAAGCAGCAATAGCTCTAGCAAAAACAGCAACTGCTTCTACAAAAACTACTTCTGCAAAAATTGCAAATAGTTCCAACTGTAGTACCAGAAATAAAAGGATCTCATAAAAATTATCTCACCATTTCTAGCCAAACCATGAATTTAATACCAAATGATGTTATTCAGATGACATTACCTAGCTGTAATAGCTGTGACAAAGCATTAAAATCTCAAATTTTCTTCTTTTGGCTAAAAAACAAAAACCCAGTAATGAAACCACTTACTTTGTCAAAGACATTTCTTTATTTGCTGAATTTCCCTTCAACTAATTCTAATCTAGTTACATATTTGGCTCTATATAAAGAGGACCAAGCCACACATATTAACACACCATCCATCTCTCACTCACCCCCTTATTTTGAAACTTCATTCATTTTGCTGCCACATACATATTTTCATACTTCTTCATCTCTCTTACAAAACCTCTCTTCATAGATAACAACATAACACACATATTACAACACACCATTATCCATTACCCATCTTTCCCACCCTCCATTATTCTGAAATAGCATCATTTTGCTGCTCATAAACACATCTTCACCTGTTTCTCTATTTTTCTTGCAATACCTCACTTCTTAGAAAGCAACATAACCAATGTCATAACACAAAAAAACAACTTCAGTAGCAACTTTTACTACATTTAACCTTCATATTATCTACCTTATACTCCCATATATTTTACAAACACATTCTTCACAAAATACCCATACATACTTCTCATATATCTTTAAACTCCATGTCTCACAAAGTATACATATACAAGATCCATGTCCAACAAAGTATCTACATATAATTCCTATACATATTACAAACACCATATCTCACAATATATATATATATATATATATATATATATATATATATATATATATATATATATATTTCTTACCATCTCCACATATCTTATAACATATCAAGTACTCTTTCAAGAACTCATATATATATATATATATATATATATATATATATATATATGTATATTTCTTACCATCTCCACATATCTTAAAACATATCAAGTACTCTTTCAAGAACTTATTACTAAAAACCCTTTCTAATGGAAGACATATATTTATAATACTAAAACCCCTTCTTATGAAAGGCAAAAACTTACAATACTAAAAGTCATTCTCATGGAAGGCAACATCACTCATATTTGACTAAAAAACTAAAAGAGCATTACATGGGGAAAGTAATTTAAGTGTATGACAGAAGGGGATAAACTTAACTAACCTATCACACGGCTAGACATATTCTCTCTTCCTCCAATTGCACCCATTTTTCCCCTTCAATCATGGAGTCACCATGGAAGGACTCATAATATCATATTGTACCGCTGAACTCATTTTATCGTGCTGTTGAAATGTCATAAGTCCACTGTTGTTCTACGACTAGAGCTACAAATTGTCAAGATAAGTCAAAATCTCTCTATATTCAAGATTACATTATTAAGTACATGTTAATTCATTGTTATTGCACCGCTGGATGCAAGTTACTTTAGTATTATCTCACTATTTAATAAACATGATCTCACTGATACTTCATTAATGAACATACATATTAATGAATCGATCTACCACCGTTGCACATGTATTTTTTGGAAATGAACTACTGTTGGACATATATTATTTGGACATGGACCATTGCTAGACATACCTTATTATGTTAAACATGAACCATAAACCGCAGTTGGATATGGACTATTGGACTCATCCCATTATTGGACATTTGATACCTAATTAATTATTTTCTAATATTGGACATCACTTAATAAACATAATAATAACGTATCTGTAAGGTTGAAATTTATCAACCATTGTGTTGACTTTTTTCCGTGCCAATTTGCTTGTAATTCAGTATTTAGAAACCCTGTATTTAGGTGGGATTCATGTAAGGGTAGTGTGTGAGAGAGTGTAAAGAAATGCTTAAGAATGTGCTGTAAAGCAGGGACTCGCGTCTGGATCTCGCGGGTGGCTTGCGGCTTGCAAGCCGCCGGATGACGCACACGAGTGAAGCATGCTGAGAAGGTGAACAGTCACGCCAGTTGTAGCACTACAGGATAAAAGGTCCAATCTGGCCATTCTGTTTGCTCACGACTTGAACTCGTGACTCAGTTAAGTCGCGAGGTCAAGTCGCCAGCTAGCCCTGTTTGGGAAAATCTGACTCTTCACATTCCTTTCTCACCTCAGTATAAATCCCCCTTATACCCACGAAATGTAGAGAGCTTCCAGAGAGAATTTTGAGAGAGAAACCCTAGAAAAAAACAAGATTGACTCATCCACAATCTTCATATAGAGACTCTTCAAATTCCTCTACTCTTTTTCCTTTCCATTGTTATATCCTTGAGAGGTACATTACCAAAACCTTTTCTCACCATACCCGTATCTGTGAGAAGGCTGATTGGTGCTTTGGGAAGCAGTTAAGAATGGACCAATTTCATATTGGTTGATGCTATGGGTTGTAGCGGAATCCGGTAAGCTAAATAAGAGATAGGTTCGGCGCAACCTCGTTGGAGTAGGAGCTTGGAGGGCTTAGGTACACTGGGTAGATTAGGCTTGGAGGGTATTCTGTTATCCATGTATCCCAACTACATTCTTTAGTGGATTATTGATCGCTTGGAGGGTGGCGGAGAGGTTTTACGCCGAGGACTTTGGTTTCGTCTTCGATAACACATTGCTGTGTTGTCCTTGTGTTTGTATCTCTCTTCCCTTAATTTTTGCCATTTAATTTCTGCTGTGGATGTGGTTTTACTTGGTTTAGATTGTGTTATCAATTTTGTTTTAGCTTGTCTACATTTTCCGCACATACATTGTTTGTTTATGAGCTTGAATTGATAATTTGTTTTTTGGGGGTCTAAACGTTTAAGGGTGTTTTTACACGTTTTTGAACTTTCAATATCAACTCACCATTTAATCAAAGCTATCATGCTATTCAATTAAATATATTATTTATTTATTTCAACCATTATCATGATTCTAAAACTTTGGGTTTTATTTATTTTGTAGGTTTAAAAATACACCAGAAGCCATTGGTCTATGCAGCCCAATGTCGAGTTCTAGGTTGAACTCCCTAAAACAAATTCGGGCTTAGCAAAGTCACACTTCCAGTAGAAGACACGTGCCTACGCGCAAAAAATTGCCCCCGACAGTTCTAAAACTTCTTTTTTGGTTTAGTCAAATTTGGTAAGCAAAAATTCACTGTTTTAGCACAATTTCTTTTGTTGTTTTTTGTTTGTTGTTTTTTATTTAATGCATAGTTTAAAGTGGTTGTCCCAATTAAAAATCAATAACAATTTACCATCTAGGATTTGTTGTGAAATTATTGTAGATGTAGCATTACTCTAAAATAAAATTATAAAATATCATATCAGGGCCCACCATAGCTAAAATAAAGGTATTGAGAAAATATTGTAACGTTTATTGTGTTCCTGCCTTTTTTTTTTTTTTTAGCCAATTTGTTGAGTCAAAATTCATAGTTTTATAGACAGTTTTCTTAGGCTAACTTTTTTTTTTTGAACACATAGTTTTACCAACAAAAAAATATTATGGAAAAAAGTACTTTCTCCCTTTATGTTTGGGATAGTTTCATCCCCCAACTTTAAAGTTGAATAATTTCCTTCTTTATATTTTGTAGACTATTATATAGTCCCTACTGTTACTCTCTTAGTTAAACCCTAACAAAATCTTATGATTCTTAGAATATTTCATTGTGCAATATCTAAAAATCCTTATTAAATTTTAATGTCCCAAAAATTTTCTTTGTGTATTTTGAGTTTTATGTGTTAGTCATACTTAGAAAGTAAAGATGGTGATGTATGGTATCCTATATGTTACCTAGAGAACACTAATTTATTAGTGGTTTAAATCTTCTAGATTTATAATTTTATTTAATTGAAACTTCAATGATGTATGTCTTTTGTTAGTTTGTTCTTTTTTTATTTGTTTTCTTTCTTAAAAAGGTGTTTATTGAAAATTAAGTAAACTAAGCATCGTAGTTAGGCTCATAAAATAAAATGATAAAGAAGTAAATATGAATAAAAAAATATTCATTGCAAATGGTTGTTGGTATTTAATTTGATGAAGAGTTTCAATTATAACATATGTCATAATTTATTGGGAAAATTTGAATATTGTGACAATATTTTATCAAAACTTAGTTGTTAATTGTTGGAAGATGACGACATTAATTTGTTATCATTCTTAGTAGATTTGTTTTTGTGAGTAAATACTGTCTTTAGTAAATAGTTTCTAAGAAATGAAAAAGTATTTTGTATCAAATAATACCACGTCATTTGTATTAAAATCCAATATACGAGATATATGTGTGCAAAAATAACTACCTACTAACACATGTATTTCAATTGTTAGTGGACTAGTTATGTTTTTCTAACATGTCTCACATTTATTGGATTTGGTTAATGTTGACATGGTATCATTTTATACCAAATATCTTATCCTAAGAAATTATCGTATTAAATAGATAGTTATATGTTAAATAACTATTTTAAATTTAAATATATGGTTTGATACTACTTCATGAAAAAATTTATATAAAATTTTCTCAGTCAAGGGGTAGCATGTGCAACCCTTACTAGCTAGTTACCCAAAAAAAGAAAAAAAAAAAAAACCTAAGTCAAGTTGAGATAAAACATGCGATAAGTAGTGACGGTGAAGTTGTCCTTATACTTTAAAAATTGAACTCCAACTCGTCCATAGAAGTTGTCTAGGTCAAGAAGATAGAAATGGCTTCACCTATCAGGGCGGTCGTCCATATGCATATGGGTCGTCCATGAGGAAAACACTTGGACAACCCCTGACACTTGGGAAAAATTCCAGAAACTTATTTACAAGGGCTAAATTAAACCACGTGTTATTATCCTGAGGCCTGAGTTAAATCCTAGTTCATCATTATAACTTACTCGTCAATACTTCACTTCCACGATAGTTTCAGAAGATAGAATATTCTAACTCCAATAGCAATTATGGAAGTTAACCTTGAAACCTCTGACTTTCTCATTTGTAGGGGAAGTTATGAGACAAATAACCGCTCCAAGATCACATTATATAAATACTCATTCACATCAAGTGAAGGTAAGTTTTTAACAACTCCCGAAAAGTTGGAACTTTAGAATTTAAGAGAGAAACTAACTTTGGCATCAGAGAGTTCTTAGCTGGTCCATCCCGGTCACCTTTGATCATGTGTTCTTTTTTTCGGGTCTTCCAAATAATCACTAGCCCTTTTGAAGCCCAGAGCATCCAGCCTACTGATTTTCCTTGCATCATCAGGTAAAAAGCTTGGCAATGGCCACTTTTCTTTTGTTGCTTAAAGATTTCATTACCCATCACTGTTCAGCCCTTGTGAGAATAATTAAATATGCAGGCCATTTCTATATGTCCTAGAGCTAGAGGTTTGGTAATAAAAGAAATTTAGGGCAAGGGGTTGCATCTGTCCGCATCATTGAGTACATCACATTACAGTTGGTAATGGTAGACCTAGTTGTTTGTCCAATTTAAAAAATTATTTCCTCAACAGAAAATTTAAACAAGTATTTCCGTTGCCAATGTTTCTGTACATTATATTGATCCATACATATCTCACAATTTTTTTGGACTTAGAAATCATAGAAATTGGACACATCACACAAGGTTGATTACCCAACTACCAATTTTGTAAGTGGCGACTGTTATATTGATTCTTCTCTCTCTATCTCTCTCGAGTTGCAAATGAGTCAAGCCTAATCATTTTAAATTAAAATTGTTCATCTAATTTTATTTCGAATGCGAATTAATTTTGAATTCATCAACAAATTAATTTAATGTTCAACCTCATTTTTTTTTTTTGTTGAACAAATTTGAGCTTGTTCACATCTTTAACGATTCTTATCTTATCGCAAATCAATGATAATTAATAATTAAAGGTTAAAAGGTTATTTCTATCATTACAATTTGCATGAATCTCAATTTTCACCTCTAAACTTTAAAATATATATTTTTTGTCCTTAGAACTATCGAAAATATTATACTTTTTATCCTTATACTTTAAAAATATAACTGTTTTCATCCCTAAAAATCTTGAAATTTTTTTTAAACCTTATTTTAAAAAAAGCAGTATAATGCTCGCAATGGTATATGAATGAAAAATAATTTTTTTTAATGTTTTAGGATCTTCATACAAACTTTAGTGATGAAAATAATATTTTATCCATAATTAAAAAATAGGTAAATTACATAATTTGAGTTAATTAGATAGAATTATTTATATTTATGAACTTATGAATATTAAATTCACCAAACTTATATTTTTAAAAATCATATATAATTACTAAAAATAAACTATTTATATCATCAATAAATTTTAAATAATAATTTGATATCTTATAAACTCATTTTTCAAACTTATACCATAACTTTTGAGCGGAGTTTGTAGTTTGCTTTTGTGTTAAAACCTCTTTTCTCTATCTCTTGTGTGTGTGCGTATTTGTTTCCAATATATATATATATATATATATATATATATATATATATATATATATATATATATATATATATATATATATATAGATCAAGTATTATGCTAACAAACTTATTCATAAATACATCATTATGTTTGAGTTTGACTTGTTTAATATTTGAGCCTAAACTTAACTTTGACATCATCTCATATTAGTAAATAAAAGAACATAAGCATGTTGAGAAATTGTTTGGTTTATATATATATAGTCTTATAAATAAGGAAGGATCATTCTAATGTCAGAACAAGATTCGCTCCATTTCACTTAAAATGGAGAGAGAGTCCATTTCATAATTCATATTTTATTTTATTTTTGGATCTGACCATCTATGGAGTGCCAAGTCATTAGGATCATTAAACTATTTTCCCTAATCAAAAGAAGAGGATTAAATTCTTAGTTTGCTGCTTTAGTACCCCTATGTTAGTTAGGTAGATCCATTTTAAATCTTATAGCGGACGAAATAACATCCCTAACTTTAAATACTAAAAATGTGAAATAGTTTATATTAAAAATGTAAAATCATTAACTAATTAACAAACAAAAAAATATTAAAGAATTTGACATAAAGATGAGAGTATTAGTGAAATAATTATGAAAATTGCTGTAATAGTAATACCATGTCACTTAGGTTGATTCATTTTAAATATTTTAGGTGCTGCGAAAATAGAACCCCTAATTTTGAATACCAAAACATGTGGAAGACATACTATTTTTAAAATATAAAAACATGAAAACAAGTAAAAATATTAAAGAATTTTGTTTTGAATGTTAGAGTACTACTGAAATAATTATGATTAGAGTAATAGTGAAATAATTACGAAAGTTTCTACATTTTGTGGGAACCTTACTAATCTTTAAAAAAAAAAAAACTTTTAAAGAAACTTGTATTAGTATAAAACTAACAATGGGAGTATGAGACTATCTCTTTAAAATGTCATGTTAATAGGTGTCCTTAATTAAGGTAATAGTTAACAATTTATTTTAGGAAAGTTTTGACACAACTTTTATGAAAAATGGAAAAAGCTGTCAAAATATTAATTGTTTTTTTTCCTCATAAAACTTTTTTTAAATAGATTATTAGTCATTGCTCTAAAGGTATCCGTTAGCATTTTTATTCTTTAAAAAGTATCCTATGGTGGCCCAGGGGTTTCCAATATACTACAAATTTTTTTAAAAAGTTTTATTAAAATAAAAAAACCATTGATCTTGTAATTTTAGTCATAATATCATGATTGAAGAATCATCGGAAGGGTCTTTAGGAATCAAGATTGGATAAAATTATATATACCTACTAACTATACAATTTTATATATTTTTTCAATATAGATTTATTCAAAAGTCATTACTTTCCACTTTTAGGATTCGTTTGAATATAGCTGAAAATTGAAAACACTATAGACAAATTTTTAAATGTGTGAATAGTGTCATGGGACCCATTTTTAATGAAAAAGTGGATGAAAAGTGCGTGAATAGTGCATGAACAGTGCGTGAATAGTACGAGAACAATGTGAACAATGCGTGAATAGTAACTTTGTCCTCTAAAGCTGATACGCGTGCAACATGAAAAAAAAAAGGAAAAAAAGAAAAAGGAAAACGCAAACGCTAGCTGAATCATCCGTATCCAAACATTACCTTAGTACCCGTTTGGATAGTGGCTACGTTTCACGTTTTCTTCTTCTTCTTCTTCCTTTTTTTTTTTTTTATTTTAAGAAGAGAGTTTATGCTTTTTCAGTGGCTCTCGTGCACTGTTCACGAGACTCACAAACCTTTTTTTTTTTTTTTTCATCAAATATTTCATTAAAAACAGATTTTTCAGTACTATTCACATATTTAAAAATTATTTTACTACAGTATTTTCTGCTTTTAGTTTTCAATTTTTAACAAATAAACACTATCTGAACACACCCATACAAAGGCAAATTCATCAACTACCCCCAACCACCAACACTTACTACTTTCTCCTCTCTATCTTTCTGCTGTTTCTTTCTCCTCTCTAGTTTCTATCTTACAAAGTAGCTCGATCACTCTCTCAGTACCACGTTTCTCCTCGAAGCTTCGAACAACCAGACTGGAAATAGGTACATCTTGATCTTCTCACTCTTTCTTTCGCTCTTTGAGTTGGGATTGTGCAGTGAAGCACTATTTCTACCCTTTTTATTTAGGTTCCATTAATTAAAATAATCAGAGCTTAGTTTGTGGTTTAATAATTAGATGGATGAAACAAATTAATTACGTACCAACGCCAGAAAGAATTTGCTGAGTTCAGCTTTGGCGTGCTTCATTTTGTTTCTTTATGTACTTTGTTTGTAATTTAATAATTAGATAGATGTAACTATATATGACGTTTGGAATCGCTAAGGGTGAAGATGAATCATATACAGCCATATCACCAATAAAGAAACAAAAAGAATAAATAAAATAAAACTACTTTCACAGAACAAAGAAAACCTTTTCACTCCTAACTCAAATTTCAGAAGAGTGTCTGCTAACTTCGTTTCTCATAATTTCTTCTTTCCCAGCAGGATCGAATCATGTCAGTAATCGGAGAGGCTGCTTTATCCTCTTTGTTTGGGGTGCTGTTTGACAGGCTAGCCTCCTCTGATTTGCTGAAGATCTTTCAGCAAGAGCAAGTTCATGCTGACCTCAACAACTGGAAGAAAACGTTACTGAAAATAAATGCAGTTTTGGATGACGCAGAACAGAAGCAAGACACAAGCAAGTTGGTGAAGATCTGGCTGGACGAGCTGGTAGACTTCGCTTATGATGTGGACGACATCTTGGATGAGTTTGATACTGAAGAATTGCGACGTGAGTTGAACCCAGAACCCCACAAAAGTAAGGTGCGGAAGATCTTCGATGATTGGGTCGGTTTGAATCAAAGTTTTGCTAGGTTGATGCAGTCCAAGATTGCAGAGATTGACTCAAGACTACAAAGAATTGTGACAGAAAAGAATGATTTGGATTTGAGAGGAAGCACTGGGGGAAGGATTGGAACAGAAAGATCAAGGGTGCCCACTACTTCTCTGGTGAACGAAGACCATACTTATGGCAGGGATGAGGACAAAAAGACTATCATCAAGTTATTGATGAGTAGTGAATTTAGTGATGCTAAACTCTCTGTGATTCCCATAGTTGGTATGGGAGGTATTGGTAAGACAACTATTGCCCAACTAGTGTACAATGATGATGATGTCAACAGTTATTTTGGTTTAAAAGCATGGGTTTGTGTTTCTGAAGATTTTGACATTGTAAGGTTGACAAAATTAATTCTACAATCTATCACTTTTGAGCATTGCGATGCTAATGATTTGAACTTAATACAAGTCAAATTGAAGGAGAAATTATATGGCAAGAAGTTTTTGCTCATTCTAGATGATGTTTGGAACAAAGACTACGATGATTGGACTAAACTACGTTGTCCATTTGAATTTGGGGCTCTAGGAAGCACAATTATTGTCACCACTCGGGATCATAGTGTGTCAACAATAATGGGAACTACTCAACCTTACAACTTGAAAGTGCTATCAAATGATGTCTGTTGGAGTCTATTTATCCAGCATGCACGAGGGTCAATAGATTTTGTTGTGCATCTAGAACTTGAAGAAATTAGTAGTGAAATTTTAGACAAGTGCAAGGGGTTACCTTTGGCAGCAAAAGTACTTGGAGGTGCTTTACGCACTAAACACAATCCTAAAGAATTGAAAAATGTGTTAAATAGTAAGATTTGGGAAAAAAATGGTATTATTCCAGTTCTTGAATTGAGCTACCAATACCTCCCTTCACATTTGAAGAGGTGTTTTGCGTATTGTTCACTATTCCCAAAAGATTATGAATTTGAGGAGAATGAGCTTGTCTTGTTATGGATGGGAGAAGGTTTAGTTCAAGAAACGGATAGAAACATGCCGATGGAAGATCTTGGTGGCGAGTATTTTCATGATCTACTAAGGAGATCATTCTTTCAACAATCAAGCAATAATGAATCACTCTTTGTCATGCATGATCTCATCAGTGATTTAGCTGAATGGGCAGCAAGAGGCTTGTGCTATAGAATGGAAGATACATTAAGCACTAATAAGCAATCCAAGGTTTCTGCAAAGGTACGACATTTCTCTTACATTCGACGTTATTTAGATGGCATCAAAAAGTTTGAAAACTTCCCCAAAAATATGCATTTACGAACATTCCTACCCTTACCAATCAATTCATCAGGCTACTTAACAAACTATGTTCCTAATTGTTTGTTGCCACAATTAAGATGCTTAAGAGTATTATCTTTACTTGGATATAACATCATTGAGCTACCAAGTTCAATCGGTAATCTGAAACATCTAAGATATCTTAACCTTTCTTATACTCTAATTAGAAGTTTACCAGAATCAACAAGTTCTCTATACAATTTGCAAACGTTGATGTTGAAAGGTTGTCGCAAACTTACAAAGTTACCGGAGAAAATTAGAGATCTAGTTAATCTTCGCTATCTCGACATTACATATGCCAATTTAATTAGAGAAATGCCGGTGGGAATAGAAAAATTAAAGTACCTACATACACTATCTAATTTTGTTGTGGGGAAAGATAATGGATCCAAGATAGGAGACTTGATGAACTTGGAGTTTCTTCGGGGAAGACTTTGCATTTCGAGTTTGGAGAATGTGCTCGATGTTGAGGATGCAAGAAGGGTAAATTTAAATGGCAAGAAGAATTTAGATGCACTAGAGATCAAATGGGGGTCTGCACCTAAGGATTTGCAAGATGCAAGCATTGCAATAGATGTTCTTGACTTGCTACGACCTTGGACAACTGTGAAAGAACTTTCAATTGATGGCTATATTGGTGTGAAATTCCCAACATGGATAGGAGATCAATCATTTTCTAATATTGTGGATCTAAAGATTGTCAAATGTAAAAAATGCACAGCCTTACCTGCCATTGGACATCTATCCTCCCTCAAATCCCTTGTCATTAAGAGTGTGTCTATGGTGCAGACCATTGGTCCTGAGTTTTATGGGGAAGGTTGTGTGAAACCTTTTCAATTATTAGAGCAACTTCACTTTGAGGATATGCAAGAATGGCAAGATTGGATTCCTTGTGGAGTTGAGCACGAAAAACTCCCTTGCTTGCGTGAGCTTTATATCTCTCAATGCCCTAAATTGCGTGGGAAATTGCCTCACCATCTCCCATCATTGGAAAAATCTTCTATTAGTAATTGTGAGCAGTTGGTTGTTTCAATTCCAAGCCTTCCAATGCTCCGTGAATTACAAATTGTGGGGTGCAAAGAGGTGGTAAGCAAAAATATAGAAGAGTTATGCTTTGTGGAGTCAATTACTTTTTCTATTCTAGGTCTTAAAAGCTTATCAAAGGAGTTCATGAAAGGGTTAGCAAAGGTAAAAAATCTAAAGTTAGATGATTGTAATGAACTAACATCTTTGTGGCAAGATAGTCTCATTTCCCTTGTTAGTTTGGAAATTCAGTCGTGCCCGAGTCTCATCAACGTCAGCTTGACGTCTACATTAAAGATGTTGTATATTAAAGGTTGTGGTGCTTTAAAATCCTTACCAATGTCCAATTGTACATGCTTGGAATATGCAATTATTGAGAAATGTAGTTCTTTGATGTTCATTTCAAAATGCCAGCTACCTCCAACTTTGAAAAGGCTAGAGATAAAAAATTGTGAGAATTTGCAGTTTTTGATAGACGAGGGAGAGGCTTCTTCTTCATTAATGAAAGAGGAGAGTATTAACAGTAATGCATCTCTTCTTGAGCACTTGGTTATTAGAGATTGTCCATCTTTAAAATGTGTACCATTAAGAGATGACCTATTTGTGAAGCTTAAAGTCCTTGAGATTCGGAATTGCTTAGAGCTGACATCATTATCATCAAATAGCCAATTACCAATTGCCCTTAAAAAACTTGAAGTACGTAAGTGCCCAAAGTTAGAGTCACTTGCGAACAACTTACACAATAATGTGTCTCTTGAATATCTTTTAATCATTAATTGTGAAGAGATTAAATTCTTACCGGAAGGCCTACACAAACTCTGCCACTTGAATGACATAAGCATATCAGACTGTTGTAGTCTTGTTTCATTCCCGGATGGAGGGTTTCTCCCCACTCGCCTAACAAATCTTTCGATCTGTCGCTGTGAGAAACTAGAGGCCTTGCCCCGCATGCAAATGCTCACTACTCTTCATATAGTTGAATGTCCAAGCATAGTATCCTTACCAGAAGAGGGCTTGCCAATAAACCTAAAGGAACTTTTGTTGGAAGGGATGTCTAACTGTAAGCAAGTATTTGATTGGGGATTGCACAGACTCACGTCTCTTTCACGTCTCACCATTTTTGGTGATGGATTTGAGGATTGGCAGTCGTTTCCTAAGGAGGAAGATGGGAAGATGATGCTGCTGCTACCTACCTCTCTAACCTACTTGTCGATTGACGAATTTCCAAATATAGTGTTCCTATCTTCCAAGGTATTTCAAAACCTCTATTCACTTGAACAACTGTGGATCTGGGATTGCCCTAAACTCGCATCCCTCCCAGAGAACGGCTTGCCTCCCTCACTTCTAGAACTACAAATTATTAGATGTCCAGTGCTGAAACAACACTGCAAGAAAGGAAAAGGGCAAGAGTGGTTGAAGAATATCATCAACATCCCTTGCGTTCAGATTGATGATAGGTCCATCTACGAGCTGCAGGAGGAGGACCAGCAATAATTGTGTAAAACAGAGAGAGCAAAACGTAAAGAAATATACATATTTACTCCCTCAAGGTACAACATTTAGATATTGGTACCTCTCTTCTCTCTGTGTGTATATTTATGCAATATGAATTTTAAAAATCCAACCCTAATTTAAGCTAATTCTTCTAGTGTTGCAACAGAGGCTATCTTCTCAACTCCAAAAAGTTCTTCTCAAATTCCTAAAATTTGGAGGTACGTTAAACTTTTGGGTTATACATTTTATTTTATTAGTTTTTTCTTTTACTTCTTAGGAATGTGTGGAGTTATAAAGGAACTTAAGTTGTAATTTTTTGTGAGTGCTGCTTCAGATTTTGCATTTATATTGTTCAGTGAAGTGGGTATTGTGGGACATGTATATGGTGTGGAATTCATATTCTTGGTAATGGGTGTCAGAAATATGGCCTAGTTTAAGAGGTATTCTAACTTTGAAGCAATTTTTTGGTCTCTTTGTAATTTTCATTGGGGACTATTTAGAATTTACCTTCATGGTATAAATTTTGGTCTTTTGTGTGGTTTCACATGTGTGGTGAGGAATTTCATTTGTATTATTCCTTAGGAAAATTGTTTTCAGGGAAAACAGTTGTAAAGAGGTGCTTAGATGTGTATGTGTTCAATTTTTTTTTTCTCTTCTAAAAATTGTACTTCAAGCACTTTGAAGTGTTAGCTCATCAATATCTCTTACAGTTTTAAATGAATCTTTATGCCTAATGCACATAAATGTTCGATGAAATTCCTGAAAGAGAAATAGTAACATGGAATTTGATGATTGCAGGTTATATATCGTGCTGTGGAACATGTTTATTTGTGGGTATGTATGGAATGGAGGAATGACTTTTTAATACTATGCCTGACTGGAATGTATATTTCAACTAGACATCATTCCTTGCATAGATGATCAAAGCATTGTCACCTATGTGCTGCAGATGGGAAGGTATTTCATAAGCAGTCATGGTGTAAATTGAAATATAATAGTTTCAATAAAATCCTTATTAATGATATTGATCATTCCATAACTTACGCATATATTTACCCTTTTATTAGAATGCAAGAACCCTTTAGTTTGGATAAGATCCAAAATTAGATCTTAATTTATTGAATCAAATTCCATTATTAATCCACTCTTAGGGATCTTTTTCATTTTATACTCTTTGGGCTATTTTAAAATGCAGGAGTGAGGCCATGCTTGAAGGGAAGGCTGTCAATGCTTCTCAAGTTCTTAACTACTACAACCACATGGTCATGATTTGTCAAGAAGCAATGGCTGGGATTCATTCTTTAAAAATTTGTAAACCACCTGTTTTCAAGTGGACACAATTTCTTTATTTTTGAGAACGCCAAGTGCTGATTTCAGTGGAAGTTAGTACCAAAAGAGAGATTTGCTGGTGAGGTGCAAGCTTTCTATGTAAAGATTGAATGGGGAGCCAATTTGCAATAGGCTTCTATGGTTTGATGGCTTGGGATAAATCCATAGTCCCTCCTTAGACAATTTGGGAAGCCTTATCTTTTGTGCTTATGAAAGGCAGGGAGGTTGCACTTGTACTAACCAGTAGCTTTGAGGATTGTTGCTTTTGTTTTGGAAAGTAAACACCAAGCTGGGAGATATAAGCTGTTATGAAAGACATTGTTTGATGTGGTGCATTTGCAATTATTAAGCTCTCAGCTTTCTAATTGTGTAACTTTATATTGACGGCTGTCCAGTCCAAAACAACACTGCAAGAAAGGCAGAGGGTGAGAGTCGTTCAAGAAAGGCAAAGGGCCTCGCAGTTGAGATTGATAGGAGGTCCATTTATGAAGTGGAGCAGGAGATGCAGCAATAATTTGGTAAAACAGAGAGAAAAATGTACAAAAATAAGCATATTAACTCCTTCCAGGTACAACATTTAGAAATTGGTACCTCTCATCCTCCGGGTGTTTATCTTTATGCAATATGACTTTTAAATATCTGATCCCTAACCCTAGCAAATGCTTGTAATGTTGCAGCAGAAGCTATCTTCTCAAATTACAAAATTTGGAGGTACGTTAAAATTTTTGGTTGTACATGTTCAATTTTAATTTTTTTCCCTTTTACTATTCTACTTCTGCCACTTTGAATTTCAGCTCAACAATTATATTTATTGGTTTCCTTTTACTTCCTATGAATGTGTGGGGTCATAAAGAAATTTGAGTTGTAATTTTTGGTGAGTGCTGATTCAGATTGTGTTTTTATACTGTTTATTAAAGTGGGTATTGTGGGGGCATATATATGGTGTGGGATTCATATTCATGACAATAGGTGTCAGAAATTAGGTCAGTTTGAAGAGGCAATCAAACTTTTGAGCAATTTCTTTTTTCCATCTATATATATATATATATATAATAAATTTTTTGTTGTTGAAGATTCTATAACTGTAAGAGGTATTGCGTTTGTTTTTTTCATTGGGGACTATTTAGAATGTGCCTTAGTAAGGTAAATTTTGGTCCCAACACCGGATTATAATGATCTCATACGTAATACTTTATACTTTATAACCCCACCTCTTGTTTTTCTTCTTGCTTGTTTCTCAGTTTCTTGTGCTTCCATATCATTTTTCTTTTTCTTTCAGATTTAGTTTGTTCATTGAAAACGTAGTAACTAGTTAGTATGAAGATGGACTTATTATAAAACTGGTAATAGAGATCATATTTGCTTTGGATGTTATTTTGGTAACAGAAGAGATGTAAAGCTCGAATGATGATATCAATTAGACAATAAACTCTTTGAAGGGTAAGAGTTTCAAGTAAATTGGCTTGGACGTAACAATGTTCTTCAGCTGGTTAGACAGGATTGCTCGAGTATATAAAGACAATGCAAAAAGTAAAGAGGCATTAGTCCAGTAAATCATGGCAACTTGACCAGTGTTAGATTCTTGTTAGGTAAATTGATCCCAAATCTTATAAGAATCTGAGTCCATTTTACTTCTGGTGTGTTTATACTCTAAGTCGGTTGTAGTTCTCTCTCTTGAATGAAAATTTTCTTAATCATTAAAAAAAGAAAGAAAGAACATTGCGTGTCTTCAGTTGTGTGGTTCCTTACTCCTTAGCATGGCTCCTTAGCAACAGATCTGTGGTGAGGAATTTTTTGTGTATTATTCCTTGGGAAAAATTACTTTGGGGGAAAATAGTGGTAAAGAAGTTCTTCTATTTGTACTTGTTCACCTGTCAAAAAAATTTTATATATATATATATATATATATATATAGTAGTAAGTGTTAAATTTTTTTTTCCTTCTAGCACTTTAAAGTTTTTGCTCATCAATATCTCTTATAGTTTTCAATCTATTTCAATTAAATGAACCTTTATGCCTAAGTCACATAATGAATTTGCTCACTATTGGTAATGGATGCTGATTTTTTTTCTTCCATTATTGTTATTATTGAGGCTACTCTTAGGCCTTTTTTTTTTTTGGCTAATAACTCTTTGGGCAATTTGGAAATGCAGGACTAGGAACATGGTTGAGGAGAAGGTTGTCAATGCTTCTTAAACTTTTAATTATACTCATGGTCATGATCTGTAAAGAAGCAATGGCTGGGAATCATTCTTTAAGAAGCTGTAAGCCTCCTGCTTTTAAATTGACACAATTTGTTGATTGTCGAGCATGGCAAGTGCTAATTTCAATGGAAGTACATACTACCAAGAGAATGTTGCTTGTGAGGTTAAGGCTTTCTATGCAGTGATTGAATGGGGAACCAAATTGCAATAGGCTGTTATGGTTGGATGTCTTAGTTAAAATTTGAAAGCTTGAATTTGTGTGAATACACGAGTTTGTTTAGACCCCCAGATTAAAAATCACTTCTTGGTTGATTTTACTCAAACTAAGTACGGAATAGAGTAAATGCAAACGTACAAACAATAAAACTACTCTAAGCTATAATTAACAAATATCAACAATAAAATAAAGGTTAAAAAAGTAGGGAAGAGAGATGCAACCATAAGAGAACATCAAGACGTTATCAAAGAGAAAACCGAAGAACTCGGCGAAAAATCTCTCCACCGCCCTCCAAGCGGTAAATCGATCTACTAGAGAATAAAGTTGGAGTACACGAATAATAAAAGACCCTCCAAGCTTAGTCTACCCAATGTATTTGAGCCTTCCAAACTCTTGCTACTAACTGACTTAACGAAACTTTGTCTTCTCTAGCTTTCTGGATCTCGCAATACGCCCGATTGCATCCTCCAAGCCTCATTGGCTTCTTTTGGCAAATTTCCAAAACTTCTCAAGTTCCAAAACACTCTCTACACTTTGAAAATGTGTGGGATGTATTTGGATACTAATCTCCTCTCAAGGTATGAAAATGGAAGAGGGAAAGAGAAGAGGCTAGAACGATTTCTCACTAAGAATGAGTAGCTCTCTCTCTAAAAGATGGGTGTGTGTGTGTTGTAGAAAACCTATCTATGGTTTTCCTCTCTAAATGGTCTTTTTATACTTTTGTGGGTAATGATGGTATATATAGTATGGGTAAAGGGTAAGAAAGTCACACTTAAAAATCGACTAGGCAGACTGTTTCTCCAGTACTTCGCAGGAAGGCTTTACCCGCGAGATATTCGCGAAATTGATAGCCTAGCATGACTCTTCAGCTTTCAGCATGTGCTTCTTACGTGCCCTTTTCGCGGGAACCCTTCTCGCGAGCCAATCACGAAACTACACTGATTCTTCATTTTATGCTTGATTCTTCACCAACTAAATGCTAAACTCAATACAATAAAATCCCACAAAATACAAGAAACAAAATAAAGAAAATACAAGGAACAAAATAAAGAAAATACAACACTTTTTGTCATGAAATAAAGCCAACATAAAACATAGTTGCAAATCACAACTTTACAATCTCCTCATTTGGCTATTCCGTGACAAAACACCCTATAATAGACTCTAGACTTAAATGTGAGTTTGGGAACAATGGTAAAACTCATTCACACCTAAATCTAGAAGCTATGATGAACTTGGAGCATATATACCTATAACTTGAAACACTTGCACAAAACACATTAGACCCTCAAGGTAAATCAAGTGATAAAAGGACAAGTATAATGTAACAAGTAAACACACGATCAAGTAAACTTGTTGTAACTCATCCTCCTGTCCTCAAGCTAGAAGGCCAACTGAAGCTGCACACAACTTCAGCTTCTCTATAGTGACACCCTTAGTCAACATGTCTACTGGGTTCTTAGGTCCACAAATCTTCTCAAGTATTACCAGCTTATCTTCAACAAGGTATCAGATAAAGTGGTATTTTGTATGTATATGCTTCGACTTTGAATGAAAAGCTAAATTCTTAGCAAGAAAAATTACACTTTGACTATCATTATGTAGAATGTCCGTCTCTTATTTCTTACCCAGTTCATCTAAGAAGCCATGTAGCCAAATCATCTCTTTTCCAGCTTTAGCTGCTGCAACATACTCAGCTTCTGTAGTAGACAAAGTAACAATTTTTTGCAAATTTGAGGCCCAAGATATAGCTATACCACCCAAAGTAAATACAAACCCAGTAGTACTCTTTCTACTATCAATATCACCAGCAAAGTCAGCATCTACATAACCCTACAATTTCAAACTTGCACCTGTGAAGCAAAGACATGTATCTGATGAACCCTTCAAATATTTCATAATCCACTTGACTACCTTCCAATGCTGCTTTTCTGGCCTACTCATGAATCTGCTCACAACTCCCATTGCATGTGCAATGTCTGGCATTGTACACACCATAACATACATCAAGTTGCTAATAGCTAAGGCAAAGGGCACCTTGCTCATTAGTCCCTTTCTTCTTCTGTCTTCGGTGACTGTTCTTTGCTCAGTTTGAAATGACTATCCAAGGGTGTGCTCATTGGTTTAGCTTCATTCATGTTAAATCTGTTGAGAACTTTCTTCACATATTCTAACTATGAAAGCTTCAATGTACCATTAGCCTTGTCTTTAATGATTCTCATACCAAGGATTTGCTTTGCAGCTCCCAAATCCTTCATTGCAAACTGTTTTGAAAATTGCTTCTTCAGATTATTAATCTCCTCAATGCTAGACCCTGTAATGAGTATATCATCCACATATAACGATAAAATGATGTAAGAATTGTCAAAAAATTTAACATAACAACAATAATCAGCTTCACATCTCTTGAACCCAATTTTATGCATAAAACTGTCAAACTTCTTGTACCACTGTCTAGGAGCTTGTTTTAGGCCATACAAGCTCTTTCTCAATTTGCAAACTAGATTCTCTTGTCCCTGAACAATGAACCCTTCTGGCTGAATCATGTAAATGTCTTCCTCCAAGTCACTATGAAAGAAAGCTGTCTTCACATCTAATTGCTCAAGATGTAAATTTTTTGCAGCCACTATACCCAGTACCAGTCTAATTGTTGACATCTTCATAACTGGAGAGAACATCTCTGTGTAATCAATGCCCTTCTTTTGCTGGAACCCTTTAACAACTAATCTGGCCTTGTAACGTTTGATACCATCATACTCATTCTTTATTCTGTATACCCACTTGTTGTGCAAAGCCTTCTTTCCTACTAGCAATTCAGTTAGTTCCCATGTTTGATTCCCCAACAAGGAATCCATCTCATCCTCCATGGCTAACTCCCACTTGCTTGAATTCTCATCTTGCAAGGCTTCATCATAACATTCTAGCTCACCACCATCAGTCAATAGGAGATAATTTAGAGCGGGTGAATAACGCTGTGTAGGTCTAATGGTCCTGAAAGATCTGCGAACTTCTGCTATAGGTGTACTCTGATCTACCTGTGAATCTACATTCTCCTTATCTTCTTCACCCATTTTCTGGAGAGTACTTTCAGTCAATTCATTTAAGTTGACAAACTCATATTTATCTTAATCTATCTCTGTAATATCTGACACTACAGTTGACCTGTCCTTATACATAACCTACTCATTAAATATCACATTTCTACTTTTGATGATTTTCCTGTTTTGTTCATCCCAAAATCTATAGCCAAATTTCTCATCACCATAGCCAATGAAAAAACATATTTTAGACTTTGCATCAAGTTTCCTACGAGCATCAGAATCAATATGAACATAAGAAACATAACCAAAAACTTTTAAATGGGAAAACTTTACTTCTTTACCAGTAGAGTACCACCACATGCCCCTGGCGCATTTATGATATCGTTCCAGCCTGTTCGTCAAAACACACCTATCAAGTGTCAAAATTAACCGTCATTCCATGAAACCGCAGAGGAAAGTTGTCGGTCTCAAGGAATGAGGGGGCAACTGAAGAGGAATAAAATGAGCACGACGGGTCTACGTGGTGGATGTGATGACACGGGGATGACGAATTGATGGTCAACAGCCAGGGAGCTTGGATCCACAGTGGACGGATAGATATAGCAAATTAGTCATTGGTTCCATTAATTCTAGAATAGGGTTTTCACTTTATGACTAAGTCTGGTATGGCTTTGCTTGGTCTCCGCGAAAACGTGCAGGAGAAGAATCCTTGCGTCACACGTTTAAGCCTTGATCAAGGGACTCCTACAAGGAAAAGAATTCTGGGAGATGTGTAAAAGGAAAGAGTTTTAATTCTGTAAGAAAAGGACTTCATGAACAAAGCACGAAAGTTAAAACCCTACACTATTATAAATACCTTAAAATCCTCATAAATCAAGGTACGCATAATTGACTCAACTCTGGCACTTTAGGGTTGTGAAAAGCTTTAACTTGACCTTCGGAGGGTTGTTGGCCGGCACCACACCGGTGCTCTCTGTTAGGTCTTCTCTTTTTCTTTTGTAGGTGTTGTTTCGATCTGGGAGTGCGTGCAGCTTACTGGTGATTTTTCGGCATCATCAATAACCTAAAAGATGAAAGCGCTAGTAATGAGAGCAGTCAGTATGCAATACAAATGGAGCTAGTAGATCATTTTTTTTTTTTTTTAGGCAAAGCAAGAAGGCTGCAATAAAACCAGTTAAAGGACGATTGGATTCATGTCAAAAAAGAAAATAAATAAATAAATAAGGCTTATAGATTAAGGGTTTAGGGTTTTGTACATTTTTTCCCCATATGTTCGTTCCTAGTTATCTGTCAAGTGCAGCAAGTTTGAGCTCTTTCAGGTATTGGGTCTCTAAATTACTGTCTGATTCTCAAATGAATTTGCTTAGAAGTTGAATTATTTTTTTTTTCACGGGTTTGGTCTCTTCTAGCTCTAGGAATGGTACCTGCTCAATCTCTCTGTAATGAAAACCCTGAATTCAATCTGCTTTTTGGGTTCTAGACCTCCAATTGCTATTGATTTCATTCATTTCACTAGTTTCTTAATTGAATTCAATCTAAAATTTTAGACAAAGACCTACAATTCTTAGTGATTTTCTTCAATTCCTGTCTTCCAATTTGAAATTTGGGGTCCACCAATATGTCTTCGTGTTTAACCGGAGTGGGTGGAAGAACCTATGCACTGGACCTAGAAATCATGAAATCCCCATCGACAACATCAACATGGACATCTCACACTCATACTCATACTCACATACATCTTCTTCTTCTTGGAATCTCTCCGAGTCCAGCAATTCTCCACTTGCAATCTCAACCCAAAAGCCCCGAACCCCACAAAAGTGGTCTAACCAGACATACAACGAAGTTGCAGCACTCCTCTCCATGGCCTATCCCAACATCTTCTCCATTAAAAACCTCACAGAGCTAGAGAAACAAGCTGTGTTTCTAACATTTCCTACCTTGTCCTGTACAAATTCCTCAAATTTTAGTTTGTAATCTATCATCAATTACTGCAATTTCAAAAAATTAAAAATTAAAATCTAGGTTAGAGAACGTACCTGGAATTTAACTAGAGAGGGAAATTCCTCAAAATCTATCACAGGAGTTTTGATTGGAATGGTAATCAAAATTGATGATGGATATTTCACATGGTGATCCTGATGGAGCGGCTCAATTGAAGAAAGGGTGAAGGGGTGGCCTCAGGTTTTTTTCTCTAGGATTCATTGTGTTTGATTCAGTTTGTAATCTGTTTTTTAGTTAGAAGGTGTTAGAGTAACGGCAAGTGGATAGGTGAGCAACCAACTGTTAATGGACATAATCACAGGTAGGTAAAATGTCAATTTTTAAATCAAAGAGTAGATAAAGTGTTTTCGGGCAAATCACATATGGGCAAAGTGAAATTAGGTACGAATGAGGAATGACTGTATGTCTTGATGTAAGAAGCAAAATGGTTATGGGCATGGGATATTTATCACATATATCCAACTTCCAGTGTGGAACCCCGGCTTTTTTTCTTTTTCAAGAGGACGTTGGGGAGTGATACTATGAAATAGGAGCAAAATGAGTGAAACCCCTGTTACTATTTTACCAAAAAAAAAAAAAAACAATAATATTGCACAGCCCTAAACAAGTTAAAAGCAATTTTAGAATTAGTATTTGTTGGATGAACCTTATGTTTACTCAATTGTATACTAAAATAACTACTTAAAATTTATTCTTAGTAAAAATATTTTCTTTTCTTTCATTGTCCTTTTTTTTACTCAAACTTTGAAGAAAAATAATTTTCAGGCCATGATATGGGCAGAAATGTCTTTATCTATCAAAAAAAACTTAGAGTGAGGTCAGAAAGGTTATTACCTATTAGCAACGTGGGGATTCTGATGGAAATAACAGGAGGGTGATGGTGAAGGTGTCTAAATGGTATGAAACTAGCATAAGTTAATTCCTAACTATAAGCAGGGTGAGCAAAGAAGAGAGAAACGTGGAGAAAGGGCACCCAACCACTATGCTTCCTATCGTATCCATCTTGGGATTCTCACTCATCCATCTAAATACTCAATTTGACAAAGTTCATTTTCTAAATATTTTGCTTCTTAAAGCCCAGAATTCCATCCCATCAACTTAATTGGTATTTTATGATCGTATAAATACCCCCAATGCACTCACCACTTCATGTACCTTGCTACTACTTTGTTACGTCACTGCAATGATCTTGTTCAACATGCTTTGTTACACAAAAATTTCACTTCTACTTATGTAGAACTCAACATTTCAGCAATTTACCTATCTTTCCTTAACTTCATCATGAAATGGTAATATATGAAGGGACTGTCAAAGCAGCACTGTTAAACACATATTTGGTTCTTATTATGACCCTTTTATCACCTTTTTAATATTGAATCATTGCAACGTCTTAAAAGCATATGAAAATACCTCCAACACATGACTGGGGGAAGGGAGAAACAATAACTTCAAATATTTTATGTTTACCTGATGCAATGCACCACAGACCAGCAAGAGAATCAAGATATTTTTTTTTTCCCATTGATGTCATAAACATAGCAACCCTGAAACTGCCAATCAAGTTGATCATATAGATGAGGAATAACATGTGTGTATATGAATATTTTTATGTACATGAACAGAATTAGGTGTCTCAGCTCTTTTTACACATCAGACCTTTCTTCATAGTTGAACAGCAAAAATGATATTAGAAAGTGCCAGAAATGGGGGAACAACCCATGTACACAGGAAGTATACAGAAGGGAACAAACTAAACAAGGAAGAAAGAAAAATGAAGTGGAATACAAATCATTTCCTGAAGTTTTAAACATCAATACAAATTTTTAGAGAAGGATGATCGAAAAACCTGTTTATACAGATTTGCAGGAGATTCAGTTGAATCTTGCCAATACATCTCTTTACCTTCTAAAGCCCTATTGATTCTCTCCAACCAAAATCCCCATGTAATACGAGACAAAGAATGCTTTCCACCCCCATCCCCCCCATTTTTTTCCCCTTCTTTCTTTAACAATTTTTTTACCCCGAGAAAGTAACGATTTAACAACTGAAATGGACATGACCAACTCACTGCAAAGAGTGAAAAGACTAACCATCAAAATGCAGGAGCAACAGATTAACTGAGAAGCGAATGTTTCATTGATTACTTAGTCCTTTTTCCTTAATCATGAAGCTCAAACTAAGAACATAGTACTTATTAATAGCGTAGGCAAATATTTGACAATACCTCAGACCTTTCTATAACCAAAGGATTCAAATCAGCACACTATCACCCAGCTGTGAAAGGTGCAAGCATACCATGACCCTTACACCTGAGATAGATAAGATATCTTAGTACCTAAGTACATTGTATGTGAAAGCTCGAAATTGTGTTAAAAACACAAGAGCTATTTAGACCCCAAAATAAAAAATTACGGCTCGGTTGATTTTACTCTAACTTAAATTAAGTGTGAAATAGAGTAAATGCGAGCGAACAAACAAAACAACTACTCTAAGCCATATTCAATAAAGCATGGCAGTAAAATGAAAGTTATAAGAGTAGGAAAGAGAGATGCAAACATAAGATAACACGTCGATGTGTTATCGAAGAGGAAACCGAAGAACTCGGCGAAAAACCTCTCCACCACGCTCCAAGCGGTAAATCGATCCACTAGACAATAAGTTGGAATACACGAATAGCAAAAGACCCTCCAAGCCTAGTCTACCCAATGCACCTAAACCCTCCAAGCTCCTACTCCAACAAGGCTTCTCAAAATCGTGTCTTGTCTAGCTTTCCAGATCCCACAATGCACCCGATTGCATCTGCCAAAACTTGGCTTCTTCCAATACTTCCCAGCAGCATCAAAACTCACTCAACACTCAGTATGGGTGTGGTAAGTGTTTGGGCTATTAACCTCTTAAGGATTTAGAAATGGAGAGGTAAGAGTAGAGGAAAATCACAATGGATGGTGTGTAGAATTGTGGATATGACAATCTCACACTCTCAAGGGTTGAGGATAGAGTTTTCTCTTCTGAAAAGCTCCCTATTCAATATGTGGGTAATGATGGTATATAGTGTGATTGAGAATGTAGTGGAGCAGATAGGACAAAATAACAAACAGACTGTTTCGCGGGTATCTCGCGGGAAGGCCTTACTTGCGGGTATCTCGCGGGAAGGCCTTACTCGCGAGACACTCACGAAAACCAGCTGTCACCATCTGTCATAACTCTTCGCATCCCAGTCATGTGCAGGGCACATACATCATTTCGAGGGATGCTTAGTCGTGAGCTACCCGCGAGAAAACTTCTGTCTTCATATGCTTGAGTCTTCACACACACTCTCTCTCTCTATCACACAACCCTTATAATAAAATCCTACATAAAGTTCAGGGTATAAAAGATTGAACAAGATTACAACCAAATTTAGCACGGAATTAAAATCAATACAAAATGGTTGTAAATTACAACTTTACAGTATGCATGCACATATAAACAATGACTACTCTACAAGCACATTGAAGAAGTAAATGTAGATGTTCATGTACAAAATTGCACATTGAGAGAGAGAGAGAGAGAGAGAGAGAGATTTATGAATACAAGTTATTAACATAGAAACACCATATACCCCTGATTATTTTTCAAATCACCGGTTGAATCTTCCTTTTGCATAGATGCCCCAATACTACTTAATCTGGCCAGTATGAGAACCCGAAGTAGAGGCTCCCTGCAAACTTGTTGAAGCAGCGACATGTTTTACATATGAACCAAGCTGTAAATAAAGAAGAAATAAATATCATTATAGTAGAGAAAGAATGGATGGTGATAGCAACTAGGCATAGGAACTACACAAGACATTCAGGTGACATCTGTGTCATTAAGTAGGGATGGTAGACAACATCACATATAATAGTGCATCGCAAATCAGAAAAATAAATGTTCTGGTACTGTAATTGACAATGCACCACAAGTGAGATAATGGTACACAGTATTCTCAATGACCTTTTCAAACTCAATAGTATTCACCCTCAAAATTTATCTAATAACTAAAGATGACAGACAACATCACATAGGATAATGCAAGAAAACTCAGTAAATATTTCATTATGGCAAATTGTTACCACACCACCCAGTGAGAAAATGGTACAAATTATCTTTAAGGGTCCCATTCAAACTGGTATTATTCACCTACTGTGAGCACTGGCGCCCATGTGACTTGTATTGTTTGGTTACATATGTATCCTTATATGAATTTATTTACAAATGTATCCTTAATGTTCATGAACATTATTCCAAAAGAGTAGTCTGGCTGGGTATTGTTTGTTCAAAATTGAAATGAATGAATCAATTTTACTGATGCATTTTCTACAACCGTGGTTGTTCCTTCCGGTTTCTCCTTGTTTCTCATGCAATCATATATAATTGCTCTTGCCTAGTTACCTCAAATTCTGAAAATGAGGAATAACTACTTCATGGAAACTTTTAGACTCTTTGAAGCGCAAGTGAGATGCAATTCCTTTGCACCTGTATTTTATATACTGTTTCTGAAGATAGAATAAAAGCAAATGCAATAGTATTACCTCTTTCTCTAAATGCAGAACGTATACTTAGTGTATGTGTTACTGTGAAACTTATACAGTGTTACTATCGAAGCTCTGTTTTGTGTTTTTTGGTAGCTTGTATTTCCATTTGAAGCTTGTGGTTTTGATCTCTGAATATAACTAAAGTGCAACAGGAAGAACAGTCCTTCAATTTCTCTACCCGCTATTAAGACAGAATATGCAAATCACAACCAAATCATGAAGAGATAACTAGAAAAACAAATTATTAAAATGAATGTCAAGATATAATACCCTCAAGCCATGAGAAAAGAATGTGATGCATTCATACTGATCCTAGCCAGTTGATTGATGAAGAATAATAATATAATACCATGGTAAAGCTCAATCAAATTCAAACCTATAGATTTTCTTTAAAAATATTAAGTTAATTGTCCACCTAAAAGAAAAAAAAGTAAGAGAGAGAGAGAGAGAGAGAGAGATGAATATTTCAACCATTGAAACAGAACTAAAATGAAAAACATAAATCAAAGGACTGAGACATTTCGGGTTGCACTGCTTTTACTGGTGTGCTCATTAACATACATTACAGTGATTACACTAGCATCATTCATTTTCAAAGAACTGAGTTTGACAATGTTCACCAATCCATGTAGTATCCTTCATCTCTTGATTTTTAACTGCTGAAAACACATCAGACTGACTTGAGAGAATGGAAATGTCTCCAAAATCGTTGTCTAAGACCACCAACCAAAGAGGGTGGTCTGTTAGTCTCCAAAATTAAACCCATTGGAGATCATGTCACATGTGCCAAAATTCTATGAGGAGATTTTGTAGCAATTGTATGCCAGTAGTCTATGGACCAAATGGAACCTCCTTGTCCCACAAACTAGGAGTGAAGGGGTGAAGTCATGGGTGCAAATACAACACAGATGAGGTGACTTCTATTTTCCTATATAAGGTGTTACAAGTTACAACAACCAAGCCTTAGTTCCAAAATTTTTGTAGTCAGGAATTAGACCAACTAAACAGATGCATATATAATATACAGATGCATACAAATTGCAATTTGTAAGTGAACTGGAAGTTATGAGAACAAAAGTAGATTCAAGAGAACCAAAAATAAATTTTAAAAAAAGAAAATGAAAACACAAAGAAGAAATAAGAAAGTTGAAAACAGTGATCCACAAAGCATGAAAAAGACATATAACATGAGACTAATTGAATTCTTTATCTCTTTCAACATTTTCTCTATGAAAAAAAAAAAAAAAAAACCCAAAAAAGTGATTGCAGCATCAAAAAAAAAAAAAAAAAGAAATGATGATTTTTTTTTTGGGGTCACAAATTCTTAAGAAACAAACATGACTGAACAAAATTATCAAACAGCACCAACTGATCCACAAAGTAAAAGAAAAAACACAACAACAAGAAGAAGAGAATAGAATTTGATGGAAAAACGAAATGGGTAGCAGTACTGAACGTACTAGTAAAAAATTGAAGAAATATGTCGAAGGTCTTAGTTTGTTTGCTCGTAGCTATTCAATGAACTCTGCTATTGCTATGAATAATTTTACTGCTATGCTTGGACTAGAAAGTAACACAAAGCTATCTATTTGGAATACCATTGTTCCAAAACCTTCGTAAGCCGTAGCCCCCAAAACTGAAGAGAAGCTCTCCTCTTCATGGAATTTTTTTTTTTCTTCAAAAGTTCTAATTTACCATTTTCAATAGTTTTTTTGTTTTTTTATTTTTTTTTATGAAAAAAGAAAGTTGCCATCCGTTCATCTCAAGTTTCAACAGCTAAGGGCCTAATTGATGACGTTGATTTAGTAACGTTGTTTGTATTTTTATAAAATACGTGTATGTGAAAAAATAAATAAAAATATGTATAATACTATTTAAAAATTAAAAATTATTACTCAAAAAAATCTAATACCAAAGGGCCCCTAAACATCTAAACCAATACAAGTTGCCACCTGATCTTTTGTGATAATAGGGTAATGACTCCCATTTTGTCTTCATATATATAATTTAGGCTGTCCTATCAAAAACATAAAATAAAATAATTTAGGTTTGTTACTATTATTTCCAGACCCAAATTTAGTTATTTTATTTCAACTATTTTATTTGGTTTTTTCTAAAAAAAAAAAAAAAAAATTTATATGTGTAATATGGCCTTTTAGGCTTTTATGATGTCATATGATATTTAAGGATATTTTTATAATTTTGAAGAGTAAATTGTAAATTACACTTTTAAAGTTTTTAGATTTTATCCCCTTAATTTTAAAAGTATTTAGATTTTACCTCCTAGAGTTTTTGGGTGTTTAGACTTTACATTTTAAAATTTTGAAATTTGGGGGTGTAAAGTCCAAATACTTCCAAACTGTAAGGGATTAAATCCAAATTATGAAATGTCAAGGTGTAAAATTCAAATACCCTCAAACTTCAGGAGGTAAATTCTAAATTCTGAAATTTAAGGGTATAAAATTTAAACACTACCTAATTTTAGGGGTGTAATTTACAAGTTACCCTAATTTTTATTTTAAGTGAAAACTATCTAAAACCCTAAAGGGTTATATCTTATAAGTATTTTTCTAAATTAGTTTTCAATAAATTGAAATAAATATTTCTTTGAGAATTTCTCAAGGGTATTCTTTTCCTTCATTCATTTAGGCTTCGTTTAGCTGCAAAATAACATTTAGATTATTGCGTTTTCATTTTGTGTTAGATAATATCGAAGTAGCATCCTCAGTAAGATAGACAGATAAAGCTATGACTAAACTCTAAGGAGTTTAATTCGTAGTATTATTAGCAAGGATAAACCAAAGCAATGGGATATTTCATTTGCACAAGCTGAATTTGCCATTTTGCCTACAACAATGTTGTCCACAGTTCTATTGGATGATGTCCATTTTCAATTGTTTACTGAAAGGTTCCAACGGATGCATTGGACTATAGTCAAATTGCCTAAAGTTCTAGGTTTGAGCATTAATTGTGACAAACAATATGGCGTAACATGATTAGTCAATTCAAGCAATGCAAAGTTTAAGGCAGCAACTGATAAAAATCAAAGGGATAAGGTTTTTCAAGATGGGAACAACCCTCATGGTTGTAAAGAGAGGTTTTCAATTGGCACTTAAAACAAGCTTAGGCCTCGTTTGGTAAGAGTGTTTATATAACGAAAACTATTATTTAAACATCATAACACGTATTTTCATATATTTTTTTACTCATGCGTATTTCCACAAAACTTAAGCAACATTACTAGAAATCTCTTATCAAACGAGCCCTTAATGGTGCTAAATATACAAGGATTAGACTTTCTAATGTTCTGTTCTTTGTTTCCACTTCTAAGTCAAATAAATTATTGGTTATTTACTTTAATTTTCATAGCTTGAATTTAATTAGTTCTACTTCTCATTATTTATTTGTAGGAATATACCAAAATAATGATAAAAAACACAGTTGATACCGTGTTTATAAATTTAAGGATATTTTGGGGAAAAAAAAAGTAAAAAAAAAAAATCATATTAGATTCTTAGAAATAAACTAAATATAAGAATCTCATATATGCGGGCATTTAGATTCGAGGAATTTGAATGAATGTCAAGGGGTAATGTGAGTTCTCTATACCAAATGTTATCATTTCTATTTTTATTACAATCAATAAAATTTCCTTTTAACCTTAAAACACACACACACAAAAAAAAAAAAAAAAAAAAAAAAAAAAAAACACCTTAGATCAAGCTGAGATAAAATATGCTACCACATGAGAATAATTAAATTATTGTTGGTAGACCTACTTGTTTGTCCAATTTAAACCAGTGTGGTCGATACCGTACCGGTACCGGCCAGTGCACCGGTACCGGTATACTTCTATATTGTACCGAAAAAAATACCGGTTATACCGGCCGCGTACCGGCCATACCGGCCAATTTCGGGCAATACTGGCCGGTACAAAAAAAAAAACTTTTTTATTTTATTTTTAGTTTTATAATTTTTGAATTTTTGTAAAAGCATAATGGTAACTTATTTACATTAATTTCTTAGTATTATTTGTTTTCTTAGTATGCAATGAACAACTAAGTTTTCTATTTTTTATATTGTGTTTTTTTTTTCTTTTATTTGATACTAAAGTCTAAAATTATGAATAATTTATTCTGAATTGAGGTAATGTTTTATAATAAACTTTTATATTTACTATAATAAGTAAAATATTATATGTTTATAAATATGGTTCTAGAGATTTTGGTGTGTGTGTGTACATATATATATATATAAAATAGCGGTAAACCCGAAACGGTACACCGGTATTGACCGGTATCCGAAATATATCGTACCGGTGGCTAAACCGGTACAGCCTCCGGTACGGTATTGACTTCCTTGATTTAAACAATTATTTCCTCAACAAAAACAATTTAAACAGCTATTTCCGTTGCTAATATTTCTGCAAATTGATCCATGCATATCTCACAATGGTTTTGGACTTAGAAATCATAGAAAATTGGACCCATCACACAAGGTTGATTATCCAACTACAAATTTTGCCAATTTTGCCAATGGTGACTGTTATATTCTTATTCTCTCTCTCTCTCTCTCTCTCTCTCTCTCTCTCTCTCTCTCTCTCTCTCTCTCTCTCTAAAGTTGTAAATGAGTCGAGCGTAGTCAATTTCAATTAGAATTGTTCATCTAATTTTATTTCAAATACAAATTAATTTTGAATTCCTCAACAAATTAATTTTTTATTCAATCTCATTTATTTTTTGTTGAACAAATGTGAGGTTGTTCACATCCGTAAAAGATTGTCTCATCAGAAATCAATGCTAATAATTAATAATTAAAGGTTAAAATGTTGTTTCCGTCATTAAAATTTGCATGGATCTCAATTTTTCACTTCTAAACTTTAAAATGTCTTTTTTTTAAAACCTTATTTTACCCCCTAAACTATTATAAAAAGCTCTTTTAAAAAAAAAAAGCTATATAATGTTTTCAATAGCTTGTGAATTAAATGAACTTTTTAATGTCTTAGAATCAAAAGCGAACTTCATCTAGAAACTTTAGGAACAGAAATAATATTTTAGCCATAATGAAAATATAGGTGAAATTACATAATTTGAGTTAATTAAATAGAATTATTTATATTTCTGAACTCATAAAAATTAGATTCACCAAACTTATATATGCATACTTAGATCGAGTCTCATGCTACTAAGTTTATTCATGAACATATTATTATATTTAAGCTTAGCTTATTTAATATTTGAGCTTAAACTTAGCTTTGAGCTTCTTTTTTTTTTTTTTTTTTTTTTTTTTGAGAATCAACTTAGCTTTGTGCTCACAGTCTGATAAGATATACAATAGACATACCAGACTTTATTGTGTGGATGGAGGATGTTCCACCACAATTTACAATTTGTATTACAGGCTGACTTAGCTAATTTAATTTAAAGTATTTTGAGTTTTCACCCTCAAAAAAAAAAAAAAAAAAAAAACTTAGCTAGCTTGGCTTATATAGTAAATAAAAAAAAAAACATAAAAATGCTGAGAAATACTTTGGTTTATTTATAGTCCTATAAATAAGGAATGATCTTTCTAATGTTAGAACAAGATCCTCTCCATTGCATTAAAATGGAGAGAGAGTCCACTTTGTAATTCAGATTTTATTTTTTAGATCTAACAATCTATAGAGTATCATGTCATGAGGATCATTAATTAAACCATTGTCCCTAATTAAAAGGAGAGGTTTAAATTCTCCCCCTAATAAAGACTTTCTCCTACTAAAGGCTTATTGATCATGGGTATCATGATTGGGATCCTACATAGAATTATTGAAAGGTCTGTGGATTGGATTGAAAATCATAATTTTTTTATTAAAATACAAAATTCACCTTCTAAATTTTACAATTTTTAATTTCAGTGGTCCTAATTTACATTTTATCATTTTATACCTCTAAATTTCAATCATCCTCAATTCAGTCCTCCCTTAACAATTGGTAATTTTTCTGTTAACTCGCCTAAATGATGCAGTTTCGCACTTTATTTAATATTTTATTTTATTATTTATTTAATTCTTAATTAAAAAACGTTAATAAATAATAATTTAAAAAAGCCCAGAAATTTAATTAGACAAACAACTCCCCACATTTGAAGAACCCAAATTCTAACCCCACCCACCCAATAAATAAGAGGCTGAGAGGGAGAAAGCGGGAGAAAGAGAAAGACAGAGAAATCGAGGTGGAGAAAAGAGAGATTGAGTGAGAGGTTTTGACAATGTAAGACTGATTTTTTGATGTTGAAAATATTATTAGGGTTTGATTTGAAGTCCAAAACATTGATGGGTTTTGGTTTTTTTTGTCCTGATTTGTGATTGTCTTTGGGTGATTTTTGTTCTAATGCTTGATTTGATCGGTTTTGCCATTTGGGTATTTCATTTTTATGGTCCTTTGTACATAAAGATTAAAACTTTCCTTAATGGGGGTTTGAATTTTGTTGTTGGTGTTGAGTGAGAGGGATGGGGTTTTGGCGTTTTGCATCTATCAGTGCTTTTTCTACAGTTCGTGTGATTCATTGGTAAAAGTTGTGGATTTGGGTGGTTGGGGTTAGAATTTGGGTTCTTCAAATGTGAGGAGTCTAATTAAATTTCTGGTTTCTTTTTTTTTAATTAACATTTAAAAAAATTTTTGAATTAAGAAATAAATAGAAAAATAAAGTGCAAAATGGCACGGTGAGTTAATGGCAACATTAGATGGATTGTTAACAGATAATTGAATTAAGAATTATTGAAATTTAGAGAATTAAGATGGTAAAATGTAAACTCGAAGGACTGAAATAAAAAGTGATGAAACTTAAAAGATAAATATAGCATTTTAACTTTTTTGTTTTTTTTTTTAATCTTTATTATTCAAAAGTCAACCTCAATGAAGTCCACTTAAAGATGTATGAGATACGACCGGGCAACAGCCACGTTGCAATCACTCCAACCAACGCCCATACCTGTTGCACTTATTATTTTGTTCTCTCTATCTTTTTGCTGTTTCTTTCTCTTTTTTTAGTTTCTAGTCTCTTAAGCACAGAGCGAACTATTCTTTTGTCTTTTACTAAAAAAAAAGTCTCTATCCCGGACGGTGCTTGTGTTACAGATACAGAGTTGCTCTCACTCTCTCAATTCCACGCTTCTCCTCAAAGTTTCGAACAACCAGACTTGAGAAAGGTATATCTATCCTTTTTATTTTTGGTTCCATTAATTAAAATAATCGTCAGAGCTTAGTTTGTGATTTAATAATTAGTTCCAGAAAGAATTTGCAGAGTCTACCTTTGGCGTGCTTCATTTTGTTTCTTTATATACTTTTTGTATTAGAAAACTTTCTTTGTAATTGGATAGATGCAACTTTTTATGATGTTTGGAATCGCTTAGGGTGAAGATGAATCGTATACAGCCATATCACCAATAAAGCAACAAAAAGAAGAAATCAAAAATGAAAATATAAATAAAAATGACTTTCACAGAACAAAGAAATCCTCTTCACTCCTAATTCAAATTTTAGAAGTGTGTCTGCTAATTTCATTTCTCATAATTTCTTCCTTCCCAGCTGGATCAAATCATGTTCGTAATCGGAGAGGCTGCTTTATCTTCTTTGTTTGGGGTGTTGTTTGACAAATTAACCTCCTCCAATTTGCCGAAGATCATTCAGCAAAAGCAAGTTCATGCTGACCTCAACAACTGGAAGAAAACGTTACTGAAAATAAATGCAGTTTTGGATGACGCAGAACAGAAGCGAGAGACAAGCAAGTTGGTGAAGATCTGGCTGGACGAGCTGGTAGACTTGGCTTATGATGTGGACGACATCTTGGATGAGTTTGATACTGAAGAATTGCGACGTGAGTTGAACCCAGAACCCCACAAAAGTAAGGTCCGGAAGATCTTCGATGATTGGGTTGGTTCGAATCAAAGTTTTGCTTGGTTGATGCAGTCCAAGATTGCAGAGATTGGCTCAAGACTACAAAGAATTGTGACAGAAAAGAATGATTTGGATTTGAGAGGAAGCACTGGGGGAAGGACTGGAACAGAAAGATCAAGGGTGCCCACAACTTCACTGGTGAATGAAAACCATACTTATGGCAGGGATGAGGACAAAAAGGCTATCCTCAAATTGTTGCTTGAATCTAGTGATGCTAAACTCTCTGTGATTCCCATAGTTGGTATGGGAGGTTTGGGTAAGACAACTCTTGCCCAACTAGTTGTGATGTCAACACTTATTTTGATTTGAAAGCATGGGTTTGTGTTTCTGAAGATTTTGATATTGTAAGGGTGACAAAAGCAATTCTACAATCTATCACTGATGAGAATTGTAATACTAATGATTTAAACATAATACAAGTCAAATTGAAGGAGAAATTATATGGCAAGAAGTTTTTGCTCATTCTAGATGATGTTTGGAACAAAGACTATGATGATTGGACTAAACTACGTTGTCCATTTGAATTTGGGGCTCTTGGAAGTACGATTATTGTCACCACTCAAGATCATGATGTTTCAACAACAATGGGAACTACTGAGCCTTACAAGTTGAAAGAGTTATCAAATGATGCCTGTTGGCGTCTATTTATCCAACATGCATGGGGGTTAACAGATTCGGTTGCGCATCCAGAACTTGAAGAAATTGGAAGAGAAATTTTAGACAAGTGCAAGGGGTCACCTTTGGCAGCAAAAGTACTTGGAGGCGCTTTACGCACTAAACGGAATCCTAATGAATGGAAAAATGTGTTAAATAGTAAGATTTGGGATATTCCAAATGAAAAAAACGGTATTATTCCAGTTCTTGAATTGAGCTACCAATGCCTCCCATCACATTTAAAGAGGTGTTTTGCGTATTGTTCACTTTTTCCAAAAGATTATAAATTTGAGGAGAATGAGCTTGTCTTGTTATGGATGGCAAAAGGTTTGGTTCGAGAAACAGAACGAGGCAAGCAGATGGAAGATCTTGGTGTTGAATACTTTCAAGATCTACTTAGGAGATCATTCTTTCAACAATCAAGCAATAATGAACCATTCTTTGTCATGCATGATCTTATCAATGATTTAGCTCAATGGGCAGCAAGAGACTTGTGCTACAGATTAGAAGATACATTGGGAAGTAATAAGCAATTTGAGATTTCAAAAAAGGCACGACATTTCTCTTACATTTGATGTTATTATGATGGCATCAAAAAGTTTGAAAACTTCCCCAAAAATAGGCATCTACGAACATTCCTACCTCTATCAATCAAGTCATAAGGCTACTTAACAAACTATGTTCCTAATTGTTTGTTGCCACAATTAAGATGCTTAAGAGTATTATCTTTATGTGGATATAAAATCACTGAGCTACCAAGCTCAATCAGTGATCTAAAACATCTAAGATATCTCAACCTTTCTAAGACTCCAATTAGAAATTTACCAGAATCAACAAGTTCTCTATACAATTTGCAAACATTGATATTGGAAGATTGTAGGAATCTCACAAAGTTACCAGAGAAAATTAGGAATCTAGTCAATCTTCGACATCTTAACATTAAAAATGTGAATTCAATTAGAGAGATGCCATTGGGAATTGAAGAATTAAAGAACGTACAAACACTATCTAATTTTGTTGTGGGGAAAGATAATGAATCCAAGATTGGAGACTTGATGAACTTGGAGTTTCTTCAAGGAAGACTTTGCATTTCAAGTTTGGAGAATGTGTTTGATGCTAAGGATGCAAGACTGGCCAATTTGAATGGTAAGAAGAATTTAGACGCACTAGAGATCAAATGGGGGTTTGCACCTAGTGATTTACAAGATGCAAGCATTGCAATAAATGTTCTCGACATGCTACGACCTTCGACAACGGTGAAAGAACTTTCAATTGATGGCTATATTGGTGTGCAATTCCCAACATGGTTAGGAGACCATTCCTTTTCTCAGATTGAGGACCTAAAGATTGTCGGACGTGAACAATGCATATCCTTACCTGCTATTGGACATCTATCCTCCCTCAAATTCCTTGTCATTAAGAGTATGTCTATGGTGCAAACCATTGGTCCTGAGTTTTATGGGGAAGGTTGGTTGAAACCTTTTCAATTATTAGAAAATCTTCACTTTGAGGATATGCAAGAATGGCAAGATTGGATTCCTTGTGGAGTTGAGCACGGAGAATTCCCTTGCTTGCGTGAGCTTATTATCTCTCAATGCCCTAAATTGCAAGGAAAATTGCCACGCCATCTCCCATTATAGGAAAAAATTTCTATTAGTAATTGTGAACAGTTGGTTGTTTCAATTCCAAGCCTTCCAATGCTCCATGAATTAAAAATTGTGGGGTGAAAAGAGGTTGCGAGCAAAAATATAGAAGAGTTATGCTTGCTGGAGTCAATTACTTTTTCTATTCCAGGTCTTAAAGGCTTATCAAAGGACTTCATGGAAGGGTTAGCAAAGGTAAAAAATCTAAAGATAGATGATTGTAATGAGCTAACATCTTTGTGGCAAGATAGTCTCATGTTCCTTGTTATGCTAGGAATCCAGTCATGCGCGAGTCTCATCAACATCAGCTTGGCGTCTACATTAAAGACATTGTATATTAAAGGTTGGGGTGCTTTAAAATTCCTACCAATGTCCAGTTGTACATGTTTGGAATATGCAACCATTGAGAAATGTAGTTCTTTGATGTTCATTTCAAAATGCCAGTTGCCTCCAACTTTGAAAAGGCTAGAGATAAAAAATTGTGAGAATTTGCAATTTTTGATAGACAAGGGAGACGCTTCTTCTTTATTAATGAAAGAGGAGAGTATTAACAGTAATACATCTCTTCTTGAGCACTTGGTTATTAGTGATTGTCCATCTCTAAAATGTGTACCATTAAGAGGTGACCTATTTGTGAAGCTTAAATTCCTTGAGATTTGGAATTGCTCGGAGCTGACATCATTATCATCAAGTAATCAGTTACCTATTGCCCTTAAAAAACTTGAAGTACGTAATTGCCCAAAGTTAGAGTCACTGGCGGACAACTTACACAATAATCTGTCTCTTGAATGTCTTGAAATCAGTGATTGTGAAGAGATCAAATTCTTACCGGAGGGCCTCCAAAAACTCTGCCACTTGAACGACATAATCATATCAAACTGTAGTCTTGATTCATTTCCAGATGGAGGGTTTCTCCCCACTCACCTGACAAATCTTTCGATCCGGTGGTGTGAGAAACTAGAGGCCTTGCCCCAAATGCATATCACCACTACTCTTGAAATATATGAATGTCCAAGCATAGTATCCTTACCAGAAGAGGGCTTGCCGACAAACCTAAAGGAACTTAGGTTGGGAGGGATGACTATCTGTAAGCAAGTATTTGAATGGGGATTGCACAGACTCACGTCTCTTAGAGATCTCACCATTTATGGTAATGGATTTGAGGATTGGCAGTCGTTTCCTAAGGAGGAAGATGGGAAGATGCTGCTGCTGCTACCTACCTCTCTAACCTCCCTGTGGATCTCAGGATTTCCAGATATAGTGTTCCTATCCTCCAAGTTATTTCAAAACCTCTCTTCACTTGAACTACTGTGGATCTGGGATTGCCCTAGACTCGCATCCCTCCCAGAGAATGGCCTGCCTCCCTCGCTTTTGCAACTACATATTTATGGATGTCCAGTGTTGAAACAACACTGCAAGAAAGGAAAAGGGAAAGAGTGGTTAAAGAATATCATCAACATCCCTTGCGTTCAAATTGATTTGAGGTCCATCTATGAGCTAGAAGATGAGGAGCAACAATAAATGTGTAAAACAGAGAGAGCAAAACGTACAGAAATATACATATTTACTCCCTCAAGGTACAACATTTAGATATTGGTACCTCTCTTCTGTCGTGTGTATATTTATGCAATATGAATTTTAAATATCCAACCCTAATTTAAGCTAATTCTTCTAGTGTTGCAGAAGAGGGTATCTTCTCAACTCCACAATACATTTTAATTTATTAGTTTTGGTTTTACTTTTTATGAATGTGTGGAGTTATAATGGAACTCAGGTCTTAAGTTGTAAGTTTTTGTGAGCGCTGCTTCAGATTTTGCATTTATATTGTTCATTGAAGTGGGTATTCATATTCGTGGTAATGGGTGTCAGAAATTTGGTCTAGTTTTAAGAGGCAATCAAACTTTAAAGATTTTTTTTTTTTTTTTTTTTTTTTTTTTTTTTTTTTTTGTGTGTTCAAGATTCTTTAACCATATAAAGGAATTGCTTTTGTGATTTTCATTGGGGACCGTTTAGAACGTACCTTCATGATATAAATTTTGGACTTTTGTGTGGTGAGGAATTTTGGTCTTGTAAAGATGTGCTTAGATGTATATGCGTTCAATTTTTTTCCCTTCTAAAAATTGCACTTCTAGCACTTTGAAGTTTAGCTCATCAATATCTTGTACAGTTTTAAATGAATCTTTATGCCTGAGGCACATAACTGTCTGATGAAATTCCTGAAAGAGAAATCGTAACATGGAATTTGATGATTGCAGGTTATATATTGTGCTGTGGAACATGTTTATCTGTGGGTATGTATGGAATGGAGGAATGGCTTTTTAATACTAATTGTGATTGGAATGTTATTTCAACTAGACATTATTCCTTGCATTGATGATCGAAGCATTGTCACTTATGTGTTGCAGATGGGCAGGTATTTTATTAAGCAGGCATGGTGTAAAATGAAATATAGTAGTTTTAGTAAAATCCTTATTAATGATATTGACCATTCCATAACTTATGCATGTACTTTCCCTTTTATTAGAATGCAAGAACCCTTTAGTTTGGATAAGATCACACAATTTGATCTTAATTTATTGAATCAAATTCCGTTATTAATCCACTCTTAGGGATCTTTTTCTTTTTTTGGGTTAATTACTCTTTGGGCAATTTTAAAATGCAGGAGTGAGGCCATGCTTGAAGGGAAGGCCGTCAAGGCTTCTCAAGTTCTTAACTACCTCAACCGTCATAATTTGTCAATAAGCAATGGCTGGAATCCATTCTCTAAAAAGTTGTAAACTCCTGTTTGCAAGTGGACATGTTTCTTGATTGTTGAGAACGTCAAGTGCTGAAATCAATGGAAGTTAGTACCAAGAGAGTTTCTGGTGAGGTACAAGCTTTCTATGTAAAGATTGAATGGGGAACCAAATTGCAATAGGCTTTTATGGTTTGATGGCTTTGGAGAAATCCATAGTCCCTCAGACAATTTGGGAAGCCTTATCCTTTGTACTTATGAAATGCAGGGTGGCTGAACTTGCATTTACCAATATCTCTGACGTTTATAGCTTTTGTTGTGGAAAGCAAACACCAAGCTGGGAGATATAAGCTGTTAAGAAAGTCATTGCATGGTGTGTTGCATTCACGATTTCTAACCTTTCAGCTTTCTAATTTTGCAACTTTATAACGACGGCTGTCCAGTGCCAAAAAAAAAAAAAAAAAAAAAATTGCAAGAAAGGCAAAGGGTGAGAGTGGTTCAAGAAAGGCAGAGGCCTCACGTTGAGATTGATAGGAGGTCCATCTTTGAGGTGGAGGAGGAGAAGCAATAATTGGGCAAAACAGAGAGCTGAAAGTACAGAAGATGGAGTTACTGTAAAACTGGTAATGGAGATCATATTTGCTTTGGATGTTCCTTTGGTAACAGAAGAGATGCAAATTTGGAATGATGATATCAATTAGACAGTAAACTTTTTGAAGGGTAAGAGTTTAAAGTAAAGTGGCTTGGACTGCAACTATGTGATTCAGCTGGTTAGGCAAGAATGCAAAAAGTAAAACGGCATTAGTCCAATCAATCATGTCAACTTGGCCAGTGTTAGATTCACATTAGCCTATTAGGTAAACTGATCCCAAATCTATTAAGAATCTAATGTGGCGTTTGGTATGAGGGAATCCACATTACTTTCGGCATTCAGATTCCTAAGAATGTGATTCCTATGAATCACATTCCCAGGAATGTAGCTATTCCTATGTTTGGTTTTATTAGGAATCTTTTAAGATTCCTAAGAATATGAGATGATAATGTTTGGTTTATTTCTAGGAATCTTAAATAAATTATTTATTTTTCTCATTCTATCCTTAGATTTGAATGTGAATTATTAAGCCTTTTTTTAAAAAAAAATTTCATCTAAATAAATAATGAAAAACCAAATATAAACTATTAATTATGACAAATTCATTAAAATTATAGTCTAACATTTCAAAATGACAGGTACAATACAAAAATAACTATTTAAATTCTCAAATGTTTTTATTCTTAATAATAATTTTTAAAAGATTTTAATTCATAATAATTAGTTTTATATTTTATCTTAATTGCTTAAATGATAAGGAAAAAGAGATAAAATTGTCAATTTATAAAAAATACAATTTCTTTTAAGCTTGGGAATCTAGATTCTTACCTGTTTTAAAGGGAATCCACATTCCTACTGAGAGGGGTTTAAGGGGGGAATCTAGATTCCCCTGGCATCTAATTCCCTAGCGTGATTTGCAACCAAACATGAGAATCGTTAAACATTCTTGGGAATCCTAAAACATTACCCTGTACCAAACGCCACGAGTCTATTTTACTGCTGGTGTATTTATACTGCCATGTTGGTTTTAATTTCTCTTTGTTGCATGAAAATTTTCTTGTGTCTTCATTTGTGTGGCTCCTTACTCTTTGGCAACAGTTGTGTAGTTAGGAATTTCTTTTGCATTATTCATCGTGAAAAATAGTTGTAAAGAAGTGCTTATATTTGTATGTGTTCACACACACACACATATATTTACGTATTCATTTTTTCTTCTTACAATTGTGCTTCTTCCACTTTGAAGATTTAGCTCATCAGTATATCTTATAGTTTTCCATTTATTTAAATTATATGAACCTTTATGCCTAAGGCAAATAACTGTTAGATAAAATTCTGGAAAGAAATATTGTAACATGGAATTTGATGATTGCAGGTTATATATATGTATGTGTGTGTGTGTGTATATATATATATATATCATGTTGTGGAACGTGTATATCAGTGGGTATGCATGGAATGGCAGAATGACTTTTTAACATTATGCCTGAGTAGAATGTCATTTAAATCAGAGATCATGCCTTGCAGATATGATCGAAGCTTTGTCCCTAATGCACTGCAGATTAACAGGTATTTCATTAAGAAGTTATGGTATAAAATGAAATATAGTAGTTTTTGTAAAATGTGTACCAACCTTATTAACGATCTTGACCGTTCCATCAAATTTGCATATTTTTACCCTTCCATTAGAATTCCAAGAACCATTTAGTTTAAATAAGATCTCACAGTTAGATCTGAATTTATTGAATCAAATTCCATTACTAATTGGCTCTCTATTGGGAAATTTGGAAATGCAGGAGTGAGGGCATGGTTGAAGGGAAGGCTATCAATACTTCTCAAGCTTTTAACTACTGCAAGCTCATGGGCATGATATGTATAGAAGCAATGGCTGGGAATCATTCTTTAAGATGCTGTAAACCTACTGTTTGCAACTGGACATGATTTGTTGATTGTCAAGAATAGCAAGTGCTGATTTCAATGTAAGTAAATACTAAAAGAGAATTTTGCTGGTGAGGTTCAAGCTTTCTATGCAATGATTGAATGGGGAACCAAATTGCAATAGGTTGCTATGGTTGAATGGCTTAGTTGAAATCCATAGTCCTTTATCAGACAATTTGTGAAGCCTTTTCCTTTGTATTATGAAAGGCAAAGTGGTTGCACTTGTAGTTAAAAGTAGCTCTTAGGTTTGCAGCTTTTGTTATGGAAAGCAAATACCAAGCTAGGAGGTAAAAGCTATTAAGTAAGACATTGCTTAATGTACTGTGTTTGCGATTTTCTAAGCTCTCAGCTTGTTAATTCTTCAGTCCTGTTTGTTGCACACAGCCTGGTCTTCTTCGTATGCAACTTTTATGTTTAACATTGTATGTACTGATGATAAATTTCAAGCTCAACAGTTTAAAAAGTATAGTTAAGGATGCTGTTGACTTACCACCATTTTGACTAATGGGTTGAAAATTGTTGTTGAAACTTTACTTTCAGCCATCAAATCCTGGCTTGAAGAATAATCTGGACAGCATTGCACATTGTGCTCGAAATCATAGCTTTAAGATATACCACTATGGTGTATACTTAAGTATACTAGCTAGTAAGACCATCATTTTCTCTCTTTTGGAATTTTTCTTGATAGTGAGAGTGCATAAATTTTAGCTTTGATTTGTAGTTTATCTTTTCATTAAAAAAGAAGAAAGATTTGTAGTTTATCTAACTCAATTTCATTTCAAATTTTCAGCTTTATCACTGATGGTTGGATGCAAAGCGGGCCAGTAATCCAGCATTAGATTGAATTATTGGATTCTTGCAAAAATGGTGACATTAGCAAAATTCTAGCATCTGGTAGTAAAAGCTTTTGTTTTGGTTTTCTACCATTGTTAACTGTGAAGGTCAGCTGAAGCTAATCAGTAAGGAAGACGCGTTGACTGACTTATGCTATTTGGGAGGGACTTTGTTGCAGGTATTGAATGAAACGGAGCAGCCTTTTTGTAAGAATACATCTTCCAACAGAAGGTATAATATTGAAAACAACACTCAAGAACCTGAATTTTATCTTGCTGACATTCAATGTTTTTCAAAACAAACGAACTATGGGATAGACGTGAAATTTAGATAGAAATGGGAAACTATAAATTCTTATTTCTGTTTGTTGGTCTTGATTTGAGTTAATTTTAGTATGACAAGATGGTTCACCTGATTGTGTTTCTGTGGGAACAACCTTTCTTCTTATTATTTGATCTTTAAGAAATAAAAAATCATTGATAGATCTGGTATATTGCTTTGAAGTATAACTTATTTGCTGATTGTTTACTTTCCTTTTCCTTTTCTTCTCGATTTTATTACTTTCCGTTTTATGGTGTGCCCAATCTGAATCTCTAGTGAACTTAAAGATTGAGGAAAGAAATTATTCAGGTCTAAGAGGGCAAACACCTAATTGACTTTTCTTTTGTGTTCATGCAAACAAAAATATTAGTGCCCCCTTTCATTTATCTTTTGAAACAGCAGCAGATAAGTACTAGAAATTTGCGATGAATTCTAATATTTGTTTCATTTTCATAGTTTTGTCTTTATATTAATGTATGCTATGATACCTTCATTTCCATAAATGTCACATGGCTGTATAGAACAAAAAACCAAAGTGTTAGTTGTCACTGAATTTTTATTTGTAAATTTTCAGGCAAGTTTTACATTGGTTATGTAATCTAAAGGAGGCATTCTAACTGATTTATTTGTAATCAGTTATTATAGAAATTCTAAACCATTGAAAACAAGGAAATGGCAAAGCGCTTCCACTCATTTTGCAAGTCTGATAATTACAAATATTTTTCTTGTTTTCATTTCATAAGGTGCCACTGCTTTACTTCTGATAACTGATTGGATCTTGAATTTCTCAACAGGCATCTGCAATTAATATAAGAAGTTTTTGGAAGCAAGCACCATAATGGCAAAATCCTGTCTGTCTTCTTTGAATTTCCTGCCCCAGTTCTGAGGATCATAATCTACCTTTCCAGCTTGACCTGCTTGTAAATTGTAATATCTATCCCTTTAAGCATGTATATTAACGACAAGGCTTATTAGGCATACTTTAGAGCTTCAGATCGTGGTAATGATGGACCTTGTAGTCTTTGCAATCCTGACTCAAATGATTCAGTGGTGAAAATTCTTACTACTTGAGAGATGCATTATAATGTTGCTGCTTGAGAGATGTATAATGACTTTGATATTACAGAAGTGGATTTCAATGAATTTGTTCTCTCTTTTCACGAAGTAGATAAAATGAAGGTTTTTGGAGGACAGAAGGAAAGGCACAAGGTGGAGAGTTGGGCTAATACACATTTGGGAGGATAAATGGCTCCCTACCCCAACCACCTACAAAATATGCAGCCCACCACAACTTTTTGATGATTTCCCCATTGTTTCCTCCCTCATTGATGAGAGGACACAAGGCATTGGAAAGTTGACTTGGTCAGATCTCTCTTTCTTCCCTTTGAAGCAGAAACTATCCTAAATATCCCTCTGAGTTTTAACTTGCCAGAGGATTCTATGGTTTGGGTTGGAAATAAGCGGGGAGTATTCTCTGTGAAGGGTGCGTATTATGTGGCATTGACTATAGTGGACCAGTCTGTGGAAGCTGAGAGCTCGGCGGGGAATTACAGGACCCCCCTCTGGAAGAAAATGTGGCAATTGAAGCTCCCTGCCAAGGTCAGAATTTTTGCTTGGAGGGCCTGCATGAATGGTCTGCCTACTCGTCTAAATTTGGAAAAAAGAGGAGTCAGAACTGATGCCTCTTGTCCACTATGCAGGAAAGGTCTTGAAAGCATCAAACATGCATTAATTCATTGTAGTAAGGCCTGGGAGGTGTGGTGGAATTGGCAGACTTGTCCAATAAATCTGGGAGAAGACAGCCTAGATATCATGGATGTAGCCTTGAGAATTATGGAGGCTGGCACATCTCTTGACTTGGAGACTTTTTTTGCCACAGCATGGTCCATCTGGTATAATAGAAACTAGATAATTCATGAGCATCCTTGCCTTCCATCTTCTCGAGTTTGGGGTTTAGCACAAAGGCTGCGGTGTGATTATAAAGGAGCTACTTCTGCATACCATCTCAGGCAGCAACCTCCTGATGTTGGCTGGGCAGCTCCACCTCCAGATACATATAAGATCAATGTAGATGGGGCAACGTCTGAGGATGGCAGACCCTCTAGTGTTGGTGTGGTGATACACGACTGCAGGGGTGCAATGGTGGTTGCAAGAAGTAAACTGTTAGATGCTTTCTATGATGTGGAGACTACTGAAGCTCTTGCTCTAGAGAATGGGATCCTGTTGGCTAGTGATTTAATCCTTCATGAGATAATTATTGAATCTGATTCCCTTGCTGTTGTCCAAACCATGAATTCAAGGTCATTCCATCTAATGATGGGCCCTATTATTCAAGGTGCTCATAGTTTGCTGAGTCAGTTTAGTAGCTGGAAAGTTCTTCATCTGAAAATGGAGTATAACAAAGTGGCGCATGAGCTAGCTCAGTATGCCAGAAACACTGCCACGACTCAGACCTGGATTGGGGCTGAGCCCCCTATGCTTCATAGTCTTTTTGTGCTAGATAGATCAAAATGTTAGCGCTGGTCTTTGTTTTCTGGCCTTTGTTGTATTTCAATCTCGGTTTTATTGAATGGATGCCAGTTCCATTTCAAAAAATAAAATGAAGGTTTTTGAGGCTAGGCCTTGGTCTGTTAAAGGTCATTTGTTGATCATCATAGAATGCAACCACAACTAATGGTGCATGAAATTAATTTCAACCCTATTGAGGTCTGAATCCAAGTCCATGGTTCGCGTTTGGACTAAGTGTTGGATGGTAGGTAGGGTGGTAGAACCGTAGAAGTGTCCATGATTTGGCAGAACTATGCTAGAGTTAGAGTTGAAATTGAGGTATCCTTCCCTCTGTATTTTCTGGGCATCTAAACATGATTAATGCTAATTTTTGTGTGCAGGGCATAACATGGGCTAGAAGTCAATCTCTTTATTTTTTATTTTTTTCTTCCTTTAGGATCCAAATCATGGTCCAACTCCAAATATTGGCTCTTGGGCTTTTGCTTAATTGCCAAGGGTTTGAGTCATGTGCCTAATATTTTTTCTTTCAATCAGTCATGCCAGCACGCCTAACCACAATAAGACTCATACCTCAACAAACCCACCAACAAAAAGAACACCTTCCAAGAGCCATGAAGGACCTTTAATTCGAACTTAGTGTAAACAGCATTTTTTCTCTCCTCCTAATTAAAGTGCATTTTGTCAAAAGATTAGCCAATTACATAAAATATGACCTAATACAATAAAATTTTAACATGATACATTTCATATAAGCACAATTTGATCTATTGTTCTCCTGTTTTAACGTGGCAACATCAAACTTTTCAATGATGCTCTTGATACGAAGATATTAAAATTATGGTTAAATGATTAATTTCATTATTTTTTAAGAACTTAAGCTCTTGAAAAAATCAGTAATTTATCAGAGAAGAAAATATTTTAAAACTAAATTGGGCAAAAAAATAAAAAATAGCTCTATAATTTAAAAATGTCACACGTAAAATTTATAAATTAACTTTTAGGAAAACAATGGATTAATGAAAATACTACAAAATAGCAATACCAGTAAATGATTAGCACTTAAATTTATAAATTAAAGAACAATAATAATACTTAATATAATTTTTTATTCTAAATAGTTTTAAAAAAAAATTACTGTTAATATTCCGTCTTTTGTTATTCCTGACATCTAAAAACTTTATATCAATTTAGTTACTAAACAAGTTACAAGTGTAAGTGTGTTACAACTTTAAAACACTTTATAACTGTGATTTGCTATATGTTTTGAAAGTTTAAAAGTTTTTCAATTAGAACTCTTTATCACGATAATTCAACAGCTAAAACTCTAATTTTTATATAAATCATAAACGTGTATTAAATAAATTTAGTGCCTTACCAATATTGCACTAATTGAAGAAATATGTTGAAGGTCTTAGTTTGTTGCTCGTAGCTATTCATGGAACTCTGCTATGAATAATTTTTACTGCTGTGCTTGGACTAGGAAGCAACACAAATCTATCTATTTGGAAAACCATATTAATTTCCAAAGTCCTTAACCCGTATGTACTACGTAGCCCCAAAACTGAAGAGAAGCTCTCTTCTTCATGTCATTTTTTTTTTCCTTTTTTCTAATTTCCAAAACTTCTAATCTACCATTTCAACAGCTAAACGCCTAAACCAACATATCTTCCCTTATTTTGGGGAACAGTAAATTGCCACTTTATCTCTTGTAATCAAGGGTAATGTCTCCCTAATATTTTATCTTCATATAAATTTTCTTGTTTGTTACTATTTTGAGACACAAATTTAGTTATTTTATTTGTTAATATTTATAATTTTTTCTAAAACGCTAAAAGGCTATATGTATTTTTTTTTTTTTCTAGACTAGTTTTAATAGACTAAAACAAAATACTTTTCCAAGAATTTCTCAAATATCTAGTGGATTCCAGGTATACTTTTCCTTGATTCGTCCAGGCTTCATAATGCTACAACAATATATAGCTTATTGTTTTGCGTTAGGTGGTATTAGAGTAGTAAAATGCATCCTCAAACTGATGGATAGACAGAGGTTATGAACAAAAATATGAGGAATTTAATTCGTAGTATTTGCTAGGATAAGCCAAAGCAATGGGAAAACGCAGTTGCACATGCTGAATTTGCCTACAACAATGTTGCCAACAGTTCTACTAGACGATGACCATTTCCAATTGTCTACCGAAAGGTTCCAAAGCATGCATTGGACTTGGTCAAATTGCCTAAAGTTCCAAGTTTGAGCACTAACAAGCAATATGGCAAAACATGTTCAGTCAAAATATTGATGGAAAACACAGTTGATATTGTGTTTATAAATCTTAGAAGGATATTTTTGAAAGAATAAGAAAATTCACATAAAATTCATAGGAATAAACTAAATATAAGAATCTTATATTTGTGGGCATCTAGATTCTTAAGAACCTAGATGCTTAAGGGTAATGTGGATTCCCTATATGAAATGCTACCATATTTATTTTAATTACAATAAATAAAATTTCCATTTCTATATATAAAAAGTGTCTATGGGCAAACATTGATTCTTTGGTTTGTTCAATTGGCACATTAGCTACGGTTGGTTTTTTTTTTTTTTGGTCATCAATTTGTGTTTTTTTCTTCTTTTAAATATTTATATGAGCTATTATATATATTGTTACACTAATACAATAAATTTCATAATATTTTCACAATTATTGAGGTGTCAATTTTTTTTAAGTTGAAATAAAATAATAAAATATGAAACTATTACCAACCACAACTAAAAATTAATATTTTGTGAAAATGTTGTAACACTTGTTGTTATCACAAGTGTTACAACATTTTCACAATTGTTGAGATCTAAGTTTCTTATAGATCAAATAAAAAAAAATGCTTAGTCCACAACATCTTCACATTAATTTCACAACAAATCATAGGAAAGTTACTATTGATGGATAAAAAAATGATATTAGTTGTGAGTCTATTTTAAAATTAGTAACTACTTGCCAATTAGAATTTGTTATGAAAATATTATGGAGATAACATATCTATAAAATAAATAATAATAAATCAGGCTGAAACTTACTATGGCTGAAAATAAAGGTATTGTGAAAATATTGTAACATTTTGTTGCGTTCTTGTTAAGGACAAATTTTTCACACCGCATGGCTTCATTTCATTAGCAACTCACACCACGTCAACATTATCGTGGATTTTGAGAAAATCTCTTCTAAAGCCCACAAGAGCCCATATTTACACAAAAATGTGTCAAAGCCCATAGTTCAAGCTCATAGCATATCATCTTTTTTTTTTTTTGGGTCGTGATCCAAGCTCATGAGTCCTGTTAGGGGAATTTTGAGAGTCGTGGTTTGGAAAGCCAAGAAGTATATTTAGTAAAACTCCAATAGTTCAAAGTTGATAAAGGAAAACATGTTGCTTGGCATGTCTTCACCAATTCCCTGAACTCTGACGGGTCAGTATACAATAAGTAACATTTAGTAAGCCTCTCATATCAAATAAAACTTAACATGATAAAACTCCCCATACTCTTTACATAAAAATTAATGTCCATCATACAATATAAGTTTTAAAATATAATTATATCATTTTATATTAATTATATTATTATTTTCATTTAAATTAATTCCAAACACATGGCTAAATACATATTAGTATCTCATATTTAGCATTAAATGCTCTCCTTACTCTCCAAGATTTTGTTAAAATACAAAAAAGTCATAATTACATCTCTAAAACTTCATCAAATATCAACCAACTAGTCTATTACTTACTTACCATAATTATATATGGACTAAACATATAATTTTTCAAAAGAGCAATCTTAGCAAAAAAAATACCCACAATAGCCCCAGCAGAAGCTGCAACAGCTCCACCAAAAGTAGCAATAGCTTCTGTAGAAACAGCTTCTGCAAATAGCTCCAGCTGTAGTACCAGAAATAGAAGGATCTCATAAAGATTATCTCACCATTTCTAGCCAAACCATGAATTTAATACCAAACGATGTCATTCAGAGGACATCATCTAGCTGTAACAACTGTGACATAGCATTAAAGTCACAAATTTTCTTCTATTGGCTAAAAAACAAAAACCCACTAATGAAACCACTTACTTTGTCAAAGACTTTTCCTTATTTGCTGAATTTCCCTTCAACTAATTTTAATCTAGTTACATACTTTGCTCTATATAAAGAGGACCAAGTCACACGTATTAACACACCATCCATCCCTCACTCACCCCCTTATTCTAAAACTTCATTTACTTTACTGCCACATACATATTTTCATACTTCTTCATCTCTCTTACAAAATCTTTCTTCATAGATAACAACACAACAAACATGTTACAACACACCATTATCCATTACCCATCTTTCCCACACTTCATTATTCTAAAATAGCATCATTTTGCTGCTCATAAACATATCTCCACCTCTTTCTCTATTTCTCTTGCAATACCTTACTTCTTAGAAAGCAATATAACCAATGTCATAATACAAAAAACAACTCCAGCAGCAGCTTTTATTGCATTTAGCCTTCATATTATCTACCTCATACTCCCATATATTTTACAAACACATTCCTCACAAAATACCCATACATACTTCATATGTATCTTTAAACTCCATGTCTCACAAAGTATACATATACAAGATCCATGTCCAACAAAGTATCTACATATAATTCCTATACATATTACAAACACCATATCTCACAATATATATATATATATGTGCATATTTCTTACCATCTCCACACATCTTAAAACATATCAAGCACTCTTCCAAGAACTTATTACTAAAAACCCTTTCTCATGGAAGACATATTTATAATGCTAAAACCCCTTCTAAAGAAAGGCAAAAACTTACAATACTAAAAATCATTCTCGTGGAAGGCAACATCACTCATATTTGACTAAAAAACTAGAGTATTAAATGGGGAAAGTCATTTAAGTGCATGATGGAAGAGGATAAACTTAACCAACCTATCATATGGCTAAACATATTCTCTCTCCCTCCAATTGCACCTATTTTTCCCCTTCAATCATGAAGTCAACATTGAAGGACTCATAATATCATATTGTACCGCTGGACTCATTTTATCGCACTGTTAGAATGTCATAAGTTCATTGTTGTTCTACAGTTGGAGCTACAAACTGTCAAGATAAGTCAAAATCTCTCTATATTCAAGATTACATTATTAAGTACATGTTAATTAATTGTTATTGCACCGTTGGATGCAAGTTACCTTAGTATTGTCTCACTATTTAATAAACATGATCTCACTAATACTTTATCAATGAACATACATATTAATGAATCGATCTACCACCGTTGCATATGTATTTTTTTGGAAATGAACTACTATTGGATATATATTATTTGGACATGGACCATTGCTGGACATACCTTATTATGTTGAACATGAACCATAAACCGCAATTGGATATTGGACATCACTTAATAAACAGAATAATAACGTATCAACTCACCATTTAATCAAAACTATCATGCTATTTAATGAAATATATTATTTATTTATTTAAACAATTATCATGATTCTAAAACTTTGGGTTTTATCTATTTTGTAGGTTTAAAAATACACTGGAAGTTATTGGTCTATGCAGCTCAATGTCGAGTTACGGGTTGAACTCCGCAAAACAAATCCAGGCTTAGCAAAGTCACACTTTTAGTAGAAGACACGTGGCTACGCGCAAAAAACCGCCCCCGACAGTTCTTAAACTTCTTTTTTGGTTTAGTCAAATTTGGTAAACAAAAATTCACTGTTTCATGTACAATTTTCTTTTGTTGGTTTTTTGTTTGTTGTTTTTTATTTAATGCATAGTTTAAAGTGGTTGTCCCAATTAAAAATCAATAAAAATTTACCATCTAGGATTTGTTGTGAAATTGTTGTGGATGTAGCATTACTCTAAAATAAAATTATAAAATATCATATCAAGGCACACCATAGCTAAAATAAAGGTATTGAGAAAATATTGTAACGTTTATTGTGTTCTAGACTCTTTTTTTTTTGCCAATTTGTTGAGCCTAAATTCATAGTTTTATAGACAGTTTTCTTAGGCTAACTTTTTTTTTTTTTGGAACACATTGTTTAAAGTAAAAAACACATAGTTTTACTAACAAAAAAATATTATGGAAAAAAGTACTTTCCCCTTTTATGTTTGGGATAGTTTCATCTCCTAACTTTAAAGTTGAATAATTTCCTTCTTTATGTTTTGTAGACTATTTTGTAGTCTCTATTGTTACTCTCTTAGTTAAACCCTAACAAAATCTTATGATTCCTAGAATATTTCATTGTGCAATATCTAAAATTCTTTATTAAATTTTAATGTCCCAATTTTTTTTTTTTTTTTTTGTGTATTTTGAGTTTTATGTGTTAGTCATACTTAGAAAGTAAAGATGGTGATGTATGGTATCCAATTTGTTACCTAGAGAACATTAATTTATTAGTGGTTTAAATCTTCTAGATTTATAATTTTATTTAGTTGAAACTTCAATGATGTATGTCTATTATTATTTTGTTCTTTTCTTTATTTTTTTTCTTTCTTAAAAAGGTGTTTATTAAAAATTAAGTAAACTAAGCATCATAGTTAGGCTCATAAAATAAAATGATAAAGAAGTAAATATGAATAACAAAATATTCATTGCAAATGGTTGTTGGTATTTAATTTGATGAAGAGTTTCAATTGTAACATATGTCATCATTTATTGGGAAAATTTGAATATTGTGACAATGTTTTATCAAAGCTTAGTTGTTAATTGTTGGAAGATGAAGACATTAATTTGTTATCATTCTTAGTAGATTTGTTTTAGTGAGTAAATAATGTCTTTAGTAAATAGTTTCTAAGAAATGAAAAAGTATTTTGTATCAAATAATACCATGTCATTTGTATCAAAATCCAATAAACGAGATATATGTGTGCAAAAATAACTACCTATTAACACATGTATTTCAATTGGGCTAGTTATGTTTTACTGACATGTCTCACATTTATTGGATTTGGTTAATGCCGACATGGTGTCATTTTATACCAAATATCTTTTCCTAAGAAATTATCATATTAAATAGATAGCTATATGTTAAATAACTATTTTAAATTTAAATATATGGTTTGATACTCCTTCAAGAAAAATTTTATTTAAAATTTTCTCAGTCAAGGGGTAGTATGTGCAACCCTTACTAATTACCCAAAAAAAAAAACAAAACAAAACCTAAGTCAAGCTGAGATAAAACATGCAATAGGTAGTGATGGTGAACCGAAAAAAATTGAACTCCAACTCGTCCATAGAAGTTGTCCAGGTCAAGAATACAAAAATGGCTTCACCTATCAGGCTAGTTGTCCATAGGCATATGGGTCGTCGATGAGGAAAACACCTGGACGACCCCTGACACTTGGGAAAAATTCCAGAAACTTATTTACAAGAGCTAAATTAAACTACATGTTATTATCTTAAGGCATGAGTTAAATCTTGATTCATCATTATAACTCACTCCTTAATACTTAGCTTCCATGACAGTTATAGAAGATAGAATATTCTAACTCCTATAGCAGTTTTAGAAGTTAACCTTGAAACCTTTGACTTCCTCATTTCTAGGGGAAGTTATGAGACAAGTAACCGCTCTAAGATCACACTATATAAACACTCATTCACATCAAGTGAAGGTAAATTTTTAACAACTCCCGAAAAGTTGGAACTTTAGAATTTAAGAGAGAAATTAACTTTGGTATTGGAGAGTTCTTAGCCAGTCCATCCCTATCACCTTTGATCATGTGTTCTTCTTTTCAGACTTTCCAAATAATCACTAGCCCTTTTGAAACCTGGAGCATTCCATCTACTGATTTTCCTTGCATCATCAAGTAGAAAGCTTGGCAGTGGCCATTTTTCTTTTGTTGCTTAAAGATTTCATTACCCATCACTGTTCAGCCCTTGTGAGAATAATTAAATATGTAGGCCATTTCTATATGTCCTAGCTTTGGTAATAAAAGAAATTTTAGGCAAGGGGTTGCATCTATCCACATCATTGAGTACATCACATTATAGTTGGTAATGGCAGACCTAGTTGTTTATCCAATTTAAAAAATTATTTCCTCAACAAAAAATTTAAACAAGTATTTTCATTGCCAATGTTTTTGTACATTATATTTGTGGGGGATAAAAATGCTTAAATGAACGTTTGGGCCTTGGGCTTGGGTAGTTGGCATGAGTCTGTTCAATCAGAGTCTTATAGGCCCACAGGTCAGTCTGCACTATAATGGTCCGAGGAGTTGTCTGAGGAGGAGTATCTCCTCGGATAGGCCTAGTAAAGGCCATGGGACTTGCTAAAGGGTTTAGAGACAGAATTCTGGAAGATCTGTTGAGTAAAGGTGTGATCCAAGCACCCGTTAGAAGTGGGAACGTGTGAGAAATATCTGCGAAAAAAGTTGCTACCACCGCATTAAAGGCCCTACATTTACCTCCCTGGCCGCATTAATGGGAAAATGACCTTTGAACAGTAGTATTCAGCTTTCCAGCTATTATTTGAAGACTTTAAGAAGGTGGTGGATGGGACAAGTATCTAGGAGGAAGATTTGTGTTACACGTGGATGAAACAGGGAAGAAGAAGAAGGATATAAGAAGACTAGAGAGGAAAGAAGAGGGGGACCTCTTTTTTGGAAACTAAAAATTGTAATCTTTTGCATAGAGAAAGAAAGGCTATACAAATTGTCCTCAGCTTATGTCCGAGGAAGGTTTTTTATCACATTCATCTATTACTTGCATAGACTACGGCATTCTAGCCTGTTTATCAACTTTCTAATATCCCTAACCTAGGTTTCAAATCCATACTCTATAAATTTCATTGTATAAGGCTTTTTGGGCTTGAGCCCATCACTCGTTTTGGGTACGTGTACAAATTTTACACTTACAATTGGCACCGTCTGTGGGAATCTAGTTTTGAAGGAATTGGAACATCATGGCAGACTTAGGTTTGCATCATGCAGAATCTCAAGGCTCCCAGCGTGAAGATCATTTTGAGCGTCTCGAGCGTCGGAGGGATCGAGAGGGAAGCGTGCATACAGTATACCCTGATGCAAGCCATTCGAGTGGTGGAAGCAGGGCCACCCATGAGGATGATGCCAAGGCCATACAGAGGGAGATTGACCACCTTAAGAAAAAGCTGCGCCGTGTCAGACGAAGGCGGGCTTCACCCCCATCCAATCCTTCCTCAAGGGGGTCTTGGGGAAGCAGTTACAGTCCAAGGTCCAAGACTCCCCCTAGCGAAACCTTCTCTTACAAAAAGGATGACCAACCAAGTCGTAAGCATAAGAAGTTTCCCTCCAGGGGCTTGGGGAACGATGCTATGAGCCAAGCGTTGCACCAACTCTCCAAGTCACCCTTCTCACGCAGGATCGAGAAGGGAAGGCTCCTAAGACGATTCACTCAGCCCACCTTCACCATCTATAATGGCAGGACAGACCCAGTCAAACACGTGAGCCATTTTAATCAGAGGATGGCGGTACATTCTCAGAACGAAACCTTGATGTACAAAGTCTTTCCTTCTAGCATGGGACCTGTTGCTATTGCTATGAGATGGTTTAATGGACTAAAGTCGGGGTCTATCGATTCTTTCATGGAACTCACAAGGGCATTTGCGTCTCGATTTATTACATGTAGCAGAGTCCCTCGACCTTTGGAATCATTGTTATCTATTGCCATGAGGGAGGGCGAGACTTTGAAAGCATATTCTGATAGGTACTAGGAGATGTTTAACGAAATCGATGAGGATTTTGATGAAGTGGCAATTAACACTTTCAAAGTGGGCCTCCCAACTAATCATGATCTAAGGAAATCTCTAACCAAAAAATCCGTACAGAGTGTACATTACCTCATGGATCGCATCGATGAGTACAAAAGGGTTGAGGAAGATCAACAACAAGGTAAGGGTAAGATGAAGGTTATCCCGCAGGAAAGAAGGGATTTCAGGTCGGACAGGTACCATAATAATAAGCCGAGGAGAGATTTCTCTAGGCAATTTGGTTCAACCAATCCTCAAGTGATTAATACCGTATTCCGAGAACTGGTGCATCAATTGCTGGAGAAAGTCCGCAAGGAACCCTACTTTAAGTGGCCTAGTAAGATGGCGGGGGACCTTACGAAACGGAATCAGAATCTTTTTTGCTAGTGTCATCAAGATGTGGGTCATACCACCGAGAATTGTCAAACTCTTTGGAACCATTTAAAGCAGCTTGTTAGCGAGGGAAAATTGCAGCAGCACCTGTACCAGCCCAATGGACAAGGAAATCATTCGGGTTCAAACAATCAGAAGAACAACTCATCTCGGCCGCCCTTAGGAACGATTAATGTCATCTTCGCTGCACCTGGCAGGACCGGTTCCTGTCCTACAAGGGTGATGGCGGTGTCGCATTCCCAGGCCGAAGAGTCTGGCTCGAGGCCGAAGAGAATTAAATGGAGTATGCCTATTTTGGGATTCTCTGATGAAGATAAGGTTGGGACTATTCAACCATATGACGATGCCCTGGTGGTCACATTGAGGATAGGGAATCATGACGTCAAGAGGGTGATGGTCAATCAAGGTAGCGGTGCGGATATTATGTACCCTGACTTATTCAAGGGGCTTAAGTTAGGGCTGGAGGATCTCACTCTATATGACTCGCCATTGATAAGTTTTGAAGGGAAGACTGTTATACCAAAGGGACAGATTCGATTGCCCGTACATTCGGGCTCGGTGATGGTCGATGTAGATTTCATTGTGGTTGATGCATATTCTCCATACACGGCCATCGTCGCCAGGCCTTAGTTGTATGCTTTGGGTGCTTTCTCCTCGACTTTACATGTTAAAGTGAAGTTTCCCTCGGGTGGATTGATTGAAGAAATTCTTGGTAGCCAATCAGTAGCAAGGCAATGCATATTGGCCGTAGTACTACATCAAGCCAAATCAGAGTCCTCGGCCTCAGCTGTGGAAGACTTATAGCAATTAACAACTCTGGATGCGCCCAGTGCGGTGACAGCAGAGGAGGCCACGTGTGAAGATTTGGAAAGATTTCTCATAATCGATGACCCCAAAAGGTTCTTTCAAGTTGGGATACGGTTACCACACCAAGAGAAGATGTAATTGGTGATGTTTTTGAAAAACAATATCGATGTTTTTGCCTGGGACCCGTATGAGGCTCCGGGGGTTGACCCAAGCTTCATTTGCCATCATTTGAACGTCAACCCTGCCGTTGTTCCCAGGAGGCAACCACCTCAGCATTCTTCGAAAGAGCATTCCGAGACCGTCAAGGAAGAGGTGCTCAAGCTCAAAAGGGCTGGGGCTATTAAAGAAGTTTTCTACCCCGAATGGTTGGCGCACACGGTCGTAGTAAAAAAGAAGAGCGAAAGTGGAGAGTATGTGTGGACTTCACAGACTTTAACAAAGCTTGCCTAAAAGACTCGTTCCTGATGCCTCGCATCGATCAGCTAGTGGATGCTATAGTCGGGCATCCTCGGATGAGTTTTTTAGATGCCTTCTAGGGTTATCACCAAATACCATTGGCATTGGGTGATCAGGAGAAGACTGCCTTCATTACCCTTACGAGGAATTATCACTATAAAGTGATGCCATTCGGTTTGAAAAATGCAAGGGCTACTTACCAAAGGATGATGACCAGGATGTTCGAATTACAGTTTGGGAAGACCATTGAGGTATATGTGGATGATATGGTAGTGAAGAGTAAGACAATACTTATGCATGTGAAAGATTTGGACGACACCCTTCAAACACTTAGGAAGTACAAGCTGCGCCTTAACGCTTCAAAGTGTTCTTTTAGGGTGGGCTCTGGAAAATTCTTAGGCTATATGGTGACTCATAGAGGAATAGAGGTAAATTCGGCACAGGTCACAGCCATTCAGGGGTTGCAACCACCTTGAAATCCAAAGGAAGTTCAAAAATTGACCGGGATAATTGCTGCTTTCAGCAGATTTATCTCTCGGTCCGCTAACAGGTGTAGACCTTTTTTTCAACTGATAAATAAATGGAAAGGATTCCAATGGTCCGAGGAGTGCACTTTAGCTTTTTAGCAACTTAAGGAATATCTTTCCCGGCCACCTATCATGTCTCGGCCGGAGGTCGATGGAATCCTGTTTGTATACCTAGTTGTAGCTATCAATGCAGTCAGCCTGGTTCTGATAAGGGACGGCGGTGGGGTACAAAGACTGGTTTATTATGTCAGCAAATCTTTGAATGAAGCTGAGGTGCATTATTTGCCTTTGAAGAAGGCAATTCTGGCTGTAGTCCATGCTACACGAAAGCTTCCTCACTATTTTCAGCCCCACACCGTCGTGGTTTTGACTCAACTGCCTCTCAAGTCAGTATTGCGAAGTGCTGACTACTCGGAGAGGGTAGCCAAGTGGGTAACTATTTTGGGAGCTTTTGATATCAAATACATGCTGCGCACCTCTGTAAAGGGCCAAGTTCTCACCGATTTGGTGGCAGAATTCGCCGAACCATCGTTGGAAGAAACTGCAAAGGAATCACATATGGATGAAAAATCAGTTGGCATGATCACATGCAAAGGGCCTCCGATTTGGAGAGCGTATGTTGATGGGGCAGCAAACCAGAGGGGATCAGGCATTGGACTTGTTTTGGTATTCCCTGAAGGAATTACCTTCGAAAAATCATTGAGGTTAGCGTTCTCGGCTACTAATAACGAGGTTGAGTACGAAGCTGTCTTGGTCGGTATAGATATGGTACGGAGAATGAGGGAAAGGCAGTTTATATGACCTCAGATTCTCAATTAGTTGTGGGCCAAGTAACGGGGACCATGGAGGCTAGGGATCCAAGAATGCAAGAGTACCTGACCCAGGTCAAATGTTTACAAACCGAGTTTGATTCTTTCATCCTTTCGCATGTTTCTAGAAGTGGAAACACGCATGTATGACTTGTTGGCCACGTTGGCGACGTCCTCGGCTCAGTGTTTGCCTAGGATTATCCTCGTCAAAAACTTGTTGAAACCGACTTTAATTGCCACAGGTGCCGTCCATATCCATCTGATAAGGCCCGAACCTAACTGGATGGACCCCGTGGTTTCTTTTCTAACAAGCGATGTTTTGCCCGAGGAGAAGTCTGAAGCAGATAAAATTCGTCGAAAGACGCCTCGATTCTGGTTGTCCGAGGATCAGAATTTATATAAACGCTCATTTTCAGGACCATACCTGCTGTGTGTACATCCTGAAGTGACGGAGGCACTTTTGGAAGAACTGCACGAGGGAATTTGTGGAAGCCAAATTGGGGGGAGATCCTTAGCCCATAGAGCTCTGACTCAGGGATATTGGTGGCCTAATATACAAAGAGAGGCTCAGGACTATGCAAGAAAATGTGACCAATGCCAGAGGTTTGCTCCCAATATTCATCAGCCTGGTGGAGTCCTTAATCCTTTGTCTAGTCCTTGGCCATTCGCTCAATAGGGACTGGATATAGTTGGGCCTTTTCCGAGGGCTGTGGGAAACAAAAGATGGCTACTCTTGGGAACTGATTACTTCACCAAGTGGGTCGAAGCCGAGCCTTTATCAAATATTAGGGATGTGGACTCCAAGAAATTTATCTAGAAGAACATTATCACTAGATTTTGGGTACCTTACACACTTATTTCAGATAATGGCGTGCAATTTGATAGTAAAAATTTTAGGAAATACTGTAATGACTTGGGCATCACAAATAGATACTCCACTCCAGCTTATCCTTAGGAAAATGGGCAGGCCGAGGCCATTAACAAAGTTATAGTCAGTAGACCTAAGAAGAGGCTGGATGACGCAAAGGGTAGATGGGTAGAGGAATTGCCACATGTTTTGTGGACATATCGGACTAGGCTGTGAAGATCCATTGGATAAACATCGTTCTCCATGACTTATGGGGCCGAGGCGGTGATACCTTTAGAATTTGGGTTTCCCACATTAAGGACGAGTTCTTTTAGCCCGGGAAATAACGATAGCCTCTTGGAAAAAAGCCTGGATCTGGTTGAGGAACGGCGAGAGGCCGCTAAGGCCTCTAGCGCCTGGGGATTTGGTGTTGAGGAAAGTCATGGGTACTTCCAAAAATCCAGCGTGGGGAAAGCTAGCATCAAATTGGGAAGAACCATATCAAATTATTTTTGTAGCGGGCATAGGGTCATATCGCTTAGCTAATTTAGATGAAAAAATTGTACAACGCCCTTGGAATGTAAACAACCTACGAAGGTATTATTATTAATAAAAAGCATTTTTGTCATTCATTGTTCAAATTATCATTATACAGCTCGATTTAGCTATTCCTAAGTATCAAACAGAAACCTAGTCATGCATGGTCCTCAGACCATATACCTTGTGGAAATTGATATCTTATTGATTGTTAAAAAAAACCTTAGTTATGTCGGGTCCACGAACTTTCTACTTTGGGAAAATTAACATTTCAGTTCGCTATTCCTAAATATCAAACAGAAACTTGGTCATGCATGGTCCTCAGACCACATACCTTGTGAAAATTGATATCTTATTGATTGTTAAACAGAACCTTAGTTATGTCGGATCCACGGACTTTCTACTTTGAGGAAATTAACATTTCAATTCACTATAGGTAGATGTCAAACAGAAACTTGGTCATGCATGGTCCTCGGACCACATAGCTTGTGAAAATTGATATCCTATTAATTGATAGACAGAATCTTAGTTATGTCGGGTCCTCAGACCCTCTACTTCGGTAAAATTAGCGAAAACCATACGACATGAGTGTTGATGAGCCACAGGAAATTTGATGGATTGCTTTATGCCTCAACTAAATGCTAGGTTCAGTTTTAGATTGTGTGTTGCTGTTGGTTTTGAGGCATGATTTACATATATACACCAAGTGTATGTACTGTTATTTGAAGCTACTACTAATCGAAATGTTGTAAAGACATTAGCGTTGTTGTACTGAAGGTTAAAAACCAGTCGAAAATCAAATCTTTCAAATTTCTCATTATTTTTTGTCAATGAATACATTGGAGATAAAATTTTGAAAAAAAAAAGAGAGATAAATTGAAAGTCCTAATACAAAAAAAAAACTCATCACTAAAAGGAAAAAGGGGGTCCTAAGTGGCCTGAGCCATAAGCCTTAGTAGGGGGTCCTGCTAGGAAGTGCTGGCAGCCCTTTTTGATTTGCTGTCCTCCTCTGTTTGTTTCAGCTCTGCTTTGAATGAGGTCTGGACTTGTTTTCCTTTATCTCTTGCCACTGGTGGAGGGACATTGGGCTCGGCATTCTTGCTCGTAGGCTTCTCAGCTCCATCGCCTTATTTCTTCTCTTTGTCAGAACCAGCAGATTCTTTAGGAGTTGGAATGGGCAGTGGAGTCATGGATGGATGCGTTGAAGGCGCCTTCTCAAGGGTAGGTGCGATAGGAGGAAGCTTTTCGAGCACCTGGATGTCCTGCGGAAGCCAAATGTTCTCAAGTTTCCTCAACTCAGAAGTTGTAGGAATCCCTGCCACATTTAGAGCTTCCGTCCACACTTGCTGGCAGTACTCCCGACATAGCTCGGCGAACTCCTCTGTCAACTGATATTCTGCCGCCTCCACCCCTTCTTTGTAAGCAGCCTTCTTCGCGGCCTCCATGCTATCCTTGAAAGTACGAGCCTCCTCCCTCATTCTAGCAAGCTCCTTCTTCAGGTCGGAGTTTTCTTGCTGGGCTTTGGACAAGTCCTCGTCATTCTGACGCAGAAGCTTGCGTTGCCCTTCTACCTGGGTTCTCATTGTCTTCAAGCTAGCCTCGGCACTGCCCCTTTCTCTCTTCTGCTCTGCCAGCTGCTTGTTTAGGTTCTCGTTCTCTACAAGAGCTTGGCCTAGGGACTTCTTGGTCTCCTGCTGGACCTCAAGTTCAGCTGTAGCTTTCTTCCGAGAGTCTTCCACCCACTTTTCAGCAGCAAAGACTTCTTGGATGGCTTGCGTTAAAATATTAAAATAAATGCATTATTGTTAAGGCAAATTCAAAGTACATGAGAACGATTTTTCGTTAAAATGTAGTGAAAGCAATAATGTAGGGGTAAACACAAGACACTCACCAGAGCTAAGTCCCTTTTGAGCGAGAGAAAAAGATGCGGTTGGTTCATCTTGTCCAGAGCGTCCATGTCCTTTGGCAGAAGAAGAGGTCGTTCCAAAGCCCCAGCCAGGTGGTGGGCGTGACCTTGCTGGAATGCCCTAATGCTGGATTGACAAGAGATTAGTGCCCCATCTAGTTTCAGTTCAGGAGACCAGTTGGCCGGTGTACGGCGTACCTCGGCCAGGTCACGGTTCTCCCCACTTTCCACTGAAGAGGCATGTCCTTTACCTTTGCCAGTTTTCTGTTGTTGTTGTTGTTGTTGTTGTTTTAGTTTCTTCTGCCTTTCCACATCTGCCTCCTTGGCCTCATTTTTCCTCTTCTTCTTAGGCTCTGGAATGGGAAGCTTAGGATTGGAGGGAGGAGGGGGTGGTGGCAAAGATGGAGGGATTTGGGACCCACTTGCGTCCTTGTTAGAGGCTTTCGAGCCCCTCTTCGACATCAGCTTCCTAAAAGTGGACATATCGTCTTTTTTAGAGCTAGAGTCGAGCTGTGCAATTATTAGACCTTTTATCCCTAAAGTTTCTGTGGGCACGTGCTCTTCGTCTGAGAGGATGACGAGTTGATCCTCTCGAGGTCTCTCAGCTTCTTCGAGGCGAAACTGGTCAATCTCCTCGTCCAACGATTGTTGCGAGGATGCAGGTTCTTCTCAGACAGCTGTTGTTTAGGAATGTGTCAAGAGAGGAATTCCTACGATGGAGCGAGAGTATAGAATGATGGAAGGGTCGTCTGGGAGTTCATGGTCAGAAAGGAAGCCTCGTAGAGAAACGTCTATCCTTCTGCGTCGTTTGTCTCCTGTGGTGATCGCGTTGTCAATCTTCTAGAAGTTGTCTGACAAAGGATCGTATCCTAATATCAGGTGGCTACTCTCACTTGTAGGTCTTTGCTAACGAAGACTTTGGAGCGAAGAATATGATTGAGGTCTGCGACGTTACAAAGGCTTAGACATGGACGTATGTGTTGTTTATTTGTGAAAAACATTCTAGGAGACGAGCATGGTTAGATTAGCGATAAATATCAAAGGAAAGTGCAATAATACGCAATGTAATAAAAAACAGTAAAGATAATGGGATTAAATCATGGGTTAGGGAATCTAACTCCTATAGAGTCACACCTAGGTCTCCCCATTTGACTGGGCAGTGAGGACCATCAGACCAGTTTCCCGGGGCGATGAGATAGTCATCTTTCATGCCTTTGTTGGACAGGATATGAGTCTAACAATGCTAGACTTGGATTTAAGGTAGTATCCTACACTTTTAAGTTTATGGCACTCATACATGTAAACAACGTTGTGCCATGTGAGATTAAGACCCATTTGCTCGTTTAAAGCATCGACACAACCTAAAACCCTAAATACATTTGGCGTGCACTGATCTGGGCATAACCTATGGTTGCGAAGGTATTCGCTAGTTACGTTTTTCATGCGGAGGATCATCCCACCTTCCAGGAAGGCAATGATGGGGATGATAACTTCTCCCTCTCTCCTAGCGTTACCTATGGCTTCTACTGGGTAGTATCTTAAGCCAACGTCTTGAGGAATCTGATATTTGGCCTGAAAACCCTCATACCATGACTTTTGAGCGGAGCTTGTGGTTTGCTTTTGTGTTAAAACCTCTTTTCTCTATCCCTTTTGTGTGTGTGTGTGTGTTTGTTTCTAATATATATAGATCAAGTCTTATGCTAACAAACTTATTCATAAATACATTATTATGTTTGAGTTTGACTTGTTTAATATCTGAGCCTAAACTAAATCTTGAGATCATCTCATATTAGTAAATAAAAGAACATAAGCATGTTGAGAAATAGTTTTTATATCAATAAAAAATAGTTTGGTTTATTTATATATTTTTCTATAAATAAGGAAGGATCATTCTAATGTCAAAACAAGATTCTCTCCATTTTACTTAAAATGGAGGGAGAGAGGTCCATTTCTTATTTCATATTTTATTTATTTTTTGGATCTAACCATCTATAGAGTGCCAAGTCATTAGGATCATTAAACTATTTTCCATAATCAAAAGAAGAGGATTAAATTCTTAGTTTGCTGCTTTAGTACCCCTATGTTAGTTAGGTAGATCCATTTTAGGTCTTATACCGGACAAAATAACGTCCCTAACTTTAAATACTAAAAATGTGAAATATTTTATTTTAAAAATGTAAAATGATTAACTAAACAGGTGGAAGACATACTATTTTTAAAATATAAAAACATGAAAACAAGTAAAAATATTAAAGAATTTTGTTCTGAATGTTAGAGTACTACTGAAATAATTATGATTAGAGTATTAGTGAAATAATTACGAAAGTTTCTACATTTTGTGGGAACCTTACTAACTTTTTTTTTTTTTTTTTTTAAATCTTTCAAAGAAACTTGTATTAGTATAAAACTAACAATGAGAGTATGAGATTGTCTCTTTAAAAGGTCATGCTAACGGGTGCCTTTAGGGTAATAGTTAACAATTCATTTTAAGAAAGTTTTGACATGACTTTTATGAAAAATGAAAAAAACTGTCAAAACATTAATTGCTTTTTTTCTTTTCTTTTCTCATAAAAAATTTCTTTAAATGGGTTATTAACCATTGTCCTAAGGGTATTTGTTAGCATACTTCCTCTTTAAAAAATGTCCTATGACCAGGGATGGAACTACATGTATGAGTGCCCAAAAAAAATTAAAAAATATTTTAATACTGTATATAAATATTTAACATGGTAATTATTAGCCTACAAAAATGGGACTCGGCCCCCTCAAATATTTGAGCTAGTCCAATGATGTTCTTATGAAAAATATTTGAGCTAGTCCAATGATGCATGTTTATGAAAGTTTATATAAGTTAATAAATTAGTATTATAAGTTGGCCCCTCAAACAAAAATTTCTGACTACGCCCCTGCCTATGACAGCCGAGGTTTCCAATATATTACAAATTTTTTTTAATAAGTTTTATTAAAAAAAAAAACCAAAACAAAACCATTGATCTCGTAATTTTAGTCATATAATATCATGATTGAAGAATCATCGGAAGGCTCTTCAGGAATCAAGATCGGATAAAATTTTATATACCTACTTACTATATAATTTTAAACTATATCTTTTTCAATATAGAATTATTCAAAAGTCAATACTTTCCACTTTTAGAAGACAAATTCATCCATATATATGAGATATGAGGTTATGGGCTATCCAGGTTGCAATCACTACAACTGTCAAGTATCAACACTTAGATGGCCAAAATAGGCAAATGCCCTTTTCGCGCAAAAAAAACAGTATTATGCTTAATTTTTCCAAACTAATTAGAGAAATGCCCCTCTTTTGAAACTCGATTTTTTCAAAATCGAGTTAAGCCCTATAGTGACGTTTTAAGGAGCCTATAATGATATTTTAAGGAGCTTATAGTGGCGTTTTGGAACTCGAGCTCCATGATATCGAGTTATAGGTAAAAAAAAAAAATTGCATGGAACTCAAGTTCCAAAACGCCACTATAGGTCCTTAAAACGTCACTATAGGTACCTTAAAACGCCACTATAGAGCTCCAAATTTTTTTTTGAAACTCAATTTTGAAAAAATTAAGTTTCATAAGAGTAGTATTTTCCTAATTAGTTTTGTAAAGAAAGTATTTGCCTTTTTTTTTTTTTGCGTGAAACGGGCATTTGCCCATTTTCGCCACACTTAAATAGTTAGTGAGATGTTTTATTAACTTTGAAAAGATCATCCCAACTACCTCCAACCACCAACACTTATTACTTTCTCCTCTCTATCTTTCTGCTGTTTCTTTCTCCTTTCTAGTTTCTATCTTACAAAGTAGCTCACTCTCTCAATACCACGTTTCTCCTTAAGGCTTCTAACAACCAGACTTGAAAAAGGTACATCTTGATCTTCTCACTCTTTCTTTCGCTCTTTGAGTTGGGATTGTGCAGAAGCAATATTTATATCCTTTTTATTTTGGTTCCATTAATTAAAATAATGAGAGCTTAGTTTGTGATTTAATAATTAGATGGACGAAACAACTTAATTACAAACGCCAGAAAGAATTTGCTGAGTTCAGCTTTGGCGTGCTTCATTTTGTTTCTTTATATACTTTGTTTGTAATTTAATAATTAGATAGATCTAACTATATATGACGTTGGGAATCGCGTAGGGTGAAGATGAATCATATACAGCCATATCAACAATAAAGAAACAAAAAGAATAAATCAAAAATGAAAAAATAAAATAAAACCACTTTCACAGAACAAAGAAAACCTTTTCACTCCTAACTCAAATTTCAGAAGAGTACGCGTCTACTAACTTCATTTCTCATAATTTCTTCTTTCTCAACTGTTAGAAATACTAAATAAGTGTTGTATTTCTCCAAATAATAGAATATATATGAGTGTCTTTATATAGAAGGTAGATGTGTGTAGTACAAGTAAGAGTGATATACAAGTAAACAAGGTGGGCATAAAGCCCACAACCCAATACACGTTAACGGTCCCCTCAAACTCAAGGTGTATATGAGACCAACTTGAGATTATCAACTAAAGCACGATGGCATTCCTTAAGATGTGACTTGGTGAAAATATCTGTCAGTTGATCTTTAGAGGAGACCAAGAATAGCTTAAGAGTACCATGGACAAGATGATAACAGATAAAATGACAATTGATCTCAATGTGTTTAATCCGTTCATGGAAGACATCATTGTGAGCAATATGAATGATACTATGGTTGTCACAATAAAGAGAAGTAGTAGAGGATGTGGATACACCTATGCCTTTAAGAAGCTATCATAGCCAAAGGAGCTCAGATGTGGTATCAGCAAGGGCACAATATTCTGCTTTAGTACTGGAGCGGGCCACATGGGTTTATTTCTTGCTTTGCCAAGAAATCAGAGAAGAGCTAAGAAGAAAGCAATAACTAGTGGTGGATCTGCGATCAGTAGGATCTCTCGCCTAATCAGCATCAGAGAATGCACTGAGAACAAGAGGAGACTAAGCTGAGTAGAAAAGATCATGGAAGAGAGTGCCTTTCAAGTATCGAAGAATGCCTAGAACAACAACGTAGTGAATCAATCTTGGAGTAGGCAGATACTGGCTCACCTAGTGAACAACATAGGAAATGTCTGGACAAGTGAAAGTGAGATAAACTAGGCTGCCAACCAATTGTTTGTAAAGAGAGGGATTAGACAATGGTTTCCCTCCCAAGGGAGTCAAATGCGCATTAAGTTCAACTGAAGTGTCAACAGTTTTTGTATCAGTGAGTCCAGTTCGAGACAAAAGTTTAGAAGCATACTTGACTTGAGTAATATAAAGACCATCTGTGGAATGAGTAATTTTAAGACCCATGAAATAGCTGAGATGTCCAAGATCTTCACCTCAAACTGCTGTCTGAGAAAGTCCTTGAGGTCTTGAATGCCACTAAGGTCATCACCAATTATGATCATATCATCCACATATAAGAGAAGCAAAATTGTGCCTTTATTAGTGCGACGAAGAAATAAGGCAGAATCATAAGAACTAGCAGTGTAACCCAAGTGAAAGATGATGGAGCTTAACTTGAAAAACCAAGCTCTGGGAGCTTGTTTAAGGCCATAAAGAGCACGTTGAAGGCGATAAACATTGTTTGATTCAACAGAGAGACCAGAAAGAGGTTGCATATAAACTTCTTCACTTAAATCCCCATTAAGGAAGACATTTTTGACATCCTTGTTCGTTTTTAGATCCCTGTAAACTAGATTATTTAACCTAAATAATTAACCAAGTGAATACTTAGATTTATTATTCAGATATAGGTTAATACAATAAAGTTATATCATGTAAAGCAGCAGAAAATATAAAGAACACAAAGATATGATTACCTAGGAAAACCTAACTGGTAAAAAACTCGGAGAGGATTTAACCTAGTTATTCTAAATGTAAAAACATATCCATTATGAACGAATTGAAGTTTATACAATAAGACTTAGACCACTAACATCCTATTGCTACCTCGAGTAAAAAACTTACTACCATAACCACGTAACAACTCCGAGTCCACGAACTACTTCTTTCCATAATCTGCAGCAACCACAAGTTCTCTTACTTGTGACTTTGAGACTCCACTCAAAGTTTAAAAGATTTGCAGTAATTGAAACAACCATTAAGTTCTTAATGTAAATCTTGATTTTGATAGTTCAAAGTGTGTGTATGAAGGTAAACACCTCTAGATCTTACAAAAGATTCAACACACAACTCAACAAAGTTTCTAGAGAGCTTTTGGGTACAAAATCCTAGATCTACAAAAGAGACTCACTCTTCTCTCTCTAAAAAGCCTTCTTAAAAATGTGCTTAGGGTTTCCTTTATATACTAGAAGAAGTAGATCTGATACCCTAATCCTTTTTGGGCTTGAACTGTTGTTTGGGCTTAATTAAAATTTTGCAGATACGAATCTCTATCAATAGAGTCTGTCTCTCGATCGGTCAAACTAGGCAAATTTCAAATTCTCTTTTCAGCAACTTACTTGTTCTTGGATCTTGACTTGTATCACCTTGAGCATTGTCTAATAATACTTATAAACTCTAGGATCTATATCTAGACAAGTTTGTGTTCACGATTTGCCAATTGTTCTAAACTTTTAGAACCTAACAATCTCCCCCTTTAGCAATTTGTGACAAAACTTACATACAATTTGAAATGCTCATATACAAGAACAACCCAATACAATAAAAATACCCAGATATATCACAAATCCTAATCTAAGACTTCTAACCTAGAAGTTGCAATAAGAGGTAGAAGGTCTTGATCAGAATGTACTTGTCTTTCCTGAAAACCCTTAAAGAACACATCAACACATGTGTGGAAAGAAAGACATATAAAAAATAAATAATCAAACAATAACTAACTCTCCCCTTAAGTTAGATATATCAAAAAAAAATTATTTTCTCCCCTTTTCAAAAACAATTTCAACTCCTCCTAAACAAAACAAACATAATTCCCACATTCATCTATTTCTCCCCCTTTTTGTCACATATTGGCAAAGACAACTCAAAAAAAGAGTGAACAGAAAACATATGCAATAAAGGATAAGAGGAAATAGAGAATCAAGAAAACAACTCCCCTTGTGATCAACATATGTTTTAAAAAAACTTTTCTCCCCCTATAAAAATAGGAAAAACAAAACAAGTTTTGGGAAGAAAAAAAACAGTTTTGGGAAAAATTTTGGAGGTGGGGACAACTAAAAAGACACAAACCAAACTTAAAAAAATTGAGGTTACACATGAACACAAATATTCTCTCTTTCAATAAATGCAAACTTGACACTATGTGACCCATAAACAGATGGTGTTTGAACTCAAATCAAGTAAAGAAAATATTTGCATATTATTATCTATCATATCTCTTAAGAAAAATATTTTCTACAGTTCACACATAAAAATAGCATGTACAAAACTCAAAAATTAATGAATCAATTTTTAAATCAAGTTGAGTATCCAATTTAACAAAGTGTATGCATGTTATGTGTGAAAACAATGAGATATGACTGCAAAACTGTAAGATGGATACAAGAAAAAACAATGCTATGCATGTGAATCCTAAACACAAATGAGGCATAAAAAAAAATTTGGTCAAAAATCTAAAAACTGAAAATTTTCCAGTTTTGATCGATTGAGTACCAATCGAGTCAGGCAAAGAGAAACGATTAGAGTTCAAGGGATTTTCGATCGGTCGAAAATCACATTGGATCAATCGAAATTCTGGAAATTTGAGAAGATTATGCAAAAAACAACTCAACCCAAGTAATTTCATGAATGAAATGCATGAGAATGAGTTTAAATGTTTTTCAAAAACATAAGTTTTCAATCCAGAACTTCAAAACAAGGTTTTTAATCATCAAAAACACAAATTTTGCCAACCCTTATACATATTTTGCATCAAACACTGTAGAAATCATAATTTTGGATGGCTACACTAGTTTACACACAATCTTATGTATAAAGCTTAGCAAAGAATTACTTGTGATGTGTGTGCAACTAGTAAAAGCATGAGATATATATGAGGTGATAAATAGATAGTAATCAATCACAATTTCTACATTATTCATCACATAAATTCGAAAGTGACTATCACCTAAAGACATATATCATGAATAACCTCATAAATATAATTCAATAAACAATGTGAAACAAGAAACATATATAAACAAAGTATCTCCCCCTATCATGGATAATGCATACACAATACATCATGAGCCAAAAATGTAAGTACAAAATGAAGCACCTAGATATAATCTAAAAACTCCATAACTACAAAGCATCAAGATCTCAAAATATCCCCCTAACATCAAAATCTCCTCTCTACAACATATGTACTCTCCCTTTTTGTGAAGAATTGCCAAAGGGCACTCACTCATCATCAAAAGGAGGTGGTGGTCTAATACTTTTCAAATCCGCTTGCAAAGCACAGAGCTCATCAATCATGTCGACCAAAAGCTGACCATGAGCCGCCTGAATGGTCATGACAGTCTCCAATATACGACGAATGTCTGAATCATCTGAAGTAGAAGGTGGAGGAACAGCAGCAGCAACAATAGACGGATCGATAGACGCCTCAGCAAAAGTATCACCTGTAGAGGAGGGAAGAGGAGGAGCGACACCAGAAGCCTCAACCCTAGGACATTTAGAGCGTACTCTCATCTGAGCAGCCGTTTGCCTAAGAAAGGTGGCACCTATAGGAGCAACTATATGGACAGGCTCAATCACGGGAAAGTTTTCTAAACCCAAATGCAAAAGAATCCGATGTATAAAAAACAGGGAAGAAAAGAGCATGAGAAACAGAACTACTCTGATGAACCTCAATCAAAGAATGAATGAAAAGATGAGGAGAACTCATAGGAGCATTGGTAACAAGGGCATACAAAAATGCACATCTCTCTATAGGAATGGTGTGCAGATGAGAGATAGGCCACAAAGAATGACAAGCAATTTGAAAGAAAAGATAATAAATCTCAGTCAACTCAGCAGATGTGATCCAAGGATTAGAACCCCACTGGATAGAAGTACCAGTGATGTATGACATGATGTCATCAAGAGGTGGAGACTCATCATAAGGATAAACAGGATGCTGGACCAGTGGCACCCCAAAAGCAGCAGCCATTACTAAAGGAGTAATGGTGTACTCGTCACCTAGTATCCAACTTCTCACAAGAGTGTTAGAATAATAGGAGTGGACAGAGAGGTTCAAGTAGAATTCTCTGATCAAGGTAGCTGGAGGGGGATATGAAATATCCAGCAATGGTAACCAACCCTTACGCTCAAAGTTTCTCCTAATCTTTGGATCAAGCTCATCCAAAACAACCTTTCTCTCAGCCCAAACATTTCTAAAAAAGTTCAAAGTCTCATACGCTTCCTAGTTCTTCTCACTAAGAAACCTACCACTCTCAAAGGAAGGTTCAGAAGAAAAGGAGGCTTTCCTATTGCCTCTAGTTTTCCTAGGCATAGTGGTAAGGATAAGACAAGACACACAGACAGAATCAAAAGAAAAGAAAACAAAAACCAAAGGCAGATTGCAAGTTAGCACAAAACAATATAGAAAAAAAAAATCTATATGATGCATGAGCAGTATAATCAGATGATGCATGATCTAATGCAGTAAGAATAAGTTCAATTTAACTTTAAAAACACAAAATTGGCTTAAGCATAGAGTTTATAACAAAAAACCTCAAAATTTTGAAAAACCTCAAAATTTTGAAAAACCAATTGTACAATTTTCAAGAAATTGACCAATTGATCATTAAACAAGATAGATAACACATTATAATGTTCAAATTAATCAATTTAACAAGTCAATTTCATCCAATTAAACCAATTGAACAAAATCCCTAATTCAATTAGTTTCAAGCCCTAGAAAATTCAATTTTTCCCAATTCAACAAATTGATCAAATTAAACCATAAAGATCAATTTAACAACATCCCATAACAAAAACCCAATAATCAATTTTGAAAGAATTGATTGAAAACACCAAAAACCCCAATTTTCCATAGGTTTGAAATTCTCCCCAAAATGCATGAAAGATGAAAATAAAAGAAAAAGAAGGGGCAAAAAGGTCTTACTGGCCTTAGATGACAAAAACCCTTGAAGGAATTTGAGGAAAAACGACAAAAATCTTGCTTGGACCCTTAGACCAATCGAATAGAGAGAAAAAGAGTTTTGATATTTTGAAATAGTGAATGAACACGTGAGAAAAATCAAAATTTAAAAAACTCTCTATCCAACTTTTGATTGATCGAAAAAAAAGATTTGATCGATCGAAAATGTCATCTGTAGGGGTATTGGGCCCAGCAATTTATAATGGACGGCCCAACAAGGTCTTTTGGGCTAGAAACCCAAATCCGAAAACATCAAAATGATCGTGGAGTATTTAAATGTCCCATACCGTCAGAGGAGTAGATTTGTCCTCGGAATGTTAAGCCGAGGATACACAGTATACGTGGAGGACAGTAGAAAGAGCGGTGGAATGTCTAAAGTAAAGCTGCTACCACCGCCCATGTATTAAAGACCCTGTAAATTGATACGCTGACAGGATAGATGGAAGGATGGGACCTGAGCATAGAGCTTGGAACTTGGTCCCAAATCCCAGCGGGCTTTAGGGAAGAATGGATGGGACAAGTATCCAAAAATGAGAGTCGCAGCCATAAAGTGGAAGATGATGAAGAGAAGAGGAGGAGTATAAATAGGAGGGAGGGCATACGAAGAAGAAGAGGGCTTTTTGAGAAAGAAAAAGTATATGATAATCAATATTTGTATCCAAACTTAAGAAATACTATTAGAAACTATCCTCGGAAAACAGTCCGAGGACGAATTCTCAATCTTACTTTTTGCAAACAATTCTTTGTTTTGTTCCATTGGGCCCAAAGCCCGTTCTTTTTGTGATTGTCTAAGCCATCCTTGAAATCTAAATTACAAACCCATCCTCTACAAATTCATTGTGAAGAAAGGCCTTTCAAGCCCATTTTCCTCCCAGTCGTGGTTTGGGAATTTGAATTGTGTCCTTACAATTGGCGCCGTCTGTGGGAATTTAGTCTTTAAGGAAGTTTAGGACGTCATGGTAGGATCAGGACCACAATGCAGTGCGGAGTCCGTCGGCTCTCAGCGTGAGGATCACTCCTTGCATCCTGATCATGGAGAGAACCGAGAGGGAAGTGTACATACTACACATACCATCAGAAGTGCAAGTCATTCGCAAGGAGGAAGCAGAGCTCCTTATGAAAGAAATGCCAGGGCCATGCAGAAGGAGATTGACGGCCTAAAGAGGAGATTGCGCCACGAAAGGCGAAGGAGAACTCCTCCGGTCTCTGACCCATCTTCGGAGGGATCCGAGGATGACAATTACGGGCGGAGATCCAGAACTCCCCCAGGTGAATATGTCTCTTCCGAGGAAGACAATCTGCATGGGAGGCGTGGCAGAGACTACCCCCCTAGGGGCTTAGGAAATGACGCAATGGGAAGAGCGTTACACCAAATCTCCAGGTCACCCTTCGCGCGCAGATTGGAAGAAGGGAGGTTACCTCGGCGCTTCACACAACCGGCCTTCACTATTTACAATGGTCGGACGGATCCTGTGGAGCACGTAAGCCATTTCAGTCAGAGAATGGCAGTGCATTCCAGGAATGAAACTTTGTTATGCAAGATTTTTCCTTCTAGCCTAGGGCCCGTAGCCATGAGATGGTTTGACGGCCTAAGGGCAGGCTCCATTGATTCTTTCAAAGAGCTTACTAGGGCATTTGGTTCTCGCTTCATCACGTGCAGTAGAGTTCCTCGTCCATTGGATTCTTTATTATCCATGGCCATGAGGGAAGGGGAAACCCTGAAAACATATTCGGACCGGTATTGGGAAATGTTCAACGAAATTGACGGAGACTTTGACGATGTGGCAATAAGGACCTTCAAGGTCGGCCTACCAACGGAGCATGACTTGAGGAAATCCTTAACGAAGAAACCTGTCAGAAGCGTACGTCGACTGATGGATCGCATCGACGAGTACAAAAGGGTTGAGGAAGATCAGCAGCAGGGAAAAGGCAAGGCGAAGGTTATCCCACAAGAAAGGAGGGATTTCAGGTCGGACCGATACAACAACAATAGGCCTACGCGGGATTTTTCCAGGCAGGCTGGTCACATACCCCCACAAGTGGTCAACACCGTCTTCAGGGAGCCGGTGCAGCAGCTGTTGGAGAAAATAAGGCATGAGCCTTTTTTCAAGTGGCCGAATAAAATGGCAGGGGACCCTTTGAGACGCAACCAAAATCTCCACTGCCATTATCACCAGGAGAGAGGTCATACCACCGAGGACTGTCGCACTTTGTGGAATCATCTGGAACAATTGGTTAAAGAGGGAAAGCTGAAGCAGTTTCTGTACCAACCCAACGGGCGAGGAAACCAATCAGCAGTGGCAAACCACGACGGTCCTTCATCCAGACCTCCTCTAGGTACTATCAATGTCATTTTTGCAGCACCTGGTAGGACTGGCTCAGCTCCTTTCAGGGTAATGTCAGTTGCTCGAACATTGGCCGAGGAGTCACGGGATCAGCCGAAGAGGATTAAGGCAAGTATCCTGCCAGTCCTAAGTTTCTCTGAAGAGGACAAGATGGGGACCATCCAGCCTCATGATGATGCCTTAGTGGTAACCCTCAGAATAGGGAACTATGATGTAAAGAGGGTAATGGTTGATCAAGGTAGTGGTGCAGATATCATGTACCCTGACCTATTTAGAGGCTTGAAGTTAAGAGTTGAAGATCTTATGCCATATGACTCACCCTTGATAAGCTTCGAAGGGAGAGCTGTCGTTCCAAAAGGACAGATTAGACTGCCTGTGCAATCAGGTCCGGAGGTGGTAGACGTAGATTTCATCGTGGTCGATGCTTATTCTCCCTATACGGCTATTGTGGCGAGACCTTGGCTGCATGCGTTAGGGGCTGTTTCCTCAACCTTGCATGTCAAAATCAAATTTCATTCTGGAGACCAGGTGGTGGAGTTACTTGGGAGTCAGTCTGTGGCTCGACAGTGTGTCACGGCGGCAATTCTGCGTCGACCAGAACCAGACTCCCCGTCCTCGGCTAACGGTGAAGCATAGCAATCAAAGTCTCTTCCCATAGCCGAGGTGGATGAAGCAGTATGTGAAGAATTGGAGAAAATCATCATAGACAATGATCCTGAAAAGTTCTTCCAGGTTGGAGTTCAATTGCCACAGGAAGAGAAGACAGAGCTGATTTTATTTTTAAAGAAAAATATGGATGTGTTCGCTTGGAACGCGTATGAGGCCCCTGGGGTTGATCCAAACTTCATATGTCATCATTTAAGGGTCAATCCAACTGTAGTGCCGAGGAGGCAACCACCTCGGAGGTCCTCAAAAGAACATTCCGAAGCCGTAAAGGAGGAAGTGCTCAAACTCAAAGCGGCAGGGGCTATCAAAGAAGTGTTTTATCCTGAATGGTTAGCCCATACGGTGGTGGTGAAAAAGAAGAATGGGAAGTGGAGAGTTTGTGTAGACTTCACAGATTTAAACAAAGCTTGCCCAAAGGACTCATTCCCAATGCCTCGGATTGATCAATTGGTTGACGCTACTGTTGGACATCCTCGGATGAGTTTTCTTGATGCTTTCCAAGGTTATCACCAGATACCTTTAGCCGTTGAGGACCAGGAGAAGACTGCATTCGTCACTCCTACGAGAAATTATCATTATAAGGTAATGCCTTTTGGTTTGAAAAACGCAGGGGCTACCTACCAAAGGATGATGACGAGGATGTTTGAGGCACAGCTAGGAAAAACTATTGAGGTATACGTGGACGATATGGTGGTAAAGAGTAAAGAAGTTTCTGCACATCTGGAAGATCTAAGCAACACTTTTCAGAAGCTAAGAGAGTATAAATTGCGGCTCAATGCCTCTAAATGCTCTTTCGGTGTGGGGTCGGGCAAGTTTCTAGGATATGTGGTGACTCACCGGGGAATTGAAGTGAATCCTGCTCAGGTTAAGGCAATAAACAGCTTACACCCACCTCGGAATCCTAAAGAAGTGCAAAGGCTAACAGGTATGACTGTTGCTCTCAACCGATTTATATCTCGGTCCGCGGACAGATGCAGGCCTTTCTTTCAATTATTAAATAAATGGAAGGGTTTTGAATGGACCGAGGAGTGCGCAGTAGCTTTCCAACAGCTAAAAGAATATCTCTCGCGACCACCAGTTATGTCTCGACCAGAGGTTGATGAGATTCTGTTTGCATATATTGCGGTGGCTAACCATGCTGTTAGTTTGGTTCTTATCCGAGATGACAATAACATCCAGAGACCGGTCTATTATGTAAGCAAATCTCTGCATGAGGCCGAGCTGAGTTATTTGCCACTGGAGAAAGCTATCTTGGCGGTGGTACATGCTACACGAAGACTTCCCCATTACTTCCAGTCTCATACGGTTGTTGTTCTTACACAACTCCCTCTTAAAACAATTCTGTGAAGTGCAGATTATATGGGAAGAATTGCCAAATGGGGAACTGTCCTAGGAGCTTTCGATATCAAGTATATGCCCCGCACCTCTATAAAGGGACAGGTCATCGCGGACTTTGTGGCGGAATTTGCTGAGCCTTTGTTGGAAGACTATCAAGAAGGCATGGGTAAAAAATCAGTAGGCATGATTTCGTGTGAAGGGCCTCCATTATGGAAAGTCCATGTTGATGGAGCAGAAAATCAGAGGGGATCGGGTATCGGACTAGTTTTGATGTCCCCAGAGGGAATTACTTTTGAGAAATCTTTGAGATTGGGATTCTCGGCCACCAACAACGAGGCAGAGTATGAAGCCGTCCTCGCAGGGATGAACATGGTTCATAAAATGGGAGGAAAGACGGTGCAGATGTTCTCGGATTCACTATTGGTGGTAGGCCAAGTAGAAGGCAAGCTAGAAGCAAGGGATTCCAGAATGCGAGAATACCTAACCCAGGTCAGGTATATGCAATCTAAATTTGAGTCTTTTCTACTATTGCATGTATCCAGATGTGGCAATACCCATGCCGACTCATTAGCCACGCTCGCGACGTCCTCGGCACAAAGTCTACCACGAGTTATCCTCGTTGAAGATCTGTTGAAACCCACTGGGACGGATGGTAACTCCACCCAAATTCTTCAAATTAGGACAGGGCCTAGTTGGATGGATCAAATAGTAACATTTCTCAGAAATGACATCCTGCCTGGAGAAAAAGCTGAAGCAGATAAAGTTCGCAGGAAAGCCACTCGTTTCTGGTTATCCGAGGACCAAAAATTGTACAAACGTTCCTTTTCGGGACCATATTTGCTATGCATACACCCCGAGGCAACGGAGCTACTTTTGGAAGAGTTACACGAAGGGATTTGCAGAAGTCACACAGGAGGAAGGTCTTTAGCTCACAGGGCCCTTACTCAGGGCTATTGGTGGCCAAATATGCAGAGAGAAGCGCAAGATTATGCAAAGAAATGTGACCAATGTCAAAGGTTCGCTCCAAATATACATCAACCAGGTGGAGTCCTGAATCCTCTATCTAGCCCATGGCCTTTTGCCCAATGGGGCTTGGACATCGTTGGACCCTTCCCCAAAGCAACGGGAAACAAACGGTGGCTTCTCGTGGGAACAGATTACTTCACCAAATGGGTTGAAACTGAGCCATTATCAAACATCAGAGACACGGAAGCAAAAAAGTTTGTATGGAAGAATATCGTTACCAGGTTCGGCATTCCTCATACTCTCATTTCAGATAACGGTTTACAATTTGATAGCAAAGCCTTTCGGAAATACTGCTGTGATCTTGGCATCACGAATAGATATTCCACTCCGGCTTATCCCCAAGGAAATGGGCAAGCCGAGGCTGTCAACAAAGTAATAGTAAGCGGACTCAAAAAGAGGTTGGGTGACGCCAAGGGGAGGTGGGTGGAAGAACTGCCACATGTCTTGTGGACGTATAGAACTACACCACGAAGATCCACAGGTGAAACACCCTTCGCCATGACTTATGGAGCCGAGGCAGTAATCCCCTTAGAAACTGGGTTCCCAACCCTGAAGAAAAGCTCCTTTATTCCAGATAGCAATGATGATCTATTAATGAGAAACTTAGACTTAGTTGAAGAACGGCGAGAAAGTGCCATGGTTCAACTAGCTTATTATCAACATAAGCTCAAGCAGGGGTATGATTCTCATGTGAAACTTCGACCTCTTGGACCAGGTGACTTAGTATTAAGGAAAGTTTTGGGCACGATGAAGAATCCTGCGTGGGGAAAATTGGGCCCAACTGGGAATGACCTTATCGTATCACTTCGGTAGCAGGAATAGGGGCTTACAATCTGGAAGATTTGGACGAAAATGTTGTACAACTTCCCTGGAATGTAAATAATCTGCGAAGGTACTATTACTAAATAAAAGGCACTTCGGCCATTCTTTGTTGTAAACTACATTATATTCGTTATCTTTATTCGTCTAAGTATCAAGCTGAAACTTGGTATGCCTGGATCCTCGGACCACATACCTCGTCTAAATTGATATTCTTTACTAAGTGTTAAACAGAACCTAAGTTACGTCTGGTCCTCGGACCATCTACTTTGGGAAAATTAACATTTTAAATTTATTCGTCTAAGTATCAAGCTGAAACTTGGTATGCCTGGATCCTCGGACCATATACCTCGTCTAAATTGATATTCTTTACTAAGTGTTAAACAGAACCTAAGTTACGTCTGGTCCTCGGACCATCTACTTTGGGAAAATTAACATTTTAAATTTATTCGTCTAAGTATCAAGCTGAAACTTGGTATGCCTGGATCCTCGGACCACATACCTCGTCTAAATTGATATTCTTTACTAAGTGTTAAACAGAACCTAAGTTACGTCTGGTCCTCGGATCATCTACTTTGGGAAAATTAACATTTTAAATTTATTTCGTCTAGGTATCAAGCTGAAACTTGGTATGCCTGGATCCTCGGACCACATACCTCGTCTAAATTGATATTCTTTACTAAGTGTTAAACAGAACCTAAGTTACGTCTGGTCCTCGGATCAACTACTTTGGGAAAATTAACATTTTAAATTTACTCGTCTAAATTGATATTCTTTACTAAGTGTTAAACAGAACCTAAGTTACGTTTGGTCCTCGGATCATCTACTTTGGGAAAATTAACATTTTTAAATTTACTCGTCTAAATTGATACTTTTTACTAAGTGTTAGACAGAACCCAAGTTACGTCTGGTCCTCAGATCATCTACTTTGGGAAAATTAACATTTCGAATTTATTTATCTAAATACCAAGCTGAAGCTTGGTATGCCTGGATCCTCGGATCATTTACTTGGGAAAAATTAATACATCAGATATTTGCATAGACCATATGCCTTATCTTTACATAGTTCAAACTAGAGATCCAAAACGAAGAAACAAATACTCAAAATGCATCACTTAATACAGTTCTCGGCATAATTAAAGCCTTCCTGGAGTATCAATTTCAATTCAAGCTGTTGTTAATAACTTTGGTAAAAGACAAAGAGATGATATTCATGGAATGATATGATCAGAACAGAGCAAAAAGTAAGAATCATCCAAACAAGTAAAACAAACATTCGTGCTTATATTAAATTCAAAGTAAGTACTTTTTCAATCACATTTAGAAATTACACTTAGAGATAAAACAAAAAAAAAAGGGGGAAGGAAAACAGCAGGCGTTCATTGTTTCAGCTTGATCTTCAGAGGGCCTTTGGGGTCTTTAGGAGATGGAAGTTGGACCGAAGACTCAACGTCAATTCCTTTGCCTTTGGGATCATCTGTCAAGGGTATTGGATTAGCTTGATCACCCAACTCATCCTTCGAAGGTACCTGAAGGTCACTTGAGGGCTGTACGTCTTCAAGCGCCTTTTCTTGTACTGGATCAGCTTGCTTAGAAGCATCTTCAGGAAGAGTTGAATCCTCAACCAAATCAGCCCCCTTATCCTCAGATGATCCCTGGGCAACTTCTTGGGCAACTTCAGGAATGCAAGAAGCACGAATTGCGGGAGGATAGTAGACACTCTCTGCTTTCCAAAGAGTGGAAGAGGCATCAACCCCAGCTTGGGAAAGTGCCTCATTCCACACTTGGAGGCAGTAATGCCTACATACCTCGGGAACCTGAGCCTTGAAGGTTTCGGTGACCTCCTTCACGCCTATATCATAACCGTCTTGTTCGGCTTGGTCCCTTGAGATCTCGGCCTCTTCTTTTGCTTTCTCGGCCTTTTTCTTCTCCTCAATGGCTTCCTCTTTGCCCTTGATGGCTTCCTCTTTGGCCTTCTCACACTCGTTCAGATCTCTCTTGAGATCCTCTACGAGCCTTCGTGCTGTTAAGAGGTTGTTGTCGGCTTCACGGAGCTTTAGGCGCTGATCCTCGGCTTGATTAGTCGTAGTCTTCAGATCAGCCTCCAAGCCTGCCTTATCGCTCTCTGCCTTGGCCAACTTTGCTGTGACCTCCTGCAGTTTCTTCTTATGAAGGTCCGAGATCTTTTGGGCGGTTTCGCGCCTGGATTCCTCGGCCCTCAAAGATTTATAGGAGTTGATGGCAATCTCCTCTGCCCTATGGGCAGATTGAACGGCCTACGAACAAAACATATAAAAATCAGACATATATATATAGGAAATAAAAACAAAGGCTAAGATTTTAGAGAAAGAAAACTTACCATTGCAAGCTCCTTCTTCAAAGTCATGAAGACGGTGTGGTCCCTTTTCTTTCTCAGCTCAACCATATCCTCGGGGAGTAACAGCGCCTGCTCCAAAGCATCCGCGACGCATGCAGCTGTCCCTTCATCGGAATTCCTAATGGACGCATCCACAGTAATGGCCTCGTCATCCATAGACATATCAGGGAGCCATAAAGGGGCGCGCACGGCCACCTGTTGGTCAGTTCTTCTCTCCGACCTAGTCTGTATAGTGCGGGCCTGCTTTGCACCCTTTTCCACCTCGGGCTCCTTGGAAACAGAGCCCTTCCCTGCCTCCACCACTTCCTTCCCTTTCGGCTGATCCCTTTTTCTTTTGAGATCAGCTATGTTGGTGCGTTGGGTTTGGGAGGATGGGGGAGGAGGAGGAAGCCTAGCTTCAGGGCCTTTGTCAGCACCCTTTTCTTGAGTCCGAGGGCGCACCTCTTTTGGTGGTTCTTGGACTCGGGGGGCCTTATCAGTGCCCTCAAGGACATCCTTTAGACTGGGCTTAGTCTTTCGTTGAATGCCCATAGTGTCAAGTTCTTCAGTAGTAGCCTTTAAGATATGGGTAGAGGTGCCGAGGATGGAAGTTGAATCTTCAGGAGAGTAGGGTTGATTAAAAACCTCAAACTCGTCCTCGGAATCTGATACCTCAACTATTTCTTCTTCTTCTTCCTTTACAGTGGAGTGAGAAGGCGCGGCTTCACCAAATGTTAAATTTGTGGAGAAAGGAACTGTGGGAATCCCAACCGGAACGAATTGTGGTGGTTGGATTGGTTGGGTGACCAAGGTGCCTTGAGGAATGGCAGTCCCCTCCGGTAGCAAAAAACCCTCAACAGCAACACTGATCCGAGGAAGACGAGGATCGTGGGCTTTAATCACGCACTTCGGCGCCTGAAAAGCTTTGGATATTGGAGTGTAGCCGAGGATCAGATGAGCTGCTCGGAGTTGACCGTCAGTATGCACAAAAACCTCAGCTTGTAGGATCCTGTCCAACCGTCCGAAGTCAACAAGATTGGGATGACGATCCGCGGCGTGTGGATCTGTAGAGTTGTCCAAGTAAAAGAGGGTAAGAATAAGTAAAAAGACAGAGGATAATAATATGTAAAAGAAATTTCACCTGGAGTCCCTTCCCTTGTCGGACAGGGGAGGCCGTCGTGCCAATTTCCTGATATGATCAGGAAGTCGTTTTTTAGGCCCTTATTTGATTCAGGCAGACATTGAATTAGCCTAACCGCTGGGTATCTAGATTTTAGGTAATACTCATCTTTTTTGCTTAGGTAATGGAGGTTGTAAACCCAGTTCACGTCGTGGTGAGTGAGCCCTAAGTTCATCTTCTCATTTAAGGCATCTATGGAACCTAGGATCCTAAAGACATTTGGGGCGCACTGGGTGGGAGCTAATCTAAAAGCCCTAAGATAATCCCTAGTCACGGTTCCCATGGGGATTTTCATTCCCCCTTCGATGAACGCAATCATCGGGATTACGACTTCCCCCGTTTTTCTTTTTGTATAATACTCTTCCTCGTTACAGTACCTAATGGATACATCCGAGGGAATTTTGTACTTAACCTTAAACTGCTCTATTTTTTCGTTTGAATCTACCAGGAACGCAAACCTACCCATTCTTTTTTTGAAAAAAGGGGGGGGGGTGGGAAGAAAACTAACTACGCCGAGGATGAAAGACACAGTGAAAAAGAGAAGACGGGAAGGAAAAGAAACAAAAGAAACAAAAAGCTGATAAGGAGGGGAAAGAGTATTGAAGAACTTACTTTTAAAAAAGAAGAAAGCACGTCACCTCGGACAGAGTACTTGATAGAAAGAGAAAGTACGGGGAGATGGAAAGTGTGGCAGGTACGTTATCAGGTTTCTGTAGTGTGAAGAAGTTTGAAGAAAATTAGTATTTATATGTCAAAAGGTGTTTTGAAGCGGGCGAACTCCCGCCTCAACACAGGAATCGCTCTCGACCGTTGGATATGTGTCATATTAATGAAACGTGGGGGACATAGAAGCGCCAATAATAAATTCGGGGGCGTTTCGCATACCGAAGCATCGGGAACACGCGATGGGTAATTCAGAAGTTATTTCCGTTAGTAATATTCCAGGATTCTGCAGGGTGAAAAGGTCTTTTAAATCGAGATCCTATTTTCCTCCCGAGGTGAAAGAAAAATAAAGAATCTCGAGGGGCTATTGTAGGGGTATTGGGCCCAGCAATTTATAATGGACGGCCCAACAAGGTCTTTTGGGCTAGAAACCCAAATCCGAAAACATCAAAATGATCGTGGAGTATTTAAATGTCCCATACCGTCAGAGGAGTAGATTTGTCCTCGGAATGTTAAGCCGAGGATACACAGTATACGTGGAGGACAGTAGAAAGAGCGGTGGAATGTCTAAAGTAAAGCTGCTACCACCGCCCATGTATTAAAGACCCTGTAAATTGATACGCTGACAGGATAGATGGAAGGATGGGACCTGAGCATAGAGCTTGAAACTTGGTCCCAAATCCCAGCGGGCTTTAGGGAAGAATGGATGGGACAAGTATCCAAAAATGAGAGTCGCAGCCATAAAGTGGAAGATGATGAAGAGAAGAGGAGGAGTATAAATAGGAGGGAGGGCATACGAAGAAGAAGAGGGCTTTTTGAGAAAGAAAAAGTATATGATAATCAATATTTGTATCCAAACTTAAGAAATACTATTAGAAACTATCCTCGGAAAACAGTCCGAGGACGAATTCTCAATCTTACTTTTTGCAAACAATTCTTTGTTTTGTTCCATTGGGCCCAAAGCCCGTTCTTTTTGTGATTGTCTAAGCCATCCTTGAAATCTAAATTACAAACCCATCCTCTACAAATTCATTGTGAAGAAAGGCCTTTCAAGCCCATTTTCCTCCCAGTCGTGGTTTGGGAATTTGAATTGTGTCCTTACATCATCGATTGATCGAACATCAATTAAGCATCGATCGAAACACACAGAACCAAACCAAAATTTTAATCGCAAATTTGATTGGTCGAGAAATAAGTTTGATCGATCGAAATTCTGGAAAAACCAATTTTTTGAAAAAAAAAAAAAAAGCATTTTTATGCAGAAACTCCTCAAAGCATATTAGTTGATGAATAAAATGAATGAGTATGAGGTGAAATGTCTTTCAAAAACACATGTTTTGAACCCAGGTTTCCAAAAATTAAGATTTTCAATCAATTCACCTTAAATTTTCAAACTTCAAATATATATTGCATAAAACTCAAGGAACTCTCAAGCTTGGATGGCCAAAACAAAATCAGACACAATAACATGTACAAAGTTTAGCAAAGAGTAACTTATGTAGTGTGTGCAGCTAGTAAAAGCTTAAGATACATGTGAGGTGATATGTGAATAGTAATTAAGCACAATTTCTACAAAATTCATCACATACACTTAAAAGAGACTATCCCTTTAAGAGTTACATCATTTGACTCTTACATCTCCTAGAATAAAAGCTTGCAATCATGTAAGTTTCTTGAGTTTCCTCATAATGTACACACCAATTTTATTTGATTAATTTAATTATGATCCAATAATGTACACACCAATTTTAGCATTTAAACCAAGGCTAAACCTTATGTTCTTTTTGTGCATGTGCGACACTTTCTCGAGCACACGATCTTACAATATGCACTAAGGTGTTCATGATTGACTAGTAAACAGTCGCGAAATGGTTATTTATGCATTTTTCATTAAGATTAAGTCCGACAATCAAAGGCATGTGACTTCAAGATCAAGACAAAGTGATTAAAAACTATAAACATCTTCCCACACAACATGCACTATAAAACTCAAACTAGTAAAGTGCAATAAAATAAGCTCATCCAAGCTAAACAAGGTACATAAACATGTTATGTAAAAGTAAATTGGCTAACCTTGATTTCAAATCCAAGAAAAAAAATGCAAACCACATTTTGCTTCCTTTGTTTTTTTTTGTGAAAAGAAATAACAAAAACAACCTAGAATGAAATGCATGAATGTTATGCAATGCGAATCCTAGAAAGACAAAGAAAAAAAACAACAACAAAGAAGAATGCTCACAAAGAGAAAAGCGATGAAGCACAAGGACCATGTTAGAAAGACTCAATTAGATCGAGCCTTTTGCATCCAAAACCTTTTAGATGCAACTCTAGCATTAGAGTTATTATTCACATTAGAATTCTGAGCAACTCCAGGATTGGAATAAAGGTTTAAAGCCTTTACCAACTTACCAATAAGTACCATAGGGTCTTGTGCTTGAGGTACAAGTACTTTTGGTTTATTTGCTCGCTTTGCAGCTTGCAACTTCAAACAGTTTGGATGAATGTGTCTAGACTTTCCATAAAAATGACAAACCCATGCAGGTCTATCATGCAACTTGCCCTTAGGAGGATTAGAAGTCTTAAGTTTAGACTCTTGAAGATCAACTTTAATCTTTCTAGGAGGTGTAACTTCTACAGGTTTGACAACCTCATTCACAAGGGGCTCAGAAGAAGGAACAAAGTTTGTGGAATGTGTTTCAGGAACAGAGATGCTTTCTACAAAACCTAAGCCATTTTTGTTTGAAGAAGACTTTTGAACACTAAGCATATAATCAAGTTTGGAATTAGCAAACCTATTTGTTTGTTCTCTAACAACAAATAATTCACGTTCCAAATTCTTAACTTTGTCAAGTAAAAGCATGTTCTCAGTCTTCACATTATTCAACAGTTCATTAGCATTAAACAGTTTTACATGCAAATTTTTCTTATCAAGTTCAGGAGATGCAATTTTCTTCAAGCCTAGATCAACACTCATAGCATCATTTGCAACAACTTTACAAAACTTATTATAGGCTTCTTGTAAATCTACATCCTCAAAGAGTTCCCCATCAGAAGGGTTCTCCTCAATAGTAACACTTTTATCAACTACAGCAGTAGCAGTGAAAGCAAAAAAATTTCCATCCTCATTAATACCAGACTCATTGTCAGAAACTTCATCATCATTAAGGGTTACTGTCATAGTCTTGCCCTTAGACCTTAAGAATGTTGGACATTCAAATTTCACATGACCATACCCTTGACAACCAAAACATTGTTGTTTCATAGAATTATTAGATAGTTGACCTACTTTTTCTTTAAGTTTCTCATTATTGTTCACCTCAGTGGGTTCATTCCTCCTAAAATTTCTAGGTTTAGCATTGTTTTTACCTCTTGCCCTTTTGTTGTTGTTCCTAAGAAAATTTTTAAAGTTCTTGACAAGATAGGCAATCCCTGTAGCAGAGAGCTCATCATCAAATCTACTTACATCAACATCATCAACAGACTTAAGAGCTATTGATTTGGATTTACTAGTCTTAGGTAGGTCTAACTCATAGGACTGAAGAGATCCTACAAATTCATTAATAGGGATGGAGTCCACATCCTTGATTTCAATGATGGTAGTTACTTTGGGTCTAAAATCTTCAGTTAAAGATCAAAGAATTTTAACTGCCTTCGTGCTTTCATGCACAGTTTGAAGAATATTCCATGCAGTGTGAGCAGCCTCAACATTAGAGATTCTCTTGAATTCCTTCATAGAAAAAGCATTAAAAATAGTATTCATAGCTTTGCTATTAAAAACGGCTGCTTCTTTCTGAGAAGTTTGCCATTCACTCCCTAGAGTAGTGGGCTTCTCCCATCCGTATTCAACGGAGCTCCAAATTCTCTCATCAATAGATTTTAGGAATGCTTTTATCCTTACATTCCAATAAGCATAATTATTCCCATCAAAGTGAGATGGGATCATAAGAGAGTGACCGTGTTCCATAACAACAGGGTTCAACTCTTAGATCAAAGGATTTAAACACTAGAGCTAACCCACTCTGATACCACTTGTACGTTTTTAGACCTCTTAAATACAACCAGATTAACCTAGTTATTTAGACAAGTAATTAATTTAGGTAGTTTATGCAGATTTAGGTTAACACATATAAATCATATCATTGTAAAGTGCGGAAAATAAAGAACACAACAATATGATAACCTAAGAAAATCAAACAGGTAAAAAACCTGGGAAAGATTTAACCTAGCTATCCTCAAGGTAAAACGAATCCACTATGAAAGAATTGAATTTTACACAATAGCAACTTAGACCACTAACATCTTATTGCTACCTCGAGTATGGAACTTACTACCACGACCATATGACAGTTTTGAGTCCACGAACTACTTCTTTCTTGAATTCCCAGCAAGCACAAGCACTCCCGCTTGTATATCTTTAAGCTCTTGAATTTGCAACTGAATTGATCACCAAGCTCTTAACATTAATCTAGATCTTGATAACCCTAAGTGTATGTGAAGGCAAACACCTCTAGATCTCACAAAACATTCACACACATAGCATAAAGAGCATCCTCAAAACGTGGTTAGGGTTTTCCCTTTTATACTTAGGGCAAAACATAAAACCCTACATATCAAACTGGGCTTGGGCTAAGTTGAAAAATTCTGCAAAAAAATAATTTGCACAAGCTTCGATTGATCGAGTCTAATTTTTGATCGATCGAGCTAGGTAGATTTACACAATAAATCCTGCAAAACACTCAATTCCAACTTTACAACTTAAACATACTTTGAGCAAGTCTAAAATAAAACTAAACGTTTTGAGTATGGTTTGCCAACATTACAAATTGAAGTTCTAATACATTTAAACCTAAAATCTTAGAACCCAACACTAACAATCAAAAGCATGTGACTTCAAAATTAAGATCATGTGATTAAAAATTATAAACAACTCCCACAAAACATGCACTACATAGCTAAAACTAGCAAAATGCAGTAAAATAAGCTCATCCAAGCTAAACAAGGTACACATGCATGTTATGCAAAGATAATATAGCCAACCTTGACTACACATCCAAGATATGTAATACAAAACAAATAAATTTTTTTTTCGTTTTAGAAAAAATTTTATGACCAAAACTAAAAGCACACATTATGCAAAATGATTAAAAATGCAAATGTAATGCATGACAAAGCTTAACCAAGCTAGAGGGTACACTATTGGAATAATCATGGTTTGTATCTCATATAAAACATATGCAGCGAAAAATAAACGGATCTACTTTATTCGCAATTGATAACATGCACTATGTAAATTTCAGAAATCAAGAACAAGAAAGTATACCTTGGTGTGGTGAATTTCAAAATTGGAGATTAGAAGTACTTGAGAACACTTTAATCTTCATTCCAATTCCACTAACGCTCAAGAAGTGTGGTCTCTCAATCAGTTTCAAGGGAAAATAAGAGAGAGTAACTAACACTCATACATACACTTACAATTATGTCTCTTACAAAAATTCTATATGTTTTTCCCTTTGTATCTAACTGATTATCTAATTGGGCTGGCATTTTGGGCCTTCCAATTGGACTTAAATGTGTGGCTTGGAGTGGGATCAAAATGGACCAATAAGACTCTAGCTCCAATGGGCCTTGGGCTTTTCTGTCAACTCTTGACAAGTCCAAAGTTACCATTAACTATATTTAATACCACTATATAAATATAGTTGCACTTTAGGCATTATTTATAAATTATATTCCAAAACTTTATTGTACATGCAACCCCTTTATAAAATATTCGTAATAATACAAAGTCATGAATGTAGACTGTCACTTTGTAAATTACTACATCTTAATTCCTTGAGTACAAGGTTTAATCCTTTAAGTTATTCATTATATATTTATGAAATTCAATTCTATAAATATATATTTTAGTAACTCCTTACTAAAGTGGTTAGGCTTAACTCTCTGAATAATCAAACCCATTAAACTTATTTCAATGGAATATTTTATATCTCTGTTAAAAGACTATGAATTCCATCTTGAGAATATATGTTCCATCAATACTAAATGTGGCTGCTCAACATATTGAGATTTTGACCGTTACTATAGATCTCACTCTTGATAGATCAAAGCGATCCACACTTCATGATCACGTCCATTATCCTCTCAAGATTAAGAGTTCATGCAAATAGAAATCGTGAGTTTATTATTCATTTGATAGTCGTTAGGAGAATAATAAATCTCACAGCGGTCCAGTTCAATATATTTTAACTCTTAAAACATATCAACATACCAACTAGAAATCTCCATTTCCACGATCAAGACAAATCATCTTAGTTGATATGTTATAGTCTTCGTAGATGAAATACTCAATTTCATTACTAACTACAAACTATAATTCTGAGTTTATAAAGAACTTGTGATCTATATCTTCTTTGACTAAATCACATAGATCACATACTATGCATCTCATGGACAATGTGATAATGTCTCAATATTCATGTTACCATTATTTTTAGATAATAATAAAATAACTTTATTAATCACAATATTAATTTATACATAATGTCATACATAGCATCATACAATAGGACTTAAGGGCACACATCCTAACATACACAAACAAGAAATATCAATTTCTTAGTTAACCCATGAGTACATGTACAAACTAGTACATACTCATACAAAATCATATTTATCTCATAATAATCATGCATTTAGTTGAGTAATACATACTATTCGAGTTTCTTCACAAGGTCAAGCATGTTCTAAATCAAGAGAGAGATATTATAATTCATGTAATTCTCAAGAAAAATAGAACTAAACACAAGATAATATATTTTTGTCTTTTTGAAATTTTTCAATGTTTTTGGATTTTTTATTTAAAACAAAACAACCTAAGAAAATAAAACAACCAAAAACTAAAAGAATACATGTCTACAATCAATTGAAAGAATTAAATCAGGGTCAAGTAAACAACACTCACCTTAGCAAGTCTTTTCTCACCCATATAGCACAAGTATTTGGCTTTGTAGGTGAAAAACCATAAGAACTAGAGTGTTTTTGAGGGATTACACTAATCTTCTGAGAAAGACTAAAATCTAACAATTTCCTTTTACGAGCCAATAAGCTTAAATTTTTCAAAAGAATATGAAACAATTTATTTGGACTTATGGAAGGAAAAATATCATTACATATCCTAAATTGAAATACAAAATATTTAAATTTCAATTTATGACAATTAGGATGAATATGACTGGAGATACCACAAAAGTGACAAACATGAATAAATTTAGGAACATCAGTATTCCTAACAGCAAATCTAGTCTCAAATTTTGGTTTTTGCCTCAACTAAGAACAATTTGGTCTAATATGACCAACAACACCAAAAAGGTGACAAGTAGGCACAAAAACAGATTTTTATGCTCTCTAACAATAGGTATAGACTTAGGTTTAGAAATTTCAACGTTTACATCAGAACTTTTACTTTTGTTTAACCTAGTATAATAAGTCTTTTCGTTATTATTCATCTTGAAAGGAGGGATATAAACTTTTTCGGCTTTAGGCTTAAGAGAAACGGAAACACTTCTATTATCAACAGCAGGCTTGGTATTCGTCAAATTTTCAATTTTAGTTTTAGATTCAACTAACTCATGCTCTAAGCTTTTCATCTTCTCATCTTGAGAGGAAATTTTATTTCTCAAAAATTCATTCTTTTTATTAGATTCATCTAATCTAACAACCAATTCCTCTTTTTCAAGATTAGCCAATTTTAACTCTTTCTTGAATTTCTTAGCAATTTTCCTAGATTTTAATAATTCCTTACAAAGAGTTTCACAGGCATCAATAAGATCAACAGAAACAATAGTGTCATTTTTATTCAAAACATCACAATCAAAAATAGTAAGACACTTAAAATTATCCATGGTAATTAGGTTAAACAATCTACTTTACAGGAATCTAAAAATGAACAAGTGGTATTAGAGTGGGCTAGCTCTTGATTTGTTATTCAGATCTAGGTTAACACAATAAAGTCATATCATGTAAAGTAGCAAAAAATATAAAAAAGCACAACAATATGATGACCTAGGAAAACCTAACCGGTAAAAAACCTGGGAAGGATTTAACCTAGCTATCCTCAAGGTAAAAATAGATCCACTATAAAAGAATTGAAGTTTGTATAATAAGACTTAGACCACTAACATCCTATTGCTACCTCGTATAGGAAACTTACTGCCACGACTAAGTGACAATTTTGAGTCCACAGACTGTAATACCCCACATAATTTTTATTTAAGAGTTTTCTTTAAAATATAATTGTTGGGCTATAGGTTTTCTTTTAATTATTATTGCAGCCCACTACCCACTAAGCCCACATCTTATAATACAAACTACAAGGTAGAGGAAGAGATAGTCAATGTTTTATCTAAGAGGCTAAGAGGCTAAGAGGTGTTTTCCTTGGAGTTAGAGCACATACAATTGAAGAGACAATCAGATTGTTCAAGGTAAGATTTCTCACAATTAGAAAAAAAAAAAAAAAAAAGAATTTTATAAGGTTATTTAGAAATTTGATTTTGATCCTAACATTTATATTCTAACGTTTAGATTTGCCGCTGGATTAGATGTTAGATTTGAGCCATGGGATTTCACGAATCAATATTTTGGTTTAAGTCTTCCATTGGATTTGTACATATAATCCTAGATTGAAGTCAAACAATTCGGCCATTCTTCTTCCATTGAATTGGTATATATATATATATATATATATATATATATATATATATATATATATATATATATATATATATAGAAGTCAAAGATTGCGGCTGTGTTTTGCCTCTGAGACCTTGCCTTGAGATTATGCTAGAAGTCAAGGAATGCGGCTATATATATGACAGATATATAAGTCAAATAATGTGGCTATGGTTTCATTGCCTCTGGGACTTATGCTATGCCAGTGTGGTGTTATATATATATATATATATATATATATATATATATATATATATATATATATATATATTAGGATATTAGGATAGCTATAAAGTTTTCTATGGTGGATATATATATATATATATATATATAATATGGCTTGTTTGGGGTTATGTATATCAACTTAAACTCTAAGGTATTAGCTGCTGCCTCTGCGTTCTAATAAATTCAAGGAAACATTTTTGGGTAGAGATACTTTGCCTTAGTGCTATAATTTAGTTCAGCAAAGTATTTTACTAGTGAGTCAGTTTTTGTAGTTTAGTAAAATTTATATTTTGTAGAGGATATTAAGTAATTTCCATAATTGATTATAGGTCCTATTTAAGAGTGTCTTGAGGCTCTTTGGAGATTATTTTGGCTGCACTTTCAGAGTGATTCGAGTGCGGTAAGTAATTATGCATAATATGCACAAGTTTTGTTCTTTAGGTTCTTAGAAGTTAAAGATTTTCAAAGTTATATTTATAAGCTTACATTTTTAAAAGTTTATCAAAAAGCATTTTTACACTATTGAAAGAGAAATTTTAATTGGCTTTTAAATAATGTTTTAAAAGAAATTTCGAATTTTAAATAACGTTTTGAAAGTTCAAAACCCATTTAAAAGATGATTTTTAACTAGACTATTTTCTGAAAATAATTGAGTTTTAAAGTAAGTTTTCTAAAAAGGTTTTGTTCTTTAAATTGTTTCAAACCAAGTGATTTCGAAGTCATATTCTTGTTTTTCAAACGGTATTTAAGACGTTCCTTTTAGCAAACTGGATTTTCAAACTTACTCAAGAATTGTAAAAATATTTATATAAACTCTTCAGATCCTATTCGTTCCCTAAGAGAGTCAAGCATCTTTTGATTTATGTTTCAATTTGATATTGTGATATTCAATATGTCTTTATTGTTGGAACAATTGTTAATATTGAGAAAATTATTATATTTTGTATAAACTTTATTGTTTGTGATATGTGACTCAAAATGAGTGTTTTTAGAATTGATCAAATATATATATGTACATCCGCTCACAGGATTGTATGTGAGAATATGTGTTGATCCCTCACCAGTAGGGGTTAGATGTTGGTATTTGCTCACAGGATTGTATGTGAGAATATGTGATGTGTAAATGTGACACTGTGCTCTGATCAATTATTTGTATGTGTTTCCAAAAGACTTTAAGATATGATTATATGTGTATTAAGTGATTCTTTACATGTTTTGAAAGCTATATTGGATATTTTGAGTGAAATTGTGAAATCAAACTCGTGCTTTGCTTGACTCTATTCCGTTGTGTATTCTGTATAATTACTTACTAGATGTGTGGCTCACCCCATCAATTAATATTTTCAGATTAAAGTGTAGTTGGGAATTAGAACCTTTGGATTGCTTTGTGGGGTGCAAGGTAGAGCGTGGAAGTTGTAGGCGGCTTCAGTGTTACTTGAAGACTCATAAAAATTTTAGTTAACTTTGTTTTGTAGTTCACATTTTATATAGTGGAGGTTATTTTCAATTTGTGGAGTTTTGAAAAGATTATTAGTTATTATTTTTTTTTCTATTCTGCTTAGACTTCACAATATTTTGGAGATTATTATAAATTGTGGATTTTAGTTATTATAAGAGGTTTATCAAAAGCATTGTTTATTTGGAGTTTTATGGAACAATGTTTAAATAAATTATGTTTATTGAGCTAGGTAAGGTTAGCAAGTTAGTCATAGTATCTAAATTCATGTTTCATGGATTTGGGTCCTGACATTGTTGGTATCAGAGCCCTAAGTTATGATTCTGTAGACAATTAGGACTTACGATATTTTTATAAGATGTGGAGAAATAGGCTTGAATTATTATTCATAGGCAAAAGGTAGTTTTAGGAGTTTGATAATTGTTAGACGCTATATGCTTATATGCTTAGAATATTATAATAGTAAAGGCTTTAGTATATCTTGTATATCATGACTTTGCTTGTGATTTATTTGACTCTAAGGTGTTGTTTATTTGGTTATAGGAAAATGCCACCCCGCAATTCTACCCTTTTTGGAGTTGAACCAAAATCTGAGAGCCTTGAGGGTGTTTTAAGTGCTATTAAAAGTCTTGCTGAAGTGGTGGAGAAGCATGTTAGTACTAGTGGAACAGTTAAGCCCAAAGATACGGAGGCTGAAGGATGTACGATTGAGCAATTCAGGAAATTTGGTCCTCCTTCATTTTTGGGCAACCCTGATCCTACAGAAGTAGAATCTTGGATAACGCAAATGGAGAAATTTTTTGATGTGATTGGTTGTACTGAAGTGCAAAAAGTCTCCTTTGCTTCCTTTATGCTGAAAGGGGAAGCAGAGCATTGGTGGAGATCTACCAAAAAGACCTTGCCACTTGAGGAAGATGAGATACTGACTTGGAGTATTTTCCTTGAGGCCTTTTATGAAAAGTATTTTCCAGAAAGTGTACGGGATGAGAAAGAAGTGGAGTTTATGGAGCTCATTCAAGGGAATAAGACGGTGTTACAGTATGAGGCTAAATTTACTGAGTTGCCTCGATTTGCCCCTCACATTGTGGCTGATGATGTTAGGAAGGCTAAGAAATTTCAGAGGGGACTACGACCAAGTATCAAAACTAGGATGGTAGCCTTACGATTGAAGTCTTATTCTGAGGTTGTGGAGACTGCAAAGGTTGTTGAGAAGGAGTGTGAAGACTATCAGAGGATTAGGAGTCAGAATAACAAAAGGCCTAAGACTGAAGGGTTTCATAAAGGGAATGAACACAATAAGCCATTTAAGAAGAAGACTACAGCAGAACCAGAGACTAAAATGGTGCAACAGGTAGTAGAGGTTTGTCAGAAGTGTGGTAAAAAGCATAAGGGTGTTTGCTATCGTGAAAGTGGGGCTTGTTTTAAGTGTGGTCAAATGGGTCATCGTATCAAAGATTGCCCAGCCATGAAGAGTGAGTTGGTGGCTAAGCCCGTTGATGTGAAGCAAAGGCCAAAAGTCCAAGGACGCGTGTTTGCTATTACTGAGCAAGATGCTAAGGCATCCAAGTCAGTAGTAACAGGTACCATTCCCATATTTTCTCATACTGCACGAGTTCTTATTGATCCTGGTTCTACTCATTCCTTTATATCTTGTGTTTATATGAAATATGCTGATTGTGTGCCTGAATTGTTGGACTTTGAACTTTCTGTTTCTACTCCTTTGGGTGAAACTATGGTTGCTGAGTTTATATGTAAGTTTTGTGTGATTAAGATTGGAGAAAATGAGTTGTTGGCTGATTTGATTCTCTTAGAAATTCAAAAATTTGATGTAATCTTAGGCATGGATTGGTTAGCAGCTTATCATGCTAATGTTGACTGTTACAAGAAGGAAGTGGTGTTTTGTATTCTGAGTTGACCTGAATTTGTATTTCATGGGTCTAGAGAGAGCCTCGTGTCTAATGTTATTTCTGCCATTCATGCTAATAAGTTACTTAGAAAAGGTTGTAAAGGTTATCTTGCATATGTGGTGGATAATGAGAAGGAAGGGATTAAGATTGATGACATTCCTATTGTGAGGGACTTTGTTGATGTATTTCCTGAGGATCTCCCTGGGTTACCGTTTGATAGAGAGATAGAATTTGCCATTGATTTTGTGCTCAAACTGCACCTATTTCTATGGCACCATATCGTATGGCACTTGTAGAGTTGAAGGAGCTTAAATTGCAATTGCAAGAGCTTTTAGAAAAGGGATTTATTAGACCTAGTGTATCTCCTTGGGGTGCTCTTGTTCTTTTTGTAAAGAAAAAGGATGGGTCTATGAGATTATGCATTGACTATAGGCAGTTGAATAAGGTCACTGTGAGGAATAAATATCCTTTACCTAGGATTGATGATTTGTTTGATCAGTTGCAAGGTGCTAAAGTCTTTTCGAAGATTGACCTTAGATCAGGTTATCATCAACTCAAGGTTAAGCAAGAAGATATACCTAAGATTGCCTTCCGTACTCGCTATGGACACTACGAGTTTCTAGTGATGCCATTTGGATTGACCAATGCCCCTGCTGCCTTCATGGATTTAATGAATCGTGTATTCAAGCCTTATTTGGATCGGTTTGTTATTGTTTTTATTGATGATATTTTAGTTTATTCTAAAACTCAGGAAGAGCATGTAGAACACTTGAGGATGGTGTTGCAGGTCTTGAGGGAGAAAAAATTATATGCCAAGTTTAAGAAGTGTGAGTTTTGGTTAGATGAGGAAAAGTTTTTGGGGCATGTAATATCTAAGGATGGCATTTTTGTGGATCCTAAAAAGGTGGAAGCTGTGGTAAATTGGCCTAGACCAACAAATATATCTGAAGTTCGTAGTTTCTTGGGTCTTGCAGGTTACTATAGGAGGTTTGTTGAAGGTTTTTCAAGTATAGCAGGTCCCTTGACTAGGTTGACCCAAAAGAATGCTAAATTCTTGTGGAAAGATGATTGTGAAAAAAGCTTTCAAGAATTGAAAGACCGGTTGGTTTTCGCTCCAGTTTTGACATTGCCAACGTGTTCAGGAGGGTTTGTAATTTACAGTGATGCTTCACAGAAAGGTCTTGGTTGTGTGCTTATGCAGCATGGAAAGGTGATAGCATATGCTTCTAGGCAGCTAAAAAGGTATGAACAGAATTACCCTACTCATGACTTGGAGTTAGTAGCAGTGGTCTTTGCATTAAAGATATGGAGGCACTACTTATACGGGGAGACGTGTGAGATTTACACTGACCATAAAAGTTTGAAATATTTGTTCTCTTAAAAAGAATTGAATATGCGGCAAAGGAGATGGATTGAGTTGTTGAAAGACTATGATTGTACAATACATTATCACCCTGGTAAAGCAAATGTGACGGCTGATGCCTTGAGTAGAAAATCCTCTAGTAGGGTGGCAAGTATAATTTCAAGGAAAAGACTTTTCTTTGAAGAGTTGAAGGAGATTAATGTGGAGCTCCAATTTAATGAGTTAAGGGTACTTGTTGCTTATTTTCGAGTGCAACCTACCTTAGTTGGAAAGGTGAAGATTGCTCAAGGATTTGATCCTAATTTGGTAAAGATTATGGAAGAGGTAAAGGAAGGTAATCGAGCTGAGTTTGAAGTTCAAGGAGATGGTGTTTTACGATTTAGAAATCGATTATGTGTTCCCAATAATGCTGAATTAAAAAGGGAAATTATGGAGGAGGCTTATAAATCTGCATACACTGTTCACCCAGGTAGCACCAAAATGTATCGAGATCTTAGAGAAGTGTATTGGTGGAATAATATGAAAAGAGAGATTGCAGATTTTGTATCTCGGTGTTTAATTTGTCAGCAAGTTAAAGTTGAGCATCAAAGGCCTGCTGGGTTACTTTAACCTCTCAGTATTCCGGAGTGGAAGTGGGAACATATCTCTATGGACTTTGTGACTGGATTGCCTAAGTCAGTTAAGGGTCATGATGCTATATGGGTAATAGTGGATAGACTGACCAAGTCTTCCCATTTTCTACCAATCAAAACTACGTTTTCATTGGATAGATTGGCTTAATTATATGTTATGGAAATAGTGAGATTGCATGGAGTTCCTGTCTCTATAGTTTCTGATAGAGACCCTCGTTTCACCTCTAAGTTTTGGAATAGTTTACACAAGGCTATGGGAACCAAGTTAGATTTTAGTACAGCTTTTCATCCTCAAACGGATGGGCAATCAGAAAGAACTATACAGACACTTGAAGACATGCTAAGAGCCTGTGTGTTAGACTTGAAAGGTAGTTGGGAGACTCACTTGCCTTTAATTGAATTTGCTTATAATAACAGTTACCATTCTAGCATAGAGATGGCTCCTTTTGAGGCATTGTATGGCCAGAAGTGTAGGTCACCTATTTGTTGGAATGAAGTGGGTGAAAGGAAGTTGCTTGGTCCAGAACTAGTTCAAGTGACTACGGAAAAGATTCAGTTGATTCGTGAAAGACTTCTAGCTGCTCAAAGTAGGAAAAAGAGTTATGCAGATAATAGAAGGCAAGACTTAGAATTTCAAGTTGGGGATCATGTATTCTTAAAGGTGTCTCCATTGAAGGCTGTGATGAGGTTTGGGAAGAAAGGCAAGTTAAGTCAGAGGTATATTGGTCATTTTGAGATCTTGGATAGGGTGGGCAACGTATCTTACAGGTTGGCATTGCCACCAGCTTTGTCACATATTCATAACGTATTCCATGTATCAGTGTTACGAAAGTACATGCCTAATCCATCACATGTTTTGGAGTATGAGCCGATCAATGTTAGAGAGGACTTGTCTTATGAAGAGCAACGAGTGCAGATTCTTGATAGGAAGGAGCAAGTGCTACGTTCAAGGAATATATCCTTAGTGAAGGTGTTGTGGAGAAATCATACAGTTCAAGAAGCGACATGGGAAAAAAAGGAAGACATGAAAGAAAAATACCCCTATCTATTTTCTAATTGACGTACGTCAAGTTTAGGGGAAGAGTGTAATACCCCCACATAATTTTTATTTAAGAGTTTTCTTTAAAATATAATTGTTGGGCTATAGGCTTTCTTTTAATTATTATTGCAACCCACTACCCACTAAGCCCACACCTTATAATACAAACTACAGAGTAGAGGAAGAGATAGTCAGGGTTTTATCTAAGAGGCTAAGAGGCTAAGAGGTGTTTTCCTTGGAGTTAGAGCACATACAATTGAAGAGAAAATCAGATTGTTCAAGGTAAGATTTCTCACAATTAGAAACAAAAAAAATTAGAATTTTATAAGGTTATTTAGAAATTTGATTTTGATCCTAAAATTTATATTCTAACGTTTAGATTTGCCGCTGGATTAGATGTTAGATTTGAGCCATGGGATTTCATGAATCAATATTTTGGTTTAAGTCTTCCATTGGATTTGTACATATAATCCTAGATTGAAGTCAAACAATTCGGCCATTCCTCTTCCATTGAATTGGAATATATATAATGGTTATAGAAGAAGTCAAAGAAGGTGGCCATTGTTCTTCCGTTGGATTTGTGTGTATATATATATATATATAGAAGTCAAAGATTGCGGCTGTGTTTTGCCTCTGAGACCTTGCCTTGAGATTATGCTAGAAGTCAAGGAATTCAGCTATATATATGATAGATATATAAGTCAAATAATGTGGCTATGGTTTCATTGCCTCTGGGACTTATGCTATGCCAGTATGGTGTTATATATATATATATATATATATATATATATATATATTAGGATATTAGGATAGCTGTAAAGTTTTCTATGGCTTATTTGGGGTTATGTATATCAACTTAAACTCTAAGGTATTACCTACTGCCTCTGCGTTCTAATAAATTCAAGGAAAACACATTTTTGGGTAGAGATACTTTGCATTAGTGCTATCATTTAGTTCAGCAAAGTATTTTACTAGTGAGTCAGTTTTTGTAGTTTAGTAAAATTTATATTTTGTAGAGGATCTAAGTAATTTCCATAATTGATTATAGGTCCTATTTAAGAGTGTCTTAAGGCTCTTTGGAGATTATTTTGGCTGCACTTTCAGAGTGATTCGAGTGCGGTAAGTAATTATGCATAATATGCACAAGTTTTGTTCTTTAGGTTCTTAGAAGTTAAAGATTTTCAAAGTTATATTTATAAGCTTACATTTTTAAAAGTTTATCAAAAAGCATTTTTACACTATTGAAAGAGAAATTTTAATTGGCTTTTAAATAATGTTTTAAAAGAAATTTCGAATTTTAAATAACGTTTTGAATGTCCAAAACCCATTCAAAAGATGATTTTTAACTAGACTATTTTCTGAAAATAATTGAGTTTCAAAGTAAGTTTTCTAAAAAGATTTTGTTCTTTAAATTGTTTCAAACCAAGTGATTTCGAAGTCATATTTTTGTTTTTCAAACGGTATTTAAGACGTTCCTTTTAGCAAACTGGATTTTCAAACTTACTCAAGAATTGTAAAAATATTTATATAAACTCTTCAGATCCTATTCGTTCCCTAAGAGAGTCAAGCATCTTTTGATTTATGTTTCAATTTGATATTGTGATATTCAATATGTCTTTATTGTTGGAACAATTGTTAATATTGAGAAAATTATTATATTTTGTATAAACTTTATTGTTTGTGATATGTGACTCAAAATGAGTGTTTTTAGAATTGATCAGATATATGTGTAAATCTGTTCACAGGATTGTATGTGAGAATATGTGTTGATCCCTCACCAGCAGGGGTTAGATGTTGGTATCCGCTCACAGGATTGTATTTGAGAATATGTGATGTGTATATGTGACACTGTGCTCTGATCAATTATTTGTATGTGTTTCCAAAAGACTTTAAGATATGATTATATGTGTATTAAGTGATTCTTTACATGTTTTGAAAACTATATTGGATATTTTGAGTGAAATTGTGAAATCAAACTCGTGCTTTGCTTGACTCTATTCCGTTGTGTATTCTGTATAATTACTTACTAGATGTGTGGCTCACTTCATCAATTAATATTTTCAGATTAAAGTGTAGTGGGGAATTAGAACCTTTGGATCGCTTTGTGAGGTGCAAGGTAGAGCGTGGAAGTTGTAGGTGGCTTCAGTGTTACTTGAAGACTCATAAAATTTTTAGTTACCTTTGTTTTGTAGTTCACATTTTATGTAGTGGAGTTAATTTTCAATTTGTGAAGTTTTGAAAAGATTATTAGTTATTATTATTTTTTTTTTCTATTCTGCTTAGACTTCACAATATTTTGGAGATTATTATAAATTGTGGATTTTAGTTATTATAAGAGGTTTATCAGAAGCATTGTTTATTTGGAGTTTTATGGAACATTGTTTAAATAAATTATGTTTATTGAGCTAGGTAAGGTTAGCAAGTTAGTCATAGTATCTAAATTCATGTTTCATGGATTTGGGTCCTGACACAGACTACTTCTTTCCTTGATCTACAGTAACCACAAGTTTTCCTACTTATGACTTTGAGACTCCACTCAAAGGTTTAAGATCTTCTTTAAAATTCTTTATGAAGCAACTGAAACAACAATCAAGTTCTTGATGTAAATCTTGATCTTGATAGTTCAAAGTGTGTGTATAAAGATAAACATCTCTAGATTTCATAGAAGATTCAACACACAACTCAACAAAGTCTCTAGAGAGTTTTTGGGTAAAAAACCCTAGATCTACAAAAGAGGCACACTCTTCTTTCTCTGAAAAGCCTTTTTAAAAACGTGCTTAGGGTTTCTTTTATATACTAAAAGAAGAAGATCTGAAACCCTAATCCTTTTTGGGCCTAATTAAAATTCTGCAGGTACGAATCTCGATCGATCAAGCCTGTCTCTCGATCAGTCAAACTAGGCAAATTGCGAATTCTCTTTTCTATAGCTTGTTTGTTTTTGGATCTTGACTAGTATTACCTAGAGCATTATCTAATAATACCTATAGACTCTAGGATCTATATCTAGACAAGTTGGTGTTCACGATTTGCTAATTATTCTAAACTTTTAGAACCTAACAATCTATCTAAAAAATGTCTCATTTATAAGTGGCGGCAATAGCTAAGAAGGCACGAACAGATGAAATACGAGTAACCGGAGCAAAGGTCTCTTCATAATCAATCCCAAACTCCTGTGTAAAACCTTTTGCATCAAGACGAGCCTTGTAGCGCTCAATGGACCCATCAGAGCGAGTTTTGATCTTGTAGATCCACTTATAACCAACCTAGATTTCCTAAGGGGGAGAGTCCCCAAATCCCAAGTATGATTTTTAGATAATGCATCAAGTTCCTCTTTTATTGAAATCTACCATAAAGGGTCAGTGGAGGCCTCACAATAGGTGTGAGGCTTGTGTAGTGTAGCAAGGGTAGTATAAAAATGATAGTTAAGTAAATGTGTAGGAATGGATCTTGCACGAGTTGAGTGACGAGGTGGAATGTGTTGCGCAAGATCTTCAGGCGAAGCAGGAGCAGGAGACCCAAGCTCAGAGTTGGGTGGCTCATCTTCTACCTGGTCATTAGAGGGTAATCTAGGAGAGGCATCAAAAGTATTTGGTGGTTGGATAGAGAAATCTATAGGAGGATCAAGCGTAACTATAAGAGGATCAAGAGTAACTATAGAAGGAATTTATGGCTCATCTGGAAAAAGTTCCAAAACAGAAGAGGTAGTAGGGAGGCATGAAAGTGAGAGAACTCGACAAAAGGGCGATGTTCCCAAAAGACAGTATTATGGGAGATGCGAAGACGATGAGAGACAGGATCATAACACCGATACCCCTTTTGAGTTTTGTCATAGCCAAGAAAACAACAAAGTCTAGATTGAGGCTCAAGTTTGTTATGCTCATATGGTTGAAGAAGAGCGAAACAAGCAGAACCGAAAGAGCGAAGGTGGTGATAGTTTGAAGGTGATCCAAAAAGGCGCTCATATGGAGTTTGATTTTGGATAACAAGACTTAAAATGCGATTAATAGCATGAACAACATGGAGAGCAGCTTCACCCCAAAAAGGAGCAGGAACTTTGGCAGAGAGAAGGAGAGCACAAACAGTATTAAGAATATGACAAAGTTTTTGTTCAGCTCTACCATTTTGCTGAGAGGTACCTGGACAAGTTAGTTGATGAATAGTGCCATAGGAATGCAAAACAGCTTGGAAAGCATATTGAGTGTACTCAAGAGCCTTATCAGATCGAAAAATTGTGATACGTTTGTAAAATTAAGTTTCAACCTTTTTACAAAATTAGAATATACTTGCAATAATTCAAAACGATGTTTCATATGAAAAATCCAGCTATAGTGGGAATAATCATCAACAAAGATAACAAAATATCGAGATCTACCAATACTAGAGACAGAGGAAGGCCCCTAGACATCAAAATGAATTAAGTTAAAGATATTAGTGTACATTGATTCATTAGTATTGAAAGGCAAAGCTGGTTGTTTTTCTAACTGACATAAAACGCAATCAAAATTTTCTGTGAATACTGAACCTAACAAACCTCTAGAAGCTAAGTGTTGTACCCGAAAGGAAGATGTGCGACCAAGTTGGGCATGCCAAAGTGCAAGGGAAGGAATAGAAGAAACTACAGCAACTACAGCAGCAATAGAAACAGGAGTAATAGGTGGAAGCCGAAGGTTGTCCATGGGAAACATACGCCCAACTCTAGGACCGGTCCCAAGCTCTTGTCCCATCCTCGGATCTTGCACAATACACCCAAAATAATCAAAGGTAATGTGATAACCCAACTCAGCTAATTGGCCCACATAAAATAAATTGTAAGAAAGGTTAGGAACATTAAAGACCCCGGGAATCGAAAGGTTAGAGGTCAAGATAAAACCTATATTATGACCGAATATTGTGGAACCATTAGTTGTGCGAACATTAAAAGGGTGTGGTGCGGGATCAAGTTGAGAAAATAAGGATGAGTAAGGTGTCATGTGGTTACAACAAGCAGAATCCATAAGCCAAGATGAAGGAGATATACCAGATAAAGCTGAGAGAGAAGAGGAATAAGATGCATTACCAACCATACGAATGGTATTAGCGATGATGTTTTTAACGTCATTTGTGGAAATGGTGAAAGTGGATCGAGAAGACTTGGACTGTGCAAAGATGGGAGCCATTAGTTAGACACTCTCTATGTTAGCAATAGTAGCAGCAGAAATTGAAACAGCTGATTTGTTGTAATGATAGCAAGTTTCAATATTGTGGCTAAGATGTTTGCAAAATTTGCAAAAACGTTTGCTGGATTGTCGGTGATGATTATTGCAACAAGAAGAAGACCTGTCCTTATTCTTCATTTAGAAGCAAAATATGCAAAAATGGACTGTAAAAATGAAATCTACATGAAAATCTGGGCAAGGAGCACCTGGACTGTAAAAAAGTTGACTTTTGGTTAAAGTCAATGGTCAACGCACAATCAATGTCAACGGTCAAAGGCGATGGTCAACTCTGACGTAAGTGCAAGTAATGACATCATCTGGGTGGCGTAGGCGCTGGCTGAGTGATGACGTAAGCAAGCTGATGTGACACTGACTGGGTGCTGACTGGATGATGATGTCAGCTAGGTGATGTGGCAGATGACATTAGCAGGCAAGCAACTGAGGCTGTTATGGCAAATGTCGTCAGCAAATGACGTCAGTGAGCAGCAGGGCAGTACGTGTGGCGCGTAGTTGATGTTACAGAAAATTTCAGGCGGCGTGTGAGACGTCTGATGAGGCCGATTCTTTTCCGATAATGTAGATTGGAGAAAGATGATTCCGACAGCGGTGGCAGCGACGACAGGATCAGAGCAACACTGATGGTGCGTGAGGTGCGTGAATGAATTTGCCAAAAATTTGACCGGCGCGTGGGTGGTCAGATGGTGATGTTTCTGGCGGTTTTTGTAGAGTGATTGAAAATCTACATAATAATATGTCTTATGTCCTAATCAGAGTTTCGATGTGAAAAATCCAATGGAGGCAATGGCCTTGGTGGCAGAGATCAAGCTTCTGGTGGCGAAGATTCAACCTTGAGTACCTCTATCGGCGATGGAGTAGTCAGGAGAGAGAATAGAAAAAAGGTTTATTGACCAAAGAAGTCGAGGTAGCGGAAAATACCTACAAAGGCAAGACTACATGACACAAGAAAGTTAGAGTAATGGCTTTGATACCATGTTAGAAATATTGAATAAGTGTGTTGTATTTCTCCGAATAATAGAATATACATGAGTGCCTTTATATAAGAGGCAGATGTGTGTAGTATAAGTAAGAGTGCTGTACAAGTAAACAAGGTGGGCCTAAAGCCCACAACCCAATACACGTTAACACCAGCAAGATCGAACCATGTCAGTAATTAGAGAGGTTGCTTTATCCTCATTATTTGGGGTGCTGTTTGATAAGCTAGCCTCCTTTGATTTGCTAAAGATCTTTCAGCAAGAGCAAATTCATGCTGGCCTCAACAACTAAAAGAAAACGTTACTGAAAATCCATGCATTATTGGATGATGTAGAAGAGAAGCAGGAGACAAACAGGTTGGTGAAGATCTGGTTGGATGAGTTGGAAGACTTGGCTTATGATGCAGACGACATTTTGGATGAATTTGCTATTGAAGTCTTGCGACGTAAGTTAAATGTAGAACCCTGCACAAGTAAGGTACGAAAGTTCATCCCTGCTTGTTGTGTGGGTCTGATGAGTCCAAATTCTATTATGTTTGATGCCAATATGCGGTCCAAGATTGCAGCTATTGACACAAGACTACAAAGAATTGTCACTGAAAAGAATGATTTGGATTTGAGAGGAAGCACTGATGGAGGGACTGGAACAGAAAGATCAAGGGTGCCCACTACTTCTTTGGTGAATGAAGACCATACTTATGGAAGGGATGAGGACAAAAAGACTATCATCAAGTTATTGGTGTGTAGTGAATCTAGTGATGCTAAGTTCTCTGTGATTCCCATAGTTGGTATGGGAGGTATGGGTAAGACAACTCTTGCCTAACTAGTATACAACAATGATGATGTAAACAATTATTTTGATTTGAAAGCATAGGCTTGTGTTTTTGAAGATTTTGACATGGTAAGGTTGACAAAAGTAGTTCTACAATCTATCACTTCTGAGCACTGCGATGCTAATGATTTAAACTTAATACAAGTCGAATTGAAGGAGAAATTACATGGCAAGAAGTTTCTGCTCATTCTAGATGATGTTTGGAACAAAGACTACGATGATTGGACTAAACTACATTGTTCGCTTGAATTTGGGGCTCTAGGAAGCAAAATTATTGTCACCACTCAGGATCATAGTGGGTCAATAATAATGGGAATTACTCAATCTTATGACTTGAAAGTGCTATCAAATGATGTCTGTTGGAGTCTATTTATCCAACATGCATGAGGGTCAACAAATTCTATTGCGAATCCAGAACTTGAAGAAATTGGTAGTGAGATTTTAGACAAGTGCAAGGGGTCACCTTTGGCAGCAAAAGAACTTGGAGGCGCTTTACGCACCAAACGCAATCCTAAAGAATTGAAAAATGTGTTAAATAGTAAGATTTGGGAAAAAAATGGTATTATTCCAGTTCTTGAATTGAGCTACCAATACCCCCCTTCACATTTAAAGAGGTGTTTTGTGTATTGTTCGCTATTCCCAAAAGATTATAAATTTGAGGAGAATGAGCTTGTCTTGTAATGGATGGCAAAAGGTTTGGTTCAAGTAACAGAAAGAAACAAGTCGATGGAAGATCTTGGTGTTGAATATTTTCATGATCTACTCATGATTCATTCTTTCAACAATCAAGTAATAATGAATCACTCTTTGTCATGCATGATCTCATCCATGATTTGGCTGAATGGGCAGCAAGAGGCTTGTGCTATAGAATGGAAGATAAATTGGGTAGTAATAAGCAATCTAAGGTTTCTACAAATGTATGACATTTCTCTTACACTCAGTGTTTTTGTGATGGCATCAAAAAGTTTGGAAACCTTCGCAAAGATATGCATCTACAAACATTCCTACCCCTACAAATAGAGTTCCAAAACTACTTAACAAACTATGTTCCTAATTGTATATTGCCACAATTAAGATACTTAAGAGTATTATCTTTACGTGGATATAACATCATTGAGCTACCAAGCTCAATCGGTAATATGAAACATCTAAGATATCGTAGCTTTTCTAATACTCCAATTAGAAGTTTACCAGAATCAACAAGTTCTCTATACAATTTGCAAACATTGGTGTTGAAAGGTTGTCACAAACTTACAAAGTTACTGGAGAAAATTAGGGATCTAGTTAATTTTTGGTATCTCGACATTACAAATGCCAATTTAATTAGAGAAATGCTAGTGGGAATAGAAAAATTAAAGAACCTACATACACTATCCAATTTTGTTGTGAGGAAAGATAATGGATCCAAGGAGACTTGATGAACATGGAGTTTTTTCGGGGAAGACTTTGCATTTCAAGTTTGGAGAATGTGCTTGATGCTGAGGATGCAAGAAGGGCCAATTTAAATGGTAAGAAGAATTTAGATGCACTAAAGATCAAATGGGGGACACCTAGTGATTTACAAGATGCAAGCATTGCAATAGATGTTCTTGACATGCTAAAAGACAAAAAAAAAAAAAAAAAAAAAAAAAGTTTAAAAAGACATGAAGGGGAGAGACTATTTCAAAGGGAGCCTCAGTTTAACAAAATCTTCGAATATATTGTCTCTGCTTTACATTTTTTAGTTTTTACTTTTTTTGCTAATCTTGTCTCTGCTATTATTCATCCCATTGTCGGTGTCAATGTAATAAATTTCCAGTTAATTGTCATAGCCTCGGTCAATAATGGCTGCTAGACTTTTTTAAGACATCGATATTGACTTGGTCCTCTGTGAAATTTCTATAGAAGTAGATATTTTTGCCTTTATCATAACAAGTGAGGGCTTCTAGGCTTAGCCTTACTACATTGGTTATCACACACACAGAGAGAGAGAGAGAGAGATATGGCGGAGGCGATGGTGGTGTTTCAAATAATTGTTTTATTGGGGTCAATGAATGCATTTGTAAAAGCAGTGGGTTTGGTAAACAGTTCATGTAGTCAATCATGTGGGAACGTTAGCATTCCATACCCTTTTGGAATAGAACCAGGTTGCTACATTTCCGATTCGTATCGGATAGATTGCAATCACAGTTTCAGTCCTCCCAAACCTATGTTTACTACCTTCACCCAGTTCGAAGTGCTGGACATTTCATTAGACGGCACACTTCGCGTCAACTATCCAAGGTTTTTTAGTTGTTCTAATGGTACAAAGACCAAACCATTTGACAGCTTAGCAGCAAGAAGTCTTGTCTTCTCCCAATCCAGAAACAGATTCATTGCCATTGGTTGCGACAATTTTGCGTCATTGAACGATGCAGAAGATGTCGTTATTTGTGGGTGCATGTCCGTTTGTGATAACAAAGCCATAAATAGAGGCAATGGTTGCAATGGCATCAACTGCTGCCAAACCACCATCCCTTCAGATCTCCAGGACTTTTCTTTATCTCTAAAGCCAATAGACCCTAATCACCCATCTTCAACTTGCAAGTATGCATTCATAGTAGAACAGATGTGGTTCGAGACCAATTTAACAAGCCCCTCTGACATCCAAAATATGTCCCACGTTCCTGTGGTATTGGAATGGCTCATCGATTCAACATTATCTTCTCTTGTATTGGGAAATAGCTTCTCACGTGAATATGATGATATTAACTCAACCTATAGTTGTGCTACTCATTCTTCATCACTGGGTTCTCAGAAAGCTTTAACATGTTCTTGCAAACCAGGCTTTGAAGGAAATCCCTATTTTCCTGATCCTCAAGTACCTGAACGATGTACAGGTAAACTACCTCTCTCATTTACCTCATCTGTCGTCTATTGATTTTATTATTTAAAACAAAATTAAATATGCATCACATGATTTGTTGTTGTCATATATATTACTATTTCAAATTCCTCCTCCCCCTTACTATCAAATTATCTATAAAATAAAATAAAAAGGTGAGTAGGAGTGAGTATATTTATTTATGTGAATATATTTATTTCTTCCTCTTTTTACTTCATTTTTTTTCGTTCTCTTTTTTTAATGCTTATCATGTATCTTCAAAAAAAAAAAATCTTTATAGAAAGTGGACTACTTGAATAAATAACTAAATTTGTTTTTTTTTTTTATTAATAAGAAAATTGTAACTTTATTAAGAAAAAGATAAATACATGCAATACATCATCAGTAATAGCTGATTCAATCAATGGTGGATTTTTCTCTATTCAAGTTACACAACTATCAGAATTGCATACTTCTATGACATATTTTGATCTCTCATAAAATTTGATCTAGGCGGTGTTGGCTTTCCCACTTATAGTATTCTATTGAGTCCTAAATTTCTCCTTGAATTTTCAACTTGATTAATATTCTCCCTAAAACTTTATTAAACTTTGTCTATTCTATATAGTATTCCATCTGTCAATAATTATTTTCTTAAAATCTAAATGAAGGGAAGTATATCTAAGACTTAGGAGAGATACATGAACGGTGCCCTTGACTACTACAAGAAAATTAAATTGCTAAATACTACCAAATCAATATATGAATTTTATTCTTGATACTAAAAAGTTGAAACTTTCAAAGGATTGTCAAGATTGGAAGAGTGAAAGCTCCGATGGTAATGAACTTTCAATTCATCAATTAGATATTTCAAAATTATTCATCTTGATAATTTGGAAAACGACCTCTCTCATAAGGGTACATTCAATTTAAAGGGACTTTTCATTCAAAAAAATGCTATGAACACATAAAAATGCACAATTTTGTGCCACAACTCGCCACATGGTGAGTTGTGATTGGTGAATGTGTGATGGTGGGCCATGCAGAGACACACTTTCACTAATCACAACTCACCACGTGGTGAGTTATGGCACAAAGTTGTGCATTTTTACATGTCCCTTGCATTACTCTTTCATTCATGTGATGTTAGATTTTTGGAATCTTTATCTATAAAATTATATTTTAAGTTTTTAACAATATAAGTTTACGTTGTTTGAGTCATTAGCATGATTTTAAAAACTGGAACGGAAAAATAACTGAAAAAGAGATTGGTTATCAGTTTTATGGTTCAACCAGGTTGGACCAATAATCAAACTGATGACGTCATAATTAATATAATTAAAATATTAAAATAATTTTTATATGAATTTTGAATTTAAATAACTTATATTAAGAAGATAGAAAAAATAGAAAGTGTTTTTTTTTTTCATATCACCTTTCTTTTCTTGTCCGTAATTGTTGACAAAGAATAAACTATTTAGTATTTAAGCTTCATCTTTTAGTTTATATAAATTATAGTATAACTTTAACTATTTTTTTATTCAAGAAAATTTAAATAAAAAAACCCAAAGTCGGATGACTAGACAAGAACTGACCTATTATTACCCCTTCACTTTCTCACTCTCCCACTCCTAGCCACACATGTTTACTCTTTTTTTTTTTTTTTTTTTGCTTTCTTTTCTTTTCTTTTCTAATCCACCTCGTAAATCTAGCACTCCACTCCCCACTTTACTTACCATAAAAAACTCTTCCTTCACAGAGTCCATCTCTCTCTCTCTCTCTCTCTCTTTCTCTCCCTCTCACAGGAAGTTAGATCTATCATCTATCTTTGCAATACTATCATCGATTCCTCTCATTCCTCTCTTTCTCATTGAAGATCTGTAAATACCACTCCAAGATGCTAATTGCAAGGCTAAGCATGAACATTCAATCATTTTCTCACTCTCTCAAGCATAGCCAATCTTAAGAAAAAAAACTTCATTGCAAAAATATGTCCTCACCAAGAAAAAAGAAGATTTTTACTGCAAAAAAAAGCTTTGAAAAACCGGTTCAATACCATACTAATTCCTGATTTTTATGGTTGAACCGGTCGGTTTCTGATTATTCCCGGTTTTTGGCTCTTCTTCAGTTATTTGTCATAACTGGATCAGATTAATGGCTCATGTTCAGTTGAATTGGTCAAACCAACTGGTCCGGTCCGATTTTTTAAAACCATGGTCATTAGTCACATTCCCATCATATTTCATGGATTTAACGTTCTTATATTTGGTTCATAACATTTTCATGAATAATTTCAATTTTAAAGAGTAGTTTGGTCATTTAGAAATTTTGTGATTTTTTTTTTTTTGTTGTCATTCTAGCACTTTAGGGATATTTTTGTTATATTGGACGTTCTATTGCAAGTATTTTGAACATTTGGAGTGTAGTTTGGTCATTTGGATTGTTTCAATGGTATTTTGATTATATCCATAACAATGATATATATATATATATATATATATATAAAATTCATATTACTATAATATTGTTGTAATGTTTGTCACATTATAGTGTATCAAACACCCCTCTAATGTTATCATGAGCTGGGGCTGGACTACCGTTATATATAACTAGAAGGTTGCCTGCGCATTACGCGGATAATGCTGTAAGCTTTTATGTAAAATGGTTTTTGAAATTTTTGTACATATATTATAACATAAATGGTGGATATTTTCATTACTAAAATCACCTACAATTATAGTAGAAATTTCAGAGCATGTAGGCATATTTTGTTGTCTACCATTAGTTGATCGTAAACCAATTAATTGCAAGCATACATTATGCATATCAAACTCCTTGAACCTGTCCCTTGTCATATGAAATGTCTAACTAAGGCGTTGACCCTATGAAGCATCTTCAGTTGATCGTAAACCAATTAATTGCAAGCATACATTATGCATATCAAACTCCTTGAACCTGTCCCTTGTCATACGAAATGTCTAAGGCATTGACCCTAAGAAGCATCTTCAATAATATTTTAACTATAGCAATGCTAAGGTTGCATAGTGATTCATGTCTAGGCAAAGCAACAAACACACTTTGATATTGTCAAGGCTCTTGCGGACAGTTGTACATGGTACTTGACCAATAAATAAATAAAGCAAGTAGTTTCAATGATGGTTGAGGTAGACATGATTCAACACATTTAACAATTTTTTAACCACCGCACACCCTTGGTGCAATGCTCACTCCACAAGTATAAGTATTTATAGGATGTGGGAGGTAAGGGTCGGGATTCAAGTCTCCAGGAGGGACCTTCATACACATATACACTTAGGTTAGGTTAAAATAGAAATTCTATCTTCTATAAAAAAAATTAATAAATAAATAAAACAATTTTTTAACAAAGGTGTACCAGTATAATATATTTAGCAATTTTTTAATTCCATTTTGAGTTTCTATAGATTCTAAGCTAACCTTCAAATAATGGAGGCACCACATAATTTTTTCTGCCCACTTAGTTCTTAATTTGTACCTTTGGGGTTCTATTGTTTCTTTCTTTGTTCTTATTTTTAACAATTGAGTTTCTATCATTTAGTAGGACATAGAATATGTGTAGATTGTGGTGATTATTTTAAAATTTTGCTACCAAATAATACTTAACCCCTCAATGGGTAAAAGAAAATTATTCACCTAAAAATAATAACTTCTTTCTTACCCGTAGCTAATTTAATTTGTTTCACTTATGTCAATTATATAGGCTACTACATCATACAACCAAATAAAAATTATAAATTTTCTGTCAAGCATTTTATCAAATACTATGGATTCAAAATAAAATATATGATTACTCTTGGGCTCTTTGCACTTTGAATCCCACAAAAGTTTTGCCTCCATTGGCGCTTTGAATGTGACCCAATCCATAGATATACATGTATTTGTGCTCCGACTACATGTGGCTTGGAGGAGTTTGATTTATTGATTAAGCTTCTTCCTCATTGATCTTTCTACTTGATCAACAAAACCAGATTAGTTACTCAACCTGTCTTTGCCTTAGGGTCTAAATATTACCCAATTCAACTAATTTTCTTAATTACATCCTCATGTAACATATTTAAATCACTCACCAAAAGCCAAATCATAAATTACAAAAACAGTGTGGCTCAGTAAAAATCTCAACCAGTAAACAGTTCAAATGAAAAGAAACAAACCACCATCTAGTTCGATTATCAGAAACCCATTACCAAACAACAACAAAGAGTGAACAAGTTGAGTATTAGTATTTTGTACCTCTTAGATACTGAAGAAGGGTTTGATAAATTAGGGTCTGGTGGCATTTTCTCCTTGTGTTTACGCTCCATTTGTTTCGATGGAAAACTTTGTGTAAAAGTAGTTTTCCATATTTTCTAGTGTTTGGTAGCATAAAAAAAGATGAGTCAAAGGAAAACTATATCTGGTCAACATTAAAAGTATGACTTATTTTTAAAAATTGTTTTCTATTAAATTTTTTTGGAAAACAACTATATCTCACAGCAAACTAAATAAGGGAAGTTAGGAGGTTGTTTTTTAACTCATTTAAAGTTGTTACCAAACATTAGAAAATGAGATAGTTTTATAGAAAATATTTCTTGAAAAATGACTCATTTTCTAGAAAACGTCATTGCTAAAACAAACAGAGCGTTAGTGACTTTAGTCCCCGGCCAAAACATGGTAAAGTTGAAGCTTCAATCTACCTGAGTCTATCTTCCCTTAAACATTGCAAACCGCAAACTTAGTATCCCAAATAAAATTTTGAAAAAAAATTGAAAGAAAGAAACAAAGAAAGAGAGTTGGCAATATTTATTTATTTACAGACACTAAGAAAGGAGCTTTTGTCCATGAACTCAAAGAGGAATTGTTGATCCATCAATATATAATTTTCAAAAGAAATAGGTACAATAGTGTGCGTTTAATTGAAAGGGGAAGTGAAAGAGTTTTTTGTTTGTGTTTTTGCTAGAAGAAGTGAAGAGTTAAGACTTAAGAGACGTAGAAAGAACTGAAGAGTTAAGAAAGAGAATGAATGAAATTTAAAAAATTTAAGATGGGTTTGATCTCAACAGAAATTACTTGAAAAGTATAATATTATTGTAAAGGTGTAATAATGCAAAGCCTGGTCTCACTTTGCCAGGTGCTTATCCATAATGTGCATTTAAATTTGAACGGGGAAGTGAAAGTTTTTTTTTGTCCGGAAGAAGTGAATAGTCTTTTTTTTTTTTTTTTTTATGGAAAGAAGTGAAAAGTTAGGAGAGAGGAAGAAGTGAATTGATTTTTGATGAAGCAATAAGTGCTAAACATAAAAGTTGCATTGTTTTAATTTTTGAAGTTGGAAAACATCATTTCATAATAAAGAGGATTGCAAAGAACTCATATAGAGCGCCACATGGCAGAACTCATGCACTCTCGCATGAGGTCTCTGTTTTTATATATATATATTGATTAGCCAATTCTTGTTTCACATTCCTAGATATAAATGTTTACACAATATCCTTAATTTCATATCAAGCATCCACATTTTACACAATGTAAAAGAGTCCGATACTATTATTTGTTTGATAAAGGAGTGCCGATACTATTAGATGCAACACAATACACAGAAAATCACTATTTTTGGGTGAATGTCAACGTGACTTTGGGTTTTGTTCCTGAATGTTCTAAATTCTAATGTTATGTTTCATGTTTGTCATTACATGCCAGATATTGACGAATGCATAGGTAGTCCATGTAGCTCTTCGAGCTTCCACTGTGTAAATACTATAGGTTCATACCAATGTTTAATCATCGAGCCTCCTCGGACAAAGACCTATGCGATTGCAATAGGTATGTCTTCTTACACTCAGAAATCTACAATATTGGTAGAAGTTTTTTGCCTTTTTAATTTTTTTTTTAACTTTCTAAAATAATTTAAACGTGACTCACAGCTTCATTTTTACTATTCTGGACTAATTCTTCTTAATGGATTTTTTTCTTGAGGATTCATGTCTTAATTAAGGGAACTTTTATCAAATATCCACTTGATAAACAAATAAGCACAAATCTAAAAATTAAAAAAAAAAAAAAAAAAAGATAATGAAAAAATTACTATTTTCCAATCAGTACAATGGGAATCCATGACTGTCCTCAACTGAACTAGGATAATAAAGACAACTACTGAATTACACTAATATCACGTTATGCCCACTCTAAATCCTATCAATTTATTCCATGTTTTGGAGATCTCTAAATCCTATCATTTATTCCATGTTTGGGAGATTATAAAAGAATGAAATGAAAAATAATAGAGAAAATGAGATCATAATGGAATAAAATTTTAGTGTATTTGAGAGTTTATAGAAGAAGAAATAAAATAGAAAAAAAAAATCAATTTTATTAATATATTGTTTATGATATATTTGCCATTTCTTTTAAATAGGTATAAAATTAGTAGTTCATCTCTGTTCATTAAAAGAATGAGTATTATTTATACTTTTGGGAGGAATAGCGTTCCCTTATAACCATTTTAAGTAAGGGAATATATATTTATTTGTGTCTATTTGGGACAACTTATTTAAGCAAGGGAATATATAGCGTTCCCTTATATTTTTTGTTGTTGTTGAAAGTATATTAAAATATACTTGTACCTTGAAAAAAATTGAAAAAGTGAGAAAAGACGGGAAAAAGTAAGGTTTTAAAAAGTTGTACATAAAATGAAACATTAACGTTGTGTTTGTTTCTGAGACAATATTTTCTAGAAAATGAGTCATTATCTAAAAAGTATTTTCTATAAAATTATTTCAATTTCCTATCTTTGGTAGCAACTAGAAGGTTGCCCGCGCGTTGCGCGGATAATGCTGTAAGCTTTTATATAAAATGGTTTTTGAAATTTTTGTACATATATTATAACATAAATGGTGGATATTTTCATTGCTAAGGTCACCTGCAATTATAGTAGAAATTTCAGAGCATGTAGGCATCTTTTGTTGTCTACCATCAGTTGATCGTAAACCAATTAATTGCAAGCATATATTATGCATATCAAACTCCTTGAACCTATCCCTTGTCATACGAAATGTCTAACTAAGGCATTGACCCTATGAAGCATCTTCAGTTGATCGTAAACCAATTAATTGCAAGCATGCATTATGCATATCAAACTCCTTGAACCTATCCCTTGTCATACGAAATGTCTAACTAAGGCATTGACCCTAAGAAGCATCTTCAATAATATTTTAACTATAGCGGTGCTAAGGTTGCATAGTGATTCATGTCTAGGCAAAGCAACAAACACACTTTGATATTTAACAATAAATAAATAAAGCAAGTAGTTTCAATGATGGTTGAGGTAGACATGATTCAACATATTTAACAATTTTTTAACCACCGCACACCCTTGGTGCGATACTCACTCCACAAGTATAAGTACTTATAGGGTGTGGGAGGCAATGGTCGTGGTTCAAGTCTCTAGGAAGGACCTTCACACACATATACACTTAGATTAGGCTAGAATAGAAATTCTATCTTCTATAAAAAAATAAAAAAATAAATAAAACAATTTTTTAACAAAGGTGTACCAGTATAATATATTTAACAATTTTTTTAATACCATTTTGAGTTTATATAGATTCTAGGCTAACCTTCAAATAATGGAGACACCACATAATTTTTTTCGGCCCACTTAGTTCTTAATTTGTACCTTTAGGGTTCTATTGTTTCTTTCTTTGTTCTTATTTTTAACAATTGAGTTTCTATCATTTAGTAGGACATAGAATATGTGTAGATTGTGGTGATTATTTTAAAAATTTGCTACCAAATAATACTTAACCCCTCAATAGGTAAAAGAAAATTATTCACCTAAAAATAATAACTTCTTTCTTACCCGTAGCTAATTTAATTTGTTTCACTTATGTCAATTAGGCTAAAATAGAAATTCTATCTTCTATAAAAAAAATAAATAAATAAAACAATTTTTTAACAAAGGTGTACCAGTATAATATATTTAACAATTTTTTAATACCATTTTGAGTTTATATAGATTCTAGGCTAACCCTCAAATAATGGAGACACCACATAATTTTTTTTTTGCCCACTTAGTTCTTAATTTGTACCTTTAGGGTTCTATTGTTTCTTTCTTTGTTCTTATTTTTGACAATTGAGTTTCTATCATATAGTAGGACATAGAATATGTGTAGATTGTGGTGATTATTTTAAAAATTTGCTACCAAATAATACTTAACCCCTCAATAGGTAAAAGAAAATTATTCACCTAAAAATAATAACTTCTTTCTTACCCGTAGCTAATTTAATTTGTTTCACTTATGTCAATTAGGCTAGAATAGAAATTCTATCTTCTATAAAAAAAATAAATAAATAAATAAAACAATTTTTTAACAAAGGTGTACCAGTATAATATATTTAACAATTTTTTAATACCATTTTGAGTTTATATAGATTCTAGGCTAACCTTCAAATAATGGAGACACCATATAATTTTTTTTCTGCCCACTTAGTTCTTAATTTGTACGTTTAGGGTTCTATTGTTTCTTTCTTTGTTCTTATTTTTGACAATTGAGTTTCTATCATATAGTAGGACATAGAATATGTGTAGATTGTGGTGATTATTTTAAAAATTTGCTACCAAATAATACTTAACCCCTCAATAGGTAAAAGAAAATTATTCACCTAAAAATAATAACTTCTTTTTTACCCGTAGCTAATTTAATTTGTTTCACTTATGTCAATTAGGCTAGAATAGAAATTCTATCTTCTATAAAAAAAAAAATAATAAAACAATTTTTTAACAAAGGTGTACCAGTATAATATATTTAACAATTTTTTAATACCATTTTGAGTTTATATAGATTCTAGGCTAACCTTCAAATAATGGAGACATCACATAATTTTTTTTCTGCCCACTTAGTTCTTAATTTGTACCTTTAGGGTTCTATTGTTTCTTTCTTTGTTCTTATTTTTGACAATTGAGTTTCTATCATATAGTAGGACATAGAATATGTGTAGATTGTGGTGATTATTTTAAAAATTTGCTACCAAATAATACTTAACCCCTCAATAGGTAAAAGAAAATTATTCACCTAAAAATAATAACTTCTTTCTTACCCGTAGCTAATTTAATTTGTTTCACTTATGTCAATTATATAGGCTGCTACATCATACAACCAAATAAAAATTATAAATTTTCTGTCAAGCATTTTATCAAATACTATGGATTCAAAATAAAATATATGATTACTCTTGGGCTCTTTGCACTTTGAATCCCACAAAAGTTTTGCCTCCATTGGCGCTTTGAATGTGACCCAATCCATAGAGATACATGTATTTGTGCTCCGACTACATGTGGCTTGGAGGAGCTTGATTTATTGATTAAGCTTGATTTATTGATTAAGCTTCTTCCTCATTGATCTTTCTACCTGCCCAACAAAACCAGATTAGTTACTCAACCTGTCTTTGCCTTAGGGTCTAAATATTACCCAATTCAACTAATTTTCTTAATCACATCCTCATGTAACATATTTAAATCACTCACCAAAAGCCAAATCATGAATTACAAAAACAGTGTGGCTCAGTAAAAATCTCAACCAGTAAATAGTTCAAATGAAAAGAAACAAACCACCATCTAGTTCGATTATCAAAAACCCATTACCAAACAACAACAAAGAATGAACAAATTGAGTATTAGTATTTTGTATCCCTTAGATACTGAAGAAGGGTTTGATAAATTAGAGGCTGGTGGCATTTTCTCCTTGTGTTTAGTGACTTTAGTCCCCGGCCAAAACATGGTAAAGTTGAAGCTTCAATCTACCCGAGTCTATCTTCCCTTAAACATTGCAAACCGTAAACTTAGTATCCCAAATAAAATTTTGAAAAAAAAAAATTGAAAGAAAGAAACAAAGAGAGAGAGTTGGCAATATTTATTTATTTATTTACAGACACTAAGAAAGGAGCTTTTATCCATGAACTCAAAGAGGAATCGTTGATCCATCAATATATAATTTTCAAAAGAAATAGGTACAATAGTGTGCGTTTAATTGAAAGGGGAAGTGAAAGAGTTTTTTGTTTGTGTTTTTGCTAGAAGAAGTGAAGAGTTAAGAAAGAGAATGAATGAAATTTAAAAAATTTAAGATGGGTTTGATCTCAACAGAAATTACTTGGAAAGTATAATATTATTGTAAAGGTGTAATAGTGCAAAGCTTGGTCTCACTTTGCCAGGTGCTTATACATATTGTGCATTTAAATTTGAACGGGGAAGTGAAAGTTTTTTATTTGTCCGGAAGAAGTGAATAGTTTTTTTTTTTATGGAAAGAAGTGAAGAGTTAGGAGAGAGGAAGAAGTGAATTGATTTTTGATGAAGCAATAAGTGCTAAACATAAAAGCTGCATTGTTTTAATTTTTGAAGTTGGAAAACATTATTTCATAATAAAGAGGATTGCAAATAACTCATATAGAGCGCCACATGGCAGAACCTCATGCACTCTCGCATGAGGTCTCTGCTTTTATATATATATTGATTTTAAATGAATTAAAAAACAATCTCCTTACTTATTTTATTTATCTTATTGTGAGATAGAGTTGCTCTCCAAAAAAATTAGTGGAATTTAAAAATAAGTCATACTTCTTATTTTGACAAAAGATAGTTTTCCTTCGACTCATTTTTTTTTTTTATTGTTCCAAACACTGAAAAACACAGAAAACTAATTTTACACAAGGTTTCCATGGAAACAAACATAGTGTAAGAGATCAACCAAGTTTTTCTATAATTTTTTGGGGAAATCACACTTTACTCCCTTAAACTATACCTCATTTGATACTTACCTCCCTAAACTATGGAAATGTACACTTACCCCCTAAACTATTACATGTGTAATACTTTGCACCTCATCTCATGGATAATAATTTAGGAGGTTAAGTGTAAAAATGGTATATTTTAATGGGTAAAATGTAATGCATTCTTATATTTATCGAGGTAAGTGCAAAAGGAGGTATAGTTTAGGGAGGTAAAGAAAAATTTCTCCTAATCTTTTCCCTTCATCAACAACTCTTAGATCATTCACATCAATGAATGTAAAATAGAAAATTTGTCAAATTTTGCACATTTTGACCCCAAAATTCTCCCAAATTAGTTTGGTTAAAATTGTGTAAATTTACACAATTAATTGCTACAGTAAACATGTAAATATACACGATAACGGTACTTTTGTATTTAATGTTTTATTAATTTCCCTGACTTCTCCTGTCAGACTCTCTATCTCCCTCTTATTCTCTCACGGTCTAACATAACCTACAAGAGCACCACCTAAATCCAAAAGCAAACCCTAGTATCCCACCGTCCACCCACCACCATCCAACCACCACACACTCAACCACCACCAAAACCTGTCACAACAACAAAAAATCAAACCTAATCAACCTAAAATCTTTAGAAAATCAACCCAAACTCAAGCCATCAACTAAAAACCCATAACCCAAACCCAAAATCAAAATCAACTCCAAACCTAGTGGTGGCAAAACGCTTTAAACAGGATGAGATAGATCTAAAAATGATAAGCTTTAACAAACAAAGAGAGAGAAAGTGATTTTTTCAGGTGTTCGAAGCTTCCACAAGTGCAATTTTGTTTGCCACAAAGAAAGCTACTAAGATAAGAGAAATATGAGAGGAGAAAGAGAGCTAAGGGTTGAAAGGACGTGAGAGAGATTGATGGCTGAGAGGAGAATGTGAGAGAAAGAGAGATGTTAGAGAAGAAAGAGAGTTGAGGGTTGAGAGAAGAGAGAAGAGTAACTTGATGGCTAAGAGGAGAACATGTGAGAGAGAGATTTAAGATAAAATATGTTTTTTTTAAAGGAACAAATATGAGTATTAATTAAAATGGAAAGTAGAATAAATGATCTGATGTGGGTGTTTTGTAAGCGTGATCTTGTAAAATAGAATGTTTCCTTCTCTTCTATTGTTTGCCTAGTTTTTTTTAGCATTAAGAGAAGATGTGTCTCTACTTTACTCGAAACTGTTATAACTTTTACTACAAGGAGTAATTCTTTTCCATTTTATTGCAATATGCAGTTATTAGCACATGCCTTGGGCTACTATTTTTGCTAATTGGTGGATGGTGGTCCTACAAAGTGATAATGAAAAGGAAGAACATTAAACGTAAGGAGAAGTTCTTCAAACGAAATGGTGGCTTATTGTTACAACAACAGTTATCTTCAGGAGAAGCCAATGTTGAGAAAACCAAATTGTTTAATTCAAAGGATCTGGAAAAGGCCACTGACCATTTTAATGTGAATAGAATACTTGGTCAAGGAGGACAAGGCACTGTTTATAAAGGCATGTTAGTAGATGGGAAAATCGTTGCCGTAAAGAAGTCCAAGGTAATTGATGAAGAAAAACAACTTGAAGAATTCATTAATGAAGTTGTCATTCTTTCACAAATTAACCATAGGAATGTTGTTAAACTTCTTGGTTGTTGTTTGGAGACAGAAGTTCCTTTGCTAGTTTATGAATTCATTCCTAATGGAACCCTATCCCAATATCTTCATGTCCAAAATGAGGAGTTTCCTTCAACATGGGATATGCGTTTACGAATTGCCACAGAAGTTGCAGGAGCTCTTTTCTACTTACACTCAGCAGCTTCCTTGCCCATTTACCACCGAGACATTAAGAGTACAAACATACTCTTAGATGATAAGTACAGAGCAAAAATAGCAGACTTTGGGACTTCAAGATCCATTGCCATTGATCAAACTCACTTAACCACTGTAGTACAGGGCACTTTTGGATACTTGGACCCCGAGTATTTCCAATCAAGTCAGTTTACAGAAAAGAGTGACGTTTACAGTTTTGGTGTTGTCCTCGTTGAGCTTTTAACTGGAGAAAAAGCAATCTCTTCTACAAGGACACCAGAAATCAAAAGTTTAGCCACATATTTCATTCATGCAATGGAAGAAAACAATTTTCTTGATATTATTGATGCTCAAGTTATGAAGGATTCTAAAAAAGAAGAAATCATAGCAGTTGCAAACCTTGCGAAAATGTGCCTAAACTTGAGTGGGAAGAAACGACCTACAATGAAAGAAGTTGCAATGCAATTGGAGGCAATTCAAACGTTGCGAACAACTCCTAATGTTCAACAAAATTATGAAGAGGTTGAAAATGTTAGAAGTGAAATGTACGAGCAATGGGATGTCATTTCTACATCAACAATGTCAGGTGCAGACAGTGGTGTAGCCTCATCTTCAGATGCTCACCCATTGTTATCTTTTTAACTAGCTAATGTTCTGCATGATACGCGTGTATGTTATTAGTTTATTTTTAAATATTTTATTAAAAAGTGTTTTATGACCAATTTATAATACTCATTAATTATTATAATATTTGAGAAATAAGCTTCAATTATTTACATGACATTAGGAAAAGGAAAAATGTAAATTTTTAAGAATAATATAATTTATAATATGAACTTATTGTAATATTGCTCACGTAAATTGGCAAATATTTAATTGTTTTTCTAACTTAAGAACATAATTATTCTTTTTATAATTTTGATTTGCATGTTAATTTGATTTCTTTTTTAAATTTGTTTTATTTTCTAAGATTGCGTCACATGATATATGTGTGTGTGTGTGTGTGTGTAGTACTACCTCCGTCCCAAATTGTTTGGCCTAGTTAGAAAAATCCAATTATTTAGGAAAATATCATTAATTGTCTTATCTCTTTAAAAAAAAGTTACAAATTTCCTAAATTACCCTTTAACAAATTTATCAAAAAATTATTTAAGAAAAAAAAAAAACATTTCTAGTATTGGCGCCAACAGCCAAGCAATTTTCAAAGTTGTTGTAGATTTCAAATTCTTTTAGTATACTATTCTTACAATTTGCAAACCTATATTCAAATCCAAATTCTATAGCCACCAAGCCTAATCCAAATTCAATCTTTATCTTTAAATCAAATTTTAATATGGTAGATTAGAATTCTATCTTGCTACTATCTACTACTCTGTATCTTTAAAAGTAAATAAATTTTACTCGTACTAAGTAAATCAAGCTTAGATTAGAATTATGTCTAGAGGATAAGTGGATAACAAAGATGGCGTGTATAGTGGATTTCAAAATTTAGGTTTTTAATTAAAAAAATTACTCCCACAAATAAATTAAGGGCATAAAGGGAATGTTAATAAATTAATGGTGTTTGACTTTTCAAACAGGACATAATTTTGGGACATCCCAAAATAGAATACAGGCCTAACAATTTGGGGCAGAGAGAGTATTATTGAAACGGCTTCTCCTATTAGGGATGGACAATTCTATTGTTCGAAAATACCCTTGCACCCTAAGTTTAAGTAGAGACAAAACGTAGGGACAATCCAGTAAAAATACATCTCTAACTCCCACTTCCACATAGATACTAGAGGAGTTCCTAAAAAAATTAGGACATAATCTCTATCTGAATTTCAACTCACACGACAGTTCCATTTACCAATTTTGCAAAATGTCCCAACCCAACCGTTAAATATTTACCTAATAGATAAGGGGGTTAATATAATCAGATTATGATTGTGTGAATTAGCCAAGTAATTTTGTAGAAAACTCCTAAAAGAAATAGTTAATTGAAATTATGGGATGTGAATTTATTTACCTTTTCTTCCCTGGCCACATAACTTTGGCTCGAATTCTAAATCAAAATCAAATCTAACTCAATAATCACAATCAAAACCAACCAAGCAATATACCTAAAAGCCTATATCCTATTAAATGCCAAAAGTTAATATCAAACAAGAAATCACATGAACCAAGATAAAAATCTACAAAATTAAGAACAAGACTTAGATACAGTACTTAAGTATTGTTCCTTAGGTTCCCTTTTTAAGATACTGCCATGTGGATTTTTACTCATGGAATGAAAGTATATTTTTTAGTTAAGTAGCCACATAGCTGAATCTTAAAAGGAGAACCTAAGAAACCGTACTTAAGATACTGTATCTAAGTTTTGTCCCAAAATTAAAGCCAAAACAAAACAAAAAGCCTAAAAGAAAAAACCTAACAATTGATAAAGGAACAAATATAAATATTTGTTTAACAATTACATAAACAGAAGAACTAAATATCAAACACTACCTCACCCAAATGGTTTGATAAAATAACGGATGCACATGGTCCCCTTGCTCTTCTTAGTAACATTTTTCTTCCAACAAAAAATAAAAAATAAAAAGATGAGAAGACTTACAGATGGTTAGAGAGAGGGGTTAGAGTTTTGGTTTTTTTGGCAAGTGCGTGCGTTAGGTTCATAGGATTTGTAAATATTTCAAATTTGTTTAGCCTTTTAACTAAAATAAATATAATTTAAAAAATAATAATGGTGTGGAAATTTATGAAACCTCATAGGTGACGTGTCAACATATTATTAACAAAAAATCAAAATTTTCGGTTTTATATTATATATAGATTATATGACCAAGATGGAACTCCATCAGAAGTAATACAGTTCATCTTCGAGGACTTTCCACAGCAGTATCTTAAACTGGATTAAGAACTAAACCTTTAAATAGGGTATATAAGGTGATAAGTAATCAGCTGACACCTTTGTCTTTAAATATCTTACAGAATTAATCATATTTTTGTGTAACGTCCCAGTCAAAGTGACAAAAAAAGAAAAAAAAAAAAGATGAGGGTGGTCAGATTTTTTACCCATGTGAGCCCCACCCACCTACCCTTAATTCTGAGAAATTATAGCGTCCTCTTTATCCACCATTTTACTAAAGGACTTTCACTTATTTAAAATTGCTGAGTCAGTAATCAATTTCTATCTAAAAAAAAATTTATTCTCAGCAATTTTAAACAGGTGGGAGTCTTTTAGTGGAATGGTGGACCACGTCGCTTGTCCACCATGAGGACCTTATAATTTCCCATTAATTCCTAAGAATTCCAACCACACATCTTGCAAAATATCTCACTCTCTCCCTCTTGGCCGGCCATGTCACTCATCTTTCTCATTTTCTTTTTCATTTGACACCAAAACTCAAACACACACTTCTCTCTTTCTCCCTCACATTCTACCACCACTACTCCACTCCAAACCACCATCTCTACCATCATTTTTTCCGGCAAGATCACCGAAAAATCCTTAAGAACCTCTAAGCACCTTCACATATTTTATTTGAGGTTCTATCTAATCTCCTATAGAGCTTGGAGAATTAAGCTCTTTGCGAGTTGCACGGTAAGTGGCTTCTTAATGGGATTTAAAAAAAATATCATTATAGCACTAAAGCATTTTATGGTTAAACCCATTTTGGAGCATTATTCATGGTTATCCTAAAACATACTGTATACTATTATTGTTAATTATTTATGGGAAACACATGAAGTATTGAAAGTGCATCATATTTCTTATTGCATATGAGGAAATACATGATTTGTGAGCATGAAAAAAATTAACATCTTCGATTAAATTCTTGAGAATAGATTTTATGGATTTATTGTATTATTTGAAAGATTTAAAGATGTTTTATCTTGACTTGTGATATTTGGGAAAATTAATACAAAATCTTCTTGACAAGGAGTGAGTTTGAAGGCCTTGAGAACCTTGTGAATATATTGGGTATTTCAAAGGTTTTTGTGAAGCTACTTAAAATTGAACTTGTGAATATATTGGGTATTTCAAAGATTTTGTGAAGTTACTTGAAATTGAATTGTGTATTGATTTCATGTAAATTGTGAGCTCTTCATGTTTTACCCTTGGGCTATGACATGTGATTACCTAGTTAGATACTATAGTCTGTGTGACATTGGTATCTTTTCACTCGTCTTTGTGATGATTATGAGTTTTGGCTTTGTGTCGGCAAATGAGTTATGACTTTGTGTCGGCAATGATTTCCGGCTTTGTGTTGGCAGATTAGTTTCGACTTTGTGTTGGCGATGAGTTCCCACTTTGTGTTGGCAGATTAGTTCCAGCTTTGTGTCGGCAATGAGTTCCTGCTTTGTGTCGGAGATTGTCATGTGGCCTTGGATTGGATTTTCTGGTTTGAAATGGTGTTGTTAATTGTTATTGCTCACAATGTATAGTATGTAGTTTTATGTTGAGATATTTTGTGAAATATATAGTATATAATTTTACACTGAGATATTTAAAAAAAAAAAAAAAAAAAAGCATTGTGCTATACTGTTTTAATCATTCTTGTCATAGTATAATTGAAAATACTCTTGCAGTATTCAGTTAGAAATTTCTCAAGTTAAAACGTGCTTTGTAAACTGTTTATCATCATGAAACTTGCATCTTCCCCACCCTCATTAATTATGTTATTTACTGGGCTCTGTCTCATCCCATTATTTTACAAAAATTTTCAAAGTAAGCAACGATCATTTTGAGACAGTTTTTTGGTAGCTAATAGTAGTTAGACTAACTACTGATGGAGGTTGAACTTATGTGATGAACATATTAGATGATGTATATATTAGAGTAGGTTTGACTTATTCTTTTGTATATTATAGTGGTTGTGACTTTATTCTCACTGATGAGACAAGCTGATGATATGTAATTATTTATTCAGACCTCCATTCCTTTGTGGCCAATGGTCCTTGCAATTATTGCATAGAGCTCTGACTTACTTTGAGAGTATATTTAATGGAATTATTATGATAATTCTTGATATTAGTACTTGGTATGATTTATTTAGATTGAATTGTTCAAAAGGGAAAAATCTACAGGTACCTTTGAGATGTTTTCTCATACTTTGGACCCTTTTGGGTTTGGGGCTTGACAGTTTGGTCATTATATCAAGCATGAAATCAATTTTTCTGAGAAAAAAAAAAGATTATCTTTTATGTTTGAATAATTATAGCCCAAACATGCAATTCCATTCTTATATTTTCCAGAGATAAGAAGAAAGGAACAAGCTTGTAAATCTTAAGAGCTTCAATTGCAACCGCACAGGATATAGTGTACAAAATAAGTAAATCCATGAGAAAAACTACCTGAGAGAAAGAATATCAGGTTAGAATACTAAATATTAATTCAAGATACTTATTCAGGACTGTTATCCAACATACCAAGGTTGCTGCTTTGAGAATGTATGACATCTGATACTTCAGTGATAAGCAGAAGAAAAGGCCTCCAAAGTTCGACGCATAACAAGGAAGAATGTACTTTGTATCAATATGTGAAGAAGATTGTAATCAAAAGAGATGAAGAAGCAATCCATGAGTTTAATTATAGTTTGTTAGAATTATGTGGTTAAATGATTAAATATATCATATTCCAATAGTTTAAGCTATTAGGAAATAATGAATTTAATCACTTATCCATCATTTTACCACTTTTCCTCATGTGTGAGCCTAAATTTTCCTTTAATAAGTGGGAGCTCAACATGTGAGAATTAAACATTTTAAATAAGAGGTAAAGTAAAGGCATGAATCGAACTCAGAATCTTATGCTCTAATATTAAAATGGAATTAGGTAGCAATGAAGAATGATTGCATGTCTTGATGGAAGAAGCAAAATGATTATGGGCATGGGATATTTATCACATATATCCAACTTCCAATGTAAAACCTGGGCTTTTTTTCTTTTTCAAGAGGTCATTGGGGAGGGTCATCATGAAATAGGAGCAAAATGAGTAAAAATCCTATTACTATTTTACCAAAATAATAATAATAATAATAATAATAATAATATTGCACAGCCCTAAACAAGTAAAAGCAGTTTTAGAATTGGTATTTGTTGGATGAACTTTATGCTTACTCAATTGTATACTAAAATAAATACTTAAAATTTATTCTTAGTAAAAAAAATTTCTTTTCTTTCATTTTGCTTCTTTTTTTTTTTTTTTTTTACTCAAACTTTGAAGAAAAATAATTTTCAGGCCATGATATGGGCAGAAATGTCGTTATCTACCAAAGAAAACTTAAGAGTGAGGTCAGAAAAGTTATTACTTATTAGCAACGTGGGGATTCTGATGGAAATAACAGGAGGGTGATGGTGAAGGTGTCTAAATGGTATGAAACTAGCATAAGTTAATTCCTAATAAAAATCCCACAAAAAAAAAAAAGGAAAACGTAATGTTTTGCATTGCATTTTTGTAATAATCCACCACTCTTCCATCTGCCAATGCCTAAATAGGTGCCCAATACAGAAAAGGCAAAAGACATGCATAGTAGAGTTGAAATGCCTAGTGATACTGTCTTATTCTAAACTTGACTCAAAACTAATCAACTAAGCCTTAATCCCAAATAATTTGTGGTAGACTCTATGGACACATGTCAACTAATTTGGGCCAGCTCTATAGATCCTCAGCATCTACTAATAATGACATACCACATGCATTTTTTCTCACATTCTATCATATCCCAAATCATAGTCTCTCCACTTTCTAGTAAATATATTCTTTTTTATCCTTTTAGGCCCCTTTCTCTAACCTTTTTCACTCAACTTGAATTAAATCACTTTTTCTCCCTGCCACACTAGCTGGTCTTTATTGCATTTATCCAAACCATTTTTTTTCCATTGATAAGTTACACACACACCTATTATGCAAGTCTCCCTCATCCTTCTTCAATAGAGGCCATGACTAAGGTTGAACAATTTCCTATCGTATCCATCTTGGGATTCCCACTCATCCATCTAAATACTCAATTTGACTAAGTTCATTTTATAAATATGTTGCTCCTTAAAGCCCAGAATTCCTTCCCCTCAACTTAATTGGTATTTTATGATCATATAATACCCCCAATGCACTTCACCACTTCATGCACCTTGCTACTACTTCATTACGTCACTGCAATGACCTTGTTCAACATGCTTTGTTACACAAAAATTTCACTTCTACTCGTGTAGAACTAAACATTTCAGCAATTTACCTATCTTTCCTTAACTTCATCATGAAATGGTAATATATGAATGAACTGTCAAAGCAGCACTGTTAAACACATTTTTGATTCTTATTATGACCCATTATCACTTTTTTAATATTAAAATCATTGCAACATCTTAAAAACATATGAAAATACCTTCAACACATGCAACTGGGGGGAGAGGGAGAAACAATGACTTGAAATATTTTATGTTTACCTAATGTAATGCACCACAGACCAGCAAGAGAATCAAGATATTTTTTCCCATTGATGTCATAAACATAGCAACCCTGAAACCGTCAATCAAGTTGATCATATAGATGAGGAATAACATGTGTGTACATGAATACTTTTATGTACATGACCAGAGTTATGTGTCTCAGCTCTTTTTACACATCAGACCTTTCTTCATTGTTAAACAGCAAAAATGATATTAGAAAGTGCCAGAAATGGGGCCACAACCCATGTACACAGGAAGTATACAGAAGGGAACAAACTAAACAAGGAAGAAAGAAAAATGAAGTGGAATACAAATCATTTCCTGAAGTTTTAAATATCGATACAAATTTTTACAGAAGGATGAACAAAAAACCTGTTTATACAAATTTTTAAGAGATTCAGTTTAATCTTGCCAATACATCTCTTGCCCTACTAAAGCCCTATTGATTCTCTCCAACCAAAATCCCCATGTAATATGAGACAAAGAATGCTTTCCGCCCCCATCCCCCCCTTTTTTTTCCCTTCTTTCTTTAACAATTTTTGACCCCGAGAAAGTAACAATTTAACAACTGAAATGGACATGACCAACTCACTTCAAACAGTGAAAAGACTAACCACCAAAATGCAGGAGCAACAGATTAACTGAGAAGCAAATGTTTCACTGATTACTTGATCCGTTTCCCTTAATCATGAAGCACAAACTAAGAACGTAGTACTTATTAATAGCTTAGGAATATATTTGACAATACCTCATACCTTTCTATAACCAAAGCATTCAAATCAGTAGACTGCCACCCAGCTTTGAAAGGTGCAAGTATATCATGACCCTTAACCTGAGATAGTTAAGATATCTTAGTACCTAAGTACATTGTATGCATGCACATATATACAATGACTACCTACAAACACATTGAAGAAGTAAATGTAGATGTTCATGTACAAAATTGCACATTGAGAGAGAGAGAGATTTATGCATACAAGTTATTAACACAGAAACACCATATACCCCTGATTATTTTTCAAATCACCAGTTGAATCTTCCTTTTGCAAAGATGCCCCTGTGCTACTTAATCTGGCCAGTATGGGAACCCGAAGTAGAGGCTCCCTGCAAACTTGTTGAAGCAGCGACATGTTTTACATATGAACCAAGCTGTAAATAAAGAAGAAATAAATATCATTATAGTAGAGAAAGAATGGATGGTGTTAGCAACTAGGCATAGGAACAACACAAGTCATTCAGGTGACATCCCATGGACAATGCCTTTGTCCTTAAGTAGAGATGGTAGACAACATCAAATATAATAGTGCAACGTAAATTAGAAAAATAAACCTTCTGTACTGTAATTGACAATGCACCACAAGTGAGATAATGGTACACAGTATTCTCAATGACCTTTTTAAACTCAATAGTATTCACCTTCAAAATTTATCTAATAACTAAAGATGACAGACAACATCACATAGGATAATGCAAGAAAACTCAGTAAATATTTCATAATGTTCATAAAATGGGTTATCTAGTATCTGAGAAAACAAATAGCTGATAAAATACACACACAATTCTGGATCATTTTCCGAGGCTTACACTACAATAAAATTTAAAAATTCAAAATTCTTTATCTCCTCTTTGTGGCATGTATACTGTATAGCAACCAAAAGGTGCCTTGAAGACTTTACACACATATTGAAAGCAAACAAGTAAAGAGGTAATTGAAGATGATGCAAATTTATGTAAATTCAGGAGAACAAGAAATAAATATTAATAATAAGTAACTTTATAAATGATCCAAAATCCTAGGATTAAAAAACAGGAGATTTTGTAACAATTGTATGCCAGTAGTCTATGGACCAAATGGAACCTCCTTGTCCCACAAACTAGGAGTGAAGGGTTGAAGTCATGGGTTCAAATACAACACAGATGAGGTGACTTTTATTTTCCTATACAAGGTGTTACAACAACCAAGCCTTAGTTCCAAAATTTTAGTAGTCAGAAATTAGACCAACATATTTCACAGCAACCAAACAGAATCTATATATAATATACATACAATGATACAAATACAAATTGTAATTTGCAAGTGAACTGGAAGTTATGAAAACAAAAGTAGATTCAAGAGAACCAAAAGTATGTTTTAAAAAAAGAAAATGAAAACACAAGATGAAATTAGAAAAGTTGAAAGCAGTGATCCACAAAGCATGAAAATGACCTATAACACGAGACTAATTGAATTCTTCATCTCTTCCAACATTTTCTCGGTGACAAAAAAACCCAACAAAATGATTGAAGCATAAAAAATAAAAAAAATTTGAAATGATGATTTTTTTTTTTTGGGTCACAAAATCTTAAGAAGAACCAAGCATGACTAAACAAAATTATCAAACAGTACCAACTGATCCACAAAGCAAAGAAAAAACACAAGAAGAAGAAGAAGAAGAAGATAGAATTTGATAGAAAAACGAAATGGGTAGCAGTAATGAACGTACCTGTCACAATTCTAGTGAGAATCTGCAAGAATTGAATAAATATGTCGAAGGTCTTAGTTTGTATGCTCGTAGCTATTCAATGAACTCTGCTATTGCTATGAATAATTTTACTGCTGTGCTTGGGCTAGAAAGTAACACAAAGCTATCTGATGAAGCATAAGTTCGTCAGTTGTAGTGAATTCATCCAGATGGAGCCGGATGTTCGCTTGCGTCGCAATGGAAGTAACAACTCCCTAAAATGGTCACCGGTGTGGTGCCTGCCATAACGCTTCCGATGCCAAAGTCAGTAGGAGTTTATAATAATAGAATGTAAGAATGATTAGGTATATCTCGTAATTGTGTTTGTACCTTTTGTTGACAATGTGATGGCTTTATATAGTTTGATCCAGATTCTAGCCATTGTGGTTGATATTATGGTGTTAATGCTCCTCCTGGTAACGCTTCCTGCTAGGTAATGGGGCTAATATGCCCCCAACAGTCTATGTAGCTAATTTTGTAACTGTCTGGGGCATTATTGGCGGCATTGAATGATCCTGCTACCCTCGTTGGTGACGTGGGTACTTGCTTAGGCTCTTCCTAGAGAACGGTCTCGTCAATCCTATCAGCTGCCCCCGGATCCTGTGGTCGTCATGACATGTCATGATGATCATAGAAGATGAAAGGTTTTTTTTTTTTTTTTTTTAACTACAGGCGACTCTTGGGATTTCGCACCGTATTAAATGCGTAGTGGTGGCGTCATACTGGTTATGGCCACATGGTGTGTTCTGGTTGGTGGGGCTAATGTTCCCATTGTATGACTCTTGGGTTTCCCGCTAATTTTTAGTTTTTGCCGTGATTTTTAAACTTCTCCTCTTCTTACTTTACTTTTCGTTTTCCCCAAACTTTCCATCATTTCTCTGAGTGTTTTCTTCTTCAACTTTTCTTTGCCACTCCTTTCCAAGCCGGTATGTGTTGGTGTCGGGCTTCTTATCTTCTTCTTTCTGAGGTGCGTCTTTCTCCCTTTTTTTCTTTTTGTTTTCTTTCCTTGGTGGTCTCAAAACATCTGATTTTCTTTTCTTTTGGCTTTTGCTTTCTGGTTTTTGGGATTTTAGCATTTACTTCTTTCTCCTGTGTCTTTCCTAGGTGTCCATGATTAGTAACTCTGAGGTTAGGATAACTTGCCCCTCTGTTTCCTTCCTTTTCGCACGTTTAGGGGGGTCTTTAGGCATTTTCCCACACCTTGAGAATTTTGTTTTTGAGGGTAACGGGTTGGGCGTTGCCTTGGCTGAGTTGTTACCTTTGCTTCGTTAATCAATTGATTAGTTTGGGGGTTTGGTGAGAGAGCGGGATCGATGTCTGAGGTTAGGTCCAGTGAACTTGAGACTGGGTTATCACCTAGTGGTGACCCGGTAGAGGGAGATACTACCGTTTCAACCCTTCAAGAGGTTTAGGCTTTTCACGCCCTCGTGGAGGTGTGTGGGCTGGATGCTGACACCGTGGGTAGGTTCAAAGATAGGTTTCAATTTTCGAAGCGGGTTCATGTTTGTCGGCCCAATGACGAGGAAAGGGCTTGCCACTTTTTCCCTGGTGAGGTGTCCTTCTATGAGGCCGCTTTCACTTGTGGACTTAGGCTCCCCATCCACCCATTCATGATGGAGCTTTTAGATTACTTTGGTATTGCTCTAGGGCAACTTATGCCCAATTCATGGAGGATAGTGGTCAATTGTATGGAAATATGGTTGGCCGCTAACGGGACATGACTAAGGTAGGTGAACTCGTCTATTTATATCGTTTGAAAGAGTCTAGAGAGTACGGATATTATGAGTTAGTACTTTGGGAGAGGAGAACAAGGATCGTTAGTGGTTTACCTTCGTCCTTTAGGTATTGGAAATCAAGATTTTTCTTTGTGTCTGGGGACGATTTTGAGACTCCCTCTAGCAGGGATTGGGGTGATATCCCAAGGTTGCTCCATCGGTAGGGGACCCCTAATTTAGGAGCGTCAGTATTTCTTCTCGATGTTTTTAATTTTGTTGTATCTGCTGTTATCGTCACTAACTCCTTTGCTTCTTGCTTTGCGTAGTTAAGAGACGGCCTAAGCTCAAGAGCAGGCATAAGGATCGTGTTGAGAAAGCGATTGAGTATGCCCAGACGATCGAAAGCTGGGACGATCTAGTAGACCCGCGAACCTTTGCCTTCTATAATCTTGGTCCTGACCCGTCCCCCTATGTCTTGCATTTGTGATTGCAAACTTGTGTTATGCTCGTGGTATTTTATATTCATCCATGCTTTAGTGAAATTTTTAACTGTGACTTTTCCTTTTCCCTGCGATTAACTTGCTCCCGAGGGTTTTGCTCCTCACGCTTGTTGTTTTTCTGTTGCAACTTACACTTTTTCAAGGATCTTTTGCTTCGTCAGTAATCCGTCTAGGCGGAATTTTATTACTTAGCCATTTTTTAGGGTCTTTTGGCTTCATTAGTAATTTACATCCGTCTAGGCAGAATCTTATTACTTAACCATTTTTGGAGTTTGTCTTTTAGCTTCGTCAATAATTTATATCCGTCTAGGTAAAATCTTATTACTTAGCCATCTTTGAGTCTCTTTTGGCTTCGTCAGTAATTTACATCCGTCTAGGCGGAATCTTATTACTTAGCCATTTTTGGAGTTTGTCTTTTGGCTTCGTCAGTAATTTACACCCGTTTAGGCAGAATCTTATTACTTAGCCACCTTTGAGTCTCTTTTGTCTTCGTCAGTAGTTTACATCCGTCTAGGCAGAATCTTATTACTTAGTCATTTTTGGAGTTTATCTTTTGGCTTCGTCAGTAATTTACATCTGTCTAGGCGGAATCTTATTACTTAGCCATTTTTGATTCTCTTTTGGCTTTGTCTAGGCAATCTAGGTTGATTCGTAGTTGGTTGTTGTTATTTTCTTTGTGGAATGCCTCTCACCTGATGCTAGCCACCCTTACCTCAATCGGGACTACTGCTTCGGTGCCATAAGTAAGCCTGAACGGGGTTTCTCCTGTTGGAGTTCTCGCCGTGGTTCTGTAGGCCCACAAGACATTGGGCAATTCTTTTGACCAGGCACCCTTCGTGTGGTCTAGACTGGCTTTAATAATCTTGAGCAGTGTTTGATTCGTCACCTCCGTCTGTCCATTCGCCTGTGGATGCCCTGGGGATGAGAATTGGTTCTTGATGCCTATGCCCGAGCAGAAGTCCCTAAAGCCTTACCTGTCGAACTACCGCCCATTATCTTATATGATTATCCTTGGAATCCTGAACCTGCAAATTATATTCTTCCACACGAAGCTCTAGATTCGTGCTTCAGTGATGGTCGCTATCGCCTCTACTTCGACCCATTTTGTGAAGTAATCAATAGCAACTAGTAGGAATCTTACTTGACCTTTACCTGGGGGCAATAGGCCGACGATGTCGATTCCCCATTGTGTGAATGGCCATGGGGATGCTATCATCGTTAGTCTTTCTGCTGGAAGTCGCTGGACATTCTCGAACCTCTGACACTTGTCACACTTCTTGACGAGCTCTATTGCGTCCACCTGCATAGTTGGCCAAAAATAACCTGTTCGAATGACTTTGCTTACCAAGGATCTAGGGCCAGCATGGTCCCCATAAATTCCTTTGTGGATTTCTTCCAAGATGTATTGGGCTTCTTCTTCGTTGACACATTTCAAGTAAGGTATGGAGAAGCCCCTCTTGTATAAAGTGTCATTTAGGATCGTAAATTTGGTTGCCCTCTTCTTGATCTTCTTAGCCTCCATGGTGTCTTAAGGGAGGTGCCCGTCTTGGAGAAAAGACACAATCGGTGTCATCCAGCTATTTATACTCTGAATTGCAAATGCTGGAACTTCTTCGATGCTGGGGCATTTTTGAACCTCCATGTCTAACTCCATGCTCGTTGAGCCTTGCTCTAACGAGGCCATTTTCGTGATCTCGTCTGCTGCCATGTTCTGACCTCTTGGGATCTGCATGAATTCCAATTTATCAAACTCCCGGGCTAGATGTTTTGTCAGCTTAAGGTATTTCTGCATTCTTTCCTCCTTTGCTTCATACTCTTCTTTGATCTGCCCTATTACTAATTTTAAGTCACTTTGGATGAGCAAGTTCTTAGCCCCGAGTGCCTTCCTGAGTCTCAGCCCCATCAGTATTTCTTCATACTCGGCTTCATTATTGGTGGCTGGAAACTTCAATTGAACTCCGTATCTGAGCATTTATCCATCAGGGGTGTTTATGATGACTCCTACTCCCCCCCTCTTTTGAGCTGACGAACCATCAGTCTGGATTGTCCATCGTTCTGTCTCGTTGTTGGGGTTGTCATCTTCTGAGAGGGTGAACTCAGCACTGAAGTCCACCAGAGCTTGTGCCTTGATGGCTGTCTTGGGGTGGTACTCGATGTCGAACTAGCTGAGCTCAATTGCCCACTGGACCATTCTCCCTGCTACCTCAGGCTTGTTCATGGCCCTCTTGATGGGTTGGTCCGTCATTACCAGGATGGGGTTTGCCTCGAAATATGGTCGCAGCTTGCGTGAAGCTACTATTAGGGTGAATGCAATCTTTTCAATCATGGGATATCTGGCCTCTACTCCTTGGAGAGCTTGGCTGACGTAGTAAACTGGGAGTTGTTTCTTGTCTTCTTCTCGAATTAGGGCTATGCTCACGGCCACGACTGTCGTTGCTAGGTATAAATATAAATTTTCTCCCTCCTTGGATGGGCTCAAGAGGGGTGGATTGCTTAGGTAACTTTTGAGTTCTTGAAATGCTGCTTCGCATTTGTCAATCTAGGCGAAAGCTTGCTTTAATGTCTTGAAGAAGGGTAGGTATTTGTCTGTTGCTTTAGAGACGAACCTATTGAGGGCTGCAATCCTTCCTATGAGTTTTTGGACCTCTTTGACTATCTTGGGCGATGTCATGTCAAGTATGGCCTGAACTTTCTACGGGTTGGCTTCTATCCCTCTTTGGGACACCATGAATCCCAAGAACTTCCCCGAGGCTACACCGAAAACACACTTGCTAGGATTCAACTTCATCTAGTACTCTCTAAGGGTGGCAAACGTCTCCTTTAGGTCATCTAGATGGCCAAGCTCTTCCCTACTCTTGACAAGCATGTCGTCCACGTACACCTCCATATTTTTGCCAATTTGCTTACTGAACACCTTGTTTACTAACCTTTGGTAGGTTGCCCCTGCATTCTTCAGCCCGAAGGGCATCACCCTATAGCAATAGAGCCCTTGACTTGTGATGAAAGCAGTTTTTTCTTGATCTTCTTTAGCCATTTTTATCTGGTTGTACCTTGAGAAAGCATCCATGAACGTCAGCAACTTATGCCCGGCCGTGGAGTCCACCAGTTGGTCTATCCTTGGTAGTGGGAAGCTATCTTTCGAGCAAGTTTTGTTCAGGTCCGTGAAGTCCATGCACATTCTCCATTTCCCATTTGCTTTCTTTACTAGCACGACATTGGCGAGCCAATCAGGATAATAAACCTCCCGGATAAAGCCTGCTGATAGCAGCTTATTAACCTCGTGTGTAATTGCTTGGTTTCGTTTTGGGGCGAAAGCTCGTCTTCTTTGTTGGACGGGCTTTTTCTCGGGGTCCACATTCTGCCTATGCTGATGACTTTTAGGGATATGCCTGGCATGTCCTCGTGACTCCATGTTTAGACGTCCAAGTTTTCTTTGAGGAATTGGATAAGCCTTGTCCTCATCTCGGGTCTTAATGTCATCCCTATGCTTGTCGTCTTGGTTGCTTCTCCTTTAACCAATTCTACTGTCTTCAGGGCTTCCACTTTATCTTCTTCTTTCTCCTTGATCATCCATGTATGGTTCTTCTTCGCAGTCAGGACGGCTTGGTAGCATTCCCTGGCCAAGATCTGATCTCCTTTTACTTCACCAACACCATTCTCAGTTGGGAACTTTACCTTTAAGCAATAGGTGGACGTGGTTAACTTCCATTGGTTAAGCGTGCGCCTCCTAATAATCACATTGTAAGATGAGGGGCAGTCCACCACCAAGAAGTCTAACTGACGGGTCAACTGTCGAGGGTAGGTCCCAACTGTTACGGCCAATGTCACTATGCCCTTAGGTTATACCCTATCCCCACTGAAGCTGACGAGGGGGGAGTCAAATGGGTGCAATCTTCCAGGAGCTAGCTTCAACTGCTGGAAAGCCGGTAAGTAGATGATGTCTGCGGAGCTACCATTGTCCACGAGGATCCTCTTGGTATTGAACCCTTCAATCGTGAGCATTATGACCAAGGGGTCATTATGAGGCTACTTCACTCCCCTAGCATCCTCCTCATTGAAAGACATGTCCTGGTTTGTTCATCTCTACTTGAACGGGGGTATCATGTGGACGTTATTTACCTGCCTCTAGCATGCTTTCTTAAGGGATTTGAATGATCCTCCCACGAATGGTCCCCCTTGCGATCGTCTTTATCTCCCCAATCACATCCTGTGGTGGCTGGAACGGACAATCCTCATTCTTGGACGAAGATTCGTGTTGGCTCTTATTGCCGTTTTTGAACCTGCTAGATTCTCCTTTCTTCACATACTTCTGCAATTTTCCTTTCTGTATCAACTCCTCTATTTGCTCTTTTAGGTCCCGGCAATCCTCCGTGTCGTGGCCATAATTCTTGTGGTACCGGCAGTATTTGTTCTTGTCGCGCACATTGGAGGATGAATGTAATGACCTTGACCACTTAAGGTAGTGCTCATCCTTAATCTACGTTAAAATCTTATGAACAGGCATAACTAAAGGAGTAAATTTTACCGTTCGTGGAGTTCTTTCGTCTTTTCTTTTGTTCCCGTCAGTAGGCTGACATTCTGGACGTTCCCTCTTTCGTCCTTTATGGTTTTCCTCCCTCTTTCCCTTCTCTTCTATTCTCTTCACATCTTTAATGGCGGCTAACGTATCTTCAGCATTCATGTACTTTTGTGCTTCAAGGAGCATCTCTGCCATCGTCTTGGGAGGATTCTTCGCTAGTGAGACCACGAACTCTCTAGATTTTAACCCAGCTTTAAAGGTTGTCAGTTGCACTTTGTTGTCAACTTCGTCCACTTCCAGTGTTTCCCGGGTGAAGCGTTCCACGTACAACCTCAAGGTCTCTTTTTCCCCTTGCTTGATGGTGAGCAAGTGATCCCCCGGTCTCTTCGGGCGTTGTCCATTGATGAAGTGGCGCAAAAAGGTGTTGCCCAACTATTCGAAGCTATCAATAAACGATGTTGGCAGTTTTATGAACCATTCCCTTGCAACTCCTTTGAGAGTGGTGGAGAAGGATAGACACAAGATCTCGTCGGGGGGCTGTTGGAGGCCCAGAGTCGTCTTGAAGGTGTTGAGGTGATCCAGAGGGTCTTTCAAACCATCAAATAGTTCAAGCTGGGGTAATTGGAACTTCGATGGTACGGGGCACTCCAAGACTGCCGAAGTGAAGGGTGAATTTTTCGTCCTGACCATTCTATCCAAACTTTGGTCCGTTTTCCCTCTGATGGCATTTCTCAGCTCGTCCATCTTCTTCCTCATTTCTCGGAGGGGATCCGAGTTTGATTCATCCGGAGTGGTGGGCCCTCGGCGGTCGCTCCTTCTGTGGCTATCTCCTACATCTTCGAGATTGGTCCTGGATTGATTTTCCTCCTGCTGAAGTTTTTGCCTTATTTCCTGATTCTGTCTGGTGAGCTCCTCGACAGTAGCTGCAAGAGCCTGGTTGGACTCCATCTAAATGTAACAGTTGATTGGAAACTACGTACTCAAATCTGGGTACGAGAATGTCGTTCCCACAAACGACGTCAAACTGATGAAGCACAAGTTCGTTAGTTATAGTGAATTCGTCCAAATGAAGCCGGATGTTTTCTTGCATCGCAATGGAAGTAACAACTCCCTAAAATGGTCACCAGTGTGGTGTTTGCCACAATGCCTCTGATGCCAAAGTCAGTATAAGGGAGTTTATAATAATAGAATGTAAGAATGATTAGGTATATCTCGTAATTGTCTGTACCTTGTGTTGGCAATGCGAGGGCTTTATATAGGTTGATCTGGATTCTAGCCGTTGTGGTTAATATTTTGGTATTAATGCTTCTCCTGGTAACGCTTCCTGCTAGGCAATGGGCCTTTAATATGCCCCCAACGGTCTATGTAGCTGATTTTGTAACTGTCCGGGGCATTATTGGCGGCATTGAATGATCCTGCTACCCTCATTGGTGACATAGGTACTTGCTTAGGCTCTTCCTAGAGAACGGTCTCATCAGTCCCATCACTATCTATTTGGAATACCATTGTTCCAAATCCTTCTTAAGCCGTAGCCCCCAAAACTGAAGAGAAGCTCTCCTCTTCATCGATTTTTTTTTTCCTTTAAAAGTTCTAATTTACCATTTTCAATAGATTTTTTTTTATGAGGAAAAACAAAAAGTTGCCATTTGTCCATCTTAGGTTTCAGCAGCTAAACGTCTAAACCAATACATTAATGATTTACATTTACCCTTATTTTGGGAGAATAAATAAGTTGATAAAAGGGTAATGTCTTCCATTTTGTCTTCATATAAATAATTTAGGTTTGTCCTATCAAAAAAATAAAATAAATAATTTAGGTTTGTTACTATTATTTTCAGACCTAAATTTAGTTATTTTATTTCAACTATTTTTTTGGGTTTTTCCTAAAAATAAAAATGTTTCTAAAAAAAATATTTTATTTGGGTAATTTGGCTTTTTAGAGTGTGTTTGTTTGGAGGTAAAATAGGGTAGATGAAAAACTTTGGAGAGAAAATGGGAAGGAAAATCTTTTTGAGTGTATTTGGTTAGGTGGAGAGGAAGGAAAATAAATGGTGGACCCAGATATTTTCTCTCCGAACTCACCAAAAAGTTTTCTCTCTAAAATGGAGAGAAAACTAAAAGGATAAATTAGAAATTATTTTTGGACAAAAATACCCCTACACAATTGCACATAGGCTTTAACTTCTTTTTTTTCATCTATGGACGTTGCCTTGCTTTTTTGTTTTTTTACCTGGACGTTGCCTCCCCCTGCCCCTTCTTCTAATCTTCTTTTTTCTTTTTCTGTTTTCTTTTGAATTACTGAGCCAGCGTTGCCTTTCTCTTTTTCTTTTTTTTCTTTTTTTTCTTTTTTTTTTCTTTTTTGGCAGGCTTGTCCAGTATTTTTATTTTCTTTTGTTTTCTTTTGTGTGTTTTTTTTGTTTAAATGTGATTTTTTTATGGACATGATTTTTATTTTTTAGTAAATTTAGGTAATTGATTTTTTTGGTTGTTTATCACTTTTTTTATTTTAATTGAGCATAAATTTTTAATAAGGGTGTAAGTGCACAATTGCACCTGGCCCCAAGAACAGTTACGGGCTCAGGCCCAATGAGCCTTAAACAATATGAATTTGTAGAGTGTGGGCTTGAAACCCAGGTTAGAAGTGTCTGAGGATTAAATGACAAGCCAAAGATTGCAAACACTTGAAAACAACAAGGAATATTGTAATCAACCTGCTCGGACGTAAGCCGAGAGCTGTTCTTATATTATCTCTTTCTCTTTTTTCTTTTTCTTTTAGATTCCAAAAAAGAGAGTCCCCCCTTCCTGTTCTAGGTTTTTCCTTAAATACTCCTCTTTGTGATACTTTGTACACGTGTTGCCCCAACTCCCCCTTATCCTAGATATTTCTTTTCTCAGTGTCTTTGAATAGTAACTAGAAGTTTCCCTTCCACTGTTCAGGTGTCACTTCCCCATTAATGCGGCCAGGGTGGTAGGTGCAGGGTCTTTAATGTGGAGGTGGCAGCCTTTATCTTTGGTATTTCTCTAACATCGATGCTTCCAGGACATTCAAGGGTTCACCCCCTTTAACCATTGGTCTTGACCGTGTCTTTCCCTAACCTTTACCATGAAGTCCCGGGTTCTCCGGTGTCCGTCCGAAGGGAAATTCATCCTCGGCTGGATCCTCGGATCCTCGGCGTATGGGCCGACCTGTAGTACTAACAAGTTCTAATCCCAAGAGCAGGTCGGCCTTCATTAGCATGGCCCAAAGGCCCACATCCCCATCAGGGTCTTTTTACTCCCCACAATAGCCCCTCAAAACTCTAATTTTCAACGTCCGAGGAGAAAAATAGGGTTTTGATCTGACGAGAACTTACTCCACACACTTTGTGAATGATTGCACGTGTGGAAATCGTTTCGCGTCCCAGAAGATGCCACTTGGCGGTTTTATTTTCAAAAACGCGCGCATTTATTGCTGTAAGCTACACTTTGTCCCCCACGTTCAACGGCGAGATGGGTATCCAACGGTCCTCGTTACTCCACGAAAATTTGGGCGGGATGAATATAATTTCAAGGCCGCTTTTCCGCACATCGTGACGCTTCGGGAACCTGCACCTTCATTTAATTCCCCAGGGGCTAATCCCATCAAAACATCAGCAATCATACTTTACCTGCAGAAAACCGTGGAAATTTGCACACCTTCAACTTTGTAAGTTCTTGCTCTCTCTATTCTTAACCTTTTCTCCTCGGACATAGTCCTCGGCCGTCTTCGTAGATATTCTCCCCTTTAGAGTTTAGCCTTTCGTTCTTTCCTGATGGGTAGGTTTAAGTGTCTAGTTGATACCGCCGCTGGAATGGAAGGCTTTAGAGCCAAGTATCACATTCCCGGCGATGTAGGGTTAAAATATTGCCCGGCAGAAGTCGTGGCCGGTTCTAGAAAAAAGGGAGAGGTTATCATCCCAATGATAGCCTTTATAGAGGGTGGGATGACCCTCCCAATGAGACCTGTAACTAGGGAGTACCTTCGCAACCACCGGTTGTGTCCCGATCAGTGCCTCCCAAACATTTTTAGAGTTTTGGGTAGTGTCGATGCTCTAAACGAGCAAATGGGTCTAAACCTCACCTGGCACGACGTCGTCTTTCTGTACGAGTCCCATAAACTTTCCAATGTAGGTTACTACATTAAATCTCGCTCCAGTGTCGTTAGGCTAATATCCTATCTGCCCAAATCCAACAAAGGCATGAAGGACGACTACCTGATCGTCTCTGGGAACTGGCACGACGGCCTCCACTGCCCAGTTGAGTGGGGAGATCCAGGTGCGACACCTTAGGATTAACCTCCCCATCTCACAACTTCCTTTAATACTCACAAACATGCACACTAACATGTATTTATATTTGTTTAACTTTATCACTTGCTATGTGAATCTGACCATGTTGTTCACTTTCACGTCTTTCTTTGCAGATAAACAACACGTGCGTCCGCGCTTGAGCCACTGCAGTGTTGCCGATCTAAACCGAGTGCTTCGCTCCGAGGTGTTTGTCAGCGAGGACTTACAACTTAGAGCTGCTCATCTGATTCTGGGGTACACTCCCATCTCCTCGGACTTCCAGGAGATAGAAAACGCCATAGTCGCGGGTGACCGAAGGCGAAGGAGAATAAACGTAGCCCGGCCCAACTTTTTGGACGACCGCGATCTCCCTGACGCCCCTCACACCATTTTGTACAACCAGCCCATAGCGGCAATTCCCCTCGCTGTGCACTCTCAGGCAACTGTTGTTCCAGAAGAGCAGGTGTCTTCTTCTCATACACTAGACGAAGAGATAGATCAATTCCAATTTGAAGACACCGAAAGACCTCGAGGGAATCAGTTCGTAGTGCTTTCTGACGAGGAGGAAGAAACCACCGAGGCCTCTGGAATTGCAGGGTTAGTCGTTGCCCAACCAGAGGACGAATCCGAGGAAGATATGGACAGCATGAAGGGTCTCCTAACCAATAGAGCTGCGAAGGTTGTGGAGAAAAAGACGGGGGGGGTCCCAAGCTCTTCAATCTTTGCCACCTCCCCCTCCTCCAGCTGAGCCAAAACTTCCAGCCGAGGATCCCAAAAAGAAGAGAAAGGGGGAGGCTGAGGTGACGATCAGTAAGGACCCCAAGAAACCACGACAACAACTCCCACCGGTTCAGCAGCAGAAGCTGGACAAAGGCAAGGGTAGGGCCCACTCAGTTGAAAGCGGGGAAATCAGGGACGAGGCCGAAGTGCGCCGAGCACCGACCACCTGGTCCCCCGACTTAAGACTGGACGGCGCACCCATCTCCTGCCAATCCAGTATAAGGGCGGTTCAACAAGGCCATGCCCACCACTTGGCCGAAGTGTTGGAACGCCCTCTTCTGCTGCCCAAGGACATGGAAACCTTAGAAAAAATGAGCCAGCCACAACTATTCCTCTCCTTAAAAAGAGACTTAGCGCTGGTAAGTTTACCCCTTTTTAGGAAGATTCCACTTTTAACAATATTCATAAGTTTTTTACTATTCCTGATTCCATCATACTTTGTTACAGGCCATTCAGGAGGTCTTTGTAGCCGAGAAGTTCATAGAAGACACTCGGAAGAAGGCCAAAACTGAGCAGGGGATTAGGATGGAGACTGAGAAGTCCTTGGGCACAGCCCTTGCTCAGAACGAGAAGCTTACCACGGAGGTGGCTGATCTAAAGAGAGAGAAGAATGGGGCCGAGGTGAATCTGAAGACCATGAAGACCCAGATAGAAGGGCAGCGCAAGCTCCTTCGCGAAAGAGATGATGAGCTCTCCCAAGCCCAAAGGGAACGCTCGGATTTGGAAAAGAAACTTGCGCTGATGAAGGAAGAAGCCAGCTCATTCCAACGCTCTTTACAGGCTGCCAAGCAGACGAGCTACGAGGAAGGGGTAGCAACGACCGAGGAGCAGCTGACAGAGGCCTTCGCGGCTTTGTGCCAGGAGTACTGTCAGAAAGTCTGGGGGGAAGCCCTAAACGTAGCTGGAGTTCCTCTATCCTCGGATCTGAGGAAGTCCGAGAACGTTTGGCTTCCCCTGGAGATACAGGAGATTGAAGAGGCTCCTGCTGCTACTCCTACCCCTGAGTCAACTCTCCCTGCTCTGCCTCCGATGGTCCCACAGCTAATTCCAGATCCTACAGAACCTTCAGGTTCCAACAAAGAGAAGGAAGGAGGCGGGGATGCAGAGAAGGACTTGAGCCAGAAAGTGGAACCCAACGTCCTTCCAACGAAGACAGCAGACAAAGGAAAGCAAGTTTTGACTCCCTTTGAGCTGGAGTTGAGAAAGACCGAGGCCACCAGTACTTCTCAGCAAGACCCCCCTCCAAAAGCTTAGGACCTAGCTTTAGGACTTTTCTTTTTCTACATCTGGATTAAATGTGTAATGTACATTTAAATGATTAATGAAGAACTATTTCGTTTGATTCTTACTTATGTCGCATCTATTTTACTTCATTCTTGTTATATTGGTCATAAAGATTGCCATTAGTACATGGTCAAAAAGGGGCAGAGCAAACAAATCTAACTTCAAGTTTTGCACAATCATAACCTCCACGCAGTCATTCGCGTGTTATTAAAAACTTAATAAAAAGTGATATGACCAATATGTCTAAATAATGCCTTGGTTAAAAAAGAGAGACCTCATATAACGATTAAAACCTTATAATGTGTAGCATTGTTTTTAGTAGGATGTAAGATCCAAGGACCATTCCTTACATAAATTTGATTAACACTTAAAGATATAGAACTTTAAGATACGATCTAACAAACAGTAAGGCACTAATTTCCAGACGCAATAAGAAATTAACTTTAATCAAGTTTGCGGTCCGAGAACAAGACTTAATCAGGTTGCTGTTTGATTCTTAAGATCAGTAACTTTAAATGTTAATTTTCCCCAAGTAGGAGGTCCGAGGACCCGACATAACTAAGGTTCTGTTTAACAAATGATAAGACATCAATTTCCACAAGGTTTGTGGTCCGAGGACGACACGTAACCGAGTTTCTGTTTGATTCTTAAGGATTGTAACTTCAAATGTTAATTTTCCCAAAGTAGGAGGTCCGAGGACCCGACATAACTAAGGTTCTGTTTAACAAATGATAAGACATCAATTTCCACAAGGTTTGTGGTCCGAGGACTACACTTAACCAAGTTTCTGTTTGATTCTTAAGGATTGTAACTTCAAATGTTAATTTTCCCAAAGTAGGAGGTCCGAGGACCCGACATAACTAAGGTTCTGTTTAACAAATGATAAGACATCAATTTCCACAAGGTTTGTGGTCCGAGGACTACACTTAACCGAGTTTCTGTTTGATTCTTAAGGATTGTAACTTCAAATGTTAATTTTTCCAAAGTAGGAGGTCCGAGGACCCGACATAACTAAGGTTCTGTTTAACAAATGATAAGACATCAATTTCCACAAGGTTTGTGGTCCGATGACTACACTTAACCAAGTTTCTGTTTGATTCTTAAGGATTGTAACTTCAAATGTTAATTTTCCCAAAGTAGGAGGTCCGAGGACCCGACATAACTAAGGTTCTGTTTAACAAATGATAAGACATCAATTTTCACAAGGTTTGTGGTCCGAGGACTACACTTAACCAAGTTTCTGTTTGATTCTTAAGGATTGTAACTTCAAATGTTAATTTTCCCAAAGTAGGAGGTCCGAGGACCCGACATAACTAAGGTTCTGTTTAACAAATGATAAGACATCAATTTCCACAAGGTTTGTGGTCCAAGGACTACACTTAACCAAGTTTCTGTTTGATTCTTAAGGATTGTAGCTTCAAGTGTCAGAGATACTCATAACTTTAAAATGTTCACTGACAAAAGCACATTTTATTAATAATAATACCTTCTAAGATTGTTTACATTCCATGGGCGTGGTACAATTTTTTCATCTAGGTCAGCTAGCCGATATGACCCTATGCCGGCTACTGAAACAATGCGATAGGGGCCTTCCCAGTTGGGTCCTAACTTACCCCAAGCTGGGTTCTTAGAGGTGCCCACAACTTTTCTTAGTACGAGATCACCAAGTGCAAGTGGCCTTAGCTTCACGTGGGCATCATATCCCCGTTTTAGCTTCTGTTGATAATAAGCCATTTGGACCATAGCTGCCTCGCGCCGTTCCCCAAGCAAATCCAGGCCTTTCTCCAGGAGTCCCGCGTTATTCTCTAGATTAAAAGATCTCGTCTTTAGGGTGGGAAAACCAGATTCCAGAGGTATCACCGCCTCGGCTCCATAAGTCATAGAGAATGGTGTTTCTCCAGTGGACCTGCGCGGTGTGGTCCGATACGTCCACATAACATGAGGGAGCTCTTCTACCCATCTGCCTTTCGCATCGTCCAACCTTTTCTTCAGCCCACTGACAATGACCTTGTTAACGGCCTCGGCTTGCCCATTTACTTGGGGATAAGCTGGCGTGGAATATCTATTTATGATACCCATATCACCACAATACTTCCTAAAAGCCTTACTGTCGAACTGGACACCATTGTCGGAGATGAGTGTGTGTGGTATACCGAATCTAGTAACGATGTTTCTCCAGACAAACTTCTTGGAGTCAACATCTCTAATATTCGCTAAGGGCTCGGCCTCAACCCATTTAGTGAAATAGTCTGTTCCCACGAGAAGCCATCTTTTGTTACCCGTTGCCCTCGAAAATGGCCCAACTATGTCTAGTCCCCACTGTGCGAAGGGCCAAGGACTGGAAAGGGGGTTAAGAACTCCTCCAGGTTGATGAATACTAGGGGCGAACCTCTAACACTGATCACATTTCCTGGCATAGTCTTGAGCCTCCCTTTGCATATTGGGCCACCAATAACCCTGAGTCAGAGCTCTGTGGGCCAAGGACCTCCCCCCAGTGTGGCTGCCACAAATCCCTTCATGCAGTTCTTCTAGAAGCCCTTCCGTTGAGTCAGGGTGTACACACAACAAGTACGGTCCTGAAAAGGATCGTTTGTACAGTTTCTGGTCCTCGGACAACCAGAAACGTGGCGCCTTTCGGCGTATCTTATCTGCTTCAGATTTGTCCTCAGGAAGGACATCATTCCTAAGAAAAGATATGACCGGGTCGATCCAACTAGGTCCAGGCCTTATCAGATGGATGCGAGGCGCGTTGGTAATGACAAGAGAGGGTTCTAGTAAATCCTCAACGAGGATAACCCTAGGTAAACCTTGAGCCGAGGACGTTGCCAGCGTGGCTAAGGAGTCTGCATGGGTGTTTCTGCTCCGAGGGATATGAGTTAAGGCGAAGAAGTCAAATTCAGTTTGCTGGCGCTTGATCTGGGCCAAATATTCCTGCATCCTTGGATCTCTAGCCTCCATGGTCCCCGTGACCTGGCTGACCACTAGTTGAGAGTCCGAGAAGACATGGATTTCCTTTCCACCCATTCTATGCACCATTTTCATGCCTACTAAGACCGCTTCGTATTCGGCCTCATTATTAGTGGCCGAGAATGCCAATCTCAAAGACTTTTCGAAAACAATTCCCTCGGGGGACGTCAGGACAAGTCCAACACCTGACCCTCTCTGATTGGCTGCTCCATCCACACACACTTCCCAAATCGGCGATACCGCAGCTGTGATTACACCAACCGATTTTTCACCCATATGGGCCTCTTTTAAAGTTTCTTCTAGCAATGGCTCGGCAAATTCCGCCACCAAGTCAGCGAGGACCTGGCCCTTCACCGAGGTGCGAGGCTTGTATTTAACATCAAAAGCCCCCAGGATGGTCCCCCACTTTGCTATCCTTCCTGAGTAGTCGGCGCTACGCAGCACTGCCTTGAGGGGCAATTGGGTCAGAACAATCACTGTGTGGGACTGAAAATAATGGGGAAGCTTTCGCATGGCATGAACCACGGCCAGGAGCGCTTTCTCTAAGGGTTGATAACGCACCTCGGCATCACCTAAAGACTTACTAACGTAATATACCGGTCTTTGCACCCCGTTATCATCTCTTATCAGGACCAGGCTGACCGCATGGACGGCCATTGCCAGATAAGCAAACAAAATCTCATGTGCCTCCGGACCAGACAAAATGGGTGGCCGAAAAAGATATTGCTTGAGCTGTTGAAAAGCTAACTCGCAGTCCTCGGTCCATTGAAACCCTTTCCACTTATTCAACAATTGGAAGAAAGGACGACACTGGTCAGCTGACCGAGAAATAAACCTGTTCAAGGCGGCAATCATTCCCGTTAACTTTTGAATTTCTTTTGGGTTCCGAGGAGGCTGCAAGTCCTGAATAGCCTTGACCTGCACCGGATTTACCTCTATGCCTCTATGAGTAATCATGTATCCCAAGAACTTTCCAGACCCCACGCCGAAAGAGCACTTTGAGGCGTTGAGGCGCAACTTGTACTTTCTCAGTATCTGAAAAGTATCGGCCAAATCTTTCACGTGTGAGGATATTGTTTTGCTTTTCACCACCATATCATCCACATATACTTCAATGGTTTTCCCCATTTGCTGTTCGAACATTCTGGTCATCATCCTTTGATAGGTAGCCCCAGCATTCTTCAAGCCGAATGGCATGACCTTATAATGATAATTCCCCGTCGGTGTAATGAAGGCAGTCTTCTCCTGATCCTCTAATGCCAAGGGAATCTGGTGGTAGCCCTGGAAGGCGTCCAAAAAACTCATCCGAGGATTTTCGACAGTGGCATCCACCAGTTGATCAATACGTGCCATTGGGAACGAATCTTTAGGACAGGCCTTGTTCAGATCAGTAAAGTCCACACATACCCTCCACGTTCCATTTTTCTTTTTAACAACAACAGTATGAGCCAACCATTCGGGGTAGAAAACTTCTTTGATAGCCCCCGCCCTTTTGAGTTTAAGAACCTCTTCCTTCACAGCCTCAGAATGTTCTTTGGAAGATCGCCGAGGTGGCTGCCTCCTCGGAACAATAGCTGGGTCGACATTTAAGTGATGACAAATGAAGCTCGGATCCACGCCTGGAGCTTCATAAGGATCCCACGCAAAAACATCAACATTGTCCTTCAAGAATTCTAACAATTCCATCTTCTCTTGGTGTGGCAAAAGTACACCGACTTGGAAGAATCTCTCTGGGTCATCAGCTACTGGAAACTTCTCTAACTCCTCGCAATGTGTCTCATCTCCTGTCACCACCCCAGATGAATCAGGAGCCGTTAACTGCTATAAGTCTTTGGTGATTAAAGCCGAAGACTTGGCTTCTGTCTGATGTAGTACCGCAGCCGATATGCACTGCCTGGCTACCGATTGGCTGCCGAGGATTTCCTCAACACATTCCCCCGAGGGGAATTTGACTTTAACGTGCAAGGTAGAGGAGACAGCCCTAAGCGCGTACAGCCAGGGCCTGGCGAGGATGGATGTATATGGAGAGTACGCGTCAACCACAATGAAATCCACCTCAACCGTTTCTGAGCCGGATTGAACGGGTAAACGGATCTGTCCCTTCGGCACAACGGCTCTCCCTTCGAAGCTTATAAGCGGCGAGTCGTAAGGAGTTAGATCTTCCAACTCCAACCTTAGCCCCTTAAATAGATCAGGGTACATGATATCTGCACCGCTGCCCTGATCTATCATCACCCTTCACACATCATAGTTCCCTATCCTGAGGGTGACCACAAGAGCATCGTCATGGGGCTGGATAGTCCCTACCTTATCCTCCTCGGAGAAACCTAAGACGGGCAAAGCGCCCTTCAACCTCTTCGGCCTGCTACCCACATCCTCGGCCTGAGGATGGGAAACCGCCATCACCCTAGTGGGACCTGAGCCGGTCCTACCAGGTGTAGCGAAGATAACATTAATTGTTCCCAATGCTGGCCGAGATGAATTATTCCTCTGGTTGTTTGAGCCAACTTGACTGACCTGCCCAGTGGGCTGACACAAGTGCTGCTTTAACTTTCCCTCACTGACGAGCTGCTCCAGATGGTTCCACAGGGTCCGACAGTTCTCGGTAGTGTGGCCCACATCCTGATGGTACTGACAGAAGAGGTTTTGATTTCTTTTCGCAGGGTCCCCTGCCATCTTGCTGGACCATCTGAAGAAGGGCTCTTTACGAACTTTCTCCAGCAACTGATGTATTGGTTCTCGGAACACCGTGCTTACGGCCTGAGGTGCTGCCGAGCCGGACTGCCCAACGTAATCTCTCCTTGGCTTGTTACTGTGGTACCTGTCCGACCTAAAATCCCTTCTCTCCTGCGGGATAACCTTCTCCTTACCCTTTCCTTGCTGCTGGTCTTCCTCCACCCTCTTGTACTCGTCAATACGATCCATGAGACGACGTACGCTGCGAACGGGCTTTTTGGTCAAAGACTTTCTCAAGTCATGATCAGTAGGAAGACCCACTTTAAAGGTATTAAGCGCCACCTCATCAAAGTCGCCATCTATTTCATTAAACATCTCCCAATAACGGTCGGAGTATGCTTTCAGCGTCTCCCCTTCCCTCATGGTCATGGATAACAGCGAGTCCAATGGCCGAGGTACTCTGCTACACGTAATGAACCGCGAAACGAATGCTCTAGTAAGCTCCCCAAATGAATTTATAGACCCCGATTTAAGGCCGTTGAACCACCTCATAGCAACAGGTCCCAGGCTAGAGGGGAAAACTTTACACATCAGGGTCTCGTTGTGAGAGTGCACTGCCATCCTCTGGTTGAAGTGACTCACGTGCTCCACCGGATCAGTCCGGCCGTTATAGATGGTAAAAGTGGGCTGGGTAAACCTTCTGGGAAGCCTTCCTTTCTCAATCCTCCGTGTAAATGGAGATTTGGAGAGTTGGTGCAACGCCCTACTCATAGTATCGTTACCTAAGCCCCTAGAACGAAGCTTCTTACGTCGGCGGGTTGGCTGGTCGTCCTCCTCACCGGAGGACGTTGCACTGGTGGGAGAACGTGAGCTTAAGCTGTAGCCACCTCCCCTATCCTCCTCCGAGGAAGAATTAGATGAGGACGGTGAAAACCTACGCTTAGCACGGCGTAACTTTCTCTTCAAACGATTAATTTCCTTCTGCATGGATTTAGAACCCTCATCGTGGGTGGTGCTACCCCCCTCATGAATATGGCTAGCGCCTGGGTATTCTGTATGGACACTTCCCTCACGATCCCTTCGACGTTCAAGACGTTCGAAGTGATCTTCCGGTTGTGATCCTTGTGATTCTGCATGGTGAGAGCCTAAGCCTGCCATCCTACCCCCACCTCTTCTAGACTAGGTTTCCCACAGACGGCGCCAATTGTAAGTGCACAATTGCACCTGGCCCCAAGAACAATTACGGGCTCAGGCCCAATGAGCCTTAAACAATATGAATTTGTAGAGTGTGGGCTTGAAACCCAGGTTAGAAGTGTCTGAGGATTAAATGACAAGCCAAAGATTGCAAACACTTGAAAACAACAAGGAATATTGTAATCAACCTGCTCGGACGTAAGCCGAGAGCTGTTCTTATATTATCTCTTTCTCTTTTTTCTTTTTCTTTTAGATTCCAAAAAAGAGAGTCCCCCCTTCCTGTTCTAGGTTTTTCCTTAAATACTCCTCTTTGTGATACTTTGTACACGTGTTGCCCCAACTCCCCCTTATCCTAGATATTTCTTTTCTCAGTGTTTTTGAATAGTAACTAGAAGTTTCCCTTCCACTGTTCAGGTGTCACTTCCCCATTAATGCGGCCAGGGTGGTAGGTGCAGGGTCTTTAATGTGGAGGTGGCAGCCTTTATCTTTGGTATTTCTCTAACATCGATGCTTCCAGGACATTCAAGGGTTCACCCCCTTTAACCATTGGTCTTGACCGTGTCTTTCCCTAACCTTTACCATGAAGTCCCGGGTTCTCCGGTGTCCGTCCGAAGGGAAATTCATCCTCGGCTGGATCCTCGAATCCTCGGCGTATGGGCCGACCTGTAGTACTAACAAGTTCTAATCCCAAGAGCAGGTCGGCCTTCATTAGCATGGCCCAAAGGCCCACATCCCCATCAGGGTCTTTTTACTCCCCACAAAGGGTATAAGTGTAAATTTATACAAACTCACTTTTTCATCCCTCCATTTTTCCACTCACAACCAAACAAAAAGAAGGAAAATTAAAATCTTTTATATGCTCTTTTCTATCCTCTTATCATTTTCTATCCTCCTAGTTTTTCAAACCTCCAATCAAACAGACCCTCGGGCTTTTATGATGTCCTATGATATTTAAGGTTATTTTTTATAATTTTTTTAGGATAAATTGCAAATTACACCCTTAAAGTTTGGATATATTTAAATTTTACACCCAAAAGTTTCAAAATTTGGATTTTACCTCCTGAAGTTTGGTGATGTTTAAATTTTACATCCTAATGTTTCAGAATCTAGATTTTATTTCCTAATGTTTAGGGTTGTTTGGATTTTACTCCATAAAGTTTAGGGGTGTTTGGATTTTACATCTTAAAGTATCAAAATTTGAGTGTGTAAAATCCAAACACTCACAAATTTTAGAGGGTTAAATCCAAATTCTAAAATGTTAGGGTGTAAAATTCAAACACTACTAGACTTTAGAGTTATAATTTACAAGTTACCCTAATCTTTTTAAGAGAAAACTGTTTGAAACCCTAATTAAGGGTTATATCTTATATGTATTTTTCTAAATTAGTTTTCAATAAACCAAAATAAAATATTTCTTTGAGAATTTCTCAAAGGTATTCTTTTGCTTGATTCATTAAGGCTTCGTTTAAGTACAACAATATTTAGCTTATTGCATTTTCATTCTGTGTTAGATAATATCAAAGTAGCATCCTCAATTTGATAGACAGATAAAGCTATGATTAAAAATCTAAGGAATTTAATTTGTAGTATTTGCTAGGATAAGCCAAAGCAATAGGATATTGCATTTGCACAAGCTGAATTTGCCTACAACAATGTTGTCCAAAGTTCTATTAGATGGGTGAGGTTTGGGTCCAGTGTTCAATTGCACGGACCCATTAAGATTATAACACATGTCTACTTTTGAATACATGTCACCATCTTAATGGATCTAGTGCACTATATGCACTCGATCTAAGCCTCACCCTATTGGATGATGTCTATTTTCAATTGTCTATTGAAAGGTTTCAAAAGATGCATTGGACTTTAGTCAAATTGCCTAAAGTTCTAGGTTTGAGCATTAATCTATACTATATATAACAAGATTCCTCTCTTTAAATTAGATTTTGATGTGGTTCAAAAATACCCTCATTAATAAAAAAGTGACTTTTCTCATAAATAGGGTCTTAAATTTTAAATAACAAATCTAAAATAAATGTTTTTAGGATACCTAATCTACTATTGTTGTGAATATAAAAAAAAAAAAAAAAAAAGAACTCCTAGAATTTAAGCTTTTTTTTATAAAAAAAAATTATCCTTCATTCAATCTTTTTTTCTCCCCTAAAATTTAGCTTTTTCCCCCTTTTTCATCTAACTAAAACATCTCTGGTAATTTTTTTTAAACACCTCTTACCTTGCTTATCTGAAACATCCTAAAATTTAGACTTTTTTTTTTTTTTTTTTCATCTGGATAAAACACCTCCCACTAACCCTGTTTATCCCCCCATTTTTTCCTCTGAATACCCACGTTTATTACACATTCTTTATTTCTATTTTATTCATATTTCTATTTTTTTGTTATTATTTATCCAACTATATTATTTATAATAGGATTCTCTTATTTGAACTAGACTTTTATGTGATTCAAAAATACCCTCAGTAATCAGAAGTGACTTCTCTCAGATTTAGGGTTCATAAATGTCAAATACCAAATTTAAAACAAACGATTATAGAACACCTACAACTACTATTGTTTTGAATTCAAAAAGAGAACTCCTAGAATTTAGACATTTCTTTTATCCTTCATGTTCATTTTTTTTTTCACTAATTTTTTCCCTTTTTCATCCTACTAAAACACCTCTACTAATTAAGAAAAAAACTCTTACCCTGCTTATCCCAAAGTCCTAATATTTAGACTATTTATTTGTGGCCAAAATGCAAAATTGGCCCTCTAATTTTCATCTTTTACAATTTCAGTCCTCTAAATTTCAGTTTTGTCATTTTAGTCTTTTCTATTTCAAATAGAGTCAATTCAGTCTTCCATTAGGCTTCTGATAACTACTACCATTTCCTAACCAAAACGATGCAGTTTTGGACTTTTTTTTTTAATTTTTTAATTTTAAAAAACTGAAAAACGTTAATTGCCAAAAAAAAAATTAAAGAAAAGAAAAGAAACTAATTGGAACGACATCGTTCCCCTGCCAACTAAAAAACAAAACAAAAGAACCCCACCCCACCGATGCGATACCCTAGAGAGAGAGAAAGAGAGAGAGATAGAGAGAGAGAGAGAGATTGTGAGAGGGAGAAAGGGTTGGCAGCTCCACTCAATTTTGCCACTTTAGGAGGCAACTCCGGCCAAGTACAACTTTACGTGAGTTCTTTTTCACTTTTCAGTTTGAGTTGTGTTAATTTGGGTATAGTTAGTTTTGGGTTTTGTCTTTGATTTTGTTGTTTATTATTTAAAGCTGATGACTTTTTCTCTTTTAAGCTGGTAACTTTGTTTCATTTTATTTGTTTATGTTGGACTTCATTGATTGATAGGTGAGATTAAATGCTTTAGGATAAGATATTTTTTAAAAAAATATTTTGAGTGTGGATAATCTACTTTATTTGTCTGTTCGTTTAACATCTTCACATGCAAATTTATTTTTTTGTAATAACTTGGTCCGCACTTGGATGTGCTTACTGTGTCGGGTACTTAGCAGCTACCACTTTAGTTTTCTACTAATATTTTCGTGTGTGTGGGGTCTTACGCTATATTTGTTAGCTAAAATATTTGTGTTGCGTTGTGTTGTGTGTTGCCTTTTTAATATAACCAACCACTTGAAAAAATATATCACGGATGTAAGGCTCAAAATGGGAACCATGATGTAGGGTGTTAACAGATGTAAAAACTTCTCAAAGCAAGTTGATAAACTCCGGAGACAGTTTCCCTATTAAAATTCCTACAGTTGATTGACTTTCTTAATTACAATTTGATGAAGTTAGTGCAAAGGGGCATTGTACAAGCTCAATCACTAGTTCTTTTTTCTGTACTGGACTAATAATCTATTACATTCCAAAGTGTAATCTGGACTTGCAGACATGGGGGAAAATTACAGAAAAGGAGTGACTTGAATTTGAGCCTTGTAATCTCTGACTGTGAAACATGCCCAGCAGTGCCGCGCACTAAAAAATCAATTCCAAAGGCCATTTCATCAAATATATTAGGCCATCTAATTGCATTTACCACACTTAGAAATAACATTGTCAGATCTCATGATTCAAAACCAAACATTAAAAAAATTTCAGCATTGTGAGGCACAAACTAACTATACCCAAAATAATGTCACAATTGTTTGTTGCAAAATATTTGAATAAGATTGAATTTAACCACCAACCCCCAACAAATATGGCATCAACAAGATCCTAGTGAAGGCACAAGAACAAACTGTACTAATTTAGCTCCCTATAACTAGTGTCAAAACTAAGAAATTAAAATATGCTATTCAGAAGAGGACCTTAACAAAGACAAATATGAAGGGTTTTTTTTATGCAATTTAACACTATTCTGCAACTGTTATATTCTCTCTCTCTCTCAGGTTGTAAATGAGTCAAGCATAGTCAACTTAAATTAGAATTGTTCATCTAATTTTATTTAGAATATGAATTATTTTGAATTCATCAACAAATTAATTTTATGTTCAACCTCTTTTTTTTTTTGTTGAACAAATGCGAGGTTGTTCACATCCTTAAAGCTGATCTCATTGCAAGTCAATGCTAATAATTAATAAATTAAATTTGGGTTGGCTTGTTTAATATATAATCGAGCTTAAACTTGGCTTTGAGTTTGGCTCATTTAGCAAATAAATTAAAAAGAACATAAAAATTCCAAGAAATAGTATGGTTTATTTATAGTCCTATAAATAAGAAATTATCGTTCTAATGTTGGAACAATATCCTCTCCATTGCATTAAAATGGAGAGAGAGTCCATTTGGTAAATTAAATTATTTTTTAGATCTAACAATCTATAGTGTCATGTCATGAGTATAATTACTTAAACTATTGTCCCTAATAAAAAGAAGAGGTTTAAATTCTCCCCTAATAAAGATTTTCACATGATGATAGCACTTAAGAATTAGAGATGAATGGCTTATTGATCATGGACATCATGACTGGGATCCTAGTACAAAGAATTGTTGTGGAAGGGTCTCGTGGATTGGACTGAAAATTGTAAGATTTTATTTAAAAATTTGAAAATTGATAAAAATGAGTAAATAATAACGATATACGTTATAGATGGCTTAAAATTATTATATATAAAAAAAGAATAAATTTGATATAATGTAACTTTCATTCTCTCCTATTCTAGTAATGATATAATATTATATATTTTTTAACACAGAATTATTCGAACGTAAAGCTCAAAGTCCACTTCTAGAAAGATATATGATGAGATACGACCGGGCAATGGCCATGTTGCAATCACTCCAACCAACATGCCCATACCTGATGCACGCAATGAGATAAAAGATAGATATATATATTAGATTTTGATGCCTCCGACATGGTATCATTTGATTCCAGATTCCTTCTCCCAACCAACACACCCATACATGCACGCAATTACAGTTACTACTTTCTTCTCTCTATCTGTTTTGCTGTTTCTTTCTCCTTTCCAGTCTCTATCGCGGCCAGTGCTTGTCTTACAGAGTTGCTCTCACTCTCTCAATTCCACGATTCTTCTCAAAGCTTCGAACAATCAGACTTGAAAAAGGTATATCTATCCTTTTTTATTTTGGTTCCATTAATCAAAATAATCAGAGCTTAGTTTGTGATTTAAGAGTCAGGTGGATGAAACAAATTAACAACGCCAGAAAGAATTAGAGAAAATCTTCTTCTTCTTTTTTTTTCTCTCACACACACTAATTATTTTTCTCAAATACGACAACACTTTGCTCTCTTCTGTTTATTTCATTCTCTACACACAGTACTCTTTTGGCTATCTTCTTTTTAACTATGCGGTAAACCTTGTATTATTGTATTTAGTGAATAAAGAAAACAAGAAGATTTTTTTTAGCCGTGAGACATATACTAAAGAATTTATTATTGTATTTAGTGAATCTCAAGTTAGGCATAAACTTGAGAATTATTGTAATTAATTTGATAATAATAAATTGATTCGGAGTTTGTCTCGTGATTTTTCTTTTCAAGGAAAAAGAGTTTTTTACGTAAATATTTATATTCTTATGTGTGATTGTTATTAGAATCGGTAATATTAGTGATAATATTATTTGGGACTCATCACTTTATAGTTTATATACTTTGTTTGTAATTTAATAATTAGATATATGTAACTTTGTTTGAGTAAAGTTGTACCCTTAGGCTACAACCAATTTTATAACAAGACTTTGTCCTTTATTTTTTATTTTTAACATTACCGTAATCTAAAATTACAAATTTTATCATATCTCCTTATTCACATGACATTTTTAAATGGCGGTGATATTAAATCATTTATTGGTGGAGTTGTAATAATTTATTGAATTGACAAAATTGGCCATACTAAAAAAATTTGTTTTACTAATGAGAATTAAAAATATAACAAAAAGAGTCCAATTTGGTAAGGATGAGGGGTAAAACTCATGTTTTACACAATCTAATAAGAGATTGTCATATCAGCATTTTGCTTAAAATTCAATACATGAGTATTAGAATTGATTGGGTGTGACTGTGTTATTCCTAAATATATAATAAGATGATGTGGCATGTTACAATTAGAAGGATAAAATATGAGTTTTACACCACGTCCTAACAGAATTTAATCTCTATAAAAATTATTTTAAAAAAATCTCTAAAATACCCCAAAACCTCACAAATGGCCAAAATACCTTTAGAACGGCCAAAATGACTAAAATGCGTTACGAATGTCCAAAATATCCCAAAAACCTAAGAAATTACCAAAATGCCCTTAAGACCTCCAAAATGAACACAATACCCCCAAAACTTTTAAAATGACTAAAACACCATTGAAACCTCAAAAATTACCAAAACACCCTCGAAATCTCTAAAAATGACCAAAATATCTCCAAAACCTCTAAAATGACCAAAATATCCCAAAACATAAAAAAATTACTAAAATAACCCAAAAACCTCTCAAATGACCAAAATGCCCTAAAACCTCTAAAATAACCAAAAGTACCTTAAAACCTCTTAAATGACAAAGAAAACTCATAAAACCTCAAAAATGACAAAAAAAATACCTTGAAAACTCTAAAATGACCAAAACAAATGCACTGAAACCACAAGAATGACCAAAATACATTCATAAATGAGCAAAATACCTCTAAAACCTCTAAAATGACAAAAAATAATTCTAAAACCACTATAATAATAAAAATACCCTCAAATTTACTAGAATGACCGAAATACCTCCCCTCCCTCCCCATCCCCCCTTGGGAACTATTAAAATGACCAAAATACCCCCAAATTTTCAAAACAACCAAAAATACACCAAAATCTCTTGACTGACCAAAATAATCTCGAAACCTTCAAAACGACCAAAATACCCCCAAACTTGTAAAATGATTTTAACAAATACCCTAAATCACAAAAATGCCCTTAAATCCTCTAGAATGAGCTCAAAAAAAAAAAACCCTAAATCCACTAAAATGACCAAAATATTACAAAATCGCTAAAATGATCAAAATACCTCAAAACGTATAAAATGATTAAAATGCCCCCAAAATCGCCAAAATGATAAAAATATCCTCAAATCCTCTAGAATGAGTAAAAAAATAATTTTGAAACCTCCAAAATCACCAAAATACCCCAAAATTATCAAAATGACTAAACTACCTTGAAACTTTTAAACTGGCCTAAAATATCCGAAACCTTCAAAATAACCAAATGTGTCAGTTTATTTTGTGTCATTTAGTGGCTTTAGGGGTATTTTGGCCATTTTTATGGTTTTAGGATATTGTTTTTACAATTTTAGGGGTTAAAGAGTATTTTGGCCATTCTAAATATGTTAGTATATTTTGGTCATTTTGGACATTTTAGAGGTTTTTGGGTATTTTGGCCAGTTTAGAGGTTTCATGGGCATTTTTGTTCATTTTGAGGTTTCAAGGATTATTTTTTTTTTTTTTTCATTTTGAGATTACATGAGTATTTTGGTCATTTTAGAGGTTTCAAGATTTTTTGCTCATTTTAGAGGATTTGAGGGTATTTTGGTCATTTTTGCGATTTCTAGGCGTATTTTAATCATTTTATACGTTTGGGTTTTTTTTTTCAAGGTATTGGTTTTTTTTTTTTTTGTTTGTTTGTGCACTCATTCTAGTGGTTTCAATGGTATTTTGGTCATTTTAAAGGTTTCGGTGTATTTTGGTCATTTTACAGGTTTCAAAGCATTTTGGTCATTTTAGATATTTTTGGCTCTTTTGGTTATTTAAGTGGTTTTAGAGGTTTTTTTTTTTTTTTTTTTTATCATTTTGAGGTTTTAGGATTATTTTGGCCATTTTAGTAATTCTAAGGGTATTTTCATCATTTTAGAGATTTTAGGACTATTTTGGTCATTTTTGAGGTGTTGGGGGTGTTTTGATTATTTTCATAAGATTTAAGGTTTTTTTCTGGTAATTTTGGAGGTTACATGGGTAGTTTGGTCATTTTCTAGATTTCAATTTTTTTTTTTTTTGAGGTTTTAGGGGTAATTTTGGGTCTTTCAAGGTTATTTTTTGGTTCAAGGGTATTTTTGGCATTTTTTGGAGTTAAGGCTATTTTCAATCAATTTGTTATTATAATAATTTAATTATTTCTAAGAATGTTTATTTATCAATTATATGAATGTTACTTTCTTGGATTATGATTGGAATGTAATTTTATGAACCAAATACCTTAATGTCATATTAAAATAATGTGATTACATGAATCTAAGATTATAATAATGTAACATTACGCCTTGATATAATATCAAGCGAACCAAATGACCCCTTAGGATGAAGATGAATCATATGCAGCCATATGACCAACAAAGAAACAAAAAGAAGAAATCAAAAATGAAAAAATGACGTTCAAAGAACAAAGAAAACGTCTTCACTCCTAACTCAAATTTCAAAAGAGTGTCTGCCTACGTCATTTCTCATAATTTATTCTTTCCCAGGGTCCAATCATGTCAGTAATCAGAGAGGCTGCTTTATCCTCTTTGTTTGGGGTGCTGTTTGACAAGTTAACCTCCTATTATTTGTTAAAGATCTTTCAACAAGAGCAAGTTCATGCTGACCTCAACAAGTGGAAGATAATGTTAATGAAAATCCATGCAGTTTTGGATGATGCAGAAGAGAAGTGGGAGACAAGTAGGTTGGTGAAAATTTGGCTGGACGACCTGGAAGACTTGGCTTATGATGCGGACGACATCTTGGACGAGTTTGCTACTGAAGCTTTGCAACGTGAGTTGAACCCAAAACCTAACAAAAGTAAGGTACGGAAGATCATAGATGCTTGTGTTGGTTCGAATCAAAGTTTTATTACGTTGATGCGGTCCAAGATTGCAAATATTGACTCAAGACTACAAAGAATTATGAAAGATAAGAATGATTTGGAATTGAGAGAAAACACTGGGGGAAAGACTACAACAACAAGATCAAGGGTGCCCACAACTTCTCTGGTGAATGAACGTCATACTTATGGCAGGGAGGAAGATAAAAAGGCTATTATCAAATTGTTGCTGAGCAGTGAATTTAGTGATGCTCAACTCTCTGTGATTCCCATAATTGGTATGGGAGGATTGGGTAAAACAACTCTTGCCCAACTAGTCTACAATGCTGAAGATGTGACCCATTATTTTGATTTGAAAGCATGGGCTTTTGTTTCAGAAGATTTTGACATTGTAAGGGTGACAAAAGCAATTCTACAATCTGTCACTTCTAAGCATTGTGATGCTAGTGATTTAAACTTAATACAAGTCAAATTGAAGGAGAAATTATACAACAAGAAGTTTCTACTCATCTTGGATGATGTATGGAATGAAGACTACGATGATTGGACTAAACTATGTTGTCCTTTTGAATTTGGGGCTCCAAGAAGTACGATTATTGTCACAACTCGAAATTATGGTGTTTCATCAACAGTGGTTACTACTCCAGCTTATGAGTTGAAAGAGTTATCAAGTGATGCTTGTTGGCACCTATTTATCCAACATGCATTGGGGGCAAAAAAGCTTACAGCTCATCCAAAACTTGAAGAAATTCGTTGGGAGATTTTATTAAGGTGCAAGGGGTCACATTTGGCAACAAAAGTACTTGGAGGTGTTTTACGCACTAAACACAATCATGATGAGAGGGAAAATGTCACGCAAAGCAAGATCCGGGATATTCCAAGAGAGACAAACGGTACTATTCCTGTTCTTAAATTGAGCTACCAATACCTCCCTTCACATTTAAAGCGGTGCGTTGCCTACTGTTCATTATTCCCGAAGGATTATGAATTTGAGGAGAATGAGCTTGTCTTGTTATGGATGGCAGAAGGTTTGGTTCAAGAAACTGAAAGAAACAAGTTGATGGAAGATCTTGGTAGTGAGTATTTTCGTGATTTACTAAGGAGATCATTCTTTCAACAATCAAGCAATAATGGATCACTCTTTATCATGCATGATCTCATTAGTGATCTAGTTGAATGGGCAGCAAGAGGCTTGTGCTATAGAATGGAAGATACATTGGGCAATAATAAGCAACCCGAGATTTCTACAAAGGTACGACATTTCTCTTACATTCAAGGTGATTATGATGGCATCAAAAAGTTTGAAGACTTCTCCAAAAATATGCACCTACGAACGTTCCTACCCATTCCAAGAAATTCCTCGAGCTACATAACAAATTATGTTCCTAATTGTTGGCTACCACAATTAAGATGCTTAAGAGTATTATCTTTATGTGGGTATGAAATCATTGAGCTACCAAGTTCAATTGGTGATCTAAAACATCTTAGATACCTTAACCTTTCTAATACTCCAATTAGAAGTTTACCAGAATCAATAAGTTCTTTATACAATTTGCAGACATTGATATTGAAAGATTGTTGCAATCTCACAAAGTTACCAGAGAAAATTAGGAATCTAGTCAATCTTCGACAGCTCAACATTACAAATGCAAATTCAATTAGGGAGATGCCGGTGGGAATTGAAGAATTAAAGAATCTACAAACACTATCTAATTTTGTTGTGGGGAAAGGTACTAGATCAAAGATAGGAGACTTGATGAACTTAGAGTTTCTTCAAGGAAGACTTTGCATTTCAAGTTTGGAGAATGTGCTTGATGTCGAGGATGCAAGAAGGGCCAATTTAAATGGTAAGAAGAATTTAGATGCACTAGTGATCAAATGGGGTTCTCCACATGATCATTTACAAGATGCAAGAGTTGCAATAGATATTCTTGACATGCTACGGCCTTGGACAACTGTTAAAGAACTTTCAATTGGTGGCTATATTGGTGAGAAATTCCCAACATGGTTAGGAGATCCCTCCTTTTCTAATATTGTGGATCTAAGGATTGTAACATGTGAAAAATGCATGTCCTTGCCTGCTATTGGACATCTATTCTCCCTCAAATTTCTTGTCATTATGAACATGGCTAAGGTGCGGAGCATTGGCCAAGAGTTTTATGGGGAAGGTCACTTTAAACCTTTTCAATTCTTAGAAAAACTTCACTTTGTGAATATGCAAGAATGGCAAGATTGGATTCCTTATGGAGTTGAGTACAAAGAATTCCCTTGCTTGCGTGAGCTTATTATCTCTCAATGCCCTAAATTGCAAGGTAAATTGCCATGCCATCTCCCATTTTTGGAAAAATTTTCTATTAGTAATTGTGAGCAGTTGGTTGTTTCAATTCCAAGCTGTCCAATGCTCCATGAATTAGAAATTGTAGGGTGCAAAGAGGTGGTGACCAAAAATATGGATGACTTGTTCTTGCTAAAGTCAATTATTTTTTCTATTCTTGGTCTTAAAAGCTTAACAAAAGAGTTCATGAAAGGGTTAGCAAAGGTTGAAAACCTAAAGATAAATGATTGTAATGAGCTGACATCTTTGTGGCAAGATAGTCTCACTTCCCTTGATAGGCTGGAAATCTGGTTGTGCCCTAGTCTCATTGACATCAGCTTGCCATCTACCTTAAAGGTATTGTATATTAAAGGTTGTGGTGCTTTAAAATCCTTGCCAATGTCCAATTGTACATGCTTGGAATGTGTAACTATTGAGGAGTGTAATTCTTTGACGTTCATTTCAAGACGCCAGCTACCTCCAACTTTGAAAAGGCTAAAGATACAAAGTTGTGAGAATTTGCAGCTTTTGATAGATGAGGGAGAGGCAGCTACTTTATTAACGAAAGTGGAGAGTATTGACAGTAACGCATCTCTTCTTGAGCACTTGTTTATTAGTGACTGTCCATCTTTAAAATGTGTATCATTAAGCGGTGACCAATTTGCATCGCTTAAACACCTTGAGATTTGGACATGCTCTAAGCTAACATCCTTATTATCAAGAGACCAGTTACCTATGGCCCTTAAATACCTAAAAGTATATAATTGCCCAAAATTAGAGTTAATAGCAGACAAGTTACACAATAATGCGTCTCTTGAATATCTTAAAATCAGTAATTGTGAAGAGATTAAATTCTTACCAGAGGGCCTACACAAACTTTGCCACCTCAATGAGATCCACATAGAAAACTGTTGTAGTCTTGTTTCATTCCCGGATGGAGGGTTTATCCCCACTCACCTGAGAAATCTTTGGATCATTCACTGTGAGAAACTAGAGGCGTTGCCCCGCATGCATAACCTCACTTCTCTTCAAACATTATTTATACATGATTGTCCAAGCATCGTATCCTTTCCAGATGAAGGCTTCCCCACCAATCTAAAGGAACTTTCGTTGAGAAGGGTGACTAACTGTAAGCAAGTATTTGAGTGGGGATTGCACAAACTCACGTCTCTTAGATGTCTCTCCATTCATGGTAATGAATTTCAAGATTGGCAGTCGTTTCCTAAGGAGGAAGATGGGAAGATGATGATGCTGCTTCCTACCTCTCTCACCTCGTTATGGATCCTGAATTTTCCAAATATAGTGTTACTATAATACTATCCTCCAAAACCTTTCAAAACCTCTCTGCTCTTGAAGATTTGTGGATCTCCAACTGCCCCAAACTTGCATCCCTCCCAGAGAAGGGCCTACCTCCTTCACTTCTACAACTTTATATTTACGATTGTCCAGTGCTGAAACAGCGTTGCAAGAAAGACAAAGAGGGAGAGTGGTTCAAGATCAATAACATCCCTTGCGTTGAGATTGATTATCGGTCCATCTATGAGATGGAGGAGGAGGAGCAGCAATAATTGTGTAAAACAGAGGGCAAAACATACAAAAATATACATATTTACTCCTTCAAGGTACAACATTTAGAAATTCCAAGGTATATTTATGCAATATGATTTTTAAAAATCTGAACCCTAACCCAAGCTAATTCTTGTAGTGTTGCAGCAGATGCTATTTTCTGAACCTGAACGTTCTTCACTTGCGTGGCTCCTTCCTCCTTAGCATGGCTCCAGATATTTATGTATGAGTTCAATTTTTTTTTTTTTCTTCTTACAATTGTGCTTCTAGCATTTTGAAGTTTTAGCTCATCAAAATCTCTTACAGTTTTCAATTTGTTTCAATTATATGAATCTTTACATATAATTGAAACGATTGAATGGGGAACCAAATTGCAATAGGCTGTTATGGTTGGATGGCTTTGTTGAAATCTATAGCCCTTTATCAGACAATTTGTGAAGCCATGTCCTTTGTATTATGAAAGGCAAAGTGGCTACACTACCAAGCTGGGAGATACAAGCTGTTAAGAAAGACAATGCTTGATGTACTGTGTTCTCGATTTTCTAAGTTCTCAGCTTGCTGTTTGATGCACATAGCCTGGCCCTCTCCTTATGCAACTTTTATGTTAAATACTGATGACAAGTTCAAGCTTAATAGTTTAGAAAATATAATTAAGGATGCTGTTGACCTCCCACCATTTTGACTAACGGGTTGAAAATTGTTGTTGAAACTTTACTTTCAGCCATCAAATAACCCTGGCTAAAAGAATAATTTGGACAGCATTGCACTTTGAGCTGAAATCATAGCTTTAAGATATACCACTTTAGTGAATAGTAAAGTATACTAGCTAGTAAGACCATTGTTTTCTCTGGCTCTTTCAGAATATTTCTTGATAGTGAATGCACAAAAATTTTAGCTTTAACGAGTTGTTGACCCATGCATCTTATTTTGTAATTGTGGTATAATGTATAATTTTTTTTTTTTAAATTATTTTATCATTCTATCTCTACCAATATATAATTCTATTATTTTGGGTGCATTTCTTGATATTATTGCTTTATGAGATAGTCTATATTCTTTGAAATTATAAATTATGTTATAGTGCATTATGTTTTTCTAATATTTTTTTATATGCAACTAAACCTTCTAAGTTGCAAATAAATCATTTAAATTCCTCATTTTCTTAAAGGAGATTGTTATGATAATAAAAATTAATAATTAAATTGCACTTAGTAATTACTTTAATAACTGATAGACACATTTAAATGCATAGCCAAGATTTTTTTTCATATTTATAAAATAAAATTCTCACTTCCAAAATAACTAAGTATTAACTCAAACAAAAATCAAACCAAAACTATAAGAGGGAGAGAGATTACTTGTGATGGGAAATTCAAAAATACAACAGTAAAACCTATTAACCCAAAATAGATTTTTTAAAAACACAATGATTCATCAATCTAAAGTGGAGTTGCAAGAAAAAAAAATCATGAGACAAAGACAGAGACAGAGAATAAAAATTTATAGAAAATAAGATGAGAAGAAAAATAGTATTAAAAAAAAGATATAGTAATAAACACTAAATTATTCAAGTCATGTTATGTAATTAATAGAATAATATTATATTCTTACATACTACCTTTATAATGCAATATGATGACATCTATGAAATAAAGAAAAGGAAAAAGATAAAAACTTAAAAATACAAAACTAAATTATATAAGCCAAAAGTAGAGTTTTAAAGAACACAAAAACTTATCAAACTAAAGTTATCAATCTAAATAAAAAAAATCTACCAAAAAATGGGAAAAATTTTGACAAAAAGAGAGAGAAGTGTGTGGAAAAGCTATGCATAGAATGTGTGAGAGAATTGAAAATTTATAGTAAGAGGATGACAATAAAAAGAGCCAAAAATAAAAAGAAGATAAGAGGATAGAAGAAGAGTGTTGAGGGCTCTTTTTCCCCCCCCACATGACACTACTTCATTGGCAACCCACGCTACATCTACATATTATTGATTTTTTGGGTAAATCTCTTTAAAGCTCAAAATAAGCTCATATCACATTCAACTACATGGATTGGGCTCACATGGCCCACAAGATCTTTACTTCAAGAGGCATATTCATAGTCCACATTTCCTCTTTATCAATTGGGATCATAACCCATTACATCATCAACGTCAACATATGGATCGGGCTCAAGTAATGAATCAAAGCTCACGGGCCATATTACCTCTCTCATACTCATGGAAAGTGGCTTCTCCAACAAAAGCCCATATTTACACAAAATGACAACAAAACCCAAGGTGTCATTTCATCTTTGGCTCATGATCCAAGCTCATGAGTCTCTTTGGGAAAATTTTGGGAGTTGTGGTTTGGAGGGTCAAGAAGTATGTTTAGTAAAATTCCAGCGATTTAAAGTATGTTTAGTAAAACCCAAGACATGTTGCTTGGCGTGTCTACTCCAACTCCCTGACAAGTTAGTGTGTACGGTCAATCTCTTGGGTGGGGATAATATTTTGATATGGGTATTTCTTCTTGAGGGTGTTTAAAAAGTGGGTAATGCAAGTTTCAGATATGGGTTTTATGTGAGATGTTTCTTTTAGATTTGTATGATTTATGGTTTTGTATGAGTTTTGCTAAACTTTGTTTGTGGTCGCTTGTTGTGTTAATTTCTTAAAATTCTGGTGTTTATGTATAGTACCAATGATAAAATGTTTTGTTAAGGAAGAACATATGATATTTCCCGAAAGGGGATATGAAGTTTGGTGTTCAAAAATACCATCTGACCATACTTAATACTCAATTTGTTCTATGTAGAAACTCTGCACACATTTTAGTTAAAAGTTCATAATAACTACCATAGATTGAATCTGGAAGCCTAAGATGACTATAATGAAAGCTAATACACATATCTTTTACCTGATTCAAGTCTCAACGCATTTGGGCTAGTATAATAATTATAATGATTTTCCTTTTGGGACTGTAAATCTGTCCCTGACAGATTTGAGTAAGCTGAATTACGTGATTTTTAATATATTATAGAAAAATCAATTTAAGCTGAATTTTTTGTGGTACATACTAGACACATAAAGGCTTCTCCCTATTTAATTTTAAGCTTTTTGGATAAACTTAAGTGGACCAAACGAATTTTATAAAAAGGGCTGACCTGTTGGAAGTTATCTGAAAGTGGCTAAGACTTTACGGAATTTACTTCAAATCTTTGTTGAATGGATTTGGTTTGTAAATTCATGTGCTTTCTTCGACATGTGTTTTACTTAGTTAAGTCTAATGAAGTAAGTTCCTTTGTCCTTTTTCACTAGTCACTTTTATCCTATGAGTGTATGCTTGTGTAGATTAATCTTCTCTGGAATAGGCACCTATATATAACGTCAGTTTTTTATAATAACTTTTTATTATCAGATCAAGACACCAATTGATTTTTGGTGTAGGCGAAAATTGAACACCGGATCTCTTATTCAACTAACTGGGACCCATAGGGTATCTGCTATATAATTTTGTTGTAAAGAGACATTAATATTACATTATGCTAGTGGTCACTATTATTTTGTTATGGTGCCCTCAACTTAATGATATTTATTTAGTTTTTCGGTAGCAAGGTATGACATTTAGGTCCAATTTTTAGTGACTGGCCTCTTTTTGTTACTTCTTTCAAGAAAGACATATCACTCAATGTATTTATTGTTAGGGTCATATTTATTATGTATTGGCCTATCCTTTGACAAAATGCACTTTATTTATTATTGGATAGATCTAAGATGTATTTAGAATATCAAGAAATGTGTTGAGAAATCAAAACAAGTGATATCATTGAAGACATGAAAATTAAACCAAGAAACAAATGAATAAGAGATGAAACAATGGATCTCAACACTAGCCTCGACACAAGTTTGACACTAGCATCAATCGAGATTTAATGATGGACCTCGACATAGTGGCAGCTCCACATATATTTCAGGATGGTCACAGGACCACCCTAACTTGCCAAAAAATTTATATATATATATATATATATATATATATATATATATATACATACTTGAAATTAAAAAAATTATAGACTAAAGTAACCTATTTTGGCCACCCTAATAATAATATTGAACATCTTGCCTTGAGAATCACAAGAATTTTGGTTCAACAAAAATAAAATGCTATATTCACAATATTTTTACAATCATTTCACAACAAATTGCAGCTTCTAACTTGAGAAATAATATTGTGGTAAGCTATTAATAATTCTAATGTAAGCCTAATACTAACATCACTTTTTTACCCATCAATATATAATAGCTTATTGCATAAAATTTATTATGAAAATGTTATAAACATAGCATTACTTCTTAAACAATTCTAGCCCCCCAAATATAATCCTTAACTCCTTTAATAAACCAAAAATAAATAAATAAATAAATAACAACAATAAAAATTAGCCCAACAAAAATAAAAGTAATGTTACATCAACAACAAAAATACATTTCACAACAAAATAAGATTAATGCTACATCCACAACATTCTCTTTATTAGTAGAAAGAAATTGTAGTACTTCATGTATTTGCCCTTTTTTTATGACATACATCCAAGTTATCTCTTTATTAGATTTTGAATAGTTTCATTTTTTCAGTGACCACCCTAAAACAAATTCCTAGAGCCGCCACTGCCTCGACACAAGCTTAACACCTCTTGATCTTTTGAGCTATGCAGATCCAAAATTCTCATATCAGAATTTCGGCCCATGATGACTTCAATTGCTAGGGTTTCATTCACTAAACTCCTAGAGTATATAAAAACTTTATTTTAAAGTCATCAAAGATATAGAGATTCAAATTAGAGAACTCATATACTTTTAGAAAAGCTACTGCGTTCTTGTACACCTTAAGATTTTGTAACCAAATGCTTCTAGATTTTCAGCGTGCGTTTAAGTGAAGAACTCTGTATCCAACAACAAATATCAGTTGTTAGGAAGTCAAACATGTACTGGGATCCATGCATATAAGAAGAAGTCTCTATAAAATCAAGTCTAAATGGGTATTGGTGTGAAAGTTTAATTGTAGGTTGATATTTTGGAATAGATCTAGGTAGTAGTAAAATTCCTTATACTTGTAACTATTTGATTATTGATTATTAGATTTGTGGGAGTGGTGACTTGAAAATCACCCGGTGGAGTTTTTGCCTTATGAGAGGTTTTTTCTTATTAGTCAATAAATCACCGTGTCAATTTATTTTCCACTACATTTTAGTTTAATATGTAATTTGTGTGTGCCTCCACAGTTTGTATATAATATGATCTAATTAATCAACTTGAGTAACTAAATTAATTAATCGAGGTCAATCTATAACCCAACATTTATTTTCACATTAGTTCTTAGTAGGGCTTGCTCCTCTTCCTTTTTTTTTTTTTCTAAGATTTCAAACTCTTTTGCTTCTTTACCCTAGATAAATGTAGGAAAATGGAGCCCGCTAGCAACTATTTTTCTCCGATCTAGAACTGTGGCTCTACCGTCTATGGTTAATTATCAATGTCAACTACATAATTAATATGTTGCATCTTGGGATGCTAGTCTTTAGTATTGGGCTCTGCACAACAGCTTTTAATTATTATTTTTTATAAAAGAAAAAATAAACTATTAAAAAAAACCGAGTTTGGTTTGGGTTTGGGTTTCCATTAATAAAAAATCGAGAAGGAATCAGGTATTGGAGCTTAATAGGACTAGGGATTCGGGTATACATGGGTAAAAGTTTCGGGGTCGAGTTTGAGTATTCCTTACCTAAACTTGGTCCATGGCCATCCTGATCGTACAAAAGCTCATGAACCCTTCTGGGTTCAGATTTCAGCTATTTGGGAAGTGGCTTCAAACCTAGAGAAAAATAAGCCTAGAACAATGGAAAGAGCCTAATAAATGTGGTGCATTGAGCCTGCTTGAAAGAACTTTAAGTTTGGCCCAGCAAAACTTTTGGAAGTCTTCATTAGTTTCGGGCTTTATTTTATTATACGGTAAACAACTATGTATTCATGGGCTAAGTCAGATGATAACTTGATCAAGTATCTTGTGTTAATGAGTTCTAATTAACTCAATAGGTAAAGTCTCTGATAGTTGAATAAAAAATGTGGGGTTCAATCCCCGCTTATACCAAAAACCAATTGGTGTCTTGATCTAATGACAAAGAGTTATTATCAAGAATGGACAATATAAGTTGAAACTCTCTAAAAAAAAAAGTATCCTGCATTATTTTAGATGCTATGTATTTTCTCAGCAACCAAATACGATTAATGCAATCAAATTTTAACACGATACATCGCATATAAATACAATACGATCTATTAGGCAGCTATTTTAACGTAGCTGCATCCAACCTTTCAATGTTGCTCTTGATGTGGAGATGTTAAAATTATGGTTGAATGATTAAATTCACCATTTTTTAACAACTTAAACTCTTAGAACAGTCAATAATTTATTAGAGGAGAAAACATTTTTAGAAAAAATTGGACAAAAATATAATTTAAAAATGTCATACATAAAATTTATAAATCAACTTTTAGGAAAACAATGAATTAATGAAAAAACTACAAAAATAACAATAACAATAAATGAGTAGCACTTAAATTTAAATGTTAATTAACATAATAATACTTTAGTATAATTTTTATGCTAAATAGTTTTAAGATACAAATCACTATTATTATGCCATTTTTTTTTTTGTTAGTTCTAACGTGTAATTTTTTTTTTTTTTAATTTATCAATTTAGCTACTAAAAAGTTACAAGTGTAATAGCTTTATAACCATCACTGCGCACCATAGTGTTGTTGGTACTTGTGGATTAGGGGGCGGAATGGTCAGGGTTCAGATCTTCGAGTAGAATTTTTATCTTGTATAAAATTAAAATTAAAATTAAAAAACACTTTATACGTTTGAAAGATTAAAACCTTTTCAATTAGAACTCTTGATCACAAAAATTCAACATCTAAAACTCTATATTTATAGCAATCCCAAATATGCATCAAATAAATTTAGAGCCTTAATTACCAGTACAGCACCTACCTGTCACAATCCTGGCAAGAATCTGCATGAATTGAAGGAATATGTTGAAGATCTTAGGAGGTGTTTGATACACCATTTCAAACAACAATTTTCAGTTTTTAAACAACATTACACGTATTTCCACACAATTTTTCACCCACACATATTTCCACACATGTTTTCAAACAACAAAACACATGTTTTTAAGTGTGATGATGACAAAAAATGACATGTTAGTCACACGGTCCTCACGTGCTCGAAACAACACTTGCGCAACACAAAAAGAAAGGACCTAACAGAGAGCACCAATGTGGTGCTGGTCAAATACCCTCCAAATGTCAAGTTAGAACTTTACACTACTCTAGAGTGCCAGAGCTGGGATGAATTAGGCGTACCTTGATTTGTGAGGGCTTTGGGATATTTATAGTGGCGTAGGGTTGACATCATGCCTTGGCCAAGAGGTTCTTTCCTTCTAGGAGAGTACCACCTCTTGGGTATTCTGTATTTCCTAGAGATCTTTTTCTTATAGGGAAGATCATCATTAATGGCGAATATTATGGAATCCTTCTTAATTAGAGTTCTGCTCGTATTGGGACTTTTAAAGCTACTCGTGAGACGCAAGATATTTTTTATTAATGAGTCCTTGTAGACTAGGCAAACCTAATGAATGCCACTAGGTATCCGTACACCTTGGACCCGTCCTTTACCAACCCACCAGCCCGATGCCGTCCGGTTCGTTCAGACGTGTCCATCACTTACTTTTTTATCCTTTTCAACTGCCCCTCACTCCTTAGGTCCGTGACTAAAAACTGGACGGACCCGTGGAGTGACGATCTTTCTGTTCCTTGGAAACCAAACCTATTCTGATAGGCTGGCTGGGGGTTATTTATGATGTTGGACACGTGCCGTTCACCTAGTAGCTGGTTACTCAAAACGAAGCCCCCCTTCGTATTCCGTGTCGTTTGCTCTATATAAACTCGTCTTCCTTCTCCTCATTCTTAACTTTTTCATAGAAATCTTGAAATCAGAGCGTCACCATCGCCTTTGCAAGGAGTTATACCGTTCAGCCAGTTCATCCGTCATCTATCACCTTATAATGCTCAATTTCAACCGGTAAGTACTCTTTTCATTGAACTTTTTTTTTTAAATCTCCGTACTTTTTTAGATCCATCAGTGTTTTAGGGTTTACCGTCATATGTAGGTGACAGATGTCTAGTGCGTTGAGTAATTATTCGTTTGTCCGCAACAGGGTGAGCTACGATGAAGGATTCCCGTCAGGTCATAAAGACCTTGACGCTTCAAGTGAAAAAAGGAATTTGTCCGCTACTTCTCCTTCCTTAGATGATGAAGGTTTGGAGACGGATAGGCCAGAGGAGGTCTCTAGTGATGGCCTAGACGGCGTTGATCCCCCAATCCAATCTGTCATTGGTCCTGACAGCTTTAGGGAGTTCATAATGCTACCCCTGTGGACGGTCAATGACTTTAGGTCCTCGGTCAGAGAATCTCACTTCAAAACTCATAGGGCCAAGTACCAAATTCCTGACAACATTCATCTCCGCCTACCCCATAAGTCAGACAAATGTTACTATAAGGGTATTGAAGGTGTCGGGGTTTATGAGTAGATGCTAAAGGCAGGGTTCAGATTTCCCCTAAGCTCTCTCCACTGTTGCCTCCTTTAGTATCTAGGTTTGGTCGTCACACAAATCTCCCCAAATGCCTAGAGGGTCTTCCTCGGCGTGGAGGTCTTGTACGGGGCCATGTTTGACGGTGCATGAAGGTTGACAGTGGAAGAATTCTTTCACTGCTATCGTTCCACTGAGATTACACAATCAAGGGGTATGTATAGCTTTGTGGCCAGGAGCCCGTTGTTATGGCTCGTGCGCGATACCCCTGACTCTAATAGGAACTGGAAGAGTAAGTATTTTTTCATGGAAGGGGACAAGTGGATGTGTCATCCAGGTGATAACGAATATATGCTCGTCGACACAACATGGGGCATAATGCCTCCGTCTGGTATGCACCCATCTAGTTTTCACCTGTATATGCTCAAGCCTTGCTTTACTTTTACCACATTACCCTAACTGTCTTCTTTTGCAACTCGGGACCGTCCATAAGTCTCACTGGAGTAGTGGAACTTCCTGGAGAAAATTTTCAACAAGACCAAGCTCGAAGAGAGGACGTGGGCTAAATTGGTTACCCTTGACACACTTTATTGGTATTGTGAAGGTCCTGAGCCCACTGTAGCTACCCGTCATTACAACGCTAGAGTTCGCAAACATAAGTCCATCACCTAATGCTTTTAATTTCTTTTCTGCTTTATACTTCCCAATGTTGTATATCCGTCCATTTTCGCAGAAATGGACAATGCTAAAAGAAGGGCCTTCATCAAACAGCAAGCGGCCAAAAAGAAATAGGAGGCTGGTCAACCTTCCAAGGGGACGGATTCAGCCGTTCCATCTAAAAGGAAGCAACTGGAGAAATCTGACCATCATCCTTAAAAACCTAAAACCATCCCTGAGCCCGTCGTAGGGTTGGAAGTTGAAACCAAGAGAATGGCCACTCCCCTAGGGCCAGGAAAGGGCAAAAGTTTGATGAAGGGTCCAGCTACCGTCGGTGAAAAACCACTTGTCCTCCTTCGAGAGGACTCTGAGTATGCATTGGAAAAGCTCTCATCTATCATCACTATCGACGACTACGAGGATCTTAGCAACCATGCTACCGAGGTGATGGGGGAGACAGGTCTTTTTAGCATTGCTCAGGTACCTTATATCCATCTCTTCTTGATTATTATCATTAGTGTTTTTACCGTACTTATGACTTCTTTGCTTTTACACGATGTTGATGATAAAGGGACTGATGGGTCGCTGTTTGAACCATGAGACAGCCTTGGACCATCTCAAGAAAAAGTCTAACGCGATGGAGGATGAGCTGAACGGTCTGAAGGCCTGGAAGGCAGGTATGGAGAAAACATTTTCCTGCTCTGAGCAGCTTAGGGAAGAGCTAGAAAAGCAGACAGAGCAGCTGATGCAGATCCTAAAAGATAAAGAAAAAGAGATCACAGACTCCAAGGGCTAGCTCCATCAGGCTAAAGAGGAGGCGATACGTGAGTACCGTGACTCCGACCTCCTCTTAGCAGAGCTTGGTAGCCCTTTTGTTGAAGGTTTTGATGATGCCCTCCGTCAGGTTAAGGCTTCATATCCAGATCTGGACGTGTCCCACGTCTCTATTGACGTTCAGGGGCAGACTTTAGCTTAATCCGTCCATTCTGAGAGTACAGATGATTTGTTTACCGTCAATGACCCTCTTGTGAACAAAGACCTGACTCCTATTGAAAGTCAAGTAAAGCCCGTTGAAGGTGATGTTCATCAACTAGACAATGAAGAAAAGATTGAAAATACTCCCAGCAGCAGTAATCTTTTTTTTTTTTTTTGTAAGGATGTTAAGGACAGCTCTGTCCGTCATGTTTTTTGTATGTGGACATATTCCCTTTTGTAGGGCTTAAGTAATTCAGTTGCTTGTTTTTTATCTGTCTACTTGTATTTTTTATTGGTTTTTATCCGACGTGCAACCCCTAATTTATGGTCTGTCCTATAGACAAATTTTTAACTGGCCATAAGGGTCCGTCCACATGTGGATTCATATATACGGTTAAATCCCATCCATTTGTGGTGTCGGTGACTCATCCTGTTGGTGAATTCGTCCTATGGAAGTGTGATTTAAGCTTGCCGTAGAAACCCATCCACTTGTGGACTCTCAATTCCAATAAAACCATTTTAACCCGTTCAATTATGAACTGAGTTTTATTTCTGTGGTGATCATGCCCATATTACGGACCCGTCACATAATTTTCGTTTTGATAGATGAAGCCGTCCAATTTATTGACTCAATAAACTCATCCTTCATGGGATGATCCATCTATTTGATGGACTGGTGATTTTCATACTTACTAGGATGATCCGTTCATTTTATGGACTTGGTGAATTTCATCCTTCATGGGATGACCCGTCCATTTTAGTAGATTCATCCTATATGGGATGATCCATCCATTTTGTGGGCTTGGTGAATTTCATCCTTCATGGGATGATTCGTCCATTTTGTGGGCTTGGTGAATTTCATCCTTCATGGGATGATCCGTCCATTTTGTGGGCTTGGTGAATTTCATCATTCATGGGATGATCCGTCCATTTCGTGGACTTAGTAGATTTATCCTTCATGGGATGATCCATCCATTTTGTGGACTTCGTGAATTTCATCCTTCATGGGATGACCCGTCCATTTTATGGACTTAGTAGATTCATCCTTTGTGGGATAATCCGTCCATTTCGTGGACTTAGTATATTCATCCTTCATGGGATGATCCGTCTATTTTGTGGACTTGGTGAATTTCATCCTTCCTAGGATGATCCGTCCATTTGATGGACTTAGTAGATATCAGTGGAAAAAATTCAATGTGTTCTGAATAAATTCTTATATTATGATAGATGAGTAGAATTGTGTTCATAAAAAACAAGAAAATTGCCCATTGGGCACTAGGAGTACTGTAGAAAATAAAAATAAAAACTAAAACTATTGAAAAAATAAACTGGAAATGAATGTGATGTCATCGTCTACTGGTAACACTTCTTCAGGTGCTTTGTGTTCCATGGGTGATTCAACTTTTGCCCTTCTAGCATCTCCAGGTGGTAAGTTCCCTTCCTATGCCATAAGGTGATCCTGTACAGTCCTTCCCAGTTTGGTTCTAACTTTCCCTGGGATGAGTCCTTTGTAGCGCCGGTTACTTTCCTTAAGACAAGATCTCCAACCTGGAAGTCTCTATGCTTGACTTTAGAGTTGTAATGCTTCGTCATGAGGTTCTGGTATCATGCTAATCTTTGGTCGGCTGTTGCTCTGACTTCATCCACCAGATCAAGCTGCAAGCGCATGGCTTCATCATTCTTACTCTCGTCGTGGTTCCCAAACCGGTAGCTCATAAGCCCTACTTTTGCTAGGATGACTAACTTGCTACCATATACCAATCGAAACAATGTCTCCCCTGTTGGTGTCCTTGTCGTTGTCTTGTACGCCCATAAAACACTTGGTAATTCTTCTGGTAATATGCCCTTTGCCCCCTCGAGCCGAGTCTTGATGATTTTGAGTAAGGATCGGTTCATGACTTCAACCTGCCTATTGGCCTGTGGGTGGGCAGGTGACGAGTAGTGGTTCCTAATCCCTAGTTGTGAACAGAAATCATGGAATGCATCGTTGTCAAACTACTTTCCGTTGTCTAAGACGAGCACCCTTGGAATACCATACCTGCAAATGATGTTCCTCCACACGAAATTTCGGATATTCTTCTCCGGATAGTGGCCAAAGCCTCTGCCTCCACCCATTTGGTGAAGTAGTCAATGCTAACTACTAGAAACTTTAGTTGTCTTGCCGTTGTTAGAAAGGGGCCCATGATATTTAACCTCCATTGCGCGAACGGCTATGGGGCCGTCATAAGGGTGAGCTCTTCTATTGGTTTCCTTATGAGATTGCCAAACCTCTGGCACTTGTCATAGGCTTTGACGTATGCGTCGGCATCCTTTTGCATGGTTGGCTAGTAATATCCTGCCTGGACTAGCTTATGCACCAAAGACCGTGATCCAGAGTGATTTCCGCAGATTCTTTCATGGACCTTCCTCATAACATAGTCTGCTTCTTCAAAGGCGAGGCACTTCATGTATGGTCGGGATAAACCCCTCTTGTATAGGACGTCTTTAATCAAAATGAATCGGGCTGCTTTAACCTTCAACTTCCTCGCGGCCTCCTTGTTGTCTGATAGTTTGCCGTCCTTCAGGTAGGTAGCTATTGGGGTCATCCAACAGCGTTCATCTCTTATCTCCTGCAAGTTGGTATTATCTATTAGTGATGAGAGTTGAACGAAGAATAATACCTAGTCGGGGACTATCATAGGTTTTGCTGAAGCTGCTTTAGCAAGCCGATCGGCGTATTGGTTCTCCTCCCTTGGGATTTGAACCAATTTCATTTGGAGGTTATTAATTCAACCCTTCACTTCCTCGAGATATCTTTTCATTCGTTCATTTTTGCACTCATAACTGCCATTAACCTAACTGGTTACGATTTGGGAATCGGAGTAAATAACCACACTCCTAGCTCCTGCTGCTATTGCGAGGTCTAGTATTGCCATCAAGACTTCGTATTCTGCTTCGTTATTGGTAGTGGAAAAGTCCAGACGAATCATGCACTTGATCTTATCTCCCTCTGGGGTATGGAGTACTAGGCCTGCCCCACCTGCGTGTGTATTGGAGGATCCGTCTGTGTGGATGCTCCACATGGGAGCTTCCTCTACACCCTAGTCTTTCACGAAGGTGAATTCAGCGATGAAGTCAACTACTATCTGTCCCTTCACAGTAGGTCGTGGTTGGTACTAAATGTCAAACTCACTTAGCTCGACCGCCCATAATGCCATTCATCCCGCAGCTTCGGGGCTACTCATAGCTTTTTGCAGGGGCTTATTTGTCAGGACATTTATGGTATGTGCTTGGAAGTATGGCTTGAGTTTTCGTGCCGCGATCACTAATGTGAAAGCTAGCTTTTCCATCTGAGGATAACTTTCTTCTGCTCCTCTAAGCTCTCGGCTTATAAAATATACGAGCCTTTGCACCTTATCTTCTTCTCTAATAAGAGCTGCACTGACGGCCGCTAGGGAGACGGCCAAGTATAGAAACAACTCTTCTCCCGGCTTAGATGGACTAAGTAACGGCGGAGAAGAGAGATATGCCTTCAAATCTTCAAATGCCTTTTGGCATTCGTCCGTCCATTCAAACGATCTCCTTAGCGTGCAGAAGAAAGGGAGACATTTGTCTGTCGCCCTTGATACAAACCTATTTAGGGCTGCTATTTTGCCATTCAAGCTTTGTACTTCTTTTACCATCTTTGGGGGAGCCAATTCCATTATCACCTTTACCTTCTCCGGGTTGGCCTCGATACCCCTTTGGGATATCATAAATCCCAAAAACTTTCCTGCGGTTACTCCAAACACACATTTGCTCGGATTCAATTTCATGTTATAAGACCGAAGAGTGTTGAAGGTCTCATGGAGGTCGCTCAAGTGGTCGGACTCCTGGACGCTTTTCACCAGTATGTCGTCTACGTAAACTTGCACATTTCTTCCAATCTGGTGCACGAACATCCTATTCATCAATCTCTGATATGTGGCTCCTGCATTCTTGAGTCCAAAGGGCATTACTTTGTAGCAGAAGAGCCCCTGGCTTGTAACAAATGAGGTCTTCTTCTAGTCAACTTCATCCAACTTGATCTGGTTGTAGTCGAAGAACGCATCCATGAAGCTTAAAAGTTCATGTCTTGCGGTCGAGTCTACTAGGGTATCAATACGCGGGAGCGGGTAACTATCCTTAGGGCAGGCCCTATTTAGATCTGTGAAATCTACACACATTCTCCACTTTTCATTGGCCTTCTTGACCATCACCACATTTGCCTACCAATCCGGATAGTACACTTCACGTATAAAATCTGCTTCCTGTAACTTCTGCACTTCCTTGGCTATGGCTCGGTCTCGCTCCTGGGCGAACACTCGCTTTTTCTGTCTGACACGAGAGAATGAAGGTGATACATTCAACCTGTGGACTATGACTAACGGGTCGATACCGGCATGTCCTCGTTACTCCATGCAAACACGTCTTGGTTTTTCTTTAGGAACGTTGCAAGTGCTTGCCGTACTAACTGGCTGGCCAAAGTACCTATTCTAGTGGTCCGTTCGGGCCTAGAATCATCGAGGGGTACTTCTTCTAACTCTTCCACCAGTTCTGCTACCGTCCGCTGTTCTTCTATGTTCATCGTTTGTAGGTGGTCGTCCATCTCCATCATAGCTATGTAGCATTCACGCGTGGCTACTTGATTTCCGTGCAGCTCTCCAACTCCATACTCGGTGGGGAACTTGACCATCAAATGGTAGGTCGAGGTCACGGCCTTCCATGAATTGAGAGTGGGTTGTCCAAGGATGGCATTATAAGCCGATGAGCAATCGACCATGAGGAATGCCATGTCTTTAGTGATCTGCTGGGGGTAATCACCTACCATCATAAACAATGTGATAGCCCCAAGGGTGTAGACCCTTGTCCCTCCAAAGCCAACAAGTGGGGTGTTCGTTGGAACTAGTCGCTCTCTACCAATCCCCATTTGCTGGAATGCGAGGTAGTAGAGGATATCAGTCGAGCTTCCGTTGTTAACCAAAACTCGGTGCATATTGTAATCTCCCGCTCGTAGATTGACGACAAGCGCATCATCATGCGGGTGGTGAAGACATCGTGCATCCTCCTTCGAAAACTCGACGACTAGGTTATCAACCCGCATCATCTTTAGCATAGAACCCGTCATCTGGACACTCTGAACCATCCTTAGATATGTTTTACGGGCCTTTTTGGACGACCCCGCAGTCGCCGTGCCGCCAACAATCAACCTTATGTCTCTTATAGGTGGTCTTGGTCACTCGTTTTCCCGTCAGGGAGCTGGTCTTGTGGTGGGTCTGTCTTATCCTTGCTGACGAACCTTTGCAGCTTTCCTTGCCTGATGAAAGTTTCAATCTGTTGCTTCAGGTCATAGCAGTCAGCCGTATCATGGCGGTGATCACGATGAAAATGTCAATATTTATCCCTTGACCTTTTGTTCAGATCTCCTTTCAACTTGCCGGGAAAGTTAAAGCTCTTTCATCATTTATCTGTATTAGCACTTGGTCGATCGGGGCTGCCAGCGGGGTAAAGCTCATGAATTTCCCCGTGGGTGGTTTGGAACATCTGTCCTCCCTCCGTTCTCCGGTCCTGGCCATCTTCCGTCCTTTATGCAGTCGTGTATCTTCCTGTTTTTCCCTTTTTCTACGCTTCTCTCCTCGGGCCAGTAGCGCGTCTTCTGCGTTCATGTATTTGGTTGCCCTGTAAAGCACTTCTGACATAGTCTTTGGGTCGTTCTTGTATAGAGAAAATAAGAATTTACCCTTCCGTAACCTGTTGGTGAATGCCACCACGAGTATTTTATCGTCCGCTTCGTCTTTTAAGAGAGCCTCATTGTTAAAGCAAGCTATGTAAGATCTTAGCGTCTCGTCTTCCCGATGCCTAATGTTCATCAAACACGCGTTGGATTTTTTATACCTATGACCCCCGATAAAGTGTGATGCGAATTGAGAGCTTAACTCTTTGAAAGTGCCAATAGAGTTGGGTGTCAGTCTGCTGTACCAGATCCTCGCGGGTCCCTTCAGCGTAGTGGGGAAAGCTCTGCACATGATCTCGTCTGGTACCCCTTGAAGGTGCATTATGGTCTTGAAAGATTCCAAGTGGTCTAAGGGGTCCTTGGACCAGTCAAAACTTTCCATCTAAGGCATGCGAAATTTCGGGGGAAGGGGCATGAACTGACGGGCGCTGTGAATGGCGAATCAATTTGATGGACCAAGTGATTGAGGTCACTGGATACTCATCCTCTGAGGGTGTTCATCATGACGTCCATCTGTTCCCTCATCATCTGCATCTCGGCGGCTATGTGAGGTGGGAGAGTATTAGTGGAAGACAGCAGGCTTTTGTCTTGCCGTTCCAGTCTGCTTGAAGTGTTGCTACCCTCAGGTCTTTCCTAGTTTCTCTTCTCAGTGCTTGTCCCTTCTTGGTTTTCCTCCTATGTAACGAGACCTGCATTCTTTTGTCGCAACTGCTCCTCTAAATCATAATTCTACTTGGTTAGGCATTCGACTGCCACCGCGAGCGTTTAGACTTGTCTCTCCAAGGCTGTGATGTGCGGTTCATCACCTTGATTATTGTTGGTTGTTGCCATTGAACGAGTGAGTATCATGCAACTTTTGTCTAGGAAGCAGCACGTATGGCTTATTCCAAGTTTAGCTTTCCCACAAACGGCGCCAACTGATGATGACGAAAAATCACCAGTTAGTCATACGGTCTTTACGTGCTCAAAACAACACCTACGCAACACAAAAAGAAAAGACCTAACAGAGAGAACCAGTGTGGTGCAGGCCAAATACCCTCCGATGGTCAAGCTAGAACTTTACACAACTCTAGAGTGCCAGAGCTAGGATGAATTATGCGTACCTTGATTTGTGAGGGCTTTGAGATATTTATAATGGCATAGGGTTGACATCGTGCCTTGGCCAAGAGGTTCTTTCCTTCTAGGAGAGTACCACCTCTTGGGTAATTAGTATTTCCTAGAGATCTTTTCCTTATAGGGAAGATCATCATCAGTGGCGTATATTATGGAATCCTTCTTAATTAGAGTTCTGCTCGTATTAGGATTCTTAGAGCTACTCGTGAGACGCAAGTTATTTTTATTTATGAGTCCTTGTAGACTAGGCAAACCAGATGAATGCCACGTGGCTTTTATATCCGTCCACTAGGTATCCGTACACCTTGGACTCGTCCTTTACCAGCCCACTGGCCCAATGCCGTCCTGTTCGTTCAGACGTGTTCGTCACCTACTTTTTTATCCTCTTCAAAGTGCATGTACCAAACACCCTAGTTTCTTGCTCATGGCTATCAATGGAACTCTGCTATGAACAATTTTTACTTCTGCGTTTGGACTAAGAATCAACACAAAGCTATTTATTTGGAATAATACCATAGTTCCAAAGTCCTTAACCCGTAGCCCCAAAACTGAAGAGAAGCTCTCTTATTTTTGGGTTATTATTATTATTATTATTATTATTATTATTATTATTATTTCATAAATTATAATTTACTATTTCAACAGGTAAACACCTAAACCAATACTTTTACCCTTATTTTGGGCGAATAATAAGTTGCCACTTTTTTTTTTTTCAGAACAATAATGTGTTGCTAATTGATCTTTTGTAATAAAGGGTAATGTCTCCCTCATATTTTTTTTCCTATAAATAATTTTAGATTATTATTATTTTCAAGCCTAAATTTAGTTATTTTATTTTAGCTATATTATTTAAGGTATTTTTATAATTTTTATTTGAAGCCTATCTGATATTATAAAAGACTATATATTTTTCTTGACTAGTTCTCACTTTTCAGAAGACTGCTAAATAAAGTATTTCTCTAAGATTTTCTCAAATTTTTGGTGAATTTCAGGTGTACTTGATTCGTCAAGGCTTTGTAAAACTACAACGATATCTAGCTTATTGCATTTCCGTTCTGCGTTAGGTGATATCAGGGCAACACAGCTCAGACTGTTGGACAGACATAGGTTATGAATAGAACTTTGGGGAATTTAATTCGTAGTATTTTCCAGAATCAGCAAAAGTATTGGGATAAGCACTAAAGGTTTCAAAGCATGCATGGGACTTAATCAGATTGCCTAAAGTTCTAGGTTTGAGCACTACAGAAAACTATCTGATGGAACATGGTCATTCAGTTCAAGCAGAGGTGAAGAAAATGTTTGAGGAAACCAATGCAAGATTTAAGGCAGCAATTTATACACATCAAAGGCGCAATGTGTTTCAAAGGGGATGTGGTCATCAAATGTAAGGAGAGGTTTCTAATTGACATCTACAACAACCTGGATGGTGCTAAATATACAAGGACTATCTTTCTAATGCCCTGCTCTTTGTTTCCACTGCTAAGTCAAATAAATTAGGACAAATTACAGGAAACCTACTTATGCTTTGCACTTTGGCTGCCCATGACTCAAAACTTAATACTTTGCCCACCTAAAGTTACGTCTGTTAGTCTTCTTATCCATTTTTGTTAAAAACAAAGGTAAATATGTATTTTTCTCACATTTTATGTATCACTCGTCCCAAAACAAAATAATACATAAAAAATTAAGAGAATTAAGATCTAGAAACATATTTTTAATATTTGTAGAACTTTGGTTGAAGAACATACCTCCTCTAGTATGAACATTCTGGAGCCGATCAATCCAAGTAAATACAAATTCAAAAAAAGTTCACAAACTACACTTATATACATGATTAACCTTAAATTTAAAAAATCCTACACTTTCATACACATAAGCAGCAGCTTAGAGAGAGACAAATAGAGGGGGAGAGAGAGAAAGAGAGAGAAGAGCAAATCCAAGACTTTACTAGCTGACCACTACCGATCTAGAAAACCACCATAACTAGAACCCATGACAAATCCACCACCGGTCTCCAAGAACACCATGACCAGAACCCATGGTTGATCCACCACCAATCTGCATGGCCGAAGCTTCACTGGAGCCATGGTCGTCTCTCACACACACACACACCCAAACAAGAGCCATAGCTGAAAGTGTGTTTCTTCTCTGCATTCTCATTGCCACCATCACCAATGACAGTGCCTTCCTCTTTCCCCCAATCCCTTTCCTCTTAAACCTCAGGCTCTCTCTCGACCCATACCAGTGGCAGAGCCTCCTTGCCTTCCTTGCTCTCTAACACGACGATTTCTCTCTTAAAACCCCCTATGCTTTCTCTAATCTACACCAAGCCCATGACCTCAAGCTTCACCCCCGTTTTCTTTCCCCCTCTCTCTCCGTTCTAAACCAAATCCATACCCATGGTGGAACTTTTATTTTGTGTTTATTGTGATTTGTGGGCTTTCTCTCTCTCTTGTGTTGTTTTGTCTTGTGTTTGTTGTGATATCTAGGCATTTGATTTGTATCAGTCTTAATTTCAAATAATTTGATTTGTAATGGTTTGGAATTTCATTTGTAATGTTCATCATTTTTTGTAAAAAAATCAAACCCTAACTCTTTGATTTATTTTAAATTCTTTTTAGTCTTAAAAAAGTGTTTTAATAGAGGTGCATAATAGAAGACTAACGGAGGTAACTTCAGGTGGGCAAAGTATTAAGTTTTAAACCACAGTTAGGTAAGGTACAAATGGGTCAAACCACATTGGGTTTACAATAATTTTCCCAATAAATTATTGGTTATTTACTTTTACTTTCAGAGCTTGAATTTAAACAGTTATTATTGTTTATGTAAAGTTGAATTTAGGCAAAAAACTCATTTTAGTCCCTATATTTTCACGCAATTCGCACTTTGGTCCCTAACTTTTTTTCCACCGATTTAGTCCCTATCCTGAAAAGCGCGTCTCTTTTTTGTCCCTGACATTACATCAGGGACAAAAATTGCACAACTAGCAAACGGCATGCACAGTTGGCACACTAAAAACTGACGTGGCCATTAAAATAATAATAATAAATGTCACGTCAGCATTTAAATTAAAAAAAATTAATTTATTAATTTTAACTAAATAAAAAAAATTAAAAAATAAAATTCATATGAATTGAGATCAAACTGTGTCTTGAACAATAAAAAATAAGAACCCAGTTCTAAATCTAAGAACAAAAAAAGAAAAAAACACCCACAAAAAAAAAAAAAACAAACAAACAAACAAACCTTGAGATCAAACTGTGTCTTGAACAAGAAAAAATAAGAACCCAATTCCAGATCTAAGAACAAAGAAAGAAAAAAACACCCACATACACACACTTTCTTTCCTTCACTAAAACTCACTCAAAAAAACAACACCCAGATCTCAAATGTAACAACACCAACAACACCTCTCTCTCTCTCTCTCTCTCTCTCTCTCTCTCTCTCTCTCTCTCTCTCTCTCTCTCTCTCTCTCAAAAATGTCATCCCAACAATAGCAACAGTAAGAAGCCAAGAACCCGAAGCCAAGAACCCAAATCCAATCCAAAAGCCACAAAGAAAAACATAAGATCTCCCTCAATTGGAGTTGAAGCAAAAAATCCTGACTTCTCTCTCGAAACTCTCCGATCGCCTGTCGCAACGCCATTGTCTTGCTCTCCAACCTCTACCTCAAGGCTTTGAGGCTACTCCTCCCGCCGCCGCCACTGTGGCCGCATCGGAAAGAGCTGGCCAAGAAATAGGCGAGGCACCATCGCCATTCATCGCCACCATCGCCGGAGTCTTCCACGCAGACTTCAACTTCGACTTGGTACCACTCGCTTCCTAATCATTCTCCGCCATCACCATCCCTCCTCCGATCGAACCCAAAACCAAAAAAAAAAAATCCCACCAAAACTTCTCTCACTCGCAGCTACCAGAGAGAGAGAGTGAGTGAAAACAAACCCAGATTTTGGGTGTGGCCTGTAATGGGTCTTTGATTATTTTGTTGGGTTTGAGAAAATAGGGGCTTTGGGATTTATGAATTTGTATTTGAGCTAAATTTTTTGGGTTTATTTTGTGTTTGTTTCCTAAGAAAATATAGGTTTATGGGTTTGTTGGAGATTGGATAGTTTTCTGGGTTTATGGGTTTGATTTGCTAAAGAATTTAGTGTTGTATGGTTGATTAGTTATTCAATTATGGACTTTGTGAAAATCATGTGGATTAGTGATTTGTTGGAGAATTCGGTGTTGAATGGTTGTTTGTTGGTTTTTTTTTTTTTTTTTTTAAATTTCTGGGTTTGTGTTCTTGGATGTGGGTTTATGGTCTTGTTGTTCTTGATCAAGACACACTTAGATCTCAATTCATATGATTTCTAGTTTTTAATTCTGTTTTTAATTTTTTATTTAGTTAAAATTAATAAATTAATTTTTTTAATTTAAATGCTGACGTGGCATTTTTTATTATTATTCTAATGGCCACATCAGATTTTAGTGTACCAACAGTGCATGTCGTATGTCAGCTGTGCAATTTTCGTCTCTGATGTAACGTCAGAGACAAAAACAAGACGCGTTTTTCAAGATAGGGACTAAAATCGGTGGAAAAAAAAAAGTTAGAGACCAAAGTGTAAATCGCATGAAAATGTAAGGACGAAAATGGGTTTTTCGCCTTGAATTTATTCAACTATGTGTTGGCTTTATTTCGTGCCAAATTTGCTTGTAATTCAGCATTTAGAAACCCTGTATTTAGGTGGGAATAATGTAAGAGTTGTATGTGAAAGAGTGTGAAGATTTGATCAAGTGTGTACAAGTGCAACAAGGAGTGACTTGCAATTGGAACTTGTGACTGACCCACAAGTAGTGACTAGCCAAAATGTAGCACACGTGTGAAGCATGCAAGAAGTTGAAGGGTCAGGACAGCTAGATCACTACAAGACAAAAAGTACAGTCTGGCCAATCTGGTAACTAGCAACTAGAACTCGCAACTCATCCCAGTCGCGAAGTGAGTCACCAGTGCACCCTGTTTTGCTGAAAATTGACTTTTCACATTCCATCTCATACTTTACTATAAATACCCTTATACCCACGAAATGTAGAGAATTTCGAGAGAGAATTTTGAGAGAGAAACCCTAGAAAAAAACAAGAATAATTCATCCACAATCTTATACATTTAATTCTCCAAATTCCTCTACTCTCACTCTCTCCATTGTCATACCCATGAGAGGATTATAAACCAAATCCTTACCTCACCAAATTCAGAGTAGTGAGAAGGTTCTTGGTGTTTAAGAAGCAGTTCAAGAGAGAACCAATTCATATTGGTTAATGCAATGAGCTAATTGCAGGATCCGGTAAGCTAGAGAAGACACAGTTTGACGTAACCTTGTTGGAGCAAGAAGCTTGGAGGGCTTTGGTGTATCGGGTAGATTAAGCTTGGAGGGTTTATTGCTATTCATGTATTCCAACTAATTTTCTAGAGGATCATTTACTGCTTGGAGGGCGACGGAAAGGTTTTTCGCTGAGTTCTTTGGTTTCCTCTTCGATAACACATGCTGATGTTATCTTGTATTTGCATCTCTCTTTCCCTTATTCTTAGCTTTTAATTTCTGCTGGTTGTGATTAATTAATGGCTTAGAGTAGTTTGATAATTTGGGTTTTGCTTATATTTCATATTCTGCTCATTTATTGTTTGAATATAAGCTTGCTTTAGAAAATTTGTTTTTGGGCGTCTAAACATTCACAAATGTTTTATACACTGAGTAAGTTTTCTGTTTATTTGTGGGATGATACCAAAATATTGACGGAAACAAAGTTGATATTGTGTTTAAAAATAAACTAAATATAAGAATTTCATATTTATGGGCATCTAGATTCTTAAGAATTTGAATGTCAAGGGTTAATGTGTTATGTTGATTCTCTATACCAACTGCTGCCATATTTATTTTTATTACAAACAATAAAATTTCCCTTTACCTCTAAAAAAAATAACACCCTAAATTAAGGTTTTAACTAAGAAATCTAGATATTTCCCTATCTCATAGAAATTAGACACATCACACAAGGTTAATTACCCAAACACCAATTTTGCAGCGGCTACTTTTATATTGTTGCCTAACCATTAACCCCCACGCCTCTCTGGCAGTTTTGCAAGTGGCGACTGTTATATTGTTTCCTCCCTCCCTCCCTCCCTCTCTCTCTCTCTCTCTCTCTCTCTCTCTCTCTAAATGAGTCCTACCTAGTCTATTAAACAAAATTTGAAAATAATAATTTATTTTGACTTCAAATACAAGTTAATTTTGAATTAATTAATTTTAAGTTCAACCTCATTTTCTTGTCAAACATATTCGACCTTGTTCACGTCCATAGAGACTTTTATCTAATCACAAATCATCCTAAAAATTAATAATTAAAGACTAAAATGGTGTTTCCATCATTAAAATTTGAATAAATCTGGATTTCATTCCTAAATTTTAAATAGTCTTTTTTTTTTTCCTTTCTTAAACTATTAAAAATGTTATACTTTCTAATCTTACACTTTAAAAAAAATATTTTTATCCCTAAAAGTATTGAAAAAAATGTTCTTTATTTTACCCTATTTTCACCCTTTAACTATTAAAAAAAGTTTTAAAAAAGCAATATAACATTTTCAATAATTTTGGAATGAAAAAAAAAAATTGAACTTTTTAAAATTTTTGGACAAAAATTGAACTTCTCATGCAAACTTTAGTCTTAGCCCATAATTAAACTATAGCTAAAATTATATAATTTGAATTAATCAAATAAAATTATTTTTGTTTATGAACTTGAAAATTAGATTCACCAAACTTATATTGTTAAAAATCATATATAATTACTAGAAGCAAATTTTTTTTATATCATCAATGAATTGCAAAAAATAATTTATTATCTTGATGACATTACAAATAATAATTTGATATCCTATGAATTCATTTACATACCTAGACAATCCAATAACAAGTCTATGATGTATATTTGTATACATGTATATATGTAAACATAGACAATTATACAAACTTAGATTGAGTCTCTTGCTAAATGGATCACTAAAAAAAATCAAATTCTAACTTACAAAACAACTAATTATTACCTCAAATCAAATAAAATTAATGGGATAAAGACAAAGAACTTGTGACCCAGAATTGGAATACCAAAATACCTAAATATGCATAAATATTTATACAAATTTTTCAAAAAGAGAAACAAATGTGATGTGACAAATAAATCAACAATAACAAAAAGAACTATTAGTGAAAAAAAGTTGTTGAAACAATAAGAAAATCCACCAAAAGAGAAACAAAATTGGAGAGAGAGTATTGACCTTTTTTGTTGTAGACAATTACTTGGAAGGAGAAAGGTGGAAATCAAGTAATAAGAAATTTCTATGAAAATCAAGATGAAAGAGGAATGGTAGGAGTAGATGAAAGGTTGAATAAAGTGAAACGGTAGAATGTAAGAAGATATAAATCAGAAAAATTAAAAAAGTCTATGAAGGAAATAAAATGGAAATTTTAAAAAGAGAGTGATTGAAGGAGATGATAGATAGAACTAAGAACACAATGGTTGAAGAAGATGAAAGGTTGAACAAAGTGAAAATTGCAAAAAATAAAAAATAAGAAAGGATTCTAATGATATGGCGCAAAAAGAATTTTGTAAAATTTATTTCTAAGCTTTCATTATTATATATAATATAGATATATATGTATAGATATTATTTTTGGTTTTTTATTCTTCAATGATTTAATTTTTTAGTTATAAACTTCTACCAAGAGCCTTAAAACTTAATGGACAAAGTTTAGCTACAAAATTAGTTGAAGGTTAAGGTTACAAATTTACTCAATAAAATATATATTACAACATATTTTGAAAATCTAACCGTTAATTTACATGTTTTTTATGCTCTTAATACACATATTAAATTTTGTGTCAATCAAATATTATTTACTATATGAGTTATAAGCTTATATTTTGAGCATAATTTTAAAGTACAAAAACTTGCAATTTAAAAAATTTATTGATGAAATAGCTATTGATCTTTAATTTTCTTGAAATTTTGCAAGCATAGAGAATATAAGAAGAAGATATAATCTAATAGTAAATTTGTCAAAATTCACTTCCAATAAAGAGATATTAAGTAAGTTTGTAACCTAAGGCTACAACTAATTTTGTAGTTAAACTTTATCATAACTTAATTTGCATCTCTATGTACAAAATAGGGGAAATGGTTTGATTTGTGAGGTTAACAATATATTTTAACCATGAAAAAAAAAAAAAAAAAAAAGAGAAAGAAAGAGGTGGATCCATTTTAAATCTTTTAGGTGTCGGGTTGAAAAAGCATCATTTTAAATACTAAAAATGTGGAAGAGTTTATTTTCCCACTAAAAAAAAAAAAAAAAAAAAAAGTCTTTCAAAGAAACATATATTTGCATAGTATACTGTAGCCATTTGATTAAAATAACAAGGGATTAGAGGGGAAAAAAACTTAAAATATACTGTAATAATACTAAACTTTTAGAAAAGTTTTATTAAAAAAAGACCTTTCTTTCTATCTTTTTTATTTTGATTTCGTGAGCTAGTGGCAGTTGGTAGGAAATTTTGAGCAAGACCAGTATCAGACTTTCAGTCATTAGGATAATCAGAGCAAATAGATGAAACCTACACTAGAAAGAATTCTGTCGAGCGTCGCGTGCTTTAGGGTGAAGATGAATCATACGACCAATTGATAAAGCAAAAGTAGAAATAAAAATAATATGAATCGACTTTCACTTATTGAGTGGATCCATTTTAAATCTTTCTTTTACATGCCGTGTTGAAAATTGAAATAGCACCCATAATTTTAAATACTAAAAATGTGGAATAGTTTATTTTTAAAATGTAAAATTTTTAACTAACACTAGCCTCATCACATACACTCATTTCATTTGAATTTGTTTACTGCTAGTGAGATTACATGGAAATGGATTTTTAAGAAGTTGAAATTTAGAATTTTGAAAATGAGTAAACTGCTTGGTTTAGTATGTGCTAATTTTTAGAAAAAAATTGTATCAAATGTGTATGAGATATATTTAAATAAAGAGGGTGTGCTAATTTTTAAGAAAAATGAATATTTGGTAGTTTTGTTTTTGTTGAATTACAATTTTAACCCTATTTTTAATTTTTTAAGAATAAGAATTATCTAATTAAATTAGGGATATTTTTTACATTTTTTGAAATACTAACTAACTTTCTAAATCATCTTAATATATATAGATAACAAAAAAAATATTAAAGAATTTTGACCTAAAGGCAAAAGTATTAGTGAAATAATTATGAAAGTTACCATAATAGTAATACCCTTATACCACTTAGGTGGATCCATTTTAAATCTTTTGGGTGCCGTGGAAATAGCACCCCAAATTTTGAATACCAAAAATATGGAAAATTTTATCTTTAAATTATAAAAATATGAACTAACAAACAAATAAAATATTGAAGTGAGTTTTAGTTGGTTCAAATGGTAAATTTTTTTATAGAATTGATGTTTGGGATCGTACATAGAGTTGTTGGGAGGGTCTTGCTGATCAGTTTGTAGTAAGAAAATTTTTTTTTTTTTGGTCAAAAATTGATAAAAATCAATAAATAATAATGATATATGTTAAAGAGCGATTAAAATTATTAAAAAAATAGATAAATTTGATATAATGCAACTTTCACACTCTACGAATCTACTAACTATATAAATTTTTCAACACAGATTTATTCAAAAGTCAAGCTTAATACAGACTATACAGTCCACTTTTAGGAAACAGAAGGGCGTCCATATGAGAAATGACCTGGTAATGGCATGGTCTTTCCGCACCGGTTGCATCCAAGTTGCTCGGATGTTTTATTAACTTTGAAATCTTCAAACAAAAAGACTTGAAAAAGGTAGACTCACTTTTTCTTTCACTCTTTATTTCACAGAACAAAGAATATCTCCACTCCTAACTAACTCAAATTTCAGAAGAGTTCTTCTAATTCCCAGGATCAAATCATGTCATTAATCGGAGAGGCTGCTTTATCCTCCTTGTTTGGGGTGCTGTTTGACAAGTTAACCTCCTCTGATTTGTTGAAGTTCTTTCAGCAAGAACAAGTTAATGCTGACCTCAACAAGTGGAAGAAAATGTTAATGAAAATCCATGCAGTTTTGGATGATGCAGAAGAGAAGCAGGTGACAAGTAAGTTTGTGAAGATTTGGCTGGATGAGCTGGAAGACTTGGCTTATGATGTGGACGACATCTTGGACGAGTTTGCTACTGAAGCTTTGCGACGTGAGTTGAAGCCTGAACCCAACAAAAGTAAGGTACAGAAGATCATCAATGCTTGTGTTGGTTCGAATGGAAGTTTTGCTCGGACGATGCAGTCCAAGATTGCAGAGATTGACTCAAGACTGCAAGGAATTGTGAAAGATAAGAATGATTTGGAATTGAGAGAAACCAATGGGGGAAGGACTAAAACAACAAGATCAAGGGTGCCCACAACTTCTCTGGTGAATGAACGTCATACTTACGGGAGGGATGAGGATAAAAAGGCTATCATCAAGTTATTGCTGAGTAGTGAATTTAGTGATGCTCAACTCTCTGTGATTTCCATAGTTGGTATGGGAGGGCTGGGTAAGACAACTCTTGCCCAACTAGTCTACAATGATGAGGATGTGAGCCATTATTTTGACTTGAAAGCATGGGCTTGTGTTTCTGAAGATTTTGACATTGTAAGGGTGACAAAAGCAATTCTACAATCTGTTACTTCTAGTCACTATGAAACTAATGATTTAAACATAATTCAAGTCAAATTGAAGGAGAAATTATATGACAAGAAGTTTTTGCTCATTCTGGATGATGTTTGGAATGAAGACTATGATGATTGGACTAAACTACGTTGTCCGTTTGAATTTGGGGCTCCAGGAAGTAAGATCATTGTCACCACTCGGAATTACAATGTTTCATCAACAATGGGAACTACTCCGGCTTACGAGTTGGAAGGGTTATCAAAAGATGCTTGTTGGCATCTATTTAAACAACATGCATTGGGGGCAATAGATTTTATAGTGCATCCAGAACTTGAAGAAATTGGTAGAGAAATTTTAAACAGATGCAAGGGGTCACCTTTGGCTGCAAAAGTACTTGGAGGCGCTTTACGCACTAAACGAAGTCCTAATGAATGGAAAAATGTACTAAATAGTAAGATTTGGGATATTCCAAAAGAAAAAAAGGGTATTATTCCGGTTCTTGAAATGAGCTACCAATACCTCCCTTCACATTTAAAGAGATGTTTTGCTTATTGTTCACTATTCCCAAAAGATTATGAATTTGAAAAGAATGAGCTTGTCTTGTTATGGATGGCAGAAGGTTTGGTTCAAGAAACAGAAAGAAACAAGCCAATTGAAGATCTTGGTGCTGAGTATTTTCATGATCTAGTCATGAGATCATTCTTTCAACAGTCAAGCAATAATGAATCACTCTTTGTCATGCATGATCTCATCAATGATCTAGCTCAATGGGCAGCAAAAGGCTTGTGCTATAGATTGGAAGATACTCTTAGCAGTAACAAGCAATCCAAGATTTCTACAAAGGTAAGACATTTCTCTTACATTCCATGTCAGTTTGATGGCATCAAGAAGTTTGAAGACTTGCCTATAGATATGCATCTACGAACCTTTCTACCCCTACCAAGAAATAACATGTGCTACTTAACAAACTATGTTCCTAATTGTTTGCTACCACAATTAAGCTGCTTAAGGGTAATATCTTTATGTGGTTATGAAATCATTGAGCTACCAAGTTCAATCGGTAATCTGAAACATCTAAGATACCTCAACCTTTCTCATACTTCAATTAGAAGTTTACCAGAATCAACAAGTTTGCTATATAATTTGCAGACATTGATGTTGAAAGCTTGTCACAAACTTACAAAGTTACCGGAGAAAATTTGGGATCTAGTTAATCTTCGGTATCTCGACATTACAGATACCAATTTAATTAGAGAAATGCCGGTGGGAATAGAAAAATTAAAGAATTTACATACACTATCTAATTTTGTTGTGGGGAAAGATAGTGGGTCCAAAATAGGAGACTTGATAAACTTAGAGTTTCTTCGGGGAAGACTTTGCATTTCAAGTTTGGAGAATGTTCTTGATGTTGAGGATGCACGAAGAGTCAAATTAAATGGTAAGAAGAATTTAGATGCATTAGTTGTCAAATGGGGGTTTGCACCTAAAGGTTTACAATATGCAAGCATTGCAGTAGATATTCTTGACATGCTACGACCTTGGACAACGGTGAAAGAACTTTCAATTGATGGCTATATTGGTGTGAAATTCCCAACATGGATAGGAGATCATTCCTTTTCTAATATTGTGGACTTAAAGATTGTTAGATGTGAAAAATGCATGTCCTTACCCGCTATTGGACGTCTATTCTCCCTCAAATTCCTTATCATTAAGAGCATGTCTAAGGTGCAAACCATTGGTCCTGAGTTTTATGGGGAAGGTTGTTTGACACCTTTTCGATTCTTAGAAAAGCTTCACTTTGAGGATATGCAAGAATGGCAAGATTGGATTCCTTGTGGAGTTGAGTACGGAGATTTCCCTTGCTTGCGTGAGCTTTTTATCTCTCAATGCCCCAAATTGCAAGGAAAATTGCCAAACCATCTCCCATCATTGGAAAACTTTTCTATTAAATATTGTGAGCAGTTGGTTGTATCAATTCCAAGCCTTCCAATTCTCCAAGAATTAGAAATTGTGGGATGCAAAGAGGTGGTGAGCAAAAATAAGGATGAGTTATGCTTGCTAAAGTCAATTATTTTTTCTATTCCTGGTCTTAAAAGCTTAACAAAAGAGTTCATGGAAGGGTTAGGAAAGGTAAAAAACCTAAAGGTAATCGACTGTAATGAGTTGACATCTTTGTGGCAAGATAGTCTCATGTCCCTTGTTAAGTTGGAAATCTGGTCATGCCCTAGTCTCATCAACATCAGCTTGACGTCTACGTTAAAGACACTGTATATTAAAGGTTGCGGTGCTTTAAAATCTTTGCCAATGTCCAATTGTACAAGCTTGGAATATGCAACTATTGAGCACTGTAATTCTTTAATGTTCATTTCAAGACACCAGCTGCCTCCAACTTTGAAAAGGCTAGAGATACAAAGATGTGTGAATTTGCAGTTTTTGATAGATGAGGGAGAGGCTTCTTCTTTATTAACGAAAGAGGAGAGTATTAAGAGCAACGCATCACTTCTTGAGCACTTGTATATTAGTAATTGTCCATCTCTAAAATGTGTATCATTGAGAGGGGAGCTATCTGAGAAGCTTAAACACCTTGAAATTTGGACATGCTCAAAGCTGACATCCTTATCATCAAGAAACCAGTTACCTATGGCTCTTAAATACCTTCAAGTATATAATTGCCCGAAGTTAGAGTCACTGGCAAACGAGTTACCCAATAATGCGTCTCTTGAATATCTTAAAATCAGTCATTGTCAAGAGATTAAATTCTTACCGGAAGGCCTACACAAACTCAACCACCTCAATGAGATCCACGTTGACAACTGTTGTAGTCTTGTTTCATTTCCGGATGGAAGGTTTCTCCCTACTCACCTGAGAAAAATATTGATCACTAACTGTGTGAAACTAGAGGCCTTGCCCCGCATGCATAACCTCACTTCTCTTCAAACATTATGTATATATGAATGTACAAGCACTGTATGCTTTCCGGAAGACGCCTTCCCTACCAACCTAAAGGAACTTTTGTTGAAAGGAGTGACTAACTGTAAGCAAGGATTGAACAGACTCACGTCTCTTAGACGTCTCACCATTTATGGTAATGGATTTCAAGATTGGCAGTCGTTTCCTGAGGAGGAGGATGATGGGAAGATGATGATGCTGCTACCTACTTCTCTCACCTCTCTTTGGATCCTAAATTTTCCAAATATAGTGTTACTATCCTCCAAGGCCTTTCAGAACCTCTCTGCTCTTGAAAAACTGTATATCGACAATTGCCCTAAACTCGCATATCTCCCAGAGGGCCTGCCTCACACGCTTCTGAAGCTTTATGTTTACAATTGTCCAGTGCTGAAACAACAATGCAGGAAAGGAAAAGGGCAAGAGTGGTTGAAGAAGATCAACAACATCCCGTTGGTTAAGATTGATTACCAGTCCATCTATGAGCTGGAGCAGGACGAGGAGTGATAATTGTGTAAAACAGAGAGCATTTATGCAATATGATTTTTAAAAATCCGAACCCTCTGCAGGTGTTGCAGCAGAGCCTATCTTCTAACTGGAATGTTATTTCAACTAGACATCATTCCTTGCGCAGATGATTGAAGCATTGTCACCTATGCGCTGCAGATGGGCAGGTATTTCATTAAGCAATTATGCTATAAAATGAAATATAATAGTTTCGTTAAAATGTGTACCAACCTTGTTAATGATATTGATCATTCCATAACTTGTTTATATCCTTATGCTTTTCTTGGAATGCAAGAGCCCTTTAGTTTGGATAAGATTCCAGAATTATATCTTAATTTATTGAATCAAATACCATTGTTAATTGGTTCTCTATCATGGGCGGAGAGATGTCTACCTATGCTGATATTTTTCTTCTACTATTGTTGTTATTGCAGCCACTCTTAGGAATCTCTTTTCTTTTCTTTTCTTTTCTTTTTTTGGGTGGGTTAATTACTCTTTTGGCAATTTAAAAATGCAGAAGTGAGGCCATGCATGAAGGGAAGGCTGCCAATGCTTCTCAAGTTCTTAACTATTACAAGCACAAGGTCATGATCTGTCAAGAAGCAAAGCTGGGACTCATTCTTTAAGAAGTTGTCAACCTCCTTTTTGCAAGTGGACAAAATTTCTTGATTTTTGAGATCGTCAACTGCTGAAATCAGTGGACGTTAGTACCAAAAGAGTTTCTAGTGAGGAGCAAGCTTTCTATGTAAAGGTTGAAAGGGAAACCAAATTGCAATGGGCTTTCATGGTTTGATGGCTTAGGAGAAATCCATAGTCCCTCTTCTGACAATTTTGGAAGCCTTATCCTTTGTACTTATGAAAGGCAGGGTGGCTGCACTTGTACTTACCAGTAGCTCTGAGGATTGCAGCTTTTGTTGTAGAAAGTAAACACCTCGCTGGGAGATATAAGTTTTTAAGAAATACATTTCTTGATGTGTTGCATCGAGATTTTCTAATTGGCGACTGTCCAGTGCTGAAACAGCACTGCAAGCAAGGTAGAGGGCAAGAGTGGCTCAAGAAAGGCAGAGGGCCTCGTGTTGATAGGATGTGCATCTATGTGGTGGAGGAGGAGCAGCAATAATTGGGCAAAACAGAGAGCAAATGTACAGAAATAAGCATATTTACTCCTAGGTACATCATTTAGAAATTGGTACCTCTCATCCTCTGTGTGTGTATATTCATGCAATATTATTTTTAAATATCTGAATCCTAACCCTAACTAATGCTTCTAGTATTGCAGCAGAATCTATCTTCTCAAATTACAAAATTTGGAGGTATGATAACCTTTTGGGTTGTAAATGTTCAATTTTTATTTTTACTTTTTTCCTTTTTACTATTCAACTTCTGCCACTTTGGATTTTCAGCTCAACAATTGTCCTTATTGAAGAAATTAGAGTTGTAATTTTTGGTGAGTGTTGCTTCAGATTGTGTATTTATAAGGCTGATTAAAGTGGATTTTGTGTGGGCATATATCATCGTGATCACGATTTTCATTTCATTCAATAAAATTCTAATTACTTATCAAAATATATATATATATATATATATTGGTGCAAGATTTTTTAACCTTAAGAGGAATTGCTTTTGTATTTTTCATTGGGGGCCATTTAGAATGTGCCTTAGTAAGATAAATTTTGGTCTCACTACCGGATTATAGTGATCTTATATGTAATACTTTATAACCCCACCTCTTGTTCTCTCTCTTGCTTGTTTCTTGGTTTGTGCTTCCATATTATTTTTCTTTTTCTTTCATCTTTAGTATGTTTATTGAAAACGTAGTAACTAGTAAGTAAGAAGAGGGAGTTATTGTAAAACTGGTAATAGACATCATATTTGCGTTGGATTTTCCTTTGGTAACAGAAGAGATGTAAAGTTGGAATGATGATATTAATTAGAAAGTAAACTCTTTGAGCGAAAGAGTTTCAAGTAAATTGGCTTGGACCGCAACTATGTGATTCAGCTGGTTAGACAGGAATGCTCGAGTATATAAAGACAATGAAAAAGTAAGAGGCAATAGTCCAATCAATCATATGGCAAATTGGCCAGTGTTAGATGCAGGCTTTCTATGCAAAGATTGAATGGGGAACCAAATTGCAAGAGGCTGCTTTTGTTGGATGGCTTAGGAGTAATCCATAGTCCTTAGACAATTAATGAAACCTTATCCTTTGTACTTATGAAAGGCATGGTGGCTGCACTTTTACTTACCAGAAGGTCTGAGGTTTGTAGCCTTAGTTGTGGAAAGCAAACACCAATTTGGGAGATACAAGCTGTTAAGAAAGACATTGCTTGATCTGCTGCGTCAATTTTCTAAGCTCCCAGCTTAGTAATTCTTCAGTGTCCTGTTTGATGCATATAGCCTGGTCCTCTTTTTATGCAACTTTTATGTTAAAGATCGTATGTACTAATTACAAGTTTCAGGCTTACCAGTTAAAAAAAATATCTTTGTGGATTCTGTTGACTAACCACCACTTTGACTAATAAGTTGAAAATTGTTGTTTGAATCTTTACTTTCAGCCATCAAATAATCCTGGCTTAAGAATAATCTGGACATTGTACTTGAAATCATAGCTTTAGGACATACCACTATGGTGAATACTAAATTTCATTATCTGGTAAGTCCATCATTTTAATCCCTCTTTTGGAATTTTTCTTGATAGTGAAGCACGAAAATTTTAGCTTTAATTTGTAGTTTATTTTTCATATATATATATATATATATATATATATATTTGTAGTTTATCTTACTCAATTTCATTTCAAATTTTCAGCTTCTTTATGATTGATTGTTGGATGCAAAGTGGGCCAGTCATCCAGCATTAGATTGATTTATTGGATTCTTGCAAAGATGGTCACAATAGCTAAAGTCTGGCATCAGGTAGTAAAAAAAAATTTTGCTGGTTTTTTTTTATCATTTTTAACTGTGAAGGTCAACTGAAATACAAAAGTTAATCAGTAAAAGAAGGGTCATATCCATAAAGATATGACCACTTTCATATCCACTTTCAAGGATTTCACAATGGACCAATAAAAGAAGGGTCAATACTTCTTCGCTTGATGAGTATTTGGGTGCAGTTTAAACCTCTCACTATACCTCCTGACCTGAGCTGTCAATTTTAACTTATTTAATAGTTCCATTCAGTAAATGCATATTAATAGGAGGAACTTTGATGCAGCTATTGAAGAAACGAAGCAGCCTATTTGTAAGGATACATCCCCCAACACAAGGTATAATATTGAAAACAACACTCAAGAACCTGAATTTATATCTTGCTGACATGCAGTGTTTTTAAAAACAAACTCTAATTATAGGGTAGACATGAGATTTAGATTAAAATGAGAAATTATGGCTTCAGATTTTTATTTGTTTGAACTGGATTCAAGTTTTTTAATTTTAGTAAGACAAGATGATTTGCCTGATTGCAAGTTCTATATTGTGCTGTGGAACATCTTTACCAGTGGGCATATATGGAATGGAGGGATGGCATTTTAATACTATGCCTAACTGGAATGTTATTTCAACTAGACATTATTCCTTGCTTAGATGATCAAAGCATTGTCACCTATGTGCTGCAGATGGGCAGGTATTTCATTAAGCAGTTATGGTATAGAATGAAATATAGTAATTTCAGTAAAATGTGTACCAATCTTATTAACAATCTTGACCATTCCTTCAAATATGCACATTTTTACCCTTTCTTTAGAATCCAAAAACCATTTAGTTTGGATAAGATCTTACAGTTAGATACTTAGATCTGAGTTTATTGACTCACATTCCATTAATAATTGGCTCTCTGTTTGTGTGGGATGCTGATTCTCTTAGGGCTTGTTTTATTGGCTAATAACTCTTGGGTCAATTTAGAAGTGCAAAAGTAAGAGCATGCCTGAAGGGAAGGCTGTTAATGCTTCTAAAGCTTATAATGGAAGTTGTAAACCAATTGGAAACGATTTGTTGATTGTTAAGAATGACAAGTGCTGATTTCAACAGAAGTAAATACCAAAAGAGAATGTTGCTGTTATGATTGGATGGCTTAGTTGAAATCCATAGTCCTCTATTAGACAATTTGTGAAGCCTTGTCCTTCATATTATGAAAGCCAAGGTGACTGCACATGTACTGAACGGTAGCTCTTAGGTTTGCAGCCTTTGCTATGGAAAGCAAATACCAAGCTGGGAGATACAAGCTGTTAAGAATGACATTGCATAATGTACAGCATTCGCAATTTTCTAAGCTCTCAGCTTGCTAATTCTTCAGTTTCTGGTTTGATGTACAGAGCCTGGTCCTCTTCTCATGCAACTTTTATGTTAAACTTACCACCATATGTACTGACGACAAGTTCAAGCTTATCAGTTTAAAGAATATAGTTAAGGATGCTGTTAACTTACCACCATTTTGACCAACAGGTTGAAAATTGTTGTTGAAACTTTACTTTTGTCCATCAAATAATCCTGGCTTAAAGAATAATCAGGATAGAATTGCATATTGTGCTCGAAATCATAGCTTTAAGATAGACATTATGGTGAATACTAAAGTATACTACCTAGTAAGACCATCATTTTTTGTGTCTCTTTTGGATTTTTTCTTGATAGTGAGAGCACAGAAATTTTATCTTTCATTTTTAGTTTATCTATTCATTAAAAAAGGAGGAAAGATTTGTAGTTTATCTAACTCAATTTTTTTCATTTCAAATTTTCAGCTGCTTTATGATTGATGGTAAGATGCAAAGTGGGCCAGTAATCCAGCATTGGATTGATTTATTGGATTCTTGCAAAGATGGTCACATAAGCTAAATTTTGGCATCAGGTAGTAAACAATTTTGTCTTGGTTTCTTATCTTTGTTAAGTGTGAAGGTTAACTGAAATACAAAAGCTAATCAGTAAGGAAGACACATTGACTGATTTATGCTATTTGGGAGGGATTTTGTTGCAGATATTGAATGAAGCAAAGCAGCCTTTTGTAAGAATACATCTTCCAACAGAAGGTATAATATTGAAAATAACACTCTAGAACCTGAATTTATATCTTGCTAACATTCAATGTTTTTCAAAACAAACTCTAATTATAGGATAGACATGAAATTAAGATATAAATGGGAAACTATGAATTCATATTTCTGTTTGTTTGATCCAGGTTAAGTTAATTTTAGTATGAAAAGATTGTTCACAATCATCACCTGATTGTGTTTCAGTGGGAACAACCTTTCCTCTTATTATATGATCCTTAAGAAGTAAAAAATCATTGCTGATGATAGATCTGGTTTCTTGCTTTGAAGTATACCTTATTAGCTGATTGTTCAATCTTTCTCTTACCTTTTCTTCTCCATTTTATTTTTCTATGTTTCTCTTTACTGTCCGTTTTATGGTTTGCCCAATTTGAATCTCTAATGAGCTTAAAGATTGAGGAAAGAAATTATTCAGGTCTGAGTGGGCAAACACCTAATTGAATTTTCATTTGTGTTCATGTAAATAAAAATATCAGTGCCCCTTTCTTTTATGTTTTTTATCTTTCGAATAGAAGCAAGTTATAGATAAGTACTAGAAATTTGTGGTGACTTTCATTTTCGAAGTTTTTTCTTTAGATTAGTGTATGCTATAGTACCTTCTTTTCCACAAATGTTACATGCAGTATAGAACAAGAAACCAAGGTCTTAGTTGTCACTGAATTTTTATTTGTAAATTTTCAGGCAAGTTTTACATTGGATATGTGATCTAAAGGAGGCTAACCAGTTATTATAGATATTCTAAACCATTGAAAACATGGAAATGGCAAAGCAGTTCCACTGATTTTGCAAGTCTGGTAATTACAAATATTTTTCTTGTCTTCATTTCATAAGGTGCCACTGCTTTATGTGTTCTGTATAATCTATTTTGGTCTTCGTAAATAGTATAGTGCCTCCACTCCCTTGATAACTAATTGGATCTTGAATTTCTCAACAGGCATCTGCAATTAATATAAGAAGTTTTTGAAAGCGAGCACCATAATGCCAAAATCCTTTCTGTCTTCTATAAATTTCCTGCCCATCGAGCTTGACCTGTTGTAAATTGTAATGTCTATCCTTCTAAGCATGTATATTAATGAGAAGGCTTATTAGGTTTGCTTTACAGCTTCAGATCATGGTAATGAATTAATGATGGAGCTTATAGTCTTTGAAATCCTGACTCAAACTATTCAGTGGTCAAAACTGAAAACTCTTACTACTTGAGAGATGTATAATAATGTTGCCACTTGGTTCTTTCACTTGCCTTGCCTGTCCATAAAAATTTCCCAATGAATACCTATTGGTTTGGGCTTCCAGAATCTTACTTTCTTTGACATTTAGTTATCCAAAGAATTTTTGGCTGTCATGGAAGATGGAACTTCTCCATTTTGCTTATTTATAGTATACACTGTTTAGCTTACCACATTAAAACATTTCAAATATAACCAATCTATATTGAACATTGCTTGTGTTGTATTATTATTAATTTTTTTTACAAGAAACCAAGCTTTATTAAAAAGAACTAACCTCAAATCATACAACCCAGAGCATCCTTTGTGATCACATATAGCAAATGATCAAGTAAGGCCACAAGGGTATGTTTTGGAAGATTCTTCAAGCAACAGTAGAGTCTTTTGATGGACCATAAATATGCATGGGGGACCTTAATAACATTCTTGAGCATTGGGATAAGATGGGGGTAGTGTAGGCGATACTCCAAACAATTTTTTGAGTGATTCCATGCTATTGACTTGGGTTTCAATGGAAACAAGTATACCTGGTCAAACTAAAGGTAGGGTCAAGAATTGCATCAAAGAGAAATTAGACGGGAATGTGCAATGATGCTTGTGAATTGTGATTTAATTTAGTTTCAAAAATTTGATGTAAGTGTATTCATAGACGAGTTTGTGGCGGTAAAGGGTGTGAATGCTGAATTCATCCCATTATAACATTAAATAAAATGCACTGATCCATATAGAATTTCAGTTTCATGTCCTTTTTTTTTTTTTTTTGTGATTAGAAGTAGGAAGTTTTTGTTCATTAATTTTGGAAATTAGAAAGTGTCACATGATCCACCCCTGATTAGTATGGGGCAGTGGGCAAGATTTGGGATTCTATTACTCGAGTCTTCACCTAATAGAAAAATTTTGGGAATAAGAAATGAAATTCATATTTAAAGATCTTATTTGTTTTTGGAGGTGCTTAACAATAAAATATATATTTTGTAGAAGATTTTTGAATTTCATTGAATTGGAGGAGGTGCTTTAGACAATGTTATGGAGAGGATGGGTAATATCCTGACCCAAATTATGTGATTATTGTTAATATTTTAACATTTAATTAGGTTAATTTAAAGAGTGAAGTCCCTAAGTGATAAGCTTGATTAACTATATGTTACTCTTTATCATCAAACGTCAATTGATTTTTGGTGTAGGACTATGGGTTCCACTTCTAATGATTGTGCTCTTTATTATCAAATCAAGACACCAATCAATTTTTTGTGTAAATAGGAATTGAACCCCAAATCTCGCATTCAACCATTAGAGATTTTACCAATTGAGCTAACTGGAATTTACAACTATATATTGTATAAGTAATATTATGTAATAGGGTAAAATATAGTCAACACATCTGATATTAGGTGAATAGTATACCAACCAAATCCAAGACATTTCAAAACTAACCAACTTAGTCTATAAATCCAACATAGTCACTCAAATGTTACTCATTTTTATGCTTTCTATTACATGATCAAATGCTAAATTTGTCAGTTTTAAAAATATTTTAGAAATTAACCCAAATTTCAGGACGTTAGCTGTATTTTATCTTATGGGCAAGTAATTATGATAACCTATCTATATATATAGTAATATAGGAGTATTAAAAGAGTAGGAAAACACATGGTTAATGTTGTAAATATGTTGAGAAATTCTGAAGGGTTAGATGCAGGGTTTCTATGCAAAGATTGAATGGGGAACCAAATTGCAAGAGGCTGCTTTCGTTGGATGGCTTAGGAGTAATCCATAGTCCTTAGACAATATCTGAAGCCTTATCCTTATGATAGGCATGGTGGCTGCACTTTTATTTACCAGAAGGCCTGAGGTTTGTAGCCTTTGTTGTGGAAAGCAAACACCAGGCTGGGAGATACAAGCTGTTAAGAAAGACATTGCTTGATCTGCTGCATCAATTTTCTAAGCTCCCAGCTTGGAAATTCTTCAGCATCCTGTTTGATGCATATAGCCTGGTCCTCTTTTTATGCAACTTTAATGTTAAACATTGTATGTACTAATTACAAGATTCAGGCATACCAGTTAAAAAACTATCTTCATGGATTCTGTTGACTAACCACCACTTTGACTAAAAAGTTGAAAATTGTTGTTTGAATCTTTACTTTCAGCCATCAAATAATCCTGGCTTAAGAATAACCTGAACAGCGTTGCACATTGTACTTGAAATCATAGCTTTAAGATATACAACTATGGTGAATACTAAATTTTATTATCTGCTAAGGCCATCATTTTTTTTTCCTCTTTTGAATTTTTCTTGATAGTGAAGCACGAAAATTTTAGCTTTAATTTGTAGTTTATTTTTCATATATATATATATATATATATAGTGTATCTAACTCAATTTCATTTCAATTTTTCAGCTGCTTTATGATTGAGGGTTGGATGCAAAGTGGACCAGTCATCCAGCATTAGATTGATTTATTCGATTCTTGCAAAGATGGTCACATTAGCTATATTCTGGCATCAGGTAGTAAAAACTTTTGTGCTGGTTTCTTATCATTTTTTAACTGTGAAGGTCAACTGAAATACAAAAGTTGATCAGTAAAGAAGATACATTGACTGAATTACGCTATTTGGGATCAAGGTTAATTGATAGTGTTTTTTCTCTCAAGACTCATATCCGCTTTCAAGGATTTCACAATGGACCAATAAAAGAAGGGTCAATACTTCTTTGCTTGATGAGTATTTGGGTGCAGATTAAACCTCTCACAATACCACCTGACCTTAGCTGTCAATTTTAACTTATTTTTAATAGTTCCATTCAGTAAATGTATATTAATAGGAAGAACTTTGATGCAGCTATTGAATGAAATGAAGCAGCCTATTTGTAAGGATACATCCCCAAACACAAGGTATAATATTGCAAACAACACTCAAGAACCTGAATTTATATTTTGCTGACACGCATTGTTTTTAAAAACAAGCTCTAATTATAGGATAGACATGAGATTTAGATTGAAATGGGAAACTATGGCTTCATATTATTATTTGTTTGAACTGGATTCAAATTTTTTAATTTTAGTGAGACAAGATTATTCACCTGATTGCAGGTTCTATATCGTGATGTGGAACATGTTTATCAGTGGGTATGTATGGAATGGAGGGATGGCTTTTTAATACTATGCCTGACTGGAATGTTATTTCAATTAGACATCATTCCTTGCACAGATGATCAAAGCATTGTCACCTATGCGCTGCAGATTGGCAGGTATTCCATTAAGCAGTTATGATATAGAATGAAATATATTAGTTTCAGTAAAATGTGTACCAATCTTATTAACGATCTTGATCATTCATTCAAATTTGCATATTTTTACCCTTTCTAAATTCTGGCATCAGGTAGTAAAATGTTTTGTCTTGGGTTCTTATATATCTTTGTTAAGTGTGAAGGTCAACTGAAATACAGAAGCTAATCAGTGAGGAAGACACATTGACTGACTTATGCCATTTGGGAGGGACTTTTGTTGCAGATATTGAATGAAACGAAGCAGCTGCTTTGTAAGAATACATCTTCCAACAGAAGGTATAATATTGAAAACAACACTCTAGAACCTCAATTTATATCTTGCTAACATTCAATGTGTTTCAAAACAAACTCTAATAATAGGATAGACATGAAATTAAGATAGAAATGGGAAACTATAAATTCATATTTCTGTTTGTTTGATCTGGATCTAAGTTTATTTTAGTATGACAAGATGGTTCACCTGATTGTGTTTCAGTGGGAACAACCTTTACTCTTATTATATGATCTTTAAGAAGTAAAAAATCATTGCTGATGATAGATCTGGTATATTGCTTTGAAGTATACCTTGTTAGCTGATTGTTCAATCTTACTTTTTCCTTTTCTTCTCCATTTTATTTTTCTATGTTTCTCTCTACTTTCCATTTTATGGTTTGCCCAATTTGAATCTCTAGTGAGCTTAAAGATTGAGGAATGAAATTATTTAGGTCTATGAGGGCAAACACCTAATCGACTTTTCATTTGTGTTCATGTAAATAAAAATATCAGTGCCCCTTTCTTATATCCTTTTTATCTTTCGAAACAGAAGCAAGTTAGAGATAAGTACAAGAAATTTGTGATCAATTCTTTCATTTTCGAAGTTTTGTCTTTAGATTAGTGTATGCTATAGTACTTTCATTTCTATAAATATAGAACAAAAAACCAAGGTGTTAGTTGTCACTGAATTTTTATTTGTAAATTTTCAGGCAAGTTTTACATTGGTTATGTGATCTAAAGGAGGCTACCAGTTATTATAGATATTGTAAACCATTGACACATGGAAATGGCAAAGCACTTCCACTGTTTTTGCAATTGTGGTAATTACAGACAGTTTTCTTGTCTTCATTTCATTATATGCCACTGTTTTACTTGTTCTGTATTTTCTATTTTGGTCTTTGTAAATAGTACAGTGCCTCCACTCCCTTGATAACAGATTGGATCTTGAATTTCTCAACAGGCTTCTGCAATTCCTATAAGAAGCTTTTGGAAGCAAGCACCATAATGCCAAAATCCTTTCTGTCTTCTACAAATTTCCTGCCCATCGAGCTTGACCTGCTTGTAAATTGTAATATCTATCCTTTTAAGCATGTATATTAACGGGAAGACTTATTAGGTTTGCTTTACAGCTTCAGATCTAGGTAATGATGGAACTTATAGTCTTTGAAATCCTGACTCAAACTATTCACTGGTGAAAACTCTTACTGCTTGAGCTGCTAGGTTCTTTCACTTGCCTTGCCTGTCCATAAAAATTTCCCAATGAATACCTATTGGTTTGGGCTTCCAGAATCTTACTTTCTTTGACATTTAGTTATCCAAAGAATTTTTGGCTGTCATGGAAGATGGAACTTCTCCATTTTGCTTATTTATAGTATACACTGTTTAGCTTACCACATTAAAACATCTCAAATATAACCAATCTATATTGAACATTGCTTGTGTTGTATTATTATTAATTTTTTTTACAAGAAACCAAGCTTTATTAAAAAGAACTAACCTCAAATCATACAACCCAGAGCATCCTTTGTGATCACATATAGCAAATGATCAAGTAAGGCCACAAGGGTATGTTTTGGAAGATTCTTCAAGCAACAGTAGAGTCTTTTGATGGACCATAAATATGCATGGGGGACCTTAATAACATTCTTGAGCATTGGGATAAGATGGGGGTAGTGTAGGCGATACTCCAAACAATTTTTTGAGTGATTCCATGCTATTGACTTGGGTTTCAATGGAAACAAGTATACCTGGTCAAACTAAAGGTAGGGTCAAGAATTGCATCAAAGAGAAATTAGACGGGAATGTGCAATGATGCTTGTGAATTGTGATTTAATTTAGTTTCAAAAATTTGATGTAAGTGTATTCATAGACGAGTTTGTGGCGGTAAAGGGTGTGAATGCTGAATTCATCCCATTATAACATTAAATAAAATGCACTGATCCATATAGAATTTCAGTTTCATGTCCTTTTTTTTTTTTTTTTTTGTGATTAGAAGTAGGAAGTTTTTGTTCATTAATTTTGGAAATTAGAAAGTGTCACATGATCCACCCCTGATTAGTATGGGGCAGTGGGCAAGATTTGGGATTCTATTACTCGAGTCTTCACCTAATAGAAAAATTTTGGGAATAAGAAATGAAATTCATATTTAAAGATCTTATTTGTTTTTGGAGGTGCTTAACAATAAAATATATATTTTGTAGAAGATTTTTGAATTTCATTGAATTGGAGGAGGTGCTTTAGACAATGTTATGGAGAGGATGTGTAATATCCTGACCCAAATTATGTGATTATTGTTAATATTTTAACATTTAATTAGGTTAATTTAAAGAGTGAAGTCCCTAAGTGATAAGCTTGATTAACTATATGTTACTCTTTATCATCAACCATTAGAAATTTTACCAATTGAGCTAACTAGAATTTACAACTATATGTTGTATAAGTGATATTATGTAATAGGGTAAAATATAGTCAACACATATGATATTGGGTGAATAGTATACCAACCAAATCCAAGACATTTCAAAACTAACCAACTTAGTCTATAAATCCAACATAGTCACTAAAATGTTACTCATTTTTATGCTTTCTATTACATGATCAAATACTAAATTTGTCAGTTTTAAAATATTTTAAAAATTAACCCAAATTTCAGGACGTTAACTATATTTTATCTTATGGGCAAGTAATTATGATAACCTATCTATATATATATATATATATATATATATAGTAACTTAGGAGTATTAAAAGAGTAGGAAAACATATGGTTAATGTTGTAAATATGTAAGTTATATAAGGGTAATTTAGTATTTCCATATGCACGCCTTTAACCATCATTATCAATTGATGACACATGTAATACCAAAATAAGCCCAAAGACCAACACCTGGCCTGTCCATCTCAATTTGGTCTCTACTCTACCTTCGCGAGGAAGGAAACTCGAACAACCGAGAAGGCAAAAGAAGTAGGAAGTTTTTTGTTCATTAATTTTGGAAATTATGAAGTGTCACATGTCACATCCATGATCCACCCCCCATTAGTATGGGGCAGTGGGTAAGATTTGGGATTCTATTACTCTAGTCTTCACCTAATAGAAAAATGTTGGAAATAAGAAATAAAATTCATATTAAAAAATCTTAGTTGTTTGTGGAGGTGATTAACAATAAAATATATATTTTGTACAAGATTTTTGAATTTCAATGAATTGGAGGAGGTGCTTTAGACAATCTTATGGAGAGAATGTGTAATATCTTGACCCAAATTATGTGACTAAATTATGTGATTATTGTTAATATTTTAACCTTTAATTAGGTTAATTTTAAAGAGTGAAGTCCCTAAGTGATAAGCTTGATTAACTATATGCTGTATAATTTTTATATGTTGTATAATTGATATTATGTAATAGGGTAAAGATTATCAAAAAAAAAATTGTAATAGGTAAAATATAGTTAACACTTTTGATATTGGGCCAATGCCTACAAAATATAAAACATTTTAAAACTGACCAACTTAGTCTATAAACCCAAAAATATTACTCATTTTTATGCTTTCTATTACCATGACCAGGAACCAAATTTGTCAGTTCTAAAATATTTTAGACATTAACCTTAATTTCAAGGTGTTTACTATATTTTATCTTTTAGACAAGTAACTATGAAATTTATACATAGTAACATAGAATAAAAAAGAGCAGGAAAACACGTTTAATGTTGTAAATATGTAAGTTAGATAAGGGTAATTTCGTATTTTCACTTGCACACCTCACTAGCCAATCAAATGAAGACACATGTAATACCAAAATAAGGCCAAAAACCAACACCTGGCCTGTCTATCTCAACTTGGTCTCTACTCTCTATACCTTCGCGAGGAAGTAAACTCGAACAACCGAGAAGGCAATAAGAAGCTCTCAGCTCCCTTTATTCCTTCAACAAAAACAATTCATTCTACCATTGTTCCCTTCAAATTTGGTAATACTTCTAACTACAAACTCTTTTCTTTTGTACCCATCATTTCTCCATGGGATTCTTAGTAATTGGGTTATTGGGTGTTTGTGAAATCAGAAAATTTTTAGAAAATAATTTGTTAAATTGTGTGATCTGCTAGTGGCTTTCTACAAGGTTTGAAATTTGGGTGTTGGGAATTTTGGAAAAACTGGTAAGATTGTGGTTTTGAAAATATATGTATATATACTTATATGATGTGTTATTAAGGCTTTGGAAGGAACTGGTTGTTCATTGCTTGAAGGTGTGTTGTGGTTGCTGTATATATATCATTGCATGTGATTAAATATTAAGCAATATTTGGGTTTTTTTAATTAACCAAAAAAATTCTGGGAAATGTTCTTCTTTCATTAATAGAATTGTTTTCATTTAAAATTTTGAAGAAAAAAAAAAGTTGGACATAGTATTTATTGGGAACTAATTGTTCATTACTTGAGGGTGTGGTTGTGGTTGTTGTGTATGAATCTTTGCATGTGATTAAAGATTAAGCAATATTAGGGTTATGCTGAAATTTTCTGTAATTTATTGGGTTTGAAAAAGTGATATGGATTGTTTATAAATGATGTATAAAAATTACTTTATGATTTTTGTGAGTAAATGTGTTGAAATTGCCACTGTGATAGATTCTGCGTTTGCGACGCGAAATAGTTGTATTAAATTCTATTTTGTGAGTTTGGATGTTTAGGGTAGTTCCTATGAAAGCTAAGAGTAAGACACTAAACGGTTGTAATGGAATTGCCCTCACAACAGCAATTTCTAAGTTGACTGCAATTCTGTCAGCGTGGATTTGAGTATGCTGGCTTGTATGATTTTTAATAAATCATGACTTTATGATTAGGCTCTGAGAATGTTGTGGCATGTACTAGACATCTATAAGAGTCACTCTGTCAATTGGCGTGAAAATTGGAGTGATTTGATTGCCCATTTGAATTTTGCAAATTTATCCTTCTGGAATTCACAGTAAACAGCAGGTGACATACCCATCTTTGGAATTTATTTCCAAAGCTAGGGTGTATGAATTGAGCTGCAAATTGGTATTCTTATCATTTGGTATGTCTAGAACCTAGATAAATTTTGTATGCCTTGGTTCTACTGTTTAGTTCACAAATGAAAGTTATAAGCTATGCAACTACATTTCTATATCAGTATCTGTGAAACAATGTGTGGTTGTATCAGTATGTTTGAAGTTTATGAAGGAAGTTTTATGATGAATTGTAATTGCCAAGTTGGTTGCTATGAGTTCCTTGAATATGATTTAAGGGCTTAGTAAGGATTAGTTAAGATAACATAAGAGAATTATGGTCATTGAGTGTTGATTAGACTATTGTGAGCTATGGTTGGAGTTAAGTTGAAACCAAGAGTAAAGTTAATTTAACTCCTATACTTGATTTAGGTGAAGCAAGGGAGGATAGGTGAAGAGATCTGCTTGAGACTCTAGCAACCCAGCTGCTGGATTGAGGTAATGGATTATGCCATGAAAATTTAATGGTCTATATTCTTAGTATATGTATTTATGTTCATCAATGCTTTTAGTAAACTCATATTTGATATTTTTTTACAAATGATGAATATGCATTGATTCAAAACCAGTTTTGAGATTCCTAAGTTATGATATGTTTGGAAAAAATAAAAGCTTTTAACTTAGTAAGGAAATGATTATTATGGATAAGTTACCCATATTATATGCATAGCTTATTATTTTTGGCAATTATTATATAAGAATATCTTTACTTATATATAAAAAAAACAATTGGTTTGCTGCATCTTTCAGGGAATTTGAGATTGTGAAAAAGTTACATTTCTACTGTTGGCAAAAATGTCAGAGGTGGAAAACAAATCTGAATCCATTAGTGGAGAAGAAAGGGTCAAAAAGGAAGAATTCCATGTTGAAGCGAAGACCAAGGATACTAAACCAAATGATGTGGTGGAAGAGAAGATGGAACTTGAATTGAAGACCAAATCAGTCAAGAAAGAAAAGCCAAAACATAAGGAAGACCAGAAGAAGAAACATAAGGAGGGAGATGAAGAGAAATCTAAGAAAAAGGAGAAAGAGAAAGAGAAGAAAAAGCATGAAGATGGAGAGCAGAAGCTGGGAGAGAAAGATGAACATGAAAAGAAGAAGAAAAAGAAGGAAAAAGAGCATGACACCATTACAGATGAAGAAGCTGGAGAGAGTCTGAGAAAAGAAGGGAAAACAAAAGAGAAGAAAGATAAGAAAGACGTTGAAAAAGAAGAGAAGAGGAAAGGGAAAATAGATGATAAAGAAAAGGAAAAAGAGGAGATGAAGAAGAAGAAAAATGATGGGGGTTCAGGGGATAAAGAAGAGGACAGAGAAGGGAGAAAGTCAGATAAAAAGAAAAAAGATAAGGAGGAGAAGAAGAAGAAGAAGAAGAAGCACAAAGATGAAGACACGGAGGTGGAAAAAGAGACAGAGGAAGGCAAAGATAAAATATTGCGTGTGAAGGAAGAGGATAAACACACAGAGAAAGTGGCGGATGAGAAACATAATGAGAAGGTAGACAATGAGAAAGATGAAATGAAGAAGAAAGATAAAAAAGAGAAGAATGATAAAGAAAAGAAGGTAAAATTCAAGGATGAAATTGAGAACGAGAAGGACAAGGAAAAAAAAGATGATGAGGAGGAGGGAGAAGAGAAAAAGACCAAGGAGAAGAAAGAGAAAAAGCACAAGGGTGAAGCAGACGAGGGAAAGGAAGATGAAGATGAGGAGAAAGAAGAGAAGAAGAAGAAAAAGAAGGATAAGGATAAGAAAGAAAAGAAGCATAAGGGTGAAGTGGATGAGGGAACAAAGGATGGAGATGATGAGAAAGAAGGGAAGAAGAAAGTCAAGGATGAAACAGATGGGGGAAACTGCAAACCTGAAGTTATCTCCAGGGATATTGAAATTGAAGAAAATATTAAAGAATCAGAGGGGGGAAAAGGGAAAGAGAATGAGAAAGATGATGTGAAGGAATGCAAAGAGAAAAAAAGAGAAAAGAAGGAAAAAGGTGAGAAGAAAAGAAAACTTGATGGGAAGGACAAGAAAAAGGGCATGGATCTTGTCAAGCTAAAGCAGAAGTTAGAGAAGACTAATGGAAAAATAGAAGCCCTATTAGAGAAGAAGGCAGACATTTTACAACAGATGAAAGAAGCTGAACAAGTTGAAGATGAGAATCCTGTTGCTACTGAGAAGCCCACAAATGTGGCAGAGGCCACTTAGAATGGCACTATCTACTACATGCTTTGCCCTATACCTTTTCAAATTATGTAATATATGTTGAGCCATAAATCTTTTAATTTTGTGTGAATAAAATGTGATAATTTTCAATATTTCAACACAGGTCTGGTTTTAAACATTTGTAAGTTAAAATTTTCTGATATGTAATAAGTTCTTATTATGGTCACATCATTGCAGATATGTTGTTAGGTAAAATAAAAATTGACATTGCTCAATTAGCAGGTGCCTGAATAAATTTTGTGCGTTTGGACCTGGAAGAACAAACAAAGAATCCTGTGTCTCCCTCGTCACATCACTCCAAATTTACTCACTTTTGTGGTTTGAAAATATTCATTGCTGTGTGATGATGCCTTGGCCAAAGAGGAAGCACTCAAGTCCAAGATTTTGTCAAATTAGAACTACCCCTTGTTGTAATCTTCCCTCTTTCACAGGGAAATTCTGATGGTTATAGGCCTCTCAATGCAGTTTATTCATATTGCCTCTCCCTCCGTGTGTAAATTGATTATCTTGAACCTGAATGCACAATATACAACCCAACCAATTCAAAATAATTTGACTACACAATATACAACCCAACATGACAAATAAATGCAAGGGATAACATTTTTTCTAAAGGAGCATATAAGTAAATTACCGTCATAATCTTACTTGTATATGATTATTATCACGAGGAATATCAAGCTAGAATTAGGCATATTATCTTTCCATAATGGAAGGGAGAAACTCCCAACAAGCTAGAATTGCTTTGTCAAGGAAGAAGTTCACCAAGATCTCTTGCGAGAATAATTACCTTCAAATTTACCAATTATCACTTTTCTCAGATGATTTCTCCAGCTAGAAGACCACTGAATGTATGAACCATCTTCTTTAGCTTCTGTTTTATTTCGAAATTCGCAAATTCATCTGACAAAGGCTGAATATGTTAATGCAATTAATGATGAACAGCGAAACTTTAAAAAAAAAATTATATATATATATATATATATATATATATATATATATATATATATATATATATATATTGTTTCAAAATCTATCAATAATATGCAACTATCAAATGACCATTTATCTATGGATATTTGAAAGGTTGGCGTAAGTGAGAATGTGAGATTGAAGTTAATTCTCTTTTTATAAAATAAATAAATAAATAAAAAACTATGGTCATTAATTCAGAAAATTAGGTTAAACAGTATAAAAATATGAGAAAGAGTGAAGAAAAAAATGTAATGATATTTTTCTTTGATGAAGCTTCATTGGACTATAAATTCTATGAAAGTAAACTAAAATTTCAAATGATAATAATTTGAAAGGTTACATTGCCTAAAAAGTACAAATTCAGGGATTCATAAGTTTAATTCAAACTTGAAATTTAAGCCCACTAAGTTCAACACAACACTTGATTTAGTAGTTATTGTTTTTGGTAAACTGTAGAGCTTATAAAGGTGAGGACTATGTTCTTGTCCAAATTGAACAACCAACTCTTTGACATTTATGTTTCTAAAAAAAAAAAAAAAAACTCTTTGACATTTATGCTCTATGGCAAAACAAATTGACCCTGTTTGAATATAATTGAAATCATGATTTTAATATGTCTGGTTGTGTGTAATTGTATGCAACAATAATTAGCAAAAAATAAAATTGCTTATCTGACCACCCATGGCCGTCACCCAGCAAACTAAAAGCTTCAAACAAGTTTCTCATTCTTTTATGAATCTCGGTCTTGATATTTAAAGTACCAAAATTGAGAGGAAAAAAAAAAACAACAAAACAACATAAATGGAGAATAGTACTAGTTATAAAAATGGAGAAGAAAACAAATCCCTCCTCCCAAATTTATGCTTGTAAATTTATTTCACAAAAAAAAACCTAGAGTCCAAGTATGAAAAGCTCTTAAAATGGACCATGCTGAATCCTACTAATGGATCCCGTCACTTCCCACTTACAAATAACTAACAAAATGACCTTGTCAAATAATTCTAGGGTTAATTGCATTTTTCTCACTCAAACTCTGTGGCACTTTTCAATCCCCTCAAAATTTTAAAATTGAACAATGTCCCCCTGAATCATTGGAAATTACCAAGTTATTTACTAAAATTTCTAAATTCCATTAAAGGAAGAATCTAATTGATATGGGGATGGGCTAAAAGTTTACAAACAAAAAGTGCAGATCTTGCCTGCAACCATTTACATAAAACTAATTGACAACATTTTGTTTGTATGATTACATATGAATAATGGCATGACCACCAGAAAGTTACATGACAGTAAATAACAATGGAAGGTAAACAAAATAGTAAGCATAAGAATTTTCAGATGACATCAAGAACAAACATGCATATGAAAATACATACATGTTTACAATATTAAGAAGTTGCAAAGGGTATGGATCACAAAGATGATCAACTCTGTATAAACTGAAGATTTTTTATTAGATTGTGAGAATCATCACCTTATTCTTATTGTAATGAATGTAAACTTTTTTTTATATTGAAACTGATGATTTAATGATATTAACATGGTCACAGTTGGTACAGACTTCTTGCACCCTTGAAGGAAGGCAGTTAAGCCAGACGAAATGGCTTCTACGTTTTCTTGAGTCAAAGAAGTTGGTGTCAATGCCACCTGCTGTTCATTGTTGTGGAACATATTTTATATATAACTAGAAGGTTGCCCGCGCGTTGCGCGGATAATGCTGTAAGCTTTTATATAAAATGGTTTTTGAAATTTTTGTACATATATTATAACATAAATGGTGGATATTTTCATTGCTAAGGTCACCTGCAATTATAGTAGAAATTTCAGAGCATGTAGGCATCTTTTGTTGTCTACCATCAGTTGATCGTAAACCAATTAATTGCAAGCATATATTATGCATATCAAACTCCTTGAACCTATCCCTTGTCATACGAAATGTCTAACTAAGGCATTGACCCTATGAAGCATCTTCAGTTGATCGTAAACCAATTAATTGCAAGCATGCATTATGCATATCAAACTCCTTGAACCTATCCCTTGTCATACGAAATGTCTAACTAAGGCATTGACCCTAAGAAGCATCTTCAATAATATTTTAACTATAGCGGTGCTAAGGTTGCATAGTGATTCATGTCTAGGCAAAGCAACAAACACACTTTGATATTTAACAATAAATAAATAAAGCAAGTAGTTTCAATGATGGTTGAGGTAGACATGATTCAACATATTTAACAATTTTTTAACCACCGCACACCCTTGGTGCGATACTCACTTCACAAGTATAAGTACTTATAGGGTGTGAGAGGCAATGGTCGTGGTTCAAGTCTCTAGGAAGGACCTTCACACACATATACACTTAGATTAGGCTAGAATAGAAATTCTATCTTCTATAAAAAAATAAAAAAATAAATAAAACAATTTTTTAACAAAGGTGTACCAGTATAATATATTTAACAATTTTTTTAATACCATTTTGAGTTTATATAGATTCTAGGCTAACCTTCAAATAATGGAGACACCACATAATTTTTTTCGGCCCACTTAGTTCTTAATTTGTACCTTTAGGGTTCTATTGTTTCTTTCTTTGTTCTTATTTTTAACAATTGAGTTTCTATCATTTAGTAGGACATAGAATATGTGTAGATTGTGGTGATTATTTTAAAAATTTGCTACCAAATAATACTTAACCCCTCAATAGGTAAAAGAAAATTATTCACCTAAAAATAATAACTTCTTTCTTACCCGTAGCTAATTTAATTTGTTTCACTTATGTCAATTAGGCTAAAATAGAAATTCTATCTTCTATAAAAAAAATAAATAAATAAAACAATTTTTTAACAAAGGTGTACCAGTATAATATATTTAACAATTTTTTAATACCATTTTGAGTTTATATAGATTCTAGGCTAACCCTCAAATAATGGAGACACCACATAATTTTTTTTTTGCCCACTTAGTTCTTAATTTGTACCTTTAGGGTTCTATTGTTTCTTTCTTTGTTCTTATTTTTGACAATTGAGTTTCTATCATATAGTAGGACATAGAATATGTGTAGATTGTGGTGATTATTTTAAAAATTTGCTACCAAATAATACTTAACCCCTCAATAGGTAAAAGAAAATTATTCACCTAAAAATAATAACTTCTTTCTTACCCGTAGCTAATTTAATTTGTTTCACTTATGTCAATTAGGCTAGAATAGAAATTCTATCTTCTATAAAAAAATAAATAAATAAATAAAACAATTTTTTAACAAAGGTGTACCAGTATAATATATTTAACAATTTTTTAATACCATTTTGAGTTTATATAGATTCTAGGCTAACCTTCAAATAATGGAGACACCATATAATTTTTTTTCTGCCCACTTAGTTCTTAATTTGTACGTTTAGGGTTCTATTGTTTCTTTCTTTGTTCTTATTTTTGACAATTGAGTTTCTATCATATAGTAGGACATAGAATATGTGTAGATTGTGGTGATTATTTTAAAAATTTGCTACCAAATAATACTTAACCCCTCAATAGGTAAAAGAAAATTATTCACCTAAAAATAATAACTTCTTTTTTACCCGTAGCTAATTTAATTTGTTTCACTTATGTCAATTAGGCTAGAATAGAAATTCTATCTTCTATAAAAAAAAAATAATAAAACAATTTTTTAACAAAGGTGTACCAGTATAATATATTTAACAATTTTTTAATACCATTTTGAGTTTATATAGATTCTAGGCTAACCTTCAAATAATGGAGACATCACATAATTTTTTTTCTGCCCACTTAGTTCTTAATTTGTACCTTTAGGGTTCTATTGTTTCTTTCTTTGTTCTTATTTTTGACAATTGAGTTTCTATCATATAGTAGGACATAGAATATGTGTAGATTGTGGTGATTATTTTAAAAATTTGCTACCAAATAATACTTAACCCCTCAATAGGTAAAAGAAAATTATTCACCTAAAAATAATAACTTCTTTCTTACCCGTAGCTAATTTAATTTGTTTCACTTATGTCAATTATATAGGCTGCTACATCATACAACCAAATAAAAATTATAAATTTTCTGTCAAGCATTTTATCAAATACTATGGATTCAAAATAAAATATATGATTACTCTTGGGCTCTTTGCACTTTGAATCCCACAAAAGTTTTGCCTCCATTGGCGCTTTGAATGTGACCCAATCCATAGAGATACATGTATTTGTGCTCCGACTACATGTGGCTTGGAGGAGCTTGATTTATTGATTAAGCTTGATTTATTGATTAAGCTTCTTCCTCATTGATCTTTCTACCTGCCCAACAAAACCAGATTAGTTACTCAACCTGTCTTTGCCTTAGGGTCTAAATATTACCCAATTCAACTAATTTTCTTAATCACATCCTCATGTAACATATTTAAATCACTCACCAAAAGCCAAATCATGAATTACAAAAACAGTGTGGCTCAGTAAAAATCTCAACCAGTAAATAGTTCAAATGAAAAGAAACAAACCACCATCTAGTTCGATTATCAAAAACCCATTACCAAACAACAACAAAGAATGAACAAATTGAGTATTAGTATTTTGTATCCCTTAGATACTGAAGAAGGGTTTGATAAATTAGAGGCTGGTGGCATTTTCTCCTTGTGTTTAGTGACTTTAGTCCCCGGCCAAAACATGGTAAAGTTGAAGCTTCAATCTACCCGAGTCTATCTTCCCTTAAACATTGCAAACCGTAAACTTAGTATCCCAAATAAAATTTTGAAAAAAAAAAATTGAAAGAAAGAAACAAAGAGAGAGAGTTGGCAATATTTATTTATTTATTTACAGACACTAAGAAAGGAGCTTTTATCCATGAACTCAAAGAGGAATCGTTGATCCATCAATATATAATTTTCAAAAGAAATAGGTACAATAGTGTGCGTTTAATTGAAAGGGGAAGTGAAAGAGTTTTTTGTTTGTGTTTTTGCTAGAAGAAGTGAAGAGTTAAGAAAGAGAATGAATGAAATTTAAAAAATTTAAGATGGGTTTGATCTCAACAGAAATTACTTGGAAAGTATAATATTATTGTAAAGGTGTAATAGTGCAAAGCTTGGTCTCACTTTGCCAGGTGCTTATACATATTGTGCATTTAAATTTGAACGGGGAAGTGAAAGTTTTTTATTTGTCCGGAAGAAGTGAATAGTTTTTTTTTTTATGGAAAGAAGTGAAGAGTTAGGAGAGAGGAAGAAGTGAATTGATTTTTGATGAAGCAATAAGTGCTAAACATAAAAGCTGCATTGTTTTAATTTTTGAAGTTGGAAAACATTATTTCATAATAAAGAGGATTGCAAATAACTCATATAGAGCGCCACATGGCAGAACCTCATGCACTCTCGCATGAGGTCTCTGCTTTTATATATATATTGATTGATTATTTATGAACAAGTTCTTGTGATTTTAGAATTTAAATATAATTGACTATTGATTTAAAGAGCTGGAGAGAGGAGACAGAGCAAAAAAATTGCTGACATTGTGTTTAGATCCAGAACAGAAATATGCTATGACTATTTGATATTTAAAGAGGATGAGATTCCTTATGTTCACCATACCTCTTAATATAAAGAGGATGCTAATACGTGGAACACAAAATGCTAGATTGAACTATCAATTAACAGTAAGACCTCTATTGCAAGGAAGAATGGCTGCCTCTGCTCTACACCCAAAATCCAAGTACCTCAGTCGCTCAAACAGCTTGCCTTCCAAACCATACACTCTCATTTCAGAGTTTGATGACCACTTGTCCAGATTGAGGGCTTCCAAATCTGCTTCTTTTTCACCTTCATTAATACACAACAGACTGAATGGCATCCAGGATTTACGTGATTGTGTCAATAAATTGCTTCAGCTGTCATTCACTCAACAAGCCTTAGCGCAAGAGCAGCACAAGACATTGGTTGATGAACTGTTACATGAATCTCTTAGACTGTTGGATCTGTGTGGAATCACAAAGGATGCCTTATTGCAGACAAAGGAATGCACATATCAACTTCAATCAATCATGCGAAGAAGACGGAAGAGGTGAAATGGAGCTTATAAGGAAGATTGGAAAATACTTGGCCTCCAAAAAGGTGGCCAAAAACGCAATTCACAAGGCCCTAAAAGGCACGGAAAGCCAGTGCACCAACAAAAACCAAGAGATTTTGAGCGTGGTTAGCATGTTGAGGGAAACAGAATTGGTCACCCTCTCAGTGCTTGAAGCCTTATTATCCTTTATAGCGGGGCCAAAGTTGAGATCAAAGTCCAACAGCTGGTGGTTTGTTTCCAAACTGGTGCACCCAAAAAAGAATGGTGTGTGAGGATCCAAAAACAAACACAAATGAACTTGAGAAAGCACATGCGGAATTGCAATTTCTTATTGTTCACATTACAAGAAAATCTGATTGCGCTGTGCATCTTGAGAACATACAGAACTTGCTGGAGAAATCAGAGTCAAGCATTTAGGACCTTCAAAAAATGCTTGAACAACTATTTAGACGTTTAATTAAAACCAGAGTTTCCCTCTTCAACATCTTCAACCACTAACCCAAAAGTCATGGGCAACCATTTGTTTTTCCTTGAATTACAGAAAAGTCATTGAGATCAATAGTTGATACCTGTATATGAAATAGATCTACAGCGTAATTTCTCTTCTAGTTCTAAATCAATATAGTATAATGTAAAATCATTGCAATTGTATTTGCAATTTACCCTCTTCTAGAGGATTTACTTTAGTGCTGGAATGTTAAAAAGTACTAATATACCTTGTGCCATTTTAATATCTTCTAATTCCTTTCCAATACCAGTAAACCTTTAAGACGAGATGTCAGCATGGTTTTAACAAGTTTTGGGAATATAATATTGAATGTTGCCTTAAATAAATTATAGTACATAGTTTTAACAAGCTTTTGAGGAGATTTCTCAATGTAGCACCCATAATAAATATGCTTTCTATTAATAGATTTTCTTAATACTCTTGGGGATAAACTTTGCCTGCATAAAATATTCCAGGCTTATCCCTGTTGCCCCCAAAGGTGAGCTCTTTAGGTGCATCGCATTTTGCCATCATATTTGTGTTTAACTTGGAAATCTTTGGCTGTGATATCTACAGGAAAGATTTAGCAGTCACCAAGACGCAACATTCATCTTTCCAAGTTAATTATCAATAATATAGTAATAGTCCCTAATCCTGCAGTTGACTTCATAGCTACCGTTAAAAGATTAAAATTAAAATTCACCACCTTGTTAAAGGATCAAAAATAAACCAGGAATTGGTTAAAGGATGAAAACTAAGCAAATTCTTTTGGTCAAGTATAACTTTTCCTTGGTGATAATCTATCTTATAATTGAATTGAAGGACAATGCTTCACCACGACACAATATTGTTCTGACACACTACTATAAAACAGATACTAGCACATAATTGAGACTCAAATTTCTCATGTCTAGACTTTATTTAGGGGGGGAGAGCGGGTGGCTGGTTTGGAACTCATTCCTGCAATTCTATTTATTAAATTGTCACCTGTTTTGCATTTAATAAATGAATACATAAACCAGAAATGCAGACAACCGCATAAGTCAATTTTACAAAACACAAAAATATCACCACTTTCATCATAACCTGCCATTAAAATGTGAGATACTGGTTATGCAAATGTGATTCATTTCCAAGGACCCAGTCTCCACATAATACATATATAATTATTTGAAGATGGATTAATGAAGACAATGCTCAACATCTATTGAAAAAACAAAACCAAAATCACACTTAGTGCACATAATTTAATAACAGTTTACAAGAATTTCCACAGAAGGAATCTGTCAGCATAATGACAATGGACTACAAAATGCTTACTTTTTTATTTTGGGTACCATTTGCTGGAATTCTGTGGAATATCATATAAAAGGAGTCCTTTTATAAAGCAGTTGAAGAATCAACCGAGACAACAACCTAAATATCTTTACCGTTATGCAGTAAACTGGGTGCTAGAAAAGCCCTTTGTGCAGGGGAAGGCTTCATGCTGCTTAGCCCATAACCAAAATGAGACCTTGTTCCTCTATGGCATTTGTATCCTACTTGATCATAAAGGATGGTATAATTCGAGCTGCTAACATTTCTGAAGTAACATAAATCGCCATCATATTTGTACACTTGTTGTGTACTGCCCAATCCACTGACCACCAAGTTGTTCTTTACAGCCATATAGCCCTGTCCATTCTGCACATTTCTGAGAGAGCCCTCTGAGAATCCAAAACCAACATCCTTAGACTTCTTCTCAAAAAATCCCAAAGTGACATTTTCAAGAGATACAGAAGTTCCATTTCCATCATCCAATTCGTTGTAGTATAAATAAAGGTCGAATTTTTTGTGGGATTCTGTTGAGTAAACAGAAGATGATGGCATCTTTGCACGAACACTGTCATTGAAATGGATTATTTGATTCACAATCTGCAAATCCCCATCACTTTCTATCAGCATTGAATTATTGTACCTAAAGTTTTGAATCCAATTTGTTGTGATATTCCCATGGGAGGACTTCACCCATCCAGTCGAGGATATGGACCTGGTTACACTATTCAAAAACGTCCCATTTAAACCCTTAAAGTCAGATACTAAAGAAACAACAAGAGGCGAGCTAACATGCTCCAAAAGCCCCGCTTCAATTTCTGTGCTCTTGCTGTCCAACCAAAGATGCAAGTTTGCATCAACGTACCAAACATTCAAGGCATTCGTCACACTAAACCCAAACTTATGGCTCTTTCCATCAACTATATTCCCTAAAAATGGTGTAATCTCAATATTATAAGAAGGGAGATCAAATGATCCGATACCAGTAATGGGCCTCCATAAAAGGGGATTAATCCCTCCAGTAAAAATGACAGTAAATGGCCAAATTGCACCGACCACCTGACCATCAAGACTAACTAAAACCTCCCTAAAAGGCCCATTTCCGGCTGCACCCGTAAGATTGGTTGCCTCAATGTACTCATTGTAAAAATTTGAATACCAAAATTCATCATTCTCATGAAATGAAACATACACCTCCAACACAGCTCTATAAGCATTTTGTGGAATCTTGAATTCACTCAATGCAATATCAGTGGAACTCTCAATTTCAAACCACAACCCATCATTCAGCGGAAGGTTCCGCGAAAAGGGTATGATTAAATCAGCCGGGGTATGGTATTTAGACACTAAAGCACCCAAATTTGACACATCATTTTCTTCAGCAGGATAAAACTGAATAGTTATATTCACATGGTACACTCCAGTATAAGTTTTAGTAACAACATTACCAAGATAAACAGCAAGTGTTTGATTCTTCATGAGTAATGAATAATACCTTGTAATGTCCTTCTCAACACTCCAAACAATCCCCGTAGCCCTTGGCTCAGCTGTGCAGCTACGAAATAGTTCAGCCCCACCAAGCCAAACCCCAAAAATCCGGTCATATTGCCTACCTTTGCAAGTAGCATTCCATTGGAAGACAATCTTGGAAAACTTCTGAGATGGGCAGTGTGAGGGAGGTGTGTAGTTTGCAAGTACAGGAGGCTTGCCATAAGTGTAGCCAAAGTCATGCTGGAGGATGTTATAAGAGCAAGGCTTTGTGTTGGGGAGTTCGATGGGTTTTGTTACTTCAAAGAAGAGAGTTGGTGGGGTGTCATTGAGAGGTTGTTGTTGTGACTCAGAGAGATCTAGCTCTTCTCTAAAAAGGCTTTTCTTGTGGAAAAGATTGGCTGTGGAGAAGAGGGGGTTGTGAAGGAAGAGGAGGAGAAGGAGAGAGTAAAGCACAGAGGAGGCCATGAATGGTAGTTAGAACTAAATTGAAACTGATGGGTTTTCTCTCGGTGGAGACTTTTACTTTACTTTGTTTGGAGGAGTATGAAAAAAGGTTTGGAAAGTTTTGGACTTTTCTTGTAAAATAATTGATCGGGAAAGAAGGAAAAAGAGGACGAGAATTTTGAATTGGAAAGTAAAACTCTGGTGCAAAATGGGAAAGGCCTGAGGATTGGTCTGTATGTCTTGTGAACATTGTTATGACCAACTGTCAAGTCCTAGTCCTAGGGGAAAGTGAAATACAGAATAACTAGAAAACAAAGATTACAAGACAGATCTCCTTCATAGTGATTGCTGATCAGTGAACAAGGCAGTCTTCCAAGGTACATTCATTGGAATTTACCGATTTATGATTAATAAAATAAAATAAAATAAAGAATGCATGATTACTCTTCCTAAAAATTAAATTATGTACTAAATAAAGTTGTTATTTTATATTTTCTAAAATTTAAAGTTATGATTGCGCAGGCTACTTTCATTAATTAATAAATTAATTTTATATTATTTGTTAGATTATATTCCCTTAAATTAAGGGATATATTTAACAATTATTTAATTTAGGTAAAAATTTATTATTTAAACTTCTACAAATTTAAATTTTATCGAAACTAAAAGTCTATTATAAAAAATTCTAAACTTTAATCTTAAAAAACAACGAATGTTTTCTTTCTTTAAAAAAAAAAATCACGTTTTAATTTTTGTTCCAACTAAAAATCTATTATTAATATTTTAAGAACAAATAAGTAATAAGTTAATTGTATATTACTTTTATGATATAGTTCCTTAGATTAAGGGGTAATATTTAGCCATTTTAATTTAATCAAACATATTTTTTAAACTTCAAAAATTCTAAACTTAAATCCTAGATAAAAACTCATGTTTTCTTTCTAAATATATAAAAATTTTAAAAAAATTCTACAATATGGTAAAGCCACTTGATATAATCACGGCCTATAAGTCCAACTTTTATTATATAGTATATGATTTCAACAAATTTATATTCTATTTAAACTAAAAATATATTATAAATAATTATAAATTTAATCACGTTTTCTTTCTTAAAAAAACCCCATGTTTTGACTTCTACTCTAACCAAAATTCTATTATCAATACTAGTCTCTGAGAATGCGTTCAGCGTGTGCTTGTAGGCTCTTCTATTTTTTATTTTGTAAAAAATAATAATTTGCATCTATTATAATTTAAATATATATATATATTTTTTTTAAACAAATAAAAATGATAAATTTTAGAGATAAGCAGTAACTGTAATTTCTTTTTTGAACGTGAAAGAAAAAAACCTTAATTTTTAAGAAATATCTTTTTGAATTCAAAATGAAATTTGTTAATTGACATTTATGACCATATTTCTAAATGAAGTTACCATTCATTAATGAAGATATTTTTGAACCACATAAAAGTCCAGTTGAATGAAAAGAATCCTCTTATATGTAGTATAGATTTTAAGAACAACTAATTAATAAATTAATTTTATTTATTTGTTATGATATAATTCCTCAAATTAAAGGATAATATTTAGCAATTGTTTAATTTAGATAAAACTTATATTTAAACTTCAACAAATTTAATTTCTATTCAAACTAAAACTCTATTATAAAAAATTCTAAACTTAAATCCCAAAAAAAAAAACCTACATTTTCTTTCTTAAAAAAAACATTTTGATGTCTACTCCAACTAAAAGTCTATTATCAACATTTTAAAAATAATTAATTAGTAAATTATTCTATGTTATTTGTTATGATATATTCCCTCAAATTAAGGGATAACATTTAACAACGGTTTAATTTAAATAAAACTAAAAATCTATTATAAAAATTTTCTAAACTTAAATATCACACAACTCACATTTTTGTTTTTGTTTTTGTTTTTTTCCCCACCAGTTGCATCTTATTAAATTAAAATTTTATTAGGATATTATGCTAAAACACTTTTGACTAAGGGATAAGATTTAATAATAATTTAATTTAGATAAAATTTTATCATCTAAGTGTGCGTTTGGAATAAATTTTTCAGCTTATCTTCACTTTTAGCTTATTTTTGCTACTATTCTCACTACACTTTTTAATGCTATTCATGGGTCTTATTGCACTTTTTGATACTATTATTGGGTCTCACTATACTATTCAACATATTTTTTTTAACATTTTTTCTACACTTTCAGCAAAAAAATTTTCAATTTCAGCTATATAAGCTATTCCAAATGGACCCTGAGTTTTGAAGTTTGAATTCTACTCCAACTAATAGTTTATTATCAAAATTTCAAAACATATATATATATATATATATATATATATATATATATATATATATATATATATATATATATATATTAAGTCATGACTTTTTGATATAACACTCGTAACCAATAAAGTCATCCATAAAATTAAATTCCACATATCACACCCCATGTTTTTGTATTTTTTCACTTGTTTTTCCCAAGTTGCAACTTATGCTTATCGTTCATCACGCTTATTTTTTTTAAGTTAATAAATTCATCGTACTTATTGTTCTTTGTTTCTAAACTTGCACGAAGAATATTATGCCAAAAGAAGTTTACTATAAAGAAGCAAAACAATGGACACCCATTTAAGTTCTCGATTCTCTTATATAAATTTTTAATTTTTTTTATATTCTCAATTTTTGAACTCTTTTTTGTATGTTTTGAGTTTGGGTTTTGATTATTATATTTAATTTTTGAGTGTGTTGGTTTTTTTAATTAGACTATCATTAGGAAAAAAAATATGTATTGAGGAACTATTTTGTTTATTATTATTTGTGTTGGCTATGGCATAACCCAAATAGGATTGATCAAACACATTCCATATCTCATATTAAGAAATTAACACAAAGCAGTTTGAGAATTTAAAAATATAAAAATAGATAAACACCGATAATGTCCAAACTCTACACAATCGGAACTTATTTTAGAATTTATTATTACTTTTATTTAATTATTTTTTTTAAAAATAGCTTATATATGAATCTTCATCAAATCGTGCATCGTACAGGAATGATACTAGTAAATAAATAAATAAAATCATATTATGGTAAGTATATCTATATTTTTGTCAATAATTTATTCACTTGTAGTTTTTATTTATTTATAGAATTTCAATATATAATGTCTGCTCCTAATGATAGCTATCACATCAAGACACTAATAATTTTGTTATGTGTAGGCAGAGATTGGGGATTGAACCTCATATCTCTTATTCAATTATCAAAGATTTTACAAGTTAAACTAAACTTATTCACTTGTAGTCTTGTACACACAAATTCACTATGATTGCATTTTTTTCAATATTTGTACATAATATGACTCTAGTTTAAGCATTATTCATTATTTTGGTCCTTAACATTTACCCTATGTGTTAAAATGATTCATAAAGTTTCAAATGTGTCAGTTTAGTTTTTATTTTAGAGTTTTATTGTGGTTGTTTATTTGAATTTACAAAAATTTGTTTCTCAAGTTTTGATTCATTTTTACAACTATACCATAATTCAAGAGAATTAAGATACTAACTAAAACTCACAACTTCGACATAGGTTGAATAAAAGCAATACTATAAATATATTTGATTCATTAATTGAAATACATATTTTTTAAAAAAACTTTAGGACACTTGGTACGTCATGTGGCATAAAAAATAATATTTTAGTATTACCATTAGTGGCATTGACATCCTTTTTTCTTTTTTTTTGAAAGAGGGTTAAAGTTTCAATTTATAGGGTCCGCTCTTGATGATAGTTATTTATCATCGGATTAAGACATTAAAAAGTTTTTGGTATAGGTAGAAATTGAACCTCAAATATCTTATTCAACCATCAAAAACTTTACCAGTTGAGCTAACTAGAAACCCACGTATTGACATTCTCGTTTACCATAGAATTAGATATTTATTGCAATTTCCAGAAACGCAATGCCATTTTTTATTAATAAAAAAAGACAATAGCAAACTGGTCCGGCTAGTTTGTACTGTAATCAATCTATTTTGGTAGGACATAATCGATTAAATGTAATAAAATCATATTAGAGTCCTTAATTATGTAAATATTTATTATTAATATCATTGAAACAATATTACTAGCTATTAGCAAACCACTTCAAATATTTTAGTAAATTTTAACTGAAAAAGAAAAAGAAAAGAAAGAAAGAAAAATTGATACCAACAATTAAGCTAAGAATATTAAAATTGTTGTTTCTATCTAAAAGATTATTGCAACTTGATGCAACCACAAAAATATCCAAATGAAATAATGAATATAAACTTATACTTATTATATATATATTAACTATTTATTTTTTAAAATACTTTTGATAATAATTTTTTTTTTGTGGATAATTTGATAATTACAACTGGTGATGAGTTATTTGAATTGTGCATATTATAATCACATAAGGAGCTCCTATTAAATTACAAAACTCTTGGCATAATTTTTTTTTAATGAAAAAGTCAAAAGATGCCCTAAAGCATTTGTTAGTGAAGAATCTTTTAATTGTTTAGGGTTGTTTAATTTGGGTTTGGCTTAGATAAGAGTAATTCATAGTTAGACCCACAATTCATATAAGAGAGAATACTCATTTATGGTACTTGAGTATTTAATAATTTTCTTTGAGATAGAATGATTTGATAATGAGTTTTAATCTACACATTTTATTTAATTAGTAAGTGATGTGATTTTTTTTTTATTAAAATAAAATGAAATTTCAATTAAAAAATATCAAAGGTAAGCCAAACCTATTTCTGATTAATACCTACCCATGTAAAGTAGGGTATGTTGGAGCATTTTAATATTAATTAATTAAAATGAATAAATATTACAACATAAATTTAAAGATGTTGGAGAGAATATAGAAGATGAGGAGTTAGTGAAAATATTTAATCCCACGTTGAAAAGGAGAGAGACTATTTTATTCTTTTTAATTGTGGTGATTAATGGGCTAATATGAATTGACTTAAATATTGGGTTAGATACGTGCGTAAGGGGAGGTAAAAGGTGGAAATGGAGGTTGTTCTAGCTATACAACAACATTAAGATATTAGTTGATTTAGGCCCTGTTTGGTTTTTTATTTTTCATCACTCTTCACTCAATTTTCGTCACTCATCACTCATTATTGAAAATACCCCAACTCCCTACACCCCACCCGTTTGGCATCATCACTCAACTTGTCATCACTCAATATTTTTCAACTGTTTGTGGGCCCCATATCTGTCACTTGGTCAGAGCAAAGCTGTTTTGTTACCCACAGAAGGTTTTCATCCCATCGTTTTCTCTTTTCTCATTTCCCCTTCCCCCTTCAGCCCTGTCACTCTCCCAAAGCACAAACCCGAACCCATAAAAATTTCTCAAGGTCCCTTGCCTCGTCAGGACCGTCACTAGTGAACAACACTCATCTCTCTAACGTGTATCGGTGGCTCTATTTCCTCCGTCATGACCCAGTGGCGCCAATCGGCATTCTCTACAAGTCATTTTAAAACAAAATTATCTAGTGCTCTAAGTACAATAGATCAAATCAGATGCTTACCCATGGGTTGAAAACCCATAGCCACGGGTTTCAATAGATCAAATCAGATGCTTACCCAAACATCAAACAAAGAAAAAAAAAATAGAGAAGCACAGGTTCACCACGGGTTGAAAACCCATAACCACGGGTTTCAATAGACCAAACTAGATGCTTACCCAAACATCAAACAAAGAAAGAAAAAAAGCAGAGAAGCAAACTTTCATCACCACGGGTTGAAAACCCATCACCACGGGTTGATACAGTTAAATCAGATGCGAAAACCCAAACATCAAACAAAGAAAAAAAAGGAAAAAAACCAGAGAAGCAAACTTCTCATCACCAATTCTTGATTCAATGTAAAAGATGCGAAATACCTTGCTATTTCCAACAAATCAGATATATAAATAGCTCAAATGTAAATAATACCTTCATATTTTTGTGAAAAAAACTAAGAAAGAGGTCGGGGAGATTGGTTTGGTTGGCGCGTGAAGCACTGCGTGACTGTGACACGGCGGCGTAGGTTGGCTGAGCTCAGATCGGTGAAATAGTGCGTGAGGAGGTGAGGGCAGTGAGAGATTCTTTTAGCTTGTGGTGGTACTGGAATGGAGATGAGAGAAGTCTAAGATGAGAGGGTTCTGCTTTACTGAAGAGAGCCGTTGAAGAAAGCATAAAAAGTAGCGCCTCACGTGTATTGCTCTGATTGTGGGACTAGGTATGTAGTTTTATGAAAATGCCATTAAAAACAGAGTTACGAAAACTAAAATCACTCAAAATGTGTTTTCAGTTTCCATAGCTCATTACTAAAAAATCAAAAAATTGAGTGATGGAAACAAAATCCAAACGGACTTCTCAGCTATAAATCCCACTATTTTTGAGTTATGAGTTATAAAAACAAAGTTATAAGTTATGGAAACAACAAATCCAAATAGCCTCTTATACTCTGACTAAAATTTTATTACTAATAGGGCTCATCGATTTTATTACTAAAATACTGTAGCAAAATAATTTTTTAATGTGTAAAAAAACATGTCCCATAAACAGTGCACCAAGCGCTGGTCTTTTAAAAAAAAAAAAAAAAAATAACGCAAACGTAGCCCAGAAAACGGGGATCCAAACGGGCAATAATAGGGCTCATCGTTAAAACGTGGCACAATCCCATTGGTGACTATAGTCAGCAAAATCACCAATAATAATTCTATAAATACTGCACCTCCCAAGTCCTCATCCTTTAGCTCTTCATCTTCTCACTTTCAGAAAAATCTCTTCCCAATTTCTCTCTCTCTCTCTCTCTCTCTCTCTCTCTCTCTCTCTCAAGGTAAAAGCCTTTCTCTTTTATTCTCTAATTTCAGTTTTCAATTTCAATTTATTAAATAAAAAATTTAAAGAAAAATTTATCATATTGATATTTGTAAAACCTGTATCGATGTGTAAATTACTTATGATTCATATCCCAATTAAATTTTTTTATTTTATTTTTATTTTTATAATTTGGTTGAAATTTCGATTAGGGTTATGCTCGTTTTGGCTGATTGAATTTTGTTAGATCTTTCCGATTTTCCAGTTGATTGCAATACGATTTGTTCTTTTTGATCTTGTGTTTGTGTACTTGATTGATAAAAACCAATTTTTAGTTGTAAGATTCAAAGAATTCGATTAGGGTTTGCAATATATATATAATCTTCTTGATTTTTTTTTTCTTTTTAAATTTTGTTTCTTTATTCTTTTTGTGTATTATATGGGATATAGACGTGGGTATTTTGATGGGTTTGGTTTGGTTTGTTTTTCCCTAAGGGCTTCAATCTTATAAGTGTAGTGGTTAAACAAACAGTTGTTTATAAATTCCAAATCGATTTAAATTGAGACGTTGATTTTGATTTCATTATGGTCTAGTTTGTATTATAGACTCAGCTGACATGAGTAAAACTTAGGTTTTGGCCTGTTTGCATTTACCATTTAGATAAGAATAGTGTTATCTTTGCCAAGAACAATTAAATTCAAAACAAGCAAGTGTTTGAATTCAACTGGAGAACCTAATGTATTGGACTTAAGGTAATTTCTTAAGTTTTATCCATAACATATATGTTTGACTATCTTTATTTTATTTGTATAATTTACTCAGAATTTGAAAATATATTAACTAACAATAACATGTGATGGATGATTTTTATTTTTATTTTTTGAAAATATAAGCATATAGAAGATTGTGGCGTTTCCATTTGAAATATGGTTTTGATGATTTCTTAATTTAATTTATTTTAAAATTTTGGTATGCATTATTATAACGTGTGGGATCATTCAAACCAACAGATGCAGATCTTTGTGAAAACTCTCACTGGAAAGACCATCACCCTTGAGGTTGAAAGCTCCGATACTATTGACAATGTGAAAGCGAAAATCCAGGACAAGGAAGGAATCCCACCAGATCAGCAAAGGCTCATTTTTGCTGGTAAACAATTGGAAGATGGTCGAACTCTTGCCGACTACAATATCCAGAAAGAGTCCACCCTCCACTTGGTGCTTCGTCTCCGTGGTGGGATGCAGATATTTGTCAAGACCCTGACTGGAAAAACCATCACCTTGGAGGTGGAAAGCTCGGATACCATTGATAATGTCAAGGAAAAAATACAAGACAAAGAGGGTATCCCACCAGACCAGCAGAGGTTGATTTTTGCCGGCAAGCAGCTTGAAGATGGTCGTACCCTTGCAGACTATAACATCCAAAAGGAGTCTACCCTCCACTTGGTGCTTCGTCTCCGTGGTGGTATGCAAATTTTTGTTAAGACTTTGACAGGTAAAACAATAACATTGGAGGTGGAAAGCTCGGATACCATTGACAATGTCAAAGCAAAGATCCAGGACAAGGAGGGTATCCCACCAGACCAACAGAGGTTGATCTTTGCGGGCAAGCAGCTCGAAGATGGTCGTACTCTTGCAGACTATAACATCCAGAAGGAGTCCACCCTCCATTTGGTGCTCCGTCTTCGTGGTGGCATGCAAATTTTTGTGAAGACCTTGACTGGAAAAACTATAACATTGGAAGTTGAAAGTTCTGATACTATTGATAATGTCAAGGCAAAGATACAAGACAAAGAGGGGATCCCTCCGGACCAGCAGAGGCTGATATTTGCTGGCAAGCAGCTGGAAGATGGGCGCACTCTTGCTGATTATAATATCCAAAAGGAATCGACACTTCACTTGGTGCTTCGTCTGCGTGGTGGGATGCAGATTTTTGTGAAGACATTGACTGGTAAAACCATAACTCTGGAGGTGGAAAGTTCTGATACCATTGACAACGTAAAAGCTAAGATTCAGGACAAAGAGGGTATTCCACCCGACCAGCAGAGGCTGATTTTTGCTGGTAAGCAGTTGGAGGATGGGCGGACTCTTGCAGATTATAACATCCAAAAGGAGTCAACTCTTCACCTTGTCCTTCGCCTTCGAGGTGGTTTCTGAGGTAGTTTGTGGTGTAGTTATTTCGATTTCTGTGGTTATGAGTCATTCTGTTAAGTTCGGTGGTCATGATTAGTTTTTGTTGACCATTGTTTAATAGCTTCTAACAAGATTCAAACTTGCTATGTTCTATATGATTTGGTTAATAATTTCATGCTGTTTTTAATATGGTGGTTAAATTGGCCCCATGAGGTCATGTTGTTGTTGCTGTTTAGTTTAAAATAAAGTAATTTTTATGCACACTTGTTGTGCTGCTCTGTGTGTTTGTTCATCTTGTTCATACATATTTGTGTTGCACTCTGCTCTGTGTTGGTTCATCCTGTATATACATATGTCATACTATGTGTTGTACTCGCTGGATTTAAATTTGTGTTGCACTCTGCTCTGTGTTGGTTAATATTTCCTTTGTTTTTTTATTTTTATTTTTTAATTTTATAAAGATGCTAATAGAGAGTGCGGATACTGGTGGGGGTCAGCATATACTAATTACTGTGGAATGTCTAATGTTGGCTCTGTTGCAGTATGTAAAAGATGTGGTACAAAATGACCTTTCTTTTGGAACAAGATGTGGTACAAAAGATGTGGTACAAGATGAAAATTGCTTGCTAATTTTTTGGAATTTTTTTTTAATGAAAAGATGGAAATCTAATTAAACAAAGAGAGTATACATGTATGACGTCGAAGGCTCAAGCCTTTCGGCTAGACGGGGAAACCGCACATATAGATTCAAGACAACACCTCAATCCATTACTTGCAAAAGGAAAATAGGCCCAATAGGGGTGGCAGTTGGGCAAGTTGTGTTTATTTGGGTCGAGTCATAATGAGTTGGGTACATCATTATTATCCAAATACTCATTTATAACCTTTATAAATATAAATTAAATACCTATTGTCCACCCAACTTATTTAATTAATCTATTAACCAGTCCAAATAAAGTCAATTGTTTTATTTATTATTTTTAATAAAAAGATAAAGAGGAGCAAACTATTTTAAGAGTTTGAAAACTCCTACTTGTCTTATATTTTCCTCCACTTTCTCTTGAACCAAATCAAGCAGAGTGAGAATGAAAATGGCTAGAGTTTGAGGCTTACCCTCTCTTCTCTTTGATCTGAACCTCTTAGAATGTCTTACAGCTTATTAATGGTTGAAAATGGCTGTATAATTGAACAACCTCTTAGCCACCAAGATAATACGACTTACAAATTATAGGCATTCTAAATGGGCCATGCAATGACGGTTCATAGCTCCAACTGCTGCATTGCCATTTTCTCAAACATTTCTCATGCCAAAGCATGATAATCTTGCGCTCATGATGCACATTTCAGTAGTTTAGCTTTGACAAGAGCCCATACATTTCATGGGAAAGTGGAATCCGGTAGGATATTTAACACCATTTTTTTTTTCCTGGGGGGGCAAAATTTTGAACGTTTTTGGGGGACACAAAAATTTTGCACTTTTTGGGGGACAGTTAGAGACCAATATCTTTTCCAAATTTCCCTCTTTACACTTGATTGTGAGTTTTCAACTGCACATATTTTCCCTAAGATCAGGGTTTTTATATCAAGCCCCACTTATTTTGTTTAACTTGGAAAAATAAGAAAATCATATAGGAAATTACCTCATTTTAAATGTAAAAAGTTTACAATAAATAGAAAATAACTTTATAAGGTCTTGGTCCTAGGTACAATCTAAGAATTACATGACTTTAATCATATTTTCATTCTATAAAATATAAATTATATTGAATAAAAGGTTAATTTATGAATCTTTGATCTAAGTTTGGAGACTAAGTTACGAGGTAAGAGTTTATTAAGCACTTACCTGACATGCTTGACCGGTCTTTTAGACTATTGTGGCTAACGTCATGTCACATCACTCAAACAATATGTCAAATTTAAGATTTCGAGAAACAAATATGAACAAGATTATCATATGATTCAAAACATGATTCATTGCATTTATGTATCATATGATCTAGCATGTGAGCATCTCAAGAACATTGTATGAACAACATGACATTGCATACGAATTGCCTCATAAAAATCATGTAATCGTGTGAATCAAGGATATTCATTTTACATGTTATGCAAACCTGATTATTTCAAGATGGATTAACGAAGAATTTCATTTTGGAAGTCTTTTTTACAAAACACAAAAAGATCAGCACTTTCATCATTACCTCCCAATATAATGCGGGACACTGGATATGCAAATTTCCACCTAAAACATTTGAAGATGGATAAATGAAGAGAGTCTTCATCTATTGGATAAATAAAATGAACAATTTAAACTTTTCACTGTTATGAAGTAAACTGGGTGCTAGAAAAGCATTTCGAGCTGGGATAACAATGCATTCTGCTTAAACCAATGCAGAATGAGACTTTCTTCCTTTATGGCATGTGTTTCCCACATCATCGTAAAGGATGGTATAATTCAAGCTGCTTACATTTCTAAAGTAACATAAATCGCTGCCATCATATTTGTATACTTGTTGTGTACTGCCCAATCCACTGACCAACGAGTTGTTGCTTGTAACCAAATAACCCTGTCCATTCTGCACATTACTGAGAGAGCCCTTTGAGAATCCAAAACCAACATCCTTAGACCTATTCTCAAAAAATCCCAAAGTGAAATTTTCACTACTTACAGAAGTTCCATTTCCATAATCCAATTCGTTATAGTATAAATAAAGGTCGAATGTTTTGTGGGATTTTGTTGAGAAAACAGAAGATGATGGCCTTGCATGAACAGTGTCATTGAAATGGATGATTTGATTCACAATCTGCAAATCCCCATTTCTTCCCATCAACATTGAATTTTCGTAACTAAAGTTTTGAATCCAATTTGTGGTGATAATCCCATGGGAGGATTTCACCCATCCAGTTGAGGATATGGACCTGCTTACAGTATTCAAAAACGTTCCATTTAAACCCTTAAAATCAGATACCAATGAAACAACAAGAGGCGAGCTGAAGTGCTTCACAAGCTTCCCTTCGATTTTTGTGCTCTTGCTGTCCAACCAAAGATGCAAATTTGCATCAATGTACCAAACATTCAAGGCATTCGTCACACTAAAACCAAACTTATGGCTCTTTCCATCAAGTATCTTCCCTAAAAATGGTGTGATCTCAATATTATAAGAAGGGAGATCATATGATCCGATAGCAGTAATGGGCCTCCATAAGAGGGGATTAATCCCTCCAGTGTAAATGACAGTAAATGGCCAAACTGCACCAACCTCCTCACCATCAAGACTAACCAACACCTCCCTAAAAGGTCCATTTCCGGCTGCAACCGTAAGATTATTTGCCTCAATGTACTCATTGTACACATTCGAATACCAAAATTCATCATTTTCATGAAAAGAAACATACACCTCCAACACAGCTCTATAAGCATTTTGTGGTATCTTGAATTCACTCAATGCAATATCAGTGGAATTCTCAATTTTAAACCACAACCCATCATTCAATGGAAAGTTCCGCGAAAAGGGCATGATCAAATCAGCCGGGGAATGATGTTTAGCCACCAAAGCACCCAACTTTGACACATCATTTTCTTTAGCAGGATAAAACTGAATGGTTATATTCACATGATACACACCAGTATAAACTGTCGTAACAAGGTTACCAAGATAAACAGCAAGTGTTTGATTCTTCATGAGCAATGAATAATACCTTGTAATGTCCTTCTCAACACTCCAAACAATCCCAGTTGCCCTTGGCTCAGCTGTGCAGCTACGAAATAGCTCAACCCCACCAAGCCAAACCCCAAAAATCCGATCAAATTGCCTGCCTTTACAAGTTGCATGCCATTGGAAAACAATCTTGGAAAACTTCTGAGATGGGCAATGTGAGGGAGGTGTGTAGTTTGCAAGAACTGGAGGGCTGCCATAAGTGTAGCCAAAGTCATGTTGAAGTATGTGATAAGAGCAAGGCTTTGTCTTGGGGAGTTTGATGGGTTTTGTTACTTCAAAGAAGAGAGTTGGTGGGGTGTCATTGAGAGGTTTTTTTTGGGACTCAGAGAGATCTAGCTGATGTCTAAAGGGGCTTTTTTTGTGGAAGATTTTGGCTGTGGAGAAGAGGGGATTGTGAAGGAAGAGGAGGAGAAGGAGAGGGTAGAGCATAGAGGAGGCCATGATTGGTGGTTGGAATTGGATCGAAACTATTGGGTTTTCTTTTCTTTCTTAACTCTCTTCTTGATGGAGACTTTTTACTTTACTTTGAGTATAAAAAAAGTTAGTTTTGGAGTTTCTTGGGAAATAATTGATCAGGAAAGAAGGAATATTAGACAGAAAAAGATAACGAGAATTTTGAATTGAAAAGTGAAAATAAAGTGCAAAATGCCAACAATATGGGAAGGCTTAAGTGGCTTTACCAAATTGGTCGTTTTGTTTTGTTAACCTCGGTATGGACAACTGTCAAGTCCTAGTCTTAGGGGAAAATGAAGTACCTAGAAATAAAGATTACAAGACAAATCTCTTTTGCTAAAACAAGACACATGGTGAACAAGGCAAGTCTTACGAGGTACATTCATTGCTATCTATTTTTAAGCTCATAATATTTTGTCACATCAGTTTTTTAGAAGAGTTTGTTCTCCACAGACACACATAGACACTAGTATTATTCTTGTGTGATGCATTACTTATTCAAGTAATTTCACTGCATATTTAAATGAAAAAGCCTTAAATTTAACGATTAAAAACAATCCAAATAAATAATTGATAGCATATTTAAGTGATAACCTCAATTCAATAGTTATGAAAAATCCAAATTACTAAACATTAAAATGTATAAATGAGAATTGAATTTTTTTTTCTTTGTAACTTTTTCTCAGTCCTTGACAATAAGTTTGCATTTAGAGTCCATTTGGATAGAATTTATTACTGAAAACTAAAAACACTATAGCAAAATAATTTTTAAATGTGTGAATAGTCTACGAGACCCATTTTTAATGAAAAAGTACATAAACAGTGTCATGAACAGTGCCGTAAGTGGGTGAACAGTAATTTTTGTCCCTCAAGAGCTGAAAAGCTGCCGCAGGAAAAAAAGAAAAAAAAGAGCTGAAACGTGAACGTGGAAAACGTAAGCACAATAATTTGTATCCAAACGGATACTTATAATTGAAAATAACTTCATTAGCATTGACATACGAAGAATTTCAAGAGATACTAACAAAGAATTTCATTTTGCAACTTTGTTATACAAAACACAAAAAGATCGCCACTTTAATCAGAACCTCCCATTATAATGAGGGATACTGCTTATGCAAACCTGATTCATTTTCGAGGACCCTGTTTCCGCCTACAAAATTTTTAATTATTTGAATGGATTAATTAAGAGTGTTCATCATCTATTGGAAAAACAAAACGAAAAATCAAACTTCTTTACTGTTATGAAGTAAACTGGGTGCTAGAAAAGCCCTTCAAGCAGGGAAAGTCTGCATATTGCCTAACCTAAAACCAGAATTAGACCTTGTTCCTTTATGACATTTGTTTCCCAGTTCATCATAAAGGATGGTATAATTCGAGCTGCTTACATTTCTAAAGTAACAAAAATCGCTGCCATCATATTTGTACACTTGTTGTGTACTGCCTAATCCACTTACCACCAAGTTGTTCTTTACAGCCATATTGCCCTGTCCATTCTGCACATTTTCAAGAGAGCTCTTTGAGAATCCAAAACCAACATCCTTAGACTTCTTTTCAAAAAATCCCAAAGTGACATTTTCACTCGATACAGAAGTTCCATTTCCTTCATCTAATTTGTTGTAGTATGAATAAAGGTCGAATTTTTTGTGGGATTCTGTTGAGAAAACAGAAGATGATGGCATCTTTGCATGAACACTGTCATTAAAATGGATGGTTTGATTCACAATCTGCAAATCTCCATTGCTTTCTATCAGCATTGAATTATTGTAACTAAAATTTTGAATCCAATTAGTAGTGATATTCCCATGGGAGGACTTCACCCATCCAGCTGAGGATATAGACCTGCTTACACTACTCAAAAACGTTCCATTTAAGCCCTTGAAATCAGATACCAAAGAAACAACAAGAGGCGAGCTAACTTGCTCCAAAATCTTCCCTTCAATTTTTGTGCTCTTGCTGTCCAACCAAAGATGCAAATTTGCATCAATGTACCAAACATTTAATGCATTCGTCACACTAAACCCAAACTTATGGCTCTTTCCATCTATTATCTTCCCCAAAAATGGTGTGATTTCAATATTATAAGAAGGAAGATCGAATGATCCAATACCAGTAATTGGCCTCCATAAGAGGGGATTAACCCCTCCAGTAAAAATGACAGTAAAAGGCCAAATGGCACCAACCACTTGACCATCAAGACTAACCACAACCTCCCTAAAAGGTCCATTTCCTGCTACACCTGTAATATTATTCGCCTCAATGTACTCATCGTATAAATTCAAATACCAAGATTCATCATTCTCATGAAATGAAACATAGACCTCCAACACAGCTCTATAAGCATTTTGTGGAATCTTGAATTCCCTCAGTGCAATATCAGTGGAGTTCTCAATTTCAAACCACAACCCATTATTCAATGGCAAGTTTTGCGAAAAGGGTATGATCAAATCAGCCGGGGAATGGTATTTAGACACCAAATCACCCAACTTGGACACACCATTTTTTTCAACAGGATAAAACTGAATAGTTACATTCACATGGTACACACCAGTATAAGTACTAGTAATAAGGTTACCAAGATAAACAGCAAGTGTTTGATTTTTCATAAGCAATGAATAATACCTTGTAATATCCTTCTCAACATTCCAAACAATCCCCGTAGCCCTTGGCTCAGCTGTGCAGCTACGAAATAGCTCAACCCCACCAAGCCAAACCCCAAAAATCCGGTCAAATTGCCTGCCTTTGCAAGTTGCATTCCATTGCAAGACAATCTTGGAGAACTTCTGAGATGGGCAGTGAGAGGGAGGGCTGTAGTTTGCAAGAACTGGTGGCTTGTCATAAGTGTAGCCAAAGTCATGTTGGAGGATGTGATAAGAACAAGGCTTTGTGTTGGGGAGTTTGATGGGCTTTGTTACTTCAAAAAAGAGAGTTGGTGTTGTGTCATTGAGAGGTTTGTGTTGAGACTCAGAGAAATCTAGCTCTTGTCTAAAGAGGCTTTTTTTGTGGAAGAGATTGGCTGTGGAGAAGAGGGATTGGTGAAGGAGGAGGAAAAGGAGAGAGTAGAGCATAGATGGGGCCATGAATGGTGGTTGGAATTGGATTGGACTGTTGGGTTTCTTATCTTCTTGGTGGAGACTTTGTTTTTAAGTACAAGTTTTGAACTTTCTTGAGAAATGATCAAAGTAATTGATAGGTAAAGAACGAATTGACGGAAAAATATAACGATTTAACGAGAATTTTGAATTAAAATGGAACATCATTGCAATTGTGCAAATCAGGAAGATTTGAGTAGAATTGTAACGCCCAGCCCATTAAAAAAGAAAAAGAAAAAAGAAAAAAGAAAAAAGAAAAAAGAAGGAAGGTTCAGATATTTTTGGGACCACACGTCACACCTACCTTATCAACCCCCTACCACATATTTCACACACGGTCATGGTTTTAAAAACTAAATGGGAGTCTGAACCATTTTTTTTTCAAAATTTTTGGTTCAATATGATTTTTGACCGGTTTTTTCCAATTTTTGATCGGTTTTCATCGATTTTAGGGGTTTTTACCAGACCAGACTGGCTCCCAATTTCCAATTGAACCGGTTGGACCAACCGATCTGGTTTGGTTATTAAAACATAGCACAGTATCTCTTTTATCTCTTTGACCGGTCAGTGCTATTCTTACTCATTTGTTTTCCTTCTTTTTCACGTAAACACTGCCTCACACTCTCCCACCGGTGCCACTTCGTATCACCATTTTCATTGTCATTTTTCTGGCAAAACTATCGAAAAATCTTAGGAACTTCTAAGCATTTTCACAATTTTTATTTGAGGTAAAGATTTTTATTTTTTGATGGGTTTTATGCTTTTACTTGAGGTTCTTTTAATCTAAGCTTTGATAATAATATTCATGTGATTTATGAGCCTTGGAAGTGATATTCATGTATTTATACGTATGTGTTTTGCCTTGGTGGATTTATTTGATGAGTGAGTTTATAGGTTTTACAATGGTGGTTATCTAAGTGGTGAAGATTTGAGGGTTTTGGTCTTTTAATGTGAAATATATAGTGAATATAATTTTTATTGATTATTTGGAGCTAGTTAAATATTAAGATTGTTTGTCTTGGAGGATATTATGATTTTTGGTATCATAGGTCTCTTGTTGATGTGGTGTAAAACTTGTGGAAAGTACTTAGAAGATGTTGAGGTTTTGATGTTAGAGATAATACATTGAATGAGTTAATTTTATAAATTGGAGCCTATGCCTTATGAATTAATCTGTTGAAAAACTTTGGGAGTGGAATACATTATTGATGTGGTTAAATACTAGGCTTACCTAATCAAAGTATTTATTTGGCAATCCTAATTTGTAACTAGATACAATTTCAAGCTTTTATGCTTATTGTGATAGGTTTACTTAATATTGTTTAGGTTCTAGCTAATCTCTTTTGGAGCTTGGAGAGTTAAGCTTTTTGCGGGTTGTAAGGTAAGTAGCTTTTATAGGAACTTTTTTTTTCGGAAAATAATCATGTTGCATAAACGTCGTTTTTGGGTCAAACACATTTTAGAAAATTATTTGTAGAACTATGTTTTCTTAAAAGAGTTGTGTTGTGACCCTATTATAAATGACTATTTATGAATAGTGTATCATATTTGGTAATGTATATGGGGAATTGTATGATGTGTTAGCTTGGAAAAGATAAGCATCTTTTATGAAACTCTTGGGAATGGATTTTATGGATTTATTGCATTATTTGGAAATTCTAAAGATGTTGTATCTTGATTTATGATATTTGGAAATTTTTAGAAAATCTTATTGACAAGAAACAATTTTGGAAAATTTGAGGACCTTGTGAATATATTGGGTATTTCAAAGGTTTTTGTGAAACTACTTGAAATTGAATCGTGTTTTGATTTCATGTAAACTTTGAGCTCTTCATGTTTTTACCCTTGGGCTATGACATGTGATTACCCAACCGGATGCTGTAGCCTTTATGACATTGGTATCTTGGCACCCCGTCTTTGTGGCGGATTGATTTCTTTGTAGCATAATTGATGTCTTTGTGGCATAATTGATGTCTTCGTGGTATAATTGATGTCTTTGTGGCATAACTTGATGTCTTTGTGGCGTATCTGACGTCTTTGTGGCGGCTTGTCATGTGGCCTTGGGTTGGATTTTCAGGTTTTAAAATGGTGTTTTGATAGCTCACAGTAAATATTATGAAATTTCATGTTGAAATATTTGAGAAAGCTTTGTGCTATATCGTTTAAATCATTCTTGTCATTTTACCAATGAAAAATGGATTTTCTGGATTTTCATGGAAATTCTTGAATTATAACATATTTTGTAAAATGTTAATCATCATGAAACTTGTATTTCCTCCACCCCCATTAATTATGCTACTTATTGAGCTCTATCTCATTCCATTCTTTTATAAATTTTTTCAGAGTAGGCAATAATCTTTTTGAGATAGGTTTTGTGGCTAGTAGTAGTGATGTTGCGGAAACCTGAAGAAAGTACATACGATACTCTCTTTGATGGAACAAAAACTAAACTGTTAGTTTTTGGTAGTAAACCTCGAATCCACGAGGGGTTTCCTTGAATCCACAAGAAGATAACTGGAATTCACCAGAGAAAGAGTTTGACAAAAGTCCGTATTCTATTGATAATAGTCTGAAAAACTAAATTGCCTTTGGAGGCTACAATGCATTTAAATAGTAAAAACAAAACCTAGGGCAACTAGAAACTCTAAGGTGGCTACGAAAGCATTCAAAATCCTAATTTGACTAAACAACATTAAAAGCACCTAAAAAGAAGGAAATAAATAACCTAAACCTAAAATAAATAAAAATAAATTACATAAAAAAAATACTAAAATTAAATATTTACAAAAATTAAAGAACCCATGTCCTACATTAGACTCCTCCACTTGAAACAAACTCGTCCTCGAGTTCATTTTTTGAAATCTAAAATCTTCCGCTCCAAATAAACAAATACTTCGAATGCTTTAATAACTTGATTTGGTTTTGAAACTTAAATCCTTCATAGAGTGTAGCATAAAATTTCTTCTCATCTACCTTCAATTTATTTGCGACATCAATCAATAAGGAGTTGATAATAAAATTAAAATTTTCTACTCCAAGAAAATTAACATATTGTGTAGTCATCTTCAACAAGTCCACTGAGACCTGAGGATTGTGAGTTGTAGACTTATTCTCATATTTGACCTCAATTGAATCTTCCACAATGTTCTCAATAATTACTCTCTTCAGTCCTGTCATTATCCACAATCAACTTAACCTTTGTTTCTTTGACATCTTCATCAAATTTTTGACAAGTGGTATCTTGAATCTTCAATTCAATAACTTATTGCAAGTTTTGCTCTATTTTAACCACTTCAAATTCTTATTCAGTAATAGGTTGCTTCTTCTCAACCCTCAAACTCTTTCCTTTATTTGACACATGGACTTGACTGTGATAATTTTGGGTTTGATCTCTTATGTTTTGAACACATTACTTTTCATCTGAATATACAGATTTATAATCAACACTTGTATAATCTAGTATATCTTAATAGTCATTAGAAAATCATAAATCAATTAATACTCTTTTCATTCTTTGTTAAGAGCAGATTGGATGCTTACCTTGTTGCTTTCTATTGATTTGAATGTCCTCCTCTGCTTCATCGTCCAATTTATTAGATGCAAGCCACACTTTTTCTTCATCACAAATATTCCAAAAATTAAAATACTCTTCCAAATCAATAAGCCAATCATTAAAATCCAACTTACACATATCTTCATCGAAGAATGAAATTTTCTTGTAATTAGGAGTGCATCTTTGAATAGATTGATCATTGTTATTGTGAGATGATTTCCTAGTAAGAAGAGTAGCAATATTTTGTTCGATTTCACTTATAATTTGTTGACTCTTTTCACAAAATTGGTGATTCTCATCACAAAAATTAAGGAACTTAGCTGTAGTGAGGACCGGGTTGTTGACGTCATCACTACCGTCACTGTTGTGGTGGTCACCGTCTATCCGGTTAGCTATCAAACTAGGGTAAGTCAAGGCTCTAATACCAACTAATGTCGCAAAAGCCTGAAGAAAGCACACACGATGCTTTCTTTGATGGAACATAAACTAAACAGTTAGTTTCTGATAGTAAACCTCAAATCTATGAGGGGTTTCCTTAAATCCACAAGGAGATAACTAGAATCCAGCAGAGAAAGAATTTGACAAAAGTATGTATTTTATCGATAATAGTCTGAAAAACTAAATTGCCTTAGGCTACAGTGTGTTTAAATAGTAAAAACAAAACTTAGGGCAACTAGAAACCCTAAGGTGGCTAAGGAAGTATTTAAAATCCTAATTTGACTAAACAACATTAAAAACACCTAAAAGAAAGGAAATAAATAACCTAAACCTAAAATAGATAAAAACAATTACATAAAAATACTAAAATTAAATATTTACAAAAATTGGAGAAACTATGTCCTACATCAAGTAATTAGACTAACTACTGATGGAGGTTGGACTTTTGTGATGGAGATATTTAGATGATGTATATCCTAGAGTAGGCTTAACTCATTATTTTTTGTATTATAGTGATTATGACTTTTATTTCCACTAATAGGACAAGCTGATGGTATGTAATTATATTTATTTAGACTTCTATTCTTTTATGGCCAATGATCCTTGTAATTATTGCATAGAATTCTGATTTACTTTAGGAGTATATTCAATGAAATGATTATGAATATTCTTAATCTTGGTACTTGGTATGGATTATTTGGATTGATTTGTCAAAAAAGAAAAATACACAGCTACCTTTGAGTTTCTTTTCTCATGCTTTGGACCCTTTTGGGTGGCATTGCCAAATTGGTTTATTTTTTGGATAACTACCAAATTGTTCAATTTTTTTTATTTTTTGTGAACCTTATTATGGCCAACTATCAAGTCCTAGTCCTATAGGGGAAAATGAAATAAATACTGTAAGGACCAAAAACTCATAAAACCAGCTTAAAAACGTTACTGCTGCTTTATTCACTTAAAAGTCCTCGTACAATACATTTGGTAGAGAGGGTTCAACAACAAAAAGCCCCTCTCTATAATGCCCCGACTCTTATTTATACTATTTGCTCTTTTCATCATGGCTCTACACCTCACAATCTACTATATTTTTCCTTCTGACACCTGTCTGTCGGTAATGGAGCAGAGTTCTAGCTTTGCATTCAACACTGTTCAGGTCATATCCACATTAATGCAACGGATTGATCTGATATCTTCCAATTAATGCGGCCAGAATGGTTGTTGCCGGACATTTAATGCATCTCTCTAACTTAGCCTACCACCTTCGGATATTTGTAACCCTTATGTCAGCAATGCCCATGCCACATCATCTTCGGGTATTTTCAGGTAACTTCCCTTACTCCTTTGCTCCATCTTACCTACTGTATGTCGGCCTTCCTCTCTTCGGGTCTTCGGGTTCTCGGGTCCTCGGAACCTCACAAATACTAAGAAAACAAATATTACCAGACAGATCTCTTATTTTTCAAAAATAAAAAAATAGACTTAAAATTGTAATTCAACAAAATTAAAAAAAATACTAGAGAAACATTTTTTTCTCAAAATTAGCACATTCTTTATTTTAATATATCTCATACACGTTTGATACATTTTTTCCTTAAAAGTAGCACACTCTAAACCCATCAATTTACAACATTTCAAATTCTAAATTTTAGTTTCTTAAAAAGTCCTTCATATGTAACCTCACTAATAATAGATAAATTCAAATTGAAAAATTACAATAAACTTAAAATAAAAAAAGAGCCTTATCGAACGTGTGAAGTGCGTGTGATGATGCTAGTATGACGCACTTTGTGTGTGCAATAATGCTCTTTTTTATTATTATTATTTTTTTGTGTTAAAATGTTTAAAAGTGATATATAAATAGCCGTGTGTATTTTGTTGTTTTTAAAGAAAGTGGTAAGATAATGTGGAATAATGTTTAAAAATGAGATAAAGATAGTGTCCTACGAGCAACTGCATTAGTCAATGCAAAATTGTGTAAAATACAAAAAGAGGTTAATTTTACACATTTTAACCAAAAAAAAAAAAAAAAAACACACCCACATCAATGCTTGCAAAATTGTGCATATAGATACAAAAGTGCTATAGTAACCGTGCATATATGCACGGTTACTATAGCTTTGCATACTAATATTTTATTAATTTCACATTTCGCTCCTTTTTTTCTCTCTCTTCTCCATCTGGAAAACCAACCCAGGCATCTCTCCCTCATCATATCCTTCTTCCTCTGATACACCTAAACACACCCACACACACGGACACAACAACAGACCTAACACCGCAAAATCAACACAGACCCACCATCCACACAGACCTAGCATCGCAAAATCAACCAAATATTAATTACAAAATCAACCATGGACACACCACAAAAGCAACCAAAAATCAAACACACCCACACACGGACACACCAACAGAGACAGAGAGAACATTTTTATGAACTTGTGGCTGTGGGTTGGTGCTTGGAGGAGATCAGAACGTTTGGTTTAATTGGAATAAATTTCTATGGATCAGTGATTGTGGCGAATCGATGCTTGTGGATCAGCGAGTTTCACTATGGTGGATCGGTGCTTGGATTGTTGCTTGTGACTGTGAATGGAGAGAAAGTTTCAGATGGGGAATGGAGAGAGACTTTCAGACCATGAATAGAGAGAGAGTTTTAGATGGGGAATGGAGAGAGAGACTTTTAGATCGTTAATGGAGAGAGTTGAGATAAATAATAATAAAAAAGTGAGGAAAATGATTATTTAAATAAAATAAATGATAGAATAGACAAATTGATGTGAGCGTTTTGTAAAAATGGATGTGTAAAATAGAAAAAAGTAGTTTTTTTTTTGGTTGCAAAATAGACAAATTTTGCATTAACTAATGCGGTTGCTCTAAGTTTTAGGCCGAATGAAGAAAATAAAGGAAAACACCTAAAACTTAGGAACAATAAATTACTTTTTTGTTATAAAAAAGTAAATTACTCTTTTAACCAATTTATGTTTTTTAATTTAAAATTATTTAACTAAAATTGATAGAATAGACAAATTGATGTGAGTGTTTTGTAAAAATTGATGTGTAAAATAGAAAAAAGTAGTTTTTTTTTTTTTGCAAAATAGACAAAAATTTTGCATTAACTAATGTGGTTGCTCTAAGTTTTAGGTCGAATGAAGAAAATAAAGGAAAACACCTAAAACTTAGGAACAATAAATTACTTTTTTGTTATAAAAAAGTAAATTACTTTTTTAACCAATTTTGTTTTTTAATCTAAAATTATTTAACCAAAATAAAGGGGTATTTTAGAGAGTTTTAGAATTTGTATGAGGGTATTTTAGTACGCACAAAGTTGATATCCAAACAAGGAATCCTGTTATTAATAGTGTGAGTATATATAGTAGTGAAGCCAAAAAGAAATTTCAAGGGGGCCAAGCTAAATAAAAAAAAATTAGGCAAAAATGGAAAACTGACATTCTAACTTTCAACGTTTTTCATTTCAGTCCTCTAACTTTAAGTTTTGTCATTTCAGTCCTCTAACTTTCAATTTTGTCAATCTAGGCTTCTTTCAAAACTCAATTAAGATTACCATTAAACTCACTGAGAAATGACCGTTTTACCCTTCTTTTTAGGAAAAAAAATTCACAAAATATTCAGACACACACCTCATACACAGAGAAAAAAAAACCATTCCCAAAACTCATTTCCAAGGAAATGGAGGGAGATGAGGAGCCACCGTTACTCTCTCCGTCACCACATCTCTCATCTTCATCTTCTTCATCACTTCACAAAGATATCTCAAATTACAAAACCCCAAAACGCCCTTCCCAAGTCCCCAATTTTCACTCCCCATCATGCCATCAATTCTTCACTGCCTTCAAACAAACTCCGTGTCCCCCTTCGTCGTTCCACCGCCCCTGCCCTTCTCTTGCTCTGCCTTCAACTCGCCGCCCCAAGTCCACCACCCAGAGGCTCAGAGCCTTCGAGCTTGAGCAGTCCAAGTCGTCTCGAAAAGCGCAAATCCAAAAGCAAAACTCCCTCAAATCCCTCGATGAGGTGTTCAAAGACGGCGCCGTTTGAGCCCCACCCATCGATTCTCTATGGACGAAGGAGGGAGTTGAAGGGGTTCGGCGGGAAGTCAATGAAAGGTGACTTGGCGTTGTAGATGCGGTTGAGGATTGTCTGTCGGACGAGGTCGGAGGGGACTGGGTTGGAACAGTGAGTGCTGCTGACTCAGAAGTTGTCGAGTTTGAGGTCTTTGGTTCTGTGTGTGGTCTTTGTTGTTGTTGTTGTTGTTGTTTTTTTTTTTTTTTTTTTAATACAGATTTTTCCTTTTTTTCTTTTAATTCCGAAATTTATAAAAAAGAAGAAGGGTAAAATGGTCTTTTCTCAGTGAGTTTAACAGTAATCTTAACTGAGTTTTAACAGAAGCCTAGATTGACAAAAATTAAAAGTTAGAGGACTGAAATGACAAAACTTAAAGTTAGAAGACTAGAGCGAAAAACGTTGAAAGTTAGAGGGTCAGTTTTGTATTTTTGCCAAAAAATTATTTAGAAGTTATTTGAAACCCAAACATTTGCACCGTGTATAAACCTTGTGTTCTGAACTAATTAAAAAGGATTGAGGAGTTAAAAACCTATATTCTAAAATCTGTGGTTGGGGGGCGGGGGGCCCTATAACTACATTTTTATATAATTTGTAATTTTTATGATTTGAATACTATAAATATTTGAAAATTGCAAAAAGCTTGGGGGCCCAGGGCCCCCCTGGCTCTGCCTATGTGTGTGTGTATGTGCACGCGAGCGTGTGTGTATATATACACGGTTTAACTTTGTCTATCTTAGGAGTGTATATTGTTCAGGTTGAGGGGTTTCTTAAATCCAACCCAACTAGGTGGATTGAAAAAAATCTCAACTCAACCCAACCCGTTATAGGGTTCCCAACCTACATGGGTTGGGTTGGACTCATGAGTTGGAAGTTGTTTTTTGTCTTTAATAAGAAAAAGAATAGTAGCAAAACTACAACTATTTTCTAGCTTATGCTATCTAAAAATTCAAAGTAGTAGTACTACCATATACAAATTATCATATCATCACCAAATATTAAACCAAATGACATTTAGTTAGTAAGAAATCAAATAGTTTTGTCCCAACTTAGTTGAGAAACAAAATATACATACACTAAATTTTTATGTTTTATTAAATTAGGGAGAGGGGTAAAAGAGAAACTAAAAAAAGAAAATAATATATAATTAGAAAATATATTAAACATACATGATTGGGTCGGTTTAGGCAGATTTGTGAAACTACTGACTAGAACCCCTAACCCAACCTAGCCTGCAACCCAAAAAGAGGGCCAATTCAACCCAGCCCATCAACCCCTAAAAACCAACCCACCAAGTTGGGTTGGGTTGGGTCAATTTTGTGAAGATCAATAGGTTGGCTACACACCCCTAATCAGTTGATACTATATATAATAATGAAAGCATTGCATAATTTGCATTTAATTTGCAGAGCTCCTGTTGCACCACATCATCAGTTACAACATCATCCTTTATTCTACCTATTTTTCCTCCATTTTTGTTGGATATTAAATTTAGAAAATATTTAACTCCTCAATTTGACCAGTCACATTCAGTTCCTTTAACTTTACATATCCAAACTACTATTTGATTTCTTTTGTCGTACATAATTGAAAAAAAAGGGTCAAATTCTGGCATAAGCCACAATATTAACATTGAAATGAGTTTAAAATTTCTTTGGATAATTTGATAAAAGTCCTTTGCACTAGCAGTCTACCACCATAAAGAATGAGGTATGAATGTTGTGACAGTAATATAATTGTAGCATTAATACTCTAATGTTGTATAATGAGTTCTTTTCATATAGCGGTTATAATTATCAAGATAGTCTCTTCAAATCCCTCCTACATTTAACTGTTGCCATTTAAATGCTTTAAACTTCTCTATTAAAAAAAAAAAAAAACTTTAAACTATTTCATCGTTTGCATCCATTTATATATAGTTAAAATTTCGTTATTGTAAAAAACATATTAAAAAGAAACCTAGTTTTTCACTAAAGTTTTCATCTAAGTCGATGATTTAATTTAAAAGTGAAACAACCAATTAATTGATAGGATTAAATCGTCTTAAGAAAAATAAAAAACTTATTTTTTGAAAAGAAAAAAGAAAAAGTTTAAGTCTAAAAAATAATTTTTAACTTTCATTACAAACAAGATTTTTATCTTAATTTTTTAAATTAAATTCTAAAGAAGTTGTATTTTTAAAAATTGAATTTAACCATAGCATCGTGTCTTCAGTATGATAATCATGGGTCAAGCTATGGGTAATTGGTTTTGGAATACCATCTGTTTCATGTCTAGTATAGATTGCATTATAGTTCTTAATTCTAAAAACTTATTAAATCTGTCTATTTATTATAAAAGTAAAATAATGAGCTACTTTTTTTTTAAAGACAAATTAATGTGCATATAAACTAGTTTCCTTCTACCTTTTGATGTCCTTATTATAGAAGCTACAACAAATGATCTTCAATTTATACTCCAAAGAATTTAAAAGATTATACAAGTAACATCAAACTAGAAAACTATCAACTTGCATTTAATTATTTCTTAATGATAATCAATCTTACAAACTTTTTAAAACATAAACAAAAACATGTACTTATACATAAACATGTATTTTAGTCATGAAAGAAATTAAATAATTTTATACGTTCATTCCTATAGCAGGCACTAAATGGATGATAAATCTGAAGAGAATTCCAAAAATTGCTCAGTCTAAGATTATCATATGTAGGGGTTGTTATTGCATATTTTGGGAGGATGCTCCCTCCCTCTCACAAAGGGGTGGTCCCCATGGTGGGTGGAACCCACCCCTCTATGAGAGGGATGGAGTATACTCTCGGAATATACAATAATTTCCCATATGTAAACATGGTGCTTCTGAATTTAGTCTTGTATCATAAATTTGGAAATTTATCTAACATTAACATTGTTAATTTTGGTCTAATTCTTTCACTAAGGAATAAACAATCTAAGGGTTTACTTGGACGTGAATTTTGTACCATGCAATACCATCTTTAATGTGATGGAAAATGTTAAAAAAGTAAAAATATAAAAGATAAAAGTTAAATGGTTAAAAACATTTTTGAAATAAAGGTTGAGATTAAAAGTGCTTTTAATCTCATTGCTTGAAATTGATAATGACGGGTTCTGCAATCCAAATTCTTGTTCCTGCAAAACTGCCTTTTCGTACAACTTATATTGCCCAATAAGTGAGCAAAACCTTTCTTATAGCTCTTCTTGAAAGGGGTGATGTGAGTAAGATAGATCCAAAATGCAAAATGGTTTTTCCGATATCTATGTCTATATATATTGGTTAATTTGAAGAAGGGGTTATAAATATTTAAAAATATTTAAGAATAAATATAGACATAGATAATGAAGAACCATTTTGCATTATTTAAGAATCTATAACCCCTAGTATTTTGTTTTCCTATTTTTATAGATTTTCTTTCAAGATTTAAAAATATAATTTGTGCCTCTTGTGTTGGATTGGGTTGTGATCCACTATTTTCTGAATAGCATTTTTTTTCTTGAAGTTTGGGTGCAAACGGTGTCCCTCTTTGTGTAATTCAAATTTGTGTTCTATCTTAAATGGACTCATTATTTTCTGTATTATGTGTATTGCATAGTACAAAGACATGCATATAAGGAATGACTGTGTTAAATCATTTATTTATTTAGTATGTTTAAATCTAGGTTTACATTTACATACATGTTTATGTTTTAAGTTCCTTTTAGAATAGCCACCAACCGAAATTTGGGAGAGATAAATTAGCATGATTAGAATCATATTTGTATTGAGCAATTTCTCTCTTATTTCTATATTCAAGGTTTAAGTAAAGTCAACATTTTTTGTTGGTTTAGTTTAATTCTATTAGTCATGTACATTTATTATCTTAAAAATATTTCTTAATATTAATTATAATGTTATTTAAGAACTAGCGTGTATTATAATATCAAAAGACAAAACCTTTTTTTCATAATTTTGAGTCACCAATAATTCTAAAGTTTATGCTAGAAATAGGACTATGAGTGTGTGTGGCGGGCAAAAAGTTCCACTAGATTGGTTTTGATTTTATATTATTTTTTTTCTTGATCCTGTGACTATTTGCTCACACAATTAATTGATAGGGATGGAATGCAGAGTCAACCCCTAAGTACTCGTTATAGGACCAAAGATGAAAATTCAAGTCAAATACTACTGGAGTGGTGATTAATATTCAGAGTGAAAATTGCTTAGAAAAGACTAAGTGTTCGTCCTTGGGTTTAATCCGAGGATGACTTTATAGATGGAAGACCTCTCTCTCTCTCTCTCTCTCTCCCTTTTTTTTTTTATAAAAAAAATCCGCCCCCTGATCCAGCTGCTTCTTTACTTTATATAACATTGCAAAGATGCATCTAGACCTTACATTTGGAAGGTCATGATCAAACTACCTTGATACTTGTCCCATCAAAATCTTGCTAAAAGGTTTTTACACTAGGGTATTAGCTGTGGAAATACTATTCAGGGTCATTTTCCCATTAATATGGTCATCTAAGTAGTTGCATTGCATTTAATGCGGATGGAATGGCTACTCTGTCCTTCATTTTTCTTCTCTTCGAAGTTACCTTTGTACCCCCTTGGATTGCACCACGCCACCTCTAACTTTGCCCCTCAACCTTCCAAGGTTAGGCAAATGTCCTCAGCACCCTCATCCATTATGGTTGTGCAACCTAGGTATGAGTTAAGTGTATACTTTCCAATGACAATTTGCCGATGTTTTCCCGAAGTTCATCTATGGTGTAAAAATGATGTAATATCTATAGAGTTATACGAGGTGTAACTTGAACTCAATTCATATATATATATATATAATTTTTTTTTCCATACTAGCAAATAAATACTAGTTTGCTGGCTACGGATAATAAGCGTATGTTTTTTTTTTTTTTTGAAACTGGAATCAAACTTTCCATTAAATCAAAGAAGCATCAAAGTTTACAGACTCTAACGCAAATGATGGAACCTCTTCCATCCAAAATAAATCAGATTGAACATGTTGGGCATATCTAGCAAGTACATGTGCCACCATATTTCCATTTCTCTTAGTACAGCTCACCGAAAGCCACTCCAATGCTCCCATCAAATGCCGAATATCACCAATAATATGCCCAAGTGCAGACTAGTTGTCCTTGGTTGAAGTAATACTCCTCATAGCATTGACACTATCACCTTCCACTATCAAAGTCGTGAGCCCAATATCTGTTGCAAACTCCATCACCTTACGACAAGCAAGCAGTTCTGCCTCCTCACTGCTCTGAACTGCCGGACCCTTTGCTGTCATTGCAGCCATAACTTCTCCCCTGGAGTTTTTGATCACAGCTCTAAGCCCAGAATTGGTATTGTCCGCAAACATTGCCGCATCATAATTCAGCTTGTAGACATCTTGAGATGGCGGTTGCCAGCTGGTTCTAGCATTTTATAGTACCTGGTGAGGCACACCGTGTCCAGTTTCAGCTTGTAAACTCTCCTGTGATCGCTGGAATTCCTCCAGTAATTCAGCAGCATGCTTGTTCAGCCATTCCGGTTCTAGGAATTTGCTGCCATGCATCACTCTATTTCGCTGATTCCAAATTAACCATACCTGTACCAACATTAGCTCCACCTCTGTTTTCTCCAACCGATCCATCAAATACTCCATCAAAGCTACAAAATCATTTTGACCCATCCCACACTTTTGCAAGGCTCGAGCACTACCATGCCAAATATCTTGAGCAGCTTGAAATTCCCATAAAACATAAACTGTTGATTCTGGAAATTTGGACCAGAACGGACACAGCTCTTCCAAACAAACCCGTTTCTTCTTTAGGTTCATTCTTATTGGGAGAATATCATGACACACTCTCCACCCAAACACCTTCACTTTGTTGGGGATACTTAGCTTCCATAGAGCAGCCTGCACCCTACTAACCTGATCTCCTGATAATGGTTCAGCCCAACCTTCTTACAAGAGAGACCTGGCAACTTTATAAGCTGACTTCACTGTGAAGATGCCATCCTTGCTATGCTTCCAGTAAATTGAATCAGAAATTTGCCTCCGACTAAGAGGAATATCACATATAGCTTCCCCCACTTCCCTATTAAATTTAGTCATAATAACCTCTCTACGCCACACATGGAGGTCTTGGTTAATCAAACTTGACACCCATACTTCCTCTTCGTCATCCCTTACCGAAAAAAGAGGCTTATTTGTGGGGTAATGTGAAATCCACCCATCTTGATAAACATTAATAGAGGATCCATCACCCACACGCCAACAATGTCCAGTTCTTAAAATAGGTAGGGCCACCACTAAACTCCTCCACGCAAATGAACAATTAGGTGACTTTGTGGCCTCCAGAATTGAAGTTCTAGGAAAGTACCTTGCTTTAAAGCATTGATAGAGAAGAGAATTTGTGTCCTTTAAGAGCCTCCACCCTTGCTTAGCTAACATGGCTAAATTAAACGATCTAAGGTCCTGAAATCCCATTCCACCATCCTTCTTTGACAAAGTTAATTTATCCCATCTTTTCCAATGAATTTTTCTTTCATTCCCAACTTGTCCCCACCAAAATCTTGCACATAAAACATCCAACTCATCACATAATTTCGATGGGAGCTGAAAAACACTCATGGTATACGTCGGTATAGACTGAGCAACCGCCTTGATGAGAACTTCTTTCCCAGCTCTAGAAAGCATCATCCCCTTCCACCCTTGTAATTTTTCCACACCCTATCTTTAATGAAAGAAAAAGTATGGTATTTTGCCCTTCCAATTAAAGTAGGCAAACCCAAATATGATTCAAACCGAGACATTAAATCCATTTCGTGCATAGTTATTAAATCCATTATAGACATTAAACTGACTTAGAATTAAAGTCATTGAGTGATTGGTTCAACTAATAGGCTGGATCAAATAAAAATTATAAAAATATAAAACAAGTTTGTCAAATCATGAAAAAAAAATTATACACGTCTAAATTATTATTTGAAATTAAGTATAAAAACCTAGCTACATGGTATATTTGAAATAAGAGTCAAGCTCACTTTCCAAATATTTTTACTCTAGTATCCAGTTGTACCTTTGAAAAATATAAACTTACTTGTAAATTGCATTATCTTAGTTTGTTCCCATATTATACTACTACATGTAATGGCGATATAGTACTATCCCAAAGGTACATTAAAAACTTTCAAACGGACATCATTTTTATCAGGTCAACAACCCATATTTAATCATGATTTTGAAATTTGGACCGTTCAATGAACCGTAAAAGAGAAAGGTGCAAGTTTTTGAGGTTGGACTGAGGTTGAACCGAGGTCGAACCGTGATGATGTCATAATTAATTTAATAATTATCTAAAAAATATATAAATATATTACATTAGTACAAAATGAAAATTTAACTAAAATAGTTCAAAATATATATATATATATATAGAAATTTATTTTGAAAATAAAAATTTTTCAACTTGAGATTTATGGTGAATTTATTATAGAATTAACATTACTTTAAATACTAATCCAATACAAGAATTTATTGTATAAATATTATAAAAATACTAAGTAAAAATATCATTACGTTAATTTCTAATTTAGAATATCTACATCCACATTATTTTTATAACAAATTATAGGTTGGTTCAAATTTGATCCTATCATTGATATTACTTAAAAAAAAAAAAATCCCTGCACCAAGTCAGCCTTTAACTTCTACATATTTTTCCCTTCTTTCATCTTCTTAACCTTTGTTTCTTCTGTCACTCCAACTTCCCAGTTCATACATTTTTTTTTTTTTTTTTTTACATTTCTTTAGTTTTCTTAAACCAATTTTACACAACATCTAGACGGAGTAGAGGTAGGAAAACAAGACAGGGATAAAGAGAAGAAGATTAAGAAGAAAAGTTCTGGACAGATAACAAACGAGATAGAGAAGATGGGATCTTAATATTTTCAATGTATGACAGCATCTCACAGTGGATGAAGCTTTAACCATGGTGAGAAGGTGCTGTGAGCTTCTAAAATTTTTTTAATTTTTTTAATTTTTTAATAAAAAAAGCGTTGATCTGAACTGTGAGAACCGTTCACGGTTCTCAAATCCAGGTGGTTCAACCGTAGTTCGAACAGTTTCGTGTTTTTTGTGCATAGAACGGTTCTGGTGGTTAAAAGAACCGTGTTTGTGAGAGGTTCCCAGTTATTCCGGTCGGACAGTACAGTCTGGTTTGGATCTGAAAACCATGTATTTAACGAGGATAAGCTTAAAAAATGGCACTAGTAGCACTTCAACTAATGAGATTGTATTAAAACTATTTCCACAACTATGCATTCTTGGTGTAATGGTCATTTTACAAATATAAGTGCTTATGGGATGTGAGGGCTTGGTCAGGGTTCAAGTCTTCAAAAGAGAGATTCATACACATATATGCTTAAATTAGGCTAGAGTAGAATTTTTATCTTACAAAAAAATTCATTACAAAATATTTATAAATGTATATGCATTTATATATAAAGAGATATCAAAGAATTTGTAGACAAGAGTAACATAATTAAATTAAATTTTGTTTGGGAAAGGCAAAACCTAATTTAATAAAAAATTTTGGTTTATTTTTACGAATCAATGAGTTCTAACCAAATTATAAAAAAAAAAACATATTATTATAATTTAAAGTGGAAAAATGCTCATCAACTTCAAATTTTTTTTTTCCGTCTTCCCCTAGATTGATGAAATCTTTAAGATAAATTACCTGATTTTTGCGTACTTAAACATCAAGTTTGAATGGTTTAATGTTGTAAGTTTTATAAATTAATCATAGTCTTTTAAAAACTCCATTATGCCAAAAAAAAAAAAAAAACTCTTCCCAATAAGCAAATTTCTGTATCCTTGCTCCTCTCTTTGACAAACAAATTTTAATTTGTTGTCCTATCTATGACCTTCAAATAGTGCAATCCTTCCTATACACTGCGTCTATGAAGAGAGATACTTTCCCCTTGCAGATGACTCAACAACTCCCATCTTGCAACAGAGACTACACTTCACAATCTTCACCCCACAAATCTACCGATCATTTGTACACCAACCCAACGTCTGGGAATCCCTTGGAACCTAGTGGAAATAACAGAGGATTAACCCATTGGAAATTTGTTAATTTGTATCAGTGCATGCAGGCCCAAAGAAAAAAAAAAAAAAAGACCCATCCACGAATCATGATCAAATTCATAAAACTAAATCAAGATCAATATCCATTTAACATGTTTAAATACTGAAATTCCTTCTACTCTGAAGATTTTCAAGTTTAGTCGCTTAAGGAGGCTTAAGGCTATTGGGCTTCAGAATGGTTGTTGGAGATTTGTGATTGTTACAGGTCCTTAGATTTCAGGGATTCTTAGGTTGATTGTGGTATTGGCTGGGATCTAAAAGTGGGGTTTTGTTATAGTGCAATCGAGTGTGATGCTTAGGTTGATTGCTGCTTGATGTTGTTAGAGAGAAATGGTTAGAATGGTAAGGTTAGAGGGAGAGCCAAAGAGAGAGAAAAAGATGAGTCACATAGATAATATGTTGGTAGAGAGAACCAAAGAGTCAAATAAGAGTTCGGGTATAAATTCGAAAGAAAAAACTCAAAAGTAAAAAGCATTCTAAGTCCTAACAAAGTCAGAAAATTTACAATAAATCTGTTACAAGATGTCCCAACTTGGTTACAAACTTATGTTACTAAGCTCGGTACTTTGGTGAGGTTATCACAACAATTTATAAATAAAAAATTTTCTTGTATTTTATCAGTGTGAGATATGAGGATTGTATTGTTATTTATTTCAAGCGTTATGAACTTCAATTACCTTTTTTTTCCCCACTATTTTCTCAAACATTTTATCGCTTAGACTTTGTTCTTCACATTCCTTTGCAACTCTAGATAATGGACTTGCTTTTGCGGGAAAGCTAGCCAAATGGACCCGCTTCTTCCGAAAATATTATTCCAAATGATTCTCCTCTTGTTGCTTGTTGGTACCCCTTTTCTCTCTTTCACTTCCTATCTATTTGTGTGCGTGTTTGTTATGTATAAAATAATTTAATTGCAGTGAAGAAGAATTTATGCTAGTAGTGGTTGCTCATGGGTTTAATGGATTTCTTTGTGAAACTATACTTAGAAAAATATTTTGTTGTTGATTTGATACCTTTACATAAACTGAACCTTAATTGTTTTAAATTTAATTTGTTACTAGTGTATAACCTGTGCATATGCATGAAACAATTAAAAACAATCACAATTACACACATATATGATTTCAAATTATATCTAGTATAAGAGTTACATATTTTTTAATCATAGATATATACATGAGTTTTACTCTCTCTCTCTCTCTCTCTCTCTCTCTCTCTCTCTCGGATATACACATAAGTTTACTTTTTTTTTTTGGTTTATTGAGTTTTTGATAGTTTATTTATATTAAACTCTTCGTCTTTTGCAAAACATTATCTTACCTTGAACAAAAAAAAAAACTTATATAGGACACATGTCACAAAATTAGACAACAATTGGAATTTAATTAGAATTTAACTAGTAAGTTGACTGTGCGATGCACAAATAATATTATAATATTTTATATAAAATGGTTTGGAAGAATGTTGTACATATAATTACATTGAACTTTGTTAGTAATGAGTTCATCATAAGAAAAAAAAATTATGAATTGCACACACATATTCACTATAATTATTTAGTTTAAGTAATGAGAAATACAAATTATATACACATGCTAAATCAATACTCTAGTTAGTTTCACATTAAAACACTAACGGAATAAGAGCATGTGAGAAACACATGACCTTTAGAAACTAACTAAATCACTATTTACACGATAGAAAGAAGAGAGAGCAGAAACTAACCTGCAGAGAAAAGAAAGAGAGAGAGAAAGGCGGTAGAACCACTAGAGGCAAAACTTGTATCTTAGTTCTAACAAAGATCAAACAACTCATACTCACCATACCCTGAGAAAAAGATAGCAAGATAGATGAACCAGATTGTCTTCTCTCTTCTTTCTCTTTCTTTTTTTTTTGTTGTTGTTGTTGTTGTTGTTTAATTTCAGTACTCTTTAAAAGAAGTTGTTAGATCTAGCTAAGTATGTATAAATGAAATCCATATATATCATCTTGTAAATTGCTTTATTCTTCTATGTTCAAATGAGTTAGTAAGACAAACTAATGAATTAAACAATACCAAATTTGTGAAAGATAATCCGACCAAAACCTCTCCACAACTTTATCTCTTCCAAGCATAAACCAGCAATGAAAACCCAGTGGGCCACCCAATTCACTCTCCTCTGTGCTGGGCTTAAATTTCAAGAGGTATGTGGACAATTTTTTTTCTAAATTTTGATATAAAATGTGTTTTTCTTTATCCTTAATTCTAAAAGAAAATATACATCCCAAACATCTACAGTCAATCACGTCAATTACAAAACCCATAAATCTACAACGTCCAACCTTAATATCAAAATTGTAATTGCTATTGTCACTCAATATAAAATACAGGTCCCCCTTCTTTGGTTGTAGCCAACTCATACGGATTAGGATTGGACGAGACAACAATGTTAGAACTAGGTATGTGCCTTTGAAAGATTGAAGGTAAATGACATCATTTTTGGTTTGTTGTATTTGACATGTGATAGTATGAAGGGATATAGATTGGTATATATAATAGAGTAGAAGTGTAAGAAATGAAAATGGTGAAGTGAAATTGCTTGCTCACTCCCAAGTGCAAGAGATGGTAGAAATATCATTCTCGGAGTACTGAGGTCAAACCACAGGGAGTGGGGTCAATTCAAAGACAATGTAATTAAAAAAAACTTTTGGTGAAGATGAAGCATAATTTTTGCCTGGCAATTATAAACAAGAATAATAGTGATAATTGATTTAAGTCAACAATGTAAATACTAGGGCATCAAGGTGCTTCCCTATATTGATATGAAATTCTTTGTGATCAAAGAAATTATATATTTCATAATTAATTATTCTTATACAATTAAATACTTATGATCGGTTGAACTGAGACAATTCAAAAACACATGATAACCAAGATTAATAATGTGGTTAGAAAAGTTTTCAGAAAAACTCATTCACTTTAAAACCTTGAAACTATTAGAAATTCATCTAAATAATAAGAAAAACATGATTGAACTTATTGACAGCATGGAAGAACTAATATATCAAAAGAAATCTAATTGAACAATCAAATATGCTGTTGATAAAATCTTAGAAAGAATTACATTGAATATTCTTATCGTATAGAAGAAATATAACCCCGAGCTCTAGTAAAGAGTTTAAGCTACCATTAGAGAAAGGAAAATACAAGGGTTTTTTTCTCCAAAATTTGTTTTGCTTAGCTTCCATTTAGAATCCTAACATTAAAGTGTCCCCAAAAAAAAAAAAATTTTCTTTTTTCTATTTTAATTTTCGTCTAGATTTACTACAGTAAATTATGAGTTAATTTCGGCTTTCAAAAATTATGATTTTCGAAAAACTCAAAACTGGAAAGTTGTATATTTTATTAAGCTACGATTCCAACCCATTTATCCTTGTGTCAATTGGATTTTTGAAAAGAGAGATACGCCCAAAATTCTGATTATTGCTCAAATCTGATTTTTCATTTTCAGATTCTATTTCTTCGATTTCTTTCCTTATTTGAAACTTCCAAACATGGTAGACAACCCAAGCACTCCAGCTACACCTCCTTAGACATCTAAGCACAGTCCTTTAGCTCCAATTTAATTCTAGTTTGGCCTCCATTCTCTCACAAACTCCTGTAAACTCATATTTTTCACATGATTTCTTGAAATTTGAAAATTACATGCAATGAATGACATCTTTTTCAAGAAATTATGTAAAGATAAATAATAGGGACTAATGAAAATCATGGTTTAATTATACAAATTAAGTATAGTAATAAGGAGATAACGTCCATATAAAATATATAACAAGTATACATTCTAAGGCGTTATTAAAAATGCAAAGAGTTTTGTGTGTATGTATGAGGGAGGAAAAGTCTTGAAACATTGAACCAAATGATACAAATAATATTTATTTTTTTAATTACACTCTGTTTGTTTCAGCATAAACGTTTTCTAGAAAATGGTTCATTTTCCAAAGAGTATTTTCTAGAAAACTGTATCATTTTCCAATGTTTGGTAACGATCTTGAAAATGAACTTGAGAATATTTTTTGATGTTTGGTATGCAAATTTTTATTTTTATTTTTAAAATTTCTTGTGTAATTTAAAACATGTGTATTATGTAAACCAACTAATGTAATCAATATAAATAAAATAAATAAAAAACCAAGAATGAATTTAGTTTTCATACTAAAATTTTGACAATAGATACAATCAAAATTAGTTGTCAAATTTTCATGATCTCTACTACTCATCTTGCTCATATATATGGACAGTAATGTCTATACAAACATACATACGTACATATATATATATATATATATATAAATCATTTGTCTATATACATAAAATTGACATGTGAATACATCTTTAATAAGTACAAATAACAATAACTTTTAATTGTCTATTCTTTTTGCTTGTACACTAATTGTTTACTATGGTCAACCACAAGTCTTTAATATTACTCGAAATTATGTATTTATATAATATATCTACATAGTATATTATTACTACATAATATCTGTATAATGTATCTACCAGCAAATACATTTCCCCTAAACAATTATCATTCATTATATAACAATATTATTAATTTACCGTAAAGATTATCCTATGTAAAAGCAATTTAGAGCTGACACTATGTTTGAAATTTTCGTATTTTACTTCATTCATTCATTCTTTTTCTTTTTTATATTTTTTTAGCACTCTTATGTGCAAAAAAGAACTACCTAGAATCCATCAAACCAAAAATTTCTTAGAGAAAAAAATAAAATCAAGTTTGAAATTCAAAGTAAAGAATTGAGATTTTGGTAGAGAGGAATGAAATAATTGCCGTTGCAAATATGTTCTCCTTTGCAAGTTAGTAGAGAGGAACGGAATAATTACTGAGCAATGAGGGGAAAAAAAATCTAATCAGAGAACTGTGTTATAAAGGGGAAAAGAAACATGAAGAGAGAGAGAAAGATCTATAAAAGAGGGGAGATAAAAGGTAGTGACAGTGAGGGTGTGAGGAAAGAAAAAGAAAAGGGAAGAGAGAAAGAGTAAGAGAGTGTACCGTGAGAAAGATTGTTTTCCAAAATTTTTTTTTGGAAAACAACTTATAGAAAACAAGCCTTATTTTTATTAGGATTTTCCATTAACTAAAGATAGTTTTTCGTTGACCAGTTTTTTGTGTGCTACCAAACACTGAAAAATGTGGAAAACTATATTTACAGGAGGTTTCCCAACGAAACAAACAGAGTGTTAGAGAAGTCTTGAAATATTGAACTAAATGAAATAAAATTTTAATATTTAATTTGTTCTTATCTCTAATGTAGCATTTGAGAATATTTCAATTCTCTTTGCAAAAAATGTGCTACCTGGCAAAATGTCATATATTCCCACATGAGGTCTCTCTCTCTCTCTCTCTCTCTCTCTCTCTCTATATATATATATATATATAGAGAGAGAGAGAGAGAGAGAGAGAGAGAGAGAGAGACTAGTATGTAACTTGTGCATTTGCACAATACAATTAAAAACAATTGAAATTACATATATATGAGTTTAAATTATATCAGATATAAGAGTTACACATTTTTTAAATCTTAGACAAGGTCTACTCTCACTTTTTTTATTTTAGTTTTTTTTAGATATACACACAAATTTACTTTTTCTATTTGTTTGTTTATTAGGTGTTTTTTTTTTTAATTTTTTAATTTTTTAAGTTTATTTATATTAAACTCTTCATCTTTTGTACATAATTAATTCACATAGAACAAAAATTAAAAAAAAAAATTTAAATAGGACGCATGACGCAAAATTAGACAACAATTGGGATCCAATTTAGAATTTAATTGGATTTTCTCTCATTTTTGGCTTTAAGTATGTGATTAGATTCGATTTAATTTAATCCAATTGTAGTTGTATAAGATGAAAGGAACTATTCTAATTTTTGCTTCTTCCCCTCTTCTGTACTAGTGCTAAGACTAGGCGGAGAATTTGATGAATCGTTCTAGATGAAGTGAAAGAGTGAAATTTCACATCATCTGTGAAATATAATAATTTGAAATCGAAGAGGTGAAGATTTAAAGAAGACTTAGTGGATGATTTAATTTTAAAATGAAACTACCCCTTCACAGGATCGTAACTTTAAACTGTAATTTTAAAAGGACAAAATTTAGTTAAAAAATTGGTTATAACCTAAGGTTACAACCTTACTTAATATTTTTTTATTGGAGGTGAATTTTGATAAATCCATCATTGGATTATATCTTCTTCTTATATTTTCCATGCTTGAAAAATTTCTTGAAAATTAAATATCAATAGTTATGTCATGAATAAAAAATTTAAATTGTAAATTTTTGTTGTTTAAAATTATGCATAAAATATAAGTTTATAGATCATATAGTAAATAATATCTGATTGATACAAAATTTGACATGTGTATTAAGAGCATAAAAAACATACAATTCAATAGCTAGATTTAGAAAATACGCAGTAATGTTTATTTTATTGAGTAAGGTTGTAGCCTTAAGGTACAATCAATTTTATAGTTTAACTTTTTCCTTTAAAAAAAGTTAAAAAAAAAAAGAAAAAGAAGAAGAATTTGAATTCTCAAAAACATATTTCTAACTTTCCTTAAAAAAGTTTTTTTTTTAAAAAAAAATTTACAAATGGTCAAAGAAGCTATATTATTTAAAAACGAATTTGACAGTAGCACTATGTTTTTAGCATGATAATCATGGATAGAGCTATATGAGTAACTATGGCACACTATGCATGCATTATAGTCTTTAATCTCTAAAGCTTATTAAATTTGTCTATTATTATAAAAGTATAATCATTGAATTTTCTTTTCTACCTTTAATTTTGATGTTCTTATTAAGAAAGCTACAACAAATGAAAGTTCAATTTATACTCCAATGTAAATATTTTACAGGTAACATGAAACTATAAAACTATCAACTTGCATTTAATTATTTCTTAACGATAATGAATCTAATAAACTTTTGTTAAACATAAACATACACATGTACATATACATAAACCTGTATTTTAGACATGAAAGAAATTAAATAATTTCATACATTCATTCATGTAGCAGGAACGAAATGGATGACAATCCCAAGCAAATTCCAGAAATGGCTTGGCCTATGATTATCATCTATACACATGGTTCTTCTGAAATTAGTATTGAATCATAAATTTGGAAGAAATTTGAAATTAATATTGTTGTTTTTTGTCTAATTCGAATAAAAAATATAAGGGTCTACTTGTATTTGAATCTAGTACCATGCAATACTATCTTTAATGTGAGAGAAAAAGGTTAAAAAAGTGAAAATATAAAACATATCTGTTAAAACGTTAAACACATTTTTGAATTAAAGGTTGAGATTAAAAGTCTTTTAATCTCAGACCTTGGAAGTGGTAATGTGTCAATCTCAATCATATGTCGAGCATTAAAGTTTTACTTTTCATACTATAGAAGGACTGTTCTATATTCATAATGTAATATATTACCAATTATCTTTAAACGGAGGACCCAGTTCGCAATTCACGCAATAGCAGGCTTAGCAGCGATATTAAGATTTTAAAAACCGTTTGGGTTGGGCTGTTATTCACTATTTTCCAAAAATCATTCCTTTTGAAGTTTGGGTGCCAGTGGTGTCCCTAATTTTGTAATTCAAAATTGTGTTTTATCTTAAAAGCACCATTATTTTCTCTATTATGTGTATAGCATAATACATAAACATACATATAAGGAATGATTGTGTAAAATTATTTATTTATTTAATATGCTTAAATTCAGATTTATGTTTCTATTTAAGTTCCTTTTAGAATGGTCACCAACTGAAATGTGGGAGAGACAAGTCAGCATAATTAGAATCGTATTTGCTTGTGGGCAATTTCTCTCTTATTTCTATATTCTTGGTTTTGGTAGAGTCAACATTTTTTTTTTTGGTTTGAATTTGACTTAAAACCATAGGGAGACAAAACCTTTTTGTCATAATTTTTAGGCAACAAAAATTTTCAAGCTTATGACAGTATTATATGTATACTTCAAATTGTTTCCAAGTTTGTGATGCAATATTAGTTTCAGTAGCACCATGGCTACATATCATCCATTTTGTTTATAATTATTAAACCTAGACTAGACATTAACCTTATTTAGAATTCAAGTCAAATTTAAGTCATTGGATTACTGGTTGAACTAATTGGCTACTGGTCAAACTGTGGAATGCCTAAATTACTAATTAAAATTAAGTATACGTACAATTAAAATAAGAGTCAATCTCACTTCCCATGTCTTTCTACTCCCGTATCCATTTGTAACTTTGAAAAATATATACCAACTTGTAAATTGCATTATACTGCAGTATGTAACAGCGTTACAGTACTAGCCCAAAGGTACATTAAAAACTTTCAAGCAGATATCATTTTCATTAGGTTAACGACCCATACTTATCGAGAATAAGCTAAAAATGGCACCAAGTAACACTTCAGCTAATGAGATTGTATTAATACTTTGGGTGGAAGGTGTTTACTATCGTACAACGCCAGAACTCTATAAAAACTACTTACAATAACATTAAAAAAACAACCGGCTTTACAAGCTATTTGTGGTTGCAAGCTCCTTCGAAGCACAGCAGACATCTTAATAGTAGCAACACGCCCTCGTTCAAGATAGTTAAGATATTTTAAACTCGTGCATTAAAATACATATATCCTAAATCCTATCAAATTTATATGTTGAGAAAACAACCATTAATGGTTTCGTGGGATCTTTTAAAATGGCACATTTAGAAAGCTTGATCGTAAGATTCCATGAAGAACCCAAGAAAGTATCTATAGAAGTATCATTATCCATTGCAATAGAAAACAACTCTATGCAACTCTTTCAAATTCTCACAAAATTCACTCTACTGTGTCACATCCCCGACCACAAAACTAATGTTGTTCTCGTATCTATCCCAATTCCCCCTGATGCACCTCCACAAACTACACAAGTGCTTCTTGCTAACTCCCTTGTTATATAGTAGGCATATTACGTTGTAATGTTAGAATTGAGCTTTCATTATGTGGGCTTTGGATTCATAAAACGGGTTAGATGTGACTCAGTTAATATACGTGGAGGGCCTGTCAAAATGTTGTGGTCAAATTTAGTGTTAGGCCTTGGTACACATTTTATTGGGCTTATGCCACAGTCTGGTGTGAGGTAGAGTGTAGGGTTTTAAGCCTAATCCATGATGGGTGGATATATATATATAAAAGGCTAGGTCCCCTCTTCACTCTTACTAAGACAAAACCCTAGCTTGCCCCATTGAGAGTCATCTTGAAAGGAGGAGCGAGGAGAGGAAGACTTAACCTGTGCCGTGTGCCGAGTGTGTACGTGCGAATCTTTGCTGTTGTGGACTTACTCATGGCGTCAAGAGGTACGTTCTAATGGATTGTGTTTTAGTCACTAGCATAGTTTTATCAACTTGTACATGTAATGGTACGCATAAACCATATAATAGTTGGGGCAATAAAAAAAGATACAGAACTCACCAATCTGCCCTGTCTTAGGCTTCCCAATAACTTCAGTACAGGCGTTCTTAGGGTGTTCATTATTCCTTGTTCCGGATTTTGGTCCATAAACTGCAACAAGAACTTTGGCGTCCCCTAAAAAAACAGGAAAAATAATCATTAAAAAAAAAAAAACCAAAAAAAAAAAAAAATTGCTGATAAGAAATGATAGCCCACCAATCCAGAGTAGCAAACTAAAATAAGCAATTACAATTCGAAAGCACAGTAAAATAGAGAACTAGAATGACAGGATACTTCAAAAGAACACATTATTGACAAATAGCAAGCAAAAGAAAAGCCAATCAATTTAATGGGAAAAAAAAAATTACCCTGCGACCAATTGGCTGGGCCATGAGCACGGTCGGGTTGAGGATATTGCGGGAGCAAGCAAGTGGTCTCAACTGGTTTGCTTGGCGGCCATCTATTCTATCTGTTTCCATTGTCTTATCTTCCACAGCTAAAACCAATACCTTAAAATCAATTTCTTCAAGAGGAAAAATACCATCAAATTTTACTAGAAAAAAATACAGGGCATAGCAAATGTGGAAACAACGGCCAAGTAGAAATTGTGTTAGGAAGTTTGGAGGGAGAGGAGATGAATATTATAGCTTGAAGCCTAGATTTAGCTAAAACTGACCAATTTCTAGAAAGACTAGTACAACAAGCTCTTAAACATGATTGCATTTAATTCAATAACTATAAGCAGAGTACAAGCATGTGGTGTATTAAGTTTCACTACAATTACAACAATGAGTAGAATTCTCAGTATCATTTCGGCAAATACCCAACAAAGTAAAAGAGCTCATATATATAGAACAACAGACCAAACAGAAACCAGAGAATGAAGGCAGAAGAGGCACATATCACCAGCAATACTTGAGAATATAAGTAAGACATGCCCGTTAAACTGGACAAATCCACAAATCCCTTAACAAACAAACAAATCCCTTAACAAACAAAAAATCAAACCAAAAACCAAAACGAAAAATCACAACCCCCCCATTCCTGACAAAACGAAAAGGAACGTTATAGAGTTAGGAGGACAAGGCGGAGGGGAACATAAGAGAGAGAGAGAGAGAGAGAGAGAGAGAGAGAATTAAGAGTTTACGACCGGACCGGACAAATTGGACCAGATTTTTTATTCTAATTTTTTTTTTTTTTGGGTGAGGTGAAATGAAATAGCCCGCTTGTGAAGTACAACTTTTTCTAGATAAGGAAGAGAATCTTCTTTGTCCAATCAGTTGGAGTTGAATGAGCAATGCCCACTGTATCGGATTCGGATCCTCTCCATTTCTATTTGAAATGGAGAGTGTCCAGTTAAGGGTTAAGATTTGCTTAAAAAGAATCTAAGGTCTACAAAGTGCCACCTCAATTAAAAGTTTTTAACTTAACCAAATAACAAATATATATAGTAACCAAAGTTAACTATGGTCCAAAAAAAAAAAAAAAAATGCACCAGATCCCTGTATCTGGATTTTGGATCCCCTTCAGTTCTTCAATCCCAAAATCTCTCTATCTCTCTCTCTTAGTTTCTCTAAACACTCCGAAGCCTTGAACTTTAGCTTTAGCAATTTTCGATTTAGAGTTTAAAAATATTGGATCCAAAAATGTTTGGAGAGAGCTCTACAGAGTCTGATTTAACTCTTTTAGAGTCGATTCGCTGGCATCTACTAGGCGAGACTGAAGTGGGTTCTTTGGGAATCGGTCCGATTTTCGATCAGAGGTCCAGTTTCTGTAGCTTGTATCCTTGTCTCACCGAAAACTAGGGCGAGTTGCCACTCAAAGAAGACGATTCAGAGGACATGGTGCTCTACGATGTTCTCTGTGACGCCGTCAATGTTGGGTGGGTTCCATTCCTTTCTCTCGCTCTGGTACCCACTGAGTCCTTCAATTTCGGGTCCCAAGTAATAAAATCTGAACCCGATATGTTCGTTTCGATGAAATCTGAGCCCGAAATCTTAACATCAGTGAATAGAGTGTCGGAAACTAAGGCGGTTCCGGCGGTTTCTTAGCCGATTAAGGTGGAGCCTGCGGTGGTTCCTTCGAAGGGGAAGCATTATAGGGGTGTGAGGCAAAGACCTTGGGGGAAGCGATAATAGCAAAGATGGTGGTTGGAGGCTGATGGGCAGTTGGGATTGAAGAACTGAAGGGGATCCAAAATTCAAATACAAGGATCTGGTGCTTTTTTGTTTTTGTTTTTGGACCATAGTTAACTTTGGTTACCATAGTTATTTGTTATTTGGTTAAGTTAAAAACTTTTAATTGAGGTGACACTTTGTAAATCTTAGATTCTTTTTAAGCAAATCTTAACCCTTAACTGGAGACTCTCTATTTCAAATAGAAATGGAGAGGATCTGGATCCCATTGCCCCCTCCACAGAAATAAGCTAGAGTTTATGGCCATTTGGCATAAAAATTTATTTTAAAAAATAAATGTCTCCTTTAATAATAGTTCTTTTTTATTAGACCAAAACACTAATTGGAGATTAAACTTCAAGCTTCTTATTTAATATTCAGAGACTTTATAAGTTGAGCTAACTAGAATCTATAAATGCTTTTGTTACATGATAGTAACGGTATAATTTACCAGTTATTTAAAGATAAAATTTTTTCTAAATTTTTTCTTTAGAAACAAGTTTTTTTAATAAACTAATTTGGTGAAAAATCCTTCAAAAATTCACTAAAAAAATAAGCATAGTTACTTAATATATATATATATAACCTTTGGATTATATGTTATTCATATTTTTAACAAGCGTGTCAAATTTCATTTAAATCGAATGTTATTTACCATTCGATTCATAAATTTTTTATGCATAATTTAAGATTATAAAAATTTGATTGACGTTATAGCTATTAATATTTGATTTTTTTGAAATTATGTAAGCAAAGAGATATATTAAGAAAATGCAACATATTGATAGATTTGTGAACAATGGTAGTACTCCAACCAACTATTTTTTATTGGTATAAAAATCAAGACCCATGGATTTTCAAAAGTTTGATATTTGAGGTAGAACAGTTCTTTGCCCAAGTTTTTTTATCAAATGACAAACAAAATATGTGGTATTCTAAAACCAGAATTGCTGGTAGAGCATTGGAGTATTGGAATCATTATAAGAACCTACACTTTCGAAGACACTGGTCTCTAATTGCTTGGGAGTTGGGAAAGAATGAAAGAAGACCTTTGCATTACACTGTTTTCAGAACCGGACTGGACCGGGAGGTTGGACCGTGAAAACCGAAAATCGGAATAAAAACCGATTTTTTAAGCATAAAGAACCGTATTTTTAGTTAATTCCGTGAACCCCTAAAACCAGGGTTGGACCGCACGAACTGGTCAAGAACCGTGCGGTCCAACCCCTTAGCAATTTATTTTTTATTTTTCAAAAACAACTTAACACAATTTTATTCTACTTAATTAAATTATCCATCTCTTACAAGGACTAAAAAAAAATTATAATTACTGCAAAGATATTCAACTTTACTTAAAAAATTAATCATAAATTTTAATGTTTTCATGGTTATTATTTTATTTAATTAACTTTCTTATTTAATTATTAAACATATGCTTGAAAATCATTAAATTTCCCTCACATATATTGATATATTAATCAATTTTGCTAGTTTTATAAATTTAAGGGTAAATTGCAAAGTACACTCCTAACATTTGGGGGTGATTGGATTTTACACCCCAACATTTCAGAACTTTGATTTTACACCCGAACGTTTGGTCCTCTTAGCAAATCATCCCCCCGGTTAGTTTCTGGCATTAACTGCCATGTCATTCTGCTGACATTTTTTTTTTTGGTGCCAAATAAGCTCAAAATGACATAGTTTTAACTAAAAATAAAAACCTACCTGTCACAGTAAAAACGGTGGCGTTTTAGTGTTCATCCTATTTCTAAAATCCTAAATCAAAACTGAAAACCCACGAAGGAAGCAGCTCCCTCCCAGCTCGCAGGGCAGAGACCCATCCAAAGAGAAACAATGCCTTCCTCACGAACAGTACGGACTATTCAATCCAACATGCCCTTGAATCTCCTATGGCCAGTGCCACCAACAATGGCCAACTTGCTCTCTTGGGTTTGTAACAAAAGCTTGGCTCTCTCTATTGGGGCCACAATCATGTGCACCATCCCACCCATCACAGCCCCAGCCATCAGATCACGATTAAAGCTTGTCAACCAATCAGACGGCCCATAAGATGTAGATGATGAAGATTGTACTAACCTTTTATTTTCTGGGTCATCTTCATCTTCCAATTTCTTGTGTCCGAAAGAGTAGTAAATGGTGGGAAAATTGGTTTGTTATTTGTTGGTGGTTAAGAATCTACAACGGCGGCCACAGCGGCAGCCATAGATTCAGCCACAATAGCGGCTACAGCAGCAGTTGTAGTGAGACTCTTTTTCTTCTCTCCAACTCTATCTATCTCTCCTTTTAGATTTTGCTTTTTCTTGTCATTGTTGGATTTGGATTTGTTAGGGATTCATAGCTATGGTTTGCTTTCTGTGCATCTAGCAACAAAATCCATCACCTAAAAAATTTAACAAAAACCCCAAACATTTTGTGCATCTAGCAACAAAATCCCAAACAAAAAAAATTGAACAAAAACCTCAACAAACCCAAACAACAAAAGCCCTAGGAAACCCAATAAAAAACCCAAAATTCCAATCCAGCAATAGTAAGAAAAATCCAAAAAGAGAGAGAGAGAAAGAGAGCCTTAGAGAAGAGAAATACCCAAACTGTTGGCTTGGCTGTACCCTTCATCGCCACTGTTGCCGCCTTGCAGAGCCGAAGCGGTGGTCTGAGTTCATAAGGGTTAGGGAGCTAAGGGCTGGGTTCGTGGGTTTAGTTTTAGGATTTTGAGTTCTGAACAATGTCGTAACAAAATTTTGTTTGTTTTCTTTTTGGGCAAAACAGTGCCGTTTAGCAATTGCCATGTCACCAGTTCATTTTTATTGCAACTGTGTTGTTTTGAGCCTATTTGGCAAAAAAAAAAAAAAAAACATGTCAGCAAGATGACATGGCAGTTAACACCAGAAACTAACCGGGGGGTGATTTGCTAACGGGACCAAACGTTGGGGTGTAAAATCAAAGTTTTGAAGGTTGGGGTGTAAAATCCAATCACCTCCAAATGTTGGGGGTGTACTTTGCAATTTACCCTAAATTTAATATCTATATTTAGGCTTTAATTAATTATTAAATTAATTATGACATCATCACGGTTCGACCCCGGTTCAACCTCGGTTCGACCTCAAAAACCGTGAACCTCTCCCTTTTACGGTTCAATGAACGATCTGAGCTTCGAAACCTTGTTGCATTATATATTTCCCACAGTATTTTCACAAGAATAAAAAGTCAATTGCACAATTTGATCGTTATGGTACTTTACAAGATCACAAGATCAAAGGGCAAGTATGAGGCAGTGCTACAATGCTTCGCTCATTCATGAAGTATCTGCCATACGCCAAGACTTAGGAAATCTATTGAAAACTGTTTGAAGACTTGGCAACTCAAATGAAGGGAGATCAGGTACCACCAGAACTTGATGTTGACAATGAAGTGCAAGTGTCAACCACAGCCTCAACCTTCAAGCATCCAGAGTCTACTATAGAGTCTAAACAGCAAGAAGCTTCTATACTTGAAGAATCCTCTACCGTGAATGAAGATCCAAAGTTTGGTGAGGTCAAAATTGTTGACATGCCAATTCCACTAATTGAGTTTGTAATTCTAGAAACGTTTCATGAGGTGGAATACAATGTTTATCTATTTTCAATGCTCCCTAAGTCGATTCCTTAACTACAGCAAGTGTTATATGCCGGAGTTTTCATCATTCAACACCTTAAAACTCAAGGTCGGGTTTTCTCCAGCCAAGGGAGTATGATGCAGGAGCAAAACCAAAATTATTTTAAATTATAAATTTTCGAATTTTAAAATTTTAATTTATCTTATAATAAATTGGATAATTGTATACTTTTATTTGGATAAGGATTAGATTTGAGATTAGATAGGGATTAGTATTTGAGTTCAATTAGGATTAATTTTGGTGTGTTGTTATCTTTATCTTTTTATTTTCCAATTCTAACTCTATATAAAAGACTCATTTATTTGTATTTATGAAGAACAGTGATTAATGAAATTCATATTGTATATTTTTTCCAATTGTTAGGTGCCGACTCCTAACGTCTTAGATGTTAATTCCTAAGGGTACTTAAGTGTTGATTCTTATGTTTATCTTGTAGTTTTCTTGTTCTTTTATTTTTGTCCTGCATCATAGAGGGGTTGCATTGGCTACCATTTGGTAATTATTTCCATTTCATTGCTACAATTGGGTCAACAATTTTACTACCATTTAGAGTTAGCATGATTAAAACCAAAATTGCTAAATTTGACAAACTTTTCATCTGACGCATGGAAGGTAGACCTAAATTCTTTTTGGCTCACTTCCAAACTATCAAAATAACTTCAATTACCTTTTGTAGACAAGTCAAGCTCGTCATTGGGACCGCGACTAAAGTTTATTAACTGGGTACAAAATGAGGTGTCTACAATTCTACCATTTTTTTATCTTTGCAAGTTTGTTACTTATTTAATGCTTGAAAAACCAAGCCTCTATTGATCTTGACCCTTGGATTCTATTGGCTGCATGTCTGCATGATAAGCTAACTGGTTTTTGTTGGGTCTCAAATAATATTATTAACAAAACTATCAATTCAAAACATCAATCACATATAAGAACACAAATATTTACATAAAAAACTCTTTCTTCTTAAAGGGAAAAACTACGGGACAAATTTGAATCAATACACTATTAGCAAATCAATTACAATAATTCTTGTGTATGTCTTATGGCTAAAGAAAATTTCTATTATTTTTCTTTGCTCTTGCACACACTAATTATTTCTATCAAAGGTGGCAACACTTTGATCTCTCCTTTATATTTTTCTTCACCACGCATAGCTCTCTCTTGGCTGTCTTCTTTATCTCTAAGCAGCTTCCTCTAGGTTGCTCTCTCTTTTTTCTTGTGTGGCTTCTATTTCATTGTTTTCTTCAATATGCGGCACTCCCTTATTGCTGCTCTCACCAATTCTTATGCGGCACACATTAATCTTTGGAACACATGGATTCCTAACACTAGCTTAACTTGAATTCTTGTCATGCACGTGGCTACTTGGATTCCTAACACTAGTTTAACTAGAATTCTGTCATTATATATTACACGCATAGCCACCATCAACTTCTAATCCTTATTGAACACAACTCCTACAAACACACGAATTGGAAGTTGGAACTCACATGTAGTCTCCTATTTGTAATAGGATTAGTGACCATCACCTAGCTCACTTGCCACCAATAATACTATTGTGGGCTGGAACTTGTTGCCATGCACCCAACAGTTTTGATATCCTATCAAATAAAAATACACGTAATGAGGTTATTTCAAACTCACATATTTACGTGTAATTAAATATAAAATTGATGCGATATTACCTATCAAAACTAAGATAATAGTGAAAACTTATGCAATTATCATAAGCTTTTTGATAAGAGAAGGAAAAGAGCTCGTGCGGAGATTGGAGAGTTTATGCTTCCTCTAAGTGGTTTAAACTCCTAAACCAAGAAGAAGCAGATGTTACACTTTAATATTTTTGTAGAGTCTTATATATTTTCAATTTATCTTTTTTGTCGTTTTCTTCATGTAATCTAGCTAGGTGCATGTGTAAACACAAAATCTAAAGTTTGAAAATCAAACAATTGACAATGTTTCACAAGTGTAAATTTGTATTGATGTATGAGTAAATTCAAGTGTAATTTTTTTTTTTTTTTTAACTTTGGTTATTTTATAAGGAAAGTTAAATCAATACATAATAAATAATGATTAATGGAGCATAGTATGAAGCAATAAAAGTGGGATAGAAAATTTGAATTGCCTATATTGTTAAAAAATATTGGATGTTGAATCAAAAAATTTTAATCTTTGAAGGTAAAATCTTAAAAAGGCTCATCAAAGGTAGCTAACTTTAAATTCCATTAAAGACAGCTAACTTTTGTTGATAAATACGTTGATGTTGAGTAACTATTCGAACCAAAATATGTCCAACTTATTACTTCAATTTTTTCCTTAAAAGATCAGACCACACACCAAAATATTTTGCTCTAATTAAGGAAAACCTCACAAACCACCCCTCTTATTATCTCAATTCGTAAAAAATAAAAAATTAAGGTAGTTTCTAGTCAAACACTTCGCTGTAGAAAATGTGGACAGCATTTCTCTTCTATAAATGTAGCCTTATGAAAATGTTAAAAATCACTTCTCAACCATTTCATAAGCCATATTTCATTGAACCCCAACAACAGAGAAAGCTTTGTAGTTATTAAATCAAACAAAAACCATGGTTTTCAAGGACTACACCTTTTTCTCTTATGTCTTTTTAGTGACAGCTATCATCCTCCTCACTGGCCACGCTCATGGCGCTGGCCTCTGCGACAATTCTCCTAATAAGGAAGTTTGTTATTCAATTGTCTATAATCGGACAAACCCTCGTGATGCCGTGGTTGCTGCCTGTAACAAATTGGTTTCCGAGACCAAAGTTGCAAAGGTGGTGGCTCAAAGCCAACCCAATTCCACTGAAATTTATGATTGCATATTGATTTTTGGCGAATCCATTTTCTACACCAAAGATGCCTTGCAATCCCTTGGTAACAATGAGCCCGTTTTCTTATCGAGGAACTACCTCCTTTCCGCCCAGGCCAACTACAAGTTATGCGATGATGGGTTCAGGAATTCTGGCAAAACCAATCCAATTGCCAAATCTACTAAGAACTTACAGGACATGGCTTACGTCGGTGCATATCTAACAACTTTAATTTAATGAGAGAGAGAGAGAGAGAGAGAGAGAGAGAGAGAGAGCGGTGTCCAGATCTGTGATGAGCAAAATATTTGCAACTATGTGCTGGTAAGCCCTAGAAGGATTAGGGTCAAAATTATAATTTTTTTCCCTTTATTATTTGTTGAGATATTTGTTAAAATAACTGTTGTTGATCTTAAAATGCTGAAAAAATGTCTAATAATTTTTTTTTCTTATTAATAATTAGCATTTTATAAAAAATATTGTTAAAAATTTGTAACTTTAGCATTTTTCAAACATTTTTCCTAAACTGTATAATATAAGCAGAAAGAGAGCAGAACCATTAGCAAGAGAAGAGACCCACAGGCATGACGTAGCATTTCTCCACATGGTTGTGAGACATTCTTGTCCAAATCCACGCCATTTTCTCACCTACTAATTCGCAGTCATAGTCAAGCTTCAGAGCATTTCCAAAATATCAGGTAAGATTATGAAGAATAAACTGATTTATAAGGTAGTAGCAGAAGGACCATGCACGTGGCAAATAAGGATCACTACCATCTCCAACAAAACGAAGGAAATCAAGTCAAAGGCATGCTGTAATTTTGATACAGTTTTCAATTCTTTGTAAATTCTTTTTCACCATTCTAAAGATGATTCGCTCTCTACCTAGATGTAAGAAAATAACTGAGGATCTAACCAGGATAAGAATTCGCATGGAGGGACCGTGATGCACCATAACACTCTCTCATAATTTGTGATCTCCAATCTCCATCACGTTGAAAATATGGAGATTTGAACCTTTTAAACGGATGCAAAAGCTCAATCATCACAAGATTCAATCATCACAATATTCACAACCATATATAGGAGTCCTCTTTACCATGATCACCACAATTAATTTCTACCACGTTAATATAGAATCTACACAGTTTTTTTTTTAATTAATAAAAAACCTACAAACATACATATCATCACTTTATGGCATAAAAAACAAAAAAAAAGAGAGTAAGAAGTCATTCATGAAAAATAAGATCTTTGACAATAAAATGAATTGTCATCGTTTTGAAACAAGCAGAGAAAATTTTATTCCTCCTTCGTGTTTGAAACAAATCTTATCAAATTAGCAACTTCAAATTAAAGGAGGGAAGTGGAAATGAATGCCCTATCATAATTTGGTTTCTCAAAGACTTATGTAGGAATACTGAACTTCAACATGCCATCCATACGGCAATAAGAGTGCAATAAGCTTACCAAAAGAAGAGTAGTACAACAAAAAGCAATGTAGCACACTTTCACAAAATAGCCTAATAAAGTCCCATGATTTCTCCATTGAGTAAGCATTTTAACCGGTGCCACCACTTGAGCAAGTTAGTCAAGACCAAAATGAATGCAATGGAGTAGGCACACATGAAGCTTTGTAGCTTCTCTAATAGTTTATTTGGATAGAGAGAGAGTAGAGGGGAGTAAAGTAGAGGGAGAAAGAGTAAGTTAAATTACCTTATTTGAATATTTTTTAAGAGAGGAGAGAGGGAGATTTGGAGGGATTCTAATTACTTTTAAACCCTTATTTTTAATTCTCTCAAATTGGAGAGATTTGGAGGGAGAGTAAAGTATTAAAATGTTTGACTAAATGAATTACTAAATTTATCTTTACCATATTAACAAAATTACGAACTATGAAAATGCTAATTATTCCTCCCTTACTTAATTTTAAAACATCCAAACAAGGCAGATGATAACCATTCCCCTTTACTCTCCTCTCCACTACTCTCCTCCCCTCTACTTTCCTCTCCTTCCAAAGTTCCAAACATAGCATAAGGGCTAGTTGGAATTGTGAATTTTGAGGAGATGGAAAAAAAAATGAGAAAAATGGAAGAGAAAATAAATTTACTTGGAGAGAAAAGAGAGTGGACAATTGGTGGGGCAAGGGCCTCATGCCCAGCAAAATATTTTCTCTCCTAAATGGAGAGAAAATTGGGGGGAAAAAAAAACCCCAAGAGAAACAAATTGACCAAAAAATTCACGGTAATATTTGGTAATAGTTTTTATTTTCTATTTTCAAAAACTTGTTTTGGAGAGTATAAAAAAAATCTTGTATTTTTGAAATAAAAAATGTTTGGTTAGTTGAAATTAAAAAGAAAAAAAAAAGTTTTTTGAGGAAAAAAAAATATTGAAATATGTTGTTAATAGGATTTGAACTCTAGTGCTAACTCATTAAATGAGACAGATTTATTAAATCAAACGCTCTTTTTCCATTGACTTTTAAAAACTAAAAATTGAAAACAGTCTTTTACATGTTTTTATTTTTCTTCACAAATTAAGTTTCGAGAACAGTTTTTGTTTTCTATCAATTTTGGGTTACCAAATAAGTTTTTAAGTCTCAAAAATAGAAATTATTTTTAGAAATAGAAAAGGAGGAGAAAAAATAGTTACCAAACATACGCTGCAAGGTTTATTTATTTATTACTTCTTTTTTTGATTTTTGTCTTATTCTTATACCATCCGTTTCTTTTTTTTTTTTTTTTTTTTTTAGTGTTTTCTTGTTTAGATTTTTTTTGGTACCTCTCTCTCTCTCTCTCTCTCCCCTTTGGTTTGTTCTCTTTTATTTTATTTTTTTGTTTTTGTTTTATTTAATAGGGTTATATTTATTTTATTTATAAATTTATACCAACTTTATTTTTCTTCTCACCCAAACAAATGAGTTTTTCATTTTTTCATTTTTCATCATCCCAATCAGAGACAAATTTTTTACTTTTTCAACCAAATGGACCCTAAAATCACACTACTATGTGGTTATTATATGATGAAAAAAATTTAATTTACATTGTATCAGCAACTTAAAGTTACATTGTAGACATACATTACTAGTATATATACTAACAATATAACACATCCCCAGCCCCCAAAAAATAGTTTACATGTTGATCCATAAAACCCAAAAATATTATATGGCCTCCTCTTTGTCCAGGTGCCCCAAGAACATTAAAAAAAAAAAACACCAAAATACAAACAAACAATTCACAAATCCAGATAAGAAGAAAAGTAATCACACAAAGCAAAAATACCAACTACAAATCACAAATCCGTAAAATAACAAAAATAAAATACTAACAAAACAATTACAAATCACAAATTCCTTGCAAAATAAATTTCAAAATCCCATTGAATTTTTACTCAATTTTTCTCTTAGTCCAGTGGTCTGTCTTACTTGACTCTCATCTCTATCTTACATACAACTCACAAGCTCTTCTTCATTTAATTAAATTTGTTAGATAGATACCAGCCGCAGCCATATCCTCTACAAGCTTAGTAGATTTGGCAACGGGATTGGGATCGAATCCAAACCCGTTATTGCATACCACGCAGTTGGTCCAAGCGGCAATAATGTAGGTCCTCAGGTTAATGTATTTACCGGCCGCGAGGGCTTCCGAGGCGCGTCTGCCATTGCCAATGCCTGCCTCAAACTCCTTTATGCATGCATCAATTTTAGTCGACTTGGCTTGCGTTTGAGCCACCGCCTTTGCAACATTGAACTGGTAAACCATTTTGTGAATGCATGCAACCACAGCTTCACGAGGGTCTGTCCGGTTATTGACAATTGAACGACAGACTTGCAGCACTTGATTGTTGGGAGCATTGTCACATAGGCCAGCGCCATGAGTGTGGCCAGCGAGGAGGATGACAGCTGTCGCTAAAAGGACATATGAGAAAAAGGTGTAGTCCTTGGAAACCATGGTTTTTCTTAGACTTAATAACTAAAGGCCTTTTCTTTGTTTTTGGGTTCGGTGAAAGATGACTTATGGTTGAGAAGTGATTTATACAAATTTCATAAGGCTATTTATAGAAGAAAACTGGTATGTTAACAATATTTTCACAATAAATTTTAAATAGTAGGTTATTATTAATGGGATAAAAATATAATTTTAGTGGTAAGCAGGGGCAACTTGATACATTTAAGAGCTTAAGGCGAAAATTGATTATATTGTTTTAGATGCAAAATCAATCAATATATACTAGCCTCATCACACACGCTTTGCGTGTGCAATGAAGCTTTTTTTTAAGTGGTCTTATGTTATAAAAAAAAACTGTATTTTTTTCTTTTATATATATATATATAATTTTTATTTTGAAAATCTAATTTATAAGTGAATAAATCGATTTAAAAATTAATAGGAGAGTAGTCTTATTTTTTAGGAAATGTTTTAGTGGAAGTTAGAGTTGCATTTTTACCAAATTGTCTTTTAGTTTTATCTCTATTTAAACATAAGGGTGTAGAGGCATTTTTGAACTAAAAAAATGAGGAATTTAAACAGGAAAAACCCCTTAAATAATAATATAGATATATAAATAGAGACCTCACGTAAGAGAGTATGAAATTCTGTCATGTGACGCTCTCTTTGACAAGGAATTTGTTCACATAAATTCTTTACTCAAGTGCCACATAAGAGATAAAGACTTAAAATTCAAATAATAATTCCCATGAAAAAATTATTCAAAAGGTAAGAAATTTTTTCTTAGATTCATTGTATCAACACATTTCTTAAGTGTCACATTATAGATAAGGACTAATTAAAATTTAAAAGATAAGGACTCTTTATTTTCTTGAGTTCATTGTTTCAAGCCTTTCCTCTCTCTCACAAAGCATGAAACTTTTCGTGTTTTATATATATAAGTAGAGACCTCACGTGAGAGAGTATGAGGTTTTGCCATGTGACGCTTTTTTGACAAGGAATTTGTTCACATAAATTCTTTACTCAAGTGCCACATAAGAGATAAAGACTAATTAAAATTCAAATAATAATTCCCATGAAAAAATATTCAAAAGGTAAGAAATTTTTTTCTTAGATTCATTGTATCAACACATATCTTAAGCGTCACATTATAGATAAGGACTAATTAAAATTTAAAAGATAAGGACTCTTTATTTTCTTGAGTTCATTGTTTCAAGACTTTCCTCTCTCTCACAAAGCATGAAATTTTTCGTGTTTTCAATATATATATATATAAGTAGAGACCTCACGAGAGAGAGTATGAGATTCTACTATGTGGCGCTTTCTTTGACAAGGAATTTGTTCACATAAATTCTTTACTCAAGTGCCACATAAGAGATAAAGACTAATTAAAATTTCAAATAATAATTCCCATGAAAACATTATTCAAAAGGTAAGAAATTTATTTTCTTAAATTCATTGTGTCAAGACATTTCTCAAGTGCCACATTATAGATAAGGACTAATTAAAATTTAAAAGATAAGGACTCTTTATTTTCTTGAGTTCATTGTTTCAAGACTTTCCTCTCTCTCACAAAGCATGAAACTTTTCGTGTTTTCACTCACCTCTTTTCATCTCTTGCACTTCTACTACTTTATATACACCTACCTATACTCTTTCATCTTCATGCCATAGGTTAGGTGCTTTTTGGTTTTGTTTTAGCCCTCACATATTAGAAAAAGGTGTAGTCCTTGAAAACCATGGTTTTTGTTAGACTTAATAACTACAAGCCTTTTCTTTGTTTTTGGGTTTGGTGAAAGATGACTTAGGGTTGAGAAGTGATTTCTACAAATTTCAGAAATAGAAGAACAATGGTATGTTAACAACATTTTCACAATAAATTTTAAGTGGTGGTTTATTATTGGTGGAGTAAAAATATAATTTTAGTGGTAAATAGGGGTGGCTTGATACATTTAGGAGCTTAAGGCAAAAATTGATTATATTGTTTTAGATGCAAAATTACTACTAATTAACATGAATTATGTATAATTTTTTCTTTTTTTAGAAATTTTATAGACACAAAAAGTTTGACAAAACTTTCACACTTGTTAATGTGGTAGATTGATAGTGGCAAGTAAAAGAGTAAGGTTAATGGTAGACCTAGATGAGAACTAGTAAAAGTTTGCTAACTCAACTCTTATTATTATTTTATTTTTTAGAAGTGCAACATTCATAATATTTTTTACAACAAATCCTAAGTTTTAAGTTGCTTCTTGTTTTCTATTTGAAAACACCACTATAATTATTTGTTTGTCATCAATAATAGGCTGTAACAACATGTTATTTAGTATTTGTTATAAAAGTGTTGTGAAAAATATTGTGGATGTATCATTTTTCTCTCTTTTTTGTTTGTTTTTCATTTGATAAAAAAATATTATTTTATTTATTGATTATAAATAACACTATTGGTTAATATTTGGGGGCTTTTTTTTTTTTAAAACTTGGGGCCCTAGGCAGCTGCATTAATTGCTTTTACTCTTCAGCCAGCCCTGATGGTAAGTTCAAATTATAATCAATAACAACTACTTACCAATGATTTGTTGTGAAAATGTCATAGACATAGCAATGTCATTTTTTGGTAAAGTTGTATTTGTTTTAGCTATAGGAAATTATTGGTTTTTTTTTTTTTTTTTTTTTTTTTCTGTAGTGAAGTGTTTGACTAGAAACCACCTTAACTTTCTTATTTTTACAAATTGAGAGGATAAGAGGGGTTCATTTGTAAGATTTACCTTAATTAGAGCAAAATTTCTGGGTGTGCTTTTTTGCTTTTTTAAGGAACAAATTGAAGTGACAAGCTAGACATATTTTGGGTCAAATAGTTACTCAACATCATTGTGGTTATCAACAAGTTAGCTATCTATAGTGGACTTTAAAAGAGGAGGGTATAAGGATTTTGATGAGCTTTTTTAAGATTTTACCATCGAAGATGAAATATTTTTTATGTAACATCAACTATTTTTGAACAATATGGGTTGTAAACCATTCTCCTTTTGAATTAAAATTTTCTATCCCACCTTTTGAAGAGAATATTTACGAAATTCCTAAATCTGTGAGATGCAAACATAGAGAAAATATGTGCCATAAAAAAACAATCACACAATACAAATATTACGTGGTTCGGCAATTTTCCTATGTCCACAGAGTTATAGAGATGGTATAAGGATTTTGATGAGCTTTTTTAAGATTTTACCATCGCATATGAAATATTTTTTATGGAACATAAACTATTTTTGAACAATATTGGCTATAACCCTTTCTCCTTTTGAATTCAAATTTTCTATCCCACATTTTGAAGAGAATATTTACAAAATTCTTGAATTTGTGAGATGCAAACATGGAGAAAATATGTGCCATAAAAAAATAATCACACAAGACAAATATTGCATGGTTTGGCAATTTTCCTACGTCCATAGAGTTGTAGAGATTTCACTATTATTAGAGAAAAAAAATACAAGTGGCAGTGCAGTTTCGTATCTCAAAAACAACATGAAAACCTTAATCTCCAAAATAAAAATTTTTCTATCCTATGCACAGGATTCACAATGGGCTACAAAACGGGCCAAATTTTTTTTTCAAATTGAGAACAATCCACTATATCAAATTGAGATTTACTATCAAGAATATCAATTCATAGTAAACCTAACATAGCTATCAAATTGAGCTCTGAACTCCTTAGACTTCTTTGATGTGGACTTGCTCTCACATGAACCTTCAGTTCATGCTTCAGATCTCCCACATAGATCTCCAATCTATGACTCCAAGACCACCCATGAAGGTTTAGATCTCTAGTACCTTTGATGACTAGTGTTGGTAACAGCTTCAACAACTCAGGATCTTGAGTTGCTTCAAAGAATATTGCCAGTAGAATATTTTAGAGAGTTTTGGATACAGAAACCCTAGATCTATAATAGGAGGAGTTGGGTTAAATTTGATTGATCTCGATTAATTAATTCAATCACCTAAGTTGATTAACTAGGCCAAATAATATGCGAATCATGGAGACACCAAAAAATCACCAAATAACTAAAAATGTAGACAAATGGGGAAAACCTCTCGCAAGGCAAAACCCCCACCAGATAAATTTAAGGTCACCACTCTCAAGAATCCACTAATAAATAATTAAACAATTACAAGAATAAGGAATCTTTTAGCAACCTACAGTTGAACTTTTGCTTTAATACCCAGTTGGACTTAATCTTGTAGCAGACTTCTTTCCTTTTATTGCACAAATTTCCAATCTGTGACTAATTCCTTTGCATAAATCCCAATACATGACTAACTTTAGCAACTTGATTGATTGTTGTTGGTTACAAAGTTCTTCACTTCATTAATGATGAAGATCAAAAAGCACATGGTTACAAAACCTTAAGGCGCATAAACGCAATAGCTTCACACATAGTATATAAGTTTTGGGTCTTTGTTTTTATACTTTAAAATAAGCCGTATATATGTCTAGAGTTGTTGAGAGAGAAACCCTAATCATTCAAGTCACCATAGGCTGAAATTTAGATCTAAGAAATTTGAAATCGTAATTCTTGATAGGTCGAGCTTGTGTCAAGCTTCTTCATTAAGCTTTAATAGCAGCTTCTGTCGAGCTTGTCAAGTTTTAATGAAACAGCTTTTCTTTATTTTTTTCTAGGATCAACCTTCATGTTTTTAATGATACCACTTGATATGTTTAAACCACATACTTCTTAATAAAATAAACCCAACTTAGATCTATGCAATTATAAGTAAAGTGCATTTTATCAGAGGATTTGCCAATTACATAGAAAATATTATTCTAACAATCTCCTCCTTTAGCAATATGTGACAAAAGTCACAAAATCAAAAGTATAGTTATGAGAGAAGTATAAAACAACAATTTTCATAACTGTTACACAAAAAGTACATAAGTCAAACTAATACAATGAATTTTTAAAAATCTTTGCAAGAAGAGAGATCACAGTATGAAGGACTTGCAACTTGTTTTAGTTGAAACACTAAACAAGATTCATCAAGGCATAAAGTGTGAAATATAGACAAGTTATATAAATTAAGAAAAATGTATATAAAGAGGGAAAAGAAACAACACATGTGAGATAAAGAGTGAAAAACATACATCATCATATATATATCAAATAAGTACAATGTATATAAAAAGTTCACAAGACCAAGGTACTGTAATGAGAACTATATAGCAAAAACCTCACTACATATCTCGAAAACACTCCGCTATCACTAGGCTAGCTCTCACCCTAACAACAAAACCACTCTCTCATAACCAAAACTACTCCTTTTTTGTCATGAGTGACAAAGTGATGTAGGAGAAATTATTGCATAGTCCAAGACTACATGGTCAGCTTACTAATCTTATAGTCCCAATCAATAAATACAAGACGTCTCATCAAAAAATGCTTACATAGGCTTTTATGCCACATTAGCTTAATAACCCCTACCCATCTTAACCCCATTCGAGAGGAATTCAAAATTTTGAAGTGAAATGGGCGGGCTTCACTAGAATTGCAGTCTCAATCAAAACTTAAAAACTTTCAAATTTATTTTTCATTTTTTGGATATGCCATTTGCATTAGAATTCCAAGAACCTGCTCTCTCATTCTCAATCTCAGTCTTCCCACAGTATTCACCTCTCCTCCTTCAGCTCTCAGATTGCTCTCTACAGGCCCAAGCTCAGATCTCCCTCCTCTCGGATTAGCTCTCTCTCTCTATCTCTCTATCTCTCTAATTCCCTTCCGTTTAGAGTTTTGGTTCTTACTATTGATTGTACTATTTCCTTTTTCTCTTCTCTATTTTTTTTTTTTTTTTGGTTATGTGGTGACTAGTGAGCAACTGAAAATTCCTTTCTCTCTCTCAGGGTTTTTTTTTTTTTAGGACTAGGTTCATCTGGAGTTCATTTTGTGGTTTCTGAATTGAAGAGATTGCTTTAGTTTGGATTTAGAATTTTTCGTTGGATTTGATAAACAAGGATTTTTCACCTTTGTTTCTTAGGTACCGATGCTTTGATGGACAACCCAAACCTTTTAGACTTCAATTGAGTTTTTCCTTTTGGTTCTTGTTTTTGTTCTAAAAATTCATTTCTTTGGCTTGATTGAACGGTTCGGTTTCTTGAATATTTACCTTTATTACTGATACGTGAGTCCAAGCATTTTGTAATTAAGTATTTCACGTATTTGAAGTTGATAGGTTACTGAATATTCGTAAATTTGTAAATGGGCTTTCAAATTGGAATTTCATACGATTTGACCTCTTGAAAGATTGCCTTTATGTGGCGTTTGGTACGTGGGAATGTACATTACTCTTGGCATCTAAATTCCTAGGAATGTAGCTATTCCTATGTTTGGTTTCATTGGAAATATCTTAAGATTCCTAGGAATGTGAGATGATAATATTTGGTTTATTCTCATGAATCTTAAATGAATTATTTATTTTTCCTATTTTATCCTTAGATTTGAATGTGAACTACCAAGTCCTTAAAAAAAATCTTCCTCTAAATAAATAATGAAAAACCAAATATAAACAATTAATTATGAAAAATTCATTAAAATTATAGTCTAACATTTCAAAATGACATGTATAACATAAAAATAACTATTTAAATTCTCAAATACTTTTATTCTTAATAATAATTTTAAAAGAGTTTAATCCATAATAATTTGTTTTATATTTTATCTTATTTGATTAAATGATAATGAAAAATGGTTAAAATTGTCAATCTATAAAAAATACAGTTTCCTTTAAGCTTGGGAATCTGGATTCCCACCTGTTTTAAAGGGAATCCACATTCCCACTGAGAGGGGAATCCAGATTCCCCTGGCATCTGATTCCTTAGCGTGATTTGCAACCAAACATGGGAATCTTTAAACATTCCTGGGAATCCTAAAACATTACCCCGTACCAAACGCCACATTAAGGTGTTTGTGGAAATGCTTGTTTTCTTGGCATTTCTTTGTTGGCTTATGCTCTCATTTCTGGTGGGTGGGTATATGAAGGTGTCATTTGTGGTGGGCATGTTTTAGCTGTGTTGGGGTGGGAAGGGGATTTAGAAGGGAGAAATATATGCTTTGGCCTGAATGAGGTACTTGTAAAAGCATGGTTTCTTTTTCCTATTTACATGTGTTCATGTGTTTTATAATTTTGCATATGAGTTGTCTAAGAAAAATGCAACTTAATGATAACTATGGATGTTTGCAAGGTGTAAATTAAAATGGTTTGTTGGATTTTACTGATGAAGAATCGATTTGAACAAGAAGCAAATGCAGCGATGCATAAGCATCTCTTGATGGTTTTCTTGTTCTTTTTCCTTGGGAATTACCAAACAAAAGGAATGGCCAAGAAGTCATCTTTTTCAGAGTCCACATCTCTAAATTCTAAGTGAGCGTTTGGATCATGTCCACGTTTGGACGTTTTGCGTTTTAGCCCTTTTTTTTTTTTTTTTTTTTGTGGACTAGCTCCTGGTGCATTGTTCATGTCAATGCATCAAGGCATATGAACAATATTTTTTAGTGTAAATAGTAACTAGAAATTATTTTTTTATTGTTTTTAGTAAAATAAGCCGTGTCCATACACATCCTAAATAGGAAACAATCGGTGGTATCGTTGTGATAGGACTTTTTATTGATTCTTGAAAGAATTGGTTGAGTAGAGAGAATGGAATTGATGACTTAAAAGAAGAGCATTGAGAAGAATTGGGTTCATAGAGAAATAGGGAGAAAGAGAGAGATGAGGATTGGGGAGAAGATGAGAATGAAGATTTTGATTATGCATTCCAAAATTGAATTACACTTTATAACCTTTGCCTCCTTATAGTACTTGGTAATTACTAGAGCTATCCACGTCAAACCGATACTCGACCACCCGAAAAAACCGTCCGATCTTGCCCGAGAACCAGCCGACCCAACGTCGGTGACAGTTAGCAGGGGATCTTCGCCTCCAGAACCCGTAAACGGTGGGTTGGTTGGTGGGTTTTCTCCCCCAAACTCGAAGAAACCCAACCCGGACCAAGATAATGAGCATTTTTCAGCAATTTTTTTAGATCCGACTAGATCTCAGCCATTTGCGACGAGATCTCAGCTAGATCCTTGAAATCTTCACCGGATTTGGTGAGATCTCATTGGATCTACCGAGATCTCTTCGAATCTGGTGAAATTTTGCCAAATTTGGTGAATTTCCGATGATATTCAGACGAAAATAACGTCGAAATTTTGTCGATTTTGTCGTTGACTCATCGAATTTTGGCTGATTTTTCGATCTCGATCTCTAACCGAACCGACCGCCATTCGTTGAAGGTCAGATCAACCCAATCCAATCAACCACGCTGGTCGGCGGCAAGTTGAAATTCTAAATATTCGATCTGGTAGGGTTGGTTCTGGATTGGGCACAAACCCGACCCAAACCGACTTGTGGACAGTGCTAATAATTACAACTCTCATTATCACTCTACAACTTGTAACTAACTTCTAAATAACTCATTTCTCAACCAAAAAAAAAAAAATCTAAATAACTTGATCACTACTAGAAACTAACTTGACATCAGCACAAAAGACATTAGCATAGTAACTAACTAATCTTGACAAGTCAGCCCTTAATCACAATCCTTGCAATCCAACTCACAACACTCTTATCATGTTGGTCAAGGTAGCATTATTCCAAGATTTATGTGGTATTTTGTTCCAAATTGTATGGTTTTATCATTTTTCTTTTTTAACTTTTTCTTAAAAAAATTCGCGTAATTGTATTTTTCTGACCTGAGCTTATTGTTTCTAGGAGGATTGCACATTGTATGCTAGTCTTTTTCATTCTTGAATTAGTTTATATTAATGATTATTTAACCTATCAAATCATTCAAGCATCTCCATAATTTATAGAAGTTTGATTTGAGGAAAGGAGCCTTCATATAATTGAGTTTAATTTCATAATGGTATAAACTTGAGAAGAATGCAGATTTGATGTGTTTACAATTAGGTCAATTTTATGGTTGTGATTGTTGTGTATCGTTGGAGATGCTTCTAATGCTCTGTTTGTTTTGCTGAAAAACTTTTTATAAAGATAGTTTTCCACATTTTCTAATGTTTGGTAGTACAAAAAAAACTGGTAAACGAAAAACTATCTTTAGTCAATGGAAAATCCTAATAAAAATAAGGCTTGTTTTTTATAGGTTGTTTTCCAAAAAATGTTTTTGGAAAACAATCTCTCTCTTACAGTACACTCTCTCACTCTCTCTCTTCCCTTTTCTTTTTCTTTCCTTACACCCTCACTGTCACTAACTCTGGTCTCTCATCTTCCATAGATCTCTCTCCCTCACTCTCTCTCCATATTTCTCTTCCCCTTTATAACACAGTTCTCTAAGTAGATTTTTTTCCCTCATTGCTCAGTAATTATTTCATTTCTCTCTACCAACTTGCAAAAGAGAACATATTTGCACCGACAATTATTTCATTCCTCTTTACCAAAATCCCAATTCTTTACTTTGAATCTCAAACTTGATTTTATTTTTTCTCGAAGAAATTTTTGGTTTGATGGATTCCAGGTAGAAGTTTTTTTTATTTTTTTATTTACATAAAAGTGCTAAAAAAGAAAAAGAAAAAAAATGAATGAATGTATGAAGTAAAAGGCGAAAATTTTAAATATAGTGCCTATATGGCTTTAAGGATAATCCTTTTTGTTGATAGATACATTATGCAGATACTATGTAGTGATGATATATTATATAGTTACATTATATGAATACATAATTTTGAGTAATATTAAAGACTTGTGGTTGACCTTAGTAAACAATTAGTGTACCAGTAAAAAGAGTAGACAATTAAAAGTTATTGTTATTTGTACTTATTAAAAATGTATTCCCCTATCAATTTTATGTATATAGACAAATGGTTGATATATATATATATATATATATATGTATGTATCTTTGTGTGTGTGGACGTTTCTGTCCATATATATAAGCAAGATGAGTGGTAGAGATCATAAAAATTTGACAATTAATTTTGATTGTATCTATTGTCAAAAATTTAGTATGAAAACCAAATTTATTCTTGGTTTTTTTATATTATTTATATTGATTACATTAGTTGGTTTACATAATACACATGTTTTAAATTACATAAGAAATATATAAAATAAAAATAAAAATTTGCCAAACACCAGAAAACATTCTCAAGTTCATTTTCAAAGCCGTAAACAAATACTGGAAAATAATATAGTTTTCTAGAAAATGCTCTTTAGAAAATGAACCATTTTTCAGAAAACGGTAATGCTGAAACAAATAGGGCGTAATTAGACACTGTAGATTTTTGTTGCTAAAATTATTGATTGTTTAGTTTCTAGGTATTACAAAAAAATCAATTTAGTGGAGACTATAAATTTAATAGGAAAGCCAAAATGTTCTTATAAGGTTTGAGGTTGTCCATCAGGGGAAGAGAAAATGTTCTATTACTTTCTTGTTTTCTCGCTTGGCTTATTTTGTTATTGTTAACTTGTTCCATACTTCCATAGTGCTTGCAACTTTTAGATGAATGAGGAAAGGCTTACACATCGACTAGCATGGTTGAAATACTGACATTGGTCATCGTTGATGACTGCATTGATTGAGATCACAAAATCTGTAGAATTTATAGTGACAATTTTGTTGCTGCAGTAGAGTAATTGGAAGAGTAAAGGAAGTTCCTGAATTATAATTATACCATAAGATTTATATTCAGTGTACGGATTTTAAAATTCTTTCTTTACATGAACTCATTTGTTTAAGCTTTATTGGTTTGGCTCATTTGTCATTTATAATTTGGTATGGCTTACATAATTAATGCATTGATTTCCCCTTTCAGGGAGATATAAAAAAACTTGACAATGTTGCTAAGAATCGCTACACAACATATGTATATGGTTCTGCTCTAGTGTATGTCCAGAGGATGGAAGATGTGTTTTGGATGTAGCAGCCTCATTCTAGTAATATGAATGTGAAATCAAACACCCATATGCAAACATGCCCACCACAAACATCAATATGCATTTTTCTCAAACACCTCATATGCAAAATTATAAAACACATGAACACATGTAAATATGAAAAAGAAATTATGCTTTTACAAGTACATCATACAGGAAAAAGAAATTATATTTCCCCCTTCTAAATCTCCTTCCTGTGGCCCCAACACAGCTAAAACAAGCCCAACACAAATGAGACCATCATATACCCACCCACCACAAATAAGAGCATAAGCCAACAAAAAAAATGCCAAGAAAACAAGCATTTCCACAAACACAAATTTTTCAAGAGGTCAATAATATGGAATTTCAATTTGAAAGTCCATTTACAAATTTACGAATATTCAGCAAACTATCAACATCAAATACATGAAATACTTAACTACGATATGTTTGGACTCACAAATCAGTAATAAAGGTAAATATTTAAGATATTGAACCGTTCAATCAAGCCAAAGAAAGGAATTTTTAGAACAAAAACAAGAATATATATATATTCGAAACAAAGAGAGCAAGAAACTCAATTGAAATCTAAAAGGTTTGGATTGCCCAGCAAAGCATCGGTACCTAAGAATCAAAGGTGAAAAATCAATCTAAATCAAATGAAAAAATCCTGTAGAGAGCGATCTGAGAGCTGAAGGAGGAGAGGTGATACTACTATGGCAGGGAGACTTGGAGAGAGCAGGTTTTTGGAATTTTGTTGTAGTTGGCAAGGCATATTCCAAAAAATGAATAATGAAATTTGAAAGTTTTTTGAGTTTTGATTGAGACTGCAATTCTAGTGAAGCCCACCCAATTCACTTTTAAGCTTTCAATTCACTCCAATAGAGTTAACAAACGTTAAAGGTGAGGGGTTATTTAGCTGATATGGCTTGAAAGCCTACTTAAGAGCAACCGCATCAGTTCGTTTATTTTACACATCTATTTTTACACTAAAAACCTACTTTTTCTATTTTACACGTTCATTTATACAAAACATCCACATTAGTTTATCTATTTTACCATCTTTTTAATTAAATAATCAATTTTTCCAATGTTTTTATTATTTCGATTAACTGCCTTTTTATATCCCCGCGCTCTCTCTTTCTCTCTCTCTCTCTCTCTCTCTCTCTACCCATTTTTTTTTCTGATTATGCTCTCTCTCTCTCTCTCTCTCTCTCTGCCCATTTTCTAGCTCCAATCTTTGATCCACAGCACCGATCTCCGATCTCAGTCGCAATCTTCGATCCACGCACCACCGATCCCAGCTGCGATCTCCAATCCACGCACCACCGATCCCAGCCTCTATCTCCGATCCACGCACCACCGATCCCAGTCGCGATCTCCGATCCACACACCACTGATCCCAGCCGCGATCTCCGATCCACGCACCACCGATCCCAGCTCCGATCTCCGATCCACAGCACCACTGATCCCAGCCCTGATCTTCGATCCATGCACCACCAATCCCAACTTTGATCTCCGATCCCCAGCTCCACCGATCCACAGCACCACCGATCCCAGCTCCGATCTCTGATCAGGCAAGACCTAGCTCTGATCAAGCACCGATCTGGCTCTTTGTTGTTTGTCCATGTGGGTTTGTTTGTGTGTGGGTGTGTTTGTATCTCTATGTGTGTGTGTTTTTTTTTTGAGCAAGTGTATCTCTTTTGATTTGTCTGTAGATGTTCTTGAGTTTGTTGAGCCCAGAGGAGAGAGAGAAAAAAAGGAGTGAACGGGAAAGGATTAAAATAATAAATGGACGAGTTACAGTAGCCGTGTGTATTTACACGGTTACTGTAGCTCATGTATGAATTTTCACAATTTTACATCTTTTTAGAAGCACTAATATATGGCATTTTTGAGGCAAAATGTGTAAAATTTATCTGTTTTTTCATTTTACATGATTTTGCATCCACTGATGTGGATGCTTTAAGGATTTTTAATGAGGTGTCATGTATTTATTGGCTGCACAATAATTTCCCATGATGTAGGAGCAATTTCCTATTTAATTACTGTAATTTTTTTATTTTAGGTATTTTTATGAAATTTTCGTTATTTTAGGTTTATGGCATTTATTTTCTTGTTTTTAGGTGTTTTTAATGTTTTTTAAGTCAAATTTGGTTCATGTTATGGTTAAGTATTAATTAGGAATTATTTTAGAATATATTTACTTGTCTGTCATGTTTTACGAAACCCTTAAATAGTTTGTACACATTTTTAGAATATTTATTCAATCAACAAAATTCAGATTTTTGTCTTTTTATTTTTTGGTGGATTCTAGACCCTTTCACCTAGGGATAGCAATGGGGCAGAGCGGGGCAGGGCCGAAGGATGTGGTCTTCGTCCCCACCCTGTATGGTTTTGTTTTGCCCCATCCTCATCCCGCCCTACATGACAAGGAAAAATTTCACACCCCGTCTCCACCCCTTGGGGCCCTGCAAAGTCCCACCCCACCTTGTAAAACTCTACTTTTGTTAATTTGCCCTACAACTAGTACAATTTTTTTAATGAAACCCATTTCATTAATAAAAATATACTTGAAATTATAACTAAATTTATCCCATCAAATCAAATAAATTTTTAGAAAAAAATTGAATAATATATCCAAGTGTTTAACAAGACAATCATAAAAAAATAAAAAATCTCGTAGTATAACATATAACAAAATAAAGGCAAAAAACCATATTAGGTAAAATAAAATAAGCTAATATCGATATGATTGTTTAAATAGTAGGGTTTTAAGGTATGAAAAATTTACAATTATAACCCTTAGCAATGCGGGGTGGGGAGGGGCGGGGCGAAATGGGTCTAAAAAGTCTAAACCCATCCCCACCCCACCCCATGGTGTAAGACTAAAATCTTGCCCCATTCCTGCCCCACTATCTTTGAGGGGCGGGCAAGACCCACGCAGGGCGAAGCAAAGAGATGGGAAAAAATTGCCAACCCTACAGATTTCTCCTTGTGGATTCAAGGAACCCTCGTGGACTTGTGTTAGAGAGCATATTGCATTGTATTGTATAGCATTTGTATTTGATTTGAGCATGTGCTGAATTGAAATTAAACATCTGCCAAGCATTGTATTAAGCATGTGTTATAGTCTTTGGTAGTTAGTTAGTTGCTTGGTATTGATTAATTAGTTACTTGGTAGTTAGTTAGAAGGCAAGGCATGAGTGTATAAAAGAGCATTGTAATGGAAAGCAAGGCATTGATGAATAATATGAACATTCTTAGTTTTTTAATCATTCCTTATCTCCCACCTTTCTTTGGAGGCCCGGTTGTCCTTGAAATCAACCAGGAAATTCATTTCTTAGTTTTAGCCATTAAGAGCTTAAAGAGTCTTAATAAGTGGTATCAAAGCAGTTACTGATCCATGGCAAAAACAAGGGCTACCACTAATGGTGAGAAGATTGCAGCATTGGCTGCCAAGTTTGTAGGGCATGATCTAACCTTGTTAGAGATGAAGCAACAATTGAGTGTTATTGCCCAGTTCATGTAGAGTGTTGATCAAAGATTGAGTGATACAGAGGTACGGGTTCAAGAAGAAAATCAAAGAGGGACTCAGAATGTGGAAAACTCCATTGTTGTACCAGGTGCCAAGCTTTTAAGATTAGAGTTTCCTCATTTCTCAAGGGTAATTTCAACTTCATGGATTACAAGTCTAATTAGTTTTTTGCGTATTACAACACCCCTAAGCATCAAAAGGTTTTGATGGCATCTTATCACATGGAAGGGGAAGCCTTAATTTCGTTTCAAGATGCTGAAAATTCTGGTTTGTTCATTGATTGGGTGGCATTTGTCAAGGCAGTGCATGTGACGTTTGGTGCTACTTCTTATGATGATCCAATGGAATCACTCACAAGGTTAAAGCAAACCTCTTCTACTCTTTCTTTTAAAGGGAAATTTGAGGCTATTTCTAATAGGGTTCAAAGCTTGTCTGAGACCCATAAACTAAGTTGTTTCCACAGTGGGCTTAAGGATGAAGTGTGGCTTCTAGTGAGGTTATTGGGTCCTAAAACTCTCAATGAAGCCTTTGGGCTTGCCAAGATGCAAGAGGAGTACCTCTGGAGTTGTAGAAAGTCTAGCAAGATTCCTCATAATGGCTTAAGACCATCCTTGGAGTCCCTAAGCTTGAGAATAGTATTTCTACACCAGAATCAAGAACCAGGGTGCTTTTGTAGAGATTGACAGCTGCTCAAACGGAGGAAAGGAGGAAGAAGGGTCTATGTTACCATTGTGATGAGAAGGGAGTAAAGATTTTTCTCTTAGAAGGAGTTCCCTTTTCTCAAGAATTGCCTTCCTCTGGTCCATAACTTGTGGAGTTGGATGCAGATGGATCTGTGATGCTGCTAGAAGGTCAAGATGTGCTGCAAGACATACCTGAGATCACATTATATGCATTAGTGGGCAGCCTTTCCCTGGGCACAATGATAATTGAAGGTAAAATTCAAGGCCAATGCTTGGTGATTCTTATTGACACTGGCAGTACCCATAATTTTTTGGATTCTGGGTTGTGTTCAAGCTTGAAGTTGGCAATTGATCCAACACTAGCTTTTGATGTCAAAATAGCCAATAAGGCCATAGTTAGGACACTTCGTGTTTGTCAAGATTTGCAAGTACAAGTGCAGGGTCAACATTTTGTATGGATCTTAATGTGCTTCCTTCGGGAGGGTGTGATTTAGTTTTGGGCACTCAATGGCTCAGGACATTGAGGTTAATACAGTGGGATTTCAACTTACTCACTATGGTATTTCAATGGTGTGGCAAGTCTATGATTCTTAAAGGATTGGCCATCTCATTCTTCCCTTCAAGATGCAGATCTATTCTTCAAGAAACCTGCTAGGAAAGGCCTTTTGTTGCAGATTATAGCTCAACTCTTCACTGCTAAACCTTGCTTGCCTATGCTTGAATTGGAGACCTTATTGGAAGAGTTTGCTACTGTGTTTGAGGTTCCTTAAGTCTTGCCTCCTTCTTGAGGACATGAGCACAACATTACACTCAAGAAAGGCACTCAACCAATGTGTGGTAGGCCTAACATTTATCCCTATTTTCAAAAAACTGAGATTGAAAAAATTGTTAGGGAACTTTTAGAAGTTGGCTATATTAGACCAAGCCAAGGTCCATTTTCATCACCTGTTCTATTAGTTAGGAAAGCTGATGGTTCTTGGAGAATGTGCATAGATTATATAGCTCTAAACCAAGTCACTATCAAAGATAAGTTTCCCATTCCAATTGTGGATGAATTACTTGATGAATTGTGTGGCTCTATGGTCTTTTCTAAGCTTGATTTGAGGTCTAGTTATCATCAAATAAGAATGAAAGCTGAGGATGTGCCTAAAACTGCATTTAGAATTCATGAGGGTCACAATGAATTCTTAGTTATGCCCTTTGGTCTCATAAATGCTCCTTCCACTTTCCAAGCTCTTATGAATGATATTTTTAAACCTTTCTTAAGGAATTTTGTTTTGATTTTTTTATTCTTTTTATGATATATTGGTCTATGGTAAGTCCTTAGCAGACCATTTGGTTCACTTAAGGTATGTGCTTAGTGTTTTGCTTTAACACCAACTTTATGTTAAGAGGAGCAAGTGTTCATTTAGCTGCTTTGAAATAGAGTCTTTAGGGCACATTGTGTCAAATGAGGGTGTCAAAAATGATCCTAAGAAGGTCTTGGCTATGCAACAATGGCCCACTCCTACTTGTGTGAAAGCTTTGAGGGGGGTTTTTAGGGCTCACTGGTTATTACAGAAAGTTTATCAAAAATTATGGTCTCATAGCTACACCCTTGACTAATTTGCTCAAAAAGGATTCCTTTTAGTGGACTGCTGAGGTTGATTTTTCCTTTCAACACCTCAAAGCTGTTGTAGTGAACCCCCTTGTCTTAGCCTTACCTGATTTCTCTAAACCCTTTGTTATTGAGTGTGATGCCTCGGGTGTGGTATAGGTGCTGTTTTGATGCAGGGGCAGAGGCCGACAGCCTTCCACAGCCAGGCTTTGAAGGGCAGAAGCTTGCATCTCTCTACTTATGAAAAGGAGTTTTTGGCCTTGATTACTACTGTCAAAAGGTGGAGACCTTATCTTCTTGGCAAGCCATTCATCATTAGAACCGATCACTAGAGCTTGAAATTTTTGTTAGAGCAGAAAATAGGCACCCCAGCACAGCTAAATGGATTTCTAAGCTTTGGGCTATGCTTTTGTAGTGGAGTACAAGAAAGGTCAAGATAATAAGGTTGCTAATGCCTTGTCTAGATTGGGATGCTCTTTTGAGGAGGTGGCTGACCCTAATGCTCACTTATTTCTCATTTCATTTCCATGTTTTACTTGGATTGAGGAATTACAACAAAGTTATCTCCATGATGTGGTGTCACAGTAACTCTTGTCTGCTCTTAAGCAATGCATTGCTTCTAAGCATTATACTTTGCATAATGGATTGATTCTTTATAAAGGGAGGATATTTTTGGGTCCATCCTATTGTTTAAAACCTAAGGTGTTGTCTCATGTTTATGACAGCCCCCTGGGAGGCCATTCTGGGTACTTGAAGTCTTTTCACAGTTTGAAACAGGACTTTTGGTGACAGGGTATGAAGTCTAACTTGAAGCATTAAATCAAGGAATGTGCTATCTGTCAACAAATGAAGCATGAAACCTGTAGACCTACTGGATTGTTGCAGCCACTTCCCATTCCTTATAAGCCTTGGTCTAATATAAGCATAGACTTTGTGGAAGGTCTTCCAAGATCTCATAGAATGGATGTGGTCTTTGTGGTAGTGGATAGGCTTACTAAATATGTCCACTTTATTGCTTTATCTCATCCTTATTCAGCCTCCAAGGTTGCTATCCTATTTGTTCAACATGTGTTCAAATTACATGGTATGCCCAATTCTATTATAAGTGATAGGGATCCTGCCTTTACATCCCTTTTTCTAGTCTGAGCTTATGAGGTTATAGGGTGTTCAATTGGCCATGTCTTCCAATCACCACCCAAACTGATGGCCAAACTAAGGTGGTGAATAGGAGCCTTGAGCAGTACTTTAGGTCCTTTACTAGTGACAAGCCAACTGAATGGGTTAAGTGGTTACCATTGTGTGAGTATTGGTTCAATACTAACTATCATACCTCAACTAAATGCACTTCCTTTGAGGCTTTATATGGAGTTCCTCCCCCAAAACTCCTTCATTATATCCTTGGTACCACTAAGGTTGAGGCTGTGGATAGCATGCTGCATTCTAGGCAAGAGCTAATTGCTGTTTTGAAGCACAATTTGGTGCAAGCTCAGAATGCTATGAAAGTACAAGCTGACCAGCATAGATCAGATAGAGTCTTTGAAGTTGATGACTGGGTTTACTTGAGGTTACAACCCTATATGCAGTAATCCATTGCCCACAAGGCTTCTCATAAGTTGTCTCCTAGATTCTATGGTCCCTATCAGGTTCTTCAGAAGATTGGAGCTGCTGCTTACAAGTTGCAGCTACCTCCTAAGTCCTAAATTCATCTAGTTTTCCATGTTTCTTGTCTTAAGAAGCAATCGAGCCAGCATATCCTTCTAATTCCTACTTTACCAGCTGTCAATGAGGTAGGAGTTCTCAACCTTGAACCAGTAGCTATCTTGGATAGAAGGGAGCTCAATCTTCGATCAAGGGTCATCATTGAGTTGTTAGCTTAGTGGCAAGGCGGTTTTGCAATAGATGCTACTTGGGAGCCACTGCATTCCCTTTCCAAGCAGTTCCCTCACCTTGTGGGCAAGGTGTTTTAAGGGGAGGGTATTGTTTGAGAGCATGCTGCATTGTATTGTATAGCATTTGTATTGGATTTGAGCATGTGCTAAATTGAAATTAAACATGTGCCAAGCATTGTATCAAGCATGTGCTTGGTATTGATCAGTTAGTTACTTGGTAGTTAGTTAGAAGGCAAGGGATGAGTGTATAACAGAGCATTTTAATGGGAAGCAAGCATTGATGAATAATATGAACATTCTTAGTTTTCTAATCGTTCCTTATCTCCCACCTTTCTTTAGGAAGCCCGGTTGTCCTTGAATCAACTAGAAAATTCCTTTCTTAGTTTTAACCATTGAGAGCTTAAAGAGTCTTAACAATTCGAGATTATTTTCAAAAGCAAATGTGTTTTGTTTCTTATTTTCTAGAAGTAGACGTGTTCTACTTCTTGACGCTTCCGCATCCTGCATCAAAAACTACATGTGAATAGTCTTTCATGTTGTCACATATTTGAGAAACTTTTCTCTAAATCAGTTTGAAGGAAAATTATATCTTATAATTTAATGACTTTTATAGGTTTACATTGTACTAACAATATAAACTTACATTAAAAACAAAGACACAACTAAGATTTGAACTTAAGGGGGCTGAAGTTTTTTTGGTTCGATCAGGATTGAATTGATGGTCAAATCAATGACATTAGAAATATTTTAAACATTTAATTAATATTATAAACTCATAAATATTTGGCTTTATTTTTTCCAATTTTCACATTAAAATTTTAGATCAATTTATTTATTCTTTCACATTAGAAACGGTGAGACATTAACATCAATTGGTGAATTATCTAAGAGCTGAGAGTCTTTTCAAATGTCGCAAGTTTGAAAAATAAATTGTGCAAGTTTGACTAAATAAATAAGTAAATAAAAACAAACTTTTTTTAGGAACAGGTAAGTCAATTTTTATTAAGTCAAGTTAGAGTGGAAGACATTATCCAAGTCTGGTGATAGTTTTTCTAACCACACATCTGTATCAGCAGTTAGTACTGCTCTTCTAGCAAGGGAGTGGACTAAATTGTTACCTCCCTACTGACATGACAGAAATTACAAACTTGCAAAAACGAACTGGCTTTCTTAATGTCTTCTATAACATGACCCCACTGAGTCCTATTCTGCTTTGGATTGTTAATAGCTGAAATGACCTTCAGTGAATCACCCTCCACCACTACATGAGCAAGACTTATCTCCTGAGCAAATATAACAGCTCACCGAGCAGCCAAGGCTTCTACCAAATCCACAGAACTAGCTAGGGAATCGAATGTTTTGGCTCAGTGCAGCAATGATCATACCTTCAGCATCCCTCACTACAAACTTTCCATCAATTTTGCAAGAGCCACAAGGAAACTTTTTTCCCATATGATAAAAAATAACGCCACAACTTATATTAAAAGGAAAAGACAAAAGAGAACTTATCAAAACAAAATTATACTCTTATCAGGAAAAAAACAAAATACAATTATACATGCCACACCAATTATATAGCAAGTGAGAGATAAAGATCTAGAAACTATGCCTCAGCCAATTTCGACTCATATGTGAGTGTGGACACTGGGACGGATTGACAAGGTGGAGAAACCAACGGTTCCAATTGGCTGGGACAATGACAGGTTTGTGGAGCGGTCAAAGGCAGAGGCGGTGATTTGGTGAGTGGTTAAAAGTGGTTTGTAGAAATTGTTATAAAAAGTTTTTGGCTTATTAAAAAAAAAAATAAAATCTAGTAAATTGCCCACGCGATGCACATATAATATCGTAATGTTTTATGTAACTTTTTTTTTTTTTTTGAGAATGTTATACATATATTATAACATAAGTAATGAGCAATATATTATAACAACAACTATAAATTGCACACACATCTATTATAATTATTCTGTTCAAGTAATGAGGAATTAAAAAAAAAAAAACAACAACTTTGGAGCAATATTGTATAATAAAAGTTGATAAAAGCCTATTAATTTTGAAAGTTTGGATTTGTGTGAAAATACAAGAGCTTGTTTATACCCCTAATAGAAATTACGGCTAGATGACTTTTACTCTAACTTAAACTAAGTGCGGAATAAGAGTAAATAAGTGCAAACAACCGATAAAACTAACCTAAGTCATATTCATCCAATATCAACAATAGAAGATAAGCTTAAAGAGTAGAGAAGAGAAATGCAAACACAAGATAACATCAAGGCGTGTTATTGAAGAGAAAACTGAAGAACTCAGCGAAAAACCTTTTCTTGACCCTCCAAGTTGAAATTGATCCACTAGAAAATAAAATTGGAGTACACGAATAACAAAAATTCCTCCAAGCCTAGTTTACCCAATGTACTTGAGCCCTTCAAGCTCCTGCTACCAACTAGCTTTTTAGAACCTTGTCTTTTTTGGCTTTCCTGGATCCCGCAATTCAACCCGATTGCATCCACCAATAAATGGCTTCCTTCCAATACTTCCCAACAGCACCAAAATCTCACTTGACATTCAGATTGGGTGTGGTAAATATTTGGGCTATCAACCTCTCATGGATTTAGAGATGGAGAGGTAGGAGTAGATGAAAATCACAAGGAAATGTGTAGATGATTATAGGTATAACAATCTGTAACTCTTAAGTGTGTTTTCTAGGGTTTTTTCTTTGAAAAGTACTCCTTACAATTTGTGAGTAATGATGGTATATATAGTGTGGGTAAAGACTTGGTAAAACAAAACATGACAAATTAGCCAAACAGAATGTTTCACGAGTATTTCATGGGAAAGCCTTACCTGTAAGGCACTTGTGAAATCCTCCAGGCCAGCATGACTCTTTGCCTTCTAGTCATGTGCTCTACACGTAGCTCTTTCATGGGATAGCTTCTCATGAGGCACTCGCGGAAAATACTTCTTCATCGTTTTAAGCTTGAGTCTACATACTTCCTTTCATGTGATGCTCTCCCCCTTACTATATGCTATAGTCAAAACATATTCACATTAACTGCTCTCCCCCTTTTTGGCACGAAATAGCTAAAGGCTCTCCTCTATCTTGCGTTGAATCTCATCCCACTGTGTCTTCATGTTGGTTAGACAGATCTGAACTTGGTTGTTGGTAGAGTATAAGATATTAGCAAGACCAAAAATATGCTCATGTAGACCTTTAACCAAGGTAGTCAACCTATCCAGATGAGAGCTTGATTGTCCCAGTTGAGTGGGAGCAGCTAAGGGATGTCCGGTTGGAGTAGCATGAGGAGTAAAATCACTCTTTGGAGTTTTGGAGGGACTTTTCTTTGCCTGTTCAGCAGAGGAGTGACTCTTGCTCTTTTGAAGAAACATGAAGGATATTGGTTGATGACGGAGTATGATAGTGCCATCTTTTGGTGGACAAACACCCTTAAGGACCATGATTTTCATGATCTGAAAAATGCAAGCACAAATGTCAATTTGAGCTCCCTTGATGAGATCACATAAGAATTGTGCTCTTCCAAGATTGACAAAACCAGTGTTGGTCAATGGATAGAGATTGGAAAACATGATCAATGTGAGAGTTTTCAATTCTGCTTCAAACTTTGTAGTGCCAATGGATGTACCTTTGGCGGAGACCTCTTGATCAGCTCCTAGGATGTCAAGAATCTCTGTCACTGGAGCAAGTCTATCATCATATGGTGAGATGTCCATGTTTTCCAGACAGTTAATGTGAAAAATCTTTGTAAGATAGTCTAGAGTGATGACAAAATCCTTGCCTCGAACCCAACACTTTAGTTTAGCTCTAGTGAACCAAGCATTCGAGTAGAACTCCTTGACCAATTCATCAATGGGATTCTCAAAATTTCCAAATAGATTTGCCCAATTGTTATCCGCAAATATTTTAGGGATAAAAGTGGATCCCAAGGTGTCAAAACGAACAATTCTTTCCACCACAGTAGGTGCACTCTCAAAGTGGTCTTTGAAGGATTGAAAATCTAAGAGAATTTTGAATCTTTTGACGTCAAAGTCATTGGAAAAGTGTTGTGTCCTCTTTGAAATAGGGGATGACCTGAGGTTAATCATGTGAGGAACAACCACAAAACAAAAAAAACAAGGACAAACACAAAAACAAGGAAACAAACTTGATTAGATCCAAGTTAGTCCATAAACCAAAAGTCCTAAAAAGACAATAAAAACATAAAACCTAATGACACAAGACCATGTTTTAAGTGCTAAACATGTAGCAACACTTATCTAGCATGAGTGAAATGCAAAACATGTCAAGTGATCAAGTGTGTGCATTAAGTGTGCATGTAGTGTGCATATGTGATGCATGATCAAGGCATGACCAAGCACACTTAGGTTAAAGTGTGTAAAACACACAACAAATGTTTAAAAATTTCGAGAATGTTAAAACATGGTAATTCCCAATGTTTGGTACTCATCGGAGTTCAAAACAACAACAAAATGTTATTTGGGCATTTCATCAAACACATAGTGTTCATACAAACCACTAACATGTAATACAATGCATGAACATGATGAAATCTTGCCTAAATACATGTTAAAATGCCACTTGGGGCCAACACAAACACAAACAAACAAAATGGGACTCAACCCAATCAAGGAAATCAAAAGAATTTTGCAGAAAATTAAGTTTTCCCAACCCTTTCAAAAATAAACCCAACCTTAGAAATCCTAGAATTTAAGGCTAAATCTAAGGATTCACAAGTAAAAAGATGTTGAAACAAACCTTAGATAAGTCTTAGAAGAAATTGATTTTGAGTTTTCGGTGAGTTTTTTAGAGAAAGTGTATTTTGGATTGAGAGAGGTGCGCATGAGGCAATGTGAGTGATTTTAAAAAACTGTCATTGTCTGCCTTTAAAAACTGCAAAAACACGCCTTTCGCAGGTAAGCTTCTTGCTAAGTTACTCACAAAAACAGCCATTGAAGCTCATAACAATTTTGTGAGTAGAGTTTACTTGCAAGATAGTCGCGAAACTCTCTATATGAATTTCAATGTTTTGCAAAATTTGCCATCCTCATTTTCACAGGAAGAGGTTACTCGCGACATACTTGTGAAAATGCCTCTCAAAGAGTTTTTTGACAAAAACAAGAAATAAAAATTTTGGACAAAAACTCTAAACACACAAAAGCATAAAAACACTTTCAAAAACATATAAAATACTAAAAAATCCTTTTGGGTTTGATCAACAAGAAATTGAGTATATACATCACATTTGAACACATACAATTACACAAATGGAATAAGCATTCATTGAACTAGACTATGGTTTAGTATGAAACTTTAATGATCAATTCAATCAAGTCATACACAACTAGTACGAAGTCAAGTGACCTATCTCACTTGTAGAAATGAACATATATGACCCCTCACCAATGTGTTTACAAATGATTGAAAGTTTTTCATTTAGCTTCCATTTTTCATACTTGTGATTAAATACAACTCAAATTTTTGAGAAGCGATGCCATAAACAATATGATATAACAATGACAAACACGAGCCTTTGGCTTTGGTACCATACATTTTCATACATATTTGCTCCGCCTATTCCTAGTCAAACTGGTTTTTGAAATAAGGCTTTTTCAACTCTTTTCTCCTTTTTAGAGACAAACATTTGTAGAGCTCTTTGAAAAAGAAAAAGAAAATGTGAGGAGCTATATAAGCATAAGTCTACGCATGTATCTAGATCGAACAAGACTATTAGCCAATCATTCATGACAAGTTTGAAGATTTATTTACAACAATCAAAACATAGATTCCTAGATGTCGCTCACACTTAGAAAATGTGCATTCATAACAAGCTAAGCTCGTAAATGCAATACGCAATTAGTACGGAGGTACTAGGCCAAACTCAGATGTGATATACACAACACAAACAATCAAACTTTTTGAGATTTTTCATTTTTTATGAATTTTTGAATTTTTCAACATACTAAAAAACAGAACAAGTAAAGTAAGATCAACAAAAACAACAAGTAAAAACTTGAAAAAGAAACATGCTAAAACTATAAGCAATGACATAAGAAGATTGCATATGTCATGATGCATAAACCTATAACCCTAATACATTAGACGTATTAATGCATGGGCATAGAGAGTGATCATGTATGAGTACCCTTCTTCACCCACACTGTACGAGTGTTTTGGGTGAGATCCCTAAACAGAGGGGTACGAACGACATAATTCTCAAATCTTGAGGTGAAGCTAACAAGGCATAATGAAATGTTCTTCAACATCTCGATAACATCTCCAATGAGTTGTCCCTCATTTTCTCCTTTAGCTTGTGTTCCCTTAGGCGTTCTTCATGAATTTTCTTGGCCACGCATAGAATCAACCCTCTTGAGTGCTTGAAGCTTGAAGCAATTTGGCCTTGTGTGCCCTCGCACATCACAATGATGACAAAAATGCTTCACTTAAGTCCTCTTTGACCTTTGGATAATGACTTCCCTTTATCCTTTAGTTTTACACCAATGGTTCTCTTTGCAACATCAGGGGTCTTAATCTCATGCTTCTCCACTTTGAGTTTCTCTATATTTTTGGCCGATACAAACTTCACTTCCTTTTTGGGTTTGCTGCCTGAGCTTCCTTCACGGGTATATCCTAGACCGGTCTTGTCATGTGAAGATTTTTGAGAAGATAGTACGCTGTTAAGTTTCTTAGTGGAAACGCACTCCACTTTGACATTTGCTTGAATAATTTCAAGATCAAGAAACTTGATTTTTGAATAGACTTTTACCAATTCTCCCTTTAGCCCTTTAACTTCACATTTTGCCTCCTTAAGTTGCACAAGTGTGCACTTATGCTCTTCCTCAATTTTCTTCATCTTCTTGATGGCGTTGTTTGCAACCTTGGCATATTTGTCACAATTTTCGAGCAATGCATCATACACTTCTTGAAGATTCTTTTTACCTTTGTTAAGGCACACTTCCTCGTCTTCTGAATCTTCAAATTCCTCATCTTCGGAATGCACACGAAGCTCTTCAACTAGGTTGCTCAATTCATCTCTAGAGTCAACCGTGGTAATTGCCATGAAGGCTGAATAGTTTCCCTCGCTATCACACTCTCCTTCCGCATTGGAATTTGAGCTCTCAGAATCAATAAGAGTGGTGGAAAACACTTTACCCTTTCCTCTCAAATAGTTTGGACATTCTTTCGTGAGATGTCCATAGCCGTTGCATTCATAGCACATGATTCTTTGAGTGGATGGAGAATCCTTCCCATCTTTCTTCTTAAACTCCTTCTTGTCATTTTTGGAGGATGAGAACGTTTCTTTGCCAAAAGACTTTCCACTGTTTTTCATCTTGTGGACTTTTCAGAAGTTCTTTGCAAGAAACGCCCCCTCCTTCTCTACATTTTCTTCTTCGGAGGAATCATCCATTCTCTCATTTATAGTTTTTTTTATTTATAGGAACATAGTACTTTTATTCAATCAAAAGAAACAATGACAGAATCTTGGATGAGGGCTTGTACAATACAAGAAGGAGACTCCCCAATCCAAACACAATAATCATGTATGCTAAGTGCAAATTTTGCTAAAAGATGGGCAGGCTTATTCCTTTGTCTCTGTACATGAGAAACATTAACCGAATGAAACTCAGAGTAGATTAGTTGCATGCCTAGGCATAATGAGTCAACAGATGAAGGGGGATTGGACAGAGCATAGAGAGCACGTAAAATTACCAACGAGTCCCCTTCCAAAACAATATTTTGAAGACCCAAGTCCCACGCTAGTTGGAGGCCAGCTTCAAAAGCTTTTGCCTCTGTTTCTATTGGGCCCAGCAGAACATGAAAATGTTTGCATAGCGTAGCAATGAGTCTACCTGCATTATCTCGTATCACAACACCAATTCCCACGGAGCTACTAGTCTTGGATAGGGCGCCATCCACATTAATCTTAAGCACGGAGGAGGGTGGAGGGGTCCATGTGACATTAACAATCTCGGGTTTGACTGCATTAGCATCCGTCGTAGCTGCAAAATCGATCAAAAAGTGAGAAGCCCATTGGACAAGAGCTTCCAGCGTCTTCCTGGTACCCCCATGTTGAACCGAATTTAGATTATTCCACAATGATTATGCTATCGTGACCACCAGAGCTACCTTCTCCTCATTAAAAGACTATCATCAACAAGTACCATCACTACAACAAATCAGACTTTTTTCAAGGGTCAAAACCCCTAAAAAAAAGTATTAAAAAACCTTGAAAGAAGTTATTTTAAGAGTCCAACCGACCCTTGATAACCTTTGAAACATATATCGTCGAAAAGGAAATTTTGAGGGCCTTCATGACCCTCAAAACAAGTGCAAACAAGTGCTCTAATCTTATTTTAAGGGTCAAGAGACCCTTCAATCGCCTTTTACCAAGGTTTAAAAGATTTATATTTACAACCCTTGATAAATAAGCTTATTTAAGGGGTCTCTTAACCCTCAAAATAAGATTTTATTTTATTTAAAAAAAAACTACAATCATGCAAATATATATATATATATATATATATATATATATATATATATATATTCATGTTGACACTACCATATTGAAGAAGCATATTAATGCAAATAGATATCAAAAGAAAATTGACACCCAATTGCAACAATTAGGAACCAAAGCTTAAATATCAAATTGTAGTTACAAAATTTTGAAAAATACATTTTTTTTTCAATCCACTTCAATAATTTCAGCATTTCTCAACAATAAGATGTGGTTACTAACACATCTTGTCCTACAATAATTAACACCAACACCCAATCAGGTAACTAAAGAACTAATTTGGAACATAAACTAAACTGACATACCACTTGTAGCAGATTTAGTAGCGGGGTCTTTTTGGCTTCAATTGCACGTCTTCGCAATGTGGACTCCATTTTAGGTTCAAATCCTCCATCCACAACAGGAACTGTTGATGACATCCATCTTTCAGCAGAGCAATTTGAAGAGAATGGCATATTTGAACAAGCACCATTCCTATATGTCTAGTAGCATACAAATTTATTATTTTCTTCCCCTTCCCTTCTTGGTTGGCTGTGCATCTATTTGTTCCTTCCCATTAACTTCTACTACATCCACTGCACAATGAGAAAGCAGAACAAGTTTTAGTTTGACCTATGTTTTTTAATTTGCCGTTAAGATGAAAATGCCAATCTATATGTAGATATATTTGCCATTAGACCACTGTCAAAATATATATACCTGTGGATGAAGAAGTTGTGGCTCCACCATCTTAATTGCAGAGCGCATATCAACAAGCCCTTCATTTGCCATGTCTACAGCTATCTTTACTGCACCTTTACCAGTACGCTTTCTAGAACAGCATTGCAACATCCACAACCTATTTTCTTGGACGGTGAATTCTATGCCCTGTATTTATCAGAAAATACCCCATCCCAGTATGTTATTAAAGTACAATAGAAATCATTTTATCGTTAAATGTTGCCAAGATATGACTGACTTGACTTCAGGCTTTGAGAACATGAAGACCATTATAATCTCAGAAATCAAGAAGACAATGAAAGTAACACTAACAATTAAAAATCATCTTCCTAACAAATAACTTTTAAGTTTTACCATCATATCTTTGTAATGTCGCTCTAGAATTTCGCAGTTCTCCACGAGCTCCTTGTAAGCTTTTGGCATGCAACTTTTCATGGTGTCCAAGTCTTCTGGTGTCCTAATTCCAGCAACCACACCTTTTCCCTATTCAAAGCCATTCTTCAGCTACACTCATAAAATCAATACTAAGATAACCTCTACTGATATGTATATAAATATAGAAGTTAAGAGTCTTAAAGTAAGCTCAAGATGGGACTGGCATAAAAACCTGAGCATTGACTAGAAACTCCCCATAAAGCTTCTTCTCACCAGTGCTAGGATTCCTAGTAAATAGAACACCTGTCCCTGAAGTATTTCCCATGTTCCCAAACACCATGCATTGAATGTTTACTGCAGTTCCCTTCAAACCAGTTATCTGATTGATGCTCCGGTATTTAATGGCCCTTGAGCTATCCCAAGAATCAAAAACAGCTTTAACAGCCAATAGTAATTGCTGTTTGGGATCTGTAGATAGATACAAGCAAAAGGGGATGGGTTGAAGGAATAGAAACATACAAATTGTCTTTTCCAAATTTTCTTATGCATTCTTTATTAGCCAACAAAAAGATTTTTCTAAGAAAAGATGGAAATATAAATAAGTTTTTGCTGTCATACTTAGTACCTGAAGGAAACTTTTCACTCTTGGTTTCAAGGTAAACATTCTTGTACTGTTCCACCAGCTCTTTGAGGTCAGAGGATGTTAGTTCAGTGTCAAGGTTGACTCCTTTTGCATTCTTCAACATTTCTAACTTTTCCTTAAATAACGTGTGTGGAATTCCCAATACCTCCAATTAAAGATGACAAGGTTTTCAATAAACATAGGAACAAGAAAAGATGACAGCATGATATATTTGCTCCATTTAGAATAAAAGGAAAATTAAGCACATGCACCATCAACAGATTCAAGCAGTTTAGAAGGTGCATTTTAGTTTGGTAATTTTAATGTTTCAGTACCTAACAAATTGTGAAAGACTATTTAGCATAACAAGCAACATCTAGAAGAAGCACTTACAGCATTTTACTATAAATGAACACTAGTTAGCAAAACAAGCGACATCTAGAGGAAGCATTTTTACTATAGATGAAAACTAGTTAGCGTAACAAGTGACATCTAGAAGAAGCACTTACAACATCTCCAAACATGTCTAGAAAACGTCTGTATGAGTCATAAGCAAAGCGCTCTCCACTCTTTGATGCCAAACCTGCAACTACCTCATCATTAAGACCAAGGTTGAGGACAGTTTCCATCATGCCAGGCATGGAAATCTACGTATTACATAAGTAGGAGGCAAATTAGTTCATTTTATTTTATTATTGGAGCAAAGTGATATTGCTCCAATCATAACAAGTCATGTCAACAGTTGTGGAAAATACTGTGCCCTTATTAACATTACTATTATAGGTAAACAATATGCAGCTACTATATATTCATGCAGCAAAAGCTTACTGCTGCACCAGAGCGGACAGAGTGAAGAAGGGGCTTAGAAGGGTCACCAAGGAAAGCTCCCATGTCCTTCTCCACAGTCTCCAAACCTTCCAATATCTCCTCCCATAAACCTTCTGGCAACTTCTTTCCATTCAGCTGATATTCTTGGCATGCTTCTGTTGATATGGTAAGTCCTGGTGGTACAGATAACCCAATGCTTGCCATTTCTGCAAGGTTTGCTCCCTTCCCTCCTAAAGACAATCACACACACATGCATAAGCATTCAATATGCCCATTCAATTTTTCTTAGACGTCCAAATACTCCATCAACTTGGATCACAACAAATTCTAAAGAAGTAACCATAAGATGTGGTTCATGTGCATGTAGATTAGAAAGATAAATAAAGCTTACCAAAGTCTTCATGCCCTTGTTGCCTTCACTCCTTCCTTTGCCAAAAGTAAACACTCGCTGTGTATACCAACCGAAAGACAAATATCAGGCTTGCAACACTTGATGTAACAAATGCTCGAAGATCCTTGTAGCTCGGTGACACTTATTATTATCCAATAAAAAAAAATGCTTGTTCTATAAAACATTAATTTGGTGACCTCACCATAATTGATGCGACACTAACACAATTAGCAACCAATTTTCAATCAATTCCCCTAAAAAAAACTTATAATTTTCAATCAAACCATATAACTGAAAATATATTATATACAGATATTCAATAAACCATATAACTTGAATATATATTATATAGAACCCTAGAAATTCTTCTAACTCACCGCTATACTTCTTGACTTTATAATCTAATTACTTAAATTCACTTAATATGAGCTAGCATCCACTAGATGAATTGATGCAATTTCTATCAATTCATTCACTGCCTATGAGCATGCCTTCTATGTCCAACCAAGTGAGAACCCAAAAAGCCTGCGCTTAGAAAATTTCCCATAACTAAACCCAACCTCAACCTCAGTCAACTGACTGCAACAATCACACACACCACACATTAAACACAAAAACTGCACACACATACAGTGCAAATGCTGAAACAGAGTATGAAGTAACGAAAAATAATTCTATGGATTTTCTAAAAGAAAATTGAATCTAATCACATAAACAAGGAAAATATGCTCAGATGTAAATTTCTGCTAAAGAAATTCAAATGCGATTATCCGTAATTGAAGTTGAAAGATAGAAAAATCGATAATAAAGTGCGATTGTCCATAATTAAAGTTCTACTAGGTAATTTCCAAATTCAATTTTTTTTCTTGGGAAACAAACACAGAGAGAGAGAGAGAGAGAGAGAGAGAGAGAGAGAGAGAGAGAGAGAGAGACTTGTAATCAGACAAAAGGGCAGAGGAGAAAGCTCTAACTATCAACGGCAGGTCATCACCGGAGATAGGATTGCCTACCATCGCGCCTCAACCTATCGCCGGACGTGATCAAAATTAGGGTTTCCAAATCGCCGATCGGCAATTGACACTGAAGATTCACTGATGAGCCACAGAACTCTCCGAGCTTCACCATCAACTCTGTAACAACAAGAAGAAAAAAAAAATTGATTAATTATTCACAAAAAACCAAACGAATTCACAAAAATCGAATCTGAAAATGGAAGAGCACGTAAACCTGTGAAAGAAATAGAGCGATCGACGACGAGGACACGTGTCAGGTCACCGGCATAACGAAGAGTGCCATTGGTGTAGCGAGGGAGGATTTTCCCGCCATAACTGCAGAGGAATTTGATGGTCTCTGTGTTTTTGCTGTTGTTGGACTCCATGAAAGTTTTTGAAAGTTCGAGAGAGAGAGAGAGAGAGAGAGAGATTTTAGGAGTTCTCATTTAGTTTGGAGGATGGTTGAACAAAACGAAAATGGGTTTTCTAAGAGAGTGAGCAAAGACTTTATTCAAAAATTGGTTTTCTGAATTCTGATTTTTTGAGAGAGAGACAGACTTTATTTCGAGGGTTTTGAAACATTTGAATATCTTTTATTAAGGGCTGTGTTAGAATTTCATTGAAGAATGTAAAATTTGGAGGCAGCAAGTATGCGGGATTTTAGTTTTTTAGTTTATTTCAAGGGTTTTGATGACCATTGCAACAAGATTAGTCAGAGTATAATTAGCGCACCAATTTGTTAGCGTTTGTTTCAACCATTTTTAGTGAACCTTTGGAAAAAATGGGTTGAAACAAGTCATGTTTCTTGTAGTGCATAACAAAACAAAGAAGGAGTGAAACTGGCCCGACTTTAGTGAACTAGGAAGCTTCGAACAACTCTAGACCAACTGAGCTCTAGGACATGACCAAAACAAGTGACCACAAGATTCGGTAGCGTCACCACATTCGTCGCATAGGCATTCTGTGAGCACTTTAGGTTGAAACAGATTATCTTTGGTTGGAAGAATATTACGATAGGCCCTCCAAGTGAAATGACCAACCTTGTGAGGGATAGGAAGTTGCCATAATTTCCTCCAAAAACCCCGTTGCGAACTATCTGACGAAGCTGAAGCACTCTATGTAGTACGATGGAGATTCATAGCAACCTTGTAAGCACTACGGACTGTGAAGCAACCATTATTAGTTTCCGCCCAAATAATACGATCATTAGGCAGTCTTATACTCAACGGTATGCCCAAAATAGATTTAGCATCGACAAGTAGGAAGATTTGGTGAATGACTTCTTCTTTCCAGCTTTTCCTCTCCATATCGATAAGCTCACTCACCCTAGTATCTTGGTGTAGGAAAAATCTGGGCGATATAACTTCATAGCTTGACCCCTTAGGCAGCCATTTATCCCCCCAAATTCGGATATCTTTGCCATTTTCAACCTTCCAATGAACACCCTGCTTGACAATAGATTGTGCTGAGAAAATACTACGCCAAGTATAGGAGGGATTGTTCCCAAGAGCAGCATTCAAGAAGTCATTATTGAGGAAATATTTGGCCTTGAGGACCCGGAATACAAGGGAATTGCGGCCATTTTCGAGCCGCCATCCTTGTTTAGCTAACAAGGCCAAGTTAAAATATTTTAACTGTTTGAAACCCATCCCACCACTCTCCTTCGGTTCACACAACTTGTCCCAACTCAACCAAGCCACTTTCTTCTCCTCTCCTCGTTGCCCCTACCAAAATTGCCTTATCATACTAGTAAGCTCGTCACAAAGGGAGTCTGAGATCTTAAAACAACTCATGGTGTAAGTGGGGATGGCTTGGGCCACCACTTTAATCAAGACCTCCTTACCTGCCTTTGAGAGAAGTTTACCCTTCCAACCAGCCAATTTCTTAGAAAGCTTATCTTTTATGTCATTAAAACTGGCTCTTTTGTTCCTCCCCACAAGGGATGGCAATCCCAAGCTGGGCTTATGAGAAAGCAGTCCAAGCTTATAGGTTTGGAGAGATCCAATGAGTTCTCGAATCTTTTTCTCATCCAAATCTTTACTCTCCTCAATGGCTTTGGCTGCCCAGAAGCTTTCGGGTAAAGATCTAAAAATCATTCTCACCACCTTAGCATCTTCAATCTTCTCCCCAAGATTGAGCTTAGCAATCACTATCTCGTTGAGTCTCCCATAGAAGGAACCAAACGACTCATTGTTGCTCATCTTTACTTCTTCAAACCGAGAAGTAAGCATTTGAAGCTTGATGTCCTTGACCTTAGTACCTCCTTTGTGATCTTCACATGCGAAATCCTGTGAAACTTATCAGTAAAGACACCATAGAAAATAGCTTTAATCGCTTTGCTATTGGCATTTGCCAAAGCAAGAGCAGCCTTATCCCATTCGGATTTGGTAGTAGTGGGTCTTTCATACCCATTCTCAACGGAATCCTATACCGTCTCATCAATATCACAAAGAAAAGCATGCATACGTACTTTCCAAAAAGCATAATTACTCCCATCAAATGTGCTCCAGCTATATAGCGACCTAAGTTTTGGAAAGAGATGATTCCAGAGCTCGGATTTGTGTGAAACACAAGAGCTTGTTTAGACCCTCAAATAAAATATACGGCTAGATTGCTTTTACTCTAACTTACACTAAGTGCGAAATAAGAGTAAATGAGCTTAAACAACTGAAAATACTACTCTAAGCCATAACCAACCAACATCAACAATAAAAGATAAGCTTAAAGAGTAGGGAAGAGAGATTCAAACATAAGATAACACTAAGACATGTTACCGATGACGAAACCAAAGAACTCGATGAAAAACCTCTCCGCGACATTCCAAGTCGAAATCGATCAACTAGAGAATAAGTTGGAGTACACGAATAACAAAAGACCCTCAAAACCTAGTCTATCCCATGTACTTGAACCCTCCGAGCTTCTACTACCAACTGGCTTCTCGAAACCTTGTCTTTTCTAGCTTTCCCAAATCCCGCAATTCAGCCCATTTGTATCCACCAATAAATAGCTTCCTTGAAATACTTCTCAGTAACACCAAAACCTCACTTGACACTTATATTAGGTGTGGTAAGTGTTTGGGCTATCAACCTCTCATGGATTTGGAGATGGAGAGGTAGGAGTAGAGGAAAACCACAAGGAAATGTGTAAATGATTGTGGGTATAACATTCTCTAACTCTCAAGTGTGCATTCTAGGGTTTTCTCTCAGAAAAGTACTTCTTCATTTCGTGGGTAATGAGGGTATATATAATGTGGTTGAAGACTTCGTAGAACTAACATGACAAAATAGCAAAACAAAATGTTTCGCAAGAAGGCCAGACCCGTGTGACACTCGTAAAAACTCTAGCTGTCATGACTCTTTACATTCCAGTCATGTGCTCTACACATGGCTCTTTTGCGGGATAGCTTCTCGCGAGGCACTCATGAAATCCACTTCTTCATCGTTTAAAGCTTGAGTCTTCACACTCTCTCATACTCATCCCTTACAATTAAAACCCCCATAAATATAGGGAAAATTGACATGAAATTAAAGCCAACACAAAATAGTTATGAATTACAACTTTACACAGGCCCCTTTACTTGTAATATTTATAAAGAGAGAGTGTGTGTGTAAAAGAGGAAAAGAGAGGGGAAAAAAAGTAATTAAAGACATAACCGACGGTATTTGTATGATAAATTTCATATTATATATGGTCGTTAGTCCTTCCTAATTGAAGGCAATTACTTAAAATATGAACGTATTATTTGCCAAGTGCATCTTAATCTAGTCTTATTAAAAGATAATTTAGTTTTAACCCTAGAATTGATCTAATGACTAATATAGACTAATGGTACTTAAAGTTTCAAGAAAATCCATAAGGTTCTGCATATAATGGATAATACACACCCAAGGAATACTTAGGTTCATCAAGAATTGCACATGTCTATTAGGGGAAGAAAAAAAAAATCTAATTTAACATTCGAATAACTTTTACATTAATCATTTACGGGTTTGGCTTACTTCTACTATTTTTTTTAATTAGAATCTTGTTGTGTATTGTCCAATCCACTGACCACCAAGTTGTCCTTTGCTTCCATATAACTCCATCCATTATACACATTTCTGAGAGAGCTCTTCCAGAATCCAAAACTAACATCCTGAGACTTCTCCTCAAAAAATCCCAGAGTGACATTTTCACTAGATATAGAGTTCTTTGCACCAACACTGTCATTGAAATGGATGGTTTGATTCACAATCTGCAAATTCCCATTGCTTTCTATACGCATTGAATTATTGAAACTAAAGTTTTGAATCCAATTTGTCGTGATATTCCCATGGGAGGACATCACCCATCCAGTTGAGGATATGGACTTGTTTACAATATTCAAAAAACGTACCATTTAAACCCTTAAAATCAGATATCAAAGAAACAACAAGAGGCAAGCTAACGTACTCCGAAAGCTTCCCTTCAATTTTTTTGCTCTTGCTGTCCAACCAAATATGCAAATTTGCATCAATTTACCAAAAATTCAAGGCATTCATCACACTAAATCCTTATGGCTCTTTCCATCAACTATCTTCCCTAAAAATGGTGCGATGTCAATATTATAGGAAGGGAGATCAAATGATCTGACACCAGTAATGGGCATCCACAAGATGGGATCAACCAATCCCGTATAAATTTATATCTATATATCAATATATATATATATATATATATATAAAAGCAAAGACCTCATGCGGAAGAGCATAAAATCATGCCATATGGCGCTCTATTTGAGCTCTATTAGACCAATTATTGCATTTGACCTTCCAAATCACCTTCACTTAAAAAATAAATTCCAACGTCCTTTTAGCAAAATTCAATTCACCTCTCTCTTTCTTAACTCTTCAGTTCCCCTTCAAATTTGATATACACTAATATATTTCTTTATATACATTGAATTATTGCCCTTAAAGCTTGCTGGACAATGAGTAAATCAATGTAATAGTTCTTTGGATAATAACCCAAATCTCATTAGATACCTCTACCCTTTCTAGCTCCATTGATCCAATTTGCTTCAATTGTTATATCTTTTTCTCGAAGCTATGATTTAGATCCCAAATTGAATCGTAAGGTAATTCTTCCATTAAAAGGTGGGTATATACTTTCTAAAAAACAACCCTTTCTCTGTCAGTCTCTTAAATTTTTGCTTTATTACTTTGATCTCATTAATTTTACTTTATAATTTTGGTTTGGATGCAATTGCCTTTTTGTTATATGCACACAAATTTTTTGATAAAATAACTGAGTGTTTTGCTATAGGCAATAGTTAATGCAGAAGCAGCAAACTATTTTTTATGTGTTCATATTGTAAATTGCAGCAATACATAATAAATATGGTCTGTGCTAGAAGTAATGTTGTAAATTGCTTCAAATAAACACTATTTTGGTTTTCTTTCTTTTCTACAATGTTTATGGTTTGCTTAACTTGATAATTTTGTCACTAAACCATAAAAAATAAATAAATAAATAAAAAGACAGAAGAATTCTGTAGCTATTATCTTAAATGATGCTCATTTTGCAACATTTTGATTGTGTATGTGTGAGTGATATTAGAACATTTCAAAACATTTAAGAATATATATATTACAAGTCAATTATTTCCATTTTTTATTTTTATTTTTATTTTTATTAGTGTGACTGTTATTTATTCCAACAGTACTATAAGCATGAATTTTATAGAAAGGTATATAACAAAATTTGCCAATTTTTTGAAATACAAACTCTTTTGGTCTTTGATTTGCACTTTGCCATTTTTTTTTATCATAAATCAAACATTAACTTTCTAAATACTGTATTTGTACTTTTTCTTTCCTATAAATTGTTTTCAAATTTGAGTAATTGGTTGAGTGACTATATTCAGTAATTAGTTTATTGTCATACGTTTATTGAAGATGGATTGTGGGTTAAGAACAGGTTTTTGGACTAGGTTTTAGAATAATTATATCTAATTATATTCATTTAAAATAGATGGAATTATATCTATGCAAATCAAAATTGTTGATACCTAAAGCATCCTTAACATTATAAGGCTAATATAAGGAGGCTCAACTCCATGTTTCAATGAATTCTATGAGAGAGTATTGATGCCCTAATGAAGGACGAAGTCCTTACATCTTTCAATAGAATGTCCAAAACCACCATAAAATTGTGTCGTTACTTTTAATAGTTGGAGAAAAACCCCGTTTTCCACAACCAAAGAGATTCTTTTTTTTTTGAAAAGGCACCAAAGAGATTAATAATGGGCTAAGTGCTTTGCCTAGACATGACTCACTATGTGACCTTGACATTGCTATATATAGTTAAAACATTATTGAAGATTCTTGATGAGATCAATGCCTTGGTTAGAAATTTCATATGAAAAGTGACAGGTTCAACGAAGTCTGATATATACAACATATGCTTGTAGTTAATTGGATTCATGATCAACTGATAGTAGGGAACAAAATATGCCTACTTGGTCTGAAGTTTCAGCTATAATTGTAGGTGATTTTAGCAATGAAAATATCTACCATTTGTGTTATTATATATGTACTACATTTTTTAAAATCATTTTATGTTAAAGCTTATATAGCATTTTTCACGCATCACGCGGGCAACTTCCTAGTTACTACTAAAAACTGAAGCGTAGCGTTTAATGTCATTGTACTCACGTTGCGCCACGTGAGAAGCCATGTCATTTTAATTCTTTTTTTTTAAAAATTTTTATTTTACCTACAATTTTAAAACAACCTTTAAAAATTTCAGAATAATAAATTCTAGCCCTATAATAAATCTATATAATAAATCCCAGCCCACTCTTTATTTATTTACTTCCACCATCAAGCCCAGCCCAAGGCCTTTTCAACTTAAAGGAGAGATTTGAAACCGTGGAACCTTGAAGGGTTGTGTGAGAAGCACAGCGTGAGGACAATTAACCAGATAGTTCAGCGCTACGCTTCAGCTCTACGGTTTTACAGTAACGGTTTCAGGGACAACCAAAGAGTCTGAAAATCTCCCCACCTTCCTGCTCTGTGGTTTCACAGTAACGACCGCTTATCTGAATTCCTTCCTTGCTGTCTTCCTCTCCTCACAGTATATAAATACTTACAGAACCTGGCTAATTCGATTAAGGTATCTCTAAACCCAGTTATTTTTGTGCTCCATTATTTTGCTTGATGTTTTTGGTTTCCCTTTTTACATTTTGTTGCTGCCTCTTTCGTGGTGTGGTGTGGATGATTGTTATGGTTGCTGTGGTTTTTGATTGGTGCACTGTCTGACAGAAGCTGCAGAAATACTACCAGTAGTTTGTCTTTTGTTTTATATGGATTGGTAGTAGTGGTTTGCTGCTTGGTTTTGAACACACAACTCAGTTTCTGAGATTATAAGGAAGACGAACACACATTCAAAATTGAATATTTATTATTGGCTTGAGAATTTGGGTCACTGTGGGTCGTCCAAGACCAATCGGTGCAGGTGGGTTGATTCAAGATCACGAGTTGATTCAAGATCACGAGCAAATATGGACATAACAATTGTCCAAAACCGCTTAAAGTTGAACTCTGGATAATTTGAGATGGAGTAAACCAAGTCCTTCAATTATGAATAAAGGACTTTGATTGTTGAGAGATTGAAGCTTTCATTGTCCTTGACTTGCTTAACCAATAGATCACTCACTGTTTCCACTCACAAATACAATTACTTTTTGTCTAATTGCATATACCTGTATAGCCGATGTTGGGACTACTTTTGTTTATTTATTTTTTGGTTAGCCATTGTCTTTTACACTGTATTTTCAGACTGACAGAACCTTAAGAAAAATGCCCAACACAGTGTCTATACCTTTGCATTTTCTTTTGCAAGTTGGCACAAAGCCATAGTAGGACTTTTCCTAGGTTCTTCTATTTAAATGCTTTCCTTTTTATCATTTCTCTCTTTTGTGTCTTATTTTTATGCTTAAGGGAGGTTTTAATTTATGAAATATGTTATTAGTGGGATTAATACCCAATTGGTTGTGGTGAAATTGTACCTTCTGCCTTAGGAAACTGTGCCCACTGACCGATTGGAAATAACTTGGAATGTAAATGTTCAAAGTCCTATTGTATTATAGATTTTGAGTGAAACTTGTTTAGATGATGTCTTTTTGTGTTTGGATAAATGCAGCAAGCATGTTGATCCATTGACCTAAAGTTTGGACAATAAGAATGTAATTTGAGATGGTTCATACACGAATTTATTGATTATAGTGATGCCTAAGATCCTACAGCCTCTTATCTTCAAGTGATCTTTTGTCTTCTTCCTAATCTGATTTTATCAGTTTCTAGTTTTTAGGCACACAACTATATTCTTATGTCTGTATACATTCTTTCTGATGTACAATGAAATCATAATCGGGCATTATGTAGTTCTCCTCTCACAGATCTAAATTACTGGAACTACTGAACAGTGTAATTGGCAACCTGCTATCTCTCTCAACTTTACCAATTTTTATCTTCTGTGATAAATGGAGAACTTTCATCATAGTGGATATTGTTACCTTTTCTACAAAAGGTAGACCTTATATAAACTTCAAATCTAAGTATCGCTGCTCATGTCACCTTGATTTATGACGATCCCATTGATCAATATCCCATTTGGGTGATTACTTGTGTGTGGATCTCTCTTTTTCTGCCTTTATCCCATATAAACCAGCATAGTTATTTGAATATGTTAAATTTCAAATGATTTACAGGGCACTTTATATTGGATTTGCAGGGAAAGAAAACTTCCAGATTGAATAAATGGTTGAAGTAAGATCATTAAAAACAATAGTAAGCTGCATTCTTCGATCTCTCTCTCTCTCTCTCTCCAACACATGTGCACACATGCATGTACGTGAATATAGTACTGAACTGCTATACTTGAAAGTAGGATGGTGGCTTTTGTCGCAGTGGTTATACAAAATGCTACTATAAGATTAGAAGATATTACATCTTATATTTTACTCCAATATCCCAATTATTTAGGCATGAAACAAATGTAAGATTCTCATAGCAGCATCAAAATTTGGAACTAACTTATTTGAAATAGACGATTCTTATTTGTCTTTCTTAACTTTTCAGGTTGGAACTTGATATGGTTTCAGCTAATATAGGGAAAATATTGTGGAGTTTTGCTAAATTGACAGATAAATACATAATTTAATCTAGTGTTCATAGGCACCCATTTTTGCAGAGACTAGAATAACATACTTTCTTTGAGAGTGGTCCTTTTCATACACATCAGTTGGATTTGCATACCAGAAGAGGAACCTTTATTCGGCATCTCATCAGGAGAAATTTAACTAGCATGGAAGTACATTCATGAAGGTAGCTAAAACTTGCACTGATCAGAGCTTTATAGGTTAGTTTCCAGAAGGTTGCATTCCTGCATTTCAATTTAAAATTAGATATGTTTGCCATTTCTGGAGCATCTGCTGACACTAGAAACATCTTTTGCAGATGGAAACATTATAGAAAGGCTTAGAAATACTTCATTGAGGTAATAATCTAGAGGCTGTTCCTAAATGAGAACCAGAAATTTTAACTACATTAGTAAAACTCATCTACCTGGAAAAGTGTAATGCTTGTAGAATGCACCACTTAATGCAGATTTTAGTTACCTTGTAGGATAACTGTCATCGTTTACATTTCCTATGACCTAAATTTTGAGTCATGTAAAAGTACCTGTAAACTGCATTGTATTTGGGCTGGCTCCACGGATCCCTTCACCAAGAAAATCATCTTTGATCAGTTGTAGTTTGAGGGTAACATCCTTTATGTTTGTTCTGTCTTTCGGTGATTCCATTGAGCAGGCAAGCCAATCTTGAGGACTGAAAGTAAGCACTTGTGAACATTTTCCTTCATCTGGATCCAATTTTCATTATAACTGGTTTCATGTGCTACTTCTATCTCGTTTTGATAATTATCTTCTTCCATTGGTGCTACTGTTTCTGCTTCTCTTGTAAGAAGGGCTGGGTCCACAATTTGTGTAAGTCTTTCTGGTAATGCTTTCTCAACAAAGTTATAAAGACTGAAACCATCTTTAAATATTTCATCAGTGGGTCTTCTTCCAATGAACATCTCTAACACAAGAATCCCATAGCTATATACATCACCCTGTGTTGATGCCTCACCACCCATTCCATACTCTGCAATTCAAACAATTCAGATAGCTAATGTGATTATAATAACCATTGGCAGCTCTCTATTTGGTATAATAAATCATAGATGTCACCCATTAAGTATTAGAAGTTAGGCAAGCTTTGTGGAAATTGAATATTGCATATATGTGGTACAATATATGGTAATACTTTGTTCCATATATGTAATAGCAAGTTGGATGGCATCAATTTCTGTAGTTGAATATCTTTCAGCTGCACCTATGTTCCGAGAAATAACTCTCACCAATTACTCTCATGACTTGAATATCTTTTGTCAAGAAATCTCATGTCCAGATCATGATAATAGTCTGCATTTTTTTTTTTGTCCTTGAACTTTACCAGACCCATTGGTGTGTGTATGGTTTTAGGTCTATTACCTGTTGGGTTAGGGCATGTACTAGTTTAAGGTTTTGGGTTGTATGCTGTGCATTTTGTTGACAGCAAAACTATACACATGTATACACTCAAACATGAAAGATACCAAGTTGATGCAAAGATCTATTATAGGTGAGTCATACATAATTATTTCAATCTGCTGGATACTCTGAAACAAGGAAGATCAAATTGTTGCCACAGAAATGAGAAAAAGAATAATCTTAACTGTAGGAGGAATAGCAACAATTTACTCTCTAGATCATGTCTATTATGAGTATCAGATCATAGGTTGATAAAATGAGTATATACACTAATGTAATATCATCTCTTCCGTGCTTAGAATTTTAATTTCTTGGGATGATTGGTGTGAACTGGTTAATTCTTTATTGTTCATCTCTTCTACACCAACATTGTTTTCTGATTTAAGGAAAAAAAAAATCTTTATTACCCAATTTGTAGCATTAACATCTGATATCAATTTTTTTTTTTTTACTTATGAATGAGATGTCATTATTTTATTTCATATTCATGATGAATGACTTGATCAAAGGGATGTTGAAAAGTCTGGAATCAATATTACCAACCCATATTCAATTCCTGTTCTCTATTCTTAATGAAGTCTCCTACTTATTGAACTGGACCTCATAATTTTTTATTGTTAGTAACATATCTGATAAATTTGACTGCAAAGCTGTTTGCATTGAATTGCAGAGCTTTAAAACAATAAAGGCAGATAAAATGAAGATATAAAGCTAGTCAAAAGTTTGTTAATTGTGACTGTCATGTTGATCAAAATTATGATTTCTTTAGGATTTAAAACCATCTTTAATACCCCTTCAAAAAAAGCCCATCTTTAGTGTTTCAGTTTGCTTAGATGGTGTGATAACAGGAGCAATTTTTTGACGTACATGTGTTTCAGCCTTTGAGAAGAGAGTACTTTTAATTACCGGAAACAGGTACATTTATATTAAAGAAAATAAATTTGAAACTTTTACCTGGAGCAGTGTAGCCAATGGATCCCTTTACTCCAGTTGTGCTTGCTTGATTCTGAGAAACTTCATTTGTGATTGCAAGGATCCTTGCTAAACCAAAATCACTTACATGAGCAATCATGTCATTGTCAAGAAGAACATTGCTTGGCTTTAGATCACAGTGAATTATTGGTTGTTCACAAAGATCGTGAAGATAATGCAGTGCATAAGCCACATCAATTGCAACATTTAGTCTTTGAAGAAGGCTCAAATTCCTTGATTGAATCTCGCTATCCATTTTTGGATGCAGCCACCCGTCTAAGCTTCCATTTGTCATGAATTCAAAAACTAGAGCTTTAAAATCTTGACCACTGTAATCCACACTAGAGCAACATGTTAGGATCTTAACAAGATTTCTATGCCGTATATTTCTTAATGCATTGCACTCATTTATGAAGCTCTTGGAAGCTCCTTTCTTTTGAAGTTTGAGAACCTTCACAGCAACTACTCTTTCTTGTTCCTGAAGAGTTCCTTTATATACAGAGCCAAAACTACCAGAACCAATTAGATTGCTGGAAGAAAAACAACCAGTTGCCTGGTAGAGACTTCTGTATGAAACATTTGGAAGGATGTCAGTTGATGGGAATGTAGAGAACTGTTTTCCTTTTGAACTTCTCTTCTTGTAGAAAACAAGGAAAGCTGACAAGAAGAAGAGAAACAAGACCACACAAACCATTGAGACTGTCAGTTTGAAAGCAAGGGACTTTCCTCGTTTTGTAACTTGGACGGGGCAGGCTGGCAGCTGCAGTTCTGGGACACCTCCACAAAGCTTACTATTTCCAATCACTGATATTGCGCTTGCATTATGAAAGACACCCTTTGATGGTACTTCACCCTCCAGATCATTAAAAGAAAGATTCAAATGTACTAAAAATTGAAGATTTTGTAGATCTTCTGGAATTTTCCCTGTCAAGTTGTTTTGTGAAAGATCTACATACTGAAGGCCTTTCAAGGAAGTCAAAGTTAGAGGTATCCTTCCTTGAAAAGAATTATCCTGTAGGATAAGGTATTCAAGGCTTTGACAATCGCCAATTGTATTTGGAATCTCACCAGACAAATTGTTGTTTGAGACATCAAGGGCAATTATATGTATTAACTTACCTACTTCCACAGGTAGGCTTCCAGTTAATGAGTTTTGAGAAAAGTTGGCTAACTTTGTTAAGGAAGAAAGACCAATCACTTGAGGAGGTATAGGTCCAGTAAATTTATTTTCAGAAATTTCCAATAACTGCAACTTTTGGCAGTTTACAACACTTGCAGGAATAGCTCCTTCTAATTTGTTTTGTGATAAGTACATTTCAGACAATTGAGTAAGGTTACCAATGGATGATGGGATCTCTCCTGACAAGCTGTTGACTCTTAAACCTAATCCCTGCAAATTTTGAAGCTTTCCAAGAGAATTAGGAATGTTTCCAGAAAAAAGGTTGCCCTCCATGCCCAAGACAATTAAGTTGACTAGATTTTCTAAGGCTGTAGGAATAGTTCCAGATATTTGATTGCCTCCCATGTAAAGTTCACTGACTTGGGTTGACAAATTACCTATAGAGTTGGATATAATCCCTCCAAAATGGTTCATACTAAAATCCAATATTTGCAGGTTACTGCAATTTGTCAAAGATGTAAGAAAGTCCAAGTCATTGGCTGAATTACTTCCTAGATTGTTTCTACCCAAACCTAGCCACCAAAGGTCTTGTAGGTTTCCAAGATTGGTTGGACCTTGTCCCTCAAAGTTGTTATTAGAAATATCAAATATTTGAAGCTGAGAAGCATTGGACAACGAAGTCGGGATTGGCCCAGAGAACTCATTGATACCAATGCCAAATATTTTGAGATTTGAAAGAGTAAGGCCTATGTTGGCTGGAAGAGTGCCATTAAGTTGGTTTTGTGAAATTGAGATGATAGTGAGTGATGACATATTATAAAGGGAGGGAGGAACTGTACCAGTCAATTTATTTGAAGAGGTTGTGAAGACTGATAAGGTATTCAAGCGGCCTATTTCATCTGGAATTGTTCCTGCAATATTATTATAGGCTACTGATAAACCAGTGAGTGATGAAAGATTCCCCAAGGAAGGTGGTATTCCTCCAGTAAGATTATTTACACCAAGATTAAGCACCATAAGCTTAGCCAAAGATCCAAGCTCTGATGGAATTCGACCAATAAGACTGTTTACTGTGAAGTCGACAATCCTGAGCTCAGAGCAGCTGCTCAAGTTGACTGGAATTTCTCCTCCTAACTTGTTACGAGTAAGGTTGAGATGTTGTAGTCGAAACAAATGGACAACTTCCTGTGGTATTTTACCCGTGAAGCTGTTGTTTTGAAGGTACATGAACCTAAGAAAGGTTAGGTTGCCAATGTAAGGTGATATAGACCCACCCAAGTTATTCCCATTTAGGTTCAAGGTGGTGACTCGTTGATGCCTTAGGCTGCATGTAACACCATGCCAGTTGCAGAAGTGAATTGAGTCATTCCATGAGCTCATAACTTCATGTGGATCATTGGTTATTGATTCTTTAATTTTGAGCAAAGCCAAGTGATCAGTCTCATTTCCTAATGCACTGGCAACAGTAGTAGGTTGGAACCATAATAGGTTCATGGAAAGGAGAAGAATCACAAGATAGTTTTTGCACCGAAGTTCACAAAGATTGGTGTTTTGAAGCTTCATTTGGTTAAGCAGAGGGTGAAATATTTAGGAGGAGGCAAAGGTAATAAATGAAATCTCGGATTGAATTCAAAAGATAATATATAGACTCTGAATGAAGCCAATCAGGTGTAAATACATTAGTTGTTTAAAGTCAAATTTTTCTGTTTCCTCTTCAATGCTTGGTCAGCAATAACCACAATGTTTTTTAAATGCCAAGCACACAGCGTCTTTCCCTTGACATTCAAGCAACCTTGGCATTCAAGAAATTGAAAGATTTTTTAAATTTTATTAGATAATTTCTATCTTACAAATGAGTTCTACCAAAAAAAAATGTTTTGGTACTTCTTTTCTCAGGTTATGTGCTAGGTTTGGTCAAAGGTCTAAAATAGAACACGGATCATGTTACTAATAATATCATTTTAGTATTCATCAGGGATCAGGATCACATGGAATACAACTTCAGTCAACTGGCTAATGTAATTTTTATTTGGAAGGTGATGGCATTTCATTCTTTCAAACGATTCGATTCAATACCTGATGTTTACATTTCTATGCGATGCAGTGTTCCTTTATACCCACCGCTGCAGACTTTTTAATGCGTATATTATATAGTATAAAAAACATTATCTTTTTTTTTTTTTTTTTGCTAAACATAAAAAACATTATCTTAGCTAGCAAAGCTTGACTACCTAACATAATTATCATTAGTATTTTATCAAAAAAAAGATTATTATTATTTTAAAAGATGGACAAGTCACATGTGAACTGAAAATGAAGCTGCTGGTTTCATTGAGAAGGAAATGACATCACAGTATGGACCATGACGGTATATATGACCTCTAATAAATTCCACTAGGATTGAAAATCTACCATGACATTGATGAAAATGTTTTTATAAACAAAACTTTTGTACTCAGCCAAGGAAATCTAGCTCAAGAGCATTAGTTTGTGCAAAATATGTTAAGGGAAAAATTTGCCCAACCATCCCCAAAAACCACCTACATCAGTTTATGTAAATTATGCAAAACCTATCCAAGCTGCAGTAACCATGGAAGTAACCAGGGAAATATACACAGGCACTAATCATTTGCATAGTTTTTTATTCTTTATTATTTACAAATCTTGAGGATAAAGTAAGAGAGTTAATGGTAGTTGTGGCGTGTGAAGAGAGAGAAACAATTAAGAAACAATTAAGAAACATTGATATTTTAATAAAATTTAGAATAGATAATTTGATGTGAATGTTTTTAAAAAGTGATTAGGTAAAATAGAAAATGTAGATTCTTGTGCTAAAATAAACATGAATTTTTGCATGAGTTTATGTGAATACTTAATGTCCCATTAGCACATGGGTAAAACACTTTGTGATTGCTGCATGTGAACTGCTAGTTCATATGAATATTTAACTATTTCTTTGTTATCACTGAACTCTATGTTAGCTAAATTTTTTTCGTTATCGCTTCTGTAAAATGGTTTCCCCATTTAAACATCTTATTGTTCATGAGATCAAAAAAGAACTATATGAGTTTTTGTGAGTATTGTTTTGTTATTGCAAGTGTAATCTTGGGGTGAGTACAAATTGTAAGAAGGTGAGTTACATGATAATATTTATTATCGCTACTCTCCTGTTGAACCACATCAATATAACATTTCTTTCATTTCGGTCCATTGCAATCCACTTTGGTCTATTTCAATCTACTTTGATATATTCGGTCCACCTCGGTCTATTTGGTCCTATTTGGTCTATTTGGTTGACTTCAATCCATTTCAATAAACTTCAGTCAACTTTTATCTATTTTGTTCACTTCGTTCCATTTCGGTCAACTTCAATCTAGTTCGGCTATTTGGTCCACTTTGGTCCATTCAATGATGCTTTGAGAAGAGAGACATAAGTAGAAAGAGGAGATGTTTCATTGAAAAGTATGTTACATTCTTAGGGTAATGTGGGTAAGTTCCTGATAAAAATATTTTTTTTATTATACTATTAAAGTCTTTTATGTTATTTTTCTAATATAAGTGATGGATTTACTTATATCTACTTTCTCTTTAAGTCATTCAAGACATATAGAGGATGAGCTATTTGTTAAGAGTGCTAGAAACGAATTCCAACCACATAATACATTATTTACAAAATATCTTGCTTTATATAATAATTGAATGTAAATTACTTTATGTTTCCTTAGAAAAAAAAAAACTTACAAAATTTAAAACATTTTCAATTAAAATATATAAATAGTTTAATCTACAAAATTGAATATAGTGTATCAACTAAACTTTGTTAGAAAATAATCACAACATCTTAAAAAGGGTTTTGGACTAACATTTATAAGTTTCATCTACTATTTTTTCATTTTTAACTTGACAAAAAATAAATAAATTTGTAAATTTTTTGCCTGCATATATCACGCATGTGAGTATGTGATTAGTCAATATATATATATATATATATATATATATATATATATATATATATATTAAAAGCCAAAGTTCAGAAAAATCAAATTAGATTTCAATTGAACTTTCAATTTTGCGCCATGTATCTCATCTAATTTTTTATTTTTGTGCCAAGTAAATTATTGAGTGGAAAAATTGAATATTCCAAATCCAATTATATTCTAAATTGGAGTCTAATTTTACACTACATGTCCACTCCCTATATTGTGAGTGCACAATCAGAAATCTCCGTGCACACACAAATTGCAATGTGTAAGAGACAAAAGTGGATATCAATTTTCAAAAACAACAGGAAAAAAAGTGAATTATTGAGTTGCAGAAATTCGAGTTTTGATTGGAGGGCATTGTTTGAACTTGGTAATTGAAGATTAGAGTTTAAGGCTTTGTTTGGGAGTTCATAAGGGAATGAAATGGAATGATCATAAAGGAATGGAATAGAATGTATTTAAGTAAAAGAAAGGAATGAAAAAGAATGAAATGGAAAATAGTAATCTTGATTGGATGTTTTAAAATAAATGAATGGAAATGAATGAAAATAAATGAAACGTAAGTAATCTTGTTTCAAAGTAACATAGAGGGAATGGAATGAAATCATTTTATGACAATATTACTACTAGACCCTTATTTTAAAATAAATGGCTGAATATATAGGGGTATTTTTAGAGTTTTAGTAAAAACTCATTAAATTTAATTTCATTCCCTTTCATTCCTCCCGATTTCGGGGGGAATGAAAATTTGAGATTTTAAGGGAATAGAAAGGAATGAGTGTTTTCTCTTATCCATTCCATTTCCTTTCACTTAAACTCCCAAACAAAAGAATGGACTTTTCATTCCTCTATTAAAACTCTCAAACAAGGGAAGAAAAGAATATTCTAAAATTATTTTTTTCATTCATTTTCATTTCATTCCATTCTTTCATCCCAAACATGGGCTAAAGTGAGAGAGGAGAAGAAATGAAGAAGAGTGAAGTGAACAGAAGGAGTGTGTGTGGTAGGGTTTTGATTATAGTCCATACATAAATGTAAGTCGTGGATGGGTTTTAGATTTTAGAAGAGAATTGGGTTTCTAGATGTGGAGAAAGAGAGCATTTTAAAAAAAAATATTTGTTGATGTGAAAAAATATGGGAGCTCCAATAATAATTGTTTTAAAAAAATAACAATGATGTGGCAAGCTTTGAAGAGGTCAACAAAAAGTCAAAGACTTTGGTTTTATATAGATGAAAATAAAAAATAATAATTTTTATATAATTAAAATTAGATAGATGATAAAAATAAAGTAATCTTTTACTCTTTTTCTTTTAAGTAACCTTTTACTTTAAGTTATATAATGAATGCATATTGTGTAAGATTAAGTTTTTATAATTAAAAACAAAAAATCATATATAGGTCCAAAATTAATTGAATGGAATATGGTAGATAACTATGCAACTTATATAAAAGGAGATGCTTGAAAAATATAAAGAGAGTTTGCATAATTAAAACTCAAGTGCATATTTAAATGAAAAAACTTAAATTCAATAATTAAAAATAATAATTGAAAGCATATTTAAGTGGTACCTCAATGTAATAGTTAAGAATTGTGAACAACCCAAATTACAAAACATTAAAAAATAAAAGTAGATAAACTTATGTAAGAATTGAATTTTTGTCTTTGAAAGTGAGGAGGAGACACAGTATTTCACCCTATCAAAACAAAATGTGTAAATATAAACTTCAATAAATTTTCTTGAGAAAAAATTTTGATCGGGTGCTTCAAAACCTCAAAGAAACTCCTTGAAAAAATAATAAAAAACAACATGAATAATAAAAAAAACAAAAGAAATTGGGAGTTTTTTTTTTAAGCGAAGGGGGATTGAATTTGAAAGAAAAAGAAATAACCCTAACAAAATGAAACATATATGGACATTCAAGATATTGATGAAAATAATCATGAATTTGGAGTTATTATTTATAGTGACTAGAAAATTTAAAGATGATAGTCATGGTATAATAAAACTATTATCCATAATCATTCCTATATTTATCCAACAAACAAAATTTCAACCTTGGTAAACTTCAACAATATATATATATATATATATGTAAGAAATTGTTTTTATTTAAAAAATAATAATTTTTTTTTAAGTTGTGAAGAAGTTGTTATAAGAAAAAAAGAGAAGGAATTTATTTAAAATCAAATACCATAAAATCAAGTTGTTAACGTTAATTACAATTTTTTATCCTATTATACGGTAAAGATCAAGTTGTTAATGTTATTAGCTTTTTTTTTTTTTTTGGGGTTATCCAAAAAATTGATATTTATCCAAAAAATCACTACAACAAAATGTATTTTCCGTGACGAAACTCATTTCATCGTTAGTGACGAAACTCAACAAAATGTATCCAAACAATTTATTTAAAGTCCAGTTTTTCGTCACTAAGAACCTTTAGTGACGAAATCGGACTTTTAGTGACGAAACTCATTTCATCGTTGAAACCCCATCACTAAAAGTCTTGGTGATGAAAAATTTCATCACTAAAAGTCCAATTTGATTTTTTTTTTTTTAACTTTTAAAGACCAAAACGTTTTGTCACTAAATGTTTTCCTCGCTAAAAACACCATTCAATGACGAAAATATTTCATCACTAAAAACATTTTAGTTTATTGAATCATATTTAGTGACGAATAATTTTGTCACTAAAACTATTTTCGGGTACATAAAGTGATGAAAAAATTCGTCACTAAAACTATTTTTAAGAAAATCCATGCACATATAGTGACGAAAATTTTCGTCACTAAATCTATTTCTTACAAAATTTTGCTACATTTAATGACGAAATATTTTGTCACTAAAACTTATTTTCTAATTTATTTTTTTCATGGTTTTGATATTAACCTGTAACCTGTTATTACATTACTAAAACCTCACATTTGAATAATACATTTATTTCAACAACGCATTTATAAAAAAAGATCCATACATTTTACAAGTAAAAAATAAAACAAGTATCTAATTCAAACTCCTTCCATACAATAATTGTTTGTAACATATACAATAACTCAAGATGTTTTACAAAATACAAAAAGTGTAGCATAATATAATTAGAACTAACGGAAGATGTCCTCATATGTTTTCAAGTAATGCCAAAAGTAAATCTCCTAAAAGTCACCAATAAGAAATCTGCACAAATATAAAAATAATACTACATTAAAATCGTAAAGTAAAAATATTAATTATGTTATAAGAAACATTTCTAACAATGCATTAAGAGTAATCACACCATGTAATGTGGGTCAATTGCTAAAAGAAAGTACCAACCAAAAAATGTTTTAACTTGAAGTTGAACCACCTCCATAGGTAAGAGCGTCATCATAACCATTCTTTCTTAAGAAGTTAAGAATATTATTTTGGACCTCTTCTTGCTTAACTCATGCCTCTTGGTCCCTAGCTGGCTCCTCTTGGTCCCTAGCTCTTGCCTCTTTGAGCTCAATGATCTCATTTTCTAACCATTGAATATACTCCACCGAGAAATTAGATGAGGCGGTGGTTACTAGAGAAGAGGAATGTCTCATGCCAAGTCCTTTTACAATACTGGACTTCCTCTTAAAAACCAAGTTTGAGATCTCCTCTTGTGTAAGGGGAATTGCATTAGGATCTTGACAATGATCCTCTTGCACTTTAAGAATATTTTCCTACCATTTGAAAAAGAGAAAGAAACAAACAATCACAACATTAATAATACATATGTTATAACTTTACAAACATGATAGGGATGGAATGATAAGGATGGAATGATATACATGCATATGTCGCTTCATCCTCATGGTGTATCCACATATTTGTATTTGGATTGAAATGAACATTTTTGAAGATTTTTGCCAATTCAGGAACTTGACCGTCATTACTATTTGTCTCATCAATGAGTTTAGTCCACAGCTCAACTTTGGCATTCTTTGGCAAGTGGCTTCTGTTGGAGTTTATGCCCTAAAATTCAATTATATATTTATGAAATTCATTGTTGGGGTTTATGCCCTAAAATTCAATTTATTGGCATGTTATAAATAATTAAATTGTTTAATTATATGAGACTATCTATCAAATGAACTAATGGGACAATATCATAGTACATGAGATGCATTATATGTGATTTATGTGATTTAGTTACAGAAGATGTAAATCACAAGTTCCTTATAAACTCAAAATGTAGTTTGTAATCGGTGATGAAAATGGGCGTTTCATCTGCGAAGACTATAACATATCAACTAAGATGATTTGTCTTGATCATGGAAATGGAGACTTCTAGTTGGTATGTTGATATGTTTTAAAAATTAAGACATATTGTACTAGACTGCTGTGAGATTTATTATTCTCCTAACGACTGTCAAATGAATAATAAATCTCACGACTTTTATTAACATCAACTCTAAATCCTGAGAGAATAATGGAACTAATCATGAGATGTAGGTTGTTTTGATATATCAGGAGTGAGATCTATTAAGTACGGTCAAAACCTCAGTATGTTAGGCAGCCACATTTAGTGTTGATGGAACATGTATTCTCAAGATGGAATTCATAATCTCTTAATGGAGATATAAAATATTCCATTAAGATAAGTTTAATGGGTTTAGTTATTCAGAGTGTTGGGCTCAACCACTTTAGTAAGGAGTTACTAAAGTATATATTTATGAAATTGGATTTCATAAATATATAATGGATAACTTTAAAGATTAAACCGGGTACTTAAGGATAAGATGTAGTAATTTACAAAGTGACAGTCTACATTCATAACTTTGTATTACTACGAATATTTTATGAATGAGTTGCATGTATAATAAAGTCTTGGGATATAATTTATTAATAAGGCCTAGAGTGCAATTATATTTATATAGTGATATTAAATATAATTAATGGTAACTTTGGGCTTGTCAAGAGTAGACGGAAAAACTCAAGACCCATTGGAGCTAGTGTCTTATTGGTCCCTTTTGGTCCCATTCCAAGCCACATACTAAAGCCCAATTGGAAAGGCCCAATAGGCCAGCCCAATTAGATAATCAGTTAGTTATAAAGGGAGAAACATATAGAATTTTTATTAGTGATATAAGAAACGGTGTGTATGTGTGTGTGTGACACACTTTCATTCTCCCTTTGAAAATTGATTGAGAGACCACACATCTTGGGCATAAAGTGGAATTGGAGTGAAGATTAAAAGTATTCCCGAGTACTTCAATCTTTGGTTTTGAATTTCACCACACCAAGGTAAGTTATCTTGTTCTTAAATTCTGAAATTTACATAGTGCATGTTATCAATCATGAATGAAATAGATCCTTATTTGTTGCTTCCGCTATGTGTTTTATATGAGATACAAAACCAGTTTTTCCCTTCAATTGGTATCAGAGCCAGGTTTTTATATCATGATTGTATAGCGCATAATTGGATTTTAGAATTTTAGAAAACCGTTATCTTTATGTTTCAATTTTCTGCATCATTAAGTAATGGTGGCATGTCTTAATTGTTATTGCATCATTTGAATATTATGTAGAGAATTGCATCACTTATATATATATATATATATATATATATATATATATATATATATATATATATACACACACACACACACACACACACATATAGCCATTACAATTCTAAAAGGCTTGGCTTTTCAAGCATTCTTTTGTCTTGCATATGTTATGGCCGTGATATCCATTTGAAAATAAGAAGTCATTAACAAACGGTAGTTATGGAAATGGAGGGCACAAATAACTACATTAGTTTGTACTGATTCTATGTACTGTTTGGTTTATGATTGCATGACTTGCATATTGTTGCACGGCTTGGAGCATGGATTGCATGGCTTGATTTTAAGTCCACGGCTTGATTTTAAGTCCACGGCTTGGCTTTCAAATGCATGGCTTGGTTTTGTACGGATATATGTGTTTTCATTTTGGCCATCTTGCATGAATTAAAAGCAAGATTTGTACATGGCTGTAAGTTTTATATATATATATATATATATATATATATATATATATATATATATATATATATATATAAATAATGTAATAATTATATATTACATATATTAATTTGTATATTATATTATATATAATATAATATGGATTTTTATATTTAATAAAGGTTTTTATTACGTTTTATATATATATATATATATATATATATATATATTTATATATGTTAATGCTAGTTTAATGAAATTTATTCCTAATGAGATTAGGATTATGTTTTCAAAGTGTCTAGCATTATTAGGGTTCTTGATAATGATATTGAAAACCTTAAAGTTTAATCTGTAAATCTTTGTTGATAAAATCAAAAGTGTGTTTGATGGAAGAACAATGAAGATTTCAAAAACGGTTACCTGAAAGTTCTAAAAAAAATTCAGTTTTGCGAGTCTCGATCAATCGAGAATTCCTTTCGACCGATCGAAGGCACTAAATTTTGAATTTTCACTTTGTTTTTGACTAAGTGTTAAAACTTTAATAAAAGCAAGGCTATGTGATTAATTTTATAGTCCTTAAAAGTTAAGGATATTTATTAATCATTATCTAACTAAAATATCTAATGAGAAAGATGTTAGTTAAATAGAACTCTTAATCTTAAATTGTTTTATGATTAGAAGTCCTTAATTTATTTTAATTAGAGGTTTTTAATTAGATTAAAATTCTAATTAAAAGTTATATAGTATTTAATGTGATTAAAATACTTTATCTAATAAATTAAGGATAAAGTTCTATATAACTAATTTTTGATTTATTAGTGTTTAAGGAATCCTAAATAGTTTAGGACTACCATTTTAGTTTGTGATTCTAATAAGATTAGAATCTTCAACAAGTGCAAGGTTATTAGTTGTGAGAGATCACAATTATTTAAAGAAAAACTCAAATAATGAGTGGGAGTGTTGAAATAGCCCTTTTTTTAAGTTTATTGTAATGTGAATAGATATCTTGTCTTGACTTCGAGTCTTGCATTCCATGCGGAGGGTATTTACTTCACGGATTACAAGGTTAAACTTCTTTGTGATTGCACGAATGTTCGTTACACTAAAGTGACGTGACTTAGTAACATCACATCGAATTTAAACAATTAAACACATTTGATGTGTAGGGTTAAAATTGTGATTAGATCACAATGTTTTTAGGACAATCCACTTGTTTTAAAATTTCTAGTGGGAGAGAGATACAAGGGTTGGATCTCACGGCCTCCATTGTTGGTTCATAGTAGTGTGAAATATATACTTTGTCTTTGCTTCGAGCTTAGCATTCTATGCAGAGAGTATTTATTTCATGGTACTACAGGATTGAATTTCTTGGTATATAGTAGTTTGATCAAACACCTTGTCTTAGCCTCGAGCTTTGCATTCCATGCGGAGGGTGTTTTGTATCATGGCACTACACAATAAGCTTGTTAAAGAGATGAAATGTGGCTACACATGATTCTAGACAATGGTATACACTAGACTAAGTTTGATAATATCCTCTATGTTGAGTTCTTACTATTATTACTTAGAGGCTAAAGGAAAAGCGGCAAATTATTTTTGTTTGGTAAGAGTTACCATGATAGCATTAATAATGAGAATATTTCTCGCCTGATTATAGTGGTTGGTATTCACTCTATGCTGAGGAATATTAATTGCGGGATTAAGTTGTCGTTGCACCTAGTATAGTATGTTTTTCGGGTTCCATATTATATGGTTATGGTTGCAAAATATAATGTCCTTATAATTATGTTCATAGTCTCAAAAATAAAGTTGTCATAATTTTGTTCTCTAGCTACTATTTTTATTGAATCACATTAACTAAGATATAATTTTGGACATGGTGCTTAAAGGAGTTGAAGCACATATATATGTTTCGATTCAGTATTATCATAATTTCCTATGCATGATGCATTGATGGAAGATGGCTTATGATATGATCATAATCTCCATTGAAATGCTAATATGTTACATTGGCTTTTATCTCAAATGTGTTACAGCATGAGATGCAAGAGTTAGTACTAGATTTAGACTTTGTATTAAGTCTAAATGAGATGTTTGGTATGAAATATCGTGCTACTAGACGATATTTAATATAAGTCATATTGAGTGCCAAGAAAAGCTTAAGTAGTTCCAATTCTATATCATTTTATGATTTAAAAAAAAAAATGAATTGGAATTCTTGGATGTAGAGATTAAATGTTAATCTCATATGGATATGATCCACAAGTCCTTGTTAGAATGATTTGATCAATTCAAATTGTTTTGAAAATAAATTTTTATTTTTTATTTTATCTGAATTGATGACTGAATTCTATGCAAAGGAAGACATCCTTAAAGCTAAGGCTAGGATCAATATGATTTAGTTCAAATTCTTAGCCTAGACTGAAAGGAAAAGGTGGTAAGAAAAGGAATTAAAATACCAAACAGTTGGGCAAGCTATTTGCCCTAGTAGTAGCCAAAAGGAAATTAGACTCAAAAGTATGACCAAAGGAAAGTGGTTCTAGTTTGGTAATGCTAAGCTTTGTCCATGATTGTTTTCTAGATGGAGATTTATATGTTTTACTTTTTAAAGAGAAAATTTCCGTCCTTTGGTATTGTATGTTTGACACTTATGTCTAGATCTTATTAATCTAAATGGTATTCAAGAATGGTGAAAGATGGGTTTTTAGAACCATTATTTGTTAAATTCTCAATCTATGAATTCCATTTAAGAGGATAATATGATCTAGGGTTTCTTTATTGTAAAGGAAAATAGTTTCAATGACTTCTTTAACTCAATGCATACATGAAGGAGGAATAAGACTCTTTTAGAAATAGTAAAGTACATGATAAGTATTTCATTTGCTTATTTCTTTTGGAGATATACTCTATGTATTACTATACATTTTCTAAAATTGATTTCGAAAGTTTGTTCCTAGGACATTTATCAAATTGTGGATTAGGTGAAAACCTAGTATATGATACTTCCACTTTTGGGGATGTCTAGCACTTGTGCTAGACAGGAAGTCTAACAAATTGAAATCAAAAGGTAGAAAAATATGTGTTTATGTTGGGTATCCAAAAGGAATTGCAAAAGATTATTTTGGTAGTTATAAAGAAGACAAGATGTTTGTAAAGTATAAATACAAAATTCTTGATGATGACTATGTGAATTATCTTAAAGCTATACATAGAATTGTTCTAGAAGAGATATGTCAGAATTTGTTGAAAGACAACTATAAAATACATTTAGAAATGAGATGGTTGTATTAGATACACCACAAGGAATTATTCTACATATATAGCTAATACACCGATACAATATCGTAGTGGGAGGATTATCAATTATCAAATAAATTCATACTTTCCAAATAAACTTTTGAATTCATTCCACAAGGATATGAATTTGATCATCAGTCCTACATAGAGGCAATAGATGATATAAATATGAATTACTGGATCAAAGTTATGTATATAGATTTAGATTCTATTTAAAATCTAGAACTTGTAGAGAAGCCTAAATGCATTAAGCCTATTGTTCTCAAATAGGTCTACAAGAAAAATGAGATTGATAGATTTGAAGGTGCAAACCTTTAAACTCAAGACTAAGGTGAAAAGATTTATTCAGAAAGAAATGGTTCAATTATGAAAAGATTTTTTCATCAATAGTCAAGTTTGACTCTATCTAGATTCTCTTATCCATTATATTTCATTTGGATGAAATATGACAATGGATATCAAGAAAGCTTCTTTTAGTAGCAATCTTGAAGAAGACATCTATATGATGTAATTAGACTTGTACATAGTAAGAAAACAGTAGTATTTAGATTGCAAGTTGCTTAAATTCCATTTAAGGATTAAAGCAAGCATCTAAATCATAAAATATCATCTTTGATCAAGAAATCAAATTGTTTGATTTTGATCAAATATTAAAAGGCCTTATGTGTGTAAAAGTTATATAGGATAATAAATTTCTTAATGTATGTTGATGACATTCTAATCATTTAGAATGATGTTGAGTTATTGTCATCAATAGAGTTTTTTTTGTCTAATCCAGATTGATATAAAGTACTTAGGAAAGAGTAGTTATCATAAGAATTTAATTTTGTTATAATTCAGAAATTAAGATGTTGGGTCTATCTCAAACTGCTTAAATAGATTAGATTCTAGCCAAGTATAGCATATAATACTTCAAGAAATGATTCTTTCCCTTTAAGTTTGAATTTCCTTTATATATAGGACTGTGGTCCTAAGACATATAACATGAAAAGCATATTAAGATTGTTCCTGATACTATACGAATAGGAAGTCTTTACGCTATACTAAATACTAGGCTAAATATCTATTTTGCGATGTGCATGATAAGCAAATATCATTTAAATCAAAGCTCACTTAATTTAGTGGGAGTAAAGCATATACTCATATATCTTAGGAGAATAAGGGATTACATGCTTGTCCACAAGAGTGGGGTTTTGATAGTTACTGGATATACAAATACTGATTTGTAATTTGATTGTGATTCATAAAGTTGGACTTCAAGATATGTGGTCGTCCTATGTGGTGAAGATGCACATTATGAAGTGGGACTTCAAGATATGTGTTCATCCTAGGTGGTGAAGATACACATTATGAAGTTGAACTTCAAGATATGTGTTCACTCTAGGTAGTGAGGATACACATTAAATGTAAGTATTATCTTATTAGAGAGATATGAGTACTTAAGTAGTAGTAGAAAAGGTAATTTATGAAATAAATCTGGTTGAAACATGTTTCCAAATCTTGCCTTAGAGTGACTATGAATTACTCTAAAGGGAGATAAGTGTCAGATATATGATAAATTGTCTTTGAGGGCAAGTGGGAGATTGTTGGGGTTTATGCCCTAAAATTCAATTATATATTTATGAAATCTATTGTTGGGGTTTATGCCCTAAAATGCAATTTATTGGCATATTATAAATAATTAAATTGTTTAATTATATGAGACTATCTATCAAATGAACTAATGTGACAATATCATAGTCCATGAGATGGATTGTATGTGATTTATGTGATTTCCTCACAGAAGATGTAAATTACAAGTTCCTTGTAAACTCAAAATGTAGTTCGTAGTCGGTGATAAAAATGGACGTTTCATCTGCGAAGACTATAACATATCAACTAAGATGATTTGTCTTGATCATGGAAGTGGAGACTTCTAGTTGGTATGTTGATATTTTTTAAGAATTAAGACATATTGTACTGGACTGCTGTGAGATTTATTATTCTCCTAACGACTGTCAATTGAATAATAAATCTCACGACTTCTATTAACATCAACTCTAAATCTTGAGAGAATAATGGACCTGATCATGAGATGTAGGTTGCTTTGATATATCAGGAGTGAGATCTATTAGTCATGGTCAAAACCTCAGTATGTTGGGCAACCACATTTAGTGTTGATGAAACATATATTCTCAAGATGAAATTCATAATCTCTTAACGAAGATATAAAATATTCCATTGAGATAAGTTTAATGGGTTTAGTTATTCAGAGTGTTAGACCCAACCACTTTAGTAACTTTAGTAAGGAGTTACTAAAGTATATATTTATGAAATTGGATTTCATAAATATATAATGAATAACTTTGAAAGATTAAACCGAGTACTCAAGGATAAGATGTAGTAATTTACAAAGTGACAGTCTACATTCATGACTTTGTATTATTACGAATATTTTATGAAGGGGTTGCATATATAATAAAGTCATGAGATATAATTTATTAATAAGGCCTAGAGTGCAATTATATTTATATAGTGGTATTAAATTTAATTAATGGTAACTTTGGGCTTGTCAAGAGTTAACAGAAAAGCCCAAGACCCATTGGAGTTAGTGTCTTATTGGTCTCTTTTAGTCCCACTCAAAACCACACACTAAAGCCCAATTGGAAAGGCCCAATAGGCCAGCCCAATTAGATAATCAGTTAGTTATAAAGGGAGAAACATACAGAATTTTTATTAGTGATATAAGAAACGGTGTGTATGTGTGTGTGTGACACACTTTCATTCTCCCTTTGAAAATTGATTGAAATACTACACATCTTGGGCGTAAAGTGGAATTGGAGTGAAGTTTAAAAGTATTCTCGAGTACTTCAATCTTTGGTTTTGAATTTCACCACACCAAGGTACGCTATCTTGTTCTTAAATTCTGAAATTTACATAGTGCATGTTATCAATCATGAATGAAATAGATCCTTATTTGTTGTTTTTGCTATGTGTTTTGTATGAGATACAAAACCAGTTTTTCCCTTCAGCTTCTTGCATAGTCAGCACCATGAGATTGTATGAGCTTTTTATAAGCTTAATGCAACTTGTGGGAGCTAGAACTCAATAATCTTCCACATTTTGTATTTAATGTTTTCGTTACCAAGTTGGAATCCTCTTGTAGCTCAAACTGATCCTGTAAAATGAAGTGTATATGTATTATAAAAATATTATTATATGAATTTAATATGCTTAGTGACAACAAAGACGAGTTAGACGTTATCAATGTAAATTTACCGTGATATTTTGAAGCATCACATCTCTAGTAGCAGCATCAACATTTTTCTAATTTTTCACGTTGTAACTAGACAAATTATTTCGCACTTATAAGCTAATTTGATTGACAAACTTACATGCATTCTTCCCAACGAGAGCATCATATTTTGCATCTATACGTACTAGCAACTTACAACAATTTTCAATAAGTGCCCGTACTGCTATACCACGTGTTGTTCCACGGGTATTTCTGCTAGCAGATCCTATTTAAATATTATTAATGTTAAGAAATTATACATTTCATGTATATTATAGCTAAATAGTAAAAACAAGGTGCAGTTGTAATTAAGTATGTTCTATGTAATTACCAGTCGTGCTGGTTAATGCGCTAGTAGTCTGCGCCTCCGCACTAGAAGAACTTTGGATGGGAGGATTTGCTTTAGGAGGTGTTTCCATAGATTGGACCGTAGATTGGACTACTGGGATAGATGCCTCACCTCGCGAGCGTGTAAGTCGTCCTAGTGCCATCTGTAACTAACAAACATACATATAATAGAACAACAAAGTCATTACAAGTAATGGAACAATAAAATTATTATCATCTATTGTATCCTATAGAACATCTACTGTACTTATGAATTATAGAATTAGATGACTCATCATCATTGTCATCGTCACCAATAGGTGGTAGATAATCATCATCTACCATAACACTAGCTCTACTTCTTTTCCCTTTTGTACAATTGGACTGAGCAGTATCCTTTAGAGAATTTGAGATGTGCTTCAACCCTAAAGCATCAATTCTTTCTTGGTTTTGCCTCATTTTATCCAATCTTGCCATCTCATATCTTGGTATGTTATGAGTGTATTTGGTCTTTTTGGGCATTTTTTGAAACTATGTATTGATGCCATCAAGTTCAAGATAAGTACAAAACATCTCAATAACAATTACTACTAGTTTTACATATCATAGTCTGCGCCATTATCTATATCAAGCAATTCACAAGTGCAAAATTTGAACACGATTACTACTAACTCAACGCAACAAATGATCACATCAATATCCATATCAAATTCAAGATAAGTACAAAACATCTCAATAACAATTACTACTAACTTTACATATCATAGTCTACGCCATTATCCATATTAAGCAATTCACAAGTGCAAAATTTGAACACAATTACTACTAACTCAACACAACAAATGACCACATCAATATCCATATCAAGTTCAAGTTCAAGATAAGTACAAAACAATTGCCACTTAGACAAGCATAAAACTTTAAGATAAGCACACAACATTTAAGACAATTGTTATGAACTCTACATATCATAATCCATATCAAGATCAACATCAGGTATGTCGTGCTCTTCATTTTGATTAGCATCTCTTGAAGTTCCACCATCAAGAGCAACCTCAGTTTCAACATCACCCATACAATAGTCAATAATATTGTCCTCAACATTGACAGAGACAACATCAACAATCGCTTCTTGTTGGAATGCGTCACTATCTTCTGTATTATCATTGGATTCTCCACCCCCAACTTCCGGGACATCAATCACTCCCCTATGTTGAATGGATTGCACAATTTTCCAAGGTTCACCCAATTTGGTATCTTGAAGGTAAAAAACTTGTCTCGCTTGACTAGGAAGTATAAAAGGGTCATTTTTATACCACCGACTTCTAACATCAATGTTTGTGCAGTGTGTATCGGTTCTTATCATTCTCCTTCGACCATTGGTACCAGTATTGTACCATTCACATTGGAACAAAACAACTTTATGGCAAAACACATACTCCAATTCCCAAATTTTGCACACATGACCATAGAAGTCGTGCATTTCTCCCTCATGGTCCCCTTCGGTACATACACCACTGTTTTGGGTTACACGACGATTGTCTAGGTCCCTTGTATGGAACTTTACACCATTGACCATACAAACGGTGTACTCCTTCACATGCGACTTAAGACTATTTGCTAATGACCATAACTGTTTAGTAGCTTCTGGTGACTTGTTAATTTTCAATCTATTCATATATAATAACATACAACAAGTGATATTAATTAGTGTGTGACTAAATTAATAAGTAATGACGAAACTATTTAAATGTTTAATTTTTATTAGTGTGATTAAATTTCAAATGTCTTACATGTTCTCTGAACCACTTGGGAAACTCTTGTCGTTGGATTTGAGTTATGGCTTCTCCAGTAAGATTATGCAATGTATTTTTGTGTTTACTGTTAAAAATAAGTTGATTTATTTTCAACTAAGTATTGCAGATAATATTCAAAACTTGATCAAACAATACATGCATATGAAATCACATACTTTAAATAAGGCTCTAGCTCAGGACTATTGTACAACAAGTACCAATGAGCAGTATCAAGCAATGCACGAGACAATTTGTCATCATTCCGCCTACCACCTGTAGGTCGGGCAGTCTGTGAAAAACCTATCAATCATTCACTAGATTCACCAAAATCTTCATTTCCTTCTCTTCGATTATGCACTGTTTCGATCCCATCAATATACAAAGACCAGTTGTTAATACATTCTTTGAGAATGTAAGCCTCTGTAATCAAACCTTCTAGTCGAGCTCGGTTCGAAACGTATCTTTTCAATTTTCCAAGGTACCTGCGAGGAAAAAATACGCACATTATGTGATTTTATACCACATGGGAAAGATACAATTGATGGATGCATTAAAGGGTCTAATTACCTTTCAATTAGGTACATCCGCCGATATTGTACTGGGCCTCCTAGAATTGCTTCTCGAGGCAAGTGAACAGCAAGGTGCACCATAACATCAAATAATGCTGGAGGAAAGAATCTCTCAAGCTTGCATAGTATAAGAACTATACGTTCTTCTAGTTTCTTCAATTCACTTTGCTTTAGGGTCCTTGAGTATAAGTCTTGAAAGAAGCTGCCCAACTCAAACAATACAATACTAATGCCTTTAGGTGCAAACCCTCGTAACCCAATTGGAAGAATTCGTTGTAGTAGCACATGACAGTTGTGTTTCAAACCAGATAATCTACAATTTTTTGCATTCACTGACCTTGATATGTTAGCTGCATAGCCATCTGGATACTTGACTGATTTCAAAAAGTCATAGAAACCATCCCTTTCATTTGGGCTTAATGAAAAAAAAGCCTAAGGCTTGTCATATGTTCCATCAGGACATTGTTTCAAATGCAATGTCTGCCTAAAGTTCATATTTTGCAAGTCTATTCGTGCCTTGTCAGTATCCTTGTTTCTCCCCTCAATGCCCAACAAAGTATCATAAGTACTCTCACTAATGTTCTTCTCCACATGCATGACATCAATGTTGTGCTTAAGCTTCTTATTCTTCCAGTATGGAAGCTTATACAAAATACTTACCTTTGACCAATTTGGTTCCCCAATGAGTTGTCTCTTCTTATTACTTGGATGCTTTCCTAAAATTATATTTGGCATTTTGTCTAACTGCTTTTGTATCTTTCCCACTTGTAACTCTAAAGATCTCTTCCGTTTCTCCAATAAACCATTATGCAACCAACTATGTCTCCAACGATGTTCCATAGGCAAATAAGCTCGATGGTTAATGAATCCTCTTTCCAAAGCTTTTCAATATGGTTCATCGTTGCAAGTGTAACAAGAATGATAACCCTTTGTCCTCCATCTAGACACATTACCAAATCTAGGATAGTCATGTATTGTCCACAACAAAGTTGCACGCATCTGAAAATACTCTTTATTATAAGCATCATAAGTTTCTACATCTTCTTCCCACAACTCCTTCAACTCGTCAACCAATGGTTTCAAGTAAATATCAATCTCATTTCCTGGTTGATGGGGACTAGGAATAAGCAAGGACAACATAAAATATGGCTCCTTCAGAACTAACCAAGGCGGTAGGTTATAGGCGATAAGTATGACAGGCCACATACTATAGCTATTGTTCATATTCCCAAAAGGGTTAAATCCATCTGTAGCCAACCCCAACTTTACATTGCGAGGTTCGAGGGCAAAATCAGGATGTTGCAAATCACATTCCTTCCACTCCACTATCAACTGGATGCCTCATTATCCCATCATCCACTCATTTGTCTATATACCATCTCATGTCCTTAACTCTTTGGCTTGACATGTACAATCTCCTCAGTCTCGGTGTCAACGGGAAGTAACGCAATACCTTATGAGAAATCTTCTTACCTTGGGCACGTGTATCCTTGTACCTAGGTGTCTCACACACCGGACATTTATCAAGGTTTTCATTGTCCTTCCAAAATAGTGCACAATCATTTTTGCATGCATCTATATGCTTATATGACATGCCCAAGTCACGTAATATCTTATTTACTTCATAAGTTGACCTTGGAACCAAGTTATCTTTCGGTAAAACCTTTATCAACAATTCTAGCATCATATCAAGTCCCTTATTACTCAAGTTGGTCATTACCTTTACATTCAACATCTCAATAACAAACTTCAAGATACTATAACCAGTGCAACCCGGATACAACTCACGCTTTGCATCTTCCTCAAGTTTGTCAAAATGACGCACCTCCTTATCTTCGGTTGCATTTCTTGGTTCCTCTCTAATTTGGTCACCTACCAAGGCATCAATACCATCCATATGATCACCATCCGACATTTCATTATCATGAATGTTCTCGTTCAATAGACGAGGTTCTCCATGATTATAAAAATTAATGTAAGATTGCATAATCCCACGATGAAGCAAATGGATACACACAATTTGAAGAAATTGTCGATAGCAATTCACACAGTGAATACACGGGCACGAAATATTACCACTCAAGTCCACAACCGATCCTGTAAAATTAATAAATGTATTGACCCCTTCAATATATGGACGACTTAATCTGTCATCAGGTGTCTTAGCCATTGGCATCCAACTTTTATCCATGTTTGACTACAATAAGGTAAATGCTACTTTAGTAAAATAAGAACAACTCATGCATAATGTATTCTAACATCTAAGTATATAAGCTACTTAGATAAATTTCTATCTCATTCATGAATGCACAAGTATATATTAATACTTAAAAAAATATACATTGCACACTCAAACACTCATAATATGAATTTAAACTACCTTATAACACCATGCAAGTCACCCGCTTGCTCCAACACAACAACCTACCACAAAACCAATCACAAACATCACAACTATAATGCTTACAAGTATTGAAATCAAATTAAATACTATTCATCACATCTAATCAACAATACTTATTCACATTTGCAGGAAATGAAAAAGACTTCTAATATTAGTTTAAGCCACCTTATAACACCATGCAAGCCACCCGCTTGCTCCAACACGACATACCACCACAAAACCAATTTTCAACATCACAAGTATAGAGTTTTACAAGTATTGAAATGAAATAAAATACTATTCATCACATTTAACCAACAATACTCATTAACATTTGCAAAAATTGAAAAACACTTCCAATATGTATTTAAACCACCTTATAACACCATGCAAGCCACTCGCTTGCTCCAACACAACATACCACCACAAATCCAATTTTCAACATCATAAGTATAGAGTTTTATAAGATTTCCAACTAAAATTTACTTACTTTGCTCAAGCTAAGCATACAACTTTTAGATAAAAAATCCAAAACTATTGCAAACAATGTGTATTTAGCCTGCAAAAGAAAAGTTCAATTTATAAGTACTTTAGTCATGAAAATGATCCTCTCATAAATTACTACACAAACTCATAGCTTACACATGTAATACACGTAGTGCTTACACCAATCTAAAAAGTGATGAGGGGAAAGTTATTTTTAACATTCCCCGCAAATACAAAGAGATTACCATTAGAACTATTAAGAATAGCTCTTATGGAATCCTTATGAAAGGGCTTGCTAGTATCATCCACCAAAAAAACTGCACTAACCCCTCTGTAAAAGAAGGAACTAAAGAGAGAAAAAAAATTGTTGCTCAATTACATTCTACACTATCAGAGAGTCAAACTCATCAAATTTGCACATTTTTTCCCTTCAAAATTTTTGATAAGTTGGGAACTTCATTTCAATTACCAAACTATGCTGATACAAGTATTGAACTAACTAAAACATTATAACAAAAATTGGGTTTTTATTAACTTTCTTTCACATTTCTCGGCAACCAAATAAGGCATAAACTTCATGCTTGAGCAAACACCAACACATTATTAACCTCCAATCCGAAATTAAACAATAAACACAAACAAGGGCCACACCATAAGTCTGAGATTAAAAATTGACTCACTGCAATAGTTTCTCTATACGTCTTCCAAAAGTCTCTACAACAAGGGCGTCCACCTTTCTGTCCTAGATGGCATATTTTAGTTCTTCCAGCTTGTCAATCATATACTCCAATGCAATGTAGTCACAATTATTTATATTTGCAACAGAACGAGCAATATCCAGCAACTTGTTTATCTGCCATTCATGGTTTGATTAACAAATAATAATTTTAGCAAAAAGTATGCGATCCCAACATTAGCAGCCAGATGATCATACTAGTTACTAGCAATGTCATTAAATCTCCATACTAATGACCAAAAACAAAATGCAAAAAGAACCTCAAATGAAAAGGTGTTAAAGAGGCTTATCAACATAATAAAATAAAATAAGAGGAATCCTTACAAAGTAAGATAGGAAAAATTATTTAACACAAAAGGGAAAGTAATGTGTGTCAATTACTGTAGATATATACTCAAATTCAATATCAGTCTTTTTATTTTTATGTTGATTTATTAACCTCCAACAGATTTTTTTTTTTTTGAAAGGTTCATTTGATTTATACCATTCCTAACAAAAATAAAAATTCCCATTCTCAACAAACATGAGCTGAAGGGAATGAAAAAAAAAAAACTTACCGGATTGTCGCGAATGGTTCGAATTGCCGGTGAGAACTTTGTCACAAAGGTTCCTAATCGGCAACGAATGGGTTCCAATCAGCGACGGTGGGAGCTGAATCGGCAACAAATGGGTCCGAAACTTCAAAACAGTCGCGAATGGGTCTGAATCGGCGATGAATGGGTTCGGATCGACGTCGAATGGGTTCAGATTGGTGACAAATCAGTTCAAATCGGCGACGAAAGGGTTCAGATCGGTGGCGAATGGGTTCAAATCGGCGATGAATGGGTTCAAATCATCGAGAATCACCGAGAATGGGTTCAGAAAGGCGACAGTGGGAGCCGAGATCGTCGAGAATCTTTAGCGATTGGGAATCGTTGCTAATGGGAGTTGTCGCCGAGAATCATCGAGAACTAATGGAGGCGACTGTGAATCGTCGCTTTGGAGGTGAGTTAGCGATGGGAATAGTCGTTGGTGTATTTGGGAGGCTTTTGGGAGCTGAAATAAAAGAAAGATGTTATAAAATGAAAGGGAAGACATCAGGTTTTAAGTTTTTAGTGACGAGTGTCAGTTTTGTCACTAAAGAACCCAGCTTTGTTAAGGTTTTTAGTGACGAAATTTATATTTCATCACTAAAGCATACTTTTAGCGACGAATTGTGATTTCGTCACTAAAAACATTAAGGGTAAAACTCTTATTTTTAGGGACAAATATTTTTTGTCGCTAATTCTTCCTTATAGCGACGAAAATATTTTCGTCACTAATACTATCCACAGTAAAACCTACAGTGACGAAATGTTTTGTCACTAAAAGTTAAAATTTTTAGTGTCGAAATATTTCGTCACTATAGATTAATTAAACTCGCGCCAAAGTTTCCCTCTATTGGCGCCCATTTTTCAAATCACAATAGTGACAAAATTTATTTTTCATCACTAAATGTTATAATTTTTTTCCATTATTAGTGACAAAATGCATATTTCGTCACTAAAGCTGTATTTTTAGCGATAAAAAATATTTCCTCACTAATTTCTGTCACTAAAAATACATTTTGTTGTAGTGAATAAATAAATTAAAACAAAATATATTTGGAAAAAAGTAAATAACAAATTATTATTAATTCCTCCTAATGTGTATATCCTCCAAATGGATTTTTTTTTTCCTTTTAGTTAATGGGATTAGCTATACTTCTATGTACACAACTACACATTTTAATATTTTATGCTTGGATTTTTTTCCCTTCTATCCTATTAATTTAGGCTTTGTTGATAATATTTAGATAGACATAATTGTAGGTTGTAGTTGTATGGCATCAACCAACTAAATTTACTTCTCAAAGAAGAAAACCAACTAAATTTACGTTTTGTTGAATTTAAGTTGCATGTTTTGTTAAAATTTCTTTTTTATTTTATTTTTTATAATACACTATACATAAAAATAAGGATTAGATGGATTATATGAAGAATTTGGGTTATAATACACTACACTTAAAAAATAAGGATTAGATGGATTAGATGAAGAATTTGAATTTAATCAAATTAAGACTTTTATCAACTTAGAAATTATAGGAGAAGAAGATAAGAACAAATATATATATATATATATATATATAATATTTTAAAATTCTAAAAAAAAAATTCTACAATTTGGTGAAGTCACTTGGCACAACCACAGTTTCTAAGCACAACTTTTATTATATAGTATAATATATAGATTATTATTATTATTTGTTAGGTTCTAAGACTTTAGGATCTAATGTATTAGAACTTCACTTTATATATGTTGGCAAACCATGATCAAAACAAAGGAGTCCAGATTTAGGCTTGCTCAAAGGTTGGATTAATGTAACGTTTGAATTGAGTAATTGCAAGAAATTACTATTCAATTTCTGTAATACTCGATTGATCAAAAATTAGACTCGATCGATCAAAAGTCGTGCATTAGTAATTTTACTACAGAATTTTTCAAACTAGCCCAAACCCATATGACGTGTAGGGTTAAGTGTTTCACTCCAAGTATAAAAGGAAAAACCCTAGCCATGTTTTCAAGGTTGTTGTTGAGTTGTGTATTGAATCTTTTGTGTGAGCTGAAATGTGTTTACCTTCATACACACACATAGAGTTATCAAGATCAAGATTTACATTAAGAACTTAATGATTGCTTCAATTTCTGCATAAATAACTTTCCAGAAGATCTTAAACCTTTGAGAGGAGTCTCAAAGTCACAAATAGGAGAACTTGTGATTGCTGCAGATTAAAAAAAGAAGTAGTTTGTGGACTCAGAGCTGTCACGTGGTCGTGGTAGTAAGTTTTCTGCACGAGGTCGCAATAGGATGTTAGTGGTCTAAGTCTTATTGTAAAAACTTCAATTCTTTCATAGTGGATCTGTTTTTACCTTGATGATAGCTAGGTTAAATCCTCCCCAAGTTTTTTACCCGTTAGATTTCCTTGGATCATCATATCTTTGTGTTATTTATTTTCCACTGCTTCAATTTTATGTTTATTTGTGTTTAACCTAATCTTGAATAACAATCTTGTTAATCAACTTAGTATATAATTAGGTTAAGCATAATCTGGTAAGGGGTCTAAACCCAACATTATTATTATTATTATTATTATTATTATTAAATAGATACAACCCTTAAAAGTTGATACGTGAGAAAAGATGAAAAGGTTATAATCTAGAGTTAATTGAGATTTTAGATGAGTCCACTACTAGGTGATTGGGTACTATACATATTAGCGAGCCCAATACCGAACAAACAAATGTAGAGATGTGCTCCAGCTATATAGCGGCCCAAGTTTTGGAAAGAGGTGATTCCCCGCCCCTTACTTGTAATCTTTTGTTGGTCTAACTCACTGAAGCTTCTATTATCCAGATTAAAAAATTGGAGAGGGGTGTAAAATGTCTAAATAATAATAGGAACAGTGAGTTTTAGAGAGACAGAGAGAGAGTGTGCGCGCGCAAAAGAGGAAAAAAAAAAAAACCAATTAAAGAAGTAACCGACGGTATTTGTATGATAAATTTCATATTATATATGGTCGTTAGTGCTTCCTAATTGAAGGCAATTACCCCTTCAAAAAAAAAGAAGAAGAAGGCAATTGCTTAATATATGAACGTATTATTTGCCAAATGCATCTTAATCCAGTCTTATTGAGATGAACCAAGTATGCTGACTTCTGTCCCTACATGCACTTGTGGGACCATAAAGTCTCTTCATCAAGTGTAAGAAACAGAGCAAGTTTTTCAATTTTCGTTGGGCTTACATGATTCCTATTCTTCAATTCGAAGTCAGATTCTGGCCACGGACCCACTTCCTTCTTTAAGCAAAGTCTATTCCATTCTTCATCAAGAATAGAAACAACGCCGAACAAATCGACAACTCATGGATTTTCTCTCTCCTTCAAACTTCACTTCAGCCAACTTTGCTGGTAATCTCGCTTCTTGCAATCTAGTCTCTTCACCTAATAATTCTGAATGGGTCATTGATACAGGTGCCTCAGATCACATGTCATCCCAGTCCTCTTCACTTGTGGGCTCTCACTCCCTTGAACATCCATGCCGCTTAAAACTACCCACTGCTCAAATTATTTCCATCACAAAAATTGGAACTATTCACTTGTCCCTTGATTTTTCCTTAACTAATGTCTTATGTATTCCTAATTTTAAATGTAATTTATTGTCAATTAGCAAAATAACAGCTGTCCTCAATTGTGTTGCCATTTTCTTTTCTACTTTCTGTGTCTTTCAGGACTTGTCCACGAAGAGGCTGATTGGAATGGGTGAAGTTCGTGACGGTCACTATTACTACAATACAAACCTCTTCCTTCCAACGCTCTCCATTCTCAAAGCGCACCAGCCTCCACGTTTTGGCATCAATGACTTGGACACCCTTCTTCTTCTTGCATCCCTACAAGTCTTTCCTATTCCCCACATAATTTTCCATGTGATGTTTGTGCTCGGGCAAAGCATACACGCTTGCATTTTGAATTAAATCATAATAAAATTCCATTTATTTTTCATCGAATTTATTGGGACATGTGGGGTGGCTATTCAACCCCTTCCTCCTCTGGTACTCATTATTTTTTTACTATCGTTGACGATCATTCTCATGCCACTTGGGTCTACCTACTGCGTATGAAATCTGATACATACACGTCTTACACATTTTCATGCTCAAATGAAAAATCATTTTCAACGTTCCATCGTTAACATTCGGACTAATAATGGCCAAGAATTTTTATCAACTAAAATGCAAAAAAAAATTCATGAAAATGGCATCTTTCTTGAGCGCACATGCATCGAAAGCCCCCAACAAAATGGCGTTGCTGAACGTAAATACCGTCACCTCCTCAATGTAGCCCGCTATTCACGTTTTCAAGCCAATCTTCCTATCTCTTTTTGGGGTGAGTGCATTCTCACTGCCACTTACTAATTAATCGCACTCCTTCCCCACGTCTTAATAACAAATCTCCTTACGAACTCCTTTTCAACAAAACACAATCCTACACACATCTTCGTGTTTTTGGTTGCTTATCTTATGCCAGCACTCTTCGCTCTCATCAGGATAAATTTTCTCCCCATGCTCTCCATTGTGTTTTCTTGGGATATCCTCTCCATCATAAAGCCTATCGGGTGTTTGACTTAAAAAACAAACGGATTTTTTTGTCCCGTGATGTCACCTTCGTCGAACATGTATTTCCTTTTCAACTCACACCTCCATCTTCTCCTTCTGTACCTATTGTTCCTCTCTTTGTACCAAAGCCCCCCTTTCCACCTTCACCTACCCTACCACAACAACTCACTAACTCTCCACCTCCACCACCCACATCTTTGCTTCCTCCACTTGCTCCACCTTCTCGTCCTAAACGCCCTTTCACGAGTCCTGCCTATCTCCAAGACTACGTCTTTCCTACTCTTCCATCTATATTGTCCATGACTTCACCCGCTCCCTAGCCTTCTTCATGTACAGCCCATTCCTTGTCCTCTTTCCTTTCTTATCATCGTTTCTCTAACAATCATTGTGCTTTCCTTACTGCCCTTTCTCATTAAGTGGATCCCCCTACATATTCTCCAGCTGTGCGTCATTCTCATTGGCGTGATGCCATGCCTGCTGAGCTCCAAGCCTTCGAAGCTAACCATACATGGACCCTCACATCTCTTCCTCCTGGTAAAGAAACCAATTGGCTGCAAGTGGGTTTTCAAAACAAAATTTTAGGCTGATGGAACCGTTGAGCATCATAAAGCTCGCCTTGCGGCCAATGGTTACACTTAGTTGAAGGTCTTGACTCTCGTGACACCTTTGCTCCAATTGCAAAACTTGTTACTGTTCGCAGTGTTCTTGCTGTTGCTGCTACTAAAAATTGGTCTCTCCATCAATTGCATGTTACCAATGCTTTTCTCCATGGCGATCTCCATGAAGAAATTTACATAATCCCTCCACCGGGATATTGCAAACAAAGGGAGATCCGTGTTTTTCGCCTACAAAAATCTCTCTACAGACTCAAACAGGCCTATCGTAATTGGTTTTTCAAGCTCTCCTCTGTTTTTCTTGCTGCTGGTTTTAGACATTCACATGCTGACCACTCTCTTTTCACTCTTTCACGTGGAACATCTTTTACTCTTGTTCTTGCTTATGTTGATGATCTTCTTGTGGCAGGTAATGATCTCTCTGTTATCAGCAAGCTCAAGTCTTTTCTTGCCCAGACATTCAAAATTAAAGATCTTGGTACATTGTAATATTTTCTTGGTTTGAAAGTTGCCCACTCTCCAGCTGGAATTTTTCTTAAACAACGAAATTATGCCTTAGAAATCCTCATTGATAGCGGTCATTTGGGTGCTCGCCCTGCTCACTTTCCCATGGAACAAAATCTCAAGTTCCATGACATAGATGGTGCTCTCCTCCCTGATCCCAGCTCCTATCATTGCTTGGTGGGAAGATTAATTTATCTCACCATTACCCGACTGGACTTTGCATTTCCTATTACTATCCTCATTCAGTTCATGCAGCAACCTCACCAACCACACTATGATGCTGCTGTCCGCATTCTTGGCTACATCAAATCCTCTCCGGGTCAAGGCATCCTGTTTCCTGCTACCAACTCTTTACAAGTCTCTGCCTATTCTGACTCTAATTGGGCTAGTTGTCCACTTACCGTTGTCCACTTACCAAGCACTCTACCACTGGTTTTTTTATCCAACTAGTAACAGTCCCATCTCTTGGTGTGCCAAGAAGCAATCCACAGTTTCTCCTTCTTCCGCTGAAGCTGAATATCGTGCACTTGCTTCCACCACATGTGAACCCACTTGGCTTAAGAAATTGCTTCATGATCTTCAAGTACCCCATCCTCCCATGCTCCTTTATTGCGAAAACCTAGCCGCTCTCCACATTGCTCAAAATCCAGTTTTCCAGGAACGCATTAACACATTGAAATTGATTGTCACTTTGTTCGTGAAAAGCTGCAGTCTCGGCTCATCTCCACTGCTCATGTCCCCATTAAACTTCAACTTGCTGACATTTTCACCAAAGCCTTGGGTCGTGAACATTTTCAGAATTTGTCACGCAAGTTGGGCATTATGGATCTTCATGCTCCAACTTGAGGGAGAGTACTACGGATCTTCATGCCTCCAATATTCTCCATTCCATATTTAGTTTTCCTTGTATAGCAACTATCTCTAAGTTAGGTAGGAAATTAGATCTTCCCTTTTCTGTATAGCATGATTTATGGCTTTGACTATTGTCTCTTGTATTATATATACACACAGCTGTACGTGTAAAGAATATCAATGTGAAATACCTTTTCCATATGCTGTATTCACTTTCTAACAGCTGTAGCCTGTAGCAATTGAATTAAGGGATGATATCAAAGTGACGGATTCAACTGACTTTGATTCAAGGTGATGGCATATAAGCTTGTTGCTCCAGTTTTACAATCGTACATTAATAAAAATTTGAAAATTGCTTTATTGAGATTTGACATCCCTGAAAAAATCATTTGGATTGGAACAAAGCATGGTGAATTTACTGTCCTTGGTTCAACATTGACAAAGTGCAACACGGGCTGAATCAATCAGTTGCTTCTTCTAGTAGTCTAGAACTTTAATTTGGAGATGTTGCTGCTGTTGTGTGGGTTTAGAATCTTTTGATTTAAGGTTTTGGGGATGATTTCAAATGGGTTTGTGGGGATGTTGAAGATGTTATGCAGGTTCTCTTCTCTCTCTTTCTTCCACAGTTTCTTTTTCCCTCTTTCTTTTTTCTTTCACGCCTACAGGTCTCTGTTTTCTTTTTATCTTGTGGGAAGCACCCTGTTTTGAGCATAATCATTAAATTTCCGAGATTTAGAAATAAATTACAATCATACAAACCATCAGTGATGTACTGCAATCTCCCTTGGAATTTATAATTTTTGTGCAAATTTCACAAAACCCATCTCACAATATTAATAGATCCAAGTGTGCAATCTGTTTTAAAAGGAAAAGAAGAGTATGGGGATATCACTAAGGGAGACAAAGACCACTGAAGGAAAGAGTCCCATGAGTTTTGAGGAGACAGAGCAGAGGCCCACTGAGAGAGACAGAGGAAAGTACAGAGATAGAAGTAAGCGAAGCGAGAAAGAACCGCCGGCGCGGGGGGGGGGGGGGGGGGTGGGGAGCATAAGCAACGGTAATAAGGGGAAAATTTGTCTCACATCAAATAAAATATTAGTAATTTTACTGTATATTTTAGATGAGATCTCACTCCCTTTTTTGTTTTTTTTTTTGACATATATACGTACCAAACACATAATTACATAATTATGATTTTTTTTTTTTACTTTTTAAAATATGTTATTAAATATATAGTAACAAACACTTTTTTTTTGTATTATGAGTATTTATGTATTTTCACTTAGTTCTAGTTAGTTCAATTGGTAAAGTTTCTAATAGTTGAATAAGAAATCTAGGGTTTAATCATTGCTTACACTAAAAACTGGTTGGTATCTTGGTCTGATGATAAGGAGCTGTCATCAGGAGCGGATGTCATAGGTTGAAACTCTCTAAAAATATATATATATATTTTTCACAATATTTTTTAAACCACAGTTTTTACATCATTTTAAAAACTATTGTTTGAAATCACGTGGCAAACAAGCCCTTGCACTCTAGGAACACAACTTAAAAAAAAAAGAAAAAAAGAAAAGAAAAAAGGAACACAACTTAGAATGTAAAAGACTCGTTCTTATTTCTTAAAGGAGGATAGGATGGAGAGTTAAGAGGAAGTGAACTCTTATTCTTTTTTCCTTTTTTCACTCATGGTTGGAATGGAGAAAATTATGGGTATTTATGCAACACCATGTAACCTTAACTTCCACCGTATAAATTACATAACTCAAAAGATTTATTACTCCATACAATAACTCCTCCTTTTACTAACTTATTTCATAATCTAAATTTAATTTAATTCCCATCCATCTTAAACGTAATTTCTTAGTAACTCGAAGCAAAATTCATAACTTGTATAAAAACTTGCACTTGAGAGGTGTGGTGCAGTTAATTGCCACTTACTCATGATATTTTATGAACTTGAGTTGAACTTCTCTCTTGGTTATAAAATGATAACTAGTATCAATGTGCTTGTCTCCTTTATGAAAAATTGGATTCCTTGTAAAAGTTAATGCTGGCTTGTTGTTCACAATGAATATCTTTTTTTCTTGTTTTACTTTTTTTACTTTTTTTTTTTTTGAGAGAGTTTCAACCTATGAAATTTTATCCTCTCCTAAAAAATACTAGGATTGCTGCATATAAAAAATAAATAATCTATGTACAACCAAACAAACAATCAAGGTGCAGTAGCAGTGTTGTTGAATTGATTGATTTTGATTTTTGACTATGATGGTGATTTGGATTAGAGGAAATTTTTAATAGGTTACCTCTTCATATTATCTTTCTATGCATTTGGTGGAAGGCGATGTTACAATCGATAGTTGCTTTGTCTACCACAAAGGTAGATTAATTGGCGGCAACAGAGGCGTTGAAGGAAACAATAATATTGTATTTTTTTATGATAGCCAGAGCCTAATATATTGGACTGAAAATAAGATGTATCATGAGAGAACCAAAGGCATTGATGTTATACATCACATCATTTGTGAGATTGTATCGCTGGGTACTGCTGTAATAAGAGGTTACAAAATCAATCCAACATATATATGATGACTAAGTTGATTCGTTTGCGTAAGTTCAAGCTAATAGACTTTGGGGGCTTTGTCAATATATTCTTGTCATGCATGATAAAACAAATACTTTCTTACTCCTATATGAATTTCTTAATGTCCACGGTAAGCAAAAATTGACCTTGCACTTGTATATTGAACTTGGTATTTGCTATTTGATAGCCTCTAGGGGCTTTGTCAATATATTCTTGTCATGCATGATAAAACAATTACTTTCTTACTCCTGTATGAATTTCTTAATGTCCGGCCATAGTAAGCAAAAATTGACCTTGCACTTGTTTATATAACTAGCCATGCTCAATTCTTATATATGCTCACTGTGGTGAGAGAGATCTTTGGGGTATGCATTTTGTGAGAGTGCATTTTTGCCACTAAGATTATGTCCTTATTTTCCTAGTGAGCCTTTCTCCAAGACGCCGCCTGTGCACAAACCTACGACTAGATCACGTAAATATTTATTATTTTTGTGTGACTATTAATTATTTTTCCATTTTTATTTTGCATAACCCAATATAATCTATATCTATATCATATACTATATAATAAAAGTTGGGTCTAAAAGCTGTGGCTACGCCAAGTGGCTTCACCCAATAGAATTTTTTTTTTTTTTTAGATTTTTAAATTTTAAAAATATGTATATAATTTTTTTTCTCCTATGATTTCTAAGTTGATAAAAAAACTTAATTTGATTACAATCAAAATTTTTCATCTAATGCATCCACTATAATTTCTAATTTGATAAAATATTAATTTGATTACAATCTAAATTCTTCATCTAATTCATTTAATCCTTATTTTTTAAGTGTAGTGTATTTTAATCTAAATTCTGTGTCTAATCCTTATTTGTACCTGTAGTGTATTATAAAAAAAATAAAAAATAAAAAGAAGCAATTTTAACAAAACATGCAACTTACGTTAAAAAATTAGTTTTTTAACAAAACATGCTACCTACATTCAACAAAACTTAAAATTTTAAAAAGAGATTAAATTTAGTTGGTTTTCTTCTTTGAAAAGTAAATTTAGTTGGTTGGTGCCATAAAACTACAACCTACAATTGTGACTATTTAAAAATTATCAACAAAATCTAAAATAATAGGATAGAAAGAAGAAAAAAAAAATCCAAAGCATAAAATATTAAAGGCGTAAATACACTTTTAGTCCCTACATTTTGACTCGATTTATATTTTGGTCCCTACATTTTATTTTTACCCCTTTTAGTCCCTAAACCAATTAACACGTGATATTTAAGTCCTTACTGTCATCCAACTAACAGAAAATACTGATGTAGCAAACAAAGTTTACTGTTGGGCTGACATGGCCAATAAAATAATATTTAAAAATGGCACATCAGCATAAAATAATAATTAAAAAAGACACGTCAGCATCCACTAATATTTTGAATTTTTTTTAAAATTAATTTATCAATTTAAACAAAATGAAAAAAAAAATTAGACTCTAGAATACATTAACCCCACAAACCCAGACACAGCACAATGCAAAAGGAAGTCTCATGAACCATACCTCTCCGATCAAACACCCAATCTGAATTCCTCATTTTCGATGGCCAACGTGCCGGTGGCCGCCGAGTGGCAACTTCTCAGTGAACGTTACTACCAGAAACCGGAACTCTACCACCCAATGCAGTGGAGGCACATCGATCTCAGCCGCCACAAAGTCGCCTACGCCCCATTCGGCGGTCCGATCGCTCTCATCCGCGATGATTCCAAGATCGTCCAGCTCTACTTTGAGTCCACACTCCGTAAGCTTTGCCTCTTCAACTCTGTCGGCATTTCCCTCTCCGACATCATTTGGAAGAACCTCAGCAATCGCTTGATCCAAAATTTTTGCCTTTTGTTATGATTTGAAACAAGGCGTAGGTTGCTATTGTTGGAGAAAAATGGTAGATCCGAAATGTAGGGTTTGAAAACGAAGTGGATTCGAGCATAGATGACGCAAACGATTCAAGCCATGTGTCCGATGCTTTTGTCAAAGCCTTTGTTCCACAGCAAGGTTTCTTTGTAGTGTTGCACTTGTTTTCTCTGAACCCCGATTTTTTGCTTTATGTATTCCAAGTTCAAAATCTGTTTGGGATCGATAGTGTTTTTCCACCGCTCTATTTTTCGCTCCGATGCGAAGAGAGAGAGAGCAACGTAGCTTTTCCGATAGGAATCTCGGTCTAGTTCTGTCTCGATGGAAGGGAGCTTGTTGGTGGGTGCTGGGTTCGACTGAGTTCGTTGGTTGGGATTGCAAGGTTTGTTGTTGTTGTTGGTCTGATCGGTGTGGGTTTGTTGTTGTTAGTTTGGGTGTGGTTGGGTCACTACAAGAAAACTGGGCTACTGCGGCGGGCCAAAACCGCCGCTAAAGCACCAAAAACCGCCGCTATAGGTACATTTCACCTATTGCGGCGGGGGCTATTGCGGCGGTTCTACCCGCCAGGCTTGTCGCGTCGCAATATCTCTATTGCGGCGGTACAAAAACCCGCCGCTATAGATACGCTTTTTAGCGGCGGTTTTAGTCTATTGCGGCGGGCATAAAACCGCCGCTATACAACGTTCGAATTTGTTTCAAATGACTTTTAGCGGCGGGTCGTGCCCGCCGCTATTGTGTTCACCTTTAGCGGCGGTCAAAAAGCGCCGCAATAGGTTCCCATTTTATCTATTAAATGAAACCCTATTGCGACGCTTATAGCCCGCCGCTATAGTTCAAACATATAGCGGCGGTCAAAAAGCGCCGCAATAGGTTCCCATTTTATCTATAAAATGGGAACCTATTGCGGCGCTTTTTGACCGCCGCTATAGGTTCTTTTTTTTTTTTTTTTTTCATTCGAACCTGATACAAAGAACCTATAATAGTTTTAGCTCTACTAACACAATATCACAAATGTAATTAATTAACAACACCACAAATGTCTCCAAACTAATATAATATTAACATAGAAATATATTATCAAATACATATAACATTGTCTATAACCATAAAGTACATATCCTAGAATAATATATCCAAATAAACATATAACAGAGTACATATCCTAGACTACTCTTCTATAAAGCAATGAAAAAGCTTTCTTATGATTGCAACTCATCAGTTGGTGATTCTGATGCAAAATATAGCTCCCATGTCTATAAAAACCTGCATCACACCATCAAGCTATGCTAAAAATGATATAAATATGAGCTTGCCCTTAGATTGCCACCATCAAGGAAGCTAAAAACGCAATATATATACACACTACCATAAGTGCAAGCTAAATTTGTGAATTAATTAATTGGTGGCATGCATGTTATGACATAGGTAAATAGTTCCCATGATTTAGAATTCTTAAGCAAATCTAATATCCCCAAAAAGCATATATTAATCTCCAAAAGACATAAGACATAAGTATATTAATAGACAAAAATTTTCCCAAAGCCAAAGCTTATCTACCCAAAAAAAAACAGTGAAACGTAGATGGAAACACAAAATAACAGAAACACAATAAATAGAAAAACACATTCATGAAGGGTAAGGCCACAACCACCATCACTACCAACAACAACCCATTACCTTAAATTCACACACAACCAAATCCACAAACGCATTTCAGACAAAAATCATCAGCTACATATTCACACCATCACTCCCCCAAAACACAAAAATAATCCACCAAATAACAACCTGATTTCTAGAAACTGAAATAGAAACAAACCTAGATGCACAAATGAATAAGTAACACTAACAAATTATATATACTTGCACTGAGGTTTCTAATGCTTGACAACCTCCACATACTATGCCATTAATAAACTTTCTTTTTTCTCTATTTTACAAACACAAAACCAAATACTTTGGTTGCATCCATTATCTCTAACTTTCTTTTAGCATTTACTTCATCTATAGTTCGCATAGATATCTCAACCATGTTGCCACAATCCATTAAAAAAACATCATTAATCATGTAAAATTTTAATGAAGTAAATATATTAACTTGTAGACAGTACATAATAGTCGCATATCTAACTTTAGAAGATCTATACATTGCTACAAATTCCCGCAATTTTAAAGCACAATCTATATTAGTAGGAAATTATATGAATTTAAACTGAATTAACCAATTTTTTTAGAGAGAAAAAGAGAGAGGGAACATGTGATACTAATGAATCTTCCAAGTACTTAATGGGACCATATTAGTTGCTATCATCCAGGTTCTTGACACTTATAACTCGGCAATCAATCAAGACTTTTGGTTGTTACATTTTTAAGAAGTATAAGTGTTTGTTTGTAGATTCCAACCACTGTTGCAAGAGTACTCTTAACTGATAAATTAGGAAAACAACTTTTATTGGCAAATATGGAAAAGGATAAATTTCTAAGGCAATAATTTACATCATCAATTAATTGTTAATGAAATCACGATATGTGCTTCAGTTGCTTCCTTTTAGGCCTGTCATTCTTGTTTCAGGTTTCTCCCAAATCCAAATTTTCTATATCCTTATTTTTCAACTCTTTTCAATTCTAACATTTATGAAATCATCCAACAGGAAAAACTCAAAGATTTGTGTAAAATCAAGTCTTAATAGTCACAAATTTACAATCAATACTGTGGCATCCAAATAAAACCCATGATGATAAAACTTCAATTGTTCATTACATACTAAAAACATATCAAAAAATCAAAACAACATTGTAGCGTTAGAAGTCCTAACTGCTAACTTGAAGTAAAAGAAGAAGACTGTTTCCATCAATTCTGTTTTCTCTAATTGACATTGGTAAAATAGAGAATTTGAGTACTTGAATCAGTAGACAACTTCCACAGTAAAATAATATAATTTATATATAAATCCTGAGCTATTTAATATAATATATAAAGCCATAGTCAGTTCGTTTAGCAAATACCACTTTCTACCATGAGTAATAAAAAGTTTAGCATAGTGCATTCTCATCATTCCTTCTAATAATTAATATATATGCTTTTTCGAAAATGAAGGAAAGCCAATGAAAGAAAAGATTCCCCTCATTTTCTTTCATTCCAAGAACTTACAGGTGGTTCTTAAGGAGGGAAATTCTTCTAATTCTCGGCCTGAAAGATTTGCTTCAGATGTTTCTAGTGCCTGCCTTTGGATTTGCTTGAAACAAAGGTGGGCCTGGCAACACTAACTCTACTTTCACCACTTCTATCTCCTTCTTCTTCATGGAAACTCGGATATCAACCGAAAACAAGTGGCTTTTGTGAGAAATAAACAATTTTAAGAAAACCCCAACACGATCGAAAAAAATTAAGAAAACCACAACACATTCCAAATTAAATAAGAGAATGAAACACTTTGTACGTAAACCTTGACACACCATTACGTAAAACAAAAAAACCAATAATTAAAGATGTATAACATAACCAAAAAGAAAAACTAAAATAAAATTTTGAAAGAAAGCTTATTTGATCCAAAAGATATCTTTAAGATTTTCTATTTTGAACACTTTAGGGTGAATCTTTTTTAGTAATTTCTCTAATCTATAATAGTATAAGACAATGTTTTAAATAATTTTTAATGCATTTAAGGCCGATTGACAACCATAATCAAACACATTCAAGGCAATTCATCAAATAACAAAACACCCAACACTTGCTATTTAATTAGTACATGTTGTTGCTTATAATAATATAAAGATAAATTTTAATCAAGAGCCAAGCTAGTTAGCGCAATTAAATCTTCAAATTGCTTCAAAAAAAAATCATGAACTTATGAACATTATTCTATAAAAAAATTCAAATTAGAAAATTTCAAAATTGTGGTGCTTCCTGGCTTCTCTTCAAACTTGTTTTTGCCAAAAATCTTCAGTTGGGCTTTAGCATTTTCTGTTAAAAATCCACTTCGTTCTTCAAAAATTTCTTATAATGCAATGTGCTCCTATCAAACCAAAGTATTTCAAAGATTTTAAAATTAAAAACAAAATTTAACTTACAGGTAACTATTTCGGCAATCCTGACCGTGTGTGAAGACTCGATTTTTCTCTCTACTTTAAAATCTCAAATCTCTAAGTCATTATTCTAAAAGCCCCAAATTTTTCCCCGTTTGATACCGAAACAGTTTTAACAAAGAATCGCGGTTCTACCTTTCAACAAAAACTCGCCATAGAATGGTTATCACATCAAGAAAAAAAAGTAAAAAGAAAGAAAAGAAAAACCAAAGATCGATTCAAATCTGATTTTTCAAAAAACTTTAAAAATTTGAGGAACACAATAATATAGAGAGCAAGAAACAAATACGTGAATCTTGAATTGGAAAAAGATTGAATTAAAGAACAAACCTGTAGCCTGGATTGAAGGGATCGAATATTCTTGAAGAAAAAGATTAGGGTTCGTGAGAAGAGAGAGAGAGAGTTTGGGGATATTGGAAGAGATTGCCAATTTTCATGCCAATCGGGTGTAATTTACCATTTGATCTTTAAACTTATCTTTTATGCATTATTTTAAACTACAAAAACATGAATTTAAACAATTGATTGATGACATGGCTATTAATCTTTGATCACCTTGAAATTTTTTAAGCATGAAAAGTATATGAAGATAATGTAATCTAACTTTATATTTGTCAAAATTCACATCGAATTAATAAATATAGGGTTGGGTTCAAGTTACACTTGACGTAACTCTAAAAAATGTTACACCAACCAATAACTTATTATTGAATTCATATTTTGAAAATCCAACCATTGGATCACATTTTCTATATGTTCTTAACAAGCATGCCTATTTTAATGCCAATTGGATGTAATTTACCATTTGATCTTCAAACTCATCTTTTATGCGTTACTTTAAACTACAAAAACTTGAATTTAAACAATTGATTAATGACATGGCTATTAATCTTTGATCACCTTGAAATTTTTTAAGCATGAAAAATATATGAAGATAATGTAATCTAACGGTAGATTTGTCAAAATTCACATCGAATTAATAAATATAGGGTTGGGTTCAAGTTACACTTGACATAACTCTAAAAAATGTTACACCAACCAATAACTTATTGTTGAATTCATATTTTGAAAATCCAACCGTTGGATCACATTTTCTATATGTTCTTAACATGCATGCCAATTTTAACGCCAATTGGATGTAATTTACCATTTGATCTTCAAACTCATCTTTTATGCGTTACTTTAAACTACAAAAACTTGAATTTAAACAATTGATTGATGACATGGCTATTAATATTTGATCACCTTGAAATTTTTTAGGCATGAAAAATATATGAAGATAATGTAATCTAACGGTAGATTTGTCAAAATTCATATTGAATTAAGAAATATAGGGTTGGGTTCAAGTTACACTTGATGTAACTCTAAAAAATGTTACACCAACCAATAACTTATAGTTGAATTCATATTTTGAAACTCCAACCGTTGGATCACATTTTCTATATGTTCTTAACATACATGCCAATTTTCATGCCTAGCGGATGTAATTTACCATTTGATCTTCAAACTCATCTTTTATGCGTTAGTTTAAATTACAAAAACTTGAATTTAAACAATTGATTGATGACATGGCTATTAATCTTTGATCACCTTGAAATTTTTTAGGCATGAAAAATATATGAAGATGATGTAATCTAACGGTATATTTGTCAAAATTCACATCGAATTAAGAAATATAGGGTTGGGTTCAAGTTACACTTGATGTAACTCTAAAAAATGTTACACCAAGAAATAACTTATAGTTGAATTCATATTTTGAAAATCCAACCGTTAGATCACATTTTCTATATGTTCTTAACATACATGCCAATTTTCATGCCTAACGGATGTAATTTACCATTTGATTTTTAAAATCAACTTTTATACGTTATTTTAAATTACAAAAACTTGAATTTAAACAATTGATTGATGACATGGCTATTAATCTTTGATCACCTTGAAATTTTTTAAGCCTGAAAAATATATGAAGATAATGTAATCTAACGGTAGATTTGTCAAAATTCACATTGAATTAAGAAATATAGGGTTGGGTTCAAGTTACACTTGACGTAACTCTATAAAATGTTATACCAACCAATAACTTATTGTTGAATTCATATTTTAAAAATCTATCCGTTGGATCACATTTTCTATATGTTCTTAATATGCATGCCAATTTTCATGCCAATCGGATGTAATTTACCATTTGATATTGAAACTCATCTTTTATGCGTTATTGTAAACTACAAAAACTTAATTTTATACAAAAACCTTACCTATAGCGGCGGTCACAAAAAACGCCGCGATAGATCTCATCTACAGCGGCGGGCCAAAATCGCGCCGCAATAGGTGACATATAGCGGCAGTTTTTGCACCTGCCGCAATAGGCCTGCTGCAATTTCAGGGTCTATTGCGGCGGGTCATTGACCCGCCGCTATATCTAAGCTGAAGGCCGCTAAAAGAGGTCTATTGCGGCGGGTCACTGGCCTGCCGCAATATACTAGGTCTATTGCGGCGGGCCAATAGATCTCATGTACTGCGGCGGGCCGAAAAAGCGCCACAATAGGCGACCTATACCGGCAGTTTTCGCACCCGCCGCAATAGGCCCGCCGCAATAGGCCAGTTTTTTTGTAGTGGGTCTGATCTATTTTGTTGTTGTTGGTGTTTATGTTCTTGATTTTGCGTTTGATGTTCATGTTCTTGATTCTAGGTTTGTTGTTCTTTGATGTTCATGTTCTTGATTCTAGGTTTGTTGTTGTTGATGTTCATGTTCAATTTTTTGTTTTTAATTTTTTTTACTTAATTAAAATTAATTTAAATGTTGATGTGGCAATTTTTTAATGTCAAAATAAAATTTTTTTTTATTATTATTTTACTATTCCATTAGCTACGTTAGCATTTTCTGTTAGTTGGGTGACTGTAAGGACTTAAATGTCATGCATTAATTGGTTTAGGGACTAAAAGTGGTAAAAATAAAATGTGAGGACCAAAATATAAATCGGGTCGAAATGTAGGGACTAAAAGTGCATTTACACCAATATTTAAAATGTGTAGTTGTGTATCTAGAAGTATAGCTAATCCCATGATTTTTTTTTTTGAAGGATATACACACGGGGAGGAATCATATCATATACTATATAATAAAAGTTGGATTTATTAGAAGCGTAGTTGCGCCAAGTGGTTGCACTAAATTGCAGGAATGTTTTAAAAAATTTTAAAAATAAATACTATAATTTTTTTTTTACTTATCTTCTTCTCTTATAATTTCTAAACTGATAAAAATCTTAATTTAATTACAATCCAACTCTTCATTTAATCCTTTTATTATTATAATTTATAAGTTAATAAAAAAATTAATTTGATTACAATTCAAAATTTTGATCTAATAGTTTTTTCCATTTAAAAAACAAAAAACAACAATCTTCATCTATTCCTTTTTTAAAATTTAAATTATATTACTTCCTGTTAAAAAAAAAAAACATAATACCAACAAAAAAAAAACGTTGCATACTCAACAGCAAAATCTTCCACTTCACTGGTGACTTTTGTTTTTAAGATAATTATTGTTCATACTAATGTACTAAAAAAAATTTTGGATAAAGTTAAAAAAGAAATAAGGTAATAAGTATTTGAGTTTAAAGTAAACACCTTCTCTTTCTTCTAAAAAAAAAAAAAAAAGTATCTATTCTATATATAATAAATGTTTGTTCTTCTAAATATAATTCTATTCTATATATAATTCTTCAAGCATAGAGGAGTACTCTCAACAGATAACTAATACACACCCCTGATGCTTAAATGAATACTTACAATTACAAACAAATACGCAAGCACAACACTCTGTTGTATCTTGAATAACAAACAATAATAGGTATAAATGACAAGGGTTTAGGTAATCATCAAACCTAAACCTTTTTACTTCTAGAATTTGAATAAAGATTTTTATTTCCAACCCTTCCTGATTTAAAAGTAATACGTACAGAAATGTCAGCAACTGGGAAAAGTAAACATTTCTAGCTAGCATTCTCAAGCCACTGGCAATAATAATATCATTCATAAAAGCAACAATTTCATTTTCAAAATTACAACATTGCCTTTATTGCTACTTCCAGGCAAACTCTGTTGAACCAACTGGCAACAGTGCCACAAATTCGTTGCAAGAAAATAAAGGAACTTACAACACCACTCTACATTTTTTTGTACTTCACCTATGAGTCTTTACTCTTTACAATGCCTAAAAGTCTATAACTCTTCTTTCAAGTTTTTACAACTTCACCTATAACTCGATTCTTTCAAATTTTTTACCATTTGAAAGTGAAAAGCTTCATCTTTTACCTACTTCCGGTGCTCTTGTCATGGCAATGTGTTTCTTCAAGGCATCCAACACAGCTTTGCAAGCTATTTTTTTGGCTATCCTTTTATCGGAAACTGTAGCTGTATGCCTGAACAATTTCCCATCAGCTTCAACCATTATTGTAATGGAAGCCCCGTCCTTGTTGGTGGATTTAATGGGTTTTTCCATGTTAAAATGCTCTTGTTGGCATAGTTCATTCAACTCTTTTGCAGGATCGAACACCACTGTTTCAGGTGTAATTAAGGGCTCCAAAAGAGGCTTCATACTCTGGAAGACTATCTCCTTATTGTATCCTGAATCAACAAGAATGGCTCCAGCCAAAGACTCTATTACATCAGCCAGTACCTGTCACCAATTAGAAAATATTTGATGATTTCTCAAATAAAATTACATAAACTTGAAAATCCAAGACCTTTGTCTAGACCATAAATAAAAAAGGATAGGATTTAAATAAAAAAAAAATTAGATCAAGCGAAAAGGTGGAAATAAGCAAAGAAGAAGAAATCAAACTCAGCATAAAGTTTAAATAGAAACAAAAGTAAGAATTTGAATTTTAAGTCAACCTTGGGAAAAGTTGTCTGTGACTCCCATCCAAAAGTTGATTCCGAAGATAATTTCTCAAAACTGTCCACAGTTACTACTATATGCCTATGGAGATCTTGGGACGCATGAAGAATGTGTTTATGCAGTCCAAACTTCACTGCAGTTCGTGCATAACAATCATTGTTCACAGAAGCAGATCTCATGTCAGTTAAAAGTCCAGGTGACAACTCAGGATATTTATTGTAGAAATGCAGGGTCATGAGATAATCCAACACCGCATCCCCAAGAAATTCAAGTCGCTGCACAAGCAACAAGCCGTTAATAAAGTTCCAAAGAATGAATATCAATGAACATGTAATAAACATAAGCAGTTTAATCAGACCAAAATACAAAAGCCAAATCACTATTAGCTTATGCTCATGAAACAGAAAAAAGAGAGATCATGAAAGAACGTGTTAAAAAAATAAAATAAAAAGGACCAACCATTATGCTGTTCACATATAGTGTAAACAATAGAATAAAGCATATATGTAAGTTGACTGATGCACCATAATTCACATCTAACTTGTCATCAAATTACCTGATAACATCTTGGAATCTCAGGAAGCATGTAAGAACCATGGGTCAATGCCTCCACTAACAAGGAAGGGTCATGAAATGAGTAGTTCAACAGGGACTCCAAACATCTGACATTTATAAGCTCCTCAGCATGAACTTGGAAGTGCCTCTCATATGGTGTAATGTGAAAATCTACCTTTATACCCATCCAATACATAAATAATAAGGCTGCTGTTTCACCACCTGTGCTAAGAAATGCACCAATTAGGGCCTCAACGACATCAGCAACTCTTTTACTTTTCACCTTCCTATTTCCCTTAATATAGATTTTTCTGTTATTGGAAAGCAACTCCTCATTTAATGCATTGCTCCCAGATTTCTCCCCAGGAATGATCCACATTTTAGGATCAAAGGGCTCAGTGCGAATAAATCCCTACAATGTGAAGAATAGAAAGTGAGTCGCATATACAATTTTTAAACAAAATTAAAATTAAAACAGCTAAGTAATACTGTAATTTTGAATGCCACAAAGGGAATTCCAATAAGACCTTAAAAGTAACAACACACCTAAAGTAGTTTCTAAAAACAAATCAACTAAAGGAGGAGCTTTGGCAGAATATTTTATGTTTACATCATACCAATAAGGACAGAGTTTACCTCCAAATTGGTTTGGAGGAAAATTCCTCCAACTCACTACGTAGCGATTGAAACAACCACCATGTGTACTTTTCACCTCTTGACTTTAATTAGCCATGTGACTAGTTTTAATTTATTTAATGAGCCATGTGATTTAAAACAAATGGATTCTTCAGGTACCTCGAAAAATAATAATTACACGAGGAATAGAGGGACTTCCTGAGCAAAATATAAATCAGAAATGTAATTGAAATTTCCAAAATTGATGTTTACAACAAAACTAAGAAAAGAGGAGCTAACAAGAAAAACATACAAGACTGTACGGAAAAAAAAAATAAATAAAAAGAGTAGCAATTTTACGCTATCATATCTTAGAACTTCATTTTGAATGCAACACATCAGCGTAACAGAACAGATTTTATTTAAACTCAACACAAACCAATTTGTAAAAACCACAAAGGGAAAAGGAAAAGGAAACATAAAAAATAAACCTTTTAGTGAAGGGGTAGGGGATGTAAACAAATAAATATAATACCATAATTTAAACATGAAGCCAGCATCCTTCTGGTATTTAATTTAATGCAGAAAGAATAAATATGAAATAGCAACAATAAATCTAATACATAATTTTCTTTTTTTGTGAACAGGAAAAATCAAATTCATTTCAAAAGAATGACAACACCAAGAATTCAAATAATTAGTAGAAAACAAAAATTACCGGAATTTTGCGGCCACATCCAAACTTGCAAAGGGCTGCATTAGAAATTATTTTTTCTTTCTTCACACTAAGGAGACCCTCGTCTTGATTTTGATAGGTCTTAAAAAGCTGTTGACTAGCTGCATATTTGAGAAAAGAATCTCCTAGAGTTTCTAAAGATTCCAAGTGGAATTTCTCTTGGCATTTCTTTGTAGTAATTGCTTCCAAGACCTACCATGAAAAAATGATTAGTACAAGTTAAAATAAAGATTTTAATATACAATTGACAACAGAGTTAGGGACTATAATATTGTAAAGAAAGTAAGGCCCACAGTGTAATATTATGACAGTCATGTTATGCACACTATATAAATTTACCAATACAGAAAATTTAAGTACATAGGATATCTACTATAACACATAAGATGCTTTATCTCTGACAAACTGTGGAGCATCAATAGAAAACACAAGAAGTTTGCCTAAAATTTGATGTAAATCCAGCCACAGAAAACTTCACAACAAGTGGATAAGACATCAGTTCCAAACTTGATTTTGAACCAAACCTAATACTTTCACAAATTGAAAAGAGAGCCTATATGCTTTACCTGCCAAATGTATGGGGCAAAAATAAATTGACAGTCATCCTCAGTTATCTCTAATGTTCTAACAGTAGCATCCTTTATTTTCAAACAATTATTCTTTTGTGCATACTTGCTATGATAACAGACACATAATATCCTACAAGCAAAACATTATCATCAAGTATTAACTAACATTACATGTTTTATCTTCAAGGGAACCATTTGAAAAAAATGGATGTCAGTAATTATGATCTCCACTCCCCCTACCCTTGGAGCCAAAACATTCTTATAAAAAAGGGATGAACTGCCCTTCAGGACCTAACCTGTCAACCACTAGATGAACAATTATAAGAAGGATAATGTACCTTCATGGTTGGAATAAGATCATTTTGCACGCAATGATGATCCAGGAGCATCTTTTTTAAGTTGAAAGCTATAAGCAGAGACTCGAGCCGATGCATAATTGACGGAACAAATGAGAAGGAATAAAATGTGGTGATTGATATTGGCGACATGATTATAGAACAAAGTTCTGGAGGCAATTCCACAAATTTATTACTTGATTCTGTGAAAAGATAAAACATGTAATGTTAGTTAATACAAATAATAACTAAGTTTGAAAGACACTAAAATCCTGGTAAAGAAACATCACAGATCCAATCATGTCAAAAAGCCTCTAGGAAGCATGGATACCTCTGGGATACTCTGCATGTGTATCCCGGCTTTTTTTTCTTCTAAGTACTGATATGTCTGGGATACACCCATGACACGGTTATAACCAAAACTTGCGAAAATATTTATTTATATTTTTATATATTGGTTTAAATATTATATGCTTATCTAGTTATCTTTTATTTACTCTTTGGATCTAAATTTGTATTCTAAACACCATCTAAGGGTCATGGATTGACTTTATTATCCATTATTGGTCTTGATATATGCTTAACAATATATGAAGAATAAATATGTATATATAAATATAAATATATATATATATATATAAGTAAATGAAAATATATTTAATAATTAATCAATAGACATACCCCTGCCATATCATATCCTAGTTTTTCAAAAATTTCCATATCACCATATTCCATATAGTACCGTACCCGCACCCGTACCCATACTGGTGCTTCTTAGAAAAGCCTATTCAATGAATTAGTTCTATGTAATCCTATGCATTCTCACATGCCCCATCCTCATCAATATATGATAATTCCACTTAAATCTAGGAAGAAAAACAAGGGTTACTCCTTCCAAAGCACAAAAGGCCAGCTGAGATAATCCATTTTGTTCTAATCAAATGAAAAGATATAAGTGTAAACACAACAAACACAAAACCTATGGGATTGTGTGAAGGAATTTTTAAAAATAATAAAAATCAAAGAAATAAATATATCACTATATCAGAAGTATACCCTTTCTAAGAGAAATAATATGACCAAAAAAAAAAAGTAGGATCAACAAGACGCCATGCTTGAAAATTACATTAAAAAGAATAGGAATTTGTATTATAGAGAATAAAAGATACTATTATGGAGTCATTATTCCTATTCATATGATTGGTTGTAAAATTGGGAAAAAAAAAAACCCCTAGAAATGTACTTCATAAATTGTATTTCTGAAATATCGTACCTATGCAATTATATTTTCACTGAGAGTAAACTATCCTATAAATTGAATTTAAAATTAACATTAATGTCTAATAAAATCTGCCGAACCGTGAGCTATGTCATTCTATCTCAAAACGAATTGGTGACAAGGAAGACACACTCAAATCTTTTATGGCTTACAACATCACACCACGCGAGTCTATTTTTAGAATGGTTATAGGGAGTCAAATTATGGTCCCCCCAACAATCCCTCCCTCACAATAACACTCGTCACTCGAACCCATGATCTTAGCTTTGATACCATTTGTCAGACCGTGAATTATGTCATTCCACCTCAAAACCAATTGGTGATGAGGAAGACACTCAAATTTTTTATGGCTTTCGACATCACACCACGCGGGTTTGTTTTTAAAATGGTTGTAGGGAGTCAAATTGTAGTCCCCCCAACAAAATCAATACTCATATCGAAAAATAAAAATTGAAAAAGACAGTACTTCACATCCTAGTTGCATAACCACAGTTGCTAGGTTTTGAATTATAATGGAAAAGGTTGATGTATTTAGGTATCAAAGAGAGGGATACATCTATTAATTAATTATTAAATGTATTTTCATTTACTTTTATATATATATACATATTTACTTTTCATATATTGCATAACTATAGTTGCTAGATTTTGAATTATAATGGAAAATGTTGATTTTTTGAGGAATTTATACTGAGAGAGAGAGAGAGAGACTATTTTTGGGAAATAGCTAATTCCTAAGCAATAACTATTTCTTGGTTTAGGGAAATAGTTATTCCTAAGGAAAAACTATGTGTCATAATGAAATGGCAACCATACGACCAAATAGTTATTCCACATGAACATACATTCCATTGCAGGATTTTTCCTACACACTAAACATGCCCTACATTCTACTTGCTTAAATTGAAACTTAGCCAAAATAATAATAATAATAATAATAATAATAATATGATAAATACGTAGTGAATGAGTGTGACTAACTAGTTTAGAGTACACTTTTGAGAGAGTAGAGACACAGAGAACTGGAACATGACCGAATGATTGTAAACATGCTTTGCTTGGGTCCCCCAAACAAAAAGGATGGTAATGTAACATATAGGAAGTAAAGAAATTCAAACCTTTCTCTTTCTGTTTTCTGCATCTCTGAAGGTGATTTTGTGCCTGAATAATGTGTCGCCCAGAAAGCAATGATTCGTGATCAAAACACAACTTGATGCCGTGTCTGTATTTGGAAAATTTCAAATTAGTAACAATTTATATTGTAAAATTAAAGCATATTCCATCTGGATATATGTAATATATATATATATATATATATATATATATTCATTCAATGAAATACCTCTTCTCAATTTTGGGTCCATTTGGATACAGTTTATTTTGCTGAAAATTAAAAACTGAAAACAATAAAAAAAAATTTTTAAAAATTACTGTTCATAATTTTTTTTTACTGTTTATAAGCTTAAATGTATTGTTCATGGATAATGAACAGTGCAAGAGGAGCTGGATTAAAAAAAAAACAACAAAAAACAAAAATGCATACTCAAGAGATTTCATTCGTATCCAAACCAACACTTTGTTTGCCCTGTTTAAAAAATTCAACTTTCTAATGAAATGTCTACTCTATCAAAAAAATAAAAAATGTAGAACTTTTAGAATTGCCCATATAAACTATCAAGAATTCAAAGATGGATAACTGTTAACAGGAAAGTGAGTAAATTGATGCCCATTGACAACCAAAAAAGAAATTCTAGACGAACAAAATGGGACTGAAAAGTAATAATATACCGCTCTTCATAGTGCTTTTTGTAAGTAACGATTCTGCCATCCCTAAGCCTTAGAGGTGCATTTCCATTCAATCCCAGAATTCCAGTTATGCAATACACATAACCATTGTGAGGTGTATAAACCAAAGAATTACGAAGCATGCAAGTGCATACAGGACCATCTTTGGTTTGTATTCTACGAGCATAACCCTTGGAACCACATTGCACATGACATTCACAAGCTTTTCCACATGAAAACTCTGTAGAAACAACACATTCCCAATCAATGATTAAAGATCTGTGATGTTTGCCAGTGGCTGGGAGCAAAAGATAGTCAATCTCATGATTATCATCAAGACAATATCCATCCAAAACCTCCTTTAGCTTGTTCAAATTACGATCTATAAGAACTCTTAAAACAGTTATCTGAAACCTTCTACACAAAAGGACCTGCAAACAAAATTTTACAAAAAGAGACAAATTTCTCATAAATTTATTCAATACGCCAGTTAAATAAAGCAAAGGAGAGAGAGAGAGAGAGAGAGAGAGAGAGAGAGAGAGAAATCACCTGATCTGGTGTAAGATGAATAACATCTATATATTTAAAATTCACCTTCAAACTACCATTTTCAACATCCAAGTCAAAATTAAAGCTTCCAATATCAGGTTCTAATTCACTTCTCACGACAAGAACGATATCATGAACTGGAAAATCATAACTAAAGTTCTCCTTCAACTCAATTAAGTAGCAATAATACATTATATTAGAATTCTTTGTACAACGATCAACCAGTTCAGGTGGGAAGTAACAGGGTTGCTCATCATTATAAGGTTCTTTCCCTGCACATCAACAGTTACAGACAATAGCATAAGTACCAATAATAAAAGTTCAAAAATGAAAGGCTTTGTTTGGGGTGGAGGGGGGGTGGTGGGGGAAGGCATGGAGCACAGACTTCTCCCAATGTTATATAAGAAATTGCAAGTATAATATTATAGACAGTCAACGCATAGAGAAATAAATGCTACAACATGATAATATTACCACTCTCTTGTGCATCGGCTTCTTCCACAACGATATCTGGAACAAGATTGTCCTGGGGTCTGTCTACTTCCATAATTGCAGAGGTTCAATGGCTTTTCTGCTTCACTCTGTACACCATTATTAATCAAAACAAAACCAGTGAATCTGAATGAACTCATCAAATATATATATATATATATATATATATCAAACCCAATTCTATGTATTCTCAGAGAGACTAAAAATAGAAAAAAGATTCAGTGTCAACGAAATTTAACAATACAAACCAAAGTTGAGAACTTGAAAAGTTAGTGAGTGATGAGTGTGATCGAAGGGAAAGAGAGAGGGAAAGAGAGAAAGGGAGTTACAGAGAGGTTTGAGAGAGTGAAGCAGATACAAAAGGCAATATATACCTGATGGGTGATAAAGATGATGATGGAATAGTGACGACTGAAAGGCTGGAACTTTTGAACTCCTTGCTAAGGAAGAAACTTAAAACTTCCAGCCTAAGTCTTGAAAAAAAAAAAAAAAATCCACAGGAATATATGATGGGATGGGTACTGAAAGACACGACCCAACAGTTTCTCTTTTTAGTTTTTCAGACCCCCACACAGTCTCTCTCTCCGCTGCTGTGATGGAAATAGAGTTACTAGGAAAGTCATGTCAAAGGAAAGGTGGCGTGTGTCAAAATTTGTGAGACTCATTTAACAATACAAACCAAAGTTGAGAACTTGAAAAGTTAGTGAGTGATGTGTGTGATCGAAGGGAAAGAGAGAGAGGGAGTTACAGAGAGGTTTGAGAGAGTGAAGCAGATACAAAAGGCAATATATACCTGATGGGTGATAAAGATGATGATGGAATAGTGACGACTGAAAGGCTGGAACTTTTGAACTCCTTGCTAAGGAAGAAACTTAAAACTTCCAGCCTAAGTCTTGAAAAAAAAAAAAAAATCCACAGGAATATATGATGGGATGGGTACTGAAAGACACGACCCAACAGTTTCTCTTTTTAGTTTTTCAGACCCCCATACAGTCTCTCTCTCCGCTGCTGTGATGGAAATAGAGTTACTAGGAAAGTCATGACAAAGGAAAGGTGGCGTGTGTCAAAATTTGTGAGACTCATTGGTGTTTGGCACATGTGTTTGATATATATATTTTTAAGAGAACTTTAATACACTTTTCAAATTACATGTATTTTTAAAAATATTAAAAACTATTGTTTAAACATATTTACTAAATGAGAAAAGTGTTACGTTTACAATATTTTTACAATATTTTTATAATAAATTATAGGTGGTTGGTTGTTATTGGATCAAATTTGAATCTAACACTAAAATTACTTTTTTGCCCCAACAATAACAACCCTAACAACCTGCTATTTAAGATTTATTGTGAAAATATTGTAGACATATTATTTCACTTACCAAATAGGCCTTAAAATTAAGGTCATATTTGATAACTTTGTCATAGTAACATTGTTTAAATTTTTTAGAAATATGTGTGAGTAAAAAAGTATTGTAAAAATAGGTCTTGTGTTATTTAAATAACAAAAACTGTTATTTAAGTACCCCTTCCAAACACCCCAAGAATATATTTGAGGAAAAAAATATTGTAAAAATAGGTATTGTGTTGTTTAAATAACAAAAACTGTTATTTAAATACTCCTACTAAACACCTTCTAAAATTCAACTCTGAGCATGTTTACTTATAGGATGGAAGAATATCATTTGCTTTTGGATTACTACTGCTTCTATTATTTTGGTTTCTTCATCAAATATTTAAATCTTTTTTTTCGTTCTAACTTTTGTTCAAAAATATATATATCCAAATATTTCTTACTTTTCATTAAATTTTTTTATTTAATTTCTTATTAATATTTACTATTTTTAATGCAAATTAATATTTACAATTTTACAATGCTCTCAATATGATCTTCTAGTAAAAATTGGTTTAAGTATAAGCTACCATAAGTATGTCATTTTTCTAACGTACTAATTTTCTTATAATTTAGTGATAACACAAAATAATTTAACAAACATAATATATCAAATTTTAATATTAAAAAAATGAAAAATACACTAAGGGTATATTAGAAATTTAAATGAAAAATTCAAATACTAAAACAACGGTTACTTATGCTGGATTATATTTTAAATATAATCAATTTTAGTAGCATATTTATGTTCTTTGATATGATTTTGTGACACATTGTCAAGTATCAACTTAGTAAAGTTATTAATTAAGTAATTTAATGTATTGAGAATATATTATTCAATTTTTCGTTGTACTTTCTAGCATTGTTGTGATGCCTCAAAATTATTTGGATTTAATTGTATGAGTATGAGTTGTGCAAGCACTTGATGAGTCCCACATAAATGTTACTAGGTGAATCTCACGAATATAAGTAATTATGAGGAACATAAATGGTAACTAGTTTAGCCCTTTGAGGACAGCATATGAGATAAGTTTTTCCTCAGATTGTAACGATATTCATATGATTTATTTTCTTATGATATTATGGATTAGAATATTGTTTTATCACTTTTATGTATAATTATAACATATATATTTGATATTGAGATATAATCATTTAAATTATAGACTTTTTGTGTACATAGACTTTTCATTAATCGTAATGTCAAATTCTGAATTTTTAGAATTCTTATCTTTATGTACATAACCTTTTGCGACATTTTAAACTTCGTCCGTTTAATATGATTAATTTTTTCAACTTATTTTACTATTCAGCTTATTTTTGCTACTATTTATGGGTCTCACTATACTATTTTAGCTAACTTTTACCTTTGTCTACAGTACTTTCAACATAAAATTTTTAATTTTAGCAAAATAAGCGGATCCCAAACAAACTATTTCTTGTGTTCACTGTTATGTACATGAAGTAGCCTTGTTTTATAAATAGATATTTACTTATAAAAAGACTCCAATAACATATATATATATATATATATTAGTATTCAAATTTTACATAACCTTTTGTAATTTTTTAAACTTAATGTATTTCACTTTTATTGACAAGAAGTAGTTTTATTTGATCCAATACAAATTTACTTAAAAAAAAAATATAATAACATATATTTTTATTATAGTGTTCAAGGTTTCAAACTCTAATATTTTTTAAGGTAAAATTACACTTTACTCACTTGTGGTTTATCTGAACAACACTTTGCCTACTTGTGGTTAAAAATTGACACTTTACCCACCTGAGGTTAACTCTGTTTATCTTCCATTACTTACCTCTATTAAAAACATTGGTAAATTTGTATTTTTGTTATTTTTTTATGTCTCTCTTCTCTCAAAACATAAAAAACGAAAAAATAAGGGAAAAGAAGATCTAAAAACTAGGCTTTGTAAAAATTAAAATCTAACATTTACATCTTATTTTCATGTATCAACTGATGTAGAACAAACTATCATAACCTTCCGTAACTCTCACGTTCGCCTGAAAACAATGCACAAGGCAAAAATGCACTAGTAGAAATCATGGGTATCGAAGTTGGAATCGCATGAAATTTGGTAAGCTAAAGCAAAGCGGTCTTCTGAGCAATAGTCATCACTTTGCCACAAGATGGCAAATTCCTTCAGTTAGGCCTCGAAAACAGTAATTTTGCCATTTATTGTAATTTTTGTTTCCTTAATAAATTCTTACTCAAAAGTTAGAATAAGGCCCCGTTTGTTTTGGGAGGACTCTTAAGATTAGTAGTTTATGATTCTGTATTTAACTCAATTTTGTCACTTTTGGTAACTTTTAGTATTTTATCACCTAATCGCGCAATTAGTGCGAATTAGGGCTTCAAACGTTTTTCTCAGTATTTATATGTTTTGTAACCGTTAGAGGTAAATTAGAATATTATCAATAAACACAGACTTTTGTCAAATTCTTTCTCTGGTGGATTCTAGTTTATCTCTTTGTGGATTTAGGGAAATTCCTCATGGATTTGAGGCTTATTACCAAAAGCTAATAATTTAGTTTTTGTTCCATCAAGAGAGCATCGTGTGTGCTTTCTTCAAGCTTCTGCGACATCAGTTGGTATCAAAGCCTTGACATACCCTAGTCTGATGGCTAATCGGCAAGATAGTAACCACCACAACAATTACACCGGCAATGACGTCGACAACACTATCCTCACTAGGGCTAAGTTCCTCGATTTTTGTGATGAGAATCAACTATTTCATGAATTAACCCAACAGAATCTAGACCAAATTCAAGAAGTGCTTGCCACCCTACTTACTTGAAACCCTAATCATGATGACGAAGAGTGACGTGACCCTCCCCATCGTGGTCCAAATTGGAATAAGTGGCAAGACTACAATGAGGAGAACAATGAGGACGAAGAGTATGCTGAAGGAGTCCTTGGGAATTAGCATGGTCCTGCTAGGGATAATGGCCAAGATTATTAAAATCAAAGGGACTATCATATGAAAGTAGAATTACTATCCTTTAATGGTAATGTCTCCTTTGAAGAGTATCTGGATTTGGGTCAATGAGGTTGAGAAGTTTTTTGATTATATGGGTACTCCAAATGATTAACAAGTGTGTTTGGTGGTATAGAAGTTGAAGGGAGGAGCATCTGCCTGGTGGGATCATGTTTAGTTAAATTGGACCAATAAGAGAAAGCTTCAAATAAGATCATGGAGAAGGATGAAAATGCTAATGGAAAATTGGTTCTTGCCACCAAATTACCAGCAGGAGTTGTTCAAACAGTACCAAGATTTTAGGTAAAGGTACTTGGATAGTTAATGAGTACATGAAAGAGTTTGACAAGTTGGCACATCGCAATGATTTGGAGGAAACTGAAGATCAACTGACATCCAGATTTGTACATGGGCTGCAAGTTTCCATCGGAGATCAGGTATCCTTACAAACCCTATATACTTTAAATGAGGCTATAACCTTATCCAAGAAAATAAAATATCATTATCTCAAGGTAGGTTTGAAGTTTCCCAACCGCAATTCAGATTCATCCAGTTCCACTGCCAACAAAGGTAAACAACCCATATTTACACCACGATCACAACTTGTGGTTGCAAGAATAGTGGTGTCAACCAGTCCATAGTGGCAGTAACTGGTTCTGCAGCCCAATTGATAGCAAACGCTAACCTCTATGTTAGGCCAGTTGGGAATTAGTGCTATAGGTGTGGAAATCTAGGACATTGATCTAGTACTTGCCCTAAGTGAGCCGCAATGAATCTGGTGGTGGCAGAATAGGGCAAGGCAAAAGAGGAGCAAGAGGGTGATGAGGTGTATAATGATGCTAATCTATATGCCGATGATCCTAATGAGATTCAGGGAGATAAGGAAGGTGAGCCACTAGGGAAGTCTTTAGTGATTCAGAGATTATTGCTCATACCAAGGGTAGATCATAGTGATTAGCAAAATGAGATCTTCTAAGCACGTTGCACCATCAGTAAGAGGGTCTATGACTTAATCATTGATAGTGGCAGTGTAGAGAACATCACATTGAAGAGTTTGGTTACCAAGTTGGGGCTAGAGATAAAAAAGCATCTCTCTCCGTACAAAATAGTTGGATCAATAAAGGTACAAAAAATCTTGTTACTTAACAATGTCATGTTACTTTTTATATGGGTAAATGTTATGTAGATGAATTTGTGATGTTGTGAAATGGATGCATGTCATTTAATATCGGGTAGATCTTGGAAGTATGATGTAGATACTACTCATAGGTGTAAGGATAATATGTATGTATTTTAAGAATGACAGAAAAACTGTCCTTAAAAGTGGAGGGGAAGCCATCATTACTAATAGTCAACAATGAGGATGAGTTTGACAAGGAGTGTAAGGAGCTGAAACAGGTTAGTGCAGTAGTGGTGATGGATAGAGAGTTGAAGAAGGTTGTTGAGATACCTGAGGCAATTCAACCATTGATCTGGGAGTTTGAAGAGCTGTTTCTAGAAGAGCTGCCTGTAGGTTTACCACCAATATGTGACATCCAGCATTGCATTGATTTAGTTCCTAGAGCTAGTCTACCAAATCTGCCACACTACAAGATAAATCCTCAAGGGGGTCAGATTTTACAAGGGAAGCTGGATGAGCTTCTGAGCAATGGACAGGTCAGGAAAAGTATAAGGTCATGTGTAGTATTGGCATTATTAACACCAAAAAAGGATAGGAACTGGTGTATGTGTTGTCAGAAAAACACATGAAAAATATATGTTTGTATCTCATACAAAACACGCGCAGCGAAAAATTAACGGATCTACTTTATTCGCAATTGATAACATGTATTATGTAAATTTCAGAATTTAAAAATAAAAAAGCGTACCTTGGTGCGATGAAATTCAAAACAAAAAATTAGAAGTACTTGGGAACACTTTTAATCTTCACTTTAATTCCACTTAATGCCAAAAATGTGTGGTCTCTCAATCGGTTTCTAATGAGAGAATAGGAGAGTGTTCAACACTCACATACAAACCATTTCATTTCTTGTATGATCTTAATGAAAACACTTATGAAGAGGTCTTATATATAAAATTCTGTATGTTTCTCTTCTTATATATAACTGATTATCTAATTGGGCTAACCTTTTGAGCCATGTTAATTGGGCTCTTGTGTGTGGTTTGGAGTGGGACCAAAAGGGACCAATAAGACACTAGCTCCTATGGGCCTTGGACTTTTCTGTCAACTCTTGACAAGTCCAAAGTTACCATTAACTATATTTAATACCACTATATAAATATAGTTGTACTCTAGGCCTTATCTATAAATTATATCCCTAGACTTTATTATACATGCAACCCCTTCATAAAATATTCGTAGTAATACAAAATCATGAATGTAAACTGCCACTTTAAAGATTATTACAACTTAATCCTTGAGTATCCGATTTAATCCTTTAAGTTATTCATTATATATTTGTGAAATCCAATTCTATAAATATATACTTTAGTAACTCCTTACTAAAGTGGTTGGGCCAACTTTCTGAATAACTAAACCTATTAAACTTATCTCAAGAGAATATTTTATATCTCCGTTAAAAGACAATGAATTTCATCTTGAGAATATATGTTCCATCAACACTAAATGTGGTTATCCAGCATACTGAGGTTTTGACCGTGACTATAGATATCACTCCTAATATATTAAAGTAACCTACATCTCAAGATTAGGTTCATTATTCTCTCAGGATTATAAGTTTATGTAAATAAAAATCGTGAGATTTATTATTCATTTGACAGTCGTTAAGAGAATAATAAATCTTATAGCAGTCCAGTTCAATATGTCTTAACTCTTAAAACATATCAACATACTAACTAGAAATCTCTATTTCCATGATGAAGACAAGTCATTTTAGTTAATATGTTATAGTCTTCGCAGATGAAACGCTCAATTTCATTACCGACAACGAATTACATTTTGAATTTACAAAGAACTTGTGATTTACATCTTCTGTGACTAAATCACATAAATCACATACAATGCATCTCATGGACTAAGATAATGTCCTATTAGTTCATTTATAAATAGTCTCATATAATTAAACAATTTAATTATTTATATCATTGCCAATAAATTGGATTTTAGAGCATAAACCCCAACATGTGTGTGGATAGTCGAACCATCAACAAGATCACAATCTCAGAAATTCAATTGGATTTATTATTGGATTCCTTGTAAAAGTTAATGCTAGCTTGTTGTTCACAAATATCTTTTTTTTTTTTTTTTTTTTTTGAGAGTTTCAACCTATGAAATTATATCTTCTCCTAAAAAATACTAGGATTGCTGCATATAAAAAATAAATAATCTATGTACAAACAAACAAACAATCAAGGTGCAGTAGCAGTGTTGTTGAATTGATTGATTTTGATTTTTGACTATGGTGGTGATTTGGATTAGAGGAAATTTTTAATAGGTTACCTCTTCACATTATCTTTCTATGCATTTGGTGGAAGGCGATGTTACAATCGATAGTTGCTTTATCTACCACAAAGGTAGATTAATCGGCGGCAACAGAGGCGTTGAAGGAAACAACAATATTGTATTTTTTTATGATAGCCAGAGCCTAATATATATATTGGAATGAAAATAAGATGTATCATGAGAGAACCAAAGGCATTGATGTTGTACATCACATCATTTGTGAGATTGTATTGCTGGGTACTGCTGTAATAAGAGAGGTTACAAAATCAATCCAACATATATATGATGACTTAGTTGATTCGTTTGCTAAGTTCAAGCTGATAGCCTTTAGGGGCTTTGTCAATATATTCTTGTCATGCATGATAAAACAAGTACTTGCTTACTGCTGTATGAATTTCTTAATGTCCGGCCATAGTAGGCAAAAATTGACCTTGCACTTGTATATATAACTAGCCATGCTCAATTCTTATATATGCTCACTGTGGTGAGAGAGATCTTTGGGGTATGCATTTTGTGAGAGTGCATTTTTGTGAGATTGCATCTTTGGGGCAAAAAGTTATCTATTCTATATATAATAAATGTTTGTTCTTCTAAAAAAAACTTCTTTTTTTTTTTGGTTATAAAAGAAAAGTCTTCATTTATCCATAAAAAAAAAATGTTTTCCTTTTTCTTTCTCTTCATATGACCTTTTTTTTTTTTTAATTTCACATTTTATGGGATTTATGAGATAGCAACAAACAAATTGATTAGATATCTTAATTCCAATAGGATTTAAATTCTATATCAAATGAAACTCTACCTCTATATATATATATATATATATATATATATATATATATATATATATATATATATATATATATATCCTTTTTAAAGTGAGGTTTATTCCAATATGTGAATGCCGATATCCCATTACAGGCAAGGAAGTCCGTACTATTTTGTACCAATTGGTGTAGCCGGAATTTTTTGTACCGGTGAACAATCCGATATTGGTAGACTCTTATTTCGTTTCATTTTAAATACCGAACTATTCCGGTTTGTACCGACCTTTCCAGCGAATTTCAGTCATTTCGGCCAAAAAATGCATTTCAGCCCGGAATGTAATTCCTCTGCAACATTTAAAAAAAAAATAGAGAGAGAGAGAGAGAGAGAGAGAGAGAGAGAGAGAGAGAGTACGGTAATGACAGTGTAACTTAAGCACAGGGTGGCAGGACCAGCTGGTGCAACGTTTGATTGAGGAGAAGCAACTTGCAAGAGAGAAACTAATCTGTGAGGGAAAGAGAGAAATAGATCTTAAAGAGACTAGAGAGAGAATGAAAAAAACAGATTTGTGAGGGAGAAGTACTGAAGGACAACGTGGGCCAGATAAGATTCAATTTGGAAATGTGTGTGGATGGGAACTAAAGAGAAATGTCACAGTAATATAAAAGTACATAAATAAATAAAAAAGATAAAGTTGACTAGACAAAACGGTGGAGGAAAAATAAAATAGAAAAAATGAATTGGAAAAAGAGTTGGGGCTTTTATTTTATTTTTTAGTTTTTGATATAAGATATAATTTCTACTCTAAGCTAATCTAAGTGTATATGTGTGTGAAGCTCCCTTCTGAAGACTTAAACTTCGGCCCTTGCCTCTCACACCCCACAAGTATTTATACTTGTGGAGTGACCATCACACCAAGGGTGTACGGTAGTGGGGCTTTTATTTTTTGAACACAAATTAAGGAATTGGGCTTTTATTTTTTAAAAATAAAGAGAGATTGGGATTGAGTTAATGAAGATGTTTATGGTATTGACCAACACTACAACATAATTGTACAGATTGACCCAATAATTATTTAAAGACTATTGAATTTATTTGTTTTAAATGTTTTTAAAAATTATTATTATTATTATTATTATTATTATTATTATTATTATTATCATCATCTTAGTGATAACCCTGAAACGGTACATCAGTATTAACCAGTACCGAGACATATCATTTTTATAACTAAACCGAAACGGCCTCGAGTACAGTATCGACTCCCTTGATTACAAGTATGCATTCTTTCTTCATTATTATTTTTTCATTTTGTTCAAGCTATTTTTCTTTAACTTCAAAAACACTAATAAAACTTCTCACACACATTTTAACCCATTTCATAATATTAAACTTTCCTACTCATTTATTCTCTTCTACAATAATTGATTCAGGTTTTAGTTACATACTCACACTTTCATCTCTCAAAGTGATAGAGAAAACAAACAAGTTTATACTTTGTTCTATTTCTAAATTTATATCTTAATTTAAAATTTGTGTTAATTTCTTAATTTTAAATCATGAATAAGTTTGATTATATTCTTTATATTGAATGTAAATTGTTGTTTATAGGTTTTTGGTTGTGTTATATTCTTCAGAAAAAAAAGAAATAAAATAAAATAAAATAGTTTATATAAATTTGGCAACAAAGCTAAATAGATAAGCCTAAGAAATGTTTACTAATAATAGTTTTATCAATAACTTTTTATTAACATGATTTAAAAGAAAAAATTGAATAGAGAGATAATTTATTAATGTGATTTAAACTCTACTATAACTTTTTAAGGGATTAGTTTATAAAAAATTCAAAGTAATTTTCTAATTATTTACTACTATGCGCTAACTTTTAACTACTAAAACCCACAATTGAAATATTAACCTGTATGAGATATCACTTTCAAATATTAATATCTTAGCTATTATATATTATGACTTTTTTTTTTAAAGCATTTCTCTCCCTCCCTACAAAACAAAGGCATTATAATAAGAATTAGCTAAACAGGAGTAAGACTACATCACCTTTTTTCTACAATAAATGTTAAATTCTGATCATTTTTCATGCTTATACACATGTTACACAAAGGGAATATAACAAGAATTAGCTAGACAGTAGTAAGATTACACCACCTCTTTTCCACAATAAATGTTAAATTTATATAATTTTTCATGCATATACATACACATGTAGCGTGCAGCGCACAAGACTTAAATTTTAAGTTTAAACTTAAAATTGGTAGGGTGAAACTCACTTAAGTTTCATTGTTTTCTTCCATACTTTCAAGGGAAAAAAAATTAAATTCTCATGTGAATCTCTCTCTACTTCAAATTTTTAAATATTTAATAATTTAAATTTTTCTTAATTATTGAATTGAGGTTTCACTTAAACATGATTTCAATTATTATTTTGGATAGTTTTTAACTATTAAATTTAAGAGTTTTCCATTTAAATATATGTGATTAATTGAGCCTTAAAGTTCAACGTATTGTTGAATATCATTTTATATATATTTTTAAGTACATTTACTACCTTCCATTCAATTATATATATATATATATATATATATATATATATATATATATATATATATATATATGCATTTTATGATACCTTAGTTTCACGCAACATGCATTCATTATGTAACTTAAAAGTAAAATATTCATTTATTTTTATTATTTATTTTAAGTAAATTAATAAAAAAATTATTTACATATGAATCTATCAACACGCAAGATACATTCAATATGATTAAGCCGTGCATCGCACGGACATAATGCTAGTATTACTAAAAGCTGAAGTGTATCACTTAATATTGTTACGTTCATGTTAAGCCATATCAGTAGCCACGTCATCATTTTTTGTTTCCAATTTTTCTTATATATATTTTTTAAATATTTTCTCATTTAAGGTGACATAAAAACTCCATTATTTTAAAATTAAAATATCTTTTAACCATTATTTTTATTATTAATTTTCCATAACTCTCCCTCCCTTTTACCTCTTCATCTCCTCACTACTTTCTACCTTAATATAATTCGTTCTCCACCTTTTTATTTTCCTTTATTTTGACTTTTCTTATTCTCAACATCTTACTATAAATTTGATTTTGTTTTCATTCTATGCATATTTTTCTCACACAAAAAAGGTTTCTTCTCTCTCTCTCTCTCTCAATTTTTTTTTCATTTTTTGGTTGATTTTTTTTTATTGCATCAATTCTTTAGGTTGATGAATTTTTGTGTTAATTAGAATTCTGATTTGAATTGATGCAATTTAGTTTTGTGCTTTAAGTTGTTATCTTTTATTCTCTTTGATTAAATATTATCCTACTACATTATATATATAGTATATAATAATATAATATTATTATATTACATAGAATGACTTGGATAATTTGATGTTTATTGCTATATATTTTATTTTTACTCTTTTTTCCTCTCATCTTATTTTATTCAACAATTAAATCTAGTCACATCCTCCTTACTATTAAATTATTATGCAGCACAAATGATGTCAAAAAAAAAAAAAAATTATGTAGCACAAATCAAGAAAATGGCTAGACACAAACCTGACTTCCTTTACCATACATTAGGGGAATCAAAATATTTGTGTGATAAAGGGTCATATAATATATAATTTAGATAATACCCTTTGAATGTGTCTAGGCCCATAGATTGAGTAATTTATAGACTTAAAAGGCTATTGAGAATTAAATTTTTGAATCAAGTCTAAAAAATTATGAACTACTATATATCATTTAGATAAAAACTTTTATCATAGATACATTAATATATATTTTTGCCACAAATTTAAATCATGCAAACTTTATAATTTTATATTATATGTTAGCATTGTCTCTGCTTCTTCTTCTTCTTCTTCTTCTGAAAAATATTATGTATCATCTTTAAAGGATTCCAACAATATTGATTTTATGGGAAGAGTTACATAAAATATTGACAAAAAAAAATGATTTATATTACAATCTACTAAAAATGTTTTTCTTAAATATTTAAACCTTTGTATTTTTCATATCACTAACATGTTTTACAACTACCACATGTGCCAACTTAAGTCTTAATATTCTTAAGTTGTCTCGGCAAAAAGGGAAAAAAAAGTTGTCACAAAAGGGGAGTTCATGTAAAGTTTTTGCAATATGAAATATCTATTTTTTAAGGCCACCAAACTTGATAATTTGCAAATGATGAAACCACTTGCAACAATATTTGCATAGCTATATAGTTCTAACTAAAGAAATTGTGTATACTTTTAGTCTTCAAAAAACACACATTTACCAGTGGTTAAATGTTCATCTTGGGTTGTGTTAATTTTCATATAATTTTACCTTTACATATTCATCTATTTTAATTTAGATTTTTTTTTAAAAAAAACTTTAATTTAGATATTTATAAGTACCCAATGAAATAATGATTCATGAATAGTAATAAAAAATTTATCTATATATATTTATCTTGTGCAATTGTTACTTTAGATATAATTTTGCCTTTATAAATTCATCTACTTTAATTTAGAGTTTTATTACTTAATAATGAAATTTATAAACAAGGTAATTAAAATAATCATATTTCTACAATTTTAAAAGTCACAATTTCTTTTTTCAAAAAAATGCCTTTTACATTTCCTTGGAAATATTTTTAAATTTTTTTTATAAAACCTTTGACATACCACTAACCTAACCACTTCATACATTAAAAATTTTAAGGCTCATTATTACTTCCATTAATATATTATATATATCTTAATTGATTGAGACCAAACTAGTGAAATGTCTTTCATATTTCCTTGAAAATTCACAAGGAAAAAAAAAACTTTTGACATACCACTAACGTAACTACATTTATAACTATTTAAGCCATCTATGATATCTATTTCTTATTGATAAACATAAAATTTATAGCTAGCCAAGAACATACAAAGTAATAAAAAATAAATGAAGGAAGAAAAGAAGAAATGAAATCAAACATCAATTAATAATCGTTATTTGGGAAAAAAAAATGGTCAAGAGGACTAATAAATAAAATATAGATGACTATACAGAGGACATCGAAAACTTTATAGTGCAACAAAATCAACCATTACATTCACTTAATTAAATCCATAATCAACAATTAAATATAATAATACAAAATTTAAACTTAAAACTAATCAAACTCTAACTAAGGAAATATTGTGTGTGTATATATATATATATATATATATATATATATATATATATCATAATCTTTATATACTATGACTTAAAAAAATTTAATGAATAGTTCTACCTTTTATTTAATGTCTATGTTATGCAAATCATCAACTAATAAATATATGATAATGGTAAAATCGTTATAAATAAGATTATGAAAAATATGATAAAACTATTTATATAAAAAAAAAATCTTTATAAAGTCTAGGGACTAAAAGAATTTGATTAATTGTGTTTGTTTCATAATGCACGTTAGAGGCACATGACAATGCCTTGAGGTTGTCGAATTTTCTAGAAGAAAGGTTCAAAAGGAAAGAAAGAACAAGATAATGTCTATAATGAAGAAAATCGTACAATTTCATTGCAGCCTAGTTTAAACTCGAAGTTTCAAGAGCATTGTAGCTCAATGACATAACCTACTAATCTTTTTAGGAGAACCGGACTTTAAATCCTCTTCCCACTGTTGTAAGTACTGAATTATCAAAAATAAAGTTCAATCGACAAGATGTTTCAACTAATTACTTACAAAATATAAAGTGACAACTCTCTACTTAGTGCCCTGATATGAGCTACCTCATTGCTATACACAAGATGTTTTTATTGTTAAAGAAAAGGAAATCTGATGATCTTCTTCTCACCTTCCATCTATCGTGCATCCATTTCGGAAATGGACAAGCCATTTAGTGAACAGTTATTTGATTCTTTATCAGAAATATTAGCCTCAATTGCTTTCCTTCCAATAGAAAATGCTGGTTTTTTGGGTAAAGGCAATGGCATACTTTCATTTGTCAACAAAAATAGCACATCTGACATTGTAGGCCGATCAATTGCACTATCCTCTACACATAATAGACTGACATGAATGCATCTCAGCACTTGATATTTGACACATGAATCACTTATTGCCGGATCAACTAGTTCTATCCCTTCACCTTTTTGCCACAAATCCCAAGCCTAAAGAAAAAGGTTATAGTCATTGGAATGTCTAAAATACGCAACAATCAAAAAACACATAGTCCATAGTTAAGGTTTTCTTGACATACGTATCCTACTAGATTGAGAGCATCATCAACATGTTGGAAGCTGTTGTTTCTTCTACCACTAACAATCTCAAGCATTAAGACCCCAAAGCTGTAGACATCAGATTTTATTGAGAATACACCCTTCATAGCATACTCAGGAGACATGTAACCACTACACAAAAACACAAGAAGGAAATTTTCATTTCACAAACACATAATTGAAAATTTTAAAAGATAAATGATGTAAATTTAACGTACTATGTCCCAACAATTCTACTAGTATTTGCTGCCAATTCATTTTGTTTGAATATTCTTGCCAGGCCAAAATCAGAAATCTTTGGATTCATACTTTCATCAAGGAGAATGTTGCTGGCTTTTAAATCCCTATGAATTACTCTTAGCCTTGAATATTTATGGAGGTATATCATTCCTTGAGCAATTCCTTCAATTATCTTGAAACGTTGCTTCCAATCTAGTAGCTTGCTTGTATTATGATCTATCCAATACAAAAAATTAAATTATAATTATTCTAATATATAGATAAATCTTAAAAATTCATTGAAGAAATCAATTGAAGTCGTAAGATAAAAGTGGGTGTTACACAAACCAAATAGAAAGTAGTCCAAGCTTTTATTAGGCATGTATTCATAGATTAACATCCTTTCCTCTCCATGAATGCAGCAACCTAGAAGCTTAACAAGATTCATGTGTTGGAGTTTAGATATGAGTATCAACTCATTCTTGAACTCACGTATTCCTTGTCTTGAATTTTTAGATAGTCGCTTTACAGCTATTTTTTGTCCTGTTAGCAGTTTCCCCTGATGTGATGATCAAATAAGGCTTTTAGCCAATAGTCTAATTAAAATATCTTTCTTTAGAAATTTATTGGAGCTTACCATATAAACAGATCCAAAGCCGCCTTCTCCAAGCTTGTTTTCTGCTGAGAAGTTATTTGTGGCGGTCGTGATGCATGCATAACTTAAAACACTTAAATCATGCCTTTGTTTCCTATCATTTGGAATGCCAATGACGGTAGATCTCTCTGATGTCACTAAATCTAGTAATTCAATTTCTTTTTTTCTTTCATTCTTCCCTGTATAAATTTACATAAAACATCTTAACTTAATTTGAACAATAATGAAACTGCAAATGTAATTTAACAAAATTCTTGCATATCTGAACTATCTACCTTCAAGTGCAACTTTTCTCCTCAGTAGATAGCACAATATGCATAAGAATATTACAGGTAGAGAAATGGCAATGGGAATCCACTTCTTTGTTCCTACATTTGGTAATAAGTATGTGTTAGTAATCCTCAAATTATATAAATAATTTGTTTTTGGTCAAAATTGTATATATAAACAGTTAGATTTTATGAAAATATAGAGAAATAGAGTAAATAGAGAATACAGAGAATAGAAGAATTGTATAGTTTGGCCTAATGGCCTACGCCCACAGAAGACACCCTTGATGATGACTATATTTTTATTATAATCTCAATTCTATGTTAGAATGAATCATAAGCAAGACATATAGGGATTAGGAGTTAATGTTAGGTATACATGGGCTTCACAATATAATTTGGCGTTTTGAGCCAATACACAAACCTTTTATGTCTAACATCCCTCTCAAACTCAGAATGGAAGCTTGTTGAAGACAACTTGAGTTTGGAATGTAACTCTTGAAGATAAAGATTCCTTAAAGATGACCATGTAGAATGAATGTGAAATTCCAAATTATGAAAACAAACAACAGTGCCGGATGAAGCCAAAAGACAACAAAAGCCTAAGAAGGTTGCATTAGTGATCAAGGAGGGTCTGCTACTGGAGATGGCTACACCGAGGGCCTGAGGACCATCTGCAAAGAACAACGTTGTGATGAAGCACATAAATGAGTTAATGAATGTAACTGATCGATGTTGAACCCAAGGAGAGGGATTAATTTTGTGTTTTGGAAGCCTCAAATCAGAAAATGAACCCAAAATCAGAATCTATGAGAAAAAAGGGTGGGGTACACTCGATTTGATAATTCAACTCTGGTCAAAGTTATGATAAGGTCAATGGTTTGGTTTAGATCGACTTAAGTCAACATTCTAAATCTAGAAAAAGTCAACGGGCCAATCTGATCTTGTTGATTCATCCATATCCAGATTGGTTTAGTAGTCCAGTCAGCAAACTAGTTTAGTTTCGGATCGGATCGAGTTAGACATCCAAGTTAACCCGACCTTTAAAAGGTTGGTTTTATTTTATTTTATTTTTAATAAATACCCTAGAAGGTTACTGTTGTGGGCCTTGTGACAAGCAGTGTGGTAGGACAGGATGAGGCACATTGTCAAAATCTTTTGAGTGCGCTTGGAGGCTCCAATGAGGCTAATTCTAACAGATTTGAGTAGATTGACATGAGCTCTACCCAACAGTATGTGTGGTGTTACGATCAGATACCTTGAGAGTTGAGACGGAAGATCTGATATTAGCAGTGGTCTTGCGGCATTGTGGTGGCTTCTGACAGCAGCAGATGGAACTGTAGGTCATCTAGCATCAATAGAATGGTGCAGGAGTGCTTAGACCAAAGTTTTGAATTCCATTCCCGAGACCATTCCGAATTGGCCTTGAGAATAGAATATTTCGGTATTGGTGCGTGCCAGTGCACCATTCCGGGGTTATGAGCTACATGTATATATATTAACCCCATAAATGCATAAAAAGAAAAACATATTGCACTTAAATATAAACAGAAGTTGGTCCATAATGAGTAGTGGTTCCAGGAGAAAATAGTAAAATAGGCATAACTTTCTAACTATATAATTAGTTGTTACGATTTGCAAACTATATATTTTACTAGCATCTCGAGTCTAAGAGACTCGATTTTGGGCCTAAAAATCGAGTCTTTAAAGGTCAATTTTTATAGTCTAATTTCATCTGATCTGGCATATTTTCCCGTGGCGTCTAGTTGGAAATCGAGTCTCTGAGACTCGATTTATGTTTTTTATATATACTCTTCTTTTCTCCTTATTTTTTCTGGGTTTCACTCTCTTCTCACTACCTGATCTACTTCTTTCTTCCTCCTCCACGCTGATCTGCGCAAGCCCAGCCGCCGCTGACCCACGCGAACCCAGGCCGCCGCGCCCAGGTCGCGCGACCCAGGCCGCCGCGCCCCAAGTCGCGCGGACCTGGGGCGCGGAGGCTGGGTCGCCGACCCGGGGCGCGCGGCGGGCGCGACCCGAGCCGCCGCACCCGGGTCGCGCGAACCCGGGGCGCGGCGGCCTGGGGCGCGCCCAGGCCGTGCAACCCAGGCCTCCATGCCCCAGGTCGCGCGAACCTAGGGCGCGACGGCCTGGGTCGCGCCCAGGCCGCTCGCCCTAGGTCGCCGGTCGCCGTGGATCTGGGGCATTATTTTTTATTTTTTTATTTTTTTGTGCGTGCTGGGTTCTGCTCTGTTGTGATCTTCCCATGGTGGTGGATAATTTTTTATGGTTGTTGTGTATTTCAGGGAACAAGACGGTAAAAGACTTAGATTTATTTTTTTTGGTTTGTAAATCGAGTCTTAAAGACTCGATTTTCAGGTAGACTCCACGTAGGAAAAATTGCCACATCATACATTAAAAATCGACCCTCAAAAACTTGATTTTTAGGCCCAAAATCGAGCCTCTTAGACTCAAGATGCTAGTAAAATATATAGTTTGCAAACCGTAACAACTAATTATATAGTTAGAAAGTTATGCCTATTTTACTATTTTCTCCGTGGTTCCACTGATTGAGCTATCCACTTTGGATCTTGAAGAAATGCAGCACCCAACGAACCTTAGCCTAACTTAACACCCAATTTCTTCATCTTCCACGCCACCTTTAGCTTCCACCACTTCCTTCTTCTTCTTCACACCCTTTGATTTTCCCACTTCCCAAGTCTTCACTATACCATTCTCACTGCCCAATCCCATCCCCCTCTGTTTCTCAATAACCCCTAAACACTCAAACCCAACATACCATCACGACCCTCTCATCTCCCCCTCCACCCAACCAGTAGTCAATCTTTCTTAACCAACAAAACCCACCTAGAAAATCACCATATAGCACTAAAAAATTCATCTTTTTGGCTTTTTCCCACCTGGACTGACAAAATTAAAAAAACCCAGATGGGAAAACAGCTAGATCACAAGGTAAAGATCAAATTTTTGAAAACCCAAAGAGAAGAAAAAAGAGTAGTTAGCTTAAACCAAAGAGAAGCAACGGGTAGTGTGATTTAGCTTCACCCTTTTGGAGGCCAAAATCAATGACACAATGTGGTTGAGCCGTGAGGGAGAGTGAGAGTGAGATGGAGGCCAGAGAGATAGACATGGAGAGATTGAGAGAAACACGAAGAGATTGAGAGCAATTGAGAGCATGGAACTTACCTAAAATTTCAATATCTTTTATTGATGTTAAATTCCCGGCCGGAACACTATTCTCAGCCAGAACACCGGAATGGGCCGGCACGGGGCAGAGTTTGAGCCGGTATAGAACTTGGGTGGGGGGGGGCGGTGGTCAGCTGCACCGAACAAGGCAACGAAATGGAAAATTTCCCCCGTTCCGGCCAGATCAGAACGGAATTCAAAACTTTGGTTTAGATGGTAGTGGAGCTAGACCAAATAAGTCGAAGACACCTAATAAGCATTTTTTTTTTTTTTTGATAGGAAACATCCAATGACACTAGAAGATAGGAGTTGTGGCTATAATACCATGTCAGATTTAGGAAAATACTGAGAAATATAGTATAGAGAGAAGAAAGAGCACAATGATTATGGTTTGGCCTAATAGCCTGTCTATATGGAGGAAGACTTTGACATATATAGTTTTACTATAATCTCAATTATATGTTGCAATAAACCATAAGGGGGTATATATAGAGATTAAAAGCCAGTGTTATACATGTAATTTTAAATATAATTAGGCCTCTTGAGTCTTGAGCCAATATACATAAACCTAATCTCTCTAACATAAACAATCTACAAATAAGAGAAAATGATTTAAAATTTTTTTTTTTTCCAAGAGAGAGATTTTGATGGTTACTGTGGCTTGAGATGCCTAATTAACTTAAGAGATCAAGTTGGACCTAGAGCTGAACAACATGCGTCTGGGTTTAACACCAATGTGAGCGTCAAACCCAAATAATAAACTTTAAAAAAAAAAAGATAAATTGAAGGAAGTTTTATTGAGATACTATAAATAGTGTACAACTTGAGCAATACATTGCTTAATACAATGCAGAATAACATCCATCCTAACCAAAATATGAGAGACGCTTTCTATTAAAATGAATTGGGTAGCACATTCCACAGCCCTTCGAACAAGCAAAGCATGAGAAATGTTTGATTGTTGCAAACTTAACGGCTCTTCATTTTTGTTATTCCACAGTAACCAACTAAAGGTTCAAAAAATCCCAATGTTCCGGCTAGCTACTGTAGGAGTTCAAACATACTACCAAGCATGGACGGAGCCATGGTTGGACTTGGGGGCAATAGTCCTCCCTTCCAATTTTTTTTTAAAAATATTATTATATATATGAATACTAATTTTAGTAATTTTGTTTGATAAAAGTGCACTTTTACTCCTTAATAATATCATTGATTATTTTAAGAGTAGTGTTGTGGTTAAGGTTTTTAAACCTGGACCGGACCGTACGGTCCGACCGGGCTAGCCGTGAACCGTTGATGAAAACAATTTTTTATATACAAAAGCTGGGCATTTAAACAATATGAGAAAACCGCTTGAATCGAGGTCTAACCCGAAAAACCGTTCAAACCGTAAGCCGGTTCAACCGCATATCTTTGAAGAAATTTGCTTTCCGATCTGAAATTCTGGCATGGATTTGAAGTGAGAAAAAAGATAATAAAAATAGAAAATGATGAAGAAGATCCAAAAATGAAGCAACAAATATAAGAAGCACCGATGGTAGGGTGAGATTTTTAAAAAAACAAAAAAAGAAGGAGATGAGATGAGCCGCAGACGTGAGGAGGAAGAAGAAGATGGTGCTAGGAAATTGTGTGAACTGTGAAGGAAGTAAAGCATCACAAGGAAAGTAATAATGTGCATAGATAGATGTGAAATGACGTGGGTGGGTGGGTAGGTGGAGTCAGAATGTAATAAATTAATAATGAGATTTAAATTGATACTGAACCCTCTTAGCTTTTGAATAATGGTCAAATACCCATTGTACTAGTACGTACTACTTTATTTACTAAAAGTCTTGAGTTTTACTCTTTTTTTTTCCTTCTTTTTTTTTTTTTTTTTTAATTTTTAAATCTCATCATCTTTACTCTTATTTGGATTTTGTAAAAAACATTATAGGTAATTCATTAATTTATATCATTTAAGTATAATAAGAATAAGTAATAATCTCTTATTTGAAAGTTTATTTCAATTTTTAAAGATATTTTAGTCAAATTTGCTAATATTTACAAATTTAATATCTTTATATTTATTTAATTTAATAATTAAATTAATTATGACGTCATCACGGTTCGACCTCGGTTGAACCTCTAAAACCTTGAACTTCTCCCTTTAATGGTTCTTTGAACAGTCTGGGTTTGAAAACCTTAGTTATGGTCACAAATTTTTTTACAACATTTTTACAAACTATTAAAGTAGCAAATTTTTATTAGTTCACATTTGAGCCCACGATTTACATTATTTTTTTACTTACTAATAACCAAAAAAGTTTATGGTTCTAGATTTTTCCTCATTTTAAAAAGATCATTAAAATTTTTTTATAGATCTAAAATCTAAAACAAAATATACAAGTCTAAAAAAATTAGTCCAACAACAAAAATTAACAATAGTAAATAAAAAAAAAATCCTAATCAACAAATTTTACCCAAAACAAACAACTTTCAAAATCATTTTGTTCTTACCCAGTAGCACACACATCAAAGCAAAAAAAAAAAAAAAAAAAAAAAAATCTGCGGCCAAGCAGCAACAAAGTCGAAGGCCGAAGTCACTACACACAATCAACAATAGAGCCCCCTAACTCTAAGTTGTGGCTCTGTCCCTGCTATCAAGGACATCAGTGAACTTGTAATGTGTACAGAATCTAAAAACTGCACACAAGCAACTTCTCCTCCTCACCGCTTTTGCTACTATGCACATCCATACACATGGACGTAATCGTTGACATCCTCATAGCCATTTCGGAAACAATAATGAGTCAAGGTGGCTATTACTTTACATTGGAAGAGATTTTTTTTTTTTGTAGCAGGTAATATGTCATTATATTCTCTCCACACAACCCTTGACCTTGTTAGCTATTGGATTACACGTGTGAGTGAAGTCCCACATTGAATAAAAATAAGAAGAATAAGTGGTTAATATAACATAATTGAGCGTATACCTATTGGGTTTAGGCCTTTTGGGTTAAAATGTGTCTCTCTATGTTATATTAATTACTTGAGAAAGCTCCCCAAGGTGTTTATCCCCCCAAGAAGTGATATCAGAACCCACGGTGGTGTGCGGCGAAGATGGTAAGGTTTCCATGGTCCCTACCTAATGGGACAGAGAAAGCCAAAATGGCCCACACACAAAGATCTTGAAAAAAAAAAAAAAAAAAAAGCCCAACAAAAGGAATATTGCTAATGGTGCTAAATAATGGTATGGTGCAAGGTCCCCATAGACATGGATGTGTGGGGTTCCCATGGATGTGTGTGCGGGGTTGACACGTGGTTCCTATGGATGTTATACGAGAGACCCATGGATGACGTGTTGATGAAGTGAAAAGCCCATTAGGCAAGGAGGAGTGAGTATGACTTGTTTATGGCCCACAGAGAGGTCTTGAAGCCTATAGAGAGGTCTATAGAGAGGTAGACTCACATGTGAGGGGGAGATTGTTGGGTTACACATGTGAGTGAAGTCTCACATTAAATAAAGATGAGAAGAATGAGTGATTAACATAACATAATTGAGCATATACCCATTGAGCTTAGGCCTTTTGGGTTAAAGTGTGTCTCTATATGTTATATTAATTACTTAAGGAAGCTCTTCAAGGTGTTTATCCCTCCAAGAGTTAGCCAATCTAAGGTTCCACAAATTCTTCCATAAATGATGAATGTGTGATTGGTTTGAAGATTGGCCATATGTAGTGTGAAAGTGTTTGGTACAGAGCATAGCATTGGCACTTCTAACAATTTAATTGAATACGTTCCCAAGGTATTTCCTATCCAAATTAGAACATCATTCGGTCACCTATAACTCAAAGGTATTCTTTTGGTAATTGAAGCTGCATGAGGAAATAAATTTGACACGTAAGTGGTAGATTCAATTGTTGAGTGGTTTGGTTAATGAGTGCCTCCACTTTAGCGGCATTAGGTAGCATTTTGTTCAAGGAAGTGAGTTTGAATGAAGTGGGTGTTGGTAGTCAACAATCTCACCAAAACTCGATTGTTTTTTATCGACTTACTCTCCATTGTGATCTCTTAAGCAACATAGTATTATGATTAGTGCCCTAAGATCCTATTGTACAATTCTATGTATGATATTATATATGATATTATGTTATAAATAATTAATTTGTTTTATTATCTAAAATAATGGTTGTAAGGACGTAATTCGTGCCTAGGCCTAGCAAGAAGGAGGGTATAGGCCCAAAGAGTCCAATACAATAAATTTATAAAGTGTGGGTCAGAAATCTTGATTCTAATGAGCTTAAACAGTAATAGCAATGACCCAAGATCACGAAAAAATAAAGGTGAACAAGTTTATAAGATGACACTTATCATTGGACCCAAGCTGAGAACCAAATGCTTGTATTTCTCTTCACTTAAAAATTAACTAACAATATTCAGTCTATAGTGTTTTTCCCTTTATCTTTCGATCCCTTCTTCTCCAGGGCCTCCTTCCTTCTTATACTCCATCGCCCTTTCAGCTTTGCTCCCCACGTGTAGATCTAGATGCTAACATAGATACTTGTCCCATCAGCACCTCCCTGAAATCTTTAGGTAATGGTTGTAAGGTTGAGAATCACTGTTCAGATATCACTTTCTCATTAATGCGGCCAGAGACTTAGGTACAAAGCATTCAATGCTGTGGTAGCAGCTTTCTGTGGGATATTTCCCAACCGCCCTTACTCTCTGTGCCCTTATGAAACATATCTTCATCCCCACGACCTTCCAAAATATCATTCTAGTCAACACGTTGTACCACCTGATCCTCACTGCATTTAGCTGAGGATATACCCCTCCTTGGATTATTCACATTCACTTTGTCAGCCATATTTGTTCTTAGGTCTGCCAGCTGGGTATCATTATTACCATCAATCCGTCCTCAGCCAAGTAAGCATCCTCGGACCAAACCTACGGCCCAGAAACGTATCTTAGGCCTTTTGTCCCCACAATAGCCCCTCAAAACTTTATTTTTCTCCCCCATTCGAGGAGAAAATTGAGGTTTTGACTCAACGCGACCACTTCTACACACTTTTCCAATCTTTGCACGTGAGGATGTTATTTCCCATTCTGTGAAGCTGTTTCTGACACTTCAAGACCCGCGATGCCCCCATTAAATGCTCAAAGCGACATCCTGTCGTTCAACGGTGGGATGTAAATCCAATGGTCAGAATCTTTCCCCCAAATTTTTAGCGGGATAACTCCCACTTTATCACACCTTTCATATAAAATGCTGGAAGGGTGTAACTTTCTTATTTATTTCATAAATCAATCAGCCTTTAAGAATCCTTTACTCTCTTAGTTTCCAAGAAGTTCCTGAAGAGTCATCCGTTCTTTCCATCGTAAGTTTTCACGCTTCTAGATTTTTTTTTTCTCCTTGGCCTATTAATTTTCTTCCCCTTTTTCAAAATCTTCATTTCTATTTTGTTTAAATGGGTAGATTTAAAGACCTAGTAGATACTCTTGTTGGTATGGAGGGCTTTAGAGCCAAATACCACATTTCCCCAAAGAGTTGGTTTGAGATATTGCGCCCCAAACCAAATATATACCAATAGGAAAGAAGGGGAAGTCGTCATTCCTATAATCGCATTCTTAGAAGTAGGAATGACACTTCACATGGGGAGTGTAACCTAAGATTACTTGTATAATCATAGATTGTGCCCGCACCAATGTGCACCTAACGTATTTAGAATCTCAGGTAGTGTCGACGCTTTCAATGAGCAGATGGGTTTGAGACTCATATGGCACGATGTTGTCCATATGTATGAGTGTCGCTCATTTACTAACTCGGGGTATTACCTCAAGTCTAAGTCTAACATCGTTAGGCTCATATCGTGTCTTCCCAAATCTAACAAAGGCATGAAGGACGACTACCTAATTGCCTCCAGGGAGTGGCACGACGACCTTCACTGTCCAGTCGAGGAGGGAACACCAGGTGTGACTCCATAGGGTTAGGCCCCTTGGCATAAGGTTTAGTTCTTCTAACTTCATCATTCCTATTTTTATTGTAAATTACTTTCCTTTTAATGGCGAACGTAATTGGTTTGACCATGATTGGCTTCTCGGATGTTTTTGCAGATAGGCAACACGTTGCATCCCATCTAAGTTTATCCAACATCAAGGACCTTAACAGAGTTTTAAGATTCGAGGTGTTTGTGAGTGAAGACGGGCAGCTGAGGGCAGTCCATCTTATCTTGGGCTTTGAACCTATATCAACCACCTTCCAAGACATAGGCAATTCAATCACAGTGGGTGACCGTAGCTGCAGAAGAATAGACATCTCCAAAACCGGAATTCTCGCTTCACGAGAATTGCCCGACGCATCTCCTATTATCCTTCTCGCACGTCCAATAACAACTATCCCCCCTGTACTCCCTGAAGTAGCAGCCCCCAGGGAGGAATTTTCCTCCTCACGCCTGTCACTTGAGGAAGAAACAGACAAATTCCAATTAGAGAAGGAAGAAGAGGAGCGGGTTAATCCCATCAACCTCTTAGACTTTAAGAGTGAACTTGACAAATCAACAGCTAAATTTCCTCCCTTGATAATTGCCGAAGTAGATACTGAGGCCAAGGAAGAATCAATGGCTTTGAATTCGAGGAAAGGTTTAAGAGACATAATGGCTAGTAGGCAAAAAGGGTCATTTTCAAAAGAGGCCCTAAAAAGCCAACTTCTGCCCACCTTACCACCAAACCTTCCCCCACCCACAACCATAACTGGCCCGACCCCCTTCCTAGACTCAAAGAAGAAAAGGAAGGAGCAATAAATAGAAAAGGGCGAGATCCCTCAAAAGGGGCCCAAACAACAAAAAATGGCCAAAGATAAGCATGTTGCTCCTGTAGAAAATAGGGAGGAGACAGTTGCTCTTGAGGGGCGCCAACAATGCGTTTGGGCTCCTCGGTTGGAGGTAGAAGAGGCTGTCATCCCATTAAATGCCTCCATTAGAGAATTTCAAAGAGGGCACTCGGCATACATCGCTGAAGCTCTGGAGTAGCCTCTCTTTCTTCCAAAGGATATGGACGCTCTAAAGCGTATGAGGCAGCTAGACCTTTTCTTGTTGTTGAAGAGGGACCTTGCTATGGTAAGCTTCACTCTCACTTTAATTAAATAAATGTTAAAGCATTTTTTATATATATATATATATATAGAAGCTTTACTATTCTTGTGCAGGCTATCCAAGAAGTCTTCATTGCTAAGGAATGGATCAAAGACGCTAAGAAGGAGACCATCGCTGAGATCCAAGCCCACTCCGAGACTATCAAGGCACTGGGGACCTTATAGGAAGAGAAAAAAGAGTTGGCTGACAAGATGATTACTGAGGAGAGAAGGCGAAAGAGTGCTGAGTTTGGCATAGAGAGTGCTCAGAGGTAGGCTGAAGATCAACACAAACAACTCCATCTCAAAGAGATAGATCTTGCCACTCAGCAAAAATTGGTTCTAGACCTTAGGGCTGAGTTGGAGAAAGCCAAAGCCGCTACTCGGGCAGCCGAGGAAAGTACGGAGGTAGCCATACAAGCATCCTACACCTATGGGATAGAAGAAATTGAGATCTGGCTAGCTGAGGAGCTAGCCGAGGTGTGAAGGGATTATTGCAAGGAAACTTGGGAGAAAGCCCTTGACCTTGCAGGGGTCTCTGCCTCCTCGGAGTTGAGGCAACCGGGGAAAATATATTTCAATCTTGATATTTGTGAGGTCCCGGTGGCCCCCGCTACTGTCACAGAATCTTCTAAATAGCCCCTAATGGTGCAGGGTCTTCCTCCACCCTCTGAAGCCTCCAAAGGATCCACCTAGATCAGTGGCGAAGGTCAAAAAGGCGAGCTGGGCAAAAATAAAGATAAAGGCAAAGAGGTTAAAGCCCTATCAAAGGCCACAGATGCTGCCAAGGCTAAGGATGATGCCAAGGCCAAGGAGACTGCCAAAGTGAAAGAGGCAGAGACCAAACCTAAAGAGGTCAAGTCCATGGTGAAAGCTACTCACACCTCTCAGTCAAGCAAGAAAGATGACCCCCCTCCTCCAGCGAAAGAAGGTCCTGCCCCTGCATCCAAGGCTTAGATCCTAGGGCTTTATTTCCTTAGCAGCTAATTCACTTTTCTTTATATCTTTTCTTTTGTAGCTATATAAGTAAATTTTTGTAAGAAATTCTTCCCATCCAGAGTTAAATCAATGAAAGTTATAAGTTCCCTATTTATGACAGTCATGATTACATTCTTTCCTTGTGTAAATAATTTTTTTTTTTAATAATTAACTAGGGGGATAACAAGATACTCCCTACTTCGTTATCTGCATAAGGGATAAAACTCTACTATCTATCTAACAGAATTGAAAATTACTAAGTCAACAATATTATCTAAATCACAAACATATATATATTTCATGCTTACAAATGCTTTAAGTGATGCTCATGGATTTTCAATTAGCCAGATCACTATAATGAGAATTCCTAATATATACAATTAGAGGGACAAACCATGATCACTATGAACTTCAACACTTAGAAAAATAACTGGAAGTGTTACCTTACCTAGAATAGGTGATCTGAGGAATTGAACATAACTAAGGGTTCGTTTAACACCTAGAACTATGTTGGATAATATCAATTTTCTCAAGGTATGTGGTCTGAGGATCTAGGTATAGCCAAGGTTCTATTTGATTCTTTAGAGAGACAATGGAAGATATCAATTTTCTCAAGTTACGTGGTCCAAGGATCCAGGCATGACCAATGTTCTGTTTAACACTTGGAGATAATGGAAGATATCAAATTTCCCAAGGTATGTGGTCCGAGGATCTAGGCATAGCTAAGATTATGTTTGATTCTTTAGAGAAACAATGGAAGATATCAATTTTTCCCAAGGTATGTGGTCCAAGGATCCAGACATGACCAAGGTTTTGTTTGATTCTTTAGAGAAATAATGAATGTAACGCATAAAGTAGTAGACTATATAGAACTGAGAAATATTTCATTAATAATAATACCTTCATGGGTTATTTATATTCCAAGGACGTGGTACAACCCTTTCATCTAGGCCTTCAAGATAATAAGCTCCTATTCCAGCTACTGAGGTGATGTGATATGGCCCTTCCTAGTTTGATCCCAATTTTTCCCAGGCTGGATTTTTTGCAGTATCTAAAACTTCCTTAACACCAAATCCCCTAGCGCCAGCGGTCTTAACTTCACGTTTGAGTCATAACCCTGTTTAAGCTTATGCTGATAGTATGCTAGTTGAACCATATCATTTTCCTTTTGTTCCTCAGCTAAGTCTAAACTTTTTTCTAACAATCCATTATTGTTGCTCGGACTAAAAGAGCTCGTCCTTAGCGTTGGGAAACTTGTTTCAAGAGGAATTATAGCCTCGGCCTCATAGGTCATTAAAAAAGAGCTGCTCCCATGGACCTACAAGGTGTAGTACTATAGGTTCAACAGACGTGCGACAATTCTTCCACCTATCTTCCCTTAGCATCATCCAACCTCTTTTTAAGCCCATTGACTATTACCTTGTTGACAGCCTTGGCCTGTCCATTTCCTTGTAGATAAGCCAGAGTAGAATATCTGTTTGTGATACCCAAGTCGCACCAATATCTTCTGTAGTTCTTACTATCAAATTGAACACCATTATAAGAGATAAGGGTATGAGGAATTCTGAACTGGGTAACTATGTTTTTCCAAACAAACCTTCTTGCGTCTAGATCCTTGATGTTTGATAATGACTCGGCTTCAATCCATTTAGTGAAGTATCCATACCGACCAGCAAAAATCTCTTATTCCCTACTACCGTGGGGAAGGGTCCTACAATATTCAAGCCCCATTGAGTGAAAGGCCAAAGACTAGATAGAGGATTGAGGACTCCCCCTGGTTGATGAATGTTTGGAGCAAACTTTTGGCATTGGTTACACTTCTTCACATATTCTAGTGCTTCCTTCTGCATATTAGACCACCAATATCCTTGAGTAAGAGCTCTATGGGACAAGGATCTTCCCCTGTATGACTTCCACAAATCCCTTCATGCAATTCTTCTAGAAGCAGCTCTGTCACTTTTGGGTGTATACACAGCATATATGGTCTAGAAAAAGAGCGCTTGTATAACTTATGATCCTTGGACAGCCAAAACAGAGGAGCCTTCCTTCGTACTTTGTCAGCTTCAGATTTTTTCTCAAGTAAGATATTCTCTTTAAGATACAGCACCACAGGGTCCATCCAGCTAGGTCCCACTTTGATTTGATGAACACAGACTACGTCTACATTTATCTTAGTAGGTGTATACAAATCTTCCACTAAAATAACCCAAGGTAAACTCTGTGCCGAGGATGTTGCCAAGGTGGCTAGGGAATCGGCATGAGTGTTCCTGTTTCTGGAGATTTGCATTAAAGTGAAAGATTCAAAATTTGATTGCAAACATCTAACTTGATTCAAACATTCCCGCATTCTCGAGTCTCTGGCTTCTAGCTCCCCTTCCACTTGGTCTACAACCAACCTTGAATCCGAGAACATCTCCACATTCTTCCCTTCCATTTTCTGAACCATAATCATCCCTACTAGTAGAGCTTTATACTCGGCTTCATTATTCGTGGCTGGAAAACCCATTCTCAAAGACTTTTCAATGACGATTTTATCTGAAGATATTATCACCAACCCTACTCCAGATCCTCTTTGATTTGCTACACCATCCATGTACACCTTCCACGATAAAGAATCCTTTAGGGCGATCATGCCAACCGATTTTTCATCCATGTCCGATCTCTTCGTATGTTCTTCTAATGAGGGTTCAGCAAACTCAGCTACCAAGTCAGCAAGGATCTGACCTTTCACAGAGGTACGTGGCATGTACTTTATATCAAAAGCCCCCAGAATTGTTCCCCACTTAGCAATCCTTCCCGTATAATCAGCACTTTGAAATAAAGACCTAAGCAGGAGTTGGGTTAGGACCATAACTATGTGAGACTGAAAGTAATGAGCAAGCTTTCGCGTGGCATGCACCACTGCTAAAATGACTTTTTCCAACGGTAAGTAGCGAATCTCAGCTTCGTGTAACGATTTACTTACATAATAGACTGGTCTTTGAACACCGTTGTTAACCCTTATCAGTATCAAGCTGACAGCATGGGAAACTACAATGATATAAGCAAACAATACCTCGTCTACCTCAGGCCTAGACATAATAGGTGGCCAAGAAAGATACTCTTTGAGCTGTTGAAAAGCCAAAGCACACTCCTCAGTCCGTTCAAATCATTTCCATTTATTCAGAAACTAGAAGAAAGGCCTACATCTGTCCGCAGACCGAGAAATAAATCGATTTAAAGTAGCCATCATTCCTGTCAATCTCTAAACTTCCTTAGGATTACGAGGTGGCTACAAACTGTTAATAGCCTTAACTTGATTAGGGTTAACTTCGATTCCACGATGTGTAACCATGAAGCCCAGAAATTTACCAAACCCCATGCCAAAAGAGCATTTGGAAGCATTTAGGTGCAACTTCCTTAGTGTCTCAAAGACGTTTTCAAGATTCCCAACATGCTCAAACACCATTTTACTCTTTACCACCATGTCATCCACATAAATTTCAATGCTCTTTCCCAGCTACGATTCAAACATCCTAGTTATCATCCTTTGGTAAGTAGCCCGTACATTTTTTAAACCGAAAGTCATTACCTGATAATGATAGTTTCCAGTAGGAGTAACGAAGGTTGTTTTCTCTTGATCATCCAAAGCCAAAGGTATTTGGTGATAACCTTGAAAAGTATCTAGGAAACTTATCCGAGGATGCCCAGCCGTGGCATCCACCAACTAATCAATGCGAGGCATGGGAAAAGGATCCTTGGGACACGCCTTATTCAAATCAGTAAAGTATATGCATACCCACCATTTGCCATTCTTCTTCTTAACTATCACTGTATTGGCCAAGCAATCAGGATAAAATACCTCCTTGATAGCTCCTGCTTTCTTAAGCTTAATTACTTATTCTTTGACAGCTTTAGAATGTTCTTTGGATGATCGCCGAGGTGGTTGCTTCCTTGGTATCATAGTAGAGTTGACATTCAAATGATGACAAATGAAGCTCGGATCAATTCTTGGGGCCTCATAAGCATTCCAAGCAAAGACATTAAGGTTTCCTTTAAGGAACTTCACCAATTCCTCCTTCTCTTGAGGAGGCAGTTGGGTGCCTATCTGAAAATACTTTTCTTTATCATCATCTATAGCAATTCACTCTAAAGCTTCACACTTTGCTTCCACCGATAGATCCCCTGATAACCCCAACTCCTTTAGCTGCTACAAATCATGATCATCTAATGCCGATGACCCAACTCCAGACTGATGTCTAATTGCAGCCATCATACACTGCCTCGCCGTAGATTGGCTTCTGACCAGCTCTTCAACCCGGTCCCCGAATGGATATTTCGCCTTCAAATGCAAAGTGGAAGGGACAGCCCCCATTGCATGAAGCCAGGGTCTTGCCACAATGGCCGTGTATGGAGAATATGCATCCCCCACTATGAAGTTGACCTCTACAACTTTTGATCCTGTCTGTACTGGCAACTTAACTTGTCCTATTGGTATAAACATCTTCCCATCGAAACCTACTAGAGGTGAATCATAACTAGTCAAATCTTTTGGGGTTAATCCTAAACCTCTATACAAGTCGGGATACATAATTTTCGCCCCACTACCTTGATCCACCATAACACACTTCACGTCATACCCCCTTATCCTAAGTATGACCACCAGAGCTTCATCATGTGGCTGTATAGTTTCAAACTTATCCTTCCCCGAAAAACTCAATGCCAACTATAGTGCAACCTTTGCTCTCTTCGGCCCATGATTAGAGTTCTCGGATAGTGGCCGAGCCACAGTCATTACTCGGGAGGGACATGAATCCGCCCTTCCAGGGGTTGCAAAGATGACATTAATGGTGCCTAATGGAGGCCTCGAAGAGGTGTTCCCTTAAGTACCTGAGCTTGTGTGACCGACTTGCCCATTGGGCCTAATAGGAACTGTTGCAACCTTCCCTCCTTAACCAATTGCTCTAAATAATACCACAAATTTCTGCAGTTCTTGGTGGTATGGCCGTGCTTCTGGTGGTATTGACAATGAAGGTTCTGATTATGTCTTGTGGGGTCTTCATTCATTTTGTTAGGCCATTTAAAGTATGGTTCATTCTTGATGTTTTCCAGAATCTGATGAACTGGCTCTCGGAATACCGTGTTGATGGCCTGTGGCACAATACCAGCTTCAATTTGCCTGGTAAAGTCTCACCGAGGATGATTATCATTGTATTTGTCTGAGTTGAAGTCCCTCTTATCCTGAGAGACCACCTTTGCCTTTCCTTTACCTAACTGTTGGTCCTCCTCAACCCGTTTGTACTTATCAATCCGGTCCATAAGCTGGCGCACACTACTAACTGGTTTCCCAGTTAATGACTTCCTTAACCCATGCTCTGTTGGTAAGCCGACCTTGAAAGTTCTAATGGCCACATCATCAAAATCCCCATCAATTTCATGGAACATCTCCCAATATCTATCTGTTTACGTTTTTAAGGTTTCACCCTCTCGCATGGCCATGGACAACAAAGAATCCAAAGGCCGAGGGATCCTACTACATGTAATGAAGTGAGATCCAAACGACCGAATAAGTTCCTTGAAGGAATTAATGAACCCTGATCCCAGGCCATCAAACCACCTCATTGCAACAAGCCCCAAGTTGAAGGGGAAAACCTTGCAAATCAACGCTTCGTTCTTTGGGTGCATAACCATCCGTTGGTTGAAATGGCTTACGTGTTCCTCAAGGTCAGTTCGACCATTATACATGGTGAATGTTGGCTGAACAAAACGCCGAAGAAGTTTTCCCTCTTCAATCTTACCCGTGAAGGGAGACTTAGAAATTTGATTCAGAGCCCTACCCATAGCATCAGTTCCTAATCCGCTGGTGGACGAATTCCTATTCCTACGATTATGGGGCCACTATCTTCATACGAGTAAGACTCACTAGGGAGAGTTCTCAACCTTCGCCTATAGCTATCCCCTCATTCTCATTCTCACCAGAAGAGGAGTTAGAGATGGACTGAATTCGCCTCCGTCGTTTGTGATGTAACTTTCTCTTCAAACTGTCAATTTCCAATTGTATGGCCCTGGCTTTCTCTTCATGGGAGACTCTGCTTCCACCTTGTGATTGACTCCTGCTCGTATGGGTGGTATGTACACTTCCTTTCCGATCTCCACCTTGTTTCATAGTGTGAACATCATCTTGACACTGAGACCCCCTAGACTCTACTTGGTGTGGACCTGAATTTGCCATACACAAACTTTAGACTCACTAAAAATCCAAGATTTCCCACAGACGGCGCCAATTGTAAGGATGTAATTCGTGCCTATGCCCAGCAAGAAGGAGGGCATACGCCCAAAGAGCCCAATACAATAAATTTATAGAGTGTGGGTCAGAAATCTTGATTCTAATGAGCTTAAACAGTAACAATAATGACCCAAGATTATGAAACAATAAAGGTGAACAAGTTTATAAGATGAAACTTATCCTCAGACCCAAGCCAAGAACCAAATGCTTATATTTCTCTTCACTTAAAGATTAACTACCAATATTCAGTCTATAGTGTTTTCCCCTTTATCTCTCAATCCCTTCTTCTCCTAGGCCTCCTTCCTTCTTATACTCCATCACCCCTTCATCCTTGCTCCCCACATGTAGATCCAAACTGCTAACATGGATACTTGTCCCATCAGCACCTCCCTAAAGTCTTTAGGTAACAATTGAAAGGCTTAGAATCACTGTTTAGATATCACTTTCTCATTAATGCGGCCATAGAATTAGGTACAGAGCATTCAATACAGTGGTAGAAGCTTTCTGTGAGATATTTCCCAACCACTCTTGCTCTCTGTGTCCTTATGAAACATATCTTCATCCCCACGACCTTCCAAAATATCATTTTAGTCAACACGTTGTACCACCTAATCCTCACTGCATTTAGTCGAGGATATACGCCTTCTCGGATTATTCACATTCACTTCGTCAGCCATATTTGTTCCTGGGTCTGCCAGCTGGGTATCATTATTACCATCAATCCATCCTCGGCCAAGTAAGTGTCCTCAGACCAAACCTATGGCCCAAAAATGTATCTTAGGCCTTTTATCCCCACAATTATCTTTCTTTATGTTCTTTTTTCCCTCCTTAGCTGATATTAGTACTTCAGTTCTTGAGTGAATTACACAATTTTAGTGTTTTGATATGATATAATTTGAATTTGAAGACTAATTTCTAAATTAGTTAGAAATTAAGAGATTATTATAACTATAGTTTTCATAATCTTTTAAATGATTCACTTAAATAAATGAAAGTTTTTTTCTATTAGCATGTGAAACTCATCTTGCAATGTGTAAGTTATTCAACATACCATGAAAGAAGTTACTTTATAATAAATTTAGTGTACTCTCCATTCTCTTACAAGAATGATCATTTATATTTTATACAAGCACTTGAAATAGTTAATATGAAAAAATAAGGCCACACAAAGCAAGTTCTATGTTGATGACTCTATTATGTGGTTGGAAGAGGTGCCAAACATTTTACTAAACAAAAATTAAAAAAATTGACACTAGAAATTGTAATTGTCCCACATATTACGAAAGTCTGAAACTAGTTTATCTAAAGTTCCCACTCCAAGACAAAAGCTTTCTACATTCATTACTCTACTAACATGCTTGAAACGTAATACTCCCCTTAACCTGTGCTGCCCATGGTGTACAGATAGCCTCTTACAACCTTTCTCAAAAACCCATGCTTCCTTAAGAGATAATATTTTTTTTTTTTAGAAACATTCTAGTGATTTTACTTTCAAAAGCTGGTAAATCAATAGTTACAAAAGAAAGAATGTCTGGTGGAATAGATTCCATCCAAACTAATAGAGGTGAAGATTCTCTAGCACTTTTGGCTAAAGCGTTAATAACAGAATTGCCTTACCTAAAGATATGAGAGATGGAGAAAACTCTGAAAAAAGCTTACATAAGGCAACATGTGTGGGTGCAAGTGTCGGCAACGATTCCACTTGTTAGGAAGTACCCCTTTGGTAGAGGGGTGGATAATGGAGTCGGCACCTAGATTAAGTCTAGGAATCATATGTGTAGTGTTAGGTTCTAAAAGTTTATAATAATTGGCAAACCGTGAGTACAAACTTGTCTATATATAGATTTCTAAGTCTATAGGTTTGATTAGACAATGCTCAAGTTCATATAGGTCAAGATTCAAGAACCTACAAACTTCAGAAAGAAGAATTTGAAATCAACCTGGTTCGACCGATCGAAAATTAGATCCAACTGATCGAAAATTGCAGAAAATCAGATTCTGTAGAATTTTATTTAAGCCCAGTAGTCCATTGACCCATCAAGTGATTAGGGTTTCAAATCTATTTCACGTAGTATTTAAAGGAAACCCTAAGGCATGTTTTGTGATGACTTTAGAGGCGCTCTTGTGAGATCTAAAAGGTTCTGTGCTTTCTCTTTTTAAAGTCACTATCGAAAATCATTCTTATACCATTAGAACTGGTAGATCTAAAGTTGCTGCTACAAGATTAACAACTACTGATGATCTAAACCTTCAAGGGTGTTCTTGGAGTCACAAAAACTAGAGACTTTGTGTTGATAAACCTTTGAGTGGGATCTCAAAGTCACAAGCGTGTGAGCTTATGTTGCAACAAATCAAAGGAGAGAAAGAGTCTGTGGATTCAAAACTTGCACATGGTTGTGTTAGTAAGTTACTACTGGAGGTAGCAATAGATTTAGGGTTCAATTTTATTGTAAAAACTTTGGTTCTCTGTTAGTGGATTTGTTTGCCTTGAGGATAGGTCAGGTTAAATCCTCCTTAGATTTTTACCTTGAAATGATAAGTTTTATTGGTTTTCCTAGGTGATCATATTCATGTGTTATTTACTTTTCCCTTGCTTGACATGACATGATTTATGCTTGTTTAACCTAGATATGAATAATAAACCTAATAATCAACTTGGATAATTAATTAGGTTAAACGAATCTGGTTCACAAGGGTCTAAACAAAACAAACCCCATTTGACTAGGGCACTGTTTGGAGTTTAGGTATAGGGATAGGAAGGTGTCAGGCACCAAACCAGATCTAACCTTTTGGTCGGCCTCCATTCATTATGTTCCACATCGTAATTCCATCAAAGGGTCCTCTAATAAGTTATTCTATACACACACACACACACTAAGCCTACCTTAACATGCATTTAACACACAACATGGCACAAATCCTAACTTTCATCTAATAGTCCATGCCTTATATATCCAAGGGCAACAAACATCAAATGGTAGTAACATCAATAAAGCAGCAAAGTCACAACCATGGCATTAATCAAGCATGTTCAATCATTCAGCCACTTGCATCAAGGCATTCATCATTCAAAGAAACCAATCATCATATCCAAAGATGCACGTTCATGTTCATATGCATGACTTACTTACCTCATTGCATTATAACACCTATGCATCAATACATGTTCATGTTCTATGCATGTTCATATTATTCACCCAAGGCATAAGCCCTATTCATCATTCTAATCTATCTAAGCAAACAAACATGTTATTCAACTGACTCTAAACTTAAACATGTAAAATCTAGACTAAATAGAGCCTAAACATGTAATTAAAACTAAGCTAAACAGTATAAAATAAAAAAAAAAAACCAAAATGTTTGAAGGAGGAAATTGTGGAGTTGCCTCATTTAAAATAGGAAACGTACTTGGAATCGAGTAATCGCTAGCGTCAAATATTGACTTATTTGAATTTGAAAATGAACCCTAACTAATGACCCTCCCACCCCAAAATTTCTCAGTTTCCATACTTTTATGAACCACCTTAGAGATTTTCCACACCCCTCAACCACCGTTGATGGAGCCACCACCATTTTGCTATCCATCTCCCTTGGGTGAACTAACCTATTCTCATTGTAACCTAGGACAAAAATAACATTTTTATAAGACGATATGTATGGAGAGGCTTGCAAACTGGGACCATATTGTTGTTGATTAGGCGTGAGAGACCCTTTACTTCAAATCCATAAATCACAGTCTTTGTTATCGTGGTTCAAGCAACCACACCAATAGCGTAAGTTTGGCAAACATTCATATTTGAAAACTACCTAGCTTTTCTTGCCACCTTCTAGAGACACCACCCTCCCTCGGGAAAGGGGAAGTGACACACCAATAGTAACCCGAACCTAAATAAAACTTCCACCCTCCTCAATGGCCGCTCCTAAGGACCGTCTGACTTCCCATTAGTCTCATATAGACCATAGACCCTCGGCCACCTCTTTCATAATAAACCTGACTGGGATGTCATAAACTTGTACCCAAAAGGTGGCCTTTGCAAACTTCAAATCACATAACAGAATATCTTTATCATACCTTTCCAAAACCACCAACTACTTGTCGAAGCTTGATGGATTGCTGTGAATGATTCTATCCATGTCAGTAGGATTGTCGAAGACAAAAAGAACTTTGTGGTCTCCTAAATTTTATAACATAAAACCACTAGTAGACCGCCATAATTGTTTGAAGGTTCTTGCTACAACCTCCATGTCTAAAGCTTGGGATTTCAAGAATCGGGCAGCAATAATAGACTCTTTAAACCTCTAAGTTTTGCAGAGGATGAATCCAATGTTTTCCTTCTAAGAGAGAGAAAGATTACCCTAAGTTTTTGTTAAATCCTCCATGGTCAATACACAAAAAAAATGGAACTATTTCCCTGATATCCCAAGAAAAAAAAAAAAAAACCCACAAGCTCAAGAGGCACACTTGTTGCCTCAAGAGAACAAAATTTCCTTCCAAAGAAAGGGTGGTAATTCTATAGCCAAAGAGAAGAAGAGAACCGAACTTTCTTAATGACACAGAAAAAAAAATTTTAGCCATTTTTATTTGTTTGAAGCTGTAACATATCAATGCTTAAGGAAATAGAGTTGATTTAAATAACTGTTTCCATGAGCCCAAGGATATAAATACTGAAGTAGTCTAAACATAATGAAGAAATAGAGTTGACCATGTTTGGATAGCAACCCCTCGGTCTGGTAGCTAATCATAAACCCTTTTGTGGGCTCATTGTGATGCACACGAGCGTCGCCCAATGAGTATGCCTTAGTCGTTTGGCCAAAGGAAGAGGGTTTAAGCGTCACACTTGCTTGAGGACGAACTTTGACTCCTATGTAAAGGTCTAATGAATCAGACATCGAGTCAAGAGTTAGGGATATGGGCTTGTGAAGGTGTTAGGCACCCAAGCAGTGCTCCAGCCCCCACTAGACCATTTTAAATGAAGAAATTAGGATAAATTACGAAGTTGATCCCTATCATTTATATCATATCTTAATTTAGTCCCTAACCTTTTAATTATGTCGATTTTATTCTTAACTTTTTAATGTCGTATCAATTTAATTCATACTGTTATTTTTTAGCTGAAAATTGTTGACATGGTAAATGGCCCAAATAAAAAAAAAAAAAAATTGCCACATCAATGGACACTTGTATTGCCACATCATTTGACAACCAAAATCTCTAACTCAACTCCATCTGCTCTCCCCCTCTCTCGTTAGTCACCACCAACCAAACCATCTCCATCTCCTCTCCCTTATCCTCTAAGAAGTTGCAGACACCAGCAAGTTCAACTTAAGAATAATTGATTGAAATATTTATCTTATGTTACCTAGCAAAGATACAGAAGTTGTGTCAATCCTTCCGAAGTGAGAAAGTATGGAACTTTAGAAGTCTAGGACCACATAAGACTTTCACCATATCCTAATATTCCCACCAAATCCTAAAATCAACCATATGTATAACAAATGAATTAAAACCCAAAACACATAACCTAGTGGGTTTAGTTAAAGAAAAGGAAGAGTTCCTAATTAAGTTAATAACAGCAATCTATCGAGTGCTCTGCAGTTAGCTTGTAAGGTAGATTGCCCTTTAGTTGTCACCTTCTTTGGTTGGCGGAGACTAACGAGAGAGGGGGAAAGGAGATGAAGGTGAGTTTGTAATTTTATTAGAGTTTAGGAATTTTGATTGTCGTGTTTCAAATTTAATTTGTTTTTTTAATTTTAAAAAAAAAAACTGATATGGTGGTACAAGTGTTTGTTGATGTTGTAAATAAATAAATTTTTTTTTAGCCGTTTGCCATGTGAAAAATTTTCATCTAATAGATAACAGTAAGGACTAAATTGATACAACACTGAAAAGTTAGAGACCAAATTGACAATTGAAAGGTCAGGAATCAAATTGAAATATGATGCAAAAGATAGAGACCAACTTTGTAATTTACCCAAGAAATTATTAATGCAGCCCTACCCCAATCATGCATTTATTCATATTAAATAAAACTCACACAAGGCATATATTCAAATGAGTAATGTTACAGCCACAAATTATTTTAGAACATTTTTACAAAATGTTGATGTGGCTACATCTTATTGGTTTTATCTATGTCCACTATTAATATCACATTTTCATTTACCAATAATTACTCATCACATTAGCAATTTGTAAATTTTTTGTAAATGTTTATATCTCTAGCATTATTCTATTAAAAAATCACATCACAGACACAAAAGGAAATTGATCTGAAATTCAAATTAAATTAGATTAAACCAAATTAGAAAATGAGCAATCAAATCAAAGATGTCAGGTTTCATTATTGACCTATTATGGAAAGAGAAATGATATGTTCACAACATTTTTACAACAAATCTTAAGTGGCAGGTTATTACTGGTTGTTATTGTTGGGGCAAAAAAGTAATCTTAGTGTTAGGTTCGAATTTGAACCAATAATAACTAACCACCTATGATTTGTTGTGAAAATATTGTGAATGTAGTACCTCTCGGATGGAAATGTTTATAAACAAATCATAGAAAATAAGTAATTGTCATTTACTAACTCAATCCTAGAAATTTAAAATCAAACAAGTCACAGAATCTATAGAAAACAATCAATTTAATAAAGACACGATGTTCTGCTCATTATAGGTGTGGGCTGTGTATGCATCCTGCTTACAAAAAAAAAAAAAAAAATTAATCTTACATTTTCATATTGAATTAACTGAAAGGTAATACATAAACTAAAAAAAAAAAAAAAAGGAGAGACACTAACGAATAAATATGATGAACTCATGGTCAGATTAACACATCAAGAAATGTCATGATCATCACATAAATGAAACAAACATTCAAATAAAATACATCAACAAATTCATGCGGATCGCATTTAACAGAGTAAGAATATCATTGAAGTGAAAACTTACCACTTCTATGGATCACGGGTTTGAAGTTTTTAACCGATCCATCAGTGCCTACAACAACAAAATGAGATTAAGAATACAAGGAAATGGAAGAACTCTTTAGATTTCGCTAATCATTACTCAAGAATAAAAAGATTATTAAAAGAGGTTTATGAAAACAAGACTGAAAACGACTTTCTATCTATAGGACTACTCGAGTGGTTTTCAAAGCCTAAAAATGTGCTAGTGTTGTGTGCTAGTGAGATAGAGAGATAAGAGAAAAGTAAGAGAGAGATTTAGAAGAATGATAGCCTAAAGTGTGAGACTCCAACTCTTCATTGGCAATATATTGTCTTTTCTGGGAGCGACACAGTCTCTTCCTCAAGGTTTTAAAAGGCCTCTCGCCAATTAGAGTTCAAGACTCTCATATAAGGCTAAAAACCTCTTCTTACCTAGGTAATGTGGGACTAAGTGTGAGTTTGGATAGCATTTTTCCCCTAGCGTTTGGCATTTGGCGTTTTTCCTCTGGGTCCCGTGCACTATTCACGGGAGTCGCAAGTATGGAAACACACAAATTTTGCTTTAAAACTGGGTCCTACGGCACTATTAACACATTTAAAAATTATTTTGCTACAATATTTTCAACAATAAGTTTTCAGTTTTCAGTAATAAGTAGTATCCAAACAGACCTTAAGTCAAGATTTGGTTTTTCCTCACTTCGCCCCATTTAAAAGGTTATTAAATAAGAGATAGAATGAAGAAGATATAGATCGAATTCAGGACCTCTTGCTATGATGCCATGTTAAATTACTAAGGCTCTGTTTGAGAGTTCATAAGAGAAGAGAATAGAATGGAATGGAATGATCATAAGGGAAATGAATGGAATGGAATAGAATGAAATATATTTAAGTAAGGGAAAGGAATGGAAACGAATGGAATTGAATGGAATTAAATAACCTTATTTGGATGTTTTAAAATAAAGGAATGGAAATGAATGAAATGTAAGTAATTTTGTTTGGGAGTAACATGGAGGAAATGGAATGAAATCATTTTATAACAATATTACTATTAGACCCTTATTTTAAAATAAAGGGTTGAATATATAAGGGTATTTTGGGAGTTTTAGTAAAAAATTCATCAAATCTAATTTCATTCCCTCCCATTCCTCCCAATTTCGAAGGGAATGAAAATTTGAGGTTTTAAGGAAATAGAGAAGAATGAGTGTTCTCTCCTACCCGTTCCATTCCCTCCCACTTAAACTCCCAAACAAATGAATGGACTTTCTATTCCCTCCATTAAAACTCTCAAACAAGGAAAGGGAAGAATATTATAAAATTATTCTTTTCATTCATTTCCATTCCATTCCATTCTCTCCTCCCGAACGAGGCCTAATTGTCCTAAAAGTTTAAATTATTAAGATATGGTAAATTTTAATCGTTTAACCATATATACTTCTAACATATATTACTAACAATACTTTTGCACGCCATATATGTACATGCACCATAAAAAAGCCTATGAAAAGTTGAAAACAGGCGAGGTGCTTGGAAAACCAAAATAATGCAAAGATTGTAAAGAAGACCCCAAAATTTTGAAGAACCAAAAGAGATAAAGAGAGATATATTCCTGACAGTGGAAAGAAGATAAGATAGGCAAAGAAGAAAGAAAAAAGAATTAAACTATGGGCGTTGCGTCAGTTACAGAGAAAAGAAGATGAGGTGAGAAAGAGACCAAAAAAATAAAAGAAGAAAAAGAAAAAGGAAAGGGGTTGGGCACGACTCTATCTCAATTGAAATGGAGAGAACCTATTCACAATAAAATTTTATTTTCTAAATCTAGCAACGCACATAGTGTCATGTTATTTCAAAATTTATATTAAACGGCATTGGATACAGCTTATTTATTTATTTATAATATTTAATTTGAATCATGAAATAAATCCATTTAAAATGAGGATGAGAGAGAGAGAGAGAGAGATTGGTAGTGTTAGCGGAAAGAAATAAGTCAAGAATAAGAGAAAGAAGAAATAGATACAGAAGCGAGGGAAGAGGATAAAAAGTATATATTGTTTAGAACTTTTTTGAAATGGTTAGAAACACTTACACACTAAATATGGTACGCCTCCAGCTCCAACTCACCCGAAGGGTGTGATGGTGAAAATATTAGTTTATATTGAGATTGTTGGATATTGAAATATATCGTTCTTATAGAGGAATTGAATTAGTGAACTTACTAACAAGAGAGGTTTCCAACTGAGATATCGAAAGTTCAAATTCCTCCTCTTGACTATTGAATTATTAAAAAAAAAAAAAAATCAGTGAACTCACCATTGAGAAAAGGGCTTGAATCGTTTGATGATAGAACAAAAATGGATGGTGGCTCACTAGGGCCGGAAAGAAAATCCCACTTACCGGTCCAAAATCGGCATCCAGTGTCGTTAGGAAACCAAGAAGTAAAAGCCACACAACCACAGTTGTTCCAGCAAATTGCTTTGCAGTCACTGATGCTAAGACTTGAATTATAGTTGGCTGAAAAATCTCCAGCTACTAAATACCCAGTTCTAAGATCGAATATGTCACCATGATTCCTACACACTGGCTGCTTCCATCTCTGACACCCTCCATTAGTGTTATAACCATAACAATTATCAGCTCGAGCAATATCTTGTCCTTTTAAAACCTTTAATTGCCCCATGGTTGTAAGCAACCATTCTGACATCTGGCTTTGATTGCTATTAACGTAGGTGAAGGAATCTTCATCTTCATTTGAAACAGTGATGAAGTCATACGTAGATGTTACCTCTGGTGAAATATTCTTAAATGTCCTACCTCTCAAGACTCCACTTGTCCAATAAACCACCCCATGTTGCTTAATGATCAATTGGTATCCCTTGGGGTCCCATTCAAGAGCCAAAGGCCCTGGAACTGGGATTTCATCAGTTAACCATGATGTGAGTGACCAAGTTTGGCCACTTTTGTGCCTGACCCCTAATTTCATTCCAGGCAAAAGTGTGTTGGCAGGATAATCAAAACTTTGCCATAAGACCCTTTTAATTGATCCGTTTGATTGAACTTCTTTTAATATAAAATTGCCTGAATCCAATAGAGTAGCAACTGTATTTTTGGTAGGTTGAGGAGGAGAGTATAAAACTATAGGATCCCCACCTTTTTGTACAATTTTCAATGTTCCATTGTTGTCCAAGGTAAGCATGCCCGAATTGTTAACAATTGGTCTGTCTCTACTGCCAAACCATACAAAAAGATTAAAAGGAAGAATTTGATCAGCCATCTCTGATATTGCTAAGTAGGTGTCGGTAGTGGTAGTAGTACTATCGATCCGGTGGAAGAACCCCAAAGCGAATGTCCCTTTTTCAGAAACGATGTAAGTTGAGGAATTGAGCGTATCACCAGGATTAATACTGTCACCCGCAGATGATATACCCGTAGATGATACGTGTGCCCACTGTGCATCATGAGGAGTCCACATGCATGGGAAGAAGAGCAAAAAAACTAATTTGAAAAACTGTACGACGTTGGTATCCATGATTAATACCACTGAAGTTTTCACAAGGCTTCTACTTGAACGTCTAGGAAGACTTGAGGAGTAATTGGGTCAATACAGTAAGGTGCTCTATTTTTTGTGTGAGAGAGCCAAAAGCCAAGGGTGTATTTGGGGATTGGGTCTTGTGAGAGTGTTTATGTGCTACTATTGTAATCTCCTTATTTTATAATAGAACATTTTTTGTCATTGCTTGTGGATGTAGGCAATTGCCGAACCATGTAAATCCTTGTGTTTATTATTTTTCTTCTCTTCTTTAATCTTGCATTAGTGGGTGTATTATCACAACAAGATCAAGAATTATGTGTGAAATATGATCTCATTCACTATACGGTATGTTTAGGTAAAGAATTTTTAGGCAAGTTTTGTTCATCTTTGAGCACTCGTACGAGTGCTTATATGATAGAAAAATTACCACATTTTAGTCAACTAAGCGCAAAATTCAATTATATCAGGGGCTTGCAAAATTGTGTAAAAATACATAGTTGCTTTTTATTTTTTGTTTACGTATTTTGAGGATGAAAAAAGAGAATGAATAATAGTTATTGTGTGTAAATATAGATGAACAATTTTTAAAAGTTGATATTTTAATGAAATATAGTTTGAAATAGATAATTGGATGTGGTATGTTTTGAAAAAGGAGTATGTAAAATTTATAAAAAAAAATGGTCTTATGCTAAAAAAATAGACATAATTTTTTTTTAAATTCTAATATGAAAATTTCATAGATTGGTGAAGGAGATAGATTTTTCAAATTTAAGCCAGGATTTGTGTGGTTCACTGATTTAGGGTCCGTTTGAATAGAACTTATTGCTAAAAACTGAAAACGGAAAACTAAAAACACTGTAGCAAAATAATTTTTAAATGTGTGAATAGTACTGCGGGACTCATTTTTAATGAAAAAGTACGTGAATAGTGTGTGAACAGTGTCATGAACAGTGTCGTTAGTGGTGAACAGTAATTTTTGTCCCTTAAAAGTTGAAAAGCTGCCGCAGGAAAAAAAAAAAAAAAGAGCTGAAATGTGAACATGGAGAACGTAAACGCAATAATTTATATTCAAACGGATACCTAGCGTCTCTTAGGTTATAGAATTTTTAGGCAGGATTTAATCAATTTGGAAATTTCCTGGTTTAGGAGAATGAGAGAGACTTTTTAAATTTAATCAGGATTTGTGGGCTCCAAACCCCAATTAATTATTCCACCCAATGAGGCATCATTTCCCAATTTCAAACAAACAGCACGTCTACCAACATCATCACACTGATTTCTTGAATTTAAGCCAAAATTTGTGTGGTTCACTTATTTAGCGTCTCTTAAGGTGTAGAATTTTTAGTCAGATTTAGTCAATCTTGGAAATTTCTTGGTTTAGGAGAATGAGAGAGACTTTTTAAAATGGGAAACGTTAACGAATGCACTTAAGATATTGGTTAATAATCCATTTAAAGAAAGTTTTTATTGGAAAAGAAAAAAAAATTTAACAACTTTTTTCATTTCCCATAAAAGTGATGTCAAAACTTTTTTAAAATGAATTCTTAACCACTGTCCTAAGTATATTCGTTAGCATGACCTTTTAAATTTAATCAGAATTTGTGAGTTCCACGTTCCAATTAATTATTCCACCCAATGAGGCATCATTTCCCAATCTCGAACAAACAGCACGTCTACCAACACCATCAGACTGATTTTTGAAATTTAAGCCAGGATTTGTGTGGTTCACTGATTTAGCGTCTCTTAGCCTATAGAATTTGTAGGCAGGATTTAGTCAATCTTGGAAATTTCCTGGATTAGGAGAGTGAGCGAGACTTTTTAAATTTAATCAGGAATTGTGGGCTCCAAATCCCAATTAATTATTCCACCCAATGAGGCATCATTTCCCAATTTCAAACAAACAGCACGTCTACCAACACCATCACACTGGGTTCCAATCTCACTTTCATCATAGAAAAACAATAATCCTCTCCTACCATGATTGACAAAAATCTGTGAATTGAGTTTCAAAGATGAAACGATTTGTGGGGCTTTTGAGTTTTGTGGTCTGCTGGGAGGCCGTAATCGTCAACTTCATGGAAATGACTTTGGACTAGAAATGCATGTCGGTCCAATGGAAAGGCTGCAAGTGGGATTGCATTGTCTTCTGTATTGACTTCGTCGTTTGCAAGCTATTCCGTCACATCATGGGATCTATGCAAAATTTGTTTCTGTGTTGGGTTGTTTTTTTGGAGGAAAAATGAAAAGTTGCAAATTTTTGTTTCTCCATCGGCTTGATCAAGAGAAATTAGGAGCTGTTTGACAATGTTATTTAAACAATAATTTTCAATATTTAAACAACAATAATATTTTTTATACATATTTTTATAATACTTAAATACATATTTTCAAAACATTGAAAACTGAATAACCTTACTTAAACACTGCTCTCAGAAGGGCCCATTGCTTTGAGATTTCTGGCTGATAATCAAGTGAGAACTTTGCCAACGTCTATTATGGCTAGGCTGTGGTAAAACTGACGTGAATGCATCATAACCCTTAATATTTGACACACAAATTACTTATTGCTGGATCAATTAGCGTATCCCTTCAACAGCTTGCGAAAAATCCCATGCTTGAAGAAAAGTTTAGGGTCAATTAGGATGTTTGAAACACAAGATCAAAATATACATAATCCACAATTGAGGCTTTCTTGATGTACGTATTCTACTAGATTGAGAGCATGGACAGCTCCCCTCTTCCACTAATGATTTCAAGCATTAATGGAATGTGATAATGCACAAAAATTATCAGTGAGTTGATCGTCTACACATGTGCCAATGGGTGTATCAAAAGAACAAAAGAAAAGAATCAATCAGAGAGCACTGGTGAGATGCCGGCCAAAGACCCTTCGAAGGTTAAGTTAGTGATAAAAGAATCTCCAAGAGCTTAAGAGTACAAGAGTTAAGGAGAATTCACGTACCTCAAGAATGTTTGGGTTTGTGGTTTATATAGTAGTGTAGAGACCCGAATCCCTTTATATGAGGGAATTTCCTTATAGAGAGAAGGATCCCAAGATATTTGGGATCACCTTCCCATATATAAGAGATCTGATTGTGCGGTAAGATCTTTGGTTGTGATGTTCAAGTAATTTCCATGAAAGAACATATGAGTGGACCCCACGCAAGTTCCATGGGAAACCCTAAGGCGATGGGTCGTCAGGATTAGGGGTTGGATCGTCAATCCAACCCGACAGCCCATGGGGTAGGTCATCCCTTTAAGATTAGTTTGGGTGTAAGGTCGATGATTAGACAGGGAAGGTTTGGCACATGAGGAAGGTTCGACACCCCGTGTTAATCAATAAAAAATTATCTTCATCAGCTACCCCCTACTCCATGAGTAGTCGGGGTAGGGTGAAGCAACGAGTGATTGTACAACGTTAGTCCATAAGGTTTAGACTATAACTTGTCCAGTCATTCTAGGCTTGAGTCTATGTCAGAGGATTCCTCAGTTTCTGATAGGGAGTCAGCATTCGATCCTCCTTTTGAGGAAGCTAGTCCCTCGGGGTGATGTCCTAGGGAGGTTGTCCTTCCTGACAACTGGTCAATTCATGATTTTCTAGCCGATATGAGTGATGAATTTTTCAGTAGGTTGAGGCCTCACTTCCAAATCCTCGATGATGTGCCCATTAGGAAGGGCGATATAGGGGAGAAGTGTTACATTGGGCAGTTGTTGGATGTGGGCTTTTATGATACTGCCTTTATAGCCGAGCTTAGTCTGCCCTTATCCTCCCTGCATCGTCGGTTGGCCACTTACATGGGCATATCTGTTAGTTAGATTGCCCCCAATTCTTGGAGGATATTTATTAGGGTCGAGGTGCTATGGGGTCAACTTAGTGGGGTTCATCGGTCCCTAACTTTAGAATAGTTCTTCTATTGTTACAAACCCCAAGAGATCCTTTGATCTAAGTGTTTTACAATTTCGTGTGTCATCGGGCTGCCCTAAGATTGATATCTGATTTGCCCAATTCCAAGAAGGCTAGGTTCTTCTTTATGCAAAGGGTCAACTGGGTGTGTCGTCCTAACAAGTGGGATAGCATAGGGTCTTTTTACGACCACTCCTAGTGGCATTTGAACAAGTTAGGTGAGTCGTTGGCATTGATTGGGTCGTCAGTTTATGCTTTCTATTTTACTAACGTAAATTTTTGTTTGTTTCAGCCACAGTTCGCCCAACGATCCTCTCTAAGCAAGAGGCCTTTTTGGAAAGGGTTTTTGATATACCCTTTAAGGAGAGGTCTTGGAAGAAACTCATCAATTTGGATGCTCTTCATGCATGTTATGGTGGACCCATCCCTTCTAAGGAAGCTTGACAACTAGATCGAGTTTTGAGAGTTTGTAAGTGCTTTTGCTTGTTGCTTTTAATTTGTTTTAGTTTAAAGCTCCCACTTTCTAAGCTATTCGTCAGTTTCAGAGATGGATTCCCTGAAGAAAAAACAAGCTGCAAAGAACAGACAGGAGGAGATTAAGAAGGTTGCTGCATTGAGGGCTCAAGGTGGGGGATCGTCGGCTTTGTCCTCTCATATATCTAAAAAGAGGAAGTACTCTTCTGATCTTCAATTGTTGGGCAAAGGTGCTAGTGGTTCCTCCACTCGTACAGAGACACGTGAGGTTGTTGCTGACGCTTCTCACCAAGGGGTCGAGAAAGGTCTTATGACTTCCCAAGGCCCCGTCGCCCCTTTTCCTCTTCCTTTGTTGGTGAAGGATAAGGAGTATGCAGTGGACACTGCCCGTTCCATCGTTCGGGATTTTGATCTGGATGAGTGCTTGGAGCATGAGACTGACCCTTTAGGTGACTCTGGTCTCCATGACATGATGAGGGTATGTTGTATTTTTATTCTATTCGTCCCCTTTTCAATTAATTTCATCCCTTTTCGGTCCTTTTATTTTATTCATCTCTTTTTGACATAGATTCGTCCCTTTTCTATTAGGGTTTGGTGAGGATGCAAACTTTGCAAATCCATTATGCTTCTCGTGAGGTGTCGATCAAGCACCTAAAGAGTTGTTTGGAGTCCAAAGCAGATGCTTTGAAGAAGTTCGAGGAATCTTCTAAGACCTAAGGCTAGGAGATGATTGATCTGGAGGCCAAGCTTAGTGGGATGACTCACCACTCTGACAAGTTGATGACAGAGAATGCCAATCTAAAGTTTGAGGTGGTGGCGCTTCATGAGCACACGGACAAAGTGAAGGAGAAGGCCATTAAGGAGTACCAAGTGTCCCAACCATATATCAATGAAATAGGGGGTTAGTATGGGGACAGCTTCAAGGACTTTCGCAAGCAGGCTATCCTTATGTTCCCAGATTTGGGCTTCTCTCAGATCCAGATCAAGCTTAGTGCCCTAACGACTCCAGCTGCCGAGCCTATTCTTGACGACGTGGAGACTAATGATAAGGAGCTGGTGATCGACGGACCTAGCGATGTGGCCAACAACCCCATAAACCCTTAAGAGCAAGCCAATAACCCCCCACAAGTCCTTAGAAAAACTTTGTTTTCTTGTATTTTTTTCTTCTTTTTTAGTCTTCGGTTTGTAACTTAAAAACAATGACGGTGCCCTATTTTGGGCTTAAGTTACTTTTTCCCTTGTTTTAGTTTTACACTTGCATCTTTCAGTAATTTCATAACATTTTTTGTTTACTTTGTAGTGATTTTTTTTTTTTTTTTTGCGTTTTGTATGCAAGTGTTCATAATCGTCCGTTTTCCTTATATCAAATTAGTGTTTGTTTACTTGTCGGTTTGGAGGGGTTATCTTAGAGTGTTAAGCACTTAAGAGAGTCATGATTTGTTGGTTACTCCAATCCAACCCTCTTTTATTTGAGTCGTCAGTTTACCCTTTGGGTAGGGTTTAGAACTTACATAGATTAGGTGTCTGAGGACTTCCTTGATTGCCGGTTTTATCCTTTGGGTAGGACTTTGAGTTTTGATAAGGATCAGATGCTCGAGGGTATCATTGATCATCGATCCATCCCATAGGTAGGACCTAGGATTTGAATGCCGTGACTCTTCCATTTAGGCTTTATACCTCTTTGACGTCCTTCGGAGGGCTCATCTCTAGGATTGCTTGGATCTTTTTGAGGCTGGCTTTAACACCTCGTTGGGATACCATGAAGCCAAGGAACTTTCTCGATGACACTCCGAAAACTCATTTGTTGGGATTAAGCTTCATACCAAAGAGGTGAAGAGTTTCGAACGTCTCCCTAAGATCATTTAGGTAGTGTTCCTCTTCCTAGCTTTTTACTAACATATCATCCATGTAGACCTCAACATTTCGTTCGATCTGTCGGAAGAACATCTTGTTTACGAGCCTTTGGTACATTGCCCCTGCATTCTGCAATCCGAATGGCATGACCTTGTAGCGGAAAAGGCCTTGGCTTATGACGAACAACGTCTTCTCTTGATCAGACTCCTCAAGCGTGACAATGATTCTTTTTTTTTCCCCTCCCAGTTGTTTCTTTTATTTTGCCCCTACCAATGTGGACAACCTAATTGAGGTACTTATCCTCATAGTCCGAAAGACCAACTTCTTCGCCTTCAGAATGTACACCAAGTTCATCAATCAAATCGCTTAAATCATCCTTAGAATCAATTGTGGTAATTGCCATGAAAGCTGAATAGTTTCCATCACTATCACATTCTTGTTCTGCATCGGAGTTTGAGCTCTCCGACTCACTAAGGGTAGTAGCAAGCACTTTACCCTTTCCTCTCAAATAGTTTGGACATTCTTTGTTTAAATGCCCATGGTCATTGCATTCATAGCACACGATTTCTTAAGTTGATGATGAGTCTTTCCCATCCTTCATCTTGAAGTCTCTCTTGTCATTTTTGGAGGATTAGAATTTTCTTTTGCCAAACGACTTCCCATTGTTCTTCACCTTGAGAAATTTCTAGAAGTTTTTTGCAAGGAACGCCACCTCTTTTTCAACATCATCTTCATCGGAGGAATCACCGGTTCTCTCATTTATGTTTTGAGAGCAAGTGATTTACTAGACTTGTGAGAAGGCAGTCTGAGCTCATAGGTTTGAAGAAAGCCAACAAGCTCTTAAATCTTGATCTCGTCTAAATCTTTGCTCTCCTTAATGACAATGACCTTAGTTTAGAAACTTTTGGGTAAGGATCTTAAAATATTCCTCACCACTTTGGCGTTTTCAATCTTCTCTACAAGATTGAGCTTGGCAATCACAATCTCATTGAGTCTCCCATAAAAGGAATCAAATGACTCATCGTCACTCATTTTCACTTCCTCAAATCAAGTAGTGAGCATTTGAAGCTTGGTGTCCTTAACCTTCTTGGTTCCTTAGTAGGTGGTCTCAAGAATGGTCCACACCTCTTTGGTGGTCTTCACATGAGCATTTCTATGGAATTCATCAGTAGAAACACCATAAAAAATAGCATTAATAGCTTTGCTATTGGCGTTTGCCAAAGCAAGAGCAGCCTTATTCCATTCGGCTTTGGCTATTATGGGTCTCACCCACCCATTCTCAATGGAATCCCAAACGGTCTTATTAATAGTGCATAGAAAAGCATGCATACGTACTTTCCAAAAAGCATGATTACTCCCTCCAAAAAGCATGATTACTCCCATCAAATTAGGGAGGTGCGTTGAGGGATTGAGATCTATCCATCTTAAATGGGTTCTTGGATCACATAAGGATATTGAAATCCGTCAAGTGTACCCTATCTGATACCAATTGAAAGCTCAGATTTGTGTGAAAACACATGAGCTTGTTTAGACCTCTTATTAAAAATTACGGCTAGATTGCTTTTACTCTAACTTAAACAAAATGTGGAACAAGAGTAAATATGCGCAATGAACTGATAACTCTACTCTAACCCATATCCAACCGCAATAAACAATAAATAGCAAGCTTAAAGAGTAAGGAAGAGATATGCAAACACAAGAGAACACCAAGACGTGTGATCGAAGAGGAAACCAAAGAACTCAGCGAAAAACCTCTCCACGACCCTCCAAGTCGAAATCGATCTACTAGAGAATAAAATTGGAGTACATGAATAACAAAAGACCCTCTAAGCCTAGTCTACCACATGTACTTGAGCCCTCCAAACTCCTACTACCGACGAACTTCACGGAGTCTTATCTTCTCTAGCTTTCTAGATCTCGCAATTTAGCCCAATTGCATTCGCCACTAATGGCTCCTTTCAATGCTTCTCAGCAGCACCAAAATCTCACTTAACACTTAAACTGGGTGTGATAAGTGTTTGGGTTATGAACCTCTCAAGGATCTAGAGATAGAGAGGTAAGAGTTGAGGAAAACCATAAGGAAATGTGTAGATGACTGTGGATATAACAATCTCTAACTCTCAAGTGCATTTGCTAGGGTTTTCTCTTTGAAAAGCACTAATTCCAATTCGTGGATAATGAGGGTATATATAGTGTGGATAAAGAATTTAGTAAAACACTTTCTTTTCTTTTTTTTTCAAATAGAGAGTTTTGTGAGTACCTCACGGGATGACCCTTCTTGCAAAACAGTCGTAAACTTGATAGCCTGGCGTGACTCTTCAGCTTTTAGTCATATGCTTCACACGTGGCCTTTTTGTGGGTTACTCTTCTTGCAAGCTTCTTGCGAGCTGCATTGATTCATCTTTGAAGCTTGATTCTTCACCAATCTCTCATATTCATCCCTTATAGATAAACCCATATAAATACTGAGAAATGATTGAAGAAATTATAATAAAATTTGGCACAGAATTAAAGTCAACAAAAGCTAGTTGAAAATCAAAACTTTACAAAGGTAAAAGCTTGGGAAGGATTTGATCTAACAATCCTTAAGGTAAAAAAATCCATTATAGAGAATCAAAATTTTTACAATCAGCTTTAACCCTAAATCTATTGTTACCTCCAGTAGTAACTTACTGACATGACCACGTGTAAGCTCCGAATTTATGGATTCCTTCTTTCTTTGATTTGTACCACATAAACACTCACACTTGTGACTTTGAGATCTCACTCAAAGGTTTAGCAACACAAACTCTCTAGTTTGTCGCTCCAAGACCACTCTTAAAGGTTCAAATCATCAGCAGTTATTAATCTTGTTGCAACAACTTCAGATCTACCGGTTCTAATGATATGAGAATGATTTTCGGTAGTGGCTTTGAAAGAGGAAGGCACAATACCTTTTAGATCTCACAAGAGCACCTCCAAAGTCTTTTCAAAACGTGGTTTATGGTTTCCTTTATATAATATGAGAATTAGATCTAAAACCCTAATAATTGAATGGGCTTAATGAGCAATTGAACTTAATTAAAATTCTGTAGAATATGATTTTTTGTCATTTTCGATCGATCAGATCTAATTTTCGATCGGTCAAGCTTCATAGAATTTGAACTCTCCTTGCAACTTGAATGTTCTTGTATTCTGATTTGTAGTAGTTTGAACATTGTCTAGTAAACTCTATAGACTCTGAGATCTATACTTAGACAAGTTTGTGTTCACGGTTTACCAATTTTTCTAAACTTTTAGAACATAACAGGCCCAGAGAACTCATTGATACCAATGCCAAATATTTTTAGATTTGGAAGAGTAAGCCTATTTTGGCTGGAAGAGTGCCATTAAGTTGGTTTTGTGAAATTGAGATGATAGTGTGTGATGACATATTAAAAGGGAGGGAGGAACCGTACCAGCCAATTTATTTGAAGATGTTGTGAAGATTGATAAGCTTTTCAGGCCACCCATTTCATCTGGAATTGTTCCTGCAATATTATTATAGGCTACTGATAAAGCTGTGAGTGATGAAAGATTCCCCAAGTAAGGCGGTATTCCTCCGGTCAGATTATTTACGCCAAGATTAAGCACAATAAGCTTAGCCAAAGATCCAAGCTCTGATTATTTTGACCATTAAGACTATATACTGTGAAGTCAACAATCCTAAGTTCAGCGCAGCGAGGGACGACGCCACCTTATGGTCAGGGTGGTCCCCGGACCACCTTGACCTAAAAAAAAAAAAAGTTCATAATTATAATTTATATTTATCTACCTTTAAAAAAAATTTGGGAACACCCTGAATTTTTTTTATGCCAATAAAATTAAATTTTTGTCCATAATTTGAGCAACTTAATAATATATTAAGATATTTCAAGTAAAAAGAACAACATGCTTTTATATTCTTTTAAGCCTATATTACGGCTTTACTTTTAGTTTTTGCTTTACCTGACACAATGTCATTGTACGATTACTTTTCCTAAAAAATATGATAATATATATTATACAACTAATTGGTCAAAGTTACGTAAATTTAGCTTTTTTCATTGTACAACTACATTTCTTTTTTCTTTTTTTGATTAGAAAAAAATAGTAGTTTTAGTTAATTAAGTGAATAAACTTAAAAAGTTAATTTTTATATAACATCAATTAATTCATTATATATATATATATATATATATATATATAATAAACTTTTTATTTTTATGATTATAATTAAACATGAGATTGCCCATTCTACGGAATTTTGATTAAATTTACACAAAAAGTGTCAGTAAATATTATGTTTTACTTTTTGATATCATATTATTAGTAATAAACTTATTATATTTTTATTTATATAATTTAAAATTTTATTAATTATATTATTTATGATGTCACTAGTTCGACCATCGGTCGGATCTCGGTCCAACCAAAAAACCAGTAACCAACCCCTTTTCCAATTCTTTCATCGTATTGGTTTATAAAACCATGGAAAAAAAAAAAAAAAAAAAAAAAAAAAAAAAAAAACCTTGAACTAAAATCTGGAAAAAAATAATAATTATAACAAAACCACTAACAAGACCCAAACTAAATGCCAATACAAAAGCCTAGTACAAGACCAATCTCATCTCAGACTAAGACTATCACCACTCCAACACCAACACCAACACGATTACGTTTTTAATTCAATAAATATTAAAAAAAAAAATCCTCATTGCCATAGTGTCTCACAGATTCACAAGTCATTAAACAATTTAAACTAAAACTAAATCAAACCTAAAATCTAAAAGGAAATAAAAAAAACTCACTTACTCTCCTCATCCATCATCATCTATCCCTATTCAGCAACACTAACAACAACCACAACTGAACTCTACAAGCTTTATATTATAAAACTTTATGTATTTGAGTGTTTTCTTATTATTGTTGTCAACATATAAAATTTTCTTTTTATTAGATTGTATAATTTATTCTTCTTGAAGAACACATTGAAAAAAATTTCTAGAGCCGTCACTGAGAGCAGCGGCTCTAGTTGACTGGAATTTCTCCTCTTAACTTGTTAGGAGTAAGGTTGAGATGTTGCTGTCGAAACAAACGGCCAACTTCCTGTGGTATGTTACCCGTGAAGCCGCTGTTTTGAAGGTAAATGAACCTTAGAAAGGTTAGGTTGCCAATGTAAGGTGATATAGACCCACCCAAGTTATTCCATTTTAGGTTCAAGGTAGTGACTCGTTGATGCCATGTAACACCATGCCAGTTGCAGAAGTGAATTGAGTCATTCCATGAGCTCATAACTTCATGTGGATCATTGGTTATTGATTCTTTAATTTTGAGCAAAGCCAAGTGATCAGTTTCATTTCCTAATGCATTGGCAACAGTAGTAGGTTGGAACCATAATAGGTTCATGGAAAGGAGAAGAATCACAAGATAGTTTTTGCACCAAAGTTCACTAAGATTGGTGTTTTGAAGCTTCATTTGGTGTGTGTGTGTATATATATATATATATATATATAGACTCTGAATGAAGCCAATCAGGTGTGAATACATTAGTTGTTTAAAGTCAAATTTTTTTGTTTCCTCTTCAGTACTTGTTCGGCAATAACCACAATGCTTTTTAAATGCCAAGCACACATTGTCTTTCCCTTGACATTCAAGCAACCTTGGCTTTCAAGAAATTGGAAGATTTTTTAAAATTTTATAAGATAATTTCTATCTTACAAATGAGTTCTACCAAAAAAAAAAATGTTGTGGTACTACTTTTCTTAGGTTATGTGCTAGATTTGGTCAAAGGTCTAAAATAGAACACGGATCATGTTACTAATAATATCATTTAAGTATTAATCTGGGATCAGGATCACAATGATCACAATGCATAATATCATTCTTTCAAACGTTTCGATTCAATACCTGATGTTTACATTTCTATGTGATGCAGTGTCACTTTCTACCCACCCGTTGCAAACTTTTGAATGCGTATATTATATAGTATAAAAGACATTATCTTAGCTAGAAAGGTTGACTCCCTAACATAATTATCATTATTTCAAAAGATGGACATGTCACATGTGAACTGAAAATGAAGCTGCTGGTTTCATTGAGGACATGACATCACAGTTTGGACTACGACGGTATGACCTCTAATAAATTCCACTAGGATTTGAAATCAACAATGACATTGATGAAAATGTTTTTATAGACAAAACTTTTGTACTTAGCCAAGGAAATCTAGCTCAAGTGCATTAGTTTGTGCAAAATATCTTAAGGGAAAAATTTGCCCAACCTTTCCCAAAAACCACCTACATCAGTTTATGTAAAATTATGCAAAACCTATCCAAGCTACAATAACTGTCACGCCCCAAATCCAAAAGGGTTCAAAGCATGCGAAACCAAACATTCAAAAGGAATTGTAGGCAGTGGGGAGGATTTCGTACCGTACCGGCCGGTACATACCGTACCGGCCAGTAGGCCGGTACAGGTACATCCTCCATACCGTACTGGGTAAGATACCGGGTGTACCGGCCGTACTGGCAAATTTCGGCCATACCGGCCGGTACATGAATACCGGACCGAAATTTTTTTTTTTGGTTGTAATTTTGAATTTTTTTTAAGGGCAATCTGGTCATTCTACCTAACCCTAAAATCCCACTTACCTGTTCTGTTGCCGCAGCCCTTCTTTCTTTCTCTTCTCTCTTTTTCTTCTCCGTTTCTCTCTCAGTCTCACTTCTCTCTTCGTCTCACTCTCTGCCTCTGGAGTCTGGCCTCTGCGTCTCACTCTTCGGAACTGGTATGTTCTTTTTTCTTTTTTTTTCTTTTTTTTTTTTTGCTTTGGTTCGATTTTTTGCTTTTTTTTTTTTTGGTTTTTAATGTGTAAAAATCTGTGATTTATAGGAGTATATATAATATAATAACTATAATTCCAATATTTAAGTTAATTTTGTGTTTATTTGTTTGATATTTAATATATGATGATGATTTTGTATACACTAATGGAGATGGGAATGAGTTTGATATTATTATTATTTGTTTGGATAATAATGAAGAAATTGAAAAGTAGAAAGAAATAGCATTAGGTTGCATTGCATTCTATTCTGTACAGAATCTGTCGTCCCACAGAATTTAGCATTAGATTATATATTTGGATTTTTGAGGTAATGTTTTATGATAAATAGAGATTTTGTGTATATGTGTGTGTGTGTGTGTGTGTGTGTGTATATATATATATATTAAATATATAAAATAGCGGTAAACCCGAAACGGTACACTGGTATTGACCGGTATCCGAAATATACCGTACCGGTGGCCAAACCAGTACAGCATCCGGTACGGTATTGACTTCCTTGATTGTAGGGGATTTTTTTTTTCTTTCCAAATGATAAAATAAATAAACATATTGATCTCTCCACAATATAAGTTAGAGCTCTATGAGACATTTACAAACAATACATGTACGTTTTTAGACTCCTTGAAACAACCATTTTAACCTAGTTATTTAGCCAAACGATTAACTTAGATAAATTACGCAGATCTAGCAAAAGCTTGAGATACATGTGAGGTGATAAGTAGATAATAATCTGTCACAATTTCTACAAAATTCATCACTTAAATTTAAAAGAGACTATCACTTAAGAAGTTACATCATATAACTCTCACATCTCCTAGAATAAAAGCTTGTAATCATGTAAGTTTCTTGATTTGCCTCGTAATGTACACACCAATTTCATTTGATATGGAAATTATTAGAATAGTCAAGATAATGTACACACCAATTTTATTTCATTGTGAATTTATTATAGCCCAGTAATGTACACACCAATTTTATCATTAATTTGAGGTTACACCTTATGTTCTTTTGGTGCATGTGCTACACTTTCTCAAGCACAAAATCTTATGATATGCACTAAGGTGTTCATGATTGGCTAGTAAACAGTGGTGAGATGGTTATTTATGTCATTCTCATTAAGATCAAGTCCGACCATCAAAGGCATGTGACTTCAAGATCAAGACAAAGTGATCAAAAATTATAAACATCTTCCCACACAACATGCAATACAAAGCTCAAAGTAGTAAAGTGCAATAAAATAAGCTTATCCAAGTTAAACAAAGTACACAAGCATGTTATGTAAAGATATTATTGTTGGAGTTTATGCCCTAAAATCCAATTTATTGGCATGTTATGAATAATTAAATTGTTTAATTATATGATACTATTTATAAATGAACTAATGAGACATTATTTAATTCATGAGATGCATTGTATGCGATTTATGTAATTTAGTCACAGAAGATGTAAATCACAAGTTCCTTGTAAACTCAAAAAATAGTTCGTAGTTGGTGATGAAATTGGGCGTTTCATCTGCGAAGACTATAACATATCAACTAAGATAATTTGTCTTGATCATGGAAATGGAGATTTCTAGTTGGTATGTTGATATGTTTTAAGAGTTAAAAACAACCAGTTTAACCTAGTTATTTAGCCAAGTGATTAACTTAGATAAATTATGCAGATCTAGGTTAACACATATAAATTATATCATACAAAGCAGCAGAAAAATAAAGAATACAATGATACGATGACCTAGGAAAACCAAACCGGTAAAAAACTTGGGGAGGATTTAACCCAGCTATCCTCAAGGTAAAACTGAATTCACTATGAAAGAATTGAAGTTTACACAATAACAACTTAGACCACTAACACCCTATTGCTACCTTGAGTAGGAAACTTACTACCACGACCACGTGACAGCTCCAAATCCACAGACTACTTCTTTCTTGAATTCCCAGCAAGCACAAGCACAAGCACTCCCGCTTGTATATCTTTAAGCTCTTGAATCTGCAACTGAATTGATCACCAAGCTCTTGACATCAATCTAGATCTTGATAACCCTAAGTGTATGAGAAGAAAAACACCTCTAGATCTCCCAAAAGATTTACACACACAGCATAAAGAGCATCAAAAAGACTCTATAAAGCTTTTGGGTACAAACCCTAGATACATAAAGAGGCACACTCTTCTCTCTCTTAGAAGCCTTTAAAAACGTGCTTAGGGTTTCTTTTATATAGTGGGAGAAGTAGATCTGAAACTCTAATCCTTAATGGGCTTGAACTACTATTTGGGTCGACTTAAAATTCTGTAGAAAATTCCTGATCCACAATTCTCAATCGATCGAGTCTATTCTTCGATTGATCAAGCCTTGCATAAATAGAACAGTAATTTCCTGCAATTACTTGATTCTAAACTTGCATTAAACCAAACTTTAAGAAAGTCTAAACCTAGACTAAATGTTTTGATCATGGTTTGCCAACATAATACATATTGAAGTTCTAATACATTAGTCCCTAAGGTCTTAGAACTTAACAATACAAATTACAAATAATGTCTCCAAATATACACGAAATTCCAAGACTCCACATGGGTCAACATCAAATCACTATCCTTCCTAGGATAGGCAACCTTAATGATAGAATCTAGGCCTACCATGCCCAAGGCTAACAAACCTCAAGAGCCCAGCCTCCGATAGAATTAACTATGGCCTCAATAAATTTAGTAAGTTGAGTCCCCAACCAATCATAGCATAACTCTCTCAATTAGTATAATGCTCCAATTACCACCAATTAAACAAGCTCCATGCCCAGAGTATAGCAAATTTATCTGAAAACTGTTAGAGAGTGGGATGAACTAAAGCCTGGTAAGCAGCATAATTAATAGGGGTGGGAGAAATACAAGTTCCATTTTCAATAATAATAATAATATGATATGACAAGAATGATTGAATAATAAAACACAAAATTTCTCAAAATAAATACCTTGAAACTATATACTATGATCTGTGAGCACTAACAATATAATTTCCAAAGCCATAAAATCTAACATACGGTAATTTATCACAAGTATACCACACTACCACATAGACTGGTCAAGGGATTCACCCATTCACAACTGACATGATATTGTCCTCTTTGGTATGTAGACTCTTGGCCCCATGGACAACGTTCTCACCCATACCCTCAAGGTTTTTCTCTCCCCCCATGGGCAGCAAAGAGAGCGCATCAAATAGGACATCTCTTGTATGTAATCTCTTGGCCCCATGGGCAGCAGCCTCACCCACACACAATCAAGGAACATCTTCTCCCCATGGGCAGTAAGGAAGAACACATCATCTAGAGTGAAAGGGCATTGACTTGGATTTGATTTTGTTGTCACAAAGAATACGAAAACCAAATTGGGTGATCACTAGGAAATCACACATGGCATGGTGTTAAAGCCACATAAAGCTCACATGTTACATTTCCTTTCAAATACATAATTTATATCCAGGTAGTTTCAGAAAGATCTTAAATAATCAAAAATTCCATAAAGTTTGTAAGGTTCCAAATTCATTCCTTGTCAACAAGATTTTTCTACCAATTTCTCACATAACAAGACAAGATAGGCATCTTTAAATTTTCTAATATACCATAAAATCCATGATTTCCTTATCAAAGATTAAACAAATGATACTCATTTTTTTATGTCAACAATTCATGCATTTCCCCAAATGCAATACCAAATATGATGCATTTTCATCTACAATAATATATGGTGCCTCAAAAAGCCAAAGGCTTACTCTCAAAGTTGAAATATCAAAAATCTTAGGCATCGATCTCAAAATAAGATGTAATGTTATTCTATGATCAGAAGTTATAAGTTGTAAGAAGCTAAAAAGAAAAGCTTTAAAGATATGTAATCATTTTCTTATAGGAGGTCATATATGTTCATTTCTATAATTGAGATAGACCACTTGACTTAGTACTAGTTGTGTATGACTTGATTAAATTGATCATTGAAGCTTCACTCTAGACTAAGGATTATTCTACATTTGATACACACACACAACACACAAGTTTTAATGTTCAATGAATGCGTATTTCATTTGTGTGTTTGTACATGTTCAAATGTGATGTGTGTATGCTCAACCATATGTGAATCAGAACAAAAAGATTTTTGTTCTTTTTGTTTGCTTTTGAAAGTGATTTGTATCACCCATATTTTTCAAAGCTTTTCAAGTTTTTTTTTTTTGTGTGAAAAACATGTTTTCTAAGTGTTTTTGTGACCTATTTCATGTGTAAGCTCAGTTACAAGTTAAATGGTCCAATTCTCAATTTTTTTAACTTTGGACAGAGAGTTTCACGACTATTTCGCGAGTAAAGCTTACTAGCGAAATACCAATAAAATTTGACGGGAAGCTTACCAGTGAAATTACTAGCGAAAATTTCCAGATTAGCTTTTAAAGGGCATTTTGTGGGTCATTTGTTTTAAACTTCTCCCAAACTCCTATTTTAATGTTTTGACATCGAAACCCAACTAATTTCAAGTATTTTACATTCCATTAACATCTCTAAGGTAATCTTTAACTCTTTTTATTGATTTTAATCCTTAGATTATATTTTTGGGGAGTTTTATGTTCATAGTTAGGATTTTCTCAAATGGAGGTTGGAAAACTTAATTTTTGTCAATCTTTTTAATTGAGTTTTGTTTTAAATGATAATTTGCTTTGGATGTTGGCCATTTTTGGCAAAAATAACATGTATTTAGGTAAGATTTTCATATGTTCATACATTGTTTAACATACATGTGTAGTGTGTGCAATCTAAGTGTTTGATAAAATGCCTAAATGGCATTTTCTTGTTGTTTTGGACTCCGATGAGTACCAATTTTTGGGGATCACTATAATTATTCATGTTTATCATGTTTTGATCATTGGTGGTGTGTTTTATACACTTTGCCCCGTGAGTGTTTATTCATGCATTGGTCATGCATCTCACATGCACACTAGATGCACATTTGTTATACACACTTTAACACTTGACATGTTTATGCATTCACTCATGCTAGTTACGTCTTTTTAGACCCTTTTTAGCACATATAACATGTTCTTGTGTCTACGCCATGCCTAGGTTTATATCATGTTCCATTATCCTTAGCATGTCATGTTTACTTTATGCTTTGTAACATTCTTTGTTTTTGTTTTTCGTTAGAGCTTCATTTTCTCATTTATCTTGTACCCCTCATGCATCAAACCATTGCTCATATCTTCTTTTATTTCCCTCCTTCCTCTTGATTATTTTGTCTATTTGTGACAAAAAGGGGGAGAGTATACCGGTGTGTTTTGTCATTTTTATATGACTCATGTGCATATTCTTAGGGGAAGAAATTCTACCTAGTGCACATTCATAAGGGGAGAAAGCCATAGGAGAGATGCATATACGAAAGGGGAGAAGACAATTTTTGTGAGAAAAGCTTGTTTTGCTTTATGCTTATTTTCTCGTTGCTTTATGGTGCTTTGAATTACATTTAATATCCATGCTTTATCACTCTCATTGCATCGTGTTTATGTGTTGGAACACAGTTGTGCCCTTGTTGGATCTTGTATCCTTAATGCAAATACTTTGGTGTTTTGCATTGGTTATGTGTTGGACATGCATTTATCCTTATGCTATTGTGCTTTATTGATTGCATGTTCGAATGATCATTTGCTTTGCTATATGATCATTGTGGTCATTTTCATATGACTATTTTGGTGTATGATCAAGTTGCTCATATGTTTCACATCATGTTTACTTGATTGCAATTTACTTGTTACATTATACTTGTCCTTTTATCACTTGATTTACCTTGAGGGTCTAATCCGTTTTGTGCAAGTGTTTCAGGTTACAGGTACATATGTTCCAAGTTCATCACAACTTCTAGATTTAGGTGTGAATGATTTTTGCAATTGTTCCCAAACTCACGTATAAATCTAGAGTTTGTTATAAGGTGTTTTGTCACGGAATAGCCAAAGGGGGAGATTGTAAAGTCATGATTTACAACTATATTTTATGTTGGCTTTATTCCATGACAAAAAGTGTTGTATTTGCTTTAATTTGTTCCTTGTATCTTGTGGGATTTTATTGTATTGAGTTTAGTATTAAGTTAGTGAAGCATCGAGCATAAAATGAAGAATCAGTGGATTTCGTGAGTATCTCGCTAGAAGCTAACTTGCGAAAGAGCCATATGAGAAGCACATGCTGGAAGCTGAAGAGTCATGCCAGCCTAGAGGACTTCACGAGTGTCTCGCGGGTAAGGCCTTCTCGCAAGATACCCGCGAAACTCTCTGCCTAAAGAATTTTTAAGTGTGACTTTCTTACCCTTCACCCGTACTATATATACCATCATAACTCACAAAAGTAAAGGAGACCATTTAGAGAGAAAAAACCCTACTTAGGTTTTCAACAACACACACGCCCATTCTTTTAAAGAAAAAGCTACTCATTTTTAGTGAGGAATTATTGTAGCATTTTCTCCTTCACTTTTCCATTATCATACCTTAAGAGAAGATTTGTGCATAAACACAACCTATACTTTTTTAGAGTGTAGAGAGTGTTTTAGAGCTTGGGAAGCTTTGGGGATTTGCCAAAAGAAGACGGTGAGGCTTAGCGGATGTAATCAGGCGTATTACGGGATCCGAAAAGTTAGACAAGACACAATTCCGAGAAGCCTTGTTGGAGTAAGAGCCTGGAGGGCTTAGGTACATTGGGTAGATCAGGCTTGGAGAGTCTCTTACTATACGTGTATCCCAACTTATTGTCTAGTGGATCAATTTGCTGCTTGGAGGGTGGCGGAGAGGTTTTTCACCGAGTTCTTCAGTTTCTTCTTCGATAACACATTGGCATGTTATCTTGTGTTTGCATCTCTCTTCCCCTACTATTTTATCTTTCATTTTACTGCTGTGATATGATGAATATGGCTTAGAGTAGCTTTATTGTTTGTTCGCTCGCATTTACTCTATTCTGCACTTAGTTTAAGTTAGAGTAAACTCAACTGAACTGTAATTATTTAATTTGGAGTCTAAATAGTTCTTGTGTCTTTAACACACACACACACACACACACAAAAACCCAAATTAGATATTATTCCCTTTCAAAAGAAAATTGCTTTAAAAAATATTTGGGGTGTTACAATAACCATGGAAGTAACCATGGAAATATACATGGGCACTATTCATTTGCATGGTTTTTTATTCATTATTTACCTATCCTAAAGATGAATGAAGATAGTAAATGATGGTTGTGGTATGTGAAGAGAGAGAAACAATTAAAAAAAATCAAGAAAATTTGATATTTTAATAAAATAAAGTTTAGAATAGATAATTTGATGTAAATTTTTTTCAAAAGTGATTAGGTAAAATAGAAAAAGTAGATTCTTGTGCTAAAATAAACATGAGTTTTTGCATGAGCTTATGTAGATACTTAATGGGAACTACTAGTTCATATGAATATTTAGCTATTTCTTTGTTATCACTAAACTCTATGTTAACTAAAAATTTTTCGATATCACTATTGCAAGACAGTTTTCCCATTTAAACATCTTATTGTTCATGAGATCAAACAAGAACTATATGCGTTTTTGTGAGTATTGTTTTGTTATTGCAGGAGTAATCTTGTGGTGAGTACACAAGGTAAGAAGGTGAGTTACGTGATAGATTCCACAAACCTATTTATATAATATTTAAAAGCAGAAGTATAGCATTTATTTTCGCTACACTCCTATTGAACCACATCAATGTAATATTTCATCCATTTCAGTCTGCTTCAATTCACTTTGGTTCATTTCAATATACTTTGATAGATTCGGTCAACTTCAGTTTATTTGGTCTACTTTGGTCCATTTTGATTTATTCAATTCATTTCAGTCCACTTTGGTCAACTTCTATCTATTCGGTCTACTTTGCTCCATTTCGGTCAACTTCAATCCAGTTCGATCCATTTAGTCCACTTTGGCCTACTTCAATCTATTTTGATCCATTCAGTGATGTTTCATTGACAAGTATGTCACATTCTCAAGGTAATATTAGCAGGTTATTAATAAAATTACATTTTTATTATACTATTAAAGTCTTTTATTTTATTTGTCTAATATAAGTGATGAATTTTATAGATAGAGAGAGTGATGGAATTTATTTTAGGATATATTATTATTATTATTATTATTATTATTATTATTATTATTATTATTATTATTATTATTATTATTATTATTATTATTCTGAGGACCCGAGGACCCGAAGACTTAAAGACCCGAAGACATACTGTGAAGCGTAAGGAATAGAGGAGAGTAAAAGTCAAGAGCCCGAGGATGAAGTGGGATGGTCCAGAAAAGTACAAAGGGTAGATTGGTGATGTATGGGATATATTGCAAATATCTGGGTTGGGATAGGTAACTATGAACGCTGCATTGAATGTTCTGCACCAAGCTTTCTGGCTACATTGAATATGGAGTACCAGCTTTATCCGTTGCATTAATGTGGAAATGTTCTAAGCAGTACAAGGCACAGAGCAAGAGCTTTTCTCTATTACCGACTACGAGGGAATGGACAAGTGTCAGTAAATGAGGTTGATTAGGTGAGAGATGTGGTAAGGAGTATAAATAAGAAAGGAGGGAAAAAGTGAGGGGTGGAAAGCATATAATCAGAACGCCATGAACTTTGTTGTTGATACCTTCTCTACAAATTTATTGTTTTGTACCTTGAATTATTAAACGTTAATATTGTTGGGCTTGTGCATGATTTTTGGTCGTTACAATTATTATTATAAAATCGAAGCCTCTGAAGCTCTCACAATTTTTTATGTCAGCATAATATTTAAATAAAATTATTATATATAAAACTGAAACTCCTGAAACCTTCACAATTTTCCACGTCAACACAATATTTAAATAAAATTATTTTTTTTAGTTCAAACTTAACTAGGAGTGAAACTCTATCTCTCTAATAAGTCCAACTTAAACTCAACCTCATCATTTTTAAATAATATTATTTTTGTTTAATCCAAAGTTAACAAGGAGTGAAACTCCATTTCTTTAACAAGTCCAACTTAAACACATATAAAACCGTAGCCTCTGAAATTCTCACAATTTTCAACGTCAGCACATTTTTTAAATAAAATTATTTTTGTTTAATCCAAAGTTAACAAGGAGCGAAACTCTATCTCTCTAACAAGTCCAACTTAAACTCAAATTCATTATTTTTTAAATAAAATTATTTTTGTTTAATCCAAAGTTAACAAGGAGTGAAACTCTATCTCTTTAACAAGTCCAACTTAAACTCAAACTCAAACCGAAGCCTTTGAAGTTCTCACAATTTTCTACTTCAGCACAATACTTAAATAAAATTATCATTTTATTTAAATAAAATTATATTTGTTAGTCCAACTTAAACTCAAACTCAAACTGAAACCTCTGAAGCTTTCACAATTTTTCATGTCAGCGCAATATATAAAATAAAATTATTGTTTTCTTTGAATAAAATTATATTTGTTTAGTTCAAACTTAATAAGGAGTGAAACTCTATCTTTCTAGCAAGTCTAACTTAAACTCAAAATCATCATTTTTTTAAACAAAATTATTTTTGTTTTTGTTTAATCCAAATCTAACAAAGAGTGAAACTCTATCTCTCTAACAAGTTTAACTTAAACTCAAACTTAAACGTTGATAATTTATCTCTAAATTTGTGAGTTTAATCATGAACACCAAAAAAAGCAATGCAAACCCTAAAATTTTGTTTTAAAGATGAGTAGAGGTATGAGCTCTTTTTATGTTATTTTATTCTCCTCTACTTTGTTAAAAGAAAAAAAAAATATATATATATATATATTTTTTTTTATGGTATTTTATTTTAAAATAATAATTTTCTTACATGAACTACAAAACTCTCTTTAGCCATTTTTTTCAATATAAAAATACTTGCAATAATTGAAATTATTCTTTTAAATATAACTCATCTTTCTTTTATATTTCTCTATTATTTAGTCATATTTACTTTGTTTTGTTTTAATAATTTTTAAGCAGTAAATCATTTAATTCTTTAATATTTTTTTGTCCCCTAGAAGTTTTAATATTTGAATTTTGAGTTTTTGTTTTTTTATTTTTTTATTTTTTGTAGTATCTAAAATTATTTGACAAATTTTTTGTAAGTCATTGCACATTCAAGTAATGACTTCTTCATCAAATTGTAACACAAATTAAAGTTATACAATAGCAAATTATGCAACGGTGTAGTTTCTTAATAAATTTAAAATTTTATAAAATTATTTTAATTTACCTCACAAATAGATAAGTTCTCATGCATAGTACAGGTGAACGACTAATTATTATTATTTTGGTCTATATACCACCCGTAGAGTTGGTACGTGAGAAAAGATGAAAATATTATAATCTAGAGTTAATTGAGATTTCAGATGCGCCCACTACTAGGTGATTGGATACTATACATATTAGCTAGCCCAATACCGAACAAACAAATGTAGAGACGTGCTCCAGCTATATAGCGGCCCAAGTTTTGGAAAGAGACGATTCCAGGCCCTTTACTTGTAATCTTTTGTTGGTCTAACACGCTGAAGCTTCTATTATCCAGATTAAAAAACTAGAAAGAGGTGTAAAATGTCTAAATAATAATAATAATAGGAATAGTGAGTTTTAGAGAGAGAGAGAGAGAGTGTGTGTGTGCGCAAAAGAGGAAAAGAGAGAAAAAAAAAACAATTAAAGAATTAATCGACGGTGTTTGTATGATAAATTTCATATTATATATGGTCGTTAGTGCTTCCTAATTGAAGGCAATTACTTAAAATATGAACGTATTATTTGCCAAATGCATCTTAATCCAATCTTATTATAAGATAATTTAGTTTTAACCCTAAAGAATTGATCTAATATAGACTAATAGTACTTATAGTTTCAAGAAAATCCATAAGGTTCTGCATATGATGGATAATACACACTCAAGGAATAATTAGGTTCGTCAAGAATTGCACACGTCTATTAGGGAAAGAAAAAAAAAATCTAATTTAACATATGATTAACCTTTACATTAATCATTTACAGGTTTGGCTTATCTCTAGTATTTTTTTGAATTGAAATTTGTTTTTGTTTTAATGAGAAACTACTACATCATTTATTAACTAAATAAAATGTTAAGATTAAAACTTACAGCACTTGCCATTATGTATTTAAATAAAAAAAATTTCTAAATAAAAAAATATTGAAGGTATGGCAAACTTATCATTTACCACCATTTTCATTATTATCCCTTAGTACATGAAGGGCATTCTTGTGAGCAAATTGAACAGTAAAAATCAATGAAACTCAAATATCTTGATGCATATTATTTAAAAAAAAAAAAGGTGTTGACGTAATGAAACCCAACATGTAAGTAATGACAGCCCATATTCAGTGTCTCCTTCTTACACAAAGCATATGACACTTTAACCTAGCTAGGGCAACACATATACTTTACTTTTAGTTTTCTTATTTATTTATTTATGAAAAGTTAGCACACATATACTTTACTTTAATCGATTACCTAACAGGCAATAAATTCTCCGTACTTAGAAAGTAATAAGAAATATGTGTAAAGGAGACATGCATCCAGAAAGAAGGTTGATAAAGTTAACATTAAGGACTAAGGAGAGATAATATTATTAAAAATAAAAAAGGAAAGGAAAAGAGGGAATCGTTGACAGTGTAACCTGCTCAAACAAAAGCGAAGAAGAAGCATATAAAAGATGTGTAGATATTCACTGTTTCTTGCAAGAAGACAACTTTTCTTTCAAGTAAAACAAACAGAGAGAATCGATTTTTGCTTCTAAAATACATCTGTGATTTGTCTCGAATAAAGATTTTAGAGTAGGAAAATGGTCAACGTCAAAATTTGTCACATGCTTCGATTTTGTTTCTACTAATACTGTTCTGGATAGTCGATACTGTCTTTTTTCACGTTATTCACAGATGATATGTTGTTATTTGGTAAAACTATAACTCATTTTACAATAACAATAAAGTAATAGCTCAAATATTTAGATTTGCTGGGAATTTTTAACAAGCTAACTAATAATGTTATTCATATACATCTCAGTTTAATTTCATATATATATATATATATATATATATATATATATATATATCAATTTACTATTGATAGTCAAGAAAATTGTTGATCTCTTTTGAGGTTTTTCTCTTATTAATCTCACGACTCCTCTAGCTTTGAATAAGACATTTATTTCTTTTAAAATGCAAACTGTTTACAATGACCTCTCTTGAATGACTGAAAACAAGCTTCAAAAATCTTGAGCTTTCTATTTATTCACTTGAACTGTCAAGCTCACCTCTAAATAAAAATTTTGAGATTTTTTAAAGCATTTTTAGTTCATTTAAAAGGAGGTCAGTACAAATAACTTGCATTTTAAATGGTAAGTATCTTGATCAGACTAGCCAGTATTTTTTATTTTTTTTTTTTTTTTGGGGCTAAAAACACTTCTTTTACTGGAACCAAGCATAAAATACTGTGACCATCGCAGCATTGCCCATACAGGCACTGCTATATCAGCAGGAAAATCAGGCTGTATAGCAGGATAAACTTGTCGTGTTTGAATAATTCGCCTGCAACAAGATGTTGAGATATTCAATGCCTTTTTTTAATTTATTTTTAATGAAGTTTTTGTCCCTTTTTATCTTTATATATATATATATATATATATATATATATATATATAGAGAGAGAGAGAGAGAGAGAGAGAGAGAGAGAGAGGGGTTGTATTAATAGTAGTATTTTTGTATTTTTTCAGACAAAAGTTTTTGTCTTTATTCACCTTTATGTCAAATTTTTAACTTTTTAAGTACTAATAGTGTTCTTTTTAACTTTTTTCCAACAAATTTTTTTTTTGGTCATTTTTCAACTTAACAAGCACTGAACCGGTGCTTATTAACAAATCCCATTTATATATATATAGACAAACGTATATAACATTAACAGGATTTGAAATAAGAGAAGGATCCCACACGAGAATGTGACATAAATTACTTCATATAAGGCAGATCATAGATAGAGTATCCGATTGGATACAAATTATTGCGTTTACGTTTCCCACATTTACGTTTCAACTTTTTTTTGGCACGCATTTCTAAAGACAAAGGCTACTACTGTTTATGCACTGTGCATGAACAGTAGCCGCAATAGTTGACTTTTCAGTCACTTTTTAGCACATCAGTGGGTTCCGTGCACTGTTTACAGGACCCACAAACTTCATTTTTCAGCAATTTTTTCATTAAAATTGAGTCCCACGACACTATTCACACATTTAAAAATTATTTTGCTACAATGTTTTCAGTTTTCAATAATAAGTTATATCCAAACGGACCTAGAGTATCCAAAAGTCAAGAGTCCGAGACTCAATAATTCAGTGATTTTAATGACATTGTGCACAATTCACAAGTAAACAGTAACAAAGAAGGGTTAAATTAATCGATTAGAGAGTACATATATTTTTATATAAGCCATATGTTGCTTACATGATTAATACTCGAAACATAGAAGGATTCAAATTTTACACATAACTGATATGTTTCTAGCTGGCCTACAAAAAAATAAAAAATAAAAACTAAAAACTCCGCACATAAAAACGAGCATACCCATCTTTTTGGGCCTTGTTTTTCGTCAATGTTGCCTATAGACAAAGGAAGATTATCAGTTAACTTTAATGACAAAATTAGTTGTTATTTAATAAGAGATTTGGGATTCAAAATCCGAACTTTGTAAATACCAAAACTAATTTGTATCTTGGTCAAATAATAAAAATAAATTATTATGAGATTAACATTATAGGTTTAAATTCTTTTGTAACCATAAAATATATTCAAATATTTATTGTCAATCACATTTTTTTTTTTGAGGTGGTTGAAGTCTACTACTGGCATTCATTACTTCATTAGTAAAAATTATAGTAACTTTATCATTTTTCATATAGTACGTAATACATCCGTTGAATAACAACCAGAAATTTAGGGTCCGTTTGGATAGAACTTATTGCTGAAAACTGAAAACTGAAAACACTGTAGCAAAATAATTTTTAAATGTGTAAATAGTACTGCGGGACCCATTTTTAATAAAAAATTACTAAAAACGTACATGAACAGTGCGCGCACTGCGCGCACAGTGCGCGTTGTCCCCCACGCAGAGGAAAAAAAAAAATCAAAACGCAAAACGCAAAACGTGAAAACGTGTATCCAAACTCCACCTTAGGCTGTGAGTAAGCTTTCATTCCAGTCAGGTGGCCATTTTATTGGAGGGAGGTAGTATTTCATGGACCAGATTATACAATTGTTCAATATATATATATATATATGAGAGGATGCATTGTACATGTACACGTTGAATAACTTCCATAAATTTTTTTGATCTCCTCAATTAATCACCTCAAGGGCTTATTTTTATTTATACTTTAAAAGTGTTTTCCTTGCCATCTTTACATCATCTAGTAACGATATTTATTAGGTATAATGACCATTTTGCTATTTTAAACACATACAGACAACATTATATAAATTCTTTAGATGGTGAGCCTATGCAGCTTTTTATCACTTGAACTCTTTAATCACTCGTCAATTTTCAAACATCCAATATTCCTACCCATATATATACAAACATTATTCTTAAAAAATATATTTACTGAAGGGTGTAAAGGGAGGTTTTACAATAATTATTTTGAAGTGAAACTACAGGATATCCATGCATTGCAAACATTGCATAACTATTTTACAAGATCTATTACAAACTACAACCATATGCATTTCAGACATGCGGAATAGCCATTATACATGAACATCCATTTAATTACAAGACCTATTACAACATACCAAACATGCCATAAGAGTGATACTTAGATGAAATTTCAACTTATTCTCACCTTTTGAAGTGGATCAATTCTATAGTTTCTAGGGTAATTTCCACTTTAAACTCTATAGTTTAGGGTTAGTCCGAATTAAACCTTATAATTTCAAAGTTAATAAATTAAACATTGAAATTTTAAAAGGTAAAATATTAAACTTTGATTCTAAGGTTTAATTTGGATTACAATTGTAGGGTTTAAAGTAAAAATTTCCCTAGTTTTTATGATTTATTTATTATTAATTTAATAGGCTGTTAACTTTTACAGTCTTTTAATAGGCAATTAAATAATTAGGTTCATAAAGAATTGCACATACGAGTTACAACCTTCTTAAGGTGAAAAAATCTTATTTAATAGGAAATTAACCTTTACAATCTTTTAACCACCGTGTATCATTGGTATGGTGGTTACTCTATAAGTATAAATACTTCTAGGGTGTGAAGAGTAAGAGTCGGAGTTCAATTCTTGAAAAGAAAGCTTCACACACATATATGTTTAGAATAGGTTAGAGTTAAATTTCAATCTTGTAAAAAAAAAAAAAAAAAAAAAAAAAAACCTTTTCAATCGTTTAGACCATTTTAATTTTTATTCCTTTGCAAATGAAGCGCATTCTATTGTAAGCAAATTGAAAAGTATGAATCAATGAAACTCAAATGTTGACGTAATACTTTCTCCAAAAAAAAATAATAAATAAAGGAGTTGACGTAATAAAACCCAGCATATAAGCAATGACTCAACCCATATTCAGTGCCACTTTCTTAAACAAAGCATATGTTACTTTTTTTCCTATTATTATTATTGTTGTTTTTATTTCTTAATAAGCATATTAACCTAGGACAACTCATACGTTACTTTGACTTGACATGGCAATACATTCTCAGACACTGAAACGTAAGAAATATCTGTAAAGGAGACCTGTATTCAGAAGATTGATTAAAGTTACCTTTCGATATATGATGATGATGAAATGCACTAAGAGAAATATATTTTTTAAAAATAAAATAAAAAAAGAAAAGAAAAGTGGGTATCATTCACATTATAGCTATGTATATATATATATCAGAATGCATGTCTCTTCAACGACAATTTTTCTCTCAATGAAAAGAACAGAGGGAATCTACTTTTATCTTCTAAAGTAGATTTGTGATTTGTCAAAAAGGAAAGAATAAAATAGGACAATGGTCAACGTCAAAATTTTTCACATTCACATTTTGGAAATCTTTCCCCTATCCATTGGTTATAGATGAATTCACAAAAAACTATTCCGATTAGCGTCTTTGTTCATGTTATTTACATATGATATTTTGAAACAAAGCAATGAGAAGAACATTATTGATAAAATTTCTTGATATAAATTTAACAATACATTATTATTTATGTTTTTATAATTTTATTCCAACAAAACACATGTAATTTTATTATGCATTTGAAATAGTATTTTACTCATTTCAAATTTAACGTCTTTGTGAACCTCAAAATCCATTTATAAATTTTAGAGAGAGAGAGAGAGAGAGAGAGAGAGAGAGAGAGAAGGAAGTACGAAGGTATTTTAGGTTGTGTTAAACTTGCATTTGCACCCTGACTTGCTTGAAAGTGTAGACACTATATTCCATATTATATTACTCCAAAATGTTAAACTGACACAGGAAACGACAGTGCATTTTAATTTTTTATAGGTAGATACTAGATGAAGTGGGGAGTGAAAGTAAATCCAATTGATAAAATATCTTGTCCTCCAATAAATAATTTGAGATTTGAACTCTGCTTAATTATGCTAAAAATTAATTGATATTTTAGTCTAGTTATAAAGAAATATGATGAAGGAATGAATACCATAAATTAAAATTCTATCCCATGTATATTTTTTTTTAAAGAGGAAAAAGAAGGATCACAAACACAATTATGTAGCATCAGAAGCAATGGAATAGGTCCCAAGTTGTTGTCGAAAGCTGCAAGATATATTATTTCATAGCTATAGCATGGAATTATCATATTAGCCAGTGCTCTTTTTTTTTATTTTCTTTTTTTTGGGGCAAAAGGTAAGGACTAAGCAAGAACAAAGTAAACAGACTCCTATAGAAAACCATCCCAGCATTGACCATACGTTATACAGTCACTGCATCACCAGGAAAAGGAAAAGCAGACAATTATAGTAGGATAAACTTGTCGTGTTTAAATAGTTTGCACACCAAGATGTTAAGATCTTCAATGTCTATTACTTTTTTTTTTCCCTTTTATTATTGAAGCTTTTTTCACTTTTAGTGAGCGTTTGGATTGCGTTTTCAAGGGGCGTTTCAGCGTTTGCGTTTGGATTAAGGTGGGACCCACGTAAACAATAACGAAGAAAAATGCCAAGTTTGGGAACTAAAATGCGGAGCTTATTTTTCCTTCAAAGCGTGTACTGTTTCAATCAAACTGGGCATGTACTGTTCCTTTTCTTTTCATTATTCAATCAAGATATATTATTTCATAGCTATAGCATGGAATTATCATATTAGTCAATGCTTTTTTTTTATTTTTTTGGAGTGAAAGGTAAGGTCTAAGCAAGAACAAAGTAAACAGACTCCTATAGAAAACCATCCCAGCATTGACCATACGCTATACAGTCACTGCATCACCAAGAAAATGAAAAGCAGACAATTATAGTAGGATAAACTTGTCGTGTTTAAATAATTTGCGCACCAAGATGTTAAGATCTTCAATGTCTATTGTAAGTGCACAATTGCACCTGGACCCAAGAATAGTTATGGGCTCAGACCCAATGAGCCTTAAACAATAAGAATTTGTAGAGTGTGGGCTTGAAACCCAGGTTAGAAGTGTATGAGGATGAAATGACAAACTAAAGATTCCAAGTACTTAGAGACAAAAAGGAGTAATGTAAATAGACCTCCTCGGACGTAAGCCGAAAGCTGTTCTTATATTATATCTCTCTCTTTTTCCTTCTTCTTTTTAGGTTACAAAAAGTTCCGTCCTGTTTCTGTTCCCGGTCCCTCCTTAAATACTCCTCTTTTTAATACTTTATCCACGTGTTGCCCCCCAATTCCTCCCTTAGCCTAGATATTTCTTTTCTTAGTGCCTTTGAACGGTAACTAGAAGTTTCCCTTCCACTGTTTAAGTGTCACTTCCTCATTAATGCGGCCGGGGTGGTAGGTGCGGGGTCTTTAATGTGGAGGTAGCAGCCTTTACCTTTGATATTCTTCCAACATCGGCGCTTCTAGGACATTCAAGGGTTCTCTCCCTTTAACCGTTGGTCTTGACCGTATCATTCCCTAATCTTTACCATGAAGTCTCGGGTTCTTTGATGTCGGTCAGGGGAAAACCGTCCTCGGCTGGATCCTAGGATCCTCGGCGTATAGGCCGACCCATAGCACCAACAATCTCAAACCCCGGGGTCGGGTCGGCCTTCTTTAACAAGGCCCAAAAGGCCCACATTCCCACCGGGATCCTTTTGCCCCACACAATAGCCCCTCAAAACTCTAATTTTCGACATCCGAGGAGAAAATTAGGGTTTTGATCCGACGAGAACCTGCTCTACACACTTTATAAGTGACGACACGTGTGGAAATCGTTTCGCGTCCCAGAAGATGACACTTGGCGGTTTCATTTTCGAAAACGCGCGCATTTATTACTGTAAGTTACTCTTTGTCTCCCACGCTCAACGGTGAGATGGGCATCCAACGGTTCTCCTCACTCCACGAAATTTTAGGCGGGACAGACATAATTTTCGAGGCCGCCTTTTCGCACGTCGTGACGCTTCGGGAACACTGCGCCTTCATTTAAGTCATCGGGGATCAATCCCATCAAAACAACAACAATCATTCTTCACCAGCGGAAAAACGTGGAAACCCGTACCTTCAACCTTGTAAGTTCTTGCTCTCTCTAGTCTTGACCTTTTCTCCTCGGATACAGTCCTCGGCTACCAATACAATCACTCTCCCTTTTAAAGTTTAGTCTATCGTCTCTCTGTAATGGGAAGATTCAAGTGTCTAGTTGATACCGCCGCTGGGATGGAAGGCTTTAGAGCCAAATACCATATTCCCGGCGACGTAGGGTTAGAATCTTGCCGGCAACGGCCGTGGCTGGTTCTAGGAAAGAGGGAGAGGTTATCATTCCTATGATAGCCTTCATAGAGGGTGGGATGACCCTACCAATGAAACCCGTAATGAGGGAGTATCTTCGCAACCACCGGTTGTGCCCCGACCAATGCCTTCCAAATGTTTTTAGAGTTTTAGGTAGTGTAGATGCTCTAAACGAGCGAGATGAGTTTAAACCTCACATGGCACGATGTCGTGTTCCTATATGAGTCCCACAAACTCTCTAAGGTAGGCTATTATATGAAATCTCGGTCTAGCACCGTTAGGCTAATCTCTGTCTGCCCAAATCAAACAAAGGCATGAAGGACGACTACGATCGTGTACGGGAAGCTGGCACGACGGCCTCCATTGCCCGGTTCGGTGGGGGGATCCGGGTGCGACACCATAGGATTAATCTCCCCACAACACAACTTCTCCTAACACACACACGAAATGCGTATTTGTATTTACTTAAATTCGTTAAATATTTGTGTGAATCGACCGGGTTTGTTTGTTTGATGTCTTTTTTGCGGATAAGCAACACGTGCGTCCTCGTCTAAGTCACCGTAACGTTGCCGATCTAAACCGAGTACTTCGCTCCGAGGTATTCGTTAGTGCGGACCTACAACTCCGGGCTGCTCATCTCATTCTAGGATACACCCCCTTTCCAAAGACTTTCGGGGAGATAGAGGACGCCATTATTGCCGGCGGCCGAAGACGGAAGAGGATAAACGTAGCTCGGCCCCATTTTTTGGACGACCGTGACCTCCCGGACGCTCACGACACTATTTTGTACAACCGGCCGATAGCGGCGGTCCCCTCGCCATACACTCACAAACAAGCGTCGTTCCGAGAAGAGGAGGTGTCTTCTTCACACACTCTTGACGACGAGATAGACCAATTCCATCTTGAAGACAGAGACCTCGCGGAAACCGGTTCGTGGTACTTTCCGACGAGGAGGAAGAAGCCACCGAGGCCTGCGGAATCGCGGGGTTTGTAGTTGCCCTTCCCGAGGACGAATCCGTAGAAGGCATGGGACGAATGGAGGGTCTTCTCACTAATAGGGCTGCCAAAGTTGCGAGAGAAGAAGAAAACGGGGACGTCCCAAGTTCCCCCGGCCTTACCTCCTCCTCCTCCTCTAGGCGAGCCAAAACTACCGGCCGAGGATCCCAAGAAGAAGAGGAAGGGAGATAATGAGGGGACGATTACTAAAGACCCCAAGAAACCACGCCAACAACTCCCACCGGCCCCGGCGGCGAAGGCTGGACAAAGGCAAGGGTAGAGCCCGTTCGAGTGAACTTGGGGAAATCGGGGATGAGGCCGTAGTGCACCGAGCACCGGCCACTTGGTCCCCGATCTAAGGCTGGACGGCGCTCCTATCTCTGTCGGTCCGGTATAAGGGCAGTTCACCAAGGCCACGCCCACCACCTGGCCGAGGTCCTAGAACGCCCTCTTCTGCTGCCCAAGGACATGGAGACCTTGGAAAAGATGGGCCAACCACAACTATTCCTCTCTCTAAAAAGAGACTTAGCAGTAAGTGTTTCTCCTTTTAACAATATTTATAAGTAAATTAGTTTTTGTTATTCCTAACTCCATCATGCTTTTTTACGGGCTATTCGGGAGGTCTTTGTAGCTGAAAAGTTTATTGAAGACGCTCGGAAAGTAGCCGGGGCTGAGCTCGAAATTAGGGTGGAGGCCGAGAAGTCCTTGGGTACGGCCCTTGCCGAGAACGAAAAGCTGACCTCGGAGGTAGCGGGCGAGGAGAGAGAAGAATGGGGTCGAGTCAAACTTGAAGACAATGAAGACCCGGATAGAAGGACGGCGCAAGCTCCTTCATGCAAGAGATGAAGAGCTCTCCCAAGCTCGAAAGGAGTGCTCGGATGCGAAGAAGCGATTGGCGGCGATGAAAGAAGAAGCCGAGTTCCTTCCAACTCTCTCTTCAAGCTGCGAAGCGAGCAAGTTTTGATGAAGGGGTAGCCACTACCGAGGAGCGGTGACGAGAGGAGTTCGCGGCTTTATGCCGCGAATGCGTCAAAAAGTATGGGGGAAGCTTTAAACGTAGCGGGAGTTCCCCGGTCTTCGGATTTGAGGAAGTCCGAGAACGTTTGGCTTCCCCTAGAAATACGGGAGATTGAAGAGGCTCCTGCTGCTACTCCTACCCACGAGACAACTCTTCTGTCCTACCTCCGATGGTCCCACAGCAAATTCCTGATCCTACAGAACCTTCTGGTTCCAATAAAGAAAAGGAAGGAGGGGTGGATGCAGAGAGGGACTTGAACCAGATAGTGGAACCCAACGTCCTTCCACCAAAGACAGCGGATAAAGGAAAGCAGGTTATGACTCCTTTTGAGCTGGAGTTGAGAAAGACCGAGGGCACTAGTACCTCTCAGCAAGATCCTCCTCCAACAGCTTAGGACTTAGCTTAGGGCTTCTTTTTTTTCATTTTTTTTTTGTTTTTGAATTATATATTGTAATGTATATTCACCTTGATTAATGAAGAACAATTTCGTTTGCTTTTCACTTGGATTGTGTCTGCTTTTTCTTTATTCTTTATGTACTTATTACAAAAGTTTTCCCATTAAGTCATATCAGAAGTTTCTCAGAGCATAAAAATCTAACTCCAAGGATTGCATAGTCATAACTTTCACATAATCATGCGTACATTATTAAAGATTTAATACAAGGTGACATGGTTAATTCCTTTGAATAATACCTCGATTAAAAAAAGAAAGAGGACTTCATATAACAATTAAGCCCTTATAATGCATAACACTGTTTTTAGTAGGTTGTAAGATCCGAGTTAATAAACAGTAAGGTATTAACATCCGGGCATAATCGAAGTTAAGTTTAATCAAAGTCATAGTCCGAAGATAAATCTTAAGCAATCTTTCGTTTAATTCTTCAAAATTGTAAGCGTAAATGGTAAGACATCAATTTCCTCAAGGTTTGTGGTCCGAGGACTACACTTAACCAAGTTTCTGTTTGATTCTCAAAAATTGTAACTTCAAATGTTAATTTTCCCAAAGTAGGAGGTCCGAAGACCCGGCATAACTAAGGTTCTGTTTAACAAATGACAAGACATCAATTTCCGCAAGGTTTGTGGTCCGAGGACTACACTTAACCAAGTTTCTGTTTGATTCTCAAAAATTGTAACTTCAAATGTTAATTTTCCCAAAGTAGGAGGTCCGAAGACCCGGCATAACTAAGGTTAAGTTTAACAAATGACAAGACATCAATTTCCACAAGGTTTGTGGTCCGAGGACTACACTTAACCAAGTTTGTTTGATTCTCAAAAATTGTAACTTCAAATGTTAATTTTCCCAAAGTAGGAGGTCCGAAGACCCGGCATAACTAAGGTTATGTTTAACAAATGACAAGACATCAATTTCCACAAGGTTTGTGGTCCGAGGACTACACTTAACCAAGTTTCTGTTTGATTCTCAAAAATTGTAACTTCAAATGTTAATTTTCCCAAAGTAGGAGGTCCGAAGACCCGGCATAACTAAGGTTACATTTTAACAAATGACAAGACATCAATTTCCACAAGGTTTGTGGTCCGAGGACTACACTTAACAAAGATTAAGTTTGATTCTCAAAAATTGTAACTTCAAATGTTAATTTTCCCAAAGTAGGAGGTCCGAAGACCCGGCATAACTAAGGTTCTGTTTAACAAATGACAAGACATCAATTTCCACAAGGTTTGTGGTCCGAGGACTACACTTAACCAAGTTTCTGTTTGATTCTCAAAAATTGTAACTTCAAATGTTAATTTTCCCAAAGTAGGAGGTCCGAAGACCCGGCATAACTAAGGTTCTGTTTAACAAATGACAAGACATCAATTTCCACAAGGTTTGTGGTCCGAGGACTACACTTAACCAAGTTTCTGTTTGATTCTCAAAAATTGTAACTTCAAATGTTAATTTTCCCAAAGTAGGAGGTCCGAAGACCCGGCATAACTAAGGTTCTGTTTAACAAATGACAAGACATCAATTTCCACAAGGTTTGTGGTCCGAGGACTACACTTAACCAAGTTTCTGTTTGATTCTCAAAAATTGTAACTTCAAATGTTAATTTTCCCAAAGTAGGAGGTCCGAAGACCCGGCATAACTAAGGTTATGTTTAACAAATGACAAGACATCAATTTCCACAAGGTTTGTGGTCCGAGGACTACACTTAACCAAGTTTATGTTTGATTCTCAAAAATTGTAACTTCAAATGTTAATTTTCCCAAAGTAGGAGGTCCGAAGACCCGGCATAACTAAGGTTCTGTTTAACAAATGACAAGACATCAATTTCCACAAGGTTTGTGGTCCGAGGACTACACTTAACCAAGTTTCTGTTTGATTCTTAATAATTGTAACTCCAAATATAAGAGCTAGCCATAACTTTAAAATATTAATTGACAAAAGCTTATTTGATTAATAATAATACCTTCTAAGGTTATTTACATTCCATGGACGTGGTACAACTCGTTCATCTAGGTCAGCTAGCCTATACGACCCTATGCCTGCTATTGAAACAATGCGATAGGGGCCTTCCCTGTTTTGTCCTAGTTTTCCCCATGCTGGGTTCTTATAAGTGTCTACAACTTTCCTTAATACAAGATCACCAGGTGCAAGTGGCCTTAGCTTCACGTGGGCATCATATCCTCGTTTTAGCTTTTGCTGATAATAAGCCAATTGGACCATAGCCGCCTCACGCCGTTCCTCAAGTAAATCAAGATCTTTCTCCAAAAGTCCCTGGTTATTCTCGGGGCTAAAAGAACTTGTCTTTAGAGTAGGAAAACCAGATTCTAGTGGTATCACCGCCTCGGCTCCATAAGTCATAGAAAATGGTGTCTCTCCAGTGGACTGCGTGGTGTGGTCCGATATGTCCACAGAACATGAGGGAGCTCTTCTACCCATCTGCCTTTCGCATCATCCAACCTCTTCTTGAGCCCATTGACTATGACTTTGTTAACGGCCTCGGCACCGCCCATTCCCTCGAGGATAAGCTGGGGTAGAATATCTATTTATGATACCCATGTCACCACAATATTGCCTAAAGGCGTTCTTTGTCAAATTGAACGCCGTTGTACGAGACAAGAGTGTGCGGTATACCAAATCTAGTAACAATGTTTTTCCATATAAATTTCTTGGAATCAACATCTCGGATATTGGCTAATGGCTCGGCTTCAACCCATTTAGTGAAATAGTACGTTCCCACGAGCAACCATCTTTTGTTGCCGGCGGCTCTCGGAAATGGCCCGACAATGTCCGAGGCCCCATTGTGCGAAAGGCCAAGGGCTAGACGGAGGGTTAAGAACCCCTCCGGGTTGGTGGATATTAGGAGCGAACCTCGACATTGATCACACTTTTCGGCATAGTCACGAGCCTCCCTCTGCATATTGGGCCACCAATAACCACGAGTAAGGGCTCTATGAGCTAAGGACCTTCCCCCGGTGTGACTCCCACAAATTCCTTCATGCAATTCCTCCGGTAATGATTCTGTTGATTCGGGGTGTACACACAACAAATACGGTCCTGAAAAGGATCGTTTGTATAACTTGGTCCTCGGACAACCGGAAACGCGGCGCCTTTCGACGTACCTTTTCTTCAACTTTGTCTTCGGGAAGGATGTCATTTTTGAGAAAAGATATGATCGAATCCATCCAACTAGGACCGGGCCTTATTAGATGGACGCGAGGTGCGTTAGCGACTATAAGAGAAGGTTCTACCAAATCCTCAACGAGAATAACCCTTGGTAGACCTTGAGCCGAGGATGTTGCCAACGTAGCCAAAGAATGCTGCATGAGTATTTCCACTCCTAGAGACATGAACTAAGGCAAAGGAGTCGAATTCGGCTGCTAACGCTTGACTGGGCCAAATATTCCTGCATTACGGAATCTCTAGCCTCCATGGTCCCCATGACTTGGCCGACCACTAATTGAGAGTCCGAGAACACATGGATTTCCTTGCCACCCATCTTATGTACCATTCGCATGCCTACCAAGACTGCTTCATACTCGGCCTCATTATTAGTAGCCGAGAAAGCCAATCTCAAAGATTTTTCAAAGACAATTCCTTCGGGGGACATTAGAACAAGTCCAACGCCGGACCCTTTATGATTAGCAGCCCCGTCCACATAAACTTTCCAAGCCGAGGTCGATACTGCTGTGATCACACCAACTGATTTTTCAAGCTTGTGCGCTACCTTTTAAGTTTCTTCTAACAATGGCTCAGCTTACTCTTCCACCAAATCAGCGAGGACATGTCCTTTCACCGAGGTGCGAGGCTTGTACTTAACATCAAAGGCTCCCAAAATGGTTCCCCATTTTGCCACTGCCAGAATAATCGGCACTACGCAACACGGCCTTGAGCGGCAAGCTGGGTCAAAACAACCACGGTATGAGATTGGAAATAATGAGGAAGTTTGCGCGTGGCGTGGACTACGGCCGAAGTGCTTTTTCCAAGGGCAAATAGCGCACCTCGGCTTCATTCAATGACTTACTAACATAGTAGATCGGCCTCTGCACTCCATCTTCATTCCTTATAAGGACTAGACTCACCGCATGAATAGCCACGGCAAGATAAGCGAATAAAACCTCGTCCACCTCGGGCGAGATAAAATGGGTGGCCGAGATAGATATTGCTTAAGCTGTTGGAAAGGCGACTCACAATCCTCGGTCCACTTTGAAACCCTTTCCACTTGTTCAACAAGCGAAAGAAAGGACGGCACCGGTCGGTGACCGAGAAATAAATACGTTCAACGCGGCAATCATTCGGTCAATTTCTGAATCTCCTTTGGGTTCGGCGGCTGCAAATTTTGAATAGCCCTAACCTGCACGGGTTCACCTCTATGCCCCTATGAGTGATCATATATCCTAAGAACTTTCCGGATCCCACTCCAAAAGAACACTTGGAGGCGTTAAGGCGCAACTTATACTTCCTCGGCATTTGGAAGGTGTCGGCCAAATCTGTGATGTGCGAAGGTACCGTCTTACTCTTTACCACCATGTCATCCACGTATACTTCTATGGTTTTCCCCGATTCTTTGTTCAAACATTCGGGTCATCATTCTTTGATAAGTAGCCCCGGCATTTTTTAACCCAAATGGCATGACTTTATAATGATAGTTCCCCGTTGGAGTAATGAAAGCGATCTTTTCACGATCCTCTAATGCCAAGGGGATTTGGTGGTAACCACGAAAGGCGTCCGGGAAACTCATCCGAGGATGTCCGACGGTAGCATCTACCGGTTGATCAATCCGTGGCATTGGGAATGAATCTTTAGGACGAGGCCTTGTTCGGATCGGTAAAGTCTACACATACTCTCCACTTGCCGTTCTTCTTCTTAACGACAACGGTATGAGCCAACCATTCGGGGTAGAAAACTTCTTTGATAGCCCCCGCCCTTTTGAGTTTAAGAACCTCTTCCTTCACGGCCTCGAATGTTCTCGGGAAGATCGCCGAGGTGGCTGCCTCCTCGGAACAATGGCCGGATTGACGTTTAGATGATGACAAATAAAGTTCGGATCCACACACGGAGCCTCATAGGGGTCCCATGCAAAGACATCTAGATTATCCTTCGAAATTTCAACAACTCCATCTTTTCTTGGTGTGGCAATCGTATGCCAACTTGAAAGAACCTCTGCGGATCGTCGGTTATTACAAACTTCTCTAACTCCTCGCAAACGGCCTCATCTTCGTCATCGCTCCGGGTGCCTCCGGAGCTGTTAATTGCTATGACTCTGGATGGGCAAGGTTGATAACTCGACTTCGGCGACGAAATCTTGCGGCGGAGATGCATTGCACAGCCACTGCTGCCGAGGATTTCCTCAACATGTTCCCCCGAGGGGAATTTAACCTTAGCGTGCAAGGTAGAGGAAACGGCTCCCGGGGCGTGCAGCCATGGCACAGCGAGGATGGCTGTATATGGAGAGTACGCGTCAACCACAATGAAATCTACTTCAACCGTTTCTGTGCCGGATTGAACGGTTAAACGGATCTGTCCTTTTGGCACAACGGCTCTCCCTTCAAAGCTAATAAGAGGTGAGTCATAAGGAGTTAAATCTTCCAACTCCAACCTTAACCCCTTAAATAGATCGGGGTACATGATATACGCACCGCTGCCACGATCTATCATTACCCTCTTCACGTCATAATTACCTATTCGAGGGTAACCACAAGAGCATCGTCATGGGGCTGGATAGTCCCTACTTTATCCTCCTCGGAGAAACCCAAGACGGAGTAAAGTGCTCTTTAATCTCTTCGGCCTGCTACCCACATCCTCGGCCTGCGAATGGGAAACCGCCATAACCCTAGTAGGACCTGAGCCTGTCCTACCAGGTGCAGCGAAGATAACATTAATCGTCCCCAAAGCTGGCCGAGATGAACTATTCCGCTGGTTGTTTGAACCAACTTGACCGACTTGCCCGGTGGGGCTGACACAAGTCTTGCTTTAACTTTCCCTCAGCGACGAGCTGCTCTAGATGGTTCCACGGGGTTCGACGGTTCTCGGTAGTGTGGCCCACATCCTGATGGTGCGACGAGAAAAGGTTTTGATTTCTTCTCGCGGGGTCACCTGCCATTTTGCCGGGCCACCCGAAGAAGGGCTCTTTACGAACTTTTTCTAATAAGCGATGCCTTTGGTTCTCGGAACACGGTATTCTGACTGAGGTGCGCCGAGCCGGATTGTCCGAAGTAATCCCTCCTCGGCTTGTTGTTGTGATATCTGTCCGACACGAAATCCCTTCTCTCTGCGGGATAACCTTCTCCTTTCCTTTTCCCTGTTCTTTGGTCTTCCTCTACCCTTTTATATTCATCAATACGATCCATAAGACGACGTACGCTGCGGACGGGCTTTTCGTCAAAGACTTTCTTAGGTCGTGATCGGTAGGGAGGCCTACCTTAAAGGTATTTAGCGCCACCTCATCAAAGTCGCCGTCTATTTCATTAAACATCTCCCAATATCTGTCGGAGTATGCTTTCGGTGTCTCCCCTTCCTTCATGACCATGGATAGCAATGAGTCCGGTGGCCGAGGGACTCTGCTACAAGTAATGAACCGAGAAGCAAACGCCCTAGTTAGTTCCCCAAACGAGCCTACGGACCCCGACTTGAGACCGTTGAACCATCTCATAGCCACGGGTCCCAGCTGGAGGGAAGACTTTACACATCAAAGTCTCGTTATGAGAGTGCACGCCATCCTTTGGTTGAAGTGACTCACGTGCTCCACGGATCGGTCCGGCCATTATAGATGGTAAACGTGGGCTGGGTGAACCTCTGGGGAGCCTCCCCTCTCAATCCTTCGTGAAAACGGAGATTTAGAGAGTTGGTGCAACGCCCTACTCATGGTATCGTTGCCTAAACCCCTAGGACGAAGCTTCTTACGTACGCGGATTGGCTGGTCGTTCTCCTCACCGGAGGATGTTGCCTTTGGTGGGGGAATATGACCTTGAACCGTAGCCATGTCCCCCATCCTTCTCTGAGGAAGAACTAGATGAGGACGGGGAAACCTTACGTTTAGCACGGCGTAACTTCCTCTTCAAACGATTGATTTCCTTCTGCATGGATTTAGAGCCCTCATCGTGGGTAGTGCTACCCCCTCCATGAGTATGGCTAGCCCACGGATATTACGTATGGACGCTTCCCTCACGATCCCTACGTTGTTCAAGACGTTCGAAATGATCTTCAGGTTGTGACCCTTGTGACTCTGCATGATGAGAGCCTAAGCCTGCCATAATATCCCTACTACTTCTAGACTAGATTCCCACAGACGGCGCCAATTGTAAGTGCACAATTGCACCTGGACCCAAGAATAGTTATGGGCTCAGACCCAATGAGCCTTAAACAATAAGAATTTGTAGAGTGTGGGCTTGAAACCCAGGTTAGAAGTGTATGAGGATGAAATGACAAACTAAAGATTCCAAGTACTTAGAGACAAAAAGGAGTAATGTAAATAGACCTCCTCGGACGTAAGCCGAAAGCTGTTCTTATATTATATCTCTCTCTTTTTCCTTCTTCTTTTTAGGTTACAAAAAGTTCCGTCCTGTTTCTGTTCCCGGTCCCTCCTTAAATACTCCTCTTTTTAATACTTTATCCACGTGTTGCCCCCCAATTCCTCCCTTAGCCTAGATATTTCTTTTCTTAGTGCCTTTGAACAGTAACTAGAAGTTTCCCTTCCACTGTTTAAGTGTCACTTCCTCATTAATGCGGCCAGGGTGGTAGGTGCAGGGTCTTTAATGTGGAGGTAGCAGCCTTTACCTTTGATATTCTTCCAACATCGGCACTTCTAGGACATTCAAGGGTTCTCTCCCTTTAACCGTTGGTCTTGACCGTATCATTCCCTAATCTTTACCATGAAGTCTCAGGTTCTTTGATGTCAGTCCGAGGGGAAAACCGTCCTCGGCTGGATCCTAGGATCCTCGGCGTATAGGCCGACCCATAGCACCAACAATCTCTAACCCCAGGGTCAGGTCGGCCTTCTTTAACAAGGCCCAAAAGGCCCACATTCCCACCAGGATCCTTTTGCCCCACACATCTATTACTTTTTTTTTTTTTACTTTTATTATTGAAGCTTCTGTCACTTTTAGTGAGCGTTTGGATTGCGTTTTTAAGGGACATTTCAGCATTTGCGTTTGGATTACGGTGGGACCCACGCAAACAGTAACAAAGAAAAACACCAAGTTTGGGAACTGAAACGCGAAGCTTATTGTTCCTTCAACATGTGTACTGTTTCAATCAAACTAGGCATGTACTGTTCCTTTTCTTTTCATTATTCAATCAAGATATATTATTTCATAGCTATAGCATGGAATTATCATATTAGCTAGTGCTCTTCTTCTTCTTTTTTTGGAGCAAAAGGTAAGGACTAAGCAAGAACAAAGTAAACAGACTCCTATAGAAAACCATCCCAGCATTGACCATACGCTATACAGTCACTGCATCACCAGGAAAAGGAAAAGCAGATAGTTATAGTAGGGTAAACTTGTAGTGTTTAAATAATTTGCGCACCAAGATGTTAAGATCTTCAATGTCTATTACTCTTTTTTTTTTTTTTCCTTTTATTATTGAAGCTTTTATCACTTTTAGTGAGCGTTTGGATTGCGTGGGGCGTTTCAGCGTTTGTGTTTGGATTAAGGTGGGACCCACGCAAATAGTAACGAAGAAAAACACCAAGTTTGGGAACTGAAACACGGAGCTTATTTTTCCTTCAACGCGTGTACTTTTTCAATCAAACTGGGCATGTACTATTTCTTTTCTTTTCATTAATTTTTTTTTTTTTGGAAGAACTTGTACTAGTACCAGTCATCAACCCAGAAGCTTCTTCATCCAAGAACAAATCATCAATCTTTCTCATTGTGGCATGCACCACCACCAACACCGCACTAATCAACAGTGCCACCAAGATGTTCAAACGCATGCGTGTTCTTCATGTTCTTCCCAGAGCATAACTATTCATGTTCTTGAAACCTAGCAAACCCATCAAAACAGAAGATCAAAATGGTGAAACCAAAACCATATGAATCAAACCCATGTGAAAAAAAAAAAATCGAACCCATCAAACGATCAAACCTAGCCAACGCAACTGATCAAACGGATCTATCTAGCAAACGGAACCGATCAACCCCAGCTAATGGAACCGATCAAACCCAGCAAACGTAACCGATCAAACGGATCTACCCAGAAAACGCAAATCAAACCCATCAAACCAACCACCGATCAACCCATCCACCACCACCGAGGGAACCTGATCTTCGCCAGCGTCAGGCTAGGTTATCTTCCTCGTGGATTTACATTCTGAGCTCTTTGTCGACGTCGCTGATGGGCATGGAACTCTCTAGACATAGGCATTAGCTAGGTTGGGTGAGGAGTTAATAGAAGAGAAAGAGGGGGAAAAAAAAAAAAAGTAAAAAGTAAAAACACAGTTTTCAGCTGAGCTATAGTACTCGGACCCAAAAATAATCCACACGCGTTTTTCACTTATTTATTACAGTGTTTTTAGTTTTCAGCAAAATAAGTAGTATCCAAACGGACTCTTAATCTTTTAGTCATGCATAACGGTAACAAAATTTTCGATAAGAGAAGGATATATCCCCACCCGCCAGGACTCAAAAGTCAATGATTAATTCAAATTCAATGGTTTTATAATGACATTGTGCTGCAAAAATGGGAAAACAGAGAAGGAGTAAATTAATATATTAGAAAGTACATTATTTTTATATAAGCCAAAGGTTGCATATAGTTAACAACAAAGTTAATGACATAACAAAATGTCACAATAATTTCACAATATTTTTAAATTAGTCTATCGCCTCACTCAGGATTCAAGAGCCCATCCCAATGTGCTATTAGAAAGTTTTCAAATATTAATTTGGGAATGTTGTGAAAGCACTATAAATTTTTTGCTAAAATGCAAAACTGATTTCTAACTTTCTTCAAATTTCATTTTAGTCATTTAATTTTGCTTTTTTCATTTCAGTCCTCTAAATTTCAGATTTATTCAATTAAAGCATTTTCATTAACTTTTGTTAAAGTTTTTGAAAGAAAAAATCTGGAATATATTTTTCAATCATTAATTGAATTTTTTTAATTAAAAAAATTTGAAGAAAAATTTATAAAATTGAAAAATTAACTACAACATATAACAAAAGTTGATAAAAAAATCTTAATTGAATAAACTTGAAAGTTAGAAGACTGAAATAAATAAAAATAAAATTAGAAAATTGAAATAAAATCTGAAGAAAATAAAACTCGCATACCTATCATGACTTATATACCCGCAATATAGGAGAATTCAAATTACAAGTAAAACTGATTTGTGTCTAGCCGGCCAACACCTAAAACTAGAAAATTACTTAAAAGCTATAAGCACTAAAAATGGAGAATAGCCTTCTTCTTCTTCTTTTGTTTGTTTTTTTATTTTTTATTTTTTATTTTTTATTTTTTATACGTTCGCATGAGAGTGGGGGGAATATGCCAATGTTGCCTATAAAGTCATCTTCCTTCCTTCTTTTTATTTTTATTTTTATTTCTATATTTTAGGACATAAAGTAGCTGTCCAATCTAGTCAGGTACTTGTTTGGAGGGTAGTAAGGTAATATCCCATGGAGCGATTGATACAGCTGTTCAATAATTTTTGAACATTAAAAAGTGTTTTCGTCCCATCACATATTGACAATATCCGTACAAAGACAATGACCATTTTGCTATTTTACATTTAAACAACATTATGTGAATTATTTGGAGGGAATGCCTATTCAGATTTTAATCACTTGTCACTTCAATTCCTCATTTGTTTTCAAATAGGTTGTCCAAAACAGTTATTAGTCCAAACTTGTCCAAAAAAGTTAAACTATTGGGAGTTAGTGGATTTAATCATTTAATATAACATTCCATTAGGGCTGGTAGAGATAGGGTTTGAATCTAAGATTTTCCATCTAAATCTTCTAATAAAATAACATTTTATCGATTTCCAAAAAACTAAAGCTATGAGAATAGTAAATTTAGTTATTTAATCTAAGAATCAAAATACAAACATTCTTCTTAAAAAATGAATTTATTGGTGAGTTAAAAGGGAGATTTTGCACTAAAATATTATTGAATTGATTCTTATTTCTCTATATTTTTTTTTTATCTTCTTCTTCTTTTTTTATTAATTTCGAGAGAATCATATTTGGTCTCCATTTGAAATAGCTAAATTGCACAGTTATGATTTTTTTTTTTTTTTAATAGGGAACCTCACCGACACAGTTTCCTTTGGATATATTTATGGGATGCAAACAAATAGATAAACACCTCATCTGCTTGAAACCCAAAATATTTGGATCTATATAAAATTCATTACAAGCCTCCTATCACTAGGTTACACCCTAAAGGGTGTATAAATACTGTTAACGTGTAATAGGTTATGGGCTTTAGGCCCACCTTGTTTACTTGTACTACACACATACTTGTACTATACTCTCTGCCTCTTATATAAAGGCATTCTTGTATATTTATTACTTGTGAAATACAATACTATCCATTTAGTATTTATAACATGGTATCAGAACCACTACTCTGAATTTTTGGTGTGCAATTTGCACTCTTGTCTTCTCAGTATTCTTCTCTCCTTTGGTGTCGACGTCACTGTCAAAATCCTCATCGCCATTGTCGTTATACACTGAAGACCACTGCCATTCCAGTCGCCGCCATAAATTCTGCTTCGATCCACTAGTCGCCAGTACCATTGGAATCATTTTCTTCCGATCAACATCATAGGAGAAGAATCGACGTCATCAGACATACCACGTGCCCTCACACGCCACCCAAGAAATATGTATCGAAGCAATGCGCCACACGTGCCTGCACGCGCTGCTAGAAGACTCTGCTTCTTCTTCCACGCGCTCACACGCCTCATGCGCTCACGCGCCTCATGCGCTTCACGCGTCCATGCGCCTCACATGCCACACACGTTGCACACACTTCTAGTTACATGCTGATGTCATCTCTGACACCATCCTGCTTACATCAACTGCCACATCATCCCTAGCTTACGTCATCATCTGCATCATCTTGCTAATATCATCGCTCCTTGGTTGACTTTGACCGTTGACTTTTGAGGCAAGTTTGACCTTTGACTTTTTTTTTAAAGTTGACTTCTTGCAGTCCAGGTGTTCCTTGCCTAGTTTTTCACGTAGATTTCATTTTTACAATCTATTTTTGCATATTTTTCTTCTAAATGAAGAATAGGGACAAGTCATCTTTTTATTGCAACAATCGTCGCCAACAATCCAACCAAGGTTTTTGCAAACGTCTTGGCTATAATATTGAGACTTATAATCAACGCAACAAATTAGTTATTTTCATTTCTATTGCTACTGTTATTAACACTGAGAGTATCCAACCAATGGCTCCTGTTTCTGCAAAGATTAAGTCTTCTAGATCCACTATCACCATTTCCACAATTGACCTTTAAAACATCATCGCTAATACCATTCGTATGGTGGGTAATGCATTTTATTCCTCTTCTCTTTTACTTACATCTGGTATGTCTTCTTCCTCTTGGCTTATGGATTCCGCTTGTTGCAATCACATGACACCTCACTCATCCTTATTTTCTCAACTTGAACCTGCACCATACCCTCTTAATATTTGAACAACTAATGGTTCCACAATGTTTGATCATAATATAAGTTATATCTCGACCTCCAAATTCTCAGTTCCTAGGGTCTTTAATGTTCCTAACCTTTCTTACAATTTATTTTTTGTGGAACAATTAGCTGAGTTGAGTTATCGCATTATCTTTGATTATTCTGGGTGTATTGTGTAGGATTTGAGGATGGGACTGGAGCTTGGGACCGGTCCTAGAGTTGGGCGTATGTTTCCTGTGAACAGCCTTCGTCTTCCACCTATTGCTTTTGTTTCTATTGTTGCTGTAGTTGCTACAGTTTCTTTTATTCCTTCCCTTGCACTTTGGCATGCACGACTTAGTCACGCATCTTCCTCTCGGGTACAACACTTGGCTTTTAGAGGTTTGTTAGGTTTAGTGTCCACAGAAAATTTTGATTTTTTTTCATATCAGTTAGGAAAACAACTAGCTTTGCCTTTCAATACTAGTGAATCAATGTCCACTAATATTTTTGACCTAGTTCATTCTAATGTCTAGGGGCATTCCTCTGTCTCTAGTATTAGAGGAAATTTATATATTTTTTTTGTCTTTGTTGATGATTATTCTCGCTATATTTGGATTTTTCATATGAAACATCGTTCTTAATTATTGCAAGTATATTCTAATTTTACAAAAATGGTTGAAACTCAATTTTCTAAATGTATCAAAATATTTCGATCTGATAATGCTCTTGAATACACCCAATATGCTTTCCAAGCTGTTTTGCATTCCTATGGTACTATTCATCAACTAACTTGTCTAGGTACCTCTCAGTAAAATGGTAGAGCCGAACAAAAATTTCGTCATATTCTTGACACTGTCCGTGCTATCTTTTTCTCTACTAAAGCTCCTGCTCCAGCTCCTTTTTGGGGTGAAACTGCTCTTCATGCTTTTAATTGTATTTACAGTCCTATCATCCAAAATCAAACTCCATATGAGCGCCTTTTTAGGTCATCTCTAGACTATCACCACCTTTGCTCCTTTGATTTTGCCTGTTTTTTTCTTCTTCAGCCACATGAGCATAATCAACTTGAGCCTCGGTCTAGACTTTGTTGTTTTCTTGGCTATGGCGAAACTCAAAAGGGGTATCAGTGTAATGATCCTATCTCTCATCATCTTTGTATCTCCCGCAATGTTGTCTTTTGGGAACATCGCTACTTTGTCGAGCTCTCTCACTTTCGCACCTCTCTATCTACCTCTTCTATCTTAGATCTTTTTCTAGATGAGCCAAATATTCCTTCTAAAGTTACTCCTAATCCTCCTATAGACTTCTCTGTCCAATTACTAGATATTTTTTATGCCTCTCTTGGATCACCCTTTAATGAACATGTGGAAGATGAATAGGTCAAAGATGAGCTACCCAATCCTGAGCTTAGGACCTTACTCCTGCTTCGCCTGAAGATCTTGCACAAGACATTCCACCTCATCACTCAACTTGGGTAAGATCCATTCCTGCACATTTACTGGACATCATTGTTATACTACCCTTGCTACACTGCACAAGCCTCACACCTATTTTGAGGCCTCCACTGACCCTTTATGGTAGATTGCAATGAAAGATGAATTTAATGCATTATCTAAAAATCATACTTGGGATTTGGTGACTCTCCCCTTTAGGAAATCTATGGTTGGTTGTAAGTGGATTTACATGATCACATCTCGCTCCTAATGGGTCCATTGAGTGATATAAAACTTGTCTTGTTGCAAAAGGTTTTACATAGGAATATGAGATTGATTATAAATAGGCCTTTGCTTTGGTTGCTTGAATCTCATTTGTTCGTACCCTCTTAATTATTGCTGCTGCTAGTAAATGGGACATTTTTCAGATGGATTTCAAAAATCTCTTCCTTAATGGGAATTTAAGTGAAGAAGTTTATATGCAACCTCTTCCTGGTCTCTCTATTGAATTAAACAAGGTTTGTCACATTCGACGTGTACTTTATGGCCTTAAACAAGCTCCATGAGTTTGGTTTGCCAAGTTCAGCTCTACCATCTCTCGCTTAGGTTACATTACCAATCATTATGATTCTGTCTTATTTCTTCGTCGCATTGACAAAGACACCATTTTGCTTCTCCTATATGTGGATGATATGATCATAACTAGCGATGACCTTAGTGGCATTCAAGAACTCAAGGATTTTCTCAGTCAGTAGTTTTAGATGAAATATCTTGGACATCTCAGTTACTTTTTGGGTCTTGAAATAACTTATTTCACAGATGGTCTTTATATTACTTAGGCCAAGTACGCTTCTGAACTTTTATCTCTAGCTGGACTCACTAATAGCAAGACTGTTGACACTCTAGTTGAACTTAATGTGCATCTGACTCCCTCAGGGGGGGGGGAACCATTGTCTAATCCCTTTCTTTACAGACTATTGGTTGGTAGCCTAGCTTATCTCATTGTCACTTGTCCCGACATTTCCTATGCTATTCACCAGGTGAGCCAGTATCTGTTTGCTCCACAATCGACTCACTATGCTGTTGTTCTGCGCACTCTTCGATACTTGAAAGGCACTCTCTTCCATGGCCTTTTCTACTCTGCTTAGTCTCCTCTTGTTCTCCGTGCATTCTTTGATGTTGATAGGGTAGGAAATCCCACTGATTGCAGGTCCATTACTGCTTATTGGTTTCTTCTTGGTTCTTCTTTGATTTCCTGGTGAAGCAAGAAATAAACCTTTGTGGCCCGCTCCAATACTGAAGCAGAATATCGTGCCCTTGCTGATACCACATCTGAGTTCCTTTGGCTATGATGGCTTCTTAAGGACTTATGTGTATCCACATCCACTGCTACTCGTCTTGATTGTGACAACTAGAGTACATTTAATATTACTCACAATGATGTCTTCCATGAACGGACTAAACACATTGAAATCGATTGTCATTTTATCCGTTATCATCTTGTCCATGGTGCTCTCAAGTTGTTCTCGGTCTCCTCTAAAGATCAACTTGCAAATTTCTTCACCGTGCAGTGCTTGTTAACGTTTTCTTTTTTGTGTTTCACTTAAAAAAATGAAAAAAGTTGTAAAAAAAAATTACCAAAAACTGAAAAACTGTCAAAAGCTGAAAAAGTAATTTAAAAAGTTACCAAAAAGTATGTTGTTAACGGGCACCTTATGGTGCCCGTTAACACAACCCTAAAGCAAATACATTGACAATAATATATGTCCTTTTGGCTGTGTATGGTGCTATACAGAATAATTATGGGTGTCCCGCAAGGGCTTTCAATTTACGTAGCAGCAATAATAATGCAGATACAATCCAGGAATAGCAAAAGTTGTGGCTGCAATTTTGCCAATCAATTTGTATCGCCCACCCGCGCACTAGCTAGATCTTTATACACTCATCAAGCTAGTTTCTTTCTTTCCTTCCTTATTTTTTTTTTCTCTCTCTCTCTTGCAAGTTGCATATACTTTTAGTTCTTACATGTCTAAAAAGACTAAAATCCCAGATATACATGAAAAGAAATTGGTTTCCATCAAAAAAGAAAAGGAAACGCACGAAAAAAAGTGGGGAAATATAATAATATTTGATCATGTGAAACAGAGAAGTACAGAAAGAAAAAGAGAAAAATCTAGCCACCCCAAATTCAAATGGACTTTTCATTATAAAAAAAAAAAAAAAAATCAAATGCACTTTATTTTAGTTAATCACAAATGGATTACATACGAGGAGCGATCGGATTTCAACTTTGAAGTTTAAAGCATGCTAGTAATAAAATGCGAATGCATTTTTGCAGATTTCATTTAAATAAAAAACGAAAAAACTTTTTGAAGTTATATTGTGCATTTATTAGAGATTTTCTTTTGAAGTATGTACAATCTCAATGTTCTTTAACATGTATCAAGTTTTATATTAATCAGATGTAATTTATTATTCAATCTAAAAGACCATATTTTACGAACATTTTAAATGAAAAAACTCAAAATTTAAACATGTAAACGATAATATAGTTATTAATCTCAAATTATCTTAACAATTTTCAAGTATGTAGAATATAAGAAGAAAATCTAATTTAACGGTGAATTTTTAGTGATGTATGATATCTTAGACTTACACACACATCAATAAGAAATAAGCAATTTAGATGAAATCTTATAAAGTTTCCTTTGTTGGTAGGATTGGATAAGGGAAACGTTTCTAAATACCAACTATTAATCGTACCGTATTCAAATCTTTAAGGGGACATTGAAGTGCGTGGATTGGAGGCTTACGTTGCAACAATTTACTATCAGAGACATCTACGAGATTTAAAACTCAATTTGTTAACTGTAGTTAGATTTGCTATGAATAGGGTTATTCTGCCTGTAAATCTTTACCTTATAGTGAAACTATTTTCCTTGAAATTGATAAGGTCAAGTCCCCTTAGGTTTATCCTTTGGAACAATCTGTTTCATTAGGTTTAATTTCCTAGATCATCATATCTTGTCTAATTATATTTCCGCATTTGCATAATTATGATGATTATGTGTTTAGCCTAAAGCTTGCATAATAGATCTAATAATCAACTTGGTTATAATTTGGTTAAATATAGTGTTTATTCTGGGATCTAAAACTAACATTCTCTATAATTATTGAATTATTAAAAAAAAAGGTTAAATAAGCTTGTCCATCCTAAATCCACCGAATGTACAATATAATGACCACAAAATGGTGTGATTTTGGAAAGGATACAAGGGTTCATGTCTGCTCCTAGTCTTTGCATTCATTTTGGTCTCGTAGACCAACTTCCCTAAGTTGCACCACTAGAAGTTGCACTACTAGTGTAGTTCCTTCCTCATAGTTACAATTTATATGGGACTTTATTAAATCACTTTTTAAAAGTGTACTACATTGCTCTTAGTTGTAGGACTCTTACTTTTCGTACGTTTATTGTACTACTTATTTAATTTGTTCCTAGAACATGTACTATCATTCAAGGGTAAGGGTGGCATCGTCCAAGGCAAACATTCCTTTATAAGTCTTTGGGAAGAACCTAATAAAGGTACCCAGTGGGCATTGATCAGTTCCCTCCTCCTTTTGTTGTTTGTTTGTTTAGTTTTGTTTTGTTTTGTTTTGATCAATATATAGCTAAGAGATGGGGGAGTTTAAATTCTAAAGATTTTTCTTGGAAATATTAGGAAGTATCAATTGATCTTTAAAACTCGTTTTGGAAGTTTATAATTTGTAAAGGCCTGCTTGACACCTTAGTTTTAACACATTTTTACCTATTTTAAATAACATTATACACATTTTCACACACTTTTTCACCTATATGTATATCAAAAACACCCAAACATCATAACTCAAACTATTCTCCCAAATACCCCCTCAAGATTTGTTTCAAAGGAGGACAACCGACTTCATCAACAAGATTTAATTTTTCACGAATATACAGGTACTGCAATGACTTCTTACTTTTTATTTTTATTTTTGGTACCTCTAGTGATTAGCCTCTTAAAGATAAAGTGGACTCCTTACGGTTGTGAAGATTAATTGAGGTTTTAGTATTTGCCCGTTTGGATCCCCGTTTCCTGTTGCGTTTGCGTTTTTTTTTTTTTTTTTTTTTTTTTTTTTAAAGACCAGCGCTTGGTGCACTGTTCATGGGACATGAACAGTGCACCAAGGCATATAAACAATAAAAAAAAGTGAACAGTGTTTTTTTACACATTAAAAAATTATTTTGCTACAGTGTTTTCAGTTTTCAGTTTTCAGCAATAAGTTCTATCCAAACGGACTCTATATATATGATACTTTTATCAAAGTTTAAGGCTACCGTTTGAAAGGATGGAATCTCGATGCGATCATCGTGATGGATATCACAAATGAGAAGATATTGTTATGGTGCACTACGTGCATACCTCCATGGAAGTTTTTATATATTAACTAAAGGTCTATTTTCTTTATAAATAAGAAAGAAAGAAAACTAAACTCTATTTTTTTTTATTATAATTTATTTATATTAGGTTTCATTTGTTATTTAGATTCTTGGTTTTTTATTTGGATATATTTAAACTAAGCATAATAGTTATTACAAATATTTAAATAATGAGTCGAATACGAGTTCAATATATTAAAATCTAAGAGAGTTCTTAGTTGCATCCAAGTTTTTTTTTTAAAGAAATCAGCTACTTGATTTCCTTTACAATAAGAATTCAGCAACTCTAAACAGGACATTGCACTCTCCAATAATAGAAGCATAAGAATTTAGACATGCAAATCAAAAAGTGTAAAACTAGTTTAGTATTAATTTTAATTATTAAATTACGTGAATTCTAGTTAATTTAATTGATAAAATTTCATATTTTTAAATAAAAAATGTTTAGAATTTGAATCTAACATATACCAAAAACTAATTAGAATCTGATAATAAAAGAAATCATTATGGAGTGAACGTTATTCGTTCAAATAATAAATCTTCTCCACAGCTCATTTTTAAAACACTCAATTGGTTGTCGTCTTGCATCTTAATTTGTATTTCTGTTCCTCGATCACAAAAAAAAAAAAATCAAAGCTCCACATGCTCAATGATTTAAAAGTAACATCGACAATTTGGAAAACATCGTGGCTCCATCTGATTTATATTTTCGAAACATTATTGCGAACATACGCACGTGCTTCACATGTCTGTACAGAATTTCTTCTCATGTTTATCTTCTCCCTATGATCTTGTTGTTGTTGTTTTATTTATTTATTTATTTTTTAACTTTTATACATTCTTTGTTTGCACACAACGGTCGATGGCTGATACTTTTAATTTATATTTCAAACAAGTTTTCAAACTTCAGGAAAGGCATTCCTACACATGGACCAAACAAGCCATCATTTGTACTACCAGATTTTGTTTTTCCTTTTTGACATAAAAATAATTCAACAACAGTGTTGATAACTTTTTTATTTATAATTAAATATTGGAACATAGAGGCGTGCATTTTCATTGGTCCCAAATTCATTGTGTTCTCACCTCTTTTTATTTTTGGACATGAAAATATCGCCATTATTGAGATTGTTTTTGTGTACAAGAAGACACTGTCAGATATATAATTTTTTGCCATCAGACTTGACCCAAACTTTGAAACTTCCTATAAATAGATGAGCATTCTTGTAATGAAAATCCATACTTGGTGCCTGTCTACATCACCTAGTTCATTTTCAGAGCTCTCAGAATTTCAAACATGGTTGAGACTCATCAATGTAGAAGAATTTTTATTTCTTTGCTGGCCTTCTGTATCTTTTATTCAATCAATGTTCTAACTGTTGAGGCAAAAACTCACTACCATGTCTGGGATGTGAAATATACCTATAAATTTCCAGATTGCTACAAGAAACTAGCTATAACAATCAACGGGGAGTCTCCAGGGCCTACAATCTATGCACAACAAGGAGATACAGTTGTTGTTAGGCTTACAAACACTATGTTAACTGAGAATGTTGCAGTGCATTGGCATGGAATCCGACAGGTATTGTCATTATTTCCATTTTGCTTTTCCTATTACTAAACTCCACTGTTGAAAACAAAGGAACAGAAAAAAAGTTAGGACCGAAGTGTTCTTAATTATTGAGATTTTGATTTCTATTTTTTTTTTTTTTATTGCAACTTTCTTTGTGCTTGCTTGGCTACAGTATGGAACACCTTGGCATGATGGAACTGATGCGGTTACTCAATGTGCAATTATGCCCGGAGAAACCTTTAATTACAAGTTTGTAGTTGACAGAGTAAGTCTCAAATTAGCAAACATCGCAAGAAGATACATTCAGATTTTCAGTACCATCAGTGTTTTTTTTCCTCCTAACTCTATGTTTTTGAAAATGTAGGCTGGGACTTATCTTTACCATGCGCACTATGGAATGCAAATATCAGCAGGGCTGTATGGATTCATTATTGTAAAACTACCTGATAGAGTTTCTGAGCCTTTTGCCTATGATCATGACCATACCATTCTTCTTAAAGATTGGTACCACGGTAGTACTTACGAAGAAGCCGTAGGCTTAGCTTCCATTCCCTTTAAATGGGTAGGAGAGCCGCAGGTAACAGATTTCATCATACTACATATATAAATAGAAAAGTGGTTTCACATAAAACCATGACAATATTACTTAATCTACTTTTCAGTCACTCTTGATAAATGGAAGAGGAAGGTTCAACTGCTCTGCTGCAGACACAGCTTCCGGAGTTTGTAATGCAACAAATTCAGATTGCTCTCCCTATTCTTTGACAGTAGTCCCTGGAAAAACATATAGACTAAGGATTGCCAGCTTGACTTCTCTATCGGCATTGAGCTTTGAAATTGAGGTAATTTTTGAAATCTTGGATTATCTCCATTTGATTACATAATGGTTTTTTTAGATTGAGGGGTGTAGAGTAGAGTGGAATTGACACAAAATTAGCCTATTTTCAGCCACCTCTACTCTACTTCCCTTCATTTCCCCTCCCTTCCCGCTTAATCCAAACAAGCCTAAGTGTTTGTTATTTTGTCATGAGTTGGGTTTTAGGTCAGATAATTAATAGGCTGAGTTAGGCTATATAAGTGATTACGAGGAACTCTGATTATAACTTGATTTGTTTTTTTGGGGCAAAATGCCATACTTGACTAGTGTATTTTTGGGTTACCACATAATTAATGTCATAAAGTTTCATAACATACTTTCTGATCTATGCTGCAGGGCCATAACATGACTGTGGTTGAAGCGGATGGAAGCTTTGTTGAGCCATTTGTAACAAAGAACCTATACATAAATTCTGGTGAGACATACTCAGTGATAGTAAAAGCTGACCAAGACTCTAAAAGAAACTATTGGATCACAACTAATGTTGTTGGCCGAAAACCTTCAACTCCAACTGGTCTAGGCATCTTCAATTACCATCCAAATCATCACTACAAATACCCAACAACAGAACCAACCACTGGTCCTTTTTGGAATGACACGGCTTCAAAATTGGCTCAAAGCCGTGCCATCAAAGCCCACCATGACTATGTCACAGCACCACCTCCTACATCGGATAGGGTCATTGTGCTTCTCAACACACAAAATTTGGTCAATGGTATTTACCGCTGGTCTTTAAATAATATATCACTTAGCCTTCCACTTACTCCTTTCCTAGTTTCACTAAAACATAATTTCACTGATACATTTGATCAAAACCCACCTCCGGACACTTATGATGTTGAAAATTATGACATATACAGTGTAGCTGAGAATAAAAATGCCACTTCTAGCAATCCCATTTATAGGATAGACTTCAATACCACAGTGGATATTATACTTCAAAACGCAAACACTATGTCCAATGCTACAAGTGAGACACATCCGTGGCATTTGCATGGCCATGACTTTTGGATATTAGGCTATGGAGACGGTAAGTTTAATATTACAAAGGACCCAAAAAGCTATAACCTCGCAAATCCAATCATGAGGAATACTGTGCCACTATATCCATATGGATGGACTGCTTTGCGATTTCGGGCTGATAATCCTGGAGTTTGGTTGTTCCATTGTCATATTGAGTCTCACTTCTATATGGGCATGGGAGTTGTGTTTGAAGCTGGAATAGACAAAGTGGGTAATTTGCCAAAGTCTATTATGGGCTGTGGTAAAACTAAACACATGATCAATCCTTAAGTTTTGAAGATGAGATGAGTACTAAATATTGTATTAACTAATGCGGATTAATTTAAGCCCGTTTTCCTTAAACAAGCCTGTACTGTTATTCCTTCTGTGTTGTATGGTACATCCAATATTCAATTTTGGGAGGTCCCAAAACATTGTCTATTTTAATTTATCTGTTTGCTTGGAAAAGAATATGCGTGTTAATACTTTTGCAGTACTGCTTGTTTTTGTACGACTTTAAAAGCTTTTTACACAACTATGCCAACATTTACTTGGGCCGGATCTTACTTGATCTCAAAGTTGGGCCAATGTTCAATCCAGACTCGTGCCTCCGATTGGATACTGTTTGAAAGCTCAACTGACCGTGTTGTCTCGAGCGCATGTGATGATGGGAACAGTCGAATTAATTAAAATAAGTAAATGACTGGTGTGGGATCTACAAATAGACAAAAAAATAAAAATAAATATGTAATTCATGTGGGGCTCATCAATAATAGGAAAAATAAACAATAAGGTGGTAAATTATATATCATCTACTACAATGGAACAATTACTAACGAGAGAAAAAAGTTGGTAAATGATGGAGCAGCTAAATTTGATAAGTTCTTAGGATCACATTAATCAATTGTTGGAAGTTGATGGACCTTCAAAGTTTAAACACTCACACACCTCTCTTAATGAAAGAGGCTACACTCTAGGTACAAACAACTTAGAATGGAAAAGAAGAGGCTTTCACTCTAGGAACACAATTAGATGGAAAAGACTCACGTTCTTAAATTAAGGAAGATAGAATATGGAGAGGTAAGAGGAAGAGAACTCTTATTCTTTTTTCCTTAATGTTTTCACTTTTGGTTGGAATAAGGAAGATAGAATGGAGAGGTAAGATGAAGAGAACTCTTATTCTTTTTTCCTTAATGTTTTCACTTTTGGTTGGAACGGAGAAAATTTTAGGTATGCATGCAACACCATATGAACCTTAACTTCCACCATATCAAATTACATAACTCAAAAGATTTACTACACTATACAATAACTCCTCCTTTTACTAACTTATTTCATTCATGAAATGGAGTTTCATAATCTAAATAAATACTTGTACTTGAGAGGTGTGGTGTAGATATTTGCCACTTGCTCATGATATTTTATGAACTTGAGTTGAATTTCTCTCTTGGTTATGAAATAATATCTCGCATCAATCTGATTGTCTCATTTATGAAAAGCTGGATTCTTTGTAAAAGTTAATGTTGATTTGTTGTTCACAAATGTCTTTGTAACTTCTATTCTTGTGGCAAATGCAGCTCCTTTGAACATTTTTTATGCCAAATCTTATGACAAATGATAAAAGTAGTAGCAATGTACTCATCTTCACAAGCATAATTAGTTAAACTTGGTTGCTTTGTATAAGTTTATGTGAATGCAGTATCACCAATTTAGAATACAAATCTAGTAGTACTCTTTCTATCATCTATATCTCTAGCCCAATCATTGTCACTATAGCCAACAAGTTCAAACTCTTTAGAGTGTAAATAAAATATTCCAAAATTAAGTGTCCTTTTCACATGATAATGAACTTTCTCTTGGCAATCTTCAAATGAGTCATAAAAGATGCTTCTATGATGTTCGATTCATTTTCTTTTTGAAAGCTTGTGGGCACAAGGGGGGGTTGCAATGAATGGAGTCGCCACCTAGTTATATGATCTAGGAACCATGAATATAGCGTCCTTTCAAGGAAGGATCTTTTGATCTTACTGCTAGAGTTTAGGTACACTCTTGGGAAGGTGTTAGGCACCCAAAATCGCCTAACCCTAAGGTTGACCTCCCATCATTGTATCCTATATCTTAACCCTATTAAAACTATCTAAATACTTATATTCTAGACTCACACACGCACATTAACATGCATCTAACAAACAACATGACATCTTTAACCCTAAATGCATACTTATCCATCTATCCAAACAGAAGAGAGTCAAACATGTTGGAGAAACCCTAATCATACATCTAACAAAGCAGCAACTTAAACATGGCAACAAGCATATCATCAAACAAAATATATCAAAAACAAAACGTTAACACATTAAAAATCCTAATCACACATCTAAGAATCCTAACATAAATGCATTAGTATTGCTAATGCATGACTTACCCTTTACTTACCTCTCAGCAGTACAACACATATGGCATCAATTCATGAACATGTGAATGAATGACATGACATTGAAACTAAGAAAACCCTAACCTAAACCCTAATCTAAGCATGTGATAACAAAAAACATATTAGAAGTTAAATAGACAGTCATGGGGCTTGAAACATGTGAAAAAGAGGTTATGCAAAGAAACATGTGAAGGTAGAAACAACAAAAACAAAAATTAGGGTTTTTCTAGGCAACGACATCACGCATGCTAGAATAGGTCTATGTATGCATGAGTTCAGCCTGCGTGCACAAGCTAGATCGTGCGTACGTAGATCCTTACCTAGAAACCCTAATTAACATAGAAATAGAGCAGGATCTAAAAGCGTAAAGCCTAGCAACCTAGCATGCTCAGAGACATAAAGAAAACCTAAAACTAACCTACACAAACATTTAAAAACATAAACTAAACAAAGAAACAGATTTAAAACAAGGATTAAAGTAGAAAATAAAAGAGGAACGTTTTAAGGCATATCTTAAAGCAAAAATTCTTAGGCTTGATTTTTGACTATTCCCCTCAGTTAAATCTATCACAATTCAATAAAAAAGTGATTAGTAATCTTAAACTCAAACGATTAGGGCTAGAAAATGTCTTAATCAAATAAAAATGACTTGAGGGTGTTTTGTGAAAACTCCCTTTTGATTCACTATTTTCTAGTAAATCTTAGGTTTTCCTATGAGATTTTTGTGTGTTTTGAAAATGTACCATGTAAGGCTTTTTATAGTTGAAAAAAATGGGGTTTGGAACAACTCCCAAATAATGTAGGATTCGTTCCAAACCTCAGTCATTATTACAGAAAACTTGCATTTCTTATGCCTTTGAAACCCTAGCTGCATGTGTAGGATCGTGCCTATGTACGTATACATTGGCTCGCGTACGCAAGCTGTGACCCTCGTACACAGGTTGAGGGCCACTTTAGTAATCTTATTTCCAAAAATAGATTTTTGCTCATTAAAAAAGGTTATATTTTCCATTGTAACACTCCTCAAGTCAATTTAATATCTGATTAGGCTATAAACTGGCCTTGGGCCTTAGAGTTTGAGCATCATTGGGATATGATGACCCGAGTTGTAAGGGGTACAAAATGCGGTGTCTAAAAATCTCAATTAGTGTGAAAACACTAATGCTTGTTTAGACACTTAATTTTAAATTATGGCTTAATTACTTTTACTCTAACTTATCTAAGTGTGAAACAAGAGTAAAACATGCGCAATAAATCGATAACACTACTCTAAGCCATAAGAAAGTACAATAAGCAATCAATGTAAAGCTCAAAGAGTAGGGAAGAGAGATGCAAACACAAGATAACACTGAGACATGTTATTGAAGAGGAAACCAAAGTACTCGACGAAAAACCTCTTCGCGACCCTCCAAGTCAAAATCAATCCACTAGTAAATAAGTTGGAGTACGTGAATATCAAAAAGGCTCTCCAATCCTAATCTACCCAATGTACTTGAGCCCTCCAAACTCCAGCTACCAATGCACTTCTCGAAGTCTTGTCTTCACTAGTTATTTAGATCCTACAATTTTGCCTGATTGCATTCGCCACTCAATGGCTTCTTCTAATGCTTCCCAAAGGCTCCAAAACTTTTCTCAAAAGTCATAATGGGTGAGGTAAGTGTTTGGGCTAAGAACCTCTCAAGGATGTGCAAATAGAGAGGTGGGAGTAGATGGAAACTTTAGAGAAATGATGTAGAGGATTGTGGGTAAAACAATTTCTAACTATCAAGTTTTGGCTAGAGTTTCTCTCTCAAAAGTTTCTTTAGAATATACTCATTCTTCCTCTTACATTTCGTGGGTAATGAGGGTTTATATGGTGAAGGTAAAGAATGGAAAAAGTCACACTCCAAAAAGCAACAGGCAGTGGGTTTCGTGAGTCACTTGCAACTTCGCCTAAGTTACGAGTCACTTGCAAAAACCAGCCTGTTAATGACTCTTTAAATTCTAGCATGTACTTCTCACGTGGCTTGTTTTGCAAGTCAATAGTTGCTAGTTAAGCACGAAAACCAATTTTTCATAGATTCTTCATCAAACGCTCACACACAGCCCTTACATTGAATCCCACAAAAATACAGGGAAATGATTGAACAAAAATACAATCAAATTTGACACGAAATTAAAGCTGACAAAATACATAGTTGTAAATCACAACTTTATTATCTCCTCTTTTGGCTATTAAACAAACTCTAGACTTAAAACGTGAGCTTAGGAACAGAGGCAAAACTCACTCACACCTAAATCTAAAATCTGTGAAGCACTTGAACCAAATACACTTGTATCCTAAAACACTTGCACATAACAAATAATTTCATTGAGCATGAGACAAGTAGAATACAAGACATGTATAAAGAACAAATAAAATGTGATCAAGATATAAATAAAAAAAAAAAGATGTAAGAACATATAGCATGACTTGATCAAACATGAGCAGTCATTAAGGAATGACCACAATCAACATTTGCCGAGTAAATGACCATCTAGACACGCAAGCAATTATGAACAGTGCAAAAATTAATTGCATGCCCAACAAGCACATGATGCATTAAAAAACTAAGGCAAAAGGCAATAGATAACTAAAAGCATCAAGAAATGGCTATAAAAACCATGGTACACAAAGGAGTAAAGTAAATTGAGTTTTAAATCAAAGTACTGAAAGCTTTAAAATAAAGCATAAAGCAACTAAATAAAACTATAAGAGCAGTAAAAAAGTCTCAAAATTCTGCTTCCCCTCAAACTGTACTGCCCCTTAACTAACTACTACTCCTCCTTTTTTACTGGAATGGCCAAAAGTGCTAGTCCATGCTCGCTAAGTCTCTAATCTAAGTGGAGAGAGCAGTGATTTGCTCTTGAAGATACATCATTTGTGTGGTGGTGTACGCACAATGATTGTCCAACGTTCGTTGCATAGCCTCTTGTGAAAGCTAGAAATGGTTATCTGTCAAGAAGTATGTCAATATGATCGGGAGCATGAAGAGGTTCATGAGGTTGTCCCTGAGGCTGAGCCTGTGGCTGCTACTGAGGCTGAGTAGGTGAGGCTTCCATGTCTCCAGGATCGAGGGTGAAGTTATCAATATCCTCATCGATGTTACCATCCTCAGGAGCAATGTCCTCATCTTCTGCTCTTTCTTCTTCTTCTCAAGGACCATGGAGACGAGCTTTGCTCCTCATTATTGTCTAAGCGGAGATTTGGTCATCCCTCTTCATCATTGGCAAACCGGGAGGAATCTGGACCCTCTCATGTGACATCATGGACATGATCAATCTCGAGAAAGGTAGAGTCATCTGGGACGTCTACAAAAATGAGGAGGCATCTACAAAAATGAGCAAACACATAAACCATACACAAAAATGGTAACAAACTTGATTAGATACAAGTTCGTCCAAAAACAAGAAAAAATAGAGGAAAATGCCCTAAAATAGAATGAAATGATCATAACAAAGACACATGAACATTTTATATGTACTACAAGGTTTAAAAAGACTTAACTAGCTTGAATGTATGCAAAAACATGTGAAGTGATAGGGTGTGTGCATCGGTGCATCAAGTGTGCATGTGGAATGCATGATCAATGCATAAACAAGCACTCATAGGGCAAAGTGTGTAAAACACATAACTAATGATCAAAATTTGGTACTCATCGGAGTCTAAAAGAGTGAAAAAATACCATGGAGGCATTTTATCAAACACTTAGTATGCACACTCTACACATATGTAAGGAACAATTCATGAACATGTGAAAATCATGCCTAAATACATGTTAAAATGCTACATAGGGCCAACACAATCAACAACAAACAAAATGGGACTAAGCCCAATCAACAAAGAGGAAAAAGTTTGCAAAAATTAAGTTTTCCCAACCCAAACACAAAAATAAACCCAACCCTAGGTTTTAAGAATTTTAAGACAAAATAAATGGATTGAAAGATTAAAAGAGATTAGAAATACCTTGAATGAGTCTTAGAGATGAAATACAAGACGGTTATGGTGGCTTTTGAAAGAAAACATGTGTTTTGGAGGGTGGGAGTTGCGGAGTGCAAAAAGACAAGATGCTTTGAAAATTGAATTTTTGAGCCTTTAAAAACTATGTTTTTCTGCATTTCGCTAGTAAGTGACTTGAGAGCCTACTTGCAAAAAGTGCAAATGCGTAGAGTAGATTTTCACGGGTCAAGTCTGAGTCACAAAGCAATCACGAGAGACTCGCGAAACAATCTGCTCGAAATTTTTCAAAAATTGAAATTTCTTAAGAATTTTGTGACTGGGGGCCACTTGCGAAATTTTTGAGCAACAATGCCATGAAATTTTTTATATTTCTTTGAAGAATAAGCATTTTGCTTTGGCATCAAACATTTTGAATACATTTTTGCTCCGCCTTTTCCTAGTTAAACTAGTTTTCGAAGTAAGGTTTTTTTTTAGCTCTTTCTCTTTTAAAAGATTGATGTTTGAAGAGCTTTTTGGCATAAAAATAAATGTGAGGAGATATATAGGATCAAGTCTACGCATATATCAAGATCAAGCAAGACTATTGACTAAACATTCGTGACAATCTTGAAGATTTATTTACAACAATCAAACATAGATTTCTAGATTTCGATCACACTTAAAAATGTGCATACATAACAAGCTAAGCTCGTAAATGCACTACGCCATTAGTACTGAGGTACTAGGCCAAACTTAACATGTAATATGACACAACACAAGCGATTAAACTTTTTGAAATTTTATACTTTTTATGAGTTTTTGGATTTTTTATTCACTTAAAACAAAGCAATAAAGGAAAATCAACAAACCAAAGCAAACAAAAGAAAAAGCATTAAAAGAAACATGCTAGGAAGTAAGCTTTGAAGCAAGAAGAATACATATGATTTGATGCCTGAAATTATGTCCCTAATACATTGGAAGTATTAATGAATGGACATAGTGAATAATCATGTATGGGTACCTTCTTCACCCACACCGCACGGGTGCTTTAGGTGAGGTCCTTAGATGGAGGGGTACGACCAACATAATTCTCAAACCTTGGGGTGAAGCTAGTTAGGCAAGATGCGATGTTCTTAATCATTTCCATGACATCTCCAATGAGTTGACCATCATATTCTCCCTTGGCATTCTTCTTGTGTTTTCTTGAGCATGTAGAGAATCAACGCTTTTAAGAGCATGAACCTTGAAGCAATTTGGTCTTGTGTGCCCTCAAATTCCACAATAATGACAAAAATGCTTCACTTGAGGTCCCCTTTGATTCTTATGCAATAACCTCCCTTCTGCCTTTGATTTTGGCCAAATGTCTTTCTTCTCAATGATAGGGATCCTTATCTAACTAAGATAAGTTAGATACATTAGTGTTTTTATGTAATTTTTGTAATTTTAGGTTAAAGTTATTTATTGCCTTATTTTAGGTGTTTTTAATGAGTCAAATTAGGGTTTTATATGCTTTTGTAGCCACCTTAGGGTTTGCTAGCTACCTTAGGTTTTCTTTTTTACTATTTAAATGCATTGTAGACTCCAAAGGCAATTCAGTTTTTAGATTAATAAAATATAGATTTTTTGTCAAATTCTTTCTTTGGTGGATTCCAGTTTATCTCCTTGCGGATTCAAGGAACCCTTTGGATTCGGGGTTTACTACATATAAACTAACAGTTTAGTTTCTATTCCATCAAGAGAGCATCGTGTGTGCTTTCTTCAGGCTTCTGTGACATTAGTTGGTATCAAAGCCTTGATTTATCCTAGTCTGATGGGTAACTAACGTGGTGGTAAACACCACAACTACAACAATGAAGTTGAAGACGCAGTTCACACTAGGGCTGAGTTTCACCAATTTTGTAAAGAGAGACAACCAATTATGGACGGAATCCTACAAATGATTTCTACTCTTCTTTATAGGAAATCATCTCACAGCAATAATGATCAATATATTTAAAGACACTCCTAACTACAAGAAAATTTCATTCTTTGATGGAGATATGTGTAAGTTGGATGACTGGCTTCTTGATTTGGAAGAGTATTTTAATTTTTGGAAGATTTGTGATGAAGAAAAAGTGCAGCTTGCATCTAATAAATTAGGTGATGAAGTAGAGGAATGGTGAGAAGACATTCAAATCGATAGAAAGCGACGAGATAAGAATCCAATCCACTTTTGGCAAAGAATGAAAAGGGTATTAATTGATTTATGGTTTTCTAATGACTACTATGATATACTAGATATACAAGTTTTGATTATAAATTTGTATATTCATATGAAAAGCAATATGTTCAAAACATGAAAGGTCAACCACAAACCTAAAATTATCATAGCCAAGTCCATGTTTCAAGTAAAGGAAAAGGTTTAAGGGTTAAGATGAAGCAACCTATTTCTAAAGAAAATTTTGAAGTGGTTAAAAAAGATCAAGACTTGCAACAAGTTATTGTATTGAAGATTAAAGATACTAGTTTTCAAAAGTTTGATGAAGATGTTAAAGAAAAGAAGGTTGAGTGGATTGTGGATAGTGACAGAAATCAAGAGATGGTAATTAATGAGAATATTGTGGAAGATGATGAGCACATCATCCATAACCCCCAGGTTTTGGTTAATTTGTTGAAGATGCCTACACAATATGTTGATTTTATTGGAATAGAAAATTCAAATTTTATTATCTACCCTTTGTTGATTGATGTTACAAATAAATTGAAGGTAGATGAGAAGAAATTTTATGCTACAGTTTATGAAGAATTCAAGTTTCAAAACTGGATAAAGTATTAAAGCATTTAAAGCATTTGTTTATTTGGAACGGAAGATTTCAAATTTCAACCATCGACTCAAAGACAAGTTTGTTTCAAGTTGAGGGGTCTATTGCAGGATCTAGAAAGCTAGACAAGACACGGTTCCGAGAAGCCTTGTTGGAGTAGGAGCTTGGAGGGCTTAGGTTCATTGGGTAAATTAGGCTTTGAGGGTCTCTTGCTATTCGTGTATCCCAACTTATTGTCTAGTGGATCGATTTACTGCTTGGAGGGCAGCGGAGAGGTTTTTCGCCGAGTTCTTCGGTTTCCTCTTTGATAACACATTAGTGTGTTATCTTGTATTTGCATCTTTCTCTTCTCTTACTCTTGTGCTTTACTTTTATTGTTTGTTGTTCATGTTTATGCACTAGAGTAGTATCGGTTCAACCGAGCCGTAATATATTAATTTGGGGTTCTAAACAAGCTCTTGTGTATTCACACAAATCTGAGTTTTCAACTTTGAAGATAGTTAGGTCAAATCCTCTCTAGGTTTTTTACCTTGAAATGGTTTGTTTCATTGATTTTTTGGGTCACTATATTGTGTTGTTATTTACTTTTCTGCTTCTTTGCATAATATGATATATGCTTGTTTAACCTAGATCTGAAAAATTAATCTAAGTAATCACTTGGTTAATATATTAGGTTAAACAATCTAATTTAAGGGATCTAAACGAACAAACAGTCCATAAGAAACCGAATTATATACAAAATCCAATAAAACAGAATTTGAATATATGGACAAAAAAAAGACGCAAAGAACAACAAATATAATGATAGAATTGATGAGAGAGAGAGAGATGCAGAGAACAACGATTTGTACTAGTTGTAAGTGTGAGTCAAGCCACTAAGAAAAGTAGAGTTGTTGCTTCTGCATAGTTAGGATAAGAGCAGAGTTGTCAATGCAATCAAGGAAAACACATGATCATAGTATCTCTCTTAGTAATTTTTTAGGAAAATGAAGTTAGACATTATTTTATGAAATGGGTTGAACAAATTAGGAGTATAAAATAATTGAGTTTTTTTTAATTTTTTTAAATTTTTTTTTGAATATTTTGTTCATTTGGTGTTGCTTGGTCTAATCCTATTATTATTTGATTTTTTTTTTTTTACATTATTTGGACTAATATTTTTTCTTATTGTTCAAAATTAGTTGATGCAACATTGAAAACCACATTAAATATATAGCTAACTTGGGTAATAATCACATTAATGTTGAGTAACTATTTGGCCTAAAATATGTTGAGCATGTAATGACATCAAATTGTAACTTAAAAAAAAAAAAAGATAGAAATTTTTCTGTCTATATATATACAAACACAACAAGCAATTTGTGACAAACACTAATGTCTATACACACACACACACACACGCACACTAAACTAACCTATTTTGACCACTCTAATAAAATTGTTGAACACCCTAACTTGAGAATTCCAAGAATTTTGGATTAAAAAAATAATAGTAATGCTACATCCACAAGATTTTCAGAATAATTTCAGAAGAAATCTTTTGTGGTAAGCCATTACTAATTCTAATTAAAACCCAATACTTAATTACCCACTAATAATAGCTTGTCTTATAAGATTTGTTGTGAAAATATTTTTTTTTTGAGAACCAATTGTGAAAATGTTGTGGACATAATATCAGCCCCAAAATAATTTTGGCCCCAAAACATAATCCTTAATCCCTGAAACAAAAAAATAAAAATTAAATCACAAAAATAAAAATGAACCCAATTCACCCCAAAAAAAAGCCCCAAACAAAAACAAGACTAGATCAAATAGCAACAAAATAACAAATTATTAAACAAAAAGCCTATTCAAAACAAAAAATTAAAAATCTCAAATAATTCAAATTTGTAACTAGTTCAATGTGTCACATAAAATTAATCTCTAATTTCATTTTTTTTTTAAAACGATATTAAGATAAATACTGTGGTAGTGCATTCTTCTTTTTGGTATTGGCAATTATATTCTCTTTGGTTTTGCAGTCAACAATTATGCATGCTCTTCTTAGTGATTTGGCTTGCAATTATAGCAAATCTCTCTCTCTCTCTCTCTCTCTCTCTCTCTCACATGTAAATTGCACGCTCAATGTTTGACTATAATTCGTTTAAATCTTTTAATTTTACATTTGTTCAATTGAGTTCTCTAAGTTTTAAATTTATTCAATTAAAACCTTTAGTCTAATTCGATTAAAAAATTCTCACTAACAAGACAAAATCATTTTTATTAATTTTATTTGCATATGATAAAACAAATTTTAATAAATTTTTTTTAACAGAATACCTAAATTGAATAAATTTGAAGGACTCAATTAAAGTGTGTAATTTGCATTTTAGCTAAAAGAAGAAAAAAAAAATGTACGTCATACTATTAGAGGTGGTTGCAGAAGAGTCCTTACAAAGCCAGCTACTTGCCTCGTACTCACAGCTCATCTCCACCTCTAAGTTAATTTCCAACTCAACAGAAGAGTCTTTCACATTATTTCCTATATATCATTTGCCTTGCTACGACGGTGCGTGGACTTACGAATGTGGTGGACTTTCCTAAACTGTCAAATATAAGCAGAAAGAAAACCAAAATTATTTTAGATTTTATATTTTCAAATATTGTATTTATCTTATAGGAAATTGGATAATGGTAGACTTTTGTTCGGATATGAATTAGATTTGAAATTAGGTAGGGATTAGTATTTGAGTTCAATTAGGATTAGTTTTGGTATATTGGTTATCTCTATCTTTTTATTTTCCTGTTCTAGCTCTATATTAGAGACTCATTTATTTGTATTTTAATGCTTTAAGTGTTGGTTCTTAAATTTATCCTTTAATATTTGTATCCAAGCAAATAGATCCACTTCATTAAAAAAATTAAAATTAAAATTAAATTCCCTGCCGTGTTTCTCACCCCATCAAACAGATTAAAAAAAAACTTTGTCGTTTTTCCCGTTAAAGCACAGGAACCCATCTGCCTGAAATCAAGTCATACAGCCAAAACCATCTTGCCACCATCACCAAAAAAAAAAATGGAAGCTCAGACCACAACAAGACCATAACCCATGAATCACAGGTTGGACTGTCAGCAGCATGAAGCTTATTGTTTTTAGAGAACCATGGTAGATCAGGTAATTCTTTGATCGTTATGGTAATTTTTAAGATTAAAGGACAGGTATGAGGCAGTGCAACAATGCTCCGCTCATTCATGAAGTATCTGCCATACGCCAAGACTTAGGAAATATAATGAAAAATGTTTGAAGACTTGGCAACTCAAATGAAGGGAGATCAGGTACCACCAGAACTTGATGTTGACAATGAAGTGCAAGTGTCAACCACAGCCTCAACCTTCAAGCATCCAGAGTCTACTATAGAGTCTAAACAGCAAGAAGCTTCTATACTTGAAGAATCCTCTACCGTGAATGAAGATCCAAATCTTGATGTGGTCCAAATCTTGATGAGGTCCAAAATTGTTGACATGCCAATTCCACTAATTGAGTTTGTAATTCCAGAAATGTTTCATGAGGTGGAAAACAATGTTTATCTATTTTCAATGCTCCCTAAGTCAATTCCTTAACTACAGCAAGTGTTATATGCCAAAGTTTTCATTTCAACACCTTAAAACTCGAGGTCGGGTTTTCTCCAGCCAAGGGAGTATGATGTAGGAGCAAAACCAAAATTATATTAAATTTTATGTTTTCAAATTTTTGTATTTATCTTATAATAAATTGGATAATTGTAGACTTTTATTCGGATAGGGATTAGATTTGAGATTAGATAGGGATTAGTATTTGAGTTCAATTAGGATTAGTTTTGGTATGTTGTTATCTTTATCTCTTTATTTTCCAATTCTAGCTCTATATAAGAGACTCATTTATTTGTATTTTTTCCAATTGTTAGGTGCTAACTCCTAACGCCTTAAGTGCTGATTCCTAAGGATTTAGCTTGGTGCTGATTCCAAGCAACCTAAGTGCTGATTCTTATGTTTATCTTGTAATTTTCTTGTTCTTTTATTTTTGTCCTGCATCATAGAGGTACTGCATTAGCTACCATTTGGTAATTATTTCCATTTAATTGCTACAATTGGGTCAACAATTTTACTACCATTCAGAGTTAGCATGGTTAAAACCAAAATTGCTGACTTTGACAAACTTTTCATCTGTCGCATGGAAGGTAGACCTAAATTCTTTTTGGGTCACTTCTTTTGGCTGCATGATAAGCTAACTAGTGTTTGTTGGGTCCCAAATAATATTATCAACAAAACTTTCAATTCAAAACAGGAATCACACACAAGAACCCAAATATTTACATGGAAAACTCTTTCTTCTTAAAGGGAAAAACCATGGACAAATCCTAATCAATTCACTATTAGCAAATCAATTACAATAATTCTTATGTATGTCTCACGGCTAAAGAAAAATCTTTCTTGTTTTTCTTTGCTCTCACACACACTAATTATCTCTATCAAAGGTGGCAACACTTTGATCTCTCCTTTACATTTTTCTTCACCAAAGCATAGCTCTCTTTTCGTTGTCTTCTTTATCTATAAGGAGCTTCCTCTAGGCTGCTATCTCTTTTTTCTTGGGTGCCTTCTATTTCACTGTTTTCTTCAATATGCCGCACTCCCTTATTGCTGCTCTCACCAATTATTATGCGGCACACTAGTCCTTACTTTTATAAGCAAGTCTGCCGCCCCACATGAATCCTAGGAACACATGGATTCCTAACACTAGCTTAACTAGAATTTTTCTCATGCATGTGGCTACTTGGATTCCTAACACTAGTTTAACTAGAATTCTGTCATTATATATTACACGCATAGCTACCATCAACTTCTAATCCTTATTGAACAAGGATTCTCACAAATATTTCATTATTAAACACAACTCCTACAAACACAAGAATTGGAACTCACATGTAGTCTCCTATTTGTAATAGGATTAGTGACCACCTAGCTCACTTGCCACCAATAATACTATCATGGGTTGGAACTTGTTGCCATCCTCCCAACAGTTTTAATATCCTACAAGAAAAAAATACACGTAATGAGGTTATTTCAAAGAATTATATCAAACTCACATATATACATGTAATTAAATATAAAATTGATGAGATATTACGAATCAAAACTAAGATAATAGTGAAAACTTAATCAATTATCATAAGCTTTTTGATAAGAGAAGGAAAGGAGCTCATGCGGGGGCTGGGGAGTTTATGCTTCCTCTAAGTAGTTTAAACTCCTTAACCAAGAAGAAGCAGATGTTACACTTTAATATTTTTGTAGAGTCCTATATATTTTCAATCTATCATTTTTTGTCATTTTCTTCATGTAATCTAGTTGGGTGCATGTGTAAACACAAAATCTCAAGTTTGAAAATCAAACAATTGACAATGTTTCACAAGTGTAAATTTGTATTGATGTATGAGTAAGTTCAATTCTCTAAAATTGAATCTTGTTACAAAAGAATACTCCTCTGATTTGATCTCCTTGAAAAAACCTTTGATTCAATTATAAACTTGATTCAAACACTTGATGTTTCTCAATTTGATTGAGAAAAGGATCAAAAGATCTTTGAAGTAGAATTACGATGAATCTCTAACTATGTGTGAATGCTTGGATTTGTGTTAAAAACACAAGAGCTTGTTTAGACCCCAAATTAAAAGATTATAACTAGATTGCTTTTACTCTAACTTATCTAAGTGCAGGATAAGAGTAAATGAGGTGCAATAAACCGATAACTACTCTAGTGCATAAACATGAACAACAAAAAATAAAAGTAAAGCACAAGAGTAAGGGAAGAAAGATGCAAACATAAGATAACACGCCGATATGTTATCGAAGAGGAAACCAAAGAACTTAGCAAAAAACCTCTCCATTGCCCTCCAAGCGGTAAATCGATTCACTAGACAATAAGTTAGGATACACGAATTGCAAGAAACCCTCCAAGCCTAATCTACCCAATGTACCTAAGCCCTCCAAGCTTCTACTCCAACAAGGCTTCTCGGAACCGTGTTTTGTCTAGCTTTCTAGATCTCGCAATATGCCCAATTGCATTCGCGAAGCCTTACCGGCTTCTTTTGGCAAATCCCCAAAGCTTCCCAAAGCTCCAAAACACTCTTTACAATATGAAAAGGTATGGGTTGTGTTTAGGTACAAATCTCCTCTTAAGATATGACAATGGGAGAGGAAAGGAGAAGAGGCTAGAATGATTTCTCACTAAGAATGAGTAGCTCTCTCTCTAAAAGATGGGTGTGTGTGTGTGTGTGTGTTATAGGAAACCTATCTAGGGTTTTTCTCTCTTACTGGTTTCCTTGCAATTTTTGTGGGTAATAAGGGTATATATAGTCTGGGTGAAGGGTAAGAAAGTTGTACGTTTTTAGACCCCTTAAACACAACCAGATTAACCTAGTTATTTAGCCAAGTAATTAACTTAGGTAAATTATGCAGATCTAGGTTAACACATATAAATCATATCATACAAAGCAGTGAAAATATAAAGAACACAATGATATGATGACCTAAGAAAACCAAATCGGTAAAAAACTTGGGGAGGATTTAACCTAGCTAACTTCAAGGTAAAACTGAATCCACTATGAAAGAATTGAAGTTTACACAATAGCGACTTAGACCACTAACATCCTATTGCTACCTCGAGTAGGAAATTTATTACCACGACCACGTGACAGCTCTGAGTCCACGGACTACTTCTTTCTTGGATTCCCAGTAAGCACAAGCACTCCTATTTGTATATCTTTAAGCTCTTGAATCTACAACTGAATTGATCACCAAGCTCTTGACATCAATCTAGATCTTGATAACCTTAAGTGTATGTGAAGGCAAACACCTCTAGATCTTATAAGAGATTCACACACACAGCATAAAGAGCATCAGCAGCAACTCTAAAAACGTGGCTAGGGTTTTTCCTTTTATACCTAGGGCAAAACATAAAACCTTACACGTAAAACGGGCTTGGGCTAAGTTGGAAAATTCTGTAGAAAAACAATCTGCATGACTTTTGATCGGTCGAGTTTAATTCTCGATCGATCGAGCCAGGCAGAATTACACAGTAAATCCTGCAACAATTCGATTCTAACTTTACATAAAAAACCCATACTTTGAGCACGTCTAAACAAGACTAAAACGTTTTGATCATGGTTTGTCAACATTACAAATTAGAGTTCTAATACATTTAAACCTAAAGGTCTTAAAAGCCAACAAACTCCCCCTTTGGCAATTCGTGACAAACACAAACATAACAAAGTGCTTAAAGTTTACATAAAGGTAGCCCATTACAAAAACATAGCCCAACAAAACAAATTCTACCTAACTACTATCCATCAGTTGCAAGTGTAAACAGCAGCATGACTGAATCAACCTGTATATTCTTGTAACACTTAACAGACACATAAACACATGTGTGGAAAATACAAGTAATCATAAATATAACTTCTTGATTTCACATAACACAAAATAAAGACATATATCATGAATAACCTCATAAATATAAATCCATAAACAATGTGAAATAAGAAACATATAAACAAAACAAAGTATCTCCCCCTATCATGGACAACCCAAATACAATACATCATGAGCCAAAAATGTAAATACAGAGTGAAGCACCTAGATACAATCTAAAAACTCCGCAGCTCCAAACAACACAAAATCTCCCCTTAACAACAAAAACTCCTTTCTACACCATATGCACTCCCCCTTTTTGTGACGAATTGCCAGAGGACACTTGCTCATCATCAAAAGGAGGTGGTGGTCTAATACTCTCCAAATTCACTCGCAAAGCATGAAGCTCATCAAACATGTCCACCAAAAGTTAACAATGACCCGCCTGAACGGTCATGACAGTCTCCAACATTCGTCGAATGTCTGAATCATCCGAAGTAGAAGGTGGAGGAACATCAGCAGTAATAGCAGGATTGATAGACGCCTCAGCAAAAGTATAACCTGTAGAGGAGGGAGGAGGAGGGGGTACGATACCAGAAGACTCAACCCTAGGACATTTAGAGCTTGCTCTCAACTGAGCAGCCCTCTGCCTAAGAAAGGTGGCACCTATAGGAGCGATAATATGAACAGCCTCAGACGCGGGAAACTCCTCTAAACCAATATGTAAAAGAATCCGGTGAATAAAAACGGGGAAGAAAAGAGTATGAGCAGTAGAACTACTCCTATAAACCTCGTTCAAAGAACAAATGAACAGATAAGGAAAACTGATAGGAGGATTAGTAACAAGGGCATACAGAAACACACATCGCTCAATAGGGATGGTGTGTAGATGAGAGATAGGCCACAAAGAATGTAAAGCAATCCTAAAAAAAAGATAGTGTACCTTAGTGAGCTCAGCAGTAGTGATCCGAGGATCGAAACCCCACTGGATAGAAGACCTAGTGATGTAAGACATGATGTCGTCTAGGGGAGGAGACTCATCATAAGGGTAGACAGGATGCTGGACCACAGGTACCCTAAGAGCATTTGCCACTACCAAAGGAGTAATGGTGTATTCTTCACCTCGTATCCAACTCTTAACTAAAGTGTTGGAATCATAGACGTGGATAGAGAGGTTCGAGTAAAACTCTCTAATCAGGGTAGCTGGAGGGGGATGAGAAATATCCAACAATGGCAACCAGCCCCTACGCTCAAAGTTACGTCTAATTTCACTATCTAGCTCATCTAACAAAACTTTCCTCTCAGCCCAAATTGTCCTCTTAAGGTTAAGAGTCTTATAGGTCGCTTGGAGTTTCTCACTCAAGAAACGCTCACTCTCAAAGGATGGAGCAAAAGAAAAAGAGGATTTCTTGTTGGCATGATACTAAGAAAAGGACAAGACAAACAGAAAAGAACAAAAAAAAAAAAAACAAGAAAAACCAAGGGCAGACTGCAAGTTAGCACAAAAAAATATAGAAAATAACAATCTATATGATGCATGAATAGTGTAAGCAAATGATGCAAACTCTAATGTAGTGAGAATAAGTTCAATGTAACTTTAAAATCACAAAATTGGTTTGAGCATAGAGTTTATATCAAAAACCCCAAAATTTTGAAAAACCACTTGTACAATTTTCAAGAAATTGACCAAATGATCATTAAACAAGATAGATAACACAATATAATGATCATATGAATCAATCCAACAAGCCAATTTCATCAAATCAAACCTAATTGAACAAAATCTCCAATTCGGATAGTTTCAAGCCCTAGAATTTCAAATTTTTCACAAAACTCCAAATTAATGAAATTAAATCACCAAAAACAGCTGTATATCATCTCACAACAAAAACCCATTGATCAAATGTGAAAGAAAGAGCTTAAAACACCAAAAACCCCATATATTCATAGGTTCGAATTTATCCCTAAAATGCATGGAAAAATGCATGAAACTTGAAAATAAATAAAAAAGGAAGGGTATAAAGGTCTTACTGGCCTTAGAGGACAAAAACCTTGCAATAGAATCGGAGGAAAACGACAAAAATCTTGATTGGAAGCTTTGACAGATCGGATAGAGAGAGAAAAAGTTTTAAAAAGTTTGAAAAGTGTTTGAACACGTGAGAAACAAAAGTTTTTAAAAACTCTCTATACAACTTTCGATTGATTGAAAATTAGTTTTAATTGATCGAAAAGGCTTCGATTGATCCATCACCAATCGAGCATCGATCGAAACAGACAGAAGCTAACCAAAATTTTAATCACAATTTCGATCGGTCGAGAAATAGATTCAATCGATCAAAATTCTGGAAAAAACAAATTTTTGAAAATCAAAACCATTTTATGCAGAAACTTCTCAAAGCATTGAATTTTATAAATAAAATGTATGAGTATGAGATGAAATGCTTTTAAAAAAAAACTTGTTTAGATCCTAATTTTCCCAAAAATTAAGGTTTCCATCAATTATCCTTAAAATTCAAACAGCAAACATGTTTTGCATAAAAGTTAAGGAATTTTCAAACTTGGTTGGCCAAACCAAGATCACACACAATAGCATGTACAAAGTTTAGCAAAGAGTAACTTGTGTAGTGTGTGCAACTAGCAAAAGTTTGAGATACATGTGATAGCAACTAGCTATCCTCAAGGTAAAACTAAATCTACTACGAAAGAATTGAAGTTTACACAATACCGACTTAGACCACTAACATCCTATTGCTACCTCGAGTAGGAAACTTACTACCACAACCACGACCACGTGACAGCTCTGAGTCCACGGACTGCTTCTTTCTTTGATTCCCAGCAAGCACAAGCACAAGCACTCTCGCTTGTATATATTTAAGCTCTTGAATATGCAACTGAATTGATCACCAAGCCCTTGACATCAATCTAGATCTTGATAACCCTAAGTGTATGTGAAGGCAAACACCTCTAGATCTCACAAGAGATTCACACACAGAGCATAAAGAGCATCAACAACAACTCTAAAAACGTGGCTAGGGTTTTTCCTTTTATACCTAGGGCAAAACATAAAGCCCTACATGTAAAACGGGCTTAGGTTGAGTTGGAAAATTTTGCAGAAAAATAATCTGCACGACTTTCGATTGGTCGAGTCTAAATCTCGATCGATCGAGCCAGGCATAATTGCACAGTAAATCCTACAGCAACTCGATTCTAACTTTACTTAAAAGACACATACTTTGAGTACGTCTAAATAAGACTAAAACGTTTTGATAAAGATTTGCCAACATTACAAATTAGAGTTCTAATACATTTAAACCTAAAGGTCTTAGAACCCAACAAAAGTCACACTTAAAAATCCTCCAGGCAGAAAGTTTCGCGGGTATCTCGCGGGAAGGTCTTACCCGCGAGACACTCGCGAAATCCTCCAAGCTGGCACGACTCTTCAACTCTAGCATGTGCTTCTCACGTGGCTCTTTTGGAGGTTAGCTTCTAGCGAGACACTAGCGAAATCTACTGATTCTTCATTTTATGCTCGATTCTTCATCAACTTAATACTAAACCCAAGACAAAAAAATCTCACAAAATACAAGGAACAAAATAAAGCAAATACAACACATTTTGTCATGGAATAAAGCCAACATAAAACATAGTTGTAAATCATAACTTTACAATGTGTTTGTTAGGAATCCTTCATTCTTCGCATTCTTCGCGTTCTTCACGTTCTTTGCGTGTTCTTTGAATGTTCGTCATGTTTTTTGTTTGTTCTTCATCTTCAAAGATTGTAGTGGAAGTTCTTCGAGACTTTGAAGGCTTGAATCCAGTGATCTTCACTAACTTGCAATCTTTTGAAGATTCTAAACACTTTTGGACTTCATTCCAATGCACTTTGAGATCTAGGAAGATGAATTGAATGATCTCTTTGAATGTTGTTAAGATTTGAAGGTTGAAGTTCTTGGAGGCTTTGAAGCTTAATTCCGGTAGAACGTCGAGATTTCTAAATGTGTGTGAAATCCCCTTATAAGACTAAGAAGGGTTTCTATTTATAGGAGTTTTGGGGAGGTGTGACAACACGTGATTGGCTATCATTAATGACAAGTGTCATAATTTAAATGGAGGGGCTTTGTGTCTTGTCCTCCAAGGGACACATGGTATTATTCGATCAGCCATAGTGCTATAATTTAAAATGACAGATGGCATTATTAGATTAGCCATAGTGCTTTAATTTAAAATTACACATAGCAGCTTTTAGTTAGACTACTTATGTCATTTAAATTAAAACGTGCTAACCTTTGATTGGTTCTCAAGTATTGTTCGTAATTTTTATTCTTGGACCCTTGGAATATTGTCATTGGTCTCTGAATAATGTTAGTGACACCCACTAAATAATACATGGCTTCTTATAATTAGCTGCTTTAAATGTACTACAGGAATTTAGTGGTCTGACGTGGTAATTTGTGATTGGTAGAAAATTTCATTCTCTACAACATGTTAGAAAGTGGAACACAAATTCTTTGTGGCAATTTTTGTGTTCCACAAATCATAACTTGCCATGGTTGATAATTCATTTTTATTTTCATTTTTAACTTTGGTTATTTTATAAGGAAAGTCAAATCAATACATAATAAATAGTGATTAATGGAGTATAAAATGAAACAATAAAAGTGGGATTGAAAATTTGAATTGCCCATATTAATTGTTAAAAAATGGTTGATGTTGAATCAAAAGAATTTGATCTTCGATGGTAAAATCTTAAAAAGGCTCGTCAAAGATAGCTAACTTTAAAGTCCATTAAAGATAGCTAACTTTTGTTGATAAATACGTTGATGTTGAGTATCTATTTGAGCCAAAATATGCCCAACTTGTTACTTCAATTTGTTCCTTAAAAGAGCAAAACACACACCAAAACATTTTTACCTAATTAAGGTAAACCTCACCAACCACACCTTTTATCCTCTTAATTTGGAAAAAAAAAAAAAAAAATTTAAGGTAGTTTCCAGTCAATCACTTCGCTGTAGAAAATGTGGACAACATTTCTCTTCTATAAATAGCCTTCTAAAAATGGTATAAATCATTTCTCAACCCTTCATCTTTCCTTGAACCCCAACAACAAAGAAAGCCTTGTAGTTATTAAATCTAACAAAAACCATGGTTTTCAAGGACTACACCTTTTTCTCATATGTCTTTTTAGCGACAGCTGTCATCCTCCTCACTGGCCACGCTAATGGTGCTGGCCTCTGCGACAATTCTCCTAATAAGGAAGTTTGTTATTCAATTGTCTATACTCGGACTAACCCTCATGATGCCGTGGTTGCAGCCTGTCACAAATTGGTTTCTGAGACCAAAGTTGCAAGGAAGGTGGCTCAAAGCCAACCCACTTCCACCGAAATTTACAATTGCATATCGAATTTTGATGGTTCCATTGGCTTCGCCAAAGCCGCCTTGAAATCCCTCAATGACGGTCAGCCCCTTTCCTCAAATGCCTACCTCATTGCCGCCCGGGCCAACTACAAGTTATGCGATGAAGGGTTCCAGAATTCTGGCAAAACCAATCCCATTGCCAAATCTACTAAGCACTTACAGGACATGGCTACCGTCGGTGCATATCTAGCAACTTTAAATAAATGAAAAAGAGAAGTTGAGAGAGAGAGAGAGAGAGACCGGTGTCCAGATCTGTGATGAGCAAAATATTTGTAACTATTTGTTGGTGCAAAGAATCAAAGCTCTCAATCTTCAATCTTTCTGATGTTGTAGTGCAAATAAGCCCTAGAAGTATTAGGGTGAAAATTTGAATTTTTTTTTCCCCTTTATTATTTGGTGAGATATTTGTTAAAATAACTATTGTTGATCTTAAGATGTTGAAAAAATGTCTGATTATTTTTTTTCTTGTTAATAATTAGCATTTTGTAAAAAATATTGATAAAAATTTTGTAACTTTAGCATTTTTCAAATATTAGCTGGGTAGGGGAGGCAAAATGATAAGCTTTCCTTAAAAAAATTTTAAATGGGCTAGGATAACTTCAATAAATAGACATCTACTAAATTTTTTTCCAAAACTTTTGGGGGTGCCAAGGCCCCCTTTAGTCTCAACATGGCTCCGCCACTGATACCTCTTACTAAAAATATTTTCTTGGATTGTCCATAAGAAACCTAATTATATACAAAATCTAATTAAATATAATTTGAATATATGGACATAAAAAATAAATAAAGACGCAAAGAACAACGAATGATACTAGTTTCGAGTGCGAATCAAGCCATTGAGAAAAGTATAGTTGTTGCTTTTACATAATTAGAATAAGAGCAGAGTATACAGTTGAGAAAAACTCATGATTTGTTGTGAAAATGTCACAAACATAACATTACTCCAAAAATAATTTTGGCCCCAAAACCTAATCCTTAAACCTTTAAATAAAAAAAAAAAAAACAAAAAAAAAACTTAAATAACAAAAAAAAAGAAGAAGAACCCAAATAACAAAAAATAAAAATAACCTCAGATAAAAAACAAATTATTAACCAAAAAGTCTATTAAAAAAATTAAAAATCCCTAATAATTTAAATTTGTAGCTAGTTCAACGCGTTACATAAAAATAATCTCTAATTTCATTTTTCCTGAATGATATCAAGATAAACACTGTGGTATTGCATTCTTCTTTTCAGTATTAGCAATTATATTCTCTTTGGTTTTGTAGCTAGCAATTTTGAATGCTCTTCTTACTAATTTGGCTCGCAATTGTAGCAAATCTCTCTCTCTCTCTCTCTCTCTCTAAAATGCAAATTGCACCTTCAAAGTTTAGCTGAGATTCATTTAAATCCTTTAACTTTACTTTCATTTAATTGAGTTATCTATTGTTAGGTTCTAAAGATTTAGAATTAATTATTTAAAATTATATTTTGTATGTGTTGGTGAACCGAGAATAAAACACGTCTAGTCTATGTGTTAGGCATTGCTCAAAGGTGTATGTTTCAAGCGCCAAATTTGAGCTGACTGCAAAAAAGATAGTCAGAATCTGTCAAACTCAATCGATCGAAAATTAGGTTCAACAAATCAAAAATCGCAGAAATTAGATTTCGTAAAATTTTTAAATAAAACCCAAGCCCGCAAAATTGTTTAGGGTTTCAATTTAACCTGTCCGCATATAAAAGGGAGACCCTAGCTACTTTTTGCTGTTATTTTGGAAGACTTATGTGTTACTCTTTGTGAGATCTGAGAGATATTGTACCTTCTAATACACAAGCACTTATCGAAGCGAGATCTACAATCAAGCATTGGTAGAGCCTAGTTGCTACTACAAACATCAACAAGTGAAGGTGATCTGAAACCTTTGAGTGGGATCTCAAAGTCACAAGCGTGGGTGCTTGTGTTGCAGTAAGTCCAAGAAGAGAAGAAGTCTATAATTCGAAGCTTGCACATAGTCGTGTCAATAAGTTACTACTTGAGGTAGCAATAGATTTAAGGTCAAATCTGATTGTAAAAGCTTCAATTTTCTTATAGTGGATTTGCTTTACCATGAGTATTACTAGATGAAATCCTCCTTAGGTTTTTACCTTGAAACGATTAGTTTCATCGATTTTCCTAGGTTAACATATCATGGTGTTATTTACTTTTTCGATGCAATGTATGATATAATTTATTGTTGTTTAACCTAGATTTGAATAACTAACCTAAGTAATCACTTGGCTAATATATTAGGTTAAACAATCTGGTTTAAGGGGTCTAAACAAACAAACAAGTGGTATCATAACAGGTTAGCTCTTGTTTTTAAGTTTCTATACCCTAAAGTTAATCCTTGACCCCTGCTGTCATGAAACACAGTCACTCTCTAGTGATCCCCCTTCACTTTGATGAGAATAACTATGCTTATTGGAAGGTTAGGATGAAAGCCTTCTTGAAATCTATTGATGAGAGAGTACGACTCTCTGTTGAAAACGGTTAGGAAAGACCAACCACTGCTGTTGGTGAATGAACAACTGCCCAAAAAGAAGCAACAAGCTTTAACAGTCTGGCTATGAATGTAATATTCAATGCTATTTCTGTGGAAGAATTTAAGAGGATCTCAAATGTGGAGATTGTTCACACTACATGGAATATCTTGCAAACAATGCAAAAAGGCACGATAGTAAAAATTAATAAACTACAGCATTTGACCTCTAGATTTGAAAGCATAAGAATGTCTGATGATGAATCTTTTGATGAATTCTATGCTAAGTTGAATGATATTGTCAATTCTGCTTTTAATTTGAGTGAAGTTTATGAGCAACCTAAAATTGTTAGGAAAATTCTTAAATCATTAATTAAGGACTTTAGACCAAAAGTGACTGCCATAAATGAAAATAAAGATGTGGACTCCATACTTGTAGATGAACTTGTAGTATCTCTTTAGTCCTATAAATCCGACTTATTGTTTGGTTAAAAAGAATTGACCCCTTGCAAATTAATTAATTACCCAAGTTAATTAATTAGATTCAATTACATGCAATTGCTTGGTAGCACAAACAAATCACCAAATAACTAAATGCAGCAGAAAATAAATTTAACACAGGTGATTTATTTACGAATGTGGAAAACCTCCAAGGTAAAACCCCACCGGGTGAATTTAAGGTCACCACTCCCAAGAATCCACTATTATTTATCACAAGCGGTTACAAGTATAAGGAATCTTACCAAACCTTGTGGTCTATCCTGAAATACCAACCTACAGTTAAACCCATACCCCAATACCCAATTGGACTTGCATTGTAGCGGCAATCTCTTCATTCAATGCACAAATCCTAGTACGTGACTAACCAATGATGCACGGATCCTAGTACGTGACTAACTCCACTAGCTTGAAGAAGATGTTGGCTACAAAGTTCTTCAATTCATCAATAATGAAGATCAGGAAGCTCCTTGGTCACAAAACCCTTGGCGTAAAGATGTAGTAGCTTTTTCAGAGAGAATGATGAATTAGGTCACTTTTTGCATATATTCTCTTTGTATGACGGCCTTTAAAATAAGCCTTATATATGTCTAGGGTTGTGAGAAAATAAACCTTACACATACATGTCAGCTAAGGCCGAAAATCAGATCTAGAAATTTTGATTTCATAAATCTCGACAGATTCAGTTTCTGTCAAGCTTCTATCGAGCTTCGTCCTTAAATCTCAATAGATATTTTTTCTGTCGAGGTATCTGTCGAGCTTTAATGAACAGCTCTTCTTCACTTATTTCTTGGTCAGATTTCATGGCTTCAATGCTTAACTTGAACACTTATTTCTTGAAGTACTAAACTCATCCTAAATCTACCCAATTACAAGTAAAGTGTGTTTTATCAAAGGATTAGTCAATTTACATAAAATATGTCCCTAACACTTACCAAAAACTAACAAATCCAAATCTATGACTTTAAAATCTGTTGATGATGTTGATGGTTGTGGATTTGATGATGAACTCTCATCTACTAAGATTGCTTATCTTGTCAAGAACTTTATAAATTTTATGAGAATTAATAATAGAAGGGCAAGAAATAGAAACAATGTTGATCCTAAGAATGTGAAGAAGAATGATACAACAAAAAATAACAATTTTGAAAAATCAAAAGACAAAGTTGTTCAATCTTCTAACAATTCTTTAGGACAACAATGTTTTGGTTGTAAGGGGTATGGTCATCTAAAATCTGAATGTCTCACTTTTTTGAGATCTAAAGGAAAAGCTATGGCTTTCACCCTCAGTGATGATGAAATTTCTGATCATGAGTCTGAAAGTGATGAAGAAGGAAACTTTATAGCTTTCACTGCTATTGCTAATGAGAACCCTTCTGATGGGGAACTCTCTGAAAATGCTGACTTGCAAGAGGCTTATAACAAGCTTTGCAAGGTTGCAGCAAAGGATGTCATAAGTGTTGATCTGGGGCTAAAAAAGATAAACACCCTTGAACAAGAGAAGAAAAACTTGTTGTTGAAACTGTTTGATGCAAATGAACTCTTAAATTCTATTAAGATTGAGAACATGTCTTTGATTGAGAAAGTTAAAATTTTAGAATTTGAATTATCTGTTGCTAGAGAATAACTGAATAGGTATTTTACATCTAAACTGGATAATATGCTAAATGTTCAAAAATTTGTTTCTAATAAGACATGATTAGGGTTTGTTGAGAGTGGTTCTACTTCTGTTGTTCATCCTCCTAAGTTTGTACCTGCTACATCTACTTCTACTATTCATCCTTCTTTATCTGAAGTTAAGGTAACTAAGAAAGAAGTTCTAGCGTCTAGAAGAACTAGGGTAGATCTAAGTGAGTCAAAACCTAAGAATCCCAATCAATCTAGAAACAAGAAACAACACAAACCTCAGTGGTTTTGTCATTTATGTGGAGGAGCTGGGCATACACAGCCAAATTTCTTTAAGCTGCAAGCTTCAAAGTAAGTATCCAAACAAAAAAATGCATGTTCCAGAAGTACAAGCTCCTATGGCACTTATTCATGAATTGGTAAAGTTTCTTAGCCTTTATGCCAATACTAGAGCTGAAATTAGGGCTAATTCTACTAGAAACCCCAACTCCAAGTTTGCATCTAAAAGAGTGGAGATACAAAAGACTTAGTCTCAGTGAGTCTATCTGACATGGTCCTTGTGTGCTAATTCTTTCAATCTCTCGTGACCGAAAATGTTTTTCATTAGGGTTTGCATTTACATTACATTCATGCATTTCATTCTAGGTTTGCTCTTGATGTTTTTAAGTTTTTATTTTAATTAAAAATTATTATAAAAAAAAAAAATAAAAAGAAGAAAAAAAAAAAAAAGGTTTTTGTACTACACATCTTCAAGTTGTGTAATTAAGGTTGGCCTAAGAAATTTGCATTTCATGACTGTGTACCTTATTTGCAAAAAGAAAAATATGCTTCAAAAGAAAAAGAAAAGCAAAAGAAATTTAACAGAAAAAAAATTGCATGGCTATAAGCGTGTTTTCTAGGAGATGTGAGAGTTATATGATGTAACTCTTTAAACAATAGTCTCTCAAACTTATGTGATTGATAATGTAGAAATTGTGTTTATTTTCCATCTACATATCACACTGTAAGCAAATCTTTGTTAAACTCTGTACATGTGATCCAAGATTTAACTTCTTGATATGTTTAATACTTTTTGGGGGTGTGAGGTAAGAAGTGTGTGATGGAATTTGTTTTGGCTTAACAAAGAAATTTTTTTTTTGAAGGGAAAGATTTTTTTTTTTGAAAACCTTTAGAGTCATTAACATGCATCCCATATCATAAAAATCTGTTTTACAATGGTTCTGCAAAAAATTTCCAGGTTTTTCAAAAATTTCTAATTCTTCAGGATTTGATCGATCGAACCTGTTTTTCGACCGATTGAAAAGAAAAAGAAAAAACCCATTTTTAAGGCTTAAACTCTCGAGTTGTCTCAATTCCTTTCTTGATTCCTCTCGACCGATCGAAAATTGTATTTTTAAAAACAAATAGGAGTTAGATCACAGTTCTTTAGAGCTCTGTTCTCTTCTTCTTCAATTTCTCTCTCAATCCATTCTCACAATTTTTTTTTTGTCTTTTTCTAAGTCAAAGTCTCAAAGGTTTTCTTCCTCAACACCAACTAAGAATGTTTTACCCCTTCACTTTGTTTAAATTACATGCATTCATGCATTTTCATCAAAAAATTTCAAATTTACGAACTAAATAGTTTTTAGGGTTTTTTTTAATGATTTTTAGTGTTTTGATCAAATGTTTTAGATGGGTTTTTGTTCATGAATCATATTAACATGATCCTTAGGCTTTAATTTAAAAATTTCATGATTTCTTCAAAATTTTGAAATTAGGGTTTATGTGTTCTTGAGAAAATTAGGGATTTGTTCAATTGGGCTAAATTGATTGAAATTGACTCTTGATATTGCTTAATTGGGTGATTATAACATGTTTTATACTTGTTGTGTTGTTCAATTGATCAATATAAGAGTTTTTTTTTTTTTTAAATTAGGGTTTTCAAAATTGGGGATTTTGATAAATTTCTAACTTTCTTAGTCAATTTTCAAAATTGAGATGAAATTGAATTATTTTAGAGCATTAGATCATGCATCATCTATGTACTAGTGTCATGCATCATATAGATTTTCAAAAATTTCATGTTATCCTGTCTCTAACTCTATTTGATGCAGTCTGCCCTTAGTTTTTGTTTGTGCTTTTTTTTAAAACCTTAGACATGGCTCTTAAGGTTGGTAGGAAATTCAAAACCAAAGCACATAGAAACCCTACTTCTTTTTCTTATGCCTCTCCTTTGGTTGATAGGGTTAGGTTTCTTTCTGCTAAGACTAAGGAAGTTTATGAGACCTTAACCAAGTATAAGTCTATATAGGGAGAGATAGAGATTGTTCTAGATGAGTTAGATCCTTACATATGTAGGAATCTAGTGTCCAGGAATTGGGTTCCTTTTTGTAATGTTTCTAATTCTCCTACTGCTGCTTTGATTAGAGAGTTTTACTCAAATTTCTCTATTTTTCATGAGGATATAGGTGGTCATTATTTGAATACATGGATTAGAGGTAAAGAGTTTAGGATTACTAAACGTGTAGTCTTTGAAACTCTAGGTGTACCTCTAGTCTGTAAACTCACATATCCATACATTGAGTTTCCTCCAGTAGATGATATCATGTCTTTACTTTGTGGTAGGCCAGTTTCTTCGGGATTTGAACCAAGAATAAACTCATGCGAGTTTACTGAGCTTAACTATCTTTATTCAAGGATATCCTACCATAATATCTTCCCTATCTCTCGTGTTCATACTGTTCCTATAGATAGGTGTGCATTCCTTCATGCTCTTATCACAGATGGATCTATGTGTTTTCCTTTCCTATTCATTCAAACTATTGTTGATATTTATAGGAGTAAGTCCAAAGCACAAAAGCTATTTTTTCCTTGTGTATATAAATAGGGTGTTAAACTTTCTAGGATTATCAAACTTTCCTCCTCTAGAGTTAGTTCGTATCACTACCCCTATAGAAGCCACTTTTCTCAGACAGCGACAGGCTCAGATGAAGAGTGTTGAACCAAGTTCTGGGACTTCAAAGAGACCAAGAGGTAAGGCTTTTACTGCGGCTCCTGCCTCTAGTGATATGCCTGCTACTGAGGAGGTACTTGTGAATCCTACTATAGTTGTGGATCCTTCTAGTGATGAGGATGGTGTTGACCTTATAGTTACCCCTCTTCTTTCACTCCATGCCATGATGGAGTCCTTTTTTACTACTCAAGTAGCCCATGGACAGCTTATTGATGAGTTACTTACTGAGGTGGCTACCTTGAGAGCACATTTTGCCGAGTATAGGACTACTTTTCTACCTCCTTCACCCTATGATGCTTGATGGTTACCTTTGGCAATTTGTAACAAAAAGGGGAAGTAGATTTTATGAGGTTTGGGGGAGGGCCCTTGTATTTAGGGGGAGTAGAGAGTTTTTGTATTTAGAGGGAGTTACCTTTGAGATGAGAGATATTGATGTATTTTTTTTTTCCATGTATATTTGTTTTGTTTTATTGTTCTTGTTTCACAAAAATTGTTGGTTCATTGACTATGATAGTATATTTGATGTTTATTCATTTGATATTCTATTCTTTCTTTTTTTTTCTTTTTTTTTGAGAATTCAAGTTCTATTTTTATTTATTAGATTTGTATAGTATTTTCCACACATGCATTTATGATTTGTTTTCAATGTTTCAAGAATTTTCAGGTTAATTCTTTCAACAACTACTGTTTATACTAGTAACTAACAGTTAGTACTTGTGATAGAATTGTATTAGAGCAATACTTTGTAATTGGGCTGATGTTTGATTTGTGCAATTCATCTTGTATGTGTGTTTTGTCACGGATTGCCAAAGGGGGAGATTGTTAGGTTCTAAAGATTTAGGATTAAATGTTTAGAATTATATTTTGTATGTGTTGGGAAACCGAGAACAAAACATGTCTAGTCTATGTGTTAAGCATTGCTTAAAGGTGTATGTTTCAAGTTTCAAGTTCGAGCTGACTGCAGAAAAGAAAAGTCAGAATCTGCCAAGCTTGATTGATCAAAAATTAGGTTCGACCGATTGAAAATCACAGAAATCAGATTCTGCAAAATTTTTAAACAAGGCCCAAGCCTGCTAAAACATTTAGGGTTTCAATCTAACTTGTCCACATATAAAAGGGAAACCCTAGCTACATTTTGGAGTTCTTTTGGAAGACTTGTGTGTTACTCTTTGTGAAATCTGAGACGTAGTGTACCTTCTAACTACACAAGCATCTACGGGAGCAAGATCTACAATCAAGCATTGGTAGAACCTAGTTATTGCTACAAAGATCAACAAGTGAAGGTGATCTGAAACCTTTGAGTGAGATCTCAAAGTCACATGCGTGGGTGCTTGTGCTGCAGTTTATCCAAGAAGAGAAGAAGCTTGTGGATTCGGAGCATAGATGTGGTCATGTCAGTAGGTTACTACTTGAGGTAGTAATAGATTTAGGGTTAAATCTGATTATAAAAACTTCAATTCTCTTATAGTGGATTTGCTTTACTTTGAGGATTGCTAGGTCAAATCCTCCCAAAGCTTTTACCTTGAAATGATTAGTTTAATCGGTTTTCCTTGGTTATCATATCGTGATGTTATTTACTATTCCGCTTCTATGCATAATATGATTTATTATTGTTTAACCTAGATCTAAATAATTAATCTAAGTAATCACTTGGCTAATATATTAGATTAAACAATTTGGTTTAAGGGGTCTAAACAAACAAACATCTATGTTTCAAATTTATTCAATTAAGACCTTTAGTCTAATTCGATTAAAAAAATTTCGTTAACATAAAAATATAAAATCATTTTTATTAATTACAATTTTTTTTTCATATGATAAAAATATTTTTTTAATGAAATTTTTTTAATAAAATTCCTAAATTGAATAAATTTAAAATTTAAAAGACTCAATTAGAGAGTGTAATTTGCATTTTAACTAAAAAAACAGGGGAAAAAAAAAAAGGTACGCCATACTACGAGTCTTTACAAAGCCAGCTACTTGCCTCATACTCACAGCTCATCTCCACCTCCAAGTTAATTTCCAACTCAACAGAAGAGTCTTTCACATTATTTCCTATATATCATTTGCATTTCTGCACATGGTTGTGAGACATTCTTGTCCAAATCCACGCCATTTTCTCACCTACTAATTCTCAGTCATAGTCAAGCTTTAGAGCATTTGCAAAATATCAGGTAAGATTATGAAGAATAAACTGATTTATAAGGTAGTAGTAGAAGGACCATGGACGTGGCAAATAAGGGTCACTACCATCTCCAAGAAAACGAAGGAAATCAAGTCAAAGGCATGCTGTAATTTTGATACAGTTTTCATTTCTTTGTAGATTCTTTTTCACCATGCTAAAGATGATTCGCTCTCTAGCTAGAGGTACTGCATTGGCTAAGATTTGGTAATTATTTCCACTTCATTTCTACAATTGGGTCAACAATTTTACTACCATTCACAGTTAAGCATGATTAAAAGCAAAATTGCTGAATTTGACAAACTTTTCGTCAGACGCATGGAAGGTAGACCTTATATTGTCTTTACCAACTTTTAATTTGAAAAAGATTAATTGGCACTTTAGCTGCAATCACGAAATATGTTTCCTCACTTCTCTAGAAAGTTCCGTGCAAGGTTTTGAAGAAAATGACTCGGAAAGTGGTTGGGATTTTGTCATCAAGATTGAAGCTCATCATGACAAAGTTAACATAAAAATTCAAATATATCTTTTTTGAATTTAATGAGGGGTCACTTATATTTTATTTAACTTATATGTAGATCATTTTGTTAAGTTATGGTTTTTCACATAACATTTATATTGGCATTATTCCATGACAAAAAGTGTTGTAATTTCATTAATTCATTTTCTTCTATTTTGTGGGATTTAATTGTAATGAGTTTAGTCTTAAGTGGTGAAGATGTAATCAAGATAGTTGAAAGTCATATGAGGAGCATATATACCAGAAGCTGAAAGTCAATGTGTTTCGCAACTCATCTCGCGAGTTGGCCAATTCGTGAGATGACCAGCGAGATGCACTGATAGCTGAGATTTTAAGTGTAACTCTTATACCCTTCACCCATACTATATATGCTCTCATTACCCACGAATTTGTAAGGAGACTATTCAAAAGAAAACCCTAGAGAGGTTTATACAACGCACCCATCTTGTTAATGAGAGCTATAGATTCTCAAGAGAGAAATCCTTGTAGTCTCTTCTCCTCCCCTCTGCCATTGTTATACTTTGAAAAAAGATTTGTACCTAAACACAACCCACACCTATTTAGAGTGTAAAATGTGTTTTGGAGCTTGGAAAAACATTAGGTATTTGCCAAAAGAAGACGGTGAAGCTTGGTAGTGCGATCAGGTGGTATTACAAGATCCGGATAACTAGTGAAGATAAGATTCCAAGAAGTCCATTGGTAGCTTGAGCTTGGAAAGATCAAGTACTTTGGATAGATTAGGCTTAAATGGTCTTTTTGGTATCCTTGTACTCCGAGTTATTCACTAGTAGATCATTTCTAGTTGGTGGGTCGTGGAGAGGTTTTTCGCAAAGTTCTCTAGTTTCTTCTTCGACAACACATCGTCATTTTATCTTGGGTTTGCTATTCTTTTATCCACTGCTCTTTCCATTTTAGTATTGCACTTATTTGTTCATCCATGCAATTGTTAAATACTTCGATTGATTAATTTGCTAATCACGTATATTCCGCATTAAGTATGTTAAGCATAAAATTAATCAAGCCGTAATTAAAATTTGAGGTCTAAACAAACAATAGTTTTTTCACACTATTTGAGCTTTCACATTTAGAAGTCTCATAAGTTCACAAAATGAACTTCACTTCTCCTTACTCTTCACACTAATGTGCCAACATGGGCATGAGCTTCACATGTCTCTCCATAGTATCTTCTTATACATATCTTTTCCCAATGATCGATTGATTAGTTTTTTTTTTTTTTTTTTTTTCCCCACAACGATCGATGGCTGATATTTAATTAATTCAATGAAGTTTTCAAACTTCTGGAAAGGAATTTCTTGTACACATGGGCCAAACAAGACATCATATGTCCTACCAGATTTTCTTTTTTCTTTTTGACATAAAATAATTCATCAACAGTATTGATATTTTTTCTTAAAAAAATAAAAGTTTGAAACAAAGTGGCGAGCATTTTCATGGTCCCCGGTACTTTATGGTCTCACGTAGGGATCGCAATGGGGTGGGGTGGGGCTAATTGATGGGATCTTCGCCTCTGCCCCGCATGGTTTTTTCTTGCCCCATCCCCGCTCTGTCCCACATGACGGAGAAAATTTCTTACTCCATCCCCGCCCTTTAAGGCCCACAAAACCCCACCTCACTCCGTAAAACTCTATTTCTTGTTAATTTGCCCTACAACTATTAAAAAATTTTCAAATAAAATTACATATTTCAGTAATAAAAATATATTTGAAATTATAAATAAATTTATCCCATCAACAGTTTCTAGTGAAGGCCACATGAAAAAATTAAATTAAATATTTTGGCCAACGTATACTAATTACAGAACATAGCAAGATAAAACCACCTAAATGACATTGCTTACAGGCATAGGGTAATTACGTATGAAAACTTCAAATATTACCCCTAAATCACATTCCCCCATGACTTCACCAAAAACTTTAAGAACACTGTTGTAATCTAAAAGACTTACGAATCATTTAATTCAGAGTCTATAAGAATGAGACGGCTAAAGGAGGACACAATCAAATACAAATAGAAACAACATTCTATTAACAAGCCCCAAATAAGATCTCTCATAATAAAAATATTCTGTTGGGTCCGAATATTGTTAAACTATTAAAATATATTATGCACAACATTGAGCATAGTTTTCATATGGTTTTGATAGAAAGAACTAAACAAATATATATCTATAGACCCGAACCAGAGCTACCTCAAACCTGTACCTCATAACAACCACACGCCCACACACAATGACACAAACACAAACATTTAGACACAAACATGATGAAATTTATGTTGAGAAAGACGCTTAAATGGAATCAATGATTCAATAGTATATAAATTTGTTTCTAATAAAGACAAAAGAAAACACTAAAATCGGTACCTTATTTCGAACTTTGCTAGAGAGAAAAAAGAGGTAGAGAGCTACGTTAGGTAGAATAAAATAAACTGATGATATTTTTGTTTAAATATTAGGGTTTTAGGGTATGAAAAATTTACAATTTAACCCTTATTAATGCAGGGCAATGTGGGGTGGGGCTAAAATGTGTAAACCCATCCTCGCCCTGCCCCGCGGTGTGGGTCTAAAATCTCACCCCATTCCCGCCTCACCACCTTTGCAAGACGGGGAAAACCCGCACAGGGCGAAGCGGAGAGGGGCGGGTCAAGTGGGGCAAGGCAAAATTTCCAGCAAGACTTTCACGTCTCTTTTTCTTTTGAAATGCAATAATCACAATTATTTAGACAAATATATAAAAATTATAATTTTTTTGCCAATCAGACTCGACTCAAACTTTGAAACTTCCTATAAATAGATGAGCATGCTTGTAATGAAATTTCATGTGCCTATCTATATCACTTAGTTCAATTTCAGAGCTATTGAAATTTCAAACATTGTTAAGACTCATCAACAATGTAGAAGAACTTTTATTTCTTTGCTGGCCTTTTGTATCTTTTATTCAATCAATCTTCTAACAGTTGAGGCAAAAACTCACTATCATAAATGGGATGTAAAGTACTATGCCTATAAGTATTCAAATTGCTAAAAGAAGCTAGCTATCATTGTAAGAACCCCAGAAAAAAGTGCTAGTCACATCTACACTATATTTCAAAAGACTAGTCACAATTGAGGCTCCTTATAGCTGTTGATAAAGCCTAATTCAACCCAGTATATACCTGATGTGGGACTCATCACACACCTACACACAACACTATCAATTAAATTGGAGGATCACAATCCCACTTTGTAGGGTAGTGTGTCTAAGCCCATACAGGGTTACTTGGCCAGCTCTGATATCATAAATTCTATCACACCTCAAACCCAACTAAGAGGGTTAAGCACGCAAAAATAGTCGCAAACTTACAAGTGTTATTTTTTAGACCCCTAAAAACACAGTGTTTGACCTAATTTTATTGCCAAGTTGATAATTAAGTCAATTATTCAAATATGGGTTAAATATTCTTCATACATATCATGCAAGGGAAAAGTAAATAAGATAAAGCTATGATGACAGGAAAACCCATGAAATAAACCAATTTCAAGGTAAAAACCATAGGGGACTGCTAATGCCTTACAGAGGTCAACCACCCATCGCGACATTGCTCACGCCCTTGCTTAAGCTTGGGTGTTGTGAAAAACGATAAACCTCTGGTGTGTAACTAGATTTAGCTTATCTTAACCTATATTTACCAAAGGTAAGTGAAGTCGCTACCAACCATTGGGTTTTTTCTAAGGTGTGATTGGTCACTTGACTCTATTTGATTTTATTACCAAGCCTAGGCTAAGAAAAATGACGTTTTCCCTAATCTAATACAGATAGGTAAAAAAATCTTAATTCTTGAGTTCAAAAGTTTGGTTACGTGTGGGGAAGGTGTTAGGCACTCCACAACACATGTCCAAAGATAGTCCTTTATTTTGATAAAATCTTAATTTTCAGACATTGGCAATTGTAAACAAGCTATTGGCATTTGCTTTCAAGGATTGCTTTGAGGTTTGATTTTGGAAGAGGTGTGGTCTCTATCAATGCTTTGCTAGCACATTTAGAATTGTTGCCAAATTTCCACAATGAAAATCTGGCAGCATCTCGCCTTATTTTCATGGCGAAAATTCGGCAGCATTTTGCCTTAGGTGCGTCATAGTACACAAAACACTATCTTCGCCAAGCTTTTGCGATGAGAATATGGCAACAAAGGTGCCCCATTTTCACAGCAAAATTTGGTGGAGTTTCACGTTTGGTGCGTTATAGTGCACCGGTAGAGTTTCGTGCTTGTGTATACGGCTTGCGTCAATATGTTCATGCTAAGGCGAGTCGAAGCTCACCAAAGCATCAAACATGTTGATGCCTGTTGCATACATGGGGAAACCAATGTCACTAGCTAACATGGATTGAGACAAACACACCATGATGTAGCATGAATATGCACTTACAACAGTCGCCTTGAGTGCACACCTATACTCCAAGGTCAAGAGCACCCATTATCACAAGAGGGTTGCTCTCCAAGGTCAAGCAAGTGTGTGTGTATATATATGTATGTGTATATATATATATATATATATATATATATATGTATGTGTATATATATATATATATATATATAGATCATTCTCAATGCAAGCACACAGAGCAGGAAACTAAACCAGACATCGCCAATATTCTAGGGGTATGGCCCAACAAGGTACAAGAAAAGATAAACATGCATTGCCTACATCCAAAGGGTATGGCCCAACAAGTTACAAGAAATCTAAGGAAAGAAAACCCTAATCTAGATACAAGGTTCTAAGGAAAAGGGTAAGAGAGAGGAAGAGATAACCACACAGAAAGGCTAAGCCTCAAATCTACTGAACATTGCCCATTTTGGGCTTACGTCTTCTTGTTTGCATTTTGCCCTTTTTAGCTTGCATTTGGAAATTGCGCCCTTGCTCCAAGCTTGTACATGCAATAACATAGAAAACACAAAACCAATAAACAAGCAAAAAGAGATAGCGCCAAAACAAAGGAAGCACACAAAGTGGCAAACTAGGAAAGAAAAGCACACAAAGCGGCAAACAAGCATGTTATCAAACAAACAAGCAAGAAAGGGTGTCTTAGAAGGACAAATGTAGGTTTGGATTTGGTGTTCGTAGTTCCATTGTATTGGAATACTGACGACACACATGCCTTCAAGCAAAGTTCCTAAAAAGCAAACCCACATGAGATTTTAGGTAGGAACTAAGGTTGATGACACAAGGAAGCACACAAAGACACATGCATGAACACATAAACAAGGATGCATGACGCAAGACAACCACTCTTTATCACTGATGAAATTAAACAACGGCAAACAAAAGAATAAACCTTAGGAGTCAGCACCTAAGGGTTTCTTGGAGTTAGCACCAAGCAAAACTAGAGTCGGCACCAGTGTAATAGATACGCACGTTTATTATAATTCTCAAAACTATCTTACAATAATTAGAAAAAGTGTTTAAATAGCAAACAACAAGATGCATAAAAAAACCCTTATTATTAAATGCTTGGGCTTACTTAATCTTCAAGTCCAATTACTAGCATGCTTCATCCATAAGGCCACAGGTTAGGCCGTCTTCTTTTTGCTTTTCCTCCCATACATGTGTATAATTGGAGGCTTGTACCTTGTGTCCGCACCAAATCCCCCCAGGTGAGAAGAACTAGACCACATCGAATGGAAATCTAAAGAGCTCTGATAGTACTCAAGCAAGTCAGCATCGAGTCGATGTAGCTCATCTTGAGTAATCCATGTGCAATCGGAATCTGGTCACCCCCGCCAACGAACTAGGAAACGGTGAACTCCTCCATCCCTAGTTGAAACAGTTAGTTCATCTAAAATAGCATCAATAGATTCTTTATGTGCATAGGGAAGATTTAAGGGTAAAGGGGTAGGGACAGGGGGCATCAATAGGATCAAGTAAAGGCTCATCAAAAGGGGCATCAAGAATAACTGTGGGGCCTTCATAAGCAACTAGATTCTCTATATTAAAAGAGGAGCTAATACCATAATCATGGGAAAGATCAATGGCATATGCATTTGGGCCAATCTATTTCAATACCTTGAATGGTCCAGAACTACGAGTTTGATTTTTCTTAATTGTGTCCCAGAGGAAACCATTCAAGTCAAATCTAAATCATGACATAATCTCCTACTTGAAACTTTGTATGACATCGACAAGTGTTAGCATGAATTTTATATTGAGAATTACTTATATAAATTTCTTTTTTATTTGCAAATCTCATTATGCAAATCATGAATATGTTGTGCAAATGCCTAAGCAGACTCAAAAATTCAAACATGTGGGGACATGGGCAAAAGATCTAAGGGCTCCCTAGGTGTATAACCATGCACAACCTCAAATAGACTAGTGCCTATAGACCTATCGACAGAGCTATTGTATGCGAGCTAGGTTGTAGGAAGAATTGAATCTCAATTTCGATTGGCTTCACCCACTAGACACCAAAAGAGGTTACCTAGACTGCGATTAACCACCTTAGTTTGACCATCAGTTTGAGGATGAAATGTAGTGAAAATTTTCAATTTGGTGCCTACTAAATGCCACAAAATCTTCCAAAAATAACTCATGAAGTGAACATCAAACAGTACAGTTTTGGGAAGACAATCTCATCAAAGTAGAGCTTTGTAATTTTAGAAGCATCCAAGGACTTAGAAAATGGTAGAAAATGTGTCATCTTAGAGAAGCGATCAATATCTACTAGAATAGAATCATGCTTCCTAAAGGTACGGGGCAATCCTAACACAAAGTCTATACTCATATCCTGCCACGGGCAATCTGGCACAGGTAAAGGTGTATACAAGCTAGTTTTTTTCTTGTGATGTTTGGCCAGTTCACATGTATGACACTAACAAACTATCTTGGCAACGCCTCTCTTAAGGCTAGGCCAATAGAATTAATGTTCCACTTCCTCAATTGTTTTGTCTTGGCCAAAATGACCTACAAGGCCTCCTGTGTATGTCTCCCAAACTAGGAAATCTCTCACTGAAGACAGAGAGATATATAACTTGTTGGCTTTGAACAAGTAACCATCTTGAAGAGTATAATCATCCAGGATTGGCCATGAGGCATTACATAGGCTAGTGTAGAGCTCTCCAAAATTTGAGCACGACTTATAGTCATCCTTGAGTCGTTCAAACCCAGTAACCTTAACACTCATGACTAATAGCAAAGATACCCTTCGACTTAGCACATTAGTAGCCTTATTCTCAACTCCGACCCTATGCTTCCCTACAAAGGAGTAGCATTGTAGAAATTCAACCTAACTACCATGCCTAAAATTCTACTTCTTCTGGGAATGGAGATAGTGCAAGGCTTCATGATCAAAGTAAATAACAAATTCAAGAGACAACAAGTAATGGTACCAATACCAAAGAGCTCGAATAATGGCATAAAATTCTTTGTCATATATGCAGTGCTTTTGATTATCATCATTCAATTTCTCACTAAAATAAGCAATTGGCTGGTGCTCTTGACTAATTATTCCACCTATGCCAACACCTAAGGCATCACATTCTACTTCAAAAGGCTTTGTAAAATCAGGGAGACACATGACAAATGACTCAGTCATCTATTTATTTTTTTATTTTTTTTAACTTCATTGAAAGCCTTAGCAGCAGCTTTCGTCCAATTACTCTCCCCTTGTTTCATGCAGTCAGCAATGGGGGACATAATGGCACTAAACCCTTTAATGAATCAAGGATTAAAGGAAGCGAGTCCATGAAAGCATCAAATGTCATGGATATTTTTGGGCTTGGGCCAATCCACAATCGCTTGAATCTTTTGGGGGTTGGTGGAAACTCCCTCTGAGGATACTATGAAACCTAGGAAAATAACTTTATCGATAAAGAAAGAGCACTTCTAGAGGTTGCCATATAAACTCTCCTTCTTAAGGGCAGTTCCAACTTGAGTTAGGTCATCTAAGTGCTACTCCCTAGATTTGCTATAAATAAGGATGTCATCAAAGTACACAACCAAGAATTTTCCCATAAAAGGCTTGAGCACTTGTGTCATCACGCTAATAAAGGTACTAGGAGCATTGGACAATCCAAAAGGCATAACCATCGACTCATATAAACCATCTTTCATTTTGAAGGCAGTTTTCCACTCATCACCAGGACAAACCCTAATTTGATGATATCCACTTTTCAAGTCTATCTTTGAGAAGATTGTTGCTCCAACCATCATATCCAACATGTCATCAAACCAAGGGATTGGGAAATGATATTTCATAGTGACCTTATTGAAGGCACGACTATCAACACACATCCTCCAAGTTCCATCTTTCTTTGGAGTCAAGAGTGCGAGGACTGCACATAGACTCATACTTTCACGAACAAATCCCTTTCGAAGCAGTTCTTATACTTGCCTTTGCAACTCTACATGCTTTGTGGGGTTCATCCTATAGTGAGGCAAGTTTGGTAGGGTCGCTCCAGGCACAAAAAGGATCAAATAGGTGGGTCATTATGGTACTCATTATCCCCTTAGATAATCTTATCATAAACCATGGCTGAAAAATTATCAAAAAGTTTTGTATAAGGGCCAGGTAACTCAATAATAAATTGCACCAATTATATTCTATAAAGACGTTTTGTATGGCTATGTTGCCAAACTTATATACACAATTAAATCAGTAACTTCAGGCAAATCAGAACAAATTGCCTTAAAGTTTTGTTGAAGTTTTTAATAAGTGTTCTACAAAATTGAAAAACCTTCCCAAATTGTACTCCTTGACGTGAATAAGTACCTAAGAATTAAAAATAAATAAAAACAACTAATCTAACCAAACTCTAGCAAGCCACTACAAATTAGAGAAATTAAAACACATTGTTCAAGATTCATTTCCCGGCAATGGCACCAAAAACTTGTTACGGCTAAAATAATGCAAACCAGAGTGCAAATTTTTCACAAGTAATAACATCTCAGTGAGTCAGAGGACAATCCACAGGGAATGATCGACACTAATATAGAAGCTTCTATTATTAACTAGAAAAAAAATAGTCGTTTGTTTTTTTTCCACCCAAAGATTGAGCAAGATAATATTGAAACTACAATAGAAAATAGAAAAATTAATTTGAGAGCAATTAATGGTGAAAAAAAATTTAGGATTCAAAGATCTACCTAATATTTTATCATAGGAGCTTGAATTATATTTTACTTAGGGTAGAGAGCCAACTCGTCTAATTGGAAGAAAAAAAATTACTCCAATAACATGTAAAATAGATTCAATATGAGTGATTGAGCAAATAATTCAATTTGACATGTTAAAGGGAAGATTAAGTATTCAATATATTCTCAAATCATATCAAATCAAGGAGTTCAAGCATTCGATATATATAAAAATAATATTAAAGCTTAAAAACTTGTTAACATGCAATGATTTCAAATAGTAAAAAAATCTCAAAATAAAATCATCAATCTATGAAAAGCACATAGATAATCCTAAGAACACGTGCTAAAAATATTTGGTTTCACCTCTAACCCTAGCTAGTGATTTAGCCTCAAATGGTTGTGCAAAAGAAATCTATAAAAACAATGCTAAAAATATAAAAGAAGTAAAACAAAAAACAATAAATGTTTTAGGGTTTTTCCTCCTCTATAACTTAAGCCTCCAAAGAAAGGAGGAAATTCCACAAATGTGAATCCCTTAATTTTCGGAGTTTTTTTCACTATCAGATTCTGTTAGGATTCTACGTTGGTTTGGTGCTGAGTGCTGAGGTGTTGGCTGCTGTGGTATGTGCATCGCTGTTGTGCCATTGATTGTTGTTGTGGCATTAAGGGCATTAGGTGTAGTGCACCAGCATTATATATTTGTGAGTTCATGAGGCTGCATTGTGCTTGTATTGTACCTGAGTTAGTTAGCTATTGTACTTGAGTTAGTTAACTAGGATAATGAGTAGGATTGGCCAGCTGTGCAAGGTAGTTATGTAGTTGTGCTAGTAAGATGGTTTTGACAGTTAAGGCAGTTAGTGAGTGGTTATTCTAGTTAGTTACTCATTTGTATAAGATCTGGGAATGTGGATGAAAACACGTAATAGAAGATTGTTTTGGTTCTTATTCTCTTTACTCTCTCATTCCTCTTCCTCTCTTTGTTCTAAGGAGGCCTAGCTGTCCTCGAATTCAGCTACAAAAACTATCAAATCCTTGCAAATCCCAGTATACATTTGGCCTCCGAAACCATTTTTTATGACTTTGTGATAAACTATAGAGTTTTTAATTTTCAAATCTTCTTTCTGTAGCAGCAGGGATCAGGTCAATTGAACATTTTTGTAAGAATTTATGCAAAAATTATTGAGACAGTGCAGGATGTTTCCATGTTAAGATTTTTTTTTTTTTCAATTTCGGTTTGAAAGAATTTGATTCTTCTCTTTTTTATTCTCATGAGTTTTTAACTTATTTAATGTTTCGAAAAGCGAGCATTTATTGATCTTGACCCTTTGATTCTTTTGGATGACTAGTTTTAATATCATACAAGAGAAAAATACACATAATGAGTGTATTTCAGAGAAATCTTTGAAACTCACATATTTACCTATAATTAAATGTAAAATTGATGCAACATTACGTGTCAAAACTAAGATAATAGTGAAAACTTAAGCAATAATCATAAGCTTTCTCATAAGAGAAGGAAAGAAGCTCATGCAAGGATTGGAGAGTCTATGCTTCCTCTAAGTGGTTTAAACTCTTAAACCAATAAGATGTAGATATAAAAATTAAATATTTTTATAGAGTCCTATGTATTTTCAATTTATCATTTGTTTTTTTGTCATTTTCATGTAATCTAGTTGGGTGCATGTTAGATAAGTGGAACACAAATTCTCTGTGGCAATTTTTATGTTCCACTAATCATAACTTGCCATGTGGTTTATTATTCTTTTTTTTTTTCATTTTTAACTTTGTTTATTTTATAAAGAAAGTCAAATCAATACATTGTTGGAAATATCTCACACCAACATACATAACAAATAGTGATTAATGGAATATAAAATGGAACACAAATAGTGGGACAGAAAATTTGAATTCAAAAAGAAAAAGGGTTACTGCCAATATTGTTCAAAAATAGTTGATGTTCCATCAAAAAAAATTGATCTTCGATGGGGAAATCTTTGAAAATCTCATCAAAATCGTTATCCCCTCCTATTTTAAAGTCCACTACAGATAGATAACTTGTGTTGATAACAACATTGGTGTTGAGTAACTATTTGACCCAAAATATTTCTAGCTTCTCACTTCAATTTGTTCCTTGAAAAAGCTAAAAACACACCCAAAATTTTTGCTCTAGTTAAGGTAAACCTCTCAAACCAACCCCTCTTATCCTCTCAATTTGCAAAAAATAAAAAGTTAAGTTGGTTTCTATACAAACACTACGTTGTAGAAAACGTTGACATAGCATTTCTCTTCTATAAATAGCCTTCTGAAAATTGTATAAATCACGTTTACATTTCTCTTCTATAAATAGCGTTCTGAAAATTATATAAATCACGTTTACATTTCTCTTCTATAAATAGCCTTCTGAAAATTGTGTAAATCACTTCTCAACCATATCACAAGTCATCTTTGACTGAACCCCAACAACAAAGAAGGCCTCGTAGTTATTAAATCTAACAAAAACCATGGTTTTCAAGGACTACACCTTTTTCTCTTATGTCTTGTCAGCGATAGTGGTCATGCTCCTCACTGGCCATGCTCATGGCGCCCTACACCTTTTTTTTTTTTTTTTAATAAAAGTTTATGGGGGAGGCCATGTTTGTTGTATTTGTCTTTTAGAGCTCTTTCTTCTGCCATTGGAAAAATTATTGTGTACTTCCGGAGTACCATAAATGTGTACTCCCTTCTTTCACATGAATGATAGGTTCCAGTAATTAAATTTATGGTGGGACTCACCATTCATGTGAGAGAATGGAGTACGCATTTATGGTACTCCGAGAGTACCTAATAATTTTCTTGTGTCATTGTGATACAAGAGAATCTTTTAGTCTTAATTTTTTTTAATAAATATCTTGATATTTATCCATATAGAATAATATAGTACTAGATTTGATTAGCTTTTCTAAAGATTTTTGCTACTTTTTTTTGTCATGATGCCTTTCTATTACTGTATAAAAATATAAGCACATACCACTTACTAATAATTTTTTCTAAGATAATCCATAAGAAACCTAATTATATACAAAATCTAGTAAAATAGAACTTGAATTTACAGACATAAAAAATAAAAGTCGCAAATATGTGAATTTGACAATTTATTTCTTCTAAAAATGAAAAAAAAAAGTAATAAAACAACCAATAAGAGAAAAAATGTGAATTGAAAATCCTACGATAAGAGAAATAAAGTGATAGAGAGTCTAAAATAATGACAGAGTAGATGAGAGAGAGAGAGAGAGACAGAGAGAACAATGAATGATACTAGTTGTGAGTGCGAGTCAAGCCACTGAGAAAAGTAGAGCTATTGCTTCTGCAAAAGTTAGGATAAGAGCAGAGTTGTTGGTGCCGCCAAGGAAAAACCATGATCATAGTATCTCTCTTAATTAGTACTCTTTTAGGAAAATGAGATTAGACATTATTTTTATGAAATGAGTTGAACGAACTACGAGTATAAAATAATTGAGTTTTTTTTTTTTAATTATTCTTTGTTGAATATTTTCTTCATTTGGTGTTTCGTCTAATCTTGTTATTATTATTTTTTTTTTTACATTATTTGGACCAATATTTGTTGTTATTGTTCAAAATTAGTTGATCCAACATTTGAAAACCACTATAAATAGCTAACTTGGATAATAATCACATTGATGTTGAGTAACTATTGGGCCTAAAATATGTTGAGCATGCCATTATTTCAAATTGTAACTTAAAAAATCTAAAAAATTAGACAAAAGTTTAGCTATAAGGGTAATGACTAGTGCACACTACACACTGCATGTTACACACAACAAGCTATTTGTAACGAACACTATTTTTTTTTAGAGCATTTCAACCTATGGTGTCCGCTCCTAATGGTTTTTATTTTCAGACCAAGATAACAATTAATTTTTGGTATAAACGGAGATTAAACTCTAGATCTTTTATTCAACCATCAGAGATTTTACCCCAGTTGAGCTAACTGGAACCCATAATATATATATATACACACACATGTTAGGGTCATATTTTCTATGTATTGGCTTATCAAAAAACATGTTGTTTAGAGACATCAATTGGTATCATTAAAGACATGAAGATCGATCCAAGAAACAAGTGAAGAAAAACTGTTCATTAACTCTTGACACAAGCTAGATACCAGCTGCTATCAAGGATTAATGAAAAACATGATGACTTGAATGTTTAGGTTTTCCCACTCTACAACCTTAATTATATATAAGGCTTATTTTAAAAGTCATCAAGTACGGAAACAGAGATCTAAAACTCATATACTCTGTGTGAAACTACTGTGTTTATATTCCTTAGGGTTTTTTAACTAAGTGCTCCCTGATCTTCATCATCTATAAAGTGAAGAACTATGATGCCAACAACAATCAATCAATCAAGTTGTTGGAGTTAGTCACGTACTGGGATTTGTGCAAAGGAGTTAGTCATAGATTGGAGATTTGTGCAAAGCAAAGAAGTCTACTACAAGATCAAGTTCAATTGGGTATTGAAGCAAGGATTTAATTGTAGGTTGATATTTTGGGATAGGTTAATGTAGTGGTAAGATTTCTCATACTTGTAACCGTTTGATTATTAATTAACGGATTCTTGGGAATGGTGGCCTTAAATTCATCTAGTGGAGTTTATGCCTTGCGAGAGGTTTTTCCCCATTCGTCAAAAAATCACCGTGTCAATTTAATTTTTGCTACTCTTAGTTTATTTGATGATTTATTGGTGCCTCTACGATTTACATGTAATTTAACTTAATTAATTAACTTGGGTAATTAAATTAATTAATTGGGGTCAATCTATTTTAACCCAACAAGTAGTATTAGAGCGGGCACACTCTGATTAGGTTTTAATCTTTGTTCTGTGATTCATTGACCCTTGTCGTTATGGATTGTGGACAATCTTTGATTATACCTCCCCTTTTTATGATACTAACTATGCATACTAGAAAGTACGCATGAGAGTTTTTTTTTTTTTTGTAATTTTCACTTGAAAAGGTATGGTTGGTTGTCGAAGTTGGATGGACCAAACATACTAATCCATCGGTGCCGTGTGATGATAACCAGATCAAAGTTGCAAATTTCAATAGTCCAGTGTTGAATGCCTTGTTTAGTGCTGTGACTAACGACAAGTTTAAGAAGATCTCATCCACTAAAAGTGCTAATGAAGCATGGAAAATCCTTTAAAACACTTATGAAGGTACCAAAGTTGTAAAAGATTCCAAGTTTCAAAGGCTTACTATGAGCTTTAAAGAAACAAGGATGGATGGCAATGAGGTGTTTGATGAATTCTATGCCAAGCTCAAGGACATAGTGAATTCTACCTTCAACTTAGGTGTAAAGATTCCAAAACCTAAGATTGTAAGGAAAATCCTCATATTACTTCCAGAGCGATTCCATGCAAAGATCATCGCCATAGAAGAATCAAAGGATATTGACGCCATTCCTTGACAGAGCATATTGGAAATCTGCAAACCTATGAATTAGGTTTAGAGATGATTAGCAAGGGGAGTAAGAGCAAGAATATGGCTCTAAATGCAAAGAATGATGAAAAAGATAAGTCGTCGGAAGATGAGAACTCAAAGTTTAATTCTTTCATCACCAAACAATTCTAGAAGTTCATCAAGAATGCGAATGTCAAGGCAAGTGACAAGGATCACAAATAGTCTAGATTTTCTCAATTTAAGTCTCAAGACAGATTCAAGAGAGAATCCAAAGAAATTGGATAAAGCAGCAATACTACGGCTGGTCCAAAATGTTAACATTAGGTTTCTCAAATAAAATTCAAACACATAGTTACATTAACCACCAAAATTACAATATTTATTTTACAACGATAATTAAATTTCAGTATAATAATCTATTTAAATTTGATTAGGTTCATTAAATTTAATTAGAGAATGGACATTATACATTATACATCCAAAACATGTATAATGTATAATGTCCGTTCTCTAATTAAATTTAATGAACCTAATCAAATTTAACTGTGGAGGTAGAGGAAGTGATAGCGATCACGGATGAAGGTCCAAAGGAAGAAATAGAAACTTGTGCTCAAAGCCTGATTGGCAAGTTCCTTACTTGCAAGCTTTTTGATAAAAGAGTAGCTCAGAACATGTTAAGGAAGGCATAGGGAATAGAGCATGGTGTGCAGATAGTCAAAGTAGGGCCAAACTTGTTCTAATTCAAATTTAAAATAGAGTTTGATTTGGAATGGGTGTTGAGAGAAGGTCCATGGACGTTTGACAACCAAGTTTTATTGTTGCATACACGGGAAGTAGGGATGATGGCGAAGAACGTAAAGTTTGAGTCGGTTCCTATATGGATATAGATATGGGGAGCCCCTTTTGACATGGTCTGCCCTTAAGTGGCAGTGGAGGTAGGTCGACGTTTGTGATTGGTCGAAGAAGTGGAACCGAGGCGTAAGTAGGATATGTAGAATTGTTTTGTAAGAGTTGAGGTCCATTTCGATTACGGAAGCCACTTAGGAGAAGGGGCTATTTATATGGTTCGGATGGGCAGATAATATGGGTTACGTTCAAGTATGAGAGGTTGCCAATGTATTGCCATTATTGTAGAATGTTGGGCCATGATCTAAAATATTGTGCTACCCATTTTGCTTTCACGAAGAATGGAGAGCAAGTGGACTGCCAGTATGGGGAGTGGCTAAAAGCAAGTGGTGGACGACCTCGAATCACCAACCAGGCGTGGTTCCGAGAATCCACGGGCTTTGCCGAAGGTGCATGAAGTGGAGGAGTGTAACAAAGATGCTTCTGAGAGTGTGATGGCGGATGGTCACAATAGGCCAGAAATTCCCACTGTGCGTAGAAAACATGAGGAAGGAAAACTAGAGAATTTAGGCTTCGTTTGAGAGTTCATAAGAGAATGGAATGGAATGGAATGATCATAAGGGAATGGAAAGGAATGGAATGGAATTAAGTAAGGGAAAGGAAAGGAATGGAATTAAGTAAGGGAAAGGAATGGAATGGAATTAAGTAACCTTGATTGGATGTTGGATGTTTTAAAATAAAGGAATAGAAAGGAATGAAAATGAATGGAATGTAAGTAATCTTGTTTGGGAGTAACATGGAGGGAATGGAATGGAATCATTTTATAACAATATTACTATTAGACCCCTATTTTAAAATAAAGAGTTGAATATATAAGGGTATTTTGGGAGTTTTAGTAAAAAAATCATTAAATCTAATTTCATTCCCTCCCATTCCTCCCAATTTCGGGGGAATAGAGAGGACTGAGTGTTCCTTCCTACCCATTCCATTCCCTCCCACTTAAACTCCTAAACGATTGAATGGACTTTCCATTCCCTCCATTAAGACTCCCAAACAAGAGAAGGGAAGAATATTCTAAAATTATTATTTTCATTCCTTTCCATTTCATTCCATTCCCTCCTCCCAAACGGGGCCTTAGGGATTGCTTCAGATTGTGATGGAATTAGTGTCGATAAGGAAGGAAGTTTTGATACAGATATGGTATGGTTGGATTCAAATCTGACTGGTGACAACTGTCTTATTTTGAATTTTAAAAATGGGAGTAATGTGGACAGTTTAAACTTGAATGAGGAGAGTTATGTGCCATGTCAAGTGAATGAGCATTTGGATCATATTACATCTGATGGGCTGTTACCCTTCAAGGTTCGGCCAACTTGGAAAAGATTGGAACATATGGTGTGTGGGCCGGATGAATTAAATGAGGCCAGTCCATCTATGCTAGGAAAGAGGGACACAAAGCAAAAATAATTTTATGCAGAATTGGGTTCCGATGAACAAGTGTAGAAGCATGAGAATATTGATATGCAGATTTCATAGAAAGCTAAGATGCTCAAGGCATTAAACCACCCCTGCCAAGCACAATAAGGGCATGTTTGGTAGACTATAATAAGCCCTGTAATTTAATAGCATTTCTTATGATTTAGTTATTCTTTAGTTTGATTATGTTTTTATTATAAGGAATAATCATTTCTTATTATTCTTCAAAATGAGAAATAACTATTCCACTTTAAAAGGTTGTATTAGTTATTCCTTAGTAAGTACAATAATTTCAAAACTTAATATATTTTCAAGTAAACAAACTTTCCATATATATATATATATATATATATATCTAACAATTATAAAAATAAAAAATCATAAAAAATAACACATATCTCTCATGAATTTAAAAATAACAATTTTTAAGGAAATATAATTGTATGAGTAAGAAATTTCCTAAAATAAATGTTAAGTTTCATTCTAATGTTATAACTAATGAATAGGTTTAATTATTACATTATAACACATTTTATTCCTAGTGATAAAGATTACAATTCTTATCGTAATTCTCATTCAGTGTACCAAACGTATCCTAAGGCTATTAAGTTGGAACTGTCAAGGGCTTGGGAACCCTTGGACAATTCGTAGCCTTCACAAAATTATGAGGGATCAAGTTCCCGCGGTGTGCTTTCTAATGGAAACACGCTTAGATAAGGAAGGTTTTGATAAACATTGCAGAGAACTACCATTCTGGAATAAAGTTATTGTCAAGAAGCCAAATACAAGGGGGATTCTTGCCTTGGTTTGGAAATAGGAGGTGCAACTTGATGTCAACAATTATACTGAGAATCATATTTTGGCCAAAGTGGTGGAGGATGATGGCTTTGAGTGGCTTTTAACTAGCTTCTTTGGGTGGCCTGAAGCTGACCAAAAAATGGGCTCTGCTATCTCATCTTGCTTCATTTAGATCATGGTTTCAAGAGAGGTCAAGCCGATCGAACACTCTTTGTCAAATGAGATGAGAAATCTCTCCTTGTTGGTCAAGTATATGTGGATGACATTGTATTCGGATCAACAATTGATCACGTTGCTCAAGAATTTTCGGAATAAATGAAGAAGGAATTTGAGATGAGCATGGTGGGGGAGTTAAACTACTTCTTAGGTCTTCAAGTGGAACAACAGAAAGATGGGATATTCATTTCCCAAGAGAAGTATGCCAAAAATCTTGTAAAGAGATTCGATTAGACTCCAAGAAACATGCACCCACTCTAATGAGTTCCTCTGTAAAATTGAGCTCTAATCCAGCTGGAGTGGAAGTGGATCCAACACTCTATAGGATTATGATTGGCAGTCTCCTTTACCTTATTGCAAGTAGGCCAGACATCGCATTTAATGTCGGGGTATGTGCACGATTTCAGGCAGCACACAAGAGTCCCACTTGATAGTGGTAAAAAGAATTATCCGCTATGTCAATGGAACATCCGACTAGGAATTCGGTATTCAAAATATTTGAATATGTGCCTAGCTGGATACTCAGATGCTAATTGGGCCGGGTGTGTTGATGATAGGAAAAGCACCTCGAGCAGCTGTTTCTACCTCGGAAATAACTTGGTGTCGCGGATGAGCAAAAAGAAAAATTCAGTCTCTCTATTAATGGCTGAAGTTGAATACATCACAGCAGGAAGTTGTTGTGTGCAACTATTATGGATGTAGAAGCTCTTACATGATTATGGAATCTCTCAAGACACCATATGTGTGTGTTTTGATAACACGAGTGCCATAAATCTGTCCAAGAATCCAGTTCAACACTCAAAGTCGAAACATATCGAGATTCGATACCACTTCATTCTAGACTTGGTGGAGGAGAAGATTGTGTGGCTGGAGTTTATCAACACCGACAACCAAAAGGCAGACATATTCACCAAACCCCTTGATGGCCCACGGTTTGAATCTCTTCATAAAACCATTGGTGTCGGTATCATCCCTTGACTCATATCTCTTGTGTGACCTTTTGTTGTTCATTAGTGCATTCTTGCTATATAGGTCTCACTTGCATGATTTATGGTTTGCTTCTCAAAAAGTTTGATCACTTGTGTTGTATATATCACATGTGAGTTTGGCCTAGTACCTCTGTACTAATGGCGTAGTGCATTTACAAGCTTAGCTTGTTATGTATGCACAATTTCTAAGTGTGAGCGACATCTAGAAATCTACATTTTGATTGGTCATGAATGATTGGTCAATAGTCTTGTTTAATCTAAATACATAAGTAGACTTGTGCCTATATATCTCTTCACATTTTTTTTTCTTGTTCGAAGAGCTCTACAAACGTCAATCTCAAAAAGAGATTTTGAGCTAAAAAAACCATCGCATATACTAGCATTCGACATGATAAAAGGGAAAGCGATTTGTATTAAATTGTATGATGCTAAAGCCAAAGGCTCAATTGTCAAAATTATCTCAAAATGTTTATGACATTGTTTCTCAAAAATTTGAGTTGTTTTTGATCAAAAGTATGTAAATGGAAACAAAACAAAAGGTTTACAATCATTTGTAATTACATTGGTGAGGGGTCATATATGTTCACTTCTACAAGTGAGATAGGTCACTTGACTTTGTACTAGTCGTGTCTAACTTGATTGAATTGATCATTGAAGTTTCATACTAGACTATAGACTAGTTCATACTTGATCCACACACACAATACACAAGTCTAATGTTCAATGAATGCTTATTCCATTTGTGTGATTGTACATGTTCAAATGTGATCTGTGTACTCAATTGCTTGTCGATCAAACCCAAACAGATTTTTGAGTATTTTATATGTTTTGAAAGTGTTTTTATACTTTTGTTTGTTTAGAGTTTTTGTTCATATTGCCTATTTCTTGCTTTTAACAAAAAACTCTTCCAGAGGCATTTTCTCGAGAAGCTCACAAATTAGCTCTTCCCACGAAAATGAGGATGGCAAAATAAGAAAACACTAAAATTTTAAGCAAAAACTTTCGCGACTATCTCGTGAGAAACAGCTACCCACGAAACGGTTTACATGCTTCAATGGCATTTTCGCGAGTAACTTCGCGAGAAGCTTATCCGTGAAAAGCTTGTGTTTTCAGTTTTAAAAGGCAGACAATGACAGTTTTTCAAACACTTGCCTTTTGCCTCCTCCGAGCCTTTCTCAACCCTAAACTCTATTTCTCTCAAAAACCCAACAAAATCTCAAGATAAATCACTTCTAAGACTTCACTAAGGTATGTTTCAACATTCTTTTATCTTTGATTCCTTAGTTTAAGACTTAGATTCTAGAATTTCTTGGGTTGGGTATATTTCTGAAAGGGTTGGGAAAATTTTAATTTCTTGCAAAATATTTTGATTTTCTTGTTTGGGTTGTGTCCCATTATGTTTGGTTGTGCTTGTTTTGGCCCCAAGTGGCAATTTTAATATGTATTTAGGCTAAATTTTCACATGTTCATGCATTGTTTTACATGTTAGTGGTGTGTAAGCATACTATGTGTTTGATGAAATGCCTAAATGGCATTTTGTTGTTGTTTTGGACTTCGATGAGTATCAAATTTTTGAGATTACCATGATTATGCATGTTTATCGTGTTTTGATTGTTGGTTGTGTGTTTTACACACTTTGTCCCAAGTGTGCTTGGTCATGCCTTGATCATGCATCACATATGCACACCATATGCACACTTGATGCACACATTTGATCACTTGACATGTTTTGCATTTCACTCCTGCTAGATAGGTTTTGTTACATGTTTGGAACTTAACATTGTCTTGTGATATTAGGTTTTACGTCTTTATGTTCTTTTTAGGACTTTGTGTTTAGTTTATGGACTAACTTGTATCTAATCAAGTTTGTTTCCTTGCTTTTGTTTTTGCTTTTGTATTTGTTTCTTTGTGTTTGTGACTATTTTATAGATGTCTCCTCTTAAGCAATCAGACACAAAGAAGTCCTCAAAGTGTCCGCGCACTACCTCGGAAAATTTCTGAAACATTGATGTAGGCATGGCCTACAACGACTACTACAAAAGGGCCCCGATCATCTTGGAAAGGGCTGTGGAGTTAGAGTCTCTTGAAAACACGTTCATTTCGGAAGTGTTCAAAGAGAGAACATGGACAAAGTTGTTGATCCTAGTGGGGAATGTCTATGCCAAGGTCATTCGGGAATTCTATGCGAATGCAGTTGTGGAAGGGGATCGTATAGCTTTTGGTTGAGAGGAAAGGAATTCTATGTCACAAGGGAGTCTATCCAAGAGATATTGGAAGTTCCTCCAACAACTCAACAATCATATCTCCATTATGACGATAGAAAGGACTCTCTTGTACCAATTATGGAAATCCTTGGTGATGAAATCAGAAAGAAGGCATTGAACACCATTCCATTCACCCCGGAGATGAGAACATTGGCCTACATAATGCTCTTCAACCTCTACCCGGTGAAGAACTTGACCACCCTGTCAGGACCAAAGGCCATACTTGATCTCTTCACACACAAGGAGATCGGCATTTGCAGTCACATCTACTACCTCTTCACCAAATGCATCACCAAGAGGAATTCGAGGCTGGTTTTGCTATTTCCAAGTCTCGTTAAGGCTCTTATAGCAAGGGCAAGGGTGAAGATTCCTAGTGGTCTCCCGTGATGCAAAAGGATTATCCAATCAGTGCTCAAACCATAACCCGAAGTAATGCCCACATCACCGGACCATCTGTTGGTATTTCTCAAATCCCTAGGGACAATGTTGAGGAAGAAGGTAGAAACACGGAAGAAGAGATAGAGAAGTTCACATCAGCTCTAAAGGACACTGCACAACCCTCCTCTCAAGCACGTGCACGGGCACCCGATCATCTTGATCATCTTATAGCAAGGGTTGAGCAAATGTATGGTATGCTAAAATCTCACGTGTATCACTCCTTGACTCAATTTACCTACCTCTAAGGCCAGATCACTGCACTCACGGCTCAGGATTGACGACATGATGATGGACCAGCAGTGGTAGTAGCAGGAGGATTCAAAGTCCGAATCCGAACAATTCTACCCTTTTTGGCCATTCTGGTCAAAAAGGGGGAGTAGTTTGAGGGGGAGTAGCACAGCTTGAGGGGGAGCATAGAGTAGCATATCATAGAGCATTGATTCATTTTGGTGGTTTAGTAGTTTACCTTTAGTTTACTTTTTAAAAGTTTTTATAATTTATGGATATTTACATTGCTTTCTTTTAAAGCTTTAAAGTACTTTAGTTTAACATTCAGTTTATCTTTAGTACTATTTGTGTATCTTGGTTTTTATAACCCTTTGATGCTTATTGATTTCTATCGCTTTTGGCTTTAGTTTCCTTAATGCATCATGCTTGTTGGACATGCAATTGATTTTAGCATTGCTCTTAATTGCATTGCATGTTCAGATGATCATTTACTAGATAAATGTTCATTGTATTCATTTTTTAATGACTGTTTATGTTTGATCAATTTACACTTCATATATTATATCTTGCTTAATACCTTGATCGCATTTTACTTGTTCCTATACATACCTTGTGTTTAACTTGTCATGAGCTTAATGAAAGTTTTGTTTATGTGCGAGTGTTTTAGGATACAAGTGTATACGATGCAAGTGTTTCACAACTTCTAGAATTAGGTGTGAGTGAGTTTTGCCATTGATCCCAAACTCACGTTTAAGTCTAGAGTCTATTTAGGGGTTTTGTCACGGAATAGCCAAAGGGGGAGATTGCAAAGTTGTAATTTACAACTATTTTGTGTTGGCTTTAATTCAATGCCAAATTTGATTGTAATTTTATTCAGTCATTTTTCCATTATTTATGTGGGGTTTTTTAATTGTAAGGGATGTGTGTGTGAGAGTGTGAAGACTCAAGCTTAAATTGAAGAACAAGTGGATTTTGCAAGAAGCATGCGAGAAGCTAACCCGCGAAGTAAGCCATGTGTAAAGCACATGACTAGAATGCGAAGAGTCATGATAATTTGGAGTTTTCACGAGTGTCTTGCGGGTAAGGCCTTCCCGCGAAATACTTGCGAAATATTCTGTTTGACTATTTTATCATTTTTGCTTTACCAAGTCTCCACCCACACTATACATACCCTCATTACCCACATATTGTAAGGAGTGTTTTTCAGAGAGAAAACCCTAGAAATTACACTTGAGAGTTAGAGATTGTTATACCTACAATCATCTACACATTTCCTTGTAGTTTTTCTCTGCTCCTACCTCTCTATATCCAAATCCTTGAGAGGTTGATAGCCCAAACACTTACCACACCCAATTTGAGTGTAAAGTGAGGGTTTGGTGCTGCTGGGAAGCATTGGAATCCGCCAATTGTTGGCGGATGCAATCTTACAACATTGTTACTTTGTTAGCAGCTTGCTTTAGAATTGATAGTACTATATTACAAGATTTCTTTATCAAGGCACTGACTTTGATATTTGAGAAAAGGTAATCAACTTATATGTGTCTATGAATCTCCAACTTATATCATGTTATCAATCTTCCTTTCTTTTTTAAGTCATTCTAAAAATGAGATTTTGCCCATTTAGGTTTGATTTTCCTTTTTCTTTTTTGGGTTGTTTGGTTGCCAATAAAATTAGGGAAGATATGGAATCATCGTGTACATTTTTGACCCCTTAAAACAACTAGTTTAACCTAGTTATTTAGCCAAGTGATTAACTTAGGTAAGTTATACAGATCTAGGTTAACACAAAACAATCATATCATGCAAAGCAGCGGAAAAATAAATAACACAATGATATGATGACCCAGAAAAACCAAACCAGTAAAAAACCTGTGGAGAATTTAACCTAGCTATCCTCAAGGTAAAACTGAATCCACTATGAAAGAATTGAATTTTACACAATAGTGACTTAGATCACTAACATCCTATTGCTACCTCGAGTAGGAAACTTACTACCACGACCACTTGACAGCTCCGAGTCCACAGACTACTTCTTTCTTGGATTCCCAACAACCACAAGCACTCCCGCTTGTATATCTTTAAGCTCTTGAATCTGCAACTAAATCAATCACCAAGCTCTTGACATCATCTAGATCTTGATAACCCTAAGTGTATGTGAAAGCAAATACCTCTAGATCTCACAAGAAATTCGCACACATATCATAAAGAGAATCAGCAGCTCTCTAAAAACGTGCTAGGGTTTTTCCTTTTATACCTAGGGCAAAACATAAAACCATACATACAAAACGGGCTTGGGCTGAGTTGGAAAATTCTGCAGAAAAAAACAATTTGCATGACTTTCGATCGGTCGAGTCTAATTCTCGATCAATCGAGCTAGGCAGAATTGCACAGTAAACAATACTAACACGTTTTGATCATGGTTTGCTAACATTACAAATTAGTGTTCTAATACATTTAAACCTAAAGGTCTTAGAACCTAACATATCGCAAACAAGATCCGTATGTAAAAGATGGTGTAGCGATGACTAAATCAAATGCTAGGTAGATAAAAAATGTGTAGTAAATTAGTAATCAATTTCAATGCATATTGTTGGAAGAAGCATTGCACGATAACAAGATAAATGTTATGAGCCATCTCATTTTGTATGTGCAAAACCTTACTTGTTTAAAATGACAATGCCCATAAAAACTGCAGTTTCAACATTGTAGCTGATGCCATCTTATTGGTATTTGGCAGCATAAGTTTTGAAGTGTTTTAAATTTTCTGAGTATCAGGTTAGCTGGGATTTATTATCTGAGTGCCCAAAAGCTGGCATGTTATGCTATACATGTGCTCTTTTATAATTTTTGATTGCCCAACAACTGCTCATGCAGCTATTACTGTCTTGGCAGGCAAAAGTTTTACTAATTATATTCACATGCAGTATGGATGCTAAGATATCAAGCTGCATATTCAAATGCCTTTGAGAAGGTGTATATAGAGGATGGACCAATGAAGCCAATGTTGGAAGAGATAGGCAACCTGTTATCGTAATTTTCGATAATATTCAAAAGCTCTTTGGAGTTCTATACGTTAGAACTCAGTCGATTTTAACCTCCATCATATTTCACCATACATAACTTACTTTTATACATACGATTGCCCACGTTTTTCTTAAAAGTTTATTTTGGTTAATTGCCAAGGAGTTATTACATTGTATTGTTGTTTTGATTTGTTTTTGAGTGCATAAAACACTTGGTTCATTTATTCATTATTTGTTTACAATTTTAATAGGTAGATTAGCACTTTGTTTTAATGCAGGATTTTTGTGGAGTTGAGGCTTGCATAGGTTATCACTTAGTCCTAAATGCAGTTTTGTATTTTATTTCATTTGGAGTCTGGTCATTTTGGTTAATTCTCATCTTGACCCAAGATATCATTTGGTTGATGGTTTTGTATGTGGTCCTTATTAAGCTAGTTAAACTAGTACGTAGACTTGCTCTCCCACAATAAAATTTTAATTTGTAAAAAGATATAAAAAACTAGTGATTGACATCATGGTGGGAGTTTCAATCTTATTTAAGTGGCCAATAGATAGGGTCAATTAAACTTCAATGCTAATATATGCACCCATAACTTCGTTATTGGTAAAATCTTTTAATTGTGGTTTGTCTTCTCAATCTCGTGCTTTTTGGTTACAAATGTGAGATTCTAAGAAAATTTTCAGCTTTAATTTCTATTTGGTTGCTCTGAAGATGGATGAAAGGGAAGATGAATTGAATTTGTGTCTTATGTTTTATTTTTCTTTTTGTGGATGTTTCCTTCGTGGTATTCAATCACTCATAACCAAATGAAGAAGATGGCCTAAAATGTTAGATTTGTGCTGGCACATACTTTTCATATTTGCTCCTGTTTGTAGGTGTTTGAATTTTGGCTATGGAGGCACTAACTACTTGCTGATAGTTATGTGACCTGGATGGTTTTGATTGTATTGTACACTTATTTTTTACTTTTGATGTTGGTAACTTAATTTAATTTTGATGTTTTTAGCATGTTAGATGCACTTAACTGGTAATTTGTTTTTGATAAATCACCTTCCTAGTAATTAACATCCAAAAACTTAGTTGTTCTTATGATGATCCATAACTTAGGATGTATACATTCACACAATTGATTTTCATGGTAACAAGATAATTTATTACAGTAACAACACTGTGTAGCTTTTATAAAGGTGAATCTATATCTAGAAAGCACAGACATGACATTTAGGGGCTTTGCTTTTAGGCATCCAACATATGAGAGAGAACAAGAGCATGAGCTAAAATAAATGAGAAATGAAGAAATTTCGATGTAAGACTTATCTATTCTACCTATTCCGTTTCTAAATTTAGTTTTGTGTAAGTAGTATTTCTCCTTGGCTGTATATAGCTCTTTACATGTGATGCAATTTCATTCAATGGTTAAGTATTCTTGTTAGTATTTCATGAATTATATGGCTACAACTTGAAATTCTAAAGCTCTTAAGCAAATTATAATTGCATATACTTCCAAATATGAACCTAATTTACAATTGGGTTATAGTTTCTATTTTAGGAATCAGTTAGAAGTTCTCTTTATGTGAATTTAGTATAGTATGGTTTTTGTATTACTAATACACTAGCTTGTAACCATATGCATGTATAGATATGCTTAAAAGATATACATTAACATGCATAGTATAATTCTTACCTATATAATTTAAATATTATTGAAAGTCATTCTTATATTATTTTTTTTTAACTCTTCAAAAAATCTTGTAAGAATATTATTAGGTAGAAAATGTAAGTTGTTCTTTTTTTTTTTTTTTTTATGTTCATTAATTTTAGACTCTTTGGTTTTTGTATGCAATAACTCACTTGGATGAATATTTATGATATGGTTTCACATTTGACTCCAAAATTAAGAAATAAAACTCTTTAAAAATAAATAATTTAGGGCACATGGCGCAAAATTAAACTTCAATTATAGAATTTGATTAGATTTTCTCTAAGTTTTACCTATATATATATATATATATATATAGATTTCTTGAGTTAACTCCATGATCCTAATTCAATTTCATGTTATTCTTACCCTTGATTCAATAATTATGCATGCAAATGACAAGTTGTGATTATGATAGTATTTTTAAGCTCTCTTTGTGATGTACCTTGTTTCTAATAAATGGTTCAGCACCTTAACCTCATTGTATTGAACAAAGCAATGAACTATAGCTTTGCTGTTATTTTTTCTCTGAACTATACCTTGTTTCTAAGTTGCTTTATTTTAGATTTATTTTTCTTATTGCAATTAATTCAGTTGTTAATATTTGATCTTTCATTGGGAAATGTCCAGATACTAAATGAATTCCTCGGTCATGCTAAAGTTGAAGTGAGGTCTCTGGCTTCATTTTACTCTAGCATGGTATGTGTTGAGTTTATTTTGATGGAATTTGTTTCAAATGCTAGTTTGTGTCCTTGCAGGATGTGATATATAAGCATTACTAGACATATATTTGAATTTCAATGTTTACAGGGTAGAAACGCTGATGCCTTGGCTCAATATTTTGGGGAAGATCCAGCCCGGTGTCCAGTTTGAGCAAGGTATTTTTGGTCTTATAGTTTCAATTAATTTGTATTCCTGTTACATGTTAAAGAAAACTAAGTCTACCTGTTCTTTAGTTTTGATAGGTATCATGTATTACCTTCTTAGTTCTCTTGTTTACCTTTTCTGCACTCTTGTCTCCTTCAGTCATCTTTAACATGCTCACTCCTAGAAAAGGATCCTCCCATTTTTATTCTGAAATGGATATAGTCCATTCTAAGGTGAAGATTTCGTTTTCACGAATCTATTGTTGAATATGGTGCCATATCATTTAAGACCAATTATCATTCTGTTTTTGGTGAAATTGATTTTGATTGACGTGGCATCATGTAACCTTTAGATGCATGAAAAATTAAATCTATACCATGAAATGGATCCTCTCCATTTCAAATCAAATAGAGAGGATCCTGATCCCCTACTTGGTCCTATTGGGCAATACTTAACCTTCATGCTTATTCTTGAAATTTTTTCTTTGAGTTGAAAGTTGATGTTTGAAACTGATTTGTGGTTATCAGAAGATGAGCTAGGGTTCTAACTAATTAATTATCGTATGTGATTAAGAAATTAAGAAACCGTAGGATGAGTACAAATTGCTGTTACTGCTGGGATTCTTGTTCATTTTGTTATAAATGGTGAAATGACTTTATAATTGTTTTCTACATGTCTAATGTAAATATAAAATCCCCAGATTTTGTGTAAATGTGTTAAATCTACCACTATGACATATTCTGAGTTCTCAACATGAAAATGTTGGATTAAATCTTATTCTGTGAATTTGGATTCTAGAGGCAGTTCTTATGAATGCTAATACACATTTTTGTAATGGAATTGGTCTCATAGCAATTGGATGAATATAGAAATAATGGTGTAATTTCTAAGTTGTCCTTAATTCTGTTAGGGCAGATTTGAGTATACTGACTTGTATGGTTTTTAATAAATCATGGCTTTATTTTTTAACTCTGAAACTGTTATGGAAAGTACTAGACATCTAAAGGAGTTATTCTGTAAATTGGCATGAAAATTGGACGTGGTTTGATAGCCTATTAAATTTTTATGTGAAGTATATGCTGCTGGAGTAGGCAGTAAACAGTAAGTGACACACCCAACTTCGGTGAATGAATTGAGCTGAAAAGTTGTATGTTTGATGTTTGATATGTAATTGTATGCCTGCTTGTTTGGCTGCCTTTGGGGTAATTCTAGGGTCTCGTAGGAGCCTAGTTAGGATAAAGAATAAAAATGAATGAAAATTTATGAGAGTTGATAACTAAGTTGTGAAAAAATACCCTTAGAATTTGTTTCAATGACATGATTTGGGCATTTGGATTTGGATTTGGGAGATTGAAATTCAAATATCTTTTTTGGACAATTTAAAAAATGTCAAAGATTTGAATTTGACAAATCTGCCAAAGATTTTAAACTTCTAAAATACTTGGATTTGAAATAACTCCTAAAATCAATGGATTTGAAAATCAAAGAATTTCAAATCTATTAATTTAAAATCTAAATCCAAATCCAAATTCAAGTTTCCAAACATAACCTTAATGAGTTAGAATGCATACCAAGTAATGAATTGTCATCCTTTGATCTAGATGCAAGTATGGAATAGTAGGGAACTCCTCAAAATTGCTTGTTTTGCTTTGTCATTAACTCATTATCAACTTAATGTAAAAAATTTTAAGCCGTAATACTTGAGTCAGGTATTGTTTTGTTCTCTATTCCATTTTTTGAGCAATTACCAGATTTTGCTTTACATGATAATTATTTTAATGAGGTTTTTTGATCTTCTATTTTTATTTTTATTTTTATATATAGTTGTGTTTCAAATTTGCCTTAATCATTCCTATTATATTGAGATTTGAGAATAAACAATTTATTTTCTGCTTTTGCAGCTAGGAGCAGTTGTTGGTAACCATGTTATGCTAGTATGTGTTGTTTTGTCCAGCTTGATGTAACTCGCCGTATAGAAATGTTGAAGACATTATTAGTGTAGAACCTTATAGTTGTGAGTTGGATCGACTGTGGCCTGATTTAAGCCTACTGATCCAAATATGTGGAGGGAGTTTTAAGAATTTTATCCATGGTCTTTGCTTTGTAATTACATTATCTTTAGTTGGTAGTGAAAACAGAACATTAATTTAACAAGCTATTGAAGGGATTTTAAGAATTTTAACCCTGGTCTTTGCTTTGTAATTACATTATCTTTAGTTTGGTGGCGGAAACAGGACTTTATTTAACAAGCTATTGAATGACTTACAAAAATCTATTGCATGTATGTATAGAAGTGAAGATCGTTTTGATAGAGAAACGTTCAATGAGGTACGGCTTAATAATCGCATTAATAGCCAATAATTAATACCATTTGCAAATTCAAATCTTGGAGTTGCAATTTTTATTAAGTCATTCTTTGGTTTGAAGCACTTACAATTTAAAAAATTGGACTTGTCTTGAAAGTCCTTTTATTTCTTTGGAGAGAGAGAGAGAGAGAGAATATGTTATAACTTGGCATCAACAACTTATAATTGATGGTTGAATAAAAATATCTCCTTGAGCTTAATCACTCTAAAAATCTGTAGTCAAATATTTGGAAGAGTAGACCAAAGCAAGGGGTATGAGCAGACCAAGATTTGGACTTCCGCTAAGGAAGAGTAGACCAGAAACTAGTCTTCAACTACAGAAGAGTAGGCTAGAAGAAAAGAGTAGAGCAGAGCAGAACAGAAAAGCAAGGAAGGACAATTCCAAAACCTAGTCTTCCGCTACGGAAGAGCTAAGTAGAACAGAAAAGTAAGGGAAGAGGAGAGCGGAATCTAGTCTTCCACTATAAAAGAGCAGAGCAGACCAGAAGAGCAGGGTAGAGCAGAACAGAAAAGCAGGGTATGCTCTTCCACTACAAGAGAGCCAAGTAGGGTAGAGCATAACATAAAAACAAAAGGAAGAGCAGAAGTTGTTCAATTACTTAAGCAAAGAAAAAATATATAGCTAATAAGAGTTTTAAGAGTATTTAGAAGCCACAAAATAAATGATAAAATAATGGGTTAGCTTTCTAATGAAGCTAAACTAGAATAGGCCCTAATTATGCACACTTTCCAAGGAGAGAAGATTGGAAAATCCTAAATTATTGTTCATAAAAAAAATTTTAAATTATTCATGTAATGATTTTTCTAAGTAGCTTTTGGATTTTTTAAGTAAGATGAACAGTTACATATAAGCCATGTTTCAAACTTTTGTGAGATAGAAGTGAATAGTACTTTGATAGAGAAACATGTTCAGTATAGTAAGGTTTAATATTCGTATTAATACCTGGAAGCCTTAACTATAATGTGCATTGTATTATACATATTTGAGATATTGCAAAATTATACACTTTTATGAGATAAATAGTGCTGTTTGCACTTAATAAAATATGTGGGAGCGAAGAATAGTCTAAAACAAGTAGAGAAGAGCATAGCAGGATCTAGTCTTCCACAAAGGAAGAGCAAGATTTGGACCTCCACGAAGTGGCTACTAGTGGCCATTTTTTTACAAAATGGCAAGAAATTGCCACTTTATTGCAATCTCACTAAAGTTCAAAAGTGGCTACTAATTGTCACTTTCTTTCAAAAGTGGCATCTTTGTTCCAATCTCAATGAAATTCGAAAGTGGCTAATAATTGCCATTTTATTAGAGAGTGGCAAGAAATTGCCACTTTCTTGCAAAAGTAACTAGTTATAGCCACTTTGTTGCAACTCATTGAAATTCGAAAGTGGCTACTAATTGCCACTTTGTTACAAATTGGCAAGAAAATTGCTATTTTCTTCCAAAAGTGGCTAGTTATAGCCACTTTGTTGCAATCTCTTTGAAATTTTAAAGTGGCTATTAATTTGTTACAACTTTCTTTTGTTAAAATCTCAGTGAAATTCGAAAGTGGTTACTAATTTTCACTTTATTAGAGAGTGGCAAGAAATTGCCACTTTCTTTCAAAAGTGACTAGTTATAGCCATTTTGTTGCAAAGCCTTGAAAATCGAAAATGACTACTAATTGCCACTATATTATAAAGTGGCAACAAATTGTCACTTCCTTTCAAAACTGGCTAGTTATTACCACTTTGTTGCAACTCATGAAATTTGAAAGTGGTTACTAATTGCCACTTTATTACAAAGTGACAAAGAATTGCCACTTTCTTCAAAAGTGACTATTTGTAGTCATTTTGTCACAATCTCTGTGAAATTTGAAAGTGGCTACTAATTGCCACTTTGTTACAAATTGGCAAGGAAATTGCTATTTCTTCCAAAAGGAGCTAGTTATAGCTACGAGTGTGCAAGCCATCACTAGAGCCCACAAAACTGACCTGCATCGATCCTCCCGCACCGCCACTGGCACCGACCGATGGAGCCAATGCTAGTGATCGAAACGCGAACAGAGCTCCGACTCCGGTGCGGTGAGGACATCGGAGACACAAAGCGCACACCGAATTGGAGCCGAACCGAACCGATACATAGGCATAGAGAAGAAGAAATAGTTTCACTGTTTCAGTCTAGGTTCATTTTAAATATACGGCGTCGTTTAGGTGGGTTCATTTTAAATTTTGTTTACTAAACGTTGGGTTTGGGTTATTAAAAAAAAAAAAAAAACACAAAACGCACCATTTTTATGTAGGTTTTCTGAAACACTCAGTATAAATTCTTCTTAACTCTGATATGAGCCTTAACTCTCTCTCTCTCTCTCTCTCTCTCTCTCTCGCTCTCGCCACCAGTTGCCTCTGGCCCTCTAGCTCTCACCATCTCACGGCCCTAAGTCACGCCTCGCAGCAACAGCAGCTCACAGCAGGCCGGCGACAAAACACTGTAAGCCATCAGCCCCTTTCCTCTTGAGTCTTGGCTGGATAGTGGACACGCTGCACGCATCATTGTCACTTATGCGTTTCCTCTTAAGTCTTTCCAATTTCCATAGTTACCAACCCCTTTCCTCTTGAGTCTTTCCATAGTTATCACTTATCAGCCCCTTTCCTCTAGCTCTCTAACTCTCTTCACTCTTGCAGTCTTGCTTATATTATAGACTTATAGTTATAAATTTACAATGCCCAATTTTTTTGTCAGTTTAGTTAATTGTTACTATGCATTTATTTAGTTAGTTAATTTATTATACCGCGCATTTATTTAGTTAGTTTAGTTAGTTAATTTGTTATACCGTGCATTTATTTAGTTAGTTTAGTTAGTTAATTTATTATACCATGCATTTAATTTATTTAGTTAGTTTTAGTTTATTTATTTATTTAGTCAGTTTAGTTAATTTATATTTTATACCGTGTAGTTTTATAATGCTCTCTTGCTTTTATACCGTGTAGATTTTTTGCACAGATTTTGGAATATGCTTTTCTTGAATAGGTTGATATATTGATATTGGGCTTGAAAGCCCAATTTTTTTATTATTAAAAAAATTGTTTTTTTTTTTAATATTTCAAGCCGACTAAACCAACTAAACCACACTGCAAAAAACCGCACTACTATAGGTCGGAAAACCGACCTTAGACGGTATGTATCAGTACCAATTATGAAAAAACCGATCTCTATCGGTTCAATAATAAATTTGGAAAAAAAAAACTACCCTTACCGAACCGCACACACCCCTAGTTATAGCCACTTTGTTGCAATCTCTTTGAAATTTTAAAGTGGCTATTAGTTTGTTGCCACTTTCTTTTGTTATAATCTCAGTGAAATTTGAAAGTGGCTACTAATTTCCATTTTATTAGAGAGTGGCATGAAATTGCCTTTTTTCTTTCAAAAGTGACTAGTTATAACCACTTTGTTGCAAAGTCCTTGAAATTCGAAAATGACAACTAATTGCCACTATATTACAACCCTTCCTTCCTCATCTCGAATGACCACACCAACTCCTGAGTTCCCAGCACCCCTTGTGGATGTCGCACCATCTATTTTACCTTGAAAGAACCAGGAGGAGGCGCCGACCAGCCCCTATGGATTGGCTGCTTGGGGGGAAAGTCCATCATGATGGCCTCTTGGAAATCCTCGACAAGGTTCCTTGCCATCTCCCAGAGTTGCAGGACGGATAGGCCATGCTCATAATGTCTCATTTGTCATTTGCATTTGGAAATAGGAAATAGGTGCATTATAAGGTAGAAGTAATTGTTGCCCTAGATTGGCTTGTTTTTTATGGGTTTTGTTTGATATTTTGAAGTAGTTCCCTTGAAATTGGGAAATATTTAAAGTGAGACCTTTGTGCTGGAAAAGATTAGTTTCTATCATGATTGGTTTTGAGGGGGTTATAAGGTTTTCATACAGGTTGTTTGAGTTTGGTACAAGCTTTTGAGTTGAATACCGAGTTCAAAGAATATCTGATAGAGTTTAATGATTTCTTATAACATATGAATAGGTTCGTGGAGATTTTCGAAAAGCAGACGAGTTTCGTGGAAGACCAATTCTGGCTAACCCAAGTTATGGAAATGTCTTGTCTCTTTTTGCTGATTTGATATGGCAAGCAAAGAAGGATGCTGATCAAGTTTAGATTTATTTTGATCAAGTTGTTAAAACTGCCCCAGACGATGGGTAAGAAGGCCAGTTTTGTATTTGGTTCTAATACATTGGACTTTTGATGTATTTGGTTGTAGTATATTGGACTTTTGAAGTATTTGGTTGTACTACATTGGACTTTTGATGTATGTGGTTGTGGTATGTAGTTTTTGTGCATAGTTTTTTTTTTTTTTTTTTTTTAATTTTATTTTGAGAGTCAGGAGACCCTTAAATAACCTTGTTTATCAAGGGTTGTACATATAAATTTTTTAACCCTTGGGTATTTATAAGTTTTTCTTGGCAATGGCACCAAAAACTTGTTGCGATTAAACTAATGCAAACCAAATGCATATTTTTCACAAGTAATAACATCTCGGTGAGTCAGAGGACAATCGACAGGGAATGATTAGCACTAATGTAAAAGCCTCTACTATCAACCAAAAAATAAAAATAATTGTTTGTTGTTTTTCCACCCAAAGAATGAGCAAGATAATATTGAAACTACAATTGAAAATAACAAAATAAATTTTAGAGAAATTAACGAATTCAAAGACCTCTCTAATATTTTATCATATGAAATTGAATTATATTTAACTCAAATAGAGTAGAAAGCGAACTTGCCTAATTGGAAGATACAACAATAGAGTACTCAAATAACATGTAAAATAGATTGAACATGTGTGATTGAACAAATAATTCAATTGACATATTACAAGGGAGATTAAGCATTCAATATATTCGCAATTCATATTGAATCAAAGAGTTCAAGCATTCGATATATATAAAAATCATATTAAATCTTAAAAACTTGCTAACATGCAATGATTTCAAATAGCAAATGAATCTCAAATTTAAAATTTCAATAATCTATGAAAAGCACGTATATAATCCCAAGAACACATGATAAAAATATTTCGTTTCACCTTTAACCCTAGCTAGTTATTTAGACACACATAGTTGTGCAAAAGAAATCCATAGAAACAATGCTAAAAATATGAAAGAAATAAAACAAAAACAAAAACAAAAAGTTCTAGGGTTTTTCCTTCTCTATAACTTCAGTCTTCTCTAAATGAAATAAGAAAATTCCTTAAATTTAGGAAGTGAATCCCTTAATTTTTGGAGTTTTTTTCACTGTCAGCTTCTAGCCTACGTTTGGCCTCCAAAACCATTATTTTTGACTTTGTGGTAAACTAAACAGTTTTAGATCTTTAAGTCTTCTTTCTTTGGCAGCAAGATTAGGCTAATCGGACATCTGTGCATTAATTTATGCCAAAAATACTGAGACAATGTTGGATGATTCCATATTAGGATTTTTCCATTTTTGGTTTGAACGGATTTCTTTCTTCCATTTTCTACTCACTTTTTTTAATTATTTAATAGTTCAAAAGCCAAGCCTTTACAGATCTTGACTCTTGGATTCTTTTATACTATTATTTAAGGGACTTCCCCTATTTAGATTCCTCATATTTTAATTCATAAATACTCTTATATCCCTATGTTTAAGTAAAGATAAAATTAAAGGACATTCTGGTAAAAATGCAACTCTAACTCCCATTAAAACATTGCCTAGAAAATAAGACCACTTTCCTGTTAATTTTCAAATTACTTTATCCTCTTATCAATTACATTTTCAAAATAAAAATTATCTATACTATTATTTAAGGGGTTCCCCCTATTTGAATATTCCTCATTTTTTAATTCAAAAATGTCCCTACACTCCTATATTTAAGTAGAGACAAAACTAAAGGACAATTTAGTAAAAATGCAACTCTAACTCCCACTAAAACATTACCTAAAAAATATGACCACTCTCCTATTAATTTTTAAATTGATTTATTCACTTATAAATTAGATTTTTAAAATAAAAATGATATATATATATATATATATATAAACATTCAAAATCATTAGTGAACAATTAAACAGTATGGCTTCCCTTACCTCCTTTAGTAGCCTTTGTTTACATTTTATTTTTAAAAAAAAAGTCAATTCAAATAAAAATAGTTACCACAATACTCCCTTATCAGTTGCCCAACTCCAAGTTTCCATCTGTTCATATCCATTTGCCAATTTTTATTATTATTTTATTTTAAGAATGCATTTGCCAACTCATAGCGGCATGCCAAGGTTTTTGTCTTTTTTCATTTAATTCAATTACTATTTCCTTCTCTTTCCTCACATTTTTTTTTTCCTTCTTTGTATTTTTTTCTTTTTGAGAATTTTTTTTTACCATCATTGTATGTGTTTTTGGTGTTAAATTTTTTTATTTTTCGTGTTAATTTGACAATTAGGTATGTAGCAACCTCACAAATTCCAACCTCTCAATTATGATTTTCATTCACAATTCATTATGGATCCGAGAAGGTAGAGCCACCAAGCACATGGTTAGATCCCCATTAGATCTCCATTAGTTATTTATTTAAATAGTTGATGATGTGGTGATAAAATTTTAAAGATTCCATGATAGAGTTAAATTCTAACAAATCTTTATCTTTATTCTGAACAATTTTAATAGGATTTTCAGGAAAAATGATGTCATCAAAATTTAAATCAAACTCTAACTCTAACAAACTTATACTATTATCTTTAATAACACGCACGCTAACTTTGGTTTGTTGATTAAAGTTTTTTTTTTTTTTTAAATACTTGAGTTAACCCTAATTCTTATCTCTCTCAAGTTCACATTTGGGGCGCCAATGTTCGACCCAACCCGCGAACACAACACGAACTCGACACAGGTTTTTACAAGTTAGGGTTGGGCCTTAATGGATTTGGGTCATAAATGAGTTGACCTGAAAGTGACAAGATAAGAAACATGTCATAAGAGGGTCATAACGGGCATCCCCTATTTGGATTCCTCATTTTCTTATTCAAAAATACTCTTATATCCCTATGTTTAAGTAGAGATAAAACTAAAGGACATTCTAGTAAAAATGCAACTCTAACTCTCATTAAAACATTACCTAAAAAATATGACCACTTTCCTATTAATTTTCAAATTACTTTATCCACTTATCAATTAGATTTTCAAAATAAAAATTATATATATAAAATAAAAAAAAATACAACTTTTTTTTTTATACAAAATAAGATCACAATAAAAAAAGTCTCGTTGCACGCACTTCGCGCGTGTGATGAGACTAGTTTGGCTTTATTTTTGTTTGAGTAGTTCACTAGTTTTAATTTCCTACAAGAAAAAAAAATACATGTAATGAGTATATTTTAGAAAAATCTTTCAAACTCACATGTTTACGTGTAATTAAACATAAACATGATGTGATGTTAGCTATCAAAACTAAGACAGTAGTGTAAACATTAGCAATTATCATAAGCTTTCTGACAACAGAAGGAAAGGAACTCATGCGGCGGCTAGGGAGTTTATGCTTCCTCAAAGTGGTTTGAAATTCTCAAACCAAGAAGATGTATATGTTACAATTTAATGTTTTTGTAGAGTCCTATGTATTTTCAATTTATCACTTTTTTTTTTGTCATTTTCTTCATGTAATCGAGTTAGGTGCATGTAAATTTGTATTCAAACAAGTGTAAGTTTTCCTTAAATAGATATTCATCTATTTGAAGATAATCTTAATCAATAAAGAAGAAAAAGAAGTGAAAAAAAGAGTTACAACTCATATTGTTCAAAAATAGATGATGCTCCTCCAAAACAATTTGATCTTCGGTGGTAAAATCTTAAAAAAGCTCATCAAAATCCGAATCCCCTCTTATTTTAGAGTCCACTACAGATAGCTAACTTGTGCTAATAACCACGTAGATGTTGAGTACCTATTTTACCCAAAATATGTCGAGCTTATCACTTCAATTTGTTCCTTAAAAAAGCTAAAAACACAACAAATATTTTCTCTAATTAATGTAAACCTCACAAACCAACCCCTTTTATCCTCTCAATTCATAAAAAATAAAAAAGTTAAGGTGGTTCTAGTCAAACACTTAGCTGTAGAAAAACAAAAAATCAATAATTTCCCATGGTCAATGAAAAAAAAAAATACCAAAAAAAGTTCTATAATAGGCTTCTGAAATTTGTATAAATCACTTCTTTCACTGAATCCCAACAATAGAGAAAGCCTTGTTGTTATTAAAGCTAACAAAAATCATGGTTTTCAAGCACTACACCTTTTCCTCTCATGTCTTTTTAGCAACAGCCATCCTCCTCCTCGCTAGCCACGCTCATGGCGCTGGCCTATGCGACAATGCTAAAAATAAGCCCTACTGCAATGCAATTGTTGGTAATCGGACTGACGCCACTGATGCCTTGGTTGCATCCATTAAAAAATTGGTTTACCAGACCAAACTGGCAAAGGTGTTGGCTCAAAAGCAAGCCAAGTCCCCCGAAATTGATGACTGCATAAGTACCTTTGAGGATTCCATTGACAACCTCAAAGATGCCTTGGGAAGCATCTCGAGCCATGACCTGGGTGGCCTGAATAGCTACATCTCTTCCGCCCAGACCAACTACGGGACGTGCGATGACGGGTTCTCGGAATCTGGCAAGACCAATCCCATTGCCAAAACTACTGCGTTCTTAGAAGAAATGGCTAGCGTCAGTTTGTATCTATCAACTTTAATTACATGAAGAAGAGCTTGTGAGTTGTATGTGAGTGGTCGAAAGTGGTCTGAAGAAATTGTTATAAAGTTTCAGCTTTTTTCTGCGTTTTCTCTTTGATAAATATTTATGGGCTTGCTCAAAGAAAAAAAAGTGTTTATGGGGAGGCCATGTTTGTGATATTTGTGTCTTGTAGAGCACTTTCTTGTGCCATTGTGACGTATGAGAAAATATTTTATTATTAATTTTTTTTAATAAATATATTGACATTTATCCTTATAGAATAATACTATATTAGATTGGATTAGCTTTTCGAAAGAATTTTTTGCTAATCTTTTCGTCATTATTTCTTTCCATTACCTGTTTAATAATACAAGCACATACCTGTTACTAATAATTTTTTCTAAGGTAAACTGTAAGAAACCTAATTATACAAAATCTAATATAATAGAATTTGATTATATCAACATAAAAAAATTACAAATATGTGAATTTAACAATTTATTTTTACTAATAAAATGAAAAAGTAAAAAATAACTAATGAGAGATAAAGTGAGAATTGAAAATCCTATGATAAGAGTAATAGTGTGATTGAGAGTCTAAAATGATGAGAGAGAGAGAGAGAGAGAGAGAGAGAGAGAGAGAGAGAGAGAGAGAGAGAGATGTAGAGAACAAAAAATGATACTAGTTATGAGTGCGAGTCCAGCCGTTGAGAAAAGTAGAGTTATTGCTTTTGCATAGTTAGGAAGAGCAGAGTTGTCGGTGTCGTTAAGAAAAAATCATTGTTGTAGTACCTCTCTTAGTAGGAAAATAAAATTAGAGATTATTTTTATAGAATGGGTTGAACGACTTATGAATCTAAAATAATTGAGAGTTTTTAGTTTTTGTTTTTGAAATTTTTTTGTTGAATATTTTGTTCATTTGATGTTATTTGGTCTAATCTTCTTATTATTTGGGTTATCTTTTTATGTTATTTGGACTAATTTTTGTTGTTATTGTTCAAAATTAGTTGATGCTACATTTGAAAACTACACTAAATAGCTAACTTAGGTTAATAATCACATTGATGTTGAGAAATTATTTGGCCTAAAATATGTTGAGCATGTCATGACTTCAAATTGTACCTTAAAAGAAGCTTTAAAAAAAATATACAAAAGTTTTGCTATAAGGGTAATGACTAGTGCACACTGCACACTACCTGTTATACCCAACAGACAATGTGTAACAAACACTAATGTGTCATTCATGTGTGTGTGTGTGTATATATATATATATATATCCACACACACTAAATTAACAAATTTTGATCATTATAATAAAAATGTTGAACACCCTCAGTTGAAATTACAAGAATTTAGTTTAAAAATAATAAAATAGTATTATTACATCCACAACATTTTTACAATAGTTTCACAAAAAATCTTTTGTGATAAGTTGTTACTGTGGGCGCAACAGTTTCCTCCTTACGATAGGGGAGTACGCCTCGGCTAAGTGGACTGGGGCAGAGAAAAGATGGAGTCGCCACCTAGATTAGATTTAGGGACCATAAAATAGTGCCCTTACATGGAAGGACTAATCTTACTACCAGAGTATGGATTTGGAGTTTAAGTATGGGGATGGGAAGGTGTTACGTACCCAACCCAACCCAACTCGTGGGTTGACTTCTAGTCATTGTGTCTTACATCTTAATCTCATTGAAAGTCTATTCAATATTGTTATCTATACCCACACACACACACATTAGCATACATCTAGCAATCAACATGCATCAATCATCCCAAAACCCTAACATACATCTATCATGACAACTCATATCAAACTTAACATACATCTATCATGCATATCATATTATCTCATCCAAGGCAGTTAACAAATAAAATTATCACATGGCCATGACAACATCAGAGAATTATTGAAAAACATCAAGAACACAAACATATTCCAAGTTCACATATCATATTCATCAAACCTAAACAAGATCATATCCCAATTAAATGCATGTACATATAAATGCATGCCTTACCTCATTTACCTTACTGCATCACAGTACCTATGTATCAATGTGTGATCATATCATATGCATGTTCATGGTAGAATAAAGAAAAAATTGGAAGAGAACCCTAATCTAACATGTGAAGAACAAACAACAAGTAAACAAAGAGATAGAGACTCAAAAACATAAGAAAGGGTCAAAACATAGGCATATGACATAAAAGAAATTAAAAAAAAAATAAAGAAGAAAACTTATATTAGGGTTTTTGGGCAGGAGTATGTGTACACATACATAAGCCTGCGTACATGGGATAGTTGTATGCATATGCATACTTCGAGTATGCGTACGAGCATGCACACATATACACGCCTCAAACCTTAACCCAGACACTAAAGTGCAAAAAAACAGAGCAACAACTTAAAACAAAGAACTAACAACTAAGCATACTTCTAATATAAAAATAAACAACCTAAACTAACAACATAGATATCAAAAACAAAACAAAAATCTATTCCTAAACACGCATTGGATCTAACAACAAATAATAACAACATTTAACACATCAAAACATGTTCATCAATATATCTAATCATTCAACTCTCCAATAAAAACATGATAAGACATAATAAAACGAAATTGAACGAAGCAAAACATATTTCTAAGCATATATAACATGTGTAAATCAATTAAGAACAACAACAATGCAAGTTATAAAGACCCTAATCAAGGAAAAGCCATGAAGAAAGACTCTACTTACTTATGGAACACAACTTGGTTGATATTTAACCGGCCCCTCAGTGTCTACACAACAAGATTCAATGAGATATCAAAGCTAATAAAAGATTTCAATAGTTTATAGGTAATCACAACTCAAAATTAAAGGATGTTCTTGAAAAGATTGTATGAAAAAGGTTTTGGAAATATTAGAAAATAGTTTCCGCCTTAAGAATAATAGAGAGAGGTTTTGAAGAACTCAAAAATGTGCATAATCTTTTCAGTGCAGAAAGTTTTGAGTTAGAAAAGAGTTTTTGAGAAGTTTATGGGGAAAATCAACTCTCTTTAGCTAGGGTTTGAGTTTGAAGGCATAAGGTTATATTTTTATGTTTAAACTAGAGTTTTCAAATTCATTTGGAGGGTTTTGGATGTCCCAAAAGGTCTAGGGGCCAGAGCCCATCAAAGAGGGAGGCTTTGGGCCCTAAAAAATGAAGTTATAGGATTCTGGAATTCTACTTGCATACGTAGGATTGGGGATGTGCACACATTCACTATAACAAAATGTATTTTTAGTGACGAAAAAATTTGTCACTAAAAGTCCAGTTTTTTGTCGCTAAGAACCTTTAGTAACGAAATCTACTCTTTAGCGACAAAACTCATTTTGTTGCTGAAACCCCGTTGCTAAAAGTCCTGGCGACGAAAAATTTCGTCACTAAAAGCCCGATTTGTTTTAAAAAAAAAACTTTTAGCGACAAAAATGTTTTCTCGCTAAATGTTTTCCTCACTAAAAACACTATTCAGGGATAAAAATATTTCGTCACAAAAAACACTTTATAATATTTCATCACAAAAAATCATATTTAGTGACGAACAATTTCGTCACTAAAACTATTTTCGGGTACATATAATGACGAAAAAGTTCGTTAGTAAAACTACTTTTAAGAAAATCCAGGCACATATAACGACAAAAATTTGCGTCACTAAAACCGTTTCTTACAAAATTCTACTACATTTAGCAATGAAATATTTCTTCATTAAAACAATTTTTTGTTGCTATATTTGTGACGGAAAAATTCGTCGCTAAAATTTATTTTCTGTTTTTATTTTTTTCATGAGTTTGATATTAACATGTAATTGTCATTACATTATTAAAACCTTACATTTGAATAACACATTTATTTCAACTACACATTTATAAAAAATCGATCCATACATTCCATAAGTAAAAATAAAACAAGTATCCAATTCAAACTCCTATATAATAATTGTTTGCAACACATACAATAACTCAAGATGTTTTATAACAATACAAAAAATGTAGCATAATATAATTAGAACCAATGAAAAATGTCCTCATATGTCTTCAAGTAATGCCAACAGTTAATCCCCTAAAAGCTACCAATAAGAAATCTGTACAAATATAAAAACAATACTACATTAAAATTGTAAAGTAAAAACATTAACTATGTTATAAGAAATATTTCTAACAATGCATTAAGAGTAGACACACTAATGAATTAAAATCACAACTCCTAATGTATAAGTTGTAGAAAGCAAATATAAATTTTCAAGTGTAATATAATACAGTTAGTTGCAAATAATATAACAAAAAAAGTAGTCACACCATGTGGTGTAGGTCAATTGCTAAAATAAAGTGCTAACCAATAAGTGTTTTAACTTGAAGATGAATCACCCCCATAGGTAAAAACGTCATCATAACCTTTGCTCCTCAAAAAGTTAAAAATATTCTTTTGGATCTCTTTTGGACCTATTCTTGCTAAAATAAAGTACTACAATTGCAAGGTGAATGTTAATTTAGCAAAATAAGACAACTCATGTATAATGTATTCTAATATCTATGTCTATAAGCTACTTAGATAAAGTTTTATCACATTCATGAATGCACAAGTCTATATTAAACAAATATACATTGCACAATCAAACGCTCCCAATATGAATTTAGACCACCTTATAACACCATGTAAGCTACCCGCTTGCTCCAACACAACAACCCACCACAAAACCAATCACAAACATCACAAGTACAATGCTTACAAGTATTGAAATCAAATAAAGTAATATTCATCACATCAAATTAACAAGTTCCATTCACATTTGCAAGAAACTAAAAACACTCATAATATGAATTTAAACCACCTTATAATGCCATGTAAACCACCTACTTGCTCCAACACAACAACCCACCACGAAACTAATCACAAACATCACAAGTACAATGCTTACAAGTATTGAAATTGAATAAAGTAATATCAACTCGATAGATCTAGGAGGTATCAAGCTTCTAATGAGAACAAAAGCTTGATAGATCGAGAGGTATCAAGGAGCTATCGAGTAGACAGAGACCCCTAAGAATTTGGCTCGATGGATCGGGCTATCTATTGAGAGGTATCAAAAGAAGCCTAGAAATCTCGATAGGAGAGCTTGTATTGAGAAGGTGTCAAGCAAGTATTGAGGAGGTATCGAGGTATCTATTGAGAGCCCTGAAAGAAGGTTTTTTAAGGAAGAGAATCAACACAAGATGAAAGCAACAAAGATAACTATTAAAGCAATCATTCAACGAGCATGCTAAGCACGGAAACACAATCTCAACTCTATATGCAAAGCATTCCTAAATCAAACCACACTAAACATGTCTAACCAAATTTATTTCAAAATAGGGTTGGATAGATTAGAGAGCATATAGTACCATATGCATTTCTTGTGATGGACAAATCACATTGTACTTGTACAATAGTATCAAATGTAGAAAAGAGTATGTGTGTTGTGTGTGAAACTTTTGCAAGAGAGCACATACATCATTATATGAAAAGTAATGGTATAGGAAGATCAACTACATTTACACACAATCATAACTGTTTGATGGAGACTACCACCTTTAAGGTAGATCATATAACTCCCACATCTCCTAGAAACACACTTGCAACCGTATGAAAAACATTCTGATTCTTTTTGTTTTTCATGGTCTTTGCATATTTTTCTTTTAAGCATATCATGCATGGGCATAAAGAGAGAGAGAAAATGTTAGGTTCTAAAAGTTTAGAACAATTGGTAAACCATGAAAACAAACTTGTCTAGATATAGATCCCAAAGTCTATAAGTATTATTAGACAATGCACAAAGTGATACAAGTTAAGATTCAAGATCATACAAGCTGCAGAAAGAAGAATTCGAAATCTGTCTGGTTTGATTGATCGAAAGACAGGCTCGACCAATCAAAATACGGGTCTACAGAATTTTAAATTTTGCCCAACAACAGTTCAAGCCCAAAAAGGATTAGGGTTTCAAATCTAGTTCTTCTAGTAAATAAAGGAAACCTTAGACACATTTTATTATGACTTTGGAGGTGCTCTTGTGAGATCTGAAAGGTTATGTGCCTTCTTCTATCAAAGTTACTACCGGATATCACTCTCATATCTTTAGAACTGGTAGATCTAAAGTTGTTGCATGAAGATCAACAATAGCTGATGATCTATACCATTAAGGGTGGTCTTGGAGTCACAAACAGGTGAGCTTGTGTTGGTACAAAGTCCAAAGAAAAAAGTAGTCTGTAGATTCAAAGATTGCACATGGTTGTGTCGGTAAGTTCTACATGTGGTAGCAATAAGATGTTAGTGGTCTAAGTCTTGTTGTAAACTTCAATTCTTTATAGTGGATTTGCTTTTTACCTTGAGAATAGCTAGGTTAAATCCTCCCCAGGTTTTTTACCTGTTTGGTTTTCTTGGGTCATCATATCATTGTGTTATTTACTTTTCCACTGCTTTGCATAATATGATTGTTTTGTTTTAACCTAGATCTAAATAATAAACCTAAGTATTCACTTGGTTAATTAATTAGGTTAAACAATCTAGTTTACCAAGATCTAAAACCTAACAGAAAAGAAAATACCCAATTATGTAAGCTTGAAAATCCTTATTTTGCTATGTAAGTGCTACATCTTACCGAGCACGACTTTTATGAATTGCTTACAGATATTTTATGATTGACAAGTTTTAGTGGTGAGATGATTATTTATGCATTTCTCTAAGGATCTTCTACTCTTTCCCATCAAAAAGAGTGATTTAAGATATGAAAGATAAGAGATCAACAAAATCATACAAATCACATAAAATGAGCCACATAGCTCACATTGTTTATTTGTGCATGAAGATACTCATCTAAGCTACAAGAGATACAAAGTTTAGAAACTTTGTTTCAAAGGCCATCAAAAGTACACAAGTACCAGTATACACAAACACACATTGTTTATGTATTTTATTTTTATTTTTTTCTATTTTACTTTTATTAAAAAAATTAAAACAAAACAAAAACAAACAAACAAAGCATAAAAACTAGACTAATTCAAACCACAACACAATCCATGCAAGAGATCAGAAAAAAGAAAAAAATAATTTAGGATATTTTTCCTTCTAGACAAGAGACTTGGATGGAGATCCTTTGTTTTGCATGAACTTTTGTCTAGATGGATAAGGAGGAGAGTTGAAACCGTTGAAGTTCGAAAGAAGCATAATTGCCTTCAAAAGTTAACCAAGAGGGGCTAAAGAAAGTTGGAATTGATTTTAGTTCCCTAGAGATGACACACTATTGCTTTGTTGAGTGGATAACCACTTATTGCAATTTGGACGAGTGTGCCCAGATGTTCCATCGTAGTGATAGAAATGAGGCTTCTTGTTGTTGGAGCAATTATTTTTCTACTTAGACTTTTTCTTACCAACCTTAGGGGGTGCTCCTAAAATGGATTTTCCCTTATCACTCCTATCCTCACTTACATTTTCAGTTTTAATATTAGTTACCTCAGTGTAGTCAGAGTTATCATTATTAGCAGGAGGAACAAAAATAACTCAATTTAAAGCATTAAAAGAGGTACCACAAGAGGAAAGCGTGTGATCATACTCAAGACCTATTCTGTCAAATGCTGACTTTTGAACGTTCAGCATTTCATCTAGTTTGGCACCTGAAGTCCTTTCCAATTGTGCTCTAACCTAAAACAGTTTAGCATCCAGCTTCTTGGCATTTTCAACAAAAAGATTGTTCTCAAATCTTAGTGTTCCAATGGTCTAATTGGCTTCATCAACCTTGGTGAAGAGTTCCTCACATTCCAATTCCAATTTACTGAGCTTTCTTGTGGCCAACCTATAGAACTTCTCATGCTTCTTAGAGACCTTGTACTGCTTGGTGTAAGCAGTGTGGATGTCATCCTAATCATCCATCTTTTCAAACTTTGACTCCATCAGCTCTTCTTCCTCATCAACTACATCTACTTCTCCATCAGTAGACTAAACTATAGCTATAAAAAGCACTTACTATCCTTTCTTGGTCACTCTCATTGGAATCTGCTTCTAGTTCTGAATCACTTAAGGTGGCAACTAGGTCTTTGCTTTTGCCAATGGATTTAAGTTGTGTGGGATACTCTTGCTTCGCATGTCCAAATCCATGACACCTATTGCATTTTGGTCTAGTAGGAATGTTGTTGCCTTGACCAACATCTTAGGATTTCCTCTTGCTCTTATCTTGGGACTTATATTGAGAGAAAGCAGTCTGTTTGTGATCCTTATCACCAGCTTTGACATTCGAATTTTTAATGAACCTTTTGAATTGTCTAGTGATATATAACTTCACCTTGGTATTCTCATCATTAGATGACTCATCATTGTCATCATTTTTGGTCTTCAAGGCCATGTTCTTGCCTTTGCCACCTTTGCAAAACTCTTGCTAACCCTAATTCATAGGTTTGCAAGTTCCGAATCAGTTTTTTTCAAAGGAATAGATTCAAGGTCCTTTGATTCTTCAATGACAATAATCTTGGCATGGAATCTCTCTGGATGAGATAAAAGGATCTTCCTAACAATTTTAGGCTCCAGAATTTTTTCTCCAAGATTGAAGGCTGAATTCACCATGTCCTTGAGCTTGGCATAGAATTCATCAAATGATTCATCTTCATCCATCCTAATGTCCTCAAAATTGGTAGTGAGCCTTTGAAGCTTAGAGTTCTTAACAACTTTAGTTCCCTCAAAAGTATTCTAAAGAATAGTCCAAGCTTCCTTGGCATTGTCAGTGCAAGAGATCTTCTTGAATTTTTCATTTGTTACTGCACTAAATAGAGCATTCAATGCCCTACTATTAAAGTTGGCAATCTTGATCTTGGTATCATCCTATATTGCAAGTGGCTCTTCAGGATTTTTCCAACCAACTTCAACTGCCAGCCAGACTTTCTCATCTAAGTACTTCAAAAAAGCTCTCATGTGTACTTTCCAGTATGCATGTTAGTACCATCAAATAAAGGAGGAATAATCAAAAATTGTCCACGATCCATAACAATAGGGGTCAATGGATCACACAGTAAAAATTAAAACCTAATCAGAGTGTGTCTACTCTTATACTACTTGTTGGGTTAAGATAGCTTGACCCTAGTTAGTTAAATCAATTACCCAAGTTGATTAATTAGGTTTGATTACATGCAATTTGTCAAGGCACCAACAAATCACTAAAAAACTAAGTGCAATAGAAAATAAATTAGACATGGTGACTTGTTGACCAATGGGGAAAACCTCGCAAGGCAAAAACCACACCAGGTGATTTTAAGATCACCACTCCTAAGAATCCACTAATCAATAATCAAGCGGTTACAAGTATAAGGAATTTTACCAACTGCTCTGGCCTATTCCGAAATACTAACCTACAATTGAACCTTTACTCCAATACCCAGTTGGACTTAATCTTGTAGTAGCCTTCTTTCCCTTTGAGTCACAAACTTCCAATTTGTGACTAACCCTTTGCACGGATCCTAAGTACGTGACTAACTCTAGCAACTTAAGCAGATATTGTTGACTGCAAAGTTCTTCACTTAATCTACAATGAAGATCTGGAAGCACTCGGTTATAAAACCTTATGGCATACAAACGCAGTAGCTTCACAGAGAGAAAATAAGTCTTTTGGTCTTTGTATCTGTGTGTAATGACCTTTAAAATAAGCCTTATATACATCTAGGGTTGTGAGAAAAGAAACCCTACACAAATACACAAGATTAGGCCAAATTTCAGATCTGAAAATTCTAAAATTGTAGTTCTCGATAGATCGAACGGCTATCGAGCTATCAATCAAGTTTCACATTAAGTCTCGATAATAGGCATTTGTTGAGCTATTTGTCGAAACTTAATAAACAGTTTTTCTTCACTTATTTCTTGGACCAATCTTCATGTCTTTAATACTTGCTTGAACAACATGTTTCTTGAAGTACTAAACCTATCTTAGATCTACTCAATTACAAATAAAGTGCATTTTGTCAAAGGATTAGCCAATTACAATAAAAAATGACCCTAACGATAGGGTCTTCTTTAATTTCCTCCACAAACTTGATTCCAGGTTCTTCTTCTATAATAAGGTCTTCATTAATTTCCTTAAAAATATCTATATTTTCTTCTTTGACTTCTACATATACTTAAAGAAAAGTATTTTCTTCAACATGTAATTCTTCTCTTAATTGTGGAATATATGGCTCTTCAAAATAATTCAAGTGTGAACTTTTTGGCCGGTAATAATCTTGTTTCGTATATGACAAAAGTTCATCACAATCCGAAGGATAAAATCTAGTAGCAAGCATTATTTTCATCCTTGACCATGAATAAATTTTGTTTTTACCCAATATGAGTCTATCAAACTGCATTTGTTTCCAGTAATGTAAGGCATACTCTTTAAGGCCAAGTAACCAATCAAGAAAATATTCTTTATAAAAATAACCATTAAAACGTGGAATTTTTTTATAAGGTCTATATGAAATTTGCTTACCAATAGGTTGCTCGCGAGTTATGTCTCCATGATAGTTATCCCTATTGTTTCCATGCTCCAATGACGGCATCTTTGAAAAGATATTTGTGAGTGCTAGTCATACGTCACATAATACTTGCTAAGTTTTCTATCACTAGAATTTCTACTGTCTCATATGTTAGCCACTAGACCAGGATAAGTCAAGGCTTTGATACCAACTAATGCAGGATGCAGAATCGTCAAGAAGCAGAACACGTTTACCTCTAGAAAATAAGAAACAAAAACACGTTTGCTTCTAAAAATAACCTCGAATCCACAAAGGTTCCTTAAATCCATGAGGGTCTTTGAATCCACAAGGAGAAAGGGTTTGGAATTTACTAGAAGATAAAAAGATAAAAGTCTAAATTTTATTGATTAAATAATATTTTTTTAGAACTTTTACAAACTTAAGGGCCTTTTTAAGAGCATCGTAAAACTTGACATGCAATAAAATTTATTCTAAAATAACTCGTAATTAATACCAATCCACTGTCGCATGTCGCCACCAATCACACCAATGTCCACTACTCTCTATCGCCACCATCAATTTGCTCTGATCTTGTCGCCATTTGTATCATTGAATCTTCTCCCTCCAATCTACATCTTAGGAGAAGAATTGGCATCTTCAGAGTAGGCATGAGCCTTCATGGGACAATGATAGCTTTAGGAATTTTTTTTAGAGTGGTCATTATGAAACTTAAATTATACAAAATATAATAAAAAGAGAATTGTAAATATTGACAACAACAAAAGAAGGCAAAAACACTATTTTGGTCCCTAAATTTTGGGGTCACAGTCAATTTGGTCCCTACATTTTTGGAGTAATCAATTTCGTCACTGCTAGTTTCAATTCACAATTAATTTAGTCCCTACGGTTAGATGACTAATAGAATTTGCCTACATAGGAAATAGAATGCCCACGTGGCACAAATTAAATTAAAATATAAATAGCCATCCTATGTGTCTTAAGTGGTCCTTCCACATCAACTTCCACCACTATTAGTCCCACATTACCCTCACATGACCCAATTATCCTCACATGACCCAATTATCAACAACCTCCTCACTAAAAATAAAAAAATAAAAAATTTCTATTTAAAAACACACCCACTGAGGAAACAAGTAATTTCAATTTGTTGTGCCCATTTCTCTTCCTCTAATTTTTGCACTAATCAAACCAAAACCAAAACCATAGGCAAAATCTCTAATAGCCCAATACCATTGCATTGCTACCTGCCGTGTGGATGATTTGAATGATAAAGAGAGATAGAGGGATTAACTGCTGTGTTAATGATTTGAAAAAAAAAAAAATCCAGGCAGAGATTCAACGGAGAGAAGAAATAAAAAAATAAAAACCAAAACAAAACCACCCCATCCAAACCAAATAGAGCTTGAGCAAAAAGAAAGAATTTTTTTTTTTTTCCAACTCAATCCTATATCCATATAGAGCTTAAGAAATAGGAAAACAAATATCAAACTCAAACCCAAAGAAAAACCAAAACCAAAATCCATATCCAAGTAGAGGTTCAGTAATGAGAAAACGAAGTAAAAAAAATTCAGAGGCCTTCTCAGTTAAAGGCTTAAAGACTATGGAATGTTCTCCATTAAAGCCTAGTGGGCAGGGTGTTGATAATTGGGTCATGTGAGGATCGCGTGAGACTACAAGTGGGGGAAGTTGATGTGGAAGGACCACTTAAGACACGTAGGATGACTATTTATATTTCAATTTAATTTGTGCCACGTGTGCATTCCTTTTGCCACGTAGGCAGATTTCATTAGTCATCTAACAGTGAGAACTAAATTGATTGTGGCTTGAAAATTGCGATGACCAAATTGATTGATCCTAAAATATAGGGACCAAAATAGTATTTTCTCCAAAAAAGAACATACAAATATATAAAGTCCTACAATTTTTATCAATGAGTTTTCTTATTTTGAAATATTATATAATAGTCTCACTATCAATATTACAAGTTACATTCTTTCAAACTTAGTTATAGCCAAAAGCTAAACCTCTTAGTTTGGCTACAAACTTAGTTGTAGCCAAAAACTAAACATCTTACTAAACAAATAAACATAACTAAATATTTTGAAAATCTAACAGTTTACAACAAAATTTGTTATCAAACTTTATCCAAAATTTACTTATGTTGGTCCTAAAAAACTTTAGTGTAGTCACAATTATTATTTAAATGTAAAAAAAATCATAAAATTTTAAAATTTATATATAATAATTTTTATTGAATCGGGAGTTGTCTTGTGACTACCCTAACTTAGATGCGGAGCGGCCCCTATCATCGTCTCTCCAAAGATTTTGGTTTTGCTTGCACGCATCATATGCTATCTTGTACCTTATTGCCACTTGCTGACATCATCCAGTCATCAGCGACATGTCAGCCTTAGCTGAAATCATCCTCGGTGAGAGCAATACCACTATGGAATATCACTTTTGGAGCTCACCGTTGAAGAAGATTGAGGATTTGATATTCAATGATTTAGCTGCATATATGGAAATATCTTCCAAAAGATTTTGTGTTAGAATCTTTCTCTTTCTCTTTTGTGTGTGTGTGTTTGTTAAGGGAAAAAAAAAAAAAAAAAGAGTCATGTAAGATGCCTTTTATATAAGATGGAAGTAGGGTACAAAATTAAATTTTAGGCAGTAGCCGACTTCAAAAAACTAAAAACACGTTAAACCTGATTTTCTATATTTCTAGCCAGTGTTGAAGAGTAGTCAAAATGGGTACAAAGTATCACCTTTCAGCGGCCTTTCCACACTTTTTTTTTTGTTGATAATTTGGACTTTAATTAAAGCAAAAAACCAAATAACAACATAAAGGATAATTAACCCCTGTAAATATCAGCAATAACAGTATGGAGGTTGGACTTATTATAAATAAAAATAAAAAAAACCTTCTAAAACTACTAGCCAACTTAGCAGAAGTAGGGACTGTACTATTACAGTCTACTAATTTCTAAAAAAATTCTAATGCAGGCGAAGATGGACGAGTACACTTGCTTTCCCTTTGAATGATCTAATATGATCATCACTTGGCATGTGTTTTCAATTTCAAAAGAACTTGATTAATCGTGCTTGTATTTTAACGCCAATTTTAGGCACATCATATTGTCTTGGCGTTGTTAAGTTTTCTAGAAGAAAGTTGAAAAAATATAAACTATAACAAAATAATATCTACCATGAAGAAAATTTTACAATTGCAACCTAATTTAAACTCGAAGAAACAAGAAGTTTGAACTAACTAGTTAGAAAATATAAAGGGCCCATACTCTATGTAGCTCCATGACATGAGCTCCCCCACTGTTATACATCCATCTATCGTGCATTCATCTCGGAAATGGACAAGCCATTCACCGAATGGGCATTTGATTCTTTATCAAGAATATTTGCCCCAATTGCTTTCCTTCCAATAGAAAATGCTGGCTTTTTAGGCAAAGGTAGTGGCATATTTTCATTTGTCAGCATAAATAGTACATCTGACATGGTAGGCCGATCAATTGCACTATCCTCTACGCATAGTAGACTAACATGAATGCATCTTAGCACTTGATAAATGACACATGAATCACTTATTGTTGGATCAACTAGTTGTATCCCTTCACCTTCTTGCCATAAATCCCATGCCTAAAAAGAAGGTTATAGTTAATTAGAATGTCTAGAATACACAATGATCAAAATATACATAATTCAAGGTTGATTTTTTCTAAACGTACATATTCTACGAGACTGATCACTTGGTCAGCATGATAGAAACTATTGTTTCTTCGACCACTAACCATTTCAAGCATTAAGACGCCAAAGCTGTACACATCAGATTTAATTGAGAATACGCCCTTCATAGCATACTCGGGAGACATGTAACCACTACATAAAAAGACAAAATAAACAATTTTCATTTAACAAAAGTATATGGATTCATGGTTAACTATTGTATATAAGATAATGATGTAATTTTAACTTACTATGTCCCAACAATTCTATTAGTGTTTGCTACCGGTTCATTTTGTTTGAACATTCTTGCCATGCCAAAATCAGAAATCTTTGGGTTCATACTTTCATCAAGGAGTATGTTGCTCGCTTTTAAATCTCTATGAATTACTCTTAGCCTTGAATATTTATGGAGGTATATCAATCCTTGAATAATTCCTTCAATTATGTTGAAACGTTTCTTCCAATCTAGTAGCTTGCTTCTATTTTGATCTGTCCAATACAAAATGTTAAGTATGATAAAAAATATACTTTTAGTAAAAAAATGAAATCTTTAGATGAAAGTGAATGTTGCACAAACCAAATAGAAAGCAGTCCAAACTTTTATTGGGCATGTATTCATAGATTAACATTCTTTCTTCTTCATGAATGCAACAACCCAAAAGCTTAACAAGATTCATGTGTTGGAGTTTAGATATGAGTATTAACTCATTCTTGAACTCGTGTATTCCTTGATTTGAATATTTGGATAATCGCTTTATGGCTACATTCTGCCCTGTTAGCAAATGTCCCTGATGTGATGACCAAATAAGATTAAGCCAGCATTAAATATGTTAATTAAAACATCTTTCATTTCAATCTAATTAGAACTTACCATATAAACAGGTCCAAAGCCACCCTTTCCAAGCATGTTTTCTGATGAGAAGTTATTTGTGGCGGCTGCAACATGTGCATAACTAAATACACGTAAATCAAGCTCCTTTTCCCCATCAATTGAAATATCATTGACACTAGATCTCTCTAATGTCACTAAATCAAGCAATTCCTTTTCATCTTTTGTTATATTATTCCCTGTTTAAATTTAAATAAAATATATAACTTCAATTAATCAATAATAGAAAATCTTCATGATATTGCAAAATTATAGGTTAGGATTTGGTGTAATAGCAATTGCCTTCCACCAAAAAGAAACAAATCAGGAGTTTGAGTTTGACAATCAACCTCTCCAAAGGAGAGGAAGGGGGGGGGGGGGGGATGACCATGACTTCTCATAGACCCTACAAAAGTGAAAGTTTTATACAATGGTTACAACTTTTGACATACCAATTTTGTTAAATCTATATGAGAGTGAAATACCTTTAGACACAACTTTTCTCCTTAGTCGATAGCACAATAATATTATAAGAAGAGCAATAGAAATGGCGATGGAAATACCAATCCATATCCAGTTCTTCGTTCCTACATTGGTAATAAGTAGTTGTGTTAGTATGCATCATATTTAATAAAAACAAACTATATATTGCAAACTTATTGACTCTCTACAAGGAGGAAGTGAGATTTTGATGCCTTAATCACAATTCCGAAGCTTGTGGAAGAGCCACTGCTAAATATATAACATGTCTGATGTGCATCAAGATGCCTAATTACCTTAAGAAGTTAAAGAGGTTTATATGGGCCTAGCAATTTGGTTGGAACTCTGGGTGGAGCATTTTCATTTTATTTTAGGAATGGAGAAAAGATTTAAGAATTTATTGAAAAAAAAAAATCCATACGAGTTTTCTAGATGAAAAAATAAATAAAATTAATCCATTTTTTCTAATAACTAAATATTTAGAATTTTAAGAATAAGTACGAAGAAAATGTGCAATGAGCTTTCGAATAAAGTAGATCTGATACAAAAATAATATATTTATATTTATTAATGGCACTTGAAGTTGATGAGTACCAATAGTATTTTCATCTAAGATATATAAAATATATTATATAAGTTTAGCATATAAAAATACATTAAAAAATGGTCACATAAAAAAAAATTAAATTTCAAATTTAACGGTAATGATTGTGGTCAGGTTGGTTCTATGTTTGACCCAACCGATTTGGGTTATCATTGGGTCTGAAATCTCTTACCAACATCTTGGGGCTACATCCATAGGATTCCTTCCTATAATAACCTAGTGCATGTGAGACGGAGGAATTGCATACACCCAAGAGAATAGTCAGATACTTGAAGAGGTTTCAACACCGTTGTTTGTCAATAAAAAAATTATATCTATTATCCATACCATTGTTTTAAGTATGTGATTAATTTTGCCATTTCTACATATTAATGACTAATAGAGGCATGCATGGGTTAGAATGGGTCGAGTTAGAGGGTTTATTTTCTCAACCCAACCTAACCTTGTGTTAGGAGCTTTAGTTGGTGATGATGGTGGCATGAGGAATGGTAGAGTTTAAGCTGCATGGGGTCAGTCACATGGCTTTATGTCTCCTCAACATATTAATGTTTCCTCATGCCAGATTCAAAATGCTCCTAACTACTTTTTAAGGGGGACATGCCCAGTCTCTCAAGTTAAGTTAGATGAGTGAGCTATGGATAAAGGCAACATGTGGAGGGACCTTGCTCCACATGAAGCCCCAAGGCCATGGTATAGGAGGGCCATAGTGGGCAAAGATAGTTTTATGATGGGCGGCAGCAAGTGGTGTTGAACCTTGTATGGTGGTGCATGGCATTGGTGAGTTAATGGATTGGTTGCTTGTCGATGGGTTTTGTGGCTTGTGTGCAAGGCAAGATTGGGCTGCCATGATGATGAGTAATTTGATGTTGTATGCAAGGCATGGGCTGGTAGGTTCTGACCTAGTGCATAGACTAATGCTTATGGGCAAGATAGATTAGGCTGATAGGTAGTTATTATGTGTATGCTGCATGTGGGCAGGCTGTGTGGTCTATGTGGCTTGATGAGGGATGGCATTGGCATGGGCCAAGCCTCCCCAAATGTGGATTGACATGATGTGTGGGATGCAAGGTGACGGATAGAAGCCTCATGATGTGTTGTGACATGTGCTGATGTGTAGTGGCAATGACTAGTAGTCAACAAGCAGTTCCTAATGTTCCAAATGATGTTGGCCTACTATTAAGGGGCTAGAAACATAAGAAATGAACCAAGACAGCAGCAGTTGGTGATGTCCTAAGTCAAATCCAAGCGGTAGATGGTCCAAGGTGTAGGCAGTTTCTTGGTAGAAACTACCATTGACAATTATTTGTGTGTATTTAAACTCTTATGTTGTTAGGGGTGTTAATAACAGATTGTGAAATGGCTTTGAAAGAATTGTGTGTTTCTCTAAGTTTTGTAAGGGTGAGATTTCCTTTATATTTGTGATTAAGTAATAAAGGATGGGTTTTCCCTATAAACATTCTGTCTGTTGTGTGCTTGTGGTTCCTATAATCTGTTCTAAGTGTTCTTACTGTGTGTGTGGTATTGGCTGAGACTAAGTTAAGGCCTTAGGCTCATTATAGGCAGAAAATTTTAGCGTGAAAAGTGACCCTATGACATATTGTCCAGTTGAAAAATCCGCAACCCAACCCTATCAATCACTTATGTATAACCCGCATAGGTAGAATTGGGTAAGTGTATTGTCATTCATTTTTCAATGCCTTAAAAAAATTACTTTCATCAATTATTTAAGGTTATTTTCAATAATTTTTATAATTCATATAATATGCTTAAATTATATTTCAAAATTTTAAATCCATTTATATTGATAATCAAAATACCAAAAATAACTAAAAAAAGATGGTGTTAATAAAATAAACTTATATATATATATATATATATATATATATATATATATATTTGTGGACTAGGTTGATTGAAAAACCTATCAACTATAGTTTTCAAACCTGGACTGATCTGTATGGTCTGACTCGGTTAACTGTCAACCTTTCATCAATACGGTTCCATTAACCCAAACAACTGTTCTATGCATAAATAGCGTAAAACCGTTCGAACCACGGTTGAACTGCCCGAGTTTGAAATCGTGGATGGTTCTCATGATTTAGATCAGAGCTTTAAAAAAAATTGAAGTACCTCCTTCTTCTTGCGTGTCTCTCTTTTAGTCTTTGCATTCTTTCTCTTTCTACTCTCAGATCTTCCGTTTCGTGTCTCTCTCCATAAGGTTTGGATCATTTTTTTCAAATGATAGAGAAGAGAGAGCAAGATGAGATAGAGAAAATGAAAGAGTTTGTTGACAAAAAAAGAGAAGAAGGAAGAAAGGAACAGAAATTCACAAGCACGACGGAGGAAGCTCAAGTGAAGAGAAGAACAGAAACTCACAGGCGCATCTAAAACTTTCAAAGAAAGAAAGTGAATAGAAGTTTTGAACTATTTTTATCTAAAGAAAAAAAAAAAACCCAACTTTGAAGCATTTTGCGTGGAGGATGTGCTGCCAACACATTCTTGAAACTTGAGCACTTTCCATTTTATATTAATACTCTCTACTTTTCTCTATTAGCTTTCTCGGTCTATCTGCCCACCAATTCACTAAAGCAAGAGACTCTTTGGTTAGGAAAAAATATCCTATGAGAACAAGATATAATAATGGGTTAAAATTTTAAGACTCATACCTTTTTCTAAAATTACTCAATATTTAGGGTCAGATTGTTTTTTTATTTCAAACTCATATTTTTATATTTTAAACAACATTATATATATTTTTACATATTTTTTTATTTACGTATTTCAAAAAATTACAAAAATTTCATCTCAAACTATTCTATTAAACACCTCTTTATTTATGTTTACTTAAAATTTAACATTTCTTATTTATTTTAGGAAAGTTATGATATGAAAAATACATTTGCAAGATAGATTTTTATATTTATTTGGACTATTTTAGTCAAATTTTCAATTTTTACTAATTTAATATATTTATTTATATTTAAAATAATTATTATATTAATTATAATGTCATCATGGTTAGACTTCAGTTCAACTTCAGTCCAATCTTAAAAACCTTGAATTTGTCTTTTACAATTCTTTGAACGAGCTAGGTCTAAAAACCATGCTATCAACTTGAACCATTCTACCTTGAGGCTTGAAATAAAATTCCTACCTAACTCAAATCTTACTTGAGGTTTAAAATAAAATTCCTACCAAATCAACCTAACCTATCTACTCAAAATCAACCCTGAGTCAGTGTCATAGGGTTGGTAAGTTGGATGCATACTTCTAAAGACTCCCTTTGAAATTAAAAACCAGCATTGTCCATTGCGCAAAAAATTAGTAAGCTTACCACTTTGCGATGGATTTGATGAGAGAACAAAAATGGACGGGAGAGCACTAGGGTGGCCTGAAAGGAAGCTCCAATTCCCAGTCCAAAATCGGCATCCGGTATCATTATGAAACCAAGAAGTAAAAGCCACACAACCACAGTTCTTCCAGCAAATAGCTCTACAGTCACTGATGCTAAGACTTGAATTATAGTTAACTGAAAGGTCTCCAGCTACTAAATATCCAGATATGAGATCGAATGTGTCACCATGATGCCTACATTCTGGCTGCTTCCATCTCTGACATCCTCCATTAGTGTTATAACCATAACAATTATCAGCTCTAGCAATATCTAGTCCTTTCAAATCCTTCAATTGACCCATAGGAGTAAGCAACCATTCTGACATGAGACTTTGATTTCTGTTACTGAAAGAGAAGTATTCTTCATCTTCATTTGAAACAACGATGAAATTATACATAGATGTTACATCTAGTGAGATACTCTTAAATCTGTTACCTCTCTTCAAGACCCCACTTGTCCAATAAACCTCCCCTCGTTGCCGAATGATCAATTGGCACCCCTTGGGGTCCCATTCAAGCTTGCAAGGCCCTGGAACAGGGATCTCATCAGTTAACCATGATGTGAGTGACCATGTTTGGCCAGTTTTGTGGCTGACCCCTAATTTCATTCCAGGCAAAAGTGTGTCACCAGGATAATCAAAACTTTGCCATAAGACCTTGTTTCATAGATCCATTTGAGTGCATTTCTTTCAAGATAAAATTTCCGGAATCCAATAGAGTAGCAACTGTGTTTTCAGTAGGTTGAGGAGAAGAGTATAGAACTACAGGATCTCCACCTTGTGGTACAATTTTCAATGTTCCCTTGTTGTCAAAGGTAAACATTCCAGAATTGTTAATAATAGGTCTGTCTCGACTACCAAACCATACAAAGACATTGAAAAGAGAACTTTGATCATCAATCTTAGATATTGCTAAGTAGGTTTTGTTAGTAGTACCGTCAATCCGGTGGAAGAACCCCAAAGCGAATGTGCCTTTAGCAGAAACTATGTAAGTCGAGGAATTAAGGGTGTCACCAGGATTGAGACTGTCACCTGGGGATGATATCTCAGCAGATGATACGTATACCCATTGTGCAGCATGAGGAGTCCACAAGCATGTGAAGAAGAGCAGGAAAACTAGTTTGAGAAGGTGTACAACATTGGTAAAATTCATTGGGAAGGTCTGAAAGAAGATTAGAGGAATAATTGGACCAATACAGTGTGGTCGATCCAATTACTTGATGGTATATTATTTATAGCCATCACAATATGGCATATTCTTTTGGCTAGTTTTTACCCACTGACCACAATGCAATGACCTCGTAATTTTAAGTCACCTTTGAATCGGTGCGTAACAGATTTTCCTTTCTTTTCTTTTTTTCTTTACTAAATGTTAGTGTGGTATATTATGTATTAACTTGTATATAATCCTGTGTATATGCATGGGTACATTTAAAAATAATCACAATGGCACACACATGTATGATTTAGAATCTAATTGAATCTAAACTTTTCGGTTTTTGTACCAAATAATTCACTTGCCATAAAAATTAAAAAATTAGATAAGATACATGACGCAATATTGAACTACAATTAAAATTAATTTAGAATCTAATTGAATTTAGACTTTTTGGTTTTTATATCTAATAATTCATTTGATACACAAATTTAGAAATTAAATGAAACACATAGTGCAAAATTAAACTATAATGTAGAATTTAATTAGATTTTCTCATATATATATATATATATATGATTGCCTAAAGTCTAAAGAATAAAATAATATTACGCTTTAACTGTGATGATGTGAACTTAGGTAAATTGTATGGACGTATATTTTGACCCATTGAACGCACATTTATGATAGACCATCGAACGCACATTTTTTTTAAACAAAATTTATAGACCAATGGACCCATAATGGATTATTGGGTCAATAATTATGTGTGAAGCAATTACGCGTGATATCTTTGGTGGACCGTCAATTCCACTTTATTGATTTTTTTAGGGTTGAAATTAATTTAATTAGATGAATTTTTTTTTTCTTTTAAAACCATGTTGTTTAAATATCTTTTTTCTTTTATTAATAATTTAATGGGAAACATAAATAAAAAATGCTATTTAATTGATCTTGTTCAGGGACGGCTTTACCTTTAAGCCCAGGGGGTTCAAATGAACCCCCTAATCAGGCCATAATTATATATATATATATATATATATATATATATATATATATATATAAATTTTAATAACTTTTTTTAGCCCCTAAAATAAAATTTTGAACCCCTTACCCTAAATTTATTTTAAACCCAACTAATATAAGTCTGAATATAATCATCTTAATACTACTTTCTTAATATTTTCACGATAATTTAACAAAAAAAGTTAAGTGATAAGTTGTAATTAGTTTTTATTAGGATCCACAACTAACATCACTTTTTTCCTTCTTTTAACAACTTGTCACATAGGTTTTGTAGTGAAAGTGTTGTGTCAATAGCACTACTCTTAAAATATATAATTTTATAAGAAAGAAAAAAAAAAGTTTCAAATTTTTGCTCATTTGTTAAAAAAAATAAATAAATAAACTTTTTCCAAGACTTTGGCTTACCTTTCCATTGACAACAGAAAAAAGTTGTTTTTCCTTGCACTTTTTTTCTTCATCAACAAAAAAGTACACCTTTGTTAATTAGATCTGTATCTATATATGTGATTCTTTCCTCATTCTCTCTATCTTTCTTTTTCCCTTCTATGTTTTCTTAGTTTTTCTCTTTATTTGATCAAGTAATTTGATAAATGCTCTATAGATTTCTAAATCCAAAAAGTCTTTTAGTGCTTGCTCCAATTTCAAGAAACTGACCACTTGTACGGTTAAGAAGTCATCATATTGAAAGTTAAAACTTATTTCAGTTACTATTTTTTTCTTCTTCTTAGTTTCACATTTACCGTTAATCAGACTCTAAGAGACTGGCCACGTGTATTATTAGTTATTTAATTATATTTATTTATGCTTTCAATGTTTGTTTTCTTACCGATATTTATACTAAATTATATTTAGAATACTATTTTAGATTATTGTACAATGTATATAATATGGAAGTTGCACATGTAAAAAAAACAATTTAATTTTTTTTATTTGCCCCCATGATAAATTTCCAGTTTCACCACTGCTAACCCCCTAGAAAAAAAATCCTGGAGGCGCCACTGATCTTGTTGTTTGATCAGTATCACGTTTTAAAGCATAAATAAAAATAAAAATAATTTGGTAACATATTTGGGAAACTCTTCTCTCTATTTTCGTAGATGGTGGCCAAGTTCTCTCTCTCTCTCTCTCTCTCTCTCTCTCTCTCTCTCTCTCTCTCTCTCATCAAATTTTTGTAAATGATTTTTATTAAATGGCTAAATTGCTAACTACATCCCTAAAAGTTTGGGAGTATTTGAATTTTGCACTCTGAAGTTTCAAAATTTAAATTTTAGCCCTTGAAGTTTGAGGGTGTTTGAATTTTATACCTTGAAGTTTCAATATTTGGTATACTCCTAAAGCTTGGGGCTGTTTGGATTTTATACACTGAAGTTTGAAAATTGGAATTTTACTCCCTAAAGTTCTATTCTATTTGCATCAGCAACTTCTCCATCCATATTTTTTGTTAAGTACCATATAAACTTACCACGTGTGTTTAGTTCATCTAATAAAATGATGCCTCGTTATTTAATTATATCATACCATTTTTAATTAATTATTTATTTTAGGCTACAAAATGATATGACATCATTTTATTGGATAAACTAAACATACGTGGTAAGTTTATGTGATACTTAACAGAAAATAGAGACGGAGGGATTGCAGATGTAAATAGAATAGACTTCAAAAGGTATATAAAATCAAATTACTGAAATTTCAGAATGTAAAATCTAAATACTCCCAAACTTTAGAGGGTAAAATCAAAATTTTGAAATTTTAAGATATATAATCCAAACACCTCCAATTTTTGGGAGTGTAGTTTGCAATCTAGCCTTATTCAATTTATAAGTCTGTTATTATTAAAAATTATCAAAAAAATGAATTTTTTATAATGCACGTTCTCACTTTCCATCACTTAGAATTAGCAGAACTAAAATAGAGGGGTCAATTTATCTTTTGTTATAGTTCAAGGGTTTAAAAATATAAATTGATAGTAAAGAACGGTTATGTTTAAAAATGACCCAAAACTCAACAAGTGTTTATGCAACTTTCCCTTTTTATTATAACTTCTTAACTTATGTACAATTTTTTAAAATCTTCATTTTTTATAGATGCTATCCTACTTTTCCATATTTTCAAAAATGGAAGGATATATATATATAAAGTGAATGAAAGGAATTTTCTATGTAGATGAAATTATTTATGAAAGGGCAAATTACAACTTACGCACTTGTGATTTGGTCGAAATTTAAGTTACTTATCTGTGGTTTGAAATTTGGCATTTTATCTACCTGAAGTTAGCTCTGTTAGAGTTCCGTAACCCACCTATGACTTTTACATTAGAAAACAACTTTTAACATCAAACAGTAAACATGAAACTGATAAAAAAGCTAGCGTATTTGATGTGAAAATATTTCTTTGTTATGTTCAAAGAACGACAACGTTTAATCTTTGTGTTGATGCTGCTTTTTTTTTTCGTTAAATGTAAGTAAGGGAATTTGATCTAGAGCTAAACCCTATGTTGCACAGACAATCCTATTTTGGCTAAGCACCCATGTCTGACAATCCGTATGCAATGTGTACCAGATTTTTTTTAAAAAAAAATTTGGGTATGGCTAGGACACGGTCGCGACATGCCAATACGTTCCAGACATGGCAAATCTTTAAAACAAAACAAAAAAAAAACAAAAACAAAAAACAAAAAGCAAGATTTTGACAACTAGACAAACCACTCACTGTTGATCCTAGTTTGAGCATAACGATCGACTAAAAGCCCTAAAAGACACTTGTCTCTTTGTTCTTCCTTCTGTCGTACCGAAGCCGCTTAGCCTCTCTTTGCTCGGTTCTTGCCTTGTCAGTGTTGAGCGAGTCACTCCACCGTAGATCGGCGACAAAAGAACCCCCGCCGGCGACCCCAATGCTCCCTCTCTCCCCCTCCGTCATAGAACAAAGTTTCTCTCTCCTTTAGGTTTCAATTTCTCTCTCTCTCTTTCAGTATTTCTTTCTTATTACACATTTTTTTTTTTATTCTATGTTTTCTTTTATAGGTTTAGTAATTTAACTATTTGTTTTGTTGACGTTGTTTAGTAAATGACTATTTCTAATTTTATGGGTTTTTTTTTTTTGGGTTTAGTAAATGACTAATTATTTTGTTGTTTAGTATTTGCTATTTTATGAGTGATATTGTACTTCTTCGCTATTCTTAGTTAATTTAAATTCTAAGATAAATATAAATTATGTCTAATAAAATTTAAAAATATACTTAAATGTAAATATTAATTAATTAATTAATCGTCATACCCTAAACATGTCGTACTCCTGTACTCATATTGTATCCATACTCGTATAGGTGTCCATGCAACCTTGCCTAAACCTCGTAATAAGGATAAATACATGCCCCTTAAGAAGAATACGGGGTGACTGCTCTCAAATAATTGGGTGTAAACTGTAAAGCTGTAAAATCGGCTGGATAAAATTATTAGATATTCACTCGAACATCTATTGTCTAATGAATATTTTGTGAATGTCTGTGAATATTATTAGATATACACCAGAACAGTTTCTCAAAAAAAAAGAAAAAAAGAAAAAAAAAATTCACTCAAACATGGTTCACGGCTTGCCTCCTCGACAATTACATTTTGCAAAACTTCTAGTTGGCATAATGACGTGAAATGTGAACAGAAGAAAAAATATATAAATGCTTGACTGCATTTAGTCAGCGTGACCTTGGGTCTGGGCTGAGGCCTGAGAATCTTTAGGTAGGATGTCACATTTTAGGATCTTGGATGTGGAAATTTCCGGATTTGGGTGAACGAGCCGATATTTTTTTCAAATTTTAGCCATAGAGGGCGTTTGGATACGAATTAATTCACGTTGCATTTCCTTGCTGCGTTTTCCTTCTTCTTCTTTTTTCTTTTTTTTTTTCTGGGCACGCGTTTCAGGATGCAGAGGCTACTGTTCATGCACTGTGCATGAACAGTAGCCGCAATAGTGGACCAATTCAACCGTGAACAGTGCATTCGTGCACTGTTCACGGACCCACAAATTTTACTTTTCAGCAACTTTTTCATTAAAAATGGGTCCCGCGGTACTATTCACATATTTTAAAATTATTTTGCTACAGTGTTTTCAGTTTTCAGTTTTCAGCAATAAGTTCTATCCATAGTTTGATTTTAGCTTATGCCTACCTGGGGAAAAGAATTTCAATAAAACTAAGTATATAATAAAAAATTTAAAGAAAAAGTTAATCGATGTCCTAAGAGCATTGTAATATAAAATATTTTTAGAAACTTTTTATATGAAAGAAAATAATTAATTTTTTTGACGATTTTTAACATTTCCTATTAAATAGATGTAATAACTTTTTGAAAATAGTTTATTCACAATTGCTTTAAAGACACCCGTTAACATGATCCAAAATTTAAAACATTCAAAATTAGCGTGCCAATTTTTTTTAATGACCCATATGTTAAATGATAGGTTGATTTAGGAATGGTGTGAAATTGTTGTGAAGTAGAGAAAGAATTTTCAAATTTTTGGTTCCAATGACTAGAGAATGATTTTTCAAATCAAGGCTAGGATTTGTATGTTCCATATCCCAACTAAAAATTCAGCCCCATCATTTCCAAAATTTCTAAAAAATCTTTCAGGCTGCTGTGACAACAGATTGATTGGAAAAATATCTCAATCTCTTTTTAGGATAAGTAGATACAAATGCTCTTTTTTTATATGACTAATCACTAAACAAAGCATAACAAAAGTTAATTAACCAACCAATCACTGCCTTCTAATCGTTGCATTGTAATTAACAAACAAAACTTACAAAGAGAAACTTTTAAGAGAGAACAATAGTCAATGATTTTTATGACTAAATTGCAAACTACTCCCCTAAAGTTTGGAGGTATTTGAATTTTATATCATGAAGGTTCAGAATTTGGATTTTACACTGTGAAATTTGAGTGTTTGGATTTTACACATTGAGTTTCAGAATTTAAATTTTGTACTTCTAAAGTTTGAGGGTGTTCGGATTTTACCGCTTAAAGTTTGGGAGTATTTGGATTTTATGCTCTGAAGTTTTAGAATTTAGATTTTACCCTCTAAAGTTCTATTCCATTCTTATTAGCAACTTCTCCATCCTTATTTTTCATTAGGTGTCACATAAATTTTCTCCAGGTGTTTAGTTTATCCAATAAAAATGATGTCACATCATTTTATTATACAATGCCAATTTTAATTATTATTATTAGAATGATTAAGAACAAATGGCACAACAGCTTGAAGGGAACAAGTCTGATAAGAAGATAAAGTGCAAATTGTAAAAAGTGGAGCTAAACGACAGCTCAGAGTAGTAAACGACTTGTACTTTTGTAGTAGTCACATGTAGCACATGTTAGTTAGCTTGTTTAGCGGGGTAGTCCACCTAGTTTGGAAGTTAGTTAAGGCTCTGGTTTTGTAAAATCCAAAATTTGAAATTTCAAAATGTAAAATTCAAATTCTGAAATTTGGAAGTTAGTTAAGGGTAAAATCTAAATTTTTAAACTTCAATGTGTAAAATCTAAATTCTGAAATTTTGTAATGTAAAATTTAAATACCCCCAAACTTTAGGAGTGTAATTTGCAATAACCTTATTAAATTTAAAAGTCAGATATTATTAAAAATTATCAAAATTGAATTTTTTACAATGGACATTCTAACTTTCCATCGCTTAGAATAAACAGAACTAAAATAAAGGGGTCAATTTTATCTTTTGTGATAGTTCAAGGGTTTAAAAATATAAATTGATATTAAAGAAGGCCTACGTTTAAAAATGACCAAAAATTCAAGAAGTGCTTATGCAGCTTTGCATTTTTAATTTAACATCTTAGCTAATCGGCTTATGTACAATTTTTTAAAATCTTCATTTTTTATAGGTCGTATCCTACTTTTCCATATTTTCATAAATGGAAGGATTATATATATATATATATATATATATATATTACTAAACGGAAGGAACTTGCTGTGAAGACAAAATTATTTATGAAATCATGGTCTATTTTTTTTTTTCGTTAAATGTAAAAAAGAAATTTGATCTGGAGCTAAACCTCACAATAAGGATAGATACATGCCCCCTTAAGAAAATTATGGTGTGACTACTCTCAAATAATTGGGTGTAAATTGTAAAACCATCAAATCAGCTGAATTCAATTATTAGATATCCACTCGAACATGGTTCATAGCTTGCCTGCTCGATGATCACATTTTGCAAAACTTCTCATTGGTATAATGATGGCAAGTGTGAACATAATATAAAACATATAAATGCTTTCATTAAAATTAAAAAAAAAACATTTAAATGCTTGACTGCATTTAGTCAATGTGACCTTTGGTCTGGGCAGAGAATCTTTAGGTAGGATGTCACATTATAGGATCTTGGATGTGGAAATTCCCCGATTTGGGTGAACGAGCCAAAGAATTTTTAAATTTTAGCCATAGTTTGATTTTACCGAATGTCTGGGAAAAAGAATTTCAATAAAGCTAGGTACATAATAAAAAAAATTAAAAAATTTAAGAAAAAAGTTAATCGATGTTCTAAAAACATTGTAATATAAAATATTTTTAGAAACTTTTTATATGATTAATTAGGTGTTGAAATTTTTCTTAAATGGTTTATTTACATGACCTAGAGATAGGTTGATTTAGAAATGGTGTGAAATTGCTGTGTACAGAAAGAATTTTCAAATTTTTGATTCCAATGAACTAGCTAGAGAAGGATTTATCAAATTAAGTGTCCGTTTGACATAATTAATTTTGTTAACTTATTTTATTATTCAGTTTATTTTTGCTATTATTCATGTGCTTCATTGGACTTTTTGGTGCAATTCACGGGTCTCACTGTACTGTTTTAGCTAACTTTTACCTTTATTTACAGTACTTTTAGCAAAAAAAAATTTAGTTTCAGCAAAATAAGTAAGTCCCACTATTTAGTTTCAGCAAAATTTAGTTTTAGCTTATTTGCAATTTAAGTTTTTTTTTTTTACTATTTATAGGTTATACTGTACTTTTTGGTACTATTCATAGGTCCCACTATACTATTTAGCCCATCATTTTCTAAATTTCTAAAATATATTTGGGGCTACTAAGACAACAGGATTGATTAGAAAAATATCTCAATTTCTCATTAGGATAAGTAGAGACAAATGCTCTGTTTTTATATAACTAATCACTAAACAAAGCATAACAAAAGTTAATTAACCAACCAATTTGTAAAGTTGTGATTTACAACTATATTTTATGTTGGCTTTATTCTATAACAAAAAGTGTTGTAATTGCTTTAATTTTGCTCCTTGTTCTTTTGTGGGATTTTATTGTATTGGGTTTATTATTAAATTGGTAAAGACTCAAGCTTAATTGAAGATCAGTGGATTTCGCGACTGTCTCGCTAGATGCTAACCTGCGAAAGAGCCATGTGAGAAGCACATGGTGGAAGCTGAAGAGTCGTGCTAGCTTGGAGGATTTCGCGAATGTCTCGTGAGTAAGGCCTTCTAGCGAGACAACCACGAAACTCTTTGCCTAGAGAATTTTTAAGTGTGACTTTCTTACCCTTCACCCATATTATATATACCCTCATTACCCACAAATGTGTAAGGAGACCATTTAGAGAGAAAAACCCTAGATAGGTTTTCTACAACACACACTCTCATCTTTTAAAGAGAAAGCTACTAATTCTTAGTGAGAAATCATTATAACTTCTTCTCATTCCCTCTCCTATTGTCATACCTTGAGAGGAGATTTGTACCCAAACACAACCCACATCTTTTCAAAGTGTAGAGAGTGTTTTGGAGATTGGGAAATTTTGGGAATTTGCCAAAAGAAGCCAGTGAGGTTTGGCGGAAGCAATCGGGCGTATTGCTTTTGGAGCAATACCACTATGGAATATCACTTTTGGAGCTCACCGTTGAAGAAGATTGAGGATTTGATATTCAATGATTTAGCTGCATATATGGAAATATCTTCCAAAAGGTTTTGTGTTAGAATCTCTTTCTCTTTCTCTTGTGTGTGTGTTTGTTAAGAAAATAAAAAAGAGTCATGTATAAGATGCCTTCTATATAAGATGGAAGTAGGGTACAAAATTAAATTTTAGGCAGTAGCCGACTTCAAAAACACGTTAAACCTGATTTTCGATATTTCTAGCCAGTGTTGAAGAGTAGTCAAAATGGGTACAAAGTATCGCCTTTCAGCGGCCTTTCCACACTTTTTTTTGTTGTTGATAATTTGGACTTTAATTAAAGCAAAAAACCAAATAACAACATAAAGGATAATTAACCCCTGTAGATATCAGCAATAACAGTATGGAGGTTGGACTTATTATTAAAAAAAAAAAAAAATACCTTCTAAAACTACTAGCCAACTTAGCAGAAGTATGGACTGTACTATTACAGTCTACTAATTTCTAAAAAATTTCTAATGCAGGCGAAGATGGACGAGTACACTTGCTTTCCCTTTGAATGATCTAATATGATCATCATTTGGCATGTGTTTTCAATTTCAAAAGAACTTGATTAATCGTGCTTGTATTTTAACGCCAATTTTAGGCACATCATATTGTCTTGGCGTTGTTAAATTTTCTAGAAGGAAGTTGAAAAAATATATACTATAACAAAATAATATCTACCATGAAGAAAATTTTACAATTGCAACCTAATTTAAACTCGAAAAAACAAGAAGTTTGAACTAACTAGTTATAAAATATAAAGGGACAATACTCTACGTAGCTCCATGACATGAGCTCCCCCACTGTTATACATCCATCTATCGTGCATTCATCTCGGAAATGGACAAACCATTCACCGAATGGGTATTTGATTCTTTATCAAGAATATTTGCCCCAATTGCTTTCCTTCCAATAGAAAATGCTGGCTTTTTAGGCAAAGGTAGTGGCATATTTTCATTTGTCAGCATAAATAGTACATCTGACATGGTAGGCCGATCAATTGCACTATCCTCTACGCATAGTAGACTAACATGAATGCATCTTAGCACTTGATAAATGACACATGAATCACTTATTGTTGGATCAACTAGTTGTATCCCTTCACCTTCTTGCCATAAATCCCATGCCTAAAAAGAAGGTTATAGTTAATTAGAATGTCTAGAATACACAATGATCAAAATATACATAATTCAAGGTTGATTTTTTCTAAACGTACATATTCTACGAGACTGATCACTTGGTCAGCATGATAGAAACTATTGTTTCTTCAACCACTAACCATTTCAAGCATTAAGACGCCAAAGCTATACACGTCAGATTTAATTGAGAATACACCCTTCATAGCATACTCGGGAGACATGTAACCACTACATAAAAAGACAAAATAAACAATTTTCATTTAACAAAAGTACATGGATTCATGGTTAACTATTGTATATAAGATAATGATGTAATTTTAACTTACTATGTCCGAACAATTCTATTAGTGTTTGCTACCGGTTCATTTTGTTTGAACATTCTTGCCATACCAAAATCAGAAATCTTTGGGTTCATACTTTCATCAAGGAGTTGTAATTAGTTTTTATTAGGATCTACAACTAGCATCACTTTTTTCCTACTTTTAACAACTTGTCACATAGGTTTTGTTGTGAAAGTGTTGTGTCAATAGCTCTACTCTTAAAATAAATAATTTTATAAGAAAGAAAAAAAAAAAGTTCCAAATTTTTGCTCATTCGTTAAAAAAAAAAAAAAACTTTTTTCCAAGACTTTGGCTTACCTTTCCATTGACAACAGAAAAAAGTTGTTTTTCCTTGCACTTTTCTTCTTCATCAACAAAAAAGTACACCTTTGTTAATTAGATCTGTATCTATATATGTGATTCTTTCCTCATTCTCTCTATCTTTCTTTTTCCCTTCTATGTTTTCTTAGTTTTTCTCTTTATTTGATCAAGTAATTTGATAAATGCTCTATAGATTTCTAAATCCAAAAAGTCTTTTAGTGCTTACTCCAATTTCAAGAAACTGACCACTTGTATGATTAAGAAGTCATACATATCAAAAGTTAAAACTTATATCAATTACTATTTTTTTCTTCTTAGTTTCACATTTACCGTTAATCAGACTCTAAGAGACTGACCACGTGTATTATTAGTTATTTAATTATATATATTTATGCTTTCAATGGTTGTTTTCTTACCGATATTTATACTAAATTATATTTAGAATACTATTTTAGATTATTGTATAATGTATATAATATGGAAGTTGCACATGTAAAAAAAAAAAAAAAAAAAAAAATTTATTTGCCCCATGATAAATTTCCAGCTTCACCACTGCTAACCCCCTTAGAAAAAAAAAATCTGGAGGTGCCACTGATCTTGTTGTTTGATCAGTATCACGTTTTAAAGCATAAATAAAAATAAAAATAATTTGGTAACATATTTGGGAAACTCTTCCCTCTATTTTCGTAGATGGTGGCCAAGTTCTCTCTCTCTCTCATCAAATTTTTGTAAATGATTTTTATTAAATGGCTAAATTGCTAATTACATCCCTAAAGTTTGGGAGTATTTGGATTTTGCACTCTGAAGTTTCAAAATTTAAATTTTACCCCTTGAAGTTTGAGGGTGTTTGAATTTTATACCTTGAAGTTTCAATATTTGGTATACTTCTAAAGCTAAGGGCTGCTTGGATTTTATACACTGAAGTTTGAGAATTTGAATTTTACTCACTAAAGTTCTATTCTATTTGCATCAGCAACTTCTTCATCCATATTTTTTGTTAATTACCATATAAACTTACCACATGTGTTTAGTTCATCTAATAAAATGATGCCACGTCATTTAATTATATCATACCATTTTTAATTAATTAATTATTTTAGGCTACAAAATGATATGACATCATTTTATTGGATAAACTAAATATACGTGGTAAGTTTATGTGGTACTTAACAGAAAATAGAGATGGAGGGATTGCTAATGTAAATAGAATAGAACTTCAAAAGGTAAAATCAAATTACTGAAATTTCAGAATGTAAAATCTAAATACTCCTAAACTTTAGAGGGTAAAATCAAAATTTTGAAATTTTAAGATATATAATCCAAACACCTCCAACTTTTGGGAGTGTAGTTTGCAATCTAGCCTTATTCAATTTATAAGTTGGTTATTATTAAAAAGTATCAAAAAAATGAATTTTTTATAATGCATGTTCTCAATTTCCATCACTTAGAATTAGCAGAACTAAAATAGAGGGGTCAATTTTATCTTTTGTTATAGTTCAAGGGTTTAAAAATATAAATTGATAGTAAAGAAGGGTTATGTTTAAAAATGACCCAAAACTCAACAAGTGTTTATGCAACTTTCCCTTTTTATTATAACTTCTTAGCTTATGTACAATTTTTAAAAATCTTCATTTTTTATAGATGCTATCCTACTTTTCCATATTTTCAAAAATGGAAGGATATATATATAGTGAATGAAAGGAATTATCTATGTAGATGAAATTATTTATGAAAAGGCAAATTACAACTTACGCACCTGTGATTTGGTCAAAATTTATGTTATTTATCTATGGTTTGAAATTTGGCATTTTATCTACCTGAAGGTAGCTCTGTTAGAGTTCCGTAACCCACCTATGATTTTTCCATTAGAAAACAACTTTTAACATCAAACAATAAACATGAAACTGATAAAAAAGCTAGCGTATTTGATGTAAAAATATTTCTTTGTTATGTTGAAAGAACGACAACGTTTAATCTTTGTGTTGATGCTGCTCTTTTTTTGTTAAATGTAAGTAAGGGAATTTTATCTAGAGCTAAACCCTATGTTGCACGGACAATCCTATTTTGGCCAAGTACGCATGTCCGACAATCCGTACCCAATGTGTACCAGATTTAAAAAATAAAAAAATAAAAAATAAAAAAATTGGGTATGGCCGGGACACGGTCGCGACATGCCAGTACGTTCCAGACACGGCAAATCTTTAAAACAAAAACAAAAAAACAAAAAACAAAAAGCAAGATTTTGACAACTGGACAAACCACTTACCGTTCATCCTCGTTTGAGCATAACAATTGACCAAAAGCCCTAAAAGACACTTGTCTCTTTGTTCTTCCTTCTCTCCTACCGAAGCCCCTTAGCCTCTCTTTGCTCTGTTCTTGCCTTGTCAGTATTGAGCGAGTCACTCCACCGTAGATCGGCGACAAAATAACCCCCGCCGACTACCCCAATGCTCCCTCTCTCCCCCTCCGTCATAGAACAAAGTTTCTCTCTCCTTCAGGTTTCAATTTCTCTCTCTCTCTTTCGGTCTTTCTTTCTTATTACACATTTTCTTTTATTCTATGTTTTCTTTTATAGGTTTAGTAATTTAACTATTTGTTTTGTTGACGTTGTTTAGTAAATGACTATTTCTAATTTTATGGGTTTTTTTTTTTGGGTTTAGTAAATGACTAATTGTTTTGTTGTTTAGTATTTGCTATTTTATGAGTGATATTGTACTTCTTTGCTGTTCTTAGATAATTTAAATTCTAAAATAAATATAAATTATGTCTAATAAAATTTAAAAATATACTTAAATGTAAATATTAATCAATTAATTAATCGCCATACCCTAAACATGTCGTACTCCTGTACTTATATTGTATCCGTACTCGTATAGGTGTCCATGCAACCTTGCCTAAACCTCGTAATAAGGATAAATACATGCCCCTTAAGAAGAATACGGGGTGACTACTCTCAAATAATTGGGTGTAAACTGTAAAACCATAAAATCGGCTGAATAAAATTATTAGATATTCACTCGAACATCTATTATCTAATGAATATTTTGTGAATGTCTGTGAATATTATTAGATATACACTCGAACAGTTTCTCAAAAAAAAGAAAAAGAAAAAAAAATTCACTCAAACATGGTTCACGGCTTGCCTCCTCGACAATTACATTTTGCAAAACTTCTAGTTGGCATAATGACGCGGAATGTGAACAGAAGAAAAAATATATAAATGCTTGACTGCATTTAGTCAGCGTGACCTTGGGTCTGGGCCGAGGCCTGAATCTTTAGGTAGGATGTCGCATTATATGATCTTGGATGTGGAAATTTCCGGATTTGGGTGAACGAGTCGAAGAATTTTCAAATTTTAGCCATAGTTTGATTTTAGTGTATGCCTGCCTGGGGAAAAGAATTTCAATAAAACTAAGTATATAATAAAAAATTTAAAGAAAAAGTTAATCTATGTCCTAAGAACATTATAATATAAAATATTTTTAGAAACTTTTTATATGAAAGAAAATAATTAATTTTTTTGACGATTTTTAACATTTTCTATTAAATAGATATAATAACTTTTTGAAAATAGTTTATTCACAATTGCTTTAAAGACACCGTTAACATGATCCAAAATTTAAAACATTCAAAATTAGCGTGCCAATTTTTTTTAATGACCCATATGTTAAATGATAGGTTGATTTAGGAATGGTGTGAAATTGTTGTGAAGTAGAGAAAGAATTTTCAAATTTTTGGTTCCAATGACTAGAGAATGATTTTTCAAATCAAGGCTAGGATTTGTATGTTCCATATCCCAACTAAAAATTCAGCCCCATCATTTCCAAAATTTCTAAAAAATCTTTCAGGCTGCTGTGACAACAGATTGATTAGAAAAATATCTCAATCTCTCATTAGGATAAGTAGATACAAATAAGATATACTCTAATTCCAAATAAAACTTAGACTTGACAAGAAAGAGATTCTCATGCTCTTACTTCAATTTTGCAAGTCAAACCTTCTCTGCTTGAGTTTTATGGATAGTCTCCTCTCTCAAAATATCTGTCATTATACGCTGACTAAAATTAGACTGGCTTTTTTTTTTTTTTACATGAAAATATTATTTAAAAAGGTTACCAATGATTGACCTACAATGATTGCATCTCTTACTTCTCCCATGACCGCGCGTCACATTGAGTAATAAAAATATTAAAAACTGTGATTTGATCTATGCCATTATTGAGGAAAGAAATTAAACAAAGAAAATGGAAAAACAAAGGTAATAAAAAGGGAGAACTTTTAAAATAATTGTTAATAAACTATAAATCATGTTAATGAGTAATAAATTATTTTAGCATTTTTCACTTAGTAATTAATTTTGAGCTACAAGAAAGTAGTACTTATATAATCGTTAGGGACAATGTTGATATCCTTCAATTGTTTGTGCAACTATTAAATCTTTCTGTCTGAATGATTTTTGGAGTCCGTTTTAAAACATTAGCAATAGGACTCCACATTGAGCTTCTGACAATTAGCATGTGGTTTTAATTGTGAGCTCAAACAAGGAGTTCTCTGTCTCCGTCTTTTTTCACCTTGCAATCATAACTAACACCATTTTTTTAATTAAAAAAAAGGTTAATTTAACACCATTTCTATAAGCCTGACAGTGATTATTATACTAAAAGACTTTATATCACATTGGATCATATATCTCAAACTAGTAAACTCCACGAATAGGAATTCATATATATATATATATATATATATATATATATATATATATATATATATATATATATATATATAAATGTGTGTGTGTGAAAAAGAGCTGTAAATTCTTTTGTTATTTAACAAAGGATTAGTATTGTTAACTTGCCATTGGATCTCTATTTGACTTATTCTCTGTTTGGAGTTCCTTTGTTAATTAATTTTTTTTTTTTTACTAAATGTTACATGATAAAATGCTCGAACTACATGATAATCGATTAATCGAACATCAGCAATTTAATTTTTTTTTTGTTAGTAAAACGCAATCATATTTCCATTGTAGTTTATTAGGCTTCGTATTTGTTTCAAGCACTGGAGAATGTGGTATTGCTTGTAATACTCCATTATTTTGGTTTTGTTATGTAGATGGACAACAACAAAAAAATCAGAGCAACAGCGTAGATTTATCCATCCTTACTGTCGGGGCTATACTATTGGATGGTAGTGGTTTTATACTATTACGGGTATGTATTATGGAATATTGTTTTAAGTGTTTTGGATGATTATGTATCAAAACTTGGATGGTGTAGTATGTGGTAGCAAAATGGGAATTATAATGTTGGAATTTTAGTTGTATAGTCTATTTTCAGCTAATTCTACAAGAAAGTTTGCTATTTTCAATGGTTGAAAACGTCGAAAAAAGTATTAGAAACCGTCAAAAAAAGTATTTTCAACGGTTCAAGTGACCGTTGAGAACCGTCACTAAAAACTGTGTTGAAACTTTTTTTCTACACCCTATGTGACCGTCGAAAAATGTGATTCACCTTTATCAAAAATTATTAAACGTCGAAATATTATTGAAAACTGTTGAAATATATGTTGTCGTGAGATATATTTCGATAGTTTGAAACCGTTGTGATAGGCTAAAAACGTATTAACCCCTTATGATGAATTTAGTTGATTAATTAGCCAAGTTATTAATTAATCATATTAACATGCAAATTGCGTGGTAGCACAAAAAAATTACCAATTTAAACTAAGTATGCAACAGAAAATAAATGATACAGTAAAGGAACTCAGTTTTGCTAAGAAAAGAAAAAATAAATAAATAAAAAGATAACAAAAGGCATGTGTAATTGAATTTTTCATTAGATAATTATATGTTTTGAAAGTTTAAATCTAGAAAATCAATGTTCTTTAGATAACAAATAAAACACCTTATATCATCATTCTAACTTTTCAATCATTACTATCATCTAAAACTGAAAATACGTGAAGAAAATTTTTTGAATGTTAAAATTTAGTAGGAGTATTTTAGACATTACACAATAAAATATTTTAAGAATCATAAGCTTTCATTAGGGTTTAATTGAGAGAATCACAATATGACATATTTGCTCTTTTTCAAAATATTAAAGGAAAAATTGCTTAATTCTAAAGTTGAAAGAGGAATTGTAAACTACCTCAAACATAAAGGATGAAAAGTGTTTTTATCCTAAGTTTTTTTTTTTGTAAAACTCTGTGTTTTTACATAAAATGGTGCGTAAAGAAAAACAAAATACAAAAAGTCTACCCAAAAAAATTGTATGCGAAATAGTGAATTTTGGCTCAACAAAGTTGACTAAACCAACAAAAAATTTCTAAAAACACAAAAATGGCACAACATTTTCAAAATACCTTTATAATTTTGTTATATTTTATTTTGACTTGTAAAGAATTCACAGCTCAGTAATTTTGAAAATATTGTGACGACAACAAGATGTCTTAATATTTTCACAAAAAAAAATGTTATGTCCACGATATTTTCATAACAAATTATAAATAGTAGGTTGTTACAAGTTATTATTAGTTGGCAAAAAAATAATTTCATTAGGAAGTTTAAATTAGAACCAATAACAATTTACCACCTATGATTTGTTATGTTAATATTTTTTATTATTTTGTGAAATATTGCAAATTAAACAAACCAAAAATGACGTAGCAAAACTATTGTAGCTTTCACATTAAAAAAAAAACAAAAGTAGGGGCCAGTGAATCAATACAAATTGAACAAATTAAAAATACTGTTGCGAAGCTACTGTAGCTTTAAGGCATTTGCTCTTTTTATATATAGATAATATAATATAAAACAAAAACAAATCGGTGTACTTGAGAAGAAAAAAAATCCATCTCACCAGATTGACCAAATACCTTGAATAAGTATGAAATTGAGGTTTTTTAGTAGCATTAGAATGAATCTAAAAACATGACCAAACCAAATCACTATTTCTAAAACTATTTCTAAGTCTATTGACTGTGTTTTATATTGTTAATAGATTTATTAAAGAAAGGCTAGTTCTATTGCATTTTTGTAATATAAAAAGTAGGACAAAAAGCAAACGGGCAGGAAAGCTTCTAATTAACAAAACTGACACACGTAACTCACCGAGATAAGTTCAGATTACGCTAGCATATGGATAACAGTTACTCAGAAAAAAAATAAAATAAATAACAACAACAACAACAACCACCACCACCAACGTGTCTCTACATTTCACCGGCAACCCCAAACTCGTTCTTGAACTCCTCAAGCTGTTTAAGTTCAGCATCTTTTACAGTTCGCTTATGTCTATAACGCACTTCCTCAAAATCATCTAATGTGATCTTTGGTACCTGGATCTGCAAGTCATCAATTTCCAGAGACACGAATGAATATGAAAATTCAAAGTGGACATAGGGGTCTTAAAATACTACTACAAACAAACTTGACAAAAAAGAAAAAGAAAAAAAAAGAATCAGCCTATGTTAATAGAAGAGAAAATCAACACCAAACATGAATCAATGCAATTGAGTGACACACGGTCTTTTTTCTTTTTCTTTCCAGTATACTAACACCCTGCCCTCTTTTGAGTTTTTCTTCAGTCCTATTTTACATAAGGACTTTTGGGCATTAAAAGTTCCACCCAAGGTTCGTATGTTTGTGTGGCGTGCTTGCTCTAATATTTTGCCAGCAAGAGAAAACTTGCATCGGAGGAAAGTTATGGCGGACCCACGGTGTGAGAGTGTCCTTTAGCAAGAAATGTATGGGCGATTTGTAGAGGTAAAATTCAGAAATGTCCCAATGATGCTAGGGAATTCTTTGCTCTGTTCCGGATGCTTGTTGATCGGCTCCCAGAACCAGAGATGGAGTTGGATAGATGGGCGACAATATCCTCGGCGCTATGGAATGCTAGAAATAAATATTACTTTGAACATGTTCAGCAACACCCTAAAGTAATCTTGGAAGGGGCACTCGGTTTCCTGGCAGAGTATCAGAGTATTGTCGTGTTGTTTTTTGCAAACTCTGTATTGTAGTGTTGTGGTTTGAAAGCTCCATATTGTGGTGTGTGGGACTTGGGCTTCGTTTGTCTTTTGCCTTCGTTTTTTCTCTATCAGTGCTCTAGCGTGGTTTTTTCCATATTGTAAGCCTGTGGCGCTGTGATATCTGGGTAGTTTGTCTTTTCTGCATATGGCTTTCTTTCCCTGGTGCTGGTCTGTAGCCCGTACCTCTTATACTTTGTAATAAATAAAATTCTATCTCTTATCTCACAAAAAAAAAAATTCTTTTTCGAACTTTTATTGACTTATATGCACACATTTTGTGTGTCTATAAATGTAAACTAAGAATGTGTTTTGTGTGTCTATAAATGCAAACTAAGAATGTGTTTAAATCTATGTTTTACCAGTGCGTTTTTAGTTTTTTTTTTTTTTCTCCAGCGTGTGAACAGTAATAGATACTGTTTATGTAAATGGAATTACTTGGGAGAGACCACATGTACATTCATACACTATTCGAGCACTATTCATGGGATCCGCCACACTTTTTCAGAAAAAAATATTAAAAATGAATCTCACAATATTATTCACACATTTAAAAATTATTTTGTTACAATATTTTTAGTTTTCATTTTTTAGCAATAAGTTCTATCCAAACAGACCCTAAGTATCCGTTTGGATACACATTGCGTTTACTTGCGTCTGGCATTTCTTGCGTTTCACTTTTTTTTTTCTTTTTTTTTTTTTGCTGCAGCACGCATTTCAAGGGACAAATGGCTACTGTTCATGAACAGTAGCCGTATATTTTTGACTTTTCAGCCACTTTTCTTTTGTAAACAATGCATTCGTGCACTGTTTACCGACCCACAAACTTTATTTTCAGCCACTTTTTTATTAAAAAAAGGTCCCATAATATTATTCACTAATTTAAAAATTATTTTATTACAGTATTTTTAATTTTTAATTTACAACAATAAATTCTATCCATAATTAAGTTACTAATTAATATTCAGCCAAAAACATGATTTTTCGGAATGATTTCTTGTCTTGAACATCAGTTTCCTAGCTAGTACCTGTAAAGTTTGGTTGAGTTTCTCAATATCAAGCAATGATTTCTTGTCTGAAACACCAGCATCAGGGCAAGGGACCCACGCATTGTCTTTGGTTTTAACGAAGAATTTTTTCCTAAGAGTACGAATAGGCCGATATAGTGCATCTTTGACCTGAAAGTAAGTAACAGTTTTTGGTCGTATAATCACTTCGGAGACATACTGACATCTAATGTCAAATTGACACTTACGTAAGAGGATATATCTGAACCAGAGAAACCATCTGTCCATTCAGCTAAACGCTTCAATCCATTTTCATCAATCTCACTAGGAGTTTCCCCAATCTGAACCTGCTCAAATAAAAAACTGGGGGATATTAAACAAGACAAACTACAAAAGCATAAATTACAGTGAGTTGCTTTGATTCTCCAAATTCATTGCATTACAAGAACTGAAGTACCTTAAATATGCGTTTCCTTGCCTCGTAATTTGGGAGAGGGATATAGATTCGCAAATCAAAACGCCTCAGTATGGCCTAGGTTAACTTTGCATTAGCCTCAACCCTAAAGCAACGTAGATCATAAAATCTTTTCTGTCCATGGCCGTAGGTTAGAAGTATTTTATTTTTTACTTACCTTATCCAAAGCATAAGGAGTATTTGTGGCTGCTAGAATCAGAACACGCTCCACACCATGGCATACACCCTGAAATGTATTGAAGAAAATTTCCATTTCAAGATTACATGTAGAGTAGAAGGAAACAACGCATGATAATGTCATGTATTAAATATTTGAGATTAAATTTTATAAGCATATAGTGTAAAAACATATTTTACACTCTTCAATATTAATCCCAATATGACACAATATCTTATTAAATATTAGAGAATAAGTACAATCATTATAAATCATGTATTTGTCTAGTGTCCGCAGTTTATAACCTCAATATACAACTACAAAAGTTAGTAATGTATTTTTATGTGTATTATAAACCCGATTTAAAACACTATTATTATTATTTTTATGTGTATTCTAATAAGTTTTACTGTTTGCTAAAAAAAATAAAGATGTTTCTCCCACATTAGTTATGTGTGTCTAGTGTCTACTGATTATAAACTCAGTCTACAACTACAAAGGTTAAGCATTTTTGTAGTTGTACTCTGGTTATGTAATGTATTATAAACCCGGTTTAAAACACTATTATTACTATTTTTATGTGTTTTAATAAGTATTACTGTTTACTCAAAAAAATTCTAATACCCATTTGAAAATCCAACCAAATTGAGAGTTTATTAAAAGGTTATTAGAGAGTGATTGAATGTATTAAATTTTAAGTAAAAATCTTATGTGGCAATCTCTTATTGGATAGTGTAAAACAATGATTTTACACTATATCCTTACCAAATTCGGACTCTAACTATTTAATAAAACATAAAGTTATTATGAACTGCATTGCAAACTACACTGCCATTAATTTTAAGGCCAACAATTTTTTTTTTTTTTTTTAGAATCAAGGCCAACAAGGAAATGGTTGGTCATATTCTCATCTATTGTATGTTAATAATTCTTTTTTTTTAATTAATTAATAAATTTAATCATAAATAATGTAAACTCTAGTACAAGATATGTTAGAATTATGGTTAAGTGATTAAATTCATCATTTTTTAATAGTTTAAACGTTTTGGACAATCAATAATTAACATAATATCAGAGAAAGAGATCATGAATTCAGACTCTATCTTCATTCTACCTCTCATTTAAAATGTTAAATTTCTACTTATTGGGTCTCCACTTATTAAGGGGAAGTTTTGACCCACAAGTTACAAAAAGTGTTAGAATTATGGTTAAATGATTAAATTTATATTTTTCTAATAGTTTAAACTTTTGGGATAATTGGTAATTAATAGGATGCATACAATAATAATAACAACAACAATAAAAAGGCCTTAGTCCTAATTGTTTTGGGGCCAACTATCGATCTTCAACAGATTAATCAAGGTTGGCTATATGTATTTTTTTTCCTCCATTTTATTTTATTCAAACTCATACTCTCTCTCACTTCCTTAATTGATGTCATTTTTTACTATTTCTACTAACGTTATTTTTGTTCTTCCTCTATTATTTTTCTTTCCTTCAACTTGAATTGACCTCACCCTTTCCTACGAGTGCATTAGTTGCTCTCCTCTTAGTATGACCAAATCATCTCAAGTGACTCTCTCATCTTTTCAACAATAAAGGTCACCCTTATCTTTTTGTGGATTTCTTCATTTCGAATCCTCTATTTCCACTAATCCATTTGAACCATCTCATTTCAGATATACTTATTTTACGAATACATTGCTTCATAACAACCCAGCATTTAGTACCATAGAGCATATCTAGTTTTATAACAATCTTATAAAACTTTTCCTTTAATTTTAAAAGTATTCTACTATCACAAAATAATCTTTTTTTTTGTTTCTCCACTTCATCCACAATGCTCTTATCCTATAATTCACATCATCTTCAATCTCTCAATATATCTTTGTGAATTATTTATCCAAGATATCAAGAGCTCTTATTCTTTAGTATCTCTTGATCATTGAATTTTATATCTCCTTCATCTATATTTCTACTTTTACTAAACTTATATTGCATATATTATGTTTTAGTTCAACTTAATCGAAAGCATTTAGATTCTAGAGTGTCTCTCCAAATATATAATGATAGGTCACAGTATCTTACTTGTGATTCTTTCACTTATACAGCTCCATCAAACACTTAATCAAGTTAATATACTTGGAGGAATGCCTTTCTTCTCCAAAGCCCACTGCATAAACTCTCTAGAGACCATATCATATGTTTTCTCTAGGTCAATAAAGACCCGTATGAAGATCTTTACAAGCTTCTATAGTTTTCCATTAGATGTCTATGTAAGAAAGTAACTTCCATGGTAGATTGTCCTAGCACAAAACCAAATTAATTTTCTAATATTGTTATTTTATGTCTTAACCTATATTCAATCACTCTTTTTCAAAGTTTCAAAGCATGATTCATAAGTTTAATTTTATGGTAATTTGTTCAGTTTTGAACATCCTCATTGTTCTTGTAGATAGCTATTAAAGTACTTCTCCTCAACTCATTAGACATATATACAAGAATGCAAAACAAAAAGAAAAATTAAAACCTAAAATTCAAAAGAAAAAATAGCCTTTCTTTGGGCCACATTGATTTGAAGTTACTTAAGCTTAAATACCTTTAGTTAGGCCACCCATACTAAACATTTCGGTTCAATTTTTCATCAAATCCCTCAAATTCCATTTTATATGTATAAAAATGTTCAATAAGATGCCTTTCAACTAATATCATGAAATGTAAAAAATTCTTACTGAACAGAATAGTAATAAACTAAAATAAGTTATTGACAAACTACTTGTCCCCAATCTTAATCTAAGCATGTGAATTATAATATATATAAATGAAGCTTGGAGCAAATCACTCCAAATTTACTTCCAGGGAAAACAAAATACCTGCATATGTACAAGAAGTTCTGATTTGATTCGTCGAGATGGTTCATTCTCATTGTTTTCACCTCGTGGGCCACATAAGGAATCAATTTCGTCAATAAAAATAATGGAGGGTTCTTTTTCACGAGCCTCTTGAAAAAGATCTTTGACATGCTGTTCACTCTCTCCCATCCATTTAGACACAATGGCTGATGGAGAAATACTGTGTATAAACAGTACACATGTAAATGTGTTGGCAACATTCCATCTAGATAAAATGATTGTAAAGCAAACACATCTACATCTATGGGAAATCTGTACATGAATTGTAATAAATGCACCCGAAAATAACTGGTTGGAAGCAGTAGAGAATAAAACAATCGGAGATGGGAATCAATTGATGCATAATGGGGATGGTGAATTCAGAAATTCAACACATTCCAATAATGTGATAATTGCATTGAAAAAGCTTATAAAAGGAGCCAAAGACCCAACCATAAGAAGTATGGAAACTACATCAACAATATAAAATATTAAGAACTCAAGTCCACATTTTCTGAAACTCAAATATCTTAGATTTCAACAAGAATATTTAATCTATTAAATCCAAATTTAAAGACTTTTGTCCGTCATCTCAATTATTGGACATTGAAAACAAGAGATTTGAATGGTGTTCAGTGCATCAAAGATAAAAATCAAAAAGTGTTAGTAAAAGAAGAAAAAAATAAAGAGAGATGGAAAAGTTATTTTGATAAACTTTTTAATGTAAAGCAATCTAGATAACCCAATGGAGGATAGAAATTGTTCGTTTGTTCAAAGAATCAAGACTCTGAGCACCTAGCCACCTTTGTCACGCCCCACATTGGACCCTAATTCCACTTGTTGGGGGAGATAACACATTAGGGAGTTTCCAATTGAGTAGTTAATATAATAATAGGGACACTACTTGATCCAAAAGGCATAAGCCTATGAGTTTGTGTTAATAAAATGCCTAAAGAGTGGAGGCTTCAATTACTATTTATGAGAACAAGGGGATATCCAAAATTGTACAAATTAAGTACCATGAAATTAAACTTGAGTGAAACTTTAGGAAAGAGTGATTGAACATAGGTTAAGAATGAAGCATTAGTATCAGAAAATCAATTTGGTTTTATGCTAGGACGATCTACCTTGGAAGCTACTCACTTACATAGACGTCTAATAAAAAAAAATAGAGAGACCTATGAAGATCTTCATATGGTTTTCATTGATCTTGAAAAAACATATAATAGGGTTCCTAAAGAGGTTATGAGGTGGGTATTGGCAAAGAAAAGAGTTCCTCTAAACTATATTAAGTTACTTAAGGATATGTATGACGAAGCCGTAATTTGTGTGTAAAACAAGTTAGAGGACTCACAAGTGATCACTATAGGTTTGCATTAAGGGTCAACATTAAACCCATATATCTTTGCACTAGTGAGTGGTGAGCTCACTAAATCAATTCAAGAGGAAGTCCCTTGGTGTATGGATCATGCAAATGATGTAGGTATAGAGGATGAAACTAGAAGTGGAGTTAATGCAAAGTTAGAAATTTTGCAAGGTGCTCTAAATCTAAAGGCTTTCATTTAATAGAACTAAAATGGAGTACATGGAATATAGGTTCAATAAAAATAGAAACATAAACAAAGGGACGACAAGACTTGATGGTCAACAGATACTAAAGAGAGAGAACTTTTGATACCTTGGATTAATAATGCATAAAAATAAAGAGATTGAGAGGATGTCAATTATAGGATAAGAGTAGGATAGATGAAGTGGAGAGGTGCATCATGAGTATTATGTGATTGAAGAATACCTATTAAGATAAAGGGAAAATTTTAGAAGGCTAGTATACAACAAGCTATGCTCTATGGTACTAAATGTTGGACGATTAAGAAGCAACATATCCATAAAATGAATATAGCAGAAATGAAAATATTAAGATGGATAAGTGGGAATACAGAAAAAGAAAGAATTTGAAATAGGAAATCTATTTAAAATTTGGAGTAGCTTCTACTGATGAAAAGATGAAGGGGAGTTTAATATAGTTTGGTTATATTTTGGGGAGAGTGAGTAATGAATCGGTAAGTGTAATCAACAACATGTATTTCCATTTACACCTCATTTGGGAGGAGAGAATGGAATAAAAAGAATTTTTTTAAAAATATTTCTTCCATTCCCTTGTTCCAAAGTTTTATTTAAGGGAATAGAAAATTCATTTTCTTATTTAGAAGTTTAAGTGGGAAATAATAAAATGGATAGAACATTCATTCATTTCTAGTCCCTCAAGAGCTCAATTTTTGTTTCCCCCAACATTGGGAGTAATCAAAGGGGATGAAATTAAGTTTAATGAAATTTTAAGTGAAACATCCAAAATACTCCTATATATTCAGTCATTTATTTTAAAATTGGAGTCTAATAGTAATATCATCATAAAATTATTTCATTCATTACTCTCTATATTACTCCCAAATATAGTTACTTACCTAGTTACCTTCCATTCCATTATATTTATTTATTTTAAAATATCCAAACAAGATTACTTAATTCTATTATATTCTATTATTTTCCATTCATTTTCTTTTATTTAAAAACATTTTCCTTCCACTATATTCATTTCCATTCCTTATATGAATTTTTAGACAAAGTGTAACACTTGCTAGAAGATGAAAATGAGCTCTTTTATCTCTTTCCATGTATAATTCTTTCATCATCAGTTATTGTGATTCATTTGTTTGCTACATATTGGCATTGGGTTTGGTAAAAATATAAATAGAAAAGTTATATGTTTACATTGAACTAGTAATGTAAATTTACATTATAAACACACAAAAGGTTGTAATACATTTGCAAAACGTGTATAATATTTTTTGGTTTTTATAAATATGTACAACAATTTCCACTTTTTATGTGCCCATAACATAAGTTAAGTTTATATTGCAAGTTCAATGTAAACATATAAATTTCCATATAAATATTACGTAGAGAAATGAAAGTCTGCTTCTGCTGCAATTGCCTTTGCTAGAAGGGTCTTCCCTAATCCAGGTGGACCAAATAGTAATACAGACCTCCATGGTTTTCGATTCCCTAAACAGAGGATCAAAACCCAGCCATTCTTATTAGAATTGAAACTTAAGAATATCAAGATAAACTAACTAAAAGCAGAGATCATAAAACCCAAAAGTTAAATACAATGATGGAGGAGGAACTTACCAGTAAAAAATTGACGAAACTTTTCAGGCCACGTGGCAGCTTCTATCAATACCTGTTTGCAACCCTGAAGTCCAGCCACATCATCAAACTTTACATTACTCGACTTCACAAAATGACTCAACTTCGGGGACGAGTCCGTAGGGAAACGCCATATTATAGAGGATCCAGAAGGTAGTGTTCTTGCTAATAATTTTGCCCTTTTAAAATGGAGCAGATACTGCTCAAATGCCATCTTATAATAATCATAGGCAATTACGTTTTTTGCCCTTATTATCTGGATCAACTGCCAGTCGCAGTCTTATTAGCTTCATCGAAGAGCGGGCCCAGATTGTCAGTCATCTATAACACAGAGAGATATGTATGTCAATTAATTCACTCATACAGTTAATCTGCAATAGATATATGCATGAGCAATAAATCTAACCAGCGTGTCTGATTTCCCCTGACCTCTCTTTATTCCTCTAACGGGTGAGAGGTGATTGGAGGCCTGGGCCAACGAACCAATCATCACAATTTATATGGGTAGTAAATTATTTAGGACTCGTGATAAAATCGTATTTTGAATATACAATTTTACTTAAAATCATGTTTTACAAACATAATTTCAATGTAAAATGTTGAAGGGTAAGTTATTAAGGGCAATTATACCATTTAAATCAATTAAATCTTAAAATTATGGTTTTTACTAAAATTGTGTTTTGAAAACAATGGTTCAAGCCAACCATGATTTTTACAATGAAGCTATTCTCCTAAATTATTCTCCCAAAGTGCTATTTTTAATAACAAAAAATAAAGTAATATTATTTTTGCAAAAAAGAGGTTTCGGGGGGAGAAATTGTTTTTTAAAATCCTCCTTAATTTTAATAAAAAAAATCTTTTATAATATTTTTAAAGATATAGTCTATTACGAAAATAAGGGTCACGTTGGTAATGGTCACGTTTGGTTTGTTTATGATCTTGGAATAAAAATATGGAACTAATGATCTAGGAGGAGATAAATTAGATAATAAAAAAATTATGATCAGGATCACGCCTAAATCAAGCACTCAAAGCCCGCTAAAGACCATGAACATAGCTCCAAAATATTAATCCGACCCAGTAACAGCTTTTTCCAAAGTCCAAATTAATTATAATAATAATAATTTAAAAATAAAAAAGTTGATGATACCTGCAGAACGCTGTTTGTTTCCAAAAGATCGCCAAGCTAAATCAAAGGTTCTGACAAAGATATTCTTTGTAATTGTGTTATGAGGGTGAGATTGTTACAAAGATGGCCCAAGAGGGGTGGCCCAGTTGGTGTGGGATCCCACATGTAAATATGAGATCTCTCGTTCGAGTCGTGGTGGGTACTATGTGGGAGGTGAGTTCCTAGCTTGCATTGTGCCCATCTGCTGGCTCTCTTGGGGTGGTAGGGTGAGGTCTGTGGCACCCCGGTCACAGTAGTTATGGCTCAATCCAACATTTTCTAACAGGGGGTGGCCCTACTAGGTCACGCCCTGGGCGTAAGCCATATATGGTCGCTTCCCCCTCCCTTTTGTTCATCAAAAAAAAAAAAAAAAAAAAAAAAGATTGTTACAAAGATGATACTTATAGTAATTTGTGTCCGTGGAATGTATTAGATGATTTCTAGCCCGCTCAACAATTTTTAGGCTTTAGGCGAAAATTTTAAATGAGACTTTTTTACAATTAAATATTAATCAAATATATATATATATTGAATTTTTCTTTTGAGATGCAAAATTACTAATTAAGTTTTTGTATTTAAGTTCCTCTAACATTTCTTTTTCAATTGATAATATAACTAATCCACTTAATTTTTCTTGTGACATAGTAGACCTTAAATAAGATTTTATTAATTTTAATTTTTAGAAGTTTTTCATATCAGAATAAATATTTTCTAGTAGACATTTAGAATGAGAAAATATTTATCGATAAATAAAACACAATATATAATTAAAAATGATAATTTAACTAAAAATAAAATTTAAAGTATAGAACAATAAAACTTGGTTATTGCAATTTTTCTAAAGCCATGATCATTTTAAAGTTTAAACCTGTACAAATAAAAATTAATTTAATATATAATTTAATAAATTAGTGTCATTATAATACAAATGATTTGATATGATACATATCAAATTATTAACTGTATAATAATTTATAATAATAAATAAATAAAATTAATAAAAAAAAAAAGTGAGAAACCGTGTAAGACTGTGGGCTTACATCCTGTACTCCTATAAACATAAAAAAGTAAGAACCCTCCACTACTCCTATCATCCATCCTATGGTTAAGTTTTAAAGAAAACGCATGCCCTATTAATTATCTTGGCAAAAAAGGGTCAGAGGGGCAAAAAAGCTATCATAGCAAAATTCAAAAAACGTGTCCCATCCCATCAAACAATTGTGCAATGAAAGTGTGAAACACATGTTTGTTTGGATCGTGTCCACATTTTGGACGTTCACGTTTCAGGAGTGAATTTTTTTTTTTTTTTTTTAACCAGCGCTTAACGCACTCTCGGTATATAAACAGTAATTAATAGTACATACAAATTATTTTTTTATTATTTTTAGTTTTTAACAAAATAAATGGTATTTAAACGCACTTTATATTTAAGTTAAATAAATAGAAGACTCAGGGTGTTCAGTTTCGAAAAGACAAAAAGACAGAGGGGAAAAACTGAAGAAGAATACCTCTGGTGAATGGTACGTTGGAATCAACAAAGAAAAATTTCAAACTAAACTGACTGACTAAGTTTATGAAAAAAGATCAAAAATCAAGATGAAAATGAAGAAAAGAAAAGTAAGACGGTAAGAAAATAGACAGAGAGGCACAGAGATAGAGAGATGAGAGGTTTTTCTTTTATTTTTAAAATGTATAATCTCTATTTTAGTATATTTCAAGACAATTACATTGTATAATTAATGAATTTGTTTGATATTAATTTTGATTTTAGCATATTTCAAGAATGAGTTAAAAAAATTTTCTCCTAAAATTTAATTTTGTTAACTGGGATTTGACTATTTTTGTTTTTCCCTTTTTAATATTTTGCATTTTAGGATACAATTGGGCCTTTTTAATGCATTTTTTTTAACCAATAAAAGTGCTTAAAATTTTTTTTAATTAAAATATGTAGGTAAATATTATATAAATATAATTTTTTTTTTACAAGTGGGGGCCTTCTTTTATTTGGGGGCCTTAAGCGATTACATCAATTGCATCACCTATTTAGCCGATCCTGTCCAAAAGTAAGGATCTGTTTGGATACCACTTATTGCTAAAAATTAAAAACTGAAAATACTGTAAGAAAATAATTTTTAAATTTGTAAATAGTGCAGTGGGATCCATTTTTAATGAAAATTTTGCTGAAAAAAAAAGGTTTGTAGGTTCCGCGAATAGTGTACGCTATCCAAACTCTACCTAAAAGTTCATTTTGCTTACTATTTCAAAATTAATTTCCACTTAAGTTTATGTTTGGTAACTGTTTTTTCTCCTTATTTTTTGTTTCCAAAAACAATTTTTTATTTTAGAGATTAAAAAATTTGTTTGGCAACCCAAAATGGACAGAAAACAAAAACTGTTCTCAACACTCAAATTGCAAAGAAAATTGAAAACATGCAATAGGTTGTTTTCACTTTCTAATTTTCAAAAGCCAATAAAAACACGCATTTAATTTAATGAATCTGTCTCATTTAATGAGTTAGCATTAGGTTTAAAATCTTAGTAACAACATATTTTAGTATTTTCTATTTATTTCTTCAAAAAACTATCTTTTTAATTTCAAGTAACCAAACATGTTTTTCATCTAAAAAAATACAAGAATTTTTTTTTTCTTTATATTCCCAAAAACCAGCTTTTGAAAATAGAAAACAAAAAAAGGTTACCAAACATAACTTAACTCTCTGACTATATATTTTTTTTCTCCATGTTATTTAAATATTAAAAAAGTTAATCAATGTCTTAAGGGTATTAATTTATAGAATATTTTTAAAAATATTTTATGAGAAAAGAAGAAAAAAACTTTTTTTTTAATAACTTCTTATATTTCCTTAAGAAAATAATATCAAAAATTTCTTAAATTAGTCTATTAATAAATGTCCTACAAGCATCCACTAACAAGCGTCTTTAAATAATTATTTCTTCATTATTTATTTATTCTTACTTTAATCTTTCTACGTTCAATTTTTTAATCTTTCTAACTTATATTTTATTTTGACTTTGTAGACGACTAAATTTCTTAGTTCGAAATAAATCAAACTAGTAAAATAGTTTCACATATACGAATTTGTATTGATAAATGTGTGGTACAATTCTCTGTAATTACAAAAGAGTGATCCTCTGATTCGATCTCCTTGAAAGATTTATTGATTGGAATTGTGGTAATGTGATTTTGATTTGAACATAAGATATTCTTCAATTTGGCTGAGGAATGGATCGAAGATCTTTGAAACGGAATTACAATGAATCTCTGGCTATGAGCTTGTTAGAAATTCTTTGTTCTTCGTGTTCTTCGTGTGTTCTTCGTGTTCTTCGTGTGTTCTTCGTGTTTGAGGGTTTGTGGTGGAAGTTCTTCGGTGCTTTAGAGGCTTGATTCCGTAGAGCTTCGTTGATTTATGGTTTGTTGAGGTTTCTGGAGGCTTTTGAGCTTGATTCCAGTGAACTTTGAGATCTGGACGAGTAGTTTGGATGATTTTGCTTCGAATGTTGTTTGTATTCGAGGTTGAAGTTCTTGAATTGCTTGGAGGCTCTGAGGTTTGATCCTGGCAGAGCTTCTGGGTTTCTGAACTCAAGATATCTTCTTCCTTCTCTCTGTTCTGTCTGTCTGTCCTCCTAAATGTCTTAGGAAGGCTTCTATTTATAGGAGTTTAGGGGTAGGTGAGCGACACGTGGCGGAGTTTGATTGGTGACACTTGTCACAGCTTGATTGGTCCGCTTATGTCATTGCTTACACGTGCAGGGCTGCTTGTGTCATCGCTTACATGTGCGGAGCTGCTTGTGTCATTGCTTACACCTGCTGATGCAGTTTCATGCCTTTATTTCAATGACACTTGGCAAATTTCTATTGGTTTCTGAATAGTGATGGCAAAACCTAACAGCAATACGTGGCGCTTTGTAATTGGTTGTATTTTGTGGACTTGGTAGTATGATGTGTCAGCTTGTGATAGGTCGGGAATTTTCCCTCTCTACAAATGCCCCCTCGAGACTCGTTCATGCACACAGTTTTTAGAGTGTGGTGAATGAATGAGTCTTGAAAGAAAGTGGATTCCTTTTTATACTTGACTCTTCTAGTGAAATAGTTGAAGGTGGTGGAGCTTTTAGCAGGATGAAGTAATTGCAGAAGAGTAGACCCACCCATATGAAAGGTTTTGATGAGACTGAGAAGGGGTCTGCCCGTATTTGAATGTACTCGTGTGACCGAGCTTTCTGAGCAAAGGTTAAGTCAAAGTAATTTCAGAAGAGTATTCAATGGTACTTGGAGTGGGTTGGTGGGGCTGAAAGTTATTTGCAAGAAGTTGGATGTACTTGCAAGATTGAAACATTTCGGTAGATGTTAAGCTGAGGTAATTTCGGAAGAGTATTTTGGATTGTTGGTGGCGATCACAGGGTGTTGAAGATGGAGAAGAGGTGAGGATGTTGGCTGGGTACAGCATGCAGAGCTCTAGAGCTAGCCTCTTATTTTTAAGGACTTCTGGTGAAGTTATAGCTGAAGGGTATACTTTGGGTCACAGAGAGAACATGTGGGAGTGTGGTTGAATGTGCTTGCGTTATCGCATCACTCAGGTTAAGTTGAGGTAATTTCAGAAGAGTATTTTGGATTGTTGTTGTTGATGGTGAAAGAAGATGGTGATGAAGCCAAGTGAATAGGTGAGACATACGACACCATGGCCCTGACCCTGCATGTTAGGGACTCTCTGGCGTAGATGCCTCTGGGAAGTACACCTTCGGATGTGGGACTGGCTGCATGCTGAATGATGTCCGTCAGCAAGTCGTTGAATGCGCCTGTGTAACTGGACCATACTAACGGACATTAAGTTGAAGTAATTTCAGAAGTATATTTTCTGAAATTCTTCAAGCTGATCTTAAGTTGGAGTAATTCCAGAAAGTGTGTTTTGTGGTACCAGCAACGATGACCTTTGGACCCCATGATGGCGGAAACATGGGATGAGGCTTTAGTAACCCTTCACCGACACCAAAGGCTAATTTCTGATGAGCTGGTACCTTGGAGGTCATCACAAGTGTTGGATGGGAGACAATTTGTAGGATACCCCAACACTTCTTACCATCTTCACTTGATGCATCTTTATTGGGAAAGCATAACAAATGAAAGATGGAGCTAACTTGTGATCCTGGTTTTAGAAACCAGCCAAGCTGCTGTTTGTTCCGAACCACCGCTTCTATTGGGAGACCAAACAGTTGAAGAAAGACTACGGAAGCCCTGGTCTTAGGAACGGGTGTCTCTGCTGGACTTGGATTTCCTGGTGAACCAAATCCAAGAAAGCATGGAACAACGATGCCGACCTTGTTATGAATAACTCTATGAACAAACGTGGTCATTATGTGAGGAAACAAAATTTGTTTGAATCCTAAAACAGTGATGATGTTGTGAGAAGGGTTGCTACTGAACCATGAAGGGGTTGATTTCAAACTGATCATGAAGTGATCTTGGTTGCTCAGTATTGAGAATGACGAGACCATAGTGAGAACTGGCTGTGAGAAGGAGGATTTGAAAATTTGAAAGAAGCAAATTTTCATTTCATAACTCAGTGTATGTGTTTTTTTTTCTTGATGGACTTAGCGAATCCGGCCCTTCTATTTATAGCGAAGAGATGAAGAATGGTAGCTGGGTAGTTAAGAATGGCGGATGAGACTTCTCGGTCGGAACGGTGGATGAGAATGGTAGACGCCGAATGGGAATGGTGGATGAGAATGGTAGGCGCCGAATGGGAACGTTAGGTTGGAGACTGGTAGGCACCGACGAAAATAATAGGTTGAAGCAGTGACCCAATGTAATTTCAATTTTGAGACATACTTGTGAGAGTTCGTCTGTTTTTGAAAGGGGAGCCTTGATCAAGTCTGGAGGATTATTTTGAGGGAATTTAGACCAAATGGATGGATCTCAAATTATGATCTTGAGAGCTTAAATTTTGGACACCGCTAGTACTTTGGAGAAGCGGGTGTAATTTTTAAGTCCAAAACAAATACCTAGATTTCAAAATCAAAATCTTTGCAAAAACCTGATAAGACAAGTTTTGCTTGAACATCTTGATTTTTGGTCAAAGTCTACATCAAAGCCAATAGTTGTAGAATTACACTATTTGAGCAATTTTGGATTCTCAAATGAATAAATAGACCCCAAAATTGAAAAGTACGCGAAAAATTGAGCAAGACAGGTCAATCTTAAAAATTTTGACTTTTGGTCAAAATTTGTGCAAAAGTCAATTTTTTTAGAAATTGGACTGTTGTGCAATTTTCGAGTCTCGGTTGAAGAAACAGACCCCAAAATTGGAAAGTACGCGAAAAATTGAGCAAGACAGGTCAATCTTAAAAATTTTGACTTTTGGTCAAAATTTGTACAAAAGTCAATTTTTTTAGAAATTGGACTGCTGTGCAATTTTCGAGTCTCGGTTGAAGAAACAGACCCCAAAATTGGAAAGTACGTGAAAAATTGAGTGGGACAGGTCCGTTTTGAAAATTTTGACTTTTTGGTCAAAGTCCAAGTTAAATACTTAATTTGCCAAGTTTTTTTTTTTTTTTTTTTCAGGCGGTCCGGATCCGGGTCGGGTTGAACCGGGTCTAAGCGGGTCGAACCGGGCCGAGGAGGATGACGTCATCCGTGACGTCATCGGCCTGGAGCGCGTGTCACGCGTGGCGCGTGTCAAGCGCGTGCGAGATTACCTGCGCGTGGGAGCGCGTGCACCTGAAGCTGGGATCGCCGGACCTTCGGGCGGCGCGTGGCGGCGCGTGGCTCATCGTTTGGGCTTGAAATTTTCACATATTGCAGTTATAAGGCCGTAGAAGACTGCTATATGGTCGGTTTTGTGAAATTGTGCATAGATTTGCACAGTTTTGAATGAGAAACCCGCGGGTCACTGAGAATTTGTGGCGGCGCGTGGTGGTGCGTGGCCGGGTATCTGGGCCTGTAACTTTCAGGTTTGGCGGATCGAAGGCTGTAGAAGACTCCTGTGGTGTCAGATTTGTGAAATAAGGTCTGAATTTTCACAAACTTGGACGAGAAAGTCGTGGGTCTTTGTTGGACTTATGGCTTTCTTTTTCTCTGGTCTAATTTTGTGGTGGCCGCCCTGACAGGATGAAGACATTATGGTGGCTGCCCTGACAGGATGAAGACATTATGGTGGCCGCCCTGACAGGAGATTTGAAAATTTTGGAAGGGAAGCTTTGATTGTTGAACTTTGTTACTTCTCCTCCCTTTTTTTTTGTCTGTTTATCACAGAAATTTTCTATATAAAGCCATACGGGCATGCATACATTTTTTCAAAGTGTAATCTTCTGAATAAAAGTGTAGAGATATTTTTTTTTTAATTAATTATTTATTTGTTATTATTAAATATTTCACTTTTTTTTTTCTTTGTTTAGACATGCAATGAGATTTTCTTCTGACATTTTTTTTTTTTGTTTTGTTTTGTTTTGTTTTTTTTTTTTTTGCAGCTCAATTTCCTTGATCTTTGGGTTTTGGCATCAAACTTCACGCTGACATTCTCATCGAAGTGTTTGCCTTCATTTGGTGACTTTGTATTTCATTGATAGCAACGTTGCAAGAACGCATGCCTTCGTGTTGTTACATTCTTTTCTTGCATCAACAATCTTTTAGTGATATTCGTCTTTGCAATGACGTTTCCATAAGGATATTCAGCTAGGCAATAATGCTATCGCCCATGAAGCTACGTTAACACTTGATTTGCACAGAAGCCATGCCAACATTCATCCTTGCTATGAAGCTACGTCAACACTTCATTTGCACAAAAGCCATGCCAACATTCATCTTTGCTATGAAGCTACGTCAACACTTCATTTGCATCGAAGCTGGGCCAATAGTTCATCTATATTGAAGTCGTGCCGACATCCATTTTTGTCATGCAGTCGTGTCAACACTCCATTTGCACAGAAGCCATGCCAACATTCATTTTTGCCATAAAGCTACGTCAACACTTCATTTGCACAAAAGTTATGCCAACATTCATCTTTGCCATGAAGCTACGTCAACACTTTATTTGCACAGAAGCCATGCCAACATTCATCTTTGCTATGAAGCTACGTCAACACTTCATTTGCACAGAAGCCATGCCCACATTCATCTTTGCCATGAAGCTACGTCAACACTTCATTTGCACAGAAGCCATGCCAACATTCATCTTTGCCATGAAACTACGTCAACACTTCATTTGCACAGAAGCCATGCCCACATTCATTTTTGCCATAAAGCTACGTCAACACTTCATTTGCACAGAAGCCATGCCAACATTCATCTTTGCTATGAAGCTACGTCAACATTTCATTTGCATAGAAGTCATGCCAACATTCATCTTTGCCATGAAGCTATGTCAATACTTCATTCGCATCGAAGTTGCACTTAATATTGGCTTTTGTAATGAAGCTTGAAGTTTCAAGAAGCTCCCATCAAGACTTTGAGGATGCAAAGAGATGCCAATAAAACCTTGAAGATGTGAGAAGAATGCCGCCATGATTTTGACATTGCACGAACATGCCCTTAGAGGAGAGATGATGCAACATCAACTTCAGATGTTGGAGTAAGGTGACGTTGTCCAGATTTTAAAGACATGATGTGAAACAACACCACTCAGAAGGGAGATGACGTGGTTCAAATTTCAGAGTTGTGAAGTGGCACAACCTAGAAGAGAGACAATATAGCCTAGACTTGAAAGGTACAAAAAAGATGCCCCCAGGAGATAAGTGATGCAAAGTATATTTCAGAGACGTGAGAATATGTCCACCAAAGATGAGCAATGCCATGCAAACTCCATTCCTTGCAACAGAGGTTGAAGATTTTATTTTACTCCACAACCGAGAATCAAGTTATCATTATTTCAAGGAAAGCTACATAACACCAATTCTTTGCAGCTATCACTTTCTACCACAATGATCTTTGAACATCATATAGTGAGCAATTGATTGATCTTAAGCGACACCTTGCCAATCAAAGGGTTCTTGAAAGCATGTTGACGACCTTTGGACAAATTCTTCAAGCTAGACTGGCAGTCCTTCTTCTTTTTATGTGACTGAACTTAGTGCAAAGTACTAAGCTGCCTACGTACCCTGGAGAGGGATCAAGTCATTTACGTAGTTCAACCAAATTTTTTTTTTGATGATTTTTTTTTTTTTTGTTTTTCTTTTGCTTTGTTTTTGATGATTTTTTTTTCTTTTGTTTTGTTTTTTTGATGATTTTTTTTCTTTTGTTTTGTTTTTGTTTTTTTTTTGTTTCTTTTTTTTTTTTTTTACAAAAAGGGAGGGCTCACGTGTGTAATCCTTGCCCTACGCCCCACGGCATTTCATGGGTACCAATTGTGCAATAGTGGGTATCACCTCTAATCGAACCCGAGACCTTGGCCTCAAGGGTGACATGGGCATCCAACCACTACGCCACACTCACAAATGGTGACATAAAGTGGGATTAATTTCTCCTTATTTGTGCACTTTCAAAGATAATGGGAAAACATCATGTACCCTTGTAGTGCTGTAGTGGGTAGTTTAAGCTCTTACCGAGGAGCAATTCTTGATTTTCAAGCATAGAAGCATTTGAGGAACTTCCCATTGATGGGGCCGATCCTTACACCCTCCTGGTCAATCAACTTGTAAGCTCCATTAGTGTAGACTTCTTGTACAACATAAGGTCCATCCCATTTCGAGGTGAACTTACCGCCTGTACGATGAGTCATGATGATAGGTCTTCGAACAGCGAGGACTAAGTCACCAACTTGGAATGATCATGGTTTAACTTTTTTATTGAATGCGCTTGACAAACGAGCTTGATAGCACTCAAGGCGTTGTTGGGCCTCGAGCCTTTTCTCATCCAGTGCCTCCAACTCTTGTAACCTAAGCTTGGCATTTTCCTCTTCAGTTAATCCTTCTTGAATGGCAATCCGTAGTGATGGGATCTGGCGTTCTAAGGGAAGGATAGCTTCTACTCCATAAACGAGAGAATACGGGGTTGCTTGAGTAGGCGTTCGAAATGTTGTTCGATATGCCCATAATGCTTCTCCAATTCTTTCATGCCAGTCTCGCTTAGTTTTGGATACCACTTTCTTTAACAAACTGCCAAGAGTTTTGTTAAAAGCTTCAGCTAATCCATTTCTTTGGGGCATTGTACATAGAAGAATTGTATCTTGTTTGAATGCAAATGTATCGCACAACTCTGTCATCAACCTATTCTGAAACTGTTTGCCATTATCGGTTATTATATATCGAGGGACACCATACCGATAGATCAAGTGAGTTCGGATAAAATTGACCACCGTCTCTTTCTTTACTTCCCTAAGAGGCACGGCTTACGCCCATTTCGAGAAGTAATCGGTTGCAGCCAAGATGTACAAATGGCCGCCGAGATGATTTTGGTAATGGTCCTATTGCGTCAAGCCCCCATGCATCAAAAGGCCAAGAAGCTACGAGTTGGGCGTAGAGGTTACTGGTGGCCGATGGATGAAGTTTGCATGATATTGACAAGCTTCGCACTTCTTAGCATACTCCATGGAATCTTGCACCATCGTAGGCCAATAGTAACCCATTCGCTTGATCTGTAGTGTAACTTAGGACCTGATTGGTGTGCACCACATATTCCGAGAATGAGCTTCTTCTAAGGCTTGTTTAGCCTCTTCCTCTCCTAAGCAACGGAGAAACAAACCATCAAATGAACGGCGGAAGAGAGTTTCTTTATAGTAAATAAATCGAGCAGCCCTTCGCCGAACTTCAGTCTTGTGGCGTACATCATCTGGGAGTCTTCCATGTTAAAGGTACTCAATGATTGTTTGTCGCCAATCTTCATTTTCGACAAGGCATACAGAGATGACGTTGGCTTGCTTTTCTTCTTTTTCTTCTTCAATCACGGAAGGCACCACCCACCTTTGGGAAACAGCAACTTTGGTTGTCTCTTCTTGAGATAATGCTAAGGTGGTAGCCAAATTGGCTAAAGCATCGGCCTGTCTATTCTCCTTCCTCGGTATATGCTCCAATGTAATTGCCTCAAAATTTGCGAGCAACTTCTTCGCATATTTGCAATAAGGGACAAGGTCCTCTTTCTTGACATCATACTGCTCCAAGGTTTGGTTGATAATTAATTTGGAATCCCCAAAGACTTCGAGATGCGATATGCCAATTTCAATGGCCATTTGTAGACCAATGATCAATGCTTGATATTCGGCTACATTGTTGGAGCAAAGTTCACTTAATGAGAACGAATATAGAAGTATTTGTCGTTGTGGAGAAACAAACACTACACCTGCCCCCGCTCCTTCTTGACGTGCAGCCCCATCGAAAAACATCATCCATGGTGGCATTACTTCAATGTAAAACACATCCTCGTCTGGGAAATCATCAGAGAATTCCCAATCAGATGGAACTGGGTGATCAGCTAAGAAATCTGCCAATACTTGTCCTTTGATGGCTTTTTGCGGAACATATGTAAGGTCGTATTGTTGCAGCAAGACTGCCCATCGAGCTATGCGACCCGAAACCACTGGCCTGGAGAGGACATATTTAACCGGATCCACCTTTGCTATCAAACGGACCGTATGTGCTTGCATGTAATGTTCCAGTTTGTCTACGGCAAAGAAAAGAGCGAGGCACATCTTTTCAATAGGAGAATAATTTAATTCAGCTCCATTGAGAGTCCGACTCAAATAATAAAGGGCTCTTTGTTTCCCTTCTTTATTTTCTTGTGCCATAAGAGCACCTAGAGACCTTTCTTGTGCCGCGATGTACAACACTAAAGGCTTTCCCGGGATAGGAGCACCTAAAACTGGAGGATTAAGCAAGTATCTTTTGATGCGCGCAAAAGCATTGCTGCAAGCCTCATCCCATTGAAAGTGTGCATCCTTCTTCATTAATCTATTGAAAGGTTGACATCGACCTGCCAAGTTTGAAATGAATCGTCGTATGTAAGCTAGTTTTCCTTGCAAGCCTCTAAGTTCTCGCAGGTTCTTAGGCTCTGGCATTTTCTGGATAGCTTCAATTTTGGACTGGTCAATTTCAATACCGCGGTGCCTCACAATGAAACCAAGAAATTTCCCAGATGTTACGCCGAAAGCGCATTTGCGAGGGTTCATTTTAAGCTGATACTTTCTTAAGCGGTTGAACACGGATCGCAAATCTACCAGATGGTCTTCCCTCCTTTTTGATTTAACCACCAGATCATCGACATAACACTCCACATACTTATGAAGTACATTATCAAAGATCTTTTGCATGGCTCGTTGATAAGTAGCACCAGCGTTCTTTAATCCAAAAGGCATCACTTTGTAACAGTAAATACCTTTAGGGGTACGAAAAGCTGTGAACTCTTCATCCTTAGGATTCATTCGAATTTGGTTGTAACCAGAAGAGCCATCCATGAAAGATAAGGCTTCATGACCAGTAGTGGCGTCAACCATGATCTCAGTGATAGGCAACGGAAAATCATCCTTGGGACATGCATTGTTCAGATCACGGAAGTCAACGCACACCCGGATTTGTCCATTCTTCTTTTTGACGGGGACGATATTAGCGATCCACTCCGGATGCGTACTTCACGGATGAAGCCCGCCTCAATTAGCTTATTGACCTCGGTTTCTATTTGAGGGATAAGCTCCGGCCGAAAGCGTCTTTGAGCTTGTTTCTTGGGTGCACGCCCTTCTTTACTGCCAAATGGTGTAAAGCAATACTTGGATTGAGCCCAGGCATTTCTTTGTAAGTCCAAGCAAACACATCTTTATATTCTACCAAGAGCTGGAGGTATCTTTCTTCTTCTGCAGGCGTGAGAAGGGCACTAATGAAAGTTGGTCGAGGTTCTCCAGTAGTTCCTAAATTGATCTCTTTAAGTTCATCAACTGTAGCCTGTACTCCATCTTCCAAGGCTAGGGGAGCTTCATCGACCTCATTCTTTGCGGCTTCATCATCTGACAGTATATCTTCTTCTACTGTAATGTGAAACGAGGATGATACTTCTTTATTTTGCTCATTGTGGACGAGTGACTGACTTGTGTGTACAATCGTTCGCCTTTTGACTTTGAGAGCTCCTTCAGTGCTGATATCCAAGATAAAGTTACGCTTCATGCGTGAAGGAATACTACTACGTATCTCATCATTAGCTTTCTCCTCCTTTTGGTCCTCAAAGTTTATTGAGCTTTGAGAGCAAGTATCAATGGGCCTTTTTGTTGCCCCCAATCGATTAAAGACTGATCCACACGCAAAAGTGTCCCGACTTCGCGTTAAACAAGCCGTATTCAACCTGTCGAACACTGTAATTCGTGACGATGAAGCCTTAATGCGATCGAATACTGAGATGCGTGATGAAGAGTGATTTTTTCTTTGATTCGGACTTTCATCAACCTCTGCTGTTATGTATTGGGAACTTGAAGCATTGTTTCTTTTATTGATCCATATTTGAGCCGGTGGTTCTGGAGTATAACCTATTCCGGTCTTTGGGATAGGAATTTCATGCCCTTCAAGTCGCATTTTCCCTTGCGTTTTACTAAGACCGTGCATCTTTTCTCCGGTAGCTTCTGGAATTAGCTTCCCTAGGCCGCTTTGTTTTGAGAAATCGTAGCCTGCTTTGGCTAATAGCCTATATGCCTTTGGGTCAAACCATTCTTCCGTCTGTTTACTTGGTAGAACACCATGTTCTGTCAGACTTTGTGAAGACTTCACGAATCCATTTAGTGGCTTTGAGGGCAAAGGATTTGTGGATGAAGTTAAAGGCATTACATGATTTTCTTTCAACATGGCTACATCCTTCATCGTGAGCTTTGTAGGAGGTCTTCGCATATCCATTGTAGATTGAAGGCATTCTGTGAATGGTGATTGTCCGTTTTTGCGGCGTGACAATGGTACATAACGGAGGAATGGAGGGTTATTGGAAGGCGTAGAACTTTCACCCGCTCTCTCTGAATTGCTAGTAGACTCACTAGATTGTTTATTCCCATATCGTGGATCTTCCTTTGGGGAAGGAATATCCTTTCTAGTGATGAATTTAACATGCTTCTTTTCACCCTGCTTGCTTTTCATGGACGGGACTTCAACTGGGAGAACTTCATTAGGGATATCATCTTCTACATAAAACTTCGCGTTAGCAAAGTGAGCTTCAGTTTCAGAAAAAGGCTTCAAGTCAGCATCTACTTTCTTTATTCCACCTTGAAGATACTTGAAACATTGGTGCAAAGTTGACGGCACTATTCCGTTCCCATGGATCCATGGACGTCCTAACAACATGTTGTAGGTTGTCTTGGCATCAATGACATGGAACAAAACATTGCTTGTCAATTCTCCAATAATTAACTCCAAGTGTATCATGCCGATGGCGCGTTGTCCTCCTTGGTTAAAACCTTGTATGACCAAGCGACTGTGTGATAACTCCTCCATAGCAAGACCAAGTCGTCTTATTGTCATTTTCGGTAGTATATTAATAGCTGAACCTCCATCAATGAGAATGCGATCAATCTTTTGTTCACGAGCATAACCAGAGACATAAAGTGGACGATTGTGAGGCTTAGGGCCTAACAATAGATCCTCGTCAGTGAAAGTCAAATCTGGAGAGCACATGAAACATTCCTGTGTTTGTTGAAGTGTATTGGTACAAGGAGTGTAAATCTTTGGCTCTTTAAGAGCTTGGGTGATCCCTTCTTTCGGTGAGGTGGAGGATTGCGAGGGTTTTACTTTATCAACCTGAGATTTGAGTTGTTCTAAAGATGATGAAGCCTCACCTGCACTACCATAGTCGACACCCTTTTGTTTTTCATCAACTTCGCAACGAGAGACCGTGTGAACAGCCTCTGCTGACTTGTTTTGAAAGAATTTTATGGGAAAGAATTCTTCCAATGTGACGAGACTTCGAAATTTTTGGGTTTGTGCCGAATCATCACACATTTCCATTCTTAGTCTTTCTTTCCTTTTATCATTCTTTCTTCTTGACTGTGGCTGAATTTGGTTTTGTGCTCTTCTGGACTCTTGGGTGATCAAATGAAGAGGGAATACTCGTCTCTTCTTCCATCTCTTACGAGTAACCAACGTCCAACTCTCTTCCTCATCCATTGTTGACTTTTTATCATCATTTGAATTATAATCAGATGCTTTTTGTGAGAGTTGAACTTGAACAGGTTCCAAAGAACCAAATCGGATGAACGTGGTATTCACCCTCTGCTTAGTAGTTGGAGACATGCAACTAGGCGACTCGCAAGCAAATGTTACAAGGTTTGACTGAGCAACATCACCAACATCTAAGTCGATTTTCCTTTCCTTGGCTAGCTTCATGATGAGTTCTTTAAGAACAAAGCATCTTTGGATCGGATGACTTATGATGCGATGATACTTACAATAGTTCGGGTCATCAACCTTTCCTGCTTCTTCTGGTCGTTTGCATTCTGGCAATTCAATTAATTTCAAATCGAGCAGTTGTTCTAGCATTTCGGGTATATCAGCGTCAAGGAAAGGATACACCTTTTGTTCCCATTCCTTGAGTGATGAGCGACGCGTCTCGCGTCGTTGGCCTCCCTCAGGCCTTTTCTCATTAGCCTTTACATTTCCTGTTGAAATTTTGACTGGGGCAGGGTTGACATTCATGGAGTGTTTGACATTACTTTTTGTATTCCTGTCATTTCTCTTTATTTCTCGCCTTTCTTTCTTTTCTTCAGGTACGGGAGGTTTCAGATTTTCATGGCAAGAGATACTCAATTCCATGTCATGGGCACGAGTTGCCAATTCTTCGAATGTTCGGGGCTTTACCCCTTGTAGGATGTACAGAAGTCCCCAATGCATGCCTTGGATGCACATTTCTACAGCAGATATTTCAGACAGTCTATCCTTACAATCTAAACTCAAAGAACGCCACCGACTGATGTAGTCAACAACGGGTTCGTCTTTCCACTGCTTAGTATTGGTAAGCTTCATCATGCTTACCGTACGGCGCGTGCTGTAAAACCGATTAAGGAACTCCCTTTCCAACTGATCCCAACTATCAATTGACTCAGGTTCCAAATCTGTATACCAATCAAAGGCATTCCCTTTCAGAGAACGAACAAACTGCTTTACAAAGAGGCCTCCTTGAGTCCCTGCGTTCTCACAGGTTTCTACAAAGTGCGCAACATGTTGCTTAGGGTTTCCCTTGCCATCGAATTGCAAGAACTTGGGGGGTTGATACCCATTTGGCATTCTCATATTGTCAATGCGCTTCGTATAAGGTTTTGAATATATGAGAGAATGTGTAGAAGAACCTCCATATTGTGCTCGTATGGTGTTTGTTATCATGTCCTGCAGTTGTTGGACAGATATCGAGGCCATTGAGGTGGAATGTCCTTGTTGAGAAGTACCTTCACCTCCTTTTCCCTTATCATCCCTAGCGTTTTCTCCTTTCAAAGTAAAGCCAGGAGGGTGCTCAAGGTCTGGATTTGATTCACCCGAATCTTGGACTTCCAGTTTGTTCATCAGGGTTGCAATTTGGACATCCTTATCTTCAAGTGCTTTTGTGAGAAGGGTGACCCTTTGTTCCATTTCGGCCATCTTTTCTTCCACAGTAGCGGTGTTGGTCATCATTACTGGCATGACCTCTAGATATGATGGAGAAAATGATGAGATAGGATGAGTCAAAGGCATTTTGTTCCTTAGGCTTCTCATTACGGGTGAAGAGTTGATAGAAAAGGTCTTTGTTGAGGATGATTCATCATTGATCTCAAGATCCTTCGAGACAGATGAATCCTTAGTGGTGGCTTTCCTTTTTGCAAGAAAGTCTAGAGAGATGATATTATGAAGCTTGCTTTCTTTAGTTGATTGGGGTTGCGGTTGATCAAGAGCTTTGGATCGACTACGAGTGATTGGGCCGACATAATCATCCGCAACGGAAGCATCCATCACCGATTTTTGAGCATTCTTGTTAGAAGCCATCGAAGCTAGTAGCAGATCGAATTTCTTTTCTTTTGAAGGAGAAAGAGATGAGAGGCAGAGAGGTCCCACCGGGCGTGCCAGAATTTGTAGACGACTAAATTTCTTAGTTCGAAATAAATCAAACTAGTAAAATAGTTTCACAAATACGAATTTGTATTGATAAATGTGTGGTACAATTCTCTGTAATTACAAAAGAGTGATCCTCTGATTCGATCTCCTTGAAAGATTTATTGATTGGAATTGTGGTAATGTGATTTTGATTTGAACATAAGATATTCTTCAATTTGGCTGAGGAATGGATCGAAGATCTTTGAAACGGAATTACAATGAATCTCTGGCTATGAGCTTGTTAGAAATTCTTTGTTCTTCGTGTTCTTCGTGTGTTCTTCGTGTTCTTCGTGTGTTCTTCGTGTTTGAGGGTTTGTGGTGGAAGTTCTTCGGTGCTTTAGAGGCTTGATTCCGTAGAGCTTCGTTGATTTATGGTTTGTTGAGGTTTCTGGAGGCTTTTGAGCTTGATTCCAGTGAACTTTGAGATCTGGACGAGTAGTTTGGATGATTTTGCTTCGAATGTTGTTTGTATTCGAGGTTGAAGTTCTTGAATTGCTTGGAGGCTTTGAGGTTTGATCCTGACAGAGCTTCTGGGTTTCTGAACTCAAGATATCTTCTTCCTTCTCTCTGTTCTGTCTGTCTGTCTGTCCTCCTAAATGTCTTAGGAAGGCTTCTATTTATAGGAGTTTAGGGGTAGGTGAGCGACACGTGGCGGAGTTTGATTGGTGACACTTGTCACAGCTTGATTGGTCCGCTTATGTCATTGCTTACACGTGCAGGGCTGCTTGTGTCATCGCTTACATGTGCGGAGCTGCTTGTGTCATTGCTTACACCTGCTGATGCAGTTTCATGCCTTTATTTCAATGACACTTGGCAAATTTCTATTGGTTTCTGAATAGTGATGGCAAAACCTAACAGCAATACGTGGCGCTTTGTAATTGGTTGTATTTTGTGGACTTGGTAGTATGATGTGTCAGCTTGTGATAGGTCGGGAATTTTCCCTCTCTACAGACTTCACCAATTTTTTATCTTTTCTTTTGCTAATAAATAGTAACTCTTCAAACTAAGAAACTGACTACTCATGGTCATTTTCATTTTCGCATTTTAGAGAGACCGTTGAAGTTGTATTAAGGATTTACTCTTTAAAATAAAGATAATTTTGGTTTTAGTTAAGCTATTGGATAGCGGGAGCTCTAGGAAATTTTTCTAGGATATTTATTAAAAAACTTAAATTATACAAAATATTACCACATAACTTTTGTACAATGGTCATTCCACAAATATAAGTACTTGTGGGATGTGAGGGGGGTAAAGGTCAGAGTTTAAGTTGCTAGGAGAGAGCTTCACATATATACTTAAATTAGGCTAGAGTAGAATCTCTCTCTTATATCAAAAAAGAACTTTGATATATCAACATAAATAAATAAATAACATGAAAATACATAAGATTTTACAATTTCCTTATACTAACAAAATTAAAAAGCAAAAAGAATCTAATAGTAGATAAAGTAAGAACTAAGAATACTAATACGAGAATAATAAAATAAGAGAGATATGAAATGATGAGAGAGAGAGAGAGCAACAGATGATAACTACTATGAGTGCGAGTTATAATTATGAATGACTAGGAGTGTGTGTGTGTGTGTGTGTTTTTATTTTTATTTTAAAAAAAAGCTTGAAACAATGTGTAAAAAAATTCAACCTAAAAAAAATTATGCATTAAACAATGAATTTTAGTTCAACAAATAAAATAAACCAAAAAGAAGTCTGAAAACACAACAAAAAGTCACGATATTTTTACAATACCTTTATTTTTAGCTATGGTGGGTCCTAGTCTGATATTTTATTATTTTATTTCAGAGTAATGTTACATCCATAATATTTTCATGATAAATCTTAGGTGGTAAATTGCTACTGGTTTTAAATTGAGCTAACCACTTTTAACCGTGCATTTAAAAATAAAATAAAAAGCCAACTGAAGAAAATTGTGCCTAAAACAATGAGTTTTGGCTTACTAAATTTGACTAAGCGAAAAAAGAAACCTAGGAACACAACAAAATGTCACACAAAAAAAAAGTTTAGGAATATAACAAAATGTCACAACATTTTCGTAATACTTTTTAATTTCCGGCTGTGGTAGGTCCCAGTTTGATATTTTATTATTTAATTTTTACATATATAGTATTTTCACAACAAATCTTAGGTAAAAAATTATTACTGGTTTTAAAATTATGCATTAACAAAAAAACAAAAAGACAATACAAGAAAATTGTGTGTGAAACGTATAGTGAATTTTGGCTCACCCAATTTAACTATATATACTAAAAAAGAAGTCTAAGAATACAACAAAATATTAAAACATTTTCACAATACTTTTATCTTTAGGATCCGAATAGATATAGTTTTATTTTATTTGAGAGAAATGCTACATCCATAACATTTTTATAACAAATTATAAATGAAAAGTTGTTATTGGTTTTAAATTAAACCCACTACTGATATCACTTTTTTATCCTTCAAAAATACCTAGCCACATAAAATTTGTTACAAAATTATTGTGAAAATGTTGTGGACATAGCTTTTTTTTATTATCTATAAGGAACTTAAATCTTGCGATTGTTAAAATATTGTGATAAGAAAAAGATGTACATTTTCATAATGCATTTATTTTTAGTTGTGATTAGTCTCAATCTCTTACTTTATTATTTTATTTTGACCTTTAAAAAATTGACACCTCAATAATGATGAAATTATTGTAAAAATTTGTTGTATCAGTGTAAGTGTGTATGCACATATAATATTTAAAAGCACAAGCAAAACCAACATATTGTGAAAAAAGAAAAGAAAAGAAAAAGAAGAAGAAGCCAATGAATAGTGCAAATTGTTAATAATTGTAAAAATATTGTAAGAATTTGTTAAGTCAGTGTAACTGTATATACATATATATATATATATATATATATATATATATATATATATATATATATATATATAGATATTTAAAAGAAAAGACCAAAACAGCCCAACCAAAACTGGTGCACCGTGGTTTGTGAAAAAAAAAAAAAAGCCTAATGAACAATGTTGTGAAAGTGTTGCAAAAAATGTTGTGAATGTAGCACTTCTTTTCTCATAATACCTTTAGTTTTAGTTGTGGATGATTCTAATATGATATTTTATTTTAACTTATAAGAAATTAACATATCAACAATTGCAAAAATATAGTGACAATTTATTTTGTTAACTAACACCTTTATATATAAAAGCTGTGTTTGGATTGGGCGTTTTGTGGCCACGTCCAGCGTTTTGCGCTTTTTTTTTTTTTTCTTCTTCGGCTGCTGTACGGGTCAGGGGACAAGGCTACTGTTCATGCACTGTGCATGAACAGTAGCCCGCTTTTGCTGACTTTTCAGCACATTTGTGGGTCCCGTTTACTGTTCACGGGACCCACAAACTTCACTTTACAGAATTTTTTTTATTAAAAATGGGTCCCACGATACTATTCACACATTTAAAAATTATTTTGGTACAGTGTTTTCAGTTTTCAGTTTTCAGTTTTCAGCAATAAGCTGTATCCAAACGGACCCAAAATAAAAATAAAAAGAGTGGACAGGATGGTATTATGCCGAAAAAAAAAAGAGCAGAGAAAAAAAAAAAGAAAAGAAAAGAAAGCAGCAAAAAAAAAAGAAAAAAAAGAAAAGAAAAGAAAGCAGCAACAGTGCAGCAGTTGAAACCAAAGCACTGTAGCTACAGTCGCCCATTGAACAAACCAAATTGATACTGTAGGAGCATTGTTACACTGTTCAAAATTTGAAAAAAAAAATAAATAAATAAAGAGACTCAATAAACCAAATGCATGCTGTAGGAGCATTGGTGTTTTTTATATAACTAATAGATAATAAATACATTAGTAGTTAAACCCATACAATGTGCAGGTAAAGTTATCGGAATCATTATATTTGAGTTGGATTTTTTTGTTTTGAGAAGGATATTTGAGTTGGAGTTGGTAACATTGTTTAGCTTACTTTTTGTGTTATATAATAAATATATTAGAGTAAAAGTAATCTTTTCATTTTGTTTAGCTTACTTTTTCAAAAGTAGTTTTCAACTAACTATATGTTCCTTTTATCTCCATACGACCTCTCCTTATACGCTCTAAAGAGGGGTCACGTACTCTTTTAGTTTAGGATCCCCTTTCTACATTCAATTATTTACTGAGACACGTTATGCATTTATTGTTGGGCTGACTGCTGGTCTTGCGATCCCTCTTAGCCGCCCCTAGAGTGTAATATATATATATATATAAAAGACACGTTGAAGTTACATCTAATATAACTTTAAAATTTATACATTTTTTAAATTATTGAATTTAAGTAGATGTAACAGTTAATAAAAACTCTTATTATTATAAATTTTTTTATTAAAATCTCATTAATTACTCTTATTTATTTCATTCTAAACCTCTCCCTAAACTTGTCTCTCTCTCCATTTCTCTCTCTGTGATCCAACGGTATGAATCACAGATGCTTATCATGTGGGCGGGACTATGAGTCTATGAAGACAATAGGCTGCCCACAAACACTTTAAGGTCACTTCCAAGAAACTTCACCACAATTTCCTTCTCCCTTCAGAGCAGTCAACCAAAGCTTGGGGTATGAATCACAGGTGCTTATCATGTGGGCATGACTATGAGTCTATGAAGACATTAGGCCGCCCACAAACACTAAGGTCACTTCCAAGAAACTTCACTACAATTTCCTTCTCCCTTCAGTGCAGTCAACCAAAGCTTGGGGTATGAATCACAGATGCTTATCATGTGGGCATGACTTTGGTCAGAAGTGAAACCATTTAAATGCTCAATGAATTTTATGATGCGACCGAAGAAAGGATTAAATTGTATATTTAGTATCTGTACTGTTTAGATAATAATTATTCCTTTCCTATGCTACTATTGCGTTAAGTGTAGATTAATCTGCAAAAAATTAAGCATGGTCATGGTGGGTCTGGTTTGTAAGTATAGATGAATTTGTAAAAGGTTAGGCATGGTCATTAGGTCCGGTTCTACACAGTTTTTGCCTTAAAATTTTGTACTTTTGGTGAATAGGAAAGTCGATGCAAATTGCAGCAGCAACATCTTATTGATGATATGAGTGTGTTAGTATAGATTAGGGCAAAAAAAACAAGAAACAAAGTAGCCTTCATCTTCTTTTTATTATTATATTTTGTTTATTAGTTTTGGTAGGGGTGAAAAGAAACTCAATGAAGTTTGACAAGTCATAAATTATAGTGTAAAAAAAAAAAAAAAGGAATAATTTCTGTTTTTCCATATGGCTATGTGCTTAGCTTCTAGTCTTGTACTAAGAGTTGTTATCATCTCAAAAGATAATAATGGTGGCAGGTGGCCAAAAAAAGAAAAAACCAAAAAAAAACAAAAAAACAAAAAGCAAGTCAAAACAAACAAAAAAACAAAGGAACACACTGACTTGAAGATGGCTCACATGCCTACATAGTAACAGGAGTTATGGTCTTATCTTTAGGGCTTTAGTTGTGGCTGAAAAAAAAAAATGTATATATAAAAGAAAAATATTATAATTGAGTGAAATTTTGGTTTGAGATAACAATAGATAGTTCCCAAATTAAAAAATTACGGCTAGATTGCTTTTACTCTAACTTATTTAAGTACAGAACAAGAGTAAATGAAGCATAATAAACCGAAACTACTCTAGTGCGTAAACAAGGACAACAAATAATAAAATTAAAGCACAAGAGTAAGGGAAGAGATATGCAAACACAAATCGAAGAACTCGGCGAAAAACCTCTCCGCCACCCTCCAAGCGGTAAATCGATCCACTAAACAATAAGTTGGGATACACGAATAGCAAGAAACCCTTCAAGCCTAATCTATCTAATGTACCTAAGCCCTCCAAGCTCCTACTCTAACAAGGCTTTTCGGAACCGTGTCTAGCTTTCCGGATCCTGCAATACGCCCGATTGCTTCCGCCAAACCTCACTGGCTTCTTTTGACAAATCCCCAAAACATTCCAATCTCCAAAACACTCTCTACACTTTGAAAATGTGTGGGTTGTGTTTTGGTACAAATCTCCTCCCAATGTATGACAATGGGAGAGAGAATGAGAAGAGGCTATAATGATTTCTCACTAAGGATTAGTAGCTCTCTCTCTAAAAGATGGGAGTGTGTGTTGTAGAAAACCTATCTAGGGTTTTTCTCTCTAAATGATCTCCTTACACATTTGTGGGTAATAAGAGTATAAATAGTATGGGTGAAGGGTAAGAAAGTCACACTTAAAAATCCTCTAGGCAGAAAGTTTCATAGGTGTCTCGCGGGAAGACCTTACTTGCGAAACACTCGCGAAATCCTCCAGGCTAGCACAACTCTTCAGCTTCTACCTTGTGCTCCTCACATGGCTCTTTCGCGGGTTAGCATCTAGCGAGACAGTCGCGAAATCCACTGATCTTCAATTAAGCTTGAGTTTTTACCAACTTAATAATAAACCCAATACAATAAAATCCCACAAAGTACAAGGAACAAAATTAAAGCAATTACAACATTTTTTGTCATGGAATAAAGTCAACATAAAACATAGTTGTAAATCACAACTTTACAGATTGGTTGGTTAATTAACTTTTTTTATGCTTTGTTTAGTGATTAGTCATATAAAAATAGAGCATTTGTCTCTACTTATCCTAATGAGAAATTGAGATATTTTTCTAATCAATCCTATTGTCTCAGTAGCCCCAAATATATTTTAGAAATTTAGAAAATGATGAGCTAAATAGTACAGTGGGACCTATGAATAGTACCAAAAAGTACTGTATAACCTATAAATAGTATAAAAAAAAAAACTAAAATTGCAAATAAGCTGAAAATTTCAACTTATCCCAAACAGATACTAAAGGTCTGTTTGAGACTCACTTATTTTGCTAAAACTAAAATTTTTTTGCTTAAAGTACTGTAGATAAAGGTAAAAGTTAGCTAAAACAGTACAGTGGGACCCGTGAATTGCACCAAAAAGTCCAATGAGGCACATGAATAGTAGCAAAAATAAACTGAATAATAAAATAAGTTAACAAAATTAATTATGTCAAACTGACACTTAATTTGAAAAATCCTTCTCTAGCTAATTCATTGGAATAAAAAATTTGAAAATTCTTTCTGTACGCAGCAATTTCACACCATTTCTAAATCAACCTATCTCTAGGTCATGTAAATAAACCATTTTAGAAAAATTTCAACATCTAATTAATCATATAAAAAGTTTTTAAAAATATTTTATATTACAATGTTGTTAGAATATCGATTAACTTTTTGCTTAAATTTTTTTATTTTTTATTTTTTTATTATGTACCTAGCTTTATTGAAATTATTTTCCCCAGACATACGGTAAAATCAAACTATGGCTAAAATTTAAAAATTCTTCGGCTCGTTCACCCAAATCGGGGAATTTCCACATCCAAGATCCTATAATGTGACATCCTACCTAAAGATTCTTTGCCCAGACCCAAGGTCACACTGACTAAATGCAGTCAAGCATTTAAATGTATTTTTTTTTAATGAAAGCATTTATATGTTTTATATTATGTTCACACTTGCCATCATTATACCAATGAGAAGTTTTGCAAAATGTGATCATCGAACAGGCAAGCTGTGAACCATGTTCGAGTGGATATCTAATAATTGAATTCAGCTGATTTGATGGTTTTACAATTTACACCCAATTATTTGAGAGTAGTCACACCATAATTTTCTTAAGGGGGCATGTATCTATCCTTATTGTGAGGTTTAGCCCCAGATCAAATTTCTTATTTACATTTAACGAAAAAAATATAGACCATGATTTCATAAATAATTTCGTCTTCACAGAAAGTTCCTTCCGTTCAGTAATACATACATACATACATACATACATATATATATATATATATATATATAATCCTTCCATTTATGAAAATATGGAAAAGTAGGATCTGACCTATAAAAAATGAAGATTTTAAAAAATTGTACATAAGCCGATTAGCTAAGATGTTAAATTAAAAATGCAAAGCTGCATAAGCACTTCTTGAGTTTTTGGTCATTTTTAAACATAGGCCTTCTTTAATATCAATTTATATTTTTAAACCCTTGAACTATCACAAAAGATAAAATTGACCCCTTTATTTTAGTTCCGTTTATTCTAAGCGATGGAAAGTGAGAATGTCCATTGTAAAGAATTCAATTTTGATAATTTTTAATAATATCTGACTTTTAAATTTAATAAGGTTATTGCAAACTACACTCCTAAAGTTTGGAGGTAGACTAGGGTTGGCAAAAGTGGCAAAGGCAAGAATATGGCCTTGAAAACCAAGAATAATGAAAATGATGAGGATACCAAGCTAAAGTCATATATCACCAGACAATTCAAAAAGTTTATAAAAAATGCAAATGTCAATGCTGGTGATAAGGATTGCAAACAAACTGCTTTCTCTCAATATAAGTCCCAAGACAAGGGCAAGAGAGAATCCAAGGATGCGGGTCAAAGCAACACAAGTAAATTTAATTCAAAATTTTCTAACCTCTATATATATAGGTTGGAAAATTTTGAGTATATAGTAACTAAAATAACAGAAATTTATAAATACTACTGTTTGAATATATTGAACTAGTAAAAATCGTTCAATTCATATAACAGATAAACGTAATAAAAAGAATATGCTATCTCTTTTGGATTTTCTTATATTAAAACATTACTTAGTATTTAAATTGATAGCTCTTAATTTTTCAAATTGACCTTCAATGTGTTGTTTCTAATGTGATTGTTAATTGATTTGTTTTTTGTCCGTAAATAATATGGTTTTGTTCAATGACATAACTAAAATAATATATAATGAACTCATAAGGTAAACAATATTTGGATTATAAAAATGTATTCTAAAAATTCCATCCACCTATATATATGACAATGTTCGACAAAGAAGATTATAATGCAATGTCTTTTATTGAGCCTTCCAAATATTTTACAGCACCTAATATGTAAATGCTAAATTTACTAATTTTGTAACAGTAACTTAAACGATGTAATTGCATAGACAAATTAAGCCATGTTAGAATATGTGGCGGTGTGGATGGGTTCAGTTTTTGGTTCTAGATCTCATCACACACTTCAATTAATTTTTGTGATTGGCACATGCATAAACTTCATTCGAAGTATGCCTAAACCCCAAAATAAAATTAATGAAATTTTCAACATTAAAAAAAAAAGCTCTACACTTCTGGAGCATCTACGCACAAATATTAGACATTAAAAACATTGCACAGGTTGTAGTAGCATTCAACCACTTCAACCTATTCTTTTCTACAGAATTAAGATAATTTTACAAATACCATAGCCAATAATATCCATAGGACCATAAGAGAAAAAATGCCAAATATATGCTAATATATCACTTTAGCTCCAAGCCATGGATCCTTAAACACTCTAAAATACCCTTCCTCTTCATTGGGGTTGCCTCAAATTCTGAATTCCTGAAATCTAAAACTTAGCTACGTCATTACATTAAATTGACTACTTGTATATTTTCACTAAAAAGAGTACCAAATTGCAAACTCAATATCACATACAACATCAATTAAAAAAATATACTAAGCAAAAATAATAATAATAATACTAACAAAATGACAATTCTTCATATTGACTTGTCTCAGGGCTGTAAAATGTATATCCGGTTGGATTTTCAGCTTTTCTCATAAAAACAAAAATGCATTTGAAGATGGTAGGCAAGATAAGAGCTTCTTCTTCTTCTTTAATCCCTTTGAAGTCATAATCTTAATCAACCAATGGTTTATCCTAAATGTAAAAAATTAGATGTAACTCCTTAGAAAAGCTCTAAAATGTAAGAAGTTAAGTTCAAACCTAAGTGCAAATAATTTAGTACAGTGAAAAAAATGTAGGCACAAGTTTACTTAAAGTTAATTTATGAAATGAAGTAATTTATTTTTGGCCACAATTTGGGCCAAATTAACTTGAGTTTTTTGCATTTTGAGCCAATGTAGGCTAAACTGACGTAGGCTTAACCCATTAACACAATGTAGACATAACTAACTTGGCCATCCCTAGGAAAATTTCTTAGCTCCGCCACTGTACCTGTTAGGGCAAAAATATATTGATCCCTTGCAAATTAATTAATAAGGTTTAATTATATACAATAGCGTAGTAACACAAACAAATCACTAATTATACTAAATGCAATAGGAAATTTTTTTTTGACATGGATGATTGGTTTACGAATAGGGAAAACCACCGAAACAAAATCCCACAAAGTAATTTTAAGGTCACCATTCCCAAGAATCCACTATTATCAATCACAAGCGGTTACAAGTATAAAGAATCTTACCAAACCTTTTGGTCTATCCCGAAATACCAACCTACAGTTAAAATCTTACCTCAATACTCAATTGGACTTGTATTGTAGTAGCAATCTTTCCATTCATTGCACGAATCTCAGTGCGTGACTAACCAATGATACACGGGTCTTAGTACGTGACTAACTCCTTTGCACGAATCTCAGTACGTGACTAACTCCACAACAACCCTTTGATTGATATAGTTGATTTGCAATAGCTTCATATAGAAACACCAATAAGATCTTCAATGATGGTGTGAGAGACTTTACTTGGTTACAGAACCTAAAGGCGTACAAGAAACGCAGCAAGAATCTTACAAGCGGTTACAAGCGTAAAGAATCTTACCAAACCCTTTGGCCTATCCCGAAATACCAATCTACAGTTAAAACCTTATCCCAATACTCAATTGGACTTGTATTGTAGCGGCAATCTTTCCATTCATTGCACGAATCTCAGTGCGTGACTAACCAATGATACACGGATTTCAGTACGTGACTAACTCCTTTGCATGAATCTCAGTACGTGACTAACTCCACAACAACTCTTTGATTGATGTAGTTGATTTGCAATAGCTTCATATAGAAACACCAATAAGATCTTCAATGATGGTGTGAGAGACTTTACTTGGTTACAGAACCCAAAGACGTACAAGAAACTCAGCAAGAATTATTTCTTCTGTAGGAGGAGGCTAGGGTTTCAAAAAGAAAACCTTATGAAGCTCATTAGGGTTAAGTTTTTCTTTTTCCACCTCCTTGTTTAAATAGGAGCTCAATGGACTCTCCTATTCCAAATAGGTATACACAAACCTTGGGTTTTCCTAATCCAATAAGGATTATACAAACCCATAAACAGATAGCCTTTTAGAATAAAAACGTTGCTGGCTATAATCTAAATTCTGTAAACTCAATAGATCAAGACATATGTCGAGCTTTAATGAATCTCAACAAATTGAGCTTCTGTTGAGGAGGTATTGAGACCTGCAGATTTCACTTTTCTTGAGCAATTCTTGAGTAATTTTCATGTCTTTGATGTAACCACTTGTAATGATCATCTTGAACCTACTTAGATTAACCAAAATATAAGTAAAATGCGTTTTGTCAAAGGATATGTCAATTACATAAAAATATGTCCTTTACAGTACCTAAGATATATCTTTTTGTTGACTCCCTAGAAAAATATCATGGAGTTGCCATTGTGACTATGGTCTTAAAAATGTATAATTTTTTCAAGTTACACCAAGTGAACTTGTATGAACAAGCGGTTTTATTAAAAGAAAGAGTTTACATTACACATGCACATGAAATACAACCCAACTGGAAATCAACTACCTGAAACACCACACTATCAGGACTGCCACACAAGCCACAACTGAGAAGTTAACAACCATTATGTACGGGGCAAAGCACAAGATAGTTTTGTGAGAAACCCATCATGTCCTGGTATCGACAATTCAACAGGAAAGTGGGCGCATGTATTATTGTACATTACTAAATATTCAGTTTTGGTTGTGGATGTAACATCAATATTTAGATGTAATTGCAGCATGTGGTAAAATATTATGAAAAATGGCTCACCGAATGTAGGGTTTTTGTGAATAGTGAACCCTATTTGCATTTTTAAGGACTTTTGCATCTTCTTATAATTAACTAGTCGCTAACCCGTGCTATACACGGGAACCTACCTATTTGTGAGGTAAACTAAAATGATTTTATAAAATCCTAAATTGATTAGAAAACTACATCATTACATGATTTGCTCTTATATGACTTTAATTTGTGTTACAATTTAATGAATAAGTCATTATTTGGATATGCAATGACTTACAAAAAATTTGTAAAATAACATAGAGATTTTAATATATTGTATGGATTTACATTAATTACTCAAGAATTTTGTATAAAAATGCAAATTTAAACATTAAGAGAGAAAAAAATCCTCTATTTTACTCACGTAAAGTAAATCAGTATTCAGGAATACTATTCTAATTTATAAATTTTTAATATTCATATAACATTAACTTTTATTTTAATGTTTTCATGGATTTTGTTATTTTCAATGATGGAATTTCAGATATTAAAATTTTGAAAGACCAAAAACTATTAAAAAATCAGAAGATTCATGGCTTAGAAATTATTGAAACAAAACAAAATATATACGACTAAATAATAGAGAAATATAAGAGAAATATGAATTACATTCAAAAGAATAATCCATAGTTATAACTATTGAAAGGAATCATAAGATTTAAAGCCTACAAATTATAGATAATATATATATATATATGTGTGTGTGTGTGTGTGTGTGTGTGTGTGTGTGTGTGTGTGTGTGTGTGTGTGTGTGACTACACAACAGTGAAATATAAGAGAAAGATGTGTTACCATCAAAAAAATAATTCAGTTGTTAAAACTTTTGAAATGCCAAAAAATATTAAAGAATCATAAGATTTACTTCCTATAAATTTTGAAACAAAACAAAATGTATATGATTACACAATAGAGAAATATAAAAGAGAAATTGATTGCCTTCAAAAGAATAATACGTGGTATAGTCATTGAAATCTGGTAAACATGTTCAAATATTGCAAAAACTAAAACTCAAATCTTAAAACTTCCAAAATGCCAAAAAGGATATATAATTAAAGAATAATTTATTGAAACAATTCAAAAAATATATAACTATTCAAAAGAGAAATATAAGAAGAAGAAAAAAAAAAGTATACAAACCCATAAAGTAATAAATTTTAAATTTTAACAGGTCTAAACTTTAAACGAAATCACATACAGTCACAGGCGTAAGGCTTGGTGGTTCATATACGAAAATCACTATCTAAAAAATACATAAAAAACCATAAAATAATTTTTTTAATTTTTTTATCAAAGTAAAGGAGAAGAAAATATAAGTGACAAAAAAGGGGATAACAAATTATTCATTCATAAAAAAATAATAATAAATTAAAGCTTTGCTAGAAAGCAGACAAATCTCAATATATGAAAAATCTAATCAAATAATCAATTACTAAAAAAAAAAATAATGATCAATTGTTTTTCTTAGCCCAAAAAATCCTGTTATATTTCTATTTTATTTTATACATTATATGATGTATAATAGTTTAATAATAGTTATATATATATATATATATATATATACATATATATATATATATATATATATATATATGTATGTGTGTGTGTATGTGTGTGTGTATATATATATATATTGTAATGTTATGTAGTATAATATATATTATTTTAATAAGATTTAAAGAGGAAAGAGGAAAGAGGAGTCATACCTGGCCACAACTTCAATTGATGAAAACATCAAATTTTAACCACACGTGGTGCACGTTCTCTTGAAAATTGAAGCAATGCAGACCAATTGTTTGCTTCATAAACGGCTAATGAGTAAAGAAAAGGGGAAAAAGAATAGTAAATCAAACTTAACTTTAACATAGTGATTAGTGAGTTTGAAGTTGGAATGCAGAGAGAGTAAGAAACTGAGAATAGAGTCACAGATAGGTAGAGCTGATTGCAGATGGTAATATTGTAATTATAGTGTTCATAATTAACTTTGAGTTAAATTATCAAAGATTGAGTTTGAATTTAAGTTAAACTTATTAAAAACATAAAATTTCATTGAGAGAAAAATAGTGTTTATAATTTTATTTTTTATTTTTTAAATATTATGCTGTGCTAATATAGAAAATTGTGGTGCCAACATATATATATATATATATATATATATATATTAGCTAGGATAAAACAAATATGATCATCAAAAACTTCAATCTTCCACAAAAGGTCTACCATGCTTTATAGAAATATAATAAAAATAAAAAGGTCCATGTCGCATGGGCCTATGGCCCATGTGGGCTTAAAGCAGTGAACCCTTTTTTTTTTTTTTTTCTTTTTTTGGGGGTTATTTTTTGTTTTCCGAGTATTTTAAGGCTTTCTATTGTTTAAGGCTTTTAGCAGCAGAGAATGAAAAAATAACAAAACAAAAGAGGTTCATGCCAAAAAAAAAGAAAAAGAAATGATATACCTAGAATATTTTCATAATATTTTTACAATAAATTTTAAGTGGTAAGTTATTATTGGTTATTATTGTTAAGGTAAAAAAGTAATTTTAGTGTTAGGTTCAAATTTGAACCAATAACAACTAACTGCCTATAATTTGTTATAAAAATATTGTAAAAATATTGTTGACGTAGTACCTCTCAAAAAATAAAAATAAAATTGGTGAAGTCTGATTGCCCATTGGTGAAGTCTGTTCACAGAAAATTGGGTCAACACTTGCGGCTGGGGAAAAAAAAAAAAAACACAAAACACAAAACGCGGACGCAGAAACGCCTATCCAAACTCCACCTTAGATGCACGTTACATTTTACAAAACTGCGTGTTCACGTTTTCTTTTTTTTTTTTTTTTTTTTCTTCTGCAGCTGCTGCATGGTCAGGGACAATGGTACTGTTCATACGGTTCATAACAGTAACAGTGATTTATTGATTTTTTCATCTTTTTTGTTGCATATGTGGATGTCATGTCCTGTTTACGAGACTCACAACTTCACATTTCAGCTAATTTTTTTTATTAAAAATAAATTTTATAATACCATTCACATATTTAAAAATTATTTTACAACAATATTTTCAATTTTTAACAATAAATTCTATCAAAAAAACCCGTGACTGCTTGAGACTATCTACCAAACGATGGTGATCCAAGCAACTATAAAAAGCATGGCCTTGTGGCTATTTCAAAGCAGATGGACCTTCACCTCCAACTCCAAAGTCCAAATATTTCAACCATGTTTGCCTTGTTGTTCATGTTGTTTACCACCATCATTGCACCACTAATTCCAACCCTCTCTTCACAACCACCACCACCACAACCCTCCCTTACTCAGCCTCCATCCCCGACAGCGCCAGCATTGGAGTTTACTCCAATCCAACATATTCCCCCATCTCCCCCTTTCACTCCATCACTACGAGATGACAACGTATGGCCTGCACCAAGTCAACCACAATCAATATCCATGCGGTTCGTGTTGGGGTGTATCTTGGCTTTAATAATATTACTTAGCTTAATCGTAGTGGCGATTTACATTCGCCGGCGAAAAGGGCCGAAAGGGGACCAAGGGGATCCAGGAAAGCCAGGGCCGAAAGGGGAAAAAGGGGAGAAAGGGGAGAAAGGGCCGAAAGGTGACAAAGGGGACAAAGGGGACAAAGGGCCGCCAGGCTGCCACTGCCATCCGGGCTGCCACTGCTATTATTGCTGCTGGGAAAAGATAATAGTAATTTCTTTTCCTATTTGTTTGGATTTTTATATTTTTTTTTCCCCAGTTTTTACCATTTGGTTCGGTCTGAGTATTTAATGGCTTTTTTTTGGGGGGGGTGGGGGGGGATAGTTTTAGAGTGCTTGTATTTGGGTGCTAGAAATGTTTCTTATCTCTGTTCTATTAAAGGTTTTGAAATTCAAACCGGACCCGGTTAGCCAGAAACTGTTGTTCTTTAAACCCAAAATCCGCTTTACACAAAAAATACAGCGGTTGGGTCTGACGGGACGGGTCAGGCTGAAGCTAAAAAAGGAAGAAGAAAAAAAAAAGATGGGGGCGTTGAAGTTATGCAATCCCAAAACACACCAAGTCCACGAAATAAAATAGAAATGAAAAGCACAAACCTTATCATTACCCTGCTTCTTTTGCGTTTTCGAATCTTCTGTGTTTTGTTTCTGCAATTATTCTTCCTGCTTCTTTGGGGGTTCCTTTCTTCCTCCATCACTGTTACCCAAAACGACAAAACCAAAAGAAATCAAAAGTCTAGGATTTTTTTCTTTTACCAATAAAGTTGTCTACCAAAATGGCTGACACTACCCCTTCCCCATGAAAAGGTTGGACATGTGGACATGTTTCCACCAGTAATTTGCTTTTAAATTTTTTTAAACCATTTTCATTTAATTGCATTTTTTATAAGACATTTAAATATCTAATTGCAGTAATTTATTGGTACTACAAACCCACGTATTCATATGTTAAATTCATGTGTTATTGTAAATTGAAATTTATATTATAGATTAAAAAAGTGCAAATATTATACATATTTGCATAAAAATATATAATTTTGTAAACATTTTTTTTGTCTATAATATAATTCTATCTTATCTTGATAGTATAATGTGAATTAATAATTTTTCTTGTTATTATTATTTTTTTAACAATTAATAATATTCCGTTGATATAAAAAATACATTTGAAAGATGGTTTTTATTTTTATTTTTATTTTTTGGAACTATTTTAGTCATTTTTTCCATTTATGCTAATTTATTATTTTTTTTAATATTTAAATAAATTTTAAATTAATTATGACATTATCATGGTTTGACCTCGATTAGACCTCTGTCAAACCTCAAAAACCTTAACCCCTTCATCCTCTAGTTCTTTGAATAGTTTAGGTTTCAAAACCATTATATAGGTTTGACAAGGTGTGTAGAAGGTGAATGATCTTTTGTGTTGTTAAGTAGGTTCTTTCTTGGGAATTTCTATTCAATTCGTATATGCTGTTAGATTCTTCAAAGGAGAAATTATTAGGACCTAGGTCGCGAGTAGTCCCAACCAATAATAAAAGGCCACACATATAAAACAACTCTGGTTCAACTTCCTAAATGAAAAAAAAACAAAACAAAACAAAACCACATAAATTTAACTCTAGTTAAAAAAAAATTTAATTGGAAAAACACAAATAAATTTAATTTATAAACAGGCAAGATTCAAAAACTAGAAATAAATTTGAAATCCAAAAGCTCAATCTCATCCGTTTGTATTTAGCTTTAGTGACCTTAGTCTATCCATAGAGGTCTTTTTCTCTCAAAACTCTAAATTAGTTTTCTTCTTCCACTCTCTAACCATCACTGATTTGTCTCAAACTTTTATGGCAAAGAATATGGTTGACGAGTATAGGTGCTTACACAATCATAGCCGTGTATTTAAAAAGAACGATGAAAATGAAGGCATGATGAATTTTCGTCAAAGCTGCAGAGCAATTTTTTCTTTTTCATCAAAATTTTATTCTTGTGTGTATTTTTTTTGTCCAAATAACTATTGAACCACTAATTTTCTTTTTGAATTTATTTTTACATTAACAGTGTGACCATAAGGGTTGGCCTTGGTAACTGGTGTGCATGTGCGAATATTGCGGACTCAGCTATCATCTAATAGCAAAGATTGATGTCAAAGTTTTGAATCAAAGATTGTAAATGTTATATTCGATCTTGGATTTGATGTGAGTTTTGAACATTGGTTTTGATGTAATGTACTTCTGTAGTTTGGAATAATTGTTTTAATTTGGAATTGTAATATTTTGGCTAAGAAATAAGGTTAGTGGTATTTGCGGAAGTTTGGAGGGTAGTATTTGCAACTGATTTGTGTTTTAGGGATTAATTTTGTTTTGGTGTTTGGATTTCATTGTGAATTGTGTTTGTTTTGATAATAAAATTTCTACTTTATCCAAGCAAATAGGTTTGTCAATGGCATGTGTTGTTTGTAAAATGCTTTTAACAGGGCAGTTTGTTGTGCTTGGCCATATCCTTAGATATATTTGAAAAGTGACTCTCTCATTGCATAAATGAACTATATTGAATATGGGATCCTGCAAAACTCTTGTATGCGCTTGGCACATGAGATATCTTTTCGAAATTTGGGAATAAAAGTTAGTTTGTGTTGTAAATGAGTATACTCTTGCAAAAATCAACATTTTTTTATTATCTCTTTCTAGATAAAATGTTGGCCGTTTCCTTTTAAACAATTATTGTTTTACATTGATAGTGTAATATAAACTAATAATTTATTAAATAATGCCAACTAGGAGATTTAGAACTCACTTGGGATAAATCTTAGATTTATTTTTTACTATATAAATGATTAAATATGTAGTGAGGTTTTTAGTAAGTTAAACATTACTCATTTGCTTCTCTCTGGCATTGTCAAAGATCTATAAGTTCTTGATTAGATGATATGCCAGTATTTCAAGGACTCTAAACATTCTCCTTTTTCCTCTCTCTCTTAGTTGATTACCCTCTTGTTTGTTTTTTGTAAGATAGTCTTCATTCAGCAAGTAATAAAGTTGCATCCGCCACTAGTAATATACCAATTTTGCATTATTTAGGAAGGCCTAAACAACTAAACTTAACAAAAATGCCAAGGACTTGGGGTCAATGGTGCTTTCCCTGCACCTTATATTAGGCTTTCTTGGATAATCCTTGCATTATTTGAGAAGAGCTAGCTAGACTAGCAATAGTTGAAGACTTCGTGTCTTTCCACTTTTTGCCGACCACGATGACTTTTGCTAACTTTTTTTTTGGGACAAATTAACCTATATGCCTAAATGCGAATCAAGCTTTTTTAGCCTTTAATCTCCTCTGTTTTGAATTTGGTCTTAGAAGAACTCCATGCATGCTATTCAGCCCACAAGCTTGGATTTGGTCTCTAATGTGCATGAAATATATACAATAAAGTATTCACATATCTAAATATTTAGGACTTTTTAAATTGATAATTTTACATGTCTAACCCGATTATTTAAGCTTTACAAACTGGTAAATTTGAGGATATTTTGGACATCAAAATTGTGGAATCCAAACAGGGGAAGCCCCTTAAATAATAGTATAGATATATATATATATATATATATATATATATATATATATATAATATTAAAAAATTAGCTTTAAAAATATTATTTGACATTCATAAAAAAAAATAATTCTAAAAAAAAAATTCCTACAAAATTTAATATAAACATAAGTTGTGATATTTTTTTTTAATACCTAATTCAATTTACTCAACAATCTTTGGTCCACATGATTTATTCATTAATTCCCAATTGTTTGAACTCATTATTATCAATCTCAATTAATTATAAGAATATGTTTTATAGTATTAAATAATGAAACAAAAACAACCAATTCATAATTATTAACAATCAAAATAAGAGATTAATCCAAATATTGAATGGATGTGTTTTAATTTTCTTAATATAAAATTTAATGCTACATCGTAGTTCCGTATTGAGACTAACATCTATTAATAGAATGACCAATTAGCAAACTTGAGAAACCAATAATATAATTTTACATTTTTTTTTCTCTGTCGGCATATGTTTCTTTAAAGTTGGAACTAGGGAAGTGCCTTTAACTTCTTTTTTTTCTATGTCAATGAGGGAAGAGTAGGTTCACATAATCACAATACAAGTATCCATAAAAATCTCCACAATCCTTACGCTCAAACATGTGACTTGCTTTTGGTGGGAGGTGCTTGCTAGTGTACCAGGTCAAACCTCTAAGAGCATTCCCATTAAACATCCTAAAAAATTTAGCATTTACCACCTCAAAACACTATTTTTACAAATTTAACATCTCATTTTACAATATACCAAACATCAAACATTCTATTTTTTTTACAATTTCATTTAAATATTCTTTCATTTAATATTTTTATTCATTTTTATTATTATTTCTCACTCTCCCTCTACCTCTCTCCCCACTGTATCTCCATCTTTCTCAACCCGGTCTAGAAGCTTCTCCCACCTCCATGGCCTGAGCTTTTCACCTTTAACCACGACACTCAACAACATAAAATAAAATAAAATAAAATATAAAAAAGAAGAAGAAGAAGAAGAAACCACCCACCACATGGCCTCAACCCACGGCACAACCCACAACAACCACCTACCAAATCAATCAACCCACACCCATAAGCCAAATCCACCCCAATCAACTCATACTCACAACCATAAAACCACTCAAGGCTGCCGAAACCCACCCACAACCCAGATCCGATTTTACAAAACCCACCCACTCATTCCTACGACTCAATGCTTATGATGGCTCCAATGAGGCGATCTTGAAGAGCAGGTGAGGCGATCTTGCGGGGTGGGCCAAGGCGATCTTGAAGAGTACGAGGCTTGCGGTGGCTCCGACGAGGCAGACCGTCGGAGACAAAGAGCATAGAGAAAGAAGCAGAGAGAAACAAAAAAAGTAAAAGAAAAAGAGACCTCGAGAGAGAGAAAGAAAGAGACATGAGAATAAAAAACTCTTTTTTTTATTTTTTTTTTTACAATCCAAGCTACAGTAAGCTTGTATTGATAGAAGCTCATTGTAGCAGTATGTCAAAAATTTTGCCATTTGAAATTATTGATGGAGTGGCTTTTTTGGTGTTTTGATGGTAAAATTTAGTATATACCCCTTTTAGCATCTTTAATGAGAATGCTCTAATGATGATAAAACTTATAACGGACTATACTTACTCGTCTGTTTCATATTGTACTTTGACAAATCAACTTTTGGTGGAAGATGCTAGCTAGAGACTGCCAAGAAAGGTTTTAAGGCATTTATTGTACCACAAACCTTTTGGTGTAGTAAGTTCCTGTACGTAAACCAAAAATGCTAGTGAAGCAGCAACTTCATGACGCTGATATTGCCAAAAAGACCATCTCTATGCCAATTTCGATTCATGCAAGTTTTACTGATGAAACCATTTGGCCTTACACAACTAAATAAGTAGTAAGACACGGAAATATGTAAATAAATATGAACTTCTCAACTAAAGAACAAAAAAGTATATAAATTTATCTCAAGTGGTCATCCCCACTTTTCAAGTGATACGGGGATATATGTTTGATGTACAACACTTGAGTACGAGTGATATATATATATATATATATATATATATATATATATATACACACACACACACACATAGAATCGAGTACAATTGATATAAACTGCTTGATACAATATATTACCCCAAATATAAAGATGCTTGACAAGAGGGGTGCTTTCATTGTTAAGCGGATCAATGACTGAAGGAATTTTTTTTAAGGCGATCACTAAGAAATTTAAATTACCACAATATTTTTCTTTGTATCATTTAAAAAAAAATGAAATTAGAAATTATTTTTATTGAATAAGTTGAATGAGCTACAAATTTTATATTTTTATTGTTTTATAGTAGGCTTTTTGTTGAATAATTTGTTCACTTGTTGTTGTTTGATTTTGCCTTGTTCTTGTTTGGTTTATGTTTGTTGTTATTTGAGTTAATATTTATTGTCGTTGTTTAAGCTTTAAGGAAAAAAAAAAAGATTAAGAATTATGTTTTGCGGCAGAATTAATTTTAGAGTAATGTCATGTTCACAACATTTTTACAATAAATCTTATACAAAAAATTGTTATTGGTGGATAAAAAAATAATATTAGTATTTGGTCCAAATTAGAATCTGTAACAGCTTACTATATTAAATTTGTTATAAAATTATTGTGAAAATATTGTGAATGTAGTAGCACTACTTTTATTTTTGTTACATCCAAATTTTTGTAATTCTCAAGGGTGTTCATAATTTTTATTTAGGTAGTCACAACAAGTTAGTTTAACATATAATATTTTTTTGACATATATATATATATATATATATATATATATATTTTGCAAGTCAGGGATGTTGCGAGTGATTTCCATGTAGAGCCGCCGCTGAAGCCCATAGAAGATTGGCTAGATGAGAGGCAATTTTTAATTTTATTTTTTCTTTTGAGAAAAGATGGCGAGCATGATATTATAATAAAGGCTTTTTTTTTTTTTTTTGGCATGAAAATATTATTTAAAAAAGGTTACCAATTATTGACCTACAATGATTGCATCTCTTACTTCTCCCATGACCGCGCATCACATTGAGTAATAAAAATATTAAAAATTGTGATTTGATCTTATGCCATTATTGAGGAAAGACATTAAACAAAGAAAGTGGAAAAGCTGGAAATAAAAGCTGGAAATTCTTTTGTTATTTAACAAAGGATTAGCATTGTTAACTTGCCATTGGATATCTATTTGACTTATTCTCCGTTTGGAGCTCCTTTGTTAATTATTATTATTTTTTACTAAATATTACATGATAAAATGCTCGAACTAAATGTTACATGACCGCACATTACATGGGTACTGTTCACAGACCCACAAAAGTCAGCAAATAAGTTTGGGTCTCATAACACTATTCACACATTTAAAAATTATTTTTCTATAGTGTTTTCAACAATAAGTTTTCAATTTTCAGCAAATAAGCAGTATCCAAACATACCGTATGTTCCAAAACACAAAAGCAGTTTCAAGGACTTAAAACAATTCAAATATTCAACATAATTCATATTCTTAACAATCTTTACAACTATGGTCACGTGGATATATAGGCATCAGATTCAGGTAAACTACATTCTGTGCTTATGTATATCCCCCATTAGCTGGGTCTAGAAACACGATAAGCTCGTAATGCCCCAGATAGAGCTAATTTCAGTAACAATAAATAACCCCCCATTGGCTGGGTATCAGAGTATCAATGAATAACCCCCATTAGCTGGGTATCAGATTACCAATGAATAACTCTCATTGGCTGGGTATTAGAGTCAAAACATAGTCAGATTGTCTAAAATCATATATATCAAATCACAGTTCAAACAAAAATTTATTTCATTCAAATACATACATAAAATCATATATTTAGTAAATCAAATATATTTGAGATAATTATTTTTTCTTTACTTTAAATCAATGCAACTAAAACAATTAAATAAAATTATAACAATTATAAACAATGTTCAATAGTTAAAATACGCAAGATAAAACCAATTAGGATGAGGTTATTTACCTCAGCTAGTTCACTACAAAAGAACTTCTCCCTAACACTTTCTTTCAAATCCTTAGATATCACCTAAACAATTTTAAAGCACTATTTGTTCAATAACCAAATAATTCAAGAAAAACTTATAACGGTACCCAACTAGAAGAGACTATAATTGTCAATAAGGCCATGTGCTTAGCTTGTACTAGGAGTTGTCATCAATAAGGCCATATGCTAGGAGTTGTCATCAATAACTAGGATTTTTCCATAAGGCCATGTACTTCTCCCTATTGTTATACCAAAAAATCCTAATTGTCAATAAGGCCATTTGATATCCTATAATAGTTTGTGCAACTATTAAATCTTTCTGACTGATTTTTGGATTCCATTTTTAAACATTAGCAATAGGACTCCACGTAGAGCTTCTGACAATCAGCTTGTGGTTTTAATTGAGACCTCAAACAAGAAGTTCTCTCTGTCTTTTTTCACCTTGCAATCATAACTAGCATCATATATATAAATATATATATATATATATATATATATATATATATATATATATATATATATATATATATATATAAAGGTTAATCTAACACCATTTCTATAAGCCTAAGAGTGATTATTATACTAAAAGACTTTATATCACATTGGACCATTTATCTCAAATTAGTAAACTCCACCAAATTCATATATATATATATATATATGTGTGTGTGTGTGTGTGTGTCTGTGAATAAAAGCTGGAAATTCTTTTGTTATTTAACAAAGGATTAGTATTGTCAACTTGCCATTGGATATCTATATGACTTATTCTCTGTTTGGAGCTCCTTTGTTAATTAATTATTTTTTTTTACTAAATGTTACATGATAAAATGCTCGAACTACATAATAATCGATTAATCGAACATCAGCAATTCAATTTTTTTTGGTTAGTAAAACGCAATCATATTTCCATTGTAGTTTATTAGGCTTCGTATTTGTTTCAGGCACTGGAGAATGTGGTATTGCTTCTAATACTCCATTATTTTGGTTTTGTTATGTAGATGGACAAAAAAAAAAAAAAAGTTTAGAGCAGCAGCGCAGATTTATCCATCCCTACTATCGGGGCTATACTATTGGATGGTAGTGGTTTTATACTATTACGGGTATGTATTATGGAATATTGTTTTAGGTGTTTTGGATGATTATGTATTAAAACTTGGATGGTGTAGTATGTGGTAGCAAAATGGGAATTATAATGTTGGAATTTTAGTTATATAGTTTATTTTCAGCTAATTCTACTCTACTCCCCCCTCCTCCCTCCACTCCCCCTCCTGCTTCCCTCAATTCAAACAAGCCCTAAGCAGTGGCAGCTCTAGGATTATTTATTAGGAGGGTCAATAATAAACATAAATTATACAAAATTTAAAACAAAAGAGAACTTGAATATATCGACATCACAAAAAAAAAAAAAATGAAATACATAAAGTTTTGCAATTGCTTTCTATGATATTTCATATATTGAAATTGTTAAATGATTTCTTCATTATCAATCTTACGAGCTACATTTTTTTCAATATATACAGCCAAACAATCATTCATCCATTGATCTCCCATTGATTCATTGGACTTATTAATTTTTTTCCCAAATTTTAAATGAAATTGGTTTGTTATTGAGTTTTTTTTTTTTTTTTTTTTTTTTTTTTTTTTTTTTAAATTATAAAATATTGTTAAGAGGATCATATTCAAACTTATTTTAGCTGGGCTTAAAAGAAATCCATGTTCAAGGTGTTCAAAATTTTATTTTAAGGAGGTCTATATATATATAGTTTTTTTTTGGTGGCCAGCAGGGAGTTCATCTGAACCCCTAGGCTCCAAGTGGAGTCGCCCATGTGCTCAGCTTGGAATTGAAATGATTAACTAGGACATATTCAAGTGGAGTTGTGATAGGAATATGGTGGTCATCCTTAGTTCTCATGATTAATAAGGAAGAGTATATATATATAGTTTTTTCTTTTTTTATTTTTTTTGGCCAGCAAGGGGTTCATTTGAACCCCCTGGGCTCCAAGTAGAGCCGCCCATGGCCCCAAGGTTTTATTCGTCCCCCTTTGTTTATTTAATAATTGTGTATTGTGTGAGTGTTTTGAGTCTTAGCTAGGAATCATAAATGGGTTTGACAATGATAGTTGTGGAATTTGAACTGTGTTGCTTTCTCCCAACTAGCTAAAGCTGGATGAAACCCTGTTTCTCAACTTGATTTGCATTCACGAGTTTCTTTCTTTATTAGCTTATGTTTTAGAGTGCTACTGTAGATAAAGACATGTAACGTTTTATGATTTGTTCCAACAAAAAACTGTTTATTGCTTTCTAGTAAACAGTAACAGGCTTGAGTGCAATGTGTGAGATACCTTATTCAATATCTCACGTACTTGAGCATTCCTTGCATAGTAAACATTTCCGTGTACATTTGCATCTTATAAGCAGTTACTAGTAAATTCCTATGTGATTAACCATTAAAACCAACATTAATGGGCTGTTGTGGAGCTCAAACAAATATTGAGTCTTTTTTGTTGCTAAGCTAATGTGCACGCCCCGAACCAAAGTAAGAGTTAGGCACATGACAACAGTCACATACTTATAAAGTTTACTCCCTACAAGTCTAAAAAGCCTTCTTAACAACTAAATAATTATCTTCAAAGAAAATTTCATCAATAAATTTAAAAATATCTTTAATAATGCAATTCTCAAAAGATCTCCAAAGAATAATCTTCCAACATCGAAATAAAAATAAACTAAATCCTTTAAGTCTAAAAGTCTACACAAATGGTAATTTTAAACATAAAAGTTCAAATCTTATTCCATTGATTTCCTAAACTTCACTTATGTGCACATCCTAGCAGAAGCCCAAACATATGCTACTCTTCCTAATCAGAATCTAAAAGGGGAAAGAGGAGTGGGGGTGAGTTGACAACTCAAAAAGTAACGAAAGTCCTAAGAAGTTCTATCAAGCAGATAGATCTGTAAAATAATAAGTTGTATATAGATCAAATTATTTTAAATCTTACAAATATATCATAGATGAATTAGAAATTAATCTGTTTTTCATATATATCAAAGCTATAATTTACAATAGGTGTGAGTTTGGATAGCACTGAGACTGCATTTTAGTGCGTTTGCGTTTTTTTTAGTGGTCCATGGGTACTGTTCACGGACCCACAAAAGTTAGCAAATAAGTTTGGGTCTCACAGCACTATTCACACATTGAAAAATTATTTTTCTATAGTGTTTTCAGCAATAAATTTTCAGTTTTTAGCAAATAAGCGGTATTTAAACATACCCTAAGTTCCAAAAACACATAAGTTGTTTCAAGGACTTAAAACAATTCAAATATTCAACATAATTCATACTCTTAACAATCTTTACGACTATGGTCACAGGGATATATAGGTGTTACATTCAGATGAAACTAAGTTCTGTGCTAATGTATATCCCCCATTAGCTGGGTCTAGAAACATGATAAGCTCATAATGCCCTAAATAGAACTAATTTCAGTACCAATGAATAACCCTCATTGGCTGGGTATTAGAGTCAAAGTATAGTCAGATTGTCTAAAATCATATATATCAAATCATAGTTCAAACAAAAATATATTTCATTTAAATACATACATAAAATCATATATTTAGTAAATCAAATATATTTGAGATAATTTTTTTTTATTTTTAAAATCAATGCAACTAAAACAATTAAATAAAATTACAACAATTATAAACAATGTTCAATAGTTAAAATACGCAAAATAAAACCAATTAGGATGAGGTTACTTACCTCATCTAGTTCACTACAAAAGAACTTATCCCTAACACTTTCTCTAAAATCCGTAGATATCACCTAAACAATTTTAAAGCACTATTTACTCAATAATCAAATAATTCAAAAAAAACTTATAACGTTACCTGACTAGAAGAGAGACTACTAAAAATATATTTTTACACAAATCCGAGCTTTCACAATCACTGCCTTCTAATCATTGCATTGTAATCAACAAATGAAACATACAAAGAGAAACTTTTATTAGAGATAGCAATAGTCAAAAGTCAACATGCAAGAATTCTGGAAAGTAGACAAATAGTATTACAAAAATGACAAAATCTATTGTGCACCTTACATACATAAGAGTATAATGCAAACTTTATCGTGCAGTTATCTTAGAAAGAGACATGCCATTGACTGAATGAATTTCTGATTCATTTTCATATGTGTGCACCTCATTTACTTCTCTTCCAAATGAAAACGCTGGTTTTTTTGGCATTGGTAATGGCATATTTTCATTTGTCAACATGGATATAACTTCAGACATTGTTGGTCTATCAAATGCACTCTCTTCTACGCATAAAAGACTAAATTGTATGCATCTTAACAGTTGCTATGTAATACATGAATTACTTGTGGCCAGTTTGGATTGAGGGGGAAGGAGAGGAGTAGAGTAGAGTAGATTTGGCCAAAAATTAGCCTATTTTGAGTAAACTCTACTCTACTCTCTTCCACTTCGCCTCCTTCCTTCCTCAATGGAAATGGGTCCTTAGTGTTGGATCCATTAGCTCTACCCATGTGCCTTCCTTCCACAAGTCCCATGCCTGAGGCAAGAATTAATATTGTATAAATGTCAATTGCACACATAATAAAAATGTCAACAAATTTCATATGTGTTTGACGTAAATATCCAACTAGATTGAGTGGGTGCTCAAAGTGGTTGAGGCGTTTCTTCTAATCTAGTATTTTGCTTCTATTTGAATCTGTCTGATATAAAAATGTATATATGATATAGATATACATAATTTAATAGAGGAAATCACATGAAGTCTAAAGAAAATTGTGAATGTTTTTCAAACCAAATATAATGTAATCCAAGCTTTTGTTGGGCATGAATTCATATATTATCATTCTCTCTTTTCCACAACTGCAGCAGCCTAGAATTTTAACAAGATTCATGTGTTGGAGTTTAGATATGAGTATCAACTCATTCTTGAACTCAAGTACTCCTTGTCCTGAGTGTCTTGATAATTTCTTAATGGCTACATTTTCTCAGGTTTGCAATTTTCCCTGATGTGATGATAAAATAGGGTTTAGGTTAATGTTAGATTTAGTTAATTATAACATCATTGTTTACGAATTTGTTTATACCATACTGAATAAACAGGTTCAGAGCCCTCCCCCCCCCCCCCCCCACCAAGCTTGTTTGCTAATGAGAAGTTGCTTTGTTTTTATACATAAAAAATAGTTGTGAATATAAATAAGACGTGAGTTAACCTAGCTTAATGATTTTTGCCAGTCTCACGTTCACTAAATTCATTTTTTCTAATAGGTTAAGGTATTTTTTGGAAAATTGTATGATATTTTCTAGATTGCATGTGATCGACACCAATTAAGCTAAGCTTTTGTTGGGCATGAATTCATATATTATCATTCTCTCCTTTCCACAACTGCAACAACCTAGAATTTTAACAAGATTCATGTGTTGGAGTTTAGATATGAGTATCAACTCATTCTTGAACTCAAGTACTCCTTGTCCTGAGTGTCTTGATAATTTCTTAATGGCTATATTTTCTCTGGTTTGCAATTTTCCCTGATGTGATGATAAAATAGGGTTTAGGTTAATGTTAGATTTAGTTAATTATAACATCATTGTTTACGAATTTGTTTATACCATACAGAATAAACAGGTTCAGAGCTCCCCCCCCCCCCACACCAAGCTTGTTTGCTAATGAGAAGTTGCTTTGTTTTTATACATAAAAAATAGTTGCAAATATAAATAAGACGTGTGTTAACCTAGTTCAATGATTTTCACTAGTGTCATGTTCACTAAATTCATTTTTTCTAATAGGTTAAGGTATTTTTTGGAAAATTGTATGATATTTTCTAGATTGCATGTGATCGACACCAATTAAGCTGTGTTATTGATAATCAAGGTGAAATTGCAAACTTGTGTATTGTTGGAATGACGTAGAACAGATCGTCATGGCCTTTTTGAACTCCCAAGCGTGCCTAAAATCATGCAAGGCAAAAAGACACTAGTAGAAATCATTTGGGCGATGGAGTCAGAATGACATGAAATTTGGTAGGCTGAAGCAAAACAGTCTTTCTAAGCAATAGTCATTGCTTTGCTATGAGGTATCTCCTGAAAATGATAAATTCCATCATTTAGGTCCCGAAAATTGCGATTTTGCCATTTATAGTAATTTTTGTTTCCATAATAACTTTTTACTCAAAAGTTAGAATAAGGTCTCACTTATTTTGGGATGACCTTTAAGGTTAGTAGTTTATGATTTTGCATTTAACTCAATTTTGCTATTTTTGGTAAATTTCAGTATTTTGTCACCTAATCGCGTAATTCGTGCGAATTAGGGTTTTGGACGTTTCCCAGTCGTCCTAGGGTTTTATTTTTTAGTATTTATATGTTTTATAGCCATCAGAAGCAAATTAGATTATTATCAATATAAGCACAGACGTTTTGTCAATTTTTTTCTTTGGTGGATTCCAGTTTTTTATCACTTTATGGATTTAAGGAACCCCTCGTGGATTCAAGATTTACTACCCAAGAACTAATAGTTTAGTTTCTGTTGATCAAAGAGAGAATCAAGTGTGCTTTCTTCAGATTTCCACAACATCATGGTAGTACAAAGAACAAATTTACTTACCACTGCGATAAGTCTGTGCAAGAGAATAAACTTTCCCTTTGTTTACAAGAAAAAACATGGATGTTTCTATCCAAATTGACATCCAGTGCCATTATTAAATAGAGAACAACAGGCCACACAGGAACAGTTATTCCAGCAAGCATCTTTGCAATCACTGATGCCGAGACTTGAATTTGACAAAATTGATGGATCAGAGTAGTAATAACGAGGTCTAAGTTCAAATGCTTCACCACGATGCCTACATATGAGTTGTTTCCATCTCTGACATCCTCCATTAGTGTTATAGCCATAACACTTATTTGCTCGGGCAATACTAGATCCATAATTGAGATCCTTTAATTTCCCATAGAAGCAAGCATCCATTTCGACTGCTGACTTTGATCTATATTATTATAAGTGAAGTATTCTTCATCCATATTTGAAATGACGATGAAATCGTATGTAGTATTTGTCTCTGCAGGTAACATCTGAAACCTGTTTCCACTTCTCCAATAAACAGCCCCTCGTCGCTGAATGATAATTTGGTGTCCCTTGGGGTCCCATTCAAACAGTGGTGGAGCCACATAGGGGCCTTGGCCCCCCCAAAAATTTTCAAATATATGAGTCATACAAAAATTAAAATTTTTTCTTGAGTATGTAGGTTGATTGGCTCCCCAATCCCATTAAAATTTTGATATGTTTATAAAAATTGGATTAACTGAATCCCTAAAAAAGAAATGACTTAATAGAAAGGGCTCTTCTTAGTTTTTGCTTGTTCCTCATTTTAAGATTTTTTTTTAATAAAAAGAAAAGCGAGTAAAAACACTTCCCTTAGGTACTAGAGGTTGATGGTTGGCACACAATGGAGGCAGCAAAGTGCACTCCTCTTTTTAAAAAAATAACACAACAACAACTCTACTAGCAGATAAATTGGCATTTGATTTTGGATAGATCAGCACACTACAAGAAAAACGGGCTATTGCGGTGCTCCAAAAGCGCCACTAAAACAAAAAAAAGTGCTGTAAAACCAAAAAAGGCACATCTGACCTTAGTGGCGGCTACTGTTGCGGCATTTCAAAGCACCACTGTTTAAGTAATGCTGTATAGGAACCTTTTAGCGGCGGATTTTGTTTATTGCAGCGGGCTTTCCACCGCCGCCATATAAGGCTAGGAATTGGATAAATCAACCTTTAGAGGCAGTCCATATGCGCCACTATAGGAGTCCACATTTAGCGGCGGGCAATAAGCACGGCTATAAGGTTTCATTCAAAATGTTCAAAGTACACTTTTAGCGGCGCTTCTGACCGCCACTATAGGTAGTTTTTTTTTCCACAATATCCTATAATATTGATAACATGTTTACAAAAAAACCTGTAATAGTTTTGGCTCTACTAACACAACACCACAAATGTTTCCAAACTAGCATAATATTAGCATATGATCATATAGAGAAATATATTATCAATATACATAACAGTGTCTACAATATCATCATCATTGGACTGACAAAAAGATGTGATCCTAAGAATAAAACAACAGCCCAAACTAAGTTAATTACATAGTCAAAGTTCCAAAGTGTTAGAAAATATCCTACAACACTTGCAAAAAATGCAGTTGTTGAAATGTAATTCTTTGTACGCAAAAAGTCCTCGAACACCAAGATTAAACTGATTAATTTGATTCTTGATGGGATGCAAATGATGATCTTTGGAGAGCTAGAGATTGTTGGTCCCGAGGATCACCCTAAATACAAATTATGATTAGTTAATAAGTTCATATAATAACCATGTTGAAAAACACAGCAATATACCTATGGACAAATAAGATACCAAAAACAGTTTTTCCTTCAAAGAAAGCAAGCTTATGAACCACCAAACAAATAAGTAAAAGAAAAGGGAACAATAAGAGTTGACAACTTATTCAACCTTCTTATAAAATGATGCAAAATATAAGTAGTTTTGCTTTGCTGTTTCATCATTCAATGACTAAAATAAACAAATATATAGGCACAATGACCTCACAAACATTTAGTTTCAAGACCAATATACCTATGTACTAATAGGATACTAAAAATAGTTTCTCCTTCAAAGAAAGCAAGCTCATGAACCACCATTCAAATAAGCAAAAGAAAAAGGAACAATAAGAGTTCACAACTTATTCAACCTTCTTATAAAATGATGCCACTTAGTCATTTTATCTTTCAAAGACTAAAATAAACAAATATATAGGCACAATGACCTGAGACCAATATACCTAGACATGGAAAAACAGCTCAAAATTTTCTAACCCGACCCGACTTGAAAAATACCTGACCCAAACCTAATTTTATTGACCGGAAGAAAAAACGGGTTGACTTGTGACCCAACCCGATTTTTTGTGGGTCAACTAGACCCGACCCGAATAACCCGTGACTTGACCCATTAAAAAAAAAATTTGCTAAAAAAAAAAGCCCAAAGCACCCGAACCAAACCAATGCAATAGTCAATAAAAGCATTAAAGCTTCACGAATCACAACCAATAAAGGATTAAAGCTTCAGCTCTCCATTGCCTCCACAGACATGACAAATTGACAAGAGAGAATGAGACATCTAGTCTCTAGATAAGACAACACAAGCTACAGTGTTACACAACCCAACCATTAAAAAAAAAGAAGAAAAAATCTAATGAGCTTGACTAGCTTAGCTGTAGTCCAAACTTCCAAAGCCAATTACGGAATTACCAAAGGCACAATTTAGTCACAGACTCACAAACATGAAAGAGTGAAAGTGTGAAACATTGAAGTATGAAACATGATAGCCACATCCACAAGGGCCAAAGCATCAAAGCCTCCTCAGTGAGTCAGTTCCTCACTTCCTCTACTCTTCTCTTGCACTGTTGCGCCTCTGGCCCTTTGCCCTTCATTTCACACTTCCACACTTTTTCAATTTCAAGCTTGCACCTCTCTACCTCTACTATTGCCCTCTAATCTTTTCTCTTTGTGATTGCCTGTGCCTCTACTCTTTTCTTCTTAGTTCTTTCAATCCTTAAGAGGAGCACAACCACTTGCTGCTGCCACCTGCTGACCCATTTAAGAGGAGCACAACCACAAATCATCAACTATGGTAAAGTTAAGTTAAATCATTTTCATCATTCTTTTAAATCCCTAAATGTTTTTAGTTTTTGGATTGATTTTTAATATCATGATTTAACAATAGTAATATAGTTTACTGCTTAGTTAATATTATATTTAATTGTTTGTGTGTTTGATTGCTGAAAAAACTGAACATGTCATTGACTCATTGTCATTTGGATAAATGTCTTATGTAGTTATGTTCACACTTCACAGTTTCTTTAGATGTTTTACATAGACTAGAATTTTAATTATATATTTTGCTTTGATAATTAGAGTACAACGGCTTCTCTGGCTGTAAATTTGGAAAGTGATGATGATGATGCTGTAATTATGGATACTACTGCTACTACTACTACTACTACTACTAGTAATCCTTCACCATCTTTAAGAGTTAATACAAAGGTTAAGAAATCAAAAAGAGTTTCAGGGAACCAAAAAAAAGGAAAAACAATATTTTTCTTCAATTTGGATTGAATTTGTGAAATTGTCTATTGATGAAGAAGGGTTAAGTAAGGCTATTTGTCAATGGTGTGGGAAAATGTTTTTGGCAAATAGTCATAATGGAACTCAAACTTGCATTGCCATCTTCTCAAATGCTTAAAACGAAATAAAGTAAAAGAAGATGGTGAAGAAGAGGGTAAGGTGTTACAAAACAAGATAACTCAAGAAGAGTTTTGTGAGATGTTAGCGAAGGCTATTATTAAACATAATTTACCATTTAGCTTTCTTGAGTATGAGGGCATTAGAAAAGTTTTTAGCTATCTAAATTCAGATGTTAAACATATTTCTAGGAATGCTTCAAAAGTTGATGTTCTAAAACTTTATAAGAAAGAGAAGGATGACGTTAAAAATAAGTTGAAATCAATTCCTGGTAGAATATATTTGACTTCGAATTTATGGACCTCTACCACAAGCGAGGGATATAGTTTTCTTACGGCACATTATGCGGATGAGAATTGGGAATTGAAAAACATCATCTTGAATTTTTTTCATATGCCACCTCCACACACGGGAACTCCTTTATCAGAGAAAATTTTAAGTTTCTTGGAAGAATGGGGTATTGAGAAGAAAATATTTTCCATTACTTTAGATAATGCATCTAATAATGATAGTTGCCAAGATTTCATAAAGCAAAAGCTTAATGAGGGGGATTTATTGTTATGTGATGGTATCTTTTTTCATGTGCGTTGTGGTGCTCATATATTGAATCTTATTGTTCAAGAGGGATTGAAAGTAATAGATGACTTGATGATTAAGATCCGAGAAACTATGAAATTTCTTAAAGGATCAGAGAGTAGAATGTGCAGATTTGATGAATGTGCCAAGATAGTTGGTATGAAGAGAACAAAGGGTTTACATTTAGATGTGTGTACAAGATGGAATGCAACATATGACATGATTAATAGTGCTATATGACATCGTTCTGTGTTGAACCATTTTGCAGAGGAAAATGCTAATTTCAAGCATTGTCCACCAAGGGATGAATGGAATAGAGTTGAAAGGATAACTTGATTTTTGAAACCTTTCAATGACATTACAACTCTATTTTCTGGAATTGATTACCTTACAACAAATCTATATTTTCAAGGAGTGTCTCAAATTGAATTGCTCTTACTTGAAGAAATGGAGAGCCAAGATTCATTTATCAATAATATGGTAGAACAAATGAAAGGTAAATTTGACAAATATTGGGATTGTTATAGTGTGGTGCTAGCTTGTCCATTGTTCTTGATTCAAGGTATAAGTTGGATTATGTGGACTATACTTTCAAGAAAATAGAGCCAATTGAACACATTGCTGAAATGAAGGTGGAGGAAGTTCAAACTATATTGTATAAGCTTTTCAGAATATGAATGCCCCAAGCCTAAGGCCACTACAAATGTCTCATCTTGTGTTGGGAGTTCTAGTTATACTAGCGATGCTGTGAATGATTCTGATGATGATGAAGATGTGGAAGATAATGCAAGTGAATCACATTTTGTTTGGTATATGTTGTGCTATGTTTTTTATAATAAAGATTGTAATGTTGTGTGGCATTATTTTTCATTGCAATTTTTTTAATGATTAGGAATTTGAGCATTATGAAAGTGGTCGTGGTGCCAAAACAAAAAAAATCTCAGTTGGACTTGTATTTAGAAGAGCCTAGACTTAGCAAGAAGAAAAATTAAAAGTTGGAAGTTCTCTCTTTGTGGAAAGAGAATTACAATCGGTTTCCAGAGCTCTCTTTAATGGCACGGGATCTCATGAGCATTCCAATAACCACTGTTACTTCTGAATCAAGTTTTAGCATTGGAAAAAAAAAAAAATCTTTCTCCATATCGATCACGTCTTTTACCTGAGAATGTGGAAGCTATGTTGTGTACTAAAAGTTGGTTATATGGATTTGAAGGTAATTTAATTTATTTATAGTCATAATTATACAATTTTAATTCTTTATTGATTTGCTTTCATGGTACCTTAAGTTATATTAAAATATTGTAATGTAGATGAAGATGCTAACGAAATTGGCCAACTTGAGCTACAATTTGCAAGTATGAATATTTGCAATGCTGAATTTGCTACCAACGTTGAGTAGATTGAGATTAAGGTGTAATTCTTATAAAATATTTAATTCCTCTTTACTTAATATGTTATATTTATTTTTAAATATTTTTTACTATTATTTAACTTTACTATTATTTTAAATGCAATAGGAACATTAGCACTTAAGAAGGTTGATAACTTGATATGGTCCATGACATGTAGGTTTTTTTTTTTTTTTTTTTTTTGTGGGAATGATATTATTAGTAATGTAATGTTAAAATATACTTTTTACAAGTTTACAAGTTTGCTATCATGTGTGTGAATGTAGAAGCAAACTCTAGCTTGCTATCATGTGTGTGAATGAATTGTACAGCTAAATCAAAATGAATGAGTGGAGGATCTAGAGACTAAGCACACGAATTATGTTTTTGATGTGTTCACATCAGCACCGTAGTGTCTTTTGGCTATGGTGAGGAGCAAGGGAAGTCCTAATTCTTTAATGTTAGGTTCTAAGGATTTAGGATCTAAATGTATTAGAACTTCAATGTGTAATGTTAGCAAACCATGATCAAAACTTAGAGTCTAGATTTAGGCTACTCAAACTATGTTTAATGTAAAGTTGGAATTGAGTAATTGCAGAAAATTACTGTTCATTTTCTACAGAATTTTCCAACTAAGCCCAAGCTTGTGCAGATTGTTTTTCTGCAGAATTTTCCAACTAAGCCTAAGCCTCGTTTGATGCGTAAGGTTTTATGTTTTTGCCTTAAGTATAAAAGGAAAAAACTTAGCCACGTTTTAGGGTTGTTGTTTATGCTGTGTGTGTGAATTTCTTGTGAGATCTAGAGATGTTTGCCTTCATATATACTCAGGGTTATTAAGATCGAGATTGATGTCGAGATCTTGACGATCATTTCAGTTGATGCATAAAGAACTTCAAGATATACAAGTGGTGTACTTGTGGGTGCTATGGACTTGAGAAAGAAGAAGTCCGTGGACTCAGAGCTGTTACGTGGTCGTGGTAGTTAGTTTTCTACTTGAGGTAGCAATAGGATATTAGTGGTCTAAGTCACTATTGTATAAATTTCAATTCCTTCATAGTGGATCTTGTTTTACCTTGAGGATAGCTAGATTAAATCCTCTCTAGGTGTTTTACCGGTTTGGTTTTCCTAAGTTATCATATCATTGTGTTCTTTATTTTCCCCTGCTTTAATATTTGTGTATGATTTTCTTTAATCTAGATCTGAATAATTTACCTATGTTAATCACTTGGCTAAATAACTAGGTTAAACAGCTAGTGTTTAAGAGGTCTAAAAATTGTAAAAGTGGTATCAGAGCAGGTTAATCTAGTGTTTTAGATCTTTTGATTTAAGAGTTGATCCTTGATCCTTGTTATCATTGATAATTTGAAGTCTCTTTTTGCTCATATTTGTGATGATTTGAATAAAAAGGACATTGTTGTTTTTGTTGATCTTATTGATGCCTGTGAAACTCTTCGTAAGGAATTATCTAAATCTTTGAAAATTGCTAAGAAATTTAAATAAGAGTTAAAATTGGCTAATCTTGAAAAAGAGGAATTGATTGTGAGATTAGATGAATCTAATAAAAAAAAATGAATTTTTGAGAAATTAAATTTCCTCTCAAGATGAAAAGCTTGGAACAAGAGTTAGTTGAGTCTAAAGCTAAACTTGAAAAGTTGACTAGTGCAAAGCCTGTTGTTGATAATAAAAGTGTTTCTGTTTCTCTTAAGCCTAAAGTTGAAAAAGTTTATATTCCCCATTTCAAGAGGAATAATAAAGAAAAGACTTATTTTGCTAGGTTAGACAAAGGTAAAATTTCTGATGTAGATGTTGAAGTTTCTAAATCTATGTCTAAACCTACTGTTAGAGATCATAAAAAATCTATTTTTGTGCCTACCTGTCACCTTTGTAGTGTTGTTGGTCATATTAGACCAAATTGTTCTTTGTTGAGGCAAAAACCAAAATATGAGACTTAATTTCCTGTTAGGAATACTAATGTTCCTAAATTTTTTCTTGTTTGTCACTTTTGTTGTGTCTTCGGTCACATTTGTCCTAATTGTCATAAATTGAAGTTTAAACATTCTATATTTCAATCTAGGATATGTGAAGATATATCTCCTGCCATAAGTCTAAATAAATTGTTTCACATTCTTTTGAAAAATTTGAGCTTATTGGCTTGTGAAAGAAAATTGCAGAATTTCAGTCTTTCTCAGAAGATTGGTGTAATCCCTCAAATACACTCTGCTTCTCATGGATTTTCACCTACAAAGCCGAAGACTCGTGCTATATGGGTGAGAAAATATTTTCTAAGGTGAGTGTTGCTGACTTGTCCCTGATTAAATTCTTTCAATTATTTGTGGACATGTTTACTTTTAGTTTTTGGTTGTTTTATTTTCTTATGTTGTTTTGATTATTAAAAAATCCAAAAGCATTGAAAAATTTTAAAAAGACAAAAATATTTTATTTTGAGTCTTGTTTTATTTTTCTTGAGGATTACATGAATTATGATATCTCTCTATTGATTTAGAACAAGCTTGACATTGTGGAGAAACTTGAATAGTATGTGTTACATAAGTGCTAAGCTATTTCTAATTTTGTATGAGTATGTACTAGTTCATACATGTACTCATGAGTTAATTAAGAAATTGATATTTCTTATTTGTGTACCCTCTATAGCTTAGTTTTGCACTATCATGTATAGCTTTGCATTGTTCATTTAGCATAATATGTGCCTTTTGTTTTTGGTCATAAAATTTTTTTTAACCAAAAAGATTTTTGTGTTTTGTATTACATATCATGGATTTGTAATCAAGGTTGTTCTATTATCTTTACATAACATGCTTGTGTACCTTGTTTAGCTTGGATGAGGTTATTTTACTGTACTTTGCTAGTTTTGGCTATGTAGTGCATATTGTGTGGGAGATGTTTATAGTTTTTGATCATTTGATCTTAATCTTGAAGTTACATGCTTTTGATTGTTGGACTTGAACTTAATGAGAAAGACATAAATAACCATCTCACCACCGTTTACTAGCCAATCATGAACACCTTAGTGCATATCATAAAATTTTGTGCTCAAGAAAGTGTAGCACATGCATAAAAAGAACATAAGGTGTAGCTTTGGTTATAATGAATTCAAATAAAGTAAAATTGGTGTGTACATTATTGGGCTATAATGAATTCAAATTGAAATAAAAATTGGTGTGTAAATTATGAGGCAAATTCAAGAAACTTATATGATTGCAAGCTTGTTTTTTAGGAGACGTGGGAGTTATATGATGTAGTTCTTTGAGTGATAGTCTCTTTCTAATTTATGTGATGAATTTTGTAGAAATTGTGATTGATTTCTATCTACATATCACCTTACATGTATCTCAAGCTTTTTTTTAATTGCACACACTTCACAAGTACTCTTTGCTAAACTTGGTACATATTATTGTGTGTGATTTTAGTGTGGCCATCCAAGATTGACAAACCTTGATTTTGTTGCAAAATGTGTTTAAAGTTTGTGTTTTTGAGGACAAATTGATTGAAAATCTTATTTTTGGATAATGAGGGTTAAATTCAAGGTTTTTTAAAAACTTTTCATCTTATACTTAGAGTCTAGATTTAAATGTATTAGAACTTCAATGTGTAATGTTGGCAAGCCATGATCAAAACTTAGAGTCTAGATTTAGGTTGCTCAAAGTATGTTTAATGTAAAGTTGGAATCAAGTAATTGCAAAAAATTATTGTTCACTTTCTGCAAGGCATGATCGATCGAAAATTAGACTTGATCAATCGAAGCTCGTGCAAATTATTTTTCTGTAAAATTTTTCAACTAAGCCCAAGCCCGTTTGACGTATAGGGTTTTATGTTTTTACCTAAAATATAAAAGGAAAAACCCTAACCACGTTTTAAGTTTGTTGTTTATGCTGTGTGTGTGAATCTCTTGTGAGATCTAGAGGTGTTTGCCTTCATACATACTTAGGATTATCAAGTTCGAGATTGATGTCGAGAGCTTTGTGATCGTTTCAGTTGCTACATAAAGAACTTCATGATATACAAGTGGTGTACTAGTGGATGTTGTTGATCTGAGAAAGAAGTAGTCTGCGGACTCGGAGCTGTCACATGGTTGTGGTAGTAAGTTTTCTACTTGAGGTAGCAATAGGATGTTAGTGGTCTAAGTTGCTATTGTGTAAACTTCAATTCTTTCATAGTGGATCTTGTTTTACCTTGAGGATAGCTAGGTTAAATCCTCCCTAGGTTTTTTACTGGTTTGGTTTTCCTGGGTTATTATATCGGTGTGTTCTTTATTTTCTGCTGCTTTAATATTTGTGTAGTATTTGCTTTAACCTAGACCTAAATAATTTACCTAAGTTAATCACTTAGCTTCTAAAAAGCTGGAACAAGAGTTGAACCAAATTTGGGTATCAAGCGTTTAGTGGTAATTAGTAACAGTATCACCAGTGAGAATCTAATCACAATTGAAGAACTCATAAATGATTCACAAATTGCATCTATTTCAAAAACAAAAAAAAAACTTTGCCATGTCTAAATATACCTATGTACAAATAGGATACTAAAAATAGTTTCTCTTCCAAATAAAGCAAGCTCATGAACAACCGTTCAAATAAGCAAAAGAAAAGGGAACAATAAGAGTTCACAACTTATTCAACCTTCTTATAAAATGATGCAAAATATAAGTAGTTTTGCTTTGCTGTTTCATCATTCATTGACTAAAATAAACAAATATATAGGCACAATGACCTCACAAACATTTAGTTTCAAGACCAATATACCTATGTACAAATAGGATACCAAAAAAAGTTTGTCCTTTCTTATAAAATGATGCAAAATATAAGTAGTTTGCAAGTACAACTTCTAATAATTAAGTCATAATATAATGAATGATAACCAAAGTATTAAGTAGACTCATCATCATTGGACTCATCATCATTAGACTCATAAACATCATCACTAAATTCTTCATCATCTATCAAGTCTTGTTCAAGCAATTCATTCTCACTGATCAACGGTGTATCATAAATTGTACTTTCTTCATTAACTTGAACCCAATCACGGCTGTCATTAGCATCATCACATGCATCATCAATAGTTATATTATAAGGGACATTCTCAAAAAAAAGTATCCACTTCATCATCATCATCATCATCATCATCATCATGTGAAGCATTAATACCAACATCAAACATCTCCCTAGGTTTTGTTTTAACCGCCACCACCTAATCTTTATGTCTCACATCTTCCACGTAAAACACTTGCGAAACTTGAGGTGCTAATACATACAATTCCATGTAAACCACTTGCGACATTTGAGATGCTAATACACCTCCCTAGAGTTGATCCAAGTTTCAATTAGTTCATTTTACCTTTAATTTAAGAAACAAATCATCTTTTATCTAACAAAACAAACCTATGCTCCTAAGAAAACAAATATAAAATGCTTACAAGTATTGGCAAAAAATAGTAAACAACAAACATAACTCAACAATATCCATCCAAAATTTCAAAATTTAATAAGCACTCCCAATATCAATTCTAACCACCTTATAACACCATGCAAGCCACTTGCTTGCTCCAACACAACAATCCACCCCAACACAATTACTATAATTATAAGTACAATGTTTAATAAGTATTTAAGCAAGTATTACTTACTATGCTCTTCGTCAAGCCAACGAGATAGCCCTCTTAGTCACTCTCTGCCTTGCTCAAATCGACCACAGACTCATCTAGAGAACTGAGATCCTGTTGATCACCAATAAAAGAAAAAAAAATAGTAATAATTAAACTCAACTTAGCCGAACCAAACAAGAGGAAAATTGGAGGAGCTCAAAGAGAATTGAAAAAATACCGACCAGATTTGATGGAGTGGAGGATGTAATCGGCTATGAGGTTATGAAAATAAAAGGTGGCTTAAAGTCCACTAAGAATCACAGTCTGAAGTGACAAACATTTACAAATTAAAGACAAATAAATGAAATAAATTTCATAGAGGATCAACTAAATTCCATTACACACTGTCACATTTCTTCGTCATAAGCCTCTTTTTGGATGCTGATATCAGTAAGAAACTCACTATTCTATATATTTTGATGAATACCATTGGCAAAATAGAGAGCATGTAGCATATATGGGAAGTCTAAAAAATAAGCTTTAGGAAAATCAAAAAGACCACTGCTAGTATAAAATAAAAGCCAGAGAAATTTATTAGGAAAAAAAAACAAATAAATCTTTAGGAGTGGTTATTGGACTTGAAGAGGTCAGACCCAGAGCTTATATAACTTAACTATAAGTACAACCAACAGATAATAATACAATGTCAAATAGAAGTAAGATGGTTAGTAAATATAAAAATTAAATTCAAGAGAATACAAGCAATTTTTTCAGAAATAGATTTACAACACATATAGAACATAAAACCTTCAATCATACAATTTGCAGCATTAATCATCCTAGAAATCCAAGCAAAAACCAATAAACGAAAAAAATGAAGAACCCACAAACTGGCATTTCACATACCTCATCTTTGAAACTCTCTTGTTTCCAAAGACCCATTAACAGATTTTGTACCTGCAAACAAAACCCTAAAATATCACATGAAAATCCCAAAAAAATTCACACACAAAATAATATGATCTATCAAATAATATAAATCAATAGAAATGAAAATCTCAGATTTTAAAATGATCAGAAGTGAGAAATGTGAGGATTGGTGTTGATGTGCATGAAATATATACAATAAAGTACTCACATATCTACATATTTTGCCTTACTTTTATGTTATTCTGTTACTGATTTTATAATATCTTTGTGTTGCAGGTAACAAGGACTTTACATGCAAAGTGGGGCTAAGCCAATTGAATCAAGCCAACTTACATCCAGCGAGGCATGAATTCAAGAGAAGACTAAGCCAATTAAATTCAAGTCCAAGTGGGGCAAGGAATCAAAGGAAATTTGCACCAAATCCAAGTCCAATTCGGATTAGGATTCCAGCCTACACATCAGTAGTATTTTTAGCATAACTTTCGGCTCAGATATCCAATCGAGATGATTCAAGTTGGGCTGGAAATTTTACTTAAAGGGCTAAAACTTTGTAGTTTACTAAAAGTCCAAATTCTGACGTTAAATAGGCCAAAATAGTCGGTTAAGTGAAGCTTAAAAATCTGGGATTTTCTCCAAACGGGAATAAGATTCCTTGACCTATTTAAAGGCTCTTTAGGGTAAAAAGAAGAAAAACCAGAGAGAGGAAAAGGGGGCGCCGCATAGAAGAACTTGTTTTGGGAGTCATTATGAAGAGGAGGATCTGAGGACAAAGGCGAGAGCTTCATGTTGATCAACCAATTTAGATGAAAAATATAATTTTTATTTGTTTTCTTTTCAATTTTATTATGAACTAAATTTATTTTCTAGAGCATTGATGTAGTCTAGCAATGAACACAATTTATATTCTGAGTAACTTTATTTTTAATATTTCCATGATTGAGTGTTTAATTCTTATTCTTAATGCTTACTATTTGTTTATACGAATTATTGTTTGATCAATTGAATTACAATGAGACTGAGAGGTGATTTGTTATTTTATTTCTAGAATTAAACATCATTAGTTGAGCGAAAGTAGAGATGCTTTACCGCGATTAGTCTGATTTTGTCAGAAAATTCGAAGTACGTAATGAGTCTCCAATTAATTAAATTCACATAAAGATATGGAATTGTTAGTTGAAGATATTTTTGATCTTATTTGAGAGAAGATATTAAATACTTAAGGAATTTTTAATCATCAACGAGAGATTATTAGAATTTAATAATTAGGAAGAATAAATTGTGTGGGATTTGTTAGGTGAAATCAACCGCTCTAGATCCATTTTTATCATATTTTTACACTTTTAGATTTTTGCATTTTGTTAATCTTTTATTCGTAGATTTATTTTTATTAAATATTTTAATTTAACTCAGATAGTAGAACATTCCTTTTATTTTCAATTTTCCAAATAGTAATTAATTTAGTGAATTTCAGTATTCAATAACATAGTTAATCCCTGTGGGTTCGACATTCGTTTTCTAAAAACACTTTACTACTTGTTATGATTTTGTGCGCTTGTAGATTATTTTACGCGAACAGGTGTCACTGGTTGATCGAAAGAAAGAAGAGCAGATTGGGCTCGGTGCGGCGATGGGCTCGGCTTGGCTCCTCGGTGTGAAGGTGAGGCCGTGTGTGTGAGTGAGAAATGAAGTGGATTCTAGAGAAAATGAGACGTTGCTTTTGTGTGTGTGTGTGTGTGTGTGTGTGTGTGTGTGTGTGTGTAAGAAGATCCTAGAGTTAAAGGGGAAATGTGTGAGAAGATCCTAGAGTTAAATGGGAAATGTTGCTTTTGTGTGGGAAATGAAAAGCAAAAATGAAAATTTAGGTGGGTAAGTAAAAGCAAAAACGTGCCTAGGCAATTAAAAGGTCTATCGTGGTGTTCACTCAAAACGCTGCTATAACTAGGAAAACATGCCGCAAAAAGGCATATATTGTGGTGATTCGGTAGACCACTGCTATAACTAGGAAAAATGCCGCTAAAACACATATATTGCGGTGGTTTTTTTATACTGCCGCTGTAGAGTGCTACAAAAGACTATCTCTATTGCGGTGGTCTAATGGTATGCCGTAATATATCTTATGTACAGGGGCAGTTCAAAAAAGCACCGCAATATGTGACATATAGCAACAGTTTTTTAAACTGCCACAAAAAACCCGCCGCAATAGCCTGTTTTACTTGTAGTGGCACAAAGGAGCTGAGTTCTTCTTCTCCCCTTCTTCTATCTCTATATTCTTTGTTTCCAAATTCTCTTGATTTTTATGTTATGTTGTCTAGTACAAATTTTGACACGTATTGTTAAATATGTTTGTTTCACCACAGATATGTGGTTTTCATATTTTGTTAATAATTTTATGATAGATGAACAGTATTATTTCTTGGAACTATAAAACTACTTTTAGAGATAGAGATTGAATTGAATTTGTTATCTCACTAGGAATTGTGAAAATACACACCAAAATCTTACAATATTTTTACAACAATGGACCGCCAAAATAAAATATTATATCCAAATCCACCCCCAACTAAAAATAAACGTGTTGTGAAAATATTGTAGCATTTGTTGCATTCCTAGATTTTCTTTTGAAAAGTGCTACCTCCACAACTTTTTTGTAAGTCTTGACAATAAGTCCTAAGTGGTTAGTTATTATTAGTTCTAATTTGAACTTACCTTTGAGATTACTTTTTTATCCCACTAATAACAACTCGTAATACTTTGTCATTTAAGATTTATTGTAAAAATATTATAAACACAGCATTTGTCTTTTCTTTTTGACTAGTTAATAAAAGGATGATACTAGGAATATTACATGTAGAATTTACAAATGATGAATCATCAATCACAAAATATAATTCAAACATTTATTTATCAGATGTAAATTTTACAAAATATAGCATTTGTATACAAATATTATAAAATATAGTATTTGTATAGTTTAAGTGTTGTTACTCAATTGCCTAAAAGGGTTCAAATCCAAGGTTTAAATCTTGGTACTTTTAAATCTAAATCTCACATATAAATCACACAAAAAGTATTAAGCTTAAATGGATAAAATATATCATATAAATATAGTACATATTGATTTATAAAGTACTTTCCATTAAGAAAAAAGATTTATAAAGTGCTTAAATTACATTAATAGTACTATTTTTTATTACTATATATAACAAAAAAAAAATATAGTTTATATATAGAGAAGAAAATTATTCATATCCTTTTCTATTTGCCCCCAAAGACAAAATTCTGGCTTCGCCATTGAATTCAAAGTGAAAGGGCCTGGAGCTATGATTTCATCAGATAACACATGTAAGTGACCATGTCTGGCCCGTTTTGTGGTTGACCCCTAATTTCATACCAGGCAAAAGTTTGTTGAATGGATAATCAAAACTTTGCCATAAGACCCCTTGGTAGATCCATTAAAGTACAATTCTTTTAAGATAAAATTTCCGGAGTCCAGTAGAGTAGCGACAGTGTTCATTTTAGGTTGAGCAGAAGAGTATAACACTATAGGATCCCCACCAAGGTGCATAATTTTCAATGTTCCTGTATTATCCAAGGTGAGCATGCCCGAATCGTTGGCAATAGGTTTGCCTGGATTAGCAACATATACAACAAATTTGTCTGCCTTGTCCGTTACTCCCAAAAAGGAGTTCTCTTGTTTATTGAAAAACTTCAAAATGAACTTCCTTTTTGCGGAAACTTATAGGCCAATTGATGAATTGAGCATGTCGCCTGGTTTGAGACTATCGCCGTCCAATTTTAATTTCCCTTCTGCAGCGTGTGTAGTACACAAGCATGAGATAAAAAGAAGGAAAATAAATTGGAGATTATGTAATTTGGCAGCCATGGTTGAACACTGAATTTCTCTAGTTGCTGAAATTGAAATGCAAGTGTTTAAATATTGGTAAGGTCAGATGCATTATTTGAATGGGGCGATTCTATGAGACAATAGTAGTAGAATTACTTTAATGTTTAAATGTATAGACAACAGTTAGTGAGTTAGTGCCGAAAGAAGAATAAAAACCTTTACTCATTGGTCTAATGAAAGTGGATATAGATTTTAATGTACGAGGTATGGTTGCATGAACTTGCATGTGGTCGTAGTTGAATACTTTTTATTTAAAAAAGAAATAGTTGCAAACTTATACGATACGCGAGAATAAATAAGTATTTTGTAATTATGATATAATATATAAATTGTTATTTAAATTTTGTGGAAGATAATTTATTTTTCCTATAAATTAAACAATTTCTAAAATTATTTTTCATCAATCCATCTTTACAAATATACCATTTTAATATTTTTGGTGTGTTTGATTGATATTATTCTTTTTTGAGGTGATCCATGTGTTTCTAAATTATGTTATGGTACGTTATATATATATTTTTTCTTTTTACAACTAAACTCTTTAGGTTTCAAATATATTATTCAATTTTCTCATTCTTTTAAAAGAAATTATCATGATAATAAAAACTTATCACAAAATTACACCTGATATTACTCAAATAGTTAGCATACACATTCAAATACATAACAAGATCGTATTTTGCTAGAAATTCAATTTCTAACTTTCAAAATAACTAAGTATTATGTCAAACAAAACACAAACAAAAGCTATGTGAGAGAGAGAGAGAGAGAGCTCAAAACACACACTACCAAATCGTATCAACTCAAAATAGTGTTATAAATAATATAATGGTTCATCAACAGTGGCATGATCTAAAAACAAAAAAGGAAGATTTAAGTAAAGTTTGATTTGATTTAAAAAAAAAATAATGCTACAGTCACAAACTATTTTACAACATTTTTACAAATTATTGTTGTTGAAAACTTTTTATTGGTTTTTATCTAGACCCACCACTAACATTACTTTTTCATTTATCAATAACTACTTGTTATATTAGCAGTTTGTAAATTTTTTTGTAAAAATGTTTATGTCTCTAGCATTACTCTTAAAAAGAAAGAAGTAATTCTACGGTTACAAACTATTTTACAACATTTTTACAAAATGATGATGTAACCAACTTCTTATTGGTTTTCATCTAGATCTACCATTAATATCACATTTTCATTTGCCAATAACAACTTACCACATCAGCAATTTGTAAAAATATTTGTAAAAAAAAGTTTGTATCTCTAACATTACTCTAAAAAAAACGTATAGGTGAGAAAAAAAAATAAAAGTTCTACATTGTAGGAGGCAAACAAATCATTCCTATTTCTGCCGCCGTTTTAATAATTATTCACTATATTAAGCTCCTTTAATTATTTCATAAATATTTTTATTCATATTTCCCAACAATTTTTTCCCTTAGTAACCTAAAAGGCATGCTATGAAAAATGAAGATTTATTAACATAAAAGGCATGATCTAAGAAGAGGAAGATTTAAATAAAGTTTGATTTGATTTAAAAAAAAAAACGTATAGGTGAAGAAAAAAAAATAAAAGTGCTATATTGTGGGGAGACAAACAAATCATTTCTATTTCTTATTAGAAAGTGAAATGGGTATTTATGTTTCGATCTGGCTTGATATCATGCTCTTACAATAAATAATATATTAATATATTTTAGGTGAGCACAAACTGGCATTGACCCCAACTTAACATATATGTGAAAAAAAAAAAAAAAAAAAAAGGACTTCACTGTCTTCTGTTGTACCCAATGGCCTCCAAAAGACAAAAGAAACTCAAATAGTGGTTTAATTATGACTAAACGTACAACAATTTCATGACTAATTCATGTAAGCCATGCCTATTGGGTTGGTTTATTGGATTGTCCTATGAACTTCTGATGGCTCTTGATCTCCTTCAACAACAAAAACATCATCAATCTTACTTTAGGTTTGTTCCAGAGGGTTTGGGAGAGGAAGGGGTGTTTTGGGATGTTTTCTAAGCTTGCTCGAACAGAGGAGGGGAAACACTGCCAGCATATCTAGGAACTTTGGTCCATTTTGTTCCACCTTGAGGAAAAGTAAACCTCAAAAAAGGTGTATGTGCCTCCATTTACATTTACATTTACTATACCGTTACTGAACAGTGTTTTCCAGTCAAAAAAAAAAAAAAAAACCAAAACATAAAGGTGTATGTGCCTCCATTTACACTTTCAGTGCCCATAAAATTCTAATCCATATTAAACATAATAAAATAATGAAAGTTCCACTAATACTATCAAATTTGAGCAAAATGTATGTATATAAAAAAAAAAAAAAACTGAAATTAACAGCCCATTCATGTAAGTGAGAAAATAGAAAGATAAAAGTAGAAAGATGATGTGATTATAGTCACACCAAATTATCCAAGTCATACTATATAATAAAATAAAATTATATTCTTATATATTATTTTTATAATGCAATATGATAACATTTAACAATGAAAAAAAAAATAACAACTTAAAAAAACAAAATCAAATTGCATCAGCCCAAAGTAGAATTCTAAAGAGCACAAAATTTCATCAACATAAAGTAGAGGTATATAAAATAAAAAATCCACAAAAAAAACATGAGAGAGAGAGAGAGAAAGAGAGAGAGAGAGAGATAACCTTTTGGGAAAATATGTGTAGAATGAGAAAATTGGAAATTTATAGTAAGAGGATAGGGATAAGAAGAATCAAAATAAAAGGAAGATAAAGAGATAAAAAAAGGATTACATTAAGATTAAACGTAGTAGGGAAATGAAAAGGTAAAAGGGAGGGGTAAAGATTGGAGAAAATGTAACAATAAGGTACAAAATCAATAAAAAGAAGAAGAGTCAAAAAATAAGAGAAAAATGGTTGGAAATAAGTGGGTGATGTAGTCGCTAATGTAGCTCAACTGGAATATAGCAACAATAAATGCTACGTTTTCGCTTTTAGATATATATTAATTTCGATATGTTGTGGATTTTTATGACAACAATGGCACACATCTAGTTTACTCTCTTTTTCTAAATAATTGCGGTGCTAAATCCTGTAATCTTTTGTGAAACAGACCCATCATCTAGTTTTTTTTTTTTTTTTTTTTTTTTTTTTCTTTTTTCTTTTTTCCTTTCCAAAGTTTAATAGGTAAAGAACCTTTACACGTTTACATTGCACTTGCAATATAAATCTACATTTTAGACAGACAAAAAGTAGTAAATGTTGTACATATTTGTAAAAAGTGTACAATATTTATCATTTTTGGTAAATGCGTACAGTATCTGCCATATTTATATGTGTATGCAGTGTATATTTACATTGCAAGTGCAAGCTAAACAAAATTTTCCATGATTAAGGACAAATTGATTACTATAATCCGAAAGATGTGAATGAGCACTGACTGTTTGCATGGACCCAAGGACAAGAAAAGAAAAGAAAAGAGAAGAGAAACTAAATGGAGAAGAAAAACAAATCATCTTTCCTTTTGTGTTTTTGGATGCAGAAAGAAAAGACCAAATAAATTTGGTTAGACACAAAGAAGTGGACTTGGATGTTTGCTCAACAACTCTAAGTTTCTTTCTCTATTTGCATCTCCACTCCACGAGAAATTATTCACTCTTTTCCAAAGGACCACATCATGAGCGCCTAGTGATCCTCATTTTCAAACATATTGTTAGGGTTTAGACCTTAGTTGAGTCAAATTCAATCAGATTTCTAATCAATTAATTGAAGTGATTAATTATGTAATTAGTTCTAAATTAAACAAACAACACACAATCACAAACCACATGAATACCACCCAGGAAAACTTTTGATATTGTGGCTATCCATTGTGGTAAAAGGTCCCCGTGATGCTTGTAGACACTGTATTTTGTACTCCTTACGACTCGGGCCCCCTTTTCCCAATGATGTTGGAATTTTAAAACTCAAGGTTGGTTTAGGGCCTAATTGGATGGAAATTGATTTGAGGAAATTTTTTTGGAAAAATATAACTCTTTTTTGGACTAAATAAGCTATTTTTGGAAAATGAAGACCACAAAAACCCTAGGGTATGCGTATGCATGCAAGCATATGCGCACGCATGTTCAAGCTCTACATGCACATGTTTAATACATGTGTACGCATACACAGGCATGTATGCGCTTGCTAAGGTTCCAAAAACTATAAAAGACAAGTTTTTTCTGCATTTAAAACTTGGTTTGGAACAAATCCCACATCATTTGGGAGCCATTCTAAACCTTTTTTTTTTAATTATAAAAAACCCATTAATGGTAGATTTTCAAGGGAGGATGAATTTAGGAGAAAAACAAACAAGATTCACTAGAAAATAGTGAATCAAAGAGGGATTTTTTCACAAAACACCCTCAAGTCAATATTTTTCTGATCAAGACCTTTTTTGGTCTTGATCTTTGAATTCCAAGGTTTTACTAACTTGTTTTTATTTGGTTGTGACTAGATTGTCTGAGGGGAACAGTCAAAATCAAGCTAGAGAGTCTTTGTATGGAGGTAAAGTTCTAGCTTTATCTTTGCCATTTTATTTTGTTTTCCTTTTGTTTTAATTCTTGTTTTATATGTCTTATATGTTTTTTTTTTTTTTGGCATCTTAATATATCTGTGTAGTTTAGATTTGCTTTACATTGTCGTATTAAGCGAGTTAGGTTGTTAGATTTCAACTTCTGTCTATTTTAGTGTTCTTGCTTTCTAAGTTAGGGTTTAGGGCGTGTATGCATGCACTCGAAGTATGCGTACGCATACAACTGGGTTGCGCACGCATGCCCTATGTATGCGCACACATACTCATACCCAGAAATCCTAATCCGTGATTTATTGTTTCTGTTTTCTTTATTTTATTTATATAATATGCCTCTGTCTGGGTTGTTATTCACATCAGTAAGCCTTTGTTTCTTTGCCTTGTTTGTTTTGTCTTGTTTATCTCTTTACTTTTAGTTAGGGTTTTGATCTCTTGATACACCATGAACATGCATATAACATGAACATGCATTGATGCATAGGTGCTGTGATGCAGTAAGGTAAGTGAGGTAAGTCATGCATTTACATGAACATGCATTGAGTCAAATATGATGTTGCCTTGGTGATGGATATGAACATGCTTGTTTAAATGCTATATGCTTTGATGTTTAGATCCCTCTAGTATGATAATCCTACCATGTTATGTTTTTGTCCTTGGGATGTATTCTTACGATGCCATGATAGATGAATGTTAGGTTGTGAGATGATTATGCCATGTTTTTATGCTTTAGATGCATGCTAGGGTGTGTGTGAGTTAGAATAACGATATTGAATTTGTCTTTAATGGGATTAATACATGGAACACGATAAGTGGAAGCCGACCCACGGGTCAGGTGGGGTTGGGTGCCTAACACCTTCTCATCCTCATACCTAAACTTCAGACACGTGCTCTGGTAGTAGATTAGTCCTTCCACAAAGGGCGTTAATTTATCGTTCCTAGATCTAATCTAGGTGGTGACTTCATTTCTCCGTCATGGTCCACCCTAGGCCAAGGCGTACTCACCCAAAGAAAGGATGAAAAAAGCCCACGCGTGGTGTTTATGCTAACAATACTCATGGGTACATTTGAGAGTCTTCGATTCACTTTTTTGAGAGAAGTTTTCGCTTCACTTTTTTATACTAAGAGTGTGTTTGGTATTAGTTTTAGCTTCTTTTTTTTTATGTACACCTTTTTAAAATTTTCAAAATTTCCCTCTAATTTCCCCCTTTTTCCCCTTTTTCTCACTTTTCTTCACATTTTTCAAGGTACAAGTATATTTTAACACAATTTCAGCAAAAAACTAGATAAGTTATTCTCAAACGATCACAAAGTTATCGATTCACATTTTTTTATCACCTACCCATTGCATCCCACGTCTTATCTCTTTCTTAAGGACTGAAAATACGTTCTTGTTATTATATTGTTTGGTATTTTCGTTCAAACACTTTTGCAAAAAAAAAAAAGGTTGTTTTGTCAAGAGCCTTGTAACCCAACTTGCTGCAATTTTTGATGTTTCAAATGGAGACGAATCTTATCTTCCATTGTGTAAAGTTATAATTTACAACTATATTTTATGTTGGCTATATTCCATGACAAAAAGTGTTGTAATTGCATTAATTTATTTCCTTGTATTTTTTGAGATTTTATTGTATTGGGTTTAGTATTAAGTTAGTGAAGAATCGAGCATGAATTGAGGATTAGTGCAGTTTTACGATTAGCTCGCAAGAAGTTTGCGAGAAGGGTTCTCGCGAAAAGAGCATGTGAGAAGCACATGTTGGAAGCTAAAGAGTCAAGTGTCAGCCTGCATTTCGTGAATGCTTCGTGAGACAGGCCATCTCACGAGGTACCCGTGAAACACTCTGCCTAGAGGATTTTAAGTGTGACTTTTTTACCTTCACCCATACTATATATATCTTCATTATCCACAAAAGTAAGAGATGCCATATTCAGAGAGAAAAACCCTAGATAGGTTTTCTACAACACAACACACCCATCTTTTAGAGGGAGAGAGCTACTCATCATTTAGTGAGAAATCATTGTAGCATCTTCTCATTCCCTATCCCATTGTCATACTTTGAGAGGAGATTTGTACCCAAATACAATCCACACCTATTAAGAGTGTAGTGAGTGTTTTGGAGCTTGGGAAGCTTTAGGGATCCAGAAAGCTAGAGAAGACATGACTCTGAGAAGTCCGTTGGTAGCAGGAGCTTGGAGAGCTCAAGCATTGGGTTGACTAGGCTTGAAGGGTCTTTTATTATTTGTGTACTCCAACTTTATTCTCTAGTGGATCGATTTCGACTTGGAGGGTTATGGAGAGGTTTTTCACCGAGTTCTTCAGCCTCCTCTTTGATAACACGTCTTGATGTTATGTTGTGTTTGCAACTTTCTTCCCTTACTTTTGTACTTTACATTTATTGTTTGTTGTTCATGTTTATGCACTAGGGTAGTATCAGTTCATTGCGCACATTTACTCTTGCTCCATACTTTGATTAAGTAAGAGTAAAAGCAATCTAGATGTAATTTAAAATTTGGGTCTAAACAAGCTCATGTATTTTAGCAAAAATCTGAGCCCTTTCACGTGGTATTAAAGCAAATACACTTGTTTGTTTTCATTACCTAAGTGTGATCCTTGACCCCTTGTGTTTATTCCCATGGATAGTGCTTTGTATGCTTCTATGAATGTTGTTGATTGTAACATGCCATATGTTTGTGAAAATACCTCTATGAGTGTTTATCCTCATGCTTGTGATGACATGTGTAAGGTTGAATTTATTCATTCATGTGTTGGCTTTATTCCGTGCCAAATTTGCTTGCATTTTAGCAATTAGATACCTTGTATTTAGGTGAAAATTATGTAAGGGTATTATGTGAGAGAGTGTGAAGAAACCTTAAATGTGTGCACTCAAGAAGAGCCTCGCAACTGGCTCGCGACTGGCTAGTCGCCAAAGGTGGCACACATGTGGTGCATGCAGGGGAGCTGAAGGGTCGTGATAGCTAGAGCACTACAGGACAAAACTTCCAGTCTAGCCAGGCACTTAGCTCGTGACTCAAACTCGCGACTTATTCCAGTTGTGAGGTCGAGTCGCTAGAATGCCTTGTTTGGATAAAACTTGACGTTTCACATTCCTCATATACTCTACTATTAATACCCTTATACCCATGAAATGTAAAGAGCTTCCAGAGAGAATTTTAAGAGAGAAACCCTAGAGAAAAACAAGATTGACTCATCCACAATCTTCATCCTTTGATTTTTCAAATTCCTCTACTCTCACCCTCTCCATTGATATATCCTTGAGAGGTACATTTAACCAAATCCTCATCTCACCATACTCATATTCGTGAGGAGGAATTTTGGTGCTTGGGAAGCAGTTTAGAAGGGACCAATTCATTTTGGTTGATGCAATGGGCGATTGTGGGATTCGGTAAGCTAGAGAAGACAAGGTTCAGCGTAACTCTGTTGGAGCAAGAAGCTTGGAGGGCTTAGGTGCACTAGGTAGATTAGGCTTGGAGGGTCTTCTGCTATTCATATATCCCAACTTCATTCTCTAGTGGATTATTGACCGCTTGGAGGGCGGCGGAGAGGTTTTTTGCTGAGTTCTTTGGTTTCCTCTTCGATAACACAACGGCGTGTTATCCTTGTGTTTGCATCTCTCTTCCCTTTTTCTTTACCTTTTAATTGCTAATGTGTTTGTAATTAATTATGGTTTAAAGTGTGCTACCAACTTGGGTTTAGCTTATATTCATCATTCTGCACATATATTGTTTGTGTATAAGCTTGTGTTAGTAATTTTGGAATTGGGGGTCTAAACGTTCATTGGTGTTTTATACACTAATTGAACTTTCTATTGGTATTAGAGTAGGTGCACTTGCTGCAGTTTAATTACCTAAGTGTGATCCTAGACCCCTTTTGAGATGGATCGGTCTCAATTTCTTAATGCTCCTCCATATTTGGATGGAAGCAACTATGCATTTTGGAAAGTCCGTATGAGGGCATTCCTATGTTCTATTGATGAGAGTGTTTGGGATGCTGTAGATATTGGATGGACTAGGCCAGAGGCTACTAAATCCACATGGGATAAGGTAGCTCCTGCAGCAGCTAATGCTAATAGCAAGGCTTTAAATGCTATTTTTTTGTGGTGTTTTTAATGATGAATTTCACAGGATCTCTCATGTTATAATTTCCAAGGAGGCATGGCAAATTTTGGAAATCACATATGAGGGAACCAAAAAGGTGAAGGATACCAAGCTCCAAATGCTTACCACACGGTTCGAAGAGCTGAAAATGAGTGAAGACGAGTCATTCGACCCATTTTATGGGAAGCTTAATGAGGTGGTAATTGGGAAATTTAACTTGGGGGAAAAGACGGATACCTCCAAGATTGTAAGAAAAATACTATGATCACTACTAGAGAACTTCCCTTGCAAAGGTTATTGCCATTGAAGAGAGCAAGGACCTCGATGAGATCAAAGTTCAAGAACTCATTGGCTCACTTCAAACCTATAAGCTGTCCCTACCATCACTACGAAAGAGCAAATTTCTTGCTCTAAAGACCATCAATGAGAGAGTGGAAGCTCAAGACTCATCGGATGAGGATGAGGTTGAAAAAGATGTGGCGTATCTTCTTAAGAACTTCCAAAAATTCTTGAAGTTCAACAAGAATGAAAAGTTTGCTATGAAGGAAAATTTCTGGTTTTGTATCTCATACAAAACACACAGCGGAAGCAGCAAACAAGGATCTATTTCATTCATGATTGATAACGTGCACTATGTAAATTTTAGAATTTAAGAACAAGATAGCATACCTTGGTGTGGCGAAATTCAAAACAAAGATTAGAAGCACTTGGGAACACTTTTAATCTTCACTCCAATTCCACTTTACGCCCAAGATGTGTGGTCTCTCAATCAGTTTTCAAGGGAGAATGAAAGTGTGTCTCACACTCTCTCACACATCGTTTCTAATTTTCACTTATAAAAATTCTGTATGTTTCTCCCTTTATAACTAACTGATTATCTAATTGGGCTGACTTATTGGGCCTTTCTAATTGTGTTTTAGTGTGTGGCTTGGAGTGGGACCAAAAGGGACCAATAAGACACTAGCTCCAATGGGCCTTGGACTTTTCCGTCAACTCTTGACAAGTCCAAAGTTACTATTAATTATATTTAATACCACTATATAAATATAATTGCACTCTAGGCTTTATTAACAAATTATATCCCAATACTTTATTATACATGCAACCCCTTCATAAATATATTCGTAGTAACACAAAGTTATAAATGTAGACTGCCACTTTGTAAATTACTACATCTTATCCTTGAGTACCTGGTTTAATCCTTTAAAGTTATTCATTATATATTTATGAAATCCAATTTCATAAATATATACTTTAGTAATTTCTTACTAAAGTGGTTAGGCCTAACTCTCTGAATAATTTAACTCATTATACTTATCTCAAGGGAATATTTTATGTCTCTATCAAGAAACTATGAATTCCATCTTGAGAATATATATTCCATCAACACTAAATGTGGCTGCCCAACATACTGAGGTTTTGACCGTCACTTTAGATCTTACTCCTGATATATCAAAGCAACCTACACCTCATGATCAGGTCCATTATTCTCTCAGGATTAAGAGTTCATGTAAATAGAAGTCATGAGATTTATTATTCATTTGACAGTCATTAGGAGAATAATAAATCTCACAACGGTCCTGTTTAATATGTCTTAACTCTTAAAACATATCAACATATTAACTAGAAGTCTCCATTTCTATGATCAAGACAAATCATCTTAGTTGATACGTTATAGTCTTCGTAGATGAAATGCCCAATTTTATCACCGACTACGAGCTATAAATTCTGAGTTTACAAAGAACTTGTGATTTACATTTTCTGTGACTTTTCACATAAATCACATACAATGCATCTCATGAACTATATGATAATGTCCCATATTCATGTTACCATTATTTTAGATAATAATAAAATAATTTTATCAATCACAATATTAAGTCATACATAATATCATACATAGCATCATACAATAGGATTTAAGGGCACTAATCCTAACATACTGACAAGGGAAAATCCTCAAATTCCTGGAAGGAGAAGAAGGGTTTCAAAAATAAAGATGAGAAGGATTCTCAATCCTCTCAAGGAATCACGTGCTATGAATGCAACGGTCATGGACATCTCAAGAAAGAGTGTCCGAACTATTTGAGAGAGAAGGGTAAAGTGTATTCCACTACTCTTAGTGACCCAGACTCCTCTAATTCAGACTCAGAAGAAAGCTGTGATAGAGAAGGAAACTACTCCGCATTTATGACCATTTCTCACGTGGAATCTTCGGATGAATTGAGTATGTTAGTGGAAGAACTTGGTGAGCACACAGAAGTGGAGTCGATGGGGATAGTGGAGGAATTTGATGATGAGGAAGTTGGAAAAACAATGGGGTTACAAGAAACCTATAATGCTCTTCTTGAGAAGACCGGCGAATATGCAAAAGTGGCTAAAGTAGCCATTAAGAAAATGAAGAGAGCATAGCAAGATTATAGAAGTCTTCTAGTGCAGTACAAGGAGACGAAATGTGAAGTTGAGATGCTGAATGAAGAGCTAATCGAAGCCTACTCAAAGATCAAGTTTCTTAAGCTTGAAGTGATTCAAACTAATGCTAAAGTAGAGCTGGTCTCCTCCAACAAGCTTGATGAAGTCCTTGCACATCAAAATCCCTTTTTTGACAAGAGCAGTTTGGGATACACTAGAGAGAGCAGTTTGAGTGCAAATATGTCCAAGGATATAAAGTTTGTGAAAGCTAAGGAACCGATGGTAGCAACTTTAGCTGTTGAGAAAGTGAAGTTTGAGAAGAAGCGGAATGAGATTGACCAATGGTTTTTGACAAAGCCTCCTAACCAATCAATGGTTAAATCTAAGGCTAAAGGGAAATCACTCCCAAAGTCACAAAGAGGTCCAAGAATTCAACATTTCTGCCACCATTGTAGAATTTAAGGACACACCAGACCTAATTTTCATAATCTTCAAGCATTAAAGAATGCAAGTGCCTAAAGGACAAGAGGACCAAGAAATGGCAAAGAGAATTAGACTGCTGAGCAATCAAAAATTCAAGAAAGTGATCCTGAAGTGAGGGATGTGATGAAGATGATTGAAGCATTCACTACCTGTTTCACAAACTTCAACCAGGTTTGAGAATTGTAAGACAAGTACCCAATCCTCTAAGGATATCACCCCAAACGCATATGTCGTGTGGGTGAAGAGGGGTACACATGCATAAGCACTATAACATGTCCATGCATTAATACTTCCTATGTAATGGGACATTGAATGTTTGTGTGTTCTCTGTATTGAAAAAAAAAATTTGTTTGTTTGCCTTTTTCTTTGAATGTCTTTACATTTTTTTTTATCAATCTTTACTTGTTTTTGTGTCAAAAATCCAAAAACACATAAAAAGTAGAAAATCCAAAAGGTTTGATTGGCATTATTGTGTTATTTCACACACATGTTTTGCCTTGTACCTTCATATAAATGGCCTTGAGCATTTACGTGTAGCTTGTTCTTTTTGCACTCATAACTTTGTGGGAAAAATCTTGACATCTATGTGATTGTTGTAAATAGATCTTCAAACTTGTCATGAATGATTAGTCAATGGTTTTGATGATTTTGAGACTTGCATATAGTTGTGCCTATATATCTTCCCACCCTTTTATTTTTACTTAAAGAGCTCAACAAATATAAATCTCAAAATGAAAAGAGATAATGAGTTGCAAAAGCCGTCGCACATACTAGTATTTGACTAGAAAAAAGGGAAAGCGACATTTATGAAAGTGTATGGTGCCCAAAAGCCAAAAGCTTATTCATCAAATTGAAATATTAAAAATTTCAGGCATCGATCTCAAAAAGAGATGTAAAGATCAAATGTTATGAATTGTAAAGAAGTCAAGCCTTCGTTTAGGTCCCATCCTAGGGATTTGAGTGGATCTAAGTTTGTTTCTACTTGCCACCATTGCGATGTGATCGGTCACATAAAACCACAATGTTCCATGTTGAAGAGAGAACAAAACCATGTTGCTAGATCCCTCCCTAAAAAAATTAGTGGACCTAAACCCATTGTTTGTCACCATTGTGGTGCCTTTGGTCATATTAGACCTCATTACTCTAACTTTCAAGCTCTTAAAAGAATCAAAAGAAAAGATAAACTTGAGCTTCTTGGAAGTTGTTTTTGTGCAAGCTAATTAATGCTCTTATCTCCTTCTCTATGTGCATCTCCAGTTCTCATTCTTCCAACCCTTGTCTCACTTCTCATGAGATACTTACTCCAAACAATCATCCCGTTTGGATGAGGAAGAGTTCCTATGGTTGAGCTTATGCTCTTTTGGTCCTTGATCTAATTCTTTCAATCTTTGTAGGACCTTTTTATGCATTAGATGCTTCATACTCATGCATTTGTGCATCTAGCATTTCCTTGTATGCATTGTTTTTGTAGTTGATCTTACTTTTATGCTTTTGTTTTGTGTGAGTAAAAATCCAAAAACCCGTAAAAAGTGGAAAATTCAAAAAGTTTGATCGTATATGTTTAAGCACATTTCACATGTGAGTTTGGCCTAGTACCTCCGTACTAATGACGTAGTGTATTTACGAGCTTAGCTTATTATGTATGCTAAGTGTGAGTGAGATCTAGAAATCTACATTTGATTGTTGTAAATGGATCTTTAAGCTTGTTATGAATGATTAATCAATAGTCTTGTTTGATCTTGATACATGCGTATACTTGTGCCTATATATCTCCTCACATTTTTTTTTCAAAGAGACATTTTTTTTTTTTGCAAAGAGCTCTACAAATGTCTATCTCTAAAAGGAGAAAAGAGCTGAAAAACCCTTGCTTCGAAAACTAGTTTGACTAGGAAAAGATGGAGCAAATATGTATTAGAATGTATGGTGCCAAAGCCAAAGGCTTATTTATCAAAGAAATATCAAAAAGTTCATGACATCGTTTCTCAAAATTTTGAGTTGTTTTGATCAAAAGCATAAAAAGTGAAAGCCAAATGAAAAGCTTTCTATCATATGTGAACACATTGGTGAGGGGTCATAGATGTTCATTTCTATAAGTGAGATAAGTCACTTTTCTTCGTACTAGTTTTGTATGACTTGATTGAATTGAAAATTGAAGCTTCATATTAGACTATGGACTAGTTCATACTTGATTCACACACACAACACACAAGTTTAATGTTCAATGAATGTCTATTTCATTTGTGTGATTGTATGTGTTCAAATGTGATGTGTGTGTGCTCAACCATATGTGGATCAAATTGAAAAAATAAAAATTTTGATCGTTTTATTTGTATTTGGAAGTGTTTTTCATCACTCTTTGTTTCTAGGTTTTGTACCTTCTTTGTTTTTTAATGTTTCAAGCTTGTTTTTGTGTTGAAAAACATGAATCAAAGTCTTTCGCGAGTTGTTTGTGATTTGGCTGCAAGTTGCGAAACTAAAAATTGCATTTTTAGCATTTTTGGTCATCAAACAAAGACTTTTACGAGTGTCTTGCGACTGCCTTGCTGTCTCGCAAGAAGGGCTTACTTGCGAAGTACCCGTGAAAATTCCTAGTTATCTGCAAAAATTTTCAGATCAGCTATTTTATGGGTATTTCTTGAGTTTTTGGTCTAAAATTCCTCATATGTCTCTCTTATGACTCTATCCTTTCCAAACCCTATTTTTCAAAGATTTTACATTAAAACCCAACTAATTTCAATTGCTTTACACTCTATAAACATCTCTATGGTAATCTTTAACACTTTTAATTGATTTAATCCTTAGATTATGTTTTTGGGGGTTTATGTTCATAGTTGGGACTTTCTTAAATAGGGGTTGGAAAGCTTAATTTTTGTCAATATTTTTCATTGGGTTTTGTTTTAAATGTCTATTCGCTTTGGATGTTGACCCCTTATGGCAAAATTAACATGTATTTAGGCAAGATTTTCATCTGTTCATGCATTGTTTAGTATACAAGTGTAGTGTGTACACTCTTAAGTGTTTGATAAAATGCCTTTATGGTATTTTTTCACTCTTTTGTACTCCGATGAGTACCAATTTTGGGAGATTACCATGACTATGCATGTTTATCATGTTTTGATCATTGGTGTGTGTTTTACATACTTTGCCCCATGAGTGCTTACTCATGCATTGGTCATGCATCTCACATGTACACTAGATGCACTGTTGGTGCACACACTCTATCACTTGACATGTTTTGCATTCACTCATGCTAGCTAAGTCTTTTTAGACCTTTTTAGCATATATAACATGTTCTTGTGTCGATGTCATGCCTTGGTCTATATCTTGTTCCATCATCCTCAGCATGTCGTGTTTTCTTTATGCTTTGTAGCATTGTGTTTTTATGATATTTTATCTTTTGTTTAAGCTTCATTTTCTCATTCATCTTGCACTCCTCATGCATCATTGCCCTTGTTCATATCTTCTTCTTTTTTTCCCCTCCTTTTTCTTGACTCATTTGTCTATTCGTGATAAAAAGGGGGAGAGTATACTAAAAAGTATACTAGAGTGTATCGTCATTTCTATATGACTCATGTGCACATTCTCAGGGGGAGAAATTCTATCTGGTGCACATTCGTAGAGGGAGAAAGTCATAGGAAAGATGCATATACCAAGTGGGAGAAGACATCTTTCAATGAGAAAACCTTGTCTTGTTTGGTTTACTCTTTGTTTGTTTTCTTGTTTTGCTTTATGGTGTTTTGAGTTATGTTTAGTATCTATGCTTTGTTGTTCTCATCGCATCATATTTATGTGTTGGACATGCATACATCCTTATACCATTGTGCTTTATTGATTGCATGTTCGGATGATCATTTGTTTTGTTATGTGAACATTGTAGTCAATTCCATATAACTGTCATATGTTTGATCAAGTTGTTCATATGTTTCACATCATATTTACTTGATCGCATTTTTACTTGTTTAATTATACTTGTCCTTTTATTACTTGCTTTACCTTGAGGGTCTAATGTGTTTTGTGCAAGTGTTTCAGAATACAAGTATTTAGCCAAAGGGGGAGATTGTAAAGTTGTGATTTACAACTATATTTTATGTTGGCTTTATTCCATGACAAAAAGTGTTGTAATTACATTAATTTATTTCCTTGTATTTTGTGGGATTTTATTGTATTGGGTTTAGTATTAAATTGGTGAAGAATCAAGCATGAATGAAAGATCAGTGCAGTTTTTCGACTAAATCGCAAGAAGTTCACGAAAAGGGATCCCGTGAAAAGGGCACGTGAGAATCATATACTGGAAACTGAAGAGTTAAGTGCCAGGCTGCATTTCGCAAGTGTTTTGTGGGACAGGCCATCTCGCGAGGTACCCTTAACCTGCTTGGAGGATTTTAAGTGTGACTTTCTTACCCTTCACCTATACTATATAAACCCTCATTACCTACAAAAGTAAGAGAGGCCATATTCAAAGAGGAAAACCCTAGATAGGTTTTCTACAACACAACACACCCATCTTTTAGAGAGAGACCTACTCATCCTTTACTGAGAAATCATTGTAGCCTCTTCTCCTTCCCTTTCTCATTGTCATACTTTGAGAGGAGATTTGTACCAAAAAACCACCCACACCTATTCAGAGTGTAGTGAGTATCTTAGAGCTTGGGAAGCTTTGGAGATTTGCCAAAAGAAGCCAGTGAGGCTTGGCGGATGCAATCGGGTGTATTGTGGAATCCGGAAAGCTAGAAAAGACATGACTTCGAGAAGTTCGTTGGTAACAGGAGCTTGGAGGGCTTAAGTACATTGGGTAGACTAGGCTTGAAGAGTCTTTTGTTATTTGTGTACTCCAACTTTATTCTCTAGTGGATCGATTTTGGTTGAGTTTGGAGAGGTTTTTGGTTGAGTTTTTCAGTTTTCTCTTCGATAACATGTCTTGGTGTTATCTTGTGTTTGCATCTCTCTTCCCTTACTCTTGTGCTTTACATTTATTATTTGTTGTTCTTGTTTATGTACTAGAGTAGTATCGGTTCATTGCGCACATTTACTCTTGTTCTGCACTTTGATTAAGTAAGAGTAAAAGTAATCTAGCCGTAATTTAAAATTTGAAGTCTAAACAAGCTCGTATGTTTTAGCACAAATCCGAACCCTTTCACATTAACTTAAAAAAAAAAAAAAAAAACAAACAAACAAACAAACAAAAGAAAATCAAAAATAATATTTATTAAATAGAGGTTTCTCATTTCACAACAATGAGTGAAACCACTATATATACCAAAAGTTGTGCCACTTTGTTTTGTAAGGAACTAATAGCTTTTACACATCTTATAAGTCTGTCTCACCATGACTCCAAAATGGTAGACATCAGATTTATAGAAAAAATAAATAAATAAAAAATAAAAATAAACTTTCATGTCATATTGAGCATACATATGTCCACTACATCAACACATAAAACAAGTTTTAAATTTATAACTCCATTAATAATCAAGTCGAAGAAGTAATGCAAGCATTTAAAATGAAACGGTATATATTTATTTACTTAGTATGTCCCAACAACCCTAGTAGTACTTAATTCTTGTTTGATTTGCTAAAAAATTCTTGCCACACCAAAATCAAAATGTTTATACTTGAAGGGTATATTGTTAGCTTTTACCTAATTAAGAAGTATATCACTATATTGCTAGATTTTAAAATCTCTATGAATGTTTATATCAAGCTAAGTATATTAGACTTGAAAAGAGAGGAAACATACCATTGAAGCGCACTAGAATGGTGCCAGCCATGGACCTGATATGGTTAAGTCAGAAACTCTCTCAAGATCTCCATGAACTCTCGAAATACAAGAGTTTGTAAATTTCTCATATACCTTGAATTTGATGAGGTTTGGTCTTTATATAAGGAATCTTGAGTGGGCCTCCTTATTTTATGTAACTCCGCTCATGGAAGACATGTTAACTTAGTGGGGGGAGTGGGAGCAAGTTTTGGAGAATTTACTCCCATATTCTAAAATAGTGGATTTGTGTGATAAATCCCAATTCTGATGAATGTAACTAAAAATTACTAAAGTGTTGAGCAACAATCTCTATGGATGAGACTTCTGTCTGAACGTCCTTAATTTCTTGTAGACAACAGTAGCCGCATATAGATTCCAATTCTTCCAACGTAGCTTTCTTATCTTCTTCAGCTTTTTTCATTCATATGGTAGCATTTTCAGCTTTCCTAGCGTACTTGCCACTCATTTTGAGCAAAGCATCATAATTTTGCCGAAGAATTTATAACTCCTTCTTTCCCTTACTCTTCTTCATTATCTTAAAATTGATAATGGGAGAAGTTTGTTTCAGGAACAACTTCTTTTTCTGTAGGGATGGTCTCCGGATCGTCACCATCCTCTTCATTTATCTCATCAAGATGAGTTGTAGCATCACCATTAGAGATGGAAATAAAAGTAATGTAATTTCCATCTTCGTCCACTTCATCATCGGAATTCAGATGACAAGCTTTCTGAATCACCAAGAGTTGCACTCATAACCTTTCCCTTTACCCTAATGTTATTTGGGCATTCTCTTTTCAAATGACCTACTCCATTGCACTGATAGCATTAGGTGTGGAGTTTGAAGATCCTTCACTAGATTTCTTCCACTTGTAGTCCCTTTTCCCATCGTCCTTTTGGAACTCTCTTCTTGAATCAAATGACTTCCTAAATGGCTTTCCATCTTGCCTTCTTGAGTTTTTCTTGAATTTCAGAAATTTATTGAAATTCTTTGCAAGAAACCTCTTTCTCAATATCAATCTCATTGGAATTTGAAACTTTCAACTCTTCAACCGATTTTAAGGCAATGGATTTTCCAGACTTGTGTGAAGGTAGTCCCATCTCATAGGTTTGTAATGATCCCAAAAGCTCTTGAATTTTGATTTTATCAATATTATCGCTCTCCTCTATTGCAGCAACTTTAGGATGAAACACTTTTCGCAAGGTCCTCAAAACATTCCTTACTATTTTCTCATTTGGAACTCTCTCTCTGAGATTCAGCTTTGATGTCAAAATCTGATTTAGCTTGGAGTAGAACGAGTCAAATGATTCATCTTCCCCCCATCTTTAACCCTCATCTTCAGCTATTCAAAATGAATTGCGAGCATTTGTAGCTTGGTATCCTTGATCCTTTTCATTTCTTCGTAGGTCATTTGAAGGATGTCCCATGCTTTTAGTTCCATGTGAGATACCCTACGAAATTCCTCAGGAAACATAGCACAAAATATAGCATTCAAGGCTTTGTTGTAAGCGATAGACTTCTTTGGCAACCTTATCCCATTCAGCCTTAGGCTTATCAGGTGCTACCCAACCTTCCTCAATGTAACTCCAAATGCTGTCATTAATGGAATAGAGGAAAGTACATATGCGCCTCTTCCAAAAAGCATAATTGCTCCCATCAAAGAGTGAGGCAGTAGCTATCGATTGGCCACGTTCCATAAGGGTAAAGACCAAAAGGAATGCAACAAAAATAGGGGAAAAACACACAAAAAAGGAAAATGCTAACACAACAAGGATTCAAGGTCCACACAATGTGATGTGAATCACAAGCAAATATGAATTCGCTTTGATACCAATTGATAAATTGCTATGTACAACCTAGCAAATATTTAGAACCTTTAACACCAAATTTTACGGCTAAGTTGGTTTTAACACTAAACTAAGCAATAGTTAAAGTGTAAGTGACTTAGCAAATTTTCCAACACACAAACTACAGTACACAAGCATGGTAATATCGTAAGGTAAAGGAAATAGAAAGGGGAAGACAAGCAAACCACATATAACACCACAAGTATTATGGAAGAGGAGAACCCAAGCACCGAGAGTAAAACTTCTCCCCTGACCACCCGTCGAAAATCTCCACTATGCAAGATAGTTGTTGTACATAAGGCATATAATGAACCCTCTAAGCCTAAGCTCCTACATGTATTTGAGCCCTCCAAGCTCCAACTAGTAACTGTCAATGAGCCCTTTCTCTTCCTAACTTATCAGAGACCCTCCATTGAAGCACCAATAGAATCACCACCAATAAAGATTGGATTTATTTTGTGGCTTCTCAAGTTTCCTTATGCATTCACTTACTCACAGGTATGTGTTTGTGGATGAGGAATGCATTTATAGAATTTCTATCAATAGAATGAAAGAGATGGAAAAGGGAGATTAAGAACTTGGTTTTTCTCTAAGGATAAAGCTCTCTCCTGTCATACATAGGAATTACTTCACTCTCTTGGCACCCTTAGGGTTTCTAGGGTTGGGACAATACTTATCTGAAGCCCTTGCCATGCCTCATAGCTGTGTGTGTGTGTGTGTGTGTGTGTGTGAGGAGACAGGTAGGTCATCTCGATTTGCAATCCAAGTTATTGTTTTTTCAGCTTGATTAATCAGCCATATTCCAATAGTAAAGCCATCACCTTGTGAGTAGAATCCAAATGCAAAAAGTCCAGAAGAAGAGAGCCATGAAGTATGGTTTGAATTGGGAGAAAGCGAAGATCCTAAATGTGTTACATTGGAGTGGTTTTGATAAGCCTTTGCGTTAACAGAAAGTGGGAAAAAAAGCTGTAAAGTTGTGATTTACAACTGTTTTGTGTTGGCTTTAATTTCGTGCCAAATTTGATTGTAATTTTGTTCAATCTTTTATACCCTGTACTTTATGTGGGATTTTATTGTAAAGGTTGTGGGATAGAGAGAGAGAGTGTGTGAAGACTCAAGCATTTGAAGACAGAAGATTTCTCGCGGGTATCTCGTAACTAAGCATCCCCTGAAGTGATGCATGTGCCTTGCACATGATTGGAATGCGAAGAGTCATGACTGATGGTGACAGCTAGTTTTCGTGAGTGTTTCGTGGGTAAGGCCTTCCCGCGAGGTACCGGCGAAACAGTCTATTTTGCTATTTTGTCATATTTGCTCCACTACATCCTCATACACACTATATATACCATCATTACCCACATATTGAGTAGAGAGTTTTTCAGAAGAGAAAATCCTAGCCTCAACCCTTGAGAGTGTGAGATTGTCATACCCACAATTCTACAAACCATCCATTGTGGTTTTCCTCTACTCCTACCTCTCCATTTCTATATCCTTGAGAGGTTGATAGCCCAAACACTTACCAAACTCATACTGAGTGTCCAGTGAATTTTTGGTGCTGCTAGGAAGTATTAGAAGAAGCCAAGTTTTGGCGGATGCAATCGGACGCATTGCGCGATCCGGAAAACTAAACAAGACACGGTTCTGAGAAGCCTTGTTGGAATATGGGCTTGGAGGGCTTAAGTGCATTGGGTAGACTAGGCTTGGAGGGTCTTTTGCTATTCGTGTTTCCCAGATTATTATCTAGTGGATCGATTTACCGCTTAAAGGGCGGTGGAGAGGTTTTTCGTTGAGTTCTTCAATTTCCTCTTCGATAACACATCGGCGTGTTATCTTGTGTTTGCATCTCTCTTCCCTACTCTTTTAACTTTCATTTTACTGCTATGTTTTATTGAATATGGCTTAGAGTAGCGGTTTTGTTTGTTCGCTCGCATTTACTCTATTCCGCACTTAGTTTAAGTTAAAGTAAAATCAATTGAGCCGTAATTTATTAATTTGGGGTCTAAACAGCTCTTGTGTTTTTAACACAAATCCGAGCTTTCACAAGCCATAAGAGTAAAATAGGTATGAAAGTTATGAGATAAAGAGTAAGAGAGAGGATTAATATTTTTGGATTAATGCTATATGTACAACATTTTCACAACAAATCTTATAAAACAAGCTATTATTAGTGGGTGAAAAAATGATATAAGTATTGGCCCAAAATTAGAATTAGTAATTGTAGACACCACATTTTGTACCCATTAATAAATTTTAGTCTCAAGTCCCAATGATGAGCTTGGAATGTCTGCAAAAGATAATTTAAGTTATTTTGATAGTTTGGAAGTAATCACAACTCAAAAGTGTTCAAATCGCTTTGAAAACGATGCTAAAAATTGACCTTTGCTTATTGTTTTTATAATAAATTTTGATTCATAAAGAATGTTTTAGTAAGGTTTGATTCATTGGCAAGTAGACATCTTGGGCTTTAATTTGAACACATATTTTTCCCAATTTAGATTAATAATGAGCGAGTTATGGCCATTTGAAGTTGGGCCATCAGAGCTGTCAAAATTAAGGCTTCTGGGATGCACGCATGCGCAGGGAGCATGCATATTCTTTAGCAACTTTTACTATCTACACAACAAAAACTCTTACTATCTTTATTGTCCTATAACATGAGGATAAATGACTATAAATGGAAGAGAAATATCGTAAAATATTATTATCTGACATTAATAGTATTAAGGATTATAATCCAACAGCTTAGTGTGCACGAATCCAACGGTCCCTAATCAAACCATCTCTTTACAGTGACTCTCATCTCCACTGCACTCCCTCTCTTTCAGTCTCAACACTCAACCATAACCAATTCCCTCTCTTTATCTTCCCTCTTTCTTTTTAAGTTTTTCTCAACCATACCTCTCTCTCTCTCTCTCTCTCTCTCTCTCTCTCAAATTCATACTCTCTCTATAAAGTCCAGATCTCATTTTTGAGTTTGAATATTTGTTGCTAACAATTAGATATGGGATTGCAAGATATTCAAAGAGAATAAACGAAGAAATGAGGAAATGAAAAATAAGTTTATTTATTTATTTGGAGTTGTTTATTTATTTTTTATTTTTTTAGAAACTCGTATATTGGATTTGTGATTTGTTTTGTTCATATATTGATGCTTGTCTAAAGATTTGTCTAGGCAATTGAGCAGTTCTTTCGTTTTTGGTTCAACGGGGTTAGTTTTATTATTTTTTTTTTTTTGGTTTTTTGGGAGGGGGAAGTGTCTATATTTCAGGGGTAAAGTTGTAAATATATATATATATATATATATATATATATATATATATATATATATATATATATATATATATTCAAATTGATAGCCCCCAAGCCCAATACATGGCTCCGTCCCTATTCGAAAGAGTCATGTCAAGAGAATGTCTCTCATAAGGTACCCTATCAACTAGGAGACCCTTGAACACTCCACTTTTAAGTACAAAACCATGGTAGAAAATAGGTTAAATTGTTTCTTTTAAGAAAAATATAGGAAAGGAAAAAAAGAGAGAAAAATTATGAAATTTACAATCTTTTGGACTTTAAGAAATATCCCAAAATATATGTGACATTATTCTGAATTTTAAATTAAAGTTATAATTGAAAAAATGACCACAAATAGCAAAATTAAAGCCTAAATAGAGGACCTTGCTTGAAAAGTAGTGTAGGTTATGGTTATAAGACGATGAGTTTTGATCCTCATGTGGATTCCCTTTAGATCACCAAAATTTATGCAATTCTTCCATTTTCTCCGAATGATTTCTACTAATATTTTTATACTTTCCAAACTTCGTGTGAGTTGATAATCTCTTTGCTCAAGGAAAGTTTGTGTTATCTGTTTTACATTAAATTATCCTTATGAAATAAATATGTTCATCTAGATATATGGTAGTAAGCACATTTAAGTTCCTATATGTAATAGATAGGTGGTGGCTCTAGAAATTTTTTTAGGGTGTTCAAAAGGAGACTTAAATCAAACAAAATCTAATTAAAAGAAAAATTGAATATATTGACATAAAAAAACACAAATAACTGAATTTTATAATTTCCTTCTATTAACAAAATTAAAAAGCAAAAAGTGACTGATGAGAGTTTTTATAAATTAAGAATTACTTTTATGTAATGGGTTAACAAGTTAAAAATCTAAATAATCAGAGTTTTTTTTTTTTTTTCGAAATTTTTACTGTTATTTAGGTTAATTTTTATTATTATTGTTATTTGAGTTTTTTTTTTTTTTTATGTTGAATTTTTTGTTCGTTTGCTGTTGTTTGGAGACCAAGATAATTTTTTGTGAGAAATGTTACTTTCACAACAATTTCACAACAAATCTTAAGTGATAAACTATTTTTATGGATAAAAAAATAATGTCAAATGGTAGACTCATTAAAAACTAGTAATAGTTTGTCACTTAAAATTTATTGTGAAATTGTTGTGATTACAGCATTACTATATTATTGTTGAACTCAAATACCTAGGATTCTAAAGTCAGGGTGTTCAATATTTAGAAAAGACATTAATTTAAAAATAATTATGCATGTAAATTTTTTTTCAAGTATAATCTCTCTTTGGCAAATGAAATGCATGTGGAGCCGCCATGTAATTGATTCGTTTTCATATGAATGTAGAATACCACGTGTTAGGTTTTTAGTTTAGCAAATTCCAGAACAATGTATTAATTCGTAAGTCTATAATAAATCATTCATGTTCAAGATTTAAGTGTGAAAGGCAGGCGAAAGACGACACTTTGTACCCATTTTGACTACTCTTCAACAGTGGCTAGATTAATAAAAAATCAGGTTTAACGTGTTTTAATTTTTGAAGTCAGCTACTGCGCTGCGAAGAATTTTGTACCCTAATTCCATCTCATACAGGATTTCAGCAAAGGTTGTGGACGCTATTTCCATATTTGCTGCTAAATCATAGAATATCAAAGCCTCAATTTCCTTCAACGGTGAGCTCCCAAAATTCCATATCACACAGAGCTGGTCAAGTATGAAAGCATAGAGCCCAAATAATAGAAAAACCAAATAACTTGGACCTTTAAAGTAAAGAAAATTTGAATGCTCTGCTTGGAAGTATCTGAGAACAAGCTATTCGTTGCAGCAGTCTTGAGTTTTAGAAAAGCCTAACTTAAGTTCATAACTTTTGTGAAAATAATACTTGAAAAATCCTCAATAATTCTAATACAATTATGTTAAAGGCATCTGGCTAAAGAAAATTCATTATCAAATAAAAATAAAATACTTATTTGCTATGAGAGTAATGAAATGCTGTCTGGGGATCAGTTTTGGCTTTGGCAGTAACCAATTTCAGCGACGCACATTTCGGACTAGTGTTCAATACTTCAATATGCATAGTTTTTTATATATAATTTTCTTGACTACACAATTCTTAATTTTTCAATTTATGTTATTTTTTCTTCTGTATTATTTTATTCAATTTAGGAACCAGAAGAGTGTAAAGTCATATGAGATGTCAGATGAATTGAGAATAAAAGTTTTTTTTTTTTTTTTTAAAGATTTATTAGAATAATAGCTTCCTAAAATAATTCTTCATCGGTATTTTTTTTTTTAAATTTTTTTTTATAATATTTGTGAGTAAAAATACTGTTATATATGCTAAGCATCTAATGTATTATACACGTTTGTTAGTATTGTGTGTGGTAAATAAAACTATTTTTTAAGATTAAATTTAAAATGTTTAAGAAGTTGAACGTTTAAATGAAGCAAAAATTATCTTATAATTACCACTGTTTTCAAACCCGGACCGGACCGAACCGGGAGGTCCAACCGGAATCGGGATGAAAACCGATTTTTTATGCTTAGAGAACTGGAATTATTGTTAATTCCGTGAACCCCTTAAACCGGGGTTGGACTGCACGGTTCATGCAGAATTGGTAGTATGAACCGTGCGGTCCAACCCCAATTCAATTTTTTTTTTTTTAATAAAAACAATTTAACACAATTCTATTCTACTTAATTAAATTATTCATCTCTTAATTACAAGGAATATATAAAAAAATAATAATTAAAACCCTTCAAAGATATTCAACTTTACTTCAAAAATTAATCAAAAATTTTAATGTTTTCATGGTTATTATTTTATTTTATTAACTTTCTTATTTAATTAGTAAATATATGCTTGAAAATCATTAAATTTTCCTCAGATATATAGATATATTAGTCAATTTTTCTAGTTTTATAAATTTAATATCTATATTTAGGTTTTAATTAATTATAACTGTAGAGAGGGAAAATTCCCTACCTATCACAAGCTGATACATCATACTACCAAGTCCATAAAATACAACCAATTACAAGGTGCCACATACTGCTGCTAGGTTTTGCCATCACTATTCGGATTCCAATAGAAATTTGCCAAGTGTCATTGAAATAAAGGCATGAAACTGCATCAGCACATGTAAGCGATGACACAAGCAGCCCTGCACGTGTAAGCGATGACATCAGCGGACCAATCAAGCTGTGACAAGTGTCACCAATCAGACTCTGCCACGTGTCACTCACCTACCCCTAAACTCCTATAAATAGAAGCCTTCCTAAGACATTTAGGAGGACACACACAGACACAGACAGAGAGAAGGAAGAAGATATCTTGAGTTCAAAAACCCAGAAGCTCTTCCAGGATCAAACCCCAAAGCCTCCAAGAATTTCAAGAACTTCAACCTCGAATATAAACAACATTCGAAGCAAAATCATCCAAACTACTCGTCCAGATCTCAAAGTTCACTGGAATCAAGCTCAAAAGCCTCTAGAAACCTCAACAAACCACAAATTGGTGAAGCTCTACGGATTCAAGCCTCCAAAGCCCCGAAGAACTTCCACCATAAACCTTCAAATACGAAGAACAATTGAAGAGGAATCATCCAAATCATATTCCTAAATCTCAAAGTTCACTGGAATCAAGCTCAAAAGCCTCTAGAAACCTCAACAAACCATAAATCAACGAAGTTCTACGGAATCAAGCCTCTAAAGCACCGAAGAACTTCCACCACAAACCTCCAAACACGAAGAACACACGAAGAACACGAAGAACAAAGAATTTCTAACAAGCTCATAGCCAAAGATTCATTGTAATTCCGTTTCAAAGATCTTCGATCCATTCCTCAGCCAAATTGAAGAATATCTTATGTTCAAATCAAAATCACATTACCACAATTTCAATCAATAAATCTTTCAAGGAGATCGAATAAGAGGATCACTCTTTTGTAATTACAGAGAATTGTACCACACATTTATCAATACAAATTCGTATTTGTGAAACTATTTTACTTGTTCGATTTATTTCAAACTAAGAAATTTAGTCGTCTACAATAACGTTATCACTGTTCGACCCTGGTTTTACCTTGGTTCAACCCCGGTTCAACCTCAAAAACCTTGAACCTTTCCCTTTTATGGTTTAATGAACGGTCTGAGTTTCAAAACCATGATAATTACATGTAAGTAAAGTTAAGAAATATGGATCTTTCATTTTCTTAATATTGGATGACTTATTTAATTTTATATAAAAGATAGCATCTAAAAAAACTTATAATAAAAAAAAATTAAAAATTTTCCCATAATTTTTTAATTTAGTTATCTCTCAATAAATATAAAATAATTCACTCACATTTTGAAGCAAATAGCAAACACATACATAACTAAGTACAAGTGATTTCGTTCACACATTTCTTTCTTCTTTTTTTGAAATCATTTCCTTCACACATTTCAATGGGTAATGTTACGTCTGTAAAAATTTTACAATATATTTTAAATAGAAAACTGTTGCAAGTCGGTAGAAATGTGATATCAATTTCGTACATGGCGTTACTCTTTCTTTAATAATAGAGGGAGTTTTTGTGGACCAATGCCTCTAGCATGGGGAACAACTCTAAAAAGTAATAACATATCTCACAAAAAGAACTTCGAGTCGCACGTCAATACATGCGAATATGCGATACCAAGTACGAGTGATGTGCGAGCATGCTATAAAAAGTGCATGTGTATGCACATATATATACCGTGCAGCATGACTAATTCCAAAGGCTGCTGAGGGTTCCCTGGGAAATCTATCGAGAGGGTTCATCGTATTAGTTCATATGGGGAATTGAGTAGTTCCTATGATCCATCTGTCTATAGGTTGAAATAAGAGGATTTTATAACATTGCGCATATGTTAAATTGTCAATATAAAAAGTACAGTTTAGCTAGCAATTTAGTTGTAGTCTATAGCTACAACTCTTATTAAAATATTAACATACTTATATATTTTACAATACTAGTAGTTGAATTGTATTTATATATATATATATAACATGTATGTCAAATTTTAGGTTAATTCGATTGTTATTTACTATTTGATCCATAAACATATATTTTTTATACATATTTTTAGACTACAAAATTTAAATTTTGAATATTTGATTAATGACATAGATATTAATTTTTTAGAAATTTTATGAGTATAAAAAATATAAGAAGAAAATGTAATTTAATAGTGGATTTGTCAAAATTTACATCCAATAAATAGATATTGAGTGGAATTGTAATCATTGACTACAATCAAGTTGGTAGCCAAACTTTGTGCTAATAAAAAGGGCAAACTACTTAAACAGCCCCTTGAATTTTGGGTCATGTGCAAACATCACCCCCTTTATGTAAATTTAAAATATTAAACCCCTAAGCTATCATAGAAGATAAAATTGACTCCTATGCATAGTTATCAAAACTGTATTAGAGATTGAACTGACTGAAGAATTGGTTCACTTGTTCACTAGTTTAACTAGTGGTTCATTGGTTAAATTATAGGTTTATTAATTAATTAAATAATATATTTTATAATTATAGATAGCAACTAAAATAAAATAAATATACTCCATTTAGGTAAATTAATAAATTATAACAATAAAAAAAAAATACAACCAGGACATAAAGTTAGTGAATAAAAAATAAATAAACACATCATTCCATAAACGTATTCTTTATACATATTTTTATACTACAAAAACTTGAAATTTAAATATTTGATTGATGACATAGATATTAATTTTTGATCTGTTAGAAATTTTGCAAGCATGGAAGATATAAAAAATATATAATTTAAAAGTGGATTTGTCAAAATTTACATTTAATAAATAGATAGTGAGTGGAATTGTAGCTATTGGCTACAATTAAGTTTGTAACAAAAATTTGTGCAAATAAAAAAGGGCAAACTACATAAACACCCCTTGAATTTTGGGTCATATGCAAACATAGCCCCCTTTACTAAAATTTAAAATTTTAAACCCCTAAGCTATCACAAAAGATAAAATTTGACTCCTATAATCTTATGTATTAGTTCTACTAGCTTGTAACTCCATGCATATACATGGATATACTTAAAATATATACATTGAGATACATAGTATAATTCTTACATATATAATTTAAATATTATTGATAGTTATTCTTATTTTTTTCAGTCTTTAAAAAGTCTTGTAATAATATTATTAGGTAGCAAATGTAAATTGCTCATTTTAAAAAAAAAATTATATTCATTAAGTCTGTACTCTTTAGTTTTTGTACACAATAACTCACTTCGATGGATATTTATGATGTGATCTCACATTTTACTCCAAAATTAAGAAATAAAACTCTCTAAAAATAAATAATTTATAACACATGACATAAAATTGGACTTCAATTGTATAATCTAATTGGATTTTTAAACGGTGTGGTTTGCTAATAAATTTGATGTGAAGTACTAGATTGACTCGCTTTAATAAACGGTGTGGTTTTCTATTAATGATTAATTTGTCTAATCTTTTTCTTTTAATGATTAAATTTTCAGTTGAAGTAAAATTCAACTAACTAAATTGTTAGTACATATGTGATTCCTGTATGGAACATATGTCATCATGTATTGGTTAATCCTTTGACAAAACGTACTTTACTTGTAATTAGGTAGATCTAGGATATGTTTAATGCTTCAAAGAACAAGGTTTCGAGTTCAAGCGTTAAAGCCATGTAAGTCTTTCCAAAAATCAAGTGATGAAGTGCTGGTTTTTAAAACTTGACAGCTAGCTCGATAGCTAGTATCTAGCAAGATTTAAAAAGCTGTCTAAGTCCAAAGCTCAACAAATAGAGTATTTATCGAGAATTATGAAAATCAGATATTTAGTTCTGATTTCATGTCAATTCGTGAATATGTATTTGGGCTTTCTTTTCTCACAACTCTAAACATATATAAGGATTATTTTAAGGGTCGTCATAGTGAGCACATTGCACAAGTGTGAAGTAAAGTGTTGTTCATGCGAATCGTGATCGGAAACCTAGTTTGCCCTAGTTCTTCTTTCTCTTGACGAAGTTGCTGTGTTTGTACATTGTAGAGTTTTGTGACCAAGCAACTTTGAGATCTTCATCGTGTGATGAATTGAAGAACTTTGCAGCCAACATCCTTCTCAAGTTAGTGATCAAGTCGCGTACTAGGATCCGCGCATCTATTGGTTAGTCACGTACTGAGAGTCGTGCATTAAAATGAGAGATTGTCACTACAAAACAAGTCCAATTGGGTATTGAGGTAAGGGTTCAACTGTAGGTTGGTATAAGGTGCTGGGATTTCTTTACTTGTAACTGCTTGTTGTGATAATAGTGAATTCTTAGGAGTAGAGACCTTAAAATCACCCGGTGGGATTTTTTGCTTTGGAGGTTTTTTCCATTCGAAAACAAATCACCTTGTCAATTTTATTTTCTGCTGTATTTTATTTTAGTTGGTAATTTTTTTGTGTTGCTACGTACATTGTATGTTAATTTGATTAATTAATAAACTTGGGTAATTAATCAATTAATTAATCACAAGGGGCCAATACATTTTTGGCTTATCATAATTATCTTTTAACCACCAATAAAATAAAGGTAAATTTTGTATTTGACCTTGAATCTTTTCGTTGTATGTTAATTTGCTCTATGACCTTTCAAACGCCTCAATTTAGTTCTCTAACATTTTTTTATTTATTCAAAATGGTTACTGACATTAATTGATGGATAAAAAATACTAATGTGACTAAGAATTTAAATTGACACATTTGAAATGTTATAAACCAAATTCACACATATTCTAAAATAAATTAATAAAGTGTATACATTTTTTTTTTTTTGGAGAAAGTTAAGGTGGATACATGTGGTGGCCCGTTAACAAATATCAAGCGTCACTATTTCACACGTAATTATTGACCCAATGTTTGCGATGGAGTCACATACCATAGGTTCATACGCAACAAACTTCAGCGGAAGTTCCTTTTGTTCATTAGGCGATCATTCCATTATATATATGATACTCTGTCTTGATCCAATTACTCCAAAATTTCACCTTGGCTACATTTCTATGCTAGCTGAATCATTCAAGTAGTATCCTAGTGAAAAATTCAGTTGTATCAATCATATATGGATACCAACGTTGTACGCCTAAAATTTGTTTTCTTGCTCTTCTTTCCATGCTTGTGGACTCCTCATGCTGCAAAATGGGTGTACGTACCATCAGCGCGGATATCATCCACTGCCTCAGGTGACAGTCTCAATCCTGGTGACACCCTCAATTCCTCGAATTACATTGTTTCTGCTAAACGCAGGTTCGCTCTGGGATTCTTCCACCGCAGGATTGACAGTACTACCAACAAATCCTACTTAGCAATTGCGGAGATTGCTGATCAAAGTCGTCCTTTTAATCTTTTTGTGTGGTTTGGCAGTGGAAGCAATGCTATTCTTAACAATTCAGCCATGTTTACCTTGGACGGCAAGGGAACAATGAAAATTGTACAAGAAGATGGTGATCCTACGGTTTTATACTCTCCTCCTAAACCTCCCAAAAGCGCAGTTGCTACTCTATTGGATTCCGGCAATTTTATCTTAAAAGAATTGCATTTGAACGGAACTATGAAACGTGTCTTATGGCAAAGTTTTGATTATCCTTCTGATATACTTTTGCCCCGAATGAAATTAGGGGTCAGCCGCAAAACTGGCAAAACTTGGTCACTCACATCATGGTCAACAGAGCTCATCCCAGATCCAGGGCCTTTCAGTCTTGAATGGAACCCCAAGGGATACCAATTGATCATTCGGCGACGAGGGGAGGTTTATTGGTCAAGTGGGGCATTGATGGGAGGAAAGGTTTTTAAGAATATTTCACCAAATGTAACATCTATGTATGACTTCGTCATTGTTTCAAATGAAGACGAAGAATACTTTTATTTCAGTAACAGAAATCAAAGTCTGGTTTCAGAATGGTTGCTTAGTCCTATGGGGCAATTAAAGGACTTGAAAGGAGAAGATATAGCTCGAGCTGATAATTGTGATGGTTATAACACTAACGGAGGATGCCAGATATGGAAGTAACCAATGTGTGGGCATCAAGTCATGAATATTTAGTAGCTGGAGATTTTTCGCCCCCCTATAATTCAAGTCATGGCATCAGTGATTGCAGAGCTATTTGCTGGAACAACTGTAGTTGTGTCGCCTTTACTTCTCTGTTTGATAATAATACCGGATGCCAATTTTGGACCAGAAAGTGGGAGTTCATTTCCAATCACTCTACTGATCACCGCTCTATTTATGTTCTATCATCAAAGCCTTCTGATAGGGGTAAGTTTACTAATTTTTTTGAGCAATTTGCAATTCTTTTTTCCAGCTTTAAAGTGATAAGGTTGTGCATCTAACTCACTTAACTGATGGAACCGACTCAATCCAACGAAACCTTGTTGATCTTTTGTGAATTGATGGGTTGGATTGGAATTTTATTTTAAATCTCGAGTTACGTTATGTTCGGATTGACAATTTTTTCAACCCACTTGATTCACTATATATATAAGTTTATCAGTCAAATGTTTTTAGTTTGATTTATTTTAGTATTTTGATAATTAAATAAGATGAATTTTGAAATTTAGAATATAATTTAAACATATTATGTGAATTGTAAAAACTTATTGAAAAAAGTTGCTTAAAAAACCCACCCCAATTCGACCAATGTTTAGGTTGAGTTGGTTTCTACACATATGATAAATTGGGTCTGGTTGAGAATTTTTCAACTCAACAAGGTTAGGCTGGATTGCAAAAACCCTCTAATCTCCCATTTGATCCATGCACACTCCTATTAGTCACTAGCACATAAATATTGCAAAATTAATCATGTATACATTAACCTATAACCAACTTGACTAATTTGCCAAGTCGCTATCATAAAATTTTAAATTTAATTTCTTAGTATGTATGTTTGTATGCTAAACTTAGATCTTTTATATCTTAGATGAAAATACTATTAATATTATCCATCTACCTCTTTGCAATGCACAAATATTTCGAGTATTAAATATACTTTATAAGTTCATTACTCATTTTCTTCCTACTTTGTTTACTTCCTCTTCCACTTCCCCATTTTTTGTGCAATGTTATATTTTATTCTTTAAATTTTGAATATTTTGTTATTTGAACAAATATTTTCTTTTACTCCTAAATCCTTTCTTCCTCCTTAATTAAAATCTATATATATATATATATATATATATATATATATATATATATATATATATATATCCAAATTAGATGAATTAAACTCTCATCTGCTAAATCCCCTTCTCTCTATTCCCCGCTCCACCCAACACAATGCTAGATACATTTAAAATTTTAAGGCCCCGTTTGGTAAAATGGTTTAAACACACATTTTTAGTTTTTAAACAACATTACACACATTTCCGTGCACTTTTTCACCCACAGGTATTTCAAAAAATTATAAACAACATTACTCAAACTTCTCTACCAAACGGGCCCTAAATCTCTTAAGCTAATTAGGCTTCTCAATGCACACCAGACATGTAATCTCTTTATAAGTGGCTCTTCCACAAAATTAACAGTTGAATTTAAGGCATCAAAATTTCACTTCCTCCTCCTTGTAGATTGTCGATAAGCAAAATATAATTTTTATTAAAATATGATGATTACTAATACAGCTACTTATTACCGAATGTAGGAAAAAAGAACTGGATATGGATTGGTATTTCCATTGCCATTGCCGTTACTCTGCTTATAATATTATTGTGCATATTGTGTTATCTACAAAGGAGAAAAGTTGTAATTGAAGGTATATCATTCTCAAATAGAATTAACATGTTAGATTAAAAGTTTGTACACTTGTACTCCTAAATTAAAAGTTTGGTTGTTCCTGAGGTTTCCCTTTTAAAATTCTGTCATGTGGTTGCTTAATTAAAAAATTACACTTTCATCTCATGAGAAAAAAGCCACATAATAGAATCTTAAGAGGAGAACCTAAGGAATAGCACCTAAGTATTGTACCTAAGTCTTATTCTATGTGTTTTATGTCAATCTATACAGGAAATAATGAAGCAGATGAAAATGAATTGATTGATTTAGGGACATCAGAGAGATCTAATATCAATGATATTTTAATTGATGGGAAAAAGGGGCATGATTTACGTGTATTTAGTTATGCACACATCACAGCGGCCACACATAACTTCTCATTAGAATACATACTTGGAGAGGGTGGCTTTGGACCTGTATATATGGTAAGAGCCAATTATTTTTTATAGAATGATATTTTAATTAAACATTTTTTACGCTGGCATAAGCTTATTTTGTCATCACAACAGGGAAATTTGCCAACAGGGCAAAATGTAGCTGTAAAGCGATTATCCAAAAATTCAAGGCAAGGAATACATGAGTTCAAGAATGAGTTGATACTCATATCTAAACTACAACACATGAATCTTGTTAAGCTTCTAGGTTGTTGCATACATGAAGAAGAAAGAATGTTGATCTATGAATACATGCCCAACAAAATATTGGACTACTTTCTGTTTGGTTTGAGCAACATTCACTTTCATCTTAAGATTTCATTTTTTTTCCCTTAAACAAATTTATATATTGGTATACCATTTTGCTGAAAGTAGATTAGTGACTATATTTAACCTTTTGTATTTCACAGATCAAAATAGAAGCAAACTACTAGATTGGAAGAAGCGTTTCAACATAATTGAAGGAATTATTCAAGGATTGATATACCTCCACAAATATTCAAGGCTAAGAGTTATTCATAGAGATTTAAAAGCTAGTAACATACTCCTTGATGAAAGTATGAATCCGAAGATTTCAGATTTTGGAATGGCAAAAATGTTTAAACAAAATGAATTGGAGGCAAATACTAATCGAATTGTTGGGACATAGTAAGTTAAAGATGCATAAGTTATCTTATGAAATATAGTTAACCATGCATCAATATACATGTTTTTTGGCTGCTGCCAACTACAACTTATTGCTCATTAAAGCTCAATAGTCAATTTGTGAAATAAAAATGTTTGTTTTGTCTTTTTATGCAGTGGTTACATGTCCCCTAAATATGCTATGGAGGGTCTATTCTCAATAAAATCTGATGTCTACAGCTATGGGGTCTTAATGCTTGAAATAGTTAGTGGTAGAAGAAACAATAGCTTCTATCATACTAACCATGTGCTCAACCTCATTGGATATGTACGTATGTCAAGAAAACATCAACTGTGAATTATGTATATTTTGATCAATGTGATTCAGATATTCTAATTGACTATAACCTTCTTTTCAGGCATGGGATTTATGGCAAAAAGATGAAGGAATACAATTAATTGATCCAAAAATAAGTGACTCTTGTTTCAAAAATCAAGTACTAAGATGCATTCATGTTAGTCTACTATGTGTAGACGATAGTGCAACTGATCGACCTACCATGTCAGATGTGCTCTTTATGTTGACGAATGAAAGTTTGCCATTGCCTTTGCCTAAAAAACCAACATTTTCTATTGGAAGGAAAGCAATTAAGGAAAATATTTTTGATAAAGAATCAGAAGCGTATTCATTGAATGGCTTGTCCATATCCGAGATGCAAGCAAGATAGATGGACGTATAGCCATGTGGTAGCTATGTCAATAAATATGTCATGGCACTAAAGAGAGAATTGTCCCCTTATTTTTTTATAAGTAATTAGTTCAAATTACTTCTTAGCCATGTGAAATTTTATTCATTGAAGATATTATCCTATTTTAGTTTTTTCCCCTTAATTTTTAGTAAATATAACATTGTCAAGAATTTATACGTTTATTAAAAATTTGCCACTTTCCATATTCATTCTTATTTTATTCTTCCGGTTGAAAAAGATAATAATTTATTGTTGTCATTTTCTTTCAATTAAATTGATTGGTTTCTCTAACCTAGGTCTTCTGGCGGCGCTAGAAATCGTGGTTTGTAGAATTCTGTTTCCTACCCTGTAGGAATTCTGTTCCCTTTCGTAACTTGTTGCGCAGAGGGATAGGGGTTCTCAAGTTTCTCTAAGGAGTGTTATGCGACGATGGAGAACCTTGCGGAGGCCTAGACTCGTTTATCTTTATCTAAGAATGAGGGAGACGTTTTCAACTTCGAAAACTAAGTATGCAGGAAAGAATACACACTGGCGGCCAAATTTTTTACGAAACGTGCTCTGAACATTAAGGTCGTTGCTCGAACTTTGAAGCCTCTATGGCGTACTAAGCAGGATTTTGAAATCCAGGACATGGGCAACCACATTTTGTTGTTTGTTTTTAAGAATGATCGAATCTGATGCTAACCGAGTGTTGTTGGGAGAACCATGGAGTTTCGAAAAGTATTTGATTGTCCTGCGTCGGTATGAGAATGATAGTTCTCTGAAGAGGCTCCAATTTGATACGGCGAAGTTTTGGGTCCAAGTCAATGATCTACCTATTCGACGTATGGTCACAGAGACGGTAGAAAATTTGTGCAAGTCAGTGGGGCGGGTGATCCATTCCTATGATAGGTCTGAGATAGAGTATGGTGACTTTATGCGAGTAAGGTTGGAGATTGATATTCACAAGCCATTATGTAGAGGTAGGAAGGTTCGTTTTAGTCTAGACAGGGAGGGATGGGCATCGTTTCGCTATGAACGATTACCTATGTTTTGCCATTGGTGTGGGGTCTTGAATCACGATTCTAAGGATTGTGATCTGTGGCTTTAAAGTAGAGGAGAATTAAGAGTAGAAAATCAGGAATATGGCCCATGGTTGAGGGCTGACCTCCTAAGTTTGCTTTAGAAAAAAGTGGTTAAAGTGTGTGGAATGGGGGCTCCTGTTGCTGCTTCAAGTCGAGGGCCAGACTTGTCGAGTGAAGCACCAGTCATGAACACAGTGGTAAAGTTACCTAGGCGTGTTGATGTGCATTTAGGAAAGCAGAGGTCGTCTGAGACAAGCTTGGAAAGTGAGCATGGAGTGGGGACGAGTATTCCATTACATGGTGCAATATCGGATATCTTGAGGGATGAGGATTCTTTCCAAAATCATTTAAAGGAAATTGATATGGAACTAGAGGGGCATATGCACACCACTAAAGGAACAAATGAATCATTTTCTCTGGAAGTGGGCAAGGCCGATGGTCAAGGGGTAGGAGTGATTATGGCGCAAGAGTCAATCTTGGCAGAGACTAATCCTAATGTGGAGGATGTTGCAGTCCAAGCTGGGGTGGATTTGTCTAGGATAGTTACAAATATTAATAAGGAGGAAGGGGGTCAATGTAGTCCAAAAGGTTGTGAGGAACAGGACCAGCAAAGGCAAGAATCACCTTTTGTGGGCTTAGGCCAGCCAAGTAGTGGGCTGGACAATGTTACTTGTGCAGGACCGAATACTAGAACATGGAAAAGACTTCAGCACCAACCCATGCATGTGGGTACAATAGTTTCTAAAGATGTGGAGGTGGGTACTAAACGTAAACATAAGCCAGAACATGGTATATATGAGTCTACAGAGAACCCAGAAGCTAAGAAAAGGAGGGAAGATGATGAAGTTCTTGAGGTGAGTGCCTTTTTGAAAAATGAACTTGGATTGGCGGTGGCTGCAAGGCAGCACCGTGGGAAGCAATGAGTACTCTTAGTTGGAACTGTCGGGGGCTTGGGAACCACCACACAGTTCAAGCTCTCCGGAGCATAGTTGAAAAAGAAGTTCCCAGCTTAGTTTTCCTCATGGAAACTAAGATTCCAAGGAAAAGACAAAACAAGATGAAGGAAATTCAGAATTCCATTGGTTCTACCCAGGGATTAATTGTGCCAAGTGAGGGTAGAAGTGGGGGTCTAGCACTTCTTTGGAAACTAGAGACTTATGTCAACATCAAGGGCTATTTGAAATGGTACATTGATGCTGAGGTTGTGTGTAGGAATGTACAAGGGTGCTAGCGTTTTACAGGCTTTTATGGCCAACCTGATACTAGTAAAAGGGAAGAAACTTGGCAAATTTTAGAAACTTTTGGTCGTCACAATACGTTACCTTGGCTATGCATCGGTGACTATAAAGAAATTCTTAGTAACTCTGAAAAGTTAGGAGGCAGCTTAGATTGCAACAACAAATGGATAGATTTCGTGAGGTGGTGGATTTGTGTCAATTCAGGGACTTGGGATACTCGGGTGCTAGGTATACTTGGACGAGACATTTTGAGAACAGAGATAGTGTATGGGCTTGGTTGGATCGCGCACTGGCTAATGAAGAGTGGATGCAAAAGTTTGTTAATGCTAAGGTGGTCCATATTTCTACAATAGAATTTGATCATTGCAAGCTTTGTCTTCAATTGGGCTATGATACTAGACACCGAATGAGACAAGGAAAGTTGTTTCATTTTGAAGTCATGTGGCTTCGTGATCCTCGTTGTTTGGAGGTGGGCAGTGAAGCTTGGGAGCGTGGATTATCATTCTCATCAGGCTTTCCAATCCAAAATTGTCTCCAGGCATGCACGGAGACCTTGCAATGTTGGAATAAGGTAGAATTTGGTCATGTGGGTCGCCGAGTTTCAATGTTACGAACCACTCTCCAAAGGCTTGAGCAACAACCCGATCAACACAGTGAGGAAATTAGAAGTGTGAGGAAGGAATTGAATTCATGGCTTGACACCGAGGAGGTCATGTGGTAGCAACGCTCTAGAAATTTGTATTTGGTGGCTAGTGATTGAAATACTCAATTTTTTCATGTCAAAGCTTCTATTAGAAATTAGAAAAAATTTATTGAAGGGATGGAGGATAAATCTGGTTTGTGGAAGGAAGATCTGGAGGCAATTGAAGGCATTGTCCTAGACTATTTTTCTTCGCTTTTCACCACTTCCAACCCTACTGACATTGAGAGAGTTGTTGAGACTATTCAAGCTGTGGTTTCTGAACCCATGAACTATTTGCTTGGCCAAGATTTTCAAGTAATAGAAATGTATCAAGCGCTAAAACAAATGCACCCTACAACGGCTCCAAGTCTCGATGGTATGCCCCCTCTCTTTTATCAAAAATATTGGTCTCTTTTTGGTGATTGTGTTACACTGGTAGTTTTAAATTTTTTAAATCATGGGATAATTCCTCCGGATTTTAATGACATCCACATTGTCCTTATACCAAAGGTTAAAAATCCTCACAAGATTACGGAGTATAGACCTATAAGCCTTTGTAATGTCATTTATAAACTTGCTTCTAAGACTGTGGCTAATAGGCTTAAAAATGTTTTGTTTGGCATTGTCAGTGAAAACCAAAGTGCTTTCACTAAGGGTAGGTTCATAACTAGTAATATCCTTGTTACTTATGAGACTATGCATCATATTAGTCAGAAAAAAAAAGAAGAAGGGAAAATTGGAGAGATGGCTTTGAAATTAGATATGAGTAAAGCATATGATAAGGTGGAGTGGGCTTGTTTGAAGGGTATTATGGAAAAACTTGGCATTCATAGGAGGATGGTAGTGATTGTAATGAGATGTGTTAGCACTGTTACTTATTCTGTGCAGATTAATGGGAAACCTATAAGGCGTATTACTCCTACTAGGGGTCTACGTCAGGGGGGCCCTCTTTCTCCTTATCTATTTTTACTTTGTGCAGAAGGCTTATTGGGCTTGATTTGACAACAGGTGGAAAGGGGCAACCTCAAAGGAGTAGCTGTTTGTCGTGGTGCCCCTCGCATTTCTCACTTATTTTTTGCAAATGATAGCTTGATCTTCTGCCAAGCTACATTGAAGGAGTGTGAAGTATTGCAGCAAATCTTCTTAGTTTATGAAGCAGTGTTGGGGCAAAAACTAAACAGGAATAAGACGGCTCTATTTTTTAGCAGAAATACTCCAGGTGCAATTCAAGAGGAAATTCAACGGCGTTTTGGGGGTTCAGTGATTAGGCAGCATGAAAAATACCTAGGGTTACCTTCTCTGGTTGGGCGGTCTAAACGTAACACCTTTAATGATCTTAAAGAAAAATTAGGAAATAAATTGTCTGGCTGGAAAGAGAAGCTCCTATCAAATGCCGGCAAGGAAATTTTGATTAAGTCAGTGGCCCAAGCTATTCCATCCTATACTATGAGTTGTTTTAAGCTTCCAGATGCATTGTGTGATGATCTGGCTAGTTTGGTGAGGCGATTTTGGTGGGGGTAGCAGGATAACCATTCGAAATTGGCCTAGCTAATTATGACAAGATGTGTGCTCCAAAGGAGGAGGGAGGTATGGGATTTCGTGATTTGAAGGCATTTAATATTGCCTTGTTGGCTAAGCAAGGTTGGCGGCTTCAAACATGCTCAAACTCATTATTCTACTGGGTTTATAAAGCTAAATATTTTCCTCATGGTGATTTTCTAAGTGCATCATTGGGGAGAAATGCGTCATATTCATGGCGTAATATAATGGCAGCACAAAAAACTATTCAAATAGGGTGTCGGTGGCAGATTGGCAATGGTGATTTTGCTGGATTGTGAAGTGATAAGTGGTTGCCTATTCCGTCTTCTTATAAACCTGCAACTTTTCCTCATTTTTTCCCTGTTGATGCCAAGGTTTCTGCTCTCATCAACCCGGTTACAGCCACTTGGAAGTCTGATATTATCCACGAAGTTTTCCTTCCTTTTGATGCTGAAGCTATTCTTTCCATTCCCCTTAGCCCGACTTTGCCTGAAGATAGGCTGGTTTAGGCTTTTACTCCAACAGGTCGGTTTTCCGTTAGTAACGCTTATCGGGTTACTCGCATGGCCATGGCTGATACTCATCAAGGTGAGATTTCATCTTCCCAACATTTGGTTTCTTTTTGGAGGTGTATTTGGAAGCTACCTATGCCTAATAAGATTAAGGCTTTTGCTTGGCGAGCATGTAGGAACATTTTGCCAGCTAAAGCCAACTTGCATTCTTGGAAGGTGACTTCGAATAATACTTGTGAAGAATGTGGGGTAGCTGTGGAGTCCTCGGGTCATGTCTTTTGGCACTGTGCTAGAGCTAAGGAGGTGTGGTTAGCTGCGAATGTGGAGTTTGGAGCTGATTTGGGGGAGGTTAGTGAGTTCCTTGATCTAGTATGGTATACTAGGAACGTGAAACAATGGCCTACCCAGTCTTTGGCTTGTTTGTTCGCCATTGTTTGGGGGATTTGGTCCAATCGAAATGAAATAAGGACAAGTGGAGCTCATAAATCGGCCTCAGCTATTGCCCTTTGGACTATGGATTATTTAGAGGAGTTTCAAGTGGCGAATCATAAGATTTAGGTGAAGAAACCACAGGTTGAAGTTGGCTGGACTGTTCCTCATCCTCCATGTCTCAAAATAAACATGGATGGTGCCGTTTTTGAAAGGCAGAGGTCGGTGGGAATTGGGTGGTTGTTAGGGACCATTTTGGATTGGTTTGTGCTGCATTAAGTATGAAGGTTCATGGTTTGTTAGGGCCTCTTGAAACTGAAGCCAAAGTAATGGAGGAGGGATTGCGATTTGCTTAGGATCAGGGTGTCCGTGCTGCAATCTTTGAAGGAGACTCTATGGTGGTTTATAATTCACTCACAAGTTCTATCACCCCTCCTTCTAGTATATGCAATTTGATTTCAGGGTCCTTACTTCAAGCATTCAATTTTGGCGAGTGTAAATTTTCTGTTGTGCCACGGAGTGGGAACAGAGTAGCTCATGGGTTAGCCCATTATGCTAAGAATTTATCAGATTCGCGTACTTGGATTGGAGATATGCCTCCTTTCCTAGACGAGTTAGTGACCCAGGATGTACTGTCTTATCCTTCTTCTTAATATATGGTAGTAGTTTACATCAAAAAAAAAAAAAATCATTGAATTTATGACAATTTTTTCGCTTGTATCATAATTTGTAAGTATAAGATCAACCGCCTCATTGAAGATTGAGTTAAGTAAGTCAATATCGTTTCCTCTCCTCAGTTATGCAGGAGCATTCTCTTTCACCAGGGATGAGCTTTTCTACCACCGTCTCTCTTCTTTTTCCTTCCTTAAGAAGTAGTACGGATGGTGAGTCTTTTATTTGCTTGTAGAATGGACTTAGACTTCATCGAAAGTATTGAGAGTAAGACTCACGTCAGAAGAAGGGGAAGCAATCACTCTCCGGCCAATCCAACGGGCTAGGACACTTGAAGAACATTTACTTAGTATTATAGGGAAGTTTCTCTCCTCTCGACCACTTAACCAAAAAGCTGCAAAGGATTTGTTGTGGTTGGTTTGGAAGCGAGGAAACGATTTGAAGATAGTGGATGTTGGAGATGGCCTAATTCAATTTAAGTTCGCCATGGAAAGCCAATTGAGATGGGTTATGAATAATGGAGTTTTGACAATCAAATTATAGCGCTCCGAAGATGGGAAAAAGGCATAATGGCGAGAAGTTCTTTGCCAGTCCTACCAATTTGGGTTCAGGTCTGGGGTCTACCTTTTGACCTCGTAAATGAAGAAGCAGGCTAGGATATTAGGAGTAGTCTAGGTTGTATGGTGGAGGTGGATAGTAAGGCTAGTGCATATGACCAGGCATGCTTCTTACAGATCCATATTGAAATTCCATTAACCAAACCTATCTGCCGTCGGGCTCCTTTTGTTAGTCCCGAGGGAGACGAAGTTCGGTTCGCTTTCAAATATGAGCGACTTGTAGGACTATGCTACAATTGTGGTATGTTGGGCCATGAGTTATAGGAATGTTCAATGGAGAAAATAGATAAGGGGGATGAGCTCCCATACGGGGAATGGTTAAGAGCAGGTAACAAGAGGAAGTCTGATAGTTCAGGAAGGAAGCCACACAGACCACCTCGACGGTGTGAAACAAAAACGAATAGAACACACTAGGGGTCGGCCACATACATAATCAAACCAAGGAGTTATTGTGTAGCATGGAAAGCCCAAAAATTAGGGGATTGAAATGAAAAGGATAGTTAATGCTGAAACAATAGCCTTAAATCCCACTGATATGGAAAATGAAGAATCAATAGGTCCAAAATTCCTGAGATTGATCTAATTAGTGTCCCTATTGAATACGTAACTGAAGAAGTGTCTAATGCTGAGGTAAAGACTAGCACAACACACACCTTCTTTAATGGGGCGTGTGAGATAGCTAATGCGTTTGATAACACACATGACTCTGTTAAGACAGGGAAGGGGAAAAAATGCTCGTAAACCACCTACTAATATGGTACTAGACTCACCAAGTGGACAAAACTTGCAAGCAAGAAATGGGGGCACAGTGACAAAGCTAATGGTGGTTCGGAGATGGAAGAGGCTAACAAAAAACGGCTTAGGATTTTAACCAGCAACACAAAATCATCATACACAACGGTGGGGGCTACGATACAACCCCACCGATAATAATGAATATCCTCAATTGGAATTGTTGGGGGCTTGAGAACCCTCGAGCAGTAACCGTTCTCTTGCATCTTGTGAGAGTTAAAGAGCCCAAGGTTTTATTTCTCATGGAGACCAAAATATTGGTGGGGGAGATGAGAAATATAAAAGAAGACCTACAATACCAAGCGATTTTTACAATTCCTAGTTTGTAGAGAAGTGGCGGATTTGCAATGCTTTGGAAGGAGGAAGTAGACTTGCATGTTCAAACCTTTTCCTAGAATTATATTGATGCCATTGTGATCAACCCCACGGGTCCACCTTGGAGAATCATATGTTTCTATGGCCAACCAAAAGAAAATCTTCGTCACGAAACTTGGAGTTTGTTATGCCATCTCCACTTTCAATACTCAATGCCTTGGATATGTATTAGGGACTGCAACGAAATCCTATCATTGGAGGAGAAACAAGGTAGATTAACAAAAGCACACGCCCTCATGTAAGCGTTCTGTAGTGCACTACTTCATTGTAATTTGATTGACCTTGGGTATGTTGGTAATATCTTCACATGGAATAATGGATGGCATAACAATACCTATGTCCAACAATGTCTAGACCGGGCCTGTGCAATAGTGGAATGGAAGAGAGCTTTTCCATCATTGCAGAGTCACACATCTACAGGTTTCTTACTCTAATCATGACCCAATATTTCTCACCACTCATGGCCCAAATAATTCAATCCACAGGAAAAACTTCCCCCACAAGTTTGAGGAAAAATGGGTAACGCACCCCGTGTGTGAATGGGTCATTCAAGAAGCCTGGAATTGGTCTACTCCTCATGGCAGTTTGATGTTTAGGCTGTATGAAAAAATTAAAAACTATAGGACATCTTTGTTTGGCTAGTCACATTTTGCTTTTGGAAATACTAAAGCAAAAATTGAGGAAAAGCATAGAGAGTTGGAGGAGTTAACACGTCGAAGTAATGGAGATCAAGTGAAAAGGATCAAAATGGTCAAAGGTGAAATAAACAAGTTGCTTTACTAGGAGGAAGTATCTTAAAGACAACGATCAAGGCCAATTTGGCTAGCAGTAAGGAACAAAAATACAAAATTCTTCCACCAAAGGGCAAGTCAGCAGAGAAGAAAAAATCATATTGTGTGGGTATTCAGTGATGCAAGTAGCTGGTGTACTAAAGAAAATGAGATTGCTAAAGTGGAAGAAAATTACTTCAAAAATCTATTTACAATAGCACACGTAGATAATGCAAATATGGAGGTTGTCCTCGACTCAGTTGACAAGCGTGTCACAACTGACATGAAACATATTCTATTACGACCTTACACTACTAGTGAGGTTAAACGAGCCCTCGTCCAGATACATCCCTTAAAGTCACATGGGCCTAATGGTAAGTCCCCTTTTTTCTTCCAAAAATACTGGCATATAGTTGGACTTGTTGTTACTGAAGCTATTTTATCAGTACTAAATTTGGGTCACTTGTTGCACAAAATGAATTACACCCATATTGTGTTGATCCCCCCCAAAAAAATGATCCCCAATATCTCTCAGAGTTCCATCTCATCATTTTTAGGCAATGTGATTTCATGTATTCATTACAAAGTTCTTGCTAATCGACTTAAAATTATTTTACCAAAAATCATATCCAATGCTTATAGTGCTTTTGTGCCAGACAGACTGATCACAGATAATACAATCGTAGCTTTTGAGGTGTTGCACAAGATGCAGAATCATAGGAGGGGAAAAAGGGTTAGATGGCAGTAAAGCTAGATATAAGCAAGGCGTATGATAGGGTGGGATGGGGCTTCCTTGAAAAAATTATGCTATGGTTGGGTTTGGATGAACAATGGGTACATTTGGCAATGGAAACTATTAATACAGCTTCGTGCTCTGTGCTAATCAATAGGGAGCCTAGGGGCTTTGTTAATCTATCTAGGGGAATTAAACAGGGTGACCTTTTATCACCTTATTTGTTTCTTATATGTGCAGAACGTATGTCAGCAATGCTGTGAAGGGCGAAAGAGAGGAACCAACTATAGGGTATCTTATCTTGTAGAAATGGAGTTCAGATTTCTCACCTGCTATCTGCTGATGACAGCTTGCTATTTTGCCAAGCATCAATTAAGGAGTGCTAGCAGTTGGTAACCATCCTTGAGCAATATGAGAGGGCGTTGGGTCAAGCAATAAACAGGGACAAAACAGCTCTATTCTTCAATAAAAACACAAGAGCAGAGGTGAGGGATATCATTCAAGGTATGTTGGGAGTTCAAGTCATGACTGATTGTGAAAAATATCTTGGTTTACCCATGGTGGTTGGCAATTCCAAGGTCAATGCCTTCAGGGGGCTTAAGGAAAAAATCACTAGGCGGGTGATGGCCATGGGATGGAAGGAGAAGTTTATCTCAAAAGTCGGATGGAAAATACTGATTAAAACAATGGTGCAGGCAATCCTTGCATATACTATGGGCATCTTTAAGATCCCAAAGACTTGGTGTGATGACATTAATTCAATTCTTGCAAAATATTGGTAGGGGTAGACGATGGATGAGAAAAAATTCATTGGATCAATTGGAATAAACTTTGTAGTCCAAAAATCAATAGAGGGATGGGTTTTAGAGAAATCCATGCTTTCAATTTAGCTATGCCTAAACAAGCTTGGAGATTGATAAAACACACTTATTCACTATTTTATAAGGTGTACAAAGCCCGATACTTTCCAAACTGCTCCTTCATGGAGGCTGCACTTGGGACTAATCCATCGTATGTGTGGCGAAGTCTACTCATGGCTAGAGAAATTATCCAGAAGGGATGGCAGGTTGGGGATGGGCATCACATTGAGGTGGCAGCCCATAAATGGTTAGCTAATGCTCCTATTTTTCTGGGCTCTCCTCCAAATCCGCTATTTTTTAGGGACCTAGTCGATGAAGACACCAGGCAGTGAGTCCATGGAAAGATTCAAGCTCTGTTTGCTCCATCAACTTGACAAAAGATCCTTGCCATACCTCTTAACAATCTGAACTCCAGTGATGAATTAGAGTGGACGGAAAATAGCGCCCAAAACTTTACAGTGAAGACAGCCTATAAAATTGCTCTTGGCCTCAAAAATCAACCCCAAGGTGAGCACTCACAAGCACGGCTAAATGACAGAATTTGGAAGAAGGTGTGGAAACTGAATGTGCCCCCTAAGGTCCAGACCCTTCTGTGGAGGGCTTGTTCAAATATCCTGCCCACAAAAGACAACTTGCAGCGCCATAAGGTGAAGGTCCACGCAAGGTGCGAATTCTGCTCCCAACACTTAGAGACCACTTGTCATGTGCTGTGGGGGTACCCTTTCGCTAGGAATGTCTGGTCCGTGGCAGGTAGACGAATTCAGAAGTGCTCGAACAGTGCATCAGACTTCTTTCAGTTGTTTCGGACCATGGTAACCAGGCTAAACCAGCAGGAACTTGAGTCTTGGGCAATTATCGTGTGGGCTCTTTGGAATGCACTAAACAAATTTTACTTTGATAAGACTCAATTTCAAACAAGGCACATCTATGATGGTGCTTCGGGTCTCTTAACAGATTACCAGCACCTCATGGCAGAACAAACAACTTGAGCATACTGTTTTACTGTGTATTTCACTGCTGTATATTATTTCTTACTCGTGGCCTCTGTTCTATTGAGTACAGACCTGTGCTTTACTTTCCGGAGGTCCACTGTCTATGTTCTGTAATCCAGCTTGTATTACTTTTGGTATCTTAACAAAGCTTTCTATCTTTGATCTCAAAAATTGTTATTCCCAAAAAAAATGAATAAGACCAATTGAAGTTGTATTTATTTACTTTTTCCCCGCTTGAATTTTATAAGCAACCAATTCTCATGCTTGTAGACAATTAATTTACTGTTTTAGTTTTATTTCACTTCAATTGTACCATAGGACCAATATGTTGCCAAACAAAAAGTTTATTGGCCTACGTTAGTTTTTTTTTTTTTTTTTTCACTTAGAAATTATCCTCCCTGGTTGCAAAAATTTTGGTGCAATTAATAGAGACCATTTAAGGGTGAGATTTAAATTCCCATTTATTAAACATAGAAAATGTAGTAAATTATTTACACATGTCAAATGCTTTCTATTATGGGCAAATTGCTACTTGCCACATGGAATAATTTCTCCACATCATTTTAAATAAATAAAATGTTGTGTCACTTATCATAGTATTGTGCATTTACTAATTTGAGGAATTCAACTTTTATAATATATTACAAATAAGGACATTTACTGTCCAAATTTGGACAATAAGTATCCTTATTTGTAATTTAAGGAAATAGGGGTGGCTCCACATTGAGTTCAGGGTGGTCATAGGACCACCCTATCAGGGGAAAAAAATTATTATATATAAAATTTTAAAATGTATGATTTTTTTATCCTTAAAAAAAATTGTGCCCACCCTAATTTTTTTTAGGCCCAAATAATTAAATTATGGACAAAGTTTGGTAATAAACTTGGTTAAGGCCACAACTCCACTCAATAATTTTTTTTACTAGATGTAAATTTTGACAAATTAACCATTTGATTACATTTTCTTCTTATATCATCCATTCTTGCAAAATTTCAAGAATATCAAAGATCAATATGTTATAAATCAAATGTTTAAATTTTGAGCTTTTGTAGTTTAAAATTATAAATAAAAAACTAATTTTATGGATCGAATAATAAAAAACATTCAATTGGTACGAAATTTGACATGTGTTTTAAGAACATAAAGTACATGCAATTCAACGGCTAGATTTTCAAAATATATAGTAATATTAATTTTTTTAGTGAAAATTGTCGCCTAAGGCTACAACTAAGTTTGTAGCCAAATTTTATTTTTAAACTTTGGTCCTCTTAACAATATATTAGGTCCTTATGAACAAAAAAAAAAAAATCTAGAAAAGTTTTATTTAATTAAAATTATAAAAGAGATATAGCTTGTAGCATTGATAATATAACTACCATATAGAAATTTCAAAAACAAAAATTTGTAGAAGGAAATTGTAAAATTTATTATAATATAAGTTTCATAATGATCATCCTAGCTTAAAAATATTTCTAGATCCGCCACTACTTGAAAACAACTAAAACATATATATATATATATATATAAATAAAAGGTTATCAAAAATAATATTCCCTAGTAATTTTTATATAAAAAATTAAAAATTAAAATTAAAATTAAGCACGATCGTAGAGATTGCTAGAGACTGGTGGATAATTAACAATTAAAATGCTGCTGAAACTTATCTTTCCAAGTCCTTAATTTGTGATAAAAAAATCAAGACTTTCTCAAGTGTATGACATCAAGTGTGTCACATCGACCCCATAATGTTCTAGTGGTATCTAATCTATATAATAACTAATAGTACTATATATAAAAGCAGAAGTTTTTTGCTACAATTAAAGAGGCATATACACGAAAGCAAAAAAAAAAAGTGATATATTAGAATGTTTCATTGGGTTAAAACACTGTTTGGGAGCCTTCTGGGGCCAAAATTACCAAATACCACAATTTTTAAAAATTTGTAGCAAAAAAACACTGTTTCGGAACTAAATAGAAAAATACCACTTTTCTATAACTCAAGTTTAAATGGTACTCGAGTACTATTTGGAACTTGAGTTTCTAAAACTTAAGTTCTAAAAAAGTGGTATTTTTCTATTTAATTCTAAAAAAGTGTTTTTTTATTACAAATTTTTAAAAATCGTAGTATTTGGCCATTTTGGCCGCTTCTCTTACGACAAGAAACTAACCGCTTAAAAGAAATATAAATAAATAAATAAATAAATAAAAATTGGCACACGGAGAAAGGAGAGAAACCCGTAACTCCTCTCTCTTCTCAAAAACCCAAAAATCAAAACAATATGCTTCCCCCAAATCAAAATCCAAAACTTCATTCTCACGCAATCTCCGATTCTCTCACACAATGGCCACCGATTCATCAGACCAACTCAACTTCAAACCTACTACTACTGCTGGCACGCCCACCAGATCGCCTCGAAGAAGAAGAAGAGGGTGAACCAACCGATGAGGCTTCCGATTAGCCTTCTGTAACCACCGTCGATTCCGATTAGTCTTCATTTTTGTTTTGGGTTTTTGGATTCTTTATCAAAATGTTTTTTTTTTCTCAATTTTAAATATGATTTAGGCTTTTGAAGGACTTGATTTTGGTTTAGGGTTACATTTTTGGTCCAGCACCACCCATCTCCGGGACCATTCAATCACAGCCTTAACGGTGTCTTTGATTCATTGTAAGAAGGCTACAGATGCATCAAATTTCCCCAGTTCGTTCTCTGGCTCAGTTCGTCTCTGCAACAGCATATTTTGAAGGTCTGTATACTTTTTTTCCTCTTCAAATATTGTTTTTGTTTTCTGAAATCTGCCATGCTTTTTTTTTTTTTTCCTTATTCGATTTTGTTATGAACTTATGAGTTAGTTTTGGGTATTTTGGTTGGGTTAATTTTGACTTAAGGTTTTTGGGTTAGATTTATGTTTTGGGTTTTTGGGTTAATTTTTTTTTTTTTTTAAATAATCTGTATCTATATCCATCTAATTCAGGTTTTGACTTGGATTCAGTTTTGAGTTAGGAATTTGGTTTTTAATATCAGTTATCTATCTTAGATTTGGTTTCTTTTTGGGATATTTGGGTTCAATTCGTTTTGGGTGTATGTCTTTTTTGCCATTCGTTCAACAAAAATGGGCAAAAGAAAAGGAAACTCTTCCCCTTTTCATTCTTTGTTCATTTCGTTTCTGCAACTTCATACACACAAGGTCAGCATAACGTTGTTAATTTTCCTGTTTCAGATACTCTTTCTGTGTTTAGTTGTTTGCTGTTGTATCTATGATGTTACTAAATTGGACCCGATTTGAATTTTTGGGTTTCTTTGACTGTAGATAAAATTTTACACTGTTCTACATATTTGTTTTTGTTGCATTCGACATGTACAATGAAATCCCTCTTAGACTTAATATGTGATGTTTGGATTTGGGTATCCCCACCCCATATCGTGATAAATATAAATGATTTATTCATTTATCAACAATGAATACGTACAAAAGTTTAGAAGGATGAAGTCCAGAAGATATCAGCATGGTGGATGAAATGAATTTTGAACCAAATGTGATGCATTTGGTAATATTACATAACATGTACCCAGTTTATTTTTTTTTTCCATAGCTAACAGTCCTCCAAGAATTTCTCAGGCATTTTCTACCCAAACATCAACCAACTTCATGTAATTGATGGTCTTTATGTTAAAAATATTGTTCTAATGGTAATGGTAACTACTTTTTTGTTACATGCCAAAACCGCATAGCTCCACACCCCAAAGTGTACTTACCCAACCCATTGTTAAAATCCTCACTCAATAAGGAATACACCAGATAAGATTATGTGGATAATAAATGCTCAAGGGAGGTTTATAGTGAGGTTAGAATATTTTTTGCAACAAGGGGTGATGTCAAGCACAGAGATCAGTCTAGAAGAAGTGATGGAATTTGAAAATCTATGGAAAACAACTCAGAAAATTTTACCTACTAAATGCAGGTTATAAGAGTTGGGATAGTAGCTTGATGCCAGATTAGCAAGTGAGGGAGATAGAGGAGAGTGAAGGGGAGAGAGAGGGAATAAGAAAGATAAGAAAAAGCTTTAGATTACTACACCAACACTGCCCAATATGTATATATTTCTAAAATTTATGTGTGTTTGAGTAGTTGATAGGCTAAATCTAGAAAATTTAGAGTACGTTTTATGGAATTTCTCATAGAAGCTTTATTGTTTTCTAAAATAAATTTGTTGTTTGGTGTTTATTTCCCTATTTGATGCAGAATGAATTCAGACTCTATCTTCATTCTACCTCTCATTTAAAATGTTAAATTTCTACTTATTGGGTCTCCACTTATTAAGGGGAAGTTTTGACCCACAAGTTACAAAAAGTGTTAGAATTATGGTTAAATGATTAAATTTATATTTTTCTAATAGTTTAAACTTTTGGGATAATTGATAATTAACAGGATGCATACAATAATAATAACAACAACAATAAAAAGGCCTTAGTCCTAATTGTTTTGGGGCCAACTATCGATCTTCAACAGATTAATCAAGGTTGGCTATATGTATTTTTTTCCTCCATTTTATTTTATTCAAACTCATACTCTCTCTCACTTCCTTAATTGATGTCATTTTTTACTATTTCTTCTAACGTTATTTTTGTTCTTCCTCTATTATTTTTCTTTCCTTCAACTTGAATTGACCTCACCCTTTCCTACGAGTGCATTAGTTGCTCTCCTCTTAGTATGACCAAATCATCTCAAGTGACTCTCTCATCTTTTCAACAATAAAGGTCACCCTTATCTTTTTGTGGATTTCTTCATTTCGAATCCTCTATTTCCACTAATCCATTTTAACCATCTCATTTCAAATATACTTATTTTACGAATACATTGCTTCATAACAACCCAGCATTTAGTACCATAGAGCATATCTAGTTTTATAACAATCTTATAAAACTTTTCCTTTAATTTTAAAAGTATTCTACTATCACAAAATAATCTTTTTTTTTGTTTCTCCACTTCATCCACAATGCTCTTATCCAATAATTCACATCATCTTCAATCTCTCAATATATCTTTGTGAATTATTTATCCAAGATATCAAGAGCTCTTATTCTTTAGTATCTCTTGATCATTGAATTTTATATCTCCTTCATCTATATTTCTACTTTTACTAAACTTATATTGCATATATTATGTTTTTGATCAACTTAATCGAAAGCATTTAGATTCTAGAGTGTCTCTCCAAATATATAATGATAGGTCACAGTATCTTACTTGTGATTCTTTCACTTATACAGCTCCATCAAACACTTAATCAACTTAATATACTTGGAGGAATGCCTTTCTTCTCCAAAGCCCACTGCATAAACTCTCTAGAGACCATATCATATGTTTTCTCTAGGTCAATAAAGACCCGTATGAAGATCTTTACAAGCTTCTATAGTTTTCCATTAGATGTCTATGTAAGAAAGTAACTTCCATGGTAGATTGTCCTAGCACAAAACCAAATTAATTTTCTAATATTGTTATTTTATGTCTTAACCTATATTCAATCACTCTTTTTCAAAGTTTCAAAGCATGATTCATAAGTTTAATTTTATGGTAATTTGTTCAGTTTTGAACATCCTCATTGTTCTTGTAGATAGCTATTAAAGTACTTCTCCTCAACTCATTAGACATATATACAAGAATGCAAAACAAAAAGAAAAATTAAAACCTAAAATTCAAAAGAAAAAATAGCCTTTCTTTGGGCCACATTGATTTGAAGTTACTTAAGCTTAAATACCTTTAGTTAGGCCACCCATACTAAACATTTCGGTTCAATTTTTCATCAAATCCCTCAAATTCCATTTTATAAGTATAAAAATGTTCAATAAGATGCCTTTCAACTAATATCATGAAATGTAAAAAATTCTTACTGAACAGAATAGTAATAAACTAAAATAAGTTATTGACAAACTACTTGTCCCCAATCTTAATCTAAGCATGTGAATTATAATATATATAAATGAAGCTTGGAGCAAATCACTCCAAATTTACTTCCAGGGAAAACAAAATACCTGCATATGTACAAGAAGTTCTGATTTGATTCGTCGAGATGGTTCATTCTCATTGTTTTCACCTCGTGGGCCACATAAGGAATCAATTTCGTCAATAAAAATAATGGAGGGTTCTTTTTCACGAGCCTCTTGAAAAAGATCTTTGACATGCTGTTCACTCTCTCCCATCCATTTAGACACAATGGCTGATGGAGAAATACTGTGTATAAACAGTACACATGTAAATGTGTTGGCAACATTCCATCTAGATAAAATGATTGTAAAGCAAACACATCTACATCTATGGGAAATCTGTACATGAATTGTAATAAATGCACCCGAAAATAACTGGTTGGAAGCAGTAGAGAATAAAACAATCGGAGATGGGAATCAATTGATGCATAATGGGGATGGTGAATTCAGAAATTCAACACATTCCAATAATGTGATAATTGCATTGAAAAAGCTTATTAAAGGAGCCAAAGACCCAACCATAAGAAGTATGGAAACTACATCAACAATATAAAATATTAAGAACTCAAGTCTACATTTGCTGAAACTCAAATATCTTAGATTTCAACAAGAATATTTAATCTATTAAATCCAAATTTAAAGACTTTTGTCCGTCATCTCAATTATTGGACATTGAAAACAAGAGATTTGAATGGTGTTCAGTGCATCAAAGATAAAAATCAAAAAGTGTTAGTAAAAGAAGAAAAAAATAAAGAGAGATGGAAAAGTTATTTTGATAAACTTTTTAATGTAAAGCAATCTAGATAACCCAATGGAGGATAGAAATTGTTCGTTTGTTCAAAGAATAAAGACTCTGAGCACCTAGCCACCTTTGTCACACCCCACATTGGACCCTAATTCCACTTGTTGGGGGAGATAACACATTAGGGAGTTTCCAATTGAGTAGTTAATATAATAATAGGGACACTACTTGATCCAAAAGGCATAAGCCTATGAGTTTATGTTAATAAAATGCCTAAAGAGTGGAGGCTTCAATTACTATTTATGAGAACAAGGGGATAGCCAAAATTGTACAAATTAAGTACCATGAAATTAAACTTGAGTGAAACTTTAGGAAAGAGTGATTGAACATAGGTTAAGAATGAAGCATTAGTATCAGAAAATCAATTTGGTTTTATGCTAGGACGATCTACATTGGAAGCTACTCACTTACATAGATGTCTAATAAACAAAAATAGAGAGACCTATGAAGATCTTCATATGGTTTTCATTGATCTTGAGAAAACATATAATAGGGTTCCTAAAGAGGTTATGAGGTGGGTATTGGCAAAGAAAAGAGTTCCTCTAAACTATATTAAGTTACTTAAGGATATGTATGACGAAGCCGTAATTTGTGTGTAAAACAAGTTAGAGGACTCACAAGTGATCACTATAGGTTTGCATTAAGGGTCAACATTAAACCCATGTATCTTTGCACTAGTGAGTGTTGAGCTCACTAAATCAATTCAAGAGGAATTCCCTTGGTGTATGGATCATGCAAATAATGTAGGTATAGAGGATGAAACTAGAAGTGGAGTTAATGCAAAGTTAGAAATTTTGCAAGGTGCTCTAAATCTAAAGGCTTTCATTTAATAGAACTAAAACGGAGTACATGGAATATAAGTTCAATAAAAATAGAAACATAAACAAAGGGACGACAAGACTTGATGGTCAATGGATACTAAAGAGAGAGAACTTTCGATACCTTGGATTAATAATTCATAAAAATAGAGAGATTGAGAGGATGTCAATTATAGGATAAGAGTAGGATGGATGAAGTGGAGAGGTGCATCATGAGTATTATGTGATCGGAGAATACCTATTAAGATAAAGGGAAAATTTTAGAAGGCTAGTATACAACAAGCTATGCTCTATGGTACTAAATGTTGGACGATTAAAAAGCAACATATCCATAAAATGAATATAGCAGAAATGAAAATATTAAGATGGATAAGTGGGAATACAGAAAAAGAAAGAATTTGAAATAGGAAATCTATTTAAAATTTGGAGTAGCTTCTATTGATGAAAAGATGAAGGGGAGTTTAATATAGTTTGGTTATATTTTGGGGAGAGTGAGTAATGAATCAGTAAGTGTAATCAACAACATGTATTTCCATTTACACCTCATTTGGGAGGAGAGAATGGAATAAAAAGAATTTTAAAAAAAATATTTCTTCCATTCCCTTGTTCCGAAGTTTTATTTAAGGGAATAAAAAATTCATTTTCTTATTTAGAAGTTTAAGTGGGAAATAATAAAATGGATAGAACATTCATTCATTTCTAGTCCTTCAAGAGCTCAATTTTTGTTTCCCCCAACATTGGGAGTAATCAAAGGGGATGAAATTAAGTTTAATGAAATTTTAAGTGAAACATCCAAAATACTCCTATATATTCAGTCATTTATTTTAAAATTGGGGTCTAATAGTAATATCATCATAAAATTATTTCATTAATTACTCTCTATATTACTCCCAAATATAGTTACTTACCTAGTTACCTTCCATTCCTTTATATTTATTTATTTTAAAATATCCAAACAAGATTACTTAATTCTATTATATTCTATTATTTTCCATTCATTTCCTTTTATTTAAAAACATTTTCCTTCCACTATATTCATTTCCATTCCTTATATGAATTTTTAGACAAAGTGTAACACTTGCTAGAAGATGAAAATGAGCTCTTTTATCTCTTTCCATGTATAATTCTTTCATCATCGGTTATTGTGATTCATTTGTTTGCTACGTATTGGCATTGAGTTTGGTAAAAATATAAATAGAAAAGTTATATGTTTACATTGAACTTGTAATATAAATTTACATTGTAAACACACAAAAAGTTGTAATACATTTACAAAAAGTGTATAATATTTTTCGCTTTTTATAAGGGTCCGTTTGGATAGAACTTATTGCTGAAAACTGAAAACACTATAGCAAAATAATTTTTAAATGTATAAATAGTACTGCAGGACCCACTTTTAATAAAAAATTGCTAAAAAAGTACATGCACAGTGCACGCACAGTACGCGCACAGTACGCGCACAGTGCGCGCACTGCGCGCTTGTCTCTTGCAGCAGCAAAAAAAAAAAAAAAAAAAAAAAAAAAAAAAAAAGCAAAACTTGGATGCAAAATGTGGACGCTGCATCCAAACGTCCTCTTTGTTTATTAGTTTTGGTAGGGGTGAATAGAAACTCAATCAAGTTTGACAAGTCATAAATTATAGTCTAAAAAAAAAAAAAGGTATAATTGCTGTTTTTCCATATGGCCATGTGCTTAGCTTGTAATCTTGTACTAGGAGTTGTCATCATCTCAAAAGATAATAATGGTGGTAGATGGCCCACATGCCTGCCTACATAGTAACATGAGTTATGGTCTTATCTTTAGGACTTTAGTTGTGGCTAAAATATATATATATATATATATATATATGCATATATAAAAGAAAAATATTATAATTGAGTGAAATTTTAGTTTGAGATAACAATGGATAGTTTTGGGATATTTTTAGTAGTCTCTCTTCTAGTCGGGTACCATTATAAGTTTTTCTTGAATTATTTGGTTATTGAATAAATAGTGCTTTAAAATTGTTTAGGTGATATCTAAGAATTTTAGAGAAAGTGTTAAGGAGAAGTTCTTTTGTGGTGAACTAGTTGAGGTAAGTAACCTCATCCTAATTGGTTTTATTTTGCGTATTTTAACTATTGAACATTGTTTATAATTGTTGTAATTTTATTTAATTGTTTTAGTTGCATTGATTTAAAGTTAAAAAAAAAAAGAATTATCTCAAATATATTTGATTTACTAAATATATGATTTTACGTATGTATTTGAATGAAATATATTTTTGTTTGAACTATGATTTGATATATATGATTTTAGATAATCTGACTATGCTTTGACTCCAATACCCAGCCAATGGGGGTTATTCATTGGTACTGAAATTAGTTCTATCTGGGGCATTATGAGCTTATCGTGTTTCTAGACCCAGTTAATGGGGGATATACATTAGCACAGAACTTAGTTTCATCTGAATGTAACACCTATATATCCCTGTGACCATAGTCGTAAAGATTGTTAAGAGTATGAATTATGTTGAATATTTGAATTGTTTTAAGTCCTTGAAACATCTTATGTGTTTTTGGAACTTAGGGTATGTTTAGATACCGCTTATTTGCTGAAAACTGAAAATTTATTGCTGAAAACACTATAGAAAAATAATTTTTCAATGTGTGAATAGTGCTGTGAGACCCAAACTTATTTGCTAACTTTTGTGGGTCCGTGAACAGTACCCATGGACCACTAAAAAAAACGCAGACGCACTGAAACGCAGTCTCAGTGCTATCCAAACTCACACCTATTGTAAATTATAGCTTTGATATATATGAAAAATAGATTAATTTCTAATTCATCTATGATATATTTGTAAGATTTAAAATATTTGATCTATATACAACTTATTATTTTATAGATCTATCTGCTTGATAGAACTTCTTAGGACTTTCGTTACTTTTTGAGTTGTCAACTCACCCCCACTCCTCTTTCCCCTTTTAGATTATAATCAGGAAGAGTAGCATATGTTTGGGCTTCTGCTGGGATGTGCGCATAAGTGAAGTTTAGGAAATCAATGGAATAAGATTTGAACTTTTATGTTTAAAATTACCATTTGTGTAGACTTTTAGACTTAAAGGATTTAGTTTATTTTTATTTCGATGTTGGAAGATTATTCTTTGGAGATCTTTTGAGAATTGCATTATTGAAGATATTTTTTAAATTTATTGATGAAATTTTCTTTGAAGATAATTATTTAGTTGTTAAGAAGGCTTTTTAGACTTGTAGGGTGTAAACTTTATAAGTATGTGACTGTTGTCACGTGCCTAACTCTTACTTTGGTTCGGGGTGTGCACATTAGCTTAGCAACAAAAAAGACTCAACATTTGTTTGAGCTCCACAACAGCCCATTGTTGGTTTTAATGGTTAATCACATAGGAATTTACTAGTAACTGCTTATAAGATGCAAATGTACACGGAAATGTTTACTATGCAAGGAATGCTCAAGTACGTGAGATATTGAATAAGGTATCTCACATATTGCAGTCAAGCCTGTTACTGTTTACTAGAAAGCAATAAACAGTTTTTTGTTGGAACAAATCATAAAACGTTACACATCTTTATCTACAATAGCATGCTAAAACATAAGCTAATAAAGAAAGAAACTCGTGAATGCAAATCAAGTTGACAAACAGGGTTTCATCCAGCTTCAGCTAGTTGGGAGAAAGCAACACAGTTCAAATTCCACAACTATCATTGTTAAACCCATTTATGATTCCCAGCTAAGACTCAAAACACTCACACAATACACAATTATTAAATAAACAAAGGGGGACGAATAAAACCTTAGGGCCATGGGCGGCTCTACTTGGAGCCCAGGGGGTTCAAATGAACCCCCTGCTGGCCAAAAAAAAGAAAAAAAGAAAAAACTATATATAAATATATATATTTATATATATACTCTTCCTTATTAATCATGAGAACTAAGGCTGAGCATCATATTCCTATCACAGCTCCACTTGAATATGTCCTAGTTAATCATTTCAATTCCAGGTTGAGCACATGGGCGGCTCCACTTGGAGCCCAGGGGTTCAGATGAACTCCCTACTGGCCACCAAAAAAAACTATATATATATAGACCTCCTTAAAATAAAATTTTGAACACCTTGAACATGGATTTCTTTTAAGCCCAGCTAAAATAAGTTTGAATATGATCCTCTTAACAATATTTTATAATTTAAAAAAAAAAAAAAAAAAACTCAATAACAAACCAATTTCATTTAAAATTTGGAAAAAAATTAATAAGTCCAATGGATCAATGGGAGATCAATGGATGAATGATTATTTGGCTGTATATATTGAAAAAAATGTAGCTTGTAAGATTGATAATGAAGAAATCATTTAACAATTTCAATATATGAAATATCATAGAAAGCAATTGCAAAACTTTATGTATTTCTTTTTTTTTTTTTTTTTTTTGTGATGTCGATATATTCAAGTTCTCTTTTGTTTTAAATTTTGTACAATTTATGTTTATTATTGACCCTCCTAATAAATAATCCTAGAGCTGCCACTGCTTAGGGCTTGTTTGAATTGAGGGAAGCAGGAGGGGGAGTGGAGGGAGGAGGGAGGCGTGGAGTAGAATTAGCTGAAAATAAACTATACAACTAAAATTCCAACATTATAATTCCCATTTTGCTACCACATACTACACCATCCAAGTTTTAATACATAATCATCCAAAACACTTAAAACAATATTCCATAATACATATCCGTAATAGTATAAAATCACTACCATCCAATAGTATAGCCTCGATAGTAGGGATGGATAAATCTGCGTTGCTGCTCTGATTTTTTTTTTTTTTTTTGTCCATCTACATAACAAAACCAAAATAATGGAGTATTAGAAGCAATACCACATTCTCCAGTGCCTGAAACAAATACGAAGCCTAATAAACTACAATGGAAATATGATTGCGTTTTACTAACCAAAAAAAATTGAATTGCTGATGTTATACGAAGCCTAATAAACTACAATGAAAATATGATTGCGTTTTACTAACCAAAAAAAATAGAATTGTTGATGTTCGATTAATCGATTATCATGTAGTTCGAGCATTTTATCATGTAACATTTAGTATAAAAAAAATTTAATTAACAAAGGAGCTCCAAACAGAGAATAAGTCATATAGATATCCAATGGCAAGTTGACAATACTAATCCTTTGTTAAATAACAAAAGAATTTCCAGCTTTTATTCACACACACACACACACACACACACACATATATATATATATATATATATATATATATATATATATATATATATGAATTTGGTGGAGTTTACTAATTTGAGATAAATGGTCCAATGTGATATAAAGTCTTTTAGTATAATAATCACTCTTAGGCTTATAGAAATGGTGTTAGATTAACCTTTATATATATATATATGGTGTTAGTTATGATTGCAAGGTGAAAAAAGACAAAGAGAGCTTCTTGTTTGAGGTCTCAATTAAAACCACAAGCTGATTGTCAGAAGCTCTATGTGGAGTCCTATTGCTAATGTTTAAAAATGGAATCCAAAAATCATTCAGAAAGATTTAATAGTTGCACAAACTATTATAGGATATCAAAGGGCCTTATTGACAATTAGGATTTTTTGGTATAACAGTAGGGAGAAGTACATGGCCTTATGGAAAAATCCTAGTTATTGATGACAACTCCTAGCACATGGCCTTATTGATGACAACTCCTAGTACAAGCTCAAAAAAAAAAAGTTGGCAAAAGTCATCGTGGTCAGCAGAAAGTGGAAAGACACGAAGTCTTCGACTATTGCTAGTCTAGCTAGCTCTTCTCAAATAATGCAAGGATTATCCAAGAAAAACTAATATAAGGTGCAGGGAAAGCACCATTGACCCCAAGTCCTTGGCATTTTTGTTAAGTTTAGCTGTTTAGGCCTTCCTAAATAATGCAAAATTGGTATACTACTAGTGGCAGATGCAACTTTTTTGCTTGCTGAATGAAGACCATCTTACAAAAAACAAACAAGAGGGTAATCAACTAAGAGAGAGAGGAAAAAGGAGAATGATTAGAGTCCTTGAAATACTGGCATATCATCTAATCAAGAACTTATAGATCTTTGACAATGCCAGAGAGAAGCAAATGAGTAATGTTTAACTTTCTAAAAACCTCACTACATATTTAATCATTTATATAGTAAAAAATAAATCTAAGATTTATCCCAAGTGAGTTCTAAATCTCCTAGTTGGCATTATTTAATAAATTATTAGTTTATATTACACTATCAATGTAAAACAATAATTGTTTAAAAGGAAACAGCCAACATTTTATCTAGAAAGAGATAATAAAAAAATGTTGATTTTTGCAAGAGCATATTCATTTACAACACAAACTAACTTTAATTCCCAAATTCCGAAAAGATATCTCATGTGCCAAGCGCATACAAGAGTTTTGCAGGATCCTATATTCAATACAATTCATTTATGCAATGAGAGAGTCACTTTTCAAATATATCTAAGGATATGGCCAAGCACAACAAACTGCCCTGTTAAAAGCATTTTACAAATAACACATGCCATTGACAAACCTATTTGCTTGGATAAAGTAGAAATTTTATTATCAAAGCAAACACAATTTACAATGAAATCCAAACACCAAAACAAAATTAATTCCTAAAACACAAATCAGTTGCAAATACTAACCTCCAAACTTCCGCAAATACCACTAACCTTATTTATTAGCCAAAATATTACAATTCCAAATTAAAACAATTATTCCAAACTACAGAAGTACATCACATCAGAACCAATGTTCAAAGCTCACATCAAATCCAAGATTGAATATAACATTTACAATCTTCGATTCAAAACTTTGATATCAATCTTTGCTATTAGATGATAGCTGATTCCACAATATTCGCACATGCACACCAGTTACCAAGGCCAACCCCTATGGTCACACTGTTAATGTAAAAATAAATTCAAAAAGAAAATTAGTGGTTAAATAGTTATTTGGAAAAAAAAAAAAAAATACACACAAGAATAAAATCTTGATGAAAAAGAAAAAATTGTTCTGCAGCTTTGACGAAAATTCATCATGCCTTCATTTTCATCGTTCTTTTTAAATACATGGCTATGATTGTGTAAGCACCTATACTCGTCAGCCATATTTTTTGCCATAAAAGTTTGAGACAAATCAGTGATGGTTAGAGAGTGGAAGAAGAAAACTAATTTAGAGTTTTGAGAGAAAAAGACCTCTATGGATAGACTAAGGTCACTAAAGCTAAATACAAACTGATGAGATTGAGCTTTTGGATTTCAAATTTATTTCTATTTTGTTTATAAATTAAATTTATTTGTGTTTTTCCAATTTTTTTTTTTTTTAACTAGAGTTGAATTTATGTGGTTTTGTTTTGTTTTGTTTTTTTTTTTTTCATTTAGGAAGTTGAACTAGAGTTGTTTTATATGTGTGGCCTTTTATTATTGGTTGGGACCACTTGCGACCTAGGTCCTAATAATTTCTCCTTTGAAGAATCTAACAGCATATACGAATTAAATAGAAATCCCAAGAAAGAACCTACTTAACAACACAAAAGATCATTCACCTTCTACACACCTTGTCAAACCTATATAATGGTTTTGAAACCCAGACTGTTCAAAGAACTAGAGGATGAAGAGGTTAAGGTTTTTGAGGTTTGACAGAGGTCTAATCGAGGTCAAACCATGATGATGTCATAATTAATTTAAAATTTATTAATAAATATAATAAATTAGCATAAATGGAAAAAATGACTAAAATAGTTCCAAAAAATAAAAATAAAAATAAAAACCATCTTTTAAATGTATTTTTTATATCAACGGAATATTATTAATTGTTAAAAAAATAATAATAAGAAGAAAAATTATTAATTCACATAATACTATCAAGATAAGATAGAATTATATTATAGACAAAAAAAATGTTTACAAAAATATATATTTTTATGCAAATATGTATAATATTTCCACTTTTTTAATCTATAATATAAATTTTAATTTACAATAACACATGAATTTAACATATGAATATGTGGGTTTGTAGTACCAATAAATTACTGCAATTAGATATTTAAATGTCTTATAAAAAATGCAATTAAATGAAAATGGTTTAAAAAAATTTAAAAGAAAATTACTGGTGGAAACATGGCCACATGTCCAACCTTTACATGGGGAAGGGGTAGTGTCTGCCATATTGGTAGACAACTTTATTTGTAGACAACTTTATTGGTAAAAGAAAGAAATCCTTGACTTTTGATTTCTTTTGGTTTTGGGTACCAGTGATGGAGGAAGAAAGGAAACCTCAAAGAAGCAAGAAGAATAATTGCAGAAAGAAAACACAGAAGATTGGAAAACGCAAAAGAAGCAGGGTAATGATAAGGTTTGTGCTTTTCATTTCTATTTTATTTTGTGGACTTGGTGTGTTTTGGGATTGCATAACGTCAACGCCCCCATCTTTTTTTTTCCCCTTCTTTTTTTAGCTTTAGCCTGACCGGTCAGTCCCAACCACTGTATTTTTTGTGTAAAGCGGATTTTGGGTTTAAAGAACAACAGTTTCTGGCTAACGGGGTCGGGTCCGGTTTGAATTTCAAAACCTTTAATAGAACAGAGATAAGAAACATTTCTAGCACCCAAATACTCAGACCGAACCAAATGGTAAAAACTGGGGGAAAAATATATATAAAAATCCAAACAAATAGGAAAAGAAATTACTATTATCTTTTCCCAGCAGCAATAATAGCAGTGGCAGCCCGGATGGCAGTGGCAGCCTGGTGGCCCTTGAGGCCCTTGCGGCCCTTTCAGCCCTGGCGGCCCTGGCGGCCCTTGCGGCCCTTGCGGCCCTGGCGGCCCTTGCGGCCCTGGCGGCCCTGGTGGCCCTTTGTCCCCTTTGTCACCTTTCGGCCCTGTCTCCCCTTTGTCCCCTTTCGGCCCTGGCTTTCCTGGATCCCCTTGCGGCCCTTTTCGCCGGCGAATGTAAATCGCCACTACGATTAAGCTAAGTAATATTATTAAAGCCAAGATACACCCCAACACGAACCACATGGATTTTGATTGTGGTTCACTTGGTTCAGGCCATATGTTGTCATCTCGATGTGATGGAGTGAAAAGGGGAGGTGGGGGACAATGTTGGATTGGAGTAAACTCCAATGCTGGCGCTGTTGGTGGTGGAGGCTGAGTAAGGGAGGGTTGTGGTAGTGGTGGTTGTGAAGAGAGGGTTGGAATTAGTGGTGCAATGATGGTGGTAAACAACATGAACAACAAGGCAAACATGTTTGAAATATTTGGACTTTGGAGTTGGAGGTGAAGGTCTATCTGCTCTGAAATAGCTACAAGGCCATGCTTTTTATAGATGCTTGGATCATCGTTTGGTAGATAGCCTCAGGCAGTCTCAGGTTCGTTGAAAGAATTTATTGCTGAAAACTGAAAATACTGTAACAAAATAATTTTTAAATGTGTAAATAGTATTGTTGGACTCATTTTTAATAAAAAAAATAACTAAAAAGTGAAGTTATGGGTCTTATGAACAGTATGTGAGATCCACATATGTGACAAAAAGTACGGAAAAGTCAATAAATCACTATCAGTACTGTTGGACTCATAAACAGTAGCATGGATAGTACCATTGTCCCCTGACGCGTGCAGCACCTGCAGAAGAAAAAAGAAAAAAAAAAAAAAAGAAAACGTGAAAACTCAGCTTTGCAAAACGTAACGTGCATCTAAATGGGTAATCAGACATTACCAACCTTATTTTTATTTTTTGAGAAGTACTACGTTAACAATATTTTTACAACAAATCATAGACAGTTAGTTATTATTGGTTCAAATTTGAACTTAACACTAAGATTACTTTTTTGCCTTAACAATAGCAACCAATAATAACTTGTCACTTAAAATTTATTGTAAAAATATTGTGAAAATATTATACACATATCATTTCTTTTTTTTCTTTTTTTTTTTGGCATGAACCTCTTTCGTTTTGTTATTTTTTCATTCTCTGCTGCTAAAAGCCTGAAACAATAGAAAGCCTAAAATTACTCCGAAAACAAAAAAAAAAGCCCCCAAAAAAAGAAAAAAAAGAAAAAGAAAAAGGGTTCACTGCTTTAAGCCCACATGGGCCATAGGCCCATGCGACATTGACCTTTTTATTTTTATTATATTTCTATAAAGCATCGTGGACCTTTTGTGGAAGATTGAAGTTTTTGATGATCATATTTGTTTTATCCTAGCTAATATATATATATATATATATATATATATATATATATATATATATATATGTGTGTGTTGGCATTACAATTTTCTATATTAGCACAATATAATATTTAAAAAATAAAAAATAAAATTATAAACACTATTTTTCTCTCGGTGAAACTTTATGTTTAGTTCAACCTGTGACTCTATTCTCAATTTCTTACTCTCTCTGCATTCCAACTTCAAACTCACTAATCACTATGTTAAAGTTAAGTTTGATTTACTATTCTTTTTCCCCTTTTCTTTACTCATTAGCCGTTTATGAAGCAAACAATTGGTCTGCATTGCTTCAATTTTCAAGAGAACGTGCACCACGTGTGGTTAAAATTTGATGTTTTCATCAATTGAAGTTGTGGCCAGGTATGACTCCTCTTTCCTCTTTAAATCTTATTAAAATAATATATCTTATACTACATAACATTACAATATATATATATATATATATATATATATATATATATATAACTATTATTAAACTATTATACATCATATAATATTATAATGTATAAAATAAAATAGAAATATAACAGGATTTTTTGGGCTAAGCAAAACAATTGATCATTATTATTTTTTTTATAGAAATTGATTATATGATTAGATTTTTCATATATTGAGATTTGTCTGCTTTCTAGCAAAGCTTTAATTTATTATTATTTTTTATGAATGAATAATTTGTTATCCCCTTTTTTGTCACTTATATTTTCTTCTCCTTTACTTTGATAAAAAAATAAAAAAATTATTTTATGGTTTTTTATGTATTTTTTAGATAGTGATTTTCGTATATGAACCACCAAGCCTTATGCCTGTGACTGTATGTGATTTCGTTTAAAGTTTAGACCCGTTAAAATTTAAAACTTATTACTTTATGGGTTTGTATACTTTTTTTTTTCTTCTTATATTTCTCTTTTGAATAGTTATATATTTTTTGAATTGTTTCAATAACTTATTCTTTAATTATATATCCTTTTTGGCATTTTGGAAGTTTTAAGATTTGAGTTTGTGTTAGTTTTTGCAATATTTGAACATATTTACCAAATTTCGATGACTATACCACGTATTATTCTTTTGAAGGTAATCAATTTCTCTTTTATATTTCTCTATTGTGTAATCATACACATTTTGTTTTGTTTCAAAATTTATAGGAAGTAAATCTTATGATTCTTTAATATTTTTTGGCATTTTAAAAGTTTTAACAACTGAATTATTTTTTTGATGGTAACACATCTTTCTCTTATATTTCATTGTTGTGTAGTCACACACACACACACACACACACATATATATTATCTATAATTTGTAGGCTTTAAATCTTATGATTCCTTTCAATAGTTATAACTATGGATTATTCTTTTGAATGTAATTCATATGTCTCTTATATTTCTCTATTATTTAGTCGTATATATTTTGTTTTGTTTCAATAATTTCTAAGCCATGAATCTTATGATTTTTTTAATAGTTTTTGGTCTTTCAAAATTTTAATATCTGAAATTCCATCATTGAAAATAACAAAATCCATGAAAACATTAATATAAAAGTTAATGTTATATGAATATTAAAAATTTATAAATTAGAATAGTATTCCTGAATACTGATTTACTTTACATGAGTAAAATAGAGGATTTTTTTCTCTCTTAATGTTTAAATGTGCATTTTTATACAAAATTCTTGAGTAATTAATGTAAATCCATACAATATATTAAAATTTCTATGTTATTTTACAAATTTTTTGTAAGTCATTGCATATCCAAGCAATGACTTCTTCATCAAATTGTAACACAAATTAAAGTCATACAAGAGCAAATCATGTAATGATGTAGTTTTCTAATCAATTTAGGATTTAATAAAATCATTTTAGTTTACCTCACAAATAGGTAGGTTCTCGTGTATGGCACGGGTTAGCGACTAGTTAATTATAAGAAGATGCAAAAGTCCTTAAAAATGCAAATAGGGTTCACTATTCACAAAAACCCTACATTCGGTGAGCTATTTTTCATAATATTTTACCACATGCTGCAATTACATCTAAATATTGATGTTACATCCACAACCAAGACTGAATATTTAGTAATGTACAATAATACATACGCCCACTTTCCTGTTGAATTGTCGATACTGGGACATGATGGGTTTCTCACAAAACTATCTTGTGCTTTGCCCTGTACATAATGGTTGTTAACTTCTCAGTTGTGGCTTGTGTGGTAGTCCTGATAGTGTGGTGTCTTAGGTAGTTGATTTCCAATTGGGTTGTATTTCATGTGCATGTGTAATGTAAACTCTTTCTTTTAATAAAATCGCTTGTTCATACAAGTTCACTTGGTGTAACTTGAAAAAAGTATACATTTTTAAGACCATAGTCACAGTGGCAACTCCATGATATTTTTCTAGGGAGTCAACAAAAAGATGTATCTTAGGTACTGTAAAGGACATATTTTTATGTAATTGACATATCCTTTGACAAAACGCATTTTACTTATATTTTGGTTAATCTAAGTAGGTTCAAGATGATCATTACAAGTGGTTACATTAAAGACATGAAAATTACTCAAGAATTGCTCAAGAAAAGTGAAATCTGCAGGTCTCAATACCTCCTCGACAGAAGCTCGATTTGTTGAGATTCATTAAAGCTCGACATGTGTCTTGATCTATTGAGTTGACAGAATTTAGATTATAACCAGCAACGTTTTTATTCTAAAAGGCTATTTGTTCATAGGTTTGTATAATCCTTATTGGATTAGGAAAGCCCAAGATTTGTGTATACCTATTTGGAATAGGAGAGTCCATTGAGCTCCTATTTAAACAAGGAGGTGGAAAAAGAAAAACTTAACCCTAATGAGCTTCATAAGGTTTTCTTTTTGAAACCTTAGCCTCCTCCTACAAAAGAAATAATTCTTGCTAAGTTTCTTGTACGCCTTTGGGTTCTGTAACCAAGTAAAGTCTCTCACACCATCATTGAAGATCTTATTGGTGTTTCTATATGAAGCTATTGCAAATCAACTACATCAATCAAAGGGTTGTTGTGGAGTTAGTCACGTACTGAGATTCATGCAAAGGAGTTAGTCACGTACTGAAATCCGTGCATCATTGGTTAGTCACGCACTGAGATTCGTGCAATCAATGGAAAGATTGCCACTACAATACAAGTCCAATTGAGTATTGGGGTAAAGTTTTAACTGTAAGTTGGTATTTCGGGATAGGCCAAAGGGTTTGGTAAGATTTTTTACGCTTGTAACTGCTTGTAAGATTCTTGCTTCGTTTCTTGTACACCTTTAGGTTCTGTAACCAAGTAAAGTCTCTCACACCATCATTGAAGATCTTATTGGTGTTTCTATATGAAGCTATTGCAAATCAACTATATCAATCAAAGGGTTGTTGTGGAGTTAGTCACGTACTGAGATTCGTGCAAAGGAGTTAGTCACGTACTGAGATCCGTGCATCATTGGTTAGTCACGCACTGAGATTCGCGCAATGAATGGAAAGATTGCCGCTATAATACAAGTCTAATTGAGTATTGAGGTAAGATTTTAACTGTAGGTTGGTATTTCGGGATAGGCCAAAGGGTTTGGTAAGATTCTTTACACTTGTAATTGCTTGTGATTGATAATAGTTGATTCTTGGGAATGGTGACCTTAAAATTACCTGGTGAAATTTTGTTTCGGTGGTTTTCCCTATTCGTAAACAAATCATCCATGTCAAATTTTTTTTTTCCTGTTGCATTTAGTATAATTGGTGATTTGTTTGTGCTACTACGCTATTGTATATAATTAAACCTTATTAATTAATTTGCAAGGGGTCAATACATTTTTGCCCTAACAGGTACAGTGGCGGAGCTAAGAAATTTTCCTAGGGATGGCCAAGTTAGTTATGTCTACATTGTGTTAATGGGTTAAGCCTACGTCAGTTTAGCCTACATTGGCTCAAAATGCAAAAAACTCAAGTTAATTTGGCCCAAATTGTGGCAAAAAATAAATTACTTTATTTCATAAATTAACTTTAAGTAAACTTGTGCCTACATTTTTTTCATTGTACTAAATTATTTGCACTTAGGTTTGAACTTAACTTCTTACATTTTAGAGCTTTTCTAAGGAGTTACATCTAATGTTTTACATTTAGGATAAACCATTGGTTGACTAAGATTATGACTTCAAAGGGATTAAAGAAGAAGAAGAAGCTCTTATCTTGCCTACCATCTTCAAATGCATTTTTGTTTTTATGAGAAAAGCTGAAAATCCAACCGGATATACATTTTACAGCCCTGAGACAAGTCAATATGAACAATTGTCATTTTGTTAGTATTATTTTTTTTTTTGCTTAGTATATTTTTTTAAATGATGTTGTATGTGATATTGAGTTTGCAATTTGGTACTCTTTTTAGTGAAAATATACAAGTAGTCAATTTAATGTAATGACGTAGCTAAGTTTTAGATTTTAGGAATTCAGAATTTGAGACAACCCCAATGAAGAGGAAGGGTATTTTAGAGTGTTTAAGGATCCATGGCTTGGAGCTAAAGTGATATATTAGCATATATTTGGCATTTTTTCTCTTATGGTCCTATGGATATTGGCCAGTGGCCGCTATAGGAATTTTTCTCAGAGTGTTCCTTAAGAAAGATAAATTATACAATCTAATAATTTGTTATATTGTTGTTTCATTAATTATAAAATTATTAATTGTTGTTTAGCCTAACATAATTTAATTTGTTTGTCTTTTATAATATATTAGTTGATTAAATTATTAATTATTATTTATTAGTTGCTTTCCTTAATTAATTATTGGTTAATTAAATTATTGTTTATTAGTTGCACTAACACACATCCCATGTGCATTTACTTCCCCCAATTCAAATATCTCACCTTGCCCATTCACCCCCACCCCACTTAACAGACAAGCCTCATGCCTCCAATAAAAAGTTTTTAATTTCACATAAATAAGTTATTACTAAATAAATTCTTAATAAACCGTTATGAACAGAAAAATAAATGCACGTACGGAAAAGAAAAAAAATCATTGGTTCACTATGTACACAACACGACACTACAATTCACTAACTTTATTTTATCTCAACTCCTAGACAAACATAACTATTTACCATTAAAAAAACTACTATTCATATAAGCACAAAAAGGCAAAAAAAAAAAAAAAAAGGACAAAATTCAACTCATAGAGCACAACACGTGGGAGGATATCAATCCACCACCAGAAACATAACTATTTACCATTAAAAAAACTGCTATTCATATAAGCACAAAAAGACAAAAAAAGAAAAGAAAAAGAAGAAGACAAAATTCAACTAGCACAACACGTGGGAGGATATCAATCCTCCACTAGAAACTTCTACCATTTTCTTTTAGTCATTGTTTAAGTCTCTTAAAAAGAGAAAGAACTCTCTCTCTCTCTCTCTCTCTATTTCTCTCTATCTTTTGTATCACACAGTTTAAGAGATTTTTTTTTTGGTGCTCGTTGCTCACTTGCTCATGAGAGAGAGAGAGAGAGAGAGATACCAGATCGGATGAGTTTGGGCTAGGGGCGTGGCTGGCTGCTTTGCTGCTACCATGCTGCTGCTGCCACTCCCTTCACTACTTTACTTCAACCATTAGCTGCTGAGTCTCTTGGTTAGGCTTAGGGTTTTATTTGTTTGTTTGTGTTTTTTTTTTTTTTATAATTTTTTTTAAATCTTTGATGGAATGACAAATTAGTTTTGTTTTAAATTTTTGAAAGGCCGGGCTATTTGTGATTTATTATGTTGTTGTGCTAAATTTTTTGGGCTTGCTAAATTTTCTTTTATAGATTAGATCCATAAATTCTTTTTATGGTCGTTTAGAGTGCCAATAATATTGTTAGGAGGGGTCAAGTGTCTCCTCCCAACAATATCTCCATCTCCGTCCCTGTCTATTGGGTTGTTTTTTTCTTTAGATTGGGTTTGCTTTACATTTAGGATTGATGTTGGGCTTTTTTGTGGGCTTGCTCTGTTACAAATTTTTTTTTTTTTTTTTTGCTTGAAAGTAGAACAAATAAATTTTTTTATTTTTTATTTGAGGGTGTTCCTAATGTAGCTTGAGAGGGTGTTCCTGATTTTGTTTTAAGGGTAAATAAATGAAAATTTATTATTATTATTATTATTATTATTATTATTATTATTATATATATATATATATATATTTTCAGTTCAGTTCAGGATTTTCTTAGGAACACCCTGAGCTTAACGTGGCGCCGCCACTGATATTGGCTATGGTATTTGTAAAATTATCTTAATTCTGTAGAAAAGAATAGGTTGAAGTGGTTGAAGGCTACTACAACCTGTGCAATGTTTTTAATGTCTAATATTTGTGCGTAGATGCTCCAGAAGTGTAGAGCTTTTTTTTTTTTTTAATGTTGAAAATTTCATTAATTTTATTTTGGGGTTTAGGCATACTTCGAATGAAGTTTATGCATGTGCCAATCACAAAAATTAATTGAAGTGTGTGATGAGATCTAGAACCAAAAACTGATCACATCCACACCACCACATATTCTAACATGGCTTAATTTGTCTATGCAATTACATCGTTTAAGTTACTGTTACAAAATTAGTAAATTTAGCATTTACATATTAGGTGCTGTAAAATATTTGGAAGGCTCAATAAAAGACATTGCATTATAATCTTCTTTGTCCAACATTGTCATATATATAGGTGGATGGAATTTTTAGAATACATTTTTATAATCCAAATATTGTTTACCTTATGAGTTCATTATATATTATTTTAGTTATGTCGTTGAACAAAAGCATATTATTTACGGACAAAAAACAAATCAATTAACAATCACATTAGAAACAACACATTGAAGGTCAATTTGAAAAATTAAGAGCTATCAATTTAAATACTAAGTAATGTTTTAATATAAGAAAATCCAAAAGAGATAGCATATTCTTTTTATTACGTTTATCTGTTATATGAATTGAACGATTTTTACTAGTTCAATAAATTCAAACAGAAGTTTTTATAAATTTCTGTTATTTTAGTTACTATATACTCAAAATTTTCTAACCTATATATATAGAGGTTAGAAAATTTTGAATTAAATTTACTTGTGTTGCTTTGACCCGCATCCTTGGATTCTCTGTTGCCCTTGTCTTGGGACTTATATTGAGAGAAAGCAGTTTGTTTGCGATCCTTATCACCAGCATTGACATTTGCATGTTTTATAAACTTTTTGAATTGTTTGGTGATATATGACTTTAGCTTGGTATTCTCATCATTGTCATTATTCTTGGTTTTCAAGGCCATATTCTTGCCTTTGCCACTTTTGCCAACCCTAGTCCACCTCCAAACTTTAGGAGTGTAGTTTGCAATAACCTTATTAAATTTAAAAGTCAGATATTATTAAAAATTATCAAAATTGAATTTTTTACAATGGACATTCTCACTTTCCATCGCTTAGAATAAACAGAACTAAAATAAAGGGGTCAATTTTATCTTTTGTGATAGTTCAAGGGTTTAAAAATATAAATTGATATTAAAGAAGGCCTATGTTTAAAAATGACCAAAAACTCAAGAAGTGCTTATGCAGCTTTCCATTTTTAATTTAACATCTTAGCTAATCGGCTTATGTACACTTTTTTAAAATCCTCATTTTTTATAGGTCGTATCCTACTTTTCCATATTTTCATAAATGGAAGGATTATATATATATATATGTATGTATTACTAAACGGAAGGAACTTTCTGTGAAGACGAAATTATTTATGAAATCATGGTCTTTTTTTTTTTTTTTTCGTTAAATGTAAATAAGAAATTTGATTTGGAGCTAAACCTCACAATAAGGATAGATACATGCCCCCTTAAGAAAATTATGGTGTGACTACTCTCAAATAATTGGGTGTAAATTGTAAAACCATTAAATCAGCTGAATTCAATTATTAGATATCCACTCGAACATGGTTCACAGCTTGCCTGCTCGATGATCACATTTTGCAAAACTTCTCATTGGTATAATGATGGCAAGTGTGAACATAATATAAAACATATAAATGCTTTCATTAAAAAAAAAAACATTTAAATGCTTGACTGCATTTAGTCGGTGTGACCTTGGGTCTGGGCAGAGAATCTTTAGGTAGGATGTCACATTATAGGATCTTGGATGTGGAAATTCCCCGATTTGGGTGAATGAGCCGAAGAATTTTTAAATTTTAGCCGTAGTTTGATTTTACCGTATGTCTGGGAAAAAGAATTTCAATAAAGCTAGGTACATAATAAAAACAATTAAAAATTAAAAAATTTAAGCAAAAAGTTAATCGATATTCTAAGAACATTGTAATATAAAATATTTTTAGAAACTTTTTATATGATTAATTAGATGTTGAAATTTTTCTAAAATGGTTTATTTACATGACCTAGAGATAGGTTGATTTAGAAATTGTGTGAAATTGCTGTGTATAGAAAGAATTTTCAAATTTTTGATTCTAATGAACTAGCTAGAGAAGGATTTTTCAAATTAAGTGTCCGTTTGATATAATTAATTTTGTTAACTTATTTTATTATTTAGTTTATTTTTGCTACTATTCATGTGCCTCATTGGACTTTTTGGTGCAATTCACGGATCCCACTGTACTGTTTCAGCTAACTTTTACCTTTATCTACAGTACTTTTAGCAAAAAAATTTTAGTTTCAGCAAAATAAGTGAGTCCCAAACAGACCTTTAGTATCTGTTTCGGATAAGTTGAAATTTTCAGCTTATTTGCAATTTTAGTTATTTATTTATTTATTACTATTTATAAGTTATACTGTACTTTTTGGTACTATTCATGGGTCCCACTGTACTATTTAGCCCATCATTTTTTAAATTTCTAAAATATATTTGGGGCTACTGAGACAACAGGATTGATTAGAAAAATATCTCAATTTCTCATTAGGATAAGTAGAGACAAATGCTCTATTTTTATATGACTAATCACTAAACAAAGCATAACAAAAGTTAATTAACCAACTAATCTGTAAAGTTGTGATTTACAACTATGTCTTATGTTGGCTTTATTCCATGACAAAAAATGTTGTAATTGCTTTAATTTTGTTCCTTGTACTTTGTGGGATTTTATTGTATTGAGTTTATTATTAAGTTGGTAAAGACTCAAGCTTAATTGAAGATCAGTGGATTTCGCGGCTGTCTCGCTAGATACTAACCCACGAAAGAGCCACGTGAGGAGCACAAGGTGAAAGCTGAAGAGTTGTGCCAGCCTGGAGGATTTCGCGAGTGTCTCGCGAGTAAGGCCTTCCCGCGAGACACCCGCAAAACTTTTTGCCTAAAGGATTTTTAAGTGTGACTTTCTTACCTTTCACCCATACTATCTATACTCTTATTACCCACAAATGTGTAAAGAGGTCATTTAGAGAGAAAAACCCTAGATAGTTTTTCTACAACACACACTTCCATCTTTTAGAGAGAGAGCTACTAATCCTTAGTGAGAAATCATTATAGTCTCTTCTCATTCCCTCTCCCATTGTCATACCTTGGGAGGAGATTTGTACCTGAACACAACCCACACCTTTTCAAAGTGTAGAGAGTGTTTTGGAAATTGGAAAGTTTTGGGGATTTGCCAAAAGAAGCCAGTGAGGTTTGGCGGAAGCAATTGGGCGTATTGCAGGATCTGGAAAGCTAGACACGATTCCGAAAAGCCTTGTTGGAGTAGGAGCTTGGAAGGCTTAGGTACGCTGGATAGATTAGGCTTGAAGGGTTTCTTGCTATTCGTGTATCCCGACTTATTGTTTAGTGGATCGATTTACCGCTTGGAGGGTGGCGGAGAGGTTTTTCGCCGAGTTCTTCGATTTGTGTTTGCATCTCTCTTCCCTTACTCTTGTGCTTTAATTTTATTATTTGTTGTCCATGTTTATGCACTAGAGTAGTTTCAGTTTATTGCGCTTCATTTACTCTTGTTTTGTACTTAGATAAGTTAAGTAAAAGCAATATAGCCGTAATTTTTTAATTTGAGATCTAAACAAGCTCTTGTATTTTTACACAAATCCAAGCTTTCACAATCACTGCCTTCTAATCGTTGCATTGTAATCAACAAATGAAACATACAAAGAGAAACTTTTATTAGAGATAGCAATAGTCAAAAGTCAACATGCAAGAATTCTGGAAAGTAGACAAATTAATAGAATTACAAAAATTACAAAATCCATTGTGCACCTTACATACATAAGAGTATAATGCAAACATTATCGTGCAGTTATCTTAGAAAGAGACATGCCATTGACTGAATGAATTTCTGATTCATTTTCATATGTGTGCACCTCATTTACTTCTCTTCCAAATGAAAACGCTGGTTTTTTTGGCATTGGTAATGGCATATTTTCATTTGTCAACATGGATATAACTTCAGACATTGTTGGTTTATCAAATGCACTCTCTTCTACGCATAAAAGACTAAATTGTATGCATCTTAACAGTTGCTATGTAATACATGAATTACTTGTGGCCGGTTTGGATTGAGGGAGAGGAAGGGGAGTAGAGTAGAGTAGATTTGGCCAAAAATTAGCCTATTTTGAGCCAACTCTACTCTACTCTCTTCCACTTCCCCTCCTTCCTTCTCAATCAAAATGGGTCCTTAGTGGTGGATCCATTAGCTCTACCCATGTGCCTTCCTTCCACAAGTCCCATGCCTGAGGCAAGAATTAATATTGTATAAATGTCAATTGCACACATAATAAAAATGTCAACAAATTTCATATGTGTTTGACGTAAATATCCAACTAGATTGAGTGTGTGCTCAAAGTGGTTGAGGCGTTTCTTCTAATCTAGTAGTTTGCTTCTATTTGAATCTGTCTGATATAAAAATGTATATATGATATAGATATACATAATTTAATAGAGGAAATCACATGAAGTCTAAAGAAAATTGTGAATGTTTTTCAAACCAAATATAATGTAATCCAAGCTTTTGTTGGGCATGAATTCATATATTATCATTCTCTCTTTTCCACAACTGCAGCAACCTAGAATTTTAACAAGATTCATGTGTTGGAGTTTAGATATGAGTATCAACTCATTCTTGAACTCAAGTACTCCTTGTCCTGAGTGTCTTGATAATTTCTTAATGGCTACATTTTCTCAGGTTTGCAATTTTCCCTGATGTGATGATAAAATAGGGTTTAGGTTAATGTTAGATTTAGTTAATTATAACATCATTGTTTACGAATTTGTTTATACCATACTGAATAAACAGGTTCAGAGCCCTCCCCACCCCCCCACCAAGCTTGTTTGCTAATGAGAAGTTGCTTTGTTTTATACATAAAAAATAGTTGTGAATATAAATAAGACGTGAGTTAACCTAGTTTAATGATTTTTACCAGTCTTACGTTCACTAAATTCATTTTTTCTAATAGGTTAAGGTATTTTTTGGAAAATTGTATGATATTTTCTAGATTGCATGTGATCGACACCAATTAAGCTAAGCTTCTGTTGGGCATGAATTCATATATTATCATTCTCTCTTTTCCACAACTGCAGCAATCTAGAATTTCAACAAGATTCATGTGTTGGAGTTTAACTATGAGTATCAACTCATTCTTGAACTCAAGTACTCCTTGTCCTGAGTGTCTTGATAATTTCTTAATGGCTATATTTTCTCTGGTTTGCAATTTTCCCTGATGTGATGATAAAATAGGGTTTAGGTTAATGTTAGATTTAGTTAATTATAACATCATTGTTTACGAATTTGTTTATACCATACTGAATAAACAAGTTCATAGCGCCCCCCCCCCCACACCAAGCTTGTTTGCTAATGAGAAGTTGCTTTGTTTTTATACATAAAAAATAGTTGCAAATATAAATAAGACGTGTGTTAACCTACTTCAATGATTTTCACTAGTGTCATGTTCACTAAATTCATTTTATCTAATAGGTTAAGGTATTTTTTGGAAAATTGTATGATATTTTCTAGATTGCATGTGATCGACACCAATTAAGCTGTGTTATTGATAATCAAGGTGAAATTGCAAACTTGTGTATTGTTGGAATGACGTAGAGCAGACTGTCATGGCCTTTTTGAACTCCCAAGCGTGCCTAAAATCATGCAAGGCAAAAAGGCACTAGTAGAAATCATTTGGCCGATGGAGTCAGAATGACATGAAATTTGGTAGGCTGAAGCAAAACGGTCTTTCTAAGCAATAGTCGTTGCTTTGCTATGAGGTACCTCCTGAAAATGATAAATTCCATCATTTAGGTCCCGAAAATTGCGATTTAATTTGCCATTTATAGTAATTTTTGTTTCCATAATAACTTTTTGCTCAAAAGTTAGAATAATGTCCCACTTATTTTGGGATGACCCTTAAGGTTAGTAGTTTATGATTTTGCATTTAACTCAATTTTTCCATTTTTGGTAAATTTCAGTATTTTGTCACCTAAGCGCGTAATTCGTGCGAATTAGGGTTTTGGACGTTTCCCAGTCGTTCTAGGGTTTTACTTTTTAGTATTTATATGTTTTATAGCCATCAAAGGCAAATTAGATTATTATCAATATAAGCACAGACGTTTTGTCAATTTTTTTCTTTGGTGGATTCCAGTTTTTTATCACCTTATGGATTTAAGGAACCCCTCGTGGATTCAAGATTTACTACCCAAGAACTAATAGTTTAGTTTCTGTTGATCAAAGAGAGAATCAAGTGTGCTTTCTTCAGGCTTCCACAACATCATGGTAGTACAAAGAACAAATTTACCTACCACTGCGATAAGTCTGTGCAAGAGAATAAACATTCCCTCTGTTTACAAGAAAAAACATGGATGTTTCTATCCAAAATTGACATCCAGTGCCATTATTAAATAGAGAACAAAAGGCCACACAGGAACAGTTATTCCAGCAAGCATCTTTGCAATCACTGATACCGAGACTTGAATTTGACAAAATTGATGGATCAGAGTAGCAATAACGAGGTCTAAGTTCAAATGCTTCACCACAATGCCTACATATGAGTTGTTTCCATATCTGACATCCTCCATTAGTGTTATAGCCATAACACTTATTTGCTCGGGCAATACTAGATCCATAATTGAGATCCTTTAATTTCCCATAGAAGCAAGCATCCATTTCGACTGCTGACTTTGATCTATATTATTATAAGTGAAGTATTCTTCATCCATATTTGAAATGACGATGAAATCGTATGTAGTATTTGTCTCTGCAGGTAACATCTGAAACCTGTTTCCACTTCTCCAATAAACAACCCCTCGTCGCTGAATGATAATTTGGTGTCCCTTGGGGTCCCATTCAAACAGTGGTGGAGCCACATAGGGGCCTTGGCCCCCCCAAAAATTTTCAAATATATGAGTCATACAAAAATTAAAATTTTTTCTTGAGTATGTAGGTTGATTGGCTCCCCAATCCCATTAAAATTTCGATATGTTTATAAAAATTGGATTAACTCAATCCCTAAAAAAGAAATGACTTAATAGAAAGGGCTCTTCTTAGTTTTTGCTTGTTCCTCATTTTAAGATTTTTTTTAATAAAAAGAAAAGCGAGTAAAAACACTTCCCTTAGGTACTAGAGGTTGATGGTTGGCACACAATGGAGGCAGCAAAGTGCACTCCTCTTCTTAAAAAAATTACACAACAACAACAACTCTACTAGCAGATAAATTGGCATTTGATTTTGGGTAGATCAGCACACTACAAGAAAAACAGGCTATTGCGGTGCTCCAAAAGAGCCACTAAAACCAAAAAAAGTGCTGTAAAACCAAAAAAGGCACATCTGACCTTAGCGGCGGCTACTGTTGCGGCATTTCAAAGCACCACTGTTTAAGTGCCGCTGTATAGGAACCTTTTAGCGGCGGATTTTGTTTATTGCGGCGGGCTTTCCACCGCCGCCATATAAGGCTAGGAATTGGATAAATCAACCTTTAGAGGCGGTCCATATGCGCCACTATAGGAGTCCACATTTAGCGGCGGGCAATAAGCATGGCTATAAGGTTTCATTCAAAATGTTCAAAGTACACTTTTAGCGGTGCTTCTGACCGCCACTATAGGTAGTTTTTTTTTCCCACAATATCCTATAATATTGATAACATGTTTACAAAAAAACCTGTAATAGTTTTGGCTCTACTAACACAACACCACAAATGTAACTAAGACAATACCACAAATGTTTCCAAACTAGCATAATATTAGCATATGATCATATAGAGAAATATATTATCAATATATATAACAGTGTCTACAATATCATCATCATTGGACTGACAAAAAGATGTGATCCTAAGAATAAAACAATAGCCCAAACTAAGTTAATTACATAATCAAATTCCAAAGTGTTAGAAAATATCTTACAACACTTGCAAAAAATGCAGTTGTTGAAATGTAATTCTTTGTACGCAAAAAGTCCTCGAACACCAAGATTAAACTGATTAATTTGATTCTTGATGGGATGCAAATGATGATCTTTGGAGAGCTAGAGATTGTTGGTCCCGAGGATCACCCTAAATACAAATTATGATTAGTTAATAAGTTCATATAATAACCATGTTGAAAAACACAGCAATATACCTATGTACAAATAAGATATCAAAAACAGTTTTTCCTTCAAAGAAAGCAAGCTTATGAACCACCAAACAAATAAGTAAAAGAAAAGGGAACAATAAGAGTTGACAACTTATTCAACCTTCTTATAAAATGATGCAAAATATAAGTAGTTTTGCTTTGCTGTTTCATCATTCAATGACTAAAATAAACAAATATATAGGCACAATGACCTCACAAACATTTAGTTTCAAGACCAATATACCTATGTACTAATAGGATACTAAAAACAGTTTCTCCTTCAAAGAAAGCAAGCTCATGAACCACCATTCAAATAAGCAAAATAAAAAGGAACAATAAGAGTTCACAACTTATTCAACCTTCTTATAAAATGATGCCACTTAGTCATTTTATCTTTCAAAGACTAAAATAAACAAATATATAGGCACAATGACCTGAGACCAATATACCTAGACATGGAAAAACAGGTCAAAATTTTCTAACCTGACCTGACCTGAAAAATACCTGACCCAAACCTAATTTTATTGACCGGAAGAAAAAATGGGTTGACCTGTGACCCGACCCGATTTTTTGTGGGTCAACCAGACCCGACCCAAATAACCCGTGACCTGACCCATTAAAAAAAAAATTTGCTAACAAAAAAGCCCAAAGCACCCGAATCAAACCAATGCAATAGTCAATAAAAGCATTAAAGCTTCACGAATCACAACCAATAAAGGATTAAAGCTTCAGCTCTCCATTGTCTCCACAGACATGACAAATTGACAAGAGAGAATGAGACATCTAGTCTCTAGACAAGACAACACAAGCTACAGTGTTACACAACCCAACCATTAAAAAAAAAGAAGAAAAAATCTAATGAGCTTGACTAGCTTAGCTGTAGTCCAAACTTCCAAAGCCAATTACGAAATTACCAACGGCACAATTTAGTCACAGACTCACAAACATGAAAGAGTGAAAGTGCGAAACATTGAAGTATGAAACATGACAGCCACATCCACAAGGGCCAAAGCATCAAACCCTCCTCAGTAAGTCAATTCCTCACTTCCTCTACTCTTCTCTTGCACTGTTGTGCCTCTGGCCCTTTGCCCTTCATTTCACACTTCCACACTTTTTCAGTTTCAAGCTTGCACCTCTCTACCTCTACTATTGCCCTCTACTCTTTTCTCTTTGTGACTGCCTGTGCCTCTACTCTTTTCTTCTTAGTTCTTTCAATCCTTAAGAGGAGCACAACCACTTGCAGCTGCCACTTGCTGACCCATTTAAGAGGAGCACAACCACAAATCATCAACTATGGTAAAGTTAAGTTAAATCATTTTCATCATTCTCTTAAATCCCTAAATGTTTTTGGTTTTTGGATTGATTTTTAATATCATGATTTAACAATAGTAATATAGTTTACTGCTTAGTTAACATTATATTTAATTGTTTGTGTGTTTGATGGTTGAAAAAACTGAAAATGTCATTGACTCATTGTCATTTGGATGAGTGTCTTATGTAGTTATGTTCACACTTCATAGTTTCTTTAGATGTTTTACATAGACTAGAATTTTAATTATATATTTTGCTTTAATAATTAGAGTACAACGGCTTCTCCGGCTGTAAATTTGGAAAGTGATGATGATGATGATGCTGTAATTATGGATACTACTACTACTACTACTAGTAATCCTTCACCATCTTTAAGAGTTAATACAAAATCAAAGGTTAAGAAATCAAAAAGAGTTTCAGGGAACCAAAAAAAAGGAAAAACAATATTTTTCTTCAATTTGGATTGAATTTGTGAAATTGCCTATTGATGAAGAAGGGTTAAGTAAGGCTATTTGTCAATGGTGTGGGAAAATGTTTTTGGCATATAGTCATAATGGAACTCAAACTTGCATTGCCATCTTCTCAAATTCTTAAAACGAAATGAAGTAAAAGAAGATGGTGAAGAAGAGGGTAAGGTGTTACAAAACAAGATAACTCAAGAAGAGTTTCGTGAGATGTTAGCGAAGGCTATTATTAAACATAATTTACAATTTAGCTTTCTTGAGTATGAGGGCATTAGAAAAGTTTTTAGCTATCTAAATTCAGATGTTAAACATATTTCTAGGAATACTTCAAAAGCTGATGTTCTAAAACTTTATAAGAAAGAGAAGGATGACATTAAAAATAAGTTGAAATCAATTCCTGGTAGAATATATTTGACTTCGAATTTATGGACCTCTACCACAAGCGAGGGATATAGTTTTCTTACGGCACATTATGCGGATGAGAATTGGGAATTGAAAAACATCATCTTGAATTTTTTTCATATGCCACCTCCACACACGGGAACTCTTTTATCAGAGAAAATTTTAAGTTTCTTGGAAGAATGGGGTATTGAGAAGAAAATATTTTCCATTACTTTAGATAATGCATCTAATGATGATAGTTGCCAAGATTTCATAAAGCAAAAGCTTAATGAGGGGGATTTATTGTTATGTGATGGTATCTTTTTTCATGTGCGTTGTGGTGCTCATATATTGAATCTTATTGTTCAAGAGGGATTGAAAGTAATAGATGACTCGATGATTAAGATCCGAGAAACTATGAAATATTTTTAAAGGATCAGAGAGTAGAATGTGCAGATTTGATGAATGTGCCAAGATAGTTGGTATAAAGAGAACAAAGGGTTTACATTTAAAAGTGTGTACAAGATGGAATGCAACATATGACATGATTGATAGTGCTATAAGACATCGTTCTGTGTTGAATCATTTTGCAGAGGAAAATGCTAATTTCAAGCATTGTCCATCAAGGGATGAATGGAATAGAGTTGAAAGGATAACTTGATTTTTGAAACCTTTCAATGACATTACAACTCTATTTTCTGGAATTGATTACCCTACAACAAATCTATATTTTCAAGGAGTGCCTCAAATTGAATTGCTCTTACTTGAAGAAATGGAGAGCCAAGATTCATTTATCAATACTATGGTAGAACAAATGAAAGGTAAATTTGACAAATATTGGGATTGTTATAGTGTGGTGCTAGCTTGTCCATTGTTCTTGATCCAAGGTATAAGTTGGATTATGTGGACTATACTTTCAAGAAAATAGAGCCAATTGAACACATTGCTGAAATGAAGGTGGAGGAAGTTCAAACTATATTGTATAAACTTTTCAAAATATGAATGCCCCAAGCCTAAGGCCACTACAAATGTCTCATCTTGTGTTGGGAGTTCTAGTTATACTAGTGATGCTGTGAATGATTCTGATGATGATAAAGATGTGGAAGATAATGTAAGTGAATTACATTTTGTTTGGTCTATGTTGTGCTATGTTTTCTATAATAAAGATTGTAATGTTGTGTGGTATTATTTTTCATTGCAATTTTTTTAATGATTAGGAATTTGAGCATTATGAAAGTAGTCGTGGTGCCAAAACAAAAAAAAAATCTCAGTTGGACTTGTATTTAGAAGAGCCTAGACTTAGCAAGAAGAAAAATTAAAAGTTGGAAGTTCTCTCTTGGTGGAAAGAGAATTACAATCGGTTTCCAGAAATCTCTTTAATAGCACGGGATCTCATGGGCATTCCAATAATCACTGTTACTTCTGAATCAAGTTTTAGCATTGGAAAAAAAAAATTCTTACTCCATATCGATCACGTCTTTTACCTGAGAATGTGGAAGCTATGTTGTGTACTAAAAGTTGGCTATATGGATTTGAAGGTAATTTAATTTATTTATAGTCATAATTATACAATTTTAATTCTTTATTGATTTGCTTTCATGGTACCTTAAGTTATATCAAAATATTGTAATGTAGATGAAGATGCTGATGAAATTGGTCAACTTGAGCTACAATTTGTAAGTATGAATATTTGCAGTGTTGAATTTGCTACCAACGTTGAGTAGATTGAGATTGAGGTGTAATTTTTATAAAATATTTAATTCTTCTTTACTTAATATGTTATGTTTATTTTTAAATATTTTTTACTATTATTTTAAATGCAATAGAAACATGAGCACTTAAGAAGGTTGATAACTTGATATGGTCCATGACATGTAGTTTTTTTTTTTTGTGGGAATGATATTATTAGTAATGTAAAGTTAAAATATACTTTTTACAAGTTTACAAGTTTGCTATCATGTGTGTGAATGAATTGTATAGCTAAATCCAAATGAATGAGTGGAGGATCTAGAGACTAAGTACATGAATTGTGTTTTTGATGTGTTCACATCAGCACCGTAGTGTCTTTTGGCTATGGTGAGGAGCAAGGGAAGTCCTAATTCTTTAATGTTAGGTTCTAAGGATTTAGGATCTAAATGTATTAGAACTTCAATGTGTAATGTTAGCAAACCATGATCAAAACTTAGAGTCTAGATTTAGGCTACTCAAAGTATGTTTAATGTACAGTTGGAATCGAGTAATTGCAGAAAATTACTATTCATTTTCTGCAGAATTTTCCAACTAAGCCCAAGCTTGTGCAGATTGTTTTTCTGCAGAATTTTCCAACTAAGCCTAAGCCTCGTTTGACGCGTAAGGTTTTATGTTTTTGCCTTAAGTATAAAAGGAAAAAACTTAGCCATGTTTTAGGGTTGTTGTTTATGTTGTGTGTGTGAATCTCTTGTGAGATCTAGAGATGTTTGCCTTCATACATACTTAGCGTTATTAAGATCGAGATTGATGTCGAGAGCTTGGTGATCATTTTAGTTGATGCATAAAGAACTTCAAGATATACAAGTGGTGTACTTGTGGGTGCTATGGATCTAAGAAAGAAGTAGTTTGTGGACTTAGAGCTGTCACGTGGTCGTGGTAGTTAGTTTTCTACTTGAGGTAGCAATAGGATGTTAGTGGTCTAAGTCACTATTGTATAAATTTCATTTCCTTCATAGTGGATCTTGTTTTACCTTGAGGATAGCTAGATTAAATCATTTCTAGGTGTTTTACCGGTTTGGTTTTCCTATGTTATCATATCATTGTGTTCTTTATTTTCTGCTGCTTTAATATTTGTGTATGATTTTCTTTAACCTAGATCTGAATAATTTACCTATGTTAATCATTTGGCTAAATAACTAAGTTAAACAGCTAGTGTTTAAGAGGTCTAAAAACTGTATAAGTGGTATCAGAGTGGGTTAATCTAGTGTTTTAGATCTTTTGATTTAAGAGTTGATCATTGATCCTTGTTACCATGGATAATTTGAAGTCTCTTTCTGCTCATATTGGTGATGATTTGAATAAAAAGGACACTGTTGTTTCTGTTGATCTTACTAATGCCTGTGAAACTCTTCGTAAGGAATTATCTAAATCTTTGAAAATTGCTAAGAAATTTAAATAAGAGTTAAAATTGGCTAATCTTGAAAAAGAGGAATTGATTGTGAGATAAGATGAATCTAATAATAAAAAAATGAATTTTTGAGAAATCAAATTTCCTCTCAAGATGAAAAACTTGGAATAAGAGTTAGTTGAGTCTAAAGCTAAACTTGAAAAGTTGACTATTGCAAAGCCTGTTGTTGATAACAGAAGTGTTTCTATTTCTCTTAAGCCTAAAGCTGAAAAAGTTTATATTCCCCATTTCAAGAGGAATAATAAAGAAAAGACTTATTTTGCTAGGTTAGACAAAGGTAAAAGTTCTGATGTAGACGCTAAAGTTTCTAAACCTATGTCTAAACCTACTGTTAGAGAGCATAAAAATCTATTTTTGTGCCTACCTGTCACCTTTGTGGTGTTGTTGGTCATATTAGACCAAATTGTTCTTTGTTGAGGCAAAAACCAAAATCTGAGACTTAATTTCCTGTTAGGAATACTAATGTTCCTAAATTTTTTCTTGTTTGTCACTTTTGTTGTGTCTTCAGTCACATTTGTCTTAATTGTCATAAATTGAAGTTTAAACATTCTATATTTCAATCTAGGATATGTGAAGATATATCTCCTGCCATAAGTCCAAATAAATTGTTTCATATTCTTTTGAAAAATTTGAGCTTATTGGCTTGTGAAAGAAAATTGCAGAATTTCAGTCTTTCTCAGAAGATTGGTGTAATCCCTCAAATACACTCTACTTCTCATGGATTTTCACCTACAAAGCCGAAGACTCGTGCTATATGGGTGAGAAAATATTTTCTAAGGTGAGTGTTTCTGACTTGTCCCTGATTAAATTCTTTCAATTATTTGTGGACATGTTTACTTTTAGTTTTTGGTTGTTTTATTTCCTTATGTTGTTTTGATTATTAAAAAATCCAAAAACATTGAAATTTTTTAAAAAGACAAATATTTTATTTTGAGTCTTGTTTTATTTTTCTTGAGGATTACATGAATTATGATATCTCTCTATTGATTTAGAACAAGCTTGATATTGTGGAGAAACTTGAATAGTATGTGTTATATAAGTGCTAAGCTATTTCTGATTTTGTATGAGTATGTACTAGTTCGTACATGTACTCATGAGTTAATTAAAAAATTGATATTTCTTATTTGTGTACCCTCTATAGCTTAGTTTTGCACTATCATGTATAGCTTTGCATTGTTCATTTAGCATAATATGTGCCTTTTGTTTTTGGTCATAAATTTTTTTTTAACCAAAAAGATTTTTGTGTTTTGTATTACATATCATGGATTTGTAATCAAGGTTGCTCTATTATCTTTACATAACATGCTTGTGTACCTTGTTTAGCTTGGATGAGGTTATTTTACTGCACTTTACTAGTTTTGGCTATGTAGTGTATGTTGTGTGGGAGGTGTTTATAGTTTTTGATCATTTGATCTTAATCTTGAAGTTACATTCTTTTGATTGTTGGACTTGAACTTAATGAGAAAGGCATAAATAACCATCTCACCACCGTTTACTAGCCAATCATGAAAACCTTAGTGCATATCATAAAATTTTGTGCTCAAAAAAGTGTAGCACATGCATAAAAAGAACATAAGGTGTAGCCTTGGTTATAATGAATTCAAATAAAGTAAAATTGGTGTGTACATTATTGGGCTATAATGAATTCAAATTGAAATAAAAATTGGTGTGTAAATTATGAGGCAAATTCAAGAAACTTACATGATTGCAAGCTTGTTTTTTAGGAGATGTGGGAGTTATATGATGTAGCTCTTTGAGTGATAGTCTCTTTCTAATTTATGTGATGAATTTTGTAGAAATTGTGATTGATTTCTATCTACATATCACCTTACATGTATCTCAAGCTTTTTTTTAGTTGCACACACTTCACAAGTACTCTTTGCTAAACTTGGTACATATTATTGTGTGTGATTTTAGTGTGGCCATCCAAGATTGACAAACCTTGATTTTGTTGCAAAATGTGTTTAAAGTTTGTGTTTTTGAGGACAAATTGATTGAAAATCCTATTTTTGGATGATGAGGGTTAAATTCAAGGTTTTTAAAAAAAATTTCATCTCATACTCATGCTTTTCATTCATAAAATACTGTGTTTTGAGGAGTTTTTGCATTAAAATTTTCAGTTTTTCGAAAAATTGATTTTTCAAGATTTTCGATCGATCGAACTTGTTGCTTAATTGATCGAAATTGCAATTAATAATTAGGTTTGAATCTGCCTGGCTCGATTGCTACTCGATCGATGCTAGATCGATCGAATGTGTTTTTCGATCGATCGAACCTATTTTTCGATCGATCGAAAATCGTTCAGAAGATTTTTTTAAAACATTAGCTTTTCACGTGTTCTTCAACTTTTCAAAACTTTCAAAAGCTTTTCACTCTCTCTTTGATCGGTCCAGATTCAAAGATGAATTTTTTGTCATTTGCCCTCAAATATTCTTCAAGGTTTTTGTCTTTTAGTACCGGTAAGACCATTCTACCCTTCCTCTTTCATTTTATTCACATATTTCATGCATTTTAGGTGGAAATTTCGAACCTATAGAATTTTGGGATTTTTGATGTTTTAAATGATTTCTTTCAAAATTGATCACTGGGTTTTTGTTATTGGATGATTTAAACATGTTCTTCATGGTTTAATTTGATCAATTTGATGAATTGGGAACAATTGAAATTTCTAGGGCTTGAAACTACCCGAATTGGGGATTTTGTTCAATTAAGCATATATTGATGAAATTGGCTTGTGTTATTGATTTATTTTGTCATTATATATTGTTATCTAACTTGTGTAATGATAAATTGATCAATTTTTTTGGATTTTTGAAAGTGGGTTTTCAAATTTGGGTTTTTGAAGTAAACTCTATGTTCAAGCCAAATTTTCTGTTTTTAACGTAACATTGGACTATTCTCAATGCATTAGAGCATGCATCATGTGGTTATTCTATTCATGCATCATATCGATTGTTATTTTTTTATTTTGTGCTCTAACCTTGTCTGATGCAGTCTACTCTTGGTTTTTCTTTGTTTTTCTTTTTTGTTTTGTTTTGTTTTGTTTTGTTTTTTTTTTTTTTGTCTGTCCTATTCCAATCCTTAGCATCATGGTTAGGAAGACTAGAGCTCATAGGACAACCACCTCCTCTTTTTCTTCTCCATCCTTTGAGAGTCATAGGTTTCTCACTGAGAAAAACCAAGAAACCTTATAGAAGTTGAACATATATAGGAAGGTGTGGGCCGAGAGGAAAGTGATTTTAAATGAGTAGGACCCTAAGATTTATAGGTGTTTTGATCATAGGGGTTGGTTGCCTCTCTTAGATATAGGTCCTCCTCCTCCTGTTGTTCTGATCAAAGAGTTTGATTCAAACCTCTCTGTTCACTCCACTTCATCCAACATTCAGTTTGTGAAGAGTTGGATAAGAGGAGAAGAGTTTATCATTACTCCTCAGGTAGTGGCCTCTGCTCTTGGTGTACCTTTGGTACAATAGCTAGTTTATCCCAATACTGAGTCTCTACCCTTAGACGACATTATGTCCATCACCACTGGTACTACCATTCAGTGGGGTACTAATCCTCGCATTACCTCTAATGAGCTTACTTAGCTCAATTATTTGTTTTTCAAGATTTCTTGTCATTCCATCTAGCGCATTTCTCACTTGCACACCATCCCTATTGAGTGTTGTGCATTTTTGTATGCTCTTGTGATAGACGCTCCCATGAGTTTTCCTACTCTTTTCATTCGATCTGTGGTTGAGGTTCACAGGAGTATTTCTAGGTCACATGGTTTATTCTTCCCTATTTTCATACATTGGATTTTGTTACATCTAGGATTAGAGGATTTTTCCAGCTTCTGAACCAGTTCACATTATAGCCCCTATAGGTGTCACCTTCCTTCGGTAGAGAGCTGCTTAGATGCGAGAGAGCTTTAAACGCCCTGGAGTTGAGTCTTCTTCGGGTGTTGCACCTCCTCCTCCTTCTTCTATAGGTGATCCTACTGCTGAGGAGTTTATCGATCTGACTACTGCTGTTGATCCTCCGCTGCCTAATTCAGATGATTCGAGCATTCGTCGTATCTTGGACACTGTCGTGACCGTTCAGGAGGCTCATGGTCAGCTATCGGTGGATGTCCTCACAGAGCTTTAGGCTTTGTGTGCGGAGTTGGCTAGTACTCGGTGGTCGGCTCCACCACCTCCTTTTGATGATGAGTCTTGATTGCCCTTTGGCAATCCATCACAAAAAGAGGGAGTACATATGGATGGAGATAGGGGAGATTTTTTTTGTTAAGGAGCTTTGATGCCTTTTGATTGTATGTAGGTGCTTCATCTTGTATCTATTTTATGGCTCATGTTGTTTTGTTCCTGATTTTTTTTTTTTTGGCTGATGTATATGTTAGGGGGAGACATTTTAGTTTCTATTTCTTTTCTTGTTTCACATTGTGAGACATTGACTATTGATTTATATTTATGAGGTTATTCAAGATATATGTCTTTTGTTTTATGTTATGTGAAATCAAGAATTTATTTTGTTTTACTTGTATTTTTCACACATGCGTTTATGTATTTTTTAAGTGTTTCAGGAATATACAGGTTGGTTCAATCGTGCTGTTGTTTACACTTGTAACTGATAGATAGTAGTTAGGTTGAATTGTTTTTGGTTGGGTTATTTGTAATATATTGGACTGTTTTTGTAACTTTGAGCATTTTGTGTTTTGTCACGGATTGCCAAAGGGGGAGTTTATTAGGTTCTAAAGATTCAGGATCTAATTGTATTAGAACTTCAATGTGTAATGTTGGCAAGCCATGATCAAAACTTGGAGTCTAGATTTAAGCTGCTCAAAGTATGTTTAATGTAAAGTTGGAATCGAGTAATTGCAAAAAATTATTGTTCACTTTCTGCAAGGCTCGATCGATCGAAAATTAGACTTGATCAATTGAAGCTCGTGCAAATTGTTTTTCTGTAAAATTTTCCAACTAAGCCCAAGCCCGTTTGACGTATGGGATTTTATGTTTTTGCCTAAAGTATAAAAGGAAAAACCCTAACCATGTTTTAGGGCTGTTGTTTATGCTGTGTGTGTGAATCCCTTGTGAGATCTAGAGATGTTTGCCTTCATACATACTTAGGATTATCAAGTTCGAGATTGATGTCGAGAGCTTGGTGATCGTTTCAATTGCTACATAAAGAGCTTCATGATATACAAGTGGTGTACTAGTGGATGCTGTGGATCTGAGAAAGAAGTAGTCTGTGGACTCGGAGCTGTCACGTGGTTGTGGTAGTAAGTTTTCTACTCGAGGTAGCAATAAGATGTTAGTGGTCTAAGTCGCTATTGTGTAAACTTCAATTCTTTCATAGTGGATCTTGTTTTACCTTGAGGATAACTAGGTTAAATCCTCCCTAGGTTTTTTACTGGTTTAGTTTTCCTGGGTTATTATATTGGTGTGTTCTTTATTTTCTGCTGCTTTAATATTTGTGTAGTATTTGCTTTAACCTAGATCTAAATAATTTACCTAAGTTAATCACTTTACTTCTAAAAAGCTGGAACAAGAGTTGAACCAAATTTGGGTATCAAGCGTTTAGTGGTAATTGGTAACAGTATCACCAGTGAGAATCTAATCACAATTGAAGAAGTCATAGACGATTGACAAATTGCATCTATTTCAAAAAAAACAAAAAAAAAAACTTTTTTGAAAAATACTGGTCAACCTAACCCAACCCGACCCGACCTGCCCATTTTGCCATGTCTAAATATACCTATGTACAAATAGGATACTAAAAATAGTTTCTCTTCCAAATAAAGCAAGCTCATGAACAACCATTCAAATAAGCAAAAGAAAAGGGAACAATAAGAGTTCACAACTTATTTAACCTTCTTATAAAATGATGCAAAATATAAGTAGTTTTGCTTTGCTGTTTCATCATTCAATGACTAAAATAAACAAATATATAGGCACAATGACCTCACAAACATTTAGTTTCAAGACCAATATACCTATGTACAAATAGGATACCAAAAAAAGTTTGTCCTTTAACCTTCTTATAAAATGATGCAAAATATAAGTAGTTTGCAACTACAACTTCTAATAATTCAGTCATAATATAATGAATGATAACCAAAGTATTAACTAGACTCATCATCATTGGACTCGTCATCATTAGACTCATAAACATCATCACTAAATTCTTCATCATCTATAAAGTCTTGTTCAAGCATTTCATTCTCACTGATCAACGGTGTATCATAAATTGTACTTTCTTCATTAACTTGAACCCAATCACAGCTGTCATTAGTTATATTATAAGGGACATTCTAAAAAAAAAAGTATCCACTTCATCATCATCATGTGAAGCATTAATACCAACATCAAACATCTCCCTAGGTTTTGTTTTAACCGCCACCACCTAATCTTTATGTCTCATATCTTCCACGTAAAACACTTGCGAAACTTGAGGTGCTACTACATACAATTCCATGTAAACCACTTGCGATGTTTGAGATGCTAATACACCTCCCTAGAGTTGATCCAAGTTTCAATTAGTTCATTTCACCTTTAATTTAAGAACCAAATCATCTTTTATCTAGCAAAACAAACCTATGTTCCTAAGAAAACAAATATAAAATGCTTACAAGTATTGGCAAAAAATAGTAATCAACAAACATAACTCAACAATATCCATCCAAAATTTCAAAATTTAATAAACACTCCCAATATCAATTCTAACCACCTTATAACACCATGCAAGCCACTTGCGTGCTCCAACACAACAATTCACCCCAACACAATTACTATAATTATAAGTACAATGTTTAATAAGTATTTAAGCAAGTATTACTTACAATGCTCTTCGTCAAGCCAACGAGATAGCCCTCTTAGTCACTCTCTGTCTCGCTCAAATTGACCACAGACTCATCTAGAGAACTGAGATCCTGTTGATCACCAATAAAAGAAAAAAAAAAGTAGTAATTAAACTCAACTTAGCCGAACCAAACAAGAGGAAAATTGAAGGAGCTCAAAGAAAATTGAAAAAATACCGACCAGATTTGATGGAGTGGAGGATGTAATCGGCTATGAGGTTATGAAAATAAAAGGTGGCTTAAAGTCCACTAAGAATCACAGTCTGAAGTGACAACCATTACAAATTAAAGACAAATAAATGAAATAAATTTCATAGAGGATCAACTAAATTCCATTACACACTGTCACATTTCTTCGTCATAAGCCTCTTTTGGATGCTGATATCAGTAAGAAACTCACTATTCTATATATTTTGATGAATACCAATGGCAAAATAGAGAGCATGTAGCATATATGGGAAGTCTAAAAAATAAGCTTTAGGAAAATCAAAAAGACCACTGCTAGTATAAAATAAAAGCCAGAGAAATTTATTAGGAAAAAAAAAAACAAATAAATCTTTAGGAGTGGTTATTGGACTTGAAGAGGTCAGACCCAGAGCTTATATAACTTAACTATAAGTACAACCAACAGATAATAATACAATGTCAAATAGAAGTAAGATGGTTAGTAAATATAAAAATTAAATTCAAGAGAATACAAACAATTTTTTCAGAAATAGATTTACAACACATATAGAACATAAAACCTTCAATCATACAATTTGCAGCATTAATCATCCAAGAAATCCAAGCAAAAACCAATAAACGAAAAAAATGAAGAACCCACAAACTGGCATTTCACATACCTCATCTTTGAAACTCTCTTGTTTCCAAAGACCCATAAACAGATTTTGTACCTGCAAACAAAACCCTAAAATATCACATGAAAATCCCAAAAAAATTCACACACAAAATAATATGATCTATCAAATAATATAAATCAATAGAAATGAAAATCTCAGATTTTAAAATGATCAGAAGTGAGAAATGTGAGGATCGGTGTTGATGTGCATGAAATATATACAATAAAGTACTTACATATCTACATATTTTGCCTTACTTTTATGTTATTTTGTTACTGATTTTATAATATCTTTGTGTTGCAGGTAACAAGGACTTTACATGCAAAGTGGAGCTAAGCCAATTGAATCAAGCCAACTTACATCTAGCGAGGCATGAATTTCAAAGAAGACTAAGCCAATTAAATTCAAGTCCAAGTGGGGCAAGGAATCAAATGAAATTTGCACCAAATCCAAGTCCAATTTGGATTAGAATTCCAGCCTGCACATCAGTAGTATTTTTAGCATAACTTTCAGCTCAGATATCCAATCATGAGATGATTCAAGTTGGGCTGGAAATTTTACTTAAAGGGCTAAAACTTTGTAGTTTACCAAAAGTCCAAATTCTGACGTTAAATAGGCCAAAATAGTCGGTTAAGTGAAGCCTAAAAATCTGGGATTTTCTCCAAACGGGAATAGGATTCCTTGACCTATTTAAAGGCTCTTTAGGGTAAAAAGAAGAAAAACCAGAGAGAGGAAAAGGGGGCGCCGCATAGAAGAACTTGTTTTGGGAGTCATTATGAAGAGAAAGATCTGAGGACAAAGGCAAGAGCTTCATGTTGATCAACCAATTTAGATGAAAAACATAAGTTTTATTTGTTTTCTTTTCAATTTTATTATGAACTAAATTTATTTTCTAGAGCATTGATGTAGTCTAGCAATGAACACAATTTATATTCTGAGTTATTTTATTTTTAATATTTCCATGATTGAGTGTTTAATTCTTATTCTTAATGCTTACTATTTTTTTTTTTACGAATTATTGTTTGATCAATTGAATTACAATGAGACTGAGAGGTGATTTATTATTTTAGTTCTAGAATTAAACATCATTAGTTGAGCGAAAGTAGAGATGCTTTACTGCGATTAGTCTGATTTTTTCAGAAAATTCAAAGTACGTAATGAGTCTCCAATTAATTAAATTCACATAGAGATATGGAATTGTTAATTGAAGATATTTTTGATATTATTTGAGAGAAGATATTGAATACTTAAGGAATTTTTAATCATCAACGGGAGATTATTAGAATTTAATAATTAGGAAGAATAAATTGTGTGGGATTTGTTAGGTGAAATCAACCGCTCTAGATCCATTCTTATCATATTTTTACACTTTTAGATTTTTGCATTTTGTTAATCTTTTATTCGTAGATTTATTTTTATTAAATATTTTAATTTAACTCAGATATTAGAACATTCCTTTTATTATCAAATTTCCAAATAGTAATTAATTTAGTGAATTTCAGTATTCAATAACATAGTTAATCCCTGTGGGTTCGACATTCATTTTCTAAAAACACTTTACTACTTGTTACGATTTTGTGCGCTTGTAGATTATTTTACGCGAACAGGTGTCACTGGTTGATCGAAAGAAAGAAGAGCAGACTGGGCTCGGTGCAGCGATGGGCTCGGCTTGGCTCGTCGGTTTGAAGGTGAGGCCGTGTGTGTGAGTGAGAAATGAAGTGGATTCTAGAGAAAATGAGACGTTGCTTTTGTGTGTGTGTGAGTGAGAAATGAAGTGGATTCTAGAGAAAATGAGACGTTGCTTTTGTGTGTGTGTGTGTGTGTGTGTGTGTGTGTGTGTGTGTGTGTGTGAGAAGATCCTAGAGTTAAAGGGGAAATGTGTGAGAAGATCCTAGAGTTAAATGGGAAATGCTGCTTTTGCGTGGGAAATGAAAAGCAAAAAAGAAAATTTAGGTGAGTAAGTAAAAGCAAAAACGTGCCTAGGCAATTAAAAGGTCTATTGTGGTGTTCACTTAAAACACCGCTATAACTAGGAAAACATGCCACAAAAAGGCATATATTGTGGTGATTCGGTATACCGCTGCTATAACTAAGAAAAATGTCGCTAAAACACATATATTGCACTGGTTTTTTTATACTGCCGCTGTAGAGTGCTACAAAAGACTATCTCTATTGCGGCGGTCTAATGGTATGCCGTAATATATCTCATGTACAGGGGCAGTTCAAAAAAGCACCGCAATATGTGACATATAGCAACAGTTTTTTAAACTGCCACAAAAAACCCGCCGCAATAGCCTGTTTTACTTGTTGTGGCACAAAGGAGCTGAGTTCTTCTTCTCCCCTACTTCTATCTCTATATTCTTTGTTTCCAAATTCTCTAGATTTTTATGTAATGTTGTCTAGTACAAATTTTGACACGTATTGTTAAATATGTTTGTTTCACCACAGATATGTAACAAAATATAGTATTTGTAACAAACATATTTGAACCCTTTTAAGTGTTGTTACTCAATTGCCTAAAAGGGTTCAAATCCAAGGTTTAAATCTTGGTACTTTTAAATCTAAATCTCACATATAAATAACACAAAAAGTATTAAGCTTATTACAATTAATTTTTTTTTATGAATTCTAATTTAATGGATAAAATATATCATATAAATATAGTACATATTGATTTATAAAGTACTTTCCATTAAGAAAAAATATTTATAAAGTGCTTAAATTACATTAATAGTACTATTTTTTATTACTATATATAACAAAAATATAGTTTATATATAGAGAAGAAAATTATTCATATCCTTTTCTATTTGCCCCCAAAGACAAAATTCTGGCTTCGTCATTGAATTCAAAGTGAAAGGGCCTGGAGCTATGATTTCATCAGATAACACATGTGAGTGACCATGTCTGGCCCGTTTTGTGGTTGACCCCTAATTTTATACCAGGCAAAAGTTTGTTGAATGGATAATCAAAACTTTGCCATAAGACCCCTTAGTAGATCCATTAAAGTACAATTCTTTTAAGATAAAATTTCCGGAGTCCAGTAGAGTAGCGACAGTGTTCATTTTAGGTTGAGCAGAAGAGTATAACACTATACAGTGGCGGCGCCACATTCAGGTCAGGGTGTTCCTGGGAACACCCTGGCCTGAAATTTTTTTTTTTTAATATATAAAAATAAAAAAAAATTATTTGTTTACCCTTAAAAAAAAAATTAGGAACACCCTCAACTAAAATTGGGAACACCCTCAACCAAAAACGGATTCCGGACTAAAACAAAAACTCTTGATTTCCCATACAAAATAAAGAAAATATAAACCTAGAATCCAAACAAAGCAGATATAGATCAGTAATAGAGGTGAGGAGACGTTGTACTGGGTAGAGGCGGCTTGAGAGAGGAGCATGGAGACGCTATTATGAATGATGCTTGTTGAAAGAAGCCCGGTGGCGGCGTAAAACAAGGAAGAAGAAAGAAACGTTGTGACTAAGAAATAAGGAAGAAAAAAGAAATGAAGAAAGTAAAGAGGAAACTCAGTAAAGTAGATCTGAAGAAAATCTAGAAGAGACAGGATAGTGACAAGCACGTGTGAAGGAGAGAAAAGAGAGATCTGACGGAGAAAACAAAGATAAAGGAAAATAAAAAAAGTTATTAAAAATAAAATAAAATTAAAGGTGGGCCTTAATTTATGGTTTGGGTTATGACATGGGTATAATTTAAGGCTTGGATTTATCATTTGCTTGGCCCATTCAACTTTTAATTACATTATATATATTAATTATACACGTAACAAATTATAGAATACAATTAATAAACAAATTAAACAACTAAAATATGTTAAGCTAAACAATAATGAAACAATACATTATAAAAGAAAAACAAATTAAATTATGTTAGGCTAAACAATAATTAATGAAACAACAATATAACAAATTATAGTTTATAAAAGACAAACAAATTGATGAAACAACTAAACAACAATAATTAATAATTTTATTAATATTTCAAATGAACTTATAGTTTATTGTTTATTCTTTTGTTATAATTATGGACAAATATTTGATAAGAAAATCACATAGAAGACAATTGTAAACTTTATGTATTTGCGTGTTTTTTATTGTTGTTGTTATCAATATACAAAATTTTCTTTTTATTAGATTATGTAATTTATGCTTATTGAGAAACACCCTGAAAAAAATTCCTGGAGCCGCCACTGACACTATAGGATCCCCACCAAGGTGCATAATTTTCAATGTTCCTGTATTACCCAAGGTGAGCATGCCCGAATCGTTGGCAGTAGGTTTGCCTGGATTAGCAACATATACAACAAATTTGTCTGCCTTGTCAGTTACTCCCAAAAAGGAGTTCTCTTGTTTATTGAAAAACTTCAAAATGAACTTCCTTTTGGCGGAAACCTATAGGCCAATTGATGAATTGAGCATGTCGCCTGGTTTGAGACTATCGCCGTCCAATTTTAATTTCCCTTCTGCAGCGTGTGTAGTACACAAGCATGAGATAAAAAGAAGGAAAATAAATTGGAGAATATGTAATTTGGCAGCCATGGTTGAACACTGAATTTCTCTAGTTGCTGAAATTGAAATGCAAGTGTTTAAATATTGGTGAGGCCAGATGCATTATTTGAATGGGGCGATTCTATGAGACAATAGTAGTAGAATTACTTTAATGTTTAAATGTATAGACAATAGTTAGTGAGTTAGTGCCGAAAGAAGAATAAAAACCTTTACTCATTGGTCTAATGAAAGTGGATATAGATTTTAATGTACTAGGTATGGTTGCATGAACTTGCATGTGGTCGTAGTTGAATACTTTTTCTTTAAAAAGCAAATAGTTGCAAACTTACGCAATACGTGAGAATAAATAAGTATTTTGTAATTGTGATATAATGTATAAATTGTTATTTAAATTTTGTGGAAGATAATTTGTTCTTCCTATAAATTAAACAATTTCTAAAATTATTTTTCATCAATCCATCTTTACAAATATACCATTTTAATATTTTTGGTGTGTTTGATTGATATTATTCTTTTTTGAGGTGATCCATATGTTTCTAAATTATGTTATGGTACGTTATATATATATTTTTTCTTTTTACAACTAAACTCTTTAGGTTTCAAATATATTATTCAATTTTCTCATTCTTTTAAAAGAAATTATCCTGATAATAAAAACTTATCACAAAATTACACTTGATATTACTCAAATAGTTAGCATACACATTCAAATACATAACAAGATTGTATTTTGGTAGAAATTCAATTTCTAACTTTCAAAATAACTAAGTATTATGTCAAACAAAACACAAACAAAAGCTATGAGAGAGAGAGAGAGAGAGAGAGAGCTCAAAACACACACTACCAAATCGTATCAACTCAAAATAGTGTTATAAATAATAATGGTTCATCAACAGTGGCCTGATCTAAAAACAAAAAAGGAAGATTTAAGTAAAGTTTGATTTGATTTTAAAAAAAAAAAATAATGCTACAGTCACAAACTATTTTACAACATTTTTACAAATTATTGTTGTTGGAAACTTTTTATTGGTTTTTATCTAGACCCACCACTAACATTACTTTTTCATTTATCAATAACTACTTGTTATATTAGCAGTTTGTAAATTTTTTTGTAAAAATTAATGTTTGTGTCTCTAGCATTACTCTTAAAAAAAAAAGTAATTCCACGGTTACAAATTATTTTACAACATTTTTACAAAATGATGATGTAACCAACTTCTTATTGGTTTTCATCTAGATCTACCATTAATATCACATTTTCATTTGCCAATAACAACTTATCACATCAGCAATTTGTAAAAATATTTGTAAAAAAAAAGTTTGTATCTCTAGCATTACTCTAAAAAAAATGTATGGGTGAGGAAAAAAAATAAAAGTTCTACATTGTAGGAGGCAAAAAAATCATTCCTATTTCTCCCGCCATTTTAATAATTATTCACTATATTAAGCTCCTTTAATTATTTCATAAATATTTTTATTCATATTTCCCAACAATTTTTCCCTTAGTAACCTAAAAGGCATGCTATGAAAAATGAAGATTTATTAACATAAAAGGCATGATCTAAGAAGAGGAAGATTTAAATAAAGTTTGATTTGATTTTTAAAAAAAAACGTATAGGTGAAGAAAAAATAATAATAAAAGTGCTATATTGTGGGGAGACAAACAAATAATTTCTGTTTCTTATTAGAAAGTGAAATGGGTATTTATGTTTCGATCTGGCTTGATATCATGCTCTTACACTAAATAATATATTAATATATTTTAGGTGAGCACAAACTGGCATTGACCCCAACTTAACATATATGAGAAAAAAAAAAAAAAAAAAAGGACTTCACTGTCTTCTGTTGTACCCAATGGCCTCCAAAAGACAAAAGAAACTCAAATAGTGGTTTAATTATGACTAAACGTACAACAATTCCATGACTAATTCATGTAATCCATGCCTATTGGGTTGGTTTATTGGATTGTCCTATGAACTTCTGATGGCTCTTGATCTCCTTCAACAACAAAAACATCATCAATCTTACTTTAGGTTTGTTCCAGAGGGTTTGGGAGAGGAAGGGGTGTTTTGGGATGTTTACTAAGCTTGCTCGAACAGAGGAGGGGAGCTAGCCTGTTAATCCAACATCCTAGACCACATAGTGAGAAACACTGCCAGCATATCTAGGAACTTTGGTCCATTTTGTTCCACCTTGAGGAAAAGTAAACCTCAAAAAAGGTGTTTGTGCCTCCATTTACATTTACATTTACTATACCGTTACTGAACAGTGTTTTCCAGTCAAAAAAAAAAAAAATACCAAAACATAAAGGTGTATTTGCCTCCATTTACACTTTCAGTGCCCATACAATTCTAATCCATATTAAACATAATAAAATAATGAAAGTTCCACTAATACTATCAAATTTGAGAAAAATGTATATATATATATATATATAAAACTGAAATTAACGGCCCGTTCATGTTAGTGAGAAAATAGAAAGATAAAAGTAGAAAGATGATATGATTATAGCCACACCAAATTATCCAAGTCATACTATATAATAGAATAAAATTATATTCTTATATATTATTTTTATAATGCAATATGATAACATTTAACAATGAAAAAAAAAATAACAACTTAAAAAAACAAAATCAAATTGCATCAGCCCAAAGTAGAATTCTAAAGAACACAAAATTTCATCAACATAAAGTAGAGGTATATAAAATAAAAAATCCACAAAAAAAAAAAATGAGAGAGAGAGAGAGAGAGAGAGAGAGAGAGAGAGATAACCTTTTGGGAAAATATGTGTAGAATGAGAAATTTGGAAATTTACAGTAAGAGGATAGGGATAAGAAGAGTCAAAATAAAAGGAAGATAAAGAGATCAAAGAAGGGTTACATTAAGATTAAGAGTAGTGGAGAAATGAAAAGGTAAAAGGGAGAGGTAAAGGTTGGAGAAAATGTAACAATAAGTTAAAAAATCAATAAGAAGAAGAAGAGTCAAAAAATAAGAGAAAAATGGTTGGAAATAAGTGGGTGATGTAGTCGCTAATGTGGCTCAACTGGAATATAGCAACAATAAATGCTACGTTTCCGCTTTTAGAAATATATATATATATATATATATATATATTAATTTCGATATGTTGTGGATTTTTATGACAACAATGGCACACATCTAGTTTACTCTCTTTTTCTAAATAATTGCGGTGCTAAATCCTGTAATCTTTTGTGAAACAGACCCATCATCTAGTTTTTTTTTCTTTTTTCTTTTTTCTTTTTTCCTTTCCAAAGTTTAATAGGTAAAGAACCTTTACACGTTTACATTGCACTTGCAATATAAATCTACATTTTAGACAGACAAAAAGTAGTAAATGTTGTACATATTTGTAAAAAGTGTGCAATATTTATCATTTTTGGTAAATGCGTACAATATCTGCCATATTTATATGTGTATGCAGTGTATATTTACATTGCAAGTGCAAGCTAAACAAAATTTTCCATGATTAAGGACAAATTGATTACTATAATCCGAAAGATGTGAATGAGCACTGACTGTTTGCATGGACCCAAGGACAAGAAAAGAAAAGAAAAGAGAAGAGAAACTAAATGGAGAAGAAAAACAAATCATCTTTCCTTTTGTGTTTTTGGATGCAGAAAGAAAAGACCAAATAAATTTGGTTAGACACAAAGAAGTGGACTTGGATGTTTGCTCAACAAATCTAAGTTTCTTTCTCTATTTGCATCTCCACTCCACGAGAAATTATTCACTCTTTTCCAAAGGACCACATCATGAGCGCCTAGTGATCCTCATTTTCAAACATATTGTTAGGGTTTAGACCTTAGTTGTAAGTCAAATTCAATCAGATTTCTAATCAATTAATTGAAGTGATTAATTATGTAATTAGTTCTAAATTAAACAAACAACACACAATCACAAACCACATGAATACCACCCAGGAAAACTTTTGATACTGTGGCTATCCATTGTGGTAAAAGGTCCTCGTGATACTTGTAGACACTGTATTTTGTATTCCTTACGACTTGGGCCCCCTTTTCCCAATGATGTTGGAATTCTAAAACCCAAGGTTGGTTTAGGGCCTAATTGGATGGAAATTGATTTGAGGAAATTTTTTTGGAAAAATGTAACTCTTTTTTGGACTAAATAAGCTATTTTTGGAAAATGAAGACCACGAAAACCCTAGGGTATGTGTATGCATGCAAGCATATGCGCACGCATGTTCAAGCTCTACATGCACATGTTTAATACATGTGTACGCATACACAGGCATGTGTGTGCTTGTTAAGGTTCCAAAAACTATAAAAGACAAGTTTTTCTGCATTTACAACTTGGTTTGGAACAAATCCCACATCATTTGGGAGCCATTCTAAACCTTTTTTTTTTAAAAAAAAAATTATAAAAAACCATAAATGGTAGACTTTCAAGGGAGGATAAATTTAGGAGAAAAACAAACAAGATTCACTAGAAAATAGTGAATCAAAGAGGGAGTTTTTCACAAAACACCCTCAAGTCAATATTTTTTTGATCAAGACCTTTTTTGGTCTTGATTTTTGAATTCCAAGGTTTTACTAACTTGTTTTTATTTGGTTGTGACTAGATTGACTGAGGGGAACAGTCAAAATCAAGCTAAAGAGTCTTTGTATGGAGGTAAAGTTCTAGCTTTATCTTTGCCTTTTTATTTTGTTTTCCTTTTGTTTTAATTCTTGTTTTATATGTCTTATATGTTTTTTTTTTTTGGCATCTTAATATATCTGTTTAGTTTAGGTTTACTTTACATTTTCATATTAAGCGTGTTAGGTTGTTAGATTTCAACTTCTGTCTATTTTAGTGTTCTTGCTTTCTAAGTTAGGGTTTAGGGCGTGTATGCATGCACTCGAAGTATGCGTACGCATACAACTAGGTTGCACACGCATGCCCTATGTATGCGCACACATACTCATACCCAGAAATCCTAATCCGTGATTTATTGTTTCTGTTTTCTTTATTTTATTTATATAATATGCCACTATCTGGGTTGTTATTCACATCAGTAAGCCTTTGTTTCTTTGCCTTGTTTGTTTTGTCTTGTTTATCTCTTTACTTTTAGTTAGGGTTTTGATCTCTTGATACACCATGAACATGCATATAACATGAACATGCATTGATGCATAGGCGCTGTGATGCAGTAAGGTAAGTGAGGTAAGTTATGCATTTACATGATCATGCATTGAGTCAAATATGATCTTGCCTTGGTGATGGATATGAACATGCTTGTTTAAATGCTATATGCTTTGATGTTTAGATCCCTCTAGTATGATGATCCTACCATGTTATGTTTTTGTCCTTGGGATGTATTCTTGCGATGCCATGATAGATGAATGTTAGGTTGTGAGATGATTATGCCATGTTTGTATGCTTTAGATGCATGCTAGGGTGTGTGTGAGTTAGAATAATGATATTGAATTTGTTTTTAATGGGATTAATACGTGGAACACAATAAGTGGAAGCCGACCCATGGGTCGGGTGGGGTTGGGTGCCTAACATCTTCTCATCCTCATACCTAAACTTCAGACATGTGCTCTGGTAGTAGATTAGTCCTTCCATAAAGGGCGTTAATTTATCGTTCCTAGATCTAATCTAGGTGGTGACTTCATTTCTCCATCATGGTCCACCCTAGGCCAAGACGTACTCACCCAATGCAAGGATGAAAAAAGCCCACGCGCGGCGCTTGTGCTCACAATACTCATGGGTACATTTGAGAGTCTTCGATTCACTTTTTTCAGAGAAGTTTTTGCTTCACTTCTTTATACTAAGAGTGTGTTTGGTATTATTTTTAGCTTCTTTTTTTTATGTACACCTTTTTAAAAAATTCAAAATTTCCCTCTAACTTCCCTCTTTTCCCCCTTTTTCTCACTTTTCTTCACATTTTTCAAGGTACAAGTATATTTTAACACAATTTTAGGAAAAAACTAAATAAGTTATTCTCAAACGATCACAAAGTTATCGATTCACATTTTTTATCACCTACCCATTGCATCCCACGTCTTATCTCTTTCTTAAGGACTGAAAATACGTTCTTGTTATTATATTGTTTGGTACTTTAGTTCAAACACTTTTGCAAAAAAAAGAAAAAAAAAAGTTGTTTTGTCAAGAGCCTTGTAACTCAACTTGCTGCAATTTTTGATGTTTCAAATGGAGACGAATCTTATCATCCATTGTGTAAAGTTATAATTTACAACTATGTTTTATGTTGGATATATTCCATGACAAAAAGTGTTGTAATTGCATTAATTTATTTCCTTGTATTTTTTGAGATTTTATTGTATTGGGTTTAGTATTAAGTTGGTGAAGAATCGAGCATGAATTGAGGATTAGTGTAGTTTTACGACTAGCTCCCAAGAAGTTTGCGAGAAGGGTTCTCGCGAAAAGAGCATGTGAGAAGCACATGTTGGAAGCTAAAGAGTCAAGTGTCAGCCTGCATTTTGTGAATGCTTCGTGAGACAAACCATCTCGCGAGGTACACATGAAACAGTCTACCTAAAGGATTTTAAATGTGACTTTTTTACCTTCACCCATACTATATATACCCTCATTACCCACGAAAGTAAGAGATGCCATATTCAGAGAGGAAAACCCTAGATAGGTTTTCTACAACACAACACACCCATCTTTTAGAGAGAGAGCTACTCATCCTTTAGTGAGAAATTATTGTAGCATTTTCTCCTTCCCTATCCCATTGTCATACTTTGAGAGGAGATTTGTACCCAAATTCAATCCACACCTATTAAGAGTGTAGTGAGTGTTTTGGAGCTTGGGAAACTTTAGGGATCTAGAAAGCTAGAGAAGACATGACTCTGAAAAGTCCGTTGGTAGTAGGAGCTTGGAGGGCTCAAGCATTGGGTTGACTAGGCTTAAAGGGTCTTTTATTATTTGTGTACTCCAACTTTATTCTCTAGTGGATCGATCTCGACTTGGAGGGTTATGGAGAGGTTTTTCACCGAGTTCTTCAGTTTCTTCTTCGATAATAGGTCTTGATATTATCTTGTATTTGCAACTCTCTTCCCTTACTCTTATACTTTACATTTATTGTTTGTCGTTCATGTTTATGCACTAGGGTAGTATCAGTTCATTGCGCATATTTACTCTTGTTCCATACTTTGATTAATAAGAGTAAAAGCAATCTAGACGTAATTTAAAATTTGGGTCTAAACAAGCTCAAGTGTTTTAGCAAAAATCTGAGCCCTTTCATGTGGTATCAAAGCAGATACACTTGTTTGGTTTCATTACCTAAGTGTGATGCTTGACCCCTTGTGTTTATTCCCATGGATAGTGCTTTCTATGCTTTTATGAATGTTGTTGATTGTAACATGCCATATGTTTGTGAAAATGCCTCTATGAGTGTTTACCCTTACGCTTGTGATGACATGTGTAAGGTTGAATTTATTCAATCATGTATTGGCTTTATTCCGTGCCAAATTTACTTGTATTTTAGCAATTAGATACCTTGTATTTAGGTGGAAATTATGTAAGGGTAGTATGTGAGAGAGTATGAAGAAACCTTAAATGTGTGCACTCAAAAAGAGCCTCGCAACTAGCTCGCGATTGGCTAGTCACCAAAGGTGGCACACATGTGGAGCATGCAGGGGAACTGAAGGGTCGTGACAACTGGAGCACTACAGGACAAAACTTCCAGTCTAGCCAGGCAGTTAGCTCGCGACTCAAACTCGCGACTCATTCCAGTTGTGAGGTCGAGTCGCTAGAATGCCGTGTTTGGATAAAACTTGACGTTTCACATTCCTTATATACTCTACTATTAATACCCTTATACCCATGAAATGTAGAGAGCTTCCATAGAGAATTTTAAGAGAGAAACCCTAGAGAAAAACAAGATTGACTCATCCACAATCTTCATCCTTTGATTTTTCAAATTCCTCTACTCTCACCCTCTCCATTGATATATTCTTGAGAGGTACATTTAGCCAAATCCTCATCTCACCATACTCATATTAGTGAGGAGGTATTTTGGTGCTTAGGAAGCAGTTAAGAAGGGACCAATTCATTTTGATTGATGCAATGGGCGATTATGGGATCCCGTAAGCTAGAGAAGACAAGGTTCAGTGTAACCCTGTTGGAGCAAGAAGCTTGGAGGGCTTAGGTGCACTAGGTAGATTAGGCTTGGAGGGTCTTCTACTATTCATGTATCCCAACTTCATTCTCTAGTGGATTATTGACCGCTTGGAGGGTGGCGGAGAGATTTTTTGCCGAGTTTTTCAGTTTCCTCTTCAATAACACAACGGCGTGTTATCCTTGTGTTTGCGTCTCTCTTCCCTTTCTCTTTACCTTTTAATTGCTGATGTGTTTGTAATTAATTATGGTTTAGAGTGTGCTACCAACTTGGGTTTAGCTTATATTCATCATTCCGCACATATATTGTTTGTGTATAAGCTTGTGTTGGTAATTTTGGAATTGGGGGTCTAAACGTTTATTGGTGTTTTATACACTAATTGAAATTTCTATTGGTATTAGAGTAGATGCACTTGCTGCAGTTTAATTACCTAAGTGTGATCCTAGACCCCTTTTGAGATGGATCGATCTCAATTTCTTAATGCTCCTCCATATTTTGATGGAAGCAACTATGCATTTTGGAAAGTCCGTATGAGGGCATTCCTATGTTCTATTGATGAGAGTGTTTGGGATGCTGTAGATATTGGATGGATTAGGCCGGAGGCTACCAAATCCACATGAGATAAGGTAGCTCCTGTGGCAGCTAATGCTAATAGCAAGGCTTTAAATGCTATTTTTTTGTGGTATTTCTAATGATGAATTTCATAGGATCTCTCATGTTAGAATTTCCAAGGAGGCATGGAAAATTTTGGAAATCACATATGAGGGAACCAAAAAGGTGAAGGATACCAAGCTCTAAATGCTTACTACACGGTTCGAAGAGCTGAAAATGAGTGAAGATGAGTCATTCGACTCATTTTATGGGAAGCTCAATGAGGTGGTAATTGGGAAATTTAACTTGGGGGAAAAGACGGGTACCTCCAAGATTGTAAGAAAAATACTACGATCACTACTAGAGAGCTCCCCTTGCAAAGGTTACTGCCATTGAAGAGTGCAAGGACCTCGATGAGATCAAAGTTCAAGAACTCATTGGCTCACTTCAAACCTATAAGTTGTCCCTACCATCACAGCGAAAGAGCAAATTTCTTGCTCTAAAGACCATCAATGAGAGAGTGGAAGCTCAAGACTCATCGAATGAGGATGAGCTCGAAAAAGATGTGGCGTATCTTTTTAAGAACTTCCGAAAATTCTTGAAGTTCAAAAAGAATGAAAAGTTTGCTGACAAGGGAAAATCCTCAAATTCCTGGAAGGAGAAGAAGGATTTCAAAAAAAAAGATGGGAAGGATTCTCAATCCTCTCAAAGAATCACGTGCTATGAATGCAACGGTCATGGACATCTCAAGAAGGAGTGTCCAACCTATTTGAGAGGAAAGGGTAAAGTGTATGCCACTACTCTTAGTGACTCAGACTCCTCTAATTTAGACTCAGAAGAAAGCTATGACGGAGAATGAAACTACTCTGCATTTATGGCCATTGCTCACGAGGAATCTTTGGATGAATTAAGTATGTTTGTGGAAGAACTTGGTGAGCACACGGAAGTGGAGTCGATGGGGATAGTGGAAGAATCTGATGATAAGGAAGTTAGAAGGACAATGGGGTTACAAGAAACCTATAATGCTCTTCTTGAGAAGACCGGTGAATATGCAAAAGTGGCTAAAGTAGCCATTAAGAAAATGAAGAGAGCATAGCAAGATTATAGAAGTCTTCTAGTGCGGTACAAGGAGGCGAAATGTGATGTTGAGATGCTGAACGAAGAGCTAACCGAAGCCTACTCAAAGTTCAAGTTTCTTAAGCTTGAAGTGATTCAAGCTAATGCTAAAGTAAAGTGGGTCTCCTCCAACAAGCTTGATGAAGTCCTTGTACATCAAAAGCCCTTTTTTGACAAGAGAGGTTTGGGATACACTAGAGAGAGCAGTTTGAGTGCAAATATGTCCAAGGACATAAAGTTTGTGAAAGCTAAGGAACCAATGGTAGCAACTTTAGTCGTTGAGAAAGTGAAGTTTTGAGAAGAAGCGGAATGAGATTGACCAATGGTTTTTGACAAAGCCTCCTAACCAATCAACAGTTAAATCTAAGGCTAAAGGGAAATCACTCCCAAAGTCACAAAGAGGTCCAAGAACTCAACATTTCTGCCATCATTGTGGAATTTAAGGACACACCAGACCTAATTTTCATAATCTTCAAGCATTAAAGAATGCAAGTGCCCAAAGGACAAGAGGACTAAGAAATGGCAATGGGAATTAGACTGCTGAGCTATCAAAAATTCAAGAAAGTGATCCCGGAGTGAGGGATGTGATGAAGATGATTAAAGCATTCACCACCTGTTTCACAAACTTCAACCAGGTATGAGAATTGTAAGACAAGTACCCAATCCTCTAAGGATATCACCCCAAACGCATATGCCGTGTGGGTGAAGATGGGTACACATGCATAAGCACTATAACATGTCCATGCAATAATGATTCCTATGTAATGGGACATTGAATGTTTGTGTGTTCTCTGTATTGAAAAAAAAAATTGTTTGTTTGCCTTTTTCTTTGAATGTCTTTACATTTTTTTTTATCAATCTTTACTTGTTTTTGTGTCAAAAATCCAAAAACACATAAAAAGTAGAAAATTCAAAAGGTTTGATTGGCATTATTGTGTTATGTCACACACATGTTTTGCCTTGTACCTTCGTATAAATGGCCTTGAGCATTTACGTGTAGCTTGTTCTTTTTGCACTCATAACTTTGTGGGAAAAATCTTGACATCTATGTGACTGTTGTAAATAGATCTTCAAAATTTTCATGAATGATTAGTCAATGGTTTTGATGATTTTTAGACTTGTATATACTTGTGCCTATATATCTTTCCACCCGTTTATTTTTGCTTAAAGAGCTCAACAAATGTAAATCTCAAAATGAAAAGAGATAATGAGCTGCAAAAGCCATCGCACATACTAGTATTTGACTAGAAAAAAGGGAAAGCGACATTTCTGAAAGTGTATAGTGCCCAAAAGCCAAAAGCTTATTCATCAAATTGAAATATTAAAAATTTCAGGCATCGATCTCAAAAAGAGATGTAAAGATCAAAATGATCAAATGTTATGAATTGTAAAGAAGTCAAGCCTTCGTTTAGGTCCCATCCTAGGGATTTGAGTGGATCTAAGTTCGTTTCTACTTGCCACCATTGCGATGTGATCGGTCACATAAAACCACAATGTTCCATGTTGAAGAGAGAACAAAACCATGTTGCTAGATCCCTCCCTAAAAAGCCTAGTGGATCTAAACCTATTGTTTGTCACCATTGTGGTGCCTTTGGTCATATTAGACCTCATTACTCTAAGTTTCAAGCTCTTAAAAGAATCAAAAGAAAAGAAAAACTTGAGCTTCTTGGAAGTTGTGCTGTGCAAGCTAAACCGAATTTGATTGAAAGTGGTAAGTTGTTGAAGCATGTGGTTAATGCCCTTACCTCCTTCTCTATGTGCATCTCTAGTTCTCATTCTTCTAACCCTTGTCTCACTTCTCATGAGATACTTATTCCAAACAATTATCCCGTTTGGATGAGGAAAAGTTCCTATGGTTGAGCTTATGCTCTTTTGGTCCTTGATCTAATTCTTTCGATCTTTGTAGAACCTTTTATGCATTAGATGCTTCATACTCATGCATTTGTGCATCTAGCATTTCTTTGTATGCATTATTTTTGTAGTTGATCTTACTTTTATGCTTTTGTTTTGTATGAGTAAAAATCCAAAAACCCGTAAAAAGTGAAAAATTCAAAAAGTTTGATCGTATATGTTTAAGCACATTTCACATGTGAGTTTGGCCTAGTACCTCCGTACTAATGACGTAGTGCATTTACAAGCTTAGCTTATTATGTATGCACATTTTCTAAGTGTGAGCAACATTTAGAAATCTACATTTGATTGTTGTAAATGGATCTTTAAGCTTGTCATAAATGATTAGTCAATAGTCTTGTTTGATCTTGATACATGCGTAGACTTGGGCCTATATATCTCCTCACATTTTTTTTCAAAGAGACATTTTTTTTTTCAAAGAGCTCTACAAATGTCTATCTCTAAAAGGAGAAAAGAGTTGAAAAACCCTTGCTTCAAAAACTATTTTGCCTAGGAAAAGATGGAGCAAATATGTATTAGAATGTATGGTGCCAAAGCTAAATGCTTATTTATCAAAGAAATATCAAAAAGTTCATGACATTGTTTCTCAAAATTTTGAGTTGTTTTGATCAAAAGCATAAAAAGTGAAAGCCAAATGAAAAATTTTCTATCATATGTGAACACATTGGTGAGGGGTCATATATGTTCATTTCTATAAGTGAGATAAGTCACTTGTCTTCGTACTAGTTTTGTATGACTTGATTGAATTGAAAATTGAAGCTTCATATTAGACTATGGACTAGTTCATACTTGATCCACACACACAACACACAAGTTTAATGTTCAATGAATGTCTATTTCATTTGTGTGATTGTATGTGTTCAAATGTGATGTGTGTGTGCTCAACCATATGTGGATCAAACTGAAAAAATAAATTTTTTGATCGTTTTATTTGTATTTGGAAGTGTTTTTCATCACTCTTTGTTTCTCGGTTTTGTACCTTCTTTGTTTTTTAATGTTTCAAGCTTGTTTTTGTGTTGAAAAACAAGGATCAAGGTTTTTCGCGAGTTGTTCGCGATTTGGCTGCAAGTTGTGAAGCTGAAAATTGCATTTTTAGCATTTTTGGTCATCAAACAAAGACTTTTACGAGTGTCTTGTGACTGTCTCGCTGTCTCGCAAGAAGGGCTTACCTGTGAAGTACCCGCGAAGATTCCTAGTTATCTACGAAAATTTCCAGATTAGCTATTTTGTGGGTATTTCTTGAGTTTTTGGTCAAAAACTCCTCATATGTCTCTCTTATGACTCTATCCTTTCCAAACCCTATTTTTCAAAGATTTTACATTAAAACCCAACTAATTTCAGTTGCTTTACACTCTATAAATATCTCTATGGTAATCTTTAACACTTTTAATTGATTTAATCCTTAGATTATGTTTTTGGGGGTTTATGTTCATAGTTGGGACTTTCTTAAATAGGGGTTGGAAAGCTTAATTTTTGTCAATATTTTTCATTGGGTTTTGTTTTAAATGTCTATTTGCTTTGGATGTTGACCCCTTATGGAAAAATTAACATGTATTTAGACAAAATTTTCATCTGTTTATGCATTGTTTAGCATACAAGTGTAGTGTGTACACTCTTAAGTGTTTGATAAAATGTCTTTATGGTATTTTTTCACTCTTTTGTACTCCGATGAGTACCAATTTTTGGAGATTACCATGACTATGCATGTTTATCATGTTTTGATCATTGGTGTGTGTTTTACACACTTTGCTCCATGAGTGCTTACTCATGCATTGGTCATGCATCTCACATGTACACTAGATGCACTATTGGTGCACACACTCTATCACTTGACATGTTTTGCATTCACTCATGCTAGTTAAATCTTTTTAGACCTTTTTAGCATATATAACATGTTCTTGTGTCGATGTCATGCTTTGGTCTATATCTTGTTCCATCATCCTCAACATGTCGTGTTTTCTTTATGCTTTGTAGCATTGTGTTTTTATGATATTTTATCTTTTGTTTATGCTTCATTTTCTCATTCATCTTGCACTCCTCATGCTTCATATCTTCTTTTTTTCCCCCCCTCCTTTTTCTTGACTCATTTGTCTATTCGTGATAAAAAGGGGGAGAGTATACTAGAAAATATACTAGAGTGTATCATCATTTCTATAGGACTCATGTGCACATTCTCAGGGGGGGGGGGGGAAATTCTATCTGGTGCACATTCATAGAGGGAGAAAGCCATAGGGAAGATGCATATACTAAGTGGGAGAAGGCATCTTTCAATGAGAAAACCTTGTCTTGTTTGGTTTACTCTTTGATTGTTTTCTTGTTTTGCTTTATGGTGTTTTGAGTTATGTTTAGTATCTATGCTTTGTTGTTTTCATCGCATCATATTTATGTGTTGGACATGCATACATCCTTATACCATTGTGTTTTATTGGTTGCATGTTCGAATGATCATTTGCATTGCTATGTGAACATTGTAATCATTTCCATATAACTGTCATGTGTTTGATCAAGTTGTTCATATGTTTCACATCATATTTACTTAATCGCATTTTTACTTGTTTAATTATACTTGTCCTTTTACTACTTGCTTTACCTTGAGGGTCTAATGTGTTTTGTGCAAGTGTTTCAGGATACAAGTATTTAGCCAAAGGGGGAGATTGTAAAGTTGTGATTTACAACTATATTTTATGTTGGCTTTATTCAATAACAAAAAGTGTTGTAATTGCATTAATTTATTTCCTTGTATTTTGTGGGATTTTATTGTATTGAGTTTAGTATTGAGTTGGTGAAGAATCAAGCATGAATTAAAGATCAGTGCAGTTTTACGACTAGATCACAAGAAGTTCATGAAAAGGGTTCCCGTGAAAAGGGCACATGAGAAGCATATACTGGAAACTGAAGAGTTAAGTGCCAAATTGCATTTCGCGAGTGCTTTGTGAGACAGGCCATCTCGCGAGGTACCCTTTACCTACTTAGAGGATTTTAAGTTGGACTTTCTTATTCTTCACCTATACTATATAAACCCTCATTACCAACAAAAGTAAGAGATGCCATATTCAAAGAGGAAAACCCTAGATAGATTTTCTACAACACAACACACCCATCTTTTAAAGAGAGAACTACTCATCCTTTAGTGAGAAATCATTGTAGTCTCTTCTCCTACCCTTTCTCATTGTCATACTTTGAGAGGAGATTTGTACCAAAACACCACCCACATCTATTCAGAGTATAGTGAGTATTTTAGAGCTTGGGAAGCTTTGGGGATTTGCCAAAAGAAGCCAGTGAGGCTTGACAGATGCAATCGGGTGTATTATGGGATCTAGAAAGCTAGAGAAGACATGACTTCGAGAAGTCCGTTGGTAGCAGGAGCTTGGAGGGCTCAAGTACATTGGGTAGACTAGGCTTGAAGGGTCTTTTGTTATTTGTGTACTCCAACTTTATTCTCTAGTGGATCGATTTCGACTTGGAGGGTCGCGGAGATGTTTTTGGTCGAGTTTTTCAGTTTTCTCTTCGATAATATGTCTTGGTGTTATCTTATGTTTGCATCTCTCTTCCCTTACTCTAGTGCTTTACATTTATTATTTGTTGTTCTTGTTTATGTACTAGAGTAGTATCGGTTCATTATGCACATTTACTGTTGTTCTGCACTTTGATTAAGTAAGAGTAAAAATAATCTAGCCGTAATTTAAAATTTGAAGTCTAAACAAGCTCGTGTGTTTAGCACAAATCTGAACCCTTTCACATTAACTTTGAGAAAAAAAAAACAAAAAAAAGAAAAAAGAAAAAACAAACAAAAGAAAATCAAAAATAATATTTATTAAATAGAGGTTTCTCATTTCACAACAATGAGTGAAACCACTATATATACCAAAAGTTCTGCCACTTTTTTATGTAAGGAACTAATAGCTTTTACACATCTTATAAGTCTGTCTCACCATAACTCCGAAATGGTAGACATCAGATTTATAGGAAAAAAAAAAATAATAAAAAAATAAAAATAAACTTTCATGTCATATTGAGCATACATATATGTCCACTACATCAACACATAAAACAAGTTTTAAATTTATAACTCCATTAATAATCAAGTCGAAGAAGTAATGCAAGCATTTAAAATGAAACGGTATATATTTGTTTACTTACTATGTCCCAACAACCCTAGTAGTACTTAATTCTTGTCTGATTTGCTAAAAAATTCTTGCCACACCAAAATCAAAATGTTTATACTTAAAGGGTATATTGTTAGCTTTTACCTAATTAAGAAGTATATCACTATATTGCTAGATTTTAAAATCTCTATGAATGTTTATATCAAGCTAAGTATATTAGACTTGAAAAGAGAGGAAAAATACCATTGAAGCGCACTAGAATGGTGCCAGCCATGGACCTAATATGGTTAAGTCAGAAACTCTCTCAAGATCTCCATGAACTCTCGAAATACAAGAGTTTGTAAATTTCTCATATACCTTGAATTTGATGAGGTTTGGTCTTTATATAAGGAATCTTGAGTGGGCCTCCTTATTTTATGTAACTCCGCTCATGGAAGACATGTTAACTTAGTGGGGGGAGTGGGAGCAAGTTTTGGAGAATTTACTCCCATATTCTAAAGTAGTGGATTTGTGTGATAAATCCCAATTCTGATGAATGTAACTAAAAATTACTAAAGTGTTGAGCAACAATCTCTATGGATGAGACTTCTGTCTGAACGTCCTTAATTTCTTGTAGACAACAGTAGCCGCATATAGATTCCAATTCTTCCAACGTAGCTTTCTTATCTTCTTCAGCTTTTTTCATTCATATGGTAGCATTTTCAGCTTTCCTAGCGTACTTGCCACTCATTTTGAGCAAAGCATCATAATGTTGCCGAAGAATTTATAACTCCTTCTTTCCCTTACTCTTCTTCATTATCTTAAAATTGATAATGGGAGAAGTTTGTTTCAGGAACAACTTCTTTTTCTGTAGGGATGGTCTCCGGATCGTCACCATCCTCTTCATTTATCTCATCAAGATGAGTTGTAGCATCACCATTAGAGATGGCCATAAAAGTAATGTAATTTCCATCTTCGTCTACTTCATCATCGGAATTCAGATGACAAGCTTTCTGAATTACCAAGAGTTGCACTCATAACCTTTCCCTTTACCCTAATGTTATTTGGGCATTTTCTTTTCAAATGACCTACTCCATTGCACTGATAGCATTAGGTGTGGAGTTTGAAGATCCTTCACTAGATTTCTTCCACTTGAAGTCCCTTTTCCCATAGTCCTTTTGGAACTCTCTTCTTGAATCAAATGACTTCCTAAATGGCTTTCCATCTTGCCTTCTTGAATTTCAGAAATTTATTGAAATTCTTTGCAAGATACGCCACCTCTTTCTCAATATCAATCTCATTGGAATTTGAAACTTTCAACTCTTTAACCGATTTTAAGGCAATGGATTTTCCAGACTTGTGTGAAGGTAGTCCCATCTCATAGGTTTGTAATGATCCCAAGAGCTCTTGAATTTTGATTTTATCAATATTATTGCTCTCCTCTATTGCAGCAACTTTAGGATGAAACACTTTTCGCAAGGTCCTCAAAACATTCCTTACTATTTTCTCATTTGGAATTCTCTCTCTAAGATTCAGCTTTGATGTCACAATCTGATTTAGCTTGGAGTAGAATGAGTCAAATGATTCATCTTCCCCCCATCTTTAACCCTCATCTTCAGCTATTTGAAATGAATTGCGAGCATTTGTAGCTTGGTATCCTTGATCCTTTTCATTCCTTCATAGGTCGTTTGAAGGATGTCCCATGCTTTTAGTTCCATGTGAGATACCCTACGAAATTCCTCAGGAAACATAGCACAAAATATAGCATTCAAGGCTTTGTTGTAAGCGATAGACTTCTTTGGCAACCTTATCCCATTCAGCCTTAGGCTTATCAGGTGCTACCCAACCTTCCTCAATGTAACTCCAAAGGCTGTCATTAATGGAATAGAGGAAAGTACATATGCGCCTCTTCCAAAAAGCATAATTGCTCCCATCAAAGAGTGGGGCAGTAGCTATCGATTGGCCACGTTCCATAAGGGTAAAGACCAAAAGGAATGCAACAAAAATAGGGGAAAAACACACAAAAAAGGAAAATGCTAACACAACAAGGATTCAAGGTCCACACAATGTGATGTGAATCACAAGCAAATATGAACCCACTTTGATACCAATTGAAATTGCTATGTACAACCTAGCAAATATTTAGAACCTTTAACACCAAATTTTACGGCTAAGTTGGTTTTAACACTAAACTAAACAATAGTTAAAGTGTAAGTGACTTAGCAAATTTTCCAACACACAAACTATAGTACACAAGCATGGCAATATCGTAAGGTAAAGGAAATAGAAAGGGGAAGACAAGCAACCCACATATAACACCACAAGTATTATGGTAGAGGAGAACCCAAGCATCGGGAGTAAAACTTCTCCCCTGACCACCTGTCGAAAATCTCCACTATGCAAGATAGTTGTTGTACATAAGTCATACAATGAACCCTCTAAACCTAAGCTCCTACATGTATTTGAGCCCTCCAAGCTCCAACTAGTAGCTGACTTCAACGAGCCCTTTCTCTTCCTAACTTATCAGAGACCCTCCATTGAAGCACCAATAGAATCACCACCAATAAAGATTGGATTTATGTTGTGGCTTCTCAAGTTTCCTTACGCATTCACTTACTCACAGGTATGTGTTTGTGGATGAGGAATGCATTTATAGAATTTCTATCAATAGAATGAAAGAGATGGAAAAGGGAGATTAAGAACTTGGTTTTTCTCTAAGGATAAAGCTCTCTCCTGTCATACATAGGAATTACTTCACTCTCTTGGCACCCTTAGGGTTTCTAGAGTTGGGACAATACTTATTTGAAGCCCTTGCCATGCCTCATAGCTGTGTGTGTGTGTGTGTGTGTGTGTGTGTGTGTTAGCATAAAAGCAATGGTTAGTGCAATTTGTAGAGTATAGAGACCATGCAACTCGTGACAATTCGCCCCCTAAGGCCGAAAGATGGTTCTGAGGTGCACATTAGCGCTTTCAAACAAACACTTGCCACGTGGACTTCACGAGCAGCTTAGGTCATGAGCAGGTCGCCTCCAGGCCATGAAATCTCGACTTGATGTAGCTTTTAGTCAGCAGGACGAGGCTCAAGTACATTACCCTAACTTACACAAAAACCCAGAAAATAATACATCACCAATAAAATTCATTAAATATAAAGTTTTGATACTGAATGAAGCCAACATAAAACATGACTTCTTAAGCTGTTAGCCAAAAATTGTACAACTGAATTATCATTGCCCAGAAATAGAATATTGATATCATTAAGACTCAACTGTAAATATTAATCTGAAGTACCAGAGAACCAATAAGTGCCAACTGGTTCAGCTGAGCTATTTATAGGATAGGCAACAAGGTTTCCATCTTGCTGCGTAGAAAGCCTAAATAGTCCACTTGAGTGGTCGGATGTAGAGACACTAGAGACCAAGTCCTTCATGGAAGAAAGATTTTGACCTCCTAATATGGTGTCAGTTTGAAAATCAAAGCCCTCCTATATGACATTGGAAGTCACGTTGTAGAGCATAAAATTACTAGAATCTAGCAAAGCAGCTGAAGTTACAGGATAGGGCACACTAGAATTGTTCTTTTGTCTCCCTTGCTTTGTCTCTGGTTAGTTGCAGAGAAGCATTTGAGGAGACAGGTAGGTCATCTCTATTTGCAATCCAAGTTATTGTTTTTTCAGCTTGATTAATCAGCCATATTCCAATAGCAAAGCCATCACCTTGTGAGTAGAATCCAAATGCAAAAAGTCCAGAAGAAGAGAGCCATGAAGTATGGTTTGAATTGGGAGAAAGTGAAGATCCTAAATGTGTTACATTGGAGTGGTTTTGATATGCCTTTGCCTCAACAGAAAGTGGGAAAAAAAGCTGTAAAGTTGTGATTTATAACTGTTTTGTGTTGGCTTTAATTTCGTGTCAAATTTGATTGTAATTTTGTTCAATCTTTTATACCCTGTACTTTATGTGAGATTTTATTGTAAAGGTTGTGTGATAGAGAGATAGAGAGTGTGAATACTTAAGCATTTGAAGACAGAAGATTTCTCGCTGGTATCTCGTGACTAAGCATCCTGCAAAGTGATGCATGTTCCTTGCACATGATTGGAATGCGAAGAGTCATGACTGATGGTGACAGCTAGTTTTTGTGAGTGTCTCGTGGGTAAGGCCTTCCTGCAAGGTACCGGTGAAACAGTCTATTTTGCTATTTTGTCCTATCTGCTCCACTTCATCCTCATACACACTATATATACCATCATTACCCACATTTTGAGTAGAGAGCTTTTCAGAAGAGAAAACCCTAGCCTCAACCCTTGAGAGTGTGAGATTGTCATACCCACAATTCTACAAACCATCCATTGTGGTTTTCCTCTACTCCTACCTCTCCATTTCTATATCCTTGAGAGGTTGATAGCCCAAACACTTACCAAACCCATACTGAGTGTCCAATGAGTTTTTGGTGCTGCTGGAAAGTATTGGAAGAAGCCAAGCTTTGGCGGATGCAACCGGGCGCATTGCGGAATCCGGAATGCTAGAGAAGACACGGTTCCGAGAAGCCTTGTTGGAGTAAGGGCTTGAAAGGCTTAAGTGCATTGGGTAGACTAGGCTTGGAGGGTTTTTCGCTATTCGTGTATCCCAAATTATTATCTAGTGGATCGATTTACTGCTTAGAGGGCAGCGGAGAGGTTTTTCGTCCAGTTCTTCAATTTCCTCTTCGATAACACATCGGCGTGTTATCTTGTATTTGCATCTCTCTTCCCTACTCTTTTAGCTTTCATTTTACTGCTGTGTTTTATTGAATATGGCTTAGAGTAGCGGTTTTGTTTGTTCGCTCGCATTTACTCTAATCCGCACTTAGTTTAAGTTAGAGTAAAATCAACCAAGCCGTAATTTATTAATTTGGGGTCTAAATAGCTCTTGTGTTTTTGACACAAATCCAAGCTTTCACAAGCCATAAGAGTAAAATAGGTATGAAAGTTATGAGATAAAGAGTAAGAGAGAGGGTTAATATTTTTGGATTAATGCTATATGTACATCATTTTCACAACAAATCTTATAAAACAAGCTATTATTAGTGGGTGAAAAAATGATATAAGTATTGGCCCAAAATTAGAATTAGTAACTGTAGACACCACATTTTGTACCCATTAATAAATTTTAGTCTCAAGTCCCAATGATGAACTTGGCATGTCTGCAAAAGGTAATTTAAGTTATTTTGATAGTTTGGAAATAATTACAACTCAAAAGTGCTCAAATCGCTTTGAAAACGATGCTAAAAATTGACCTTTGCTTATTGTTTTTATAATAAATCTTGATTCATAAAGAATGTTTTAGTAAGATTTGATTCATTGGCAAGTAGACATCCTGGGTTTTAATTTGAACACATATTTTGCCCAATTTGGATTAATAATGAGTGAGTTATGGCCATTTGAAGTTGGGCCATCAGAGCTGTCAAAATTAGGGCTTCTGGGATGCATGCATGCGCAGGGAGCATGCATATTCTTTAGCAACTTTTACTATCTACACAACAAAAACTCTTACTATCTTTATTGTCCTATAACATGAGGATAAATGACTATAAATGGAAGAGAAATGTCGTAAAATATTATTATCTGACATTAATAGTATTAAGGATTATAATCCAACAGCTTAGTGTGCATGAATCCAACGGTCCCTAATCAAACCATCTCTTTACAGTGACTCTCATCTCCCACTGCCCTCCCTCTCTTTCAGTCTCAACACTCAACCATAACCAATTCCCTCTCTTTATCTTCCCTCTTTCTTTTTAAGTTTTTCTCAACCATACCTCTCTCTCTCTCAAATTCATACTCTCTCTATAAAGTCCAGATCTCATTTTTGAGTTTGAATATTTGTTGCTAACAATTAGATATGAGATTGCAAGATATTCAAAGAGAATAAACGAAGAAATGAGGAAATGAAAAATAAGTTTATTTATTTATTTGGAGTTGTTTATTTATTTTTTATTTTTTTAGAAACTTGTATTTTGGATTTGTGATTTGTTTTGTTCATATTTTGATGCTTGTCTAAAGGTTGGTCTAGGCAATTGAGCAGTTCTTTCGTTTTTGGTTCAACGAGGTTAGTTTTTTTTTTTTTTTTGGGAGGGGTAAAGTTGTGTATATATATATATATATATATATTCAAATTGATAGCCCCCAAGCCCAATACATGGCTCCGTCCCTATTCGAAAGAGTCATGTCAAGTCTCTCATAAGGTACCCTATCAACTAGGAGACCCTTGAACACTCCACTTTTAAGTACAAAACCATGGTAGAAAATAGGTTAAATTGTTTCTTTTAAGAAAAAAATAGTAAAGGAAAAAAAGAGAGAAAAATTATGAAATTTACAATCTTTTGGACTTTAAGAAATATCCCAAAATATATGTGACAGTATTTTGAATTTTAAATTAAAAGTTATAATTGAAAAAATGACCACAAATAGCAAAATTAAAGCCTAAATAGAGGACCTTGCTTGAAAAGTAGTGTAGGTTATGGTTATAAGACGATGAGTTTTGATCCTCATGTGGATTCCCTTTAGATCACCAAAATTTATGCAATTCTTCCATTTTCTCCGAATGATTTCTACTAATATTTTTATACTTTTCAAACTTCTTGTGAGTTGATAATCTCTTTGCTCAAGGAAAGTTTGTGTTATCTGTTTTACATTAAATTATTCTTATGAAATAAATATGTTCATCTAGATATATGGTAGTAAGCACATTTAAGTTCCTATATGTAATAGATAGGTGGTGGCTCTAGAAATTTTTTTAGGGTGTTCAAAAGGAGACTTAAATCAAACAAAATCTAATTAAAAGAAAAATTGAATATATTGACATAAAAAAAACACAAATACCTGAATTTTATAATTTCCTTCTATTAACAAAATTAAAAAAGCAAAAAGTGAGTAATGAGAGTTTTTATAAATTAAGAATTACTTTTATGTAATGGGTTGAACAAGTTAAAAATCTAAATAATCAAAGTTTTTTTTGGAAATTTTTACTGTTATTTAGGTTAATTTTTATTATTATTGTTATTTGAGTTTTTTTTTTTTTTTTTTATGTTGAATTTTTTGTTCATTTTCTGTTGTTTGGAGACCAAGATAATTTTTTGTGAGAAATATTACTTCCACAACAATTTCACAACAAATTCTAAGTGATTCAATATTTAGAAAAGACATATTAATTTAAAAATAATTATGCATGTAAATTTTTTTTCAAGTATAATCTCTTTTTTGGCAAATGAAGTGCATGTGGAGCCGCCATGTAATTGATTCGTTTTCATATGAATGTAAAATACCACGTGTTAGGTTTTTAGTTTAGCAAATTCCAGAACAATGTATTAATTCGTAAGTCTATAATAAATCATTCATGTTCAAGATTTAAGTGTGAAAGGCAGGCGAAAGACGACACTTTGTACCCATTTTGACTACTCTTCAACAGTGGCTAGATTAATAAAAAATCAGGTTTAACGTGTTTTAATTTTTGAAGTCAGCTACTGCGCTGCGAAGAATTTTGTACCCTAATTCCATCTCATACAGGATTTCAGCAAAGGTTGTGGACGCTATTTCCATATTTGCTGCTAAATCATAGAATATCAAAGCCTCAATTTCCTTCAACGGTGAGCTCCCAAAATTCCATATCACACAGAGCTGGTCAAGTATGAAAGCATAGAGCCCAAATAATAGAAAAACCAAATAACTTGGACCTTTAAAGTAAAGAAAATTTGAATGCTCTGCTTGGAAGTATCTGAGAACAAGCTATTCGTTGCAGCAGTCTTGAGTTTTAGAAAAGCCTAACTTAAGTTCATAACTTTTGTGAAAATAATACTTGAAAAATCCTCAATAATTCTAATACAATTATGTTAAAGGTATCTGGCTAAAGAAAATTCATTATCAAATAAAAATAAAATACTTATTTGCTATGAGAGTAATGAAATGCTGTCTGGGGATCAGTTTTGGCTTTGGCAGTAACCCAATTTCAGCGACGCACATTTCGGACTAGTGTTCAATACTTCAATATGCATAGTTTTTTATATATAATTTTCTTGACTACACAATTCTTAATTTTTCAATTTATGTTATTTTTTCTTCTGTATTATTTTATTCAATTTAGGAACCAGAAGAGTGTAAAGTCATATGAGATGTCAGATGGATTGAGAATAAAAGTTTTTTTTTTTTTAAAGATTTATTAGAATAATAGCTTCCTAAAATAATTTTTCATCGGTGTTTTTTTTTATAATATTTGTGAGTAAAAATACTGTTATATATGCTAAGCATCTAATGTATTATACACGTTTGTTAGTATTGTGTGGTAAATAAAACTATTTTTTAAGATTAAATTTAAAATGTTTAAGAAGTTGAACGTTTAAATGAAGCAAAAATTATCTTATAATTACCACTGTTTTCAAACCCGGACTGGACCGAACCGGGAGGTCCGACCGGAAAAACCAGAATCGGGATGAAAACTAATTTTTTATGCTTAGAGAACTGGAATTATTGTTAATTCCGTGAACCCCTTAAACCGGGGTTGGACTGCACGATTCATATAGAATTGGTAGTATGAACCGTGCGGTCCAACCCCAATTCAATTTTTTTTAATAAAAACAATTTAACACAATTCTATTCTACTTAATTAAATTATTCATCTCTTAATTACAAGGAATATATAAAAAATAATAATTAAAACCCTTCAAAGATATTCAACTTTACTTCAAAAATTAATCATAAATTTTAATGTTTTCATGGTTATTATTTTATTTTATTAACTTTCTTATTTAATTAGTAAATATATGCTTGAAAATCATTAAATTTTCCTCAAATATATAGATATATTAGTCAATTTTTCTAGTTTTATAAATTTAATATCTATATTTAGGTTTTAATTAATTATTAAATTAATTATAACGTTATCACAGTTCGACCCTGGTTTTACCTTGGTTCAACCCCGGTTCAACTTCAAAAACCTTGAACCTCTCCCTTTTATGGTTTAATGAACGGTTCGAGTTTCAAAACCATGATAATTACATGTGAGTAAAGTTAAGAAATATGGATCTTTCATTTTCTTAATATTGGATGACTTATTTAATTTTATATAAAAGATAGCATCTAAAAAAACTTATAATAAAAAAGAAATTAAAAATTTTCCCATAATTTTTTAATTTAGTTATCTCTCAATAAATATAAAATAATTCACTCACATTTTGAAGCAAATAGCAAACACATACATAACTAAGTACAAGTGATTTCGTTCACACATTTCTTTCTTCTTTTTTTGAAATCATTTCCTTCACACATTTCAATGGGTAATGTTACGTCTGTAAAAATTTTACAATATATTTTAAATAGAAAACTGTTACAAGTCGGTAGAAATGTGATATCAATTTCGTACATGGCGTTACTCTTTCTTTAATAATAGAGGGAGTTTTTGTGGACCAATACCTCTAGCATGGGGAACAACTCTAAAAAGTAATAACATATCTCACAAAAAGAACTTCGAGTCGCACGTCAATACATGCGAATATGCGATACCAAGTACGAGTGATGTGCGAGCATGCTATAAAAAGTGCATGTGTATGCACATATATATACCGTGCAGCATGACTAATTCCAAAGGCTGCTGAGGGTCCCCTGGGAAATCTATCGAGAGGGTTCATCGTATTAATTCATATGGGGAATTGAGTAGTTCTTTTGATCCATCTGTCTATAGGTTGAAATAAGAGGATTTTATAACATTGCGCATATGTTAAATTGTCAATATAAAAAGGACAGTTTAGCTAGAAATTTAGTTGTAGTCTATAGCTACAACTCTTATTAAAATATTAACATACTTATATATTTTACAATACTAGTAGTTGAATTGTATTTATATATATATATATATATATGTCAAATTTTAGGTTAATCCGATTGTTATTTACTATTCGATCCATAAACATATTTTTTATACATATTTTTAGACTACAAAATTTAAAATTTGAATATTTGATTAATAACATAGATATTAATTTTTTTAGAAATTTTATGAGTATAAAAAATATAAGAAGAAAATGTAATTTAATAGTGGATTTGTCAAAATTTACATCCAATAAATAGATATTGAGTGGAATTGTAATCATTGACTACAATCAAGTTGGTAGCCAAACTTTGTGCTAATAAAAAGGGCAAACTACTTAAACAGCCCCTTGAATTTTGGGTCATGTGCAAACATCACCCCCTTTATGTAAATTTAAAATATTAAACCCCTAAGCTATCATAGAAGATAAAATTGACTCCTATGCATAGTTATCAAAACTGTATTAGAGATTGAACTGACTGAAGAATTGGTTCACTTGTTCACTAGTTTAACTAGTGGTTCATTGGTTAAATTATAGGTTTATTAATTAATTAAATAATATATTTTATAATTATAGATAGCAACTAAAATAAAATAAATATACTCCATTTAGGTAAATTAATAAATTATAACAATAAAAAAAATACAACCAGGACATAAAGTTAGTGAATAAAAAATAAATAAACACATCATTCCATAAACGTATTCTTTATACATATTTTTATACTACAAAAACTTGAAATTTAAATATTTGATTGATGACATAGATATTAATTTTTGATCTGTTAGAAATTTTGCAAGTATGGAAGATATAAAAAATATATAATTTAAAAGTGAATTTGTCAAAATTTACATTTAATAAATAGATAGTGAGTGGAATTGTAGCTATTGGCTACAATTAAGTTTGTAACAAAAATTTGTGCAAATAAGAAAGGGCAAACTACATAAACACCCCTTGAATTTTGGGTCATATGCAAACATAGCCCCCTTTACTAAAATTTAAAATTTTAAACCCCTAAGCTATCACAGAAGATAAAATTTGACTCCTATAATCTTATGTATTAGTTCTACTAGCTTGTAACTCCATGCATATACATGGATATACTTAAAATATATACATTGAGATGCATAGTATAACTCTTACATATATAATTTAAATATTATTGATAGTTATTCTTATTTTTTTTCAGTCTTTAAAAAGTCTTGTAATAATATTATTAGGTAGCAAATGTAAATTGCTCATTTAAAAAAAAAATTACATTCATTAAGTTTGTACTCTTTAGTTTTTGTACGCAATAACTCACTTCGATGGATATTTATGATGTGATCACACATTTTACTCCAAAATTAAGAAATAAAACTCTCTAAAAATAAATAATTTATGACACATGACATAAAATTAGACTTCAATTGTATAATCTAATTGGATTTTTAACGGTGTGGTTTGCTAATAAATTTGATGTGAAGTACTAGATTGACTCGCTTTAATAAACGGTGTGGTTTGCTATTAATGATTAATTTGTCTAATCTTTTTCTTTTAATGATTAAATTTTCAGTTGAAGTAAAATTCAACTAACTAAATTGTTAGGACATATGTGATTCATGTTAGGAACATATGTCATCATGTATTGGCTAATCCTCTGACAAAACGTACTTTACTTGTAATTAGGTAGATCTAGGATGTGTTTAATGCTTCAAGGAACAAGGTTTCGAGTTCAAATGTTAAAGCCATGCAAGTCTTTCCAAGAATCAAGTGATGAAGTGCTGGTTTTTAAAACTCGATAGCTAGCTCGATAGCTAGTATCTATCAAGATTTAAAAAGCTGCCTAAGTCCAAAGCTCAACAAATAGAGTATTTATCGAGAATTATGAACATCAGATATTTAGTTCTGATTTCATGTCAATCCGTGAATATGTATTTGGACTTTCTTTTCTCACAACTCTAAACATATATAATGATTATTATAAGGGTCGTCACAGTGAGCACATTGCACAAGTGTGAAGTAAAGTGTTGTTCATGCGAATCGTGATTGGAAACCTAGTTTGCCCTAGTTCTTCTTTCTCTTGACGAAGCTGCTGTGTTTGTACATTGTAGGGTTTTGTGACCAAGCAATTTTGAGATCTTTATCGTGTGATGAATTGAAGAACTTTGCAGTCAACATCCTTCTCAAGTAAGTGATCAAGTCGCGTACTAGGATCTGTGCATCTATTGGTTAGTCACGTACTGAGAGTCGTGCATTAAAATGAGAGATTGTCACTACATAACAAGTCCAATTGGGTATTGGGGTAAGGGTTCAACTGTAAGTTGGTATAAGGTGCTGGGATTTCTTTACTTGTAACCGCTTGTTGTGATAATAGTGAATTCTCAGGAGTAGGGACCTTAAAATCATCCGGTGGAATTTTTTGTCTTGGAGGTTTTTCCCATTTGAAAACAAATCACCTTGTCAATTTTATTTTCCGCTGCATTTTATTTTAGTTGGTAATTTGTTTGTGTTGCCACGTACATTATATGTTAATTTGATTAATTAATAAACTTGAGTAATTAATCAATTAATTAATCACAAGGGGCTAATACATTTTTGGCTTATCATAAATTATCTTTTAACCACCAATAAAATAAAGGTAAATTTTGTATTTGACCTTGAATCTTTTCGTTGTATGTTAATTTGCTCTATGACCTTTCAAACGCCTCAATTTAGTTCTCTAACATTTTTTTTATTTATTCAAAATGGTTACTGACATTAATTGATAGATAAAAAATACTAACGTGACTAAGAATCTAAATTGACACATTTGAAATGTTATAAACCAAATTCACACATATTCTAAAATAAATTAATAAAGTGTATCTTTTTTTTTTTTTTTGGAGAAAGTTAAGGTGGATACATGTGGTGGCCCATTAACAAATATCAAGCGTCACTATTTCACACGTAATTATTGACCCAATGTTTGCGATGGAGTCACATACCATAGGTTCATACGCAACAAACTTCAGCGGAAGTTCCTTTTGTTCATTAGGCGGTCATTCCATAAGATATATATATATACATATATGATACTCTGTCTTGATCCAATTACTCCAAAATTTCACCTTGGCTACATTTCTATGCTAGCTGAATCATTCAAGTAGTATCCTAGTGAAAAATTCAGTTGTATCAATCATATATGGATACCAACGTTGTACGCCTAAAATTTGTTTTCTTGCTCTTCTTTCCATGCTTGTGGACTCCTCATGCTGCAAAATGGGTGTACGTACCATCAGCGCGGATATCATCCACTGCCTCAGGTGACAGTCTCAATCCTGGTGACACCCTCAATTCCTCGAATTACATTGTTTCTGCTAAACGCAGGTTCGCTCTGGGATTCTTCCACCGCAGGATTGACAGTACTACCAACAAATACTACTTAGCAATTGCGGAGATTGCTGATCAAAGTCGTCCTTTTAATCTTTTTGTGTGGTTTGGCAGTGGAAGCAATGCTATTCTTAACAATTCAGCCATGTTTACCTTGGACGGCAAGGGAACAATGAAAATTGTACAAGAAGATGGTGATCCTACGGTTTTATACTCTCCTCCTAAACCTCCCAAAAGCGCAGTTGCTACTCTATTGGATTCCGGCAATTTTATCTTAAAAGAATTGCATTTGAACGGAACTATGAAACGTGTCTTATGGCAAAGTTTTGATTATCCTTCTGATATACTTTTGCCCCGAATGAAATTAGGGGTCAGCCGCAAAACTGGCAAAACTTGGTCACTCACATCATGGTCAACAGAGCTCATCCCAGATCCAGGGCCTTTCAGTCTTGAATGGAACCCCAAGGGATACCAATTGATCATTCGGCGACGAGGGGAGGTTTATTGGTCAAGTGGGGCATTGATGGGAGGAAAGGTTTTTAAGAATATTTCACCAAATGTAACATCTATGTATGACTTCGTCATTGTTTCAAATGAAGACGAAGAATACTTTTATTTCAGTAACAGAAATCAAAGTCTGGTTTCAGAATGGTTGCTTAGTCCTATGGGGCAATTAAAGGACTTGAAAGGAGAAGATATAGCTCGAGCTGATAATTGTGATGGTTATAACACTAACGGAGGATGCCAGACATGGAAGTAACCAATGTGTGGGCATCAAGTCATGAATATTTAGTAGCTGGAGATTTTTCGCCCCCCTATAATTCAAGTCATGGCATCAGTGATTGCAGAGCTATTTGCTGGAACAACTGTAGTTGTGTCGCCTTTACTTCTCTGTTTGATAATAATACCGGATGCCAATTTTGGACCAGAAAGTGGGAGTTCATTTCCAATCACTCTACTGATCACCGCTCTATTTATGTTCTATCATCAAAGCCTTCGGATAGGGGTAAGTTTACTAATTTTTTTGAGCAATTTGCAATTCTTTTTTCCCGCTTTAAAGTGATAAGGTTGTGCATCTAACTCACTTAACTGATGAAACCAACTCAATCCAACGAAACCTTGTTGATCTTTTGTGAGTTGATGGGTTGGATTGGAATTTTATTTTAAATCTCGAGTTACGTTATGTTCGGATTGACAATTTTTTCAACCCACTTGATTCACCATATATATAAGTTTATCAGTCAAATGTTTTTAGTTTGATTTATTTTAGTATTTTGATAATTAAATAAGATGAATTTTGAAATTTAGAATATAATTTAAACATATTATGTGAATTGTAAAAACTTATTGAAAAAAGTTGCTTAAAAATCCCACCCCAATTCGACCAATGTTTAGGTTGAGTTGGTTTCTACACATATGATAAATTGGGTCTGGTTGAGAATTTTTCAACTCAACAAGGTTAGGCTGGATTGCAAAAACCCTCTAATCTCCCATTTGATCCATGCACACTCCTATTAGTCACTAGCACATAAATATTGCAAAATTAATCATGTATACATTAACCTATAACCAACTTGACTAATTTGCCAAGTCGCTATCATAAAATTTTAAATTTAATTTCTTAGTATGTATGTTTGTATGCTAAACTTAGATCTTTTATATCTTAGATGAAAATACTATTAATATTATCCATCTACCTCTTTGCAATGCACAAATATTTCGAGTATTAAACATACTTTATAAGTTCATTACTCATTTTCTTCCTACTTTGTTTACTTCCTCTTCCACTTCCCCATTTTTTGTGCAATGTTATATTTTATTCTTTAAATTTTGAATATTTTGTTATTTGAACAAATATTTTCTTTTACTCCTAAATCCTTTCTTCCTCCTTAATTAAAATCTATATATATATATATATATATATATATATATATATATATATATATATATATATATATCCATATTAGATGAATTAAACTCTCATCCGCTAAATCCCCTTCTCTCTATTCCCCGCTCCACCCAACACAATGCTAGATACATTTAAAATTTTAAGGCCCTGTTTGGTAAAATGGTTTAAACACACATTTTTAGTTTTTAAACAACATTACACACATTTCCGTGCACTTTTTCACCCACATGTATTTCAAGAAATTATAAACAACATTACTCAAACTTCTCTACCAAACGGGCCCTAAATCTCTTAAGCTAATTAGGCTTCTCAATGCACACCAGACATGTAATCTCTTTATAAGTGGCTCTTCCACAAAATTAACAGTTGAATTTAAGGCATCAAAATTTCACTTCCTCCTCCTTGTAGATTGTCGATAAGCAAAATATAATTTTTATTAAAATATGATGATTACTAATACAGCTACTTATTACCGAATGTAGGAAAAAAGAACTGGATATGGATTGGTATTTCCATTGCCATTGCCGTTACTCTGCTTATAATATTATTGTGCATATTGTGTTATCTACAAAGGAGAAAAGTTGTAATTGAAGGTATATCATTCTCATATAGAATTAACATGTTAGATTAAAAGTTCGTACACTTGTACTCCTAAATTAAAAGTTTGGTTGTTCCTGAGGTTTTCCTTTTAAAATTCTGTCATGTGGTTGCTTAATTAAAAAATTACACTTTCATCTCATGAGAAAAAAGCCACATAGTAGAATCTTAAGAGGAGAACCTAAGGAATAGCACCTAAGTATTGTACCTAAGTCTTATTCTATGTGTTTTATGTCAATCTATACAGGAAATAATGAAGCAGATGAAAATGAATTGATTGATTTAGGGACATCAGAGAGATCTAATATCAATGATATTTTAATTGATGGGAAAAAGGGGCATGATTTACGTGTATTTAGTTATGCACAAATCACAGCGGCCACACATAACTTCTCATTAGAATACATACTTGGAGAGGGTGGCTTTGGACCTGTATATATGGTAAGACCCAATTATTTTTTATAGAATGATATTTTAATTAAACATTTTTTACGCTGGCATAAGCTTATTTTGTCATCACAACAGGGAAATTTGCCAACAGGGCAAAATGTAGCTGTAAAGCGATTATCCAAAAATTCAAGGCAAGGAATACATGAGTTCAAGAATGAGTTGATACTCATATCTAAACTACAACACATGAATCTTGTTAAGCTTCTAGGTTGTTGCATACATGAAGAAGAAAGAATGTTGATCTATGAATACATGCCCAACAAAAGCTTGGACTACTTTCTGTTTGGTTTGAGCAACATTCACTTTCGTCTTAAGATTTCATTTTTTTCCCTTAAACAAATTTATATATTGGTATACCATTTTGCTGAAAGTAGATTATTGACTATATTTAACCTTTTGTATTTCACAGATCAAAATAGAAGCAAACTACTAGATTGGAAGAAGCGTTTCAACATAATTGAAGGAATTATTCAAGGATTGATATACCTCCACAAATATTCAAGGCAAGAGTTATTCATAGAGATTTAAAAGCTAGTAACATACTCCTTGATGAAAGTATGAATCCGAAGATTTCAGATTTTGGAATGGCAAAAATGTTTAAACAAAATGAATTGGGGGCAAATACTAATCGAATTGTTGGGACATAGTAAGTTAAAGATGCATAAGTTATCTTATAAAATATAGTTAACCATGCATCGATATACATGTTTTTTGGCTGCTGCCAACTACAACTTATTGCTCATTAAAGCTCAATAGTCAATTTGTGAAATAAAAATGTTTGTTTTGTCTTTTTATGCAGTGGTTATATGTCCCCTGAATATGCTATGGAGGGTCTATTCTCAATAAAATCTGATGTCTACAGCTATGGGGTCTTAATGCTTGAAATAGTTAGTGGTAGAAGAAACAATAGCTTCTATCATACTAACCATGTGCTCAACCTCATTGGATATGTACGTATGTCAAGAAAACATCAACTGTGAATTATGTATATTTTGATCAATGTGTTTCAGATATTCTAATTGACTATAACCTTCTTTTCAGGCATGGGATTTGTGTCAAAAAGATGAAGGAATACAATTAATTGATCCAAAAATAAGTGACTCTTGTGTCAAAAATCAAGTACTAAGATGCATTCATGTTAGTCTACTATGTGTAGACGATAGTGCAACTGATCGACCTACCATGTCAGATGTGCTCTTTATGTTGACGAATGAAAGTTTGCCATTACCTTTGCCTAAAAAACCAACATTTTCTATTGGAAGGAAAGCAATTAAGGAAAATATTTTTGATAAAGAATCAGAAGCGTATTCATTGAATGGCTTGTCCATATCCGAGATGCAAGCAAGATACATGGACGTATAGCCATGTGGTAGCTATGTCAATAAATATGTCATGGCACTAAAGAGAGAATTGTCCCCTTATTTTTTTATAAGTAATTAGTTCAAATTACTTCTTAGCCATGTGAAATTTTATTCATTGAAGATATTATCCTATTTTAGTTTTTTCCCCTTAGTTTTTAGTAAATATAACATTGTCAAGAATTTATACGTTTATTAAAAATTTGCCACTTTCCATATTCATTCTTATTTTATTCTTCCGGTTGAAAAAGATAATAATTTATTGTTGTCATTTTCTTTCAATTAAATTGAGTGGTTTCTTTGACCTAGGTCTTCTGGCAGCGCTAGAAACCGTGGTTTGTAGAATTCTGTTTCCTACCCTGTAGGAATTCTGTTCCCTTTCGTAACTTGTTGCGCAGAGGGATAGGGGTTCTCAAGTTTCTCTAAGGAGTGTTATGCGACGATGGAGAACCTTGCGAAGGCCTAGACTCGTTTATCTTTATCTAAGAATGAGGGAGACGTTTTCAACTTCGAAAACCAAGTATGCAGGAAAGAATACACACTGGTGGCCAAATTTTTACGAAACGTGCTCTAAACATTGAGGCTGTTGCTTGAACCTTGAAGCCTTTATGGCATACTAAGCAGGATTTTGAAATCCAGGACATGGGCAACCACATTTTGTTGTTTGTTTTTTAGAATGATAGAATCTGATGCTAACCGAGTGTTGTTGGGAGAACCATGGAGTTTCGATAAGTATTTGATTGTCCTGCGTCGGTATGAGAATGATAGTTCTCTGAAGAGGCTCCAATTTGATACGGCGAAGTTTTGGGTCCAAGTCCATGATCTACCTGTTCGACGTATGGTCACAGAGACGGTAGAAAATTTGTGCAAGTCGGTGGGGTGGGTGATCCATTCCTATGATAGGTCTAAGACAGAGTATGGTGACTTTATGTGAGTAAGGGTGGAGATTGATATTCACAAGCCATTATGTAGAGGTAGGAAGGTTCGTTTTAGTCCAGACAGGGAGGGATGGTCGTCGTTTCGCTATGAACGATTACTTATGTTTTGCCATTGGTGTGGAGTCTTGAATCACAATTCTAAGGAGTGTGATCTGTGGCTTCAAGTAGAGGAGAATTGAGAGCAGAAAATCAGGAATATGGGCCATGGTTGAGGGCTGACCTCCCAAGTTTGCTTCGGAAAAAAGTGGTTAAAGTGTGTGGAATAAGGGCTCTTGTTGCTGCTTCAAGTCGAGGGCCAGACTTGTCGAGTGAAGCACCAGTCATGAACACAGTGGTAGAGTTACCTAGGCGTGTTGATGTGCATTTAGGAAAGAAGAGGTCGTCTAAGACAAGCTTGGAAGGTGAGCATAGGGTGGGGACGAGTATTCCATTACATGGTGCAATATCGGATATCTTGAGGGATGAGGATGCTTTCCAAAATCATTTAAAGGAAACTGATATGGAACTAGAGGGGCATATTTACACCACTAAGGGAACAAATGAATCATTTGCTCTGGAAGTGGGCAAGGCCGATGGTCAAGGGGTAGGAGTGATTATGGTGCAAGAGTCAATCTTGGCAGAGACTAATCCTATTGTGGAGGATGCTGCAGTCCAAGCTGAGGTGGATTTGTCTAGGATAGTTACAAATATTAATAAGGAGGAAGGGGGTCAATGTAGTCCAAAAGGTTGTGAGAAACAGGACCAGTAATGGCAAGAATCACCTTTTGTGGGCTTGGGCCAACCAAGTAGTGGGCTGGACAATGTTACTTATGCAAGACCAAATACTAGAACATGGAAAAGACTTCAGCACCATCCCATGCATGTGGGTACAATAGTTTCTAAAGATGTGGAGGTGGGTACTAAACGTAAACATAAGCCAAAACATGGTATATATGAGTCTAAAGAGAACCCAGAAGCGAAGAAAAGGAGGGAAGATGATGAAGTTCTTGAGGTGAGTGCCCTTTTGAAAAATGAACTTGGATTGGCGGTGGCTACAAGGCAGCACCGCCCGAAGCAATAAGTACTCTTAGTTGGAACTATCGGGGGCTTGGGAACCACCGCACAGTTAGTGGCGACTCCAGGAATTTTTCCTAGGGTGTTCCTTAATAAGTATAAATTACACGATCTAATAAAAAGAAAATTTTATATATTGACAACAACAATCAAAAAACATGTAAATACATAAAATTTACAATTGCCTTCTACGACTTTTCATATTTTGAAATCGTTGCATGATAGTCTCATTATCAATGCTACAAGCTATATCTTTTTCAATATATACAACCAAACAATCATTCATCCACTGATCTCCCATTCGATTGCGCAGTTCATTCTTTATATATTTCATTGCTGAAAAACTTCTTTCTACTGTTGCAGTAGTAACGGGAAGGGTCAACGCTAACTTCACAAGCAAATAGACTAATGGATAAGTCTCATGCTTCCTCGTGCTCACTAACTTTTCAGCAAGTTCACTAACTCCTTGAAGCTCTAAAAATAAGTCATTGTTGCGCATATCAAAAATGAAATTCTGAAGCTGAGAGTCAAGTGCCAAGATATCTGTCCCAGGAAAATCATATGGATAGAACTTTGCTAGATGTATTAACTTTTCCTTATCAAAAGCCACAAATGAATTACTTAGATTCAAGCAAGCCATACAAATTAGCAAATCGGTATTCACCTCTGAAAAACGATTGTTTAGCTCTTGAAGTTGCATATCTATGACTGTGTAGAATAGCTCAACACGATAATGATGTAAATTTGTATTTTGTTGGGTGTTGCGTCGCGGCCTCCCACTAACTACAAATATTTCATCCATGTTCAAGATAGGAATTTCATGTGTGGCACAAAATGAAGACACTTCAGTCAATAAAGATGTCCATTCATCATCTCTCATCACTTGCAATCGTTACTTAGACACTTTAACAAGATCCATAGCATTTACTATATCTTGATTTTTTTTTTGCAATGCTATTGACAACTCATTTGTGATCCCTAAAATGTTTTTCATCAAGTGTAGAGCAAAAACAAATTCAAAAGATAGAATTGACCTCATAATAGATCGAGCTTCAACTTTTTGGTCGAAGAGCCCATCTTCTTCAATAATCTCAAGTACATCAGCAACAGCAGAGAACATCAAAATCAAGTTGAGAATAGTCTCATAATATGATCCCCAACGTGTATCACCAGGACGTTTAAGATTTGTCTCTTGATTCAAACCTTGTCCACTTCTTCGTACACCATTCTCTAAATCTTCTTTAATTTTGGCAAATTGAGCATCTCGAAGAGCATCTCGTCTCTTACAAGAGCCTCCAACAATAGTTTCTAAATTACTAACCACATAAAAAAAAATCAGCAATGTTAATGTGATTTTTAGCAACGGCAACAAGTGTCAATTGAAGTTGATGAGCAAAACAGTGGACATAAAATTCTGACTTATTCTCTTTCAAAAATAAAGTTTTGAGACCATTGATATCACCTTGCATATTATTAGCTCCGTCATAACCTTGCCCACGTAGTCTCGATAAACTCAAATTATGTTCACAAAGTAAACCTTCAATAGCACATTTGAGTGACAAAGCGGTGGTACTTGCTACATGTACAATACCAAGGAACCGCTCAATAATAATTCCTTGTTTGTTCACATAACGAAGAACGAGTGCCATTTGTTCTTTCACTGAGATATCACGTGACTCATCAACTAATATTGAAAAGAACCCATTGCCAAGATCCTCGATGATGGCTTTGGATGTTTCATGTGCAATTGCATTCACCATGTCTTTTTGAATATCAGGATGGGTAAGCTTGCAATTTTTCCTAGTATTTTGCATCACTTCATTGATAGATTCATTATGATCCCCCAAAAATTGTAGAAGCTCAAGAAAATTTCCTTTATCATTTGAACCTTGAGATTCATCGTGACCACGAAAAGCTAATCCTCGGAATAAAAGGAATCTTACGCAATCAACTATTGCATTTAATTGAATCCGATATTCAACTTTATCTTGATTTGATTGCTTAACCAAGACACTTTGAATGTGTTGCTTTTCCTTCTGTAAATCTTCACTCTTCTTGACAGCTTGGTTATGAGCACTATTAACTCCTCCAACATGGGAATCTAACTTCCCAAGCTGATTCCAAAGTCTGAATCCCTTCGTTACAAAAGTGTCACATCCTCCTTGCTTACCAACATCTTTCCCAAATAGGTAGCAATAAAAACAAAATGCTGCATCTTTGGCTATACTATATTCCAACCAATTTCTATTTTCATACCATTTGACTCTAAATCGACGGGGCTTTCTAGAAAAATATGATACCGGGTAATCATGACGAGGTCAACAAGGGCCTTTTTCTAAATAATATCTTCTTATTTCATCATGATTATTAGGATGATAAGATGATATCTTTTGTCGTAGCCCAGGATCTGAAGGAAGATTTTCTAAGTTAAAGTCAACACGACTTCGCTTAGAAGATGGAGATGAATCTTGCACAGGAGATGAATCTTGCACAGGAGATGAATCTTGTGTACGTGGTTTTTTTATCAAGTATTTGTCCATAATTCTAGCAAAAGAATAAACAATAAATTATAAGTTTATTTGAAATATCAATAAATTATTAATTATTATTATTTAGTTGTTTCATTAATTTATTTGTCTTTTATAAATTATAATTTGTTATATTATTGTTTCATTAATTATAAGATTATTAATTGTTGTTTGTCTAACATAATTTAATTTTTTTGTCTTTTATAATGTATTAATTAATTAAATTATTAACGCTAAAAGACAATCAGAAAATTTCACAAGAACTAGCTACCAATCAGAAAATTTCACAATCACAATTTTACAAATCACAATAACGCTAAAAGACAATTAATGTCTTTGAGTTGAGTCCAATACCAATACACACCAACAGTCCAACACGGCAACACCAATACCAACACATTTCAATTTACACACCAACCAACGGATAAGATTCAATCATAAGATAAAGACAAAAGAAAAATGCCAAATTTAAAAAGTAAAAAAAATAATAAAGTTAAAGTGTTACTGAGTGCTTGTTTCTTTAAAAAAAAAATAAATAAAAAACAAAACTGAGTGCTTCTGGAATCAGCCAGCCAATCACGGATCACCAGTTCAACAATGAGACAAACAAGGAGACAAAGTCATAAATTTAATAATGACTAAAGAGAGAGAGAGAGTCATAAATAAAGGCACACAGTTATAACTTATAAGTTTCATTTTCATTCATTTATTCCTATCTTCATTTCAAATTTGAGAGAGTATAGAAAGAGTGAGAGACCGAGAGGCGAGAGAGAGACAGAGAGTCAGAGAGAAAAAGAGAGAGAAATACCTGGGATGGCGACAGCGACGGCGATGGCGATGGCGACGATGAGCGCGGCGACGATGATGATGCGGAGTTGCGGACTGATCTCCGTCTCCGATGCAACGAGGGCGACGAGGCCGATCTCCGATGAGCGACTGGAGCTGGATCGATCTGGCGATCTCCGATGTCCGATGAGCGACTAGAACCGTGGACGGTGGATCGATCTAACTTCGAAGGGGAGCGCCGTTGCTCTGTTTTTCTTTTTTAGGTTTGCTTAGCTTTACTGAACTCTTTTTAGGTTTTCTTTTTTAATTTTTTTGAGAAGAGCTTTAGTGATGATGTACTGAACTCTGATAACTGATTTGAGGTCTGTATTTTTTTTTTTTTGGTTGAGAAACCGTGGGTTTGCTTCCTCTATCTCTGTTGGGCTTGCCGTGGGCAATGGGCTTGATGTTGGGCTTGCTATGATTCGTCCGATGTTTTGCTCTTACATTTTTTTTTTCTCTGTTACAATTTTTTTTTAGATTTTAGTTGAAATTTTTTTTTGGGTTTTTTTTTTTTTTTGGCTTGAAAGTAGAACAAATATATATTTTTTTTTAATGTGAGGGTGTTCCTATTTTATTTTTTAAGGGTAAAAAAAAAATTGTATATATAAATTTCAAGTCAGGGTGTTCCTGGGAACACCCTGACCATAACGTGGTGCCGCCATTGCACACAGTTCAAGCTCTCCAGAGCATAGTTGAAAAAGAAGTTCCCAACTTAGTTTTCCTCATGGAAACTAAGATTCCAAGGAAAAGACAAAACAAGATGAAGGAAATTCAGAATTCCATTGGTTTTACCCAGGGATTAATTGTGCCAAGTGAGGGTAGAAGTGGGGGTCTAGCACTTCTTTGGAAACCAGAGACTTATGTCAACATCAAGGGCTATTCAAAATGGTACATTGATGCTAAGGTTGTGTGTAGGAATGTACAAGGGTGCTGGCGTTTTACAGGCTTTTATGGCCAACCTGATACTAGTAAAAGGGAAGAAACTTGGCAAATTTTAGAAACTTTTGGTCGTCACAATACGTTACCTTGGCTGTGCATCAGTGACTATAATGAAATTCTTAGTAACTCTGAAAAGTTAGAATGGCAGCTTAGACCGCAATGACAAATGGATAGATTTCGTGAGGTGGTGGATTTGTGTCAATTCAGGGACTTGGGATACTCGGGTGAGAACGGAGATAGTGTATGGGCTTGGTTGGATCATGCACTAGCTAATGAAGAGTGGATGCAAAAGTTTGTTAATGCTAAGGTGGTCCATATTTCTACAATAGAATCTGATCATTACATGCTTTGTCTTCAATGGATCCATGATACTAGACACCGAATGAGACAAGGAAAGTTGTTTCTTTTTGAAGCCATGTGGCTTCGTGATCCTTGTTGTCCGGAGGTGGTCAGTGAAGCTTGGGAGCATGGATTATCATTCTCATCAGGCTTTCCGATCCGAAATTGTCTCCAGGCATGCAGGGAGTCCTTGCAACGTTGGAATAAGGTAGAATTTGGTCATGTGGGTTGCCGAGTTTCAATGTTACAAACCACTCTCCAAAGGCTTGAGCAACAACCCGATCAACATAGCGAGGATATTAGAAGTGTGAGGAAGGAATCGAATTCATGGCTTAACACCGAGGAGGTCATGTGGCAGTAACACTCTAGAAATTTGTATTTGGTGGCTGGTGACCGAAATACTTAATTTTTTCATGTCAAAGCTTCTATTAGAAATCAGAAAATTTTTATTGAAGGGATGGAGAATTGATCTGGTTTGTGGAAGGAAGATCTGGAGGCAATTGAAGGCATTGTCCTAGACTATTTTTCTTCGCTTTTCATCACTTCCAACCTGACTAACATTGAGAGAGTTGTTGAGACTGTTCAAGCTGTGGTTTCTGAACCCATGAACTGTTTGCTTGGCCAAGATTTTCAAGCAATAGAAGTGTATCAAGCGCTAAAACAAATGCACCCTACAATGGATCCAGATCCGGATGGTATGCCCCCCTTCTTTTATCAAAAATTTTGGGTCTCTTTCTGGTGATTGTGTTACACTGGCAGTTTAAAATTTTTTAAATCATGGGATAATTCCTCTGGATTTTAATGACACCCACATTATCCTTATACCAAAGGTTAAAAATCCTCGCAAGATTACAGAGTATAGACCTATAAGCCTCTGTAATGTCATTTATAAACTTGCTTCTAAGACTGTGGCTAATAGGCTTAAAAATGTTTTGTCTGGCATTGTCAGTGAAAACCAAAGTGATTTCACTAAGGGTAGGTTCATAACTGATAATATCCTTGTTGGTTATGAGACTATGCATCATATTAGTCAGAAAAAAACAGGGAAAATTGGAAATATGACTTTGAAATTAGATATGAGTAAAGCGTATAATAAGGTGGAGTGGGCTTGTTTGAAGGGTATTATGGAAAAACTTGGCATTCATAGGAGGATGGTAGAGATTGTAATGAGATGTGTTAGCACTGTTACTTATTCTATGTGGATTAATGGGAAACTTATAGGGCGTATTACTCCTACTAGGGGTCTACGTCAGGGGGACCCTCTTTCTCCTTATCTATTTTTACTTTGTGCAGAAGGCTTATTGGGCTTGATTAGACAACAAGTGGAAAGGGGCAACCTTAAAGGAGTAGCTGTTTATCGTGGTGCCCCTCGCATTTCTCACTTATTTTTTGCAGATGATAGCTTGATCTTCTACCAAGCTACATTGGAGGAGTGTGAAGTATTGTAGCAAATCTTCTTAGTTTATGAAGCAGTGTTGGGGCAAAAACTAAACAGGAATAAGACGGCTCTATTTTTTAGCAGAAATACTCCAGGTGCAATTCAAGAGGAATTTCAACGGCATTTTGGGGGTTCAGTGATTAGGCAGCATGAAAAATACCTAGGGTTACCTTCTCTGGTTAGGCGGTCTAAACGTAACACCTTTAATGATCTTAAAGAAAAATTAGGGAATAAATTTTATGGCTGGAAAGAGAAGCTCCTATCAAATGCCGGCAAGGAAATTTTGATTAAGTCAGTGGCCCAAGCTATTCCATCCTATACTATGAGTTGTTTTAAGCTTACAGATGCATTGTATGATGATCTTGCTAGTTTGGTGAGGCGATTTTGGTGGGGGTAGTAGGATAACCATTCAAAATTGGCTTGGCTAAGTTGGGACAAGATGTGTGCTCCAAAGGAGGAGGGAGGCATGGGATTTCATGATTTGAAAGCATTTAATATTGCCTTGTTGGCTAAGCAAGGTTGGCGGCTTCAAACATGCTCAAACTCATTATTCTACCGGGTTTATAAAGCTAAATATTTTCTTTATGGTGATTTTCTAAGTGCATCATTGGGGAGAAATGCGTCATATTCATGGCGTAGTATAATGGCGACACAAAAAACTATTCAAATAGGGTGTCGGTGGTAGATTGGCAATGGTGATTCTGCCAGATTGTGGAGTGATAGGTGGTTGCCTATTCCGTCTTCTTATAAACCTGCAACTTTTCCTCATTTTTTCCCTACTGATGCCAAGGTTTCTGCTCTCATCAACCTGGTTACAGCCACCTAGAAGTCTGATATTATCCACGAAGTTTTCCTTCCTTTTGATGCTGAAGCTATTCTTTCCATTCCCCTTAGCCCGACTCTGCCTGAAGATAGGCTGATCTGGGCTTTTACTCCAACAGGTTGGTTTGCCGTTAGTAGCACTTATTGGGTTACTCGCATGGCCATGGCTGATACTCATCAAGGTGAGAGTTCATCTTCCCAGCATTTGGTTTCTTTCTGGAGGTGTATTTGGAAGCTACCTATGCCTAATAAGATTAATGCTTTTGCTTGGCGAGCATGTAGGAACATTTTGCCAACTAAAGCCAACTTGCATTCTCAGAAGGTGACTTCAGATAATTTTTGTGAAGAATGTGGGGTAGCTGTGGAGTCCTCAGGTCATGTCTTTTGGCACTGTGCTAGAGATAAGGAGGTGTGGTTAGCTGCGAATGTGGAGTTTGAAGCTGATTTGGGGGAGGTTAGTGAGTTCCTCGATCTAGTCTGGTATGCTAGGAACAAGAAACAATGGCCTACCCAGTCTTTGGCTTGTTTGTTTGCCATTGCTTGCGGGATTTGGTCCAATCGAAATGAAATAAGGACAGGTGCAGCTCATAAATCGGCCTCAGCTATTGCCCGTTGGACTATGGATTATTTAGAGGAGTTTCAAGTGGCGAATCATAAGATTTAGGTGAAGAAACCACAGGTTCAAGTTGGTTGGACTGTTCCTCATCCTCCATGTCTTAAAATAAACGTGGATGGTGCTGTTTTTTAAAGGCAGAGGTTGGTGGGAATTGGGGTGGTTGTTAGGGACCATTTTGGATTGGTTCGTGCTGCATTAAGTATGAAGGTTCATGGTTTGTTGGGGCCTCTTGAAACTGAAGCCAAAGCAATGGAGGAGGGATTGTGATTTGCTTGGGATCAGGGTGTATGTGCTGCAATCTTTGAAGGAGACTCCATGGTGGTTTATAATTCACTCATAAGTTCTATCGCCCCTCCTTCTAGTATATGCAACTTGATTTCAGGGTCCTTACTTCAAGCATCTAATTTTGGCGAGTGTAAATTTTCTGTTGTGCCACGGAGTGGGAACAGAGTAGCTCATGGGTTAGCCCATTATGCTAAGAATTTATCAGATTCATGTACTTGGATTGGAGATATGCCTCCTTTCCTAGACGAGTTAGTGACCCAAGATGTACTGTCCTATTCTTCTTCTTAATATATGGTAGTAGTTCACATCAAAAAAAAAAAAAATCATTGAATTTATGACAATTTTTTCACTTGTATCATAATTTGTAAGTAGAAGATCAACCGCCTCATTGAAGATTGAGTTAATTAAGTCAATATCGTTTCCTCTCCTCAGCTATGTAGGAGCATTCTCTCTCACCAGGGATGAGCTTTTCTTCCACCGTCTCTCTTCTTTTTCCTTCCTTAAGAAGTAGTACGAGTGGTGAGTTTTTTATTTGCCTGTAGAATGGACTTAGACTTCATCGAAAGTATTGAGAGTAAGACTCACGTTAGAAGAAGGGGAAGCAATCACTCTCCGGCCAATCCAACAGGCTAGGACACTTGAAGAACATTTACTTAGTATTATAGGGAAGTTTCTCACCTCTCAGCCACTTAACCAAAAAGCTGCAAAGGATTTGTTGCGATTGGTTTGGAAGCTAGGAAATGATTTGTAGATGGTGGATGTTAGAGATGGCCTAATCCAATTTAAGTTCGCCATGGAAAGCCAATTGAGATGGGTTATGAATAATGGAGTTTTGATAATCAAATTATAGTGCTCCGAAGATGGGAAAAAGGCATGACGGCGAGGTCAAGTTCTTTTCCAGTCCTACCAATTTGGGTTCAGGTCTGGGGACTACCTTTTGACCTCATAAATGAAGAAGTAGGCTAGGATATTGGGAGTAGTCTAGGTTGTGTGGTGGAAGTGGATAGTAAGGCCAGTGCATCTGACCAGGCATGCTTCTTACAGATCCGTATTGAAATTCCATTAACCAAACCTATCTGCCATCGGGCTCCTATTGTTAGTCCTGAGGGAGATGAAATTCGGGTCGCTTTCAAATATGAGTGACTTGTAGGACTATGCTACAATTGTGGTATGTTGGGCCATGAGTTATAAGAATGTTCAATGGAGAAAATAGATAAGGGGGATGAGCTCCCATACGGGGAATGGTTGAGAGCAAGTAACAAGAGGAAGTGTGATAGTTCAGGAAGGAAGCCATCCAGACCACCTCGACGGTGTGAAAATAAAACAAATAGAACACACTAGGGGTCTGCCACATCCAAAATCAAACCAAGGAGCTATTGTGTAGCATGGAAAGCCAGAAAATTAGAGGATTGGAATGAAAAGGATAGTTAATGCTGAAACGATAGCCTTAAATCCCACTGATATGGAAAATGAAGAATCAATAGGTCCAAAATTCCTGAGATTGATCTAATTAGTGTTCCTATTAAATGCGTAACTGAAGAAGTGTCTGATGCTGAGGTAAATACTAGCACAATGTACACTTTCTTTAATGGGGCATGTGAGATAGCTAATGTGTTTAATAACAAACATGACTCTGTTAAGACAGGGAAGGGGAAAAATGCTCGTAAACCACCTACTAATATGGTACTAGACTCACTGAGTGGACAAAACTTGCAAGCAAGAAATGGGGGCACAGTGACAAAGCTAATGGTGGTTCGGAGATGGAGGAGACTAACAAAAAACGGCTTAGGATTTTGACCGGCAACACAAAATCATCATACACAACGATGGGGGCTACGATACAACCCCGACGATAACAATGAATATCCTCAATTGGAATTGTTGGGGGCTTGAGAACCCTCGAGCACTAACCGTTCTCTTGCATCTTGTGAAAGTTAAAGAGCCCAAGGTTATATTTCTCATGGAGACCAAAAAATCGGTGGGGGAGATGAGAAATATAAAAGAAGACCTACAATACCAAGCGATTTTTACAGTTCCTAGTTTGCAGAGAAGTGGCGGATTTGCAATGCTTTGGAAGGAGGAAGTAGACTTGCATGTTCAAACCTTTTCCCAGAAATATATTTACGCCATTATGATCAACCCCACGGGTCCACCTTGGAGAATCATATGTTTCTATGGCCAACCAAAAGAAAATCTTCGTCACAAAACTTGGAGTTTGTTATGCCATCTCCACTTTCAATACTCAATGCCTTGGATATGTATTAGGGACTGCAACGAAATCCTATCATCGGAGGAGAAGCAAGGTAGATTAACAAAAGCACATGCCTTCATGCAAGCGTTTTATAGTGCACTACTTCATTGTACTTTGATTGACCTTGGGTATGTTGGTAATATCTTCACATGGAATAATGGATGGCATAACGATACCTATGTCCAACAATGTCTAGATCGGGCCTGTGCAACAATGGAATGGAAGAGAGCTTTTCCATCATTGTAGAGTCACACATCTACAGGTTTCTTACTCTAATCATGACCCAATATTTCTTACCACTCATGGCCCAAATAATTCAGTCCGCAGGAAAAACTTCCCCCACAGGTTTGAGGAAAAATGGGTGGTGCACCTCGTGTGTGAATGGGTCATTCAAGAAGCCTGGAACTGGTCTACTCCTCATGGCAGCCTGATGTTTAGGCTGTATGAAAAAATTAAAAACTACAGGACATCTTTGTTTGGCTAGTCACGTTTTGCTTTTGGAAATACTAAAGAAAAAATTGAGGAAAAGCATAGAGAGTTGGAGGAGTTAACATGTCGAAGTAATGGAGATCAAGTGAAAAGGATCAAAATGGTCAGAGGTGAAATAAACAAGTTGCTTTACTAGGAGGAAGTATCTTAAAGACAATGATCAAGGGCAATTTGGCTAGCAATAAGGGACAAAAATACAAAATTCTTCCACCAAAGGGCAAGTCAGCGAAGAAGAAAAAATCATATTGTGTGGGTATTCAATGATGCAGGTAGCTAGTGTAACAAAGAAAATGAGATTGCTAAAGTGGAAGAAAATTACTTCAAAAATCTATTTACAATAGCAGACGCAGATAATGCAAATATGGAGGTTGTCCTCGACTCAGTTGACAAGCTTGTCACAACTGACATGAAACATATTCTATTATGACCTTACACTACTAGTGAGGTTAAACGAGCCCTCGTCCAGATACATCCCTTCAAGTCACATGGGCCTGATGGTAAGTCCCTTTTTTTCTTCCAAAAATACTGGCATATAGTTGGACCTGCTGTTACTGAAGCTGTTTTATCAGTACTAAATTTGGGTCACTTGTTGCACAAAATGAATTACACACATATTGTGTTGATCCCCCCAAAAAAATGATCCCCAATATCTCTCGAAGTTCCATCTCATCATTTTTAGGCAATGTGATTTCATGTATTCATTACAAAGTTCTTGCTAATCGGCTTAAAATTATTTTACCAAAAATCATATCCGATGCTTATAGTGCTTTTATGCCAGACAGATTGATCACAGATAAAACAATTGTAGCTTTTGAGGTGTTGCAGAAGATGTAGAATCATAGGAGGGGAAAAAGGGTTAGATGGTAGTAAAGCTAGATATAAGCAAGGCGTATGATAGGGTGGGATGGGGCTTCCTTGAAAAAATGATGCTACGGCTGGGTTTGGATGAACAATGGGTACATTTGGCAATGGAAACTGTTAATACAGCTTCATGCTCTGTGCTAATCAATAGGGAGCCTAGGGGCTTTGTTAATCTATCTAGGGGAATTAAATAGGGTGACCCTTTATCACCTTATTTGTTTCATATATGTGCAGAGCGTATGTCAATCATGCTGTGAAGGGTGAAAGAGAGGAACCAACTATAGGGTATCTTATCTTGTAGAAATGGAGTTCAGATTTCTCACCTGCTATCTGCTGATGACAGCTTACTATTTTGCCAAGCATCAATTGAGGAGTGCTAGCAGTTGGTAACCATCCTTGAGCAATATGAGAGGGCGTTGGGTCAAGCAATAAACAGGGACAAAACGGCTCTATTCTTCAATAAAAATACAAGAGCAGAGGTGAGGGATATCATTCAAGGTATGTTGGGAGTTCAAGTCATGACTGATTGTGAAAAATATCTTGGTTCACCCATGGTGGTTGGCAAATCCAAGGTCAATGCCTTCAGGGGGCTTAAGGAAAAAATCACTAAGCGGGTGATGGCCATGGGATGGAAGGAGAAGTTTATCTCAAAAGCAGGATGGAAAATACTGATTAAAACAGTGGTGCAGGCAATCCTTGCATATACTATGGGCATCTTTAAGATCCCAAAGACTTGGTGTGATGACATGAACTCAACTCTTGCAAAATATTGGTAGGGGTAGACTATGGATGAGAAAAAATTCATTGGATCAATTGGAATAAACTTTGTAGTCCAAAAATTAATGGAGGGATGGGTTTTAGAGCAATCCATGCTTTCAATTTAGCTATGCCTAAACAAGCTTGGGGATTGATAAAACACACTTATTCACTATTTTATAAGGTGTACAAAGCCCGATACTTTCCAAACTGCTCCTTCATGGAGGCTGAACTTGGGACTAATCCATCGTATGTGTGGCGAAGTCTACTCATGGCTAGAGAAATTATCCAGAAGGGATGGCAGGTTGGGGATGGGCATCACATTGAGGTGGCAGCCCATAAATGGTTAGCTAATGCTCCTATTTTTCTGGGCTCTCCTCCAAATCCGCTATTTTTTAGGGACCTAGTCGATGAAGACACCAGGCAGTGGGTCCATGGAAAGATTCAAGCTCTGTTTGCTCCATCAACTTGACAAAAGATCCTTGCCATACCTCTTAACAATCTGAACTCCAGTGATGAATTAGAGTGGACGGAAAATAGCGCCCAAAACTTTACAGTGAAGACAGCCTATAAAATTGCTCTTGGCCTCAAAAATCAACCCCAAGGTGAGCACTCACAAGCACGGCTAAATGACAGAATTTGGAAGAAGGTGTGGAAACTGAATGTGCCCCCTAAGGTCCAGACCCTTCTGTGGAGGGCTTGTTCAAATATCCTGCCCACAAAAGACAACTTGCAGCGCCATAAGGTGAAGGTCCACGCAAGGTGCGAATTCTGCTCCCAACACTTAGAGACCACTTGTCATGTGCTGTGGGGGTACCCTTTCGCTAGGAATGTCTGGTCCGTGGCAGGTAGACGAATTCAGAAGTGCTCGAACAGTGCATCAGACTTCTTTCAGTTGTTTCGGACCATGGTAACCAGGCTAAACCAGCAGGAACTTGAGTCTTGGGCAATTATCGTGTGGGCTCTTTGGAATGCACTAAACAAATTTTACTTTGATAAGACTCAATTTCAAACAAGGCACATCTATGATGGTGCTTCGGGTCTCTTAACAGATTACCAGCACCTCATGGCAGAACAAACAACTTGAGCATACTGTTTTACTGTGTATTTCACTGCTGTATATTATTTCTTACTCGTGGCCTCTGTTCTATTGAGTACAGACCTGTGCTTTACTTTCCGGAGGTCCACTGTCTATGTTCTGTAATCCAGCTTGTATTACTTTTGGTATCTTAACAAAGCTTTCTATCTTTGATCTCAAAAATTGTTATTCCCAAAAAAAATGAATAAGACCAATTGAAGTTGTATTTATTTACTTTTTCCCCGCTTGAATTTTATAAGCAACCGATTCTCATGCTTGTAGACAATTAATTTACTGTTTTAGTTTTATTTCACTTCAATTGTACCATAGGACCAATATGTTGCCAAACAAAAAGTTTATTGGCCTACGTTAGCTTCTTTTTTTTTTTTTCCACTTAGAAATTATCCTCCCTGGTTGCAAAAATTTTTGTGCAATTAATAGAGACCATTTAAGGGTGAGATTTAAATTCCCATTTATTAAATATAGAAAATGTAGTAAATTATTTACACATGTCAAATGCTTTCTATTATGGGCAAATTGCTACTTGCCACGTGGAATAATTTCTCCACATCATTTTAAATAAATAAAATGTTGTGTCACTTATCATAGTATTGTGCATTTACTAATTTGAGGAATTCAACTTTTATAATATATTACAAATAAGGACATTTAGTGTCCAAATTTGGACAATAAGTATCCTTATTTGTAATTTAAGGAAATAGGGGCGGCTCCACATTGAGTTCAGGGTGGTCACAAGACCACCCTATCAGGGGAAAAAAAATTATTATATATAAAATTTTAAAATGTATGATTTTTTTATCCTTAAAAAAAATTGTGCCCACCCTAAATTTTTTTAGGCCCAAATAATTAAATTATGGACAAAGTTTGGTAATAAACTTGGTTAAGGTCACAACTCCACTCAATAATTTTTTTTTTTTACTAGATGTAAATTTTGACAAATTTACCATTTGATTACATTTTCTTCTTATATCATTCATTCTTGCAAAATTTCAAGAATATTAAGGATCAATATGTTATAAATCAAATGTTTAAATTTTGAGCTTTTGTAGTTTAAAATTATAAATAAAAAACTAAGTTTATGGATCGAATAATAAAAAACATTCAATTGGTACAAATTTGACATGTGTTTTAAGAACATAAAGTACATGCAATTCAACGGTTAGATTTTCAAAATATATAGTAGTGTTAATTTGTTTAGTGAAAATTGTCGCCTAAGGCTACAACTAAGTTTGTAGCCAAATTTTATTTTTAAACTTTGGTCATCTTAACAATATATTAGGTCCTTATGAACAAAAAAAAAAAAAAAAAAAAACCTAGAAAAGTTTTATTTAACTAAAATTATAAAAGAGATATAGCTTGTAGCATTGATAATGAAACTATCATACAGAAATTTCAAAATAAGAAAATTTGTAAAAGAAAATTGTAAAATTTATTATAATTTAAGTTTCATAATGATCATCCTAGCTGAAAAATATTTCTAGATCCGCCACTACTTGAAAACAACTAAAACATATATATATATATATATATATATATATATATATATATATATATATATATATATAAGGTTATCATAAATAATATTCCTCAGTAATTTTTATATAAAAAATTAAAATTAAGCACGATCGCAGAGATTGCTAGAAACTGGTGGATAATTAACAATTAAAATGCTGCTGAAACTTATCTTTCCAAGTCCTTAATTTGTGATAAAAAATCAAGACTTCCTCAAGTGTATGACATCAAGTGTGTGACATCGACCCTAGAATGTTCTAGTGGTATCTAATCTAATCTATATAATAACTAATAGTACTATATATAAAAGCAGAATTTTTTTGCTACAATTAAAGAGGCGTATACACGTAAGCAAAAAAAAGCGATAAATTAGAATGTTTCATTGGGTTAAAACACTGTTTGGGAGCCTTCTAGGGTCAAAATGCCCAAATATCACAATTTTCAAAAATTTGTAGCAAAAAAACACTGTTTCGGAACTAAATAGGAAAATACCACTTTTCTGGAACTCGAGTTTCAGAAACTCGAGTTTAAATAGTACTTGAGTTTATGCATAAATGGTACTCAAGTACCATTTAGAACTTGAGTTTCTGACACTCGAGTTCTAGAAAAGTGGTATTTTCTTATTTAGTTTTGAAACAGTGTTTTTTTGCTACAAATTTCTGAAAATGGTAGTATTTAGCCATTTTGGCCGCTTCTGGTATGAAAAGAAATTAACCGCTTAAAACAAAAATAAAAAGAAAGAAAAATTGGCACACGGAGAAAGGAGAGAAAACCGTAACTCCTCTCTCTTCTCAGAAACCCAAAAATCAAAACCATATGCTTCCCCCAAATCAAAATCCAAAACTTCATTCTCACGCAATCTCCGATTCTCTCACACAATGGCCACCGATTCATCAGACCAACTCAACTTCAACCCTACTACTACTGCTGGCACGCCCACCAGATCGCCTCGAAGAAGAAGAAGAAGAAAAGGATGAACCAACCGATGAGGCTTCCGATTAGCCTTCTGTAACCACCGTCGATTCCGACGCGAAGTACGGCACCGGTACATTGTTTTGTTTTTTTTTTTGTTTTTTTTCCATTTTTTAGATTTGGGTATGAAATGTTACTTTTGATTGATTTTTTTTTTGGATAGGTTTAGATTTGATTCATTTTTGTTTTGGGTTTTTGGATTCTCTATCAAAATGTTTTTTTTTTCTCAATTTTAAATATGATTTAGGCTTTTGAAGGACTTGATTTTGGTTTAGGGTTACATTTTTGGTCCAGCACCACCCATCTCCGGGACCATTCAATCACAGCCTTAACGGTGTCTTTGATTCATTGTAAGAAGGCTACAGATGCATCAAATTTCCCCAGTTCGTTCTCTGGCTCAGTTCGTCTCTGCAACAGCATATTTTGAAGGTCTGTATACTTTTTTTCCTCTTCAAATATTGTTTTTATTTTCTGAAATCTGCCATGCTTTTTTTTTTTTCCTTATTCGATTTGGTTATGAACTTATGAGTTAGTTTTGGGTATTTTGGTTGGGTTGGTTTTGACTTAGGTTTTTGGGTTAGATTTATGTTTTGGGTGTATGTCTTTTTTGCCATTCGTTCAACAAAAATGGGCAAAAGAAAAGGAAACTCTTCCCCTTTTCATTCTTTGTTCATTTCGTTTCTGCAACTTCATACACACAAGGTCAACATAACGTTGTTAATTTTTCTGTTTCAGATACTCTTTCTGTGTTTAGTTGTTTGCTGTTGTATCTATGATGTTACTAAATTGGACCCCATTTGAATTTTTGGGTTTCTTTGACTGTAGATAAAAATTTACACTGTTCTACATATTTGTTTTTGTTGCATTCGACATGTTCAATGAAATCCCTCTTAGACTTAATATGTGATGTTTGGATTTGGGTATCCCCACCCCATATCGTGATAAATATAAATGATTTATTCATTTATCAACAATGAATATGAACAAAAGTTTAGAAGGATGAAGTCTAGAAGATATCAGCATGGTGGATGAAATGAATTTTGAACCAAAGGTAATATTACATAACATGTACCCAGTTTTTTTTTTTTTTTTTTTTCCATAGCTAACAGTCCTCCAAGAATTTCTCAGGCATTTTCTACCCAAACATCAACCAACTTCATGTAATTGATGGTCTTTATGTTAAAAATATTGTTCTAATGGTAATGGTAACTACTTTTCTGTTACATGCCAAAACCGCATAGCTCCACACCCCAAAGTGTACTTACCCAACCCATTGTTAAAATCCTCACTCAATAAGGAATACACCAGATAAGATTATGTGGATAATTAATGCTCAAGGGAGGTTTATAGTGAGGTTAGAATATTTTTTGCAACAAGGGGTGATGTCAAGCACAGAGATCAGTCTAGAAGAAGTGATGGAATTTGAAAATCTATGGAAAACAACTCAGAAAACTTTACCTACTAAATGCAGGTTAGAGTTGGGATAGTAGCTTGATGCCAGATTAGCAAGTGAGGGAGACAGAGGAGAGTGAAGGGGAGAGAGAGGGAATAAGAAAGATAAGAAAAAGCTTTAGATTACTACACTGCCCAATATGTATATATTTCTAAAATCTATGTGTTTTGAGTAGTTGATAGGCTAAATCTAGAAAATTTAGAGTACGTTTTATGGAATTTCTCATAGAAGCTTTATTGTTTTCTAAAATAAATTTGTTGTTTGGTGTTTATTTCCCTATTTGATGCAGAAAGCTAAATATTATTAACAATTATTCTTTTTTCCTTCTATAATGATTTTAATCAGATAAGAATGATCTTATTTTGTAGTTAATATTTTCATTTGTAGATTAGGAGCTGCATTCTAAAGAATTATGTACATCCATCCTTTATAAAGACAAACCATGTCATCATTAATGACATTAGTAATAAAAACAATCAATTGATATTGATATTAATTCAAATGTTATAAATACTGCCTTACCTTATGACAATAGTAAGCTAGAAGTTTAGTTTTTATTTTATTTGTAAATTCTTACAATCATGGACCAACAAAATTAGTGATCTGCTATTTGCTCCAAAGTTAACATTGATAGTATTATTGATGCGTAGGTGTAGAAAAAAGTTTTAAGCACCCAAAAGTGGATATGGTAGGCAAGATTACCATCATGCAATTGCTGCTGAAAAGCTGCCAAACTTGAATCTTTTTGTAAGTTTTTGCTTCCTTTTAATTTGCTTCTTCTATTTGATTTGTAAAAAAAAGTTGGGATTGTCAAATGATCATTGTCCATTTTTTTTTTATATCTATGGCCTTTTGTAATTTCCTGTCACTGAATTATTTAAAAACAAAGTTTTGAATGTGTTTATATCTATAATTATTAATAGCTATGAATTTATTTTCTTATGCTCAACCTTTACCAGTCCAATGTAAAGACTTATTATAGTTCTTTGTTTGTATAGATCATATTGTTTAAGTTTTTTATTTTGGTTTATTATCATTTACTGCTTTCATAATTTTCTACTATGGTTTGTACCTATGAAAAACTTTTTGAACAATTTGGTGGGTTATTCCTATGAAAAGCATGATAACTAGGAATTTTGAACTACTTATTGCTTATTCAGAAAACATAATTAGATATATACAGATAAGGAAGCATTTTTAGAAAAGAAAATTAGAGTTTAAATGAGAACCCATATCCAAAAAAATTGCTACTACCAGTAAAGTTTTTTTTTTTTTTTTTTACTTAAATTTTATATATATATATATATATATATATATATATATATATATATGGGTTGCAGGGCTTAGAAAGCTATGAGTTATGACACAAACATGAGTTATGAAAACAAGTTTGAGTGATTGCTTACATGTGAAGAGTATTAAAATAAAACAATGCTTGAGTGGGTTACCTAAGAGATCACAAAATTTAGTAAGAAGAAGAGTGCTAATTTTGAAACAAATTGAGCATATGAGAAAAAATGATGTGGTGTTTGGCTCAGTTATTGTGGATGTGATTTACTTATTTGTTCACAGTCAGGATTGTCCAATATATTTTTGAAGAAAGAAAGTATAGAAAAGACAAGCACAGGCTGAATGTCAGAGGGTTCAAGCGAGGTTTGACATGCATTGTAAAACAGGCGGTGAAGATTAGCTCTTTTTTAGTAGGATTTCTAGATGGTTCTTGCATTTTTATAAAGCTTGCTAAGGTGGTGAAGGAAAATTTTTAATTATTCAAGTAGGAAGTAGTTTTTGTTATAAATGGGTGTTAATTTTGAATGGAGTTTCAATGTAAAGAAGACATGTCTGTAGTTGGGTATGATGATAATGATGATGGTGGTGGCAACAATGTTCCCTCATCAAGTAGTTTTTTCATTTTATTATTGCAATTTTTTACCGAAAGCACTGTTTTTTACCCTAAAAAAATCTGATTGTGATTTTTTTTTTTTTTCCAGCTAGCCTGGATTCTTTATGTTAATACTTACTTACATATCATTCATGTTGGGCTGGCTGTGTTTGGTTTCTGGTATACTGGAGTAATGTAATGTAATGTAATATTGGATTGGTTTTGATTAAGGCATTTGGGTTAGAATTCATTTTGTTTTGGGTTATTAACCAAATCCAAGTTAGTTTAGGTTGTAATGAAACTGTAAGTGGTATGTCAGTATAGACTTTTTTAATATTAAATAATCATGTAAGAACTATTAGTTATTGTTATTGAAATTCTATCAGATTTCTCCTCATTATCAATAATTTAACTTGCTTCGTTCATTGAACCAAATTTTTTTTTTTTTTTTCAAAAATTCTGCTTATTAGTTATTGATGCAGTTCATAAGAATACTATAATCCAATCATTTATAAATTTGATTGTGATAGTTATCTATGTATTTAATTTGAAATTCATACTAGGTGTTATTCTTCACATGTTGCTCCTCTTTATAATTTGGTTTCCTATGTTCTTTTTATTTCGTTGTTTACAAGTTCTTTGAGGGCTTCTTTTTTTAATTATTTTTCCTGGGGTTGTGATGTAAAGGTCAAAGAGTTCACAAATCACAATGATTGATGCATGTAATTGCGTTACAATGAATATAATAATTTAATGGTAAGTTTAGGGATTTTCCCCTTTATTTCTATTGATATAAAATATATATATATATATATATATATGAACATGTAAAAAATACATATTCGAACGTGTAATAGAATGCAAACTTGGCAAAGAAGCAGGAAATTAGGAACAATGGGCATTTTGTTCTTTGAAACTTATTGCTCTGCATCTTGCCATCCTATATCTATGGTAAGCTTTTTTGTAGTAGGCATTATTCTTTTGATGGACAATTTCTACTTGAGCATAATTTGGTTTTAATGCTAATTTGAGAAATTTGTAAATTCTATTAAATAGTTTACTTGCTGCAACCATTTTGATCTCTGCTAATTTCTATGTTTTGTGTCATACTATGTGCTTGATATTTTGTTTCTAGATGGACACCATTGTAACATATGATATATATTTTTTAAATTCTATAAAAGATAGTTGGAGTTGATTTTAAATAGAGTGATATTGTGTTTTATACATAGCATTCCTACAAGTAGGACAAATGAGGGGCTGTACAACATGCCCTTGCACTAATATATATTTTACTGTGAAGGATACTTTGATGAACATTTTCTTTCATTCTTTTTTTTTCCCCCTCTTTTTTATATAGGTTTGGGAAGAGTTTTAGACTTCTATTATTTTTTCTTTTTTTCCAGCTAAAAGTACTTGCCTCTTTGTAGTAAAAAAATTTCAGCTGAGGTTTTGGACTTTCTCTCATCAGGCCAGTGAGTTAGGCATCTTAGATTTGGTGCAAATGTGAGTTGGGTGTTTTGTCATTTGATGAATTGCCTTGAATGTGTTTGATTATTGTTGTCAATCAGAATCACATTAGAGTTTTGAATGAGATTTACACTACTTTGACTCAAAAGAACAAAAAACTAAGCCCTCTCTCAGAAGTCTTTTTAAAGAATAGAGAATGCCAAGAAGAAATCTGCACTTGACCATAAATTAGGATTTAATATTGGATTATTTCAATGAATTATGTAGACTGCTAAATCTATCCTTTGGAATTGTTTTCCCAGTTTCAGGCTTCTTTTTTCTTCTTTCTCAGGTAAACAATATTGAACCTCTTCTTTTCTTCGTTTGCAGCTTCATCCTGATGCCAAACTCAGGTTTTAATGTCAAAATCAAAGTTTGAGAGGGAATTTGCAACTTGAAAGTGGATGGATTAATTGCATTTTGTACGTTAATAGCAATTTCCCATTTTGATTTGCAAGGACATTCTCACAAATTTAGAGACTACTACGCCCCTCTTGGCAGATATGTTCTGAGTAACCTACTTACAATGAACATAAACCATAATATTAAATTTGTATCAACAAAAATGGTGTCCTCACACTTTATATATAAAAGAAACTGAGGAAACATGAATTTTTTATAGTTATATTTTTTTCAGCTTCTTTCATTCCTGTTGTAACAGAGAGACAGAACTAAGTTAAACATGCAAAAGGTTAAATTTTATTTGAATATTCATGTTTTAGCAATAATTTTGTTGTGTCTATTGCTATGAAACAAATTGGAGAGCTTGGAAAGGGTACTTTTTTCATCTTTGATTTCTATGTTTTTAGTTATTTTAATTTTTCAACCAAGTCAATATAGTGTATATAATTGTATTGTGGCTGTTTGGATCAGTTATATATCTGGTTGAATGCATCGAAATTTTCCTTATAATGTCTACTGAATTTTGCGTAAGAATTTGTATCATGACTATAATGTAGTGATGTCAAATAGGCTATTTTTTCTTCTCATCATTTATTGAGTTTTTTTTTTTTTTTTTTTGAGAAAATCTTTTGAGTAGTTGAATGCATGCTCAATTGCTTAATGGAACACTCTGGAGTTTTATCCAAGAAATATGATAAGTTAAAACACGTTTTTTGAAATAGTATACCATGGTTTAGATATATAAATCTAATAATCTAAATTTTTCTTTCCATTTCTTTTCCTCTTCCCCCTTTTTTTTTTTAAAAGACACGTAATGATATCTAATCAATCAATATATATATAAAAGCAGAGACCTCATATGAGAGTGCATGAGATCCTGTCACATGACACTCTAATATTGCATTTAACCTTTTTTTACCTTTCTTCATTAAGTTTTTTTAACTGTTTCCCAATAGATTATAATAACTTATTTTTACTATTATGTATATTTAGCATTTTTTACCTCTTTTTATTAAGTTTTTTTTATTGTTACCCAATAGATCATAGTAACTTTATCCTGCCACATAGCACTCTAATATTGCATTTAACATTTTTTACATTTTTTCATCAAGTTTTTTTAACCATTACTCAATGATCATAGTAACTTATTTTTACTATTATATAAATTTAGCATTTTTTACCTCTTTTATTAAGTTTTTTTTACTGTTATCCAATTGATCATAGTAACTTTTTTTTACTATTATGTAAAATATGGGTTGTTCTTGACAATTAGACCCATTAGACCAAAATTAATTCACTATAAAATAAACTACCTTTTAAAAGTAGATCAACCATTATGAAAAACTCAAACCAGTTCTAACCTTACATTATTATGATCCAAGTTTGACCATTCTCACGTGTAAATCAAAACAAAAACTCTTACCCTTTTACAAACTCTCTTCTTCCTCCCCACGTATAGGTGATATTTCTAGAAAATCTCATACTCATGAAATTATGTCTTCATTTTTCCCCAATTTCAATTCATTATGCTTTTGTCTATTAATAATGTTCTATGCAATTTATGCATACTAATTCTCTGTCATCGACCAGTACAACAAAATTATATATAAATCTTAAGATCCCTGAGGTTGCTGAAATAATTGACAAGTGCATATTTCTAAAATTTATAATAACAAAAAAGTCTAATAAATATCATATATTATCTCACAAAATGCCATTAATTTAATATTTTCTTTAAAAAAAATTGAATTATAGGAATGGTAAAAAACATGATCCTATATAAGAAATACCAAAAATACATGCAAAAGAATTTTTGTAGGAGGATTTATCTTTAAATATTATGAAGACAATAGTAAAGATAAAATGCACTGGATGAGATCCTACGAAACAGGTTTGTTAATCATTTCAATTTATACTCATCATTTATGTAAAAAAAAAAAAATCATAAATCATATTATTTACATTAAAAAAATAATATATATTAATTTCAAAGTTCATTGCAAGATGTGAACTGCTAGGTTATTGCAAATAATAAATAATATTGATACAACAATAGGTTGGTATTACATTTTATGCGTACTTTGTGAAAGAAATGTCAAACCCCAAGCAAAATCATTTTGGTATGCAACATGTGAAACAAAAATAAATCTTTCTATCCCAAAGTTAGAGGCACTGACATTAACTACGTACTTTTCAAATATTTATAATACATTTATCTCAATATAACTACTATATATATACAATTGCAAACTACTTCAGATACATAATTCAAATTGAAGTTTTTGATGCAACTATCAAAAAAATTTTGTGATATTTGATTGAGATGCCGAGAAAATCCTAATTGAATCTACAAGATATTTTGCTGAAAAATAAATTGTGGTACAAATTATTTAAATTATTGTAAAAATATTGATATTGGAGAAGGAATTCCACGTGATATGAAAAAAAAAAAAAAGGAAAAAAATGGATTTCTCTACTTCATTTGAATGAATTCAATCTAAAGGATGGTTTTGAAAATTACATAGTTGCTAAAATTTTTGATGCAATCTTAAATGATAAAAAGGTATGGAAGAAAAAAAAAAACACAATTTAATATCTATATTAATTCTTTTTGCTGCACTATTCCAAAATTAACAAAAATAAAAAATAAAAATATTTACAAAAAACTGTAACATCATTGAAATCAATATATATAAAAGCAGAGACCTCATGCGGGAAAGCATGAGGTCCTGCCAAGTGACGCTCTAATTTTGCATTTAGTCTCTTTTTTTACCTTTTTTATTAAGTTTTTTTTTTACTGTTACGCAAAAGTTTACATTAACCTTTTTTACTATTATCTCATTAATATCTTATTAATTGTCTAAGTTTACACCACACATTTTTGTATTCTTCATGTCTTTTAGCATACCTACCGTTTTAGTATTAAAAAAATAATAATAATAATATTTAAGGACTAATAGTAATAACTAACCACATAAGGCCCTGTAGAGAGATAGAGAAATGATGAGAGAGTTGGGCATACTTTCATTTTATGGTATGAAATATGGAACACAACACAAATTAGTTGATTTTTATGGTCCCGTTACTCTTTTGCATTTATCTTTGGTTTTATGATTTTTTTTTTTTAAAAAAAAAATCTTACCTTGAGAATGCTACAAATATGTAGTGAAGTTACTAAACTAATTTTTAATATTTCAAAATGTATATGTTTCTTTACTCTAATTTAATTTAATTTTTCTTTATAATATATGTAAAACATTATCTAAAACCATCATAAATAAGATATCACAAAATCACAAAATTATCCGTACAACTCACTGACAACTTACTAGTTCTTATAACTTTATTACTTCTAAAGAAACCATTTTTATAGCTATACACAGGTTATCGTTTTCACCTCTTATCTTTTGAAAAAAATTCATATCCAAAAACAAACAAAAAAGGAGGAAAATTATTTTAGCAGAACAAATTATAGATGGCACATATATACTTGAATGCAGTGGAAGCATGAGAACTAAGTTTATATTGATAGTAAGCTCATTCATATATAAAATTATCACGTGCAACGCGCGGGCTAAAAGGTAGTTAGTATAAAGTATAAAGAATACTTGCCTGCCCAAAAATCTCTTCATTATTTTCTGCCACAAAATACTTATATATTATATATTTTCTTCTAACTAGTTTATCTTCTTAATCCCCTAAATTACTTAAAAAAATCTTTTCGAATGACATGCCATGTGCTATATATCATGTGTAGTAGTGCATGTCTATGTTTTATGTTGGCTTTATTTCATGACAAAAAGTGTTGTATTTGTTGTATTTTCTTCATTGTATTTTGTGGGATTTTATTGTATTGAATTTAGTATTAAGTTGGTGAAGAATTAAGCATGAAATGAAGAATCAGTGCAATTTCACTAGTGTCTCGCGAGAAGCTTACATACGAAAAGGGCATGTGAGAAGAACATGCTGGAAGTTGAAAAATCATGTCAGGCTGTCAGTTTTGCGAGTATCTCGTGAGTATCTCGCAAAAAGGGCAAACTCAAGAGATACCCGCGAAACGTTCTGCTTAGAGAATTTTAAATGTGACTTTTTTACCCTTCACCCATACTATATAGACTCCAATTACCCACAAATGTATAAGAGGCCATTCAAAGAGAAAAACCTTAAATAGGTTTTCTACAACACAACGCACCCATCTTTTAGAGAGAGAACTACTCATCTTTAGTGAGAATTATTATTACCTCCTCTCCTTCTCTCTCCCATTGCCATACCTTGAGAGGAAATTTGTACCCAAACACAACTCACACTTATTTAGAGTGTAGAGAGTGTTTTGAAGTTTGAGAAATTTTGGAGATTTGCCAAAAGAAGCCGGTGAAGCTTGGCAGATGCAATCAAGCGTATTGCGAGATCCGGAAAGCTAGTGAAGACAGGTCTCCGAGAAGTTCGTTGGTAGCAGGAGCTTGGATGGCTCAACTACATTTGGTAGACTAGACTTGGAGGGTCTTTTGTTATTCGTGTACTTCAACTTATTCATTAGTGGATCGATTTCGACTTGGAGGGTCGCGAAGAGGTTTTTCGCCGAGTTCTACGGCTTCCTCTTCGATAACACGTCTTGATGTTATCTTGTATTTGCATTTCTCTTCCCTTACTCTTGTGCTTTACTTTTATTGTTTTATTGTTCATGTGTATGCACTAGAGTAGATTCAGTGATTGCACTTCATTTACTCTTGTTTCGCACTTAGATAAGTTAGAATAAAAAAAAATCTAGCCGTAATTTTAAAATTGGGGTCTAAATAAGCTCTTGTCTTTTAGCACAAATCCGAGCTTTCAATAGGGTCTACTTTTAATAATAGCTCCTTATCATCAGACTAAAACACTAATCAGTTTTTGGTATAAGTGGAGTTTGAATCTTAAATCTCTTATTCCATTGTATATGCTAGTTGCTAGCTAGAGTTTCGCTGAGAAATATATAGATGTTAATGTTTGGTTATAAAAAATGAGCTCTTCCATCTACAAATCTACTATAACTTCTGCCTTGAGATTATTCCATTATTCATTTATTTTTGCTTATGCCTTAAATAACGTGTATTTGCACATTTTATTATATAACTAATTAGAATTTACTAGTAATAGTTTTATTTTTATATATGTTAACTATTTGATATGTATTCTTTTAGTTAGTGGAGTATTTTTATTTATTTTTTATTTTTTTATATATAGGAAAAGAAGAAAACTTTTATTAATAACATGTGGAGCTAGACTATGAACCAGACTAGTTAGTGGAGTTCATTGAGCATCTAAGCAAAATAATGATTGTTTGTACTAACTCAAGAGAGCTTCAAAAAACTTATGATGGTGAAATATGAGATTATCTTCAAAACCCCAATCTGAAAAAAAAAAAAATATATATATATATATATATATATATATTCCTTATTAACCTCAAAGTTTTTTTTTTTTTAATTTTTTTTAAAGACAGAAAAAAAGAATGAAACGTGCAAGTATTTGTACTATTAAGAAACAGACGCCGCTACAGTAATATTTTTTTAAAATTATTTTTTTTCCTTCCAAAATAAATTACAAACTGTACGTTTTTAGACTCCTTAGATACAACCAGATAAACCTAGTTAATTAGCCAAGTGATTACTTAGTCAAATTAAATAGATCTAGATTAACATAAATATATCATATCATGAAAAGCAACAGAAAAAGAAACACTGATATGATGACCTAGGAAAACCAAACCGGTAAAAAACCTGGGGAAGATTTAACCTAGTTATCCACAAGGTAAAACTGAATCCACTATGAAAGAATTGAAGTTTACACAATAGTGATTTAGACCACTAACATCCTATTGCTACCTCAAGTAGGAAACTTACTACACGACCACGTGACAGCTCTGAGTCCATGGACTACCAAGCACAAGCACTACCGCTTGTATATCTTTAAGCTCTTGAATCTACAACTGAATTGATCACCAAACTTTTGACATCAATCTAGATCTTGATAATTCTAAGTGTATGTGAAGGCAAACACCTTTAGATCTCACAAAAGATTCACACACACAACATAAAGAGCATCACTAAAACGTAGTTAGGGTTTTCCCTTTTATACCTAGGGCAAAACATAAAACCCTACACTTAAAACGAGCTTGAGCTGGATTGGAAAATTCTGCAGAAAAACAATCTGCATGAGCTTCGATCGATCGAGTCTAATTTTCGATCGATCGAGCCAAGCAGATTTACATAGTAAATCTTGCAGAACACTCGATTCCAACTTTACAGCTTAAACATATTTTGAGCAAGTATAAAACAAGACTAAACGTTTTGATCATAGTTTACCAACATTATAAATTGAAGTTTTAATACATTTAAACCTAAAGTCTTAGAACCTAACACAAACTTTACCAAATATTTTGACAGAATTAAGGGCTCGTTTAGTAACATTGTTTGTATTTTTTGAAAATATGTGTAAGTGAAAAAGTGTGTGAAAATACGTGTAATATTGTTTAACAACTGAAAATTGTTGCTCAAAATTACATACCAAACGACCCTGAAGTTTTTCTTTTTTAAGTAAATTATACTAAAACGGGAATTATATTGCACGTACAACATGAGTAAGAGCAGGGAATACCTAGGAAAAAGGAAAGGATCTTTCCAACTGAATAATACAAAGAAACAACCCTACAACAATAGATGCTAACTCAAATACAATTCAAATAATAAAACTACGAGAAATATGATCACCGCTCCCTCTTGGTGCAGTAGTCACTCTACAAGTATAAATACTTGTGGGGTGTGGAGAGTAAGGGTTGGGGTTCAAGTCTCTAGGAGGGAGCTTCACACACATATACACTTAGATTAGGCTAAAGTAGAAATTCTATCTTGTATTAAAATATATATATATATATATATATATGTGTGTGTGTGTGTGTGTGTGTGTGTGTGTGTTTCACTTATACGGTAGTAATCTGAGCCTCCAGAACTCTTCCCTCTGGACTAATAATTCTTCTAATACTACAATTAATAGGGTTGAGAAACAAAAATATTATCATTTAGTTCTAGGAAATGAATTACAAATCTGTTACTTTCCGAAGAATCCGAACCTAAGAGTCCACGGATGAATATGAATTAGCACCTAGACCAAGTTCTAAGTCGTACCTCATTTCTGCCACTCCATTGAAGTTAGCTGATAGTGCAAAAGATCTTATGTCTGGTTTGGCTAGTTCCAGTTATCACCCAATCAAGCTAGAAATTAACTTTCGCTTTAGCAACTTAAATTTAACAAACCTCGTAAATCGCTGTTTGGCTATGTGAAACATAAGTACAATACAAAAAAAATTCTGGACATTATCATGAATTAAGTTTTGATTTTAAGACATAAAATCCTTCATTAAAAAAGAAAAAAAAAAAAGCAGAAAATGCAATCCATGGATAGCCCGGCACTTAGGAATGTGTCAAAACAGACTAATAGGAAATACTATAGTACCACTAAATAGCACATTAGAGCATTCTCATCAACAATTGTAAAAATTTTAGTATTTAAAATTTTAAAACATTATTTTAACAATTTTAACACCTTATTTTACAATATACCAAACATCAAACAATTTTTTTTTTTTACAATTTCGTTTAAATATTCTTTCTTTAATATTTTTATTCATTTTTTTTACAACTTCATTCAATTTTTATTCTTTCTTTAAAAGAAAGCGGACCCCACTTAAATAAAAAAATAATATAAATTTTATAATTTGTGAATAGTGCAGTCTCAAATTTGAGATTGTACTGTTCATCAATGCTAAATATTATGGCATTTAAAACACTAGATGAAAGTGACTTTTTTTTAGAGAAAATAGGCTAATGATTAGACTTAGAATTGAAGGCCTATTCCATTGCTGACTCAATAATATGTTTTTTTTTTTTACCACTTGGCCGACTGGTGAGCTGCCTTAGTTATTATCCCCACTCTAGAACCTTTGAATGATTTTTGGAAAATAAGCCCCACCGCTGTGTGAACTCATATGATTATGAGCCATCTTTCAACACTTGCATAATTGGTAGGCTGTTTCGACAAAGATTCCATTCCATGGCTTCCCTAGTGGAGTAGAGTACAGTTAGAGTCTCCCCATTCGAAGGCTACTTCTTGGTCAGCATTTCAGTATTGAATCTTGCTCCAAATTCATGGCTGACCATTTAGATGGATGATGGACAAAATTGGAGTCAATGGATAAACAAAATTCCAAATATAATTGATTCCTTTTTCTTGTGGGCTTCTGCCCTGCAGTCACGTGTTCTATGTATGTATATATACTATAATTCGACGAGGGTTGTACTAAATTAGCAAATAATGTTAGGGTAAAACTTAAGTGCAATTCGTTAAGAGCAATTAATTAGGGCTTTCAATTAAATTCAAATATATAATTGCATTTAATTTAATTATTCTTGCCAAAGACATTAATATTTGTACTTCATTAATCAAAGTAGCCAAATGTTTAAATTTAATTAGAGAACTTAATGTAGTGTACCTAAGGAATTATATCCAAGATTTTCTCATAATGTAATTTAAATTTTGGAGAAAGGAACAAGTAAAAGTCATTCAAATTTTCTTTAATAACTCATGAGTGTACAATGCACAAGAAAATTAAATAGAATATTACATTTTTTTTTGTCAAAATATAAAACTTGATAATTATAATAATATCAAGCCCGTTTTCTTGACTGCTCGCTTGGAATTCCTAGCCTACTTGTGCAACTATGTAAGAATATGTTAGGGCTAGCTAATATGAGAGAGAGAGAGAGAGAGAGAGAGAGAGAGAGAGAGTAGTGTGTGTGTGTGTGCATGCACGTGCTATTGTTGTGCTTAATAGAGTGAGAAGACATAATCTCTTGATATCACCACAATACTAGAGTTCTAGCTAGAAGTAATATGAAGATGTTTTTCAAGATTGTTGATGCAAAGCTAAAGTCATAATATTATCCTAGTGCTACTATTGTGAAGTAAATCTTTAACAAAATCTTGGGGTCGATTAGAGGTTTTGTTCGTGACATCCAAGTGTGTCATCAGTGAAATATCCAAATAAAGAATTTAGAGATTTTGAAATGGTAGAAAGTTTTTTGTGTAAGTTGATTTACTAAGATTGTAAAGTCTAAGTAATAGTTTTGCTTAGATTGTAATTTTTTTTTGCTTGATTAGTATGAATTGCTTTTTGGAAAAGATTTCCTAGTATTACTTTTACCTTGAATAATTTTCTTTGGGTTTTCCATTTAGTCACTATATGGCCACCTTATATTTATTGTGATTGATTGCTTTGGGATTAGTGACAACATATGCATGCTCATCTTACTTTAATTGCTTAAAACTTAGTTGACTATTTGTCTTAATTGGAATTTTTTTTTTTTGACTCAAAGGTTTGATGTCCCAATTGGACTCAATTGATATAATTTGTTGCATAATATACAATTAAAGTCTAAAAAACTAAAAAAATATTTAGATATAGAATAAAATTTAAAATTAATTAAAAAAATTGATTAACATAATGATGCGTAAAATTAAGATATCCAAACAATCAATGGATGGAATTGTTCTATCTCCTGTTCTTGTTGTCAAAATATAGTTTTGGTTTCTAGTTAATGCGTTATATTCCAATTTGTCTTTAAGCTATGAATTGTATTGATATAGACGGTGATGATCTAAAAATGTCTCAATATTGCGTTTACTTTGCTTTCGCACCCTAGTCAAAGAAAATTGCTGGTGTGACAGGCCTTTCGGTACGCGTCCTTACGTTGTTAACCTCACATATATATGAGCCAAATGCTAGTCTTACAAAATCAATATTTATAATTTATGGACACATATAAACATAATATTTAGTAAAAAAGAAAGGGATTGAATCTTGAACATCTTTATTAGACACATAAGCAAATACTAATTGAACTTCAACACTCTAAGCATTTTTTTAGTTCTTGACATGCTTCTTAATGTCTTTGCAATGCAGCTCTATATGTTCTTTTTTTTTGGAAACCTATATGTTCTTATTTTGTTATATTAGTACGTGACCTTATATACCATGTCAGCATTATTAAAATAAATTATATATATATAAATTAAAAAAAAAAGATAAAGGATCTGCGACAATTGTTTTTTTTTTTTTTTTAGAACATCAATAATTGTTGTTCACACAACAAAGAGGGTAAAAAGGCAGGAATTTTCAAAACATCATGCTAAATTGAAAAACCAAAATTTTTTTTTGAGTTAATAAAATCCAAAATTAGTTTTTTTTAGAGATAATTATAACATGCTGTTAATCTCGCAGCTCAAACCTTTTCTCCTTTAAACCTCCAAGCACTTTATGCATGTGGAGGTGCCAATTCAACTACAAGACTTTTGGCAATCTAAAATTACTTGGAATTGAAGTTTCACACATAATTCAAAGTAAAAATACTAATGGTATCACTTGTAGTTCGCCTCATCAAGCAATTTAAGAAAGAAGAAACAAAAACGCATGTAATTGGTATCATAATTAATAGCTCGTTTAAGTACGTAGAACATAATAACAAATGAAAAACAATGTAACGAAAATAAATAACTATTTTATCTATTTCATTATTTGAAACTTTTTTAAAAATGAATTGAATAATCACAATGACTAATCTATTCTATTCGTGGCTAAATGTATATTCCAAAAGTAAGGAAAAATTCATTATCTATTTTAATGAATTGAACATAAAAATATACTTTAATCCAATTATGAGAAAGGACGAGTAAAAATTTAATGGATACTAGTAGATTTTAATATTCTTTTATTTCGTTTATAAAAACTCAAATAGATAAATAAAATATTTTATATTTTGTTCTATTTTATGTCGCTGGTTTATAAATTTTCAAACATAGTGTAAAGCCTTTTTTCTTCTTGATAGAAGTCTCTCCTTTTATTTAATTAATTAATATCTTTTGTGGGTTTTTAGACCCCTTAAAACACACGTTGTTGAACCTAGTTATTTAGCTAAGTGATTAACTTAGCTAAATTATTCAGATCTAGATTAACACAAACAAATCATATCATGTAAAGTAGTGCGGAAAAATAAAGAACACACGATATGATAACCCAGGAAAACTAAACCGATAAAAAACCTGCAGAGGATTTAACTTAGCTATCCTTAAGGTAAAACAGATCCACTATGAAAGAATTGAAGTTTTATAATAGCGACTTAGGCCACTAACATCCTATTGCTACCTAAAGTAGAAAACTTACTACCATTACTACGTGACAGCTCAGAGTCCACAGACTACTTTTATCTCAAATCCACAGCATCCACAAGTACACCACTTGTATTTCTTGAAGTTCTTTATACAGCAATTGAAATGATCACCAAGCTCTCGACATCAATCTCGATCTTGATAACCCTAAGTATGTATGAAGACAAATACCTTTAGATCTCACAAGAGATTCACACACACAGCATAAATAACAACCTTAAAACGTGGCTAGAGTTTTTCCTTTTATACTTAAAGCAAAACATAAAATCCTACACGTCAAACAAGCTTGGGCTGAGTTGAAAAATTTTGCAGAAAAACAATTTGCACAAGTTTCAATCGATCAAGTCTAATTTTCGATTGATCGAGCCTTGCAGATTTACATAATAAATCCTTCAGTACACATGATTCCAACTATACAAATAAATACACTTTGAGCATCCTAATTCTAGACTCTAAGTTTTGATCATGGTTTGCCAATATTACACATTAAAGTTATAATATATTTAGATCCTAAATTCTTAGAACCTAACATCTTTTTTTTAGAGAATTAATCAATTAATATCATACTAATTTAATTGATTATCTAATCATTTGCGAAGAAAATAAATCTTTCTAACTGACCCACTTTTTCCACAAATACTATAGTTTTTTATATTTTAAATTTGATTGAATTATTCACTTCCTTGAATGAGCCTTGAACCACCCACAATTGTTTGGAGAAATTGTAGGAAGGAAGCAACAAAATTGAGGCACAATTAGGCGTTAAACTTTTGCAACCCAATCCAATGTAAAACCGTTGAAACTCGGACAGATGGAGTCAAACCCACATATATTTTATTATTTTCTCTATATTACCATCGTAAATTAATGAGAACTTTCTTCTATAGTATTTTATTGATTCGAAGTCTAAGATAGATAATCTGATGCAAGTTGAGTCACTTGGTGTATGTCTCACAGAACATGACAAGTCCCAACGACTTCGACATTAGCAATAATTACTCCATTAATTCAAGCTACACTGGCCACCCACCTCTCTTATCTCTTAGGCTGCCCACCCAGTTGGGTCAGTAGGATGAATATGTCACATGTTCATACAGTACTCCCAAAGACTTAGACTTTAGCAATTGATTATATTATTCCATTGGATGCTGAACCGTGAATGAATTGTATTCAAGTAATTGCCAAGTGAGCAAATTTCAGTGCTCAAACCATGGCTACCACCAACACTGTACTTGTACACCTTCTCACATTGGTTTTCTTGCTCTTCTTCTCATCCTTGTGGACACCTCATGTTGCAGACTGGGTATACGTGACATCTGGCAATCTGTCATCAATTGGTGACACACTCAAACCTGGTGACACACTCAATTCCACGAGCTACCTTGTATCTCAAAAAGGGACTTTCGCTTTGGGGTTCTTTAGGAGGATCGACATCATTTCTAACGACAGCTATGTTGGAATATCAGACATGGCTGATCCAAAGAGTCCTTTCAATCTTTATGTATGGTTTGGCAATCGTGGTCATCCTTTTGTCAAAGACAAAACGGGTTCGCTTACCTTGGACAACAATGGAACATTGAAGATTGTACGCCAAGGTGAGAGTCCTATAATCTTATACTCCTCTGGTACTAATAACACTGTTGCTACTTTGTATGATAATGGCAATTTTGTGTTGAAAGAAGTTAATTTTGATGGGTCTACGAAAAGGGTGTTATGGCAAAGTTTTGATTATCTTATGGACACCCTTTTGCCTGAAATGAAGCTAGGGGTCAATCACAAGACTGGCCATACTTGGGCACTCACGTCATGGTTAACTACAGATATTCCAGATTATGGAGCTTTCAGTCTTGAATGGGACCCCAAGGGACTTGAATTAGTCATTAAGCAAAGAGGGGTGGTTCATTGGAAAAGTGGGGCCTTGAGAAACAACCAATTTGAGAACATTTCACCAGATATAACATCTATGTATGATTTCAAAGTTGTTTCAAATGAGGATGAAGAATATTTCTCTTTCAGTAACAAAAATCAGAGTGTGTTGATGTCTGAATGGATTATCACTTTTTTGGGGCAATTTAAGGATTTGAGAGGACCTGATATTGGCAGAGCTGATAATTGTTATAGCTATGATACTAATGGAGGATGTCAAGGTTGGGAGCAGCCAATTTGTAGGGAACGTGGTGACAAATTTGATCTTGCAGCTGGGTACTATGTAACCGGAGATAGTTTGTCGGGCAATAATTATAGTCTCGGCATCAGTGACTGTAAAGCTATTTGCTGGAGCAACTGTAGCTGTGTGGCTTTTACTTATCAGTTTGCTAATGAAACTGGATGCCGATTTTGGACAGGAGAGACGGCGGTCCAATCCGACCACGCTAGTGATTTCGTATCCATTTACCTTCTATCATCGAGTCCTTCTCACAAAGGTAAGTTTTTAATTGCAGGTTTTTTGTGTGCTATGTACATTGCTAACTATCAACAACAAAGCATGCCTATGTGACATAGGCTATGTTCATCTAAAATGATTTTGTTAAAAATAATGTCCTCAAGATAGTAGTTAAAGATGAATTTAATAATTTATTAGATAATATTTTTATATATTTTTCAAAAAATAAATCAAAATTGTATACATATATTCGAAAAAGTACACAGCTACAATAATTTGTGAATATAATCAATAATTCATTAATATATTTATTTTATTTTAAAAAAATGTGGACTAATGCTAATAATTGAACATATATTAATTTTTAAAATGTATCCTTTAAACACTTGTTAACAGGATCCATCTATAAATTGGAAATAGTTTCCAATACAGCCTTAATATACACCATAGCTAGTTTAATTTAACAAAATGGAAAAGTTAACGGATGGGATATTTGTTTAGAAAATTAAAAAAAAAATGAGAAAAAAAATAAATAACGGCTTTGATAGTTTTTTTTTTTAGCATAACAATGTTATTAAAATTTTTCTTCAAAAGTCTATTAAAAAAAAAACGCTAAGTGTCCTACCAAAAAAAAAAAAAACGCTAAGTGCATCCGTTATCCCGACCTTGATAATATTAGAGAACAAATTGTTAGTGAAAATAGTTATTACAGCTTTATAAACAAAACACACCTACAAACCAACTAGAATTAAATAATCTCATGCATCTGAGTATCTGACTTTACGTATGGGTTACATGTGAAGCCTCATACGGGTTTAGTCAGATCTCAAATCTCTTCGACTATTAGTTTAATGTTTTCGGCTTTCACGGCTCACATTGGTATCAAAGCATGATTTCTTAAATGTTATTGAACTTTCAAGGATTAGGCCGACTTGCATCTTTCGAGATAATTAGGCCTCTCAAGGTGCACCAAATTAAACTTGTTAACCCTCTATAAGTGGCTCTTACACCAAACATGAAAATCTCACTTCTGACTATTTGTAGATTCTTGATATGCAATATATAATTTTGAGCACAAAAGAAAAATAATAAATAAATAAATCTCATATGATGACTATTAATACAGTTACTTATGATCAGGTGTAGGAACAAAGAAGTGGATATGGATTGGCACTGCTATCGCCACTGCTTTGCTTGTAATATTTTTCAGCATATTGTGTTATATACAGAGAAGGAGAAAAGTTGTACCTGGAGGTATAGTTTACATGATGAATGAACTTGTTAGTTCAAATTTAGCAACTTGAATATTTGTTTCTCTCTCTCTCTCTCTCTCTCTCTCTCTGTTTAATGGAGATGCTGATTTTTTTTTTTTTTTATTTTTTGTAAATTACGACAGGAAATAGTGTCACAAAAGATGAAAATGAATTACTTGATTTAGTGAGTTTGGATCAATCTCCTATTGTTAATCAGATTCCAAATGATGGGAAGAAGGGGCATGATTTAAGTGTATTTAATTATGCATATGTCATGACGGCCACAAACAACTTCGCAGTGCAAAACAAGCTTGGAGAGGGGGGCTTTGGAGAAGTTTATATGGTAAGCTCTCAATAACATACTAAAGAAAGATGTTTTAATTAATTTATGTCTTACCTTAGCTTAAACCTTATTTTATCAAAATATCAGGGAGAATTGTTGACAGGGCAAAAAATAGCCATAAAGAGACTATCAAGAAATTCAGGACAAGGAATACTTGAGTTCAAGAATGAGTTAAAACTCATATCTAAACTTCAACACATGAATCTTGTTAAGCTTTTGGGTTTTTGTCTTCATGGAGAAGAGAGGATGTTAATCTACGAATATATGCCGAACAAAAGCTTGGACTCATTTCTATTTGGTTTGAAAAACATTCACCTTTTATTTTAACACTTCATTTAATTTCAACAACAAATTTATATATTTATCTATATAAGTTTGCTGAAAGTAGGTTATTAATCATATTTAACCTTTTATATTCAACAGATGCAAATAAGAGCAAGCTACTAGATTGGCAAAAACGGTTCAGTATAATTGAAGGAGTTGCTCAAGGATTGCTTTACCTCCATAAATACTCAAGATTGAGAGTAATTCATAGAGACTTGAAAGCAAGTAATATACTCATTGATGAAAATATGAACCCCAAAATCTCTGATTTTGGTATGGCAAGAATTTTCCAACAAAATGAATTGGAAGCGAATACTAAAAGGGTTGTTGGGACATAGTAAGTGAATTAATTATAATTTATAATACATATATTACTATATTTGTATCATTTTGAATGTTAAACACTATTGCTTCCACATGATTAATGAAGCTATAAACTCAAAACTTTTTTTCTAATTTGATGTAGTGGATACATGTCTCCTGAGTATGCCATGGAGGGAGTTTTCTCTATAAAATCTGATGTTTATAGTTTTGGAGTTCTTATGCTCGAGATCTTAAGTGGAAGGAAGAACAATAGTTTTTTCAAGACGGAGCACTTGTTCAATCTAGTGGGATATGTACGTCAAACAACTATGAGCTTGGATGATTCTATGATATTTAATGTGTATTTCTGATCACGTATAATCTTGTTGCAGGCATGGGAGTTATGGAATGAAGGTGCTGCCCTGGACCTAATGGACCCAGCACTTGATGGTTCATATATGGATCAGATGCTTCGTTGCGTTCATGTTGGTCTCCTATGCGTTGAAGATAGTGCAATCGATCGGCCAGCAATGTCAGATGTCTTAGCTATGTTGACTAATGAAAATTTGTCATTGCCGCCACCTAAGAAACCTGCATTTTCTCTTGCAAGACAAGCAATAGAGGCACATATATCTGACAAAGAATCAGAATGTAATTCGATAAATTGGGCGTCAATTTCTAATATGATTCCAAGATAAAGGCATGTTTTTAGTATCACTTCATATACTTGAGTACGTTAATATTGGTTTAAACTTATTAACCAACAAATATTCCCAAGAATTGAATGTTTTCACTTAAATATTTACTGTTATACATACATAGTTACATGTAATTGTGGGTTCTAGTTAGCTTAACGGGTAAAGTCTCTGAAAGTTGAATAAGAGATCTGAAGTTCAATTCCCGCCTACACCAAAAATTGATTGATGTATTGATCTGATGATAAAGAGCTATCATCTGGAGTGGACACTACAGATTGAAACTCTCTTAAAAAAAAAAAAAGTTACATGTAATTATTACAATTTTGTTTATAATAGATTCCCTTTCATTTGCTGCAAAACTATATGCTCAACTAATAAAATTTCTGATAGATAAATAAGAGATCTGTTGTTCAATTCTCACCTACACCAAAAACTGATTTGTGTTTTGGTCTGATGATAAAGAGTTATCATCTGGAGTGGACGCTACAGATTGAAATTCTCTCACAAAAAAAAAAAAGTTACATGCATGTAATTATAACAATTTTGATTATAACATAGATGTTAGGACATATGTGAATCATGTTAGAAACATATGTCATTTAGAATTGGCTAATCCTTTGACAAAACACATTTTACTAGTAATTGGGTAAATCTAGGATGTGTTTAATACTTCAAGGAACAAGAGTTCAAGTCCAAGTGTTAAAGTCATGCAAATCTGTCCAATAATTAAGTGAAGAAGTGCTGGATTTTAAAACTCGACAGCTAGCTTGATAGATAGCATCTATCGAGGTTTCAAAGGGAGTTTCATCTTGATGCTCGACAACTGCTCGATAGATAGCTTATCTATTGAGATTTACGAAAATTAGTTTTTCAAATCTGATTTCACACCAATCCGTGTATATATGTTTAGGTTTTCTTTTCTCACAACCCTAAATATATATAAAGATTATTTTAAGGGCCATCACACAAGAGACAAGTCTGTGAAACTTGATGCAAAGGTTTTTCACAAGCATATTATGACCGGAGACATATGCCCTAGTTCATCTATTTCTTAAAGAAGCTGCTACGTTTGTACGCCATAGGGTTTTGTAACTAAGAAATTTCGTAATCTTCATCGTGTAGATGAACTGAAGAACTTTACAACCAACATCCTTCTCAAGTTGGTGGTTAGTCATGTACTTGGATTCATGTATCGATTGATTAGTCACGTACTAGGAGCTGTGCATTAAAAAGGAGAGATTGTCACTACAGAACATGTCCAATTGTGTATTGGTGTAAAGGTTCAACTATAGGTTGATATAAGGTACCGAGATTCGTTTACTTGTAACCGTTTTTTATGATAATAGTGGATTCTCGGGAGTGGTGCCCTTAGATTCACCCAGTGGGGTTTTGCGTTGGAGGTTTACTCCATTTATAAACAAATCACGGTGTCAATTTTATTTTCCGTTGCATATTAACTTTATTGGTGTTTTGTTTGTGCTACCATGCGTATTGCATGTTAATTGGATTAATTAATTAACTTGGCTAATTAATTAATTAATTTATCACAAAGGGTCAATACATTCTTGATCTATCAAGTGGTAATAGAGTAGACACACTTTGATTAGAGTTAATCTCTGCTATGTGATCCATTAACCCCTGTTGTCATAGATAAAGGACAATCATTAATTATACATCCTTTATTTGATGGCACTAATTGTGCATATTGGAAAGTATGCATGAGAGCTTTCTTGCAGTTATTAAATGAAAAAGTGTGGTAAGTTATAGAGATAGACTAGACCAAGCCAAAGGAAGTGCTAACTGATTGGAATGATGCTAAGATCAAGGCAGCTAACTTCAACAGTAGGGCATTGAATGCTTTATTCAGTGGTCACGAATGAGGAGTTTAAGAAGATATCCTCTACCGAAACTGCCAAGGAAGCATGGACCATCCTCCAAACAACCTATGAAAGAACCAAGGCTGTCAAGGATTCGAAGTTTCAGAAGCTTACTACAAGCTTTGAAGAGATTGAGATGGAGGAGGATGAGTTGTTCGATGAGTTCTATACCAAGCTTAAGGACATAGTAAACTCAACCTTTAATCTTGAGGAAACCATTCCCAAACCCAAGATTATTAGAAAGGTGCTCAGATCTCTACCCGAGAGATTTCATGTCAAGATCATCGCAATAGAGAAATCTAAGGATATTGACAAAATTCCTTTGACAGAGGTCGTTGGTAATCAGCAGACCTATGAGTTGGGTTTGACATGGATAGAGAAATCGAGTAAGGGAAAGAGCATAGCACTGAAGGCCAAAAGCAATGACACTGATGAGCATTCAAATGATGAAGATTCTAAAATGAAATCCTACATTACAAGACAGTTTAAAAAGTTTATGAAGAACGTCAATGCTAAAGGATTTGACAAAGACCGCAAGCAGTCCAGTTTGTTTCAGTTCAAAAGCCAAGACAAAAGAAAGAAGGATGCTAGGGATGGTGGTCAGTACACTGTTCCCTCAAGACCTAAGTGTTTTGAATGTCAAGACTTTGGACACATGAAACAAGAGTGCCCTACATATCTCAAGAACATTGAGAAAAGCAAGGCACTTGCTGCTACCTTGAGCGACATTGAACCTGAGGACGATTCAGGAAATGAGGATGATGGAATCTTAAATGCCTTCACTACCATCGTAAATCCTACTGAGGAGATTGTTGAAGATATGGATGAAGAAGAGGACTCGGTGGAATCTAAATTTGAAAAGATGGATGAATAAGATGACATCCACAAAGCCTATGCAAAATTATACAAAGTCTCGGAAAAGCATGATAAGCTGTATAGGTTGGCCACCAAGAAACTTAGTGATGTGGAGCTTGAACGAGAAGAAATCTCCACGAAATTTGATGAAGCCAATCAGACCATTGGAGCACTATGCTTTGAGAGCAATTTCTTGGCTGAGAAGACCAAGAAGCTTGGGGTAGAACTGTTCCAAGTCAGAGCTCAGTTGGAGAAGACTTCAAGTGCAAAGCTTGACGTGATGCTTAGCTTCCAAAAATTTGCTTCTGATCGAACCGATTTAGGGTATGATTTCTCTTCCTCTAGTATTGCTTCTTCTAGTATTACTATATTTGTTTCACCTTCTAATAATGTTGAATTTGAGAATGATGATGCCAAAACTACTTTAGCTAGTAAGAACATAGGTAAGGGTAAATCTATCTTAGGAGCACCCCATAAGTTTGATAATAAAGAGACTAAAAACCCTAGAGCTAAGAAGGGTAATCCTCAAAAGTCTAAAAGGAAGAAGCAACATCTCAACCATCACTGCAGAGCGACTAGATATACTGAACCAAATTACTATAAGTGGTTAGTCACTTAACAAAGCAACAGTATGACCTCATCAGGAAGCATAATCATTTTCCATCCTCTTTTGCTCCTCTTGGAAATCTTCTCAAAGCTTTCATGTTACTTTCGAACTTTAACGGTTTCAATTCTCCCCCCTTATCGCTGAATCAAGGGTTTGTTAAGCAGAAAGGTTCTTCTAAGGTGTGGAAGGAAAAAGGCTCGAAGTGATTTAGTCACACACACACACACACACACACACACACACACACACACACACTCTCTCTCTCTCTCTCTCTCTCTCTCTCTCTCTCTCTCTCTCTCCTTTTTGTTTGCTTGTATTACTTATGTGTTTTGCTTTTTTGTTTTGAGTTAGTCTAATTTTATGCTTTGCTTTGTTTAACAAGTTTTTGTTTGTTTATTTTTAGTTTTAATTTATTTTATTTTTCATAAAAATAAAAAATAAAATGAAAAATCAGAAAAATACAAAAACAATGTGTGTTTTGTGTACATTGGTACCTGTGTACCTTGGATGGCTATTGAAACAAAATTTTCTAAACTTTGTATCTTTTATAGCTTAGATGAGCATCTCTATGCACAACTAAGAAAGTGAGTTTTTTGGCTCGTATTTGTGATAAATAAGATTAAGTAATATCTTGTACTTAACACGCGTATCACTCTTTTTTACAAGAATGACTAGAAAATCGTAAGAGAAATGCATAAATAACCATCTCACTACTGTTGCTAGCCAATCATGAAATGACATTTGTATGCTTCGGCATAGCAAAAGTGTAATGTCAAAAGCTTAACATAATTGGGTATTTCTTTTCTCTTTTTTATATGCCCATGATATGCTTAAAAAAGAAAAATATGCACAAAAAAAAAAAAAAAAGCAAAAAAGTATCAAAATGCTTTCTATATGATTGCAAGTGTGTCTTCTAGGAGATATGGGATTTATAGGATGTACCTCGAATGTGATAGTCCCCATCAAGCGGTTATATTATCTGTGAGTTAAAGTGATTTTTTCATATCTCAAATTGTCATAATATGTAGACTCTTATGCAATCATACGATTTTCTCACACACAACATGCAATATTCTTTGCTACTTTTGATACATATGCAGGTACAATGTGATTTGGCCATCACAAGGAATACATATGTTAATGTAGACTCACCAAACTGTCTTGACTTGCCTTTGAAATATTAAATCGGTTAGACTTGTTTAATGTGTGTGTGTGTGTGTGTTTAGTTTAAATGTTTGTCATTTTCTTGTTGAGAGATGGGTTTTTGAGAGCTTAAAATGTTGCTTGGATCTTTAGTTGAGTAGCATGTTTGATTGCATTTATATTTGTGTTTCTCTCTTATTTGAAAAACAGTTTTTAGCAATCTTGACAGCTTCTCGATACCTCTTGACAACTAGGCTATCTATCAAACCTCTGATCTTCCTTTCTTAACTGCTATTATTGCATTTTTGATCCATCGAAGTTTTTGAGAATTTGTCTCGATAGCTTCTCAACAGCTTCTCGATTCATTGAGAGAGTTTCTATATGCTTGATAGATGCTTGATATCTTCTCAATCCATCGAGGTCACTTGGCTATGGACACCTCTCGATAGCTCCATCTGTTCAAAAATAAAGCTTGACACCTCTCGATCCATCGAGCTTTATGTTTTCTATATATATATATATATATATATATATATATATATATGCTTCAGCGCGATTTTCTCTCATTTCTTTCCGATCTCTTTCAACAAAATTTGACTCCTCACCTCTCCAAACACTTTTCTCTCTCTGTAAACCTCAAACCCCAGAAGACTTTCGGCCTAGAGTGATCATCCTATCTCTGGTATGATCTTGTTTTCACTCTTTTTCATTCATTTCATTCATATAAATCTAGGTTTCTAGGTTTTGAAAATTTTTGGGGTTTTTTAGAATTGATGAGATTTTTTTTCAAAATTTGGGTTAGATTTTGTGTAAATGATCTTAAATGTTCATGCATGTATCACATTTGTATCTTTGTTAAAAAGATGTTAAATGTTCATGCATTGCATCACATTTGCATTTTAACAAAAATACATGCATTTTAGATGTGTGTTTACTTTGTTGAAATGATGTATGCTGGTAAGATTGGATTAGGCTAAGTCTATGATGTTTTTATTGTTGCATGTCACATGCTTATGCATTTTTCATGCACACACACCATTTTTTTCTAACTTATTGATTCTAATATGTGTTGATACTTTTCCGCTTCTCTCTCTCTCTCTCTCGATAAGTTGCTATATGGCACCTAAACGTAAGTCTATTTCGTCCCAGAACCCTCTTTGTTCGGGGGCATCTACTTCTGATTCTACCCCCTCTCATATTCGGTTCTTTGATGAGAAGGCCCATACGGACTTCTCAGAGAACTTTTCTTTGCGCGGCATTCATTCAGAACACCAAGTCATCTTATCACACTTTTCTGATACTAACTTTCCCACTGTCATCTACAGTAGGGGTTGGGAGTCACTTTGTGGCATCCTAATCACTTGTCGCTCCATGATCATACAGAAGTTTTACTCCAACATGCACGGATTTGATTATTCTATACCTTATTTTATCACTCGTGTTTGAGATTCATGCATTGTAGTCACTCAGGATCTTATATTCGAGGTGCTACACGTACCGAGTGTAATTCATCCTGACTACCCCGGCTGTGATTGTCTTAGGACTGTGTGCAAAGATGAACTCTCGTCTCTTCTCTATGAGACATCTTCATCTTAGGGTGACCGTCAAAACACCATTTATTCAAGCTTTGCAAAAGAAGGTTCCTTAACAAGGTGATGACATTTGTTCTTTATCCCTTATCTCACTATAACTCCATTACTGAGCCTCGTGCTCGATTTTTGTTATCCTTTCTTGAGGGACTCACTATTGACTTTCCCTTTCACTTCATACTCTCCCTTATAGATGTCTATACAGATATGGCGACCCGTGATAAGCTTATCTTTCCTTCTGCTATCACGCGGATCATTCGCCACTTCTCTGTCTTCTATCAGATCACTTCCCCATCATGTGTGCCATTGAAGTGCGACTGTTAGACGGAGCAAGGCCTAGCTTAGACCTAAGCGGAAACAAACGGACCAAGATGGGGACTCCTCCAGCCCTTTTTACTCCATCCACATTAGATCTTTCCTCTTCCGCAGGTGGTGTGACCCTTGAGGCAGTCATGGCGCAGCTTCAGTGCATGGATGCTCACCTTGACACTCTCAGTGATGAGTTATGTCAGGTGAACACCCGTGTTGGTTGTATTGCTAGATGACAGGCTCGTCTTGGTGTCTTCATAGAGTCTCCCTCTCCTTCTTTAGAGGCTTCAATGGACGAGGACAATGATGGTGATTTCGATGGTGGTGATAGTGATAAGGATGAGGCTTCTAGCTCTTCCAATGATGAGGAGATGACTGCTTCTCAGTGACTTACCCTTTGTCATTCGTCACAAAAGGGAGAGTAGTTTTGGGTATGAAAGTAGTCATGTACTTAAGGGGAGAGTTAGTATAGGAGATATTTTTGTTAGGGGGAGTGTTTTTCATTTTGAGGGATGTTGTGAAGACTTTTGTATCTTTTCTTTTCTTTCTATTTTAGATACATTGTTCTTACTTTGTGATAGAAAACCTTGTATTCTTTTTGTTATATATATTAAGGTTGTTATTACATTCTTTCACTTGTCTCTTCATGTGTTGTTTCTTTTCTCTTTTTATGCACATACTTCTTATATATTGTATGCAATCTTTTATTTCTGTTTCACACAAAGATGCCATGATGAGTTTTGCTCAAAGTGTTTCAAAAATACAGGTTGTCGAAGTATTTCTTGCCATGAACTCTCTTCTTACAAATTTTTTTAAGAGTTTGTGTTATGATAGATTTTGTTGTATTCAATAAGTGAGTATGAGTTGAGTGTTTTATGATTTCTCTCATATTTCATTTGTTTATTGTGGTTTTATCACAGATTGCCAAAGTGGGAGATTGTTAGGACATATGTGAATCATGTTAAGAACATATGTCATTTAGAATTGGCTAATCATTTGACAAAATGCACATTACTTGTAATTGGGTAGATCTAGAATAAATTTAATATTTTAAGGAACAAAAGTTCAAGTCCGAGTGTTAAAGCCATGCAAATCTGTTCAAGAATCAAGTGAAGAAGTGCTGGATTTTAAAGCTCAATAGCTAATTTGGCAGATAGCATCTATCGAGGTATAAAGGGAGTTTTAGCCCGATGCTCGATAGCTGCTTAATAGATAATCTATCTATCGAGATTTACAAAAATCAGTTTTTCAGATTTGATTTCACACCAATTTGTGTATACATGTTTAGGATTACTTTTCTTACAACCCTAAACATATATAACGATTATTTTAAAGGTTGTCACACAAGAGACAAGTTTGTGAAACTTGATGCAAAGGTTTTTTATGAGCATATTGTGACCGGAGACATATGCCCTAGTTCATCTTTCTCTTGAAGAAGCTGCTTCGTTGTATGCCGTAGGGTTTTGTAACCAAGTAGTTTCGTAATCTTCATCGTGTTGATGAACTGAAGAACTTTGCAGCCAACATCCTTTTTAAGTTGGTGGTTAATCACGTACTTGGATTCGTGCATCGATTAGTTAGTCATGAACTGGGACGCGTGCATTGAAAATGAAAGATTATCACTACAAAACAAGTCCAATTGTGTATTGGGGTTAAAGTTCAACTATAGATTGGTATAAGGTACTGAGATTCCTTTACTTGTAACTGCTTGTTGTGATAATAGTGGATTCTCAAGAGTGGTGACCTTAAATTCACCCAGTGAGATTTTGCCTTGAAGGTTTTCCCCATTCGTAAACAAATCACCATGTCAACTTTATTTTCTGCTGCATATTAACTTAGTTGGTGATTTGTTTGTGCTACCATGCGTATCGCATGTTAATTGAATTAATTAATTAACTTGGTGATTTTCCCTTTTATTTGCTGCAAAAATATGTGCAGATTATGACCATCACAAACATCTTTTAATAATCTTCATCATCTGATTAACTATAATTTGGTTTAGTTCTGAGAAGCAAGTAAGCGCTCTATCATGCGCCACCATATTCTTTGTAATGATCATTTCATGGTCAACAATGGCCCGCTTGTTAAGTGCAAAATTTTCTAGCTAAGGAAGAGAATTTTCTTTGTCCAATCATGGACCCACCTAATGAGCACTGTCCAAAGTCCCCACCACAAATTCATGCAATAAGTCAATTAGTTGTTGAGAATTTTTTTGTTTATTATTCTTAAAATTTGTTACCTTTAAAAAAATTTGGAAAAATATTAGTTCTATCCCTACATTTGTGGATTGTTGTCAATTTGATATCTATATTTGGTAGCCATTGATTTGGTCAATGATTTTTTTATTTATTTATTTATTTATAAATTATAGGAAGTTGGTCTATTTTATTTTCAAGCTATGGTCAATTTGGTTACTACCATCAAATCGTAACTTTTCTTACATTTTCTTGACAACTAAACACAAAAACACAAATCAAATTTACCAATATCCTACTATGGTAGATACATATTAACTTAGCAACTAAAGCAAACCTAGATGTAGATCCAAAATAACTTGCAAATTGAAAATAATAGGGACAAAGTTGAATGTAAGTTAAAAATAACAATGTCCAATATAACTACTACCAAAATGTACAAACTAAGTAGATTATAGTTGAAAATAATAAAGGTCAAATTAACAATGACCCTAAAATGTAGGGACCAACAAAATGGTATTTTAGCCAAAAGTTTTCAAATGGTCATTAGTCATTTTAAAACCACAAATCATCAAGTAGAATAAATAATGCACATACATAATTCATTTTAAGAAAACCTTGAATAATGTTTCAAAACACGTTGAATCTTAAAATGCTCATATGTAAGTATTGATTATTTTTCTAAAATCAATAACAAGATAAGGTAACCACAAACTTCATTCAAAATTTATCCTCAATTTTATAAAACCCCATTTAAATCAATCTCATTAAAATGAAAATCGTTGCCTACACAATTAAACAATGAAATTATATTACTAAGATTGGACCATAAAATAGTTTTTCCCAAATTCCTGATATTTCTTAGAGTGTTAAGAATTTCGGTCCTTTGAAAGTGTTTTCAATAGATTTGTAAAAGTGACCGTTATGTAAAATTTCTCTTACTCATTTACAAAGTTTTTAACCCCATATGTAAATCTGTTTGGCATACATAATTACAATGAAATCATTTACAAAATAAAAACTCCAATTTTTTAATTGGAAGCCTTTCAATGTCTTCATCATTTTTCTTAATCTCCCTCTTAACAATATTTTAGAAAAGTTAATTTTTATTACAGCATCAACCAAAACAATAAACTAACTAAACTCTCAAATTGACCCAAATACACTCAATGTAAAACAAAAGAATGGATTTTTCGACTTCAACATGTTAGAGACCCAAATCCCCTAAATGTTGACTATAGAAAAACCTCAAATAATGGCCAATTTTTTTTTAAAAAAAATACCCTTAATTATTCATCATATAATTCACCAAATCAAAACTCATATTCATAATCACATGTACATCCCTTAATCACGTTTCTTAGATCTGGTAGAGAAATTAACAATAAAATTTTTTTTTAAAAATCATCTTTAAAAATTGGAACAATTGAGGGTAGAGGACTCCTTCAGGACTCTTTGCTTAATGCTATTAGAACAATCACTACCGGTGGTAGTGGTCATGTGAAGGAGAAGTGTAGAAAAGATGCGTGGATGCCCTCGGGAGGAGGATTTTCCCCCGGAGTTGTCACATTTTGGGTTCTTTAGTGACGTGATTTATGTGTGTATGTGTTTCTAGGGTGAGATGTGTATGTAAGTAGTTTTACATTTTTTTTATTTTACTTTTAGGACTTGCACCATTGATTGGTTTTGTATTAGGTGTGATTAGTCTTTCTATTTGTCGAATTTGTTTTACCTAATTAACTAAAAAATATTCAAAGGTTCTTAGATTAATTAAGGTAAGCCAATGTCTCGAATCAAAGATTTTGGACTTAGAAGTTCGGTTACGAGTAAAGAAGGTGTTAAACACCCCGATACCTCTTATCCAAAAGGCAATATCTCATTTTAATTTAGCTACAACATACACATTTTAGGCAAACAAATTACATACTAGGCATTTTTATGTTTGAAAGGTTTTGCACAAACAAATATATATATATATATATATATATATATATTTCATGTTTGTATTTTATGTATTTATAAAGTGTCATATGAATATTTATTGCAAAGACATATATACAAGCAAGAGCATGTGAATATATTAACATGCTCTTGCTTGTATATATTTTATATAAAATATATACATATCATGTGAAAACTATATTACAAATTTGCAAGGATTTAAATGTATACATGTAAATAATATATTTACTACATGTTTATCATTTGAATATGCATATTTCACAACATAAAAAAAGAGGAGAGGAAGGATGCCATCTTTTTGCTTTTAGGTCCATTTTATTCTCTAAACACAATGAACTCAAAATAATTAGTGCAAAAGGGGGGGGGGGGATATATCAGCTTGATATGAATCTATTGATTCAAAGGAAGTGAATCATAGACACAAACCTCAACAACAAAAATGTAGAATTCAAAAGATTCAAAACAATGCACATAAAAAGAAACCTTTAATTTTCTTTTGAAAAGATAAGTTTTTTCCCTTGGGAAAACCTCATGACTTTTGGGAAATGGCTTTGTAAAGCTTCATTGAAAAATGACCCGAAAGCACTTCTCTTGGTTTTACATGTAAAAAGGTTTTCTTCGATGGGGAAAAAAAGTGTGCAAATTTTAAGGAGAGGTATTTTGGAAAGTAGAAGAACTTTTATGAACAAAACTTTTAAGATTTAAAACCTTTTAAGGGATTTTTTATTTTTAGCAAGAGAAAGGGATTTTCCAAACCTTTTAGAAAGAACATACCCAAAACTAAAATTTAAGACCCTTTAGGAAAAATGGTTTGCTTTTGAATAGTGTTTTCGTAAAAACATGGTCTAGGATTGAAAACCATTTGTAAAGGGAATTCAAAACAAAGGAAGAACAAACTCATGTATAAGAAAACAATTTTTAGAACATTAAGTTGGAACCAAAGTTATTTAAGAAAAAGAATTTGGTTTCAAGAAAATGGTTTCCATGGTTTTCTATAAAAAAGAAAAAAAAGAAGAAGAAGTTTAAGGTATAAAAATTAATTTAAAAAGGGTTTTAGAATAATAGAAGTTTAAGATTAAAACCATCTTATTTTAGGAAAAGGGAAATTCCATGTTTTTTTAGAAAGAAAATACCCAAAACTTAGATCAAAACCATTTAAGAAAAAAGAAAGGGCTTTTGAGAAAATGGTTTCCATGGTCTTAGTGAAAACCATGGTTTTTATTCATTTTTGTGTAAAAATAAAGAACCAAACTTGACCCCTTTTTGGATAAGGGTTTTGAAAATGTCATTGATTGAGGGTTTTTGAAAAAGTGCCCCATTGGAAGGCTTTTATGAATTCAAAAGGGAACTTTCTTTGAAAAGATTCATTCTAAGAAAAAGAATGGCCATTGGAGTCTCTTCCATATTTTTGGAAAACACATTTTTTGGAGGTTTGATTACCCAAGCTTCTCGTTGTTTGGTAATCTAGGATTCATGGCACTAGCTAGAGACCTAGCACCTTTGAATACTTATTCCCATGAGAATGATAACAAGAGAAAGAAAGAGAAGTTAAAGTAATGGATTAAAAGCAAGCAAGAACATAATTTAACGAACTTAGATGTAAAAGCAATTTATAAAAAAATAATAATAATTTAAAGACTTGAATGTAAGAACAATTTATGAACAAGAAAATAATTTAAAGACTTGAAAGTAAAAGCAATTTATAAGCAAGAACACAATTTAAAGACATGGTACAAAACTTTTTTTTCCCTTTTAAAATGGAAATTTCTCTTAAATAAGACCTAAATTTGTAAGAGCCAAGCTTTTGGGTTCTCTTCCATGTTGGCAAAAGAAGGTCTCAGGATTTCCTCTTTCCATGTTGTTGCACGGGCTATGTCTCACACCAACCTAGCATCATCGGAAAGTGCCGCCCACCTGCAGGCACAGGCACTACCCAGTAAGTTTTCTCTCTCTGCTTAGTTTCTAAGAAAACGAAGGAAATTAAACTATTGATACTGCAATTTTGTTAATTGATTTATTGGTTCTGAATATGGTTTCTTTTTTTGTGCTCTATTTTTTCAATGGTTTGTTTTGAGTTTATAGATTGAAATCAACAGGTGGTATTTCAGCTTTGTAGGATTTATGGGTTGCTTCAATCTGAATTCATTACTAAAATTATTTTAGTATTTGATTTTTTTTCTCTACTTTGCCTAATTCTGAACTCTTGCTCCTCATCATTATGACAAATATGGTCATTAACTTTTACCACTTTAGCTTATAAGCTGAATTGAACCTTTTACTTTCAAACTAACTTGTCAATGTTAACACTTTTAGGTTCTAATAGGAAGAAGTCAATATGGGGTCAAATGCTCTTTCGAGGTGTAACTCTTCTATGGTATAGAACTGCTTTGTGATATGTTCATTCCATTATCAAATTCTTCTATAAAATAATTCCACCCTTCCCATACCTTTATCAATTTTACCTCAAGAAAGGTTGCTGCAGTTCTTGGCACTAATCCTAAATTTAAGAACTTGGTTAACAATAATGCTTGATGATTGGTTTGATGCAAAACATGCTTCTTTGAACTTCTTTGTGCATTAACAATACTTTTAAGTACCTTGCTGAAATTTATGTCCCTAACATTACTTGTTATCAGTAGTGCTTTGTAGAATTATCATTTAATTTTTTTATCACATCAGTTTTGCATCTTGGCATGCTTGAATTTTCTCCTACATTATATCATATACTTTATGTATCATAGCTATTTATCATGGTTGAGTATGTGAATCACTTATAGTTTGTTATAGTGTATTTGCTATATGTGTAGAGCTTTCATTTGATGGTATGTATTTTTGTCATAATGCATTTGGAATTAACCATGCTTAATTATTTTAAAACACAATGATGCTCCAAAAATTATTATGAAATCACTTAGTTTCATTGACAGCTGGTTTGGGAGGAAGGAATGAAAAGAATAATTTTTATTTGTTTAGCATGCATGAGTGCACTAATTCACTTATAAAAAGCTTACAACCTTGTTTGTTATTGTAAGGTCAATCACATTGGCTTGGTATACTTTCCTGCATTATTTTGAATCATCAATAACTTGAGAGGAAAGACATCTTATGGTGGTAATGTATTGAGGTCATTGATGGGAAACAACAAAATGTGCAAGGAATGCATACATTGGCATATGCCTATAGATGCATCCATTAGAAATTTGTCTTTAGATGTTAGCATCAATGAGTTCATCCAAGATTATGCCTTTGACAGCCACTCAACTCCAGACAGTAACTTAATTGATCTCACTCTCACCTACACACATGCCATATTTGTTTTTGACATAGGTACCTTGTTAGTATTATGGTGTGCACTCTTCTTACAAATTGATGGTCAATTACTTAATCCTAAGACAAAACTTAGTAGAAAAGCTTTTTGTTTCCTACCATGAGAATTTCTTTCTTGATAAATGCCACAAGGGTGGAATTGCCATCAGACCAAACTACCATTGCCCTTGAGATGCATCACTTGTTTGTGAGAAATAATTATAGTAGCAACTTGAATAACCATATATTATTTGAGATGGAGAAAACTTAAGATTTGAGGATAAGAAAAAATACCAATTGACATTTTTTGATTCATCAGTCATTATCATTATAGACAGTGCTAAGAAAGATAGAGTCACATAGCGGATGCAGGAAGCAATTAATAGGGTTCTTGTTTGTTCCATATAGTCACGCACACGCACACATGTATATATAGAGTACTTCCTGGACTTGCTTTACATACCACCAAAGCTGCTTCAAATCCTCATCATGAGGACTAAACATGTTGTGAGGTAAGCTCAGGATAGTGCTTCTATGAAGTCCATCCTTGTAGATTTTGTGCGTACAAATTGTTTTAAAATTGAGAGATGTTACGTCCGCAACATTTTTACAACATTTTCATAACAAATCATAAGTTGTTAGTTGTTATTGGTTCAAATTTGAACCTAACACTAAGATTTCTTTTTTGTCCTAACAATAACAACCAGTAACAACCTGCCACTTAAGATTTGTTTAACAAAATGTTGTGAAAATATTGTGGACATATCATTTCTCATTAAAATTTGTTAGTAGTTAGGTTCTGGGAATATCCCATTTTTCTTCTGGTTGGGAATCTTCAGAATGACCAAGTTTTCTTTTTAATTATTTTTTTGAGAGTTTTAATTTATAGCATTCACTCTTGATAATAGTTATTTATCATCAGACTAAAACACCAATCAATTTTTGGTGTAAACAGATATTGAACCTCAAAATTTTATCTATACTATTATTTAAAGGGTTTCCCCTATTTGGACCGAATTTCTTTTTATTCCAAAATACCCCTACAGCCTATGTTTAAATACGGGCAAAACTTGTTAAAAATAATTCTTTAACTTCAACTAAAACATTGCTTACAAAAGAGGATCACTCTCTTGATCGTTTTCAAATTTCTTTATCCATTTATTAAAAAAAATTAAAATCAAAACAAACACATATTTCCTATACTGATATTTAAAAAAAAAAAAAAAAACTATATACCCACGTTTTAGTCACACACAACTCTAAACTTCTACCCAGCAATTTTAAATATCCCCATTATCATTAAACAATTATTAAGCAACTATGATGTTATCAAATTACTTCCCCTCTCCAACTCTCTATATATATATCACGATGCTTTTTTTTTTTTTTTATTAATCCTTACCGAAAAAATAAAAGAGCCTTTAAGGGCGTGTGTGAGTGCGTGCTCAGAGGTAGTTCCATTGTATATGCTAGTTGCTAGCTAGGGTTTTTCACTTAGAAATATATAGATGTTAATGTTTGGTTATAAATATGAGCTCTTCCATATACAAATCTACTATAACTTCTGCCTTGTTCCAGTATTCATTTATTTTTGCTTATGCCTTAAATAACATGTATTTGCACATTTTATTATACAACTAATTAGAATTTACTAATAATAGCTTTATTTTTATATGATTTAAATATATGATATGTATTCTTTTAGTGAGTGGACTATCATTTTTGGACAAACTTTAGTTACAAAATTAGTTATAGTCTTACGTTACAACTTTACTTAATACTTTTTTATTAGAGATAAATTTTAACAAATCAACAGTTGGATCACACATTCTTCTTATATTCTCCATGGTTGCAAAATTTCTAGAAAATTAAAGATCAATAGCTATATTATCAATGAATTGTCTAAATTGCAAGTTTCTGCAATTTAAAATTAAGCATTTAATATAAACAAATAGATCATAAAGTAAATAATTCCCAATTGATACCAAATTTGACATGTGTATTAAGAGTGCAAAGAACATATAATTCAAATGTTAGATTTCCAAAATAGATAGTAATGTATATTTTATTGAGTAAGGTTGTAGCCTTAAGTTATAACAAATTTTGTAGTTAAACTTTGTCTTTTTTTATTTTTTTTTTTTTTTATAGGAAAAGATGAAAACTTTTATTAATAATATGTCAAGCTAGACTATTAGGAGTTCATTGAGGATCTAAGCAAAATAATGATTGTTTGTACTAACTCAAGAGAGTTTTAAAAAACTTATGTCAGTGAAATATGAGATTATCTTCAAAGCCCCAATCTGGGAAAAAAAATCCTTATTAATACCTCAAAGTTTTTTTTAATTAATTTTTCTTTTTAGAATGAAACATGTATCTATATTATTGAGAAACAGACGCCGATACAACTAATATTTGTTTTTAAATTAATTTTTTTCCTCCCAAAATAAGTTATGAGCTTTACCAAATATTATGATAGAATTAAGTTTTTCTTTTTTAAGTAAATTATACTTGTATCAAAAGGTAAATTATACTAAAACGGGAATTATAACGCACATACCACATGAGTAAGAGTAGGGAATGCCTAGGAAAAACCGAAAAAGGAAAGGACGTTTCGAACTGAATAATGCAAAGCAAAAACTTTACGACAATAAATTCTAACTCAAATGTTTCACTTATACAGTTATACGGGAGTAATCTCAGTCTCCTGACTCCTTTCACACTCTTCCCTTTGGACTAGTCACTAATAAGAAGGGTTGAGAAACAAAAATATTATCATTTAGCTCTAGGAAATGAATTACAAATCTCTCTTGCTTTCCGAAGAATTCGAACCAAAGGGTCCAAGGATGAATATGAAGCACCTAGACCAAGTCCCAAACTATACCCCATTTCTGCGACTCCATTGAAGTTAGCTGATAGTGCAAAAGATCATTGTGTCTGGTTTGGACAGGTCCAGTTATCACACAATCAAGCTAGAAATTAACAACTTAAATTTAACAAATCTCATAAATTGTTGTTCGGCAATGTGAAACATAAGTACACTACCAAAAATCCTGGACATTTATACCGAAAAGTATACCAGTGTGTACCGTCATTTCTATATGACTTATGTGCAAATTCTTGGGGGAAGAAATTCTACCTCGTGCACATTCGTAGGGAGAGAAAGCAAGGAAGACAATTTCGTACCATACCGGCCTGTATGGCATGTATATTTCGTACCGATGCTCACATCAGTACAAAAACGGTTGTATTTCGTACCGATTTAAATACCGGCTGTACTAGACCCATTTTGGCTGTAGTAGACCCGTTCCGGCTGTACTAGGATATATACTGGATTTCGGCCAAAAATTAAATACAAGACCAGAAAAAAAAAAAAAGGAAGAAAAAGTGGTCGATTTAACACAATAATCCAGAAATTCCCCTCCTCACACTGATTTGGGATCTCTTTATCTTGGCCTCACACTGGTGATAGCAAATTTGGCTGGCAGTGAACAACGGCACCAGCATTGAGGCAGTGAAATAGAGTTGAATGCCTAATCCAAGAAAGAGGGAGAGAGATCAAATCTGAAAACATGTCGTGGCTAATGGAAGGGAGTCTCAGGGAGAAAAATATGAAAATATGTGTGGTGGGAAGAGCAAGTCACGTGAGATAGAGTCTTGGAATTGTGTGAAATGGGAAGTTGTGCTAGTCAGTAAGTTAATGTGTTTGGATTAAAAAGCTGAAAAAAGGTACTTGAAAGATGGGAAATTTTTTGAGTTCTTTGGTTTTATCACCCACCGTTTTAGTTTTTCTAACTATTTAATCTTTTTTTACCAACCCCCTCTCACATGATATCTCATTTCTAACCTACTGCCCCTTATTTTTAATTTTCTTTTTTTTGCTTTATACTTTTATCCTTGTTCATTTTTTTTTATAATAAACTTATAAGCTTAAAAAGTTTAGTTGCTTAACAAATTAACTTTTACAAAATAATTAAAGTTGTAAGTATACAAATAATATTGATTTATTTTAAAAATATATACAAAAAATATATATACATATATTTTATAAATAGCAGTAAACCCGAAATGGTATATTGGTATTGATTGGTACCGAAATATATCGTTTCGTTAGTCAAATCGGTACAGTCTCCAATACCAGATTGACTCCCTTGAGTGAAAGTCATAGGGGAAGAAAGTCATAAAAGAGATGTATATACCAAGGGGGAGAAGACAACTTTTATGAGATAACCTTGTTTTTGTTTGTTTTATATTATGCTTATTTTCTCGTTGCTTTATAGTACTTTTAGCTAATGTTTTTACATTTTTCTTGAGTACTCTTTTGCCCTTGTTGAATCTTGTATCCTTAATGCAAATACTTTGGAGTATTGCATTGGTTATGTGTTGGACATGCATACATCCTTATGCTATTATGCTTTATTAGTTACATGTTCAAATGATCATTTGCTTTGCTATGTGATCATTGTAGTCATTTTTATTTAGTTGTTTTGGTGTATGATCAAGTTGCTCACATGTTTCACATCATGTTTACTTGATCACAATTTACTTGTTACATTATACTTGTCCTTTTATCACTTGATTTACCTTGAGGGTCTAATGCATTTTGTGCAAGTGTTTCAGGTTATAGGTACATATGTTCCAAGTTTATCACCGGTTTTAGATTTAGGTGTGAGTGAGTTTTGCCATTATTTCCAAACTCACGTTTAAGCCTAGAGTTTGTTATAGGGTGTTTTGTCACGGGATAGTCAAATGGAGAGATTTTAAAGTTATGATTTACAACTATGTTTTATGTTGGCTTTATTCCATGACAAAAAGTGTTTTTTTTTTGTTGCTTTATTTTGTTCCTTGTATTTTTTGGGATTTTATTGTATGATTTAGGATTAAGTTGGTGAAGAATCGAGCATTAAAGAACAAGTGGATTTCGTGAGAAGCTCGCGAGAAGCTAACCCGCGAAAGAGCCACTTGAAAAGCACATGCTAGAAGTTGAAGAGTCATGCTAGCCGCGAAAGAGTCTTCCCGTGAATTACTCGCGAAACGTTCTGCCTAGAGGATTTTTAAGTGTGACTTTCTTACCCTTCACCCATACTATATATATCATTATTACTCACATAAGTATAAGAGGCCATTCAGAGAGAAAAACCTAGATAGGTTTTCTACAACACACACACTCATTTTTTAGAGAGAGAGCTACTCATCCTTAGTGAGAAATCATTCTAACATCTTCTCCTTTCCTTTCCCATTGTCATACCTTGAAAGGAGATTTGTACCCAAACACAGCTCACACCTTTTAGAGTGTAGAGAGTGTTTTGGAGATTGGGAAACTTTAGGAATTTGACAAAAGAAGCTGGTGAGGCTTGGTGAATGCAATCGGCCGTATTGCAAGATCCGAAAAGTTAAACAAGACGCGGTTCTGAGAAGCCTTGTTGGAATAGGGGCTTGGAGGGCTTAGGTGCATTGGGTAGATTAGGCTTGGAGGGTCTCTTACTATTCGTGTATCCCAACTTATTGTCTAGTGGATTGATTTACCGTTTGGAAGGCGGTGGAAAGGTTTTTTGACGAGTTCTTTAGTTTCCTCTTCAATAACACATCGGCGTGTAATCTTGTACTTGCATTTCTCTTCCCTACTCTTTTAGCTTTTATTTTACCACTGTGATTTGATGAATATGGCTTAGAATAGTTTTATTCTTTGTTCACTCGCACTTACTTTATTCCGCACTTAGTTTAAGTTAGAGTAAAATCAACTAAGCCATAATTTTTTAATTTGGGGTCTGAACAGCTTTTGTGTTTTTAACATAAATCTGAGCTTTCAACATTAATATGAATTAAGTTTTGATTTTAAGAAGAAGCAGAAAATGCAATCCATGGATAGCCCGACACTTAGGAATGTGTCAAAACACACTAACACATACATCTGTTGCAATCAATACAATGTATTCCAATAAGGGCAAGACTTAGGTGTTATTCTTTAGGTTCCCTTATTAAGATTTTGCCATGTGGATTTTTTCTCATGGGTTGAAAATGTATTTTTTAATTAAATAGCCACGTAGTTAAATCTGAAGAGAGGAACCTAAGAAATATTACCTAAGGTACTATACCTAAGTTTTGTCCTTTCAACAATTCCTATTTTCATGGATTTCTAAATACTTTCTTTTTTCTCCCCTAAATAGGAAATACTATAGTACCACTAAACAGCGCATTTGTATTACAAAATAGGCTAATGATTAGACTTAGAATTGAAGACCTATTCTATTTCTGACTCAATAATATATTATTTTTATACCACTTGGCCAACATGTGAGCTGCCTTAGTTATTATTCCCATTCTAGAACCTTTGAATTTTTGGAAAATAAGCGCCACCGCCGTGTGAACTCATATGATCATGAGCCATCTTTCAACACTTGCGTAATTGGTAGGCTGTTTTGACAATGATTCCATTCCATGGCTCCTCTAGTGGAGTAAAGTACAGTCAGAGATTAGAGTCTCCCCAAGATTCGAAGGCTACTTCTTGTACAGTATTTCAGTATTGAATTTGAATCTTGCTCCAAATTCGTGGCCGACCATTTACATGGATGATGGCCAAAATTGGAGTCAGTGGATAAACAAAATTCCAAATATAATTGATTCCTTTTTCTTGTGCGCTTCTGCTCTGCAATCATGGGTTCTATGTATGTGTATATATAAAATTCGATGAGGGTTGTACTAAATTAATAAATAATGTTAGGATAAAACTTAAGTGCAATTAGTTAAGAGCAATTCATTAGGATTTTCAATTAAATTCAAACATGTAATTGTATTTAATTTAATTATTCTTGCCACAAATAGTAATATTTGTGTATGTGGCATTACTCTATTTGTATTTCACTAATCAATGTAGCAAAATGTTTAAATTTGATTGGAGAATTAATGTAGTGTACCTAAGGAATTATATCCAAATTTTCCTCAAATTGTAATTTAGAATTTGGAGAAAGGAACACATAAAAGTCATTCAATTTTTTTTTTAATAAGTCATGCGTGTACAATGCCCAAGAAAATAAAATAAAATAAAATAATAGTTTTCTTTTTTCAAAATATAAAACTTGATAATTATAATAATATCAAGCCCGTTTTCTTGACTGCTCGCTTGGAATTTCTGGCCTACTCGTGTAACTGTGTAAGAATATGTTAGGGCCAACCAAAATGAGAGAGAGAGAGAGAGTGTGTACATGTGTGCGTGCGTGCACGTGCTATTGTTGTGCCTAATAGAGTGAGAAGACATTAATCTCTTGATATCACCACAATATTGGAGTTCTAGCTAGAAGTTAATATGAAGATGTTATTTTTCAAGATTTTTTATGCAAAGCTAAAGTTATAATGTTATCCTAGTGCTACTGTTGTGAAGCAAATCTTTAACAGAATCTTGGAGTTGATTAGAGGTTTTGTTTGTGACATTCAGGTATGTCATCAGTGAAATATCCAGATAAATAATTTAGAGGTTCTGAAACAGTAGAAGGTTTTTTGTGTAAGTTGATCTACTAAGATTGTAAAGTCTAAATAACAATTTTGCTTAGATTGTAAATTTTTTTGCTTGATTAGTATGAATTGCTTTTTGGAAAAGATTTGGAATAATTTTCTTTGGGTTTTCCACTTAGTCACTATATCACCATCTTATATTTATTGTGATTGTTTGCTCTGGGATTGGTGACAACATATGCATGCTCATATTATTTTAATTGCCTAAACTTATTTGATTATTTGTCTTAATTGGAATTTTTTTTGACTCAAAGGTTAGATGTCTCAATTGGACTCAATTGATATAATTTGTTGCATAATATACAATTTGAGTCTAAAAAACCCAACAAAATGATTAGATATAGAATAAAATTTAGAATTGATTAACATAATGATGCGTAAAATTAAGATGTCCAAAAAATTAATGGATGGAATTTTTCTATCTCCTGTCAATTCTAAATGCCTGCAACACTTTTCTTGTTGTCAAAATATAATTTTGGTTTCTAGTTAATACGTTATATTCCAATTTGTCTTTAAGCTATAAATTGTATTGATATAGACGGTGAAGATCTAAAAATGTCTCAATATTGCGTTTACTTTGCTTTCGCACCCTAGTCAAAGAAAATTGCTGGTGTGATACGCGTCCTCACGTTGTTAACTTGACAAATGAGCCACATGCTAGTCTCACAAAATGGACACATCACACATTTTAACATAATATTAAGAAAAAAAGAAAAAGATTGAATCTTGAACATCTTTATTAGATACATAAGCAGATACTAATTGAACTTCAACGCTCTAAGCATGGTTTTTTTAGTTCTTGACATGGTTCTTATTGTCTTTGCAATGCAGCTCTATATGTTTTTTTTTTTTTTTGGAAACCTATATGTTCTTATTTTGTACGTGACCTTATAGCTTATATATATACCATGTCAGCATTATTAAAAAAGTATATACATATAAGAGATAAACGATCTGCCACATGATCAATAATTGTTGTTCACACAACAAAGAGGGTAAAAAAGAAGGAATTTTTAAAACATCATGCTAAATTGAAAAATCCAAAATTTCTTGGAATTGAAGTTTGACACATAATTCAAAGTCAAAATACTAATGGTATCGCTTGTAGTTCGCCACATGAAGCAATTTAGGAAAGAAGAAAAAAACGCATGTAATTGGTATCATAATTAAGAGTCCGTTTAAGAACGTAGAACATAATAACGAATGAAAAAGAATGTAATGAAAATTAGTAAATAAAAATTTATCTATTTCATTATTTGAATTTTTTTGAGAATGAGTTGAAAATTAAAAATCGCAATGACTAACCTATTCTATTCGTGGCTAAATGTTTATTCCAAAAATAAGAAAAAATTCATTATTTTAATGAATTGAACATAAAAATGTCAATTTATTTTATACTAGCAGATTTAAATATTCTTTTATTTCGTTTATAAATACTCAAATAGATAAATAAAATATTTATATTCAGTTCTGTTTTATGTCGCTGGTTCATAAATTTTCAAACATAGTGTAAAGTCTTTTTTTCTTCATAGAAGTCTCTCCTTTTATTTAATAAATTAATATCTTTTCTTAGATAATTAATCAATTAATATCATACTAATTTAATTGATTATCTAATAATTTTGCGAAGAAAATAAATCTTTCTGATTGACCCACTTTTTCCACAAATACTACAGTTTTTTATATTTTAAATTTGATTGAATTATTCACTTCCTTGAATGAGCCTTGAAGCACCCACAATTGTTTGGAGAAATTGTAGGAAGGAAGCAACAAAATTGAGGCACAATTAGGCATTATAATTATACTTTTAGCAACCCAATCCAATGTAAAACCGTTGAAACCCGGACAGATTGAGTCAAACCCACATATAATTTATTATCTTCTCTATGTTAACATCGTAAATTAATGAGAACTTACTTTTATAGTATTTTATTGATTCGAAGTCTAAGATAAATGCATACTCTAGTGCAAGTTGAGTCACTTGGTGTATATCTCACAGAACATGACAAGTCCCAACGACTTTGACATTAGCAATATTTACTCCACTAACTCAAGCTACACTGGCCCACCCACCTCTCTATCTTTTAGGCTACCCACCCAATTGGGTCACAAGGATGAATATCTCACACGTTCATACAATACTCCCCAAGACTTGGACTTCAGCAATCGATTATATTATTCCATTAAATGCTGAACCGTGAATGAATTTAATTCAAGTAATTGCCAAGTGAGCAAATTTCAGTGCTCAACCATGGCTACCACCAACATTGTACTTGTACACCTTCTCACATTGGTTTTCTTGCTCTTCTTCTCATCCTTGTGGACACCTCATGTTGCAGACTGGGTATACGTGACATCTGGCAACCTGTCATCAATTGGTGACACGCTCAAACCTGGTGACACACTCAATTCCACGAGTTACCTTGTATCTCAAAAAGGGACTTTCGCTTTGGGGTTCTTTAGGAGGATCGACATCATTTCTAACGACAGCTATGTTGGAATATCAGACATGGCCGATCCAAAGAGTCCTTTCAATCTTTATGTATGGTTTGGCAATCGTGGTCGTCCTTTTGTCAAAGACAAAACGGGTTCGCTTACCTTGGACAACAATGGAACATTGAAGATTGTACGCCAAGGTGAGAGTCCTATAATCTTATGCTCCTCTGGTACTAATAACACTGTTGCTACTTTGTATGATAATGGCAATTTTGTGTTGAAAGAAGTTAACTTTGATGGGTCTACCAAAAGTGTGTTATGGCAAAGTTTTGATTATCTTATGGACACCCTTTTGCCCGAAATGAAGCTAGGGGTCAATCACAAAACTGGCCAAACTTGGGCACTCACATCATGGTTAACTACAGATATTCCAGATTATGGAGCTTTCAGTCTTGAATGGGACCCCAAGGGACTTGAATTGGTCATTAAGCAAAGAGGGGTGGTTCATTGGAAAAGTGGGGTCTTGAGAAACAACCAATTTGACAACATTTCACCAGATATAACATCTATGTATGATTTCAAAGTTGTTTCAAACGAGGATGAAGAATATTTCTCTTTCAGTAACAAAAATCATAGGGTGTTGATGTCTGAATGGATTATCACTTTTTTGGGGCAATTTAAGGATTTGAGAGGACCTGATATTGGCAGAGCTGATAATTGCTATAGCTATGATACTGATGGAGGATGTCAAGGTTGGGAGCAGCCAGTGTGTAGGGAACGTGGTGATAAATTTGATCTCACAACTAGGTACTATGTAACCGGAGATAGTTTGTCGCACAATAACTATAGTCTCGGTATCAGTGACTGTAAAGCTATTTGCTGGAGCAACTGTAGCTGTGTGGCTTTTACTTCTCAGTTTGCTAATGAAACTGGATGCCGATTTTGGACAGGAGAGATGGCGGTCCAATCCGACCACGCTAGTGATTTTGTATCTCTTTACCTTCTATCATCAAGTCCTTCCCACAAAGGTTAGTTTTAACTTGCCAGTTTTTTTTTTTTGGGTGCTATGAACATTGTTGACCTTCAATTCATCAAATTGCAAACGGGCAGTTTGTGAAAATCATTATTACAGCTTTAGAGCATTAGCATTAAAGGGCGTAAAGTCCCTCAAATTGCATTATTACTCTATATATGTACAAAACCACTGACATCAGGGTTGATATATCTAAAAACTTTTTCCACGCAGCTAAAGTAAGATTGTAAATTTACAACCAAAGTAGTTAAAGTGTGAACATAAATTTTCTTTTTTTAATTCACTCCGTCTCTCTGGCTGGCTGTGTGGATTTGATGGCATGCATCTATCTGACTTTATGTATGGGTTACATGTGAAGCTTCATATGGGTTAATGTTCTAGTCTTGACGGCTCACATTTGTACCAAGGCCTGATTTTTTAAATGTTATTGAACTTTTAAGGATTAGACCCACTTGCATCTCTTGAGCTAATTAGGCGTCTCAAGGTGCACCAAACTTATTACCCCTCTACAAGTGGCTCTTACACAATCTTTACAGTTTTTTTTTTTTTTGGGTCATGAAAATCTCACTTCTGACTATTAATTTTGATATGCAATATACAATTTTAAACAAAAAAGAATAAGAATAGATAAATAAATCTCATATGATGACTATTAATAGTTTAATACAGCTACTTATGATCAAATGTAGGAGCAAAGAAGTGGATATGGATTGGCACTGTTATCGTCGCTGCTTTGCTTGTAATATTTTTCAGCATAGTGTGTTATATTCAGAGAAGGAGAAAAGTTGTACCCAGAGGTATAGATTACATGAAGAATGAACTTGTTAGTTCAAATTTAGCAACTTGAATATTTGTTGCTCTCTCTCTCTCTCTCTCTCTCTCTCTCTCTCTCTTTGGTTTAATGGAAATACTGATAATTTTTTTTATTATTATTATTTTTTTGTAAATTACGACAGGGAATAATGTCACAAAAGATGAAAATGAATTACTTGATTTAGTGAGTTTGGATCAATCTCCTATTGTCAATCAGATTCCAAATGATGGGAAGAAGAGGCATGATTTAAGTGTATTTAATTTTGCATACGTCATGACAGCCACAAACAACTTCGCACTGCAAAACAAGCTTGGAGAAGGGGGCTTTGGAGAAGTTTATATGGTAAGCTCTAAATAACATACAAAAGATATAAGTTTCAATTAATTTATGTCTTACCTTAGCCTAAACCTTATTTGATCAAAATATCAGGGAGAAATGTTGACGGGGCAAAAAATAGCCATAAAGAGACTATCGAGAAATTCAGGACAAGGAATACTTGAGTTCAAGAATGAGTTAATACTCATATCTAAACTTCAACACATGAATCTTGTTAAGCTTTTGGGTTTTTGCATACACGGAGAAGAGAGGATGTTAATCTACGAATACATGCCGAACAAAAGCTTAGACTCATTTTTATTTGGTTTGAAAAACATTCTTCTTTTATTTTAACACTTCATTTGATTTCGTCAACAAATTTATATATTTATCTATGTAAGTTTGCTGAAAGTAGATTATTAATCATATTTAACTTTTATATTCAACAGATGCAAACAAGAGCAAGCTACTAGATTGGCAAAAACGTTTTGGTATAATTGAAGGAGTTGCTCAGGGATTGCTTTACCTCCATAAATACTCAAGATTGAGAGTAATTCATAGAGACTTGAAAGCGAGTAATATACTCCTTGATGAAAATATGAACCCTAAAATCTCTGATTTTGGTATGGCAAGAATCTTTCAACAAAATGAATTGGAAGCGAATACTAAAAGGGTTGTCGGGACATAGTAAGTAAATTAATTATATAACATACATTACTAAATTTGTTTCATTTTGAATGTTAAACACTATTGCTACCACATGATTAATGAAGTTATAAACTTAAAACTTTTTTTTTTTTTCTAATTTGATGCAGTGGATACATGTCTCCTGAGTATGCTATGGAGGGAGTTTTCTCTATAAAATCTGATGTTTATAGTTTTGGAGTTCTTATGCTCGAGATCTTGAGTGGAAGGAAGAACAACAGTTTTTTCAAGACGGAGCACTTGTTCAATCTAGTGGGATATGTATGTCAAACAACTATGAACTTGGATGATTCTATGATATTTAATGTGTATTTCTGATTATGTATAATCTTGTTTCAGGCATGGGAGTTATGGAATGAAGGTGCTGCCCTGGATCTAATGGACCCAGCACTTGATGATTCATATATGGATCAGATGCTTCGTTGCGTTCATGTTGGTCTCCTATGCGTTGAAGATAGTGCAATTGATCGGCCAGCAATGTCAGATGTCTTAGCTATGTTGACAAATGACAATTTGTCATTGCCGTCTCCTAAGAAACCTGCATTTTCTCTTGCAAGACAAGCAATTGAGGCACATATATATGACAAAGAATCAGAATGTAATTCGATAAATTGGGCGTCAATTTCTAATATGGTTCCAAGATAGAGGCATGTTTTTAGTATCACTTCATACGCTTGAGTATGTTAATGTTGGTTTAACGTGATTATTACATCCCAAGAATTGAATGTTTTCACTTAGATATTTACTGCTATACATACTTATATGTAAATTATTACAATTTTGTTTATAACATAGTTTCCCTTTCATTTGCTGCAAAACTATAGTCAGATTATGACCATTGACCATTACAAACATCTTTTAAATATAATCTGATTTAGTACTGAGAAGCAAGTAAGCGCTCTATCATGCGCCACCATATTCTTTGTTATGATCATTTCATAATCAACAATTGCCCGCTTGTTAAGTGCAAAATTTTCTAGATAAGGAAGAGAATTTTATTTGTCCAATCATGAACCCACCTAAGGAGCACTGTCCAAAGTCCCCACCACAAATTCATGCAATAATTCAATTCGTTGTTGAGAATTTTTTTGTTTATTATTCTTAAAATTTGTTTTCTTTAAAAAGATTGAGGAAAAATATTAGTTCTGCCTTTACATTTGTGGATTGTTGTCAATTTGATCTCTATATTTGGTAGCCATTGATTTGGTGAATGTTTTTTTTTTTTTTTAATTTATTTATTTATAGGAATTTGGCCTATTTTATTTCTAACTTATAGTCAATTTGGTTACTGCAGTCAAATCACAACTTTTCTTGCATTTTCTTGACTACCAAAAAACACAAAAACACAAATCAAACTTACCAATATCCTACTATGGTAAATACATATCAACTCAGCAACTAAAGCAAACCTAGATTTGGATCCAAAATAAGTGCAAATTGAAAATAATAGGGACAAAGTTGAATATAAGTTAAAAATAACAATGTCCAATTTAACTATTACCAAAATGTACGAACTAAGTAGACTAAAGTTGTAAATAATAAAGGTCAAATTGACAATGACTCTAAAATGTAGGGACCAGCAACATGGTATTTTAGCCAAAAATTTTCAAATGATCATTTGTCATTTTAAAACCACAAATCATCAAGTAGAAAAAATAATGCACATACATAATTCATTTTAAGAAAACCTTGAAAATGTTTCAAAACACGTTTAATCTTAAAATGCTCATATGTAAGTATTGATTATTTTTCTAAAATCAATAACAAGATAAGGTAACCACAAACTTCATTCAAAATTTATCCTCAATTTTATAAAACCCAATTTAAATCAATCTCATTAAAATGAAAATCGTTGCTTACACAATTAAACAATGAAATTATATTACTAAGACTGGGCCGTAAAATAGTTTTTCCCAAATTCCCAATATTTCTTAGATTATTAAGAATTTCAGTCTTTTGAAAGTGTTTTCAATAGATCGGTAAAAGTGACCGTTATGTAAAATTTCTCTTACTCATTTTCAAAGTTTTTAACCCCATATGTAAATCTTTTTGACATACATAATTACAATGAAATCATTTACAAAATAAAAACTCTAATTTTTTTTATTGGAAGCCTTTCAATGTCTTCATCATTGTTAGGTTCTAAGCCTTTTAAGTTTAAATGTATTAGAACTCTAATTTGTAATGTTGTCAAATCATGATCAAAATGTTTTAGTCTAGTTTAAACTGCTCAAAGTATGTGTTTTTTATGTAAAGTTTGAATCGAGTTGCTGCAGAATTTACTGTGCAATTCTGCCTAGCTCGATCGATCGAGAATTAGAGTCAATCGATCAAAAGTCGTGCAGATTGTTAATCTATAGAATTTTCCAACTGAGTCCAAGCCTGTTTTACGTGTAAGGTTTTATGTTTTGTCCTAGGTATAAAAGGGAAAACCTTAGCCACGATTTTAGAAGTTGATGATGCTGTGTGTGTGAATCTTCTGTGAGATCTAGAGGTATTTGCCTTTACACATACTTAGGGTTATCAAGGATTAAGACTATGTCAAGAACTTGATGATCGTTTCAGTTGAAGATTTAAGAGCTTAAAGATATACAAGCGGGAGTGCTTGTGCTTGCTGGGAATCCAATAAAGAAGTAGTCCGTGGACTCGGAGCTGTCATGTGGTCGTGGTAGTAAGTTTCTTACTCGAGGTAGCAATAAGATGTTAGTGGTCTAAGTCGCTATTGTGTAAACTTCAATTCTTTCATAGTGGATTCAGTTTTACCTTGAGGATAGCTAGGTTAAATCCTCCCCAGATTTTTTACCGTGTGGTTTTCCTGGGTTATCATATCATTGTGTTCTTTATATTTTCGTTGCTTTATATGATATGATTTATATGTGTTAACCTAGATCTGCATAATTTACCTAAGTTAATAACTTGGCTAAATAACTAGGTTAGTCTGGTTGTTTTAGGGGGTCTAAAAATGTACAATCATTTTTCTTAATCTCCCTTTTAACAATATTTTAGAAAAGTTAATTTTTATTACAGCATCAACCAAAACAATAAGCTAACTAAAATCTCAAATTGACTACCCAAATACACTCAATGGAAAACAAAAGAATGGATTTTTCTACGTCAACATGTTAGAGACCCAAATCCCCTAAATGTTGACTATAGAAAAACCTCAAATAATGGCCAAATTTTTTTAAAAAATACCCTTAGTTATTCATCATATAATTCACCAAATCAAAACTCATATTCATAATCACATGTACATCCCTTAATCATGTTGCTTAGATCTGGTAGAGAAATTAACAATAAATTTTTCAAAAAAAAAATAGAATTTCATCTTTAAAAATTGGAACAATTGAGGGTAGAGGTCTCTTTGAGGACTCTTCAGTTAATGCTATTAGAACAATCGGCCAAAATGGGGTTTTGACTCTTTCAGCAAAAACAAGTAGCAAAATGCCCCTGTTCTAAAACAATTTAGGCACATGCCCTTGTTTTAAACTCAATTTTCTAAAAATCGAGTTTCAATGAAAAACTCGATTTTTAGAAAATCGAGTTATAGGCAAAAAAAAATTTTAAAAACAATTTACATGAAACTCAAGTTCCATGTAACATTTTGCAAGTAACTCGATTTTCATTAAATCGAGTTTTTCATTGAAACTCGATTTTTAGAAAATCGTGTTTCAAAACAGGGTCATTTTGCTACTTGTTTTTACTGAAAGGGGCAAAACCCTATTTTCTCCTAGAACAATCACTACCGATGGTAGTGGTTTAGTGAAGGAGAAGTGTAGAGAAGATGGGTGGATGCCCTCGGGAGGATGATTTTCCCCTGGAGTTGTCATATTTTGGGTGCTTTGGCAACGTGACTTGTGTATGCATGTGTTTCTAGGGTTAGATGTGTATTTAAGTCTTTTTTCTTATTTTTATTTTTAGGAGTTGCCACCAACTATTAGTTTTTCATTAGGTGTGATTAGTCTTTCTATTTGTCTAATTTTTTTTACCTAATTAACTAAAAAAAATTCAAAGGTTGTTAGATTAATTAAGGTAAACCAATGTCTCGAACCAAAGATTTTGGACTTAGTAGTTCGGTTATGAGTAAGGAAGGTGCTAGACACCCCATATCGCTTATCCAAAAGATAGTACTTCATTTTAATTTTACTACAACATACACATTTTAGGAAAAAAAATTAAATACTAGGCATTTCTATTTTTGAAAAGGTTTGGTACAAACAAATATATATACATTTCATGTTAGTATTTCATGTATTTATAAGGTGTCATATGAATATTTATTGCAAAGACATATATACAGGCAAGAGCATGTCAATATATTCACATGCTCTTGCTTGTATATATTTTATATAATATATATATATATATATATATATATATATATATATATATATCTCATGTGAAAACTATATTACAAATTTGCAAGGATTTAAATGTATACATGTAAATAATATATTTACTACATATTTATCATGTGAATATGCACATTTCACAACATAAAAAAATAGAGGAGAGGAAGGATGTCATCTTTTTGCATTTAGGTCCATTTTATTCTCCAAGTTTCATTCTCAACCATAAACACAATAAACTCAAAATAATTAGTGCAAAGGGGTGGGGGGATATATCAGTTTGATATGAATCGATTGATTCAATGGAAGTGAATCATACACACAAACCTCAACAACAAAAATGTAAAATTCAAAAGATTCAAAACAATGCACATAAAAAGAAACCCTTAATTTTCTTTTGAAAAGATAAGTGTTTTTCCCTTGGGAAAACCTCATGATTTTTGGGAAAAGGGTTTGCAAAGCTTTGTTGGAGAATGACCCAAAAGCACTTCTCTTGGTTTTACTTGAAAAAAGGTTTTCTTTGATGGGAAAAAAGGAAAAGAAAAAAAAGTGTGCAAATTTTAAGGAGAGGTATTTTGGAAAGTAGAAGAACTTTTATGAACAAAACTTTAAAGACACAAAACTTTTAAGATTTAAAACCTTTTTAGGATTTTTATTTTTTTAGAAAGAGAAAGGGATATCTCCAACCTTTTAGAAAGAACATACCCAAAAATAAAATCTTAGACCCTTTAGGAAAAATGGTTTGCTTTTGAAAAGTGCTTTCATAAAAACATGGTCTAAGATTGAAAACCATTTGTAAAGGGAATTCAAAACAAAGGAAGAACAAACTCATGTTTAAGAAAAAAAAATTTAGAACCCTATGTTGGAACCAAAGTTATTTAAGAAAAGAATTTGGCTTCAAGAAAATGGTTTCCATGGTTTTCTAAAAGAAAAAAAAAGAAGAAAAAAGAAGAAGAGGGTTTTCAGGTAAAATCTATGGTTTATATAATCTTTTAAGGTAGAAAACTTAATTTAAAAAGGGGTTTTAGAATAATAGAAGTTTAAGATTAAAAACATCTTATTTTAGGAAAAGGGAAATTCCATTTTTTTTAGAAAGTAAATACCCAAAACTTAGATCAAAACCATTTAAGAAAAAAAAAAAGAAAAAAAAAAGGGCTTTTAAGAAAATGGTTTCCATGGTCTTAGTGAAAACCATGGTTTTTATTCATTTTTGTGTAAAAACAAAGAACCAAACTTGACCCCTTTTTGGATGAGGGTTTTGAAAATGTCATTGATTGAGGGTTCTTGAAAAAGTACCCCATTGGAAGGCTTTTATGAATTCAAACGAAAACTTTCTTTGAAAAGATTCATTCTAAGAAAAAGAATGGCCATTGGAGCCTCTTTCATATTTTGGAAAACACATTTTTTGGAGGTTTGATTACCCAAGCTTCTCATTGTTTGGTAATCTAGGATTCATGGTACTAGCTAGAGACCTAGCACCTTTGAATCCTTATTCCCATGAGAATGATAACAAGGGAAATAAAGAGAACTTAAACTCATGAATTAAAAGCAAACAAGAATATAAATTAAAGAACTTAGATGTAAAAGCAATTTATAATAATAATAATAATAATAATAATAATAATAATAATAATAATAATAATAATAATAATAATAATAATAATAATTGAAAGACTTGAATGTAAGAGCAATTTATAAACAAGAAAATAATTTAAAGACTTGAAAGTAAAAGCAATTTTTGAGCAAGAACACAATTTAAAGACATGATTCAAAACTCTTATTTTCTTTTAAAATGGAAATTTCTCTTAAATAAGACCTAAATTTGTAAGAGCCAAACTTTTGGCTTCTCTTTCATGTTGGGAAAAGAAGGTCTCAAGATTTCCTCTCTTTGTGGTATTTTTACACATAAGGAGTTTTACACATAAGAAGGATAATGGTGTAACTATCAAAGAAGCTACACCCTCTCACCTTTACAAAAGCTTTAGAAGCTCACTTATGGGCTCTTGATGGTAGAGAAATGGAAGAACAGGGGTTTGGATTTTTAGCTTTTAGGAAGGTTTTCTAAGAGAGAGAAAGTAAATCTAGAGAAAAGCCTAAAGAAAAAGTGACCAAATAGAATTTTTGGGAATTTGTGCGCATTTTTGTTCATATTTAGCCTAAAGGGAGTGGGGGGATATTTATAGGATCTTGGGGGTATTTTGATGACACACCCCCTTAGCCGCCCATCTTAATGGGCGGCTTGGGGGGGGGGGGGGTACCTCCACATCACGCAATCTTATTCACTCATTTTCACATTTGTTATTTACCGCTTTCTCCTCTTTTCAACCCTATTTTTGGGCTATTTTTTGGAGGTATTAGGGAGCTTGGATTCAATCTAGTTCAGGTAATCGCACCAATTGTAGCTAGATTGGTACAGATTATTACATGAATACACCCCAAGAACAGTCTTTTTACCTTTAAAAATAGTACATTTAATCAGGATTTTGGTATTATCATGATATTTCATCCATTTTAACTCTGACTATGGTCGTGAATTCTCGTTTCGAAGGAAATTTTATGATCTTTAGAATGGTTAAAAATTTATTGTGATCACACATTCGGATCAAAACTCAACATTTTGACTAATCCTAGTTAGGGTTTAGTTAACACTGGTCAAACTTTGCCAAAAATGGCAAGTTTAGCATTTTGAAATCTTGGATGGTTTGTTCTGTCATCCGGTCAAGATAAATAGGATTCTTTCATGTATTTTTTCTATTTTCTTAGTTTTGGAAACATGGTTTTAGCTTATTAGGGCTTAAATCGGCATTTTGTCATGGTTACCGAGGCCAAACAAAATATGGTATCAATATGATGGTTTTGGGTGTATATGTGAGAACGTAAGGGAGAATAAGATATGGGCTAAGTGGTGGAAAAATAGGTTGACATGGGGTGGCGGGGGGGGGGGGGGGGGGGGGTGGGTGGGTGTTTGTAAAGTGAAATAGTTTTATATTTGGATGAAAAGTATTGCTTTTGTCGCTAAACTTTACAAGAAGTTTAGCTTTCATTCCAAAACTTGAAAAAATTCATTTCCCATTCTTAAATCTTTGCAACCGTTCTACTTTCTATCTTCCCTTCTATGTCCATTAGTTCTTACCTTATGTGGCCCACAGAAAAATTGAGGTGGTATATTTCTTAAAATTAGGTGAATTGACTTGGACTAATTCCTTCTCTTTTTTTTCTTTTTTAAAATAAAGGAAAAAAACGTAGCATCCAAATTAGTCACAAGTGGGGATGAACATTTACAAAGAAGAAATTAGCCTCAATGGATGAAAAATCCCAAATCCGCGAGTGAAATCAGACATAGTGAAAAATTCCCAAATTATTGAATCAGTAAACTTTCGGGCCCATTTGGGTCTAGGCCCATGTTCTCAATCCTTTTAGAGGCTAACGAGCTGGTAATTCCACACACAGAAGAGAGAAACAGGCAAGGTTTTGTATCCAGGCCCATGTTCTCAAGCCTTTCAGCAGCAGCACATAGAGAGAAAAATACACAGGCAAGGTTTTGCGTAAGTTTTCCCTTTCTCTTACCATGGGTCCATGGCCATTGAAACCTATTAAAGCAAGTGTCGCAAAAGGTGTTTAGATGGCTTCATTGTGGTGGAGTTGTGCATAAGACCATTATAACTTGTTGTATATAGTGGATTATTCGGAGCTTGACTTGTGTTACAGTGTTAGAATTATGCGATTAGATAATTAAATTTATAATTTTTTAATAGTTTAAACTTTTAGAAAAATTGGTAATTTAACATGATATTAAAGCAACAAGTTCTATGTTTAATCCTTAGTTCCTTTACTCTACCTCTCATTTATAATCCCACATGTTGGACCTCAACTATTAAAAGGTAGTTTGAGCTCACATGTGAAGGAATTGTTAGAATTATAAGGTTAAATGATCAAGTTTTTGAGGAATCGGTAATTTAACATTGTGCATGTAAGCTTAGTGTCAAACTACGTAATTCTTGAGTGTGCAATTGTGCATTGTATGTGTCTTCTAAGTGTTTGATAATTTTTCTTAGGTTCCATATTGCATATCTTGCAAGCTCAGCCTTGGTATTCGCTGTGGCTTGCCTCCACTACGTACCTTTATGTTAGTAAATTCACATTTTTGGTTGATAATATTGGGGGAGACTTTGGTCTCACCAAGAAATGGGTAGTTTTACACAGCATAGTTAAACTGCATGAAATTACAACAAATCATGATTTGAGATTTTTTGTTTACGAAGGTTAATTTTTTTCTTTCCAAAGATTTATCCCCACGTGTGATTCGCCATTGGATGCCACATGTTCTGCCAAGTGCTAGCTTAATGTGTGAGCTAAATAGGCAACCGCCTAAGGCCCCCAATGAAAAAGGGCTCCTAAATTTGTACCAATAAAGATATTTTTGTATCAATAGAAATATTAATTAAATCCTAAATATTCACCCGTAAATAAAAAGTAATTGTTTTTTATCAAAGAAAAACCAGTTAAAGAAAAATGTTTTCATTAGATGGATCAATCATTTAGAGGCTGTTTGGTTTTGTGTTTTCCATCACCCATAACTCAGTTTCCATCATCCATAACTCAAAATAAGTGGAACCCACTGAAAAAAAGGTTGTTTGGATTTGTTTCCTGATTTTATTTCCATCACTCAATTCTCTGATTTCTGAGTGATGAGTTATGGAAACTAAAAACACATTTTGGGTGTTTTTAGTTTTCAAAACTTAGTTTCCAACGGCATTTTTGTAAATAAACATACACGGAGGGTCCCACTTGTTAGGTTAGCCGCAACTTTTGACCTTTTTTTTTTCTCACTGGGTGGGTTCGGTGAGGTGTTCTTCACTTCTTCTTCTTCTTCTTCTTCTTCTTTTTCTTTTCCCTTTCATGATCTCAGCTCTGCAGTTCTTTTTTTTTTTTTTTTGTTCTTCATCATAGAATTTTTTGGTCTTCGCTGCACTTCATGACACCCAAAAAACCCAGATTTTTTCTCAAGTCCCAAAAAACCCAAATTTAGCACCAAATAGAAACAAACGAAACCCACTAAAATTAAACTTAGAAATCTAAATATATGAAGTCAGACCCACTTGAATTCAATCAATATCAACATCAAAATTTAACATCAAAATCCATAATCCAAACTCAAAATTTATTATAGATTATTTGGGCACAGATCTTTGGCACAAAATTTGCTTCATATGAAGTCATACCCACTTAAATTTGCTTCTCACCTAGGCAAAATCTTTGGCAGAAAATTCACTAGCTGAGCAAGGGAGAGATCCGAAGAGTACCTCAGTTTCGGCTAGGCTTTTCGATGTCTGATGGGTTTTGTCTGGGCTAGGTTCTTCGAACAAGTCACCTTTTCTTCGGTTGTGAAGAAATGAAACTCCAAACGTACCACTTGAGAGATGACAAGGAAGAGAAAAAGTAAAACAAATGGAGCAAATTTATTTTAGGTTAAGAGAGGTGGATGAGAGGAGAAAAGGAGGTTGTTGGAGTAATGGTTGAGAAGTGAGAAGAAGCACCATTGTGAAGAGTCAGAAAGAAAAAAAGAAAGAAGAAAAAATTAGAAGAAATAAAAGGGTCTGACACTTGGCTCAAGTATGGGACCCACAAAAGGTAGAAATTTTTGAGTGATGTAAAGTGAAAACAAAAAACCAAACAGGTGTTATTGTGAAATTGGGGTATTTTAAGTGATGAGTGATGAATGATGAGTGACGAAAATTGAGTGAGGAGTGATGAGTGATGGGAAAAAAAAAAAATCAAACAGCCCCTTAATCCCTCACACATAATGTTAAACAAACTCATTAATCTTACACTAGTAAATAAATTTATACTCAAATTTTATTTAGAGATATCAAATATATAACTTTATTCAAATTTTTAATCATAATTTTTTAATATTTGGTGATTTCATTCAATAAATAGTGTTTATTTTAGTTGTATAGTCATTGAGTAATGCGATGAGCTTGTTTTAATTTGTAATTTTTTTCTAAAAAAATAGATTTTAAATAAAATAAAAAAGTTAAATAAATATTTTATTAATATTCAAAGTTTAAGAATAGACCTCACTTAAAGTAGTCGCCTTGAGCCTCATAATACCTTGAGTTGGCCCTAGTTCTACCTTTATGTTATAAAAAAGCTAAAAGAAAAATGGTCCAAGTAATTGCAAATTGGAATTAATATATACCACCTCATCTTTCTGTTAGGTCATGTAGAAATTAAAGTAACAGGTATAGATGGAAGGACAAAAAATCGAACAGTGCAAAAGTTTAATTAGAAACAAAAAATGAACTCTTTTAACGTTTTAGGGTGCAAACCGATATTTTAGCTTTTTTTCTCTCTTTTTTTTTTTAATTTTTTTATTTAAGAAAAAGCATGGTGCCTATTTCTCAACATTTAAAGACTGCACACAAATTGGCGCATATTTCTCAATCATGATAGTTTGAAAGGAAAGTGAAAAATACAGTTTTCCTACTGTTTATAAAACTTCAACTTGTAGTTCTCTATTTTAATGTTGTATTTAGTCCCAAACTACTACATTATCATATAATATTATAGTTCTATCTCTTTCAAAATATATATATAACAAAAGTACGACCATGATCTCTCTTATTGAATATATTGATTATTTCAATACATTCTTAAATATCAACTGAATTGAAGCATACTAATATGAAGATGCTTTGCAAACAAAACACAAAATATCATATCAATAATTGTTGATTAGCAATGATTAACCAAACCAATTAGGAAAAAATTGCTAATCAACAATAATTGATAACCTCTCGAAAATTGCCTTGCATACTAATTGTTGATAACCTCTCGAAATTACTTTCTCCATAAGAATTGCAAATTTGTCCACCTAAATAGATTAAAAATAAAAATAAAACTTAGTAAATAGATCACTGATAAAAAAATTCTAACTTGTAAAACATCTAATTATTAACCCAAATTTAAATTCCCAATTCATTCCAAGTTTTGTCTACAAAAAATTAAAAAACAAAATTGGTATTACTCTCTTTATTTTTTCGGCTTTGTTCCTATTTTGAAGGATTTTATTTATTGTTTCTACCACGTTTTTGTTTCCCCACTAATGTTTTTTTTTTTTTTTTTAATAATTGCAACATCATATTTGTTTCTCTTTTTGGCAAATATATTTTGGTCTAAGCAATTAGGTGTTTTGGTGTTTCAATTCAGAATCAGAAGTTTTCTCTCTTTACCATTTTAATTTGAATTGAGTTTGGGTTAGTAATTTGTTATTATTTAAGTGATAATTTGAGGGTTTTTTTTTAGTGATCCATTAAATGTTGAATTATGAGACTTTTCTAAGTTTTATCAATTTTTTGATCGTTTTTGGGTGAACAAATTTGTAGTTTTCTTGTGGAAAAAAGTACTCTGTATTGGCACTAATTGAACTATAAGTGGGAAAAAATTGTAGAAAGAATAAAAAAAAATCCTCCAACAGAGAAACATAAACAAAGAAAGAGGGAGAATATTAACTTTTTTTTGTTGGCTACAATACTTTAAAGAAATAGGGGAGAGAGATGGAAATGATGTAATAAAAATCTTTTATGAAATTAAAATAAGATAAAAGAGGAATGATTAAATTAGGTTGAAGGTTGAACATAGTGAAATAGTGAAATTTAAAAATTCATAAAATAAATCAAATGGAAAATTTAAGTAAACAACAATTGAGGAGATGAAATGTTGAAATAAGAATGCAATAGTTGAAGTAGATGAAAGGTTAAATAAAAAATGTTGATAACGGAAGTAACAAAATTTTTGTAAAACTTCCATTATTATATATTACTAGTGTTTAACTCGCACTATGAGCGGTATCATTTTATGTAATAGAAAACAATCGACATAAAAATACATTAAAATTCGTCAAATGCACGTTGTACAGCCCCTCATTTGTCCTATACTTGCAAAAATTCTATCTATAAAATACAATACAAAATATCACTCCCTTCATATGTTACAATAGTTTTCATCTAGAAACACAATATGAAGCACATAATATATATCAAGCAAGCTAACCACAAACAAAAGGCCTTTTATGTTTGTTTTTTTTTTTTTTTTTCTTTTAATAAGCCTTGGGTTTTTAGAGACAAAACATAACCTTAATTCCTAGCACATAGTTTGAAAACGTTCTGTTTTTTTACTCATTCTCCAATGTCAATTACTCTTTTGATTTCCATGTTAATATGTCAAGCATATCACACCAACACTGTGAAATCCAAACTCATTTTAGTAAAACAACTTCAAATTGTTAATTACAATGGATAGAATTAGAATCAACCAATCAATCAATAAATAAACAAAACCACTAATAAGATTTTAGATGAAAAATATGAAACAATTCTCACAAAATCTAAAGTTATATATTACAATGTGCTTAAAATAAATTTTTTAAAAAAAAATTCCGGCAAACATACACAAAATAAAATAATAGATGCAAGAAACCATTGTTTGCAAGGGACTAAACTTAATTTTGTGGTGGGTATATATTACAAAGTAATTTGTTGGGAATTTTCTTGCATTCAACTCTATATACCTGCAAGTAAAAATACAACCTAAATAAAATCACATATTTTCATGCAACAATAATTGCACAGTTCCAACGCTACTTTATATATATATATATATATAACACACACACACACACACACCAAATAGAAAGGAAGAAACCAAAAAATTAAAACAATAATAAATAAAAAAGAAATAGGCATTCCCTCAATTCCCAACTCTTGGTCTGTACTGAATCTAATTTAAGGAGATGACAGACATCATCAAATAATTTGCCAGCAACAACAATTGTTTAAAAGGAGAACCCAATCTAGAATTCTTAGAAATTATTTTTAGCATTGCCACTAATTAGCTAATATCAGTCAGTTACATTCAAACTAACTAAATTCATACATGCACTAAAGAATTAAACCTAGTATGTAAACATTATAAATTGGAAAATCAATGTGTATATAAATAATATCAAGGAAAAATACTTGTAAACCTAGGGCATGAATGAAAGGGAAAAAAAGAAAAAAGAAAAAAGACACACTTGTTCTGAAAATGACCAACCTGGCATCAACACATGATTTAGAAAAAAATGATAATTGAAATCTTTAAGTTATAACTAATGTAAATTTGGTTCAAGGTTTTTCTAAAGGTTGTGGGTTTAAGAGAATATAGTTATTGATCCTCAAGAAGCTTACATGATAGTAATGATTACATTGTCCTTATTAGCTTTAATATGAATATCATGATTAACATACTCTTGTAAAAGCTCAAGCTCATCATCATTGAGAAACGACAGCTTGTCTAAAGGCATTGCTTGCATTGCTGTGACATAATAAACCACATTTTGGAATAATCAAAATCATCTAACTCAAAATGAAATTTATTCTGGATTATTGATTTTTTACACTCAATTTATGACAAAGTTCAATGCTAGGGGATAACCATAAGCACCAGCCCCTTTTAAACCGAAGCAATTTTTACATAATTACAATCATACTTCACTACACAAAATATTTCACACCTAAAAACCAAAGCCAAAAAAATCAATTTTGAAGTTGAAAATAAACTTCCAACCTAGACTCCATGTGGCCACCACAATTTTTTAATAATGCCTGGCCTTTGCTCTACCAATTGCACTATTTGGACTTAAACCACAATAGCCAAGTATCAAAATTATCTGGAAAAATACATCTAAACAAATATCATTCATCCACCAATTTTAGAAAAAACTGACAGATATACACATGCCTGATAAACTCCGGAAGAAACAACTTGTCCTTTGTATCTACACAAATAAATAACCCAATTTCTATTATATGAAGCAATAAAATTCCGCTTTGCAATCAACCATTGTATAACCTTGGTCTATCCAACGTAAAAAATAGAAAAAGACAACTATAATATAAGCAGCATGTTTCAACAAATAGTAATATACTATAAGAGCTTGTACCTTTGAGTAAAACATTTGAATTTTAACCTTTGAACTATTCATAGTTGTTATGGTTTTCACTAATCATAATCTTGTGATAGTGATATGGCTCACTGCTTCATTAAATTTTTCTCCAAAAAAAAAAAAAATCAACCAAATAAACCTAAATCATAACCAATTGAACCAAATACCCAAATGTAAAACATAATTAACACCTAAATTTCAAAAATAAAAAACAAAACATAATTCTATCTCTACCTTTCATCGGCAACCATCATATAAGGATTGAAGAAAAAAGAAAGAAGGAAGAGAAGAAAATAAAAACAAAATAGAATTCAAAGAATGAAATTGAAAGGCTTGATGTTTTAAAGTCACAAATTTTCGTGTTCTTTTCTGGAAAATGGCAAATTTTTAAGTGGGGTTTTTTCCTATGTGTAGCAACATTCTTAATTGTAGAGACTTACCTTCTCTTAGCTTCTGGTTTTATATATAGTACTAGTGTTTAACCCACACAATGCGCGGGATCATTTTATGTAATAGAAAACAATCAACATAAAAATACATTAAAACTCGTCAAGTGCACGTTGTACAGCCCCTCATTTGTCCTATACTTGCAAAAATTCTATCCATAAAATACAATACAAAATAGTGCATTACACGGGTCAGACTTAGGTTTAGTGTTTAGTAGTATTGAACCCGATGAGATGATAATATGTGTTCACTTTTAGACATGTGTCACCATTTGATTGGGTCCAATGTACTAGATACATTGGACCTAAACCAAGTCCGTGTTGCACCCTGTCAAAGATAACATTCTTTAAGATGGACATATAATTATCTATTCAAGGCCAACAACCTATGCATCTTATGAACCTCAATGAGCTATTTCCTATATGACAAGACCATGCATTAAGGAAGTAGAGAGACATCGTCAAAATAATTGGTAAATGTTGTTGTACATGTCAATTACCCAAACGATTTGAAATTTTGGAAAAGTCTTTAACCCTATGATTTTCCAAACAATCGAATTGCTAAAAGCCTAAAACCCTTTACAATTTCCAAGGCACTTTATCAAGCTAAAGCTCTAAAATTAAAATCAGTATTTCCTACTGTAATACAAACTTGACACTCTCAAGCTCTGTTTTTGCTGTTCTCTATTTTATATTATTCTTCTAATGTGTCTTTCCTTCAGTAAAACAATAAAAGATACATCTAAATTAAAAAAATTTCCGTATGGTAAATAGTGGGGGCAAAACTAGAAAAGAAATTAAATTATTGTACGAAAACATTTCCCATCAACCAGCTTGAGTCTTGACTTGTATGCAGTTTTGGTGTTAGCGTGTGAGTGTATTCTCTTATCTCATCAAATTTCTACTGTATATGTGTGTGTATGTCTCAAAAAAGCTTAAGTCTTGACTCAATTTTAAGCTTTCTAAAAACCAAGCTGCTTAAGATCAATATTTTGAATGGTTCAGTTTAGATTATTTATAAAATTTGTAAATCAAACAATGATTTTTTATATCATATCATTTAGTTGATTTTCTTTTCTAATGCAAATGTTATATATGGAATATTTAGATATTTCAAGAGGTCTAGATACTCTTATTTGTTAAAAAAAAAAAAAAAATTTGTTTAAATCCCAAAATAGTCTCAACTCTCACCTAATTTATATTCTCTCTCTCTCTCTCTCTCTCTCCGATAGTAAAAGATTGCAATTTTTCAACTATAAGCTACGAAACTTGATTGGTCATCAATTATTCATATTTTAGTACTTTTCTAGTCAAAACACAAGCATAGACTACAATAAATTTTCTACCATAAGCCGGCATATTTGATTATATTGAGTTGACTTGAATCCCTTCCGTGCACGACTGGGTTTTGGTTTCGCGAAGTTCTAGCTAATTGATTTAAGAGTTCATTGACCTATACGACTTTGGGGCATACATATTAAAGAGTAACAATTTTATTTTACATATTTGAGAGTAAGTTCATGAGAGTCAAGAACAACTTCATAACTCAATAAAAGTGAAACTTGAGGAAAAAAAAAGTTGTATTTAGCATTGTTTTTCAAAAAATCAAGAATTTATCAGTGAAATTAAAATTGCCAGATGTCCACGAGGGCGGAGTCATCCGTAAGCAGTACTCCCAAGTCCAAACTACCTGGTGAAGTTATTTTACATACATTCTTCCTTTATTCACAATTCTATAAAAGACTACGTTTCTCTCTTTTTTGGCGGACACTTATGTATTGTATTAAACTTCAAGCATATTTGGTAGACTGTAATAGGCGCTGTAATTTAATAGTTATTCTTATAGTTTAGCTATTATTGAGTTTGGTTATGTTTTTATTATAAGGAATAATTATTCTTTATGAATAACTATTCTTCAAAATGAGAAATAACTATTACTCTTTAAAAGATTGTATTAGCTATTCCTTAGTCGTGCAATAATTTTAAAACTTAATATATTTCTAAATAACTAAACTTTTCATATACATCTAATAATTATAAAAATAAAAAATCATAAAAAATAACACACATCTCTCATAAATTTAAAAATAACAATTTTTAGAGAGATATAATTGTATGAGTAAGATATTTCCTAAAATAAATGTTAAGTTTCATTTTAATATTATAACTCACAACCAAACTAATGAATAGATTTAGTTATTACATTACAACACGTTTTATTCCTAGTAATAAAGATTACAATTCATGTCATAATCTCCATTCAGTGTACCAAACGTATTCTTAGTTTTTCTTTTTTTAATGAAATTGTTTTAAACTAGTAGTAACTCAAACAATGCTCACAAAATATTAATAAGGTCAAATTATATGCTCGCTCTTCTTTGTAATTTTTTTTTTAGAGACATATTAGAAGAACCTTATAAAGAAAGAATATATACTTCTCTCCTTATAATAATAAATGTCAATTAATAACTATCATGATCAAATTTCATATTTAGAAAAGAAAAAAAATCATATTATGGTAAATTTTTTGGTGTTTTGCATGGATTACAACCTATCCATATGGTCCCATTTAAAAAAATAATTTAACAAGCTAGTTCCTTATATAATTAATAAACACTTTCCAAACCAATTTTATTTTCAATTTTCTTATAATTTGTCGTCCTTAAAAAAAACTATGTTCAATATGTGCATTAAAAAATTCAGGACACCTTCTTATATATATTGTTCCTTGAAGAGTCAATTCATCACTTTATCATTTACTTGTTATATTTTTCCATTTATATATTGATAAAATATGAATCTTACAACTTTAACATCACGCTAAGATATTATTAGATTTCAATTTTTTGTAGGCAAGATTTGATTCTAAATAACTTATTCAACTATAATAGAATTTATTTATTAGTCCAACTGGAGCTCACAATATTTGTTACTTACTCTGTCGTATATGGTTTGACTCATTTAAAAAATTCAACTTTTTAAGGAAGATTATTTAATAACTTGTCTTTTTTTTTTTTTTTTTTTTAAGTATAAATTTCCAAATCCCCCTTGCTTAATTTAAACTTTAGTTCAAATTAAGATTTTGGGAAATTTACTTATTGATTTTTCAAAGAGTGCCGCATGTCAAAATGTAATAGAAATTTACTATTTTTCTGGTTGCCATTCTACGAAAGAAATTGCATACATTTCTTTATGCAAGTCCTAACATGGGAAGTAACATTATTTCAACATAACTTACAGCAGGTGGAGTTCCATACATTTCTATTTCAACAACCAGAGTAATTCATAGCTCAATAATCATGTCTACAACCGTACACCTTCTCAAACTTCTTTTCATGATCCTCTTCACATGCTTATGGAGTACTCCTCATGCTGCGGGAGAATGGTGGAATTTAACATGGGCAGGTGATAGTCTCAAACCAGGTGACACCCTCAATTGCTCATCTTACCTAACTTCTCTAAATAAAACTTTCTCTTTGTGGTTCTTCCCATGGGGCAATACTACTAAATCCTTGTCGTCGTTGGGAATATCAGACTTTGCTTCAAATTTTCTAGTATGGTCCGCTAGTCCAAGCAATCCTATTGCCAACGACTCCGGAGTACTTACCTTAGATAACGCAGGAACACTTAAAATCACACGCCTAGGTAGTGATCCAATAGTGTTACACTCTTCTTCTCAACCTACCAATAACACTGTCGCTATTCTATTGGATTCTGGCAATTTTGTCTTGAGAGAATTGCACTCTAATGGAACTATAAAGCAAGTGTTATGGCAAAGTTTTGATTATCCTACAAACATCCTTTTACAAGGTATGAAATTAGGTATCAGCCATAGTAATAGTCTAACTTGGTCACTTACATCATGGTTAAGTGACAACTACCCAGATACTGGGCCATTCACTCTTAGATGTGACCCTAATGGACGTCAATTAATCATTCAAAAAGAAGGTGTGGTTTATTGGGAAAGTGGGGTATTGAGAGGCACATATCCAAGTAATTTACCAGATGAAACAAGGTCCCTGTACGATTTTTTTACTGTTTCGAATGAGGATGAGGAATATTTTTCTTTCATAAATAAAAACAAAAGCAAATTGTCCAAATGGGTGCTAACTCCTTCAGGGCAACTGAAGGATTTGGAAGGACCTGTTATTGCACGAGTGGATGCTTGTGATGGCTATAACACTAATGGGGGATGCAAGAGATGGGAGTGTAAGCGGCAGATTGTGTCTAGTGACCCATTTGATGTTAGATCTGGTTATTTTGTTGAAGATGGAGATCATTCAATTAACTTGTCAAGTCCAAGGCTTGGCTTCAGTGATTGTAGAGCTACTTGCTTGAGCAACTGTAGCTATGTGGCTTTTGCTACTCTCTATGAAAATGGTACTGGGTGCCGGTTTTGGACAGATATGTCGATGTTCCTTCAGAGCAACTCGGTTGGTTCAACTTCTGTATATATGCTATCATCAAAGCCTTCTCGAAAAGATGAGTTTGCTTGTTTTGTTTTTGACATGAACAAATGCACGAAGTTTTCAATTTCATTAGTATGAGACAGACTTTCTTGCTTTCCTTCTTATTTATTTATTTTATTTAATAATTGTTCAAGTAATTTGCTATTTGCGGAGAATTTATATGAAAATAATGTTACTCTAATTATAATTAATTATTACCTTAACAAATTGTTAAAAAAAAAAAATTCTAATATCGTTCTTTCATTATTTCACTTCATAAAAATAATAATAATCATGTGGTTGTCACAAAAACCATAACTTTACAAAGAACAAATATTTTATAATAATACCTTCCGAATTGACGACATCAAATTTAGAGTGACTTTTCAACCTATTACAACAAATGATTCAACTAGCTAATACAAGTCAACACAAATCTTGTGTTTTCTAGGTAGAATTGTCAGAAAACCCTAGGCTACAAGTATCCCTTTACTAAAGAGGTGTATTACATATACCTCATATATGTATCCACCTTATGTAAGATGGGATTTTCTCCGAGAGAAAAAAATCTCTATAGAAAAGGTAGTGGGTAGCTCTAGTAGGCCCATAGATCATAGAAAAAATTGGGTGGGTAGGCCCAACCATCACGCTCATAGGCTGTGGACTCCTCAGGCATAGGGGATGAGCCTACAACTTGAGAGAAGTCCGCTCCATAAAGTAAGCGCATGAGATAACTTTTGTCACTAAAGAGAAGTGTGATTGGGCTAAAGTGCCATTTGCATTAATAAAGTTTTGTATAGTTCTTTTTTTGGATAAATTATACGGTCCTATATATGTAGATCTAATTCGATTTGAAATTTCAAATTAGGCTAAAGCATACTGTTTACATGTTCGAACACTGAACATGCTAGGCCCATATCGATAACTTCGGCTAATAAGCCCTCTCCAAGAAATAGTATTTGATAAATTTTCGGTTTTTAAATGGCTCATGCTCAATCCTCACAAAATTTATATAAAATAATAATAAATAAGATAAACTTGAAATCTCAAATTCTCCTTTTTTTTTTTTTTTTTTTTTTTTCAATTAAGATGGAATAGATAGTTTTCAATAGAAGGATAAAATAAAATGAATTCTCAAATGATGATTACTAACATGGCTACTTATGACTAAATACAGGAAAAAATAAGTGGATATGGATTGGTACTGTTATCGCGGCTATTGGTCTACTTGTGATTATAATCTATACACTGTGTTGCCTACAAAGAAGGAAAAAAGTTATTGTTAAAGGTAGAGAAGTTACAAATCAATTTCTTGTATTTCATGAATATTGTTATAATTTAATGGAAATTCTCATTTTATATAAATTTATACAGAAAATAGTAGATCAAAGGATGAAAAAGAGTTGCTTGATTTGGTGATATCAGATGAATCAATTACCACCGATGAAATTCCAAGTGATGGAAAGAAGGGGCATGATGTAAGTGTATTTAGCTATGAATTTATCATGGCTGCCACAAATAATTTCTCATTAGAAAGCAAGCTTGGAGAAGGGGGCTTTGGAACTGTTTACAGAGTAAGCTCTAAACAATTTCCAAAGAGAGATGTTTATATTGATTTGTGTATGACATTAGCTTAAACATTAATTATTTGGTCATCATATCAGGGAAAACTACTAACAGGGCAAAACATAGCCATAAAGCGACTATCAAGAAATTCAGGGCAAGGAATAAATGAGTTCAAGAATGAGTTGATACTCATATCTAAACTCCAACACACGAATCTTGTAAAGTTACTTGGTTGTTGCATTTTTGGAGAAGAAAGGATGTTGATCTATGAATATATGCCCAACAAAAGCTTGAATTACTTTCTATTTGGTCTGAAAACATCCAATTTTGTTATCTTAAGTTTTTCCTATGAATACATTTGTTTTCTTCAACCAATTTATATATATGTTTAAGTAAATTTTTATTTTGGCAGATTCAAATAGAAGCAAGCTACTAGATTGGAAGAAACGTTTTAGTATAATTGAAGGAATTGCTCAAGGATTGATCTATCTCCATAAATATTCAAGGTTGAAAGTTATTCATAGAGATTTAAAAGCTAGCAACATACTCCTTGATGAAAGTATGAATCCAAAGATTTCTGATTTTGGCATGGCAAGAATTTTCAAACAAAATGAATTGGAAGCAAATACTAATAGAATTGTTGGAACATAGTAAGTTAACTAAACATTATTCTTCTAAAAGAAGTAGATAGTGCTCCATAATCTTGCATTTAATTTTCTGCCAATTGAACAATATTAGTGCTCCTGTAATGTTTAATTTGTGAAACGATGATGTTTATTTTCTGTTTTGGTGTAGCGGATATATGTCTCCTGAGTATGCTATGGAGGGTGTGTTCTCAATCAAATCTGATGTCTATAGCTTTGGAGTCTTAATGCTTGAAATCTTAAGTGGTAGAAGAAATAATAGCTTCTATCATGCTGACCATGCACTCAATCTAGTTGGATATGTATGTAATATATATAGACTTAAATCATATACACTTTCATGGTTGTTTGTTCCCAACATTTTAAATGACTATTACCTTTTCTTTTTTCTCTTCAGGCATGGGATTTATGGCAAGAAGGTAAAGGACTAGAATTAGTTGATCTAACAATAAGGGATTCATGTGTTGAGTGTCAAGTACTGAGATGCATTCACGTCAGTCTCTTATGTGTGGAAGATGATGCAGTTGATCGTCCTGCCATGTCAGATATGTTGTCCATGTTGACAAATGAAAGTGCACAATTGCCTTTACCTAAAAAACCAGCATTTTCTATTGGAAAGAAAGCAACTAGGGTGAATACTCCTAATAATGAATTAGAACTTCATACAATGAATGGCTTGTCCATTTCTGATATAGATGCCCGATGAGAGAATGATTTTCTTTTGTGAATTTGCATGACACATCATAGTTTTCCTCATCAATGACATTATTTGGAAGCCACAACTTTACTTGCCAGATTATTGTACTCAAGTTTTGACTTTTGAAACACCATATTTTGGCTGCTACCAATGAAGGGAGTCAATCTCATACCGGAAGCTGTACCGGTTTGACCTATGGAACAATATATTTCAGTACCGGTCACTACTGGTGTATCGTTTCGGGTTTATTGTTATTATATATATATATATATATGTATGTATGTATGTATGTATGTATGTATGTGTGTGTGTGTGTGTATTATAATAAATATAAAAGTTTACCATAAAACATTACCTCTATTCAGAACAAATTATTCATGATTTTAGACTTTAGTATCAAAAAGAAAAAGAAAAAAACACAATATAAAAAATAGAAAGCTTAATTGTTTATTGTATACTAAGAAAACAAATAATACTAATAAGTTAATGCAAGTAAGTTACCATCAATGCAAGTAAATTTCAAAACTACAAAATATATATATATATATATATATAGTTTTTTTTTTTGTACTAGCCTGTACACCTGATACCGGCCAGTATTGCCCGAAATCGGCCGATAAGACCAGTACATGGCCGGTATAGTTGGTATTCAAACCGGTATGAAATGTTGGCATTTCGATACTGGTATATGTATCGGTACAGTACATACCGACCGGTACCAATACGGTATCGACTACCTTGCTACCAATGCAACTTTTTTGACTTTTGCAATAAGAGGGTCTTGGTCTTCCTTTAACTCTATTCAAATATAACTTCTCCTTCATGATTCCTAATTAATTTTGCTATGCATGCTTTTTCCTAAGTAGTTGTTGCATCAAAGTCAACTTTCAAAAATGGGAGACATTAAATGATACGCGTATAAGACATTAAATGATGTGCGTGTCTTAATTAGTGATTCAATGTGTAGTAAATTCTACCATATGAAAGTTTTAAGTTAAAGCTGGCACGACTTCTCCTTTTTCATAAATTCTACGAAAGGAATTTCATTGCAATAGGTTGGAAAATAAGGGACCCATGCTAGAAAAGCTTGTGTATACTTTCCACGAAGGCATAAACATTATGTTCTCTTGGTCATAATCATAGTTTAGAAACTCGAACCAGACCGTACGGTCCGGTCGAAAAAACCGCGAACCTTTCAATTTTGTGGTTTTTTTAGCTTCAAGAACCTCTCTATGGGAAAAAAAAAGTAGGGACCTGTGCTGATAGGTCAAAAACGTATTGACCCCTTGTGATGGATTAATTGATTAATTAATCAAGTTTAATTAATTAACCAAATTAACATGCAAACACGTGGTAACATAAACAAATCACCAATAAACTAAAGTGCAACGAAAAATAAATTGACACAGTAATTTGTTTACAAATGGGGAAAACCTCCAAAGCAAAAACTCCACTGGGTGATTTTAAGATCACCACTCCTGAGAATCCACTATTATCACAACAAGCAGTTACAAGTAAAGGAATCTTAGTACCTTATACCAACCTATACAGTTGAACTCTTACCCCAATACCTAATTGGACTTATTCTGTAGTGACAATCTCTCCTTTTTAATGCACGGCTCCCAGTACGTGACTAACCAATTGCACGGATCATAGTACGCGACTTCAATCACCAACTTTGAGAAAGATGTTGGCTGCAAAATTCTTCAGTTCATCCTTACAATGAAGAACAAGAAGATGCTTAGTTACAAAACCCTACGGTGCACAAACACAGCAGCTTCTTCACAAAGAGATGAACTAGGGCAAACTTTGTCTCCGGTCACAAATTGCTTGAACAAACTTTGCGACTTTTGTCTCAGCTATGCGTAACCTGATACGGCACTTAAAATAATCATTTTAGATGTCTAGTGTTATGAGAAAAGAAGGCCTAAAGACACATCCACGGATTTGAATCAAAACAGATCTAAAAATAGTTTTTCGTAAACCTCGACAACTAGAGGCGTCGAGATGCTGTTGAGCAACTGTCGAGCCTAAGGGCTATAACAGCTTCTTAAGCTCGATCAATGCTAGCTATCGAGCTTTAATGATAGACACTTCTTTAACTTGTTTCTTGGACAGACTTGCATAATTTTAACACTTGATCTTGAAACAAGGTTTCTTGACGCATTAAACACATCTTACATCTACCCAATTACAAGTAAAGTGTGTTTTGTCAAAGGATTAGCCAATTACATAAAAGAACGACATATATTCTTAACAAGTGAACCGCATATGTCTTAACAATCTCTCCCTTTGACAATCCGTGACAAAACCACAACAAACAAATGATCATATGAGAGAAGTCATAAAACACTTAACTCATACTCATTTGTTGAATACAATAAAATCTATCCTAACACAAACTCTTGAAAAACTTTGCAAGAAAAGAGTTTATGGCAAGTAGACTTTGATAACCTATATTTCTGAAAAACTTTAAACAAAACACATCAAGGCATCTTTGTGTAAAGCAAAAATAATAGATTGCATACAAATAAGAAGCATGTGTATAAAGAGAGAAAAGAAACAACACATGTAGAGGTATGTGAATAAAAAATACATCATCACATATATATCTAAGATAAACATCATGTATGTAAAAATAGTCACAAGACCTCGATACAAGAACAATGTATCTCCAACAAAGAAAGAAAAGAAAAATGATACATACAATCCTTACTACATCCCTCAAAAACAAAACAAACACTCCCCCTAACAAAAATCTCCTATATCCTAACTCTCCCTCTAAGAATGACTACTCTCATATCCCAAAACTATTCCCCCTTTTTGTCACAAGTGACAAAGGGTAAGTTAAGTGGACATCTCATCAGAACTAGAAGAGCTAGCATCTCCATCCTCATCACCATCATCGCCGGAACTATCATCAATTGTCTCGGATACCTCGGGAGGAGGAGAGGAAGAGTCCACAAAACCACCAAGGCGAGCCTACCATCTAGCAATACAGGCAACATGGGTGTTCACCTGATACAACTCCGTAGAAAGTGTATCAAGGCGAGCATCCATGCGCTAAAGCTGCACCATGATCGCATCCAAAGTCACACCTCCCGCTGAAGAAGAGGAAGCAGAGGTAGAAGGAGTTGAAGGAGTGGGAGGAGCTGCTGAACCAGACCACCTCGAATGAAACTGCGCCTCGTTCCGTTTAACGGTAGCGTAGTTAATGGCACACATAACAGATAAGTGGTCGAAAGAGGAAAAAGGAACGGAAAAATGGAATAAAATTTGCGTGATAGCAGAAGGAAAGATAAGCTTATCACGGATCGTCGTATCCCTATACACATCGATGATAGAAATAATGAAGTGTGAAGGAAAATCAATAGAAAGATCCTCAAGAAGGGACAACAGAAAACAAGAACGAGACTCTGTAATGGAGTTGTAATGAGAAAGAGGATACAAAACAAAAGTCATTACCATGTTCAAGAATTTAGGACCTTTAGCAAAAGGTTGACATGATGTAGACTGATGCTCACCCCAATCAGCTGGGTGCTCACAGAAAGTAGAAATCATCTCATTTTTAGACACAGTCCGTAGTCGCTCACAACCAGGGTAGTTAGGATGCGCAGCCCTCAAAACATGGAGCACATCAGATACCAACTTTGGTGTAACTACTATGCGCGTACCTCGATCACGAGTATGAAAGAGAGGTACTGAAGTATCAGTTCCATGCATATTGGAGTAAAACTCCTGGATAATCATGGAAGAACAAGTGATCGGGACGTCACACAGTGACTCCCATTCTCTACTGTGAATGACATTGGGAAGGTTAGTGTCGGCGAAATCCGACAAAATAACTTGGCATTCCGAATGAACACCTTATTTAGAGAAGTCCTCCAAGAAGTCCTCCGAGAAGTCCTTTTGGGCTTTCTCATCATGAAACCAAACAGAAGAAGGAGTAGGATCAGAGGATGAAGAGGCCCTAGAACGAAGAGGGTTTTGGGACGGAGCAGACTTACGTTTTGGTGTCATTGACGCACTAACTCAAACTAGATAGAGAGGGGGAAGAAAGAAACACTCAAAAAAGTCCCAACACATTTCAAATATAACAAGTATATTGAAAGAAAAGAACGTATGCATGAAAAATGTATGAACATGTGACATGTAATTTGAAAGACATCATGGACTCAGCCCAATCCAATCCTACCAGCACACAATCAAATTGCACACATCTAAAGGCATGATAATACAGCTATAATGCTCATGGAATGCAATGTATGAGATTTGTAATTTAGTTTGGTAACAACCCATCCCAAAAATTTCACAAAACTCAACAATTTTGAAAAACCCTAAAATTTTTCAGAAATTCAAAACCTAGGTATGAATGCATGAAAAGATCATAAGGAAAGAGAGAGAAAGAGATCATACCAAATGATTTGAAGCAAGAAAGGCCAAAAATCACATGAGTTGAAGGTTTCAAGAGAGAAGAGAGTGTTTGGGAGATGAACAGGCGCAGACAGATTGACAAAGATCAAGAGAGTGAAGTCTGAATCGCGTTGAAACAAATATATAGAACCTTAGTAAATCTCGACAGATACAGGTGTCAAGAGGTATCAAGACAGGTATTGAGGTAGGTGTCAAGAACACAGGCGTCGATAGATGCCGCTATCGAGAGTTGTCCAAAAATGTTCACAACAGAAGCTCAATGGATCGAGGAGGTATCGAGAAGCTATCGAGGGGACAAGAGATTTCTTGATCGATCCACCAGCTATCGAGAAGCTATCGAGATTGCGATAAGAAACAGCTAAAGAGCTCGATAGATAAACCAAGTGTCGAGAGGTGTCGAGGAGGTGTCGAGGAGGTGTCGAGATTGCTTAAAAACAGTTTTTCAAAGAGGAGAAAAACACAGATATGAATGGAATCAAACATGCAACTCAGTCAATGATCCAACCAACATTTTAACCTCTCAAAAACATCTCTCAAACAACAAAGAGTTAAGCATTTAGCTCCCAAAAACACACACACACACACACTAAATAAGTCAAACCAATTTTATATTTTAAAAACAAGTTAAGACAGTTTAGTGAGCATACATCAACACATGTAAACCTTGTGATGGCCAAATTACATTGTACCTACACGTGTATCAAGAGTAGCAAAGAATATTACGTGTTGTGTGTGAAAAACATCGCAAGATTGCATAAGTGTCTCTATGTTATGACAATTTGAGATATGAGAAAATCACTTTAACTCACACACAATCATAACTGTTTGATGGGGACTATCACCTTCGAGGTACGTTCTATAACTCCCACATCTCCTAAAAAACACGCTTGCAATTATGTTTTAAAGAAATACCCAATTATGTTAAGCCTTTTGACATTGTATTTTTGCTATGCTAAAGCATACAAATGTCATTGACATTGCACTTTTGCTATGTCGAATCATACATATGTCATTATTAGGATTGGCGGGTAACAATGGTGAGATGGTTATTTATGCCTTTCTCTTAGGATTTTCTAGTCCTTCTCGTAAAAAAAAGTGATACGAGTGTTAAGTACAAGAGATTACTTAACCTTACTCATCACAAACAAAGAACCACAAAACTCACTTGCTTAGTTGTGCATAAAGATGCTCATCTAAGCTACAAGCGATACAAAGTTTAGAAAACTCTGTTTCAATGGCCATTTTAAGATTCACAAGAACCGATGTACACAAACACACACTGTTTTTGTATTTTTCAATTTTTTTTCCTTAATTTTTAAAACAAAAAAAAAAAACTAAAAATGAAAATCTATCAACCAAGAACATGTAAAACAAAGCAAAGCAATGCATAAAACTAGACAGACTTAAAACATAAAAGCAAAACACACAAGTAATGCAAAAACAAAAACAAATGGAGAGAGAGAAAAAGTTATTAGATCACTTGGAACCCTTTTCCTTCCACACCTTGGAAGAACCTTTCCTTTTCAGAAACCCTTGAACCAGCAGTGAGGGGGAAGAATTGATACCGTTCAAGTTTGAAAGGAACATGAGGGCTTTAAGAAGATCTCAAAGGGAAGCAAACGAGGACAGAAACTGATTTTGGTTTCCCGACGCCATGATGTTGCTATTTTGAGTGGCTAACCACTTATAGCAATTTGGTCGAGTATAACCAGCTGCTCCATAGTGATGATAGAGATGCTGCTTCTTTTGTTTAGGCCTTTGAGATTTAGCCTTCTTAACTCTAGGGTTTTTAACTTCCTTCTTATCTTGCTTAAGGGGGGCTCCTAAGATAGATTTACCCCTCTCTATGTTCTTACTAGCTAATTCAGTTTTAACATTAGTGTTCTCAATTTCAACATTATTGCTAAGAGGAACAAAAACAGTAGTATTAGAAGAAGTAATATTTGAGGAAGAAAAATCATACCCTAAACCTGTTCGATCTGAAGCAATTTTCTGAAAACTGTGCATCTCATTGAGCTTAGCGCTTGAAGTCCTTTCCAACTGAGCTCTGATTTGGAACAATTCTGCCTCAAGCTTCTTAGTCTTCTCAGCCAAGAAGTTATTTTCAAACCTCAATGCTCTAATAGTTTGATTTGCTTCATCAAACTTTGTGGAAAGCTCTTCACGTTCAAGCTCCACATCACTAAGTTTCTTGGTGGTCAACCTATACAGTTTCTTGTGCTATTCTAAGACCTTGTATAACTTAGCATAGGCTGTGTGAATGTCATCTTGATTATCCATCTTCTCAAACTTGGATTCCACCAATTCTTCTTCTTCATCCACATCTTCAACAATCCCTTCAGTAGGATTAACTATGGCAGTGAAAGCATTCAAGATTCCGTCATCCTCATTGTCAGAATCATCTTCAGGCTCGGTGTCGCTTAGCGTAACAGTAGGTGCCTTGCTTTTATCAATTGTTTTGAGATATATTGGGCACTCTTATTTCATGTGTCCGAAGCCTTGACACCCAAAGCACTTAGGTCCTGTAGGAACAATGTACTAACTGCCATCCCTTGCATCATTCTTCCCTTTATCTTGGCTCTTGAACTGAGAAGAACTAGATTGCCTACGGTCCTTGTTGAAGCCTTTTCCATTGGCATTGTTCATAAACTTCTTGAATTACCTGGTGATGTAGGACTTCATTTTAGAATCTTCATCGTCTGAAGACTCTTCTATCTCACTGCTCTTGGCCTTTAGTGCCATACTCTTACTCTTGCTCTTGCTAGAATTTTTGATTTTGGACAAACCCAACTTATAGGTCTATAGATTTCCAACTAGCTCTGTCAAAGGAATTTTATCAATATCCTTTGATTCCTCAATCACAGTAATCTTGGCATGGAATCTTTTGGGTAGAGATCTTAGCACATTTCTCATAATCTTGGGTTCTGGGATAGTTTCTCTAAGATTAAAGGCAGAGTTCACTACATTTAAGTTTAGCATAGAACTCATCAAATGACTCATCCTCCTCCATATTTATCTCTTCGAAGCTTGTATTGAGCCTCTGTAGCTTCGAATTCTTAACAGCCTTAGTTTCCTCATAGGTTGTCTAGAGGATGGTCCATGCTTCCTTTGCAGTTTCAATAGAGAATATCTTCTTGAACTCCTTATTCGTGACTACACTAAACAACGCCTTTAGTGCTCTGGTGTTGAAGTTTTCCGCCTTAATCTTAGCCTTATCCCAATCGGCCGGTGCTTTCTTTGGCTTGGTCCAGCCAATCTCTACAGCTTGCCACACCTTCTCATCTAGAGACTGCAAAAAAGCTCTCATGCGTACTTTGCAGTATGCATAGTTAGTTCCATCAAATAAAGGAGAGATAATAAGAGATTGTCCTCTATCCATGACAAACAGGGGTCAATGGATCACACACAAGGATTAAACCCTAATTAGAGTGCGCCTGCTCTGATACCACTTGATAAGCCAAAAATGTATTGACCCCTTGTGATGGATTAAATGATTAATTAGCCAAGTTTAATTAATTAACCAAATTAACATGCAAACGCGTGGTAGCACAAATAAATCACCAATAAACTAAAGTGCAGGGGAAAATAAATTGACACAATGATTTGTTTATGAATGGGGAGAACCTCCAAGGCAAAAACCCCACCGGGTGATTTTAAGGTCATCACTCTCGAGAATATATTATTATCACAACAAGCGATTACAAGTAAAGAAATCCAGTACTTTATACCAACCTACAGTTGAACCCTTACCCCAATACCCAATTGGACTTATTCTATAGTGATAATCTCTCATTTTCAATGCATGGCTCCCAGTACGTGACTAACCAATTGCGCAGATCCCAATATGCGACTTCAATCATCAACTTTGAGAAAGATGTTGGCTGCAAAGTTCTTCAATTCATCCTCACAATGAAGAATAAGAAGATACTTGGTTACAAAACCCTACATTGTACAAACACAGCAGCTTCTTCACAAAGAGATGAACTAGGACAAACTTTGTCTCCAGTCACAAATTGCTTGAACAGACTTTGTAACTTGTGTCTCAGCTACGCGTAACCTGATACGGCCTTTAAAATAATTATTTTATATATCTAGGGTTATGAGAAAAGAAGGCCCAAAAACATATCCACGGATTTGAATCAAAACAAATTTGAAAAACTGTTTTTCTTAAACCTCGACAGCTAGAGGTGTCGAGATGCTGTCGAGTAGCTGTCGAGAATCGGGGCTGGAATAGCTTCTTAAGCTCAATAGATGCTAGCTGTCGAGCTTTAATGACAGACACTTCTTCAACTTATTTCTTGGACAGACTTGCATGGCTTTAACACTTGATCTTGAAACAAGGTTTCTTGACGCATTAAACACATCCTACATCTACCCAATTACAAGTAAAGTGCGTTTTGTCAAAGGATTAGCCAATTACATAAAAGAGCAACATATGTTCTTAACAAGTGAACCACATATGTCCTAACGTGTGCGAACCGTGGTCGGACCATATGGTTCTGAGAATCGTGACCGGTTTTTTAGGTTCGGACGATTTCTTTTTGTTTTAGATTTTTCGGTGAATTTCGGCCAATACACCAGTATGAAGTTATGATCAAATCTAGAAGAAATGAAAGAACACGGAAAAGAACAAAGATCGGAAGGTGATCTGTTAATTTCAGATCTTGAATAAAGGGATTTGTAAGGAAAAAAAGAACACAACGAAGCAAGGTCTACGCCAAAAGGCCCAAAACAAACTCCACACTTGCTTAGCAAATAAACAGTAAACACAAACTATATCAGATAAAAATAGAAAATAAAATAAAAAAAAACATGAATTACAGTAACAAGTATCTTTGTCTTCTACCAACACAGTCGTCGATCACGCCTTCGTCTTCTGCTACTGCTTCTTCTTCTTCTTTCTTCTTTTTTTTTTTTTTTTCTTCTTCTCTTTCTTTTTTCCGTTGATGGAGCTCTATAATTTTCTCTTTTTTGCTGAACTATGTGTTTCTCTTTCTTTCTTTAGACTTTTGTTACTTTTTTTACTTCTTTTGAATTCCTAAGTCCCTCACGTGGCTAACATTGGAAATGGTGAAAGGTTTTAATTTTTGAATAAAAGCAAAAAAATTTCAACCATTAGATTTAGATATTTTTTTCAGCTGCACAACATGATGTTAGGTGCATTAAATATTTTAAATATTTTTAAGAGTAATGTAGTATCACAATATTTTACACATTGTTTTGCTATAATTTGACACATGGCAAAGTGAGTAATGAAAAAAAAAAAATGAGTCTACATCTTCACCACTCACATCTCGTCACGTGGCAAATTATGGCAAAACTTGTATAAAATGTTATGGTACTATTATTGCTCTAATTTTAATTAATATTTACAATTAAGTATATAATAATTATTAAATAATTATTTCAATTTAAAATTATTAAATAATTTCAATATTTTATTTTATTTTATTTGACTGTCTTTCTAATAATAATAATAATAAAAAATTATTATTATTATTATTAGAAAGATAGTCAAATAAAATAAAATAAAATATTTAATTATTTAATAATTTTAAATTGAGCTAGGAGGTTTGATTTACGATAAACTGGTCGACTGTGCTTAGAGGTCAAACAGGATGTCAAATATACACCACTTTTAATGCTTTCATGGAAGATAATGCTTAAGAATTTCCATGTAAAAGTAAATTGGTGTGCTTAGGGTTAGGGTCCGTTTGGTTGGAAGAGTGAAAATGTGGGAGAATAGAAAATAGTGGGAGAATGAAAAAGTAAAAGGATGGAAAAGATTTTAATTTTTTTGGTTGGGAGTGGAAAAGTGGAGGGATGTAAAAAAAATGAGTTTGAATAAATTTACTCATATACCCTTGTTAAAGAATGATGCCCAATTAAAAAAAGTGACAAATAACAAAAAAAGAGAAAAAGAAATCACCTGAAATTATTAATAAATAAATAAAAATCATGTCCCAAAAAAAAATCACGTCTAGTTTAAAAAAAAAAATCAACTATCACGTCCAGGCCCTAGAAAATCAAAAGAAAAAAAAAAGAATCGAAAAAAAGAAGAAGAGGCAAATGTTAATGCCCAAAAAAAAAAAAAAGTGGCAACTAGACAAAGATCATGTGCACATGCATATGGGTATTTTTGTCAATCAAGAAAAAATGCATCCCCACTTAGTTTCCCCTTTATATTTGGGAGAAAACATTTTTGTAAGCTCAGGGAGAAAACTAACACCCAAAGTAGTATAATAACACCCATAAAATGTTTAAAGTACAACGTAGAGGCAGCAGTAGATTTCAAGGAAAAAAAAAACATATAAAATTATAATTATAACACCAAAAATAAATAAATAAACCTATTATATATAAGAATTAAGAATACACGTGTATCTCAACCAAAAAAAAGAATACGCGTGTAAACCCAAAGCCAAATGGCAAAATAAAAAAAAATACCTGAAGGAGAGAGAGAGAGAGAGAGAGAGAGAGAGAGAGAGAAACGGCAGAGGGAGAGAGGCTTTAGGGTTGTCAGAGAAGCTGTGGTCGTTGTCGATCTACGCCCTACGGTGGTCACCAACTTGCCGATCTTAGCATAGATGATGGACAAAGAGGGGCTCGATTGAGGAATGAGGAGTGAGAGGGGAGTGGGAGTGTGTGTGCTGTGTGAGCTTCAATCCCAGAAAAGAGGTAAGCAAGGGCTTTAATCAAACAAGATCAACTGTAAGTGTCCTACGCTTTTTATTTTATTTTTATTTTTTTTAGATTTTTCGTGTCCATTGTGACAAAGCCGTGTCGATGCCATGTTGGAGTTGTGTCAGCGTCATGTCGAAATCTTTAAAAAAAATATAAAGGGACACCTTTCGGACATGGATTTTGGGCTTGTCTTATTATTACCTGTGTCCAACACATGTTAGACATAGGTACTAGGCCAAAAATGCCGTGTCCATGCAACATAGGAAAGAACATTCAAAGAAGAGCTGATCTCTATTTTTAAGGCAATTTCTACACACAAAAAAAAAAGCACATAAGCTATCTCCCAATTACCTCCATTTGGTTATTCTATCTTTGTGTGGGTAGCTTGTTGATTACAATTAGCCAACCAATAAACGAATGCTTCGGGATAGTTAAATGGAACCACGCGAAGCAACTTCCACCACTCAAAGCAACTTCCACCACTCAACTTCACTAAATTTATCTCTAATCTCAATATATATTGCAGCACAAGAAAACTTCCCAGATTTAGTAGCTTGTCAAAGGGCTTTATTCTCATTTTTAAGTTCAACAAGAAATAGTTGACTATGAATAGTTACAAGAGTTTTAGATCTAGTAGGCCTCTAATTCCATGTTTTATCTTTCAGCACAAAATTCACTTTAACTTCAAGATTAATTACTTGCAACATCATAAATGACATGAAAACTTAGGACTCCAAATGAACCAAGTTGATCATAAACAATTCGAGCTCGGCTCGATAAAAGCTTGTTCATGTTTGTTTGTTTATAAATAAACCAAACTTGAGCTTTAGTTTTAGGCTCGTTTAATAAACAAGCCGAGCCCAAGTAAAAAAATCTGTTCACGAATAAGTTTGTGAGCTATTAGGCTTGATACACAACAATTCAAATATAGACTCATTTATAAGTTTATATGTGTTAGCTAAATATATTCATTACACATATCTTAATAATGATATGGCCAACATGAGACCACTACCTATATTACCTTAATTTTTTCCTTCCTTTTAAATTGATCAAGGACCACTTTAGACTATAGTTACATTTAAAAATAAATAAATAATTAAGTAGGCCACATATGATCATTCCCTATCAATCATCTAAAGTAAAGTTATGAAACATGTTAATATTTTTTTTATTCATAATAGTTACAAACATGTATTTTTCTAGTTCTTCACCGTCTAACGTGAATGTAAAAATTATATTTTGAAAAATTGTTGAAGTTGTAGACAAGGAATGATGAATGAATAAATTTAATTATGTAAATTATTAATTTGAATAATAGCTAATCGTAAGTAAGACTAGATGCATGATAAAAGGAGTATATTATTTTCTTTTTCTTTTTTCTTAATTTTAGAGATTTAAGTATTTAATAATGTGATTTTTTTAGATCTCAAGCTCAAAAACTTGACTTGAGCTTGAGTTTGAGCTTGATATTAAGTTTGAGTTTAGCTTGACTAATTAATCAAGCCAAGCCAAACTCAAGCTTTTGGGTTTTCCCATGTGCTCAAGCTCAAACACTATTTTTAAGTTTGTCATAAGCTCAAGCCAAACTCGAGCTTTTATTTTTCCTAACAAGCCAAGCTTGAACATACACTACTCGATAAAGCTCAGCTCGCTTATAGCCCTATGAAAACTATATCTTAGAACCAATACTCCAGCAAGATGCCATAGGTCATGCCAAATCAATATAGTTTTCCTATCCTCCACCTCAAAAACTTCCTTGTTTCATCTCTCAATTTAAGAATTGCTCTCTATGCTTACCTTGCTACTCTCCATCTCGATTCTCTCTCTTTCTCTTTTTTTTTTGTTTTTTTTTGTTTGAGTTGCTCATAAATTGGTGTTAACTGCCCTCTTTTCAACTGCATTTTAAGTGGGCTTTTATTTACTCTCCCTCACTTCTCAATCTTCTTCTTTTTCTTTCGACCATTCCGAAGTTATCACAATATTTTTATTATTATTTATTATTGTCATCCACTCAACGCATATCCAATTTTACCAATACTTTATTTATTTTTTTATTTCGCTTTTCTCTCTTTTTACCAATTTTGTTTCTTTATTAGCTAGTTTTTGCTTCCCCAACATGTATTGTACAAAAGCAAGATAATTTCGTTATTAAGTCAATTAGCTTTCTAAGTCTCTCTCTTTTGCATGTTGTGTTACATGTGTACTAATCTTTATAGCATAACTAGATATAATGCTACCGTATGAGATTACAGTAAAATGTAAAAGATCTCATTTCATTTATCACATTAAAAACTTAATTATTAAATTTACATCTTAAATATGAAGACAAATAAACGTGTAATACATTATTAATAATAATATTAAAAATTAAATAAATATAATTTAATTAATATTTAAATATGAAAATATCCTTATATATATATATATATATTGATCTTTAATTTTCTAAAAAAATTTCGAGCATATAGGATATAAGAAAAAAAAAATGTAATCTAATGGTGGATTTGTAAAAATTTACTTCTAATAAAAAAATATTGGGTAAGGTTGTAGCCTATGACTACAACCAATTTTGTAGCTAAATTTTGTCTAGGAATTTATATGTTTTATCTATGCTTAAAGTGCATTTAGGGCATTTATTAATTGACTATTTTAAGAAAATTTTGATATCATTTTTATGGGAAATAGAATAAATTGTTAAAAAATTAGTTGTTTTTTTTTTTCCATCACAACACTTTTCCACCCCTAACCAAATACAAATCTGGGAAACTAAAATCTCTTTTATCCTTCCATTTTTCCATTCTCCAACTAGAGGGACCCTTAGGGCAATCATTAACAAAATCCATAAACGAAAAACTTTGCAAAATGTGAACTTCGAGAAGGCAAATCATTGTTCGAGTTAGTATCTAAGATTTGTAAATGTAAAATTGTGATTTATAGCTATGTTTTATGTTGGCCTTATTCCATGACAAAAAGTATTGTAATTGCATTAATTTATTTCCTTGTATTTTGTGGGATTTTACTATATTTGGTTTAGTATTAAGTTGGTGAAGATTAGTGCAGTTTCGCGACTAGTTCGCAAGAAGCCTGCGAGTAAAAATTCCCGTGAAAAGGCCACGTGAAAAACACATGTTGAAAGCTAAAGAGTCAAGTGTCAGGCTGCATTTCGCGAGTATTTTGTGAGATAGGCCATCTTGTGATGTACCTGCGAAACTCTTTGCCTAGAGGTTTTTAAATGTGATTTTTTTAGCTTTCACTCATAATATATATACCCTCATTACCCACAAAAGTAAAGGAGGCTATTTAGAGAGAAAACCTCAGATAGGTTTTTACAACACAACACACCTAGCTTTTAGATAGGGAGCTACTTATCCTTTAGTGAGAAATCATTGTAATCTCTTCTCCTTTCCTTCTCCCATTGTCATACCTTGAGAGGAGATTTGTACCCAAGCACAACCCACACATTTTTAGAAAATAAAGAGTGTTTCAGAGCTTGGGAAGCATATGCAATTTGCCAAAAGAAGCTGGTATGGCTTGGCGGATGCAATCAAACGGTATTGCGGGATCCAAAAAACTAGTAAAAGTAAGACTCTGAGAAGTCCGTTGGTAGCAGGAGTTTGGAGGGCTCAAATACATTAGGTAGACTAGGCTTGGAGGGTCTTTTGTTATTTGTGTATTCCAACTTATTCACTAGTAGATCGATTTCGACTTGGAGGGTTGCGGAGAGATTTTTCGATGAGTTCTTTGATTTCCTCTTCGATAATACGTCTTGTTGTTATCTTGTGTTTGCATCTCTCTTCCATTATTCTTTGTGCTTTACATTTATTGTGTATTGTTCATGTTTATGCACTAGAGTAGTTCCGGTTTATTGTGCTTCATTTACTCTTGGTCCGCACTTAGATAAGTTAGAATAAGAGCAATTAAGCCGTATTTTTAAAATTGGGGGTCTGAACAAGCTCATGTGTTTTCACACAAATCTGAACTTTCAGTAACAATAAAACATGAATCCTGAAGTTGGAGAGTATGATTTGCTTTAAATAAATTGAAGAAAAAATCAAGGAATGGATTACATGTAGTAATCAATAATATAGAAGGGAAATCAAAATAAAAATATCTAGTAATAAATTGATAGTAGACATATTTTCAATTTATGCAAATCTTGTTATAAATATGGGTTATTTTGTAATGTGTTATCGGTTTAAGTGAATAAAGATGTAGTTGTATAGTGTTTTCTTTGAGGATATAGGACGTTAGGACTTAGCGCATAATTCTCTCATGTTTTTCTCTATTTCTATTTTATGCTTCCCTTCACTACTATCTTTACATCAATATTTTCGATTTCCTATTTAATTTTAATAGTTGTCGCATTCAGAACCTATTATTTTAAGCATAGTCACATCGGTATGCAAATATTATGTTGCGGAAAAAAAAAAAAAAGGAAATTTTGTTTGAGTAGTGGTAACAAAACGAATCAGATCCCCATTCAAATCACAAAGATTTTGATACATTTAAGGATTCTAATGCAAAAGGAAACTTCTCCATGATCATAATCCAGTCAAATTCAGGTTGCAGTGGAGGGTTGAGTGCGGTGGCTTGAGTCAAAGAGTGTTGGGCAGAGTCGGGGCACAACTACCTCTTTCTCTCAATCAATCTAAAGGCGTGCCACAACACATCATAGTTTAATTTGTTATCTTTGAAATTTTAAATATTATATTTCATTTGTTATAAAAAAAATAAAAATAAAAAACAAAAACAAAACAAAGATGACCAGTGCTCTTTTGACAGAATGGCATTTACCTATTATCTTTTGTGAAGTTTAAGCTTATAGTATTCACAATAGGCTTAACAAAAAGTCTGCTTAGCAAAATTTTACCAATTTTCCCTTAAAGCACTTGTAAATACACAATTTGTACCCGAACTCAAACGAGTGATGGGTTCAAGCCCAAAAAGCCTTATACAATGAAATTTGTAGAGCGTGGGCTTGAAACTTAGGCTTTACGGATATTGGACAACAGATAGGTGGGCTAGATTGCCACTACCTACTCAATCAATGGATGAAAATAATGAAAACTCTCATCGGATGTAAACCGAGGATCACTTGTATTGCCTTTCTTTCTTTAAACAAAAGATTAAAACTGAAGATAATGTGTACAGTGCTTTTTCTCTCTCTTCCTCTCTTTTTTCTTCGATCCCCCTTTTCCTCATGCCTCTTTCCTTTCTTATATCCCTTTTCTTCTCCCTTTCATCTTCCACGTGTAGCGCAGATCACCCAATTAGATACTTGTCCCATCCATTACCTTCTTGAAGTCTTCAAATAATAGCTGGAAGGCTGAACATTACTATTCAGATGTCATTTCCCCATTACTGTTCAGGGTCTTTAATGCGATGGTAGCAGCATTTTCCCTTGATATTTCTCATATGTTCTCCCTCTCTATAACTGTGTGGAACACATCTTTACCCAACAAGCCTTCCAGAATTCTCCCCCCAAACATCATGATGTGTCATCCGATCTTCACTTGACTTAGCCGAGGAGAGGCATCTCCTCGGACAACCTCCTCAACCTTTCTAGCAAGAGTTGGCTTGTGGGCCTCAAAGGCTCTGCTCGGACAGGTTCACACTGCCAAATCAGGTCCAAGGCCCAAATGCGTGTTCTAACCATTTTTACCCACACAATAACCCCTCAAAACTTCATTTTTCTCCCCATCTGGGAAGGAAAGTGAAGTTCTGACGCATCACCACAACCTTCACACGCTTTTCAAATCAGTACGCATGAAAACATCATCTCGCCTCTTTTAAACCGCTACTAACACTTCGAAATTCACCAGATGCGCATTAATTGTTGTAGGTAGCGCCCTATCCCCCCCGTTTAACGGTATGATGCACATCTAACAGCTCGGGTCTTTTACTCAAATTTGGGGGGGATAACTCCCATTCAATGCCGCTTCCCGTACGCCAAAACATCTAGGAAACCGAAATTCAACCTTTCACTTCAAAAATCAATCAAATCTCAAAAGTTCCTATTCTCTCTCCTCTCAAGAAGCTCGCGAAGAACTGTCTACCTCTTTCCCGTAAGTTCTCAATCTTTTAAGTTCATTTCTCCTCGGCTATTGTTCTCGGCCATTAATTATATCCTTCCCCTCTCTAAAATTTCACTCTTGCCCCCACCAAATGGGTAGATTCAAGTGGCTATTAGTTACCGATGCCGGTATGGAGGGTTTTTGGGCTAAATATTGTATTCCTCAAAACGTAGGTTTAAGATATTGGCCCCCTGAAGCCATAGCTGAAGATAAGGAAGAAGGAGAAGTTGTCATTCCCATCATCGCATTTTTAGAGGGTGGGATGACACTTCCTATGAAAAATGTAACCAGTGAGTACCTCCGCAACCATAAGCTGTGCCTAGACCAATGCACACCTAACATGTTTAGAGTTTTAGGCTGTGTCGATGCTCTAAATGAGCAAATGGGTCTGAACCTCACATGACACGATGTCGTTTATATGTACAAGTGTCATAAGCTTAAAGACGTAGGATACTATCTCAAATCTAGATCTAGTATTGTTAGGCTCATATCCTGTCTTCCCAAATCCAACAAAGGTATGAAGGACGATTACCTGATTGCTTCTGGGATGTGGCATGACAGTCCTCATTGCCCAGTCTAATGGGGAACCCCAAGTGTGACTCCATAGGAATTAGATTCCCTAACCTGTGACTTACTTGTTTTAACTTTACCGTTTCTGATTACATTGTATGTTATTACTTCTTTATTTGGTATTCTTTGCTGATCTGACCATGCTTGTATTCTCAGATGTTTTTGCAGACAAACAACATGTACGGCCCTGTTTGAGCATTTGCAGCGTCGCGGACCTCAATTGCATTCTATGATTGGAGGTGTTCGTGAGCGAAGACCTGCAAGTGAAAGCAACCCATCTCATATTGGGATACAACTCTCTGTCAGAGGACTTCCAAGATATCGGTAATGTGATCATTATGGGTGACCAGAGATGCAGAAGGCTAGAAATTTCAAGACCTGGCTTTCTTTCTGCCCACGAGCTACCGTACGATCCTTCCATCATCTTATACACACAACCAATTAGAGCGGTCCCTCTTTCGACACGTCCTCAGGAAATAACCATCTGAGAAGAGACAACATCTTCGTACCTATCCCTTGAAGAGGAAATTGATCAGTTCCGTCTTGAGGAAGCCGAAAGACCTTAAGAGGGCCACGTCGTCATCCTCTCGGACGAAGAAAACGAACCTGCGGAGGGCTCTTGTATAAAAGACTTAGTAACAACGCTGGTTGATATTAGTGCCGAGGAAGAAGAGATGTCCAGCATAAAAGCATTGATGTCCAAGAGGGGCACACAAGCTCCCAAAAAGGATTCAACTGGATCTCAACCCCCTCCTAAGCTGCCACCACCTCCTCCTCCTTTCGACCCTAACGTTCCTACCTCCGACCCCAAAAAAGAAAAGAAAAAATAAGACCGAGGAGAGAGAAATGACATAACAGAAGAAGCTAAAGCAACAACAACAACAAAAAGTTGCTAAGGGTAGAACGCGCGCCCCTTCTGTAGAAAGTAGGGAAAGCGATGGTCTGGCCGAGGTGCACTGTATGCAGGCCACCTGGTCTCCTGCGCTGGAATTAGATAGGGCTTCAATTCTTAGCCATTCTAGCATAAGGGAGTTCCAGCGAGGACATGGCCATCACTTGGCGAACGCCCTGGAGTAGCCTCTTCTTCTTCCAAAGGACATGGAGGCTTTGGAGAGTATGACCCAACCCCACCTCTTCCTCTCCCTAAAAAGGGACTTGGTTTTGGTAAGTGTCCTCCAACCATTTTTATCTCACTATTTTTATTATCTTTCTGTGTAAAGTCTTTCATATGTGTTTCTATGTTGTTTTTACCATAATGCACTTGCTCAACATTTCAATGCAAGCCATTCAAGAGGTTTTTGTTGCCGAGAAGTGGGTGGAAGACTCTCGGAAACAGGCTACAGCTGAACTTCAGGTTAGAGTCGAGACCGAGAAGCCTTTAGGCTGTGCTATGGTAGACAACAGGATCTAGCCAAAAAATTCGCAGACGAGAAAAGAGAGAGAAACAGCACCGAGGCCAGCCTCAAAACTACCAAGGCTCAAGTGGAGGGGCAACGCAAACTTTTGCGCCAAAAAGAAGACCTCTCCAAAGCTCATCAAGAAAATTCAGACTTAAAAAAGGAGCTTGCTCAAGCCAAGGAAGAGGCTTGTACCCTCAGGGAAACCATGGAGGCTGCCAAAAAGGCTTCTTACAATGAAGGGGTTGAGGCAACAGAAACCTGATTGACTGAGGAGCTAGCAGAACTATGTAAGGAGTACTGCCAACAAATTTGGGCAGAAGCCCTAAATGTGATAGGAGTTCCGACTACTTCTGAATGGAGGAAGTCCAAGAACATTTGGATTCCATAGGACATCCGAGTGATTGAAGACCTTCCCCCCATTTCAACTACCTCTGAGGCAGTGCCTTCAATACAGCCACCTCTAATTCAAGAACCTATTCCATCTCCTAAAGAACTTACTGGTTCTGATAAAGAGAATGAACAAGGTGATGAGGCTGGGAAGCGCCTAAGTGAGCATGCCGAGCCAAATGCTCCTCCACTAGTGGCAAAGGACAAAAGAAAACAAGTCCAAGCCATGTCCGAAGGTGAGCCTAAGCAGACAGGAGAGGAGGACAAAGTGAAAGAGGTTGCAAAGAAGTCCAACCAAGACCCTCCACTTAAACTCAAGGCATAGGCCATCTAGGACTTTTTATTTATGCGGCTTTTTTTTTTTTAGGATTTTTATTTTGATCCTTTTTAGAACTTCATTTCCAATGTAAAATTCAAAAGATTGCTTTTTAATTTATTGACAATTCCCTTTTCTGAAATATTTGTATCTTTTACCTTAATGCACCTTACATGCATAGCACGATTGACTTAATATTCCCATATATAGGGAAATCCTTATAGTGCTTCAGTCAATACTAGTAATCCGACATGAAACTATGGTCACTCTATCAACTTAAATCATCAGCATATAAACTATGTATTGAAACCGTAATATTCAAAGTGAAACAGCATACAGTTAAATATGTATGAATATATCTGAACTTAAAACAAGAGAAATACAATTTAAGACTTAATTTGATGTTTAATTTTGCCTAGAAATCCAAGCATACCCAAATCCGTGTCTAATATATGAGAGAATATACTGAAATGTTAATTTCCCAAAATAGATGACCCAAGGACTAGGCGTAATTAAGGTTCTGTCAAACATTTCGTAAAATATCAATTTCCACGAGGTATGTGGTCTGAGGAGTCATACATGACCAAGTTTTTGTTTGATACTTATAAAAATGAACGGCAATGTTAATTTCCCCAAAGTAGGTGGCCTGAGGACCAGACGTAACTAAGGTTCTGTTTAAGACTTAATAATATATCAATTTCCACGAGGTATGTGGTCCGAGGAGCCATGCATGACCAAGTTTCTATTTGATATTTATAAAAATGAACAGCAATGTTAATTTCCCCAAAGTAGATGGCTCGAGGACCAGATGTAACTAAGGTTCTGTTCAACACTTAATAATATATCAATTTCCATGAGGTATGTGGTTCGAGGAGCCATGCATGACCAAGTTTCTGTTTAATATCTATAAAATTGAACAGCAATGTTAATTTTCCCAAAGTAGATGGCCCGAGGACCCGACGTAACTAAGGTTCTGTTTAACACTTAATAATATATCAATTTCCACGAGGTATGTGATCTGAGGATTCATGCATGACCAAGTTTCTGTTTGATACTTAATAATATATCAATTTCCACGAGGTATGTGGTCCAAGGATCCATGCATGACCAAGTTTCTGTTTGATTCTTATAAAAATGAACCAAATCACAACACAATAATAATAGAACAAAGAGTAGCAAAAGAGTCTTTCATTAATAATAGTACCTTCGTAGGCTATTTACATTCCATGGACGTGGTACAACTTTTTCATCTAAATCTGCTAGACGATATGCCCCTATGCCCGCTACAGAAGTGATTCGGTATAGTCCTTCCTAGGTAGGTCATAGCTTTCCCCACACTGGGTTCTTAGCATTACCCAAAACTTTTCTCAATACTAAGTCTCCAGGTGCAAGTGGCCTTAACTTCACATAAGCATCATATCCTCGTTTGAGCTTATGCTGATAATAAGCGAGCTGAACCATAGCAGTCTCTCACCGTTCCTCAACTAGATCCATGGTTTTCTGCAATAAACCATCGTTATTATCTGGGCTGAAAGAGCTTATCCTTAACATCGGAAATCCAGTTTCCAAAGGGATCACGGCCTTGGCCCCATAAGTCATGGAGAAGGGCGTTTCTCTTGTGGATCTTCGTGGTGTAGTCCGATATGTCCACAGATCATGTGGCAATTCTTCCACCCACCTTCCCTTTGCATCATCCAGCCTCTTCTTGAGTCCACTTACTATAACTTTGTTAATTGTCTCGGCTTGCCCATTTCCTTGCGGATAAGCTAGAGTGGAGTATCTATTCATGATCCCTAGGTCACAACAATATTTTCTGAAGGCCTTACTATCAAACTACAAGCCATTATCTGAAATAAGAGTATGAGGTATCCCAAACCTAGTGACAATGTTCTTCCAAACAAACTTCTTTGCCTCCACATCTCTAATATTTGACAAAGGCTCAGCTTTAACCCATTTAGTAAAATAATCGGTTCCTACAAGCACTCACCTTTTATTACCTACAGCCTTTGGGAAAGGCCCTACTATATCCAATTCCCATTGAGCGAACGACCAAGGACTAGACAAAGGATTAAGTACACCACCGGGATGATGGATGTTAGAAGCAAACCTCTGGCATTGGTCGCACTTTTTCTCATAATCTTGGGCCTCTCTCTGCATGTTGGGCCACCAATACCCCTGGGTCAGAGCTCTATGAGCTAAAGACCTTCCACCTGTATGACTTCCACAAATCTCTTCATGCAGTTCCTCCAACAGTGACTTCGTTGCTTTAGGGTGTATACACAGCAAGTATGACCCAGAAAAGGAGCGTTTATACAGCTTCTGATCCTCGGACAATGAGAATCGAGGTGCCTTTTTGCGAACTTTATCTGCCTTAGATCTTTCCTCGAGCAGGATATTACTTTTGAGAAAGGATATAAGGGGGTCCATCCAGCTAGGTCCGAACCTAACTTGATGAATATGGACGACATCAACGAGTGTCCGAGTAGGTTTCACCAAATCTTCAACAAGAATGACTCGGGGCAAACCTTGAGCCGAAGATGTTGCAAGTGTGGGTAATGAATCAGCATGTGTGTTCCCACTCCTAGATATATGCATCAAGGTAAAAGAGTCAAATCTGGATTGTAAACACCTGACCTGGGTCAAATATTCTTTTATTCTTGGATCTATAGCCTCTAATGTCCCTATCACTTGGCCAACGACTAACTGAGAATCCGAGAACATTTGGACTAATTTTCCACCCATTTTCTGAACCATATACATTCCTACCAGCAGATTTTCGTATTTGGCCTCATTGTTGGTAGCCGATAATCCCAATCTCAATGATTTCTCAAACGTAAGCCCCTCTGGAGACACAAGAACTAGTCCCACACCTGATCCTCTTTGATTCGCCGCTCCATCAACATACACATTCCAAATCGGAAGCTCCTTGCATGAGATCATGCCAACTAATTTTTCATCCATGTGCAACCCCTTTACACTTTCTTCTAATGAAGGTTCAACGAATTCTACCACCAAATCAGCGAGGACCTGGCCCTTGATAGAGGTACGAGACATATATTTAATATCGAAAGCCCCTAAGATAGTTCCCCATTTGGCTATCCTTCCTGAGTAATCAGCACTTCGCAATACCGACTTGAGAGGGAGCTGAGTCAAAACAACAACTATGTGGGATTGGAAATAGTGAGGAAGCTTATGCGTAGCATGCACTACGGCCAGAATCACTTTCTCCAACGACAAATAACGTACCTCAGCTTCATGCAGAGATTTACTCATATAGTAAATTGGTCTTTGTATACCATTATCGTCCCGTATTAAAACCAAACTAACAGCGTGAAAGGCCACCGTTATATACACAAACAGGATTTCATCCACCTCTAGCCAAGACATGATGGGTGGTCGAGAAAGATACTCTTTAAGTTGTTGAAAAGCTAAGGCACATTCCTCGGTCCATTCGAATCCCTTCTACTTATTTAGCAACTAGAAGAAAGGTTTACACCTATCAACAGATCGAGAAATAAACATGTTGAAAGCAGTAGTCATCCCCGTTAGCTTCTAAACTTTCTTTGGATTCCGAGGAGGTTGCAAGCTATTAATCGCCCTAACTTGTGCCAGATTTACTTCTATTCCTATATGAGTCACCATGTAACCTAGGAATTTACCAAAGCCTACGCCAAAAGAGCATTTAGAAGCATTAAGGTGTAACTTGTACTTCTTGAGAGTCTAAAAAGTGTCATTCAAATCTTTCACATGCGCAAGCACTATCTTGCTTTCCACTACCATATCATCCACATATACTTCAATAGTCTTTCCCAGTTGTGACTTGAACATCTTGGTCATCATCCTTTGATAAGTAGCCCCTGCGTTTTTAAAACCAAATGACATTATCTTATAGTGATAATTCCCCGTAGGAGTAATGAAAGCTGTCTTCTCCTGTTCACCTGGGCCAAAGGTATTTGGTGATAGCCTTGGAAAGCATCCAAAAAACTCATCTGAGGATGTCCAACCGGTGCATCCACCAACTGATCTATGCGAGGCATCGAAAATGAATCCTTAGAACAAGCTTTGTTCAGATTAGTGAAGTCCACACACACTCTCCACTTCCCGTTCTTCTTCTTCACCACCACTATGTGCGCTAACCATTTTGGATAAAAAACTTCTTTAATTTCCCCAGCCCTTTTGAACTTGAGAACCTCTTTCTTGACCACTTCGGCATGCTCTTTAGAAGAACGCCGAGGGGGTTGCCTTCTCGGAACAACGGCATGATTGACGTTTAAATGATGGAAAATGAAGCTTGGATCAACCCCGGAGGCCTCATAGGGATCCCAGGCAAATACATCGATATTGTTTTTCAAAAACATAACCAATTCCATCTTCTCTTGATGTGGTAGCCAAACACCAACCTGAAAGAACCTTTCAGGATCGTCACCTATAAGAAATCTTTCTAACTCTTCACATTTTGCCTCCTTTGTTGTCACCGCACTGGGTGCATCCAGAGACATTAATTGTTATAAGTCCTCCGTAGCCGAGACTAAGGACTCCGGTTCAGCCTGATGTAGTATTACAACCGATATGCATTGTCTTGCTACTGATTAACTCCCAAGAATTTCTTCAATTAGTTCCCCCGATGGGAACTTCACCTTGATATGTATAGTTGAGGAAACAGCACCCAGAGCATGCAGCCAGGGCCTTGCGACGATGGCCGTCTATGGGGAATAAGCGTTAACCACAATGAAATCCACATCAACCACTTCCGGACCTAATTATACAGGCAACCGAATTTGCCCTTTTAGAATGACAGCTTTCCCTTCAAAACTTATTAACAGTGAATCGTAAGGAGTAAGGTCCTCTAGCTTTAAATTAAGCCCCTTAAACAAATCAGGGTACATAATATCAGCACCACTACCCTGATCAACCATTACTCTCTTTACATATAGCCCCTTATCCTCAGTGTAACCACTAGGGCATCGTCATGCAGTTGAATGGTCCCAACTTTATCTTCATCCGAGAAGCCCAAAATAGGTGGAGTACCCCCCTTAATCCTTTTCGGCCTCAAGCCAGACTTCTCGGCGAGAATATACGACACTGACATCACCCTAGTAGGATAGGAACCAGTTCTGCCAGAAGTAGCGAAAATGACATTAATCGTTCCCAAAGGAGGTCTAGATGAGTTGTTCCTTTCATTAATCGAACTTGAATGGCTTCCATGTCCATTGGGGTGGTACAAAAATTGTTTCAACTTGCCTTCACTAACTAACGGCTCCAAATGGTTCCATAATGTTCGGAAGTTCTCAGTGGTGTGACCTACGTCCTGATGATAGTGGCAAACGATGTTTTGGTTCCGCTTCATAGGATCTCTAGCCATCCTGCTGGACCATTTGAAGTATGGTTCATTCCGGATTTTTTCTAGCAACTGATCTGCCGGTTCTTGGAACACGGTGTTGACTACCGGAGGAGTGGCTGAACCAGGCTGCCTAGCGAAATCTCTCCTCGGCCTGTTGCTATTGTACCTATCTGACCTAAAATACCTCATCTCCTGAAGGATAACCTTCGCCTTCCCCTTACCTTGCTGTTGATCTTCCTTAACTCTTTTGTACTCGTCAATACGATCCATGAGCCGATGTACACTTTGTACAGGCTTTTTGGTCAAAGATTTCCTTAAGTCGTGATTAGTAGGGAGACCCACCTTAAAAGTGTTAATCGCCACCTCATCAAAATCGCAGTCAATTTCATTAAGCATCTCCCAGTATCTATTAGAATACGTTTTCAAGGTTTCTCTCTTCCTCATGGCCATGGACAACAATGAATCCAAAGGCCGAGGAACTCTACTGCAGGTAATAAAACGAGACCCAAATGCCCTAGTGAGCTCCATGAAGGAATCAATAGAACCCACTTTCAAGCCGTTAAACCATCTCACAGCAACAGGTTCCAAGCTAGAAGGGAAGACTTTGAACATTAAGGTTTCATTCTTAGAGTGTACCGCCATCCTTTGATTAAAATGGCTCACATGCTCCACTGGGTCCGTTCTGCCATTATTGATGGTGAATGTAGGCTGAGTGAACCGTCGTGGAAGCTTTCCCCTCTCGATCCTGTGTGAGAAAGGTGACCTGGAGATCTGGTGCAACGCCCTACTCATAGCATCATTTCCTATGCCCCTGGAGGAAGACTTTTTATCCCTACGACCAGGAAGGTCATCCTTCTCATACGAGAAAGTTTCGATAGGAGGAGTCCTGAACCTTGGCCTGTAACTACTACCTTAGGAGCCTTCAAAAGAAGGATCAAAAAGAGATGGTGTCTGCCTCCATCTCGCACAACACAACTTCTTCTTAAGGTGATCAATCTCCTACTGCATGGCCTTTGCATCATCCTCCTAGGGGACTCTGCTTCCACCACGCGAATGATTCCCACCGGGGTGCATCGTATGTATACTTCCCTCTCGATCCCTCTCACGTTCAAGACGTTTGAAATGATCCTCACGTTGGGACCCTTGAGACTCTGCATGACGCAGCTTTGAGCCTACCATAGTGCTCCAATTCCTTTAGCTCAAGATTCCCACAGACGGCGCCAATTGTAAGTGCACAATTTGTACCCGGACCCAAATGAGTGATGGGCTCAGGCCTAAAAAGCCTTATACAATGAAATTTGTAGAGCATGGGCTTGAAACCTAGGCTTTACGAATATTGGACAATAGATAGGTGGGCTAGATCGCCACTACCTACTCAATCAATGGATGAAAATAACGAAAAATCTCCTCGGACATAAGCCGAGGATCACTTGTATTGCCTTTCTTTCTTTAAACAAAAGATTAAAACTGAAGATAATGTGTACAATGCTTTTACTCTCTCTTTCTCTCTTTTTTCTCCGATCCCCCTTTTCCTCATGCCTCTTTCCTTTCTTATATCCCTTTCCTTCTCCCTTTCATCTTCCATGTGTAGCACAGATTACCCAATTAGATACTTGTCTCATCCACCACCTTCTTGAAGTCTTCAAAAAATAGCTAGAAGGCTAAACATTATTGTTCAAAGGTCATTTTCCCATTAATGCGGCCAAAGAGATAGTTGCAGGGTCTTTAATGCGATGGTAGAAGTCTTTTCCCTTGATATTTCTCATACGTTCTCCCTCTCTATAACTGTGTGGAACACATCTTTACCCAACAAGCCTTCCAAAATTCTCTCCCCAAACATCATGACGTGTCATACGATCTTCACTTGACTTAGCCGAGGAGATGCCTTTCCTTGGACAACCTCCCTAACCTTTCTAGCAAGAGCTGGCTTGTGGATCTCAAAGGCTATGCTCAGACAGGTTCACACCGCCAAATCAGGCCCAAGGCCCATATGCGTGTTCTGACCATTTTTACCCACACATCACCCATTCATCAGTCTCAACAAAACACATACCCAACCTAATTTTTGAACAATGGCTAGATACTTCAAGCAAGGCTACTATAGCTTGTTAAACCGTTTTAATTCTTTTTTATTATCTCTTTCTTCACTTTCTCTCCATAAAAAATTTTTTTTAAAAAAATTGTTTTAATGTTATTTTACTATTTATTTAATTTTTATATTTATCTAATATAATATATTAATATTTTATCAATTAGGTATTATATTTGTTATTATTTGGATGTTTATTATTTATATAATTAAAAATTTGAAATGCTTAATGTGAATGTGTAGATGATTTATCATATATATATTTTTTATGATTTAGGTATATAATCGTTGCATTCTATAACTCTATATTCTTAAGTGATAATATAGTTATTAGGTTGCACTTGATTTATCGTACGTGGCTACCATTGTTGGGTTTTGTGGAGTCTAGTTGTGTTTGATCCGGTTGACAACTCGACCTGACCCGAATAATGTTGCGTGATTTTTTAATAGGAGATTTTCTGAGGCTTAGTCCATGGAGTGAAGGCTTAGGTCGATAGGCCCCTGTGCACATGATATAGAAAAATGTTATTTTGTGATTAGGGTTTCTGTTGTTGTTTTGTGAGAGAGAAAAAAGACTGTAGTTGCACTTTGTATTTTTTTCTGATAATAGTAAAATCCATGCAACTCTGTGGACGTAGGCAAATTGCCAAACAACGTAAATACTGTCTTATGCGTGTGATTATTTTTCTTTGGCGTATGTTTTCTCTATTTTTCGTTTCTCACATGTTGGGAATTTCGTGGTAATTTCCCTACAACCATAACTCTTTAAGTTTTGCATTTATTTTTTTTTGGGTTACGAAACCTGTTGGAATGGCTTGAATTGTCAAAATTAGCGGCTTGACATTAGCCAACAAACCATTAAATGGCTTGCATGCCCATGTCAAAAAGTTGCATGATATTCAACCAATTTCATGCGTGAAGAAATGCAAGAGCTTGTGTAAATTTTTATATCCCTGTAAACTAGATTTTTTAACCTAATTAATTAACCAAGTAAATACTTTGGTATATTATTCAGATCTAGGTTAAAACAATAAAGTCATATCATGTAAAGCAATAGAACTCTGAAAACTAAACCGGTAAAAAACCTGGAGAGGATTTAACCTAACTATCTTCAAGGTAAAAAACAAATCCACTATAGAGAATCAAAGTTTATAATAAGACTTAAATCACTAACATCCTATTGCTACCACATGTAGAACTTACTGACACAACCACGTGCAAACTCCGAATCCACAAACTCCTTCTCTATTAGGCTTTTGCAACACAAGCACCCACACTTGTGACTTTGAGACTCTACTAAAAGGTTTCAGATCTCCTTAGACATTGATCTTGTATGCAACAACTTCAATAATACCAGATCTTGAGATTCTTCAAGGAATAATACCGGTAGAACTCTGAAAACCTTCTCTAGGGTTAGCTTATGATATCCTTTAAATACTGGAAAAAACGGATCGCGATTTGGGCTTCAAACGGATAAGTTATAGCATTTTTACGTTTGCTGATTTTTGCTAATATGCGACTAATCAATCGAGCCTTGCAGAAATTGAATAGTAATTTCCTGCAATTACTCAATTCCAAACTTAATTTAAACCAAATTTTGAGCAAGTCTAAACCTAGACTAAATGTTTTGATCATGGTTTGCCAACATATACACATTGAAGTTCTAATACATTAGTTTCTAAAGTCTTAGAACCTAACAGCTTGCATTAAATGTGAAAGTTCAAATAGCGTATAAAACACTAATGAACGTTTAGACCCTCAATTTCAAAATTACTAACACAAGCTTATATACAAACAATATATATGCGGAATGATGAATATAAGTTAAACCCAAATTGGTAAAACACTCTAAACCATAGTTAACCCCAAACACAACAGCAATTAAAAGGAAAGAGTAAGGGAAGAGAGATGCAAACACAAGAATAACACGAAGATGTGTTATTAAAGAGAAAACTGAAGAACTTGGCAAAAAACCTCTCTACCATCTCCCAAGCGGTCTAATGATCCATTAAAGAATAAAGTTGGGATACACAAATAGCAATAGACTCTCCAAGCCTAATCTACCCAATGCACCTAAGCCCTCCGAGTTTCTTGCTCTAACAGGGTTAAGCCTAACCGTGTCTCCTTTAGCTTCCTGAATCCCGCAATAAGCCCATTGCATCAACCAATCAAATTGGTCCTCTCTGAACTGCTTCCCAAGCTCCAAAAAACATCTTCGCTAATATGGGTATGGTAAGATAAGAATTTGGCTAATGTACCTCTCAAGGATATGTCAATGGAAAGGGTGAGAGTAGAGGAATTTGAAGAATCAAAAGACAAAGATTTTGGATGAGTCAATCTTTGTATTCTCTTGGGCTTCTCTCTCAAAATTCTCTTTGGAAGCTCTTTACATTTTGTGGCTATAAGGGTATTTATAGTAGGGTACGTGAGGAATGTGAAAAGTTAGTTTTCATCCAAACAGGGCCTTCTAGCGACTTGGTCTTGGGACTGGAACGAGTCACGAGTTTGAGTCGCGAGATAACTTCCAGGCCAGACTATACTTTTTGTCCTGTAGTGCTTCAGCTATCATAACCCTTCAGCTTCCTGCATGCTTTACACGTGTGCCACTTTGGCAACTTACCAGTCGCAAGATCCAATCGTGAGACTCCTTTGAGTATACACATCTTGAGTTTTCTTCGTACTCTCTCACACACAACCCTTACATAATTCTCACCTAAATATAAGATATCTAATTGCTAAATTACAAGCAAATTTGGCATGGGATAAAGCCAACATGTGATTGAATAAATTCAACCTTACAAAATGTTCTTCATGAATTGTCAAAGAAAAAGGCAAGAAACAACACCGACATAAACTAAATTCATGCATTCTTCTTCATAGCCGAAATGGATGACTCTTTGGCAAATAAGTGCTTGCCATTTTCTTTGACCAAGTAAGTCTCATGTGCTCAAACTGTTGGTATTTCAGCTGAACATCTAGCTATAAATAGATGGTGAGTTTGAGAGAAGATGCAAGAGAGTTCCTACGTGAGCTATAGAGATAGCAAAGAACTTCTTCTGTGTGTGCACCAGAGATAGGAAGTTAAGAGTGTCTTGCAACTTGTCTAAATACAATAGGGTGTTTTCTATTTATTTGTGAGAAAACTAGGGTGTATTTTGGGTTTGGGTTTGTGTGAGAGTGTCTTCAAGCTATTGTTGTAATCTCCAAAGTTATAGTGAAAATTTATTCTGCCATTTCCTGTGGACGTAGGCAAATTGCCGAACCACGTAAATTCCTTGTGACATATTTTTCTTCTCTCTCTTCTTCTGTGTGTGTGCACTAGAGATAGGAAGTTAAGAGTGTCTTGCAATTTGTCTAAATACAATAGGGTGTTCTCTATTTATTTATGAGAGAACCAGGGTGTATTTGGGGTTTGGGTTTGTGTGAGAGTGTCTTCAAGCTATTGTTGTAATCTCCAAAGTTATAGTGAAAATTTATTTGTCACCTCCTAATATAGACATAGGCATATTACTGAATCATGTAAATTTCTTGTATTATATTTTTCTTCTCTCTCTTCTTTAACCTTGTATAAACAGATTATTTCACCAATTTTCACAACAAAACCCTTTGGCATTTCATGATAAATACTCACCCACACCCATCTTCCCACAACTCAACCACTCACTTTTTTTTTGTTGTTGTCATCTTTCTCCAACTGAGTCTCAGTTTTAAGTTTTATCCCTCTCCCCTCTGTTATGCACATATGAAAAATATCAGTAGTGACTAGTGACGACGAAGTGCAATAAGCCTCATGAAACTGTCAAGCTTCACCCTCCAGTACTCCTTTCTCCTCATGTATCCTTGTGGTGGGTTTAATCTCCACTGTTGCTGAAGTCCAATGCTTCTCCACCGCTCTCTACAGGTAACCGGTGCTGAATTTTGCTTTATATTGAAGAGGAACAAGATTGGGTTTTTAAAATAAAAGTAAGGTTATTTTATGAAGAATATGTAAAATTTTAAGGGAGGTTCGATTGTTTCTGCGTTTTGGTGTTGTAGCTCCCTGGTTCAAATTCACAATTTGCGTTTTTATTAACTTGCCAAACGCACAATAAATCTGATTCACTGGTTTTTATCTATCAGTGTACACTCTATCTATGTTTCACACTTTATGTTCACTTTTGTTACACCAATGAGAAGTGTTCTTTTTCACCCTTTCGTCTTTACCAAAGAAGGCGACAATACAAGACTGTGTGCTGCTGCTTCTTCATTCTTTTTTATAATTAAATTGGATGTAGGACTATATTCTTGTTGCACATAAGCAGTTACACACTATTTTTGAACTGAATGATTTTCAAATTAGAAATTATTGTAATTTTAAGTCACGGTTTCAGTTCAAAAATAGTTTGCAGTGTAAAACTGCTATAACAATTTCTGTGTAATAAACATAACTCTTAAGTATAAAGCTATTCCTCATAGAATAACGCCAATTAAATTTAATATTAACTCTACTCTTTTATTTGCATTTCATCCATTTCAGCAACAGGGGAATTCAGTTATCATATTCATGGCTACCAACGTACAACTTGTCAAATTTCTGTTGCTGCTGTTATTCTTCTCATCCATGTGGACTCCTCATGCTCAGCAAATACCTGATACTCTCAAACCTGGCGATATGCTCACTTCCTCAAGTAGGCTAGTTTCTTCAGAAGGGAGGTTCACTTTGATGTTCACGTGGTCTAGTCTATTTGAACGTAACTGTACATTTTTGGTGATTTGAAGGAGCAAGACTTATTTGTGAATTTCAGGTGCTAACGACTCCAACGTGCTTGATTTGGAGTACAAAGCAGGATCATTGATAATTATGGGCCAAGCTGGGAACCTCATGACATTCTACTCTTCGACTCAACCTACCAATAACACTGTCGCTACTTTATTGGATTCTGGCAATTTCATCTTCCAGGAAGTGTACTCCAATGGTTCTCCAAAGAGGGTGTGATGGCAAAGTTTTGATAGTCCAGGCAACACGCTTGAACCGGGTATGAAATTAGGAATCAACCACAAAACTGGTCAAACATGGTCACTCAGGTCATGGTTAACAAGGGACCTCCGAATTCCTGGACCTTTCAGTCTTGAATGGGAGGGAAGCCTTGGTCATTCGGCGAAGAGAGGTGGTTTATTGGAAAAGTGGGGTCCTTGAGAGAAAACCAATTTGAGAATATTTCACCAAATCTAACATCTATATATCATTTCAACATTGTTTCAAATGACGATGAAGAATCCTTCTCTTTCGACTCTGAAAATCAAAATCAGCCATCGCAGTGGACCCTTACAGATATGGGGAGATTACAGGAAGGTCACAAATCCATGGTCCGAACAGATGAATGTTACGGCTATAACATTGATGGAGGATGACAGATGTGGAACCTGTCAGTGTGTAGGCAACCTGGTTACACAGTTGAACTTAATCGTAGTTATCTTGTAAATGGTGATGCGAGCTATACTATTCCAGATCCAAATCTTTGCATGATTGATTGTAAAGCTAATTGCTCGGCCAACTGTAGCTGTGTAGCTTATACTACTCTACTTGGAAATTGGACTGGATGCCGATTTTGAACAACTATTTCGAACTTCACTCCAACCGATATGGAAAATTCAGACCAGGTCTATATTCTATCACCAAAGCCTTCTCAGACAGCTGAGACCGGTAAGTTTACCAGTTCTTTACGCTATGGACAATAAACTAGTTTAAATAATAATATATAAGTGTTTAAAATATACGTATGTAGATTTAAGTTTAAATTATTCAAGTTTGTAAATAAGTCCATAACATATCAAATTAATACTTTTAAATTATTAATAATATAAGTAGTCAATTGTAGTAAAATTATATACATCTTTTAACAATCCATGGTTGATGAACCTAGTTTTTATATGTTTATAATATAAAATCATTTTATCTAATTAAGGGGTAAAATATCTTGATCTTAGTGTTTACTAAATATCGTCAAATTAAATTAATCAAGCAAATTGTGAAAAAATACAAAATTGTTCAACAAAAAAATTAGCAAATTTGAACATGTAAACTACTTTAATAAGAAGATGGATCTCGACTTTTAACTCCTGTTTGAATTAAATTTAAAAGGAGTTGGCTCGGCTTGTCTCACATCATTGATAGCCTAAATAGGAGTTTTCATATAAGTAAGGCGTGGACTTCAAATGGTTGTATATTAGTTGGAGTCTCAACCTATTAGCTCAAGTGAGAGAACCATACATTGAAATTAAAAAAAAAAAATTATTCAATATCTAATATCTAATTAATGATTTATATAAAAGTAGAAGTTGATTATCTAAAAATAATAATAATTAAGAGAAAGTTAATTCATAATGAAAGTGGTATCACTACATGAGAAGTGACATGTATCTTCACAACATGTTTACAAGACTTTCACAACAAATCTTAATTAACAGTTTGTGACAAGATTTTAATTTCAACCCATCACTGAAATTACTTTCTTGTTCACTAGTAACAACCTGGCACATAGAATTTATTGTGAAAGTATTGTAAAAGAGAAATGATATGTCCACAACATTTTTACAACATTTTTACAATAAATCCTAAGTGGCAGGATGTTACTGGTTGTTATTGTTGGGGCAAAAAAGTAATCTTAGTTTTAGGTTCAAATTTGAACCAATAACAACTAACCACCTATGATTTGTTGTAAAAATGTTGTAAAAATATTGTGGACGTAGCACCTCTCATTGTAAAAATATTATGGACAACATTTCTCAACACTATAATGCAATAAATTTGCCTTAGTGAAAGCATACAACAGTTTAATCATAGTTAAATAAATACAATCAAAACCGTGCACTTCATAAAACCCAAACACACACAATCTCTCATTCTCATTGATGTTCACCTTCTTCAATCTTGCTCTCAAAATCATAATTTTCTTGAGTTTTATGCCATGGAAGGTATACCCTCTCTCTCTCTTTCATATTTGTAACCATCAGTTAATTATTTTGTTTTTGTTTTTTTTTTTTAAAATCCAGCCAGCAGCAACTAATATGTATACTGAAATTCTGTTTTATTTTTTTTTAAACTGATCGGTTTTCAGATCTTCTGCTACAACGGAGGATATTGAGGTATAGAAATCCAAATTGATAGGAAAATATCTCTTAAATTGATCCCTTTGATCATATGTTTCTTTTAAAGAAACTTTTTCTTTACATCTACTAGGTAATGGTAACTGTTTTGTCAGAAAATGAGATAACTGTTGTGGTAGGGTTGTGGGCCATTACGAAATAATAGATTTCCGAGACCCAGTTGTGTTGCATTTTTGGTCAGATATATTAGATATATCAAACTAAATTGACTACTACTCTTTCTCAAAAAAAAAAAAAAATAATGATAATAATTTTTGAGAAATTTAGACCCCAGTTGATAGAATTAACAAGTTTTAAATTTAAGTTGTTAATTAGATTTATAATGCATAAACTTATTAAAACAAAAAAACATCAATATTATGTCAAAACTAAGTGCAGTGGAAAAATAAATAAGACAAGATATGATGATCTAGGAAAACCAATGAAACCAACCAATTTCACAGTAAAAAACCTGGGGAAAAACCTTCCCGAAAAGCAATTCACTATAGTAAAGAGAAGTTTCAAATCTAGTACAAAACCTTTGTCCCTAGACTTTACAATCCTCGTAGATGAACTCACAGTAGAAATCTTCTACCGCTTCAAAACCTCTAAACTCTTCAATATATGAACGCCACCCTTTAATGTACGAATCCCAATACGTGACTAACCAATTGCGCGGATTCCAGTACACGACTTCAATCACCAACTAAAGAAGAAGATGTCGGCTGCAAAGTTCTTCACTTCATTAACAATGAAGATCAAGAAACACTTGGTTACAAAACCCTAAGGCGCAAAGACGCAGTAGCTTCTTTCTAAGAGAATAACGCTTCGATCACCTTTTGCATATGTTCTCCTTGTATTCTCTTATGTGACAACCTCTAAAATAAGCCTTATATATGTCTAGGGTTGTGAGAAAAGAAACCCTACACAAATACAAAAGCCTGGCCCAAAAATCAGATCTGAAAATTCTGATTTCTGTAACCTCGATAGATAGCATCTGTCGAGCCTCATTAAACCTTGATAGATAGCATCTGTCAAGTAGCTGTCTAGTAGCTGTCCACCAGGTGTCCAGTAGATGTCCAGCAATTATCTGCAGATGTCCAGCTTTAGTAAACATATTTTCTTCACTTGTTTCTTGGTCCAATCTTCATGGTTTTAATACTAGACTTGAACAACATGTTCTTTGAAGTATTAAACACATCCTAGATCAATTCAAATACAAGTAAAGTGCGTTTTGTCAAAAGATTAGACAACTACATAAAATATGTCCTTAACAATAATAAATGGGCTAAATTACTATATATTTGATCCCTAATCTTTTTGTTGTTCGTCAATTTAATCATTTAACATTTTGGTATTGTGTCAAAAGATCCTTACCTTTAAGTGGTGGATGGAAAAATATGATATGACTAATCGTGTTATTAAAATGTGGGTTTCAGTTAGCTCAACTGGTAAAATCTCTAATGGTTGTATAAGAGATCTAGGGTTCAATCCCCGCCTACACTAAAAACTGATTGGTGTCTTAGTCTGATGATAAAAGAGCTATCATCAAGAGCGGACGCCATAAGTTGAAACTTTCTAAAAATATATATATAATTTTTTTGCCACAAAATTTGCCACGTCATGGTCACTAGCTAGATCATTTATAATTCTATTTCATTTACCGGTAGCATTTTTCTTTTCTTTCTCCATATTTGTTTCAAGCTTACAATCTTTAGTGTAACCTCTCTCTCTGACATATGTTTTTTTTTGGGCCTTTTTGTTTCTTTGATCCTGAACCACGCAATAGAGCTTCACCATTTTTGACAACCAAATTTTTTGCTAATTTCTAGATAAAAATTAAAAGGACTCCATAACGTCTAAAAGATAAAATAAAGACTTAGGGCTTGTTTGGATTTTTTTTTTTTGTTATCACTTATCACTCCTCACTCAATTTTCGTCACTCATCACTCATCACTCATCACTTAAAATACCACAATTTCCTATACCACACACGCTTGGCACCATCACTTAGTTATTTTTTCAACCAAAAAAAACTAAAAAACTAGGACCCACACACTGACCCAATGTCAGTTGACTTTTTTCTCTCCTTTTATTTTATTTTTCTTTTTCCCCTGCCTCTCCCCTTCGTTTTTCTTTGCTTTTCTCTTCGTTTTCCCCCTGCTTTTCTCTTCATCCATGTTAACACATATTTTAATCAAGCCCACCATGATCCTTATTGTCATGCTTTTCCCAGATCTACAATATAACCAAATGGCTATCTAGTAATTTATTAGGCTATCCAGTATTTTTCTTTTCCAAAAACCCACAAAAAAAAAAAAAACCACCGTTGCAGCCGCCGTTACAACCCACAGTGACAAACCGTCACAACAACCACCACTGCAGCTGCCACTACAACCCACCACAGCCACAACAGCAACATCAACATCAACAGCGGCGACAACCTTGACGAACTCAAGAAGAAAAAAAAAAAAGAAATGGAAATCCAGTGAAAAAAAAAAAAAAAAAAAAGCCCAAAAATCCAGTGAAAAGGAATGGGAAAAAAAATGCAACCAAAGTACCAAACCCAGAAACCAATGTGAAAAGGAAAGAAAAGAAGAAAAGAAAAGAAGAAAAGAATAAGAAGAAGAAGAAGAGGAGAAAAGAGAAAGGTGTGTCTCAGACCCAAAAAAAAAAAAATATATATATATATATATATAAAGTGTGTTGGAGAGAGCAAAATTCTAACTGTGGGACCTAGTATAGTGTTTTAATTACAAAAATGTCATTGAAAATAGAGCTATGGTAAATGAAAACACCTAAAATGTGTTTTCAGTTTTCATAACTCATAACTTAAAAATCAGAGTTATGAGTGATGGAAACAAAAACTGGAAACAAAATCCAAACAGCCTTCTCAGCCATGGATCCCACTATTTTTGAATTATGAGTTATGAAAACAGAGTTATGAGTTATGGATACAGTAAATCCAAACAGTCCCTTAGTTGCTCACTACACTCCAAAGCGAAAGACTTGATAGAAATCAAATTGAAAAAAATATAAATACTGAAACTAACTTAACACTTCTAGGGGATAAGTTTGATTCACGCTACCAAAATCTGAGCCAATCCCACAATATTTATGTTATTCTTTTTTCAAGATATTCAGTTAAATATCTTGACAAGAATAACATAAATATTTCAAGTTTGGAACATAAGGCGATGTAGAATTTAATAAACAACAGCCATGTTATTAATAATATTTTAAAAAATTTATACAAATTTAAATGTTTAAAATGGAAAAAAAAAATGTTTTGTATTTTAACTTTTGGTAACAAACATTAAATGATTGACTATTACCAACAAAAGAAAAAATTGAAAGAAGAACAGTAGACCTAACAAAGGTTTGATTTGGACAATTACCACAATTTAAATGATATGAGATGTATCTGATCTATATGTCTTTGTCTATTTTAATTTTATTTTTAATAAAAGTATGATAGTGTTTTATGACTTTTTATTTAAGGTTTTATCCTTTTTTTTTTCCTTCCAGTTCCAATCCGAGAGAAATCAACTATACTCAGTCAGGTTCGTGCTTTCTTTAATTTCGTTTTCACTCTATTTTCAAAATGAATTAAAAAAAAATACTAGTTTGCAGGTCTAATTCAGTTGAGATAAAGATTAGGGTTTTTCTTTATTAATTTTTTTTGGAGTAAATTAAGTTGATTGTTATGACAACCCCCCCCCCCCCCCCCCCAAAAAAAACATTTTTTAAGAACATGTAGTCTTTTAAGTGTTATAGATTTTCTTAACTATTTTTTTTGTGTATTTTCTTTAGATTTTGTTTCCAATATCTGTTCTTCTACAATTCAAGAAAGTGTTTGCTAGGGTTTTTAGACCCCCGGAATACCCGTAAACCAATTTTCAACCAAGTAATTAGTTAATTAAATTATGGTTAAGGCTTTGGTTAAACAATCAACACCAATATTATAAATGCATCGGAAATAACATAACACACAAAGAAAACCAATGAAACAAATTGTCCCAAAGTAAAAACTACTCGAGGAAAACCTTCCCAAAAGACAATCCACTATATTGAGAGAAGTTTACAATCTAAGTAAAACATTTATCTAGACTCTACAACCCACAGGTAACTTACAATAGAAACTTTTTACTACTTCAAAATCTTTGAACTATTCATGTATGAATGCCTTCACGGATGATGTATAAGTGTTCTTGACCAAAACCTCATATCAACTCCCAAAACCTCTTATAGATTTGATTTACAGCAACAAGTCTGTGGTTGAAACTATTGTGGATGCCTTTTGGCGCCGGTGCGAGACCCTCTTGGGTCCGTCCCCTGGAGCATTTCCACAATGGTGCTTGGTGATGTGTCTTATGTGTGCATGCGTTTTTAGGGTGAGGGGTGTGTGTGTGTCTGTGTGTGTCACGACCCTAACCCGATACTCGGATTTGTGAGCATGACTGGCATGTTAATATCAAGCCTAAACCTAGTATTAACAAGAACCAACCAAACTTTTACAAGCCTTTTACAAAAGCTTCCCTCTCTCTTTTCATTCTTGTTCCTTTTTTTTTCCTGATATAATTTTCCTCTTGATATTCAGAGCATCTACACTGTACTTCAAAGAATAACATAATGCACCAGTTACTTAATTTCTGAATTTCACATAATACATCTCTTAATACTTTAAGTTACACAACTTTCATTAGATCCTAAAATACACAGTACTACAAAGCTAAACATCAAAAGCTAATTTGGGATCTATACTTTTAAAACTAAAACCAACTCCTTCCAAAACTCGACTAAGGCTCCCTCTGCTCTAAAATAAAACTTGTGACTGAAAGGGTGGAAGGGGTGAGCTACACAGCTCAATAAGGGTAAGATACATAAGAATTTAATAAGAATGCATGTAAATCAAATCATTTCATTTTACGATTACTTAGATAGGAGTACATCTTTTCATGCATAGTATTTTATACTATTCATAATAATAACTTATATGTTTTTCATAGGAAAATAATTGTTCTCCTTTTTCTTATCAGAATAATATTAGCAAAACCTTTCATGCTGAATTTCTTTTATTTCTTACAAAGCCACCAAATATAATATTGTTTGTTAAAAATCATATATATATATATATATAGTCTTATTACAAAATAATAATTTTGACTTAAATCAGATAATTGGTAACTTTGTCATGAATTAGAAACATCTTAACAAATAAGAAAACTTTTCTTTATAAACTTCTTCTTATAAAATATTATAACTTTCGTAGTCATAAAACTTACTTTTCTTAAAAAACAGATTTCTGACGACTTTTTAACATAAACTTATACCGTCATCAGAAACTTTATCTTTAAAGAACACTAAAACATTTTCATCAGATTCTTTATCTTTAAAGCACAACAAAACTTTAGAAACTTTTATCTTTAAAGAACAACTTTTATTTTCATCATAAACTTCCTTTCATGAAAGCATTTAACTTTTCATAATGCATTTAGACAATTCATTCTCTTATGATCAGTAAAATAATATGGTTATTCAGAACATATTGGTTAGTCCAAATCTGATAAATCTGTATAGAGAATGCCTTGTCACATTTGGGTACCCTTGTGTGTATGATATTGTCCTCTTTGGGAGGTCTGATGGCACATCCCCTCAAGGTTTTGTTCCTCCCCGCCGTCCATACCAAGGGAGTTGATACCGTACCGTACCGGCCGGTATGGCCAGTATTTTCCGTTCTGCCACCTTTGCCGGTACAGAAACACCTTTGTTTCGTACCGGTTTGAATACCGGACATACCGGATTGTTTCGTTTATTCCGGAGAAAATATCAGATTTCAGCCGAAAAATATGTACCGGACCGAAACAAAACCAAAAATTACAGAATTAGATTTAAATATAAAAACTAAAAATTACTCTCTCTCCTCCCACTGTAACTTACTGTTGCTCACGTTGACGTTGCCACCTCCATTTCGCCTTCATGTTGCCAGTTAGCTCACGTTTTGGTGAGCTCCTCCTCTCTGCTTCTTCTTCTTCTAGTTCTTCTTCTTCATTTTCTTTTTTCTCGGCTCTCTCACCCGGATGTTGTCTTTTAGTCAACTTTATATTAACTTTTCTAATACTTTTTTCATTTTTCCTCTTTGTTTTTTGTGTCTTCTGCCAAGCCCTCGTGAAAGTTACTTCCAATATCAAATTTTAGTACCATTAGTCATGGCTATTGAGTACTATTTGTCAGTGACATGATGTCATTGATATGCCATTGCCTCAAAAGAAATCTATTTATATATTTATATTATTATTTTGACTATTATTTTTAGTATTAGTATTTGGATTCTCAGCCGAAAAAAAAATATATATTAAATATATAAAATAGCGGTAAACCCAAAACGGTACACCGGTATTAATCAGTATCCGAAATATATAATACCGTTGGTCAAATTGGTATAACTTCCGGTACGGTATTGACTTCCTTGGTCCATACACATTGGGGAGAAGGCCTTGGTCAAATTAGAGTTACAAGCAACCCCATTTCCTCTACTTTAAATGGCCTAGAGTTACGGGCAGCTCCATTTCCTCTAATTTAAATAGCCAAACAAATAACATTTTTCATGGAAAGCTAGTAATTAACCCCTACTGGCCGAGTTCAGATCACCAAAGGACATAACCCGAAAACATTTCATACTTATACATCATACTAAAATTCATAGTTTGCATAACATTTCACAATAATAACATTTCCATTATTTTCTTTAAACATCATGTTCGTGAAATTCATAATGGCATCAATATGCTTAAATCATATACATAAGGTTTCGAAAGCTCATGTACGTATATTTTTCTTAAACATGATTATATGTAATATCTCTAATCAAAAACCTTTTAATGCATAATACACTTTAAAATAATCTCATGACTTACCAAATGCTCATATAACTTAACCCTTACCTGAAAGCAGAGGAACCGAAAGCCTACAATTGAAGGAGCTTAGACTTGGGTACTAGTAACACCTAAACCAAATATCAAAGTTTATTACTATCAATTATACCTTAAAATAAAATTACACATGCATCTCAAAGCCTATCTCTTAAAATCAAGGAAGTTCTAATCCCACCTCAAAGAGGTTCCCCAAACACAAGATACATTCATCAACACCATGATGTAATAAACTAAAGAGAAACTCACATTCTCATATTAATATCATATCTCTAGAAGTGCCAACTTCATTTCAAAAGGTTTTTTGAGATTAGGGCAATCAAGCATGCATAAACATAAAATCCTTTAAGCATGGTCATGTAACCATATACACTCACATGGCAATATACAACCCACTGAACAAGACAGCTTCATAAAAATAACAATCGGATGGTTTAGAACCCCTCCTTTGAGTACCAAACCTTTAACCAAGTTACACAAAACTTAGATATGATCCAGACGTACCAAATAATGAGCATAATAAATTATAGCTCAAATCATTCACCCTAACTTTAGAATTAAATCCTCAAAGTTAGGCATGTCCCTTACTGTTCACTGTTTTATCCCAGCAGCATATACTTAACTCATAAAATACAAATGGGCTACCCATTCACATCCAAAATTCATGAAACTTTATAGAGAAACTCCTATATATGTCTAGAAAATACCATATCAATTTTGGAGTCAAATAATAAAACCATAATTTACTAAAAATCATAAAATACAGCATACTCAAATCTGTCCTGACAGAATTTCATGCAACTTAGAAATTAAACCATTATTTTTATATTGATCCAAATGCTGTGAGATCACTTCCATTACAACCATATGTGTCTTAGAATTCATAAAAACTACTCCTAGAATCCAAATTCACTGTATAAAATTTAATACATAATTTATCATGCATAAACACAGAATCTGTCACAGTGACAGCTTTGCAACATTTTTTTGTAAATTCACAAACAATTATCAAACAATAGTATTTTCCTATGAAATTTAATACACCCATATTAGACATATTATATAATAATCTCCAACAAACCTTTTATCAATAGCTGTCCTAGAAAAATACAGAATTTATAATGACTAAACAGGTTAACCAGTTAGTGCAATTCTTAACAAGTTCATGAACTAACTCTCCACAAACTTCAATTACTGAATCAACTACACATTCAGCACCTCAAAAACCAATTTCATATAGTTTATCTAGCTATTTTACTCCTTCTAACACTTACCCATAACATATTTTATCTTAGTCTATCATCTAGGAGCACAAGCAAGCATAACAATTATTCAATTCATACACATGAAATCAACAATCTCTAAAATCCAACACACCCACATACAAATTCATATAACCATCACTTAAGTTTAAAATGGATAATAAAATAAAAGAATTAGATTTTTCCGTTACCCTAGACATGGATTCTTGGAGTGATAAGAGCTAGAATCACTCTAGCCTCAAGTTGTAAACAAGAGCTTGGGAAGAATTGAAAGAAGCTTCCTTCTTGCTGCTGGACCCGTAGGTGTGAAAGGGAGAGGAGAGTTGAGAGTTTTTTTTTTTTTCTTTCTTTTGGTGTTGGACCCGTGGGTATGAGAGGAAGAGTCTTCTTGAGTCTACTAGTTGCTTGAGAAGGTCAAAGAGGAGATAAGGTGCATCCAATAAGAACAAAGAAAGAATAGAACAAAATAGCAAAGAAAGAAGACCAAGGAAGTTTCTGATGGCAGCCAAGAAAAGATAAGAGAGAAGATTTTAGGGGGCACGTGTATGCATAAAGGAAAAAGGATGATGACTCACACTTGTAACTCTTAAAAATTACTTATTACCCCACCCCCTTATAAGCTTATATTCTATAAAGACACAAACTATAAAATAACTTTGCATATTAACCCTTATCTTAAACACTTAATTAAACACCAACAACTATATCTAATAACTTAACCACTTAATATAATTTTGTACATACTTATACTTAGTATATATTTATAATACAAATATTCATTCAATTATTTATACTCTTTACAATTCTTATTTGATGGCAATATAAAATAATATGTTTATTAAATACTCTTTTACTAATTATAGAAATAAAGTGGCTTAAAATAATAATTAACCACTTAAACACATAGTTTTAACTATAAAGTTGGGTCGGGGTATTACAGTGTGAGTCTCTCTTTTTTTTTTTCTTTTTTTTTAATGAGTCACAACTAACCATTGGATTAAGGTGTGATTAGTCACCTATTTGTCTAATTTGTTTTACTTAATTAATTAAAAAAGCCGAGTCAAGAGTTATTAATTAATTAAGGTAAAATAACGTCTCAAACCAAAAATTTTGGACTCGGAAGTTCGGTTATGGGTGGGGAAGGTGTTCAGCACCCCACACTACCTATCCAAAGGATTGTATCTCATTTTAATTTGACCACAAAGTATACATTTTAGGAAAACAAATTAAATACTTGGCATTTTGATTTTTTGAAAGATTTTTGTTCAAATGATATATATACATATCATGTGAGTATTTGTTTATACATTAAATAATAAGTGAATATATGTAAGAAGCATGTGAAAACTAAATTAAATATGTATAACTAACATGTGAGTATAATATTTACCATACATTTATAGTGTGAAATATAACTTTAAAACAAGCTAAAAGAGAAGAGAATTATAATGTCATCATATGCACTGTTAATCAATAAGTAAACTTATTTTCCAAGTTCATTCTCATATGCAAAACATAACAAACCCAAAATTGTTTAGTGTATGGGGAGGGGGAGGGGCAGGGGGAACATGTTAGCTTGACAGGAGTCTATTAATTCAATGGATGTGACTCATAGACACAAATCTCAACAAAAATGTGTAATTAAATGATTCAAAATAATTTATGTAATAAGAACCCTTTTTATTTTCTTTTGAGAAGATGAGTGTTTTATTTTGAAAAATCTCATGACCTTTTGGGGAAAAAATACTTATTGTGAAATAAGGGTTAAAACACTTTTTGGGAAGAGAACCTAAAAAGGGGGCTTCTCTTTGCTTAAAATAAAAGAATATATATTTCTTTGATGAGAAAGCATAAAGATGAGCTAATTTTAAGAAAATGGGTTTCTGAAGAGTAAAAAGATCTTTTATTAGCCTTAAAAGAAGAATAAATTTAAGATTCAAAAACCATTTTGAAAACTTGTTACCATGCCTTTTAGAAATTCATACCCAAACTTGAAATCTAGACCAATGAGGAAAATAGGGTTTCCGTTTAAAATGGATTTCCATGATTTTGAAATTTTAAAAAAAGTGATAAAAATTCATAGATTTACTCACTTTTAAGGGAAACTCGTATGAAGAAAGAGGGTTTTGAAAAAGTAAATTCTTGAAATTAAAACCATTTAGAAACAAGATGAGTACAAACTTAATTTGGGAAAAATGGTCTTAGAAGCCATATTGGCTTCAAAGCCATTTTGGAAAACTTGTTTTAGGAAAAAGAATTTCCAATTTTTTCAGAAAGAAAAATCCCAAGATTTGGGACTAAAATCATTAAAAATAAAGGTTTTTAAGAAAAGGATTTTCATGGTTTTAATGAAAACCCCGGTTTTTTGTTCACCTTTTAAGGTAGAAAAGCTTAGTTGAAAAGGGGGTTTTGAAAGAATAAGAGTTTAAGAATAAAACTATTTTATTTTAGGAAAATGAATTCCCATGTTTTTAAAAGGTTTTTAAGAAATGGGTTTCCATGGGTTTAATGAAAATCACGGTTTTTATTCATTTTTATGTAAAAAGAAAAAACCCAAACTCAACCTGTTTTTGGAAAAGGATTTTGAAAATGGCATTGATTGCATTTTATTCCTTGTAAAGACCAATTTTAGAGAAAAAAGAAAAGGGATGGTCATTTGAGTCTTTTTTATCTTTTTGAAAACATATTTTTGGAAGTTGTTTACCCAAACTTCTTTTTTTTTTTTTTTTGTTAATCTAAGGTTCATGGTGCTAGCTAGAGAGGTAGCTCCCTTGAACCCTTGTACCCATGAAAATGATAATAGGGAAAATGAGGAGAGCTTAAAGGTAAAAGACATGAATTGAAAGCAAGGATGAACATAATTTAATGAACTTGAATGTAAAGGGAAGTTATAGGCAAGAACATAATTTAAAGAACTTGATCATAAATGCAATTTATAAGCAAGAAAAAAATTTAAAGGACTTAAATTAAAACTCCTTTTTTTTTTAAGAATTCTCCCTTAAACAAACTCTAAAACATGAATGAGCCAAGCTTGTGGACTCCCTCCCATGATTGGAAATAGAGGTTTCAATATCCCCTCTTTCAAGTGATCCTACTCCAATTCCTAGAAGAGTTCCCACATTTCATGCTTGGAAGCGTGTTTATGATTTGCTTAAATAAAACCCACCTATGTTAAATCTTCATTTTCCCACTAAGGTTAGCCATGCAATAGGCTATTCCTCCACATGCCATCTAGTTGGTAATATGAAGATTTTCCACATCATCACTCTCTTCCTCCCAAGGGTAATGTCATCCCATAAGTCTAGAAAGATTCTACCTCCACATGCCATCTACTTTCAGTGCATCTAAATCATTGATTTTCTCTATGGCAGTGAATCTAGTCTTATATCTCTCAAGTAAGGACCTAAGGATTTTCCTTACAATTTTGCGCTCAAAATACCTCTCACCTAGGTTGAAGTTAGAGTTGACTATGTCATTTAGCTTGGCATAAAATTCATCAAACCTAGAGGTAAACATTTGAAAGTATTGAGTTGTTAACAGACTAAGTTCTCTCATGTGTGGTTTCTAAGATAGTCCAGGCTTCTTTAGTGCAATTTCTACATTAGAAAATCGCCTAAACTCTTCTTGAAACACAACAATAAATATTGCATTCAAGTGTTTACTATTAAGTTTGAAAGCTCAGATTTGTGTTGAAACACAAGAGCTTGTTTAGACCCCCAATAAAAATATTACAGCTAAATTGATTTTACTCTAACTTAAACTAAGTGCGAAAATAAGAGTAAATGAAGCGCAATCAACCGATACTACTCTAGTGCATAAACATGAACAACAAACAATAAAAGTAAAGCACAAGAGTAAGGGAAGAGAGATGCAAATACAAGATAACATGCCGATGTGTTATCGAAGAGGAAACCAAAGAACTCAATGAAAAACCTCTCCGCCGCCATCCAAGCAGTAAATCGATCCACTAGAGAATAAAGTTGGAGTACACGAATAACAAAAGACCCTCCAAGCCTAGTCTACTCAATGTACTTGAGCCTCCAAGCTCTTGCTACCAACGGACTTCATAGAGTCATGTCTTCTCTAGCTTTTTGGATCCCGCAATACATCCGATTGCATCCGCCAAGCCTCACTGGCTTCTTTTGGCCAATGTCCAAAACTTCCCAAGTTCCAAAACACTCCCTACAATCTGAAAAAGTGTAGGTTGTGTTTGAGTACAAATCTCCTCTCAAGATATGATAATGGGAGAGGGAAGGAGAAGAGGCTAGAATGATTTCTCACTAAGAATTAATAGCTCTCTCTCTCTAAAATATGGGTGTGTGTGTGTTGTTGAAAACCTATCTATGGTTTTTCTCTCTGAATTGGCCTCCTTACACATTTGTGTGTAATGAGGGTATGTATAGTATGGGTGAAGGGTAAGAAAGTCACACTTAAAAATCCTCTAAGCAGAGAGTTTCGCAGGTATCTAGCGAGAAGGCCTTACCCACGAGACACTCGTGAAATCTTCTAGGCTGGCACGACTCTTTAGCTTCTAGCATGTGCTTCTCACATGCCCTTTTCGCGGGATACTCTTCTCGCGAGCCAATCGTGAAAATGTATTGATTCTTCATTTCAAGCTTGATTCTTCACCAACTTAATACTAAACCGAATACAATAAAATCTCATAAAATACAAGGAATAAATTAAAGCAAATACAACACTTTTTGTCATGGAATAAAGCCAACATAAAACATAGTTGTAAATCATAACTTTACAATCTCCCCATTTGGCTATTCCGTGAAAAAACACCCTATAACAAACTCTAGACTTAAACGTGAGTTTGGAAACAATGGTAAAACTCACTCACACCTAAATCTAGAAGTTATGAAGCACTTAGAACATATATACTTGTAACCTGAAACACTTGCACAAAGCACATTAGACCCTCAAGGTAAATCAAGTGATAAAAGAACAAGTATAATATAACAAATAAAATGCGATCATGTAAACATGATGTGAAACATATAAGCAACTTGATCATACACATGACAGTCATATGGAAATGACTACAATAATCATATAGCAAAGCAAATGATCATCCAAACATGCAATCAATAACATAATAAAATATATGCATGTCCAACACTCAACCAATACAAAACACCAAAATATTTGCATTAAGGATACAAGATCCAACAAGGGCACAAGTGTGTTCCAACACATAAATAAGATGCAATGAGAGTAACAAAGTATAGATACTAAAAATAACTCAAAGCACCATAAAGTAACTAGAAAACAAGCATAAAGTAAAACAAAGACAAAACAAGGTTTCCCTAAAAAAAAGTTGTCTTCTCCCCCTTGGTATATGCATCTCCCCTATGACTTTCTCCCCCTACAAATGTGCACGAGGTAAAATTTCTCCTCCTAAGAATGTGCACATGAGTCTTATAAACATGACGAAACACTCTGATATACAATCCGGTATACTCTCTCCTTTTTTGTCACAAATAGACAAGTGAATCAAGAGGAAGGAGGGAAAGAAAAGAAGATATGAACAAGGACAAGATGCATGAGGGGTGCAAAATGAATGAGAAAATGAAGCTCAAACAAAAGAAAAAACATCTTAGGAAGACAATGCTACAAAACATAAAGTAAACATGACATGCTAAGGATATGGAACAAGATATAGACCTAGGCATGACATAGGCACAAGAACATGTTATATGAGCTAAAAATGTCTAAAAAGACTTAACTAGCATGTGTGAATGCAAAACACGTCAAGTGTTAGAGTGTGTGCAGCAAGGTGCATCTAGGGTACATCTAGTGTGCATGTGAGATGCATGACCAATGCATGAATAAGCACTCATGAGGAAAAGTGTATAAAACACATCACCAATGATCAAAACATGATAAACATGAATAATTATGGTGATCCCCAAAGTTTGGTACTCATCAGAGTTCAAAACAGCGAGAAAATGCCATTTGGGCATTTTATCAAACACTTAAAGTGCACACACTACACATGTATGTTAAACAATGCAAGAACATATGAAAATCTTGCCTAAATACATGTTATTTTTGCCACAAGGGGCCAATAGCCAAAGCAAATCATCATTTAAAACAAAGCCCAATCAAAAAGATTGACAAAAATTAAGTTTTTTAACTCCCATTAGAGAAAATCCTAACTATGAACATAAAACCCCCAAAAACATAATCTAAGGATCAAAATCAATGAAAAGAGTTAAAGATTACCTTAGAGGTGTTAATGGAATGAAAAACACTTGAATTTAGTTGGGTTTTGATGTTGGAGCATTAAAATAGGGGTTTGGTGGAAAAACTTGCTCAAATGAACTTGCTCAAATTCTCATGAAAATTCTTAGTCTTTTTCTTCAAGAGTTTGATGTTAGGAATATCAACAACACTCAAAGATTCATGTAATATGGCATCACAATCATGAGGATATACACTCATAGAGGCATTTTCACAAACACGTGGCATCCTATAATCATCAACAACCAAAGAAGCATACAAAACACTATCCATGACAAAACATAGAAGGGGTCAAGGATCACACTTAGGTAATGAAACCAAAAAAAGTGTACCCACTCTGATACCAATTGAAAGCTCAGATTTGTGTTGAAACACAAGAGCTTGTTTAGACCCCCAATTAAAATATTATGGCTAGATTGATTTTACTCTAACTTAAACTAAGTGCGGAAACAAGAGTAAATAAAGCGCAATCAACTGATACTACTCTAGTGCATAAATATGAACAACAAACAATAAAAGTAAAGCACAAGAGTAAGGGAAGACAGATGCAAACACAAGATAACACACCGATGTGTTATCAAAGAGGAAATCGAAGAACTCAACGAAAAATCTCTCCACCGCCCTTCAAGCGGTAAATTGATCCACTAGAGAATAAAGTTGGAGTATAAGAATAACAAAAGACCCTCCAAGCCTAGTCTACCCAATGTACTTGAGCCCTCCAAGCTCCTGCTACGAACGGACTTCACGAAGTCATGTCTTCTCTAGCTTTTCGGATCCCACAATACGCCAAATTGCATCCGCCAAGCCCTACCAGCTTCTTTTGGCAAATCCCCAAAGTTTCCCAAGTTCCAAAACACTCTCTACACTCTAAAAATGTGTGGATTGTGTTTAGATACAAATCTCCTTTCAAGGTATGACAATGGGAGAGGGAATGAGAAGAGGCTAGAATAATTTCTCACTAAGCATTAATAACTCTCTCTCTCTAAAATATGGGTGTGTGTATTGTTGAAAACCTATCTAGGGTTTTTCTCTCTAAATTGGCCTCTTTACACATTTATGGGTAATGAGGGCATATATAGTATGGATGAATGGCAAGAAAGTCACACTTAAAAATCCTCCAGACAGAGAGTTTCGTGGGTATCTCGCATGAAGGCCTTACCCATGAGATACTCGTGAAATCCTCCAGGCTAGCATGACTCTTTAGCTTCCAACATATGCTTTTCACATGCCCTTTTCGCGGAATATTCTTCTCGCGAGCTACTCATGAGCCAATTGCGAAAATGCACTGATTCTTCATTTCAAGCTTGATTTTTCACCAACTTAATACTAAACCCAATACAATAAAATCCCACAAAATCCAAGGAATAAATTAAAGCAAATACAACACTTTTTGTCATGGAATAAAGCCAACATAAAACATAGTTGTAAATCACAACTTTACAATGTTCATCCTTAGCCACTTGTTTTTTTTCTTCCATTGATAATAGAGCTCTTCAAGTGGAGTCCAACCTATCATAACACATCCGAGCCTTGGGATTTTAAGAATACTCTCATGTGCACTTTCCAATAAGCATAGCTTGAACCATCAAAGAGTGGAGATATAGACAAAGAGCATCCACGATCCATTAAACAAGGGTCAAGCATCACATTCAAGAAAATAAATTCCAATCTGAGTATACCTAGTATAATACCAATTGATAGGGTTTTTAGACCTTAGTTGTACTGGTTAACTAGTTTTACACCAAGTAATTTATTAATCAAATTATGCTTGAGGCTTTGGTTAAACAATCAACACCAATTTTTTAAAAAATTATAAATGCAGTTGAAATAACATAACCCAAGTTTGGTAACCTAGGAAAAAACAACTGAACAAATTGTCCCAAAGTAAAAACCAATGGGGGGAGCGGGGGGGAACCTTCTCAAATGAAAATCCATTATATTGAGAGAAGTTTATAATCTATGTAAATCCTTTCCCTAGACTCTACAACTCATAGATGACTTACAATAGAAATCTTCAGATTTCGAACCTCTAAACTCTTATATTAGTGAAGTCCTTCACGAATGATGTAGTAGTGTTTATGACCAGAACCTCTGACTAAATCCAACAACCTCTTGAAGATTTGATTCATAGTAGCAAGTTTGTGATTGGAACTATGACTTCAACTTCTTCCCAAATTGATCTTCACATCTACTTTGAATGTCTCCGGTTTGGTGAAATTGAGAGAACTCGATTATAAATGCCCTAGCCGTACCACAAAAAAAAGGTTTTCTCTCTCCACAAAGCCTTTCTACAGATGGCTTATAATTTCCTTGTAATGGAGTAACAAATGGATCACAAATCAGGCTTGAAACAAATAATTTATGGACTTTTTCTTGTTGCTAATTTTTCCAATCTTGATCAATCGAGCTAAAGTTGAGATTCCAAAAAAAAAAAAAAAAATCATTTTTCTGGTGTTGAACTTGTGTCTTTCTTGACTTGAACTTGGGTCATTTTCTTGAACTTAAAATGTATGCATTTTAACTCAACAAAACTTATACTTTGTCATGGTTTGCCAACACTAAAACTCTTGCAACTAACAAATTTTCCAATTCCATTACAAAGCAAACTCTCCAAACCTAAAATATGACAAGTGACATAGCTAATATCATATGAATTTGCCAAGTAGCATATGCCAATCTCTCTCTCTCTCTCTCTCTCTCTCTCTCTCTCTCTCTCTCTATATATATATATAACTTAAGCCTCTGAAACTCTCATAATTTTCCACGTCAGCACAATATTTAAACAAAATTATCATTTTATTTAAATAAAATTATTTTTGTTTAATCTAAACTTTACAAGGAATGAAACTCTATCTCTCTAACAAGTTCAACTTAAACTCAAACTTAAACATTGATAATTCATCTCCAAATTTGCGAGGTTAATCAAGAACATTATAAAAGCAAAGCAAAGCAAAGCGCAATATTTTTTTTTAAAGCCAAGTAGAGGTATGAGCTCTTCTTATTTTATTTTCTTCTTCTATACTTTAAAAAATATATTATTATTTTATGGTTTTTCATGTATTTTTTAAAAGTAATTTTCATACATGAACCACCAAACTCTCTTTAGCCATTTTTTACAAGATAAAAAGGCTTGCAATAATTGAAATTATTCTTTTGAATGTAAATCATCTTTCTCTTATATTTCTCTATTGTTTAGTCATATATATTTTGTTTTATTTCAATAATTCCAAAGCAATAAATCATCTGATTCATTAATTATTATTTTTTTGAATTTTTGAGTTATTTTTTTGTAGTATCTAAAATTGTCTGACAAATTTTTTGTAAGTCATTACACATTCAAACAATAACTTTTTCATCAAATTGTAATACAAATTGAAGTCATACAAGAGTAAATCATGCAATGGTATATTTTCTTAAATTTTTTATAAAATTATTTTAGTCTACCTTATAAATAGGTAGGTTTCCGTGCATAGCACAGATTAGCGACTAGTTTTATATAATTCGTTGTCCTTCAACTAAAAAATTATTTAATTCTCTAACCAAAATTTAAAAGAAATAATGTCGCCACAATTTATAAATAATAATAATAATAATAATAATTTGGTACTTTAACTTCTGGTAACAAACATTAAACAATGATGCACTATCTAGTAACCAAAAAAGAAACTATTGCAAGAAGAACAACAGTCTACCTAACAAAAGGTTTGATTTGGATAATTTCCACAATTTAAATGATATGAGAGGTATCTAACTTTGATTTGGATAATTACCACAATATAAATGGTTAGAAATGATGTATCTAACTTTGATTCAATGTTTTTCGGTGTTTTGTCTTTTTCATTTGTTTTAATAAAAGAATGATATTGTTTTATGAATTTCATATTTAAGGGTTTTTTTTACCCAATCCTAGAGAATTCAACTACTCAATGATTTAAAAAAATATTAGTTTGGAGGTCTAATTCAGTTGAGACAAAGCTTAGAATTTCAGTGTTGTGAATTTTCTTAATCCATTTTTTTGTGTTTTATTTTGATTTTGTTTCCAATATCTTTTCTTATAAGATCAAATAAAGTATTAATTTTTCAATTCCATTCCAAAGCAAACACTAGAAAATTAAAATATGACAAGTGACATAGCTAATATCGTATGAATTTGCCAAGTAGCGTGCCAATTATATGAAAATCATTTTCCTTCTACTAAAAACCCATGTTCAAAAGTTTACTTCTCTAACAAAAATTTAAAAGAAGTCTAAGTGTTGCCACAATTCTATATAAAACAAAAAGTCGAATAATATAAGTAAATAAGTAAAACTTGAAAGAGAGTATTATTTGACACTCTCATATAGACAAAACATAGGTACAATACCTTACGTGTTGTTCTTTAAGTTCCCCTCTTAAAATTTTGTCACATGGCTATTTAACTAAAAAATACACTTCCAACTCATGAAAAAAAAATTCACATAACAGAATCTTAAGAGAAGAACCTAAAGAACAGTACCTAATTCTTACTCTATCTGATATGTTTCTCATCCAATAATGTGTGTGTGTATAGCCAAAGTTTAATTAGAGTCTAATTTTCTGCCACATGTCCTATCTAAGTTTTTTAATTTTTGTGCCTAATATGTTAATTTAGTATAAAAAAAAGAGAAGTATAATATAAATAAATTATAAAAAAAACGTAATCATATATCTAAATCTATATATAAAATTAAAATAAAAGATAGTTTAAACAATTTTACTTTTATGAACCATTTTTTTGTATAACTAAAATAATTTGAATTTATAAGTCATTAATTTATACAATACTATGAATATGAACGGTCTGTTGCTAACTAGGTAGAGACAAATATATTACATATATGTGTGTGTACATGTTAACTGCAATTGTTTTTAATTATATCTGTACATGTACATAAGGTTATATACTAGTAATATATAATTTTCAAAATCACAAGTAGAGAGGGAGAGAGAGAGAGAGAGGGGGGGGGGGGTCAAATAATTATTGATGCCTATATACTTATGGCTAAATGCAGGAAAAACTAAGTGGCTATGGATTGCCATTGCCATTGCCATCGGCGCCATTGCTCTGCTTGTAATTTTTTTCAGTATATTGTGTTATCTACACAGAAGGAGAATAATTGTACTTCAAGGTAGATGCTTCACATATAGATTGTACTTGTTGGATTATTTCTTGATTATTTGTTACCCAAACGGAAGTTATGAATTTATGTAAATATACAGGTAATAATGACACAAATGATGATAAACAATTGCTTAGTTCAGAGATATCTATGGGAGAAAATGGAATTCCAAATTATAGAAATAAAGCACATGATGTAAGCGTATGTAGTTACGAATGTATAACGACCGCCACAAACAATTCTCATTAGAAAGCAAGCTTGGAGAGGGGGGATTTGGACCTGTTTACAAGGTAATCTCTAAAAAAAATCTATAAAGAGAGATGTTTAAACTAACATATATCTAACATTGGTTTATACCTTATTTGATCATCACAACAGGGAAAACTACCAACAGGTCAAGAAATAGCTGTAAAGCGACTATCGAAAAATTCAGGGCAAGGAATAATTGAGTTTAAGAATGAGTTCATACTCATATCTAAACTCCAACGTACTAATCTTGTTAAGCTTCTGGGTTGTTGCATTTTTGGAGAAGAAAGGATGTTAATCTATGAATACATGCTCAATAAAAGCTTGGACTACTTATTTGGTTTGAAAAGCATTTAAATTTTTTTCTGAAGACTTTATTTTTTCCACAATGAATATATATAATTATCTGTTGTACTTTATACAAAGTATATTATTGACCATTTATATCTTTTTTATATTGAAGAGATTCATATAGAAGCAAGTTACTAGATTGGAATAAACATTTCAACATAATCGAAGGAATCACTCAAGGATTGATCTATCTCCATAGTTATTCAAGGTTAAAAGTAATTCATAGAGATTTAAAAGCTAGCAACATACTCCTTGATGAAAGTATGAATCCGAAGATCTCTAATTTTGGTATGGCAAGAATTTTCAAACAAAATGAACTAGAAGCAAATACTAATAGAATTGTTGGGACATAGTAAGTTTACTACACATCCTTCATTGGAAAAAATAAATAAATAAATAAATAAAAAGTTAACAAGGCAGCCCTATACTTGCATGTATTTGGCAGCTAATTAAACATTTCCGCTCTTATAAGCTCATTCATTCATATGTGAAATGCAAATATTTGTTTCTTGTTTTGGTGTATGGTTACATGTCTCCTAAGTACGCTATGGAGGGTGTGTTCTCTATAAAATTTGATGTATATAGCTTTGGTGTCTTGATGCTTGAAATCGTGAGTGGTAGAAGAAACAACAGCTTCAATCAGTCTGATTTTGTGCTCAATCTAGTTGGATATGTATGTAATATAAATATAAAATTTGGATCATCTACATTTTCATAGTTCTGTGTATCCAACATTTTAAATAATTATTACCTTGTTTTTTAGGCATGGGACTTGTGGAAAGAAGATAAAGGACTAGAGCTAGTTGATCCAACAATTAGTGATTCATTTGTTGCAAATCAAGTGCTAAGATGCATTCACGTCAGCCTCTTATGCATGGAAGAAGGTGCTGTTGATCGCCCTACCATGTCAGATATGCTATCTATGTTGACAAATGAAAGTACACAATTGCCTTTGCCTAAAAAACCAGCCTTTTCTAATGGAAGGAAACCAGTTGGGGCAACTATTCCTAAGAAAGAATCTGAAGTTCATACGGCAAATGAAATATCCATTTCTGATATGGATCCACGATAGAGAGTATGATTTTCTTTTGTTATGTTGTATTTGTATTGGGTCCTTGAGATGATGAGTAACAATCAACTGGTTGAGAAATAGCTAAAAAGTGACTATCAAGAAATTCAGGACAAGAATTAATTGAGTTTAAGAATGAGTTGACACTCATATCTTGTTATGCTTTTATGTTGTTACATTTTGGAGAAGAAATGATAGTGGTCTATGAATACATGCCAAACAAAAACTGAGACTATTTTTTATTAGGTTTGAAAAACATTCAATCTTGTTAAGCTTTCATTTTCTTGTTTTTATTTTTTTTTTCTCCAAAAGATTTATATATTAATCTAGATTACTTTATATAAAGTAGATTATTGTTTATACATAAATTTTTATATTGGCCAAATTCAAATAGAAGCAAGCTACAAGATTGGAAGAAATGTTTTAACATTATTTAAGGAATCGCTCAAGGATTGATACATGTCCATAAATTTTTAGGGGTGAAAGTAATCCATAGATATTTAAAAGCCAAAAACATACTCCTTAATCAAAGTACGAATCTAAAGATTTCTATTACAGGGAAAACAATTGTAGCAAATATTAATAATAAAGAACCACCACCGCGCACTCTTAGCGCAATAGTCCCTCTATAAGTATGAGTGCTTGTGGAGTATGAGGTCCCTCCATAGTCCCTCAAGTCTTCAGGAGTGAGCTTCATACATATATACACTTAAATTATACTAAAGTAGAATTTCTATATTATATAAAAATAATAATAATAAAGAACGGAAGTTTATACGGTGAACAGCTTGTCCATTTTAGATATGGTTGCCTGATAAATGGTACAATTTTCTTTCGTTAATTATCTTGTATGTTTGTCAGGAGGAAATAAATTCACCTTTGGAGATCTGCTGATTCTTGTAACGAAAGGGTAGAATTAATTTGGAAGAAGTACAGTTTTAGGTAATCTATTCTATTGTCGAGATTATCTTTGTTGTGCGCTCTTTGGGTAAAAAAGAACCTGCTATATAAATATGTGTGTGTGTGTGTGGGAACAACTAGAACATTATAAAATCTTCAATTAATTTTTGTTCTTATGTCCTTCTTATTGTAATAATCATTATTATATAGAAGCTCGGGCCCTCATTTATCTTCGTATTTTCCTAAAGCACTTTTCCACGAAGGAGTTCATGTTATGTTATCTTAGTCATAATTCCACATGAAAATAGACAAAAAATTGACTATCTTTGGGGTCAATCACGAAATTGTCATCCAAAAGCCTTGTTAAAATAAAGAGGTATATTTTTCCAAGAAAAATATTATTTTTATTTTATCATCCACTGTTTCAAGTTTTAATAGATACGGCCAACCTGCTCCAGATGCAAACTCATGCCCTCTGTAATTGTTGTTGGGCTCATAATATTCGGTGCAGTCTTAAAATGACGAATTTTCCCTTCTGCTTCTCCTGTTCTATTCAATCCTAGAGTAAACTTAACGCTAGGGTAAAGATAGAGTATATTGCATTCCTGGACAATTGTCTTTATAAATATTTCTATTTGGATCATCTGTGTAACCCTGAAATTCTCTTAATTTTCGAAATGAAATCCAATCTCCGTGAAAAATCCTTCTTCTATGACCAAAACATGTAAAAAATAAAATAAAATAAAATTTGTCCCTTGGTGCAAAACCTCTTAGGCCCACTAGGAATCCCATTTATCTTCAGTATCTTGATCTCCCCCTTCAACACTTCTGTTGATAAAAAATTAATTAACTCCAAAGAGAATCCAAGAAAAGCAAACTAAGAGGTTTGATTAGGGATAACCTTGGGACATGGGCACCCCGGTTTCCCCACAGGTAACCTTAATAGTCTTGTTAGGGTTTTAGGTTCCAATAGTAATAAAGTTAACCAATTTTTAGCCTAGTAATTTGTAATACCCGAAAAAAAAAAAAAAAAAAAAAAAAAAAAAAAAAAAAGGAGGGGTATTTAAGTAAATTTGTTTATGGGATCAATTTTATAATTAATTTTACTAAGAGGGTTTGGATTTTTAGAAAATAAGGTTGAAACCCTAAGTATATATAAGTTAATTTAAGTCAGCGTATGATGATAGATATTTCGAAAGATGAGACTACCCAAAATACTCAAATTAAGAAAGTTTAATTACACAATTGAGGTAAAAGCCTAAGAATCTCTTTTTTGTCAAATCTGAGTTTTATTTGGAATTAGAGTTCTTTTGATGTGGGTATTTTGGACAGTAAGTAAACTATTTAAATATTCTAGAGTTTTAATGATGCAAATTAAGAAAAGTTAGATTTAATTTTCGGCATAGATAGAGGCCGCAAACTTTTAGGCTTAGGTCTGTTTACGATCTGCTTATTTTGTTAAAACTGAAATTTTTTTGCTGAAAGTACTATAGATAAAAGTAAAAGTTAGCTAAAATAGTACAATGGGACCCATGAATAGTATCAAAAAGTGCAATAGAGCCCATAAATAGTAACAAAAATAAATTGAATAGTAAAATAAGCTAACAAAAATTAAGCTATCCAAACACTTTAATGGTAAGGTTTCTACACAGTTTTTCTTTGATAAATAGTACCTGATGTGACTTCTTAAGATATATAGCGAAACCCGAAGTGGTATTGGGGGAATACAAAAGCCTAGTAGTCTAGGCATGCTTTGAGGTCTGACATAAAGTCATGTGTTAAAAAAAGAAAAAAAAAAAAAAAAACATTAAAACAAGGCAGCGCTAAACTTCTTTCTTTCTTAAGGTCTGTATGAATATCGCTTATTACTGAAAATTGAAAACTGAAAATACTGTAATAAAATAATTTTTAAATATGTGAATAGGCTGTAGGACTCAATTTTAATAAAATTTTGCTGAATTCCGTACTTGTGGGTTCTGTGAACAATACACAAAACCCAGTGTTTAAATGCCAAACGCCAAACGCAATCCAAATTCATACTTAATGTGCGTTTGGGTAACACGTTTTGTAGCATTAGGCCCTGTTCATGTGTTTTAAGCATGTGATTCATGGAACTATTGCAAACAAATGAAGAAAAACGCAGACCCACAATACAGTGTGAATAGTGTTTTGCTATTTAAAAAATATTTTGCTACAGTATTTTTAACAATAAATTTTCAGTTTTCAACAAAATAAGTAGCCCACAGAAGTGAATAGGAAAGTCAATGAAGTCAAGTTATAATTATAAAAAAAAAAAAGGAAACAAAGGAACACACGTACTTGAAGATGGCCCACGTGCCTCCATAGTAATAGGAGTTATGGTCTTATCTCTAGGGCTTTAGTTGTGGCAATATATATATATATAAAGAAAAATATTATGATTAGGTAGAATTTTGGCGTGAGGTAACAGTGGATAATTATTGGATTTTTTAGTAGTCTCTCTTTTGGCCAAGTACCGTTATAAGTTTTTCTTAAATTATTTGATTATTGAGTAAATGATGCTTTAAAATTGTTTAGGTGATATCTAAGAATTTTAGAGAAAATGTTAAGGAGAAGTACTTTTGTGGTGAGCTAGCTAAGGTAAGTAACCTTACCCTAATTGGTTTTATTTTACTTATACTACCGTATTTTAACTACTAAATTTTGTTTATAACTGTTACAATTTTATTTAATTGTTTTAGCTACATTGATTTAAAGAAAAAAAAAAGAATTATCACAAATATATTCAATTACTGAATATATAATTTTATATATATATATATATATATATATATGTATATTTGAATGAGATATATATTTTTTGAATTATTGTTGCCGGAGAAAAAGGGATTAAGTTATAAGTAGTTCAATTTTAAGTGTCTAAGCTTAGACATCACACAGTATGAAAGCCCATGGTGTTAGTAAAGCAAAGTGAGAAGCCCAAGAGCAACCACATCAGTGGTTGCAAAATCTTGCAAAATAGAAAAAGTAGCTTATTTTACACATTTTGATCAAAAAAACACCCACATCATTTGGTGTAAAGTTGTGAATAAATGCACAAGTGCTACTATATCCATGTATATATGCAAAGTTACTATAACTCTTGCATTTAATATTTTACTATTTTTTCTCTCTCCTTTACCTCACTCTCTCTTTTTCTCTCCGTGCTTCTCACTCTCACCTCTCTCTCTCTTTATCTCCGGTCCCTCAATCTCACTCACTGATCTCCAAAGCAAGCCGTGCCACCTTTGCTCTCATCATGCCACCGTGATCACCGCTGAAGCTCACTCATCGATACGATCTCTGAAGCTCACTTGCCGAAGCTCTCATCGTGCCACCACCGATCGCCGTTGAAGCTCTGTTTAATTAGTGGCTTTTGGGGTTTTGATCCTTTTTAATTTTTTGTTTGATCATTTTTGGGATTTTCTATTTTATCAGTGGGTTTTTGGGTTTTGATCTTTTTAATTCTTTCTCTGATGAGTGGATTTTAGGGTGATGGTACTTGATGATGGTGGCTGATGCTGATGCTTGATGATGGTGGGTTGATGATGGTGGCTAGGTGGGTTGATGGTGGGTGTAGATTGATCGTTGATAGTGGGTGAAGATGAATATTTTATTTGAATAAATATGTATAATAGACAAATTAATGTAGGTGTTTTGTGAAAATGGGGGTGTAAAATAGAAAAAGTAGATTTTTTTTGCAAATTTTACAAAATTTTTGCATCCACTGATGCGGATGTCTCAAAAGCCGATAAATCAAATACCCCAAAAGTGCCTGCTGTAACCAAAAACAACTCCCCGAACAAGATATAGCGTGAGAATCTTACCAACAACATTTATGCCTCTTACTTAAACTTTTGATTATAATAATTAAGTAGCAAATCTCTAAGAGCATTCACAACAAAGGTTGTAAATGCTATAAATGCTATTTTTTAGCATCTGAAACCACAAAATGCTACTCCATCAAACTTCTCATATCTTAAAATTTTTGCAATCCTGCTACAGAGCACTCTCAAAAATGAGAGTGCACTGTAGCTTAAATCTTATAAAAAAAAAAAAAATCTATTGCTCTCTCATCTCTTTCCCTGTACTCTTCTTTCTTTTTCTCTCACCGATGTCTTCTTCTCTCATTTCTTCTTTCCTTCTCTCACTGGTCTCACTTTCTTTCTCTTTTCTTCTTTTTTTCTCTTTTCTTCATACATCGGCATCCACAGCTGAAAACCATGGTGGTAAGGTTCAGCGAAGCCGTGAAGAAGATGAGGTCGAGTTTGTGGTTTGTGGGTCTCTACTGTTGATTGGGGTGGCTGGGTTGCGGTGGTTCGGCAAGCATGGCTGGGTTTCAACAAGTGTGGTTGGGTTTGGGTGGGTTTTGTGATTTGATTTTGAGTGAGAAATTTCAAAAATATGCTCTTTCTAATTTTGGGTTTGTGATTTTTAACATGGGTTTGTGATTTGTGGTGGTACTGGGTTTGATTGGTGGTTTTGATGTTAGTTTGTTGAGTTTTTGATTTGGTTTTGGGTGGTGGGAATCCCAATTTGCAGAGGTTGTGGGTGCCGCTGGTGATGTTGGCTATGGCTGTGCTATGGTGGTTTGTGGTTGGGTTTGTGGGTGATGGGTTTGTGGTGGTTTGTTGGTTGCTGAATGAGGTGGCTATTGGTTGTTGGGTGTGGTGGCTGTTGGGTTTTGTTATACCAGGGGTGGTGGTGGTGAGTGGATGTGGTAGTGTGGCGCCGGCGGTGCTGTGAGAAAGAGAGAGATAGAAGAGAGAGATGAAGGAGAGAGGAAAAATAATAAAAAAAAATTATTGAAAAATAATAAAGAAACAATATTTAAATGAAATGGTAAAAAAAATAGAAGTTTTGATATAGGTTGTATTGTAAAGTTGTGTGTTATATGTTATAAAATTGGGTTTTAAAATGGTAAATGCTAATTTTTTTTAGATTTGTTGATGGAAATGCTCTAAATATGTTTCAAATTGTGTGGTAGCACAAGTAGTACATGCCCTGTCTATCTCTCCTCCACGGAATCTCTAGATTTTAATTTATTTTATAATGAGGACTCGATACAATATGAGCCAACCTAATTGATGATGCTCGATAAGTTTTCGACATCAATTAGCGAAAAGGATATGCAAAAAGTTATTAATTGTCATCAAGATTTTGTGTCATCGTGTTTTAGAAGATGTTAAAGACCACAAAAAAATTTTTATAACTTTTTGTCATAACTATGACATGACAGAGTGTAATTAGTGAAGAAAAAATAGTCGATCTATATGAAAATAATGGTTAACCATTTATAGTCTATTACATCAAAATTATGGCAAAAAAAAATTGTAAAAGAATTTGTAATCCTAGAACTACTCTCTTCTTTTATTGATGTTAAAATTTTAAGTGACATGATTTTTTTTTTTTTTTTGAGAATTAAGTGACATGATTTACTTCATCATTAGAGTATTAGTATTGGTGGAGGCATTTTGCTAAAATGCTAAATTTACTATCAGAATATATCAAAAGCCAAGTACATCAATGGAGCTAAAGGCATAATTTTTTTGCTGCTGAGCTATAGCGCACAACTATCTTTACCTATACACTGTAGCTCTAATGTTAAAAAAAAAAAAAAAAAAGCTCAGATTATTTAAATGATTCTTTATCTTTTTTTTTCTTCCTTTCTTATTTCTAATTGCAAGCTCCTCTCTTCTCACACCACTCCAGCTTAGATTTTTTTTTTTTTTTCCTCTGCTTTTCTTATTAAGACACCAGTGTAGCTCAAATATTTCTTTTGCTCTTCCTTTTGTTATTTCCCATTGCCAATAATTATTTTATTAAGACACCACTGTGGCTGTGGCTTTAGGTGTTATTTATTATAACAGATATATTATTTTATTGTATTTTTATATTATTTTATTGTGTTAAATACTAAAACAAAACTACTGATGTTGGGTATTTTGTAAAATTAGATAGTAAAATAGATAGAGTAATTCTTTGTGATGGTAAATAACTAAATTTTTGACACCACAAATGTTGAGATTCAAATCCTCTAGATTTCATAGAGCACTTTACCAATAAATATCCTTAAATTCTTTTATTTTTATTTTTTATACAAGATAGAAATTCTATTTTAGCCCAATCTAAGTGTATATGTGTGTAAAGCTCTCTCTTGAACACTTGAACCCGACTCTTGCCCCCACACCCTACAAGTACTTATACTTATAGAGTGACCATCATACCAAGGATGTATGATATTTCTTTAAATTCTAACCATTCTTTTTATGATTCAATAATCTAAATTTTTCATGTTAGTATTCCACTAATAATAATTTTAACTGTTTTATTTGTCATATTATTATATTATTTTAAAAGTATTATTAGTAGAATGTTAACATGATAAAATTTAGATCATTAAATTATTAAAAAATAGTTAATATTTAAGTAAATTGCCTGGAAAACTTAGAGGAACTAAATCCAAAACGATGATGCTCTTATACGTCAAAAATTGGATAGACGGCGGTAACAAAAGTTAGAAAATTTGTCTGGATTTTACCAGCCAGACAACTTTCTTACCCAAAAGCTGCGATGGAAAACAAGGTAAAGAGAGCAATGCGAGAAAAGCTTTGTATATATTTATAGAAGCGGGCTCTCATTTATCTTTGGATTTTTCAATATAGTTTCAACTTTAATTTTAAATACCGTTTATTGTTAAAAACTTAAAACTGAAAATATTATAATAAGATAATTTTTAATTATATAAATAATATTCTGAGACTTAATTTAAAAATTATTTTTCTAAATAAAGTACTTATTAGTCCTATAAACAGTACATATAATCTACTAAAAAACGAACTACGCAGCTGATTTCAGCTCTATTCAAACGTAGGATAGGTGATTCTATGCAAGACCAAAAAGTAGACTGACTAAACTCTGTATTTGGGGTCAATCATTAAATTGTTATCCAATAGCCTATTTTAAATAAAAAATTAAAAAGTTTTCCCGGAAAAGTCTAAAATTGTCATCACCGACCTGCTTTCAGAGCTTTGCGTGTTTCAAGCTTTAAAAACGTTGTATGAAAAGGTTTATTTGGTGCAGTCTCATGTGACGGATTTGCCCTTCACGTGTTTCAACTTTCAAGTTTTTTTGAGGGCACGTGTTTCAATTTTTTTTTTTTTTGAGAAACGTGTTTTAAGTTTTTAAATTGGAGTATTAGCGTCATTCCCTCTACTAATGTCCCGTGTGAAGAGATTATATTATATATTTATGTATAGTACTTATTATGTGTTAGAATCAGGGGCGGAGGGAGGGGGGGCCAATTTTTTACATAGGGGGGCCAGGGGCGGCAGGTGCTAACTTTCAAAAATTTTTACATCGGGAGGCCAGGGGCGGCAGGTGCCAACTTTCAAAATTTTTTACATATAGTTATAATATAGTACATTGTTTTGGAATATAGGGTAGATGAAGTGGTAGTTTGGTAGAGGAGAAAAGTAAGAAAAAAAGTCAAAAGTGAAAATAGAGATTAGAAAGAAGAGAAATAATATGTGTAGAGGAGAAAAAAAAAAGGAAAAAATAATAATGAAATGTGTGGATGAAGAAAAAAGAGATAAGGAAAAAATAAAATAAAGAATAAGAAATTAAAATTAAGAAATGCTACCATAATATTTTCACAATAAATCTTAAGTGTAGGTAATTTCTAGCTAATACTAATGAAAAAAAAAATTTAAGTGGTGTATTCAAATTAAAATCAATAACAACTTACCACACATGATTTGTTGTAAAAGTATTGTACAAATGTTGGGAACGTGACATTTCATATTAACATTAGATGATTTTACAAGTCATTATATTATTGCCACAAGTGCTCTACTAGATTTGTTAAAAAAATATCATTGGAAAATTAAAACTATTGTTGTTAGGTTTTGTTATTTTTATTCCTAAATTTAATACATGAAAACTAAACTCACATTATTTTTTAAAATTATATATATATATATGTGTGTGTGTGTGTGTGTGTGTGTGTGTTTAATTTGAATATTCTTAGTTAAAAAAAATTAAAAAATAATTTTTTTAATTTTTATTATTTAAAAAATTAATTATATTATTTATGATATCATCGGTTTGACCACCAGTCCGACCAAAAAACTGATAACCAGTGTCTATTTCGGTTCTTTTATCGTATTGGTTTTTAAAACCATGATTTTATGTTAGATTCTATATGGTAATTACATTAGTATATAGTTGTTTATTTATTTTTTTATTAATATTGATAAACTTTTTTAGATTCATTTTTTTACTTTTAATCTTATCTTCTAATCTTGCCCCCTCTGACCTAAATTCCTAGCTCCGCCACTAGTTAGAATATTTGGATAATTTATATAACACGTCATTAAAAAGAGAGGATATTAAGAATATGAATAAATTGTTTGAGTGAATTTATAAATATTTTTAACTATTTTTACTAATTTAAGTGTGCAATTATCTTTTATATCTTTGTGTGTAATTATTTTTTTTCTATACCTTATTTCAATTGTAGTTAAAGCAACTCAATTTGAGTAAGAATGACAAATAAAAATTAATTAATTAATTAATTATATATATATTTACTATTGTGGGGTCATGGATTTTGGGATTTGGCCGAGAGCATGTGGTTTTGGCCGAGAAGCATGAGTGATCCGAGTTTGAGGAGTACTATCTCCTCGGACTAAAGCTAAACGCAAATCTGGTATAGATCTTAATAATCAAGGATGACCTTTTAGGAAGTTCTAATGATAGCAACGAGCACCATGAACGTACAAGAGGGATAAGGACTCAAAAATATCTAAGGGGAAGCTGCTACCACCACATTAATGAGGAAGTGACCTCTGAACAGTATTATGGCAGCCTTACAGCCACTCTAGAAGACTTTTAGAGGGGGCTGATGGGACAAGTATCAGCATAAACCATCAACTGTCCACATGTAGTCCACGTGTAGGGTAAGGATGAAGGGAGAGATATAATATAAATAAGGGTAGAGATCCCAGAGAAGGGGGAGGATGAGAAAAGGAGAAGAGAAAGCACTATAGCATTCTCAACAACTCCTGTAACTATTGTCATCCAATATATACTAGAACAGAGCTCCTCGGACTGTGTCGAGGACAAACTTTTTCGCACAAACCGGGTTCAATTCTTGTTGGCTCATCATCCAAAACCATATTAACTGTTATCCATGCACTAAAACCTAGCTCTTTGATCCACTTTCTACAAATTTATTGTACTGGGTTCACTAGGCCAAGATCCCTTACATTTTGGGCTTGGTCTGAAAATCGTGTCCTGTAACTTTAAATAAAAACATTAACATATTATTTTAGTGAAGTTCTAAATATTTAATAATTTAAGTACACAATTATTTTTTATATCTTTAATTGCATGCGTTATTAAATTTACTTTTACCTTTTTGATGATTTTGTTTCTATACGTTTTTAGATCCCTTAAAACACAAGTTGTTTAACTTAGCCAAGTGATTACTTAATTAAATTATTCAGATCTAGGTTAACACATTTAAATCATATCATGTAAGTAATGTGGAAATATAAAGAATACACGATATGATAATCCAGAAAAACCAAGCCGGTAAAAAACTTAGGAAGGATTTAACCTAGCTATCCTCAAGGTAAAATAGATCTATTATGAAAAAATTGAAGTTTGTACAATAAGACTTAGACCACTAACATCCTATTGTTACCTCGAGTAGAAAACTTACTACCACGACCACGTGACAGCTCCAAATCCATGAGCTACTTCTTTCCTTGATCCACTGCAACCACAAGTACTCCTACTTGTGACTTTGAGACTCCACTCAAAGGTTTTAGATCTTCTTTAAGTTCTTTATGCAGCAAATAAAGCGATCACCAAGTTCTTGACATGAATTTTGATCTTCATAACCCTAAGTGTGTATGAAGGTAAACACATGTGTGGAAAATACAAGTAAACCAATATAAATTTTTGATTTCACAAAACATAAAATAAGGCATATACCATGAATAACCTCATAATATAAATCAATAACCAATGTATCATATGTGAAACAAGAAACAATAAAAGAAACATAAAACATAGTGTCTCCCCCTAACATATAAAACCCATAAATGATAAATACATCAAAGGCAAAAAAAATAAATACATTAAAAGCCAAAACAAAATACATCAAGCTCCTAGATACAATGTAGCTCCAAAACAAAAACTCTCCCTATCAACATGCATATGTACTCCCCCTTTTTATGACGAATTTCCAAAGGACAATCATGACTCATCATCAAAAGGTGGAGGCTGCGGAGTAGAACCTCTAGTACTCGCCAAATTTGCTTGTAAAGCCTGAAGCTCAGTGAGCACATCCAAAAGGAGCTGACCATGCGCCACCTGAATGGTCATGACAGTGTCCAGCATACTTCGTATAAAAGCATCGCTCGATGAAGAAGCAAGAGGCTCAACAGCAGCTGTAGGATCCACAAACTCCTCAGCAGTGGGGTCACCAGATGTAAGAGGCCTAGATGCACCTATAGAAGACTCAACTCTAGGGCACTTAGAGCTAGCTTTCAACTGAGCTGCTCTTTGCAGAAGAAAGGTGGCACTTATAGGAGCTATAATATGTACGGGCTCAAATGCAGGAAAATACTCTAAGCCTAAATCTAAAAGAACCCTATGAATAAAAAGCGGAAAGAAAAACCATGAGATTTTGCACTACTCCTATGAACCTCAACAAAAGATCGAATAAAAAGAGTAGGAAAACTTATAGAAGCATCCGTAATTAGGGCATACAAAAATACACACCTCTCAATGGGAATAGTATGAAGATGAGAGATAGGCCAAATAGAATGACAAGAAATTCATAAAAACAAATAGTTGAGCTCAGCTAGCTCATGGGAAGTGACACGAGGATCAGTACCCCAACTGATGGTAGTACCGGTAATGAAAGACATGATGTCATCAAGAGGAGGGGTCTTAGTGTATGGGTACATAAGCTGCTGTACCAAAGGTACACCAAGAGCAGTGGCCACTACAGAAGGAGTAATGACATACTCTTCATCCTTTATCCAACTCCTCACATATTGAGTGTTGGAATCATCGTAGTGGACAGAAAGGTTCGAATAGAACTCTATAATCAAAGCAGCCAAAGGAGGATGCTTGACCTCTAAGAGTGGTAACCAGCCCTTACACTCAAAGTTTCTACGTATCTCCGAATCTAACTCATCTAATATGACCTTATGCTCAGCCTAGACCAACCTAAAGATGTTTAGTTTCTTATAAGTTTCTTGGTTTTCTCGATTCTAAACCTATCACTCTCAAAAGCAAGGGTAGAGGGAGTAGTGGTTTTTTTTGTACTAGTCTTTCTAACCATGATGCTACGGGTTGACAAGAAAAGATAGAACCAAAAAACAAAGAAGAACAAAAACAAAAAACCAAGGGCAAACTACATTAGAGAGGGTTACAGTACAAAAAATATAGATAATAACAATCTATATGATGCACGAAAAGAATGCACAAATGATGCATGCTCTAATGCACTGAAATTTGTTCAATTTTACTTTATAAACCATCAATTGACTTGAACATTGAGTTTTAGTTCAAAAACCCCAAATTTTGAAAAACCCAATTCCAAAAATTAGACCAAATTGATCAATTAATCATTACACTAGTTAGACAACATCATGTAATGACATAATCAATAAATTACACAAGTCAATTTCATCAATGTAGACCCAATTGAACAAAATCCCCAATTTCACAATGTTTCATGCCCTAGAAATTTCAATTTTCCCAAAATCACAAAATAAATCAAATTAATGCATGGGAAACATGTTAATATCATCTAAGAACAAAAGCCCATTGATTTATTTTGATTAAAAACAACTAAAATAATCTCAAATCCAAAAAATGGGTGGTTCAAAATTTTCAATAAAAATGCATGAAAAATGTGATTTTAATGAAAAAGAAGGGGTAAAAGAGACTTACTCAAGCTTGAAGAAAAAAACCCTTGAAAGATTTGAGGCAGAAAACGACAAAAATGGCTTAGATTGGATCAGTCAAAGAAGAATAGTGAAAAGAGTGTTTGAAAAGTATGAAGAACACGTGAGAAAACTCTTTTTAAAACACTAACTGACTGATTTTCAATCTATCAAAAATTAGCTTCAATCGATTGAAAATTAAATTCGATCAATCGAGTATCAATTGAGCACCAATTGATCCTGGCAGATTGTAACCAAAATTTTTATCGCATTTTTAATCGGTCGAGAAATAGCTTCAATTGATCGAAAATCTAGAAAACTTAAAATTTTGAAAAACAGAGCAATTTAATGTAGAAACTCCTCAAAACACAATGTTTCATGAATGAAATGCATAAGAATGAGATTAAAATTTTTTAAAAAACACTTGAATTCAACCTAGATCTTCCAAAAACAGGTTTTTCAATCAATTTGTCCTCAAAACTCAAACATTAAACACATTTTGCATTAAAATCAAGGAATATATAATCTTGGATGGCCACAATAGAATCACACACAATATCATGTACTAAGTTTAGCAAAGAATAACTTGTGTAGTGTGTGTAACTAGCAATAGCTTGAGATACATGTGAAGTGATATGTAGATAGTAATTAATCACACTTTCTACAAAATTCATCACATAAGTTTGAAAAAGACTATCACCTAAAGAGTTACATCATATAACTCTCACATCTCCTAGAAAACAAGCTTGCGATCATGAAATTTCTTTTTTTGCCTCATAATGTACACACCAATTTTATTTCATTGTGAAAGTATTTGATTAGCCAGATAATGTACACACCAATTTTAGCATTAATCCGAGGCTACACCTTATGTCCTTTTTGTGCTTGCTACATTTTCTCGAGCACAAAATCTTATAATATGCACTAAGGTGTTCATGATTGGCTAGTAAACAGTGGTGAGATGGTTATTTATGCTTTTCTCATTAAGTTCAAGTCTTAACAATCAAAAGCATGTAACTTCAAAATCAAGATTAAGTGATAAAAAACTATAAACAACTTCTACACAACATGCACTACATAGCTAAAACTAGCAAAGTGCAGTAAAATAAGCTCATCCAAGCTAAACAAGGTACACAAGCATGTTATGTGAAGATAATATGACCAACCTTGATTACAAGTCCAAGAAAAATAATGCAAAACACATTTTTCCTTCCTTTTCCATTTTTTATTTTATTTTAATTTTTTTATTTAAAAAGAATAACAAAAACAACTATCATGAAATGCATGAATGTTATGCAATGCAAATCCTAAAGGCAAACAAAAACAAAATAGCAAAGAAGAATGGTCACAAAGAATATTGAGATGAAGTACAAGGATCATGTTAGAAAGACTCAATTAGATTGAGCCTTTTGCATTGAAAACTTTTTAGATGCAACTCTTGCATTGAAATTATTATTTATATTAGAATAATGAGCAACTCCAGAATTGGTATAAAGGTTTAATACCTTTACCAACTCACCAATAAGTATCATAGGATCTTGTGCTTGAGGCACAGGTACTTTTAGCTTGTTTGCTCACTTTGTAGCTTGCAACTTGAAACAGTTTGGGCGAATATGCCCAGTCTTTCCACAAAAATGACAAACCCATAAAGGTCTATCATGCTACTTATCCTTAGGGAGGGTAGGATTCTTAGGCTTAAACTCTTTAAGATCAATCCTAATCTTCCTAGAAGGTGGTGTAACTTCTACTATTTTGACAATATCACTCATAGAGGGCTTAGAAGAAGAAACAAAATTTGTGGAATGAGTTTCAGACACAGAGATGCTATTTACAAAACCTAGACCACTTTTGTCTAAGGGAGACTTCTGAATACTCAACATGTGATTAAGTTTAGAACTAGCAGATCTATTTGTTTGTTTTCTAGCAACTGATAATTCTAATTCCTAGTTCTTAACCTTATCAAGCAATAACATGTTTTCAGTCTTCACCTTATTAATCAATTCATTAGCATCAAATAATTTCAGTAACAAATTTTTCTTATCAAGCTCAAGAGAAGCAATTTTCTTCAAACCTAAGTCAACATTCATAGCATCCTTTGTAGCAACCTTGCAACGCTTATTATAAGTTTTTTGCGAATCAGCATTCTCACAGAGTTTCCCATTAGAAGGGTTCTCTTCAATCACAACACTTTCATCAATTACAGCAATAGCTGCGAAAGCAATGAAGTTTCCATCCTCATCACTACCAGACTTATAATCAGAATTTGCATCATCACTAAGGGTTACAACCATAACTTTACCCTTTGATCTCAAGAATGTAGGACATTCTAATTTCACATGACCATACCCTTGACAACTAAAACATTGTTGACCCAAATAATTATTAGAGGTTTGACCTACTTTCTTTTTAGATTTATCAGTATTGTTCACTTTAGTGGGTTTATTCCTCTTAAAATTCCTAGATTCATCATTGTTTTTACCTCTTGCCCTTCTTTTGTTGTTCTCAAGAAATTTTCTAAAATTCTTGGCAAGATATGCAATCTCTGTAGAAGAGAGTTCATCATCAAATCCATTACCATTAACATCATCAACTGATTTAAGAGCCATTGATTTAGATTTGTTTATCTTAGGTAGGCCTAGCTCATAGGACTTGAGAGATTCTACAAGCTCACCAACAAGGATGGAGTCCACATTCTTGCTTTCAGTAATGACAGTCACTTTGGGTCTAAAGTCCTTAATTAAGGATCTAAGTATCTTTCTAACAATCTTAGGTTGATCATAAATTTCACCCAAATTATAAACAGAGTTAAGATAAATCATTCACTTTAGCATAGAATTCATCAAAACATTCATCATCAGATATTCTAATACTTTCAAATCTGGTTAACTGCTGCAGTTTATTAATCTTAACTTCCTTTGTGCCTTCATGCACAGTTTGGAGAGTATTCCATGCAGTATTAGCAACCTGAACATTAGAGATTCTCTTGAATTCCTTCGTAGATAGAACATTAAAAATAGCATTCATGGCTTTGCTTTTAAAAGCGGTTGCTTCTTTTTGAGAAGTTGACCACTCACTTATAGGAGTAGTTGGTTTCTTCCATCCGTATTAAACAGAATTCCAAACTCTCTCATCAATAGATTTATGGAATTCTTTTATCCTTACTTTCTAGTAGGCATAGTTGTTCCGATCAAAGTGAGGTGGGATCACAAGAGAGTGACCGTGTTCCATGACAACAAGGGTCAAGGATCAACTCTTAGATCAAATGATCTAAATACAAGAGCTAACTTGCTTTGATATCACTTGTACGTTTTTAGACCCTTTAAAGCACAAGTTGTTTAACTTAGTTATTTAGCTAAGTGATTACTTAGATAAATTATTCAGATCTAGGTTAACACATTCAAATCATATCATGTAAGTAATGCATAAATATAAAGAATACACGATTTGATAACCTAGGAAAACCAAACTGGTGAAAAACCTGGGGAGGATTTAACCTAGCTATCCTCAAGGTAAAACAGATCCACTATGAAATAATTGAAGTTTGTACAATAAGACTTGGACCACTAACATCCTATTGCTACCTCGAGTGGAAATCTTACTACCACGACCACGTGATAGCTCCGAGTCTACAAACTACTTCTTTCATTGATCCACTGCAACCACAAGTACTGCCATTTGTGACTTTGAGACTCCACTCAAAGGTTTCAGATCTTCTTTAAGTTCTTTATGCAGCAATTGAAACGATCACCAAGTTCTTGACATGAACTTGATCTTGATAACCCTAAGTGTGTATGAAGGTAAACACCTCTAGATCTTATAAGAGATTCAACACACAGCACATTAAAGACTTCTAAAATGTAGCTAGGATTTTTCCTTTTATACTTGGAGCAAAACATAAAACCCTACACGTCAAATGAGCTTGGGCTGAGTTAAAAATTTTGTAAAAAAATTAATCTGCACGAGGTTCGATCGATCGAGCCTTGCAGATTTAGACCAATAAATCCTACAAGATTCCAACTTTTACAAATAAACATTCTTTGAGCAAGCCTAAACCTAGACTCTATGTTTTATCATGGTTTGCCAACTTAATACATAATGAAGTTTTGATACATTTAGTTCCTAAAGTCTTAGAACCTAATAGTTTTAATTGTTTCCAAAAAAAAAATATTGGGAAAAATGTTATATTTTAAATCATTAATTTTCTTTTCTTTTTGATAAAAATTATTCTTACATAAATTTGATAAAAATAACCATATAAATATGTAGTGCAACATTTATAGATAATCAATGCATTTTCTAATTTACCCCATTAATACATTACAATAAATTAGCAGACTAAAGTAAACTTTTAGCACTTAAACTTTGGGTTTGTTTTCATTTTGCACCTTTATGTTTCAAAAATTTCGACCCTTTGTGTTTGATTTCAATTTCATATTTTCTCTCATGTTCATTTTCACTATAAATTTGTCCATTAAGTGTAACACAAGTGATGTGTACACTGAGCCACATCACCCAAAAGTTCTAAGTGTTCGTTTAGTAAAAATTATTTTTGCCAACTTATTTTACTATTCAGCTTATTTTTGCTACTATTTTTACGCTCTGTTTGTTTCGATGGAATACCTTATGTAAAGAAAGTTTTTTGTGTTTTCCATTTTTGAAAGTGTAAAAAGGATAAGTCATAGAAAAACTATATTTTGTCAACATAAAAAGTATGATTTAATTTTAGAGATTGTTTTCCATTAATTGTTTTTGGAAAACAACTTTATCTCAGAACAAGCTAAATAAAGCAAGTTAAGATGTTGTTTTTCAACCCATTTAAAGTTACTACCAAACATTAGAAAATGAGATAGTTTTATAAGAAATACTTCTTGGAAAATAACTCATTTTCTTAAAAACATCATTGCTAAAACAAATAGAGTAATAGGTTTCACTGCACTTTTTGATACTATTCATGAGTCCTATTGTACTATTTCAACTAACTTTTACCTTTATCTACAGTACTTTCAGTAAAAAGTTTTCAGTTTCAATAAAATAAGCGAATCCTAAACAGACCCTAAATGTCTCCAAATTAATAATAGAATGAACGATAATGCCAATATGAAAATGCAAACAAACATGATGAGAATGAAAATTTTGAAACATAAAAGAAGAAACTGAAAACAACCTCAAACTTTAAAAGCCAAAAAATCCTAGTTCTTATATATATATATATATATATAGACACACACACATACACACACACACAAAGGGTTATGGACAACAGAATCCCCTTAGGCCAACTAGGAATCTCCTTTTATGCTCGAGAGTTATGGACGATGGAGTTAATACCATCCAATACTTGGTGCATTAGGAAAATATACCGTACCAGCCTTAAACTGATAAGGATACTCTTCTAGATCGTCTCAGATAAAATATAAGGTAGTAAATGGTAGTACTAGCCAGTACTAACTGTCCATGGATTTTTTTGGATGTTTTAGCCAGTATTGATGTTTTGGTCAATACAGTAAAAAAAAAGTTGAAAATCTATAAAACATGTTATTTAAACTAATACATTGGACTATAGTATTTAAACTAATATTTACGTATATAAAATATGTGATTCTAAATTATATATTTAGAATCTCACACACACACACACACACACACACACACACACACACACACACACACACACACACACACACATATATATATATTTAGTTACATATGTTATAACTCTAAATAATGTTATACCTCCTAATAACTTTTTGTTAGATTAATTCTTTAAAATTTCCACCGTCGGATTACATGTTCTCTATATTCTTAGCATGCATATTAAGATCAACTTGCATATCTTCACCAAATCACATCCTAAGAGATGCATTCGTGCTTTGGTTAACAACCTCAAGTAGATCTTACACCCACCTTGAGTTTGAAGGGGCTTGTTAACATATAATAGACTATGGGCTTTTGGCCCACTTTATTTATTTTGCATAGCTCACTTATGTGTACAACACACATACTGTTACCGCAAACTTTGCCTCCTATATAAAAGCACTCATTTATATTTTATTACTTGGGAAATACAATACTATTGATTCAGTATTTATAACAAAATTAAAGGTTTTGCTTCCTTCCAACTAATCTTTTTCCTAGTAGTTTATTTGCACAACATATTTTTGTTTTAAGTTTCAAATTTAATCTGTTGTGTAAAATTTATAATGGGTAAGATTTCCTTTTGTTATCTTGCACGAACATTTGGTGTTATGTCAAGAGTTTTGTAACTCAATTAATTGACATTTCCCAATATTTCTAAAACATCTATGGTGCAAATTCCTCCTACCGGTTATAATTATCGAAATAAAAACAAAAAAAATGGTGGTGTGATCAAGACATACTAAAGTCTAGGGCTTCTTAATATTGAAATTTCACTTACTTTTGCTTTAAGATATTGGTAGTAATCCCGAAATTTATGCCGCACCGACAAGAATTGAAAATGTACCCATCAACCATGCTAGAAAAAGCTAGTATACTTATAAAAGACGGCACAAATTTACACGAAGGAGTTCACCTTATGTTATCTTGGTCATAATTTCACGCAAGAAAAAGACAAAGAATTGACTGTATTTGGGTTGAATCACAAAATTGTCTTCCAAATCCAAATAGATCGACTTGTTAAAAAAAAATTAAAAGGGTGAAAATTTTCCACAAAAAATCTTAATTGTGGGCTTCTGGAAAACCAGACTAATGCCCACCTTAATTGTGGGCTCAAAATATTTTGTGCAATCTCATATGAAAAATTTTCCCTTCCCTTTGGCTTCTCATCATCTTTTCCATCCTAGAGTAAACGTGTAAAGATAAGAGTATAATGCATTCCTTGGACAACCTTTATATTTCTTTTTTGATTTTTATTTTTTTGTTCACTGAAACGATATAAGTATATTAGAGAAAAGAAAGACATATAATCACCTGGAGGTCTACGGAAAAAATAGTCAATTTGGATAACCCGATATTATATACTAGCCTCATCACAAGCGTTTCACGTGTGCAATGAGGCTCTTTTTTTTTTTTTTTTTTGGGATTTAGTATTATAATTTTTCCTTTAGCACAATTTGAAAAAATAGATACGATTTTTTTTTCCAAAGAGAATAGGACTCATTTTTCAATTAGAAGCTTTTGCGTATTTATCAAAATCCAATTGATGATGTAATAGTTATAAAAAAAATAAAAAATTTGATAATGTAATAAATCCAAAAAAAAAAAAAATGATAATATAATAGTTTAAAAAAGAAACATGGGATAGTTTAGTTTGACACTTTTTTTTTTGGCCTAGCGTGGGATAGTTTTTCCTTATTGTATTGGAGGGGTAGTTATTTTCTTTCAAACATGAGTAGTGGGAAGTTCTTTTTTTGAGAAGAAAAGTAGGGAAATTTTATTGTACACGTTTCTTTTTTATGAGAAATTCTATTCAGAAAATGTGGAGAAGATAAATATGTGGGGAGTTTTTTAAGCTATTGAGTAGAAGTAGGAATTTATTAAAAGTAGAAAGACATTTCAATGTATAAGTAGGAATTTATTATTTTGTCAATTTACTATTTTAACCCCATTTTTAAGTTTTAGGTAGGGGTATTTTTGACTTAAAAAAAAGCAATAACTAACTTTCTTTTGTCAATTTACTATTTTAACCCTATTTTAAAGTTGTTGGTTAATTAATTTAGGGGTATTTTTGACAATAAAAAAAGCAATAACTAACTTTCTGAATCCTCTTAATACATACATACATACATACATATATATATATATATATATATATATATATATATATATATATATATATGCCAATTGGATGATATTTACCATTTGACCCATAAATTCATTTTTTATGTATTTTTCAAAGCTACAAATACTTGGAATTTAAACAATTGAATGACGACAATGCTATTTATCTTTGATTGCCTTGAAATTTTGCAAGTGTGGAGGATATACGAAATTATTGTAATCCAACGGTGTATTTATCAAAATTTGCATCACTTTGAAATTCATTGTTGAATTATATTATCTTCATATATCCTCTATGCTTGCAAAATTTCAAGGTGATCAAAGATCAATAGCCTTATCATCAATACATTTCTTAACTTTAAGTTTTTGTACTTTTAAATGATGCATAAAAGATGAGTTTATGGATTAAATGATAAATAACATGAAAATTGAATCCAACCCTCTATGTGTGTGTGTATTTATATATATGTGTGATTTTGGGGTTTATGGAAAAATTAATGGAGTGTTTGAGAAACGTGAAATGAGGTTTAGGCATGACATATTTAGGACCATGCCCTATATCAAAGGTTTTCCAAAATTATTCTATGCGATAAATTGTGATTAGTTATTTGTCACTTTTATATAAACTCATTACCTTTTCTTTACCACTCACACTAAGAGTCTATTTGGATACTGCTTATTGCTGAAAACTAAAAACACTGTAGTAAAATAATTTTTAAATGTGTGAATAGTGTCGTGAGACCCGTTTTTAATGAAAGTTTTGTTGAAAAAAGAAGTTTGTGGGTCCCGTGAATAATGCACGGGATGCGTTGCCAAACGCTGGATGCAGCTGAAAAAAAATTTCAGCGCTGTATCCAAACGTTCACTAAGCCACATAAGATAGTTGGGGGAAATGGTGTAATAAATGCTGTGGTCCATTATTTATTGATCAGACATAAACATAAACATGGGAGATGGGTAATTGGTTTTCCCCTTAAGGTATGACTAAGTACTCGTGCAGAACTTTGGTCTCTTAAGTTTGGGTAAACCAATGCACACCCTTAGTGCAATGGTCACTCCACAAGTATAAGTGCTGCTTGTGGGGTGTAGAAGGCAAGGACCGGAGTTCAAGTCTCCAGGAAGAAACTTCACACATATATACACTTATATTAAGTTAGAGCAGAATATCTATCTTGTATAAAAAAAATAAAATAAAATAAAAAAGTTTGGGTAAGTTCTTGAATATGGTGAAATGATTTTCAAATGTTTGTGTGGAAATAGATTCAGTTAATTTTACTAAAAGGGTACTGATAAATGTGATTGAAAAATCTAATGGTCCGTTTGAATTAAGGGGGAGTAAAGTAGAGTTGGCCCAACATTAGTTTATTTTCAGCTAACTCTACTTTACTCTCTTTCTCTCTCTCTCTCTCTCTTCCCCCTCAATCCAAATGAACCCAAAAGATAAAAACTGTACTTGGAATAAATGTAGTTTCCAAAAGGGATACCAAAAGAAAAAAATTTAATACCACACTGTTTTGTGTTATAATTTTGCTACAATTTTATTGTGGTAAGTTATAAGTAATAGAAAAAAGTGATATATATGTTTAGAAAAAAGAAAAAAAGTGATATATATATATATATATATATATATATATATATATATATATATATATATATATGAAAGTGACATATAATTAATCACAAACCAAAACCATTTTTAACGCAACTGGTTTTGTAAAACCATGCTTAATTAAGCATTTCTGTAAGCTAGTCTTTCGACCAATGGGGAGTTAGTCAAACAAAATCGGCAGGACATGTCAAAAATTCCTACTTTGCAAGTTTCATGGTTGTATATTTTGTACCGTTCATATTAGAGTATACATATAACAAAAGATTTGTCCTTTCAAGGAAACAAAAAGAAAGAAGACAAAAGAATTAAAAAAAAAAAAAAAAAAACACGCTGCTAAAGCATATCCAGGGGCGGCTTGATGCATTTGGGGCCTAAGGTGAAAATTGATTCTCTTGTATTAGATTCAAAATTACTACTTATTAATATGAAGTATGTAGAATTTTTTCTTTTTTTAGAAATTTTATAGACAGAAAAAGTTTGATAAAATTTTTCATACTTGTTGATGTGGCCGGCAAATTGATAGTGGTAAATAAAAAAGTGACATTAGTGGTAGACTTAAATATGAACTAGTAAAAGTTTGCTAACTCAACTCTTATTATTATTCTTTTTTTTAGAAGTGCAACATTCACAATTATTTTTTTGCCACCATAATTATTTTTTTGCCATCATTAACAACCTACTACTTAACATTAATTGTAAAAGTGTTGTGAAAAATATTGTGAACGTTACATTTTTTTTTTTTTTTTTGTTTATCATTTAGAAAAAAAAATATTTTATTTCTTGATTATAAATAACCTTATTGGTTAAAATTTGGGGGCCTTTTTTTTTTTTTTTTACATGGGGCCTTAGGTGACCGTATTCCTTTGATCTCATCTTTCCCTAAAGGAGCTTTTCCATTTCAATGAAAATAGATAATTGCACGGTTAAAAGAAAGAAAAAAAAAATCTTATTTTCTCTCAATTATGAAATAAATTTATCTTTGGTATATTTGATTTTGTGCCCTTTCACTCATAAAACTAAGTCATGATAGTTATATTGTGTATATTGAACACAGTTAAAAAAACACAATTTCATAATTTCATTTTTTCACATTTATATCAAGAAATTTTGTTTTTAAAACATGATTTTAATTAGAGTGTGTACGACAGTGTTTAATTCAGTTCATGGAGCATAAAACAATTGATACTTACCAAGTCCACAGTGACTTCATTAGCTATCAGCCACATAATAATAATAACAATAATAATAATAATAATAAATTACAAACATAAAATTCGTTTCCAACAAATTTTTTGTTCCCACTAGAACCATTCTTTTCAAATGTTTATTTAAACCGTTATACTTTTACCCCACCTTCAACAAATAAACCTAGCAAAAAGCCAAATCCAAACTCACAATCAACCTGTAAATAGAAGTACTTTTCTATTTGCCTTTCCATTTAAGTGGACAATCATGTCTACCGACGTACACCTTAAATTTCTGTTCTTGCTCTTCTTCTCATCCTCCTCGTGGGATTCACATGCTCAACATGTAACTGGTGTTGCAGCTCGTAATAGTCTCGAACCTGGCGATACGCTCAATTCCTCAAGTTCACTAAATTCTCCAAATGGGAGGTTCATGTTGCGGTTCTACCTGTGGCCTGCTGCATTTGGAACTACTAACTACACATATTTAACGATTTTCAGAACTTCCGATTCGCGTTTAGTATGGTATACAAGACAAGGTATTCCAATAACCAGTGACTTTGACCTACTCACCCTGGAGAACAATGCAGGATCATTGAAAATCAGGCGCCATGGTGACAATCCTATAGAGCTATCCTCTTCTCCTCAACCTACCAATAACACTGTGGCTTCTTTATTGGATTCTGGCAATTTCGTCTTCAATCAAGTGTACTCCAATGGATCTAAGAAGCGGGTGTTATGGAAAAGTTTTGATTATCCAGGGAAAGTGTTGTTGCCTGGTATGAGATTAGGGGTAAACTACAGAACTGGTCAAAATTGGTCACTCACAGCATGGTTAACTGACGACTACCCAGTTCCAGGGGCTTTCACTCTTGAATATTCGGGACACCAACTGATCATTCGGCGACGCGGCGTGGTTTATTGGAAGAGTGGGGTCTTGAGAGGCAACGAATTTGAGAATATTCCACCAAAAGTAACATCCATGTATCATTTCATCGTTGTATCAAATGGAAATGAAGAATCATTCTCTTTCATGTCCAAAAATGGAAGCCAGGAATCGCGATGGTTGTTTTCTTCAACAGGGCAATTACTTGGTGATGACCCGCAACCTATAGCCCAAGCAGATAAATGTGATGGCTACAACATTGATGGAGGCTGTCAAAGGTGGAACCAGCCACTTTGTAGGCACCACCATAAATATGGCTACACAGTTGAACTTAATCGTGGTTATTTTGTGTCTGAAGATGATTCAAGCTACAATATCTCAGATACAAATCTTGGCATCAGTGATTGTAAATTTAGCTGCTGGGACAACTGTAACTGTGTGGCTTATACTTCTCAATTTGCAAATAGAACTGGATGCAAATTTTGGACAAATATTTCCAACTTCGTACCAAGCGACTTGACATATTTAGGTCTTGTCTATGTTCTATCTCCAAAGCTTTCTCACAGCGGTAAGTTTCCTCGTTCTGTTTCTATGAACAATAGACAAGATTCCAATTTCAACAACATATCTTGGGCCGTGTCATGAGATGCATTTTTACGTGCACGGAGCAAACCCAAAGCCTTAAGATGATTTAGGGCAACAATTATTTTGAAGACCAAGAGGCCGTTTGGTAATGGTATTTTAGTAGCGTTGTTTGTACTTTTTTTTTAATATGTGGATGAAAAAATGTGTAAAAATACGTGTAATATTGTTTAAAAACTGAAAACATATGTTTAAATACATGTACCAAATGAGCCTCAAATCTTTAGAACAAAATAATTAAAGGTAATTCATAATTTAGTGCAGGTCTTAATTTTTTGTGTCCTTGTTTTTATTGTTTTTTTTTTGGAAAACGTTAAGAGTCCACTTAACGGTTACAATTTTTTTTTTCTTTCTAAATCTAGTACTGTATAGTATTACCATGTAATTTAAATTTTTAAATGGCATGACACAATACATATTTAGATTTGTAACATGAGTCATGTTTAGGAAAGTTTTGAGGATATTTGTTATCACTTTGTTTGTTTTGATGGAAAACGTTACGTAAAAATAGTTTTCCATGTTTTACTAGTATTTGATAACATTAGAAAAAATGAGTTAAAAGAAAATTATCTTTAACCAACAAAAAAAAGTGTGGTTTATTTTCAGAAATTGTTTTCCACTATTTTTTTTAACAAAACAACTCTATCTTACAACAAATTAAATAAAGGAAGTTAAATGATTTTTTTAAAACTCATTTAAGGTTTCTAGTACTTGCTACCAAACATAGGAAAATAAGATAATTTTTTTTTGTAAAATACTTTTTAAAAAATGACTTATTTTCTAGAAAATGCTATTGCCAAAACATATAGAGCATACTTTTCTCTTATAATATTTATCTAAATCATGAAATATATTCACAATCATTTACCCATAATTCTCTAATAAGAGTAGGATTATAAGTGAACCGAACTATTTAATATCAGCTTCAACTAGGTTTGAAAGAAATATTAAGTTAGTTTAAGTTCATTTATTTAACAAATAAATTAAGTTTAAGCTCGACTATTAAATAAGTTGGTCTCAAACATAATAATGTGCTCTTGAACAAGATTAGTGAGTATGAGATTTGATTAATTTATATGTAATATTATATTGTTTATATGTATAAATTTTTAAAACATATTTATATAGACATGGGATTAATGTACAATTGTAAATAAGTTTATAAGATATCAAATTAGTAGATTCTAAAAAAAACAACAAAAAATATCAAATTCATTAATTATATAGATGGTCAAATTTTGTAGTAAAATTATATACAATATTAACTATATAAGATTGATGAATCTAATTTTTGTTTGTTCATAATAAAAATCATTATATCTAATTAATTAAAATAATATAATAAAATTTCAATTATAATTTATTTATTTATTATTAGCATAAATTTGTGAAGTGGTAATTTTTTTTTTAAATTTTAGTGTTTACTATATATGAAAAAAATAAGTTTTTTTTTTTGAGAAGGGAAAAAAATGATAGAGAACTTTATATTGAATATTGAATTAATGTGATAAAATAAAACTTTCAAATATAAAATGAATTATGACAGCCTGGCTTTTGTATGTTAACTTCTTCAACTCTGCGTGCGACGCCGACGTAGATCCATTAAGCTAAATTAGCTAATTACGCAATCTCAAGTTGAATAAAAAAGTTATTTCTTGCTCAAAAAAAAAAAAAAAAAAAAAAAAAAAAAAAAAAAACAAAGAAAAGAAGTTATTTCTTTATAGGTGATTCTAATTCACAACTTCACAAATGTTACATGAAAATATCAAATTTTCCTACGAGTACAATGTCGATATGCAATAATACATAATTTTCAAATGATTACTAACTCCACTTATGACTAAATGTAGGAAAAAATAAGTGGGTATGGATTGGCATCGCCATTAGTGCCTCTGCTCTACTTGTGACTTTTTTCTGTAGATTTTGTTATCTACAAAGAAGGAAAACAGTCGTACTCCAAGGTATGTAGGTCGTTAACAGATAAATTGACCTGGTTAGATTATTTCTTGATTATTTACCATCATCAAATGAAAGTTATGATTTTATGTAAATTTATGCAGGGGTCGATAATGAAAATCGATTGCTTAGTTTAGTGAATTCAGGGAGATCTATTAATGCGAATGAGAGTCCAAATGATAGAAAGAAGGTGCCTGATATAAATGTATATAGCTATGAATGTATTTCAACTGCCACAAACAACTTCTCATTAGAAAGCAAGCTTGGAGAAGGGGGCTTTGGACCAGTTTACATGGTAATTATCTCTAAATGTTTTTTGAAAGAGAGATAATTAAATTAACTTGTGTATAACGCTGGCTAAAACTTTTTTTGATCATCACAATAGGGAAAATTGCCAACAAATCAAAAAATAGCTGTGAAGAGGCTGTCAAGAAATTCAGGGCAAGGAATAATTGAGTACAAGAATGAGTTGATACTCATATCTAGACTCCAACATATCAATCTTGTTAAGCTTTTGGGTTGTTGCATTTTTGGAGAAGAAAGGATGTTAATCTATGAACACATGCTCAACAAAAGCTTGGACTACTTTCTATTTGGTACAAGAAGCATTCAATTTTTTCCGTAGACTTCATTTTTTTTCTGCAACAAATTTATTTATTTATCTATGTTACTTTATATAATAAAGATTATTGATCATATATATATTTTTTATATTGGCCAGATTCAAACAGAAGTAAGCTACTAGATTGGAAGAAGCGTTTCAATATAATTGAAGGAATTGCTCAAGGATTGATCTATCTACACAAATATTCAAGGTTGAGAGTAATTCATAGAGATTTAAAAGCTAGCAACATACTTCTTGATGAGAATATGAATCCGAAGATTTCTGATTTCGGCATGGCAAGAATTTTCAAACTAAATGAACTCGAGGCAAATACTAATAGAATTGTTGGGACGTAGTAAGTTAATTAAACATCATTCATCTAGAAAAAGTCAGCACATCCATATACTTGAGTTTATTTCGTTGCTAAATTAATACTGCTATTCTTGTAATCTTATCAATTCATCATTTGCAAATTTGAAATGTTTGTTTTGTGTTTTGGTGTAGTGGTTACATGTCTCCTGAATATGCTATGGAGGGCGTGTTCTCTACAAAATCTGATGTTTATAGCTTTGGTGTTTTAATGCTTGAAATCGTGAGCGGGAGAAGAAGCAACAGCTTCTATCATTCCAATGAAGCGCTCAATCTTGTTGGATATGTATGTAATATAAATATAAAATATCGCTCATCTATATTTTCATAGTTGTGTGCTTGCAACATTTTAAATAACCTTTACCTTTTTTCAGGTGTGGGGTTTATGGCAAGCAGATAAAGGACTAGACCTAGTTGATCCCACAATAAATGATTCATGTGTTAATAATCAAGTATTGAGATGCATTCAAGTCAGTCTCTTATGCGTGGAAGATGGTGCAATTGATCGTCCTACTATGTCAGATATGCTATCCATGTTGACAAATGAGAGTACAAACTTGCCTTTACCTAAAAAACCAGCATTTTCTATTGCAAGGAAACAAATTGAGGCAAATATTCCTAACAAGGTATCAAATATTTATACAATGAATGGGTTGTCCATTTCTGATATGGACGCCCGATAGAGGGTGTGATTTATTTTTTTCTTTTTCTTTTATATATATCAAATGGGAATAAATTTATTAAATGTTCAGTTTCCTTCATTGAATTTCCTTCAATAATCGTAAGGTAGCTGATATCATGGCATCAAGTGAAGAATATCACTTTAGTTTAGCTAATTAATTAGTTCAAATTTCTTCTAGTACCTTAAGTTTAGACTTTAGGGCAACTAAAAAATTTTCTCTTTTTTTTTGTTTTTTTTTTGTTTCTATTTTTAAAATCCTTTCTTATATTAGAATAGGGTCAATTACACGTTAACCACCTATGATGAGGCCCTTTACTTCTCCGAGGCTTTGTCCAATGCCTTAATTGTGACTTTGAGATCTTTAATTCAATTGTGATTTGTATGCCTTTCTTATAGTAAATCTTTCTTTTATAAAAATGCTAAAACAGCCCAGCTATTTCCAATGTGGGCCTTTGAGATTTTTAATTCAAGGCCACCTCAAACAAACTATAATAGCCCTTTGAATGTGGTTGATTTAATATATAAAAAGGTATTTGGGACCTTAATACATTATTTTTAGATTTACCTTTGTTGGACTATAAATTGACTCTGGTTAAATTAACTAATTACCCAAGTTGATTAATTAGTCCAATTACACTCAAGATTCAATTAAAGCACAACCACATCAACAGCCTAGAATTTAATGCACTGGATTTTTTTTTTTTGACACAAGTGATATGATCATGATAGAGAAAATATTTGCAGGAAAAACTTCAACGGGTGATTATCAAGGTCACCACTCTTAAAGAATCCACTATAAAAAATTGAGATTATAAATATAAGGAATCTTCCCCTATCTTGAACAACTTGCCTATTGTAGAATCTATTGATCCATGAAACTCAACTCCAACCCAATGTGACTGCTCCTTTAAGAAGACCTCATTTGTGCACAAATCTCCGATTTATGACTAAGTCTCTATAGCAATTCTTGATTGTTATAGTTGACTTTTGCAATAGTTTCACATATAACCCCAATAAAATCTTTAGAAACTTTGCTTTGTACTGCACCCAAAGGCACACAAAAGTTGTAGCAATATCTCCTTCTCTTTTTTTCGAACTCAAAGATTTAATAGATAGAGGCTAGGGATTTTCAAAGAGAAACCCTTCCGTTATAAAACCCATAATTTCAGCAACTTAAAATAAAACATTTCTTGATAATTCAAAATCTGCAAATCCCAACCCGTCAGCTAGTGTAATGATTCAATTAAATTCTTCATATTTTTAAATGTCTAGTAATTTAGATTGTTTTTAATTATTGAATTGAGTTTTCCACTTAAATATGGTTTCAATAATTTTTTTAATAGATTTTAATAATTAAATTCAAGGTTTTTCCATTTAAATATTACTTGAGCCTTAAATCTCAATATACTATGCAAAATCCTTTATAATTTTTTTAGGTATCTCCTTCTATATTAGTTATATAGTTATCTACCATCTTCCTTTCAATTATTTCATAAATATAAATGCCTTTTTATTTTTTATTATTATTTCTAGGAAACATATATATGCCTTTTATAACACCTTAGATTCACACAATATGCATTCATTATATAACTTAAAAGTGAAATATTCATTTATTTTTATTATCTATTTTATTTTTTATTTTTAATTATATTAATAAAAAAATAGTTTAAAAATGAATTTTGATTGTCGTGTATTGTGTGGGCATAGTGCTAGTTTAAACTAAGACTTAATTACCTAAAAAAATGTATTTTGACTCGAACATGCCAACATATAAAAAAATAACCCTATCAACCAGTTTAAACTAAGACTCAATTACCTAAAAAAATGTATTTTGACTCGAACATGCCAACATATAAAAAAATAACCCTATCAACCAGTTTAAACTAAGACTCAATTACCTAAAAAAATGTATTTTGACTCGAACATGCCAACATATAAAAAAATAACCCTATCAACCTTCCTACTTTACCCAACGCATATGTTAGCTTTCATAAAAAATAAAAAATAAAAAATAAAAACTCATATGTTAGCAATACCTTTTGCGGTTTTACCACATTTTCCATTTGGTCACTGATTTCCCCATTTGGCCCTTGAACTGGGGCATTTGTTCTATATTCAGTTTGGTTTTAGGTACGTCACCAAACAAGATGGAATTGAGGCCCCACACATACAACTGGAAATGTATTTGGATTTCGGAAGATTCCGTACCCACCACCCAAAATACAACTTTCTATTTAGAAATGTAAGCACAATAGAATACCATCACGCATAGTAGGCATCTCCTTACCAACTAATCCCAAAACTACCTCAAATGTTGTTTGCCAAAACGTAATTGTTTGCCAAAACAATAATGCTAATACCACACACTTTCACACACATACTTTGTTACGAGTGTCTTATGTGATAGACTATAATTGTTTGTCTATTATTATCACATGGATGCATTATTTTTTACTGTTGTGCAAACTAGAACCCTAGACACAAATCAATAATAGAAAATAAGTAGAATTAAATAACAAGCACACATAAAGAACACAAGAATTTACATTTTTCGGCAAATTGTCTACTTCCATGACGACAACAGAGAAAATTCATTATAAAAAATGGAATAATTGCAGTAAACTAACTTGTGATTTGGCCGGTTTTAACAAAGTCTACTTGTGGTTTAAAAAGTATCACTTAACCTGGCCTACTTGAGGTGCCCTCTGTTAGATAGTCGTAACTCACCTCTCCCTTTTCACGGTTAAAAATAGGGGTAAATGTGTCTTTTTCATTATATTTTATGTCTTCTCCTCTTTTCTCTCCTTCTTCTTCACATAAAATATAAAAGAAAAATATCAAAAAGCAATTCAAGATAAAATTTGTTTCATCATTTTTCATATACATAATTAACACAAAGTTTTACGAAAGAGGGTAGACAAAGAAATTTTTCAAACCATGCATAACGTAATTTTACAAATTTGAGATAATAATCTCCATTACAAAATGGGGTGCCCATTTTCTGGGTTAAATGAGCTAAAATCAAAACCCATAAATGTATATGGAATGATGCATTTAACGTTCTTACCCAATGCCCACTGCAATTGCCAAACATGCTTTTACAATGTCAAGAAAACCAATACACCTACAGTCACAAACAAAGCCACAAATCCACATGAACATACACCCACAGATTCACTAGGCTTCCACTATGAAATCCAAAAATTGACTACTCAATTCTTCTCAGAACAATCACAAAATAAAATTAATTAAATACAAATTGAGGATAAAAGGTATCCACCAGTTTCTACATTCAACCAATTTTTCATTTGTCGATGCCTCACTAAATTGCAGCTCTTTCATTTTTTGTAAAAATTAACATCCAAAGGCATCAACGTTTTGACAATAAATATGAAAAGCCCATAAATTTTTGTCTCAAGAAATTTCAATTCCAATAATTTTTCTTTGCATTAACTAACATCAGAAGGCATCAAAACACTGCTTTTATCTTTAGCCTAGGCTTTCTCTCTCTACAACTCCAACCCTCTCTCTTTTGTTGGGTTCTCTAAAAAAAAACCCAGATTTACAAGTAAAAAAAAACCTGCAAAAAAAAAAAAAAACCCAGCAATCTAGCAAATCCAACACCATAGCCAAATTAGTTAACCATCAAATCATAGCATCACCAAACTACCACCTCCAACACCACCACCGTTGTTATCCACCACCCAAAAACACAGATCTGGAAACAAAATCAAAGAAACAAGAAAAAAGAAATCGTGAGAAGAGGAAGCATTCAACTCACGAGATTGGAGCAGCGGCGAGTAGCAGAACAACCTGATTGTCGACATCAGCTGAGATCGAAGCAGCATAGAGAGTTGTAGCAAGATCGGCGAGATTTGAGTGCAGGATCGGAAGTGAGCGCGCTATTAGTATCTTTCGTGTCCCTCTTATTCTTTGATGAATAATCTGTGTCTTTTTAGATTAATTTTTACATAACCAAAACATAGAAAAAGTAGTTGTAGTAATCTAATCTTGTGTTAACGAGCCCCAAGAAAATAGTGTGAGAAATTTTTTCTTAACAGGTGTTTGATCTATTTTCTTTTATGTTTTTTATTTTATTTTATTAAAATGTGTTTTTTCTAATCTCAATGGGAGAGGTGGGTAACAATTGTCTAATTGAGGATACTTCAAGTAGGTTAAGTGATATTTTTTAAACCACAGGTAGGCTTTGTTAAAACCGGCCAAACCACAAGTTGGTTTACTGTAATTACCCCATAAAAAATTATGAAGATACAATAGTGCACAAGAACACTCTCAAAAAACCCAAATCCGAATTAAACCCTAGCACTCTCACAAAAGAAACAATAAGAATAGAAGCTAACTACCTCTCTATTTCTCTATTTTCTTATGTGGCTATACCTATTAGGTTATTAGAATTCTTGATCTCTTTGTGTCATACAACACAAACATAATATATGTATTTATATATGTCATAAGTTAGCAACACTAGGAATTATATTCATAGTTGTATTTGGTCATAATTGGCCTACTTATAAGCAATGGGCCTCGTGGGCTTCAGATGCAATTCAAGCAATAGATTGAACCCACGTGAACAAATCTCCACCTTGGCTTGAATTAATCAAGCTACACGAACAATCTCCTCCACCTTAGCCCTTAAGGGCTCACAAGATGTAAACACCAACTAAGTCCAAGTAGCTCTTGAACTTGTCTGTTGGAACTGGCTTTGTCAACATATCTGAGGCATTCTCTTCCACTTTCTGTGAGTAATCCTTAGCCACTAATCATGCTTTGAATTTTTCACCTTCATTTTCTAATAATGCTTCTTTCTTGCTATATACCCACTTGCAACCATTAGTCTTTTTTCCCTTGGACAATTTCACTGATTCCCAAGTCTTACTCCTCTATAGTGACCCCATCTTTTCTACATACCCATAAGACGATGGATCTCCATTGTTTGTTATGAGAGCAAAGCTAACTATGTATTCAAAGTCATATCTTTGTGGTGCTTTGTAAATCCGCTACTCTTTACCTTTAACAATTAAATATGGCTCTTCTTTTTTTTGCTGTGGATCAATATCAATATCATCACCCTTATCATTGGGTGAACTATTCTCGTCAAACTCCATCTCAATAGTTAATTTCTTCTGTGAATTATCATTACATGTTTCTACTTCATTCTTTTTCAACACCAAGAAATATTTATTTTCTTTTCTTTGAATCCAATTTAAAACGCTCTCCACTCTACACATGCATATGACCTGGACAACCAAAGATTTTTAGACTCGAATAATAAACTGGTCTACTTGACCAAACCTCTTCTAGAATCTTTAAATCAATGTTTGATGATAGAGATCTATTAATAATGAAGCTTGTTGTGTTAACTGTCTCTGGCGAGAACAACTTAGACAACCTTGCATTCAATCTCATGCATCTGGCTTTTTCTTCTAAGGTTCTGTTCATTCTCTCTGCAACCCTATTCTACTATGGAGTTCCTTTAATTGTGAAGTGATGAGTAATACCTTTTAATTCACAAAATCTTATGAATTCTTTATCTTTATACTCTAGTCCATTATTTGTTCTAAGGTATTTTATTTTCCTGCCAGTCTGTTTCTCAACCTGTGCTTTCCACTTTTTAAATATGTCAAACATATCAGACTTATGCTTCATAAAATATATCCATACCTTTCTAGAGTAGTCATCAGTGAAACTAATGAAGTATTGAGAACTAATATAAGAAAGAAAAAATTGAGATTGAACCCTAAACATTTGAATGAATGTAGTTAGGAACACCTTTACTTGTATGAGTGCTTGTCTTGAAACTAACTCTAAACTGTTTCCCATGCACACAATACTTGCAAAATTCTAGCTTGCATGTCTTCACCCCCTTCAATAAATTTTTCTTGTGCAACTTTAACATACTATGTTCACCAATATGACTAAGTCACATATGCCATAATTTTGTATCGTCAGTGTTGGACTCTACTGGAGTGGTGACTGCAACTCTTCCTATAGTGTTTCCAATCAATTTGTAAACTAGCTTACTTTCTATGCCTTCATCACCATCAAAGCACATTTGGTAATCTTCATGATTCCACCCTTTGATGAGTATCAATAGCCCAAATCATCCAACACTTCTAAAGAAATTAAATTCTTCCTAAGATTTGGAACATGTTTGACATTACTAAGAACTCTTACAACTCCTTCAAACATCTTGATTGCATGTAGCATTATTACCCATTTGGACCATACCACTGTTGTAAGGCTTATACATGTCAAACCAGTCTTTCTTTGGAGTCATATAATATGAGCATGCTAAATCTAAAACCCAAGATTCCAATAAAATATTGTTACTTGATGAGACTAAAAGTAAATCTGCACCAACTTCATTGTCATCTAATGTTTCTTCAGCAACACTAGCTAATTCAAGGAGCTTTTTGCATTCCTCTTCTCCTTTAAATGCTCTTTTAACTCTTTACACTAATTCTTGTAGTGCCATTTATTGTGACAATAAAAACACTCTACATCATTCTTTGTAAAGTGATCTAAACTGAGATCTGTTCCTATTGGATCTTGACTCACTTCTACCCTGATTGCTTGACTCTGCCTTTACAATAAGTCCATCAGCCTTAGAACCATCACCATCTTGCTTCATCTTTATGTGTGATAGGAGAGCACTAGTCACCTCATCGAGTACTACAGTCTCTTTCCCGTACATCAATATAGTCACTAGATGATCAAAAGGTGTAGGGAGCGTAGCTAATAAGAGTAACACTTTATCTTCGTCCTCATAATTCACCCCAAAAACTTGACAATTGGGTGTTCAACATGTTAAATGTGTTGGGATGTTCCAACAGATTTGAGTCCTTCATATGTAAACTATATAGTTGCTTCTTCACATACAACTTGTTCATCAGATTCTTTCTCATATTAAGACCTTCTAGATTTTCCCAAACTTCCTTTGTGGTCTTTGCTTCTAGGATGTTGTGAATGACCTCATCACCTAAGTTGAGATGAATAGCGCTAGCTGCTTTCTCATCCATCTCTACCCATTCTTCATCCTTTAGCTTTTACGGTTTCTTCTCCTTCCTAAGCAAGGACATATGAACTCCTTGTTGAATTAGGAGATCCTTCATCCACCTTTGCCAAAGAGAAATATTTCCCTTACAACAAAATTTCTCTACGTCATACTTTGTGCTTGACATCTTTACTGTATTTGAAAGATTGAATCCTAACCTTACTTTGATACCACTTACTATGCAAACTAGCATCCCATGACTCAAATAAAAAACAATAAATAAGTGGAATTAAATAATAAGCACACACAAAGAACTAAAGAATTTATATAGTTCGGCAAATTGCTTACCTCTATGGCGACGATGAAGAAATTTCACTATAAAAATTATGTAGATACGATAGTGCACAAGAACACTCTTAAGAAACTCAAATCCCAATTACAGCCTAGAACTCTCTCATAAAAGAAAACAATAAAAATAGAAGACTGCCTCTCCTTTTTTCGATTTTCTTGTGCTGCTATACCTACTAGGTTATTAGAATTCTTGATCTCTATATGCCATACAAAAAAAAACATAATATATATATATATATATATATATATATATATATATATTTATATATGTCAATGGGTCAGCAACACTAGGAATTATATTCCTAGTTGTATAAGGTCATTACTTGACCGACTTATAAGCAATGGGCTTTGTGGGATTCAGTGGCGATTCGAGCCACAAATTGAACCCATGTCAACACTTAATCCACCACTCACAGTCTGCCAAGTAAGATAATTGTGATTGTAGACGACTAAATTTCTTAGTTCGAAATAAATCAAACAAGTAAAATAGTTTCACAAATACGAATTTGTATTGATAAATGTGTGGTACAATTCTCTGTAATTACAAAAGAGTGATCCTCTGATTCGATCTCCTTGAAAGATTTTTGATTGGAATTGTGGTTTTGTGATTTTGATTTGAACATAAGATATTCTTCAATTTGGCTGAGGAATGGATCGAAGATCTTTGAAACGGAATTACAATGAATCTCTGGCTATGAGCTTGTTAGAAATTCTTTGTTCTTCGTGTTCTTCGTGTGTTCTTCGTGTTCTTCGTGTTCTTCGTGTGTTCTTCGTGTTTGAAGGTTTGTGGTGGAAGTTCTTCGGTGCTTTAGAGGCTTGATTCCGTAGAGCTTCGTTGATTTATGGTTTGTTGAGGTTTCTGGAGGCTTTTGAGCTTGATTCCAGTGAACTTTGAGATCTGGACGAGTAGTTTGGATGATTTTGCTTCGAATGTTGTTTGTATTCGAGGTTGAAGTTCTTGAATTTCTTGGAGGCTTTGAGGTTTGATCCTGGCAGAGCTTCTGGATTTCTGAACTCAAGATATCTTCTTCCTTCTCTCTGTTCTGTCTCTGTCTCCGTCTGTGTGTTTTCCTAAATGTCTTAGGAAGGCTTCTATTTATAGGAGTTTAGGGGTAGGTGAGCGACACGTGGCAGAGTTTGATTGGTGACACTTGTCACAGCTTGATTGGTCCGCTTATGTCATCGCTTACACGTGCTGAGTGCTTGTGTCACTGCTTACACGTGCGAGGCTGCCTGTGTCATCGCTTGCACGTGCTGAGTGCTTGTGTTATTGCTTACACCTGCTGATGCAGTTTCATGCCTTTATTTCAATGACACTTGGCAAATTTCTATTGGTTTCTGAATAGCGATGGCAAAACCTAGCAGCAGTACGTGGCGCTTTGTAATTGGTTGTATTTTGTGGACTTTGGTAGTATGATGTGTCAGCTTGTGATAGGTCGGAAATTTTCCCTCTCTACAAATGCCCCCTCGAGACTCGTTCATGCACACAGTTTTTTTTTTAGAGTGTGGTGAATGAATGAGTCTTGAAAGAAAGTGGATTCCTTTTTATACTTGACTCTTCTAGTGAAATAGCTGAAGGTGGTGGAGCTTTTAGCAGGATGAAGTAATTGCAGAAGAGTAGACCCACCCACATGAAAGGTTTTGATGAGACTGAGAAGGGGTCTGCCCGTATTTGAATGTACTCGTGTGACCGAGCTTTCTGAGCAAAGGTTAAGTCAAAGTAATTTCAGAAGAGTATTCAATGGTACTTGGAGTGGGTTGGTGGGGCTGAAAGTTATTTGCAAGAAGTTGGATGTACTTGCAAGATTGAAACATTTCGGTAGATGTTAAGCTGAGGTAATTTCAGAAGAGTATTTTGGATTGTTGGTGGCGATCACAGGGTGTTGAAGATGGAGAAGAGGTGAGAATGTTGGCATACAGCATGCAGAGCTCTGGAGCTAGCCTCTTATTTTTAAGGATTTCTGGTGAAGTTATAGCTGAAGGGTATACTTCGGATTACAGAGAGAACATGTGGGAGTGTGGTCGAATGTGCTTGCGTTATCGCATCACTCTGGTTAAGTTGAGGTAATTTCAGAAGAGTATTTTGGGCATGTTGTTGTTGATGGTGAAAGAAGATGGTGATGAAGCGAAGTGAATGGGTGAGACATACGACACCATGGCCCTGACCCTGCATGTTGGGGACTCTCTGGAGTAGATGTCTCTGGGACGTACACCTTCGGATGTGGGACTGGCTGCATGCTGAATGATGTCCGACGGCAAGTCATTGAATGTGCCTGTGTGACTGGACCATACTGACGGACATTAAGTTGAAGTAATTTCAGAAGTATATTTTCTGAAATTCTTCAAGCTGATCTTAAGTTGGAGTAATTCCAGAAAGTGTGTTTTGTGGTACCAGCAATGATGACCTTTGGACCCCATGATGGCGGAAACATGGGATGAGGCTTTGGTAACCCTTCACCTACGCCAAAGGCTAATTTCTGATGAGCTGGTACTCTGGAGGTCATCACAAGCGTTGGATGGGAGACAATTTGTAGGATACCCCAACACTTCTTACCATCTTCACTTGATGCAACTTTATTGGGAAAGCATAACAAATGAAAGATGGAACTAACTTGTGATCCTGGTTTTAGAAACCAGCCCAGCTGCTGTTTGTTCCGAACCACCGCTTCTATTGGGAGACCAAACAGTTGAAGAGAGACTACGGAAGCCCTGGTCTTAGGAACGGGTGTCTCTGCTGGACTTGGATTTCCTGGTGAACCAAATCCAAGAAAGCATGGAACAACGATGCCGACCTTGTTATGAATAACTCTATGAACAAACGTGGTCATTATGTGAGGAAACAAAATTTGTTTGAATCCTAAAACAATGATGTTGTGAGAAGGGTTGCTACTGAACCATGAAGGGGTTGATTTCAAACTGATCATGAAGTGATCTTGGTTGCTCGGTATTGAGAATGACGAGACCATAGTGAGAACTGGCTGTGAGAAGGAGGATTTGAAAATTTGAAAGAAGCAAATTTTCATTTCATAACTCAGTGTATGTGTTTTTTTTTCTTGATGGACTTAGCGAATCCGGCCCTTCTATTTATAGCGAAGAGATGAAGAATGGTAGCTGGGTAGTTAAGAATGGCGGATGAGACTTCTCGGTCGGAACGGTGGATGAGAATGGTAGACGCCGAATGGGAACGGTGGATGAGAATGGTGGGCGCCGAATGGGAACGTTAGGTTGGAGACTGGTAGGCACCGACGAAAATAATAGGTTGAAGCAGTGACCCAATGTAATTTCAATTCTGAGACATACTTGTGAGAGTTCGTCTGTTTTTGAAAGGGGAGCCTTGATCAAGTCTGGAGGATAATTTTGAGGGAATCCGGACCAAATGGATGGATCTCAAATTATGATCTTGAGAGCTTAAATTTTGGATACTGCTAGTACTTTGGAGAAGCGGATGTAGTCTCTAAGTCCAAAACAAATACCTAGATTTCAAAATTAAAATCTTTGCGAAAACTTGATAGGACAAGTTTTGCTTGAACATCTTGATTTTCGGTCAGAGTTTACATCAAAGCCAATAGCTGTAGAATCACACTATTTGAGCAATTTTTGGATTCTCAAATGAATAAATAGAACCAAAAATTGGAAAGCACACGAAAAATTGAGCAAGACAGGTCAATCTTAAAAATTTTGACTTTTGGTCAAAATTTGTGCAAAAGTCAAATTTTTTAGAAATTGGACTGTTGTGCAATTTTCCAATCTCGGTTGAAGAAACAGGCCCCAAAAATGGAAAGTACGTGAAAAATTGAGTGGGACAGGTCCATTTTGAAAATTTTGACTTTTTTTGGTCAAAGTCTTAATTTGTCAAATTTTTTTTTTTTTTTTTTTTTTTTTTTTTTTTTTTTTTTTTCAGGCGGTCCGGATCCGGGTCGGATTTTCCGGGTTGAACCGGGTCTAAGCGAGTCGAATCGGGCCAGGAGGATGACGTCATCCGTGACGTCATCGATGAGGAGCGCGCGTCACGCGTGGCGCGTGCGAGCGCGTGAGATGAAGCCGGCGCGTGGCTGAGCGTGAATTTATCCAGAGGCGCGTGGAAGCGCGTGCAACTGACGCTGGACTTGCCGGACTTTCTGGCGGCGCGTGGCGGCGCGTGCGTCATTTTTTGGACTTGAGATTTTTGGGTTTTGTCGATCTGGGGCCGCTGGATCGAATGGTAATGCTGCTTTCCTGAAATTAAGTCTGGGTTTGTATAAATATGGAGGTGTAGGCTGCGACCCCTTTGTAGCTTGTGGAGGCGCGTGGATGCGCGTGGCTTGGTATCTGGGCCTGAAACTTTCAGGTTTGGCGGATCGAAGATTGTAGAAGACTCCTGTGGTGTCAGATTTGTGAAATAAGGTCTGAATTTTCACAAATTTGGACGAGAAAGTCGTGGGTCTTTGTTGGACTTATAGCTTTCTTTTTCTCTGGTCTAATTTTGTGGTGGCCGCTGAATGTTGATTCTTTGGGTCATCTTTGTCAGAGAACTTTGAAAATTTGGAAGAGAAGCAGCATTGTTGGACTCCTCCTCTTTTTTTTTGTCTGTTTATCCCAGAAATTTTTTCTATATAAAGCCATACGGGCATACATACATTTATTCAAAGTGTAATCTTCTGAATAAAAGTGTAGAGATCTTTTTTTTTTTTTTTTTTTTTTTAGGGAATCATGATGCTTTATTTCAAGGATGCAAGAACCAGCCTTCAGTCTTCTTCTCCAGCTTTTAAGATTTTTTTTTTTTTTTTTTTTTTTAGCCATGCAATGAGATTTTCTTCTGACTTTGCTTTTTTTGTTGTTGCTTGTTTTTGTTTTGCAGCTCAGTTTCCTTGATCTTTGGGTTTTGATATCAAACTTCACGTTGACGTTCTCATAGAAGTGTTCGCCTTCATTTGGTGACTTTGTATTTCATTGATAGCAACGTTGCAAGAACGTATGCCTTCATGTTGTTACATTCTTTTCTTGCATCAACAATCTTTTAGTGATATTCGTCTTTGCAACGACGTTTCCATAAGGATATTCAGCTAGACAATAATGCTATCGCCCATAAAGCTACGTCAACACTTCATTTGCACAGAAGTCATGCCAACATTCATCTTTGCCATGAAGCTACGTCAACACTTCATTTGCATCGAAGCTGGGCCAATAGTTCATCTATATTGAAGTCGTGCCGACATCCATTTTTGTCATGCAGTCGTGTCAACACTCCATTTGCACAGAAGCCATGCCAACATTCATTTTTGCCATGAAACTACGTCAACACTTCATTTGCACAGAAGCTATGCCAACATTTATCTTTGCCATGAAGTCGTGTCAACACCCCATTTGTACAGAAGCTATGCCAACATTCATTTTTGCCATGAAGCTACGTCAACACTTCATTTGCACAGAAGCTATGCCAACATTCATCTTTGCCATGAAGCTACGTCAACACTCCATTTGCACAGAAGCTATGCCAACATTCATTTTTGCCATGAAACTACGTCAACACTCCATTTGCACAGAAGCTATGCCAACATTCATCTTTGCCATGAAGCTACGTCAACACTTCATTTGCACAGAAGCTATGCCAACATTCATTTTTGCCATGAAGCTACGTCAACACTTCATTTGCACAGAAGCTATGCCAACATTCATCTTTGCCATGAAATCGTGTCAACACTCCATTTGCACAGAAGCTATACTAATATTGGCCTTTATAATGAAGTTTGAAGTTTCAAGAAGCTCCCATCAAGACTTTGAGGATGCAAAGAGATGCCAATAAAACCTTGAAGATGTGAGAAGAATGCCGCCATGATTTTGACATTGCACGAATATGCCCTTAGAGGAGCGATGATGCAACATCAACTTCAGATGTTGGAGGAAGGTGACATTGTCCAGATTTTAGAGACATGATGTGAAACAACACCACTCAGAAGGGAGATGATGTGGTTCAAATTTCAGAGTTGTGAAGTGACGCATCCTAGAAGAGAGACAATATAGCCTAGACTTGAAAGGTACAAAAAAGATGCCCCCAGGAGATAAATGATGCAAAGTATACTTCAGAGACGTGAGAATATGTCCACAAGAGATGAGCAATGCCATGCAGACTCCATTCCTTGCAACAGAGGTTGAAGATTTTATTTTACTCCACAACCGAGAATCAAGTTATCATTATTTCAAGGAAAGCTACGTAACACCAATTCTTTGCAGCTATCACTTTCTACCACAATGATCTTTGAACATCATATAGTGAGCAATTGATTGATCTTAAGCGACGCCTTGCCAATCAAAGGGTTCTTGAAAGCATGTTGACGACCTTTGGACAAACTCTTCAAGCTAGACTGACAATCCTTCTTCTTTTTATGTGACTGAACTTAGTGAAAAGTACTAAGCTGCCTACGTACCCTGGAGAGGGATCAAGTCATTTACGTAGTTCAACCAATTTTTTGTTTTTTTTTTTATTTTTCTTTTGCTTTGTTTTTGATGATTTTTTTTTCTTTTGTTTTGTTTTTGATGATTTTTTTTTCTTTTGTTTTGTTTTTTTTTTTTTTGTTTTTTTTTTGTTTCTTTTTTTTTTTTTTACAAAAAGGGAGGGCTCACGTGTGTAATCCTTGCCCTACACCCCACGGCATTTCATGGGTACCAATTGTGCAATAGTGGGTATCATCTCTAATCGAACCTGAGACCTTGGCCTCAAGGGTGACATGGACATCCAACCACTACGCCACACTCACAAGTGGTGACATAGAGTGGGATTAATTTCTCCTTATTTGTGCACTTTCAAAGGTAATGGGAAAACATCATGTACCCTTGTAGTGCTGCAGTGGGTAGTTTAAACTCTTACCGAGGAGCAATTCTTGATTTTCAAGCATAGAAGCGTTTGAGGAACTTCCCATTGATGGGGCCGATCCTTACACCCTCTTGGTCAATCAACTTGTAAGCTCCATTAGTGTAGACTTCTTGTACAACATAAGGTCCATCCCATTTCGAGGTGAACTTACCGCCTGTACGATGAGTCATGATGATAGGTCTTCGAACAGCGAGGACTAAGTCACCAACTTGGAATGATCGTGGTTTAACTTTTTTATTGAATGCGCTTGACAAACGAGCTTGATAGCACTCAAGGCGTTGTTGGGCCTCGAGCCTTTTCTCATCCAGTGCCTCCAACTCTTGCAACCTAAGCTTGGCATTTTCCTCTTCAGTTAATCCTTCTTGAATGGCAATCTGTAGTGATGGGATCTGGCGTTCTAAGGGAAGGATAGCTTCTACTCCATAAACGAGAGAATACGGGGTTGCTTGAGTAGGCGTTTGAAATGTTGTTCGATATGCCCATAATGCTTCTCCAATTCTTTCATGCCAGTCTCGCTTAGTTTTGGATACCACTTTCTTTAACAAACTACCAAGAGTTTTGTTAAAGGCTTCGGCTAATCCATTCGCTGGGGCATTGTACATAGAAGAATTGTACTGTTTGAATGCAAATTTCTCGCACAACTCTGTCATCAACCTATTCTGAAACGGTTTGCCATTATCGGTTATGATATATCGAGGGACACCATACCGATAGATCAAGTGAGTTCGGATAAAATTGACCACCGTCTCTTTCTTTACTTCCCTAAGAGGCACAGCTTCTGCCCATTTCGAGAAGTAATCAGTTGCAGCCAAGATGTACAAATGGCCGCCAGATGATTTTGGTAATGGTCCTATTGCGTCAAGCCCCCATGCATCAAAAGGCCAAGAAGCTACAGTTGGGTGTAGAGGTTCTGGTGGTTGATGGATGAAGTTTGCATGATATTGACAAGCTTCGCACTTCTTAGCATACTCCATGGAATCTTGCACCATCGTAGGCCAATAGTAACCCATTCGCTTGATCCTGTAGTGTAACTTAGGACCTGATTGGTGTGCACCACATATTCCAGAATGAGCTTCTTCTAAGGCTTGTTTAGCCTCTTCCTCTCCTAAGCAACGGAGAAACAAACCATCAAATGAACGGCGGAAGAGAGTTTCTTTATAGTAAATAAATCAAGCAGCCCTTCGCCGAACTTCAGTCTTGTGGCGTACATCATCTGGGAGTCTTCCATGTTGAAGGTACTCAATGATTGTTTGTCGCCAATCTTCATTTTCGACAAGGCATACAGAGATGATGTTGGCTTGCTTTTCTTCTTTTTCTTCTTCAATCACAGAAGGCACCACCCACCTTTGGGAAACAGCAACTTTGGCTGTCTCTTCTTGAGATAATGCTAAGGTGGTAGCCAAATTGGCTAAAGCATCGGCCTGTCTATTCTCCTTCCTCAGTATATGCTCCAATGTAATTTCCTCAAAATTTGCGAGCAACTTCTTCGCATATTTGCAATAAGGGACAAGGTTCTCTTTCTTGACATCATACTGCTCCAAGGTTTGGTTGATAATTAATTTGGAATCCCCAAAGACTTCGAGATGCGATATGCCAATTTCAATGGCCATTTGTAGACCAATGATCAATGCTTGATATTCGGCTACATTGTTGGAGCAAAGTTCACTTAATGAGAATGAATATAGAAGTATTTGTCGTTGTGGAGAAACAAACACTACACCTGCCCCCGCTCCTTCTTGACGTGCAGCCCCATCGAAAAACATCATCCATGGTGGCATTACTTCGATGTAAAACACATCCTCGTCTGGGAAATCATCAGAGAACTCTCAATCAGATGGAACTGGGTGATCAGCTAAGAAATCTGCCAATACTTGTCCTTTGATGGCTTTTTGTGGAACATATGTAAGGTCGTATTGTTGCAGCAAGACTGCCCATCGAGCTATGCGACCCGAAACCACTGGCCTGGAGAGGACATATTTAACCGGATCCACTTTTGCTATCAAACGGACCGTATGTGCTTGCATGTAATGTTCCAGTTTGTCTACGGCAAAGAAAAGAGCGAGGCACATCTTTTCAATAGGAGAATAATTTAATTCAGCTCCATTGAGAGTCCGACTCAAATAATAAAGGGCTCTTTCTTTCCCTTCTTTATTTTCTTGTGCCATAAGAGCACCTAGAGACCTTTCTTGTGCCGCGATGTACAACACCAAAGGCTTTCCCTGGATAGGAGCACCTAAAACTGGAGGATTAAGCAAGTATCTTTTGATGCGCGCAAAAGCATTGCTGCAAGCCTCATCCCATTGAAAGTGTGCATCCTTTTTCATTAATTTATTGAAAGGTTGACATCGACCTGCCAAGTTTAAAATGAATCGTCATATGTAAGCTAGTTTTCCTTGCAAGCCTCTAAGTTCTCGCAGGTTCTTAGGCTCTGGCATTTTCTGGATGGCTTCAATTTTGGACTGGTCAATTTCAATACCGCGGTGCCTAACAACGAAACCAAGAAATTTCCCGGATGTTACACCGAAAGCGCATTTGCGAGGGTTCATTTTAAGCTGATACTTTCTTAAGCGGTTGAACACGGATCGCAAATCTACCAGATGGTCTTCCCTCCTTTTTGATTTAACCACCAGATCATCGACATAACACTCCACGTACTTATGAAGTACATTATCAAAGATCTTTTGCATGGCTCGTTGATAAGTAGCACCAGCGTTCTTTAATCCAAAAGGCATCACTTTGTAACAGTAAATACCTTTAGGGGTACGAAAAGCTGTGAACTCTTCATCCTTAGGATTCATTCGAATTTGGTTGTAACCAGAAGAGCCATCCATGAAAGATAAGGCTTCATGACCAGTAGTGGCGTCAACCATGATCTCAGTGATAGGCAACGGAAAATCATCCTTGGGACATGCATTGTTCAGATCACGGAAGTCAACGCACACCCGGATTTGTCCATTCTTCTTTTTGACAGGGACGATATTAGCGATCCACTCTGGATACTGTACTTCACGGATGAAGCCTGCCTCAATTAGCTTATTGACCTCAGTTTCTATTTGAGGGATAAGCTCCGGCCGAAAGCGTCTTTGAGCTTGTTTTACTGGGTGCACGCCTTTCTTTACTGCCAAATGGTGTAAAGCAATACTTGGATTGAGCCCAGGCATTTCTTTGTAAGTCCAAGCAAACACATCTTTATATTCTACCAAGAGCTGGAGGTATCTTTCTTCTTCTGCAGGTGTGAGAAGGGCACTGATGAAAGTTGGTCGAGGTTCTTCAGTAGTTCCTAAATTGATCTCTTTAAGTTCATCAACTGTAGCCTGTACTCCATCTTCCATTGCTAAGGGAGCTTCATCGACCTCATTCTTTGCGGCTTCATCATCTGACAGTATATCTTCTTTTACTGTAATGTGAAACGAGGATGATACTTCTTCATTTTGCTCATTGTGGACGAGTGACTGACTTGTGTGTACAATTGTTCGCCTTTTGACTTTGAGAGCTCCTTCAGTGCTGATATCCAAGATAAAGTTACGCTTCATGCGTGAAGGAATACTACTACGTATCTCATCATTAGTTTTCTCCTCCTTTTGGTCCTCAAAGTTTATTAAACTTTCAGAGCAAGTATCAATGGGCCTTTTTGTTGCCCCCAATCGATTAAAGACTGATCCACACGCAAAAGTGTCCCGACTTTGCGTTAAACAAGCCGTATTCAACCTGTCGAACACTGTAACTCGTGACGATGAAGCCTTAATGCGATCGAATACTAAGATGCGTGATGAAGAGTGATCTTTTCTCTGATTCGGACTTTCATCAACCTCTGCTGTTATGTATTGGGAACTTGAAGCATTGTTTCTTTTATTGATCCATATTTGAGCTGGTGGTTCTGGAGTATAACCTATTTCGGTCTTTGGGATAGGAATTTCATGCCCTTCAAGTCGCATTTTTCCTTGCGTTTTACTAAGGCCGTGCATCTTTTCTCCAGTGGCTTCTGGAATTAGTTTCCCTAGGCCGCTTTGTTTTGAGAAATCATAGCCTGCTTTGGCTAATAGCCTATATGCCTTTGGGTCAAACCATTCTTTCGTCCGCTCACTTGGTAGAATACCATGCTCTGTCGGACTTTGTGAAGACTTCACGAATCCATTTAGTGGCCTTGAGGGCAAAGGATTTGTGGATGAGGTTAAAGGCATTACATGATTTTCTTTCAACATGGCTACATCCTTCATCGTGAGCTTTGTAGGAGGTCTTCGCATATCCATTGTAGATTGAAGGCATTCCGTGAATGGTGATTGTCCGTTTTTGCGGCGTGACAATGGTACATAACGGAGGAATGGAGGGTTATTGGAAGGCGTAGAGCTTTCATCTGCTTTCTCTGAATTGCTAGTAGACTCACTAGACTGGTTATTCCCATGTCGTGGATCTTCCTTTGAGGAAGGAACATCCTTTCTAGTGATGAATTTAACATGCTTCTTTTCACCCTGCTTGCTTTTCATGGACGGGACTTCAACTGGGAGAACTTCATTAGGGATATCATCTTCTACATAAAATTTCGCGTTAGCAAAGTGAGCTTCAGTTTCAGAAAAAGGCTTCAAGTCGGCATCTACTTTCTTTATTCCACCTTGAAGATACTTGAAACATTGATGCAAAGTTGACGGCACTATTCCGTTCCCATGAATCCATGGACGTCCTAACAACATGTTGTAGGTTGTCTTGGCATCAATGACATGGAACAAAATATTACTTGTCAATTCTCCAATAATTAACTCCAAGTGTATCATGCCGATGGCGCGTTGTCCTCCTTGATTAAAACCTTGTATGACCAAGCGACTGTGTGATAATTCCTCCATAGCAAGACCAAGTCGTCTCATTGTCATTTTCGGCAGTATATTAATAGCTGAGCCTCCATCAATGAGAATGCGATCAATTTTTTGTTCACGAACATAACCAGAGACATAAAGTGGACGATTGTGAGGCTTAGGGCCTAACAATAGATCTTCGTCAGTGAAAGTCAAGTCTGGGGAGCACACGAAACATTCCTGTGTTTGTTGAAGTGTATTGGCACAAGGAGTGTAAATCTTTGGATTTTCAAGAGCTTGGGTGATCCCTTCTTTCGGTGAGGTGGAGGATTGTGAGGGTTCCACTTTATCAACCTGAGTTTTGAGTTGTTCTAAAGGCGACAAAGTCTCATTTGAACTACCATGGTCAACACCTTTCTGTTTTTTATCAACCTCACAACGAGAGACCGTGTGAACAGCCTCCGCTGACTTGTTTTGAAAGAATTTTATGGGGAAAAATTCTTCCAATGTGACAAGACTTCGAAATTTTTGGGTTTGGACCGAATCATCGCACATTTCCGTTCTTAGTCTTTCTTTCCTTTTATCATTCTTTCTTCTTGACTGCGGCTGAATTTGGTTTTGTGTTTTTCTGGACTCTTGGGTGATCAAATGAAGAGGGAATACTCGTCTCTTCTTCCATCTCTTACGAGTAACCAACGTCCAACCCTCTTCCTCATCCATTGTTGACTTTTTATCATCATTTGAATTATAATCAGATGCTTTTTGTGAGAGTTGAACTTGAACAGGTTCCAAAGAACCAAATCGGATGAACGTGGTATTCACCCTCTGCTTAGTAGTTAGAGACATGCAACTAGGCGACTCGTAAGAAAATGTTACAAGGTTTGACTGAGCAACATCACCAACATCTAAGTCGATTTTCCTTTCCTTGGCTAGCTTCATGATGAGTTCTTTAAGAACAAAGCATTTTTGGATCGGATGACTTATGATGCGATGATACTTACAATAGTTCGGGTCATCAACCTTTCCTGCTTCTTCCGGTCGTTTGCATTCTGGCAATTCAATTAATTTCAAGTTGAGCAGTTGTTCTAGCATTTCGGGTATATCAGCGTCAAGGAAAGGATACACCTTTTGTTCCCATTCCTTGAGTGATGAGCGATGCGTCTCACGTCGTTGACCTCCCTCGGGCCTCTTCTCGTTAGCCTTTTCATTTCCTGTTGAAATTTTGACTGGGGCAGGGTTGACATTCATAGAGTGTTTGACATTACTTTTTGTATTCCTGTCATTTCTCTTTATTTCTCGCCTTTCTTTCTTTTCTTCAGGTACGGGAGGTTTCACATTTTCATGGCAAGAGATACTCAATTCCATGTCGTGCGCACGAGTTGCCAATTCTTCGAATGTTCGGGGTTTTACCCCTTGTAGGATGTACAGAAGTCCCCAATGCATGCCTTGGATGCACATTTCTACAGCAGATATTTCAGACAGTCTATCCTTACAATCTAAACTCAAAGAACGCCACCGACTGATGTAGTCAACAACGGGTTCGTCTTTCCACTGCTTAGTATTGGTAAGCTCCATCATGCTTACCGTGCGGCGCGTGCTGTAAAACCGGTTAAGGAACTCCCTTTCCAACTGATCCCAACTATCAATTGACTCAGGTTCCAAGTCTGTATACCAATCAAAGGCATTCCCTTTCAGTGAACGAACAAACTATTTTACAAAGAGGCCTCCTTGAGTCCCTGCGTTCTCACATGTTTCTACAAAGTGAGCAATGTGTTGCTTAGGGTTTCCCTTGCCATCGAATTGCAAGAACTTGGGGGGTTGATACCCATTTGGCATTCTCATATTGTCAATGCGTTTCGTATATGGTTTTGAATACATGAGAGAATGTGTGGAAGAACCTCCATATTGTGCTCGTATGGTGTTCGTTATCATGTCCTGCAGTTGTTGGACAGATATCGAGGCCAGTGAGGTGGAATGTCCTTGTTGAGAAGTGCCTTCACCTCCTTTTCCCTTATCACCCTTAGCGTTTTCTCCCTTCAAGGTAAAGCCAGGAGGGTGCTCAAGGTCTGGATTTGATTCACCCGAATCTTGGACTTCCAGTTTGTTCATCAGGGTTGCAATTTGGACGTCCTTATCTTCAAGTGCTTTTGTGAGAAGGGTGACCCTTTGTTCCATTTCAGCCATCTTTTCTTCCACAGTAGAGGTGTTGGTCATCATTACTGGCATGACCTCTGGATATGATGGAAAAAATGATGAGACAGGATGAGTCAAAGGCATTTTTTTCCTTAGGCTTCTCATCATGGGTGAAGAGTTGATAGAAAAGGTCTTTGTTGAGGATGATTCATCATTGATCTCAAGATCCTTCGAGACAGATGAATCCTTAGTGGTGACCTTCCTTTTTGCAAGAAAGTCTAGAGAGATGATATTATGAAGCTTGCTTTCTTTGGTTGATTGGGGTTGCTGTTGATCAAGAGCTATGGATCGACTACGAGTGATTGGACCGACATAATCATCCGTAACGGAAGCATCCATCATCGATTTTTGAGCATTCTTGTTAGAAGCCATCGAAGCTAGTAGCAGATCGAATTTCTTTTCTTTTGAAGGAGAAAGAGATGAGAGGCAGAGAAGTCCCACCGGGCGTGCCAGAATTTGTAGACGACTAAATTTCTTAGTTCGAAATAAATCAAACAAGGAAAATAGTTTCACAAATACGAATTTGTATTGATAAATGTGTGGTACAATTCTCTGTAATTACAAAAGAGTGATCCTCTGATTCGATCTCCTTGAAAGATTTTTGATTGGAATTGTGGTAATGTGATTTTGATTTGAACATAAGATATTCTTCAATTTGGCTGAGGAATGGATCAAAGATCTTTGAAACGGAATTACAATGAATCTCTGGCTATGAGCTTGTTAGAAATTCTTTGTTCTTCGTGTTCTTCGTGTGTTCTTCGTGTTTGAAGGTTTGTGGTGGAAGTTCTTCGGTGCTTTAGAGGCTTGATTCCGTAGAGCTTCGTTGATTTATGGTTTGTTGAGGTTTCTGGAGGCTTTTGAGCTTGATTCCAGTGAACTTTGAGATCTGGACTAGTAGTTTGGATGATTTTGCTTCGAATGTTGTTTGTATTCGAGGTTGAAGTTCTTGAATTTCTTGGAGGCTTTGAGGTTTGATCCTGGCAGAGCTTCTGGATTTCTGAACTCAAGATATCTTCTTCCTTCTCTCTGTTCTGTCTCTGTCTCCGTCTGTGTGTTTTCCTAAATGTCTTAGGAAGGCTTCTATTTATAGGAGTTTAGGGGTAGGTGAGCGACACGTGGCGGAGTTTGATTGGTGACACTTGTCACAGCTTGATTGGTCCGCTTATGTCATCGCTTACACGTGCTGAGTGCTTGTGTCACTGCTTACACGTGCGAGGCTGCCTGTGTCATCGCTTGCACGTGCTGAGTGCTTGTGTTATTGCTTACACCTGCTGATGCAGTTTCATGCCTTTATTTCAATGACACTTGGCAAATTTCTATTGGTTTCTGAATAGCGATGGCAAAACCTAGCAGCAGTACGTGGCGCTTTGTAATTGGTTGTATTTTGTGGACTTTGGTAGTATAATGTGTCAGCTTGTGATAGGTCGGAAATTTTCCCTCTCTACAGTGATAATTGTGACAAAGTGATTGATATTGTTGCCAAAAATGCCTATACATGTCATAAGTGACCGTCATTTGGCAAGCTACTTGTGCTCCTGTTTTCAAGCGATCCAAATGAAGAAAAGGAGACTTCTTACTCCAAAGCCCTTTATTTTGCATTAGAAAACCATGCTATATATTACGTTTGGCGAAAGGATTTTATGTGGGAAGTGAGTCCAGAGTTTATAGAAATCCATAACTTGGTGATCTCTGCAATGATTGTAGATAAATATGATGGCTTCTACAATTTGGAATTTATAGAAAGTCATGTAGTGGCTGATCTTAAATACAACTATACTCTTCATAATGAAATATATAATGCACTATGCATATGATTCTTGCACTTTAAAAAATAATTTTTAGCTATTAGAGGTTTTAACTAGCAGTAAATTTTAGGCGACTAAAAGAATTTCAAAATGGCTGTAAGTTTTAGTCCTTTGCCTAACCCCTTGTAATTGAAACCTATCCAGACTACTATTCTCAGGACCCTTCTCTTAAGGTACTAGCACTAGATTTGGACGACTTTTCATAAGTCAACTTCTCTGTGTTTATCAACTCAACCAAATCCCAAGGACAATGTAAATTGGGAGATATATTAATGCTGACACTTGACAGCCAAATAGATAAAAAAATAAAAATCAAATTAAGATCCGCACAAAGTTGAGACCCATTTTGCAAGTGCCTTTGGCAATAAAGATCCACCCTCCAAGAAATGCAGTACACTATTAGAGGAAACAATGGAGTATAAAGCATCTTATCAGGCCTATAAAATAAAACGGCAATGATGAACAAAAATTGAACACATCATAGCATAATAACAAAGACAAAATATTGTCAAGGATAGACAGTGGTGGCACCATGTTCATGTCAGGGTGTTCCCAGGAACACCCTGACCTGAAAAAAAAAATTTATATATAATAATTAATTTTTTTATTTGTTTACCGTTTAAAAAAAATTAGGAACACCCTCAAATAAAAAAAAAAATTATTTGTTCTATTTTCAAGCAAAAAAAAAAAAAAATTTGAACTAAAATCTGAAAAAAAAAAAAAAAAAAAATTGTAACAGGTAAGCCTATCAGGAAAAAAAGACCAATATACTAAAAATAGAAACCCACAGATTCTCAAAAAAAAAAAAAAATGATCGGTATAAGACTGATAGGTGCAAGCCTAGCAAACCCACAGATTCTCAAAAAATACCCATTACCCAATCATATTTTAAACTAAAACAATTCCTAACCTAATAAAGAACAACATCGACTCAGCAAGGCAGCAACAAAAATAAAGAATTGGGGTAGTGGTTTTTCGTCCCTTAAAAGTAAGTGAATACACATTAAAAAAAAAAAAACCCCCCTATGTTAAGCAGTTTTGCAGTGGGTTGAGCCCGATGGATGATGCAAATTTTTAGTCTTTACATTGTGCAAAGCAAATTAAAATGTGGGATGTGTGCTATATTGTGTAATTTATGCTTCTTTAAGGATCACCTTGAAAAATATTTCTAGAACCACCACTGTTTACCGAAACACCTTGAAACACCCGAAATAGACCAAAATGACCCGAAATTTTTTCAGAAGTAGAATAGGATGGGTTACTGTTCTGGTTTGTTTACCGGCACGGTATTTTTCGGCTGTTACGGCCGAAACGGAATGAAATTAATAATATGGAATCAAACCTAATTACTTAAAGGCTAAAAAGAAATAAGATTGTGTAATTTATGCTTCCTAAGGAACACCCTAAACAAAATTCCTGGAGCTGCCACTGAGAATAGAATTATCAAGTTTGTTTAGTCATTCCATTTTTCTTTGTCCCATCTATTTCCTCCTCTCTCTTTCTTTTATTTCTTTTTATTTAAAGGCATTGGGCAACCAAAAATTGTACTGCCTTTCTATTCCCTATGGGTCAAGCAGCAATTTTATTGGCACGGTTTTCAATGGTCACAGACCAAATGTTATAAATGAGAGTACTCTACCTCTCATTTATAATCCCACATGTTAGAACTCAACTATTAAAAGGTAGTTTGAGCTCTTACATGAGGGGATTGTTAGAATTATAAGGTTAAATGATCAAGTTTTTGAGGAATCAGTAATATAACATTGTGCATGTAAGCTTAGTGTCAAACTACGTAATTCTTGAGTGTGCAACTGTGCACTGAATGTGCCTTCTAAGTGTTTGAAAATTTTTCTTAGGTTCCATATTGCATATCTTGCAAGCTTAGCCTTGGTATTCGCTATGGCTTGCCTCCACTACGTACCTTTGTGATAGTAAATTCACATTTTTGGTTCATAATATTGGAGGAGACTTTGGTCTCACTAAGAAGTGGGTAGTTTTACACAACATAATTAAACTGCATGAAATTAAAACAAATTATGATTTGAGATTTTTTGTTCACGAAGGTTAATTTTTTTTCTTTCCAAAGCTTTATCCCCACGTGTGATTCACCATTGGATGCCACATGTTCTGCCCAGTGTTGGCTCAATGTGTAAGCTAAATAGGCAACCGCCTAAGGCCCCCAATGAAAAGGGCTCCTAAATTTGTACCAATAGAGATATTCTTGTATCAGTGGAAGTATTAATTAAACCATAAATATTCACCCATAAATAAAAAGTAATTGTTTTTTATCAAAGAAAAACCAGTTAAAGAAAAATGTTTTCATTGGATGAGTCAACCATTTATTCTCTCACACATAAATGTTAAACAAACTCATTAATCTTACACTAAAAATTATACTCAAATTTTATTTAGAGATATCAAATATATAACTTTATTCAAATTTTCAATCATAATTTTTTAGTATTTGGTTACTTCATTCACTAAATAGTGTTTATTTTAGTTGTATAGTCATTGAGTAATGCGATGAGTTCATTTTAATTTTTAATTTTTTTTTCTAAAAAATAGATTTTAAATGAAAAAAAAACAAAAGTCAAATAAATATTCTATTAATATTCAAAGTATAAGAATAAACATCACTTAAAGTAGTCGCCTTAGGCCTCAAAATACCTTGAGTCGGCCTTGGTTCTACCTTTATGTTGTAAAAAAGTTATAAAAAAAATGGTCCAAGTAATTGCAAATTGGAATTAATATATACCACCTCATCTTTCTGTCAGGTCAAGTAGAAATTAAAGTAACGGTTATAGATGGAAGGACAAAAATAGAACAATGCCAAAGTTTAATTAGAAAAAAAAAAGGAACTTTTTAAAGTTTTAGGGTGCAAACTGATATTTTAGGGTGCAAACTGATATATGCAAAAGTTTTTTCTCTTTTTTAAAATTTTTTATTTAAGAAAAAGCCTAGTGCCTATTTCTCAACATTTAAAGACTGCACACAACTTGGCACATATTTCTCAATCATGATAGTTCGAAAGGAAAAAGAAAAATACAGTTTTCCTACTATTTATAAAACTTCAACTTGTAGTTCTCTATTTTAATGTTGTATTTAGTCCCAAACCACTACATTATCATATAATATTATAGTTCTATCTCTTTCAAAAAATATATAACAAAAGTACGATCATGATCTCTCTTATTGAATATACTGATTATTTCAATACATTCGTAAATATCAATTGAATTGAAGCATACTAATATGAAGATGCTTTGCAAACCAAACACAAAATATCATATCAATAATTTTTGATTAGCAATGATTAACTGAACCGATTAGGAAAAAAAACTTGTTGATAACCTCTCGAAATTACTTTCTCCATCAGTGGTGGCTCTAAGAATGTTTCTCAGGATGTTCCTAGTAAAAACAAACCCAAGATTTGAACTTAAGGGGGGCCCAAAGCAAAAGGGTCAATTTCATACTAAGGTCATTTAAGTTTAGTTAAGAAGAAAAAAAATGATATATTTGGGTACCAATCAATCCTAATGTACCTTTTAGAGTTATCACTTTATATATATTATATTTAATTTTTTTATAAATTAGAACCCCACTTTTTTATTTAAGAGCTTTTAAAAAATGTAAATTCATATTTTCTATTTTTAAGCCATAAATTCATATATGTAGTATGTGTTTGACATGACTTAATTTTGCCAGCTTATTTTACTATATAATTTATTTTTGCTACTATTCATGTGTCCTCTTGTATTTTTTGATATTATTCATGAGTCTCACTATACTATTTCAACTAACTTTTATCTTTACCTACGATACTTTTAACAAAAAAAATTTCAATTTTAACAAAATAAACTATCCCAATCAGACGTCTAACTTAATAATATATTGCAGAAGATACATTTTGAATTCTATCTCAACTCATTAATATGAAAAACAAAATAGATAAAAGGTAGGAAAAAGAAAGAAGTGGAGAAGTGAATCCCACGTGTAGAGTAGATGGACTTTGGACAAAATACAATAGTAAAAACTACATGTGTGTCTGACATTTTTGAACCAAAGTTTAAATGTAGATATAGGGAAAGTAAAAAACCTCTTGAGAAAACAAAGAAACAGTGAGCTGGTGGAGAAATCGAAGTAGAAGAAAGAAAATAATGGAGGAGGATTTCAACAAACTGGTGGAGAAATCCAAGCCAAAGAAGAAAAAAAAATAGAGGAGGATTTTTGTTGTTCAAACAGCAGACAACATCAACCATAACAATATGACAGTCCAGGCAAAAAGAACTGAAGAAGCATAAAGGATTCAGGTAAAAAACGACGATTGTTGGAGGAAGAATAAGAGTTGAGAGAGTGAAATTGAGGGAGAGAAATTTAAATAGGTAAAATTAGGCATTTGTGATTTCTGTTTTGTTATTTTAGATTTGTGGTATGATTATATTATATATATTTTTTGTTTAGACCAAAATTTTGTTCTATTTGATGTTTTTTCTTGTTACGGGTTTGGTACTATTGTGATCTCTTTGGGCCGATATGATGAAATTTTGATGATGGGGGCCTAGATTTTGGAGAGAGGGGGGGCCGAAGTTGTATGTGAGTATCTAACTTGAGGGTGTTCTTAATTATTTTTGAGGGTGTTTCTAATTATTTTTTAAGGGTGAATAAATTAAAAAATTTAAATTATCATATATAATTTTTTTTTTCAAGTCAGGGTGTTCTTGGGAACACCTTGGCTTGAACGTGGCGCCGCCACTGTTCTCCATAAAAATTGCAATTTTGTCCACCTAAAAGGATTAAAAATAAAAATAAAACTTAGTAGAGTCTCATAATTTAACATCTAAATAGATCACTAATAAAAAAAATTTTAACTTGTAAAACATCTAATTATTAACCCAAATTCAAATTCCCAGTTCATTCCAAGTTTTGTCTACCAAAAAAAAAAAACAAAAAACAAAATGGCATTACTCTCTTTATTTCTTTGGCTTTGTTCCTATTTTGAAGGATTTTATTTATTGTTTCTACCACGTTTTTGTTTCCCCACTAATGTTTTTTAAATAATAATTGCAACATCATATTTGTTTCTCTTTTTGACAAATATATTTTGGTCTAAGCAATTAGGTGTTTTGGTGTTTCAATTCACAATCACAAGTTTTCTCTCTTTACCATTTTAATTTGAATTGAGTTTGGGTTAGTAATTTGTTATTATTCAAGTGAGAATTTGAGGGGTTTTTTTTTTAGTGATCCATTAAATGTTGAATTATGAGACTTTACTAAGTTTTATTAATTTCTTGATCTTTTTTGGGTGAACAAATTTGTAGTTTTCTTGTGGAAAAAAATACTCTGTATTGGCACTAATTGAACTATTAGTGGGAAAAAAATGGTAGGAACAATAAAAATAAATCCTCCAATAGAGAAACAAAATCAAAGAAAGAGGGAGAATATTTTTTTTGTTGGCTACAATACTTTAAAGAAATAGGGGAGAGAGAGATGGAAATGATGTAATAAAAATCTTTTATGAAAAATAAGATAAAAGAGGAATGATTAAATTAGGTTGAAGGTTGAACAAAGTGAAATAGTAAAATTTAAAAATTCATAACAAAAGGGTCAAATAGAAATGACATAACTTGAGGAGATGAAATGTTGAAATAAGAATGCAATAGTTGAAGAAGATGAAAGGTCAAATAAAATGAAAATTAAAAAAAAAAATGTTGATGACGGAAGTAACAAAAGTTTTGTAAAACTTCCATTATTATATATATATATATATATATATATATATATATTATATATTCACACAATACCAAAAAAAAAAAATAAATAAATAAATTAAGATCATATAAAATAACATAACTTATGCCATTATTGTTCAAGTGACAAAGATACAAGACGAATGTAGAAGCAAGACTCAATGGTCTATTGGATGGATTCTGTTACCAGTTAGGTTGGGCCTAAGGTCTAATGAAAGTAGCACCATTATGTATTGTATAAGAGATCTATTGTGCCCTATATAGTGCATCGCATGGGTCAAGCTTAGGTCCAGTGTTTAGTAGTATTGGATCTGTTGAGATGATAACATGCATTCACTTTTGGACACGTGTCACCATCTGACCGGGTCCAATGCACTAGATGCGCTGGACCTAAACCAAGTCCGTATCGCACCCTGTCAAAGATAACTACATTCTTTAAGAAGGATGTCAAAGATAACTACATTCTTTAAGATGGATATCTAATTATCTATTCAAGGCCAACAACCTATGCATCTCATGAACCTCAATGAGCTATTTCCTATATGACAAGACCATGCATTAAGGAAGTAGAGAGACATCGTCAAGATAATTGGTAAATGTTGTTGTACATGCATGTCAATTACCCAAACGATTTGAAATTTTGGAAGCACTTATAAGTCTTTAACCCTATTATTTTCCAAACAATCGAATTGCTAAAAGCCTGAAACCCTTTTCAATTTCCAAAGGCACTTTCTCAAGCTAAAGCTCTAAAATTAAATCAGTATTTCCTACTGTAATACAAACTTGACACTCTGAAGCTCTGTTTTTGCTGTTCTCTATTTTATATTATTCTTCTAATGTATCTTTCCTTCAGCAAAACAACAAAAGATATATCTAAATTAAAAAATTTCCGTTCTGGTAAATAGTGGGGGCAAAACTAGAAAAGAAATTAAATTATTCTACGAAAACATTTCCCATCAACCAGCTTGAGTTTTGACTCAATTTTAAGCTTTCGAAAAACCAAGCTGCTTAAGAGCAATATTTTGAATGGTTCAGTTTAGATTATTTATAAAATTTGTAAATCAAACAATGATTTTTTATATCATATCACAAGCTTAGTTGATTTTCTTTTCTGATGCAGATGTTATATATGGAATATTTAGATATTTCAAGAGGTTTAGATACTCTTGTTTATTAACTTTTTTTTTTTTTGTTTAAATCCCAAAATAGTCTCAACTCTCAAGTCTCACCTAATTTATATTCTCTCTCTTTCTCTCTCTCTCTCTCTCCGATAATAAAAGACTGCAAATTTTCAACTATAAGCTACGAAACTTCTTTTTGTGAAACAGATCAATACAAACAAAAGAGAAACAAGTAATTACACAACATCCTTCCGGATTACAATAGACACACAAGGAGGAATCTCTTCAAGCCAAACAATCTCTGTGTCAAACTGAATAGCTTTGTGGGCTAGAGTGTGGGCAACCTAGTTTGCCTCCCTCTTTGTGTGATGGAATTCACAGCTTTTCATTGCCATTGACAAATGCTTCACATCCTCTATGATGTGTCCAAAATCACAGGTAGAATCAGCATTTTCTTGGATAGCTTTAATCACGGAGAGGGAGTCACTCTCAAATATAACACAACTAAAGCTAGTCACAATTACAAACCTGATAGCCTGCCGGATAGCCAATGCCTCGATGACCTTTGCATCTTGCACACCTTTCACTTTCTTCGACAAAGCAGCCAACACCCATCCTTGACTGTCACGCACCACCACACCTATTTCTGCTTCATTTGTCTCTTTGAATATAGCTCCATCAACGTTAACTTTGAACCAGCCTTGGGGAGGTGGAACCCATTTCAAATTTTCCTTTGGTCTGGTAGTTTTCATTCCCTCCTTCGCGGATTGAAATTCAATTTTGAAGTTGTTGGCCCAGGAAACCACATCATGAGGGACTTTATCAAGCTCCTTCACTCTTATTTTGTTTCGGCAGAACCAAAGAGACCAAGCTAGGATTGCGAATAGTTCCTGTACCTCTGGCTGATCTAACTCGAAAATAAAGTTTGTCACCTCCTCAAAATTCTGGTGCTATAATTTGCCAACCAAGCTCCAAATGTGGCTGCTTTCCCACACAATCCTTGCTGAAGGGCAGAGCCATAGGATATGATTTGTATCCTCTTTGTCTGCACCATATCTTTCACAAACTTCCCAAACTTGTACTCCCCGTTTCTTTAAATTCATCTTCATGGGCAATGAGTTGACTAGTGCTCTCCATAGGAAGTGCTTGGACTTTGAAGGGATGTTCAACTTCCATATCTTACGCCAAATAGTATTCTCTTTGATGCGTGAGCTACTTGGTTGATTAGCTTCCTCCCTTGCGAGTACCAATTGATAGGCACTACGGACTGTGAACTTGCCATCCTTCGATTCAGCCCATATCAAATGGTCAGGTGGTTTTCGATCACTCAACGGAATCTTTTTTCATTTCTCCATCTCATGTTTTCCCAATCAATGAGCTCTTCAACTTTAGCATCATGAGGTAATTGACGAACTGGGGATTGGACTTTGTGTGTGTGAATTTGGCAGCCATGGGTCTCCCCAAATTTTCACATTATTACCTCTCCCAATCCGCCACTTGCTACCCATATCTATTATATGTTTAACGCCCTTTATACTATTCCAAGCATATGATCCCTTGGCCCGATCATTTAGATTGAGTATATTCCCATCTAGAAAGAAGCGGTGTTGGAATACTTTGTAAGCCAAAGTGCTGCTGTTGTTTAATAGTCTCCAAGATTGCTTTGCTAGGAGAGTTTCATTGAACTTTTTAATATTACTAAAGCCCATACCGCCTCCTAATTTGGGTTTACACAGTCTCTCCTAGTTTACCCAATGGATCTTATGCCTCCTATCGTCACCACCACACCAAAACTTCCTTATCATGATCTCTAGTTCCTTGGAAAGAGAGGTGGATAGCCGAAAACAGCTCATCACATACGTGGGAATTGTCTGTGTGACTGCCTTAATTAGTATTTCCTTGCCAGCCTGTGATAGTAGTTTTTCTCCCCACCCTTGGATCACTTGCCACACCCTCTCCTTTATATTACTAAAGGAAGCTCGCTTATTCCTTCCCACAAAAGATGGCATACCAAGATATTTTTCGAACTCTTTAATCTCTGGAATGCTAAGACTCACCCGAATGGCGCTCTTTGTGTCTTCAACCACATTTTTGCTAAAACAGATGGTGGTCTTGTCTTGGTTCAATTTTTGCCCGGACTCTACTTCATAATTCTGAAGGATTTGTTGGAGATTTCTGCACTCCTCAATGTTTGCTCGGCAGGGAAGTAGGCTGTCATCTGCAAAGCAAAGATTTGTGATCCTGGGACCTCCCCGACTTATGGCCACACCTGTGATTTTCCCTTCCATCTCTACCTCTTTCAATTTAGCTAAAAGACCTTCTGCACAAATAAGAAAAAGATAAGGGGAGAGAGGGTCACCTTGATGCAAACCTCTCTCCGGGTGAATAGAACCACAAGGTTCACCATTAATAAGAACAAAATATGAAACTGAAGTTATACATTGCATAATCAAAGAGAGGTTCACCATTAATAAGAACAAAATATGAAACTGAAGTTATACATTGCATAATCAAAGAGATCCATTTTTCCTCAAAACCCATTTTTCTCATTACTTGGCTAAGGTATCCCCATTCAACTCTATCGTATGCCTTACTCATGTCAAGTTTTATAGCCATAAAGCCCTTTCTACCCTCACATCTAGTTTTCATGTAGTGTAGTGTTTCGAATGCCACCAAAACATTATTAGTAATCAATCTACTTGGAACAAATGCACTTTGAGTCTCAAATATGATTTTTGATAGAATGGGTTTTAGTCTATTAGCTATCACTTTTGACATGATTTTATAGATAACATTACATAAACTAATGGGGTGAAATTTAGACATTCTTTTGGGGCTTGAGACTTTTGGAATTAAGGTGATGAAAGTATGGTTTATACTTTCTGGTATTTTACATGAGTTCAGGCAAGAAAGAACAACATTAGTAACATGAGACCCAATAATATGCCAATATGAATGATAAAAGAGTGCAGGCATACCATCTGGTCTAGGGGCCTTTAGAGGAGCCATGTGTCTCAGAGCTAAGTAAACCTCCTCTATCGTGAACTCCCGTGAGAGCTCCCTGTTCATGTCATCAATAATGATTTTGTGTACTCCCCTAAGAGACTGTTCACCTAGTTGTGGTCTCGTTGATGTAAAAATGTTTGTGAAATATTGTACAGCCACATCCTCAATTTTTTCCACATCTTCATGCCATACTCCATCATTATCTTCAATTCCTTGAATCCAGTTGCCCCTCTTTCTCCTCGAAGCATATGTGTGGAAGAATTTAGTGTTTTGATCCCCACTCTGTAGCCAATTAATTCTGGATCTCTGTTGCCACATCTTTTCTTCTTTAGCCAAGACCACGTTGACTTCTCTTCTCAAATCAGCCTCTTGTTGGACAATGGTCTCAGTTCTTGCATGGTTCCTCTCCAAGATAAGCTACGAAACTTGATTGGTCATCAATTATTCATGTTTTAGTACTTTTCTACTCAAAACACAAGCATAGACGACAATAAATTTTCAACCATAAGCCGGCATATCTGACTATATTGAGTTGACTTGAATCTTCCTTGCACGACTGGGTTTTGGTTTGGTGAAGTTCTAGCTTATTGATTTACGAGTTCATTGACCTAAACGACTTTGGGGGATACATATTGAAAGATGTTTTCAAAAAATTTATCAAAGATGACATTTATATTGAGTTGACTTTAAAACATTTTTTTATAACTTGAATAAAGATGACATGTATAGTGGATTTTAAAATTTAGGTTTTTAATTTTTTTTAAATTAAAAAAATACTCCAACAAATAAAATACAGGCCAAACAATTTAAGATGGAGTGAGTAATATTTAATATTAGACTTTCACAAATTAACTAGCCATGTTACTCACACATGAATATTCAGACACCGCTCTCAAGAAATGGTAGTTCTTTTAGGAGAAATTAGACAAAGTTTGACTACAATTTTTAACACACATCAAATTTTCTAGTTAATCGATGTTATTTACTATTCGATTCATAAATTTATTTTTTATGTATAATTTTAGACAAAAAAAAAATTTCAAATTTAAACATTTAATTGATGACATGACTATTAATTTTTGAACTTCTGGGAATTTCATAAACACAAAGGATATAAGAAGGAAATATAATCTAATGGTAGATTTGTCAAAATTCATATTCAATAAAAAATATTGAGTGAAATTGTAGTTATTAGTTATAATAAAGCAGAATTTTGTTAGTTGAATGGTCCTTTAGACAGAATCAGATGAAAGAGGATTCGTAACCTGCAAAACAGTAACAAAGATGTTTCTCCCTTCAAGGTTACTAGAGTGGTGCCAGCCAATGAGCCTCCGGTGATAAAGTCAAATGTTGAGAGAGGGATAATAAGAACAAAGATCGAATATGTTTCAATGTGACATTGATCCTTTTCTTAGATGCTGAGATGGTTTATATAGATCCCTATCTTTCTGACGGGGTCTTCAATGGTGGCCTTAATTGCTTTGGTAACACCTTTGATGGGTTAATGAGGTGATTTGATGACGTTGACAACAGTCATATATGTGCATGTGTTAGTTGGTAACGGCTCATGTATCAAATTCGTGTTTTATGGTGTTTTGGTCGTCCAAAGACTAGTTTGGATGACGTGAATTTATTTACTCGTCAAGTTATATCCATGTTTGTAGCCAAATTTTGTTTGTGAAATTATTAGGTACCTTAAGAGGACTACTAAAATGGTCCTCTTAACCAATAAAACAATATCATTTATGCAGGTGTATGAATCAGCTTTCTCATTAGTAAAAGAAAAAAAAAATCACCAGATAATGTCATATTTGCATAGTTAACAGGGTCTTATTGTCAACCATGAGCCACCAAGCTATGGATTTTCTTTAAAGAAGATGGAAACGAAGGGACCCGCTTGTATATGGATTTGGAGAAGCTCGGGGAGCCATCTTAACTTCGAAATTTCGTATACTGATCCCATCCTAGGAAAAAAGTAGTTCACATTACGTTTTCTTGGTCGTAGTCCACATGAAAATGACAAGGAATTGACTGTTAAACGCCAATAATGAAAAGTTATAGTGGTTTGGTTCAAACAACCATAACTAATCACAATTTATAATTTTGTTATTATTATTTGGGTTTTAGTAACGTATGATCTTAGGGTATACATTAATAAACAATTTTAAGAAATTTTTTATAGGAAAATGAAAATGTGCTTAACTTTTTTTTTTTTTTTTTTTTATATAGTTTTTTCAAATTTGTATAAATTTTTTCTAAAATGAATAATTGATGTATGTTTTAAGAGTATACATTAACTGGATCCTATAATACAAACACAAACCATAAACTATATTAAATTAGAGTAACAAATTTATTCTTCTCAAAAATAAAAATAAAAGAGTAAGAATTTTATTTTACATATTTGATAGTAAGTTCATGAGAGTCAAGAACAACTTGATAACTCAATAAAAGTGAAACTTGAGAAAAAGTACTCCCAAGTCCAAACTACCTGGTGAAGTTATTTTACATACATTCTTCCTTTATTCACAATTCTATTAAAGACTACGTTTCTCTCTTTTTTGGCGGACATTTATGTATTGTTTTAAACTTAGTTTTTTTTTTTTTTAATGAAATTGTTTTAAACTAGTAGTAACTCAGACAATGCTCACAAAATATTAATAAGGTCAAATTATATGCTTGCCCTTCTTTATATATATAAAAAACTTTTTTTAGAAAGATATTAGAAGAACCTTATAAAGAAAGAATATATACTTCTCTCCTTATAATAATAAATGTCAATTAATAACTATCATGATCAAATTTAATATTTAGAAAAAAAAAATCATATTATGTTAAATTTTTTGGTGTTTTGCATGGATACAACCCATCCATATAGTCCCATTAAAAAACTAGTTCCTTATATAATTAATAAACACTTTCCAAACCAATTTTATTTTCAATTTTCTTATAATTTGTCGTCCTTAAAAAAAAAAATCATGTTCAATATTTGATCAAGTGCATTAAAAAATTCAGGAAACCTTCTTATATATATTGTTCCTTGAAGAGTCAATTCATCACTTTATCATTTACTTGTTATATTTTTCCAATTATTGATAAAATATGAATCCTACAACTTTAACATCACGCTATTACTAGATTTCAATTTTTTGTAAGCAAGATTCGATTCTAAATAACTTATTCAACTATAATAGAATTTAATTATTAGTCCAATTGAAACTCACAATATTTGTTAGTTACTCTGTCCTATATTGTTTGACCCATATAGAAAATTCAACTTTTTAAGGAAGATTATTTAATAAGTTGTCTTTTTATTTTTTAAGTATAAATTTTCAAATCTACCTTGCTTAATTTAAACTTTAGTTCAAATTAAGGTTTTGGGAAATTTAGTTAATTTGATTTTTCAAAGAGAGCCGCATGTCAAAATGTAATAGAAAACTTTATGTCGCATCATTTACTATTTTGCTGGTCGCCATTCTACGAAAGAAATTGCATACTTTTCTTTGCGCAAATCCTAACAATTGGTAAGTAACATTATTTCAACATACCTTACAGCAGGTAGAGTTCCATATATTTCTATTTCAACAACCAGAGCAATTCATGGATCAAGAATGTTAAGTTTTAGATCCCTGTAAACTAGATTATTTAACCTAATTAATTAACCAAGTGAATACTTAGGTTTTTTATTCATATCTAGGTTAAAACAAAATAATCACAAATATTAAAGCAGCGGAAAATAAAGAACACAAAGATCTGATGATCCAAGAAAACCAATCTGGTAAAAAACCTAAGGAGGATTTAACCTAGTTATCCTCAAGGTAAAATAGATTTGCCATGAAAGAATTAAAGTTTGTACAATAGAACTTAGACCACTAACATTCTATTGCTACCTCGAGTAGAAAAATTACTTCACAATCCCATGATAGTTCCAAGTCCACGGACTACTTCTTTCTTTGATCTACAGCAACCACTAGTTCTCCTACTTGTGAATCTTGATCTTCTTGAATGTTCTTTATACAGCAATTGAAACAACAATCAAGTTCTTGATGTGAATCTTGATCTTGATAGTTCAAAGTGTGTGTATAACGGTAAACACTTCTAGATCTCACAAAAGATTCAACACACAACTTATCAAAGCTTTTTGGTGGGTTATACATTTTTTAGTAAACTAAAAGCTTTTTTTTTTTTTTTTTTCTTTTGTATGTGGGCTAAAGCTAACTAAAAGTTATCTTTCTTTTATCTCCAGCTCTCTTTCTCTTTTGTGGCTGAAGAAATTGTGAGGAACAAGGTGAAGAACACAAGTTAACTTTGGATTTTTTCTGAAAATTGTAAATTTAGCTTGAGCAAAGTAAGTAAATTCTAGCTAAAAACTTGTAAAACTCTATACTTGTGATGTTGGAAATTGGATTCGTGGTGGTATGTTGTATTGGAGCAAGTGGGTGGCTTAAGCTAATATTGAGAGTGTTTTTCATTTCTTGCAAATGTGAATGGAACTTGTTGATTAGATGTGATGAATAATACTTTAATTGATTTTAATACTTGTAAACACTTTATACTTGTGATGTTTGCGATTGATTTTGTAGTGGGTTGTTGTGTTGGAGCAAACGGGTGGCTTGCATGGTGTTATTAGAAAAAATCAAGAAAGAACTCTGAAAATTGGAAGAAAACTTCAGGCAAACATAGATGCAGGACAAGACACTTGTTGTTAGGGTTGATGAGGAGGTGCGTGTTTTTTCATTTTCTTAAGCCTTAGTATATTACATGTTGTGATTAATTAAGTATATCTATCTAACACTTGAATGTTAATTAATCAGACAAATAATAATGACGGTCAAGTTCCTGAATTGGCAAAAATCTTCAAAGATGTTCATTTCAATCCAAATACAAATATGTGGATACACCATAAGGATGAAGCGACATATTTATGTGTATAATTCCATCCCTATCATGTTTGTAAGCTATAACATATGTAGTATTAATGTTGTGATTATTTGTTTCTTTTTCTCTTTCAAATGATAGGTAAATATTCTTAAAGTGCTAGAGGATCATTGTCAAGATCCTAATGCAATTCCCCTTACACAAGAGGAGATCTCAAACTTGGTTTTTAAGAAGAAGTCCGGTATTGTAAAGGACTTGGCATGAGACCTTCATCTTCTCTAGTAACTACTGCCTCATCTAATTCCTCAGTGGAGTATATCCAACGGCTAGAAAGTGAGATAATTGAGCTCAAAGAGGCAAGAGCTAGGGAGCAACATATGAGGACATCTTCCATTAGTTCTAATTATATTATGCTACACTTTTTGTATTGTTATAAAACATCTTGAGTTATTGTATGTGTTGCAAACAATTATTGTATGGAAGGAGTTAGAATTGGATACCTGTTTTATTTTTTACTTGTGGAATGTATGGATCTTCTTTTATAAATGTGTTATTGAAATAAATGTATTATTCAAGCGTGATGTTTTAATAATGCAATGACAGGTTACAGGTTAATATCAAAGGCATGAAAAAAATAAAAACAGAAAATAAGTTTTAGCGACAAATTTTTTTATCACAAATATAGCAACAAAAAATTGTTTTAGTGATCAATAAAAAACAGTAAGATACTTAGAATTATCCATGATAACAGTGATCAAGGATCAACTCTAGGTCAAGAAACCTAAAAACAAGAGCTAACCTGCTTTGATATCACTTGTTAAGTTTTAGATCCCTGTAAACTAGATTGTTTAACCTAATTAATTAACCAAGTGAATACTTAGGTTTATTATTCAGATCTAGGTTAATTCAAAATAATTACAAATATTAAAACAACAGAAAATAAAGAACACAAAGATCGGATGACTTAGGAAAATCAAACTAGTAAAAAACCTGAGGAGGATTTAGCTTAGCTATCCTCAAGGTAAAAGAACTTAGACCACTAACATTCTATTGATACCTCGAGTAGAAAACTTACTACCATGACCTCATGATAGCTCTGAGTCCACGGACTATTTCTTTCTTTGATCTACAGTAACCACAAGTTCTCCTACTTGTGAATCTTGATCATCTTGAATTTTCTTTATGCAACAATTGAAACAACCATCAAGTTCTTGATGTGAATCTTGATCTTGAAAGTTCAAAGTGTGTGTATGAAGATAAACACCTCTAGATCTCACAAAAGATTCAACAAACAACTTATCAAAGACTCTAGAGAGAGCTTTTGGGTACAAAACCCTAGATCTACAAAAGAGGCACACTCTTCTCTCTTTGAAAAAATCTTATAAAAATGTGCTTAGGGTTTCCTTTATATACTAGAAGAAGTAGATGTGAAACCTTAATCCTTTTTGGGCTTGAATTGCTATTTGGGCCTTAACTAAAATTCTGCAGATACGACTCTCGATCGATTGAGTCTGTCTCTCGATTGGTCGAACCAGGCAAATTTCGAATTCTCTCTTCTGCGGCTTGCTTGATCTTGACTTGTATCACCTTGAGCATTGTCTAACAATACCTATAAACTCTAGGATCTATATCTAGACAAGTTTGTGTCCACGATTTGCCAATTGTTCTAAACTTTTAGAACTTAACAAGTAATCATGTCTACAACTGTACACCTTCTCAGACTTCTTTTCATGATCCTCTTCTCATGCTTATGGAGCTCCTCATGCTGTAGGAGAATGGTGGAATTTAACATGGGCAGGTGATAATCTCAAGCCAGGTGACACCCTCAATTCCTCATCTTACCTAACTTCTCCAAATAAAACTCTCTTTGTGGTTCTTCCCATGGGGCAATACTACTAACTCCTTGTTGTCGTTCGGAATATCAAACTTTGCTTCAAATTTTCTAGTATGGTCCGCTAGTCCAATCAATCCTATTGCCAACAATTCCAGAGTACTTACCTTTGGTAACACAGGAACACTTAAAATCACACGCCTAGGTAGTGATCCAATAGTGCTACACTCTTCTTCTCAACCTACCAATAACACTGTCGCTATTCTATTGGATTCTAGTAATTTTGACTTAAGAGAATTGCACTCTAATGGATCAATAAATCAAGTGTTGTGGTAAAGTTTTGATTATCCTACAAACACCCTTTTACTAGGTATGAAATTAGGTATCAGCCATAGAAATAATCTACCTTGGTCACTTGCATCATAGTCAAGTGACAACTACCCAGTTCCTGGGCCTTTCACTCTTAGATGTAACCCTAACGAAAGTCAAGTGACAACTACTCCTATGCCGATCTCAACAGTAGTTGAATGAAAAATCGAGAACTTCGGGTTGCGTTCTGACAAAAAGTCTGACCCTTTCAAGGTCGGAATCTAGAACTGGTAACACATATACTCTCTCTCTCTCTCTCTCTCTCACACACACACACACACTTTGCACTGTCTCTGTATGTGTCGGTTTCAATGGGTTTGATTCACTGATTTTGATATGGGTTTGTAGGTATTTCTCAATAGAGGAGAATCGGCGCTGCCTTGGGTCTCTCCCTCTCTCTCTCGAACTCTCAATCTCACTCAAGCCACTCTCACAAGGCTGACTAACAGTAAGTTTTTTAAATTGTTTGTTTTGATTTGTTTTAGGGTTTCGATTCTGGGTATCGATTTTGGGTTTAAATGGACTTTTTTGTATGAATTTCTTTAGACTCATAATATACCACGCATATTCTTTAAGTAATTATGACCTGTTGACCAACTTACCACCAAGCCTATTCGTTAAATTCCATGAAAATTGCAACAAGGAACGTAATTTAGGCAGTTTGATTGATATTTATGCTATAAATTGTTTAAGGTAATAATCGGAAATGATAGCTTAAAATAAGTGTGTTTAGTTTACATAAGGAAATAGATATACACTGTGATAAGATATATTTGTATGGGTAGAGAAAAGGTAACCTGCCTGTGCACAGGGTTCTCATTCCGCTTTAGCTGAACCTTTCCACGAGTCATAGAAATAGATATATCTTTCAACAACTTGGTAGCCTTTTGTTTTTTTTTTTTTTTTTTTTTTTTTTTTTTTTTTTTCTGCAGACAACCTCCCACTAGTGTGAACTAGCTTCGAGGTAGTTGCTGATCTCTCCTTAGAAATGAGAAAACCTTAAATGTGTCTAACGATGGCTTCTTAGTGTATGGAGTTAAAAACCCTTTTATAAGTTATTATTTATATATATACACCACCATGGATTCTCTTCGTGGTTCCATCTTCCATGCCGAAAAGAATAATATTTGATCGGTTATTATAAAAGTTTTACACATCGCTAACAACTTTTGCTTAATCTCTCACATCACTCACTGCATTACGTATCACTAAGTATTGTTCATCATTTACCATAAAATTTTATTAATTAAGAATCTATTTAGCATAAACTTTTTCTCATTTATATGTTTATTTGTTTATATACATCTTTTTAACATTTCATTTTTCACTATTCAAGATACAATTATATTTTAACCTACTTTTAACAAATAAGCATAATTATTAATTTTCTTTTGTCAAGCCTAAAATTTTTTAGAGATCTTAAACTATGTATAAGACCAAGGATCTATGGAATAACTATAACTGATGTCATTAATGCTTAGGGCTAAAATTTCTTACAGATTTTATTAAGATTATCGGCACGTTGTGATTAGTACATAATAAAAATGGTATCATTAATGGATCCAAATAAAGGTAATGTTGCTCAAAATCATAACAAACCATGTCAACCTTTGTAAAACAAAGTTGTGAAAATTGTGGGGGCCTAACACAACTGATATTTTATCACTTTTATGAGTAATGGGGTGATTCAAACCCTGAAAAAACAATTCATATGAACTACCAAAGTGGCCATATATTAGAAGAATAACAGCAACCTTTAGCTGGATCTTATTGGCATGTGTGATTAGTGAGAAGAGGGAAGTGTGGAAAATGTAGAGGATTGCAACCCCTTTCAACATATTCCTCTTTATCATCACTTAAGTGGGTCTGCATGATTAATGTTAGATGCCACCCATCAATACAAAAAGAGGAAAGAAAAAGATACATAGTTTTGTGGGAGCAGTTCAGTAGTGACAAAATAAAAATAAACTATAGTCTAGCTAGCATGCAATTTGCATCTTCATGTGCAACCCATCTACATTGTCTTCTTGAGCCAATGAGCTGCTCATGCTAGGTTGCTTAGCTTTTGGTACCAGTACTTTTTCCTCATTCCTTGGCCTCCACAGAGAGGACCACTATAGATCTAATGAAGGCTTTGTCTGGTATGTATGAAAAGCCGTCAGCAAACAACAAGGTGCATCTAATGAAGAAATTGTTCAATCTGAAGATGGCAAAGAACGCATCAGTAGCACAACATCTGAATGAATTCAACACTATCACAAATCAATTGTTGTCTGTAGAAATTGATTTTGATGATGAGATCCGTGCACTGATCATTTTGGCTTCTTTGCCAAACAGTTAGGAGGCAATGAGGATGGCAATAAGCAATTCCACAGGAAAAGAAAAGCTGAAGTACAACAACATATGAGATTTAATTCTGGCTAAGGAGGTTCGCAGAAGAGATGCAAGTGAAACCTCAGGATTTGGTTCAGCCCTAAACCTTGAGACAAGAGACAGGGGTAATGATAGAAATTCAAACCTGGGCAGATCAAAATCTAGAAATTCTAACAGGAATAGAAGTAAATCTAGATCAGGCCAACAAGTACAATGCTGGAACTGTGGGAAAACAGGTCACTTTAGGAGGCAATGCAGAAATCCTAAGAAGAAGAATGAAGATGACTCTGCTAATGCTGTAATAGAAGAGGTACAGGATGCATTACTTCTTGTAGTAGACAGTTCACTTGATGATTGGGTTCTGGACTCAAGAGCTTCGTTTCATACCACTCCACACCGAGAAATCATACAGAATTATGTTGCAGGTGATTTTGGTAAGATGTATTTGGTTGATGGTTCAGTCTTGGATGTTGTGGGTATGAGAGACGTCCGGATATTGTTGTCTGATGGGTCTGTTTGGTTACTGAAGAAGGTTTGACATATTCCTGACCTAAGGAGGAATCTGATTTCTGTTGGACAACTTGATGATGAAGGGCATGCAATACTATTTGTTGGTGGTACTTGGAAGGTTACAAAGGGAGCTAGAGTATTGGCTTGTGGAAGGAAGACAGGTACTCTCTATATGACCTCAAGTTCAAGAGACACAGTTGCAGTTGCTGAAGCAAGTACTAATACAAGCCTATGACACCACAAACTTGGTCACATGAGTGAGAAAGGGATGAAGATGCTGCTGTCAAAAGGAAAACTACCAGAATTGAAGTATGTTGATTTTGACATGTGTGAAAGCTGCATCTTAGGAAAGCAGAAAAATGTGAGCTTCTTGAAAACTGGCAGGACACCGAAGGCTGAGAAATTGGAGTTAGTGCACACTGATTTATGGGGGCCTTCTCTAGTTGCATCCCTTGGAGGTTCAAGGAACTACATCACTTTCATTGATGACTCAAGTAGAAAGGTATGGGTTTATTTTCTGAAAAATAAATCTTATGTATTTGAAACTTTTAAGAAGTGGAAGGCTATGGTTGAGACAGAAACAGGTTTGAAAGTAAAATGTTTGAGGTCAGATAATGGAGGAGAGTACATAGATGAAGGGTTCAGTGAATATTGTGCTGCACAAGGAATTAGGATAGAGAAGACCATTCTTGGGACACCACAGCAGAATGGTGTGGCTGAGCGCATGAACAAAACTCTCAATGAGCGTGCTAGGAGTATGAGGTTGCATGCTGGACTGCCAAAAACTTTCTAGGCTGATGCTGTTAGCACTGTAGCTTACTTGATAAACCGAGGACCATTAGTTCCTATGGAGCTCAGACTTCCTGAGGAGGTTTGGAGCGGTAAAGAGGTAAATTTTTCCCACTTAAAAGTTTTTGGCTGTGTTTCTTATGTTCATGTTGATTCTGATGCTCGTAGTAAACTTGATGCAAAGTCTAAAATATGTTTTTTCATTGGCTATGGTGATGAGAAATTTGGCTATAGGATTTGGGATGAACAAAACAGGAATATCATCAGAAGTAGAAATATGATATTTAATGAACAAGTTATGTATAAGGACAGGTCAACTATAGTGCCAGATGTTACAGGGATAAATCAAGATAAATCTGAGTTTGTCAACTTAGATGAATTGACTGATAACACTGTTTAGAAAATGGGTGAAAAAGATAAGGAGAATGTAGATTCACAGGTAGATCAGAGTACACCTATAGCTGAAGTCCGTAGATCTTCCAGGACCATTAGACCTCCACAGTGTTATTCACCCGCTCTAAATTATCTCCTGTTGACAGATGATGGTGAGCTAGAATGCTATGATGAAGCCTTACAAGATGATAATTCAAGCAAGTGGGAGTTGGCCATGAAGGATGAGATGGATTCCTTGTTGGGGAATCAGACATGGGAACTGATTGAACTGCCAGTAGGAAAGAAGGCTTTGTACAACAAGTGGGTATACAAAATAAAGAATGAGCATGATGGTAGCAAATGTTACAAGGCCAGATTAGTTGTTAAAGGGTTCCAGCAGAAGCAGGGCATTGTTACACATAGATATTTTCTCCAGTTGTGAAGATGTCAACAATTAGACTGGTACTGAGAATAGTGGCTGCAAAAAATTTACATCTTGAGCAATTAGATGTGAAGACAGCTTTCCTTCATGGTGTCTTGGAGGAAGACATTTACATGATTCAGCCAGAAGGGTTCATTGTTCAAGGACAAGAAAATCTAGTCTGCAAACTGAGAAAGAGCTTGTATGGCCTAAAACAAGCTCCTAGACAGTGGTACAAGAAGTTTGATAGTTTTATGCATAGAATTGGGTTCAAAAGATGTGAAGCTGATCAGTGTTGTTATGTTAAATTTTTTGACAATTCTTATATCATTTTACTGTTGTATGTGGATGATATGCTCATTGCAAAGTCTAGCATTGAGGAGATTGATATTCTGAAGAAGCAATTATCAAAACAGTTTGCAATGAAGGATTTGGGAGTTGCAAAGCAAATCCTTGGTATGAGAATCATTAGAGACAAGGCTAATGGTACATTGAAGCTTTCACAGTCAGAGTATGTGAAAAAAGTTCTCAGTAGGTTCAATATGAATGAAGCTAAACCAGTGAGCACACCCTTGGGTAGTCATTTCAAACTAAGCAAAGAACACTCACCGAAGACAGAAGAAGAAAGAGACTATATGAGCAAGGTGCCCTATGCCTCAGCTATTGGCAGCTTGATGTATGCTGTGGTGTGTACAAGGCCTGACATTGCACATGCAGTGGGAGTTGTGAGCAGATTCATGAGTATGCCAGGAAAGCAGCATTGGGAGGCAGTCAAGTGGATTATGAGATATCTGAGGAGTTCATCAGATACATGTCTTGCTTCACAAGTGCAAATTTGAAACTACTGGGTTATGTAGATGTTGATTTTGCTGGTGATATTGATAGTAGAAAGAGCACTACCGGGTTTGTATTTACTCTGGGTGGTACAGCTATATCTTAGGCCACAAATTTGCAAAAGATTGTTACTTTGTCTACTACAGAAGCTGAGTATGTTGCAGCAACATAATCTGGAAAGGAGATGATTTGGCTACATGGCTTCTTGAATGAATTGGGTAAGAAACAAGAGATGGGCATTCTACATAGTGACAGTCAGAGTGCAATTTTTCTTACTAAGAATTCAGCTTTTCATTCAAAGTCAAAGCATATACAGACAAAATACCATTTTATCCGGTACCTTGTTGAAGATAAGCTAGTAATACTTGAGAAGATTTGTGGATCTTAGAACCCGACAGACATGTTGACTAAGGGTGTCACTATTGAGAAGCTGAAGTTGTGTGCAGCTTCAGTTGGACTTTTAGCTTGAGGACAGGAGGATGAATTGCATGGATGAGGGATTGTGTTTGGAAGATAGCGGCTGATGTTAGTGATTGAACTAGTCTCCAAGTAGGAGATTTGTTGGGCTTTGTGGAGCCTAGTTTATGTTTGATCCGATTAATGACCTGACCCGACTCGAATAATGTTGCGTGTTTTTAATGGGAGATTTTCTGAAGTTTAGTCCATGGAGCGGAGGCTTGGGCCGATAGGCCCAAGCCGGACTTTGTGATTAGGGTTTGTGTGAAGTCAGTTTTAGTGAGATAAAGAGGTCTGTAGCCGCAATTTGTAATTTTTCTTTGATAATAGTGAAATCCCTGCAACTCTGTGGACGTAGGCAAATTACCGAACCACGTAAATACTGTCTTATGCGTGTGATTATTTTCTTTGGCGTGTATTTTCTCCATTTTTTTGTTTCTCACAGGTTTAGGAATTCGTAGAAATTCTCTACACTTCTCTCATCTTAAATTTGAAGGCAAGAATCTTGTCAAATCGATCACATATCAGTATTTAATATGAAATCCTAAAAGATATCTTCTCTTTAATTAACATGTTAAGATTATAGGCTGCATGGAGAGGCTTAAACAGTTGCACGTGGATATTCTCCTTGGAGAGGATGCCACGTGGATATATATAAAGCTTTAAAGATTTGCATAAATCTTTGTCTAAAATATAATTGAATTCTTGGGGATTAAAGTTAAGTTGGTTCTTGGAATAATTAAGAGGCTAGAGTTTGTTTAATTTTTTTTTATTAGTGCTGCTAGACCTTGAAGTGGTAGACTCGACTATCATTAGTGGTTTCGTTCATAAGCAGTTGAAAAATACAGGCGAATGTTTCTAATTAGTAATATGCAATAGCTCACCAATCTTGGCATGAACATAATATGTTAGATCTCAACGACAACAATAATGAGGATGCTTACATCTCTTATGATACTACTTAGCAAATTGTCTTGGGAAAGAGAGAGATAGAAAAAGTTCTAGCATGAAGAATCATGATTTATTGTGAAAATTAAATACTTCGGCACTAGACATATATTAATATTGCTATATATCCATGGATTTCATATATAATCTTCTAGAGGAAAGCTAGTTGACAAGACAACTCTAGTAACTTATAAACCTGCATTGGATAATTACTTTCAAAAACTTTACAAATTAAACTCACAGTGCTAAAGAATGTGACGGATGCCACTTCAACATATAGTAAATAAGCACCATAATTACTATAATTCTTTTGATTAATGACATATTAGTTTGTAAGCTATTATTAGATCTTTGAATCTTGACACACAGGTACACTATGCTAATGCTACCTCATGGTGGTGCATGCATGACTACACAAGTGACTTTGATAACAACATGATAGTGGCTTTGCTAAGGTGTTGGGTTGTGGTGATGGCTTGGCTGGCTGCAAGTCATGCATATTTGTGAGCAGCAAGTGCAGTGAGGTTGAGTTATGGCAAACCTTGTGCGAGTTTGGTCATGGGCAGATTAGCATTTACTGGGTACTCTGAGTGAGTGTGAAAGAAGGGTTTGGACGTGTAGCATGCTATTTTAGAGTGGAAAATGTGAAGTTAGGCTGTGATTTTCATGGACAAGTGGAACTAAGTTTGCATATGGGTGGTAATGTGCTAAGTGTGTTACTGTGTTGTGTGTACAATGTGGACTATGCTGCCCAAACTTGAAGCTGGCATTAGCACAGGCCAAGCCCTCAACATATTGGTGAGTGGACAAATTAAGCTAGGCTTGATGTGCTAGATAGTGTGCATGGGTTGCCAGAGGCATGTGATGGGCAAGCAGTAAAGCAAAGGCTCCAACAAATCAAGACAGTTTTCTAAAGGTAGTTTCCTATATATGTTGTGGCAACAAGGGGCGGTTACTTGGCAAAGTAACTTCCTTGTCAGCACATTATAATCATATGTTTGGGCTTGGTAAGCATGTGACAGCATTTGTGTGTTAGGCAAAATTAGAATGAACTAATTCATGGTCCCTTTGTGTGTTTCTGCTAGTGGGGCAACTCAGTACCATCTTAAACAAAATTTTCTAGTAAATATAAGATCTATGCTCTACTTGGATGCCCCCTTTCATATGTGCTGTGGTATTGGCCTCTCTATCGTGCTATGAGGTTAGTATTTCGTAATGTAGAGAAAGAGAAGGTTTACTTGTAGGCTATCTTAAGTTGAAGAGAAAGAGAAGGATTTCAGTGACCTTAGCCCCCCAACTCCTCCCCCTTTCTTCTTTTTCTTCTTTTTTGGGTGTGTTCCTGTGTGCATCTCAGTGTTTTTGTGCATGTGTGCCTTTGTACATGCATGTATATTGTATAGCTAGTGGCACCTGCTTGTTTGGGTGGCATCAATGTTACATTTATTGTTTAACTGGTGAGAGAAAGCTCTTACATTAACCTATTAGAGGAAAGATATTCATTTATTTTTCTATTTGAAAGAGTTTTTGTAGTGATAGCATAAAAAAATGTCATATTATGTGTGCTGATGGGTGTTGAAAATTGCTTTGTTTCCAATTGCAGGACAGACAGTGCCTTGAATTTCAGCTGGTTTTCCTTGTTCTATCTGGTATGTGATATATAATTCTGTCTTAGCTATGCTTCTCATGAATAGGTGGCCTATTTTTCTGTCTATTGATCAATCTGGCACGATGCAGCTTCTATTCGGTTTTTGTATTTTTGCTGCTATTGCACCCCCAATCGTCTTTCATGGGAAGTCATTGACGTAAGTACTAGTATCTTCAGCTATTACAATTAAAGTTTAAAGTGGTTGATTGCCATTACTAAAGCTTACAAATATATTTGTTATGTTGTATGTTTTGAAAGAGCATTGAGTAAAAAAGAAAATAGTTCAAGCACTTTAGTTGTTGTATTTTGTTGTGGAGACAACATCTTGATTAGTCTCTAATATAGGTCTTGATATAAAATATAGAACACCACTAAATTTAAAAGTTAAACCTATGAGTTTATGCTTAATTAGGTTATATGAGTTTACCAATTTATTTAATTTTTCTCCATGCAAGACTACCATTCACATATATATACACTAAATGTTTAATATTGTTATGGTGCTACCATATATATATATATATATAATTTGATAGTTGGGAGAGGGGGATTTGAGCTTCTGAATGTTTTCATTAAAAATTCTAAAAAATATCAATTGAGTTACAAGAGTCTTAGCATTACTATTGTTAAGAGGTTTGTATATTTTCTTAGTGAAAATAAAATACAAGAGATTTAGTATTTGCAAGATTTAGTCAATTCAATAATCTCACTTTCTCAAAAATTAAGAGAGAAAATATTTGGGGATTTTTTAAGGATCAAATTCAAGGTGAGGCTGAGTCATAGCCAATTACTTTCAGGATCCTTCCTGTTAATTAGAAAAAAAGGAAAAGGATCCTTCTTTGTTAATATATAAAAGGAAAAGAAAATGAAGGAAAATTTATTTATGAACTATGCTAGGGACACAACCTTTGGCATAACTTTTAACATCAACAACACTACCACTGCATTGCTTCTCTTCCCATTGAAATTGAATCGATCTCAAATATCCCAACCCAAGACCCATCACATAACAAGCTCATAAACCTAATAAAATTAAACCCTAACCCAATAACCCTTTCAACCCTGAAAGAAAAATATGGGAATAGATAGGAAATTTAGAACATGTGAAAAATAGGGTAACCCATTTGTAGCCGACCTCTTGAAATGGTAGGTTGGGTAAGGTTAACCTACTAGTCACATGGGTCAGCCTGTTTTTTCAAAATAAATTTTTTCTTCCTTTTTTTTTTTTTTTTGGCTTTCTAACTATGTTCAAATATATTTCACACTTTCAGTTAGTACTCTTTTCTTTATTTTCTTTTTTTTTTCTTCTCACAAACAATAACAAGGTCTTTCTTCACAGGGCCAAAAGCTTGAAAGTTTTAGATTATTAAGCCATTTTATATTTAGAAGTAGAATGTGTGTGCTGCAACTCTGTGATGGTGTATGTGTTTTGTGTAAATACAACATAACTGAGATATGGAAAAGAGAAATGGAAGATGGGGTCTTGGGTTCACCAGATCATATTTTTATGATTTTTTTTTTTTGTTGTTGTTGATATTTACTTTGTTCTTGCTCTTCATTTCTTGTTGTATTGTATTGCTACCTTTGGTTGTGTGTTTGTGGTTACCTCTGTTGGTGTTCAGGTTCAGCTGTAAAGAAAAGATAGAAACAAGTTAAAATCTCAACAAAACAGGCCTGATAGCTTATTTACTAATTGTTCTTCTCTCTCTGAGTTTTTGTCCTCCCTTAGCTTAGTTTCTTGATAGCTTATTTCTTGTTGTTCATCATCATGAACTTCTTGTATGTCTTTTTTTACTATCATTTATAAAAGCTTTCTGATTACCTATATAAAAAAAAGGCCTGTATGGAACAAAAAACGAGCATTGTCAAAATCAAAGTCTAACTTTACTTCAAAAGGAAAACATATCCAACGAAAAAAACTAAACACTGAGCACACCTAGACCACTATGATGTGGTGGTGTTCAACCAAAACTAAAGTTTTAAGAAAATTAGACCCCTACCCTTTTTTTTAAAATTGCAATGTATGGAAGAAACAATTACAATGTTCAAACGCAACACAATGCAACTCCATTGCATTCCTCAACTTGCTAATGGTGTAATGTAAAGGCAAAACACTAACATACAAAGAGGCTAACTTAAAAAATTAGCTATGTTGGCCAAGTTCATAGTGAATAAAGAACTGAGAGTAAAACACTAACCCCTCCCCTCCCAGGCTCACTCCCCCCATGCCTATATGCACCAAAAGGAAAGAAAATAACCTTTAGCATCTTTATTGCAGAAAAAAGCTACCTAAAAAACATCTCAGCACATTGAGTTACCCTAATATTTACAGAACTACATTAATCTTGGATTTCAGCTGTCAGACCCCAAGCCACTTTTCACTTTGATAGTAATCCTTAATAAATATATTAATTGCTCATTGCAAGATGATTTATTGATTTTTGGGTATTGTATATGAAAATGTGGAATGAAATGGCTATTTATACTAAAATAGTGGCTTTAAAAGTACTTGGAGAAATTAAATTAGGCCAGCCCATAGGCCTGCAAGAACCAATGTCTGCTCAAATTGGCCCGACCTGCAAGAGCCAGAAATGAAGTAGTTTATCCCTATTCTTAATCCCCCCAACGGTAAGTTTTTAAAAATTATGAAATGTTTCAAAATTCATCTTCGACACTAGACTAGATACACCATTTGGATTTGTTCTATTTAATCAGAACTACGAACTGGATTCACTTCGAATGGAGACCCTTTTCCTGTGGGTCATGTGTATGTGTGTGTATTAACACACACACACACACACACACACACATACATATATATATATATATATATATATATTGCATCAAATGAATTTGCTATTGATTAAGAATTATTGTTGGCAAGGTATATGCTGTTGATTTAATGAATTTGAATGCCATTAATTTTCATCTACTTTTATGGATTTGCACCAGTTATCTATTTATTCTATTTGGTAGTTTTGGAATTGCTTTTTTAGTTGATTTTATTTTTTATTCCTTGAAAAGTGAATTTATTATGGATTATGAATTATGGATTTGTTCTAGTAGAGTGCTAGTAGAGTCTAGTAGTTATTGTTCAATATTGTTGTTTTCTCTTCTTTCCATGGCCATGTTGTATAGTGGCTTGAGTGTTGGGGTGAACTGGGGAACCTAGGCCACATAGCAACTCCCACCTGATACGGTGGTGAAAATGCTGAGGCAAAATGGGTTAAAAAAATTGAAGCTCTTTGAGGCTGATGAGAGGATTTTGGAGGCTCTGATAGGGACTGAAATTGAAGTGATGCTAGGAATACCTAATAACATGTTGCAGATGATGTGTGAGGATCATGGTGCTGCAGCCTAATGGGTGGATGCCAATGTCACTAATTATTCCTACACTGGTGGAGTCAATGTCAAGTTGACTCACACACTTTCTTGATTTTTTTTTTATTAAAATTAAAAACCATTTTATAATGTTTATTTTCTTCCCTCTTGAAAACCCATTTATATTTGTTCCATAATAAAGTGTTCTATTATTTTACACCCTGCAGTGTTTTTTTTTTCTCATACAATTGGTGTAGTCCATGTGAAGTTGAGTTATACACAACCCCATTTACTGTCTCTTCCTGTTGCTTTCCTTTTATAATGGCCTTATGTTTCATAAAGGTGCTATTATTTTCTCCAATTCCAAAACTTTTGGACTAAAACAGAAGTTGGGTCTTATATAGATATCAATATTTATGTAGTTCAAGGAATTACCAAAGTATACTTGTTTCTCTACCTGAGCCTTGCATTGAATGAACTTTAGTAGTGCATCTTTGCTTAGTGTCTCTGCGATCATTGGTTTATTAGTCATACTCTGCGATCATTGGTTTATTAGTCATACTCTGCGATCATTGATTGATGTTGGTGATTGGGCTTCATGTGGATAGGATTTTTGGGCTGGAAAATAGGCAGAAGAGGGTAGGAGTCACCATGAGGGCAGAGTACTAATCAAGATACAAAGTGCCCAGGTTAAAGAAGGGTCACCTCTATTAGCATTACGTTGTTTTTATTTTTTATTTTTAAAAGAAAGTAAAAGCTTTTTAATCAAACACAAACTGTGCAATACCAACGTTGCCCCTTTTTGAGCTTTCTCTATACCTATTTGGCTGCTTCATGCCCCGTTTTTGCATGATATAGACTGTATTTAATAATTTGTTTTTACTTATAAAAAAGAAATAGAGAAAGAATTCTTTTTCTTGGACTGTTAAATTGGCTTTTTGACTATTGTAGTAGCTAGGTAAATCTTCTGTGCATAATATCATGGTGTTTGACAAGCTAATTTTGAAGATGTTAACACATAATTCTCTATGCAGCCATTGATCAAGTCCACTATCAGGCTACGGGACTCATTGCTTCCAAAGGACGAACCAAAGCTGGTTGTTCCTCTTTTGTTACTTATTGCTCAACATTGTTCTTTGTAAGCTTTAGAACTATAATTGTTGTGTGTGTGTGTGTGTGTGTATATATATATATATATATCTTTTTCCTTGGGGTACATTGTTGATTACAATGTGTTTTGTTGTGTTTAATATCTTTCTTCATTTGATGCTTTGGATGCATCGTTGTAAGTCTTTATCTTTTTATTCTTTTTTTCCTTTTCATTATGTACATTCAGATTTGTATCATAGGGCCATATCTGAGACATATGTAGGCCGTATCAAACAAATTTTCAAAAAAAAATTTGTAAAACAAACACAGTTGGGACATGCATGCATGCAATACTGTATTGGAAAGGGAAGTGGAATTATATTTAAATGAGTGAATTTCTCGCCCTGGAAAGGGAAGTGGTACTATATTTGAATGGGTGAATTTATCGCCCTTGAAATTGAATGAAGAGACACCTGAGTGTGTGTGCATGTGTGTATATATATATACACACACATATATGTAACCTAAACTTCCTCTGATCCTTATTCCAAACTATAGTACCTAGATTATTTTTCAAAGATTCATACCTATATCTTCTCTTTTGACTATCTTATTTCATAAATGAAATCAAGTTTCATAAATTAAATTAATTTTAACCCTTCATACAAACTGATATTGCCTAACTTTTTTCATAAATTAAATCAACTTTAAACTCCATAAGAAAATGTGACAATCGACTCTCAACAAGTAACTCCTAGTTATGTGGATGCCTTAGGTTCTTTCTCACTGATAGAATCAACAAATCTTATCAATTTTTTGAGGCAACTTAGACCAACTCTTGGCACCTCAAAGAAGTGGTCAAAGCCCCATGCCTATATTTCTTGAAATAACTAACTTGTTATTTTTCTTGTAAATAGAATTTAAAAGCCAAAGCATAGGCTCTCATTCCATTTGGTGCGGGCAGTAGATTTTGTCTTGCAAGTGACCTGGCTAAGCTTGTGATAACTATTTTCCTACATCATTTTCTCCTTAACTACAAGTGAGTTCCCTCAAACCTTTTACTATGTGGGCAATAGTTTTATTTATTTTGGAAATGAAATATCACCATACATAGTATTAGTATATGTGCTCTATTACAATTCTATAGAAAATCAATTGAGTAAGCAAGGTAACCCTTTTTCTATTCTATTTTTTCATTAACCAAAAATGAGTTCCCTAAAAATGAGTTCCAATGAAATAAAAATTAATGATTCTTGTCGAGGTCAGCGGTGACGTAAGTATGCAGCTATAGATTTTTATTAAAAACTAAAAGAAAAATTTCATAGTTCGTGTGTAATATAATATTTAGCTTTCTTATACATCTTACATGTGTACATGATTGTACTACATTGTGTACATGTGGTCCAATCTTCTACATCTTACCGTACTTCTTATTTATTTTTGCTTCTTAATGGGGGTTTCAGGTAGAAAAACACTAAGCCACCTATGATTCTTCATCTTCCACTGCTTGCTGAATATAAGGTAGCTTTCTTTTAATTACTCGCCTTGTTGGACATGCACCTGGGTGTAATATATGATTACAAAAAATAGAAAGAGTGTTCCCTAATCTAGCTATAGTTGCCCTATAGCCGCGTTTGTTATAAATGCAACTAAAACCCACCACCTATACCAGTGTTTTTAACAACGCAGCTATAGGTCCCCTCTGTAATAAGTAATAAGTTTCACATGATCATAGCTACATTTATTTTTACTGTCTTATTTGTTTAAAAATACGACTATAGCTACAATAAGCGGGGCTTTAAAAAACTTTACATCCTTTGTTGGTGAAATTCAATTTACATTATAATCTTCAACAAATTTGTTTAAATAGAACCTTAGCATATAAGGTCATGGTTAGGGGTCTACTATTTTCTAGCTAGAAAATGAACTCACAAACGAAACATCCTCGATCTTTCTTAACCACGTGAAAATCATCTTCATAATACTATATTTATTGCAAACCCCATCATCCAAAGACACATTCTATATTTCTATACAACAATTTGACAATAACCTAAATGCACCAACATACTTTTGCTAAAAGATAGGATTGTTTCACTAAAATTTGTCCTCTATTTTAAGAACATTTGGTTCAGCAAGTTTCAACCATCACTCATATAATTTCGTCTTAACTAATTTGAAGGGTTACTGGCTATGCATTACCAAATGTTGTTGTAGGTCAGAATTTCGAAATCTTGTATAGCAATGGATAAAAGTTGGATGAAGAAGTAGAGGGGTCCAATGGAATATATTGAAGGTGTACTTAAATTTGTGCAATTTACATCTGTACATGCACGCAATGGGAAAATCCTTTGTCCTTGTACCAAATGTGTGAATTTGTGTTTGGTCCTGCCAAGGGTGGCACGTGAACATCTATGGAGGAAGGGGATGCTTCAAAGTTACACACATTGGAAATGGCATGGGGAATCGGCCAATGCGCCAATGGCCACCTATTAGGACATATGTGTTTCACTTGTTTACAACATATGTCATTCATTTATGTAATTGGTTAATCCTTTGACAAAATGCACTTTTTTTGTAAGAGGGTAGAATTAGGATGAGTTTTATACTTCAAGAAACTGTGTTTCAAGATCAAGTGTTGAAGGCATCAAGTTTGTCCAAGAAACAAGCTGAAAAGTGCAAGTTCATTAAAGCTCGACATCTAGCCTATGTCGAGGTTTAAAGAGCTATTCCAGCCCCATGGCTCAATAGCTGCTCGACAGATTCTCGATACTTCTAAATGTCGAGATTTAAGAAAAACAGATTTTGGGTTCTGTTTTGATTCCAATCCATGGATGTGTCTTTGGTCTTTCTTTTCTCCTAACCCTAGACATATAAAAGGATTATTTTAAGGGCTGTCAAAGCGTACGCAAGTTGCACCAGCATTGAGAAATCCTTGTTCATGCAAATTGTGACTTGAGACGAAGTTCTTGCTCTAGTTCATCTCTCTTGTGAAGAAGTTGTTGTGTCTTTGCACCATAGGGTTTTGTAACCAAGCATCTTCTTGATCTTCATCGTGTGGATGAATTGAAGAACTTTGCAGCTAACAATCTTCTCTAGTTGGTGATTGAAGTCGCGTACTGGGATCCACGCAATTGGTTAGTCACGTACTTGGGAGCCGTACATTGAAAGGAGAAATTGTCACTACAGAACAAGTCCAATTGGATATTAGGGTAAGGGTTCAAATGTAGGTTGGCAAGGTATTTGGGATTCCTTTACTTGTAACCGCTTGTCGTGATAATAGTGGAATTTCGGGAGTGGTGACCTCAAAATCACCCGGTGGGGTTTTTGCCGTGTAGGTTTTCCCTATTCGTTTAATTGGTGATTTGTTTATGCTACCATGCGCTTTGCATGTTAATTTGATTAATTAATAACTTGGCTAATTAATCAACTTAATTCATCACAAGGGGTCAATACATTTTTGGCCTATTACCACCGAATGTGGGAGTAGTCATGTGTAAGACTCCCTAGAACAATACGGTGACTTTCGTGGGATGTTGCATGATTTGTGACCCACACAAGAAATGCCACCCGAACCAATGGAAAAAGGTGAAAGTGTGCAACAACTGGCTCAAGGCCAACCAACTGATGGTGCACAAAAGTTTTACAAAATGATAGATGATGTGGACAAACCCTTATATGCTAGTTGTACAAAATTTAGCATATTCTCAGTCATCGTTGTGTTGTTCTAGTTGAAGAGTCTTTGTGGTTGGACGAACAAGTCATTTACTATGTTGCTTCAAGTCCTGATAGATATGCTTCCTTTAGACGCTAAGTTGCCAAAGGACCATTATGAGGCTAAGAAGATATTTCGAGATTTGCGTTTGGGTTATGAGAAGATCCATGCTTGTCCTAATGATTGTATGCTATTTTAGAAGGAGAATGTTAACCTCGAGGCGTGTCCTTGTTGCAAAGTTTCAAGGTGGAAAACGAATAAGGCATCTGTTACAGGTAATAATGCATCATCTAGTAAGGGAAATAAGAAAGCTGCAAAGATCCTACGGTGATTCCCCTTAAAGCCAAGATTGCAGTGACTGTTTTTGTCACCCGACCTGGCTAGTTCTATGAAATGGCATGTTAATGGTCGTACAGATGACGGGGTCATGCGACATCCTACTGACTCGGATGCATGGAAAATGTTTGATAGTATGCATTTACAGTTCTTGTCTGACCCTCGTAATGTCAGATTTGGACTAGCTGCGGATGGGTTCAACCCCTTCGGAATTCTGAGTACTACTCACAGCACTTAGCCTGTCATGCTAGTCCCTTACAATCTCCCGCCTTAGCTGTGCATGAAACGATCATCTTTGATTCTATCACTAGTTATTCCTGGTCCTAAGTCGCTAAGGATTGCGATAGATGTGTACTTGTAACCCTTAGTAGAAGAACTGAGGGAATTATGGGATGTTGGAGTAGAAGCGTACAATGCATCTTCAAAAAATGTATTCTAATTGCGTGCAACATTGATGTGGACCGTACATGATTTTCCTGCCTACGCAGATGTGTCGGGTTGGAGTACGAAGGGTAAGTATGCGTGTCCTTGTTGTGCATTGGAGATTGACTCTCGATATTTAAAAAATGGCCACAAATTCTGTTACATTGGACATAGGCAATGGTTGGGTAGGGACCATGAATTTTGGGAAGAAGATACATTATTTGATGGATCTACTGATATGCGAATGCCTCCTGTGCCACAAGTTGTGGCAAGCATAATTGTGGACACTGAAAGTTTAGTTAGACGTTGTCTGGGAAAGAAATGTCAAGAAAAATGCAACAAAAGAAAGAGAGGTGAGGCAAATCAGTGTGTTTGGAAGAAGAGAAGTATTTTTTTCAGCTTGCCTTATTGGGAGGATCATAACTTGCGACACAATCTTGATGTGATGCATATAGAGAAGAATGTGATGGACAATATACTTGGCATGGTGCTGAACTTGAAGGACTAGACAAAGGACAATTACAAGGCACGCCTTGACTTGGCAGACATGGGAATAAGGAGTGAACTCCACCTACAGTGAAAAGGTGATGATAAGTATACAATACCGCCCGCGTGTTTTCATATGACTGCATTGGAGAAAGATGGTTTCTTGCAAGTTTTGCAGGACTTAAGAGTGCCTAATGGATATGCTTCCAACATCTCACGCCATGCCAATCTGAATGAACGCAAGATTTATGGTTTAAAGAGTCACGATAATCACATCCTGATGCAACAACTCCTTCCAATTGTTGTACGAGGATCTTTGCCATCGCATGTTACTATGCCTTTGATAAAGTTAGCTTGTTTCTTCAGGAAAATTTGTTCGAAAACCTTTACGGTTTCAGATATAGCAAGTGCTGAGGCAAACATTGCAGTCATGTTGTGTGAATTGGAAAAGATATTTCCTCCATCTTTCTTCATTATGATGGTACATTTGATCATGCACTTGGATACTGAAGCCAAGATTGGTGGTCCAGTTCAGTACTGTTAGATGTACCTCATTGAAAGGTAAGTCGTATGTAATACATTTACAATATAAAAATAATGTGTGCTTTGTAATAGCTAGTGTCAATTGCAAACCTTCTCATGCGCATTATAGGTACCTCTCACACCTTAAGTCTTATGTAAGAAATAGGGCTGCTCCAGAAGGGTGTATTGTCGAAGGATACATAGTGGAGGAATGCTTAATGTTTTGTTCACGGTATATGGAAGGAGTTGAAACTATATTTAATCGACCCACAAGGACGATGGAGGAGTCAACAAGGGCAGTTTCAAGTGTGGCACTAGACAATAGGGAGTTGACCCAAGCTCAACGCTAGGTTCTATTCAATTTCGACAACATTTACCAGTTTCGTGAGTAAGTACTATGAACACAAATATAATTGCACGACAATCCAATGTTCGCTACGTGTGTTAACACTAATACAATTGCCATCGCATGCAAGATGCACAAAATTTTGATGGAGGATGAACTTCGAAGGGGCCTCTATCGTATATCCAATGCTATTATTCATAAGCACCACATGGAGAAGTTTTGTGGCTGGTTTAGATCTCACGTAGGTGTCACATCTTCAACTTCTTAAGTTTGTTTGGTTATATTAGGTGATGTCAATAACTGATGCTGATAGGGAAAGTACTGCACTTACTAATACACTTGTCACACTTTCTAAGGGACCATATACTTCAGTAAATCGGCTGAAACATTATGTCATAAATGGGTTAAAATTTAGGAGTTCGAATGTCGAGGCAAATAGAAAAACGCAGAATAGTGGAGTTAGTGTTGCCAATGAAGGTGGCATTACGTACTATGGTGTGTTGATAGATATTATTGAGTTGAATTATTCTGGCAGTATCAGACATGTGTTATTCAAATGTACATGGGTTGATGATCAAAATAGGAAGGTATATAAGACTGATGAGTTTGGGTTTCCTATGGTGAATTTTACTCACTCCATACATGGTGTGGAGGAAATTGTGTATGAACCATATGTCTTGGCGTCTCAAGCTACACAAGTTTTTTATGTTGAAGATAAAAGGCACAAAGATTGGTATGTAGTTGTTAAAACGAAAGCTAGAGATGTGTTTGATGCTGGTATTCACCCCAATTATGACAAGGATGACACGGATGGCTTTTATGAGAACATTCCGTATAGTATAAATGGTAATGATGTTTATAGGGATGACGTTCATTGGGGTCGAGATGATGTGGAGGGAATGATAATTGGTGCCTCTATCATTGGCGAAAGAGATCTTCATGAAATGGACAACTTGGATTATTGTGAGTTCATTGATGATGAGTCCAACGATGAAGATGAAAATGCAGTCAAGTACAGCGATGATGCGTAATGTAATAGGATACTGCTGTTATATGCGTAATTATGTTATAGTTATTATTGAAATTATAAGTAGAATTTGTAAAGGTCTATTGCGTGCAATGTTTGACAATGTTGCATATATATGTGGAAACTGTGATTTCTTCATGTTGTTAAGAAATAACAGTTTTAACATATATAATTATCTTTACAATTGATATTTCTTCACGTTCTTATTTCTTCATGTGATTGCTTGTTGGCTATAATTATCTTTATGTTTGGGTTGTAAAGGTGTTGGACACAAGAATGGTGAGGAAACGTCAATTAGGGATGGTTTACGTTGGGCAAGGATCATCGAATTCCTGACAAAGGGTGGAGGCAATAGATCAAGAAGCCCATCATTCTGAGGAGGCAAGACCGGTGGGAAGTGATGATGAGACACAGCCCCCAGGTAGTTAACATGTCTTCGAATCTAAAGTTTGATATTTATTACTAGATGCGTGATTCAGTTCTAATAATCTATATTTATATAATATTTAATAGTTTGTTGTTGCTACGCTCTTATTGAGTACATTAGCGTAGCATTTTGGTCCACTTTGGTCTATTCAGTATATTCGGTCCACTTCGGTCCGTTTGGTCCATTCATTTCCCTTGGGTCCAATTTGGTCGAATTTGGTCTATTCGATCCAATTTGGTATGCTCAATCCATTGATTTCCCTTCAGTCCATTTCGGTCCAATTTTGTCTACTTTAGTCCTTTAGGTCCACTATGGTCCATTCAATCACTCCAGTCCAATTTGAACAACTTTGGTACATTTCGTCCACTTTGGTCCATTTTAGTTCACTTTGGTCCATTCAGTGCACCTAAGAATGATAAAAGATAAGTTTGGGTTGAAATTATACGTTCTAAATCTGAATTTATTAAGGAAAAATGAAGGCAACCCAAACGAAGTGAGGTTGCTCATCTATTCAAATGCTAGGTAAGTGCATGCTTGTTTAAAGATGCAAAATTAACCTAAATCAAAATAATTGATCCCACAAAATCTTGTCATAGGAAGAGGTCATAATTTGATTTTCCTTTTATTTTTATAAGTGCAAACACATAGTTTTAGTAATGTGCTCTCCTTTCTAGGCGAAGTTACAACCTTTCTATGGGACTTATAAGTTACTATTAAGGAGAACTGGTTGGAGGTTGTCAGGTAATGCGTTACGAAATGTGTTGATTGCCAATATAATGGGTGAACAAGTTGATTGGTCGATTACTCACAATGCCAATAGGCATCTAGGTTCATTAGTCATAGTACCAAGAAGTCCCATACATTTATGAAGTCACAGAATTAAGAACTAGCAGTCATTCTAATTATAATGCAAGCTAGTAAGCAAATGTTGTCAACAATTAACTTGGTCTAGTATGGGAGGTATTGGTCGTTTGCGACCTCATTAAATCCAAAGTCAACTAAATATGTTGCTGTTCCTAACGATTGAAAATTACACTTGCACAACCAGTGGGTTACATGAATGCGTGGGAGAAAGGCCTACATTTACTCAAGTTTTGTTTAAATGAAATCATAAACCTTTTTTTATTTCTGGTACTAGGTAGATGGGTCTTAATTTTTGCGTGGTGTGATATTTTTCAGTAGTTGTGAGCTTTGATAAATTAGTCCTAATATTGGTGGTTTTGTATATACAAATGATTACATTCAAACCCTAGTACCAATACAAAATCTAGCACCAGAAAATAGGCGTGCAAGACGTGGCAAAACAAGGTTGGCTGACATATGGGCAATGACTGGTAAGTACAAAATCCCGTTGCCATTAAATGCTGAAGGCCAACCGATTGGGCGGGACGAGTCTTTATTCGTTCTGTGGTTGGGCTCGTTTTGTGAGAATGGCCTATTATGCGCGCTTACGCCTGTTGGGTGGCCAAGCATTGGTGAAAATTTTAAATGGGATTGTTGGATGGAAATTGAGGTAGTATGAAAATAAAGTATAAGTTACTACATTTACAGTTGTTGTCCTAAGTAAATGTCATATTCAGCCGCTGTTTTAATTAAGTTACTACATTTTCTTGCTCCACTTTTGCATTTCAGAAACGGTATATAATTGATCCCACCATTGTCACACCACCCAATCACATGACATGGGCAATGCATCAGCTAGGGGAAATTCGGAGAAATCGGAGGACGAAGTTAAAGAAGAAAGCCAAAAAAAGAGGGATAACACGTGAGCAGGTATTGGCTACCCAACCGCCAGCGGTTATCACAGCGCAATGGACAGAGATGGTTGAGTATTGGTTCAATGACAAAACAGAGGTACTGCTACTTTCTTCGTCAATCTCATTTTCGTGGTAATTTGTCAAGAGATTTTTTTTTTTTTAAAGTATTGATGGTAATGTGGTTGTAGACATTAAGTGAAAAAAATGCGGCTAGTCGAGGTAAACATGAGGAAATAGCCAGGTCTAGGGCCAAAAGTTTTGCACAAATTTTTGATGAAATGGTAAGAAATAAACTTAGAATTCATGAATGCCTAGTTGTGGTTTTAACCTCATTTCATATATTTTAGGAATAAGGATAAGTTAGTTCAATTATCTTATTAATTACATTATTTCCCTCATTTCGAAGGTAGTTATTAATAACTTAATAACTAATAATAGACATATGTTGAGGCCTGCTTAACCCACCAAATGATGTAATATATTGGTTGTGAGAATCCCCTAACTTATTGCATTATAAATATATCTTTATCAAAATATACATTATGAATTTATCACAGTAAGCAAAATTCATATACATTATGAATTTATCCTTTGATTCCTTTCCTTTCTTTTTATTATCGTTATTTTTTGGCTGAGGTTTGCATCATTTTCTCTAGAGGCAACCAACTTTTCCACCATTTTCTCAATTCTAGTAGGGCTGACGAGTACTAGCTAGCTGCATTTAGGCCACTGATATATCTTTCTTTACGCATTAATAATTTGTTTTTTCATGTGTTTTTCTTTGATTCTTTGTGAGTAAGCTAACCTAATATATATGTTCCATAAGCCCTCCAAAGTATCCTTATTAGTGACCTATTTCCAATGAAGAGAATCCTTTTTCCACCAACATAATGAAGAGGATTTCACATAATAAACCCACAATTAAAAGAAAAAGAAAAGCATAATATATGTTTTTATTAGACAAAGTTTACTCATCTGAAAAGCTTTGTCTTCGAACTACTTCGAAAACTTTCCTCTTCGATTGTCTAGCCAAGATTTGGATAGCTAGTTCCTAAGGAAGCTTTCAAGAAATCTTTCCTATCGTAGAAGCAAGTTTTTTCTCACCTCACTATGTGTCATCTGTCTCTTTGAGTAGTTAAACCCTCTTGTGGGATATGGACAAGTTGCTTTTTATAATGAAAATTAGCCTTGTTGGCCGCATGTACATGGTATGTGCAGCAAGCTGTTAACAACATGAATGCTTTAGTGTTTATTGTATGAATTTTGTTCATCATGTAGGCAAAAGCTAAAGGGGTGCCCGTGGAGCACGCAGATGTGTATCATCAAGTATACTGCACCAAAGATGGGGTTGCTATTAGTAGCCGTGTGCAAGAGAACATGGTAAGCACAACTTGATCGAATCGAATTGTAGTGTATGTTATGTTTGTATAATTTGTTTATGGTGTGTAATATGTTGTTTGGTTCTTGTGGGAAAACAGGATAGGATGGCAGCACTTTTGAATGAACAGGGCATGCGACTAGAAGGAGAGATTGGTAGTGGAATCCTTTGGTCGAAAGACGATGTGTAGGCTCGGGTGATGGGTCGTCCAAAGCAACCCAGACGTGTACGCGGGGTAGGTTTTGGAATCACCCCCTCAGGAAGAAGTGCCACCAACCTTTCACTGTTTACCTCAGGTCTATCGTTGTCAACCAGAATGACCCAATGGATTTTAGAGTTGGAGACGAGCCATGAAGAGCTTAGGGAGCAACTAGCTCAATCAGAGGTGAGGCATAGGGAGGAATTAGCTCAATCCGAGGCGAGGCATAGGGTGGACCTAGCTCAATCTAAGGCAAGGCACCAACAACAAATGGCCGACGTGAGGAATTCGATTAGAGACATGTTCAACCAATTTAACCAACTTAGCCCACTTATTTGTGATTTAAATCCTTCTCAGGTAGCAAACAAATGTTATTTAGTGAAACACTTTGTTTTACAATGCATTGTTATGTGATATTAATACGATGCCATTAATATATATGTAGGGTGGCAATGCTTGATGGGAATGATGGGAATGAAACTGTGACTCCGAAGTTAAAACAAAATTTCTCTAAAAACAGTAGCCAGTACATACCATGCTATGATGGATAAACTATGAACCTCAGTACTCAGTACAGTAGGAAAGAAAACTTTCTATTGGTGAATATGTTATAAAATATTATAAGTTGATCCAGGACGCATTTCAAAGGTCTATTTTTGATATAGTGACTACTCAAGAGTATCGCATTCTTATTTGGCACCTGAAACACGAAGAACACACTTGCTTGGCATATGCAATTTTTCCATGACTAGACACATGCAAAATACGTAATGTAAAGGGAAAAAACAATTGCTCTCATTATCACATGAATTGGAAGTTTTGACTAGAGTTTTTTATTCTCTCTACGTTTTAACTCTGATAAATTGACTAAGTATGTTACTACACTACTCTTGTTAAATTATTAACGAATAGTTGAACTATAGCGAGTCTTCCTCTCATGTTACTAAGTTGATGAAAACAACATAACTGATATGGGGCAACGATTGATTTGTGGTACTATATTTTCATTGTATTGTTTTAAAAAAAAAAAAAAAATCCAAATGAGCTCTCCCTATTTCTAATTAATTTTTTCCCTTCCATTTTGGCATTTGAAAAAGTCAAATTACTCCATAATTAGGCAAAAATAATGTCAAATTATGTCTCTTTCCCTCATAACATTGTTCTGCCAAATTGCTCCATGATCATGCCTTTTGATACAAATGTTTGAATTTGAATTCATGTTTAGAGTATTATGTATTGCAAGCAAAAATTTGCAAGTTTAACTTGACAAAGAATAATTTGTGCAGTTATACCACGAAGTGGACAAGAAAGCGTTTCCGTTCACTGAGGAAACTCCAGAGGCCTCACAACATGTTGTCATTCTAAGCATGTTGTAAAGTTTTTGTGAGTAGACATGAACAAATGTTTGTATATATTTTTGTGAACAAACGTTTGTGTATATTTTTGTGATGTTGCTGCTTGCTGGCTGTGGCTGTTTAAGGGCAGTTTAGAATGTAAAAAATGTACTCTTGTATATATTTTGTGATGTACAAAATATGTCTTGTATTGGTAACTTGTTTATTTTGGCAATTAAGTGTTGGGAACTTGTTTATGGAACTTATGATGTTGGGAACTTGTGATGTTGGGATGTAAAAAATTCCTAAGTTGTGATTGTAGGGAAAAAAAAGGGAAAAAAAATAAAAATAAAGCTATAGCCACGTTTTTAAAACGCGGCTATGGTTTCTACCAACGTAGGAGGCTTTGGGCAGTAAACGCAGCTGAAAGAGGGTCTATAGCCGCCTTTATTAAATGCGGCTCAAAGTAGGTCTATAGTTGTGTCTATGATTAAATGCAGCTATAGATCTAGGTTTATAGCCACGTTTATAAAAACGTAGCTATAATCTACAGCCTATAGCCATGGTTATAAGCCCAGCTCAAAGCAGGTCTGTAGTTGTGGTTAAAAACACAGCTATAGGTTTGACTTGTAGCCGCGGTTATAAAAACGCGGCTATAGACTCGCAGGGCTGTTGTTGCGCAATATTGGCCTGGCTTATAAACGCGGCTATAGAAAATGCAGCTAGGGTCTATAGCCGCATTTTTTGGGTCTATAGCGGTGTTTTTGAAGGATTTGGAAGGACCTGTTATTGCACGAGTGGATGCTTGTGATGGCTATAACACTAATGGGGGATGTGAGAGATGGGAGTGTAAGCGGGAGATTGTGTCTAGTGACCCATTTGATGTTAGATCTGGTTATTTTGTTGAAGATGGAGATCGTTCAATTAACTTGTCAAATCCAAGACTTGGCTTCAGTGACAGTAGCTATGTGGCTTTTGATTCTCTCTATGAAAATGGTACTGGGTGCCGGTTTTGGACGGATATGTCGATGTTCCTTCAGGGCAACTCGGTTGGTTCAACTTCTGTATATATGCTATCATCAAAGCCTTCTCGAAAAAGGTGAGTTTGCTTCTTTTGTTTTTGACATGAACAAATGCACAAAGTTTTCAATTTCTTTAGTATGAGACAAACTTTCTTCTTCTTCTTCTTCTCTCTCTTCTGTTTTATTTTTTTTGGTTTAATAATTGTTCAAGTAACTTGTTATTTGCAGAGAATTTATGTGAAAATAATGTTACTCTAATCATAAATAATTACTACCTTAACCAATTGTTAAAAAAAAAATCTAATATCATTCTTTCAATATTTCACTTCATAAAAATAGTATTAATGATCATGAGGTTGTGTCGCAAACACCATAACTTTACAAAGAACAGACATTTTATAATGATGCCTTCGATTTGACAACAATAAATTTAGGGTGACTTTTCTATCCCATTACAACAAATGATTCAACTAGTTAATACAAGTATATCCCTTTACTAAGCAGAGTTGTCAGGAAACCCTAGGCCACAAGTATATCCCTTTATTATATGTACTTGATATATGTATCCACCGAGATTTTCTCCACACAGAGATAATCTCTTTGAAAAAGGTGGTGGGTGGCTCTAGTAGACCCATATATGGGTAGGCCCAACCATCACACTCATAGGCTGTGGACTCTTCAGGGATGGAGGATGAGTCAACAACTTGTAAGAGGTCTACTCCATAAAGTAAGCACATGAGATAACTGTTGTCACAAAGGAGAAGTGCGATTGGGCTAAGTGCCATTTGCATTAATAAAGTTTTATATAGTTCTTTTTTTGGACAAATTGTACGGTCCTATATATTTAGATCTAATTCGATTTGAAATTTCGGCCTACTTTGTTTACATGTTCCAAGACTCAACATGCTAGGCCTATTTAGGAATCTTCGGCTAATAAGGCCTCTCCAAGAAATAGTATTTGATAAATTTTCCGCTTTTAAATGGCTCATACTCAATCCTCACAATTTTTAAAATAAAATGATAATAAATCAATAGTATTTGATAAATTTTCCGTTTTTAAATGGCTCATACTCAATCCTCACAATTTTTAAATAAAATAATAATAAATCAATTTTTAATGGCTCATATTAATAGAATTGTTGGAACATAGTAAGTTAACTAGACATCATTCTTCTAAAAGGCGTAAACAGTGCATCCATAATCTTGCATTTAATTTGCTGCTAATTGAACAATATTAGTGCTCCTGTAATGTTTAATTTGTGAAAAGATACTGTTTATTTTCTGTTTTGGTGTAGCGGATATATGTCTCTTGACTATGCTATGGAGGGTGTGTTATCAATCAAATTTGATGTCTATAGCTTTGGAGCCTTAATGCTTGAAATCTTGAGTGGTAGAAGAAATAATAGCTTCTATCATGCTGACCATGCACTCAATCTAGTTGGATATGTTTGTAATATATATAGACTTAAATCATATACACTTTCATGGTTGTTTGTTCACAACATTTTAAATGACTATTACCTTTTCTTTTTTCTCTTCAAGCATGGGATTTATGGCAAGAAGGTAAAGGGCTAGAATTAGTTGATCTAACATTGAGTATCAAGTATTGAGATGCATTCACGTCAGTCTCTTATGTCTGGAAGATGGTGCAATTGATCGTCCTACCATGTCAGATATGCTATCCATGTTGACAAATGAAAATACACAATTGCCTTTACCTAAAAAACCAGAATTTTCTATTAAAAAGAAAGCATACTCCTAATAATGAATTAGAAATTCATACAGTGAATGGCTTGTCCATTTCTGATATAGATGCCCAATGAGGGAATGATTTTCTTCTGTGATCTTGCATGACACATCATTGTTTTCCTCATCAATGAAATTGTTTGGAAGCCACAACTTTGAATAAGTCTAGTAACACAACTTGTAGCACAACTTTATTTGCCAAATTATTGTACTCAAGTTTTTACTTTTGAAACACCGTATTTTGGCTGCTACCAATGCAACTTTTTTTACTTTTGCAATAGGAGGGTCTTGGTCTTCCTTTAGCTCTATTCAAATATAACTTCTCCTTCATGATTTCTAATTACTTTTGCTATGCATGCTTTTTCCTAATTAGTGGTTGCATCAAAGTTAACTTTCAAAAAGGGAGACATTATATGATGTGCGTGTATTAATTAGTGATTCAATGCGCGGTAAATTCTACTATATGAAAGTTTTATGTTAAAGCTGGCACGACTTCTCCTTTTTCGTAAATTCTACGAAAGGAATCTCATTGCAACAGGTAGGAAAATTAGGGACCCATGCTAGAAAAGCTTGTGTATACTTTCCACGAAGGTATAAACATTATGTTCTCTTGGTCATAAATCATAATTCCACGTAAAAAAGACAAAGAATTAACTGTCTTAGTGTCAATCATGATATTGTCATCCAATAGCCTTTGTTAAAAGAAAAAAGATATATAGCAAAGTAGTTAAGCCAAAAGTCAAACTGATGCGGCCTTCATATGACAAATTTGGTTCAATCATCATATGACAAATTTCCATTTGACTCCTCCGGCCAAAATGGGCAAATACCCCTTTCATACAAAAATATCCAGCATTTTGCCCTCTTTCCTAAACTAATTAGAGAAATGTCCTATTTTAAAACTAGATTTTTGGACAATCGAATTATAGCAAATTGAAAAATTAAAAGAAAAAATTTGGAACTCGAGTTCCATGAACTTGAGTACTTCACATGAAACTCGAGTTCCAAAAAAAAAAAAAAATTTTCCTTAGTCCATGTTCACTATAACTCAATATTCTCAAAATCTAGTTTTACATTTGGAACTCGATTTTTAGAAAATCGAGTTTCAAAATAAGGGTATTTCCCTAATTAGTTTGAGAAATGAGGCAAAATGCTGGATTTTTTGTGTGAAAGGGGTAAAAGCCCATTTTGGCCGACTCCTCCTGTTTTAATTTTTCTCTCATTTTTGTTTGGTTGTGAGTGGAAAAGTGGAGGGATAGAAAAAATGAGTTTGAATAAGTTTACTCATATACCCTTGTTAAAGAATGATGCCCGATTAAAAAAAGTGATAAAAAAAAAAAGGCAATCACTAGAAATTATTAAAAAGAAAAATCATGTTCCAAAAAAAACTCATGTCTAGTTTTTTTAAAAAAATCAACTATCACACCCAAGCCCTAGAAAATCAAAAGAAAAAAAAAAGAATAGAAAAAAATGAAGAAGAGGCAAATGTTACTGCCCAGAAAAAAAAAAAAAAAGAGGCAACTGTACAAAGATCATGTGTACATGCATATGGACATTTTTGTTAATCAAGAAAAAATGCTTCCCCACTCAGTTTCCTCTTTATTTTGGGGAGAAAACATTTTTGTAAGCTCAGGGAGAAAACTAACACCCAAAGTAGTACAATAACACCCATAAAATTTTTAAAGTACAATGGAGAGGCAACAGTATATTTCAAAGGAAAAAAAATACACATCTAAAATTAAAATTATAAAACCAAAAAAAAAAAAATATATATATATATATATATATATATATATTCAACCTATTATATATAAGAATTAAGAATACACGTGTATCTCAACCAAAAAAAAAAAAAAAATTACGCGTGTAAACCCAAAGCCAAATGGCCAAATCAAAAAAAGAAAAGAAAAAGAAATTACAACGGAAAGATAGAGAGAGAGGCACAATACCTGAAGAGGAGAGAGAGAGAGAGAGAGAGAGAGAGAAACGACAAAGGGAGAAAGGCTTTGGGGTCATCGGAGAAGTTGTGGTTGTTGTCGATCTACACCCTACGGTGGTCACCAACTTGCCGATCTCAGCATAGATGAAGGACAAAGAAGGGCTCGACTGAGGACTAAGGAGTGAGAGGGGAGTGGGAGTGTGTGTGCTGTGTGAGCTTCAATCCCAGAATAGAGGCAAGCAAGGGCTTTAATCAAACAAGATCAACAGTATGTGCCCTAAGCTTTTTATTTTATTTTAATTTTTTTAAAGATTTTCGGTGTCCATTGTGACAAAGTCGTGTCAATGCCATGTTAGAGTCGTGTCAGCATCGTGTCGAAATCTCTATTAAAAAAAATAAAAAAGGGACACCTTTCAGACATGGATTTTGGGCTTGTCTTATTATTACTTGTGTCCAACACATGTCAGACATAGGTACTGGGCCAAAAATGTTGTGTCCATGCAACATAGGAAAGAACATTCAAAGAAGAGTTGATCTCTATTTTTAAGGCAATTTCTACACCCCCCCCCCCCCCAAAAAAAAAAAAAAAGCACATAAGCTATCTCCCAATTACCTCCTTTTGGTTATTCTATCTTTGTGTGGGTAGCTTGTTGATTACAACTAGCCAACCAATAAACGAATGCTTCGGGATAGTTAAATGGAACCAAAGCAGCTTCCACCACTCAACTTTGCTAGATTTATCTCTAATTTCAATATATATTGCAGCACAAGAAACTTCCCAGATTTAGTAGCTTGCCAAAGGGCTTTATCCTCATTTTTAAGTTCAACAAGAAATAGTTGGCTATGAATAGTTACAAGTAGTAGGCCTCCAATTCCATGTTTTATCTTTTAGCACAGAATTCACTTTAACTTCAAGATTAATTACTTGCAGCATCATAAATGACATGAAAACTATATCTTGGAACCAATATTCCAGCAAGATGCCAAAGGTCATGCCAAAGAAATATAGTTTTCCTATCCTCCACCTCAAAAACTTCCTTGTTTCATCTCTCAATTTAAGAATTGCTCTCTATTCTTACCTTGCTACTCTCCATCTTGATTCTCTCTCTGCTTTTTTTTTTTTTTTGAGTTGCTCATAAATTGGTGTTAACTGCTCTCTTTTCAACTGCGTTTTAAGTGGGCTTTTATTTACTCTCCCTCACTTCTTGATCTTCGTCTTTTTCTTTCGACAATCGCAAAGTTATCACAATATTTTTATTATTATTTATTATTGTCATTCACTCAGCGCATATCCAATTTTACCAATACTTTATTTATTTATTTTTATTTAGCTTTTCTCTCATTTTACCAATTATGTTTCTTTATTAGCTAGTCTTTGCTTCCCCAACATGTATTGTACAAAAGCAAGATAATTTTGTTATTAATTCAATTAGCTTTCTAAGGGTCTGTTTGGATAGAACTTATTGCTGAAAACTAAAAACTGAAAACTGAAAACACTGTAGCAAAATAATTTTAAAATGTGTGAATAGTACCGCAGGACCCATTTTTAATGAAAAAGTTGCTGAAAAGTGAAATTTGTGGGTCCGTAAACAGTGCACGGATGCACTGTTCACAGAAGACTGGGTCAAAAACTGCGGCTGGAAAAAAAAAAAAAAAAAAAAAAACTGAAAACGCTGAAACGCAAAACGCAGTTTCAGTGGAATCCAAATGCCCTCTAAGTCTCTCTCTTTTGCATGTTGTGTTACATGTATACAAATCTTTATAGCATAACTAGATATACTGCTGCCGTATGAGATTACAGTAAAATGTAAAAGATCTCATTTCATTTATCACATTAAAAACTTAATTATTAAATTTACATCTCAAATACGAAGACAAATAAATGTTTAATACATTATTAATAATAATATTAAAAATTAAATAAATATAATTTAGTTAATATTTAAATATAAAAATACCCTTTATATGTATGTGTGTGTATATATATATATCACACGCACTTCTTGCGATGAGGCTCATATTTGCAATTTAACTCTCCATCAGAATAGAAATTTAATTTCAAATTTTAAATTAAACATAACTCCCACTATCCTAATCACTTTTGATATGATTCTTATCCTCAAATTCAAATTTTAACTAAACATAACTTCCAAAATCTAATCCCTTTTTGTATGGCTCTTATTCTGAGATTATTTCGTTGATACTCATGAATTGTTGCTCTTTGATATGAGACTTATATTTGCAATCTCGCTGGAAAAAATTCTCATCCCATGTGGCCGGTAATTTTTATCTTATTTTCTTTCTCTCGCTTTGAAACAGTACTCTCTTTCACTCGCTTAAAATTACGTTTCCTTTGTTTCCTGTTTGGCTAACGAGAAATGTGGAAAAATTACCAGAGCTCTGTTTGTCATTCCACGCATGGTTGCTAAGGTTAGTGCTTTGTCTCACCGACTTATCAATTACTCTGGTTATGTCTTCTTTTTTTCTTTTTTACGTTTTTGGGTTTTGAAAATATGGCTTTTTCTTATGTGTTCTGTTTTGTTCTGTTGTGTGTAAGCGGGATTCAAATTGTGGGGTTTTTAATCTTTGCTCAAGCTTTTTAATTTTGAATTTTTTTTTCTTTTTTGTGTGCTGTGTGATTATTACAGAGGACTATGCTTCTTTAGAAGAAATTAAAAGAAATGACAAAATGTTAGCGGTGACTTTTGATAGAAGTTATTTCATGACTTCACCGCAAAAAAGTAGAACTGAGCAATGTTAGCTACTGAATCGTTTTATTTTTTGGATAGCAATCCTTTGAGTCTCTTTAATCTTCATCATACCAAATTTCTTTTCTCACTTTTTATTCTCCCTTCTATATTTTATCTACAATCTAAACCAATGCAATTTATTTGGCTAGTGAGGATTGATATTTGTGACGTTATCTGTTTGAAGATCTAAACCAATGCAAAACAATGTTGATATGGAGCAGGGGACATTTGAGATCGACATGGGTGTAAGTTGTTCATAATTTAACACTTATTTATATGGAGGAGGGGACACTGCAGTTTGATATTTTTGACATTGCGTGTTTGAAGCTTTATTAGCTGTGTGTGACATATAGAAACTTTACCCAAGCATGGGTAGGTTTTTCATTTTTTCTATTTTTCTAAATCAACGATTTGTTATTATTTTTCTATGGAAATAGTGGAAGTTTGCTTTGTTCTGCACGTTCAAAACCATATTGGACTTTTTGGAATGTTAAAAAGGGTTGTTGGGAAAGGAAAGAGTAGTGTTGATGGGCTAGAGTCGTAATGTTTTTGATGCGGAGCATCTGGAATGAGGGAAAAGCCTGATCTCTTAAAGGGATTCAGCTGTCCCTCCAATAGCTTAAGATTGTATGTGTCAAATTATTTTTCCAGCTCTCAGCAAGCAACATTTGATTAACCTATATCTTTACAGAATTTCCTCAGATTTGTATTTGATTTAGGTACTTGATGACAAGTAAAGCCAAATTTTTGTCCAAAGAAAACCATGTGTGATATTGATGGATGGGTAAAAGAGTAATTTAAGTAATGTTGTTATGTACTCAAATTAGAGTTAACTAGCCTTTGAGCACACGCTCACGCGCGTGCTCAGAGGCTCTTCTATTTTTTGGGTCAGAGTTAATCTAGAGCATTTATTATAATTTGGAATTATTACATTTTCCAATCACAAAAAAAAACCTAGGAGTGTGATGAAAAATTATTTACTCATCACACTCCTAGGTTTTTTTTTGTGATTGGAAAATGTAATAATCCCAAATTATAATAAATGCTCTAGATTAAACCTTATCCTAAAAATAGAAGAGCCTTTGAACACGCGTGTGAGCGCGTGCTCAGAGGCTAGTATATATATAAAATAATTAAATACAGTTTTTTTTTTACAAAATAGGATCACTAAAAAAGAAAAGTCTCATCGCACGCACGAAGCGCATGTGATAAGACTAGTATATATATATATATTATTGTCGTTTTAGGCTCTGAAATATATTGAGTGAGTCCTATTGGTAACATAGTGTGTGATATTAACATTATTGTTTTCCTATACTTTTCTTTTGAATGAATCACAAAATTGTCAACCGATAGCCTTGTTAAAAGGAAGTGAGGAAAATAATTCCACGAAAAAAGTCTTATTTCTATATTATCACCGACCTCCTACCACTTTTTCAAGTTTTAAAATGGTTGTGTGAGAAGGAATAGTACTGCTTCTAATAGATCATGCGGCTAAACGGATTCATACCCTCCAAAATTGTTGTTGGGCTCAGAATTTTCGGTGCTGTCTTCATATGATGAATAACCGGGCAAACTTATTGTAAGAAAAAGATGGAGCATAATACATTCCTGGACAATTATCTTTATTTTATTTCTAGTTGGACAATCTAGATAACCCTGCAATCTTCTTTTTTTTTTTTTTTGGAAATATAAATGAAATCCTACTCCGTCTATCAGTAACACATGCAACGGAAAATTTCTAACCTAATGACAAACCTCCTAGGCCCACTAGGAATCCCATTTACCCTCCACTGCCTTGGATCTCATCCTTTCACACTTTTGTTAATCAAACATTCACAGTAGCTCGAAAGAGAATCCAATGAAAGCGAAGGAAAATGTTTAATTGTTTCTAGAGAAACATACACACACAAAAAAGAGAGATAATATGGTTCTAACAAAAACGCATCATAAACTTGACTTAAATGTTCAAGTAACTTTTAAAGGAGGGTGGTAACAAATAAGAAGATTTAATTAATAAGAGATAAATTTAGGAGATCGATAACTTAGAATGGGGTAATAGTTTTTATGCGGCGTTTTCTTGCACTTGGCAAAATGATTTTCTATGCTTGGGCGGAAATTGTTAGGTTCTAAGACCTTTAGATTTAAATGTATTAGACTCTAATTTGTAATGTTGGCAAACCTAGATCAAACCTTTTAAGTCTTGTTTAGACTACTCAAAGTATGTGTCTTTAATGTAAAGTTGGAATTGAGTTGCTGCAGAAGTTACTGTGCAATTCTGCCCAGCTCAATCGATCGAGAATTAGACTCAACCGATCGAAAGTCATACAGATTGTTTTTCTGCAAAAAATTCCAACTCAGCCCAAACCCATTTTGTGTGTAGGGTTTTATGTTTTGCCCTAGGTATAAAAGGGAAAATCTTAGCCACGTTTTCAGTGGTTGTTACTGCTATGTGTGTGAATCTTCTGTGAGATCTAGAAGTGTTTGTCTTCACACATACTTAGGGTTATTAAGGTTCAAGACTATGTCAAGAATTTGGTGATCATTCAGTTGCGACATTAAGAGGTTAAAGATATATAAGCAGGAGTGCTTGTACTTGCTGGCAATCCAAGAAGGAAGTAATCTGTGGACTCGGAGCTGTCACGTGGTCGTCGTAGTAAGTTTCCTACTCAAGGTAGCAATAGGATGTTAGTGGTCTAAGTCGCTATTGTGTAAACTTCAATTTCTTCATAGTGGATTCAGTTTTACCTTGAGAATAGCTAGGTTAAATCCTCCCCAGGTTTTTTACCGGTTTGGTTTTCCTGGGTCATCATATCATTGTGTTTTTTATATTTCCGCTATTTTGCATGATATAATTTATATGTGTTAACCTAGATCTGCAGAATTTACCTTAGTTAATCACTTGGATAAATAACTAGGTTAATCTTATTGTATTTTAAGGGATCTAAAAACATACAAAAACCGATTGCACAATTGTTTCCAAAAGACGGCTCTTAAATATATATATATATATATATATATATATATATATATATATATATATATATAAAACTGAAGCCTTTGAAGCTCTCACAATTTTCCATGTCAACATAATATTTAAATAAAATTATCATTTTATTTAAATAAATTTTTTTTTTTTTTTAGTCCAAACTTAACAAGGAGTGAAACTTTATTTCTTAATATTGAGATAATTAAAAATTGAGATAAAGTGATAAGCAATGTAAACCCATTAGAACATCTAAGTCTTAACAATAGTCTTATCTAATTATCTATATCACATCAAATTAAACACAATCCTAATCTAATCCAATAAATTAGTCTTAATTTATATTGTGCGTCCCAAAATAAGGCTGCTGGGCCTCGAAGGAATTTGGGCTCACAATCTATTTGAATAGTGGGCTTTTGGATTTCCTATCACAGGTGGTGTTATGTTTGGCAAGCCCGTATACTAGGCCTCCTTCCTTTCCTCACTATCTCTTCCCTTTCTTCCTTGGGGAGAATTGATATCGTTCTCTCTCTCGTCTTTTCTCTCTCCAATTGCCAACTCCCATAACTAAGTCTTCCCTGCCTATTTATAGCCAAACTTAGTGGAACGGTCATGATTATTCCCCTGATGGGTGAAAGGACGGGTCCAATACAATTACCCACAAGTGGGGGTTTAGTTGGGAGTGGGAGGAAATGAGAGTGGCATTGGAATTGGCTCCAACGCTGGGTTTGTTTCTCGGCAGGGGCGTTCCCTAGGCAATGGAAGGGAGGTCCAATGCCATTTCGTCTAAGTTGATGTTTGGTGGCGAGAATGAGATAATGATAGTTGCGCTGAGACTAGCCCCGCACACATGTTATGTGCTCGACAGGGGCATGTCACAGGTTGCTTCGAGCACTTCGAGCTCACAACTCTCGGACGGCACGTGCTTTACAATATGTGATCAGCGCAGGGCTGCTATAAGAGTTGGTCTTCATAGGCCCTAGGGCGATTGGGCTTAACAAGGGGGTAGGGCCCATACAATAGCCCCCCTTGATTCATGTTCTACTTCAGGCGATGAATCAAGGATCCCGGGCAAGTCGTAGTGATGGCCTCTCGCAGACGTATACTTTCGGCACGCGGCCAGGGTGATCGCCTCGGCAGATTTCTCGAGAATGGCACCGTATCAGGTCATCACGTCAGTAATTAATATTGGGTAGTTGGCGAACCGTCCGACGGTTCGTGAACCATCTGACAGTTCATGAACTGTGCCTACGTGTATGGGGGGTTATCCAAGAAAAAGATTTGGGAGGGTTATTTTTCCCGCCCTTGGCCTCATGAAACGTTTCAAGGGCCTATAAATGGCCCATTCTGGACTCTTTCTCCACTTTCGTGATTTTGTCGCTCCCAACCCCTCCTTTGCCGAGCATTCTTCTTCTGCACAAAAAAACCTCCTCAGTTCTCCACTCTCTAGAGCCCCAAGTAAGTTCCTTCTACCTCTTTTTCCTTTTCGATTCTCTTCCATTTCATATTATAGTAATGGGATTTTCTCACCTACTTACCCTTAGGGCTGCCTTGGCTAGTTTTAGAGAGACATTTGGCATCCCGAGGGATGTCGACGTTGCGTATTGTAACGTGGGCGACCTCGAACTCCAGAGGGCTGTTGATTCGAACGCAGCGTTCTTCCCGCTGATGTGGATACTCGAGGGTGGGGTTAGGTTCCCGGTAGACCCTCTTGTCATAGGCACCCTAGGGTTTTATGGCTTGTGCCCTGACCAGTTTCCCTCTAACTTTTATAGGGTTGTTAGCTGTGTCGTTCGGTTAAACCACATGTTCGGGCTGCAGTTGAACTAGCACGACATAAATTTCATGTATAAACTATGCGGCAACTTCGCCCATGGTTACTACTTGAAAACTAGAGATACCCGAGTCCGGCTCAGATCCTGCCTGCCCGACTCTAATAGGAACTCGGCTGGAGAGTTCATTCGAGTGCATGGTAACTGGCACGCCAGTGAGCTTCTTTGCCCGCTCTCACCATTATATTATATTTTTTTCTTTTTTAGCTGATCGGTTTGTTCTCGGACTTGTTACAGAATCTAGAAGGTTCTTCCCGGACAGTCGGGTTATACATGCACGAGACCTCAACTTCGTTCTTAGGTCGGAGATCTTCGTGCACAATGACGGGCAGCTTAGGGCGTCTCATTTGATCCTCAGCGTCAACCCCATGTACACCACTTGGCAAAACTTTGGCTAGGCACTTTTGGTAGACAGCCCACTCCTGTTGTATATCAACGTGCGGTACAAGACCTTTCTTCCCCCCGGGCTCACTCGAGGAAGTGGCCCGCGCTATACCACAGTAGACGACATCACGCCAGTGAGGGAAGGCTCTGCCAAGCGAGTGTCGCAGAGTCGGCGAAGGCACGAGACAATTGGACAGCTAAAGGACGCTACCCCCGTAGCAGAGGAACCAGCTACTGCCCCAGTGGAAAGAATGGTGAAACAGAGGGAGATGACCCTTTCCCAGTTCATCCCTAGTGCCGGTCCTACGGCACCAACTCAGTCCCCGAAAAGAGCGGGTCAAACTCCTCCCAGGGGAGAAAACAGGAAGAGTAAAAGGGTTGCTGAGAAGAACCCTCCCGTCCCAGGTGATGCTCTGCCCAGGGCCCCTCCCCGTGCAGCAGGTGGTTCTAGGCTCCCGGAGGGGCCGATGGCCACACCCCCTGCGGTTCAGGTCGGAACCAAAGTGGCATCCTCTTCCCGCCCGGTAGCCGATTAGCAGCACAACTTCTAGCTAGGTGGCGAGTGCTTTCCGGAAACTACCAGCGTCCGACTATGGGACAGGGGTGCAGAGGGGCGGGTGGCCCAAAGTTTGGTGCGGGGCCTCATGCTGCCCGAGGATGTGCATTACTATGCACAGGGCGATGACGAGACACTTGCCACGCGACTACAATGGCATTCCATCGCGGTAACGCTCTATCCTCCTTGACCATGTGCATCGCACTGAGTGGTCTTCTGTTTTCTTTTCTAATTCCATCGTTGTGCTACTATCCTATCTCTAGGCCGCGCAGATGACTAGCATTGTGACTGGGCGGTTGAAGGATGAGGCTGAGGCCTTGGAGGGGGAAAAGGCGCTGAAGGCTGTTGTTGAGGCCATGGCAAGGGAGAAGGGGGTGGCTGCCACGGCATCAGAGAGGAAAGCGGTGGACGCCAAGAAAGCCCGGTAGGCTGCCGAGGGAAAGCTGACTTTCCTGGAGGCGAAGGGAGATCGAGCTTAAGCTAGCGACGACGGACAGCTTGAGTCTAGCCTAGGCTAATGAGATCGCCAGTCTGAAGGAGTCCCTCGAGGCCTGTGAGGAGAAGTGGTACAATGTCAGCTTCTCAGATGCTGAAAACTCCGCGGAGCTGATCATTCACCAAGCTCGGCACCATGGCTTCGGGGAGGGGTGGCTAGCTGCCCTTCAGGCAATAGGGGTGGCTACGGACTCCCCACTATGGAACACCGAGCATATACCCTACCCGGCCCCTCCTCCCCCTGCCGTTCAGAGTCGGACTGAGGTATTAGACGAGGAGGAGACTTCGAGTATGATCGACCTTGTGCTGGACATTGATGCTCATATGGAGGTAGCTGACCCTGAGGTGACAATCCACATCCGCGCGGGGGCTGAAGCTACACCAGACCAAGTCCCACCGACAACTGTGAGCGGAACCGAGTAGCCCATGCCCTCGCCCCCTCCAGCCGACCCTGCCGTTTGATAATCCAACCCTTCTTTGTCTTTCTGCTTTTTCCTTTTGTTTTATTGCTGTAATAATTTTTTCTTCGACGTTCGAAGAGCTTAAATTGCCGGGCTGTGGCGATAGAACAATTTCCCCCGTCTGCCAGACAGTTATAATTTATGTTTTTTGGATATCGTTGTTTCAATTTATGTCCTTTATATGCCGCTTGTGCTTTTCTATTATTTGCTTGATAACCGCCGATTCTGTATGCGATTACCTTCTTAATGTTAATGTCGTTGGTAAATGCCATCATATCCCACTTTCTCGCTTTAGATTGCTGAGAGTAGCCCCTTTGAATTCAAGCCATAGGGGCTTATGTTACTAGACCCCCGTCGTAAGTGAACAGGTCCCTATACCTACGTGAGACTAGTGTAAGGTTTTCACCTCCTCGGCGATAGGGCTCGAACCGAGGGTAGGTTTCTGCCATTAAATAGAAATAGAGTAAGGTTTTCGCCTGCTCGGTGATAGGGCTCGAGCCGAGGGCAGGTTTCTGTACTAAGATAGAAATAGCGTAACGTTTTCACCTGCTCGGTGACAGGGCTCGAACTAAAAACACGTTTCAGTCCTTAGATAAAAATAGAGTAAGGCTTTCACCTGCTCGGTGATAGAGCTCGAACCGAGGGCAGGTTTCCGTCCCTAGATAGAAATAGCGTAAGGTTTTCACCTGCTCGGTGATAGGGCTCGAACCAAGGGCAGGTTTCTTTCCTTAGATAAAAATAGAGTAAGGTTTTCGCCTGCTCGATGATAGGGCTCAAACCGAGGGCAGGTTTCTGTCCTTAGATAGAAATAGCATAAGGTTTTCACCTGCTCGATGATAGGGCTCGAACCGAGGGCAGGTTTCTATCCTTAGATAAAAATAGAGTCAGGTTTTCACCTGCTCGGTGATAGAGCTCGAACTGAGGGTAGGTTTTTGTGCTTGCCGTGAATGAGTTGCCTTTAACCTCGCAAATCTCTTTATAATTCTTGCCTGGCGATAATAACTCGAAATAAGAAAAAGGGGGGCGCTAAATCAAGGTCTTCATATTAAATATGCAGTGATGCCCGGTTACATCAAGTTTATATCTTTGGAAGGTGTCCGATTACTGATAAAAAAATTTCAAATTGCGAATATTCCATGGCCGAGGAAGCGGTTTTTCCTCCAAATCTTCCAGATAGTATGCCCCTGCACTGGCAATAGCAGTCACACAGTAGGGCCCCTCCCAGGTCGGAGCTAGCTTTCCCGTGCTCGTGTCTTGCTTATTCCCCACTACCTTTCGAATTACCAGGTCTTCCGCGACAAAATCCCTCCTTTTGACAGCTCTATCGTACCTCCGGGCAAGCTCTCGTGGCCATATCTTGGTGCTCCTCCAGTAAGTTCAGCTCCTTAGCCATCAACTCCTTGTTCTCGTCAAAATCGAATCCCGCAACTCGGGCACTACACAGGTTTACCTCAGCGGGGATGACTGCCTCCGCCCCGTAAGTTAGAGAGAACGGTGTTTCTCCAGTGGATCTCCTCGGAGTGGTTCGGTATGCCCATAGGACGCTTGGAAAACTCCTCGGCCCATCTAACCTTGGCGCCCTCCAATCTTTTCTTCAGGCCACTCACGATAGCCTTGTTTGTCGCTTCTGCCTGGCCGTTACTTTGTGGGTAAGCCGGCGTGGAGTATCGGTTCCAGATACCAAAGCCCTCGCAGAACTCCCAGAAAGCTGTGCTATCGAACTGCAGGCCGTTGTCCAATATTAAAGATTCCGGCACGCCGAACCTTGTTGTAATGTTCCTCCATACAAATCTCTTAACATCAACGTCTCGGATGTTGGCCAGCGCCTCTCCCTCTGCCTATTTTGTGAAGTAGTCTACTGTCACCAGCACGAACCTTCGGTTACCCGTTGCTCGGGGAAAAGGCCCGACTATATCTAGCCCCCAAAGGGCGAATGGCCACGGGCTACAAACTGGGTTCAAGTTCCCGACCGATTGGCTGATCATCGGCGCATGAACCTGATGCTGTTCACATCTCTTAGCATACTCGGTGGCTTCCTTCCTCATCCACGGCCACCAAAAACCTTAAGTCATTACTCGGTGCACCAGCAAGCGTCCCCCCACGTGGCTACCGCAGACTCCCTCGTGCAGTTCGGCTAACAACTCTTTAGCCTGGCCGGGGCGGAGGTACTGCAGGTATGGCCCTTCGAATGATCTGCGATATAGCTTCCGATCGGCAGATAACTAGTATCGAGCGAAAGTTCGCCGTACTCTAGCTACCTTCTTCTCATCTTCCGGGGTTCAATCCTCTGAAAGGAAGTCGATGATCGGATCCATCCAGCACTTCTCGGCTTCAGTGACCTGTACAATCAGTGCCCTAGCGGCAATACTTGACTGGGGCACCAACTCCACCCTGATCAGCCGAGGTACTTCGTCAGCTATTGATGATGCTAGAGTTGCCAAGGAATCGGCGTGCCTGTTTTGTCCCTGGGCTATTCGCTCGATCTTGACTGTCTCAAAGTTACCCATCATCTGCTTTGCTAGCCGCAGGTATTCTATCATCTGGGGATCCTTGGCCTCGAAGTTCCCTTGGACTTGACTTACCACGAGAGGTAGTCTGAGTATACCTCCACCTCCTTTGCCCCCCAGATCCGTGACAACTCTCAGTCCTGCCAGCAAAGCCTCGTATTCGGCCTCATTGTTAGAAGCCCTGAAGCCTAACCTGAATGAGTGTTCTAGCTTCAGATCTTTCGGGGTGATGACCACGATCCTTACCCCCGCTCCAGCTGTATTAGATGCTCCGTCCACAAACACCCTCCATGCCCTGACTTCTATCACACCGGTTATGCTCGTTGCCCTCGGCGAGAACTCGGCAATAAATTCCGTAAGTACTTGTCCCTTCACAGAGTTCCTCGGCTTGTATCTGATGTCAAAGGAGGGTGTTTGTGGACTGTGTGGCTATCCTCCCCGCAAAGTCAGATCTCCTCAATAGCGACTGGAGTGGGTACTCAGTTAAGACGTGGACTGTGTGGGCCTGAAAATAATGGGGTAATTTTCGGGTGGAGTGCACGAGTGCCAGCACCAGTTTCTCTAGTGGTAAGTACCTGGTCTCCGCGTCGACTAGCGTCTTGCTGATGTAATAAACCAGGAGCTGTGCACCGTTATCCCTTAGTAGTACGACGCTCGCCGCATGCTCGGACACGGAGAGGTACATGTACAAGTCTTCTCCCAATTCTGGGGCTGACAACATCGGTGCCCGGCCAAGGTAATCCTTTAGATCTTGGAAGGCCCTGTTACACTCCTCGTTCCATTGGAACCCCTTCCACTTCTTCAGAAGTTGGTAAAAATGCTGGCACCGATCGGCGAACTTGGAAATAAATCGGTTGAGAGCAGCTAGCATACCAGTTAGCTTTTGAACCTCCTTCGGATTGCCCTGCGGTCTGAGACATTTCACGGCTTCAATTTGATCGGGGCTGACCTCTATCCCCCGTTTAGTAATCAAATAATCCAGGAATCTGCCTCGAATGCACACTTATCGGTGTTGAGGCGCAGTCGGTGTCTTCGGAGTATCTCGAACACTTCTTTTAGGTCTCCAACGCGCTACCCTTCTTGCTTGCTCTTTATCACCATGTCGTCAATGTATACTTCCACCGTTCGTCCAATCTTATCCCTAAACATCCTCATCATCATTCGTTGATATGTGGCTCTTAAGTTCTTCAAACCGAACGGCATCACAGTATAGTGGTAGTTAGCATCGGGTGTTAAGAATGCCGTCTTCTCCTGGTCCTCGGCAGCTAGGGCAATTTGGTGATAGCCCTAGAAAGCATCGGGGAAACTTATTCTCAGGTGCCCGTATGTAGCGTCCACCAATTGGTCGATTTTCGGCATTAGAAATGGATCCTTCGAACATGCTTGGTTCAGATCGGTAAAATCAACACAAACCCTCCACTTGCCGCTCTTCTTCTTCACAACCACCGTGTTTGCGAGCCATTCCGGAAAGAATGTTTCCTTTATGGCCCCCGCTTTTCTCAACCTCCCAACTTCCTGTTTGATGGCTTCCGTGTGCTCCTTAGCAGACCTTCTCGGTCTCTATTTCTTGGGGGGCACAAAGGATCCACATTCAGCTTGTGAACTATGAACTCGGGGTCGACGCCGGACACCTCATATAGACTCCATGCAAACACATCCACGTTTTGTATGAGGAATAACAGTAGCTGCACCATTTCCCCATCACTCAAGCCTGCCCCTATCTGAAATCTCCTTTCACTTCCCGGCAAGATCTTTACGCTTACTAAATCCTCGGCAGCGCTGGTCCCCTCCACTTGGAGATGCTGTAATTGCTATAGGGGCGCCTTCTTGGCTAATTCCTTCTGCTCAATTTGTTTGATTGCCGCAGCTACCAAACATTGTCTAGCCGCCTGTTGATCACCCCTTATTACTGTAATCCCCTCATCAGTTCGAAACTTGACTTTTACGTGCAAGGTGAACGGCACAGCCCCCATGTCGTGTATCCACGGCCTTCCGAATATTGCCGTGTATGGTGAGAAAGAGGTGACCACTATGAACGTCACCATCACCTCCCGGCCGCCCATGATAACTGGGAGCGAAATCTGCCCCTCTAGAATCACCATGTGCCCGTCGAATCCCATTAAAGGTGTATCATACTTGGACAAGTCTCCTTTTTTCAGGCCGAGCCCCCTGTATAGGTTCGGGTACATTACATCTGCGCCACTCCCCTAATCTATCATTATTATCTTCACTATAAATCCCTTTCACCATATCACAGAACGATTCCTACGAAGTCCACATGACTTCACTAGCTACAGCCATGCATAACTTTCTTACATTTTTCTTTCAAAAACATAAGATATGTTGTCGGCATGTTTGAATAGGTATCAAGAATTCAAGATTCAGTAATGCTAGCAAGTGGTTTGACATTGACATCATAATATTTTTACTTTCCATTAGAATCATGTTTTTTTACTGATTCGTTCACTTGGCGCCGCATTTGATTTTGTTTTTTTCTTCTTCGTTTTTTTTTTTAAATTTTTTTTTGAAAGCTTGTTTAGTTTATTATTGGGGTATACTTTTGCCTACCTTTAACAAATAAACAACTAGTCCAACCGCACGATGATTCTCTCGTAGATCACCCAAATTATATTTGAAAGTAGAAAATACTTTTCTTTATGCATTACCATTTCAGAAATCATGAACATACACCTTCTCAAATTTCTGTTGTTGCTCTTCTTCTGATTCTTGTGGACTCCTCATGCTCAACATATAGAGACGCGTAATAGTCTCAAACCTGGCAAGACGCTTAATCCTCAAGTAGGCTAGTTTCTCCAAATGGGATGTTCGTTTTGCGGTGGAGTACTACGTTTGTATTAACTAACGGCACATACTTATGTACGGAGCATGTGGGTTTCGGCAAAGGCAAAAGTTATACTGTCTGGTTTGCAAGTTCTGTCATTACTGCAGCTAACAACTCCGACATGATTACTTTGGCCAACGACGCAGGAGCATTGAAAATTAGGCGCCCAGGTGCGGAACCTATCGAGCTATGCTCTTCTGCTTAACCTACCAATAACATTGTAGCTACTTTATTGGATTCTGGAAATTTCATCTTCCAAGAAGTGTACTCCAATGGATTTACAAAGCGGGTGATATAGCAGACTTTTGATCATCCCCGACAAAGGCTTTTGCTAAGTATGAAATTAGGAGTGAACCATAAAACTGGTCAAACATGGTCACTCCCATCATGGTTAACTGGCGACATCTTCGGAGTTCCGGGGGCTTTCAGTCTTAAATGGGACCTAAAGGGACGCCAATTGATCATTCAGCGACGAGGAGCGTATGTTTGGAAAAGTGGGGTCTCGAGAGACAACCAATTTGAGAATGTTTCTCTAGATATAACATCAATGTATGATTTCAACATTGTTTCAAATGAGGATGAACAGTCCTTCTCTTTCAACTATAAAAATCAAAGTCAGCAAGGGACGTGGGGTCTAACGTTCATGGGGCAATTATTGGATAGTAGCGACGCAGGTGAACAGACCATTGCACGAGCAGATAATTGTTACGACAATAACAACGACGAAGGATGTCAAAGGTGGGAACAGCCAGAGTGTAGGCATCATGGTGACACAGTTAAACTTAAAAAGTAGTTTTTCATGGAAGAATCCAGATATGTATTACATTCCAAATCCAAAATTTTCCTTTAGTGACTGTAAAGCTTCTTGCTGGAGCAACTGTAGCTGTGTGACTTTTTATTTTCAATACGAAAATGCAACAGGGTGCAAATTTTGGACAAATATTTCGAGCTACTATCCTGGTGAATCGACAAGTTCATATCATTTTTATGCTATATCGACAAAGCCTTCTCAGAGTGGCATGTTTACTAGTTTTTTTATCCAATGAACAATACACAAATTTCCCAAACTTTCTCAAACAAGTCGATTATAAGCGTTTCTTACTCAAACTTGACAATTCTATTTAAAACATGAATATAATTAATTCTTTGACTGGAAGAATTTCGATATGCAATTAATATGTAATTTTCTTCAAAAGCAAAGAGAGAGAGAGAGAGAGAGAGAGAGAGAGAGAGAGAGAGAGGGAGAGAGGATTTCTCAAAGGATTACTAACATGGGCTTCTTATGACAACATGCAGGAACAAAAAAGTGGATATGGATTGGCATTTTAATCGCAGTTGCTATGTTTCTAAATTTTTCTATTATAGTATGTTATCTACTAAGGAGAAAAGACGTACTTCAAGGTATATATTGTGTATAGTTATTTAGACTCCTTAAACCACAATTGGATTAACCTAGTTAATAAGCCAAGTTATTACTTAGTCCAAATTCTAGATCTAAGTTAACACAATCATATAATCATATCAATACAAAGTGCGGAATATAAAAATACAAAGATATGATGACTTAGGAAAACCAAAACGGTAAAAAACCTGGGGATGATTTAACCTAGCTATCCTCGAGGTAAACCTGAATCCACTATGAAAGAATCGAAGTTGTACAATAGCGACTTAGACCACTAACATCCTATTGCTACCCACTAGTAGAAACTTACTAACATGACCACGTGCAAGTTTCGAGACCACGGACTCCTTCTTTCTTGGATTCTCCAGCAAGTTCAAGCACTCCCGCTTGTGTATCTTTAAGCTCTTATGGCAGCAATTGAACGATCATCAAGCTCTTGAAGCAATCTCCTTCTTGATAATCCTAAACTTGTGTGAAGGCAAGCACCTCTCAAATCTCACACGAGATTCACACAAACAGTAATATGAGCAACCTAAAAAACGTGACTAGGGTTTGCCTTTTATACCTAGGGCAAAACATAAAACCCTACACGTCATATGGGCTTAGGGCTGAGTTGGAAATTCTGCGGAAAAAACAATCTGCACGGCTTTCGATCAGTCGAGTCTAATTCTCGATCGATCGAGTCAGGCAAAAATACACAGTAACTTCTGCAGTTAACTCAACTCCAACTTTACATTAAAAACACTTTGAGCAAGTCAAAAACATAACTAGACACCTGTTTTGATCATGGTTTGCCAACAATACACATTAGAATTCTAATACATTAGTTCCTAAGCACTTAGAACCTAACAAACTCCCCCTTTGGCAATCCATGACAAAACACAACTAGAAGCTCAAAGTTTACAAAGAAAAGTCCTTTACAAAAATATGCCCATTATAACAAATCTAATCCTAACTACTATCCATCAGTTGCAAGTGTAGATAGCAGCTCAATTGAATCAACTTGTATATTTCCTGAAACACTAAACAAAACGCATAAACGTATGTGTCAAAAATACAAGTACACAAAATTAAAATCTTGATTTCACAAAACACAAAATATAGACAAATATCAATGAATAACTCATAATCATAAGTCTATAAGCAGTAAAAAAAGAAACATAAAAAGAATCTCCCCCTAACAAGAATATAGCAGGAGCCAAAATCAATAAGTACAAGGTGAAGCACCTAGATACAATCTAATCTCCACAGGCTCTCACAAAAACAAAGTCTCAAACTCTCCAATACTCCAAAACTCCCCCTAACTAGATACAAAATCTACTCCCCCTTTTTGTGACGGAATGCCAAAGGATAAATTAGAATCCATCACCAAAAGGAGGTGGCAAAGACAAACATCTAAGAAGTGCCAAATCTGCTCGCCATGCACGAATCTCATCAAGAATGTCCACCAAAATCTGACCATGAGCCGCCTGAACGGTCACGACAGACTCCAAAGTACGATGAATGTCAAAGTCATCCAAAATCGATGGTGGAGGAACATCAACAACAGCATCACCTATAGGATCAGCAGACTCCTCACAAGAAGGAACACCTGAAGAAGAAGAAGGGGGTACAGTACCAGAAGACTCAACTCTAGGACGTTTAGAACGCTTTCTCATCTGAGCAGACCTCTGCCTAAGAAAGGTGGCACATGTGGGAGCAATAACATAGACGGGCTCAGAAACGGGGAAGTCAGACAAACCTAAAAACAACAAAATCCTATGAATAAAAATAGGATGGAAAAGAGTATGAGCCGTGGAGGAACTCCTATAAACTTCGTTCAAAGAACGAAGTAACAGATGAGGAAAACTAATAGGAGCATCCGTAACAAGGGCATACAAAAATGCACATCGCTCCAAAGGAATGGTGTGCAGATGCAAAATAGGCCACAAGGAATGACACACTATCCTAAATAAAAGATAGGTAGACTCAGTGAGCTCAGTAGAAGTAATCAGAGGATCAGAACCCCACCGAATAGAAGTACCAGTGATGTATGACATAATTTCGTTTAGGGGAGGAGACACATCATAGGGGTAAACAGAATGCTGAACAAGAGGCACCCCAAGAGCATCAGCCACTACCGAAGGGGTAATGGTGTACTCATCACCACGAATCCAACTCCTCACAAGAGTGCTGGAATCATAAGAATGAATAGAGAGGTTCGAATAGAACTCTCTAATCAAGATGGTTGGATGAGGGGAATCAAAATCCAAAAGAGACAACCAGCCTCGACGCTCAAAGTTTGCCCTAATGGCAGGATCAAGCTCATCTAGCAGAACCTTACGTTCAGCCCAAATCTTTCTCTTAGTGTTAAGGGTCTCAAAGGTCTCTTGGTGCTTCGCACTCAAGAATCTGTCACTCTCAAAGGAAGGGTCAAAAGTAGAGGTGGATGATCTATTTGCTCTAGTCTTCCTAGGCATGGTGCTAGAGTAAGAAACAGAGACACAAGAGAAAGAACAAAAACAAAACACAAGGGCAGATAGCAAGTTAGCACAATAAAAAAAATCTATATGATGCATGAACAGATAAATGTCATGATGCATGCTCTAATGCAGTGACAACAAGTTCAAATTTTTAAGTTTAGAATCACAAAATTGGCTTGAGCATAGAGTTTAAAGCATAAACTCCAAAATTTTGAAAAACCACTTGTAGAAATTTTACCAATTGACCAATTGATCACCACACAAGTTATATAACAGTTTATAATGATCAATTACATCAAACTAACAAGCCAATTTCATCAATCAAACTCAATTGGAACTAAATCCCCAATTTGGATCAAAACAAGCCCTAGAATTTTCAATTCTCTACAAAACACAATTTTTATCAAATTAAACACCATAGATCATGATGATAGCATCATAGGACAAAAACCCATTGATCAATTTCAAAAAATAAGGCTTGAATCATCAAAAACCCCAAAATATGCTTAGGTACGAAAATCCCTCATAAATGCATGAAACATGAAATAAAATGCAAAAGAAAGGGTAAAAAGGTCTTACCAGCCTTGGGAGAGCAAAACCTTGCAAAAATAACGGAGGAAAATGACAAAAAATTGGATTGGAGCCTTGACCGGATCCTATAGAGAGAGAAAGTTTGAAAAACTTTTGAAAAGTGAAAATAAATCCTTTTTAAAAAAGTCTCTACACAATTTTTGATCGATCGAAAAATAGATTCGATCGGTTGAAAATGCTTCGATTGATTGAAGACTAATCGAAACAGACAGAAGCTAACCAAAAATTTAATCGCAATTTTGATCGATCGAAAAACAGATTCGATCAATTGAAATTCTGGAAAACACAGTTTTTGAAAAAATAGATCATTTTTATGTAGAAACTCCTCAAACCATTGAATATTATGAATAAAATGCATGAGTGTGAGATGAAATGCATTTCAAAAACACATGTTTTGAACCCAGTTTACTCAAAGTGTAGATTTTCAAACATTTTCCTTGAAATCTCAAGCATCAAATCTATTTTGCATAAAACTCAAGGCATTTTCAAACTTGGTTGGCCAGACCAAAATAGCATGTAAAAAAGTTTAGCAAAGAATAACTTGTGTAGTGTGTATAATTAGCAGAAACTTGAGATACATATGAGGTGATATGTAAGTGGAAGTCAACCACAAAGTCTACAAAATTCATCACAAAGAATTTGAAAGAGACTATCACCTAAAGAGTTACATCATATAACTCCCACATCTCCTAGATCATAAGCTTGCAATCATGTAAGTTCTTGATTTTGTCTCATAATGTACACAAATTTTAAGTTTTTCAGAAACTTATTAAAAATAGCCGAGATAATGTACACACCAATTTTATTTATTTGATTTAGCATTGAGCCTAAGAATGTACTCACCAATTTTAATTATATAAACCGAGGCTACATCTTATGTTCTTTTTGTGCATGTGCTACACTTTCTCGGGCACAAAATCTTATGATATGCACTAAGGTATTCATGATTGGCTAGTGAACAGTGGTGAGATGATTATTTATGCCTTTCTCAAAAGGTTCAAGTCCGACAGTCAAAGACTAGTGACTTCAAGATCACGACAAAGTAGTCAAAAACTACAAACAACTTCTCACACAACATGCACTACAAAGTTTCAACTAGTAAAGTGCAAGAAATAAACTCATCCAAGTTAAACACAAGACATAGACATGTTATGTGTAAATAAATTGACCAACGTTGTTTTCAAAAAACCAAGAAAATAAATGCAAAACACATTGTTCTTCCCCTTTTCTTTCCCTTTTTTTTTCAGTGAAAATTAATAAAAAAATCCTAGAATAAAATGCATGAATGTTATGCAATGCAAATCCTAGAAAACAAAGAGAACAAAAAAAAAAACAAGCAAAAATGGTCACAAAGAGTAGAGCAATGAAGCACAAGGACCATGTCAAAAAGACTCACTTAGATTGAGCCTTTACATCCAAAGTCTTTTAGATGCACCTTGAGCATTGGAGTTCTGATTCATATTAGAATGATTTCTAACTCCAGAATTGGAATAAAGGTTTAGAACCTTTACCAACTCACCAATAAGTACCATAGTATCTTGTGCTTGAGGCACATGTACTTTTGGTTTGGTTGCTCTCTTAGCCGTTTGAAACTTGTAACAGTTTGGACGAATGTACCCATACTTTCCACAAAAATGACAAACCCAAGCAGGTTATCATGTGTCCTGTTCTTAGAAAGAGTAGACTTCTGAGGTTTAGACTCTTTCAAATCAACTCTAATCTTCTTTCGAGGCGAAACTTCTATGGGTTTGACAACATCACCAACAACCTCACTCACAGGAGGTTCAGAAGAAGACGAAGGAACAAAGATTGTGGAATTAGGTGCAGAGACATTGATGCTTTCTACAAAACCTAAACCAGTTTTGTCAGAATGAGACTTTTGAACACTCAACATCTGATCAAGTTTGGAACTAGCAGACCTACTCGTTTGTTCTCTAGCAACAAATAGTTCATGTTCCAAAAATTTAATTTTATCAAGCAAAAGCATTTTCTCAATCTTCACATTATTCAAAATTTCAGTAGCATCAAACAAATTCATAAGCAAATTTTTCTTTTCAAGCTCAAGAGATACAATTTTCTTTAAGCCTAATTCAACACTCATGGAATCCTTTGTAGCAACTTTGCAAAGTTTATTGTAGGCTTCTTGAAGATCTGTATCCTCAGAGAGTTCCCCATTAAAAGGGTTCTCTTCAACAGTCATACTCTCATTGACTACAACAATAGTAGTGAAAGCAATGAAGTTTCCATCCTCGTCACAACCAGACTCATCATCAAAAATTTCATCATCACTAAGGGTTACGGCCATAGCCTTACTCTTAGACCTCAAGAATGTTGGACATTTAGATTTCATATGGCCATACCCTTGACATCCAAAACATTGAGGACCCATAGAATTATTTGAAGATTGACCTAATTTTTCTTTAGGTTTATCAATTTTGTTGACCTTAGTGGGATCAGTCTTCCTAAAATTTCTAGGTTCATTAGCGTTTTTACCTCTTGCCCTTCTGTTGCTATTTCTAAGAAAATTCCTAAAATTCTTGGCAAGGTAAGCAATCTCTATAGCAGAGAGTTCATCATCAAATCCACCAACATCAACATCATCAACATACTTAAGAGCCATTGATTTGGATTTGCTAATTTTGGGTAGGTCCAACTCATAGAACTGAAGAGATCCTACAAGTTCATCAACAGGGATGGAGTTCACATCCTTGCTTTCAGTGATGGCAGTCACTTTGGGTCTAAAATCTTCAGTTAAAGATCTAAGAATCTTCCTACCAATTTTAGGTTGATCACAGATTTCACCCAAGTTGTATACAGAATTAACAATGTCATTTAGTTTAGCATAGAATTCATCAAAAGATTCATCATTAGACATCTTGATGCTTTCAAATCTAGTTGTTAATTATTGCAACTTATTGATCTTAACTGCCTTTATGCCTGCATGCACAGTCTAGAGGATATTCCAAGCAGTGTGAGCAACCTCAATATTAGAGATTCTCTTAAATTCCTTCATAAAAACAACATTAAAGATAGCATTCATAACCTTGCTATTGAAAGCAGTTGCTTCTTTCTAAGAAGTTTGCCACTCACTCACAGGAGTAGTGGGCTTCTCCTATCTGTATTCAACAGAGTACCAAACTCTCTCATCAATGGATTTCAAGAAAACTTTCATCCTTACTTTCCAGTAAGCATAATTATTCTCATCAAAGTGGGGAGGAATAACAAGAGAGTGTCCATGTTCTATGACAACAGGGGTCAAGGATCAGCTCAGAGATAAAAAGATCTACACACAAGAGCTACCCGCTCTGATACCACTTGTAGAGTTATTTAGACCTCTTAAACCACAATTTGATTAACGTAGTTAACAAACCAAGTTATTACTTAGTCCAAATTCCAGATCTAGGTTAACACAATTATATAATCATATCAATGCAAAGTGCGAAATATAAAAACACAAAGATATAATGACCTAGGAAAACCAAACCGGTAAAAAACTTGGGGAGGATTTAACCTAGCTATCCTTAAGGTAAACCTGAATCCACTATGAAAAAATCGAAGTTGTACAATAGCGACTTAGACCACTAACATCCTATTGCTTCCCATCAGTAGAAACTTACTGACACGACCACATGCAAGCTCCGAGACCACGGACTCCTTCTTTCTTGGATTCTCCAGCAAGTACAAGCACTCCCACTTGTGTATCTTTAAGCTCTTATGGCAGTAATTGAACGATCATCAAGCTCTTGAAGCAATCTCCTTCTTGATAATCCTAAGCTTGTGTGAAGGTAAACACCTCTCAGATCTCACAAGAGATTCACACAAACAGCAATATGAGGAACCTCAAAAACGTGACTAGAATTTTCCTTTTATACCTAGGGCAAAACATAAAACCCTACACGTCATATGGGCTTAGGGCTAAGTTGGAAATTCTGTAGAAAAAACAATCTGCACGACTTTCGATCAGTCGAGTCTAATTCTCAATCGATCGAGTCAGGCAGAAATACATAGTAACTTCTATAGTTAACTTGATTCCAACTTTACATTAAAAACATACTTTGAGCAAGTCTAAAACATAACTAGACACCTGTTTTGATCATGGTTTGCCAACAATACACATTAGAGTTCTAATACATTAGTTCCTAAGTACTTAGAACCTAACATATTGAACACATTTGATTAATTTTTGTACTTTCTTGATTATTTGTGTTTTTTTTTTTTTTTTGGTTAAATAAAACTTATGACTTTAAGTAAATTAATAAAGGAAATAAAGAAACAGAGGAAGAAAAAGAATTGCATAATTTATCTATTTTTCAGATACTGTTATCGATGAGAATGAGGTTCCAATTGATAGAAAGAAGAGGCCTGAAGTAAGTACATTTAGCTATGAATCTATCATGGTAGCCACAAACAACTTCTCAGTGGAAAGATAGCTTGGAAAAGGGGGCTTTGGACCTGTTTACATGGTAAACACTAAATTTTTTTTAAAGAGATATGTTTAAATTAACTTATGACTATCTGAGGCTAAACCTTATTTGATCATTACAATAGGGAACACTTCTATCTGGACAAAAAATAGTCGTAAAAAAATTATCAAAAAATTCAGGGCAAGGAATAATTGAGTTCAAAATGAATTGATACTCATATCTAAGCTCCTACACGTGAATCTTGTTAAGCTTCAAGGTTGCTGCATTTTTGGAGAAGAAAGGATGTTAATTTATGAATACATACCCAACAAAAGCTTGGACTACTTCCTATTTGGTATGGAAAATTCAATTATTTATCTTCAAGCTTCATTTCACTTCTTCAGCATATTTGTTTGCATTACTTTATACAAAGTAGATTAAGTGCTGAGATGCATTCATGCCAGTCTCTTATGTGTGGAAGATGCTGCAATTGATCGTTCTACTATGTCAAAAATGCTACATATGTTGACTAATAAAAGTACACCATTACCTTTGCCTAAAAAATCAGCATTTTCTCTTGGAAGAAAAGCAATTGAAGTAAATATTCTTAATAAAGAGCCTGATATTGATCCTCGATAGAGGCCGGGTATAATTTTCTTTTGTTGTTTTGCATGTGTAGTTGGTAAGAATAAGCTCAAAAAATGTTTTATTCCATTGAATTTCCTTCCATAAATTTAAGCTAGCTCTTATCACGGGACCCAAACTTGTTCTAGTACCGTAAGTTTAGATTTGATTGCAATTATAAAATTTTCTTCCGATTATTTTTCTTGAATCTACTTTTCTAAAATCTTTCTTTTAGCAAATTTACTTCTCCAAGTCACTGCCCAATGACTCTGATGTGACTATAAATATATGCTAAAACAACAATGTTAAATCAACTGTAGGCCTTTGGGATCTTTCATTCAAGGCCCCCTCAAAGAAACTGATAACACTAACTGACTTAATTACAAAACATGGTATTTTTAGGATCTTAAGCATTTGTCTTTTGATTTACCTTCTTACTTTACCCAACAAATTGTCATTTGTTTTCGGCCTTTCAACTTGGAATTTTGTTTTGTTCAGTCTACTTTTAGATCCATCATTGAATACGAGGGAACCGAGCCCAAACACACAGGGCCAGAAATGGATTTGGAAGATTTGGTGCCCACCAAAAATTCAACTTTTTTATTTGTAAATGTATGCACTATAAAATACCATCAGAGGCTAGTACTTGTCCTAAAAGACTAATTTTCAGGCAACCCAAATGATAAAACTAAACACTGATGACAGAGCTAAAGAAATGATAGGCCCAACAGGAACAGGGGGAGAATTAAAGTAGAACTGTGGGCGATTATATATGGATTAAATTAAATTAAATTAGAAAATAAATAAATAATCCTAGTAAGAAAGTCATTATTAGCAACCAAATTGCAAAGAAATTCGTTTTCATTATTCCCACCGGATTTAACTAAGTTGATTACTGATTGCAGGCACTTACTAGAAAGACCTTGGCAAGTCTCTATTGACCACATATACCGTGAGGTTAACGTCTGTTGTTACAGGTTGGCAACTGCAGAAAGCAATTAGCATGAGACGAAAATACTTTTTGTGAACTCCTTACAAAAACTCCTTATTTTTATTAGTTTTATCTCGTTGCAAATTTATATGTATTTTTTTTTATTCTAGTTAAATTTATCTTTCTGGGCCTAATTGTATTTGGGATAGAGACTACTTGAGCCCTCTACACTTGTGAAAGCTGCCGTCAAGGACATCTTGCGACCTTAGGCGACCTGCACAACCAATGAGTGACATGTGGCAAATGAATCAGATCAGAGTGGTGATTAGGCATGTCATAACCATTTCGCAACTAGTTTGATCACAGCAATGTCGCAAACTGCACGATTAGTGTTCACTATTCCTAATCTTTTTTTCCCTCCACTTTGATTTTGCCCACAAAAATATTTTGGGTTGATGAACGTAGCAAGATGATCTGATGGCATATGAGTGAAGTTGTGGAAACTTAGGAAGCCGTCTAAATATTCAATCTTATTGATGGTTTTCCATTAGTGCTTAATGGAGGTCTCTCTGGGAAGGTTGGTGGAGAAATGAAGTCGAGAAAGCTTAAAAAAAACACATACAATTATCTCTTTGATAGGCAGAAACTAAACTATTAGTTTCTAGATAGTAAACTCAAATCCAAGAGTGATTCCTTGAATCCACTGGAATACACTAGAGAAGAAAATTGACAAAATGTCTGTTATCCAATACACCATATATATCTAGTCTCTATCCTTTACACCATATTTCAATTTGATCCCTAACCTTTCTGATAGTGACGTTTTTAAGAAGGCTGACGGGAATATACAACCCGTCAGCCAGTCTCATTAGGATGCCTCTTTTATGACGTTTGATGCCCTGCCCCTTACGTAGCGACGTTAAGCTGACGAGTCAAAGCTGACGATCTTGATTGTAGAGGTCCTTGGCTGACGTTCTTTGTGGAGACATACATAGGCTGACGGCAGTATAGGAGGTCCTCGTGGGCTGACGACCTTGGCAGGGGCAAAAGCTGAAGGAGTAATCCAACCTTCATTCTTAGCTTCTTTTGACTTCTACATACGTGAATATAAGGAAAGTTCTTGCGCTACACGTTCGACTTTAGTCAAGAAGATTCCTATAAGGAAAGGGCTCTATACAATAGGCAAAGATCCACGAATTACTCTTCTAAAAGGAAAGTACTTCTTCACCAAGGCGTTTATTTCGGCCCCATACCACTATATATACCCCAAAAACCCTCATAACCCAAAGGTACGCACAATTATCCCAACTCTGGCACTCTAGGGTTGTTTGAAAGACTCTAACTTGATCGTCGGAGGGTTTTTGGCCGGCACCACACCGGTGCTCTCTGTTCGATCATCTATTTTCTCTTCACAAGTGTTGCTTCGATTTGAGGAGTATTCGCAGCTTACTGGTGATTTCTTCGGCATCATCAGTTCGTCTTCGAGCCTCTCGACAGGCTCTGTCGCCACCCGACATTCCTCTATGTTCATGGCTTGAACGTGTCGCCATCTTCTCCGCCCATCCGACAGAGGAAAAGAACCTTTGCCCAAGAAAGAGACCAAGCAATAGCAGAAGAAGTCCGCAAATTGCAAGAAGCGGGATTTATCAGGGAAGTGTATTACCCCGATTGGTTGGCGAACGTCGTGATGGTCAAAAAGAACAACGGGAAATGGAGGATGTGCGTCGACTTCACGGACTTAAACAAAGCATGCCCCAAAGATAGCTACCCCCTCCCGCGGGTCGACATCCTAGTGGATTCTACGGCCAAGCATCAGTTGCTAAGCTTCATGGATGCATTCTCCGGGTATAACCAGATCCGAATGGATGAAGCTGATCAAGAGAAGACTTCGTTCGTAACAAGCCAAGGCCTCTTTTGTTACAAGGTCATGCCCTTCGGCCTGAAAAATGCTGGCGCAACCTATTAGAGGCTCATGAACAAGATTTTTGCACGACAGATTGGAAGGAACGTCCAGGTGTATGTCGACGACATGCTGGTCAAAAGCCAAAGGGAAGAAGCTCATCTGGAGGATCTTAAGGAAACATTTGATACTCTTCGCTCCTACAACATGAAGCTCAACCCAAGCAAGTGTGCCTTTGGAGTGACGGCAGGAAAGTTCTTAGGGTATATGGTATCCCAAAGAGGGATCGAGGCCAACCCGAACAAGATTCAGGCCATTATGGGGATGGCCCCTCCTAAGAATATTAAGGAAGTACAAAGCCTCAATGGTAGGGTCACCGCGCTTAGTAGATTTGTGTCGAAGGCTGCAGATAGATGTCTACCTTTTTTCCGAACACTGAAAAAATCCTTTGAATGGACTGTCGAGTGTCAACAAGCGTTCAAAGATCTAAAGGTCTACCTCTCTTCACCGCCATTGCTAAGCCCCTCGCAACCAGGAGAAGAACTGTTCCTCTATCTGGCCGTCTCCCCAGCAGCTGTCAGTGCGGCCTTAATTAGAGAAGACGATAAGATTCAACGACCCGTGTACTATGCGAGTAAGGCATTGCACGGTGCAGAAGAGAGATACCCCCCCATGGAGAAGCTCGCCTTCGCTTTGGTTACAGCGGCCCGTAAGCTCAAGCCATATTTTCAAGCCCATACAATAGTCGTCCTAACTGACAAACCTTTGCGGCAAGCAATGGGCAGCCCCGCGGCTGCCGGACGAATGGCGTTGTGGTCGATAGAACTAAGCGAATTTGATATACAATATCGCCCCCGCGTTGCCATCAAGGGGCAAGCAGTGGCCGACTTCATTGCGGAGTTCACCAGCGCGGAAGGCGAAGAGGAAAAGAATCCCCAATGGAGCATTTTCATTGACGGGTCATCCAACAAGAAGGCTGGCGGGGTAGGGATCGTGCTTAACTCTCCGGAAGGCGACGAGCTCAAATGTATGATTCGCCTCGACTTTCCTACAACTAACAATGAAGCTGAGTACGAAGCCCTGATAGCAGGTTTAGACCTTGCTCAAGTTATAGGGGCCACGAACGTGGTTGTTCATTGCGACTCCCAAGTCGTCACAAGCCAGGTAAACGGCGAGTACGAATGCAAGGGTGAAAGAATGAAGAAGTACTGGGAGCAAGCAAAAAAGAGAATAGACGGGCTGCAAGCCAAAATAGTCCAAATTCCAAGGGGAGAAAACGAACATGCCGACCGACTTTCCAAAGCCGCATCTGCGGAGCCTACGACCACCATTGACAAGGTACTTTCTTTTACTCAGTCCTCACCGTTAATTGACGTTGTCAGCATACAGGAAATTGGTTCCGAAAACAATTGGACCACGCCCTTGATCTCCTACCTAAAAAATGGCACGTTGCCTGATGAGAAGGAGGCTGCCAGGAAGCTGAAGGTCCGGTCTGCGCGGTTTGTCTTGATAAAGGACGTCCTCTACAAAAGGGGCTTTTCTCGACCATACCTAAGGTGCGTAGGCCCCGAAGAAGCAAGCTATGTTATGAGAGAAGTACACGAGAGAATATGTGGCAACCACTCTGGATCACGGTCATTGGTACAAAAGCTGATTCGGGCCGGATACTATTGGCCGACAATGCAAAATGACGCCCAGGTTTATGTGAGAGCTTGCGACAAGTGTCAAAGGTTCAGCAACATCATTCGGCAACCAGCGGAAGAATTGACCCCCATAACGGCCCCATGGCCATTCGCCCAATGGGGGTTGGATATCATGGGACCATTCCCGATGGCAGTAAGGCAGCTGAAGTTCCTCGTCGTCGGCATCGATTACTTCACCAAATGGGTTGAAGCTGAAGCCCTAGCCACAATTACTGAAAAGAATATAATGGGTTTTGTATGGAGAAACATCGTTTGTAGGTATGGAATTCCAAGAGTCTTAATTTCGGACAACGGAAAACAATTTGACAACGACTCCTTCCGAGCCTTCTGTTCAGAGTTAGGAATCAAGAACCATTATTCCTCCCCAGCCCATCCTCAGGCAAACGGACAGGTGGAAGTAAACAACCGCTCCTTGCTTCGAATCATCAAGACTCGGCTCGAGGGGGCAAAGGGCGTATGGCCTGAGATGCTACCCAACGTGTTATGGGCATACAAAACGACAGTACGAACCCCTACAGGAGAAACCCCCTTCCAGCTGACATACGGAAGTGAAGCGGTCATTCCAGCTGAGATAGGACTCACAAGTTATAGGGTGTACAATCACGACGAGGGAAGAAATGATCAAGAGCTTCGTTTACAACTGGATCTAATTGACGAAATAAGGGCGGTGGCTGAGCAGAGATTCGCACGATACCAGGACCTCGTAAGCAAGCACTACAACTCCCGAGTCAAGCACCGAGGCTTCAAAGTCAGAGATCTTGTTTTAAGGAAAGTAATGGGCGCAGCCAGAGATCCCACACAAGGAAAGCTCTGCCCGAACTGGGAAGGACCCTACAAGATCGTATCATGGCTAAGAAAGGGCACCTATCACCTAGAGACTCTTGACGGGCAGAGACTACGGCACCCATGGAACGCTAAGCATCTCAGAAAGTATTACCAGTAGAAGATAGCAAGCAGAACGTTATTCCTCATTACCAGTTTACGATCTTTAATTATTTGTCTTAACTTATTCCTGTCTACAGTATATTTATCTTTCTTTTTGAACAAAATTTTACTTATGCATTCATCATAATAAGAGGAGGTTCATTCAGAAACGACTAGTAAATTTCTTATGTCTTGAAGAAAACAGCAAATCCTCTACCTCTAAGTCCACAAAGTGGACGGCCTACATCTAAGTCCACAAAGTGGACGGCCTATTTTTAAGTCCACAAAGTGGACGGCCTACCTATGAGTCCACAAAGTGGACGGCCTACCTCTAAGTCCACAAAGTGGACGGCCTATTCCTAAGTCCACAAAATGGACGACCTATTCCAAAGTCCACAAAGTGGACGACCCCAGTCTAAGGACAACAAGGTGGACGACCTCATTACTAGAAGGCCTTACCACCAAGTGCATAAGATATACAAAGGCTATAAAATGCTGATATGTTCCCTCTTGGGCTCGTCACCTTGCCATTATGCAACAAGGTGACGATGTTATGTTCAAAGTGACGGTGTTATATTTAAAGTGACGGCATAATAACGGTGTTATGTTCAAAGTGACGGCATAATAAGTTAGCTGACGACATTGTTCGTAGAAATGATGGGCGTATTGCCAAATGGATACATCGAGCTAGATTAGCTGAAAGAGAAAAGCTGACGCCGTTAGGAAACTAACAGGCATACAATTAAGTTGTCCAACGGCGTCGCCCATGAAACTGACGGAATGATAAAAAACGACCCTAAGTTTTCATGGAAAAGAAGCTGACGCCGTCATCAGTTCAAAAATTGAATTGAAAGAGAAAAACCCCGTCACCCTTAAATTGACGAGCTCATTACGAACATAATTCTGACTTACAATAAAAAACACACATACTTGAAGCATAAAATGACATTAAAATTAAAATAGGCGATGTCTTTACAAAAGCCCAGAAAAATGGGCGTCAAGTACTACAACTCCGTCTACACTTCTCAAAAAAAAAAAAAAAGAGAGAGAAAAAGAAAACTTTAAAGGGGGCGTCAGTGTCCTCCATCGTCTTCGGCATTAAAAGGCTGGGCACAGGAGAGAGAAAGGCTGACGGCATTTGGGTCGCCATTATGAGGATTTGCCGGAGTTAGAGTGACGGAGTGGTCTGCAGTTGGCTGAGCTAGGACGACGCTGTTGTCTCTCTGACTGTTGTCGTCAGCTTCTTCATGGACGGCGTCGCCTGCAGGGGTTGACGGGATGGACTCATCCATTGAAATCCTTGACAAATCCAAGTCAGGATAGACAGATTTTACTTGCTTCAAGCAGTCCTCGAACCCGTCACCATAGTACGCAGCACAAGCGTCTATGAAGGCTGACGAATCCTTCAACTCCGTCACAGCGTCGTTCCTAGCCGTCTCCACTTGGACTAGGATGGAACTCAGCTCCTTTTCCGCCGCCACCTTGGCCTCCGTCTCCAGCTCCCGTCGGCGGGCTTCCTCCGTCAGCTTCTCCTTGTAATCTTTCAGCTCCGTGCCCAAGATGCGGTTCGTCTCCTTGAACTGCGCCTGACCGTCAGCTAGGTACTTGACGCGCTCGTGCAGACGAGTAATCACCCCTTCCTTGGTAGAGCACCTGCTTGACAGAGCCTTCATGCGAACCATAGCCTGGAAGAAAAAGGGGACAAGACAACGTCAGGATATAAAAAATTGGTCGGGCACCAAAGTAGGAAGCGAGGCTCACTCTGGTAAGGTCGAAAAGGCCTGACGCCTTTATCTCGTCAACAGTCTGCTCGGCACAAGGGTCCATTTCCTCATCCTTCAAAATGGACTCCATCACCTCTACAGCGTAGTCCTTATGGGTCAGCAGACGACGTACAGATCCCTGGGAGATAGGGCTTGACGAGGTCATGGGCCCCTTACCTGCCCCGTGAACGGGCCTGGGAGGTGACGGCCTTCGTGAAGACTTGTCCCCGGGAGTTGGGGCAGCTTTCTTCCCTGGACGGTCTTCCCTACCGTCAGGTTTCCTCTTGGCCACAACCTTTCCGATGGACTTATGGGCTGACGGTGGGGTCGACTCGCCCCCAGCCTTCTCTTGCTGTTTCTTTTTGGCCGCAGCGGCAGCTCGAACCCTTTGTTTAGCTGACTCCATTTCTGTGAAAAATAAGGGTTAGAAAGAGAGCGTCAGGATAAAAACAAGAAGTTGAAGGACACTCACGACGACGGGAATAAGCGTTCAACTTGCAAGCTTCCTCCGTCGGTTTAGGACCACCACAATATAAGTGAAGAGTATCTAACGTGATTAGATCCCGACACTTCCTCTCGTCCAAGGGAATGGCCGTCACCCGACGAATGAATTCCTCTTGCTTCTCGGTAATGCGTGGACGACTGTTAGCTGCAAATAAAAAGTGATGGTTTAGGATATCAAATAAGTAGACGAAGTGAGAAGGTCGACGGGATTAACCTGAATCTCTAACATACGCCCATGTGTTATCAAAACCATTGGGCATTGACTCCCACTCCTCTTGACGACAAACCCAGTTTGTTCCTTCTACAAAGAAGTATCTGCCCTTCCACTTCCTATTTGAGTCAGGCATATCTGACACTAACTTCAGCTCCTTTTCCCTCACTGCAAAATGATACACTCCTTTTGACGAGGAAATGTGCTGAGGACGATAACACCAAAAGAACTCATCCAAGGTCAGCTAACGGTTCCCACCGCTCAGACGACCCCACAAGATCTCGGCACCAATGAAGGTTCGCCAAGCATTGGGGGCAATCTGGCTGACGGATATCCCGAGGAAGTTAGCCAACTGACGGTGTAACGCCGTCAGCGGCAGCCTTAGCCCGGCCGCGAACATGGCATCATACATGCCGACGTCCGCGGTTCGTCCCGAGTAACACCTCTCACCTTCCTCCGGAAGACGGATGGGAATGTCGTCAGGTATTTGGTAATGGGACCGCAAACTTTTGAAAACATTCTCCGACATTGTCGGGAGAAAATTGTTGACGGACCACTCTGAGGGTAAGACGAAGGGACGGTCATCACCAGAGGATCCCGAGGTGCTCTCTAAGGCTTCCTCGTTGCCGTCACTCTCACCCCCGTCACTGATACCTGCCTTCTCATGAACCCCCCGGTCTTCATCGTCTACCCCTTCTTCATCACGCTCACCTCACTTACTCTAGAACTCTCAACTTCACCGTCAGAAGGAGTTGACGATTCTCTTTCTGACGACCAGGATAGGCCCTCCGCGGGCTCACGACCTGATGGGAAAACTTCGTCGTAACCCGCTCCGTCGCGGATCGACGATTGATCACTCGGCGTCTCCCTAGACATCTGACTACCTACAAACGACGAGTTTTTCTAAGATCCTAGGCAGACGACTTCACTAAAGGGCGTCACTAGAAAAAAGTAAAAAGGTAAAGGAAAACTTACGTGTAGGAGGACGATCTCAAGAAGTTGACGGTTGCATGATCGACGGTGTGATAAAATTGGCAGTGACGAATTCTTTCTCTCAAGATGAACAAGGCGAAAAAAGTGGGAAAAAGGTAAATAGTGAGGTATATATAGGAGAGAGGGGGCGCGAAAGACGAAGCGACACACCCGTCCAGACACGGAGCCAATCATTCTACGCCATGTGTCCCACCATTTAATGAAGATGGCACAAACTACCATGCACGAACCATTTCTCCAATAACGAGAACTCCATGACCCGTCACTCACAGCTGACGGGGTAATGGAGTGAGGGGCAGTTGATAGTGACGTTTTTAAGAAGGCTGACGGGAATATACAACCCGTCAGCCAGTCTCATTAGGATGCCTCCTTTATGACGTTTGAGGCCATGCCCCTTACGTAGCGACGTTAAGCTGACGAGTCAAAGCTGACGATCTTGATTGTAGAGGTCCTTGGCTAACATTCTTTGTGGAGACATACATAGGCTGACGGCAGTATAGGAGGTACTCGTGGGCTGACGACCTTGGCAGGGGCAAAAGCTGAAGGAGTAATCCAACCTTCATTCTTAGCTTCTTTTGACTTCTACATACGTGAATATAAGGAAAGTTCTTGCGCTACACGTTCGACTTTAGTCAAGAAGATTCCTATAAGGAAAAGGCTCTATACAATAGGCAAAGATCCACGAATTACTCTTCTAAAAGGAAAGTACTTCTTCACCAAGGCGTTTATTTCGGCCCCATACCACTATATATACCCCAAAAACCCTCATAACCCAAAGGTACACACAATTATCCCAACTCTGGCACTCTAGGGTTGTTTGAAAGACTCTAACTTGATCGTCGGAGGGTTTTTGGCCGGCACCACATCGGTGCTCTCTGTTCGATCATCTATTTTCTCTTCGCAAGTGTTGCTTCGATTTGAGGAGTATTCGTAGCTTACTGGTGATTTCTTCGGCATCATCACTTTCAATTGTGTTAATTTGATCCTTAATCTTTCAGTGTTGTATCAATTTAGTCTCTGTCATTATATTTTAGATAAAAATTGCAAACATGGCAAACAGCCAAAATAAAATTTTAGTTTATTCTTCCATTAACGAAAACTAATTTTTTATTTTGGCCACTGGACACGTCATTAATTTTTATCCAAAAGATAATGACAATGACTAAATTGGCACAATAGTGGAAGGCTAAGCATAAAATTGACACAATTGAAAGGTTGGGAATCAAATTGTAATAAGGTGTATAAGATAGGAACCAAAAACATAATTTACCCTTTAGTATATAATTTTCTTCAAAAGCAGAGAGAGAAAGAGAGAGAGAGAGAGAGAGAGGATTTATAAACTATGATTGTAGGGACACAGTTTGGTTCCTAAGCCCAAAAGGTCAAAGGATATAGGCCCAAAGAGCCCAATACAATGAATTTGTAGAGAGTGGGTTAGAAAACTAGGCTCTAGTGAGTTGAATAACAATTATAGTGGGTCCAGATGACAAGAAAACAAAAATATACTTGTTTTATCCAAAGAAAATTGTCCTCGGCTCAATCTGAGGAGATCAGTTCTTGTATATATTTCCTTTGAATTTGATTACAAGTCTAGTTCTTGTACCTACAATGTTTTCCTCTCCATTCTCCGATCCCCCTCTAAGGGGCTTCTTTCTCTATTATATACCCCTCTCTTCTTCATCTCCACCCTCCACGTGTAGATCAAGTTGTAGGGGTTAGGTTTTGAGACCTTAGGGACTAATGTATTAGAACTTCAATGTGTAATGTGTTGGCAAACCATGATCAAAACATAGAGTCTAGGTTTAGGCTTTCTCAAAGTATGTTTTATTGTAAATTTGGAATCAAGTGACTACAGAATTTATTGGACTAAATATGCAAGGCTCAATTGATCGAAAATTAGACTCGATCGATCGAACCACGTGCGGACTGTTTTTTCTGCAGAATTTCCAACTTAGCCCAAGCTCGTTTGATGTGTAGAGTTTCATGTTTTACTTCACATATAAAAAGAAAAACCCTAGCTATGTTTTAGAGGCTTTTGATGTGCTGTGTGTTAAATCTCTTGTGAGATTTAGAGATATTTACCTTCATACACACTTAGGGTTATCAAAATCAAGATTGATATCAAGAGTTTAGTGATTGCTTCAGTTGCTACATAAAGAACTTAACGAAGATCTGAAATTTTTAAGTGGAGTCCTAAAGTCACAAGTAGGAGAACTTGTGGTTGCAGTGGATCAAAGGAAAGAAATAGTCTGTGGACTCGAAGCTGTCACGTGGTCATGGTAGTAAGTTTTCTACACGAGGTAGCAATCGGATGTTAGTGGTCTAAGTTCTATTATACAAACTTCAACTCTTTCATAGTGGATCTATTAGTAGCCTATCTTGCCAAGAAGTTTAGAAATTTTCTTAGGAATAACAACAGAAGGGCAAGAGGTAAAAACAATGCTAAACTTAGAAAATTTTAGAGATATGAGCCAACTAAGCTTAATAACAATAATGAAAAATCAAAAGAGAAAGCTGGTCAAACCTCTAGTAACTCTCTAGGTCAACAATGTTTTGGTTATCAATGGTATGGTCATGTGAAATCAAAATTTCCTACGTTCTTGAGATCAAAGGGTAAAGCTATGGCTGTAACCCTTAGTGATGATGAAGTTTCTGATCACGAGTCTGCTAGTGATGAAAATAGAAACTTCATTGCTTTCAGAGCTACAACTGTAGTTGATGAAAGTGTTGTGATTGAAGAGAGGTCTTCTGATGGGGAACTCTCTGAATGTGTTGATTTGCAAGAAGCTTACAATAAGCTATACAAAGTTGCTGCAAATGATGCAATGAATGTTGATTTAGGTTTAAAGAAAATTGCTTCTCTTGAACATGATAAGAAAGATTTTCTGTTGAAATTGCTTGATGCTAGTACTTTAATTGATAAAGTGAAGACTGAGAACATGATGCTGCTTGATAAGATTAAGAATTTGGAACTAGATTTATTTGTTGCTAGAGAACAAACTAATAGGTTTGCTAATTCTAAACTTGATCACATGTTGAGTGTTTAGAAGTCTCTCTTAGACAAAACTGGTCTAGGTTTTGTAGAAAGCATCTCGATGTCTGAAACTCATTTCACAAATTTTGTTCCTTCTTCTGAGCCTCCCTAGAGTGAGATTATCAAACCAGTAGAAGTTACACTACCTCTTAGGAAGATTAGGGTTGATCTTAAAGAGACTAAGCCTAAGAATCCTAACCTCCCTAAGGATAAGTTTCATGATAGACCTATGTGGGTTTGTCATTTTTGTGGAAAGACTGAACATATTCGTCCAAATTGTGTGGGGTTGTCATTACTTTGAGGATAGCTAAGTTAAATCCTCCCTAAATTTTTTATTGGTTTGGTTTTCTTGGGTCATCAGATCTTTGTGTTCTTTATATTTTCGCATTATATATATTTTACATATATTGGTTTAACCTAGTTTTAATTAACAAACTTGTTAATCAACTTGGCTTAATATTAGGTTAAACATATTCTGTTAAGGGATCTAAAACTTTACAGTTGGTTTTGATCCTTGTCCCATCAGCACCTTCCTAAAGTCTTTGGAAGTAGCTGTAAGGCTGCTTGCCATTGTTCAAGTATCGCCTCCACATTAATGCGGTTAGAGGGTTAGCTGTAGAGCATTCAAAGAGGTAGTAGCAGTTTTCCCTTAGATATTTCTTAGCTTCCCTTTGTCCCATGCTTCCTTGATCTTTATCCTTATCTGTAGAACCATTCAAAGTATTGCTCTTAAGGGTAGACCAAACCTTCTAACCTCCACTTTGCTTAGCTGAGGAGGCATTCCTCCTCAAACTACCTTCCCAAACCTTCGCAGTCGTAGTTTGTTCGTGGTGCTCTGAATTTTATGTCTTCCCTATCGTCTATCTCTCCTCGGACCACTGAGCGTCTTCGGACAAGGCCCACGGCCCAATATGTACTCTTGGGCCCTTTATCCCTACAATAGCCCCTCAAAATTTCCTTTTATTACTCCTCGGAAAAGAAAGGGATTTCGACACCATAATCCCAATTCTGCTCTTCCCTCACATCATTTCTGTTTGTGTAGGTGTCTTTTCAACTGCCTAGAAGCACGCTCTTGAAGCTTCGGCATCCGAGACGCACCTATAATTAATTCCTATGGCTCCATGTTCCCCAAGTTCTACGGTATGATAGGGATCCAATGGTTGGGGATTTTTCCCACTTGCTTTTTTCTGTCATATATGTATTGCTCAGAAACTTCATCTACCTCACTTTTTGCACTCTCAAAATTCAAGAGCTAGTCCGAGGAGCCTTTCTTTCTTCTCGTAAGTTGTTCTTAGCAATCTTTGTCTTTCTTTCTTCACTTTGGTCTTTTCTGTTTTCTGGTTTATTTAGATCTCTCTCTTCCTCGGCCTATCCATTTTCATCTCATCTCTTTAGTTTCTTTAAGTTTCTTTGCACATAGGGAGATTCGCTTACCTAGTATACACCCTAGAGGGTCTAGAGAGTTTGAAGACTCAAAACCGAATTCCTCCAAAGGTCTCAATTAGGAACTGTAAATAGGGGGAGTGGCACACTAGAAGGCTAGAGGGAGAAGTTGTTAAGGAAGGGATAAGAATGCCCATGGGTAAAGTCACCAAGGATTACCTAATAGCTCATAGGCTCTCTCCCACCCACTGTGCTCCCAATATGTTTAAGATTTTGGGTAGTGTAGATGCCTTTAATGAAAAGATGGGCTTAAACCTCACCCACCACGATATCAATTGGATTTACAACCTTCACCACCTAAAAGGTCAGGGATACTATCTAAAAACTAGGGTTTCTGAGGTTAGACTTATCTCATGCCTCCCTAAGTCTAACAAAGGCATGAATAAAGATTTTCTAATTGTCTTAAGGGAATGACACGATGGCCTCCACTACCCAACAAGAGATGGGAAACCAGGTAGGGTTTTTAGGTTTAGATTTATTATTTTAATGTCACCCCTTTTTCCCTTTGACATCTTCTGTACCTGTTTTTCTCTGTTTGTGTTTGTAGTCGAATTTTTCTTTAATTCACGCTATCTTTCTGACAATTTTTTTCTTTCCTAATGGTTTTATAGATAAGCACACCGTAGTTCCAAACCTAAGCCTCGTTAATCAGCACGATTTGGACAAAATACCTAAGGTCGAGGTCTTCGTTCATAAGGACGGAAAATTAAGAGTGGCCTACCTTATCCTTGGCTACATCCCCTTCTCATCTAGTTTCCAGGCGCCTAGGTGTGTGATTAAGGCGAAAGACCCACGCTTGCACCAAATAAAGATTGCCGCCCTGGGTTTCCTCAATCTAGGCCCTGTTCTAGAAGGTGTACTAGAAGTAACCCTACCGTTCCAGTATACAGCTAAGGAAGCCACCCCTTCTTAGCCTATAATCAAAGAAGAGGAAGAAGAAGAGATAGTTGAAGTCTCAGATTTTGAAGAAGATTTTGAAGTTTTCAACCTTCCTCCATCCCTAGAAATTCCAGTCAGTGACCTCAGCCATCTTCCTCCAGCACAAGTAAGCCACTCCCAAGAAGACTGCACCATCCCGTATGCTATGGTACTCTAGCATAAGACCAGATCAAGCCTTCAAGACCTGATGGAGTCCCAGTTAGGGGGCAATGCACTAGAGAAAGCTACCCAGATGAAGCCTCCCACCCCTCCATCCACCCAAGTTCACCGACCTGACCCTACTAACCATAAAAGGAAAAGGGAGCGGAAAAGCAAGGAGGTGGTGGAAGGAGGAAAAAGCCACCCTACCAAGGAGGCTAAGCCCTAGAAGGGGCTAAACAAGCCAGGGTGACACAGACCACTATGGACAAGAGAAGCGGTTTCCAGGCCAGGGTTCCAGCCTAGACTCTTGCCATAGTGCTAGACGGAGCTCTTTTGCCCGCCGATGCCTCCATTAAGGACTTCTAGGAAAGCAGAGCTGACTACGTGGCAAATACTGTGGAACAGGTTCTGTTTCTGCCTGGGGACATGGCCAATCTGAGTTCACTAAGAAAGCATGAGGTATTCCTTAGCTTGAAGAGGGACCTCGCCCTGGTAAGTCCGCTAATTGCCTTCTTTCTTTCTTTTTTTTTTTTCTTTTTTTTATTTAGAACAATATTTGTTCACTCTAACATTTGCACTTTTTCTTCCTTGAAAGGCTGTATAAGTTGCACACAAGGCTGAGGAAATAGTGACAAATACCCATAGGCAAATGAAAGATAAGGAGTCCAGGCATATAGCTTTTGTGGACGCCTTCAAGGTGGCAAAGAAAAGTATTCAGGAGCTAAACACCCAACTTACCAAGGTTGACCGAGCTAGGAAGAGCACTGAAGCTGCTTTGTAAGGGGCATAGAACCAAGCAACTCAGCATAAACAGCTCCATCAGGGCAAGAAGGAGCTGGTTGCATCCAAGGAAAATATAAAGGCCCTGAAAAAGAAGTTAGAGGAGGCCAAGAAAGCCGTGGAAAAATCTAAGCAAGATGGCTATGAGGTGAGAGTGGCAGAGACTGAGGAGGCCCTCAAGGCTGAGGTCTCGTAGGTGTGCAGATAATAATGCCTCTAGGTATGGAATGAGGCCCCCAACCAAGCACGGATTGAGGCCTCCTCTGCCCTTAGGAAGGCAAAGAGTGTGTACTACATGCTTCCCATTTTCACCTTAAGCTCCTCGGGCTCTTAGGCTGACACTACTTCAAAGGAGGCTGATGCTGGCGAGGACAGCCTGGCCAAGGCCCCTCTTTCTTCTGATAGCCCTTCTAGAGAGGCAGGGCAGCCTGGAGTTGCTGAAGAGGAAGCAGACATAACCACAGGGGTGGTTCTTGATTCCACTTAGCTCCAACTACCCCTAAGGACCCCTCCAAGGAGAAAGAGGCCTCCCACAACATGGAGATCATCCTGGCTACTCTTCATCTGCCTACCAAGGATGACCTCAAGGGTAAAGGTCCAGCATCCTCAACTACAACCCCTACCTAGCTTGCCAAGCCCCCAATAAAAGACAAGCTTGTACTTAAGATCAAATAGTTCTTAGAATAGTTTGTTTTTCTTTTTCGTTTTTTCTTTGTTTTTTACTCTTGTCTTTGTTTCCAAAATTTGTAATCAAATTGCCTTTCTCTTAAGGCTCAGTTTAATGACAATTACAAGCTTTTATTTTACTCTTGTGATATTTATTCAAGTTCTAACATAGCTTCCACTTTACTTCACACTTCATCAAGATACAAACGAAATATAACTTAATTCAGTTATTTGTATAAGTGATAATGTAGTTGCCACATCCCATACAATCAACAACAGATCAGGCTGAACCATCCAAGTTTATAACCTCAACAAAATATACCATTAACTTCAAAAACATACCTTAAGCTTAATTAACATGGAGGACCCTACATATCACTGGACCTTGTATTGATCTCAGAGAATGGTGGAGTATCTATCCATCCATGGTTCCACATAACCTTCCCTTTAGCAGTAGATTCAAAGAATTGTAAATGACAGTTAGCTTATGAATTGATTGTGGACATACTTGCAAATGCTTTAAGTTATGCTCAAGCGTTCCCCTTCTCTAAAATTACCTTAATGGGGATTTTGATTATACACCATAGCTAAGCTTGTTACTAACCTTTCCAAGGCATATGATCCAAGGAATCTGACATGGTCGAGGTCCTGTCTAACACTTAGTTAAATGTTTAGTAGTGCTAATTTACCCAAGATAGTTAGTTCGAGGAACCAAGCATAACCAAGGTTCTGTTTAACACTTAGTTAAATATTTAGTAATGCTAATTTACCCAAGGCAGGTGGTCCGAGGAACCAGACATAACCAAGGTTCTGTTTAACACTTAGTTAAATATTTAGTAGTACTAATTTACCCAAAGTAGGTGGTTTGAGGAACCAGACATAATCAAGGTTTTGTTTAACAGTTAGTTTAATGTTTAGTAGTGCTAATTTACCCAAAGTAGGTTGTCTGAGGAACCAGACATAACCAAGGTTCTGTTTAATACTTACAAATAATAATAAGTATTAATTCACCCAAGGTAGGTGGTCCGAGGAACCAGATATAACCAAAGTTTTGTTTAACACTAAGTTAAATGTTTAGTAGTGCTAATTTACCCAAAGTAGGTGATCCGAGGAACTAGACATAACCAAGGTTCTATTTAACACTTAAACAAATAATAAGAAGTATTAATTTACCCAAGGTACGTGGTCCGAGGAGCTAGACATTACCAAGGTTCTGTTTAACACTTAAAGTAGATAATCAAAGCAACAAATAATGTTATAAGTAAAAACATGGTAGATGGCAGAAATGCCTTTCATTAATAGAAATACTTTTGCAGGTTATTTACATTCTAGAGGCGTGGTACAACATTTTCATCTAGATCTTCCAGGAAATATGCACCTATACCAACCATCGAGGTGATATGGTATGGTCCTTCTCAATTAGGCCCTAAGTTCCCCCATGCTGGGTTCTTTGCAATACCTAAAACCTTTCACAATATCAAGTCTCTAGGAGCTAATGGTCTTACCTTCACATTTGAGTTGTACCCCTGCTTAAGCTTTTGTTGGTAATACGCTAACGGAACCATGGCATTTTATCTTTGCTCCAAGCTCCTCTTTAATAACCCATCATTACTGCCTGGAGTGAACAAGCTTGTCCTCAGTGTCGGGAATCCAGTCTCTAGGGGAATTACAACCTCGGCCACATAAGTCAATGAAAAAGGTTTTCCCATGTTGACCTACGAGGGGTAGTCCAATATGTCCAAAGAAAATGTGACAACTCTTCTACCCATTTGCCTTTGGCATCGTCCAACCTCTTTTTGAGTTCATTTACTATGACTTTATTGACAACCTCAGCTTGTCCGTTCCCTTGCGAGTAAGTCGAAGTTGAGTACCTATTTTTGATACCTAATTCATAATAATATCTTCTGAAAGCCTTGTTGTAAAACTGAAGTCTGTAGTCCGAAATGAGGGTATAAGGAATCCCAAATCGAGTGACAATACTCCTCCATACAAATCTCTTGGCATCCACGTCCCTAATACTTGTCAGTGGCTCAGGTTCAACCCACTTGGTGAAGTAATCAGTACCAACCAAAAGCCATCTCCTGTTTTCTACTACTTTAGGGAAAGATCCCACAATGTCTAAACCCCACTGAACAAAAGGCCAGGTTCTAAAAAGAGGATTAAGAACGCCCTCAGGCTGATGAATGTTTGGGGCAAACCTCTGGCATTGGTCACACTTCTTCACGTATTCTTGTGATTCCTTTTGCATACCTAGCCACCAGTATCCTTGAGTGAGGGCCCGATGAGACAATGATCTACCCCCTGTATGACTTCCACAAATCCCTTTATGTAATTCTTCAAGGAAGGGCTCTATTGCCTCAGGATGGACATAAAATAGATATGGCCCAAAAAAAGAGCCATTGTACAATTTTTGGTCCTCAGATAACCAAAAACGAGGAGCTTTTCTTCGCACTTTATCAGCTTCTCCTTTCTCCTTGGGTAAGATGTCATCCTTAAGGAACATAACAATGGGACCCATCCAACCAGGTTCCAATCTAATCTGTTGAATCTACACCCACTCCTTCTTTACCTCTGCAAGCCTACACAAATCCTTAACTAGGATGTCCTGAGGTAAACTTTGTGCCGAGGAGCTGCTTCTAGGGATTTGCTGCAAGGTGAAAGACTCGAACCCTGATTGCAAATGTTTGACCTGACTTAAATACTCTTGCATTCTCAAATCCCTAGCTTCTAATTCTCCCTCTACTTGTCCAATAACCAGCCTAGAATCTGAAAACACTTCCACCACATTTCCTCCCATTTTCTGAACCATAGTCATCTCTACCAACAAAGCTTCATACTCTGCCTCGTTGTTCGTGGTCAAGAAGCCTAACCTTAAAGACTTCTCAATAACAATCCCTTTAGAAGATACCATGACTAGCCCCACCCCGAATCTTATTCAATTAGCAGCACCATCAACATACACCCTCTAGAATAGAGGTCCTTGTAAGGAGACCATTCCAACTAATTTTCCATCCATGTTCTGTTTTTCTCTTTCTTCTTCCAAAAGAGGTTTAGCAAACTAGGCCACCAGATCCACAAGGACTTGGCCCTTAATATAGGTGCGAGGCATATACTTGATGTCGAAAGCCCCCAGAATTGTACCCCATTTGGCAAACCTTCCTATGTAATTAGCTCTTCGAAGTAGGGATTGAAGAGGAAGTTGAGTCAACACCACGACCGTGCGAGCTTAGAAGTAATGAGGGAGTTTACATGTAGCATGCACCACTACCAATATGGCCTTTTCCAATGGTAGGTACCGAACCTCTACTTCATGTAAAGACTTACTCATATAATAGACTGGCCTCTACACCCCATCATTAACTCATATCAGTACCAAGCTTACTGCATGGGGAGCTACAACAATGTAAGCAAATAGGACCTTATCTTCCTTAGGCCTAGACATGATGGGTGGCCGAGGAAGGTATTTCTTCAATTGCTGGAAGGCTAAGACACACTCCTCAATCCATTCAAACCCCTTCCACCTATTCAACAACTGGTAGAAAGGTCTGCACCTGTCTACCGATCGAGAGATGAATCGGTTCAGGGCAGCAGTCATCCCTATTAATCTTTGGACCTCTTTGGGTTTCCAAGGAGGTAGCAAACTATTAATTTCCTTAATCTGATCAGGGTTGACTTCAATTCCTCGATGAGTGACCATGTATCCGAAACATTTCCTGAACCAACACCAAAAGAGCACTTAGAAGCATTAAGGCACATCTTTTGTTTCCTCAATATTTCAAAGATATTCTAGAGATTGCCAACTTGCTCAGATTCTACCTTACTCTTCACCACCATATCATTTATGTAAATCTCGATATTTTTTCCTATTTGTGGCTTAAACATCCAGGTCATCATCCTTTAATAAGTAGATCCTACATTCTTTAAACCAAAGGGAATCACCTTGTAGTGATAATATCCAATAAGAATAACAAAATTTGTCTTCTCTTAATCGTCCAAAGCTAAAGGTATTTGATGGAACCTTTGGAAGTCATCTAAGAAGCTCATCTAAGGATAGCCTACAGTTGCATCCACTAGTTGATCTATTCGGGGCATGAAGAAGGGGTCCTTAGGGCAAGCTTTATTCAAATTTGTGAAATCTACACATACTCGCCACTTCCTATTCTTATTCTTCACCACCACCGTATTAGCCAACCACTCAGGGTAGAACACTTCCTTAATAGGCCCAACCTGCTTAATCTTAATCACCTCCTCCTTAACAGCATCAAAACGCTGTTTAGATGAGAATCGAGGTGGTTGGGGATGACAGATGGGTTGACATTTAAATGATGGCAAATGAAATTCGAATCCACCCCAAGAGCTTCATAAGCACTCCATGCAAATACATCACTATTCTCCCTAAGGAACACTATCAGCTCTTCCTTCTTCGAGCTGGAAAAACTTCTCCTTATCATCACTTATAACCATCTTCTCCAATTCCTCACACTTTGCCCCTTCTAACACCGCACTCGTAGATAACACTAGCATCCTTGATTGCTATAAGCTCCGCTCAGCAGGGGCTGAGGTCTCCATCTCAGTTTGATGCTTAATTGCAACTACCAAGCACTACCTAGCCATAGGTTGGTTACCGACCAATTCCTCAACATGGGCCCCATACGGGTACTTCACTTTCAAATACAGAGTGGATGAAATAGCCCCCATGGCATGGAGCTAGGGTCTTGCGACAATTGAGGTATAGAGGGAGTAAGCATCCACGACAATGAAGTCCACCTCAACCACCTCTGAACTTGGCTATATCGGTAATCTAATCTAGGCCATTGGAATAATGACTTTCCCATCAAAACCTACTAAAGGTGAATCATAACCTGCCAAATCCTCGGGTTTTAACTTTAACCCCTTATACAAATCAGGGTACATAATTTCTACACTGCTGCCCTAATCCACCAACACCCTCTTCACATCGTAGCCCCCTATCCTAAGGGTGACCACTAGGGCATTGTCGTGTGGTTGCACGGTTCCAACCTTATCTTCATTGGAAAAACTCAACACAGGTTGGGCCTCCATCTTACTTCTCTTCAGCTCAAAGGATGAGTCCTCTACGAATGGCTGAGCTATGGACAATACTCTAGAGGGGTGGGAACCAGTCCTTCCCGGAGCGACAAGAATGGCGCTAATTGTACCCAGAGGTGGCCTTGAAGAAGCATCTTTCTGAGCTTCTGACCCTACCTAACCTCCTTGCCCATTGGGGGGACGTAGGAATTGTTTTAACCTACCACCTCAAACTAGCCGCTCCAGATGATTCCACAAAGTCCTACAGTCCTCTATGGTATGCCCTCGTTTCTGGTGGTATTAGCAATAAAGGCTTTGGTTGTGCTTCATGGGATCCCTTCCCATCTTATTTGGCCACTAAAAATATTGTTTATTCTTAATTTTTTCTAGGATTTCATGCACTAGTTCTTGGAATACTGTGTTAACCACTTGAGCAACAGCAACTCTAGATTGCCCAGCAAACTCTCACCAAGGACTATTGTTATTATACTTGTCCAATTTGAAGCCCCTTCTATCTTGAGGGACCACCTTAGCCTTGCCTTTTCCCAATTGTTGGTCCTCCTCAACCTGCTTATACTTGTCAATGCGGTCCATGAGTTGACGCACACTTTTTACAAGTTTCCCAGTCAAAGATTTCCTCAAACCATGCTCGGCAAGCCGACCTTGAATGTCCTTATAGCCACGTTGTCAAAGTTCCCATATATTTCATTGAAAATTTCCTAGTACCTGTCAGAGTACATATTTAGGGTTTCCCCCTCTAGTATAGTCACAGACGACAAGGAGTCTAGAGGCTAAGCAACTCTACTACACGTTACAAAATGATGACCAAAGGCTCTGGTAAGCTCCTTAAAGGAGGCAATAGAGCCTTCCTCTAGACCATTGTATCATCTCATCGCCACAGGCCCTAAACTAGATGGGAACACCTTGCACATCAGGGTTTCGTTCTTCGAGTGAACAGGCATCCTCTGGTTGAAGTGGTTCACATGCTCCACAGGGTCTGTTCTGCCATTATAGATACTGAACGTTGGCTAAGTAAATCGCCGAGGAAGCTTCCCCCTCTCAATTTTTCGGGTAAAAGGTGACTTAAAAATTTGATTCAGGGCCCTGCTCATAGCATTGTTGCCTAAGCCCCTGTGAGACGGAATTTTCCCTTTCCCCCTATAATGGAGCTCCTTGTCACACGAAAAAGACTTATTGGGGGGAGTCCTTAACCTAGGCCGGTAACTATTATCGCTATCACCGCCAGAAGAAATGTCAGAACTCAAGGGAGTTCCCTTGTGTTGCTCACGGCGTAAGCTTTTTCGCAATCAGTCAATCTCCAGCTACATTCTCCTGGTATTTTCCTCATGGGAGAGGTGACTCCCACTTTGAGATTGGCTCCTTCTAGTGTGTGAGGTGTGCATACTAACCTTCAAATCCCTTCTCCACTTAAGATTAACATAATGATCTTGACATTTGGACCCAACAGACTCCTCCCCGTTTGCCTCTGAGCCTACCATAACTGAACATTAGTCTCACCAAAGCACAAGTAATTCCCATAGACGACGCTAATTGTAGGGACACAGTTTGGTTCCTAAGCCTAAAAGGTCAAAGGATATAAGCCCAAAGAGCCCAATACAATGAATTTGTCGAGAGTGGGTTAAAAAACTAGGCTCTAGTGAGTCGAATAACAATTATAGTAAGTTCAGATGACAAGAAAACAAAAATATACTTGTTTTATCCAAAGAAAATTATCCTTGGCTCAATCTGAGAAGATTAGTTCTTGTATATATTTCCTTTGAATTTGATTACAAGTCCAGTTCTTGTAGCTACAGTTTTTTTCTCTCCATTCTCTGATCCTCCCCTCCCCCGTAAGGGGCTTCTTTCTCTATTATATACCCCTCTCTTATTCATCTCCACCCTTCATGTGTAGATAAAGTTGTTGGTTTTGATCCTTATCACATCAACATCTTCCTAAAGTCTTTGGGAGTAGCTGTAAGGCTACTTGCCATTGTTCAAGTATCACATCCACATTAATGTGGCTAGAGGGTTAGCTGCAGAGTATTCAATGTGATGGTAGCAGCTTTTCCTTAGATATTTCTTAGATTCCCTTTGTCCCATGCTTCCCTGATGTTTATCCTTATCTGTAGAACCTTTAAAAGTATTGCTCTTAAGGGTAGACCAAACCTTCTGACCTTTGCTTTTCTTAACCGAAGAGGCGTCCCTCCTCGGACTACCTTCGCAATTGTAGTTTGTTCATGGCACTCTGACTCTTATATCTTCCTTATCGTTTATCTCTCCTAGGATCATTAAGCGTCTTCGGACAAGACCTATAGCCCAATATATAGTCTTGGGCCCTTTATCCCTACAATTACGAACCTCAGCTATTTATGACGACATGCAAGAATAAATAAGTGGATATGGATTGGCATTTTAGTTGCTGTTTTTTAGCCTTTTCTAGTATAAAATGTTATCTACAAATTAAGGAGAAAGTCGTACTTCAAGATAGATTACATACATATATACATATATATATATATATATATATATATATATATATATATATATATAAGACTTTGTTGAGGGGCTTGTAGTTGATAACTAACCTAGGGACACCTCTTTCTATCTCAGCATTTTTCTGTACGTAAAAGGCTGGACAAGACCATGGTGATCTAGATTTCCTGATGATTCCTTTCTTAAGGAGGTCTTCTATTTCAGCTCTACAAGTATTCATGAGTTCTTGATTCATCTGGATAGGTCGAGCTTTGGTAGGGATATCTTTTTCATTGAAATCTTTGACATATGGGAGAGCTACCTCGTGTCTCTTTCTGTGCCAAAAAGCTGTGGGTAGATCAGAGCAGACTTCCTGCTTAAGTTTTTCCTCAAACTTTCTGATCTCTTCTTGGAGGGTTTTGCAAGTTAGTTGTAAAGAGGAGGCAAAGCTGAACTCTTGGCTGGAAGAGGAGGGAATTTTGGAGTTGCTGAAGTTTCTCCTAAAATTGGACCTGCTTCAGAATGGAGGAATGGCTTCCTTAAATAGGCTGGAGGAGGCCTTGGATGCTGCTGGATGATTGCTGAAAATCCGGAAGGTAAATTGCTTTTACTGAGGTGAAAGTTAATTCCACCGAAAGCAACAGTATCTTTTGATGATTGTGTCTGTGAACAGTAAAACTTTCACTGTTCATGCTACAGTGATTTGTCCCCTTGCTTTTCGCATTCGGTCACCGTTGAAATAGTAACTGTCGGGGAATCTGGTGCGGGTCTTGTTCATGATGCGGGTACTGTTCATATCGGTGGTTGGTGCTTGATTTTGAATAGTAACCGAATCGGGTTTTTATCCCGAGTTGCTTTGTCGGGATATTCTCTAATCGCCGTCCAAGTTATACCCGCCGTAAGGGTCTTGGGAATCTTGGAATGGATCCGGTGGATCGTGGTTGACCGATCCTTCGAAGCGATTGGGAGAGACCTGTTCTTCGATTCTAGCCGTTGTGAGTGAGCTATTAGCCGCCGGGCTAATTCTTTCAACTCTTTGCTAGATTTTCCGGATATCCGGACGAGTCTAGGCTAGACCGAGATCTTGTCCCGTGGGCAATGGGTTTCGTACCGGGGGAGGATAATCCTTATAAACCTGATTGATGATTGGATTGATCCTGAGGCTGTCCCACCATTTGACTGAAAATTCCCGGTCCAAGAGGTTGCTGTTAATTGTATATTTCCACATGTTGATCCAGTGGACTTTGTACCTCTGGGAGAAAATTAAGATTACTGGAAACTGTGATCTGTGATTAGAGGAGATGCACCATGAGTCAAAATACCTCAAAGCATCTTGTAGTGGTTCTGGGAAGATCTGGGGGATGGATCCAAACATCTCCCACCATTTAAGGAACCAGGAGGGGGTCTGGCTACCAAAATCTTTGCTGAACATTAAGAACCATGAATGGTTGAATTTTTGGTTCTGGAAGAAGAGTACTTTTTCAAAAGCATCCATGTAGTCATAATAACTGTAATGGAGTATTGAGCCTGATGGAGATCTGTAGTTTTTGAGGATCCTTAACAAAGAAGGATGCTGTCCCCATTCTTTACTACTGATGAAACCGGTGATGATGAACTTGTGATAGAGGACTATTGGGGGGTCCCCTTTGCTGTAGATGTTTTCTATTTGAGCAGACTTTTCCTGGGTGAGGATGCTCTTATAGAACTGGATATTTTTCTCTGGATGTTTGGGTAAGAAATGCCAGTTTGGTGGCAAAACTTCCATGGCTAGGGCTAAGCGGATCCGTTATATGAGCCGGTGGGGTTCAATATAAGAGATATGCCGGGTAAAGGTCTTTTTGACATAAGAGGACTGTCCTTCTCTTTGGGTTGGATAGGAAGAAGGCCTCTGAGTTTGGATATGGCTGAAATGTTCTTCTATCTGATAAGGGTTGGTTGCTTTGGGTGCTGGGGAGGCTAAGGCTGAGCTGTAGCTGGTCTGGCCATATGGTGGCCTTTCATAATTTGGTTTTGGGATTGATGAAACCAAATAACGATTGGCAATACTTGATGGTGATGCAGGGGTATCTTGTTTGGGGTTTTTTGCTTGTGAAATTGGGACAATTTGGCTGGGGGTGATAGGTACAACTTTTTGTGAGCTCTGTGTTTGGCTAGTACTAACAAGGTTTTGCTGTTTGGATAATTTAGGGGGTTGGGGTTGTTGTGGTTTTTTCCCGGACATCTTGGTCGTGACTCGCAAAAATTCACGGGTTAGGAAATCGTGATACTGTTTTGGCTTCCTTCAATGAATTCTATATCAAAGTCAAAGATTGAAAGGATGGCTTGCCATCGTGCAAAAATCGTTTTGATGCAATGTTTTGAACATCTTTTTCTAAAACGTGTTTTGCGCATTTACAATCAATCCTGATTAGAAACTTTTGATTTAAAAGATCACTTTGAAATTTTGAAATGCATAGTACTATGGATAGTATTTCTTTTTTAATAGTACTATAATTGATCTGAGTGGGAGTCCAAATTCCTGAATGGAAACAAACTATCTGTTCAGGGGTATTGGGATTAATACGCCGGAGGAGGATACCACCATAACCTATGTTTGAGGCATCAGTCTGGACAATCTTGAATGAGTTGTCAGAAGGAATTCCTAAACAAGGAAGGGTTCTGACATATTGTTTGATATGCTGGACCACTATGGTATGAGCTGGAGTCCAAGGGGAAGGATTGGTTCGGAGTCTATCAAAAAGGAGTTTGCCTTGTTGCTGAGATTTTGATAGAAGTCCGAAATGTAATTGAGAGAGCCTAGAAATCTCGAAGCCGGGTTTTATCTAGGATTTCATCTCGGAAACTTATCAAGAACCGGATAGCTCTGTCTATAGGCTTGATAACACCATGATGAATATCAAAACCTAAAAACCGGACTTTAGTTTGGAAAAGCTTGATCTTGGGGGCTGAAATGACAAGACCATTGAGCTTGATGGTATGGAGGAATGCTCTTAAGTGCTTCTGGTGTTGTTCTAAGGATTCTGAAAAAATGAGTACATCGTCAATGTACACAATGGCATGGCTGGAGAATGGATTAAAAATCTCATTCATGATATTTTGGAACTCAGAAGGTGCATTTTTTAGACCAAAGGGCATCACATTCCATTCATAATGACCAAAGGGTGTGGTAAAGGCTGTTTTATACCTATCGAGGCTCTCTCGATTTGTATTTGCCAAAATCCACTCTTCATATCAAACTTGTCAAGACAACTGCTTTGCTAAGCCTGTTAACTAAGTCCTTTTTGTTGGGAATTGGGTACCTTACCCATTCTAAGACTTTGTTGAGGGGCTTGTAGTTGATAACTAACCTAGGGACACCTCTTTCTATCTCAGCATTTTTCTGTACGTAAAAGGCTGGACAAGACCATGGTGATCTAGATTTCCTGATGATTCCTTTCTTAAGGAGGTCTTCTATTTCAGCTCTACAAGTATTCATGAGTTCTTGATTCATCTGGATAGGTCGAGCTTTGGTAGGGATATCTTTTTCATTGAAATCTTTGACATATGGGAGAGCTACCTCGTGTCTCTTTCTGTGCCAAAAAGCTGTGGGTAGATCAGAGCAGACTTCCTGCTTAAGTTTTTCCTCAAACTTTCTGATCTCTTCTTGGAGGGTTTTGCAAGTTAGTTGGTCCTCAACTTTCTTGTATCTTATTTCCTCCTGAAGGTACTTGAGATGTATGGACTTGGCACAAATCAGGTTTAACGTTTTGGAGACTGCATTGGCTTGGATGGTGCTAATATGTAAAACAAAATATGGGGTATGGGAGATATATTCATGAAAATAATTCAAAATAATTATAATGCCAAAAATAAGCTGGATAACTATGGCGGCAGTGCCGACCAACTTGATTAAACAATAAACAGTAACTTACAATCCGACCGGGCCAAACTTGGCTCTGTCGGCCTTTATCATGGCCTCAGTCGGCCTTTATGTTTATTTTCCGCACATGGCCCCAACCGGCCTTTATGTTTATTTTCCGCACATGGCCCCAACCGGCCTTAGCCTGTAACTTACCCCCTTATGCCTCCTCTTTACAACCCTTAGCATTGTAAACAGATGGCACTATTTCATATTTGTAATATCATGGCCTCAGTCGGCCTTTATGTTTATTTTCCGCACATGGCCCCAACCGGCCTTTATGTTTATTTTCCGCACATGGCCCCAACCGGCCTTAGCCTGTAACTTACCCCCTTATGGTATCAGAGCCAAGTTTGGCCCGGTCGGATTGTAAGTTACTGTTTATTGTTTAATCAAGTTGGTCGGCACTGCCGCCATAGTTATCCAGCTTATTTTTGGCATTATAATTATTTTGAATTATTTTCATGAATATATCTCCCATACCCCATATTTTGTTTTACATCTATTTCTTGATAACTCTTCCGTTCCCTTTTATTTATTTCTTCGTCTGCTATTATTTCATCATTTTCTATTACATCTGCAAATGGTAGGCTGAGCCTCCTTCTAACCATTCTATTTGTTATTCTGTGATTATTTGTTCAGATTAACCTTTGCTTCCCTGTTATCCCTTTTCTTCCTATTTTTGTGTTTAGCCCTAAAATTTGTTGCAGATTTATACCTGTGAGATTTGTCACCGAAATCTGTGTGGTCTCCAAGCCCTAAGATGACCGAAAATCTTCCTAAGTTTGGTTTGGTCAGCCCGTGTGAAGCCGAGTGAAGGCGTGTAAGGGTGGTCCCCATTATTGGAGGAGAGTCCGGTAGGTAGGAGTTCACAGATCAGGTGTCTATCCCATAGTTGTATTTTTGCTTCAGATCTAAAGGTTAGATCCAGGAGTTTGAGGATAAAAGATAACTAGGTTGTAATTGTTGATTTAAACTTGTAACCTCAGAATCATGAATAAGTTGTTTAGAAGTTTTTCTTCCACCAGTAGTAGATGTTCTCAACCCACATCCATTCCTGATATCCCGACGGACGTAGGAGCAATTAATTCGGAGTCTTATGAGCTATCCGATCTTGATCTAGACATAGGAGATTGGAATATCCCTAAAGTTTCCACCAGCCAATTCTATAAGTCTTCATGGTCTTTGAAAACAGCTTTCAGAACAGACTACCATGTCAAGACCATAGAACAAGTCTATGGAATCAACAAGGAGTACGAAACGTGCTACTTGTTATCACCCTCGGCTATCCGAGTCATAAAGACAAAGGACATAACTTCCTTCACATAGGATTAGTCCAAATAGGAGTGAAACCACTCACCAGAAGAGGTTTGAACAGCTCAATCCTCATGGCCCTTAGAGATGCTCGTCACGTCAGATTTGATGACAGCCTCCTAGGAACCATAGAAACCAGTCTTAGTAACGGACCCATTCATTTTAATTGCTTCCCAGATTTTAGCATCTTTCTCCATTACAGTACAGTTATCAAAGCCCTCACACTCAATATCAAGACCCATGGAACCCTTATGACACAGGGAACTAGTCAGATCGCCTTGATATATAGAGTTTACTACAAGTGCATGAGAACGAACATGAATGTTGGGGCACTTGATCGGAGGCAAAAGGGTGAGACAACCCTCATCCAGACCACTGACCCTAGCGCCAAAGTTAAGGTTCCCAGAACCCTCAAATGGTCTGAAATTACTTTCCCAGCCAATTGGATGTTAGAAAATGAAAATCATGCTCTACAGATCCAAAACCCAGCCCAGAATCCAGATCTAGAATTTGTCCAACAACTAGCCGATGGCACGGTTAGGTTAAGTTTCGACAGATCTAGGCTTAGCACTCCTCTAGACTATGAGTGTAGGCAACCTATGGACACATCCCGGTTTAGATCTCCAATCGATCTACAAGAGCCCCATAGGCGATCACCTATCTACCTTAGAGATAGATGCGCATCCCGGTATAGCTCAACCGTACCTTTAGGATCACCTTATACTAGGTGTTGAAGAGATTTAGGTGATCATCTTCAGGGAGTTAGAACCAATTCCCAACTCACCACACCTTGCTACACAGCCAAACAGGATTCGATTGTCAATAAGGAAGACGATCGTGAACAATCCCCCCCATCCCCATCCGGAACCGATATGGAACGGCCTCCGGATCGGCAAGAGGAATCTCTGAATATCTTAGTGTTAAACAGAGAATTCGTTCCTGACCTAGAAGAATTAGGAAAGGAGTTTAGTTCTGAGGAAAACAGGACTAAAAGAGAAGCCTACAAAGCCAATTATACCAGAGATCAAAAAGAAAAAGTATTTGAAGCATGGACGGCATTCATGAGGGAAATATCCCGTAATCTCCCCTTTTTCTTATACTTCGAAAGGTATTTTGGCCAAGACAAGTTTTGTGTCCTCACCAGAGTTTGGACCATAGATGAACCCAACTCAGTTAAGGATACGGATAGTAAACCAACTCTTAAGCAAGCTCTTGTCAAGTCTCCCACAACCAACTACAGTTATCCTAAGGACAAGTCAGCCTTAGAAATAGTTGCCCTGAAACTTGAAGAACTTACAAGGAAACCGGCTGTTTCTCCGCCAAGATCCATAAGACAGCTTAAGGTTTTAAGAGTCCATACTACCTCTAGCAGTTCCTCTGAAACAGAAGATGAACCTCTAGATGCCAAGTGGAAACGGTTAAAAATAAAAAGACTTGAAAACCGTACCAGCAAAACCCATCGACTTATTTCCAAAGCTTACAAAAGATCTAAGAAGCATGTCCCTCCTAAGCTTGGAAAATGTCATGCTTGCGGTAAGCGTGACCATCTCATGAAAAATTGTGGCACCAAATCCTCTCACAGAAAAATAAGTAACCCCTTTGACAAATCCCAGAAACCTAGCCCAATCCAACAGCCTTCAGTACAGCAAACAAATAAACCCGGACCCAGTAACCAACAACCCAAGGTAGATTTAAAACAAATCTACAATAGGTTTGCCCAGCCCAAGAAGGAAGTTAATATCAACGACCTTCAAAATGAAACCAAGGAAACCATGAGGGAAATTAGAACCCTAAAGCAAAACCTTGGAGCCTTCCAGAGAATCCAACCTTTGAGAAATACTTCTTATCAAAGCAACAAGGAGGATCCCTCTGATGTTGAAGATGACCAAACTGTTAACCCTACAGGTGATCTTATCCTAGAACCCAGCAAAGAACCATTCTTAGATACTACCACAAGGATTAACTTCCATAAATGGCATTCCAAAGTCAGGATTGTCATTAGCAAAGATTTTGAATTCGAAGTCATAGCCTTAATTGATTCAGGTGCTGATCTCAATTGCATTCAAGAAGGAATCATTCCCTCCAAGTATTTCAAAAAATCTAGGGAACGATTGACATCTGCAAGTGGCGGAAAAATGCAGATTGAATTCAAACTTCCTAAAGCCCATGTTTGCCAAGATAACATGTGTTTCAAAACCACGTTTGTTCTTGTCAAAAATATGACAGACAAGGTCATTTTAGGAAATCCTTTCCTTTGCATCCTTTACCCTTTCACAGTGGATAGTAAAGGAATCACTACCCAACCCTTTGGCCAAACCATCAAGTTTAGGTTTATCAGTGGACCTGTGCCTAGAAATATTAGCACCATCCAAGCCAATGCAGTCTCCAAAACGTTAAACCTGATTTGTGCCAAGTCCATACATCTCAAGTACCTTCAGGAGGAAATAAGATACAAGAAAGTTGAGGACCAACTAACTTGCAAAACCCTCCAAGAAGAGATCGAAAGTTTGAGGAAAAACTTAAGCGGGAAGTCCGCTCCGATCTACCCACGGCTTTTTGGCACGTAAAGAGACACGAGGTAGCTCTCCCATATGTCAAAGATTTCAATGAAAAAGATATCCCTACCAAAGCTCGACCTATCCAGATGAATCAAGAACTCATGAATACTTGTAGAGCTGAAATAGAAGACCTCCTTAAGAAAGGAATCATCAGGAAATCTAGATCACCATGGTCTTGTCCAGCCTTTTACGTACAGAAAAATGCTGAGATAGAAAGAGGTGTCCCTAGGTTAGTTATCAACTACAAGCCCCTCAACAAAGTCTTAGAATGGGTAAGGTACCCAATTCCCAACAAAAAGGACTTAGTTAACAGGCTTAGCAAAGCGATTGTCTTCGGCAAGTTTGATATGAAGAGTGGATTTTGGCAAATACAAATCGAGAGCCTCGATAGGTATAAAACAGCCTTTACCACACCCTTTGGTCATTATGAATGGAATGTGATGCCCTTTGGTCTAAAAAATGCACCTTCGAGTTCCAAAATATCATGAATGAGATTTTTAATCCATTCTCCAGCCATGCCATTGTGTACATTGACGATGTACTCATTTTTTAAGAATCCTTAGAACAACACCAGAAGCACATAAGAGCATTCCTCCATACCATCAAGCTCAATGGTCTTGTCATTTCAGCCCCCAAGATCAAGCTTTTCCAAACTAAAGTCCGGTTTTTAGGTTTTGATATTCATAATTGTGTTATCAAGCCTATAGACGAGCTATCCGGTTCTTTGATAAGTTTCCGAGATGAAATCCTAGATAAAACCCGGCTTCGAGAGATTTCTAGGCTCTCTCAATTACATTTCAGACTTCTATCAAAATCTCAGGCAACAATGCAAACTCCTTTTTGATAGACTCCGAGCCAATCCTTCCCCTTGGACTCCAGCTCATACCATAGTGGTCCAGCATATCAAACAATATGTCAGAACCCTTCCTTGTTTAGGAATTCCTTCTGACAACTCATTCAAGATTGTCCAGACTGATGCCTCAAACATAGGTTATGGTGGTATCCTCCTCCAGCGTATTAATCCCAATACCCCTGAACAGATAGTTTGTTTCCATTCAGAATTTGGACTCCCACTCGGATCAATTATAGTACTATTAAAAAAGAAATACTATCCATAGTACTATGCATTTCAAAATTTCAAAGTGATCTTTTAAATCAAAAGTTTTTAATCAGGATTGATTGTAAATCTGCAAAACACGTTTTAGAAAAAGATGTTCAAAACATTGCATCAAAACAGATTTTTGCACGATGGCAAGCCATCCTTTCAATCTTTGACTTTGATATAGAATTCATTGAAGGAAGCCAAAACAGTATCCCTGATTTCCTAACCCGTGAATTTTTGCAGAGTCACAGCCAAGATGTCCGGGAAAAAACCACAACAACCCCAACCCCCTAAATTATCCAAACAGCAAAACCTTGTTAGTACTAGCCAAACACAGAGCTCACAAAAAGTTGTACCTATCACCCCCAGCCAAATTGTCCCAATTTCACAAGCAAAAAACCCCAAACAAGATACCCCTGCATCACCATCAAGTATTGCCAATCGTTATTTGGTTTCATCAATCCCAAAACCAAATTATGAAAGGCCACCATATGGCCAGACCAGCTACAGCTCAGCCTTAGCCTCCCCAGCACCCAAAGCAACCAACCCTTATCAGATAGAAGAACATTTCAGCCATATCCAAACTCAGAGGCCTTCTTCCTATCCAACCCAAAGAGAAGGACAGTCCTCTTATGTCAAAAAGACCTTTACCCAGCATATCTCTTATATTGAACCCCACCTGGCTCATATAACAGATCCCTTAGCCCTAGCCATGGAAGTTTTGCCACCAAACCGGCATTTCTTACCCAAACATCCGAGAGAAAAATATCCGGTTCTATAAGAGCATCCTCACCCAGAAAAGTCTGCTCAAATAGAAAACATCTACAAGAAAGGGGACCCCCAATAGTCCTCTATCACAAGTTCATCATCACCGGTTTCATCAGTAGTAAAGAATGGGGACAGCATCCTTCTTTGTTAAGGATCCTCAAAAACTACAGATCTCCATCAGGCTCAATACTCCATTACAGTTATTATGACTACATGGATGCTTTTGAAAAAGTACTCTTCTTCCAGAACCAAAAATTCAACCATTCATGGTTCTTAATGTTCAGCAAAGATTTTGGTAGCCAAACCCCCTCCTGGTTCCTTAAATGGTGGGAGATGTTTGGATCCATCCCCCAGATCTTCCCAGAACCACTACAAGATGCTTTGAGGTATTTTGACTCAAGGTGCAGCTCCTCTAAGCACAGATCCCAGTTCCGGTAATCTTAATTTTCTCCCGTAGGTACAAAGTCCCCTGGATCTACATGTGGAAATAGACAATGCCCAGCAACCTCTTGGAGCGGGATTTTTCAGTCAAATGGTGGGACAGCCTCAGGATCAATCCAATCATCAATCAGGTTTATAAGGATTATCCTCCCCCGACAGAAACCCATTGCCCACGGGACAAGATCTCGGTCTAGCCTAGACTCGTCCGGATATCCGGAAAATCTAGCAAAGAGTTGAAAGAATTAGCCCGGCGGCTAATAGCTCACTCACAACGGCTAGAATCGAAGAACGAGTCTCTCCCACGCTTCGAAGGATCGATCAACCACGATCCACCGGATCCATTCCAAGATTCCCAAGACCCTTACAGCGGGTATAACTTGGACAGCGATTAAAGAATATCCTGACAAAGCAACTCAGGATAAAACCCCAGTTCGGTTACTATTCAAAATCAGCACCAGCCACTGATATGAACAGTACCCGCATCATGAACGATTACCCGCACCCGGATTCCCCGACGAGTTACTATTTCAACGGTGACCGAATCTGAAAAGCAAGGGGACAAATCACTGTAGCATGAACAGTGAAAGTTTTACTGTTCACAGACACAATCATCAAAAGATACTGTTGCTTTCGGTGGAATTAACTTTCACCTCAGTAAAAGCAATTTACCTTCCGGATTTTCAGCAATCATCCAGCAGCATCCAAGGCCTCCTCCAGCCTATTTAAGGAAGCCATTCCTCCATTCTGAAGCAGGTCCAATTTTAGGAGAAACTTCAGCAACTCCAAAATTCCCTCCTCTTCCAGCCAAGAGTTCAGCTTTGCCTCCTCTTTACAACCCTTAGCATTGTAAGCAGATGGCACTATTTCATATTTGTAATATCATGGCCTCAGTCGGCCTTTATGTTTATTTTCCGCACATGGCCCCAACCGGCCTTTATGTTTATTTTCCGCACATGGCCCCAACCGGCCTTAGCCTGTAACTTACCCCCTTATGGTATCAGAGCCAAGTTTGGCCCGGTCGGATTGTAAGTTACTGTTTATTGTTTAATCAAGTTGGTCGGCACTGCCGCCATAGTTATCCAGCTTATTTTTGGCATTATAATTATTTTGAATTATTTTCATGAATATATCTCCCATACCCCATATTTTGTTTTACATCTATTTCTTGATAACTCTTCCGTTCCCTTTTATTTATTTCTTCGTCTGCTATTATTTCATCATTTTCTATTACATCTGCAAATGGTAGGCTGAGCCTCCTTCTAACCATTCTATTTGTTATTCTGTGATTATTTGTTCAGATTAACCTTTGCTTCCCTGTTATCCCTTTTCTTCCTATTTTTGTGTTTAGCCCTAAAATTTGTTGCAGATTTATACCTGTGAGATTTGTCACCGAAATCTGTGTGGTCTCCAAGCCCTAAGATGACCGAAAATCTTCCTAAGTTTGGTTTGGTCAGCCCGTGTGAAGCCGAGTGAAGGCGTGTAAGGGTGGTCCCCATTATTGGAGGAGAGTCCGGTAGGTAGGAGTTCACAGATCAGGTGTCTATCCCATAGTTGTATTTTTGCTTCAGATCTAAAGGTTAGATCCAGGAGTTTGAGGATAAAAGATAACTAGGTTGTAATTGTTGATTTAAACTTGTAACCTCAGAATCATGAATAAGTTGTTTAGAAGTTTTTCTTCCACCAGTAGTAGATGTTCTCAACCCACATCCATTCCTGATATCCCAGCAGACGTAGGAGCAATTAATTCGGAGTCTTATGAGCTATCCGATCTTGATCTAGACATAGGAGATTGGAATATCCCTAAAGTTTCCACCAGCCAATTCTATAAGTCTTCATGGTCTTTGAAAACAGCTTTCAGAACAGACTACCATGTCAAGACCATAGAACAAGTCTATGGAATCAACAAGGAGTACGAAACGTGCTACTTGTTATCACCCTCAGCTATCCAGAGTCATAAAGACAAAGGACATAACTTCCTTCACATAGGATTAGTCCAAATAGGAGTGAAACCACTCACCAGAAGAGGTTTGAACAGCTCAATCCTCATGGCCCTTAGAGATGCTCGTCACGTCAGATTTGATGACAGCCTCCTAGGAACCATAGAAACCAGTCTTAGTAACGGACCCATTCATTTTAATTGCTTCCCAGATTTTAGCATCTTTCTCCATTACAGTACAGTTATCAAAGCCCTCACACTCAATATCAAGACCCATGGAACCCTTATGACACAGGGAACTAGTCAGATCGCCTTGATATATAGAGTTTACTACAAGTGCATGAGAACGAACATGAATGTTGGGGCACTTGATCGGAGGCAAAAGGGTGAGACAACCCTCATCCAGACCACTGACCCTAGCGCCAAAGTTAAGGTTCCCAGAACCCTCAAATGGTCTGAAATTACTTTCCCAGCCAATTGGATGTTAGAAAATGAAAATCATGCTCTACAGATCCAAAACCCAGCCCAGAATCCAGATCTAGAATTTGTCCAACAACTAGCCGATGGCACGGTTAGGTTAAGTTTCGACAGATCTAGGCTTAGCACTCCTCTAGACTATGAGTGTAGGCAACCTATGGACACATCCCGGTTTAGATCTCCAATCGATCTACAGCAGCCCCATAGGCAGTCACCTATCTACCTTAGAGATAGATCTGCATCCCAGTATAGCTCAACCAGACCTTTAGGATCACCTTTTCCTAGGTCTAGAAGAGATTTAGGTGTTCAGCTTCAGGGAGTTAGAACCAATTCCCAACTCACCACACCTTGCTACACAGCCAAACAGGATTCGATTGTCAATAAGGAAGACGATCGTGAACAATCCCCCCCATCCCCATCTGGAACTGATATGGAACAGCCTCCAGATCAGCAAGAGGAATCTCTGAATATCTTAGTGTTAAACAGAGAATTCGTTCCTGACCTAGAAGAATTAGGAAAGGAGTTTAGTTCTGAGGAAAACAGGACTAAAAGAGAAGCCTACAAAGCCAATTATACCAGAGATCAAAAAGAAAAAGTATTTGAAGCATGGACGGCATTCATGAGGGAAATATCCCGTAATGTCCCCTTTTTCTTATACTTCGAAAGGTATTTTGGCCAGCACAAGCAGTTTTGTGTCCTTACCCGAGCCTGGACCATAGAAGGACCCAATGCAACCAAAGAAATTGTAAGGTCTAGTCATCCACCCCTAGAAGCCATAACCTTCAACCATCGAAGGACAGAGATAATAGCCTCTCCCTTCAAGGCCACCATAGATAGACATCAACCTGTTGACAAGGTTATTGAGCAAAACAACTATACCAACCAGTGTCTAAATATCATAGGAAAACAGCTTGACAGAATAGAAGATAGGATCGAAAACAAAGTTATCCTCCAACCAGGAAGCTCTAGTAAGCCGATCCAAACCTTAGAAAAGCCCTTAGTCAAGTTACCCACAACCAGACACACCAGCCTTAGTTATCCTAAGGATAAGACAGCCTTAGAGATAGTGGCCCAAAAGCTAGAAGAACTAGTTAAGAAGGAACCAGCCACCCCTTCATCAATGAATGTTCTAGATATCCAATCAGCCTCTAGCAGTTCTAGCCAAACCTCTGACCAAGAGATGGAACAATTAGAAAACCAGTTTCAGGATTTAGATGTAAAACGGCTTTACCATCCCGATCCAACTAGCTCACCCAAGAATTGGTATCCGAGATCTTCACCCCCTGACCTCCGGTATGAGGAAAGAAATGTTAGCAACCAATTCTCAGTATCTTCTGGTAGACTCTATGAATGGAACATAGATGGTTTATCAGAACAGGAAATCCTAAACAAAATCCAGCATATGACTATGGTAGCCAACAACTACCTGGACGAAGGCCGTCCCCATAAAGAAGTCATTGAAATGATGGCATTAGGATTTACAGGCAAACTCCAGCAATGGTGGAACAATTGCCTTACTGAAGTGTCTAAAGAAGACATCAAGTACGCCATCCAGAAAGATGAGGAAGGAAACCCCATTATCAATGAAATAGAACAAGGAATTCCTGATGGTGTCAATACCCTGATTTATACAATCATGAAACACTTCATAGGAAAACCCAGCAATATCACAGCTAGGATTTATGAGCAACTGAGCAACCTTAGGTGTAAAACCCTAGGAGATTACAAGTGGTATGAAGACGCTTTTACCACTAGAGTCATGCACAGGAGAGATTGTAATTCTCCATTTTGGAAGGAGAAATTTATTAATGGTTTACCAACCCTCTTCAGTCAGAAGGTTAAAGAAACCCTTTGCAGCCCCTTAGGTGTCATAGATTATGATAACCTAACCTATGGAGACATCTCTAGCACTATTAGAAGTGAAGGAATGAAAATGTGCAGAGATCTCAAAATCCAAAGCCATATCAACAAAAATAAAGCCAAGTACGAAATAGGACATTTACGTACTCGGTATATGGCTTACCTTCTGTCAAACCTTCCAAGAGGAAATCCAAGCACAAAGGAAAGGAATCCTTTGAGAAATCCTATAGGAAGAAAGCAACCAAGTATTATAGAAAACAAAAGCACAAGACTGATGATTTCTATAAGAAAGGAAAATCCAAGGAACCTATTCCACAAGCATCAGGCAGATGCTACAACTGTGGAAAGAAAGGTCATTTCAAGAATGAGTGTAGAGCTAAAGCCAAATCCCTTATCAATGCCCTCATTAGTGACCAACCCAGAAAAGATGAGATCTTCAAGTTACTAGAACTTGACCGCTCTGACAGCGAGTCTTTTAGCAGTGCTAGTAACAGTGAGCTCAAGCAATTATACAGGTCATCCTCTGATTCCTCTAGTGCCAGTACCTCTAGTGGCCCGGATGAACCCACGCCATGCAAAGATGGTTGCTGCAGAAACAAAACCATCAATGTGTTGAACAGACAAGAAGAACTCCTTTTAGACCTTATAGAGGCTATAGAAGATCCTATTACCAAAGCCCAGAAGCTTACCCTTTTCCATCAGACCTTAGTTAGGGAAACCAGCAAACCTGCCCTTAAAATCCAGCAACCTAAGGTAGACTTAGAGCAAATTTACAATAGGTTTACACTGTCCAAAAAGGAAGTTACTGTCAACGACCTTCAGAAAGAAATTAAGGAAACCAAATCAGAAGTCAAAATCCTTAAGCAAGAATTAACCATTCTTAGGGTCGATTATGATCTCCTTAATCGAAGGATCCAACTGTTGGAAAGCACGTCTCATCAAAGCAATGAGGAAAATCCCTCAGATGAAGAAGTTGATCAAACAGTTAACCCTACAGCTGACCTTATCCAAGAACCCAGCAAAGGTTTGTTCTTAGAAACCATCAGTAGGATTAACTTCCATAAATGGCATTCCAAAGTCAGGATTGTCATTAGCAATGATTTCGAATTTGAGGTCATAGCCTTAATAGATTCAGGTGCTGATCTTAATTGCATTCAAGAAGGCATCATTCCCTCCAAATACTTTAAAAGGTCTAAGGAGAGATTAACTTCCGCAAGTGGCGAGAGAATGCAAATTGATTTCAATATCCCACAAGCTGAGGTTTGCCAAGGTGGCATATCCTTTATGACAAAATTTGTCCTTGTCAAAAACATGACAGATAGAGTCATCCTAGGAAACCCTTTCTTGTGTTTGTTATATCCTTTCATCACTAATACTGAAGGAATCACAGCCCATCCTTTTGGTCAGACTGTCAAATTTGAGTTTATGAGAAGCCCAGAACCTTGGGAAGTTTGCTCCCTCCAAAAAGCTTCTATATCAAAAACTCTCAGTACTATCACCATCCTTCCATCTCATAATCAAGCCCAGCATCTTGATTCAGCCAAAACAATTGATCATCCCTTTGATTCCAATCAATTGTCATCATACATTCATCATGAAGATATTTGCATCTCTGCATCCATCAGTTTTAAAAGCAAAAGGTTTTTTCACAATTATTTAAAAATCTCAAATGATCCAAACCTTTCTTGGCAGGAGATAAAGAGAGCAATATTTAATACCACTAGTAAGTGGGAGATGACTTCTTCAGCTGGGAAGAAAGGCAAGGGGAAAGCACCCGCAAGGGACTATCCTCAAGACAAAAGACTACCAGCGGGACAGTCTTTTGTAAAGCATGAAGGCGCATCCTCTACAAGCCATAGAGGAGCAACATCCCTTCAGGAATTTGTCCCTCCAACGGTGACATATTCCAATGGTGATATGGCTATTGTTTTACAGGAAGTTTTATCCAGGGCTTTACAGTTCAATAATGGAACATACACAGACCTACCCTACTCCATTAAATGTCTCCTTGATAACCTTCACTTTGCCCACACCAGAAATAATCAAGACCTATTCCTAAAAACCCTCAGAGCACTAGAAATCCATCTAGTAAACCTTGAAGCAAGAAATGAAATCTTAACTAGTCAACTCTCTGGCAAAGAGGATGTCCATTCAATGGACAAAATGACTATCATGAGCACTGATTATGCTAAACTCAGTCTTAAGACTAGAGCAACTCTAAGAAGTGCCGTTGCCAACTTGCCATCAGATTTACAAACTCGTATTCTGAGAAGCAAGGCCATGAACGAAAGCCAGAATCTCTGGTATGAGCATTTCAAAATACTAGTTACAACTACTATTCCTAATCCAGATGATTCGGATGATATGGATAACATTCTAGTACAAGCTGCATGGGAAGAATACTTTGGAAGCAGCTCCAGGGTATATGAAAATAAGCATCCCTTCCCAGGACTTTTGGTCAATTATGAAGACGGGTCAGATGAAGAAGAAAGAGATCCAGAATGGCTCTCCCAGATGTTTGAATCCGGTTTTATTAGACTTATCAAACTCACAAGTCATGACCAAATTAGCCAGCTTCCTGAGATCATCCAAAATGCCGTTAGGCAAGTCAACAGCCCCTTTGTTTCTATCAGATGTTGGAGTACTCTACCAGAATGGGACAAAAACAGTTGGATGGAAGTTCATCCCTCAAAGCACCTTGTCCTCATTAATGGTTTCTCTTATCAGGGCCCATGGTATGAAGGAGACACATATATCTCATACAAATACCCTAATGCTCTAGCAGAGCGCTGGAGGAATTACTTCAACAACCAAATCATCGATGTCAGCCAAGAGCTTTGGAAGGACTATCATTTTATAAGCTCCACAGACAGGATCTATGTTTTTGGGAGACGACCATATGACTCCGCCATTAGAAATTTGAAAAAACTTGGTCCTGATAGTCCCAGAGAATTTCTTACAGGGAAAAAGCCTGTCCATGAACCACTTCTCTACTGTGGACTCTGCAACACCTATGCCAGATATCACGAGCACGATTGTGGTAACGATTCCCCATGGGATCCTTATGATGGATATCCATCAGATGCTCCTGATACTGACTGAAACATCCTGTCAAAGCAACTCAGGATGAAAATCCCAGTCCGGTTACTATTCAAAATCAGCACCAGCCACTGATATGAACAGTACCCGCATCATGAACAATTCGCACCCAGAGATTCCCCGACAGGTTACTATTTCAACAGTGACCGAATCCAGAAAAGCAAGGGGACAAATCACTGTAGCATGAATAGTAAAAGTTTTACTGTTCACAGACACAATCATCAAGGGATACTGTTGCTTTCGGTGGAATTAACTTTCACCTCAGTAAAAGCAATTTACCTTCCGGATTTTCAGCAATCATCCAGCAGCATCCAAGGCCTCCTCCAGCCTATTTAAGGAAGCCATTCCTCCATTCTGAGGCAGGTCCAATTTTAGGAGAAACTTCAGCAACTCCAAAATTCCCTCCTTTTCCAGCCAAGAGTTCAGCTTTGCCTCCTCTTTACAACCCTTAGCATTGTAAACAGATGGCACTATTTCATATTTGTAATATCATGGCCTCAGTCGGCCTTTATGTTTATTTTCCGCACATGGCCCCAACCGGCCTTTATGTTTATTTTCCGCACATGGCCCCAACCGGCCTTAGCCTGTAACTTACTCTTTTCTGGGTTGGTCAATAATGAGGGCATTGATAAGGGATTTGGCTTTAGCTCTACACTCATTCTTGAAATGACCTTTCTTTCCACAGTTATATATATATATATATATATATATATATATATACACATACAAAATTGTTGGGTTACACATATGAGTGAAGTTCCACATTGAATAAAAATGAGAAGAATGAGTGGTTAATATAACATAATTGAGCACATATCCATTGGGCTTAGGCCTTTTGGGTTAAAATGTGTCTCAATATATTATATTAATTACTCAAGGAAGGTCCCCAAGGTGTTTATCCTCCCCTTCCCCCCCCCCCCCCAAGAAGTGGTATCAGAGCATTGGTTGTTAAACGTGATTGTCTTGTGCTGATGATAGAGGATGTCCTTTACTATAAGGATTTGCATGACCCTATTGAGGGTGATAGTGCTAAGCTAAGCGAGATGTTTGATAAAGACTAGGATAAGTTAAATAGTGTGGTAGGCCATTTTGTGATTTTGGGCTGGACTGTCTCCTGTTGTACCAGGGCCCAAGTATTTAGGATAGGAGAGTTGGGACTGGTCCAATTGCAACCCACCTTAGGCTAGCTTGTGCACAAACTATGCCCCTCTTTGCTGAAACTTGGTTCACATGCCTATGGTAGGCGAGACTATTACACAGGGGTTATGGCAGACAAGTACAGTATGATAATAATAAAGGCAATATGTTTCCAGTTAGATGAAATAAGTACGGAATCCTCAAGAAAAAGATATGGCAATAAGAAATACACTGCGGGTGAAATCACAAAGACAAGAAAGGAAATGATTGTGATGAACAATAATATCAAAAGGTTAGTCTGCCGTGCTTAGTGGTATTATGGGACTAAAACTAAGAAGGAAACCACTTCCTCAACATGGGTAACCTCACAGGACGATCGTGCCATTAGAAATTACCCAGTTTGAGGGAACGGACCTGAATGGCTTATACCCAAGCAAATCATTCATCCTTAATAGAGGATTGGCTTTCAGAGGGAGAGAAAAGATAAGCCTATTGGTGCATGCCTACCACTCTACAGTCCCTATTTCTCGTCCTGATTCTCTTTATCTTTTTTCTCCGTTTTGTCCCTTTGTTTCTTTTCGGCTCTTTTCTCTCTTTATGGTGATGGTGGTGCTGCAATTCACTCCTAGTGGTTGCTACTATTTCGATGATGATCTTGTGCACGGCGAAAGCCTTTTATATACTACTTGTCGTGACTTTTTTTACTATTTTTCCCTTTAACAACTTTTTTCTAGGTGTGGGTGTACTTCTAGAGCACTTATTGGCTTGTCAACTGCCCGGCCACCACCACTTGTGTGCGTTGGCCGTGCCATACCCTATTACCAAACAAAGAGTTCTACTTTGTTTGCTTGCTTACCATGGCATTCTTATCTACCACAGTGTAGGTATTCTCTCTCTCACTATCCCTCATGGCATGCACCTAGTGGTTCCAACTCATTCTCCCTTTTTTGGGTAGTATGCCATCCCAGTAGGACATTTCCCCCAAAAGAGTTTGAGCGGGAACTCGAAAATAGGCCTTTCCTTCTCCCCACCGCTAGACCATACCCTCTCTTAACTCTGATCCATTTCCCACTACTCCTGTATTAGCTAGGTACAGGTTGGTGGTGCCTGGGCCTTGTGCGTGCTCCACATTTCATGTATATCCAAGACTTGTTTGCTGCTCATGCATTTTCCATGGACTGGAGGCTTGCCTGCGCATTCTACCACCCATTCTTGACCTCTTGTGGCGTGAACTGTTCTCTGACCCTCCACCCTTGATGGCATGCTTCCCCCAAGGGCTGGGCCTTGCTTGATAGTAGGCTTTTCTCTCCATCAGCCCTCCATTTGTTCTTTCCGTTGGCTTGCCGGTGCTCCTGCCATGCCATTCTATTATTTATGCTGCGGTGCTATTTGATCCTTGCCTACTGGGCCTCTTTCAGGCCTACTGCATGTTCTTCCCTCAATTAGTTACAACGCCATAATATTGTCATTGGGCTTGTAGTCATGTTGCGTTGGGCTTCCTAGACCCATTACATTATTTCTGGACTCCTTTGGCCTATTTCTTCCTTGTTGGGCATCCTCGACCCATTTTCCTTCCTTGGGCGTCCTCGGCCCATTTCCAATTCTACATTCCCATGAGCTTTTACTAACTCTTTATGGGCTTCCCTAGCCCAATTACTATATCCTTCATCCTCGGGGTTCATGGGCTTCCCATAAACCCCTTACTTTCTTACTTTATTACTTCGGGCCTGTTGTGGCCCATTCTCACTTTTCTACATCACATAATGCCCATAGGTTTACTGCTTCTTCCTTTGGGCTCTTGTTGGCCCATTTGCTTTTCCAAGGCCCATTTGTTTACTTATTGGGCCTAAGACTCATAATTCCTATCATTCAGGCTTGATGAGTTTCTTTCTCTCAATCCATTAACTCTCTTCCTGCCCATATAATTGGGCTTCTTCCTGCTGCTGGGCTTTTCCAAAATGAGCATCAAAAAATATAAAATCCATTGGATGTATTAAAAAATGCATCGATGTGAGTGTGTTTCATCATGAATCCCAAGAGACTAATACTGAAGCTCTTTGGGAAAAATTGAAGGGTCTCTATGAAAGAAAGACACCTCCAAATAAATCTTTTGTTGCGCGAAAGCTTGTGAATTTGAAGCTTAAGGAAGAGAGATCTGCAGCTGAGCATTTGAGTGAGTCCCAAGACTTGGTAAATCAGATAATTACAATGAAGTTGATAATTGATGGTGAGCTTCAAGCTTTATTGCTTCTAAGTTCCTTACTTGATAATTGGGAGACTTTGGTGGTCTTCGCTCCAAATGGTGTGCTACAACTTGCAATGGTCGAGGATTGCTTATTCAATGAAGAAACAAGAAGAAAAGACATGAGCAAGGATAATGCACAGACTCTTATCACCGAAAACAAGGGAAGGAGACTACAAATTCTAAGAGGCGTGGTATACCCAGAAGTCAATCAGAATCAAAAGGAAAATTCAAGTGTTCAAAGAAGGTCACATAAGTAGAACCTGCACGGCTTGGAAAAATAAATAGAAAGATGAGAAAATTTAGAATAAAGTAGAAGAAAAAAATACCACCGTTGTCTTGACAATTGAAGATGTGGTGATCTATGTAGGGGAGGATGAATGTTGCAATGTTTCTTATCCTTTTTTTCAATGGGTGATTGACTCAACCGCTTCCTATCATGTCCCTCGAAGAAATGAGCTCTTTACTTCATACAAAGCAGGAGACTTTGGGAAAGTGAAGATAGGCAATAACAGTTATACTGACATTGTAGGAATTAGAGATGTTTGTATTGAGACTAACACTGGATACACCTTGACATTGAAGAAGGTGCGGCATGTGCCTGATATGTGCTTGAATCTGATTTCTACTCATATTCTGGATAAAGAAGACTATGAAAACTATTTTGGAGATGGTAAATGGAGACTCTCCAAAGGATCATTGGTGTTTGCTGGAAGGAAGATTTGTTGTACACTTTACAAGACACAAGTAAAGGTATGCAAATATGTTGTTAATGCAACTCAAGAAGAATCTTTGCCTAACTTGTGACATAGGTGGCTGTCTCACATGAGTGAAAAAAGGTTGCAAATTTTAGAAAAGAAATCTCTCATTCTTTTTGCGTGTCACTTAAACATTGTGATTATTGTTTATTTGGAAAACATCATAAAGTTTCATTTCGCATTCTCTCTACTAGAAAGCCCAATGTGTTAGATCTCGTTTATTTTGATGTATGTGGTCCCATTGATGCGGAGTCCTTAGGTGATAATAAGTATTTTGTTACTTTTATTGATGATGCTTCACAAAAGGTTTTTGAAAACTAAAGACCAAGTATTTAAGCACTTCAAGAAATTTCATGCCATGGCGGAAAGAGAGAGATTGAAGTCTGAAACACAAATTTGAAGCTGACTGAAAGAAAAAGATTAGTATTTTGTGCGGCACTAAGGGAAAAAAGAAAATGTGATTTTTCTTTTGCTCAAGATGTACGAGGAAGATAAATTGGGGTTTTCTCTGGGAAAAATATTTGGGTGCTACAATCACAAAGAGTTGAAGTATTCATAGTGGAAGATCATACTGCTAGGTTTTGTGATGATGTTGTATTTGGTCCCAGCGTTATTATTGTAATTTCCCAATTTACTATGAACTTAGGTTTTGGGTATTACTTGAGTGATGTAATATCTATTTTATTATAGTGGATTGATCAGATTTGCCTTGTGGTTTTTCCTTCTACACTAGAGGGTTTTCCACGTAATTTCTTAGTGTTCTTATTGGTTGATTTTTTTATCGCTTATGTAGATTTCTATATTTTTTTTTATTACTTGAGTTATATTTAATTTAATTCACAAATATATTGGGACAAGTGGTACTAGAGCCCATGGTGGTGTGCGGAGAAAGTTGTGAGGAGTTCATGGTCCCTACCTAGTATGGAGAAGGTTAGGATGAGTGAGTTGGACTTGTTCATGGCCCACAGAGAGGTTTTGAACCTCATAGAGAGGCAAAAACTCACATATGAGGGGGAGATTGTTGGGTTACACGTGTGAGTGAAGTCCAACATTAAATAAAGATGAGAAGAATGAGTAGTTAATATAACATAATTGAGCACATACCCATTGGGTTTAGGTCTTTTAGGTTAAAGTATGTCTCTATATGTTATATTAATTACTCGAGGAAGCTCCCCAAGGTGTTTATCTCCCCAACAATATTAAACTCATCAAACTAATTTTTGCATTTTCCAAATTTTTTTTTGTTATTGTTGTTAAATGTTCAATATCACTTTCAAAAAATTTATACTGGAAATAATGAAATAGATGAAGAAAAAGAATTGCTTAATTTAGTGATTTCAAATAGACCTATTGATGAGAATGAGGTCCTAAGTGATAGAAAGAAGAGGCTGGATGTAAGTATATTTAGCTATGAATCTATCATAGTAGCCACAAATAACTTCTCATTGGAAAGAAAGCTTGGAGAAGGGAGTTTTGGAACTATTTACATGGTAACCTCTAAAAAATTTCTAAGAAGAGATTTAAATTACATATGACTAATACTCTTCAAACTTGATTTGATCATTACAATAGGGAACACTGCTAACAGTTCAAAAAATAGTTGTAAAATGACTATAAAAAAGTTCAAGGCAAGGAGCAAGGAAGTCAATACCGTACCGGAGGCTGTATCAGTTTGGCCACCAGTACGATATATTTCGGGTATCGGTCAATATCGGTGTACTGTTTCGGGTTTATTGCTATTTTATATATTTAATACACACACACACACACACACACACGAAATCTATATTTACCATAAAACATTACCTCAAAAATCTCTATTTACAATATAACATTATTTCAATTGTTCATTGCATACAAAGAAAAAAAAAACACAATATAAAAAACAAAAAACTTAATTGTTCATTACATACAAAGAAAAAAATAATACAAATAATTAAGTTAACACAAATTTAATACAAATGGTATTTTCACTTATTTTAAAATTATGGTCAATTTTTTGTTAGAGAAATTTTTTTCTTTCTAATTTTCTTATGAACCAAACGTGTGAAAATATTTTACAATTAAATTTTTTTTTTTATACAAGATAGAATTTCTACTCTAGCCTAATCTAAATATATATGTGTGTGAAACTACCTTCTGGAGACTTGAACTCCGACCCTTGCCCCCCACACCCCACAAGAAAACAAATGTAAACCTCTCAAATTATAAAAAGAAAATAAAAACGGTCAGCAAAGTATCATGTTTTAGCATCACAAGAATATCCCCTTCAGCACAAGAATATCCCCTTTAGCAAACTATCAACCACTGTGGAAAGTAAACTGTTCAGAAAAGAAGGCCTAAGATTATGTACAACTACAACTACAAAAAGAACAATAGATAACAAAACAAGACACATCTTCACCATCTCTCTTTGGACTGGCAGGTGAACCCATCTTCACATTATTCACCTCTAAACTCCATCTTCACTTTTGATACAACAACCCAAAAAAAAAAAAAAAAAAAAAACCATACTACTCTTCTTCTTAGTTTCTTGGCTACTTAGTTGTATTTGTGTGCACTTCATCTTTATGTTCTTCTTCTTATTCTACTATTTACCCAGATGAGAATTGTACCCACCAATGACCAATGGCAGCATCATCATCATCTTTGGTGAGCATAGAAGCCTCATTTTTTGAAAATCTCAAAGGCTTTATTCTTGCTGTTGTTTCGGTCCGGTACTCATTTATCGGCTGGTACGGCTGGAATTCGCCGGTATGGCCAGTATTTTTTCCGGTATGAAATAAGGGGTGTACCTATGCCGGTGCACTGGCCGGTACGGTATGGTATCATCTTCACTGGCAAGGAGTAATTGAGTTCAAGAATGAGTTGATACGAACATCTAAACTCCAACACGTGAATTTTGTTAAGCTTCTAGGTTGTTGCATTTTTGGAGAAGAAAGGATGTTAATCTATGAATATATGCCCAACAAAAGCTTGGACTACTTTCTCTTTCGTTTGGAAAACATTCAACTATTTATCTTTAGGATTCATTTGTTTTCTATAAGGAATTTATATACTTATCAATATTACATTATATAAAGTAGATTAATGATTGTGTATGACTTTTATATTGCTAGATTCAAATAGAAGTATGCTACTCGAATGGAAGAAACATTTCAACATAATTGAAGAAATTGCTCAAGGAATGATCTAGCTCCATAAGTATTCAAGATTGAAAATAATTCATAGTGATTTAAAAACCATTATCAAACTTCTTGATGAAAGTATGAATCCAAAGATTTCTAATTTTGGCATAGCAAAAATTTTCAAATAAAATGATCTAGAAACAAATGCAAATAGAATTGTTGGTACATAGTAAGCTAAATACATATCATTCATAAAAGAAATTTACACAAAGTTAAATGGTGGAATAGATAATTCCAAATGAGAACATACTCATAGTAAATATTATTAATATCAAAATTATCAAATTAAAAATAAAACAAAAAGAAATGATTATATTTTGTAAAAAGTTTTAGTGCATTGCACAACTACGAACTATTATGCAGTAAAACGAAGTCATTGGCACGGGAAAAAGATTATATTTATTTCTATTTTTAAGTGGTGATCCACAAAATCAAGATTTCACAGCTATAATACATTACAATGAATATTAATCATTTATTTTGCTCTGAGTATTCTATTTTATACTCCACCAATCATAACCTATCACATTTTAATTATTTGAACTTATCATTTAAAACAATTTCAATTTAATTAAATGGTAGTGCTCCCATGATATTAATCTTAAGATTTATTGCTTTTAATATATTCATAAATTTTTTGAGGTAAAGTTTTGGAGGTAAAAGATAGAAACTTTATTTATTTAATTTTTTTTTTTTTTTGAGAAAGAGCACTGTAATTTTATTGATGATAAGTCGAATTGACTTGAATAACTGAAAAAGGTGTAGAGGCAACATCATCCATCCACACCGTTGCTAACATGTCTCGTATGTCTAGCAATGTTGTGGGCTCACTTGCTGGCCTGTATGTGCACACGATTGAACTCTGAATGTTTTAAAAGTGTGTAAAACACCTATGAATGTTTAAACTCTCAAAATACAAATTACCAACACAAAGTTATTATCAAACAATGTATGTGCGGAATATGAAAATAAGCTAAATTAGAATTGGTAAAACAATCTAAACCTAAATTAATCACAACCATAGCAGCAATTAAAAGGTAAAGATTAAGGGAAGAGAGATGTAAACACAAAGACAACACAACGATGTGTTATCAAAGAGGAAACCGAAGTCCTCAACATAAAACCTCTCCGCCGCCTTTCAAGCGGTGAATAATCCACTAGAGAATGAAGTTGGGATAAATGAATAGCAAAAGACCTTCCAAGCCTAATCTACCCAGTGTACCTAAGCCCTCCAAGCTTCTTGCTCCAACGAGGTTACACTGAACCTTTGCCAAGCCCTCCAAGTTGTGAATGAGTCAATCTTATTTTTCTTTAGAGTTTCTCTCTCAAAATTCTCTCTAGAAGCTCTCTACAATACGTGGGTATAAGGGGTATTTATACTGGTGTGCGTTTGGAATGCGAAAGGTCAGTTTTTCCCAAACAGAGTGGTTTGGCGACTTGACCTCGTGACTTGACTGATTTGCGAGTCTGAGTCGCTAGTTAATTGCCTAGCCAGACTAGAGGTTTTGTCCTATAATGCTCCAGCTGGTGTGACTCTTCAGCTCCTCTGCATGCTTCACACGTGTGCCTCATTTGGCGACTTGCCAGCCGCGAGCCAATTGCGAGATCCAGTCACGAGGCCCTGCTTGAATGCACACTTTTGAGCTTTTCTTCACATTCTCTCACACACTACCCTTACATGATTCACACCTAAATACATGGTTTCTAAATGCTGAATTATAAGAAAATTGGCATGGAATAAAGCCAACAAAATGATTGAATAAATTCAATCTTACAATCTCCCCCTTTGGCCATTCCGTGACAAAACCCTAAAACAAACTCTAGACTTAGCATGTGAGTTAGGAACAGTTGAACAAAACTCACTCACACCTAACTTTAGAATCTGTGAAGCTCTTGAACCATACGAACTGAAAACAAGAACACAATACAATCATTGTAGGCAGAAAACTTGAAATGCATATGGAGCAAGCACAATACGATCAAGCAAAATAGATTAAGGCAATAAAGCATGGCTTGACCAAAAAAAAAATCATTATAAATAGTGACCATAATGATCATTCTCACAAGGAATGAACATCCGAACATGCAAGGAAATAAGCTTAATGCAAAGTATCATTTGCATGTCATACACTCAACCGATACAACAACACAAGGTAATTACATTAAGGATATAAAATCCAACAAGGGCACAAGAGTGATGTACTTAAAGAAATGCATAACATTAACAACAAGTACTAACCTACAAAGCATGGGTACAAAACACAAGACAACAAAAACATAGCAACATAAACATAGGCCTGTTCATTCTCCTGTTCTTCAACTTCAATACTCCCCCTTTGATTGAGACTCCCCCTATCATCATCTCCCCATTTTTGTCATGGAATAGCTAGTCCTCATTTTCTTCTAACTTTCTCTGAATCTGATCCAATTGAGTTTGGAGAGAAGTGAACCTCGTATCACAATGGATGTTGTGATAGTGTAGGAGAGAGGAAAATCCGAACATCTTGGTACTTATGTCGTGAACGAATGCCAAAATTTTGTCTAACTTCTCATCATAGGAGGATGAACTAGAGCGTGAACCACTATGAGAAGTTGAAGTCTCTGTCTTGATTCCTTGCCGACTATGACCAATGCTAGCGTTGAGCATACAAATGTTGATTGGACTTGGCTTCGGATAGGAAGACTCATCTACCGATGTATGAATGCCTTTGAGTTTCAATATTCTTGAGACGAGATAGCAAAAAGGAATGCAAATCCTTGATTCATTTCTTGCAGCAGTTTTGCGCAAAATATGAAAGATATGAGCGCAAATATCAATCTCTTCATCAGCTATCAGATCATGAAGGAATAAAGCTCTCCCGAGATTCATGTACCCGGTGTGAAATAGAGGATAATGATTATGGAACATGATTATTATACGAGCCCTTAATTTCGAAGATAGGGAGGAAACACTGATTGAATTCCCATTTTGGGAGAATTCCAAGTTTCATCCAAGAGCGTCCTGAAGTAAATCCTCATCCGGTGTCAGATCATCATATACCGGTGGATTAGGGAACATTGGCCGGTTGATGTGTAGGATATCTACCAGATAAACGGGAGACACGGAAAAACTCTTACCTCTAACCCAACATTTGAGCTCATCTCCCTTAACAATGGCATTAGCATAGAACTCTTTTACCAAATTCTCATATGCATCATTAAGGTTGGAGAGAAGGAAGTTCCAATCCTTGGTGTCTAGGAGAGATGGCTGGTCAACAACCCTTTCAACCAGCAATGAGGCATCTCTAAAGAATTTCTCATAAGTCTGAAAAGCAGTAAAAGATTTGAACTTGATAGGGTCATACATTCCCATTGGTGATCGGGTCCTATTTGCACTAAGATAGAGATCATCGACATCAATCACAGGCTTTTTGCCTTTGCTGCTGCCTCCTTTCAAAGCAAATCTTTTGAACGGGGACATGTTTAGGCTGCATCATGGCACACCAAAGCACAACAGAAACCATACAAGACAAGAATCTCTATTAGCACTGAGTTAGTCCCAAAACAAAAAATTAAAGAAAACTCTAAAATCCTGAGGTTCCAATCATGTCACTGAATGTGTGTGTCCCATATATAACACATTGTGCAACCAAAGGTAGAGTGTAACAACATGTATCCAACACAATCCACACAATACTCTTACCAAACCATCAAATACCCATATTCAAGCAACATATTCACAAATATCATCAACAACACCCAAATCAAGAAATCTTAGGAAAGAAACTTGAAATACATTTGGTAAGAAACAGAGCCCATACCTTTTCTTGAAGATTGGTGAAGAAGAGTTAAAGAATATGAAAAGTTTATGTGTGAACACGGTGAGTTTCAAAGAGGGAAAGAAGAACAACAAGATGAATAGAAACTAGTTGTGGGGGAAAACTGAAAATTTTGTGAAACTGTCCTGGAAATAACCCTTATTGTGCAAAGTGCGCAATTTTCGCGACTGGATTGAGTCGTGAACAAGTCGCCAAAATAAGCCGCCAAGAACCCTTGAGACAAAATCTTGAAAAATTTTGCTAAGTGTTTTTTGCGACTAAAAGTTCCACTCATGAGAAAGTCATGACAGGAGTCACCAGACTGTTTGAGTAAACTCGCGACTGGAGCTTTCACTCGTGAACAAGTAAAACCATGTTATTTTAGGAAAATGAATTCCCATGTTTTTTAAAGAAAAATGTCCAAAACTTAGGTCAAAATCATTTTTTAAAAGGTTTTTAAGAAATGGGCTTCCATGGTTTTAGTGAAAACCATGGTTTTTATTTAGTTTTATGTAAAAAAAAAAAAAAAAAAACCCAAACTTAATCTCTTTTTGGAAAAGGATTTTGAAAATGGCATTGATTGCATTTTATGCCTTGTAAAGACCAATTTCAGGGGAAAGAAAAGGGATGGTCATTCGGGTCTTTTTTTTTTTTTAATCTTTTTGAAAACACATTTTTGGATATTTGTTTACCCAAACTTCTATTGTTTTGTAATCTAAGGTTCATGGTGCTAGCTAGAGATGTAGCTCCCTTGAACCCTTGTACCCATGAGAATGATAACAAGGACAATTAGGAGAGCTTAAAGGTAAAAGACATGAATTGAAAGCAAGGATGAACATAATTTAAAGAACTTGAATGTAAAGGGAAGTTATAGGCAAGAACATAATTTAAAGAACTTGAACATGAATGCAATTTATAAGCAAGAACATAATTTAAAGGACTTAATTAAAACTCTTTTTGTTTTTTCAAGAATTCTCCCTTAAACAAACTCTAAAACATGTATGAGAAAAGCTTGTGGACTCTCTCCTATGATAGGAAATAGAGGTTTCAGCATCCCCTCTCTCAAGTGATCCTACTCCAATTCCTAGAAGTATTCCTACATTTCATTCTTGGAAACGTGTTTATGATTTGCTTAAATAAAACCCACCTATGTTAAATCTTCATTTTCGCACTAAGGTTAGCCATGCACTAGGCTATTCCTCCACGTGCCATCTAGTTGGTAATATGAAGATTTTCCACATCATCAAAATAATCACTCTCTTCCTCCCTAGGGTAAGGTCATCCCATAAGTCTAGAAGGATTCTACCTCCACATGCCATCTACTTTCAGTGCATCTAAATCATTGATTTCCTCTATGGCAGTGAATCTAGGCCTAAATCTCTCAAGTAAGGACCTAAGGATTTTCCTTATAATTTTGCACTCAGAATACCTTTCACCTAGGTTGAAGTTAGAGTTGACTATGTCATTTAGCTTGGCATAAAATTCATCAAAATTTTCATCTTCTTAGATCCTAAGCTCTTCAAACCTAGAGGTAAATATTTGAAAATTTTGAGTTCTTAACAGACTAAGTTCCCTCCTGTGTGGTTTCTAAGATGGTCTAGGCTTCTTTAGCAATTTCTACATTAGAAAATCGCCTAAACTCTTCTTGAAACACGACAATAAATATTGCATTCAAGCTTATACTATTAAGTTCAGCCTTAGCCACTCATTCTTTTTTCCATTTATCATAGAGCTCTTCAGGTGGACTCCAGCCTATCATAACACATCCTCACCTTGGGATTTTAAGAATACTCTCATGTGCACGTTCCAATAAACATAGCTTGAACCATCATAGAGTGGGGATATGGTCAAAGAGCATCCACGATCCATTAAACAAGGGTCACGGATCACATTCAAGAAAATAAATTCCAATCTGAGTATACCTAGTCTAATACCAATTGATAGGGTTTTTAGACCTCAGTTGTACTGGTTAACTAGTTTAATGCCAAGTAAATTGTTAATCAAATTATGCTTAAGGCTTTGGTTAAACAATCAACACCAATTTTGTTTAAAATTATAAATGCAGTTGAAATAACATCACCCAAGTTTGGTAACCTAGGAAAAAACAACTGAACAAATTGTCCCAAAGTAAAAACCAATGGGGGGCGGGGGGGGAACCTTCTTGAATGGAAATCTACTACATTGAGAGAAGTTTATAATCTAAGTAAATCCTTTGCCTAGAATGGAAATCTACTATATTGAGAGAAGTTTATAATCTAAGTAAATCCTTTGCCTAGACTCTACAACTTGTAGATAACTTACAATATAAATCTTCTGCTTTAGAATCTCTAAACTCTTATATTAGTGAAGTCCCTCACGAATGACGTAGTAGTGTTCATGACCAGAACCTCTGACTGAATCCAACAACCCCTTGAAGATTTGATTCAAAGTAGCAAGTTTGTGATTGGAACTATGACTTCAACTTCTTCACCAATTGATCTTCGCATCTACTTTGAATGTCTCCGGTTTAGTGAAATTGAGAGAACTCGATTTGTTTGTCTTTTTCATTTGTTTTAATAAAAGAATGATACTGGTTTATGAATTTCATATTTAAGGGTTTTTTTTTTCCCCCAATCCTAAAGAATTCAACTACTCAATGATTTGAAAAAATGTTAGTTTGGAGGTCTAATTCAGTTGAGACAAAGCTTAGAATTTAGGTGTTGTGAATTTTCTTAATCCATTTTTTTGTGCTTTATTATGATTTTGTTTCCAAAATCTTTTCTTCTAAAGATTAAATAAAGTATTAATTTTTCAATTCCACTCCAAAGCAAACACTAGAAAACTAAAATATGACAAGTGACATAGCTAATATCGTATGAATTTGCCAAGTAGCGTGCCAATTATATGGAAATCATTTTCCTTCTACTAAAAACCAATGTTCAAAATTATACTTCTCTAACAAAAATTTAAAAGAAGTCTAAGTGTTGCCACAATTCTATATAAAACAATAAGTCGAATAATATAAGTAAATAAGTAAAACCTTCAAAGAGAGTACTATTTCATAGTCTCATATCTGATATGTTTCACACAATATCCACACTTTCATAATAGATGTCCCCATTTTACACATGATTTGAAAAAATGTTGACATAAATATAGAAGAGTGTGGGGACATTATTGGATGAGAAACATTCAAAGCCATACTCTCAGATCTAATATGTTTCTCATCCAATAATATGTGTGTGTATATATACATATATATATAGCCAAAGTTGAAGAGAAAATTCAATTAGATTTTAAATTAAATTTTAATTAGAGTCTAATTTTCTACCACATGTCCCATCTAAATTTTTTAATTTTTGTACCTAGTGCGTTAATTTAGTGTAGAAAAAGAGAAGTTTAATATCAATAAATTATAAAAAATAAAAATAAAAAATAAAAACTTAATCATATATCTAAATTTATATATAAAATTAAAAGAAGAGATAGTTTAAACAATTTTACTTTTATGAACCATTATTTTGTATAACTAAAATAATTCAAATTTATAAGTTATTTATACAATACTATGAATATGAAGGATCCGTTACTAACGTTTTTTGAGAAACATACACACACACACACACACACACATATATATATAGGAGAAGGGAGATGAGATAAGAGAATACACTCACACGTCAACACCAAAACTGCATGCGGCAGTTAGTGTCGTGGAGTAAGTGATAAACTCTTTCTCAATATCACACCTTACCGATATAGAACAACTCAACAATACCGAGTATCTTCCGTTACTAACTTGGTAGAGACAAATATATTACATATATGTGTGTGTACATGTTAACTGCGATTGTTTTAATTGTATTCGTACATATACATAACATTATAAACTAGAAATATATAATTTTAAAAAATCACAAGTAGAGAGAGAGAGAGAGAAAGATGGTTTTTCAAATAATTATTGATGCCTATATACTTATGATCATGACTAAATGCAGGAAAAACTAAGTGGCTATGGATTGCCATTGCCATTGCCATCGGCGCCATTGCTCTGCTTGTAATTTTTTTCTATATGTTGTGTTATCTACATAGAAGGAGAATAATTGTACTTCAAGGTAGATGGTTCACCTATAGATTGTACTCGTTGGATTATTTCTTGATTATTTGTTACCCAAATGGAGGTTATGAATTTATGTAAATTTATACAGGTAATAATGACACAAATGATGACAAACAATTACTTAGTTCAGAGATATTTACGGGAGAAAATGGAATTTCAAATAATTGAAAGAAAGCACATGATGTAAGCGTATTTAGTTACGAACAATTTCTCATTAGAAAGCAAGCTTGGAGAGGGGGGATTTGGACCTGTTTACAAGGTAATCTCTAAAAAAAAAACTATAAAGAGAGACGTTTAAACTAACTTATATCTAACATTGGCTTACACTTTATTTGATCATCACAACAGGGAAAACTACCAACAGGTCAAGAAATAGCCGTAAAGCGACTATCAAGAAATTCAGGGCAGGGAATAATTGAGTTTAAGAATGAGTTGATACTCATATCTAAACTCCAACGCACTAATCTTGTTAAGCTTCTGGGATGTTGCATTTTTGGAGAAGAAAAGATGTTAATCTATGAATACATGCCCAATAAAAGCTTGGACTACTTATTTGGTTTGAAAAGCAAATAATTTTTTTCTGAAGACTTTAGTTTTTCCCCAATGAATATATATAATTATCTATTGTACTTTATATTAAGTATATTATTGACCATATATATCTTTTTATATTGAACATATTCAAATCGAAGCAAGTTACTAGATTGGAATAAACGTTTTAACATAATCAAAGGAATCGTTCAAGGATTGATCTATCTCCATAAGTATCCAAGGTTAAAAGTAATTTATAGAGATTTAAAAGCTAGCAACATACTCCTTGATGAAAGTATAAATCCGAAGATCTCTGATTTTGGCATGGCAAGAATTTTCAACAAAATGAACGAGAAGCAAATACTAATAGAATTGTTAGGACATAGTAAGTTAACTACACATCCTTCATGGGAAAAAAAAAAAGGTTAACAAGGCAGCCCTATGCTTGCATTTATTTGGCTGCTAATTAAACATTTCTGCTCTTATAGGCTCATTCATTCATTTGGCTGCTAATTAAACATTTCTGCTCTTATAAGCTCATTCATTCATATGTGAAATGCAAATATTTGTTTCATATTTTGGTGTAGTGGTTACATGTTTCCTGAATATGCTATGAAGGGTGTGTTCTCTATAAAATCTGATGTCTGTAGCTTTAGTGTCTTGATGCTTGAAATCGTGAGTGGTAGAAGAAACAACAGCTTCAATCAATTTGACCTTGTGCTCAATCTAGTTGGATATGTATGTAATATAAATATAAAACTTTGGATCATCTACATTTTCATAGTTCTGTGTATCCAACATTTTAAATAACTATTACCTTTTTTTTTAGGCATGGGACTTGTGGAAAGAAGATAAAGGACTAGACCTAGTTGATCCAACAATTAGTGATTCATTTATTGCAAATCAAGTGCTAAGATGCATTCATGTCAGCCTCTTATGCGTGGAAGAAGGTGTTGTTGATCGCCCTACCATGTTAGATATGCTATCTATGTTGACAAATGAAAGTACACAATTGCCTTTGCCTAAAAAACCAGCCTTTTCTAATGAAAGGAAACCAGTTGGGGCAACTATTCCTAAGAAAGAATTTGAAGTTCATACGACAAATAAAATATCCATTTCTGATATGGATCCACGATAGAGAGTATGATTTTCTTTTGTTATGTTGCATGTGTATTAGGTGTGAAGTAACTGTGAGATGAGGAGTAACAGCCAACTAGTTGAGAAATAGATAAAAAGTGACTGTCAAGAAATTCAGGACAAGAATTAATTGAGTTCAAGAATGAGTTGACACTCATATCTTGTTATGCTTTTATGTTGTTACATGTTGGAAAAGAAATGATAGTGGTCTACGAATACATGCCAAACAAAAACTTAGACTATTTTTTTATTTGGTTTGAAAAACATTCAATCTTGTTAAGCTTTCATTTTTTTTTAATATTTTTTTTCTCCAAAAAATTTATATATTAATCTAGATTACTTTATATAAAGTAGATTATTGTTTATACATAAATTTTTATATTGGCCAGATTCAAATAGAAGCAAGCTACAAGATTGGCAGAAATGTTTTAAAATTATTTAAAGAATTGTTCAAGGATTGATATATGTCCATAAATATTCAAGGTTGAAAGTAATCCATAGAGATTTAAAAGCCAAAAACGTACTCCTTTATCAAAGTACGAATCTAAAGATTTCTATTACAGGGAAAACAATTGTAGCAAATATCAATAATAAAGAACCACCACTGCGCACCTTTAGCGCAATGGTCATTCTACAAATATAAATGCTTGTGGGGTGTGAGGGCCAAAACTGGGGTTCAAGTCTCCAAAAATGAGCTTCACATATATATACACTTAGATTATATTAAAGTAAAATTTCTATATTGTATCAAAAATATATATAATAAAGAACGGAAGTTTATCGGGTGAACAGCTTGTCCATTTTAGATATGGATGCCTGATAAATGGTACAATTTTCTTTCGTTAATTGTCTCTTATGTTTGTCAGGAGGAAATAAATTCACCTTTGGAGATCTGCTGATTCTTGTAACTAAAACGTAGGATTAATTTGGAAGAACTACAGTTTTGGGTAATCTGTTGACGAGATTATCTTTGTTGTGCGCTCTTTGGGTAAAAAAGAACCTGCTATATATTTGTGGGAACAACTAGAACATTATAAAATCTTCAATTAATTTTTGTTCTTATATCCTTCTTATTGTAATAATCATTATTATATAGAAGCTCGGGCCCTCATTTGTCTTCGTATTTTCCTATAGTACTTTTCTACGAAGGAGCTCATGTTATGTTATCTTGGTCATAATTCCACACGAAAATAGACAAAAAATTGACTGTGTCTTTTGGGGTCAATAACGAAATTGTCATCCAAAAGCCTTGTTAAAATAAAGAGAGGTATATTTTTCCAAGAAAAGTAATATTTTTAGGACAAAGTTTAGCTACAAAACCAATTGTAACCTAAGGCTACAAATTGTTTTAATAAACTGATATATGTAAAGAATTGTATGTGCATTGCACATAATTACTTAAGTAAACTTAACTCAACTAATCCTAATTAACTACACCACCTATTAAAAAAATAAAAACTAAAAAACCTATACCTATACTGTCTCTCTCTCTCTCTCTCTCTCTCTCTCTCTCTCTCTCTCTCTCTCTCTCTCTCTCTCTCTCTCTCTCTCAGACTTCTTTGTTCTATGTAAGTTGTAACCCTGAAACCCAGCTCCCACTAGCCAACCCAAACCCTCCTGTCTCCACCGCCGGCCCACCTCAAATCCTCATCTATCTCCACTACCAGTCCACCCAGTCTCCATCGCTCAATGCCAACTCTTGTACGTCACTCTGCTGCTTCACAGGTCAAAACTAAATTTCCCTTTTTCCCTAATAACCTTGATTCCTTCAAGAATTGAAGAGGATTTGCTAGGTTTTTTTTTTTTTTTTTTTTAAGTTCTGCTGAGGTTTCTTTTGGATACCTCGTCAACTATCACTTTCTTCAATTGGGTCAAGAATTCAATTGGGTCAAGAATGATTTAAGTCTCAAACCCACTATCTAGAATTATTATATTATTGTTCATATTCTGACTTGGTCTAGAAAATTTTATCAAGCTATGAACTTGTTGTCTGAATTGATAGAAATGATTAAGGTTGTTTCACCAAATGATGGTGATATTTTTGAAAGTTTGGTTTTGTGCGGTGAAGATTGTAAATCGAATCCAGTTGTCTTTGATATGCTTATTAAGGCTTATGTGAAAGCCAACATGATTGAAAAAGGTTTTAGGACTTTTTGGAGGTCTATGGAGGTTGGTTTTGTCCCTAGTGTAGTTGCTTGCAATTTTCGTTTGAAAATGGGTTGGTGAAGCTCAGATGTGTTCATCAGTGTTAGGAGGTATATGAAGAAATGGGGAGAATTGGGATACACCCAAATGCTTATACATTTAAAATGTTGATTAATGTTTGATGAATGGGCTAGCGGTGGAGATAGCAAAGGATTTTAGGTGGTAGGCTAGCAGTGGAGATGGTACAAGATTTGAGGTTGGCCGGTAGTAGAGACATTATAGGATTAGAGATTGGTTGACGGTGGAGACAAAGCGTTTGGGTTGGCCAGCTAGCGGTGGATATAGGAGGGTTTAGTTCTTTGGTTTTAGGAGCTTGGTTTCTTCGATGAGAGAGAGAGAGAGAGAGATTATACGTTATGTCCTATTAGGTTTATTGTTTTTATTTTTTATTTTTTTAATAAGTGGTGTAGTTAACTAGGGTGAGTTGAGTTAAGTTTACTTAAGTAATCATGTGCAATGCACATGCCATTTTTTACACATGTCAGTTTTTTAGAGCAGTTTGTAGCCTTAGGCTACAACTAGTTTTGTAGCTGAAATTTGTCTTTATTTGTATTTTATCATCGGCCTACTTCACTGTTTCAAGTTTTAATAAGGTTGAGTGAAAAGGAATACTGCTCCTAATAAATAATACATACAACTAGGGGTGGTAATTTTTATCCATATCCATGAACCCACCCATTGTTCACCTAATTTAGATATGTCTTAATCCAACCCATTTGAATATTTGGGTTAAATGGGTAAAGACCTATTGTATTATTTAATTATATGAGTCTTAATGGATAAACCCACTAATACCCACTAAAACCGAGTTTAAATCTTCTGTCCCACTCTTCCTACTCTACTATATACTCCACAAATAAAAACATGTCACATGTCCATCTATTTTATTAAATGCTAAATTTATGCCTTTTATTATTTCAATTGCCTAAATATTATGGGTTATTTATTTATTTATTTTAGGAAATTGAAATAATAGAAGCCATAAATTTAGCATTTAATAAAATAGATGGACATGTGGCATGTTTTTATTTATGGAGTATATAGTGGAGAAAGAAGAGTAGGACAGAAGATTTGGACTCCACTAAAACCCATCTAAAATTTAAATAAATAACAAAAAATCCAAATTTCCAAAAAATGACCGAAATACCCCCGAAACTTAAAAATAACCAAAATATCACATGAAACCTAAAAAATGACCAAAATACCCCCAAAACCTTAAAATTATCAAAATACTCCCAAAACATAAAAAATAACCAAAATACCTCCTAAAACCTAAAATTACCAAAATGCACCCTAAACATAAAAAATTACCAAAATACCTCTTAAACCTAAAAGATAACCGAAATTCCTCTAAAACTTATAAAATTAAAAAAAAAAAAAAAAAAAAAAACTCCTTAAACTTAAAAATTACCAAAATACCCCCTAAACCTAAAAATGACTGAAATACTCCTAAAACCTATAAAATGACCAAAATACTCTCAAAACCTGAAAATTACCAAACTACCCCATAAACCTAAAAGATAACCAAAATACCTCCGAAGCATATAAAATGACCAAAATACCCCCTACAAACCTAAAAAATGACCGAAATACCCCTTGAAACTTATAAAATTACCAAAATACCCCTAAAACCTAAACAATTACCAAAATACCCTAAAATGTAAAAAATAATTGAAATACCCCTAAACGTAAAAATTACAAAAATATCCCCTAAACCAAAAAAGTGATCGAAATACCTGCATAACCTAAAAATTATCAAAATACCCCCCGAAACCTAAAAAATGACTAAAATGCCCCCCCCAAAACCTAAAATATGACCGAAATACCCCCCCCCCCCGAAACTTAAAAATGACCAAAATAACCCCTAAACCTAAAAAAATGTTTGAAATACCTCCCAAAACCTTTAAAATGATCAAAATACCATTAGAATCAAAACAGTGACCAAAATAACCCCAAAACCTAAAAAATTACCAAAATTCCCTTGAAACCTATAAAATGGCCAAAACACTCTTAGAACCTTAAATTTTTCGAAAATATGCTCAAAACATCCAAAATACCCTAAACCTCTATTTTGGTAATTTTCATAGTTTTAGGTGTATTTGGTCATCTTACAGGTTTACAGGTAATTTGGTCATTTTTCAAGTTTCAGGGGTATTTTGGTCATCTTTTAGGTTTTGGTGGTATTTTGGTCATTTTTTAGATCTTTGGGGTATTTTGGTCATTTTTTTAGGTTTAGGGGATAGTTTGGTCATTTTTTAGGTTTCAGAGGTATTTCGGTCATTTTCTAGGTTTATGGAGTATTTTATTAATTTTTAGGTTTTGGGGGTATTTTGGTCATTTTATAGGTTTCGAGGGTATTTCTAACATTTTTTAGGTTTATGGGGTATTTTGGTAATTTATAGGTTTCAGAGGCATTTCGATCATTTTTAGGTTTATAGGGTATTTTGGCATTTTTTTTTTAAGGTTTTGGGTGTATTTTGGTCATTTTTAGGTTTGGAGGCGGTATTTTGGTTATCTTTTAGGTTTCAATGGTATTTCAGTCATTTTTAGGTTTTGGAGGCATTTCAGTCATTTTTTAGGTTTAGAGGGGTATTTTAGTCAAATTTTAGGTTTAGGGGGTATTTTGGTCATTTTTAGGTTTTGGGGGTATTTTGATCATTTTTTAGGTTTTAGGAATATTTTTGTCATTTTAGAGGTTTTGGGGGGGTATTTTGGTCATTTTAGTGGTTTTTGAGCATATTTAGTGATTTTAGAGATATTAGATGTATTTTGGTCATTTTAGAGGTTTCATAGGTATTGCTCATTTTAGAGATTTTGGGGATATTTTGAACATTTTTGTGGTTTTTGAGCATATTTCATGATTTTAAAGATATCAAGAGTATTTTGGTCATTTTAGACGTTTTTATAGGTATTTTGCTCATTTTAGAAATTTTGGGGATATTTTATTTGGTGATTTTAGAGATATTGGGGGTATTTTGGTCATTTTAGAGGTTTTATGGGTATTTTTTTCATTTTAGAGATTTTGGGGATAAATTTAGCAATATACTTCCACAAAAAGCTATTTTATCTATTTTATCTTCCCACTTTACAAAACACCCAACATTGATCTCATGGGCTTATCACTTTATTCCTTAGGTTTCCTTAGCCCATTTACTTCATCTTTACCTCTCATTGTTCCCATGGGCTTACCACTTCACTCCTTTAGCTTCCTCGACCCATCACCTCTTGTTACTTTCATAGGCTTGCTAGCCATCATTCTTACTATGTTAGCCCACTGGGCTTGTTACCTTATCTTTTACCATTTTTCCTTTTGTCTTCCTCTCATTTTCCTTATTGTTGGACTTCTTTTGCCACTAAGCCTTTTGTTAAAAGTGGGTATCAACAATAATTAAGTAGCAAATCTCTAAATATGTTTCAGATTGTGTGGTAGCACAAGTTGCATGTGCCCTCTCTATCTCTCCTTCACCAAATCTCTAAATTTTAATTTATTTTATGATAAGGATTCAATACACTATAAGCCAACCTAATTGATGATGCTCTATAAGTTTTCGGCATCAATTAGCGAAAAGGATGATGCAAAAAGTTATTAATTGTCCTAAAGATTTCGTGTAGTCGTGTTTTAGAAAAAGTTTAGGACTACAAAATTTTTTACAACTTTTTGTCATAAGTGATGTGACAGAGTGTGATTAGTGAAAAAATAGTTGATTCATGTGAAAGTGCTGGTGAACTATTCACAGTCTGTCACGTCAAAAAAAAATATAAAATAATTTGTGATTCTAGAACTACTCTTCTCTTTTATTGATGTTAAGATTTTAAGTGACATGATTTACTTCATCATTAGAGAATTAGTATTGGTAAAGGCATTTTGCTAAAATGCTAAATTTAATATCAAAATATAGCAAAAGCCAAGTACACCAATGGAGCTAAAGGCATAATTTTTTGCTACTGAGTTATAGTGTAGAGCTATCTTTGCCTATGCACTGTAGCTCAAATGTTAATATATATATATATATATATATATATATAGCTCAGATTATTTAAATGATTCTTTTTCTCTCTTTTTTTTCTTCATTTCTTATTTCTAATTGCAAGCTCCTCTCTCTTCTCACACCACTGTAGCTCAGATTTCTTCTCTTCCTTTCTTATTAAGACACCATTGTAGCGTAGATTTTTCCTTTCCTCTTCCTTTCTTATTTCCCATTGCCAATAATTATTTTATTAAGACACCACTGTGACGGTGGTTATGGCTAAATTTGTTTATATATATATATATATATATATATATATATATATATATATATATATAGTTGTGTGTGTCTACTAATTTTAGCAATTTTTTTTTATAAAATTACATTTTTTCCCTTAAACGATATAATTGATTCTTTTAAGAATAATACTATACTCACAAATGTTTTTATAATATTTTTATAAATTGTTTTGGTAGCAAATTCTTATTAGTTCGCATATAAACCCATCACTCACATTATTTTTTTACTTACTAGTAACGAGGGCCGGCCCTTCCCTTAGGCGAGTTAGGCAATTGCCTAAGACTCCCAAGTGGAAGGAAGACCCTAAAATTTTTAAAAATAAGGGGTAGTAGGGGAAAGAAAAGTTTCAAAATTAAAAAAATCTGGCACATCATTTTAACCAAAAAACAAAATTTTTGACGAATTCGGTTAAACATTATTATCCTCTAAACAAACCAAAAATCAACCAGATAAACTACAAATTTGGTCTAAGAGATTAACCACAAAACAATCACAAATCAAAACAAATAAAACAACTAAAACCATAAAAATTTTACCTTTATCTCTGCTCTTTGCCTCTCTCTGTCTCTCATTCTCTCTGATTCTCTCCACTGTTCTCATCTGCTCAACAGCTCAAGCAAGGAGGCAGCAAGCTTCCTTCGCCTGGCCTAGACCGCCTCTCTTCCTCCACCTGGCCTGTCAAGCAAGCTTTCTCGAAAATCGGAATCTGATTCTATGCTCACTGCTCTCTGCCTCCCTCAAGTCCTCTGTCCTCAACTGCTCTATGCTCACCATATGTATCAGGTATAAATATTTGGGGTTTGGGCACTTCACTTTCACTTGTTTATCACTTATCAATTTTGCCGTTTTGGGCCCTGGTTTTGTTAATCAATTTTGGGCCTTCAACTTCAAGTTCCTTTTTTTTTTCTTTTTTTTTTTCAAGCTTGGTTTTGTCAGCCATTTTTGACTTTTTGTATTAAGATTCATTGATTCAACCGTGGTGGTAATAAGATGAAGTTTGGTTTTCTTTTTTTGGGTTATAGATAGGATTTGTTTTGTGTTTTTTTTTTGTGGATGGGTCTTATTAATAAGCCTTGTGATATAATTGTGCTTAAATTTTTGTTATGCTTGTACTTAATTTTTTTTTTTAAATTTTAATCTTGTGTTTATATATATATATATATATATATATATATATATATTAGTTAGTGGTAATATATTGAATAAGTCTTTATTTATGCAAGTTTAGATTATTAAAAACTTGTTATTGTTCGGTGAAACTATAACAATACTTTTTATATAAATCAGGTTCTATTTTTCATTTGCTCTACACTTGAAAAATTATTTTTTATTTTAGTCTTTATAAATATATTGTTTGATTAGAAATGTCTACTAGAAAATATGCATCTGGATATGAAAAACTTTAAAAAAGAAAAAAAAAATTAATTGAATATAAAATTATTAAATAAACATTAATTTAATTAATATATAGGGATAAAAAATGCCCCACTTTTAGTTCTCGCCTTATGCCCCAAAATGTCTAGGACTGACCCTGCTAATAACCACTTATTACGTTAATAATTTATAAAAAAAGTTTGTAGCACTAATATTTTCCTCATTTTAGTGACTATAAAAAAATTTATAGATCTAAAATCTAAATCAATATATACAAGCCCCAAAAATAGCTCAACAACAAAAATGACCAATAGTAAAACTTAAAAAAAAAAAAATTAAGCTCAATTAACCAATTTTATTTAAAATAAACAACCTTGTCATTTAAAAAATTCTAAACAAAAATAATTATGTTCTTACTGACAAAAAAATAAATAAAAAAACTCAACAGCTAAGTACTAGCAAAGTCAAATGTTGAAACCATTGCATACAGCCAACTATAAAGCCACCCCCTTAGCTCAAAGCTTTGGCTCCGTCCCTGGTTGTGGTTGTGGTTGTGGTTGTGATTGTAGTTGTTGTTTATTATAAAAGATATATTATTTTATTGTGTTGTTTATATTATTTTATTATGTTGAATACTAAAATAAAATTACTACTATTTGGTGTTTTGTAAAATAAAATAGTATAATAAATAAAATAAATAAAATAGTTTTTTGTAGTATGAAATTGCTAAATTTTTTACCCACGCTTTTATGCGTCAAAAATTGGATTGTCCGCCGTAACAAAAATTAGTAAATTTGTCGGGATTTTACCAGCCAGCCAACTTTCTTATCCAAAAGCTGGGCTGGAAAACAAGGTAAAAATAGAGAGCCATGCGAGAAAAGTTTTGTATATATTTATAGAAGCTGGGGCCCTCATTTATCTCCGGATTTTCCAATACAGTTTCCACGTTATGTTATTCTATGCAAAAATAAAAGGTGGACTGACTAGACTTTGTATTTGGGGTCAATCATTAAATTGTTATCCAATAGCCTTTTTAAAATAAAAAATTAATAAGTTTTCCCGATAAGTCTAAAATTGTTATCACCGACCTGCTTTCAGTGCTTTGCGAGTTTCAAGCTTTGAAAAGGTTGTTTGTATTGAAAAGGAATATTTGGTGCAGTCACATGTGACGGATTTGCCCTTCACGTGTTTCAAGTTTTTAAATGGGAGTATTAGCGTCATTCCCTCCATTAATGTCCTGTGTGAAGAAATTATATTATATATTTATGTATAGTAATAGTACTTATTAAGTGTTAGAATATTTGGATAATTTATACCCAAAGGCTTTTTTATTTTTGGGTAAATTTTAATAAATTACATCCATTATAATTTGAGATTACTATATTTTCAAATCACCAAAAAAAGAAAAAAAACATAGGATGTGATGAAAATCAGATAAGTATTTTGTAGTACTTTATGAAAATTTGATGGTACATAATAGAATATTATACGGATTTGCAACAATTTGAAAAAAAGAGAGTAATAGATGGACTTTTTATAGATTAAGATAAACATGAAAGTTAGTTTGTTTTTTATTTTGTGCATAGAAAAGACGACCATTAATTATTTAAAATTTAAAATACTCAACTTCTACACAATTACAAACTTCCACCATGATACACATGTTCTCCCACAATTCAAGCTGTACTCTTAGTCTTAACTTCTAATCCTTATCTTTTCCATTATTTTTTTAATAAAATAAAACTTTTAAAATTGTTTAGAAATCTCTCTTACTCGGTTACTCCTCAACTAAATTTTAAAATTTTAGATAATTAAAAACTTAAAAATTCCTTACACCTACATGTTTAAGGCTTGATAAAAATTGGGTAGGATAATCAATTATTACTTTTCTTTACATGTTCCTTTTTTTTTTTGAGAAATTCTATTTAGAAAATGTGAGGAAGGTAAATATGTGGGGAGTTTTTAAAGTTATTGAGTAGAAGTAGGAATTTATATCAACGTAGAAGTAGGAATGGAGAGTTTTTTTTAACTATTGAGTAGAAGTAGGAAGATATTTCAACCTAGAAGTAGGAATTTATTATTTTGTCAATTTACTATTTTAACCCAATTTTTAAGTTTTAGGTAGGGGTATTTTTGATAATAAAAAAAGTAATAACTAACTTTCTTTTGTCAATTTACTATTTTAACCCAATTTTTAAGTTGTTGGTTAATTAATTTATGAGCATTTTTTACAGTAAAAAAAGTAATAACTAACTTTTTGAATCATCTTAATATATATAGATATATATACAGATAACATGTCATTAAAAAGAAAGGATACTAAGAATACGAACTTATTGTTTTGACAATTTTTTTACTAATTTAAGCATGTAATTATCTTTTATATCTTCGTGTGTAATTTTTTTTTTATACCTTATTTCAATTATAGTTAAAGCAACTCAATTTGAGTAAGAATGAGAAATAAAAATTAATTATATATATATATATATATATTACTTTAAATAAAAAATTAACATATTATATTAGTGAAGTTTTAAATATTTAATAATTTAAGCACACAATTATTTTTTATATCTTTTATTGCATGTGTTATTAAATTTGCTTTTACCTTTTGATGTTTTTGTTTCATGTTTCCAAAATGAAAAATTTATTCGGAAAAATTTTATATTTTAAATCAATTATTTTCTTTTCTTTTTGATAAAAATAACCACATAAATTTCTTTACATAAATATGTAGCATCTGTAGATAATCAATGCATGAAAACCAATGCATTTTCTATTACAATAAATTAGTAGACTAAAGTACACTTTTAGCACTTAGACTATAGGTTTTTTTTTTTTTTTTTTTTTCATGTGGAAGCGCAGCTTATCCGGAATCAACGGAATTTGGTGGTGCACAGTGGACAAGTGCAGGAGCCCTCTCTTATTAATAGGCAAGCTAAGGATTTTTTGAAGGAGTTTCAACGATCTCAAACTAGGCTCTCGGTGCAGCATAGCAGGGTACATCCAAGTTTGTGGCTGCCTTCTCCTACTGGGCATTTTAAACTCAATTTTGATGCTGCAGTGTTTTCGAACTTGCCGTCCACTAGATATGGAGTTGTTATCTGTAATGAGAATGCTGAAGTGATGGCCTCATTTTCTGTCCGTGGTCCGATGGCTGTTGACAGCAGTGAAGCAGAGCTACTTGCATGTCGGAGGGCTTTACAATTTGCTATTGAGGTGGGCATTACCGATGTTGTCATAGAAGGGGACAATGCTATGATTATGGGGTCCATTGCTAAGAAGGAGATTTGTGGGGCTTGGCTGGGGTTCATTTTTAATTATATTCAAGCCTTGTTGGTAGAGTTATCATGGTTTTCTATTAGTAGTGTTAAACGAGAAGCTAATTCCGTAGCTCACTCGTTATGTGAGACATATTCAGAAGAATGTTTTTTGGATTGAGGATTCTCCTCCCCCCGCTTTAGAAGCTTTGTTTTTGGATCTTGCGCATATTCATTATTGAAGTTTGGTTTCTGTTTCAAAAAAAAAAAAAAAAAAAATTGACCCTTTATGTTTGATTTCATTTTCATATTTTCGCTCGTGTCCATTTTCATTATAAATGACTCTTAAGTGTAGCACAAGTAGTGTTTACATTTAGCCACATCACCCAAAAATTCTAGATGTCTCTAGATTAGTAATAGAATGAATGATAATGCCAACATGAAAATGCAAACAAACATTATGAGAATGAAAATTTCGAAACATAAAAGAACTAAATGAAAACAGCCCCAAACTTTGAAAGCCAAAACTTCTTATTTCTTTTAAAAGAATCTAGCACATGACAGAACCTTGAATCACTATGCCCATATATATATATATATATATATATATATATATAGACACACACACAAAGGGTTATGGACAATAATTCCTCTTAGGCCAACTAGGAATCCCCTTTTATGTTCGAGAGTTATGGACAATGGGGTTAATACCATCCAATACTTGGCACTAGGAAAATAAACCATACCAGCCTTAAACAGATAATGATACTCTTCTAGATCGTCTTGGATAAAATAGAAGGTAGTAAACAGTAGGACTGGCCAGTACTAACTGTACTAAGGATTTTTTGGATGTTTTAGCTGATATTGATGCTTTGGTCAATACAGTAAAAAAATGTTGAAAATTTATTAAACATGTTATTTGAACTAATACATTGGACTAATATATTTAGACTAATATTTACGTATATAAAATATGTGGATTATAAATTATATATTTATAAAGATATCAATAAGTAAGCATGTGCACACACAAATAATATATATATATATATATATATATATATATATATATCCAATTATGCATGTTATAACTCTAAACAATGTTACTCCTCCTAATAACTTTTTATTAGGTTAATTCTTTAAAAATTCTATCGTTGGATTACATATTCTCTATGTTCTCGGCACGCATATCAAGTTTTGTATTCATCGGATATTATTTTCTATTCAACTAAAAACTCATCTTTTATGCACAATTTTAAATATAAAAACTTATAATTTTTACATTTGATTAATTACATAATTATAGATCTTAATTATCTTGAAATCTTATAAACATGTAGATTATAAGAAGAAAATTTAATTCAACTGTGGATCGCTAAAATTCACATGCAATAAAAGGTTATTGAATGGTATAATATTGTTTAAAGATACACTGTGTGCAACTCTAATTTTCTCAATAGCCATGCATGTCCACAATTAATTGTTTAAATTCAAGTTTTCCTAGTAGAAAATAATGCATAAAAAATGAGTTAATGGATCAAATTGTAAATGTCATCCAAATTTTCATTAGCATGCATGTTAAGATTCAACATGTATTAAATATGCAATCCAACAATAGAATTTTTAAAATATGAATTCAACAACAAGTTATTAAATGGTATAACATTATTTAGAATTACATTACTTGTAACTTAAATCCAAACATACACACTTATATATATATATATATGTGTGTATATATATATATATATATTATATACACACCAAAATGGTGTACTGGTATTAACTCCATTAAGAAATTGACTTCCTTGATTTTGGAACACTCCATTAACACGTTTGTTAAATTAAAACTAATGATAGCTTCAAAGACAATTCAAGATAAGCAAGAGCAGGAGATTTAATTATAGAGAAATACAGACTTGAACTCGACGAAACTTCACAACTTGGGAGCACTTTTCTTTTTTTCTTTTATTTTGAGAAACACAACTTGGTGGCACTTTAGCGTAAGAGTACTCAATCCAAGGTTGTCGGCCCCTAAACTTGGACTCGACAAAACTTCACAACTTGGAGCCATTTCTCAACTATATCTAGATATGCATATCTTATTCTTATGATCAGAAAAAAAAATTAAAAAAAAAAAATCTTAATAATGATAATGTAAAATATATTAGGGAATGACTCATGTTGAAGGTTCAATCCTTTTTCTTTGAAATCGGTGTCAAAAGTTGAATTATATTGCATAATGGTTCCTCAATTTTCTTGCTTTCTTCATATGATTTGTCGAAACGAGTGGTTAAGGCTCAAAGGTGTGAATAATAATACGATCAAAGAAAAGAAAAAGTAGAATTTGTGGAAAATTTGGTCACTCATCGTCTTGCAAGTATATATAAACTATTCAATATCCCGCGCCATACTCATGTACGCTATTAGTTCATTTTGAAAATTCTAATAAAAAACTATTTTTTTTATGATTCATATGTAATACTCATGATATGTTATATTATTTGAAAATTTAATTTTGATTTTACTACCCATCATCAATTATATTTAGAAAATTAAATTCAATTACTTGTTAAACATCACTAGAATGAGTTAAAAAATCTAAATTGTTTATTAGATATTACATTACGTCTTTATTCTCTTATTAAAATTAGCATAGATCAATAACTATTTTATTTGTAAAATATTTGATTAACTAATAAATAATATTTTATTAACATGAAATTCAGCTTACGTGTCAAGGACAATAAAAATGTATAATCTAACGTTACAATTTTGAATTTGTATTAAACAAAAAAATTGTGTGTTTGTGCGTGTGTGTGTGTGTGTTGCATCACTTAATAAATCTTTACTAGATTGATATTTTGAAAATTTCACCATAGAATTATATCTTCTTTATGTTTTTAATATTTATGATAGAATTTTGTGTCAAATGAATGTTATTTACTATTTGTTTCATAAACTCATCTTTTATGCATAATTTTAAACTACAAAAACCTAAAATTTAAATATTTGATTGATAACATAGTTATTCATCATTGATTATCTTGAAATTTCACAAGTATTGAAAATATAAGAAGAAGATGTAATGTACAATGGTGGCTTTGTTAAAATTGTTATACAATAAAAAAAAATATTGTGTGATATATAGTGCTTAAAATTACATCAGGTATAGCTTTGTAATAGTTTACTTAAAAAATAAAAAACACAGATTTCTAAGAAATTTGATGGCTAATATATATTTTTTATTCAATAGTTAGGGAGGAGATTTGAACCATGAAAATCTATGTTGGAAATATTATGATGTGTTAATAATTGAGCTATTAGGCTTTGTGTTTTGAGAGAATCTTCTAGACTTCTACCCTTAAAAACAAAAAAGATTAGAGAGAGGGGGGAATAAAAACTACAACATCCTTCTCATGCAATCATAGAGGGAGAGAGAACCATGTAAATTCTTTGGAAAAAAATTATTTGAGAAATAGATTTTTTTTTTTTTTTTGAGAAATACACACACACACACACATATATATATATATATATATATATATATGGGAAGAGAGATGAGATAAGGAAATACACACACACGCCAACACCAAAACTGTATCTATCCACTAATAAATGATGATAATTTAATTCAATGACATAAATGTAAATGTATGATAATTTGGCATGCTAAATGCAGAGAATTCATAGGGAATATGCAACTTCACTAAACATTAAATTATATATAAATAGACCCGGTTAATGTATGTCATAAGGGTATACATTAATCATCTATTTTAAGAAACTTTTTCAAAAAAATTAAAAAAGATGTAAAAAATGTAAGAAATTTTTTCATAAAACATTTACTAAAATGGTTTACTAATATATGTCATACGTTAATAAAACCCCATATGGTAATGAATAATGATATCTCATTGGGCAGGATTTTTAGTTAGGACATGGAGCCCATATATGCAGTACAAAATTTGAAATATTTTTCTCGACTGTTTTCCGAAATCAAGAGTCTTCCATGATAGAATTTAAAATCTCATAAAATGACCGATTCTGCCTAAAAATTCTACGCCCACACACGGTAAAATTATAACACCACCTATATATATCTTGACTAAAATTTTAAAATTCTTTCTATCGTTGTCCCAAAACATGAAATTTCCATAATAGAATCTAAAATCCTATCAGATGACAAAACTCTGCTTAAAAATTCTTTACCCAATCGTTGAACCACACCGACTAAATGCACTACAGAATTTTTTTATGTTTTATCTATGTTTCCAGTTCACACTTCCCGTCACTATATCAATGAAAAGTTCTGCAAAACGTGAACCTCGGGAAGGCAAATAGTTTAGTGAGTATCTAAGATTTGCAACCATAAAACATGAATGATGATGGAAAGTTTGATTTACTTTCCACAAATTGAATATAAAATCAAGGAATGGATTCTAGGAGTAATTCATAGGATTAGAGAAATTAATTATGTTAAGTTATAGACCCCTGTAAACTAGATTGCTTAACCTAATTAATTAACCAAGTTGATCATTAGGTTTATTATTCACATCTAGTTTAACACAATAAAATCATAATATGTAAAGCAGCAAAAATGTAAATAAGACCATGATATGATGACCCAAGAAAACCAAACCAATAAAAAACCAGGGAGGATTTAACCGAACTATATATCCTCAAGGTAAAAAGCAAATCTACTATGAAAGAATTGAAGTTTGTACAATAGAACTTAGACTACTAATATTCTATTGCTACCTTAAGTAGAAAACTTACTACCACGACCTCATGATATCTCTGAGTCCACAGATTACTTTTTTCTAGGCCTTTGCAACACAAGCACCCACACTTGTGAAATAAACACAAACTCTTCTGTTTGTGATTCCAAGACTGCTCTTGAAGGTTTAGATCATCAGCACCTTTGATGACTAGAGAATGCAGCAACTTCTACAACACTAGATCTTGAGATTCTTCAAAGAATAATACCGGTAGAAGATATAAGAGAGCTTTTTTAGTACAAAACCTTAGATACAAAGGAGGCACACTCTTCTCTCTCTGAAAAGCCTAATTAAAAACGTGCTTAGAGTTTCTTTTATATAATAGAAGAAGTAGATCTGAAACACTAATTATTTTTGTGCTTGAACTGCTGTTTGGGCTTAACTTAAAATTCTACAAATACGTGTTTTGATCGGTCAAGCCTGTCTCTCAATCGATCGAACCAGACAGATTCTCGAATTCTTTTTTCTGCAGCTTGTATATTCTTGAATCTTAACTTGTATCACCTTAAGCATTTTTTAATAATACCTATAGATTCTAAGATCTATATCTAGACAAGTTTATGTTCACAATTTGCCAAGATCTATATCTAAGATCGAACCATGCATTTTTTTTTTGTTTTGCCTTATCATATTTTGTTTTATTTTTTAGGCATATTTTCCTTTTCAACTTTTTCTTTTCTTTTAGAGGCAACACCTTATGATTTTTTATGTGCAAGTGCTACACTTTCTCAAGCACAAAAACTTTTTAGATGCACTAAGGTGTTTATGATTAGCTAATAAACAGCGGTAAGATGGTTATTTATGCATTTCTCTTAGGATTTTTTAGTCCTTACAATAAAAAGAATGTGATTTCAAAATCAAGAGCATTTGATCAAAAGCTATAAACAACTCACACAAAACATGCACTACATAGCACAAATTAGCAAAATGCATAAAAATAAGCCCATCCAAGCTAACCAAGGTACACAGACATGTTATGCAAAGATAAAATGACCAACCTCAATTACACATCCATTATCTGTAATACAAAAGAAATAAAAAAAAATTGTTTCAAAAAAAAAATTATGACCAAAACTAAAAGAACACATTATGTTTAATAAATTAAATGCAAAAACAATGCATGACAGTGCTAAACTAAGCTATAAAGGGTACACAAAAAAGAAATATCAATTTCTTTATTAACCCATGAGTACATGTAAAAACTAGTACATACTCATACAAAATCATATTTATCTCAAAATAATCATGCACTTAGTTGAGAAATACATACTATTCGAGTTTCTCCACAATATCAAGCATGTTCTAAATCAAGAGAGAGATAGCATAATTCATGTAATCCTCAAGAAAAATAAAACTAGACATAAAATAAAATATTTTTGTCTTTTTGTAAATTTTCAATGTTTTTGGATTCTTTTTTTAAAAAAAAAAACAATAAAAAAAAAAAACAAAAACAAAACATGTCCACAAACAATTGAAAGAATTAAATCAGGGACAAGTAACCAACACTCACCTTAGTATGTCTTTTCTCACTCATATAGCACGAGTCTTCGGCTTTGTAGGTGAAAACCCATGAGAAGCAAAGTGTATTTGAGGGATTACACCAATCTTCTAAGAAAAACTGAAATCCTGCAAATTCCTTTCACAAGCCTCAAAAAGATCAACTGAAACAATAGTGTCTTTTTTATTCAAAACATCACAATAAAAAATAGTAAGACACTTAAAATTATCCATGATAATAGGGATCAAGGATCAACTCTAGGTATAATAACCTAAATTAAGAGCTACCCCGCTCTGATACCACTTATTAAGTTTTAGACTCCTGTAAACTAGATTGCTTAACCTAATTAACTAACCAAGTTGGTTATTAGGTTTATTATTCAAATCTAGTTTAACACAATAAAATCATATCATGTAAAGCAGTGGAAATATAAATAAGACCATGATATATTGACCCAAGAAAACCAAACTGGTAAAAAACCTGAGGAAGATTTAACCTAACTCTCCTCAAGGTAAAAAGCAAATCCACTGTGAAAGAATTGAACTTTGTACAATAGAACTTAAACCACTTACATTCTATTACTTCATCGAGTAGAAAACTTACTACCACAATTCCATGATAGCTCCGAGTCCTCAGACTACTTCTTTTCTAGGCCTTTGCAACACAAGCATCCACACTTGTGAAATCAACACAAACTCTCCTATTTGTGACTCCAAGACCACTCTTGAAGGTTTAAATCATCAGCACCTTTGATGACTAGAGAAGACAGCAACTTTTACAACACTGGATCTTGAAGTTCTTGAAGGAATAACACCAATAGAGGATATAAGAGAGCTTTTTGGATACAAAACCCTAGATACAAAGAGGCACACTCTTCTCTCTTTGAAAAGCCTTATTAAAAATGTGCTTAGGATTTCTTTTATATAATAGAAGAAGTAGATCTAAAACCCTAATCCTTTTTGGGATTGAACTACTGTTTGGGCTTAACTTAAAATTCTGCAAATACGTGTTTCTATCGGTCGAGCCTATCTTTTGATCGATTGAACCAAGAAAATTCTCGAATTATTCTTTTTGCAGCTTGTATATTCTTGAATTTTGACTTGTATCACCTTGAGCATTGTCTAATAATTCCTATAGACTCTACGATCTATATTTAGACAAGTTTGTATTCACGATTTGTCAATTGTTCTAAACTTTTAGAACCTAACAAATTATATTGAAGTGAAATTCAAATTCAAAATATATTTGCCAAGGGCCTACTTCTTAAATTGGCTCATTCCTATGCACAAAGTGCTTGAAGTTTAAGCAGGGATGGATTAGGGGGGAGGCTCCCTGGTTCTAAGAAATTTTTTCCACTAGTTATATTTTTTTATTTTTGCAGTTGAGCCCCCTCTTCCAAAACTTTAGAGCACTAATATTGGGGGTGTAAAAACCACTCAGTTGCTATTTAATCAACTTGACTCTTAAAATCATGCTTCATTTGGGTATGCAAACTCAAAAAAAATTACATCTTAACTATAGTAAGGTTGCATATATGCAACCTTACTTTTCATGAGTTTGTAAAGAAAAAAAAAAAGATTTTTAATCTCTCACACTCTCTCTTTCTCTCTCTTTCAGACTCCTATCTCCTTAATCTTTTCTCCTCTTTGTCTCACGCTCTCTCCTCTCTTCCTCTCATGGTAAGGCCTCTCTCTCTCTCTCTCAAGATCGGCTTTAGGTGGTCGTGGTTTTAGATTGGCTTTGGGTGGCCATGGGTTTTAGATTGGGTGGGTTTCCAGTGGGCGTGGGGTTATGGGGCCTTGGGTGGCTGTGGGTTTTGCTCGTCATGGGCCATCATGGGTCTTGGGTTTGATGGGTTTTTCTTGCTGTGGGTCTTAGGTTTGATGGGTTTTTCTTGCTACTTTGTCCTCTGCCTCCCTCTCTCACATCTTGATGGGTATAGGTCATGGGGCCATGGTCCAGCCACGCCGGTGAGGATTGAGATTTCTGGAGTGTGTTTGGTTTAGTTTAGGTTAATTTATTTATTTATTTATTTTTATTTATATTTATTTATTTATTTATTTATTTGCTATTGGATTGATTTTTGGATGGATGTTGATTGTGGTGGCAGTGGAGGTCAGTTTTAGTTGTAGCGGAGGCAACCAATTTTGATCATGGGTGTGCTGGTTGCTGGTTGGATATATTTGTGGCTATGGGTGAAGAGAAAAAGAGAGAGTGAGAGTAGAATTTTTTATTAGTATTTTATTAGATAATTTATATTATTTTATTGAATTGTAGTTTATATTATTTTATTGGGTTGTATACAAAAATAAAGATGGGAAGTAGGGTGAATAGTAAAGTGAGTTGGTATAATAGATAAAACAGGTTTTTAGATGGGAAAATAGAAATCAATTCCAATCCCTAGATGCTAGTGCTCTTAGGCTCCCCTCCCCTCTAATCAACCTAGCCAACTCAACCCATCTAGCAACCACCAAAACGAAAAACTTAACAAAAATAAAAAATAAAAATAAAAATCCTAGCCAGCCTAGTATAAGAGCATTTATATTAGCTATTGCAAAACAAATTAGTCTGTTTTAAGATAAGAACCTATTTTTTCTATTTTACATACTGATTTTTCAAAAAGTTTCACATTAGATTATTTATTTTACACTACATTACATTAGAATATCAATTTTTCTTGATATTTTTAATTGTTTCTGTTGGGCGGACCACAATTTGACTCCTTACAACTACTCTAAAAACAAGCCCGAGAGATGTGATGTCAAATGCCATAAAATATTTGAGTGTGTCTTCCTTATCGCCAATTGATTTTGAGGTGGAATGACACAGTTCACAGTCTGACAAATGGTATCAGAGCTAAGGTTATGGGTTCGAGTCACGAGAGTGTCATTGTGAGGGAGAGATTGTTGGGAGGACCACAATTCAACTCTCTACAACCACTCCAAAAACAGGCCCACGGGGCGTGATGTCGAATGCCAGAAAGATTTGAGTGTGTCTTCCTCATCACCAATTGGTTTTGAAGTGGAATGACACAGCTCACGGTGCAACAATTTCTCTTTCTTCACACACAAGAACCGCCATCTACTCTCTTCCTTCAACCTTGGGATATGTAAAGAAAAAAAATAAGTTATATGCAAAGTGAGTAATATCAGTGTAAATTTATACAATTACTATAGCAACTTGCAAATTAACATATTTTTAGTTTGACTGATGCGAGTGATTTTGGAAGTTGAATGTGTAAAAGTGATACTTTTTATTTTTATTCTTTCTATTTTGCATTGTTTAATGCAAATTCTCTAAAGAAACAAGACTATTTTGCGTTTTTTTTTTTTTGTATTTTTCTTGGTTGATAATTTGTTAATACTATATGGATGTCTATTTGAAGTTTTTATTTCTTATATTCCACCCCCCTAACTTGAAATCCTAGATCTGGGAAAAATGAGTCAAGGCATATTGTAATTAGCTCCTAAAAAAATTCATAATATATTTTATTTAAATAAATTGATAGTTGACATATTTTCAAATTATGCAAATCCCATTATAAATATGGGTTCTCTTATAATGTGTTATCAATCAAGTGGATTGAGATGTATTTGTTTAGGACTTCCTTCATACATGTAGGCCGTCAGGTCGAACCATGTGATTTCCTCGTGTCTTTCTCTTTTATGTTTCTGCCCACTAATACAATCTTAACATCAATATTTTCAATTTCTTTTTTTATTTTAACATAGTATTAGAGCATGAAATTTTAAGTTCTATCTGTCTCTTTCACTCTACCTCCATTCAAAATCTCACGTATTACTCGCACTTATTAACGGAGAGATCGAGCCCACACATGAGGGGGAGAATGTTAGAATTTATATAGTTAAAGAATTAAATTTACCACTTTATTTTCTATACTTTTGGGATAATCAAATATGGTATTAAAGCAAAAGATATTGGCCTCCAAAAAAAAAATGATTTGTCCTTTTGTTCCACCAAAATATCATCACAGTAACCCTACTATCATAGCCAAAAAGCTTCTTTTTTTTTTTTTCTTTTTTTTTACACAAAATGCAACATTCCCACTTACACATGCTTTATCATGACGCCCTTCTTCATTGATATTTCTCAAGACATTATTGTAGCCATTCTCCGACTTTTAATTTTTATAGCCATCCTTAAGCCAGAACAACCTTATTTTAGTTACTGATGCAGCCATTTTTAGGCCAAAAGAGCCTTCTTCCATCATTTTTTCATTGTCAACATCCCATTCTCTGATAGGCCAAAAGCATATTGACCCATTGTGATGGATTAATTGATTAATTTGCCAAGTTCAATTAATTAAACAATTTAACATGCAAAGCACGTGGTAGCACAAACAAATCACCAAATAAACTAAGTATGCAGCAGAAATAAATAACACGGTGATTTGTTTACAAATGGGAAAAACCTACACGGCAAAAACCCCACCGGGTGATTTTAAGGTCACCACTCCCGAAACTCCACTATTATCACAACAAGCGGTTACAAGTAAAGGAATCCCAAGTAACTTACCAACCTACAGTTGAACCCTTACCCCAATACCCAATTGGACTTGTTCTGTAGTGACAGTTTCTCCTTCCAATGCACGGCTTCCAAGTACGTGACTAACCAATTGCGTGGATCCCAGTATGCGACTTCAATCACCAACTAGAGAAGATTGTTGGCTGCAAAGTTCTTCAATTCATCCACACAATGAAGATCAAGAAGATACTTAGTTACAAAACTCTACGGTGCAAAGACACAGCAACTTCTTCACAAAAGAGATGAACTAGGGCAAGAACTTCGTCTCAAGTTACAATTTGCATAAACAAGGATTTCCCAATGCTTGTACAACTTGCCACACTTTGACGGCCCTTAGAATAATCATTTTATATGTCTAGGGTTAGGAGAAAAGAGGGCCCAAAGACACATCACGGATTAGAATCAAAACAGAACTAGGAATCTGTTTTTCTTAAATCTCGACAGCTACAGGTGTCGAGGTGCTGTCGAGCAGCTGTTGAGCCTCGGGGCTAGAACAGCTTCTTAAAGCTTGATAGATGCAGCTGTCGAGCCAGCTGTCAAGCTTTAATGAAGAGCATTTCTTAACTTGTTTCTTGAACAGACTTGCATGGCTTTAACACTTGATCTTGAAACCTTGTTTCTTGAAGCATTAACCTCAGCCTAAATCTACCCAATTACAAGTAAAGTGAGTTTTGACAAAGGATTAACCAATTACATAAATAATGAATGACATATGTTCTAAACAGATGAAACACATATGTCTTAACAATCTCCCCTTTTGGCAATCCGTGACAAAACCACAACTAACAAATGAACATATGAGAGAAGTCATAAATCACTCAACTTATACTCACTTGTTGAATAAAATAAAATCTATCCTATCACAAACTCTTGAAAAACTTTGCAAGAAGAGAGTTTATGACAAGTAGATTTTGACAACCTGTATTTCTGAAACACTTTAAACAAAACTCATCAAGACATCTTAGTGTGAAACATAAATAATAGATTGCATACAAATAAAAAAACATGTGTATAAAGGGAGAAAAGAAACAACACATGTAGAGGTAGGTGAAGAAAACATACAACATCATATATATATAACAAAAATGAGCACAATGTATGTAATAATGGTCACAAGACCTAGGTACAAGAAGAAAATGTATCTAAAGTAGAGAAAAGAAAAAGATACAAGTAATCCTCATTACATCCCTCAGCACTCAACACTCCCCCTATCAAAATGTCCCTATACAAGCTCTCCTCCTAAGTATAACTACTCTCATAACCCAAAACTACTCCCCCTTTTTGTCACGAGTGACAAAGGGTAGAGTGTCAAGTAGACATCTCATTGGTAGAGCTAGCATAGACATCTCATCAGTAGAGCTAGCATCTCCATCATCATCATCATCTGAAGCATCATCGTCATCACCATCATCATCCCCAGATGTGGAAGCCACAGGAGGTGGTGGAGGAGAACCTCGGGAGCAAAGCCACCCATGGTCGCCTGTCGCCTAGCAATGTGACCAACACGAACATTCACCTGATACAACTCTGTAAAGAGCATATCCAGGCAAGCATCTATGCGCTGAAGCTGGGCCATGATATCTCCTAGTGACACATCGCTCGAAGAGGAAGAGGGAGTGGGTTAAGCACGAGCAGATCTAGATGGAGCAGAATGGGAGGAAGGAGCTGCCGAACCTGTCTAACGCGACCGAAACTGTGCCTCATTACGTTTTACGGTAGCGACATCTATGGCAACCATGATAGAAAAAGGGTCGGAGACAAGTTAAGGGATAGAAAAATGGCGTACAATCCTCATGATAGCGGAAGGAAAGATGAGCTTATCACGGGTAGCCGTATCCTTATACACATCTAAGATAGAAAAGATGAAATGTGAAGGAAAATCAATGGTAAGATCCTCAATAAGAGACAACAGAAAACGAGCACTAGGCTTTGTGATAGAGTTGTAGTGAGAGAGAGGATGTAGGACAAAAGTCATTACCATGTTTAAGAAACGAGGACCTTTAGCATAAGGTCGACATGACATAAACTAGCGCTCACCCCAATCAGAAGGGCGCTCACAGAAAGCAGAAATCATCTCGTCTTTGGACACAGTCCTTAGACGCTTACAACCAGGGTAGTCAGGATGCGCAACTCTCGAAACATGGAGCATATCGGATACTAACTCCGGTGTGACAACTATGTGCGTACCTTGAACGCGAGTAAGAAAGAGAGGTACTGAATAATCGAATCCATGCATGTTGGAGTAAAACTCCTGAATCAGCACGAAAGGACAAGTGACCGGGACGTCACACAGTGACTCCCATTCCCGTTTGTGAAAGACATTGGGAAGGTCAGTGTCGGCAAAGTTTGCCAGAACAACGTGGCGTTCCGAATGAACACCTCGTTTAAAGAAGTTCTCCAAGAAGTCCTGATGGGCTTTCTCATCACGGAACCAAACAGAAATGGGAATGGAATCAGAAGATGAAGAGGCCCTAGAACGAAGAGGGTTCTGGGTTGGAATAGACTTACGTTTTGGTGCCATAGACACTACTAATGCAAGCAGAAAGTGAGGGGGGAGAAAGAAACACTCAAAAGAGTTTCAACACAATTCAAATATAACAAGTATATTGAAAAGATAGAACGTATGCATGGGGAATGCATGAACATGTGACATGCAATATGAAAAACATCATGGGTTCAGCCCAATCCAATCCTACCAGCACACAAACATATTTCACACATCTAAATGCATGAGAATACTGTTGGAATGCGAATGTGATGCAATGCATGGAGTTTTTAAGATAGAAACTACAAAACACATCCCAAAAATTTCAACAAAAACCCATCAATTTTGAAAAACCCCAAAATTTTTCAAAAGCCCCAAAATCTAGGTTTCAAAAACATGAAATGCATGCAGAATGATGAATAAGAATCTTACCAAGTGAAGAAAAACTTGAAGAAGCTTTGAGAAACCTTGAGAAATGGATTTGGAGTGAAAGAGAAAGGTTGGGAAGGTGAATAAACAAATCTGTCGAGAGAGAGATCGAGAGAAATGACAATCGGATTGCAAAAAACCTTTACATAGAACCTCAGTAAATCCTGACAACTACAGGTATCGAGGGGTGTTGAGACATCTATCGAGGTATGTGGCAAGAAATACACATCGACAGATCCAGCTATCGAGAATGTGTTGAGGAACGAGACAGGACACGAGAATAGATGCTCAATCGATCCACCAGGTGTCGAGAAGCTATCGAGAGGACAGAAGGTTTCTCGATCGATCCAGAAGGTGTCAAGAAGCTATCGAGATTATGATAAGAAAAAGATGAGAAGCTCGACAGACAGCCAGGTATCAAGGAGGTGTCGAGCCAAACTTTCAAAATAGTTTTTCAAGAAAGGAAAAACACGAACATGAATGCAATTACTCATGCAACTCAACCAATGATCCAATCAACATATTAGACTCTCAAAATCATCTCTCAAAAACAATTTTAAGCACAGGGATCTCAAAATACACACTCACACACTAAACAAGTCTAACCGATTTTATATTTCAAAAACAAGTCAAGACAGTTTAGTGAGCATACATCAACACATGTAAACCTTGTGATGACCAAATCACATTGTACTTGCACATGTATCAAGAGTAGCAAAGAATATTGCGTGTTATGTGTGAAAACATCGCAAGATTACATAAGTGTCTTTATGTTATGACGATTTAAGATATGAGAAAATCACTTTAACTCACACACAATCATAACTGTTTGATGGGGATTATCACCTTTGAGGTACATCCTATAACTCCCACATCTCCTAGAAAACACCCTTGCAACCATATTTAAAGCATTTTTTATCTTTTTGACTTTATTTTCTTTGCATATTTTCTTTTTATTAAGCAACTTATGCATGGGTATATAAAAGAGAAATAAGAGATACCCAATTATGTTGAGCTTTTGACATTGCACTTTTGCTATGCCGAAGCATACAAATGTCATTGACATTGCACTTTTGCTATGCCGAAGCATACAGATGTCATATCATGATTGGTGAGTAACAGTGGTGAGATGGTTATTTATATCTTTCTCTTAGGATTTTCTAGTCCTACCCGTCAAAAAGAGTGATACAAGTGTTAAGTTCAAGAGATCACTTAACCTTACTCATCACAAACAAAAAGCCATAAAGCTCACTTACTTAGTTGTGCATAAGAATGCTCATCTAAGCTATAAGAGATACAAAGTTTAAAAAATTCTGTTTCAAAGGCCATTTTAAGGTTCACAAGAACCGATGTACACAAAACACACACTGTTTTTGTATTTTTCTGATTTTTCAAATTTTTTTTTTTGAAAAACAAAAATAAAAATAAAACTGAAAACACACAAACAAAAACATATTAAGCACGATAAAACAATGCATAAAACTAGATTGACTCAAAAACAGAAAGCAAAACACACAAGTAATGCAAAACAAAAACAAGAAGGGGAGAGAGAGAAAAAGTGAATAAATTACTTGGAACCCTTTTCCTTCCACACCTTGGAAGAACCTTTCCTCTTAGTGAACCCTTGAACCGGTGATAAGGGGGAACGATTGAAACCGTTCAAGTTTGAAAGGAACATTAGAGCTTTGAGAAGATCTCCAAGAGAAACAAAAGAGGTCTGAAGCTGATTCTGGTTCCCAGATGCTATCATGCCATTGCTCTGTTGAGTGGCTAACCACTTATAGTAATTTGGTCAAGTATAACCAGCAATACCACAATGATGACAGAGACTCTGCTTCTTCTGTTTAGGTTTTTGAGAGTTAGTCTTCTTAGTCCTAGGGTTTTTAGTGTCCTTCTTCTCAAGCTTAGGGGGTACTCTTAAGATAGATTTACCCTTGTTTACCTTGTTTAGGTTCTCACTGGCTAATTCAGTTTTAACATCATTGTTTTCAATTTTAATATTATTAGCAGGAGGAACAAAAACAGTAGTACTAGCGGAAGCAATATTAGAAGAAGAGAATTCATACTCCAATCCTGTTCGATCAGAAGCAGATTTCTGAATGCTGAGCATCTGATCTAGCTTCACACTTGATGCTCTCTCCAATTAAGCTCTGACTTGAAACAGCTCCTCTTCAAGTTTCTTGATCTTCTCAGCCAAGAAATTGTTCTCGAATCTCAGTGCCCCAATAGTTTGATTAGCTTCATCAAACTTTGTCGAAAGTTCATCACGGTTAAGTTCCACATCACTAAGCTTCTTGGTGGCTAGTCTATAGAGCTTCTCATGCTTCTCAGAAAGCTTGTACAGTTTCTCATTGGCTGCATGGATATCATCTTGATCATCCATCTTTTCAAACTTAGATTCCACCAATTCTTCTTCTTCATCCACATCTTCAACAATTCCTTCAGTAGGATTGACAGTGGCAGTGAAGGCATTCAAAATTCCGTCATCTTCATTGTCGGAATCATCCTCAGGCTTAGTGTCGCTCAAAGTAGCAGCTAGTGCCTTACTCTTCCCAATACTCTTAAGATATGTGGGACACTCCTGCTTTATGTGACCGAAACCTTGACATTCGAAGCACTTGGGTCCTGCGGGAACAGTGTACTAACCGCCATCCCTTGCATCCTTCTTCCCTTTATCTTGTCTCTTAAACTGAAAAGAACTAGATTGCCTACGGTCATTGTCGAAGCCTTTTCCATTGGCATTTTTTATGAATTTCTTGAATTGCCAGGTGATGTAGGACTTCATCTTAGAGTCTTCATCGTCCGATGACTTGTCTGTCTTACTACTCTTGGCCTTTAGTGCCATGCTCTTGCCTTTTCTCGACTTGCCAATTCTTGTCAATCCTAGCTCATAGGTTTGCAGATTACCAACCAGCTCAATCAAAGGAATCTTGTCAATATCCTTTGATTCCTCTATCGCCATGATCTTGGCATGGAATCTCTCGGGTAGAGATCTGAGCACTTTCCTCATAATCTTGGGTTCAAGAATGGTTTCCCCAAGATTGAAGGCTAAGTTCATTATGTCCTTGAGCTTGACATAGAACTCATCAAATGACTCATCCTCCTCTATCTTAATTTCTTTGAAGCTTGTAGTGAGCCTTTGTAGCTTCGAATCTTTGACCGCCTTTGTTCCCTCATAGGTTGTCTAGAGGATGGTCCATGCTTCCTCAGCAGTTTCAATGGAAAATATCTTCTTAAAATCCTCATTAGCGATCGCACTGAATAAGGCATTCAATGCTATGCTGTTGAAGTTTGCCGCCTTGATCTTAGCTTCATCCCAATCAGCCGACGCTTCTTTAGGCTTGGTCCAGCCTATCCCCACAGCTTGCCACATCTTCTCATCTAGAGACTACAAGAAAGCTCTCATTCGTACTTTCTAGTATGCATAGTTAGTACCATCAAACAATGGAGGTATGATAAGAGACTGACCTCTATCCATGACAAACAGGGGTCAATGGATCACACACAAAGATTAAACCCTAATCAGAGTGTGCCTGCTCTGATACCACTTGATAGGCTAAAAACGTATTGACCCCTTATGATGGATTAATTGATTAATTAGCCAAGTTCAATTAATTAAACAATTTAACATGCAAAACATGTGGTAGCACAAACAAATCACCAAATAAACTAAGTATGCAGCGGAAAATAAATAACACGGTGATTTGTTTACGAATGGGAAAAACCTACACGGCAAAAACCTTAACGGGTGATTTTAAGGTCACCACTCTCGAAACTCCACTATTACCATAACAAGCGGTTACAAGTAAAGGAATCCCAAGTACCTTACCAACCTACAGTTGGACCCTTACCCCAATACCCAATTGGACTTGTTCTGTAGTGACAGTTTCTCCTTTTAATGCACGGCTCCCAAGTACGTGACTAACCAATTGCGCGGATCCTAGTACGCGACTTTAATCACCAACTAGAGAAGATTGTTGGCTGCAAAGTTCTTCAATTCATCCACACGATGAAGATCAAGAAGATGCTTGGTTACAAAACCCTATGGTGCAAAGACACAGCAATTTCTTCACAAAAGAGATGAACTAGGGCAACAACTTCGTCTCAAGTTACAATTTGCATGAACAAAGATTTCTCAATACTTGTGCAACTTGCCACACTTCCACGGCCCTTAGAATAATCATTTTATATGTCTAGGGTTAGGAGAAGAAAATGCCCAAAGACACATCTACGAATTAGAATCAAAACAAAACTAGGTATCTGTTTTTCTTAAATCTCGACAGCTACAGGTGTCAAGGTGCTGTCGAGCAACTGTTGAGCCTCGGGGCTAGAACAGCTTCTTAAAGCTTGATAGATGCAACTGTCGAGCCAGCTGTCGACCTTTAATGAAGAGCACTTCTTAACTTGTTTCTTGAACAGACTTGCATGGCTTTAACACTTGATCTTGAAATCTTGTTTCTTGAAGCATTAACCTCATCCTAAATCTACCCAATTGCAAGTAAAGTGAGTTTTGACAAAGGATTAGCCAATTACATAAATAATAAATGACATATGTTCTAAACAGACGAAACACATATGTTTTAACAATCTCCCCTTTTGGCAATCCGTGACAAAACCACAACTAACAAATGAACATATGAGAGAATTTCTTTGAAAGATATTCTGCCAGAACTTTTCAATACCATGTTTAACTGCCAGAATTTCTTTGAAAGTGGAATGATAATGGAGTTCTGGGAAAGATCACAAGAAGTGGTAATGGTATCAGTGACTGCTGAGGATATGACTGCTGAGGATGATGAACTGGAACTAGATTGAGCGTTTCCGCGTCTGCGTTTAGTCCAGACGCGTTTTGCTCTTTTTTTTTTTTTTTTTCCCCAGCCGCACTTGTTGACTGTCCTACGTTTCTCCTCTTTTTTTTTTCCTGCAGCAACACGCTTTTCAGGGACAAACGGCTACTGTTCATGAACAGTAGCCGTATATATCTGACTTTTCAGCTGCTTTTTGTCGTGAACCGTGCATTCGTGTACTGTTTACGAACCCACAAATTTTATTTTCAGCTATTTTTTTTATTAAAAATGGGTCCCACAATATTATTTATACATTTAAAAATTATTTTGCTACAGTGTTTTCAGTTTTCAGTTTTTAATTTTCAGCAATAAATTCTATCCAAAAAAACCCATAAACAACAAGGTTTGCTAATAGATTTGATCAGAATTCGGAAGTACCACAATGACACATTCTGACAATGTGTGGAACAAAATTGAAGAAAGAAAAATAAAAAATTTCTTTGACCACTAAATTATTTACTCACTCTGGGTGCGATGGGGCCATACCTGCCTATATTTTATGTATATATTCACATCATCTCACCAGTGAAATTTCCTTTCATTCTTTTGGCTGTCAATAAATAAGATCGCATATTGTGTTGATCGAATTACACCTCTAGTCTTCTGTCCTAAACCTGCCCGCTAAATTTGATAGTGGTTATATTTTTCCATTTCACATTGATTCCTTGTTACCACTCTACGCTAGCTGCATGAATTCAATCAAGCAGTAGCCTAGTGAAAAATTCAGTGGTATATATCATGAATAACATCGTTCAAATTATCAGATTAGTTTTCGTGCTCTTCTTCCCATGCCTGCCGACTCTTCATGCTCTACCATGGATATATGTACCATCTGCGGAGATGTCTTCTGCGGGTGACAGTCTCAATCCTGGTGACACGCTCAATTTCTCAACATACATAGTTTCTGCTAAAAGGACATTCGCTTTGGGGTTCTTCAAGCGGATCGAGAGTGCTACTCAAAATTCCTACTTGGCAATATCAGAGATAGCTGATCAAAGTAGAGGTTTCAATCTTTTTGTGTGGTTTGGCAGTCGAGTCAATCCTATTGTTAACAACTCGGGCATGCTTACCTTGGACAACAAGGGAACATTGAAAGTTGTTCATCAAGGCGGCGATCCCATACTTCTATTCTCTGCTCCTCAACCTACTGTAAACACAGTCGCTACCCTTTTGGATTCTGGCAATTTTATCTTGAAAGAAGTGCACTTGAATGGATCTTTGAAACAGGTGTTATGGCAGAGTTTCGATTATCTTGCTGACACGCTTTTGCCTGGAATGAAATTAGGGGTCAACTACAGAACTGGTCAAACGTGGTCACTCACTTCATGGTTAACTGAGCACATCCCAGTTCCAGGGGCTTTCACCCTTGAATGGGACCCCAATGGACTTGAATTGGTCATTAAGCAAAGAGGGGTGGTTCATTGGAAAAGTGGGGTCTTGAGAGACAACCAATTTGAGAACATTTCACCAGATATAACATCTATGTATGAGTTCAACGTTGTTTCAAATCAGGATGAACAATCCTTCTCTTTCATGTATAAAAATCAAAGTCAGAAATTGCAGTACTGGTTGCTTTTGTCAATCGGCCAATTGCAGGATGATGTCCAAGCAGCCATAGCACGAGCAGATAAATGTGATGGCTATAACATTGATGGGGGATGTCAGAGGTGGAACCAGCCAGTGTGTAGGCATCATGGAGACACACTTGTTCTTAATCGTGGTCATTTTGTGTCTGAATATGATTCGAGCTCTTATATTTCAGATGCAAATCTTGGCTTCAGTGATTGTGAAGCCACTTGCTGGGGCAACTGCAGCTGTGTCGCTTTTAATAATCTGTTTGAAAATAGCACTGGATGCAAATTTTGGACAAATATTTCCAACTTCGTTGCGAACGACTGGCCATATTCAGAACTTGTCTATATTCTATCACCAATAAAGCCTTCTCACAGTGGTAAGTATACTAATTTTTTATGCTACGTACATTACACCAGTTTCCAATTTGGTCAACATACATATCATGGCCGTGTCATGACATGCTTTCTACGTAAAGAAGAGCAAACCAAAAGCCTTAAGAAGATTTATGGCAACAATTTTAGAGAAGAACCATTACTAAAATGATTGAATTGAGCTGACACATTATTTAACGTAGGTTTCCGAGTTTTAAAATAGGTGGTGTTATTTCAGTAACGAATGGAGCTCCATATGGTTGTATATTAATTAGTTGATGTCTCCATCTATTAGCTTAAGCTTTTGGATTGAGAAGCTGACATTAATGATATCTAAGCCTGGCTTTTGTATGTTCTTGAACTCCATGTGCTACGGGGATTTAAACTGTTAAGCTAATTAGACATCTCCAAGTCGTATCAAACAAAATAATTATAAGAACTCTTACTCAAACTTAACAACTCAATTTATAACATGGAAATACAAATTCTCCCATTTGAACAGTGTCTAGAGAGAGGATTTCTCAAATGATTTCTAACCACAACTATTATGACAACATGCAGGAAAAGAGAAGTGGATATGGATTGGCACTGGAATCACCTTTGCATTTGTAATTTTAGCCTGTATAGTGTGTTATCTACTAAGAAAGAAAAAAGCTGTACTTCAAGGTAGAGAGTTCACATATGGATTGAGCTCGTTAGATTAATTTTTGAACTTTCATTATTATTTGCTATCCTTAAATGGAAGTTATGCTTTTTAAGTAAATTTATACAGGGAATAAAGGAACAGATGAAGAAATGGAATTGTTTAATTTAGTGACTACAGATAGATCTATTGATGTGAATGAGGTTCCAAATGATAGAAAGAAGAGGCCTGATGTAAATATATTTAGCTACGAATGTGTTGTGGCTGCCACAAACAACTTCTCACTAGAAAGTAAGCTTGGAGAAGGGGGCTTTGGATCTGTTTATATGGTGAGCTCTAAAAAAATTTTTAAGAATAGATGGTCAAATTAACTTCTTTCTAATAGTGACTAAACACTATTTAATTATTACAACAGGGAACAATGTTAACAGGTCAAAAAGTAGCAATAAAGCGGCTATCAAAAATTTCACGGCAAGGAATAATTGAGTTCAAAAATGAGTTGATACTCATTTCTAAACTACAACACACAAATCTTGTTAAGCTTCTAGGTTGCTGCATTTTAAAAGAAGAAAGGATGCTAATCTATGAATACATGCCCAACAAAAGCTTGGACTACTTCCTATTTGGTTTGGAAAACTTTCAATTATTTATGCTAAGGATTCATTTATTCTTTTCTTTAAATTTACATATTTACTTATATTACTTGAAATTAACAAAGTAAATTATTGATCATATATAACTTTTCTTATTCGCTAGATTCAAGTAGAAGCAAGCTATTAGATTGGAAGAAACGTTTTAACATAATTGAAGGAATTGCTCAAGGATTGATCTATCTCCATAAATATTCAAGGTTAAAAGTAATTCATAGAGATTTAAAAGCCAGTAACATACTCCTTGATGAAAGTATGAATCCGAAGATCTCTGATTTTGGTATGGCAAGAATTTTCAATCAAAATAAATTGGAAGCAAATACTACTAGAATTGTTGGGACATAGTAAGTTAAATACACATCACTCATCTAAAAAGCATTACCAATTCAAAATATTATTGCTCGTATAAGTTGTCAACTCATTTTTCAAATGAAATTGTTTGTTTCATGTGCTTGTGTAGTGGATACATGTCCCCTGAGTATGCTAAGGAGGGCTTATTCTCTATAAAATCTGATGTTTATAGCTTTGGAGTCTTAATGCTTGAAATCGTGAGTGGTAGAAGAAGCAACAGCTTCCATCGTGCTGACCATGTTCTAAATCTAGTGGGTTATGTATGTAATTGATTTATATACATACATACATATATATATATATATATATATATATATATATATATATATAAACTATGCATCATATATATTTTGGTACTTTTGTATTTCAAACATTTATATAAATATTTTGTTTTTTTAGGCATGGGATTTATGGAAAGAAGGTGAAGGACTAGAGTTAATTGATCCAACAATAAGAGATTCATGTAACGAATATCAAGTACTGAGATGCATTCACATCAGTCTATTATGCGTGGAAGATGATGCAATTGATCGGCCTACCATTTCAAATATGCTATCTATGTTGACAAATGATAGTAGTCAATTGCCTTTGCCTAAAAAACCCGCATTTTCTATTGGCAAGAAAACAATTGTGGCAAATATTTCTAAGAAAGAATCAGAAGTTTATACCGTGAATGGCTTGTCCATTTCTGATATGGATGCCCGATAGAAGGCATAATTTTCATTCATCATCTTATATGTATGTTAGGTAGCTTAAATCATAGAAGGAGTAAAAGAGTAATAAAGGATTTACAAAGGAGGGGGAGCAAAGGCATCTATCTCGTGAGACCCAAAGCAAAAATCTGTGATGAAAGAGTGTAGAACCCTTTCCTTATTAGTCTTTTTACACAAAAGGGTTTATTTAGTTCTGTTATGGGCAATAAAATTAACTTCTCTAAGTGTGCGTCTGGGATGAGCTGATTTTCATCTTATCTCCACTTTCTAGTTTATTTTTGCTATCATTCATGGGTTTCACTGCACTTTTGATATTATTCAACGATTTCACTGTACTATTGAACTTATTTTTTAACTTTTTTTCTACACTTTCATTAAAAAGTTTTCAATTTCAACTAAATAAATTGCTCTAAACGGACACTAAGAGTCTGTTTGGGATTTGCTTATTTTGCTGAAATTGAAAAATTTTTGCTAAAAATACTGTAAATAAAGGTAAAAGTCAGCTAAAATAGTACAGTAAGACCCATGAATAGTATCAAAAAATATAATACGACTCATAAATAGTAGCAAAAATAAGCTAAATAGTAAAATGTATAATTTAGGAAAACCATTCGATGAAGGAATGTATCAAAATCAATGTTCATTGTGCCTCCTTCGCAAATTACGAGCTTAAAACCCATTTCAACTACTTTAACTGCTGCTAGATGAGCTCATTTGGCTTTAGCTATGAGAGTGTCTTGGTCTTCCGTTAACTCTGTCAATCAAAGATTACTTCTCCTTTATGATTTTATCCGTTGTTACTATGCATTCTTTTTCCTCAATGATGGCCACATTAAAGATAACTTTCAAAAAAGGAGTGATATGGGAGCTTAAGGGTCTATTTGGTTTGAGTGAAATAGGGAGAATAGAAAATAGAGAAGACAAAACTGATTTAAAGGGTGTTTGGTCAGATAAAAAAGAGGATGAGGTTAAAGTGTTTTCTCCCCTAACCCACTAATATTCTATTTATCCAATTTGGAGAGAAAATAGTGAGAGAGGGGGGGGGGGGGGTTGGGGGAAATAGTTGCAATCAATGACTAAACTACCCCACCTACTCTTATGTGCTAGATCTGCTAGTTTTTTTTTTTTGGTAAAATACTATTTTCGTCTTTAAATTTTACCAAAAGTTTGGTTTTCATTCCTAAACTTTAAGAAGTTCATTTTTCGTCCTTAAATTATTAAAAAGTTCATCTTTCATTCCTAAACAATTGGAAAAAAGTTCTTTTTTAATCCCTATTTTTGTCTCTAAACTATTGAAAAGATTCTTTACAACGTTTAGAGATGAAAAAAGAACTTTTTTAAAGTTTAGAAATGAAAAACAAACCTATGGTAAAGTTTAGAGACCAAAATAGTATTTTACCCTTTATTTGTAATATTTTCTTGAGCATCGTGGGCATGAACATGTTCTTTTGTTTTGCTCTTTTTCTTTTCTTTTTGGGTTTAATTGGACGTGATTTTTTTTTTTTTTACTTTTTTTCTATGCGTTATTTTTCTTTTTTTAATAAATTTGGTGATTGCCTTTTTTTTTTGTTGGTTGTTTGCCACTTTTTTGTTTTAATTGGGCATCATTTTTTAATAAGGGCTTATGAATGAATTTATACAAACTCATTTTTTTTTTCATCCCTCCACTTTTCCACCCCCAACCAAATACAAATGAGATAAACTAAAATATTTTCTATCTCTACACTTTTCCATTCTTTTCTTATTTTTTATCTTCCCACTTTTTCATCTCCCCAACCAAACAAAGCCTAATAGTTGCACCTAGTAAATTCCTTACTAGTAAATGTGTTATTCTAGGTACACAACTATTTAATATGTAATATTACCACTAATGAGAATCAATCACAAGATCAACCACAAAACTAGAAGTCAACTAAAGTAATATGGAAAGATCTCAAGCACAAACATAGAATGATATATTTTCCTATTTTGATTGTAGTTAGCATTAAATCTGTAAATGATGTGATCTGACTATATTTGAATTTATTTTTTGTATCCTATGATTTCAGCAATCTATAGTGACAATTGTGAAACCCCCGGCCTTTTTTTGGTGTTGGGCCAAACTCACGTGAATGGGTGGAGTCATATTATTGTCTCTCAAAATGGAGATTTGACTGATTATATTTTCCTTTAGATTAAGGGCTTTACAATGAAGTCACCACTTATTTAATTATTGGAATAAATAAGAAAACCAAAATTGAAAAATTTCTCATTTTATTAATTTGCAAATGAATTTACGTTGATCATAAGAAATTACATGGCTTTAGTCCTAGATACAATCTAAGATAAAGTACATGACTTTGTTTCCTAGTTACAATCTAGAAATTGAAAATTACATGGATAAGCATTGATTTATCATTTCTTGATCTAAGCTCGAAGGCTATATTATAAGATGGGAAGATGTTAGGCACCCATCTTACATGGTGAAACCAGTTTTCAAGACTATGGTAGCTAACATTTATATTATATCATTCAATATGTTATCAACCAATTTGCATATTGAATTTAATGTGTGTGCATGTGATAAACCCTAATTTAATTTATTAAGCATTGCATTTGGATTGAAAAATAAATTCTAGTGATGTGTGTGAATAGTGATATCTTATATTCAAAGATTTGAAAGAATTATGAAACAAACATGTTTTTCATATTTTTGACGTAGATTTAAGATCAAAGCTAGTGTTATGCATAAACATGTGATGAATATCCAAGAACATGTGAAGAACACATATGAACATTTAAGAACATTCAAACATATTCAAAGAATTGAAATAACCACTAGCATGCTCTAATCTTAAATTCTCATCATAGCAACATACAAAACAAATTAGAGAAAGAGATTATACTTGCATGCATGATCCACACGGTGGAGGGGGAAGCTCTTGGTGGAGGTCTTAAGGGTGGAATAGAAAACAAGAACTAGAAGAGGCAGAGTGACTTTCACTCAATACATTGAGTCTCAAGAAGACCAAAATATGATAAGACTACTCTACTTCACTAGAACTCAAGAGAGGGGGGTTTTGTGTCCTTTGAAATGGAGGAGAGGGGGGGGGGGTTTATATAGTAGTGGTAGAGAAAGTATGAATGGAAGGTCATTTAATAAGAATTGACAAAGGATAAAAGATAATCATGAACCTAGATCCTATTTTAGACTTTGGAGAAAGCTGGTGCATTAAATGTAGAGATTGGTAGGAGTGATGAGCAAGCAAAATTCAGTTTTTTTGTAACTATAGTAATAGCCTATAGAGCCAAATTCAAAAAATCATAACTTACTCAATACTGATCGAAATTGTCTTATTCTTGTGCTCAAATTGAAGCTCTAGATGTCTAGTTTTTGGGAAAAGTAACCTCATTCATAGCTTCAAAATATTATGAGAGATATCAACAAAATGGTGAGTAGAGGTCATTTGTTAGAAAATAATTTAAGCACAATTAACATTAATACGTCCCAAATTAGTTTCCAATTAACATTAATAGGCTCCAATCACTTTCATTACAGACTTAATTAGTTCTAAATTTACCCTAATTAAAAAGAGAATTGTATAAATTACTCATTGAATAATTAATATTTGACTATCTAATTAATTAAGTGTGTGCAAAAATACCATTAAATGTTGTCCTAGCCAATCAAATTATGACGCATCATTAATCTCAAATTGATTATAGTTATAACCAATTGGAATCATTTTTTCATAATCACGTATAGTCAGACTCAATTTGTGATAGTGCATCTCGGCCATTAAAACTTGATTTGATGATAACTTTCAATCTTATGTCCAATTAGGGCTTATGACCAGTCGATTTAATCATTACAACATCAAAATCATTTTGTTGAAATGAAATTAAGGATCTAATGGCCACAATTAAGATGCCTATTTCCAAGATAAAATTACATTTTTATCCTCCACGTGAGGCTAAATGTGGGTTACAAAATGGGTGTCAACAACATTGCATGTATAAATACAATCTTTACCTTTGTTCTTTCTCATGTTGTGAAGAACCCACAAATCCTTTTCTAGTTTTTATACATGGTATAAGAGCTATTCCACAATTCAAATGTGGTTTGCCTCTAACTCTTATTACTTTCTCCCTTAACTTCCTGTAGCCACAACTCAATCGTGGTATATCTTCTTGATCCCTTCCTTGCCTCTCATAGCCACAAATCAACCGTGGTGATTGTTTTTTATTTTCTTCTGTTCTCATAGCCAAATACTCATATCCTACACAGTTGGACATCGGCAATTTTGTGTTGATCAAATTGACACAAAATAATTATCTATTATGGAAGACACAAATGCATGGGCTCATAGAAAGCCAAGACTTAGCTGGGTTTATAGAGGGTGATTACCCTCAACTAGAAAAATACAATCTATCAGACGATGGAAAAATTGAGAACTTGAACCTAGAATTTTTTTAATGGCAAAAATTTATAGATTGCTGTGTGGATGGATCATAGGAACCCTTTTTGAGGAAACTCTAGCATTGGTTGTTGGATTGGAGACTTCTGCAGTAGTATGGAGTGCATTAGAGAATGCCTTTGCAAAATCCTCTCAAGCAAGAGAGTTTCAACTTAAAGAAGAACTTTCTTTGCTTCAAAAAGGCGACATGTCACTCAATGATCATTTTTCCGAGTTCAAGAGGCTTTGCGATGACCTTGTTACTATTAATAAACCAACTAGAGATGAGAAGAAAGTTTTTTGTCTGTTGAAGTGACTTGGACAAAGATATGAAAGTTTCACCACAAGTATGCTCAAGCCACTAATTCCCTCCTATGCAAATCTTATCCCTTTGTTGTAAAGTCATGAAGTTATTAAAATGGCTTAAAACTCTTCTCCATACACTCCACCATGTCAGACTAAGGCTTTTGTTGGACAAAGAATTCCTGTAGGGCATGGACATGGTCGAGGGAGGTCTAATACTTCCCAATTCTCTTCACATGGTCGTGATCTTGTACATACAAGGAAAAACTCTTCTAGACCAGCAACTCGTTATAGACATAATGCTAATGAAAAATCTAAGAAACGTCACTTTCAGGCCAAATCTCAAGAAAGCAATCACTCTGAGACTTTCAAACATCCACAGGCTAAACTACGCATTGAGTGTCAAATATGTGGAAAATTTGGTCATGATGCCCTTAAATGTTGGAACAAATTCAATCATGCTTTCCAAGTCAATGATATCCCTCAAGCACTTGCATCCATGACTTTTGAAGATGGGCAGAGTTTAGATTGGATAACGGGCATTAGTACAATTGCACATATATATTACGAGAGATCCAGGTAAACTTGATAATGTTGTTCCTTATACTGGTATTGATAAAGTTATGATTAATGATGGTAATACATTGTCCATTCATACTGAATAATGTCTTGCTAGTTCCATATATGAAGAAGAATCTGATTTCAATTAGTCAACTCACAAATGATTTATCTTGTCTTGTTGAATTTTCATCTAAAGGGTTCCTGATCAAGGATTTGAAGAAAAGCAAAATTCTGGCACTCAGAATTAAGAAAGGAGGCCCTGTATGTTTTGAATAATTGGCATAAAGCTTTTTTTTCAACAAGATATAGAACCACTTCTGATGCAATTTGGCACAAGTGTCTTGGTCATCCACAATCACTAGCAGTTCACTTCTTAAGTAATAAATGATTGGTCACCATTGATGGTTGAAATCAGTCCCGTTTTGTTTGTGATTCATGTCAAATGAGTAAAAGCAGTAAACTTCCTTTTGTTCATTCTAGTAATTTTTCTTTGGAACTATTGTCTAAGATTCACACTAGTTTATAGGGACTAGCACCAGTTACTTCTTTTCAACCATTCAAGTATTATGTCTCATTTATAAATGATTGCACATGTTTTACATGGATATATCCTTTAAAAAGAAAATCAGATTTCTATGAATGTTTCTTACAATTTTAGAGAATGGTTAAAAATCAATTTGACAAAAAAATAAAGATTTTATCAGATGGTGGAGGTGAATTTTCAAATGGTAAATCTGCGAAGCATCTACATGAGTGTGGAATCTTACACCAAATGTCTTATCCTGGAACTCCAGAACAAAATGGAGTTGCTGAACGTAAACATAGACATATCGTTGAACTTGGGTTGACTATGATGATTGCTTTCAATGTTCCAAAGAGATTTTGGGTTGAAGCCTTCACTACAATCTTTTTCTTGATCAATAGGTTGCCAAGTAATAATTTGGGAATGAATTCACCTTTCTCACTTTTATATGGTCAAGAACTAGAATACTCCTCACTTCAAGTCTTTGGTTGTAGGTGTTTTCCATATCTTCAAAACTACTCTGTTGACAAGCTCAAGCCTCATTCATTACCCTGTGTGTTTTTGGGATATAGTGATCAATATAGGGAATGCAAATGTCTCCATCCACATATACATAAAATATATTTCTCTCGGCATGTTGTACTTGATGAAAATAATTAATCATATATTGATCCTAATTCCCTGTATAGCTGTGGTGCTTTTCAAGGGGAGGTTACTTCTATTAGTGATTGGGAAGCTTCAAGTCCACCTCCATCACACTAATTCAAGGGAGACCAGGTGCCATTCAGCTTCCCAAATTCCTCCAATCTTGGTGATTTTCCAACACATGATTACTCTAGGATATTACATGATGAGAGCTCAAAGACATTGGTTGATGATCACTCTATCGCTACTAAAGTAAATCCATCAACTCCTTCCAATAGTGGACCCTTTAAGGCCTTACCTAGTGATCACCGGCCTTTTGAAACCCCACCTCCTTTGTTGCAGCATACGAATTCCACCTCATCCTCAGTTGCAAAGCCTAATGGCACATCTACTAAATCACATTGTTCACCGGTTGAAGAACCGACCACCATGTCACCACCATCCTTGGTTGCTCCACCAACAATTCCTTCCCACATGGAATTAAACACTCATCCTATGTTGACTCATGGCAAATCAAGTGTAGGTTTCACTAGTTTTAATTGCCTCTACCAATGTCCTTCCTTCTGAACCCAAGAATGTTTAGGTTGCCCTTCAACATTTGGGTTGGTTACAAGCCATGCATGATGAGTTGGATGCTCTTCATCACAATAAAACACAAGATGTTGTTCCTTGTCCATCCAATGCCAACGTTATAGGGTGTCAGTGGGTATTCAAAACCAAACTTAAATCAGACAGCTCTCTTGATCGTCTTAAGGCTAGGTTAGTTGCAAAAGGTTTCAGCCAAGTTAAGGGTCTTGATTTTGCTGAAACTTTTAGTCTTGTTATTAAACCTGCTACTATTCGCCTTGTTCTTTCTCTTGCCTTGATGCATGGCTAGCCTATCAAACAACTTGATGTTAAGAATACCTTTTTACATGGCCACCTTCATGAACATGTTTACATGGAACAACCTCTAGGTTTCATTGATCCTCTCTAACTAAGCATGTTTGTAAACTTAAGAAGGCTTTAAATGGCCTCAAACAAGCTCCGAGAGCTTAGTTTGATTTCTTTAGTGATTACCTACTGAGTCTGATGGGATTGACGAAATGGATTACGGACGAGTTCAATACTGCAGACGACACCACTCTCTTAGACGAACCAAAGCAGATACCCATGTCATTGATGAGGACACCAGTATCATTCAATGCCGCCAATAATACTTCAGGCGGTTACAACACCAGCTGAGCAAACTGTTGAGAGCATATTAAAAACCCATTACTCAGCAAGGAGCGTTACCAAGAAAGGCATTAATATCACAACGGCTAGAATCCAGAAGGACATATATAAAGCCTTCACATCGCAAACACGAGGTAGACACTTCTACTGACAACATATGCTAAGTTATTCTGGCCTGTTTAATATAAGAATTTATGTGTACTAACTTTGGCATCGGAGACGTTGTGGCAGACACCATGCCAGTGACCATTTTAGTGAGCTCTTATCTCCACTGTGACACAGGAGAGTGCCCGGCCCTATCTGAATGAACTTTATTCAACTGACAAATCTTTGCTTCATCAGTTTGGCGCTGTCTGTGGGAATGACATTTCCGTACTACATTTCGAAAATGTAGTTTCCACTAGGCGGCTTTGGCTCAGTAAGTCCAAGCTCTTGTGGCCACTGTTGAAGAACTCATCAGGCAGAATTAGGAGATAAGACAAAGGCTTTAGCAGGAGGAGAATCGATCCAAAGCTGTCCACGAGGATGAAGGAGAAAGCCACGGGAGAAGCGATCGACGAAGGACCATTACTCCAGATGAACAACATTCTGATCTTCTCCAGGAAATGAGGAAGGAGATGGATGAGTTGAGAAATGCCATTAAGGAGAAGACGGATCGGAGCCTAGATAGAATGGTTAAGGCAACGGATTCTCCTTTTACCATGGCAGTCTTGGAACGACCAGTGCCGGCGAAGTTCTGGTTGCCTCAGCTTGAGCCTTTTGATGGGCTTAAAGACCCCTAGGATCATCTTAATACCTTCAAAACGACATTGGGCCTCCAACAGCCCCCAGATGAAATAATGTGTCGTTCCTTCCCCACCACGCTTAAAGGAGCCGCCAGGGAGTGGTTTACTAGATTGCCCATTTCGTTGGAGGACAACGTCCAAAGAGACTAGCAGACCACCTACTCACTATTAAGTAGGGGGAGAGAGAGACCCTGTGATCGTACATAAAACGCTTCACTTGGGAAACCCTAGAAGTGGACGACGCTGACGAAAAAGTATAGCTAACGACCTTTAAAGTGGGGCTAAAGTCTAAAGAGTTTGTGGTTTCACTGGCCAAGAATCCACCCAAGATGATGGCGAAGATGCTCCTAAAGGCGCATAAGTACATGAATGCAGAAGATGCATTAGCAGCCATAATTGACGAAGGAAAACCAACAAAAGAGGAAAGGAAGGAAGATGACTGTAGGGGGCAAAAGAGGGAACGCCTAGGTCGTCGAAGTAGTGACGGAGATAAACAGAAGGATGAAAAAGCTCCACGGATGGTAAAATTCACCCCTCTAATTATGTATGTTGACAAAATTTTGACATAGATTCAGAATCAACACTACCTCTAGTGGCCGAGACCTTTACATTCATCCCCTAACGTGCATGACAAGAACAAATACTGCCAGTTCCATAAGGATCATGGCCACTACACGGAGGATTACCGGGACCTGAAAGGACAAATAGAGGAGTTGATACAGAAAGGAAAACTGCAGAAGTATGTGAAGAAGGGAGAGTCTAGCAGGTTCAGAGACGGCAATAAGAGTCAGCGTGAATCCTTGTCCAAAAATGAGATTCATCCATCCCAATCACCTAGGATGTGATCAGGGAGATAAGTACGATCGCAGGGGGGCCGCTCGCGGGGGGATCATACAAATCCCTCAAGAAAGAATGCTAGAGACAAGTGAATAACGTCCATATGGTACCCCCATTCAAACAGAGACGGACGAACTAGGACATGTCATTCAACGAAGAGGATGCTCGAGGAGTGAAGCAGCCACATAATGACCCCTTGGTTATAACGCTCACAATCGAAGGGTTTAATACCAAGAGGATCCTTGTAGACAACGGCAGCTCCACAGACAACATGCACTTACCGGCCTTCCAGCACCTGAAGCTAGATCCAGGGAGATTGTGCCCATTTGACTCCCCCCTCGTCAACTTCAATGGGGACAGGGTATACCCCAAGGGCATAGTGACGCTAAAAGTCACGGTAGGGACCTACCCGAGGCAACTAACCCGTCAAATGGACTTCCTGGTGGTAGATTGCCCCTCCTCATATAATGTAATCATTGGAAGGCCTACGCTTAACCGGTGGAAGGCGGCTACGTCCACCTACTGCCTAAAGGTGAAATTCCCAATTGAGGATGGTGTCGGTGAGGTGAAAGGGGATCAAGTCTTAGCTAGGGAATGCTACCAGGTTGTGCTAGCTACAAAGGAAAACCATACGTGGACAATTGAGGAGGAAAATGAAGACAAAGTAAAAGCTTTGGAAGCAGTGGAACTCGTCAAAGGAGAGACTGCCAAGATGACGAGGATAGGAACAACCTTAAGCCCCGAGATGAGGACAAAACTCATTCAATTCCTCAGGGAAAACCTGGATGTCTTCGCATGGATTCACGAGGATATGCCCGGTATATCACCAAAGGTCATCCAACACAAGCTGAACGTGGATCCTGGGAGAAATCCCATCCAACAAAGACAATGAGTCTTTTCCCCCAAACGAAGCCAAGCGATCACTGACGAAGTCAACAAGCTGTTGCAAGCAGGCTTCATTTGGGAGGTTTATTATCCCGAATGGCTGGCCAACATCGTACTGGTGAAAAAAGCAAATGGGAAATGGAGAATGTGTGTGGATTTCACGAACCTGAACAAGGCTTGCCCAAAGGACAGTTTCCCTTTGCTTAGGATAGACCAACTGGTAAATTCTACGGCCGGGCATAAGCTATTGACGTTCATGGACGCTTTTTCAAGATACAACCAAATAAAGATGGCTGAGGAAGATCAAGAAAAAACTGCTTTCATCACGAGCCAAGGGCTCTACTGCTATAAGGTCTCCCCAAATCTTGATATTTGCTCCATTACCAACTCTCCATCGCATACCTTCAATAACTAAGCTTTGGGCAAAGATTAAACTCCTCCATGTATGAGAAGGGTTGTGGCTAATCGAAGCATGAATAAAATCACTTGTTGGGAAATATTTAGCTTTAAGTACCCTATAAACAAGAGACTCACTTCCCATTTGAAGACGCCACCCTTGCTTTGCGAGCAAAGCCTTATTAAACAATTTTAAGTTCTTAAAACCCAATCCACCATTACACTTAGGCTCACACATTTTTTGCCAACTAAGCCATGCGATTTTTTTCTCTTCTTTTTTTTGACCCCACCAAAAATTCCTAATCATCCCCATCATTTCATCACAAAGTGAATCCGGAAGTTTGAAACAACTCATAATGTAAGTCGGAATTGCTTGAGCCACGGCTTTAATCAAAACTTCTTTTCCCGCCTTGGACAACAATTTTTCTTTCCAACCCGCCAACACTTTCCCCAATTTCTCCTTAATGGCATTGAAGGTAAGTCTCTTATTTTTCCCCACTAAAGAAGGTAGGCCAAGATACTTCTCGTGTTACTTTATTATTTGGGCACCAAACCGATTTTTATCTCCTCTTGAATGTCCCTTGAAGTGTTGCTACTAAAAAACAAAGATGTTTTTGCACGATTTAAAATTTGACCGGAAGCTTTCTTATACACAGCAAGCAATCGTTGTAGTTCATCACACTCCCGTAATGTTGCCTTGCAAAAAATCAGGCTATCATCCGTAAAAAACAAATGAGACAATCTCAGACCACCCCTACAAATTTTCACACCCTCCATTTGACCCCTCTCCACTGCTGATTGAATCAAAGCAAACAAGCCTTCTGCACACAAGAGGAAGAGGTAAGGTGGCAAAGGGTCTCTTTGACAGATTCCCCTAGATGGAGTAATATGCCCTCTCGGAGTCCCATTGATTTTAATTGAATAAGTAATCGTAGAAACACATCTCATGATCAAATCCCTAATCTGGACAGCAAAACCCAATTTCTCCATAACTTTTTCAAGCCAAACCCACTTCACCCTATCAGAGGCCTTACTCATGTCGAATTTAAGAGCCATTTCCCCAATTTTGCTCCCTTTTTGTTGCTTATATGATGCATAGTTTCAAAAGCCACCAACACATTATCAGTAATCGGTCTCCCATGGACAAAAGCACTATGTGTATCACTAATAATCGAAGGTAAAAAAAATTTCAGCCTATTTGCAATAGCTTTTGAAGCAATTTTATAAACAACATTGCATAAGCTAATAGGTCTATAATCTATTATCTACCCAATTTACATCTTTATCCTCTAAGCTTTTCCAAAAATACAATTTCGATCCAAAGCTTTTCAAAATTACCTTTTAACCCAAAAAATTTTCAAATACCATTTCAACCCCAAGTTTTCATCAAATTACTTTTTGATCCCTAAAATTCTAAAAATTGCACAAAGTACATTTATGCCACAAAAATGCATTTCCAATCTCATATTTTGCCAAAATAAAATGTTTTCTTTCAAGAATAATAAATTTTTAAAGGACATTATTCTCATATTTTAAAGCATTTGACTTTTGTGTTTCTTGTTATTTTTTTGTCCTTTTGCATGAGATAAAATACTTTGGAAAATGATTTTCAAAATTGCATTTGGCATGTTAAACTATGCTTTGGAGTGTGGTTAGCTCTATTTAATTCAAGAATGTAAGTTACTTTCCTAGTAAATGTCATTAGATCACATGTTTAGTTATTCCCTTTATATCTTGCTTTCTAGAATAAATCACATTTTTATGCATTTTGTACATGTTTATATGCTCACATATTACAGATTATACATGTCGTGCATTCACATGTCACCCTAGGGTAGACAATACCTGTCATACATTCACATGTCATCCTATAATAGGCTTGCTTCCTTTTGTTTCACACATACACGTGTAACATTTTTTTCCTTTAAAACTAAATGCCAAATATTATTATAGTTGTTATTTAAATGTTGAGATTTAAGATTAAATTTGAAACAAAGTATTATCCTTTTGAATAGGCATTGTGGGGTGCCTAACACCTTCCCAATAGATAACTAAGCTTTCGAATCAATGTCTTCTAGTTTGAGAATTTTTTTTTTTAATTTTTAATTTTCTATTTTAACTTAGGAGGCCTTAGGGTTTTCTTAATTAATTTAGAGAATGAAATTGTTTAGATTAGGTAACCATTCACATCTTAGAATTCCAATAGTTGACAACGACTTTTAAAAATGAATATAATTATGGAAGTTCACTTGCACACATCCCACCATAGTGTTGTACACATGTTACATACCTTTTGCATTTTACATCAAACACGCATCATCGAATGAAAAACCTCAACGGTTGGGAGAACAATGGGAAAAATTATTGAATACTCTAAGAATACCAGAAATGCATGCTCCTCCCTCTCACATGAACTATAGGTCCCACCATAAATTTAATAAATGAGACCCAAAATTATGAGAGAAGGGAGAGTATGCATTTATGGTATTTTAGGAGTATTCTATAATTATCCGAATAATGGTGAATGCAGGCTTAATGTAGCTAAAATTTGGGTACGACAACACCGTCATTGTGAAGGGTGTTGCATTGTCAAAATAGATTTTTTCTAGTCACCCTAATCTGACCACTACTCATTTTTCTTGTTTTTTTTTTTTTTTACCCGTCAACAAAAAAAAAAAATTGCTTCACTGCTTTTTTGAAGATGTAAAATAGTAAAATTTGTTTGCTTTCTATTGTTTGAAGTAAAATAGTAGTATAGCAGCTTCTATCATTTTGACCATGAGTTCAATCTAGTTGCATACGTATAAAATATAAATATTTTTCTAATCATACACCCCAATATAGGCAAGTACAAAAATATTTTGTTCCATTAGACAAACCGAAATAGGGTCCAAAATAGTATTTATAATATTGTCTTTACCTAAAAGACTAGCATTTTGTATTGGAAGGAAAAAAATTGATGCAAATATTCTTAATAAAGAAACAGAAGTTCATACCGCGAATGAATTGCCCAATTCTGATATGGATGCCCCACAGAGATATGCTTTTCTATTGTGATCTTCCATGTATATTTTTCTTCAAAAAAAACTTGCATGCATATTAGGAGGAAATAAGTTCATCAATTATTATTATTATTTTTTTTTATAATAACTTTCCCTAAATTCTTTGTATAAATATAAGTGGGGGACTTTAATTTTTCCAATATACTACAACAAAATGTATTTTTAGTGATGAAAAAATTCGTCACTAAAAGTCCACTTTTTCGTCACTAAGAACCTTTAGCGACGAAATCGGACTTTTAGTGACGAAACTCATTTCGTCACTGAAACTCCGTCGCTAAAAGTCCTAGCGACGAAAATTTTCGTCACTAAAAGTCCGATTTGTTTTAAAAAGAAAAAACTTTTAGCGACGAAAATATTTCGTCGCTAAATGTTTTCCTCGCTAAAAACACTTCAGTTTATTAAATTATATTTAGTGACGAACAATTTCGTCACTAAAACTATTTTCGGGCATATATAGCGACGAAAAAATTCGTCACTAAAACTATTTTTAAGAAAATCCAGGCACATATAGTGACGAAAATTTTTGTCACTAAAACCATTTCTTACAAAATTTTGCTACATTTAGCGACGAAATATTTTCTCACTAAAACAATTTTTTGTTGCAATATTTGTGACAAAAAAATTCGTCGCTAAAACTTATTTTCTGTTTTTATTTTTTTCATAGCTTTGATATTAACCTGTAACCTGTCATTACATTATTAACACCTCAAATTTGAACAACGCATTTACAAAAAAAGATCTATACATTCCAAAGGTAAAAAATAAAAGAAGCATCCAATTCAAACTCCATCCATACAACAAAAGTTTGCAATACATACAACAACTCAAGATGTTTTATAACAATACAAAAAGTGTAGCATAATATAATTAGAACTAATGAAAGATGTCCTCATATGTCTTCAAGTAATGCCAAAAGTAAATCTCCTAAAAGCCACCAATAAGAAATTTGCACAAATATAAAAACAATACTACATTAAAATCATAAAGTAAAAACATTAACTATGTTATAAGAAACATTTCTAACAATGCATTAAGAGTATCTACACCAATGAATTAAAATCACAACTCCATAAGTACAGACCACATCAATATCCATATCAAGTTCAAGATAAGTACAAAACATCTCAATAACAATTACTACTAACTTTACATATCATAGTCCATACCATTATCCATATCAAGCAATTCACAAGTGCTAAGTTTGAACACAATTGTTAAAACCTCAACACAAAAAATGGCCACATCAATATCCATATCAAGTTCAAGATAAGTACAAAACTTTAAAACAATTGCTACTTATACAAGCATAAAACTTTAAGACAAACACACAACATTTAAGACAATTATTATGAACTCTACATATCATAATCCATATCAAGATCAATATCAGGTATGTCATGCACTTCATTTTGATTAGCATCTCCTGAAGTTCCACCTTCAAGAACAACCTCAGTTTCAATATCACCCATACAATACTCAATAATATTGTCCTCAACATTGACAGAGACAACATCTAGAATCGCTTCTTGTTGAAATGTGTCACTATCTTCTGTATTGTCATTAGATTCTCCACCCCCGACTTCCAGGACATCAAACACTCCCCTATGTTGGATGGATTGCACCATTTTCTAAAGTTCACCCAATTTGGTATCTTGAAGGTAGAAAACTTGTCTCGCTTGACTAGGAAGTATAAAAGGGTTATTTTCATACCACCGACTTGTAATATCAATTCCATTCACATTTGCAAGAAACTAAAAACACTCCCAATATGAATTTAAACCACTTTATCACACCATGCAAGCCACCCGCTTGCTCTAACACAAAAACCCACCACAAATTCAATTTTCAACATCACAAGTATAAAGTTTACAAGTATTGAAATCTAATAAAGTAATATTCATCACATCTAATTAACAATATTCATTCACATTTGCAAGAATTGAAAAAACACTCCCAATATGAATTTAAACCACCTTATAACACCATGCAAGCCACCCACTTGCTCCAACACAACAACCCACCACAAAATCAATCACAAACATCACAAGTATAGAATGTTTACAAGTATTGAAATCAATTAAAGTATTATTCATCACATCTAATCAACAAATTCCATTCACATTTGCAAGAAACTAAAAACACTCCTAATGTGAATTTAAATCACCTTATCACACCATGCAAGCCACCCGCTTGCTCCAACACAAAAACCCACCACAAATCCAATTTTCAACATCACAAGTATAAAGTTTACAAGTATTGAAATCTAATAAAGTAATATTCACCACATCTAACCAACAATACTCATTAACATTTGCAAGAAATGAAAAATACTTTCAATATTAGTTTAAACCAGCTTATAATACTATGCAAGCCACCCCCTTGCTCCAACACAACCCACCACAAAATCAATTTCCAACATCACAAGTATAGAGTTTTATAAGTATTTAGATCAAATAAAATACTATTTATCATATCTAATTAACAATACTCATTCACATTTACAAGAATTGAAAAACACTTCCAATATGTATTTAAACCACCTTATAACACCATGCAAGCCACCCGCTTGCTCCAACACAACATACCACCACAAATCCAATTTCCAACATCACAAGTATATAGTTTTATAAGGTTTTTAACTAAAATTTACTTACTTTGCTCAAGCTAAGCTTACAACTTTCAGAAAAAAAAAAAAAAAAAATCCAAAATTATTGCAAACAATGTGTATTTAGCCTGCAAAAGAAAAGTTAAATTTATAAGTACTTCAGTCTTAAAAATGATCCTCTCATAAATTACTACACAAACTCATAGCTTACACATGTAATACAGGTAGTGCTTACTACAATCAGAAAAGTGATGAGGAGAAAAGCCTGAGTGAGTTGTACTTCTATTGCAAAAAACGACATATTTTAGGTTCCAATTGTCAAAGAAAAAAGAAGCACTCTTACCTTTCTAATGCACTTTGCGTTTCCACTTTCTACCTTCCCCTCATAAGCTCCACATGTCTTAAAAGACACATGCAAACTAACTTACTTTTTTAACAAATGCATTTTAACCAGGAAATTAAATCTTAAAGAACATACTTTTTTATTTATTTATTATTATTTGGGATAAATAAGAACAACTTATTTATTTATTTATTTATTATTATGTGGGTTTCATAATATTCAAAATAATATAATGAAATTGGAGCTTCAAGATCAAAACAAAAAGGCCACCTGGCAAGTTCTCCAATAAAGAACTTAAAACACAAAGGAGGAAATGTTTGTGGAATCAAGAATTAGCTCACCTGGCAAGATAAGTAAGTCCATTTAGAAACGCAGGGACACTGAAACGAATGATCACAAATTGTACTCGGTATTCCACTAGTGTTCGTGTCCAATCTCTCTAACATTCACACACCAAACCAAAAGAAAACCATACAAGCATTAATTTTCAACTTTAATCCATACCTAAACATAAATGAAACCAAAAAAAAAAAACTCTAACACATCAAAGTTGCATGAATTGATAGCCATAGTCTTTCACAAAAGGTAACCACTTGAACATAAAAACCCAGCTCCCACATTTTCTTTGCAACCAAACAAAACTCAAAAAAATCAAAAAAGTTAAATCTTTTATACATCAACCTCACAAAAGCCAAGAACTTAAACATACCCAAAAAAAAAAAAAAAAACCCATTCTTTTTATTAAAGCACAGTAACAACAAGAATATAAGCACAAAATAATCACAAAATCAATTCAATTCCATACTCAACCAAGATCAAATTTTCACAATATTGAACAAGCAAAACAGGGCAAGATGACACTCATAACTGATAGCATTTAGAGGCAAGCTAACCTGAATCTCTCTCAGAACCTCAACGCGCTTCCTGACTTTGGGTGACAAAGTTTATAGGATATCTGAGTGCCCAGCTGCCAAAGTCTGAAGCTTATCCAGCACAAACATCAGAACATATCCAACAATGCATCATCAGCAAAATAAGACCCGCGAATCAAAACATCCATTTGGCAATCAAATTAAATACCATTTTAAACTCCTACAACTATATTTAATCATGAAAATGAATCTCAAAGCACCCATTATTTCCCAATCATTTTAGTTCACCTCTTTGAAAATGCACAAACCCACTTAAAAAAAAAATAATTAATCTTAGCTAAAATCAATCCATTTCAAAAACATATCCCCAAACTGAGCTTTTACCAGCCACCAAAGCATATTTTTCACATTATTTTCATTACCCAATTCATAAAAAACATTATTGCCCTTAATGAACTGATTACTAACTAAACTCTACCAAAACCAAAACCAAAACCAAAACCATTTCTCACTAGCACAAAGAAAAAACTTGCCTTTAACGCATTAACAAGACCGGCACGATCCTTTGCACTAAGAGCTACAAAAACAACAACAAACACACTCAGTTTATAACTAATTCATTTCCAAAAGCATAAAAAATGCTAATAATATCAAAATTTCTAACATATAAATACAAATACAAGCTGGATCGGTGAAGGGTCGGAGTCGGAAGATGAAGGGTCGGAGTCAGAAGAGGAAGGGTCGACGCTCAAAAGGCAAAGGGTCGGAATCGGCAGTGAAGAGTCTGAATCGGCAACGAATGGGTTTGAATCGTCGTGAATGGGTTCGAATCGGCGACGGTGGAGCTGAAATAAAACTTCAAAACCGTCGCGAATGGGTTCGAACAGCCAAGAATTGTCGCAAGGGTCCGATTCGGCGACGAATGGGTTCCAACGTCGCGAATGGATTCAAATCGGCGATGGTTGGAGCAGAAATAAAGCTACGAAACCGTCGCGAATGGGCTCTCAACAGCGATGGTGGGCTATATCGGCGACGGTGGGCTCTCAACGGTGACGATGTGCTCTCAATAGCGACGGTGGGTTGGGATCTTTTCGGAGCTGCATCGGTTGGGGTCTTTTGGGAGTTTAGGAGCTGAAGATAAAAATGAAACAGGGGACGGATTGTTCAACTTTTCTAATGGGTCTTTTGGGTCTTTATATTGAAGTATTTAGCGACGGATTGTTTTGTCGCTATTGCTTCATTTTCGTCGCAAATGGTATTAGGATTTTAAGTTTTTAGCGACGAAGGTTAATTTCCTCACTAAAGAACTTGAATTTTAAAAGATATTTAGAGACGAAATTCATATTTCGTCACTATAGAGTACTTTTAGTGACGAAATTTAATTTCGTCACTAAAACATATAAGTGTAAAACTATTATTATTTTTAGTGACGAATATTTTTCGTCGCTAATTCTTCCTTACAGCGACGAAAATATTTTCGTCACTAATACTATCCACAACAATACCTATAGTGACGAAAAATTTCGTCACTTTAGATTAATTAAGCTGGCGCCAAAGGTTCCCTCCACTGGCGCCCATTTTTCAGATCACAATAGCGACGAAATTTATTTTTCGTCGCTAAATGTTATAATTTTTTTCATTATTAGCGACGAAATTTATATTTCGTCGCTAAAGCTATATTTGTAGTGACGAAAAATATTTCCTCACTAATTTTCGTCACTAAAAGTACATTTTGTTGTAGTGAATTAATTAGTTACAACTTCTTTTAGTACCTTCAGTTTAGACTTAGGTTTTTATTTGTTTATTTCTTTTTAATCTATTGTTCTCGGATGGCGATTTAAATCTTTGACGTCTTCGCTGGAAACACCAAAATTTTCTAGTTTAGCTATAAATCTCTTACAAGTTCAGACATAGGTTCTAATTGTAAATTTTTGTTCATTTTTTTTCTTATTGTTTCTACTTTTTTAAAACCTTTCTTTTACTAAATTTTACTTCTCTGTACCCTTGTCCTATACCTCAAACGTGACTTATATATAGATGCTAAAACAACACAGTTAATAAACTCTGACAACACACTGAATGATGATTATTTTTGTACTTCATCCCATTTGGGGCATATAACAAACAAGGTCATGTTAACGGAAGTTCTTAGAGTAATTATTAAAAATCTATTTTAGAAAAGTTTTGACACTACTTGTATAGGAAATATAAAAAATTGTCAAAAAATTATTATTATTATTATTATTATTATTATTATTATTATTATTATATACAAGATATAATTCTACTCTAGCCTAATCTAAGTGTATATGTGTGTGAAGCTCTCTTCTGGAGACTTGAACCTTGGCCCTTACCCCCCACACTCTACAAGCATTTATACTTGTGGAGTGACCATCACATCAAGGGCGTGCGGTATTTTTTTTTTTTTTTTTCAATAAAAAAAGTTTTAACACTACATTTATGAAAAATATTAAAAAAAAAGTAAAAAACTTTAATTGCTTTTTTGTTTTTCAATAAAAAGTTTCTAAACATGGTAGCCAAATCAGATATAATAAATGTTAATTGGAACAACTAATGACATAACAAAATGGGAACCATTCATATATCAATGAATGGGCAAGCTTAGAATTCTTTGGTATATATATACTTATTGTAAGGTCGCAATTCATGCCCAAGCCCAACAAGAAGGAGGGTATAGGCCCAAAGAGCCCAATACAATAAATTTAAAGAGTGTGGGTCAGAAATCTTGTTTCTAATGAACTTAAACGGTAACAACAATGACCCAAGATTACGAAACAATAAGGATGAACGAGTTTATAAGATGAAACTTATCCTTAGACTCAAGCTGAGAACCAAGTGCTTATATTTCTCCTCACTTAAAGATTAATTACCAATATTCAGTTTACAATATTTCTCTCTCTCTCTCTCTCTCTCTCTCTCTCTCTCTCTCTCGATCCCCCCTTCTTCGGGGCCTCTTCCTTCTTATACTTCATCCCCTCCTTCATCCTTGCTCTCCACGTGTAGATCTAGACTGCTAACATGGATACTTGTCCCATCAGCACATTTCTGAAGTCTTTAAATAATAGCTGTAAGGCTGAGAATCATTGTTCAGATATTACTTCCTCATTAATGCGGCCAGAGACTTAGGTACAGAGCATTCAATGCGGTGGCAGCAGCTTTTTATGAGATATTTCCAAACTACCCTTGCTCTCTGTGTCCTTATGAAACATGTCTTCATCCCCAAGACCTTCCAAAATATCATTCTAGTCAACACGACGTACCACCTGATCCTCATCGCATTTAGCCGAGGATATACCCCTCCTCGGATTATTTACATTTGCTTCGTCCGCCATATTTGCTCTTTGGGTCTGCAAGTTTGACATCATTATTACCATCAATTCAGTCTCGGCCAAGTAAGCGTCCTCGGACCAAGTCCACGGCCCAAAAACGTATCTTGGGTCTTTTATCCCCACATGATTTGTGAATTTGGGATGTGGATCTTCGATTCTTGATTTCTTTTATGTTACAAAATGGTAGCTAAACAATTTAGTTTTAGTTTTTGTATGCTCAAAACACATAAAAGTGTAAACTTCTGTTGTACACTTGTACGTATTTAGTTTTATTTCAATTTTCTTAGAATTAATAACTTAAGAAAATCTTTTTTTTTATATTAAAAAAAAAAGGAAAATTTCAGTTCATTTTGCTGTTTCACATCTTTACTTTGTTATATGAATTTAGGTAAGTTATATATATACCAAAGAAAATTTCTATCGTTTAAAGTCAAAAAAAGAGAAAAAAGAATGTAAGTTATGTACATGTGCCATCGAAGTCTGTGACTCAAATATTTTGGTTTCTACTATATTGCTTTTTGGGGACAGATTGATTTATTTGCATCAATATATGTTTATTTGGCCAAAAAAAAAATCACATTTTAGATTTTTTCTTTAGATACGTTTGGTAGACTGTAATGGTAATTACATAGGATTAAAAATATATATTACAATGAATACTAGATACTATAATGTAATGGGAAATGATATGTCCACAATATTTTTACAACATTTTTATAACAAATCCTAAGTGGCAGATTGTTACTGGTTGTTATTGTTGGGTTAAAAAAGTAATCTCAATGCTAAATTCAAATTTGAACCAATAACAACTAACCACATGTGGTTTGTTGTGAAAATATTGTGGATGTAGTACTTCTCATAATGTAATACTCATTACTATTTATTTTTTTGGTGACAACACAAGAATAGAATTCTAAAGATAATAGAATGTTTAAATCAAATTGTTTAAATTATAAAATTAGAATAAAACTTAAGATATATTTTAGGAAAATCTTACTCATATAATTATATTTCTTAAAAAATAATATTTTTTAAATTTGAAAGAAAAATCGGTTATTTTTAATGACTTTTTATTTTTATAATTGTTATGTGTATATGGAAAATTTGTTTATTTAGAAATATCTTAATTTTAGAAGTTAATAAACCTACTAAGAAATGGTTATTACAATCCTTTTAAAAATGAATAGTTATCTCTCATTTTAAAAAATAGTTATTTATAAGGAATGACTATTTTTTGTAATACAAATATAACCAAACAATTGAATAGTTAAACCATAGAAATAACTATTACATTATAGTGCCTATTACTATCTACCAAACATACCATTTGTCTTAGTTTTTTTTTTTTTTTAATAATCTAACTTTTAGCTTTTTGTCAAGCATTTACCATAAAAAATTACAAAAAAGCTATTATTTTTTCCGTCCACTATACAAAGAGTCCTTTGGTTAAGTATTAGTATGACTTGAGTGTTGGGGGATTATGTTCACTGTGGCAAGTTATGCAGGTAAATGAGGAGAGATGCAAAAATTGGGGGGAGGAGAGAGAGTTTGTCACCAAATTAAATGGGTACTTCAATTTAGGGGTAAACTAGCCGAGTATTAAAAATTCAAGCAAGTTTATTTAATTTTTTTTTCAAACATGAGCTGAGTTCGAGCTTATCACAAAACAAGATTTTATGTTCAAACTTGGCTCATTTATTTGTCGAGCAAGCTCGAGCTTGTTTACAAGCTACTTGATTAACTTATTATTTTCATATATATTATGAAACCATAACTAAAATGTTTTACCTCTTCACAATTCTATGATATTTAACTATGAATAGACTATTTATATCATCAATAAGCTACAAATAATAATTTATTATCATATGAACTTATTGACAAACATATACATGCAACTTAATTTCAAGTCTATATAAACAAATTTTTAGACAAGTACTATACATATATAAAAAAATATATATTATTTATAGTTAAATTGAGCCATCATGTTCACAAACACATTTTCACATTTGAACTTGAGTTGTTGAGTAATCAAGCCTAAAAATAAGACTTCAAATTATAGATATTCATTTGGACAGAATCAAATTCCCAGCGTAAGGCTTCTTTAAATGTGCAATACATTAACCTCGGGGCTACACGTTGGATTTTGATAAGGAGCAGAAAACTAATGCATTTTAATTAAAGAATCAGTTTTATTAGTTTATTTACACAACAGATTAAATTAGTTCTACAAATTTAAATTTGTTAACGTGTAATAGACTATGGGGTTTTAGGCCCACTTTATTTATCCTGCATATCACACTTACTTGTACAACATACATACTTGTATAACACACTCTGCCTCCTAAATAAAGACACTCATATATATATTTTATTACTTGAAAAATATAATACTATTGATTCAGTATTTCTAGCATGGTTTTAGAGCACTTTAACATTTTTTTTATTAGTCTTGTCTTTCTTTGGTGTTACTCCAAACTCATAGTCACTTCCACTGTCATAACCGCCGCCGTAGCCATTCGTTGTTGAATCTCCAATGTCTCTCAGTCATCATCTCTAGTTTCGGACCTACATCTGCCTCCATTAAGGAGTCTTACACCGCAAAGACCACTTCCATTATTGTTGTTGTCGTGAATCTTACCCCGATTATGCTTTTGCAGGTATCACTATGATCATTCTCCATCGATCTACTCAATCGTGGAAATCTCACTACCATCGGAGTCTTCACACACTGCCCAAGGATCTGCATCAGAGTCACGTGCCTACATCTGATCCCTGCTGATGTCATCCATGATGTCATTTGCTTATGTCAATCCTAGCTTACGTCATTGCCATGCATTGTCTAGTCTTCTACTTACGTCACCCTGACGCCATTAGCTTACGTCAGCAACACATCTTTGCCGACATCATCTTGCCTACGTTAGCATTGACTCGAATCCAACCGTTGTTGACTTTGACTTCATTGACTATTTGTTGACTTTGACCTGCATTGACTATTGACTTTTTTTGAGGTTTGACTTTTTTACAATTCAGGTGCTCCTTACCTAGTTTTTCCTGTGGATTTCATTTTTACAAACTACTTTTGCATAATTTGCCTCTAAATGGATAAAAATGATATTTTTCATCCTCCTCCCATCAATACTATATTGGAAAGGAATAAGAACTATTTATCGTGGTTTCAAGTTATGCACAGTTTTCTTAAGGGTCGCATGCTCTAGCAATATTGTGCTAGTACAATCATTAATCCTGTAGAGGGGGTAGCTGAAGAATATACTATCTTCATCACTTTTATGGTTGAATGGGACAGTCACAGTAACATGATTCTCACTTGGCTCCAAAACACCTCTATTTCTTCCTTCTATGATGTTGATCGGGAAGGAGATCCCACTAATCAAAGGTCAACTACTATTATTGTTTTCTTCTTGGTTCTTCCTTGATCTCTTGGCTAATCAAGAAGCAATCCGTTATGGCCCGCTCCAACACAGAATTGGAATATTATGCCCTTACTGATACCACGTCTGAACTCATTTGGTTTCGATGGCTTCTTAAGGATTTAAGTGTGTCTACATCCTCTAGTACTCCTCTTTAGTGTGATAACCAAAGTGTCATTCATGTTGCTCACAAGGATGTCTTCCATGAATGGACTAAACACATCGAGATTGATTGTCATTGTATCCATTATTATCTTGTCCATGGTGCTCTCAAACTGTTCTCAATCTCCTCTCAAGATCAACTTGCATATATCTTCACCAACTCACATCCTAAAGGAAGCCTCCGTGCTTTGGTTGATAACCTCAAGTAGGTTTCACAGCCACCTTGAGTTTGAGGGGGCTTGTTAACATGTAATAGACTATGGGTTTTTGGCCCACTTTATTTATTTTGCATAGTTCACTTACTTGTACTGCAAACTCTGCCTCCTATATAAAGGCACTCATGTATATTTTATTACTTGGAAAATAAGATACTATTGATTCAGTATTTCTAACAAAATTAAAGGTTTTGCTTCCTTCCAACTAATCTTTTTCCTAGTAGTTTATTTGTACAGCATATTTTTCTTTTAAGTTCTAAATTTAATCTATTGTGTAAAATTTATAATGGGTAAGATTTCCTTTTGTTATCTTGTATGAACATTGGGTGTTATGTCAAGAGTTTTATAGTTCAACTAATTGACATTTCCTAATATTTCTAGGACATCTATGGTTCAATTTCTTCCTACCGGTTATAATTATCGAATTAAAAACAAAAACAAAAAAAATGGTGGTCTGATCAAGACATAATAAGTCTAGGGGTTCTTAATATTGAAAATTCTCTTAAATTTACTTTTAGATATTGGTAGTAATCCCGAAATTTATGCCGCACCGACAAGAATTGAAAATGTACCCATCAATCATGCTAGAAAAAGCTAGTATACTTATAAAAGCAAGCATAAATTTACACGAAGGAGTTCACCTTATGTTATCTTGGTCATAATTCCACGCAAAAAAAAAAAAAAAAAAAAAGACAAAGAATTGACTCTGTCTTTGGGTTGAATCACAAAATTGTCTTCCAAATCCAAATAGATGGACTCGTTAAAAACAATTAAGAGGGTGAAAATTTTCCACAAAAAATCATATTTTTATGTTATCCTGATGCGGCCTTCTCAAAGCCAGACTAATGCCCACCTTAATTGTGGGCTCAAAATATTTTGTGCAATCTTCATATGAAGAATTTTCCCTTCCCTTTGACTTCTCAGCATATATATCTTTTCAATCCTAGAGGAAACGTGTAAAGATAAGAGTATAATGCATTCCTTGGATAACCTTTATATTTCTTTTTTTATTTTTATTTTTTGATGACTGAAACAATATAAATATATTAAAGAAAAGAAAGACAGATCATCACCTGGAGGTCTACGGAATTTGGATAACCCTTGTAAATTTGGATAACCCGATATATATATATATATATATATATATATATATATATATATATATATATGTGTGTGTGTGTGTGTGTGTGTGTGTGTGTGTGTGTGTGTGTGTGTGTGTGTGTGTGTGTGTGTGTGTGTGCGCTATTTACTATGGGGATAAATGGCTCAGATAAGAGTATTAGGTCGTGGGCTGCACCCGAGGACGCCAAATAACCCGATGACAAACAAGTATTAGTAAAGGCAAGTAGGTTATCGGGCAGAGAACAAGAGTTGGTCACGACAAGCTGGCGATGTTGTCCGAGGGGACAAACCTCCTCCGGAAATAGAGTAGAAGCCTGAAGTCCGACTACCCAATAAGTATTAGGAAGCGGACAACAATGCTTGGAAGGAAGATAAGCTTTGGAGAGAGGAGAGTCAGCAGAGAATTGAGAAATATCTAGGAAAAAAGTTATTACTACCTCATTGAATACTTTGCACCTAACCAACTGGCCGCATTAATGTAGAAATGATGCCTGAACAGTGACCTCTAGCCTTACAGCTGCTCACCAAAATTTCAAGAAAGTTCTGATTGGACAACTATCAAGAAAATGAGTTATTTGATCAACAAGTGAAGGGCTAAGATGAGAGAAGGTGAAGGATTATAAAAGGGAAAGGATTCCATTAGGAGGGCCTCAGACTTGATCGAGGAGGGTTTTTCTTTTCAACTTGTTATTCTTATTCATTCCAACACTAAACTAACCCGTAGTGATTCTTACTTGACTCGTTAAACATTCAATATTAAACTCACTCTCTAACAAATTTATTGTTGTGGGCTTGTTGGGCCATTGTCCAAATCTATTGGGCCGTGAACCAATTTACGTCCTTACATTTACCATATGATCTATAAATTCATCTTTTATGTATTTTTTCAAATTAAAATACTTGGAACTTAAACAATTGATTAATGACAATACTATTTATCTTTGATTGCCTTGAAATTTTGCAGGTGTGGTAAATATACGAAATTATTGTAATCCAGCGGTGTATTTGTCAAAATTTACACCACTTTGAAATCCATTGTTGAATTATATTATCTTCGTATGTCCTCCCTACTTGCGAAATTTCAAGGTGGTCAAAGATTAATAGCCTTATCATCAATAAATTTCTTAGCTTTAAGTTTTTGTACTTTTAAATGATGCATAAAAGATGAATTTATGGATTGAATGATATATAACATTCGATTGGCATGAAAATTGAATCCAACTCTCAAGGTGTGTGTGTGTGTGTGTATTTATATATATGTGTGATTCTAGGGTTTATGACAAAATTAACTGAGTTTTTGAGAAAAGTAAAATGAGGTTTAATTAGGCATGACATATTTAGGACCATGCCCTATATCATAGGTTTTTCCAAAACTATTCTATGTGATAAATTATGATTAGTTATTTGTCACTTTTACTTAAACCCATTACCTTTTCTCTACCACTCACACTAAGCCACATAAGATAGTTGGGGGAAATGGTGTAATAAAAGCTGTTGTCCATTATTTATTGATCAAACATAAACATAAACATGGGAGATGGGTAATCAGTTTTCACCTTAAGGTATGACTAAGCACTAGCGCGAAACTTTGGTCTCTTAAATTTGGGTAAACCACCGCACACTCTTGGTCCGATGTACACTCCACAAGTATAAATGCTTGTGAGGTGTGAGGAGCAAAGAGCGGGGTTTAAGTTTCCAAGAATGAATTTTTCACACATATACAGTTAGATTAGGCTAGAATAGAATCTCTATCTTGTATTAAAAAAAATAATAATAATAAAAAATAAAAAAGGTAAGTTCTTGAATATGGTGAAATGATTTTCAAATGTTTGTGTGGAAATAGATTCAGTTAATTTTGCTAAAAGGCTTATAGCAAGTAGTTTATGCTCTTATCGCCTGTCATTTATGCTCTTGCTTATTATTGTACATATAAATTATTTTTCAGCTTGTTGAGAACTAATTGTTTCAGAAAGCTATAGATTGAAAATTAAAAAAAATAAAAATTGGGTAGTGATTGTACTTATAAATGTGATTGAAAAATCTAATGTTCCGTTTAAATTGAGGGGAGTAAAGTAGAGTAAAGTAGAATTGGCCTAAAATTAGTTTATTTTTAGTCAATTCTATTTTACTCTTTCTCTCTTCTCTCTCAATCCAAACAAGCCCAAAAGACAAAAACTGTACTTGGAATAAATGTAGTTTCAAAAAGGGATACCAAATGAAAAAATTTAAGACCACACTATTTTGTGCTATAACTTTGCTACAATTTTATTGTGGTAAGTTATGAGTAATTAAAAAAAATGATGAATATATATATATATATATATATATATATATATATATATATATATATATGAAAGTGACATATAACTAATCACTAACGGAAACCATTTTTAACGCAGCCGGTATTGTAAAACCATGCTTAATTAAGCATTTCCGTGAGCTAGTCTTTCGACCAATGGGGAGTTAGTCAAGCAAAAGCGGCAGGATACATATAGGAACTTCTGCTCAACTGTTTAAACGAAGACATGTCAAAAATTCGATCCTACTTTGCAAGTTTCATGTTTATATATATTTTGTACCGTTCATGTTAGAGTATACATATAACAAAAAATTTGTCCCTTTCAAGGAAACATAAAGAAAGAAGACAAAAGAATAAAAAAACAAAACCAAAAAAAAAAAAAAACCACGCTGCTCATGCATATCCTCTGATCTCATCATTCCCTAAAAGAGCTTTTCCATTTCAATGAAAATAGATAATTGCACAGTTAAAAGAAAGGAAAAAAAAATCATATTTTCTCTCATAAAACCAAGTTATGATAGTTATATTGTGTATATACACAATTAAAAAAAAAAAACACGATTTCATAATTTCATATTTCATAATTTGTGTGTGTACGACAGTGCTTAATTCAATTTGTAGAGCGTAAAACAATCGATACTTACCAAGTTCACAATAACTTCATCAGCTATCAGCCACATAACAATAATAATAATAATAATAACAATAACAATAAATTACAAACATAAGATTCGTTTCCAACATAGTTTTTGTTCCCACTAGAACCATTCTTTTCAAATGGTTATTTAAACCGTTATACTTTTACCCCACCTTCAACAAATAAACCTAACAAAAAGCCTAATCCGAACTCACAGTCAACCTGTCCTACAGTCACCTTTCTATATGAAAATAGAAGTACTTTTCTATTTGCCTTTCCATTTCAGTGGACAATCATGTCTACCGACGTACACCTTAAATTTCTGTTCTTGCTCTTCTTCTCATCCTCCTCGTGGGATTCACATGCTCAACATGTACCTGGTGTTGCAGCTCGTAATAGTCTCAAAACTGGCGATACGCTCAATTCCTCAAGTTCACTAAATTCTCCAAATGGGTGGTTCATGTTGCAGTTCTACCCGTGGCCTGCTGCATTTGGTACTACTAACTACACATACTTAGCGATTTTCAGAACTTTTGATTCGCGTTTAGTATGGTATACAAGTCAAGGTATTCCAATAACCAATGACTTTGACCAACTCACCCTGGAGAACAATGCAGGATCATTGGAAATCAGGCGCCATGGTGGCAATCCTATAGAGCTATCCTCTTCTCCTCAACCTACCAATAACACTGTGGCTTCTTTATTGGATTCTGGCGATTTTGTCTTCAATGAAGTGTACTCCAATGGATCTAAGAAGCGGGTGTTATGGAAAAGTTTTGATTATCCAGGGAAAGTGTTGTTGCCTGGTATGAAATTAGGGGTAAACTACAGAACTGGTCAAAATTGGTCAATGACAGCATGGTTAACTGACGACTACCCAGTTTCAGGGGCTTTCACTCTTGAATATTCGGGACACCAACTGATCATTCGGCGACGCGGCGTGGTTTATTGGAAGAGTGGGAAAATGAGAGACAACGAATTTGAGAATATTTCACCAAAAGTAACATCCATGTATCATTTCATCGTTGTATCAAATGGAAATGAAGAATCATTCTCTTTCATGTCCAAAAATGGAAGCCAGGAATCGCGGTGGTTATTTTCTTCAACAGGGCAATTACTTGGTGATGACCCGCAACCCATAGCCCAAGCAGATAAATGTGATGGCTACAACATTGATGGAGGCTGTCAAAGGTGGAACCAGCCACTGTGTAGGCACCACCATAAATATGGCTACACAGTTGAACTTAATCGTGGTTTTTTTGTGTCTGAAGATGATTCAAGCTACAATATCTCAGATACAAATCTTGGCATCAGTGATTGTAAAGTTAGCTGCTGGGGCAACTGTAACTGTGTGGCTTATACTTCTCTATTTGCAAATAGAACTGGATGCAAATTTTGGACAAATATGTCCAACTTCGTTCCAAGCGACTTGACATATTTAGATGTTGTCTATATTCTATCTCCAAAGCTTTCTCACAGCGGTAAGTTTCCTCGTTCTGTTTCTATGAACAATAGACAAGATTCCAATTTCAACAACATATCTTGGGCCGTGTCATGAGATGCATTTCTACGTGCACGGAGCAAACCCAAAGCCTTAAGATGATTTAGGGCAACAATTATTTCGAAGACCAAACCTTTAGGACAAAATAATTAAAGGTAATTCATAATTTAGTGCAGGTCTTAATTTTTGTGACCTTAGTTTTTTTGGAAAATGTTGAGAGTCCATTTAACTGTTACGATTTTGTTTTCTAAATCTAGTTGTGCACTACCATGTTATTTAAATTTTTAAATAGCATGATATAAGATACATATTTAGATTTATAACATGAGTAATGTTTAGGAAAGCTTTGAGGGTATCTGTTACTTTTCTATTATAATATTTATCTAAATCATGAAATATTTTCACAATCATTCTCCCATAATTCTCTAATAAGAGTAGGGTTATAAATGAACCGAACTATTTAATATCAGCTTCAACTCAATTTGAAAGAAATTATAAGTTAGTTTAAGTTCATTTATTTAACAAATAAATTAAGTTTAAGCTCAAATATGAATAAGTTGATCTCAAACATAATAATGCGCTCTTGAACAAGATTAGCGAGTATGAGATTTGATTAATTTATAGGTAATATTATATGTTTATATGTATAAATTTTTAAAACATATTTATACAGACATAAGATTAGAATCTGTACAGATGTAAATAAGTCTATAAGCTGTCAAATTAGTAGATTCTTAAATATATATATATATATATATATATATATATATATATATATCAAATTTATTAATTGTATATATGGTCAAATTTTGTAGTAAAATTATATACAATCTTAACTATATAAGATTGATGAATCTAAATATTTAATATCATCTTCAACTCAGTTTGAAAGAAATTATAAGTTAGTTTAAGTTCATTTATTTAATAAATAAATTAAGTTTAAGCTTGAATATTAATAAATTGATCTCAAACAAAATAATGTGCTCTTGAGCAAGATTAGTGAGTATGAGATTTGATTTGATTTATTTATATGTGTATAAATTTTTAAAACATATTTATACGGACATGAGATTAGAATATGTACGGTTGTAAATAAGTTCAAAAGATATCAAATAAGTAGATTCTAAAAAAAACAACAAAAAATATCAAATTTATTAGTTATATAGATGGTCAAATTTTGTAGTAAAATTATATACAATTTTAACTATATAAGGTTGATGAATCTAATTTTTGAAAGTTTATAATAAAAATCATTATATTTAATTAATTAAAATAATATAATTTGAATTATAATTTATTTATTTATTATTAGCATAAATTTGTGAAGTGACAATTTTTTTTTAATTGTAGTGCTTACTATATATGAAAAAAAATAAGTTAATCAAAAGACTCAGCAATCTATTAGGTCAAGTTATATGGTCTGTAAAGCTGCTTTTGTTCCAAGGGTCATTTTAAGTTCAGTGTATAGGTTAGCTGTCCTAGCAATCAAAACCCCCGGCCACCACAGCTGGGTTCACCCAGCTCTTTTGTAATCAGTCTCTGACTTTTATCTATTGGTATAAAAAAAAAAAAAAAGTTATATGGTGTGTATTTTAGTTGGAATCTCAACCTATTGGCTCAAGTTTATCGAACGCAAATTAATGATAGAGAACCATAAATTGAATATTGAATTAATGACATAAAATAAAATTTTCAAATATTAAATGAATTATGACAGCCTGGCTTTTGTATGTTAACTTCTTCAACTCTGCGTGTGACGCCGACGTAGATCCATTAAGCTAATTACGCAACCTCAAGTTGAATAAATAAGTTATTTCTTGCTGAAAAAAAAAAAAAAAAAAGAAAAGTTACAATTTCACAAATGTAACATGAAAATATCAAATTTTCCTACGTGTACAATGTCGATATGCAATAATATATAATTTTCAAATGATTACTAACTTCCTCCATTTATGACTAAATGTAGGAAAAAATAAGTGGGTATGGATTAGCATTGCCATTAGTGCCTCTGCTCTACTTGTGACTTTTTTCTGTATGTTGTGTTATCGACGAAGAAGGAGAACAGTCGAACTCCAAGGTACGTAGGTCGTTAAAAGATAGATTGAACTGGTTAGATAATTCCTTGATTATATACTATCATCAAATGAAAATTATGATTTTACGTAAATTTATTCAGGGGTCGATAATGAAATACAGGATGAAGATCGATTGCTTAGTTTAGTGATTTCAGAGAGATCTATTAATGCGAATGAGATTCCAAATGATAGAAAGAAGGTGCCTGATATAAATGTATATAGCTATGAATGTATTTCAACTGCCACAAACAACTTCTCATTAGAAAGCAAGCTTGGAGAAGGGGGCTTTGGACCAGTTTACATGGTAATAAGCTCTAAATGTTTTTCAAAAGAGAGATAATTAAATTAACTTGTGTATAACACTGGCTAAAACCTTTTTTGATTATCACAATAGGGAAAATTGCCAACAAATCAAAAAATAGCGGTGAAAAGACTGTCAAGAAATTCGGGACAAGGAATAATTGAGTTCAAGAACGAGTTGATACTCATATCTAGACTCCAACATATCAATCTTGTTAAGCTTTTGGGTTGTTGCATTTTTGGAGAGGAAAGGATGTTAATCTATGAATACATGCCCAACAAAAGTTTGGACTACTTTTTATTTGGTACAAGAAGCATTCAATTTTTTTCTTTAGACTTCATATGTTTTCTTCAACAAATTTATTTATTTATCTATGTTACCTTATATATATAATAAAGTTTATTGATCATATATATTTTTTATATTGGCTAGATTCAAATAGAAGCAAGCTACTAGATTGGAAGAAGCGTTTCAATATAATTGAAGGAATTGCTCAAGGATTGATCTATCTACATAAATATTCAAGGTTGAGAGTAATTCATAGAGATTTAAAAGCTAGCAACATACTTCTCGATGAAAATATGAATCCGAAGATTTCTGATTTCGGCATGGCAAGAATTTTCAAACTAAATGAACTCGAGGCAAATACTAATAGAATTGTTGGGACGTAGTAAGTTAATTAAACATCATTCATCTAGAAAAAGTCAGCACATCCATATACTTGAGTTTATTTCATTGCTAAATTAATACTACTATTCTTGTAATCTTATCAATTCATCATTTATAAATTTGAAATATTTGCTTTGTGTTTTGGTGTAGTGGTTACATGTCTCCTGAGTATGCTATGGAGGGTGTGTTCTCTACAAAATCTGATGTTTATAGCTTTGGTATTTTAATGCTTGAAATCGTGAGCGGGAGAAGAAGCAACAGCTTCTATCATTCCAATGACGCGCTCAATCTTGTTGGATATGTATGTGATATAAATATAAAATATCAATCATCTGTATTTTCATAGTTGTGTGCTTGCAACATTTTAAAGAACCTTTACCTTTTTTCAGGTGTGGGGTTTATGGCAAGCAGATAAAGGACTAGACCTAGTTGATCCCACAATAAGTGATTCATGTGTTAAATATCAAGTATTGAGATGCATTCAAGTCAGTCTCTTATGCGTGGAAGATGGTGCAATTGATCGCCCTACTATGTCAGATATGCTATCGATGTTAACAAATGAAAGTACAAAATTGCCTTTACCTAAAAAACCAGCATTTTCTATTGCAAGGAAACAAATTGAGGCAAATATTCCTAACAAGGAATCGAATATTTATACAACGAATGGGTTGTCCATTTCTGATATGGACGCCCGATAGTGGGGGTGATTTTCTTTTGTTTTCTTTTATATATATATCAAATGGGAATAAATTTATTAAATGTTCAGTTTCCTTCATTGAATTTCCTTCAATAATCGTAAGGTAGCTGATATAATGGCATCAAGTGAAGAATATCACTTTAGTTTAGCTAATTAATTAGTTCAAATTTCTTCTAGTACCTTAAGTTTAGACTTTAGGGCAACTATAAAATTTTCTCATTTTATTTTTTTGTTTCTATTTTTAAAAACCTTTCTTATATTAGAATAGGGTCAGTTACACGTTAACCACCTATGATGAGGCTCTTTACTTCTCCGAGACTTTGTCCAATGCCTTAAATGTGACTTTGAGATCTTTAATTCCATTGTGATTCTTATACCTTTCTTATAGTAAATCTTTCTTTTATAAAAATGCTAAAACAGCACAGTTAATTCCAATATGGGCCTTTAAGATTTTTAATTCAAGGCCACTTCAAACTCAAACAAACTAATAGCCCTTTGAATGTGGTTATTTTATCACAGAAAAAGGTATTTGGGACCTTAATATATTATTTTTAGATTTACCTTTGTTGGGTTATAAATTGACCCTAGTTAAATTAACTAATTACTCAAGTTGATTAATTAATCTAATTACACGCAAAATTCAATTAACACACAACCACATCAACAGTCTAGAATTTAATGCAGCAGAAAAGAAATTTGACACAAGTGATATGGTCATGATAGGCAAAATCTTTGTAGGAAAAACTTCAACCGGTGATTATTAAGGTCACGATTCTTGAAGAATCCACTACAAAAGGTTGAGATTACAAATATAAGGAATCTTCCCCTATCTTGAACAACTTGCCTACTGTAGAATCTATTGATCTATCAAACTCAACTCCAACCCAATTGGACTACTCCTTTAAGCAGATTTCTTCAGTGCATGAATCTCCAATTTATGACCAAGTCCCTATAGCAATTCTTGATTGTTACAGTTGAATTTTGCAATAGTTTCACGTATAACCCCAATAAAATCTTCAGAAACTTTGCTTTGTACTGCACCCAAAGGCACACAAAAGTTGTAGCAATATCACCTTCTTCTCTTTTTTTGAACTCAAAGATTTAATAGCTAGAGGCTAGGGATTTTCACAGAGAAACCCTTCCGTTTTTTTACTGTACCAACTTCTTTGAAGTGGGGTTTGATAGGCCTTTAAATAGACTATCAAACTAGGTTATAAAAACCCATAATTTCAGCAACTTAAAATAAAACATTTCTGGATAATTCAAAATCTGCAAATCCGTACCAGTCAGCTTGTGTAATGATTCAAAAAAGCTCAATCAGTTGACCTGCAGTCGAGCTTGGAATCTAGGAACCATATTCCGCAGTTCTTGAGTAGTTTTGTTGTGTTTTCATTTGATACCACTTGAATACTTCAAATACATCATATCATATATTATACTATATAATTAAAGTTGGGATTAGAGATTATGGTTGTGCCAAGTAGCTTCACTAAATTGCAGAAACTTTTTTAGATTTTAAAAAAATAGATACAAATTTTTTTGTTCCTTATCTTCTTCTCCTATAATTTTTAAGTTGATAAAAATCTTAATTTAATTACAATCCAAATTCTTCATCTGGTACTTTATAAAAAAATATCTTAATTAAAGAAAATAGCAATGGCAGTAACTTTTTTTTTTTTTTTTTTGGTGAAAACCACTCAAGTTTCGGTGTCTCCTCCCATGCTTTTAAGGAAATAAATTAAATTTTAATGTAAGTCTCTCTACTTCAAATTTTTAAATGTTTAGTAATTTAGACTGTTCTTAATTATTAAATTGAGATTTCTACTTAACTATGCTTTCAATAATTTTTTAAGTCGATAAAAATCTTAATTTGATTACAATTCAAATTCTTCATCTAATCACTTATCTTCTTCTCCTATAATTTTTAAGTTGATAAAAATCATAATTTAATTACAATCCAAATTCTTCTTCTAATACTTTATAAAAAAAATCTTAATTATAAAAAAAGCAACGTAGTATAATCTTGCAGTAACTTCTTTTTTTTTTTTTTTAGTTGGATGAAAATCACTCAAGTTTCAGTGTTTTCTCCCACGCTTTTAAGGACAAAAATTAAATTTTCATGTAAGTTTCTCTACTTCAGCTTTTTAAATGTTTAGTAATTTAGATCATTCTTAATTATTGAATTGAGGTTTTCACTTGAATATGCTTTCAATCATTTTTTAATTTGATAAAAATCTTAATTTAATTACAATCCAAATTCTTCATATAATCACTTATCTTCTTCTCCTATAATTTTTAAGTTGATAAAAATCTTAATTTAATTATAATCCAAATTCTTCATCTAATGCTTTATAAAAAAAATAAATTAAAAATACTGCAGTGTAGTATAATCTTGCAGTAAACTCTTTTTTTTCTTTGGTTGGGTGAAAATCACTTAAGTTTCGGTGTCTTTTTCCATGCTTTCAAGGAAATAAAAAATAAAATTTTCATGTAACTCTCTACTTCATATTTTTAAATGTCTAGTAATTTAGATTGTTTTTAATTATTGAATTGAGTTTTCCACTTAAATATGCTTTCAATCATTTTTTTAATAGATTCAAATTATTAAATTCAAGGTTTTTCCATTTAAATATTACTTGAACCTTAAATCTCAATATACTATGCAAAATCCTTTTATAATTTTTTTAGGTATCTCCTTTTATATTAGTTATATAGTTATCTATCATCTTCCTTTCAATTATTTTATACATATATATGCCTTTTATTTTTTTTAGTAAACATATATATGCCTTTTATAGCACATTAGATTCTCACAACATGTATTCATTATATAACTTAAAAGTAAAATATTCATTTATTTTTATTTTTAATTAAATTAATAAAAAAATATAAATATAAATTTTGATTAAGTCGAGCATCGTACACGCATAATACTAGGGTGAGCTCGGATCATTGTTCCCTCCTCCTGAGATTATTTGAGAATTGTGAAAGGAGGTTGGAGAGGCCTTTTCATTTTGAAAAAACTATGGCTTAGCCATCCAGGATTTCAACAAGTTGTGGAAAAGGCCTGGGAGCTTATGCCAAGTCTTGGTCTGGCCATTTCCACCTTCAAAAATTTGACAACCACCTAGAGCAAGGAAATTTTTGGGCATCTTTGCAAGGAAAATGCAGCTCCTTGCCAGAATTGGGGGTCTGTAGAAAGCTTTAGCTACCCGTCCCTTAGCTTTCCTTATTTCTCTGTAACAAGAGCTTTCCTTGGAGTATGCCTCTATACTGCTAAACCAAGAAGAGGAGTTTTGGGCTTTAAAATCTCGGGTGGACTAGCAACTTATTGGTGACAGAAATACTGCCTTCTACCACACAAAAACAATTATTAAGAGGAAACACAACCAAATTCAAAGGATCATGAACCACACTGGGGAATGGGTTGATGACGAAGATCAGGTGATGAACATTATTCTAAGTGGCTTCAAAGAGCTCTATCAAACCCAACACCTGACCTCCATCTCCAATGAAGACTTTGAAATTGACTAGGCTGTTGCTCTCTTTAAGGAGGACTCCCATAAGCTTTCAGTCATGCCCTCAGGTTTGGAAATTCTTAAGGCCCACTCCTCTTTGAAACCTTATAAAGCCCCAGGAGTGGACAGTCTTCATACTGGCTTTCTCCTGCACTTTTGGCACATACTTGGATCATTAATCATTGAAGAAGTCCTGACTATTTTCGCAACTAAGCGAATCCCCTCATATCTGAATCATACTTTAGTGACTCTCATCCCGAAAAGAAGTGGTTCAAAAGTTCTTGGCCATTTTAGGCCAATTAGTCTTTGCACATCTATTTATAAAATGGCCTCAAAGATCATTGTCAACAGAATAAGGCCCCACATGCAGCACTTAATTTCTCCACTCCAAGCTGCCTTCATCCCTGGAAGAAAAGGGCTAGACAACATGATTATAGCCCAAGAGATTTTGCACTTTATGGAAAAGAAAAAAGGGAGGGTTGGCATGATGGCGTTAAAGATCGACCTTGAAAAGGCGTTTGATCACCTTGAATGGAGTTTTATCAAGGAAGTCCTTGTCCACTTTAATTCTCCCTCAAATATTATTGCCATCATAATGGATTGTATTTCGTCAACCTCTGTATTTGTGCTCTTCAATGGTGGTAAGCACCCTACTTTCAGTACATCCCGTGGTATCCGACAAGTAGACCCGTTATCGCCATACATTTTCATTATGTTCCTTGAATATCTTGTGCTCCTTATCCATGATAAAACTGCAAATAATTCTTGGAAGCCCATCAAAGCATCTAGGTCTGGTCCAGCCTTCTCCTATCTATTTTTTGACGACAACTTGATGCTCTTCAGCAAAGCTAGTCTCAAGAACAGTGAGGCAATTGATGAAGTGCTAACTACTTTTTTTCACCTCTTTGGGAAAAAAATTTAGCAAGGAAAAATCTAGAGTCCTTTTCTCAAAAAACACTCCTGAAGATACTAGAAGAGCAATTTGTGGTTCTTTAGGCATGCTAGAAACCCGAAAATTTGACAAATATCTAGGGTTTCAGCCAAAATTTGTTGATTGTGGTTCTGGGGATTTTAATTTCATCATCCACAAGGTGCAAGAAAAACTAGCAAGATGGGATCAAAAGGTGTAGGGAGTGTTGCTAATAAGAGTAACGCTTTATCTTCGTCCTCATAATTCACCCCAAAACTTGGCAATTGGTTGTTCAACATGTTAAACGTGTTGGGATGTTCCAACAGATCTGAGTCCTTCATATGCAAACTATACATTTGCTTCTTTACGTACAACTTGTTCGTCAAATCCTTTCTCATATTAAGACCTTCTAGCTTTTCCCAAACTTCCTTTGCGGTCTTTGCTTATATGATTTTGTGAATGACCTCATCACCTAGGTTAAGACGAATAGAGCTAGCTGATTTCTCATCCATCTCTACCCATTCTTCATCCTTCAGGTTTTCTAGTTTCTTCTACTTCCTAAGCAAGGACTTATTAACTCCTTGTTGAATTAGGAGATCCTTCATCCACCTTTGCCAAAGAGAAAAACTTCCCTTACCACAAAATTTCTCTACGTCATACTTTGTGCTTGACTTCTTTACTTTATTTGAAAGGTTGAATCCTAACCCTTCTCTGATACCACTTGCTGTGCAAACTAATACCCTAGGACTCAAATCAATAACAGTAAATAAGTGGAATTAAATAACAAGCCCACACAAAGAACATAAGAAATTATGTGGTTTGGCAAATTGCCTACCTCCATAGTGACGACGAAGAAATTTCACAATAAAAAATTATGGAGATACAATAGTGCACAAGAATACTCTTAAGAAACCCAAATCCCAATTACACCCTAGCACTCTCTCATAAAAGAAACAATAAAAATAAAAATTGACTGCCTCTCCTTTTTCTTTTTTTTTTTTCTTTTTTCTTATGCTGCTATACCTACTAGGTTATTAGAATTCTTGGTCTCTATATGCCATACAAAACAAACATATATATATATATATATATATATATATATATATATATATATATATATATATATATATCATAGGTTGGCAACACTAGGAATTATATTCCTAGTTGTATTCGGTCATTACTTGACCGACTTATAAGCAATGGGCTTTGTGGGCTTTAGTGGTAATTCAAACCACAAATTTAACCCACGTTAACACTTATATATATATATATATATATATATATATATATATATATATGTATGTATATATATATATATATATATATATATATATATATATGTATGTATATATATGTCGTAGGTCGGCAAGACTAGGAATTATATTCCTAGTTGTATTCGGTCATTACTTGACCGACTTATAAGCAATGCGCTTTGTGCGCTTTAGTGGCAATTCAAGCCACAAATTTAACCCATGTTAACACTTAATCCACCACGCATAGTCTGCCAAGTAGGATAATTGTGATAAAGTGCATGATATTTAAGGGTGTCCATAGGTCGGGCTGGGTAGGATTTGTGCTCAACCCAGACCCAACTTGAACGAGTCAGGTGAATGAAAATATGACACGAAATCGACCCGGATGAACTAGTCAGATTTTTTGATTCGGGTCTCATTGGTTTCGGGTTGTATCGGGCCGGTCTTAAGTTTTATCACCGGGGCCGATATATGGCCGGATCCGGTGAGATCTGGCCAAAATCTGGTTGGATCCGTCGAGATTTGGCCTAGATTTCGTCGAATAACGGCGAGATCTTGCCAAATCTCGATGAATCTGGACCAGATCTCGCTGGATTTCGACGAGACCTAGCCAGATTTGGTCTGGAATGCTTAATATTTCGCCAAAAACGTTAGAGGTATCCATTCGAGTCAGGTTTCATAGGTTTTGAAATGAAAAACCGACAACCGACCCCCTAGGGGTCGGGTTAGAGAGTTCAGAACTTGCATCTGACTGCCAGAGTCATCGGATTGGGTGGCGGCAGGTCGAACGCGGGTGGGTTGGCCGGGTTGAGTGGGTCGGCGGGTCACTTGGATAGTCCTAATGATATTATTGCCAAAAATGCCTATACATGTCATAAGAGACCGTCATTCCGCAAGCTACTTGTGCACCTGTTTTTAAGCGATCCAAATGATACCAAACTTTTGTAACAATAATATTCAAGACTGGTCCAGAAGCAACCAACTTTGCAGCCCATAATGTACCATGGCCCTACCCACCCTATATGGACCATTTGACTTGCTCAGAATTCCTTCATTTTTAGAAATGAACTCACTCCCTTGTAAACAGACGAAGTCCTTCACGGGCACCATAGCTGCTAAATTCTCAGTCAGGTTTGGATATTACCCAACCCCACCCACCGTACTATTTAATTAATTAATTAATTATTTTAAAAAGGAAGAGTTTCTTCTTATATAACTGTACTAGGGGCAGCATGCTAGTCATATTTCTATTAGAATACCATTTATGTTTTTTTTTTTTTTTTTTTATAGAAAACATTTATGTATTAAACTGGTACATGAAATTGGGTTGTAGTGGGTCCATCAGAATTCATGTAGGAGTGATATTCTCAACTCCCAAGTGCATAGCATGATTCCTATGTAGGAGACGTGTAGTAGCTAGGGGGTTGTTTTGTATTCCTATTTGTATTGGGTGACTGGGTCTTATTAGACAATGGTATTCCTTGAATTTAAAGCCACATATTGAATTACAGCCTTGACAGATTAGAATCGCATCCAATGCCAGTTAAATGAGGCTAATTTTTTTTATAGAAGAAAATGAGGTTAATTTCGATTGACATTTTGTAAAATCCTATTTATAAAGACCCAATTTCAATCCCTAGCATAAAAATATAATCAAATGGGTTATTGCAGTAACCAATGTCTTAGTCTTAATGGTATAGGTAAGATAAGGCTATAAATAAATTATGTCATTTATAAACAACTTGTACTTGACTCGATAAAATATTTGTTTATGTTTCTTTCTTTCTAAACAAACCAAACTTGAGTTTTAATTTTGTTTAACAAACAAGATGACCCCTTAAAAATATATTCATTAATAGGTTTATGAATAATAGGCCTCAATAAAAAAACAAGCTAAGCCTAAGCCTGTTTATGGGCATAGTAATAAGCATGATATGTTCTTGACAAATAAACTCATATCCTACAATGAATAAATTGGGAGTTGGGACCACTCATCCAAGCTAAATGAATTATATATGAGGTTGGTAATATATGTGTGTTGGATCTCAAGGTTAAGAGCTTGACATTAAATTCAAGCTTTGCTTCGCTAAAACTGCCCTCAAATTTTTTTACTTGCTCTGAGTTTGAACATTGTAGGCTATCAAGTAGATGAGACTGATGAGTAAATGAATTTGGTGAGTTGTAGTACTAGTAATGGTAGCTTTCAAAATCCATCTGGAAAGAGGACGTATGAGATATCTAAAGATTCCACAGAGTAACTTTAAACGCATACAATTATTTGCAATTTGCGTTGTTTCGGACCCTCGGTTATTTTCATAGATAAGAAATTACCATCGTTTATTTTGGGATATTCTTATACATTTACGAGCAAGATGCAAAGACGAAAAGTTGACTCTATCTTTAGGGTCAATAATGAAATTGTCATCCAATAGTTTTTTTATAATAATAATAATAATAATAATAGAAAATTTTCCCTGAAAATTCTAACTATGGCATCACCGACCTCCTCCACGTGTTTCAAGCTTTGAAAAGGTTGCATGAAAAGGAATTAATACTGCTCCTAAAAAAGAACGTGGCTAACCAGTCCCGATTCACTTACTAATTGTTTTTTTTTTTTTTTTTGATAGAATTCACTTACTAATTGTTGTTGAATATTTGGGACAGTTTTCATCTGACGAATTTTCCCTTCACGTGTTTCAAGTTTTAAAATGGTGTAAGACAGTAAGAGCATTTTTTCCGCTATTATCTTTGTCGACGTCCCAAGCGAATAGCAGTACAATTTGAAAAAGATTGTAAGAAATTATAATATCTTGGTCATTATGAAAGGAATTTCACTGCAGGGACCCATGCTTGAAAAACTGGTATACTTATAGAAGATTGGGCCCTAGTTCTTATCATGGGATTTTTTCCATACTTTTCCGCGAACGAGTTCGGTCCTTACGTTATCTTGTTCATAATTCCACGGGAAAAAAGATGCAGAATTGATTGTCTTTTGGGTTAATCACGAAAATTGTACCCAATAGCCTGGACAAAAGAAATTATGAGGGGGAGATTTTTCCACAGAAAGTCTTACTTTTATGTTGTCACCGATCTCTTTTCACTGTTTGAAGTTTTGATAAGGTTGTGTAAAAGGAATACTGAATATGCGTTTGGATTGCGGCTAGCATTTGTGCATTTGCATTTTTTTTTGTTATGAGAAGCACTTTATAATGTGGAATGTTGTCTGTCAGTGGGTCTTGTGCCGTGGGATGTTGTCTGTCAGTGGGTCTCGTGCATTGTGCACAAGGCCCACTACCTCTTTATAGTAAAATTTTCACTGAAATTGCACTGTTTAGTGGGTTTCATGCACTATTCACGAAACTCACAAACCTCTATTTTCAACAAAATTTTTATTAAAAACGAGTCTCATGACACTATTCACACATTTAAAAATTATTTTGTTACAGTGTTTTCAGTTTTCAGCAAAATAAGCGGTATTCAAACCGACCCTAAGTCATGTGTGTCGTGTGATGCCCCAAATGAGGCTTTCTTGAAGCAAGATTCATGGCCAAACTGATTTGGAAGTAACTTCCCCAACCCATTATGAGCCCGTTTGGATAGGCTGATCACACAGTCTTAAATCGCGTTTTAGATAAAACGTGATTTTGTAAACTGTTTGGCTCCACAAAATTAGCACATTTGCATTTTAGAGATCCAGATTTTTCACGTTTACAAAACACTATGAAGTTCTGCATTTTTAGAAGCGCAGATTGAGTTACCGCTATTTTTTTCTTCATGAATATCAAAATAGCGCCAATACGATAAGAAATACCAGCTTTATCCCTTCTCCCATGTATATCTCCTCCTCTACTTTCTCAGTCAATCTATACTCCTCTATGTATATCTGCTACTCTATTCTCTAAGTCTCCACAAGCTCTCTACTCTCTGTTCCTACTTCTGCTTTGTTTATGGTCTTGGTTCTTCGTCTCGCTTGCCAAGTAACAATTCTCCGTTTCTCTTTTGTTGAATTTATGTTCTAGATTTGGGTTTTTTGCATGGTGGATTACATGATTGTTTGAATTTGAAATCAAAATTTTGAAACTTACTTTGTCTGAGGGACTCTTTTTGATAATCAAGAGAAGAAACTCTTTTTGATTGATAACACAAACACAGACACAAACACAAAGAGACCACTGATGAAAGAGCAAATTGTCAATTGTGGAGAAGAAACCCAGCAAATAGATGTAGGCTACTCTAAGACGAAGACCAAAATAGAGACAAAGAGCTCACAGAATAATAGAAAGGAGAAAGATTAAATACTGAGCTTCACTGCTTCAGTGGCCAAGAGTAAAGAAAGAGAAGTGGTCAAGGTAGCAAGTGGGGTAGGTGGGAGAATTTATTGAGTTGCCACATTTTGCTTGGCTAGTGGTTGAAGTTTTTAACTTCTTATGTTTTTCTATTATTATAAAGAAAATAGTTGATTCTTATATTTCTAATGGTCATGTTGTAGACATGCAGTGCAATACAAATATCATCCGTTCATCACTTTAAAAAAAGTGTTATATTGACAATATTTTTATAATATTTTCACAATAAATTGATACTAGTTAGTTGTTATTGGTTCAAATTTGAACTTAAGATTAAGATTACCTTTTTGCTCTAATAATAACAACCAGTAATAACCTGCCTTTTAGGATTTGTTGTAAAAATGTTATGAAAATGTTGTGGAGATATTGTTTCTTTTAAAAAGAGATGCTATATCCACAACATTTTTATAACATTTTCACAACAAATCATAGGTGGTTAGTTGTTATTGGTTTAAATTTGAACATAATGTAATTGTTAAGCTCAATTACATATTTTCAATAATTAAAAAACACTGACTACAGGAAAAATGACAATATAACCTTCAAAAAATAGTTAAGTCATTTTTTGGAATTTACCCTCAAAATAGTTATTTTTAAAACAGCTTATCCAAACACTTAATATAACTTTAAAAATAGAAAATGCATATTTTCACATTTTTACCAAACGCTTATATGTGGTTTTTAAAATGGAGTTTTCAAAATGCACGTTTTAAAAATGCTAGTTTTTAAAACGCACCTTTTGAAACAGCTTATCCAAACAGGCCCTATATATAATTAAAAAAAAAAAGTATTGTGTATTTTTATTTAAATGACTTTTTAAATGAGTAATGACATTTTAGAGAAAATATCTTCAAGCTAATTTGGACTTGGAGCAATTGGTACAGTCTCCATATGACGAGCTTTAAAACTTATAAGAATAACTTTCTCGAAAAAAAAAAAACAAGAAAACAAAGTGGACACTCAAGTAAAAGGAAACTTATTAGTTTATATAAATAAAATTATATAAAGTGTATGTACATTGCAGGCAAGTATTTCAAAAATGTTTATAATTTTTTAACATTACTATTTTTATTTTCGACAATTACTACCTACTAGTTTACATGAATAGTACATTATAAAGTGCACATTGTAGGCAAAAACGTGGCATATCTCCATACGATTTTTTTTTTTTTTTTTTTTTCTGAATATCTCTATACGCTTTTTCTGTGTTCACTTTCGTTACACCAATTAATGAGAAGTGATTTCTTTCATCCTTTAGTCTTTTACTGTTGAAGGCGAAGATACACATGCATGTATCTTTTTCACCCTACTGGTGTTTATTTATAGGAGTACACCTAAATGAACTAGCAACTCTTCTCTCGTAGAATCACGAAAATTAAATTTGAAACTAGCATTACTTATCTATTTTCATTTCCATTTCTGCAACTGGTAGAATTCAGTGGTCAATCATGGCTGCCAACTTAAACCTGCTCAAGTTTCTGTTCTTACTCTTCTTCTCATCGTTCGGGTCTTCTCATGCCCAATACATCAAACCAGGCGATACACTTAGCTCCTTTAATGGGACTTTCCTACTTTCTCCAAATGGGAGGTTCAATTTGTATTTCATTGGATTGGCTAATTGCACCTAGTTAGGTGTATTTCAAGTTTTATCCAATGATACAGTTAATATTATATAGCATTCGAGTCAAGACATTCCTAGTGATAATGACTCCGACGAGTTTATGTTGGAAAACAAGAATGGAGCCTTGAGAATTAGGCGCCAAGGTGGGATTCCTATTACACTATGCTCTTTGGCTACCAATAAGATTGTCGCTACTTTATTGGATTCCGGAAATTTTGTCTTCAATGAAGTGTACTCCAATGGATCTACAAAGCTGGCGTTATGGCAAAGTTTTGGTCATCTGGCACACGTGCTTATTCCCGGAATGAAATTAGGGGTCAACCACAAAACTAGTCAAAATCGGTCACTCACATCACGGTTAACTTTGTCCATCCTGAATCCAGAGGCTTTTAGTCTTGAATGAGACCCCAAGGAACGCCAGTCGGTCATTAAGCATCGAGGTGTGGTTCACTGGAAAAGTGGGGTCTTTAGAAACAACCAATTTCAGAATATTCCACCACGTCTAACATCTGTGTATTGTTTCAATGTTGTTACAAATGGGGAAGAAGAATCCATTTCTTTCGTGTATAAAAATCAAAATCTGCAACAGACGTGGATGCTTACTCCTATGGGGCAATTAATGGAAAATGCCACAAGCGGAACCACCTTGATAGCCGGAGCAGAGAATTGTTACGGCTATAACACTGATGGAGGGTGTCAAAGGTGGAATCAGCCAGAGTGTAGGCATAATGGTGGCACAATTGATCTTAAAAGTGGTGGTTTCACTGATTGGGATCCCCGCTATCACAGTACTCTAGACAAAAATCTTGCCATTAGTGACTATAAAGTTAGTTGGTGGAACAACTGTAGCTGTGTGGCATTTTATTATCTATGGATTGGTATTACAATTGCCATTGCTTTCGTAACTTTTTCCTGTATAATGTGCTACAACTGTCTACTAAGAAAGAGAAAAGTTGTGCTTCAAGGTAAATATTTGACATATAAATTGAATTTGTTAGATAAATCATTTCACTTTTTTCTTTTTTATTTCTAATCTTGAAATGGAAGTTTTGATTTTAAGTAAATTTAAACAAGACATAACGAAACCACAGAAGAAAGAGAATTGCGTAATTTAGTGATTTCAAATACATTTGTTGATGTGAATGAGTTTCCGAATGATGGAAAGAATGGATCTGATATAACTATATTTAGTTACGAATGTATCATGGCTGCCACTAACAACTTTTCATTAGAAAAAAAGCTTGGAGAGGGAGGCGTTGGACTTGTCTACATGGTAAGCTCCAAAAACTTTCTAAGTAGAGATCTATAAATTAACTTATGTCCAACAGTGACTAAACCTTGTTTGATCAGCACAACAGGGAACATTGCTAACAAGTCAACAAATAGCCATAAAGCAACGATCAACAAATTCAGGGCAAGGCATAATTGAGTTCAAGAATGAGTTGATACTCATATCTAAACTCCATCACATGAATCTTGTTAAGCTTTTGGGTTGTTGCATTTTTGGAGAAGAAATGATGCTAGTCTATGAATACATGCCCAACAAAAGCTTGGACTACTTCCTATTTGGTTTGGAAAACTTTTTTTTTTTTTTTATCTGAAAGCTTCATTTGTTTTTTTCATAGAATTAATATAATCATAAAAGCTTAAACTACTTCCAATTTGATTTGGAAAACATTAAATTTTATTCATCTTAAGGCTTCATTAGTTGTCTTCATAAAATTTATACATTTATCTATATTACTTTATATCAAGTACATTATTGATCAGATTTAACTTTAATATTGGTTAGATTCAAATCAAAGCAAGCTACTACATTGGAAGAAACGTTTCAACATAAGTGAAGGAATTGCTCAAGGATTAATCTATCTCCATAAATATTCAAGGTTGAAAGTAATTCATAGAGATCTAAAAGCTAGTAACATACTCCTTAATCAAAATATGAATCGAAGATTTCTGATTTTGGCATGGCAAGAATTTTCAAGCAAAATGATATTGGAAGCAAATACTAATAGAATGGTTGGGACATAGTAAGTTAACTACACACCATTCTTCTAGAAAAAGTAAATAATGCTAAAGACTACCACTCTTAAGTTCATCAATTCTTTTTTCAAATAAAAATGTTTATCTTGTGTTTTCTTGTAGCGGTTATATGCATCCTGAATATGCTATGGAGGGTGTGTTCTCTATAAAATCTGACGTTTATAGCTTTGGAGTTTTAATGCTTGAAATTGTGAGCGGTAGAAAAAACAACAGCTTCTATGATGATGAGCAAACACTCAATCTAGTAGGATATGTATGTAATATATATATAACTTTGGATCATATATATTTTTATAGTTTTTGGGTTCCAAAATTTTAAATAAATATTCCGTTTTTTTGGCATGGGATTTATGGCAAGAGGGTAAAGGGCTAGAGTTAGTTGATCCAACAATAAGGGAGTCATGCATCGAATATCAAGTACTGAGATGCATTCATGTTAGTCTCTTATGTGTGGAAGATGGTGCAATTGATCGCCCTACCATGTCAGATATGCTGTCTATGTTGATAAATGAAAGTACACAATTACCTTTACCTAAAAACCCAGCATTTTCTATTGGAAGGAAATCAATTGTGGCAAATAATCCTAACGAAGAACTTGAAGATTATACGATGAACGACTTGTCAATTGTGAAAGTATTAGCTGCGTTCAAAACGCGGCCATAGTTGTGAGCTGAAGCCGCGTTTTTAAAAACGCGGCTTCAGCCCATTACTATGGCCCCATTTTAAAAACGCGGCTATAGCCTTGTTTTTTTCTGCTCTCCCTTTGGCCATGAATCTTCAACCCCATTCTTTTCCAAAATGAAAGACACATAGCCAAAGAAAGAGTACAAGAATGGTGACAGAGACATGAAAGGGTGACCAACAAAGTAAGAGCACCTGACCAACTAAGATGTCCAAGAAACCCATTAACCAAAGTAGGAAAAGCAAGTGAAAGGGAGGAATAAACAGAATAATCAGCAAGAGCCTTTGGTACCATCAAAACAGCATCTCGAAAGTGCATTTCTTGCTTTTGAGGTACATTAATATATATATTAGTAATGCAAAAGTACTGCTATGTACAAATGCACATTCTTATCATTCACACAAAGGAGGGAACTATTCCCTCTCCACATTAATGTGGAATACCAAATACCTAAGATGTTACTAACTCATGCTGTATGTAAGAAAGGTGCCACCTCTATTATCTTTTTGGGTGTCCTTTCCTGCCTGATTGATACAGTTAGCACTGATTCTTTGAAATTACTGCCGTAGCATGATTTCAAACAGATAATACAATCTAGAATGGTGAAACAATAACATTGGTTCTATTATTGTTGTTGAGCCAAAACACTTCCAATGAAAAGTACATAATGAATAATATGTATCAGATAATGAAATGACTATATTAAGTTTTTATAATTAAAATCATTTCCATATACATGAAATCAACATGGACCATGCTAAATTCTTGGCAGTTAGGCACTCTTCTAGCATTGGACTATTTCATTCTAAGCTTCAGAAGCAAGGCTCTCAGGAGATAATTCCAATCCAAACCAAGTATCAAACCTAAAAGTAAAGCACCATATTGTACAGAATAATAAAAGCCAACAAGTTGAAAGCTAAGCTTTTAAAAAGCACATGCTTATGACATGCAAACTTTGAGAATATATTTGATCGTACGTATAACTAAATGATAGTGTGGGTTCAGCCAGAGCATAATTAGCAGCTATTATGAACTTAAGTCAGAATAGTGAGATAAAACTCACATTCCAATCAAGTGTGGTGTTGAATCTCTGGATCTAGAAGTTTTATCAGGCATGCGGCCAAAAACTATTTAAATTCACAACCTTAGATAATGTTACCTTACCATAACAAAAACTGAACCCACATGGTAGGTAGCCCAAATGCAATATGTCATAATTCTTAGTTGCCAAATCAAAACAGATGATCATTTCATAGCCCAAATGGTAGGTAGCCCAAATGACAAACATGTGCAAAAAAAAAAAAAACATATTCATTATCCATAGGGTTTTTTGTCAAATAATAATAATTATTTGGCTGAATATTTTGAAGCCCAGGTCCCCCTGAGTTTTGAAAGTTAAAGTTTATTTTGAGGTGCTATACACTCCTTTACCATGATATGTGTAGCTAGTTTATATAGCCTTTAATCATTTCTCAACTTCTAATTGAATTTTTAGTTATATTTTTTGAGGTGCAAAACAGTTAACAAGGCTACCCTTTAAACTAGTGTTAAGGTCATTTGGTATTGTATTATGCACATGAAATTGAATTGAATTTTTAGTTATATTTTTTGAGGTGCAAAACAGTTAACAAGGCTACCCTTTAAACTAGTGTTAAGGTCATTTGGTATTGTATTATGCACATGAAATTGAATTTTCCTCACACCATCAATGAGGAATAGACTACTATTGTGTGTCCCAAACATTAGAAATAAATAGTTGTTGCACTTGTGATGTGTGGCAATGATTTGTGTGGCTCATCACAAGTAGTAAGGTGACAAGATTCACTTAAATGGTGTCATGAATGAGCGATGTCTATACTGGACAATAGAGAAAGGTGACTAATTGAAGGTGAAAAGGGGTTACACATCTTAAATATACATCAAAATATGGACCTTAGGAAAATTTTACTATCTATTTATGGTGGATAATGGAGTGTAGACCACTTTTACAATCCTTCTTTGGTTTCTTTAGATGATTAAGCACTAAAGAGCAAAGATACTTGATATTAATTAATTCCAATGGCAAGTAATCTTGTAGATGATAGTAGAAGTTATGCATTGCAGATGCTAGTTACTAGTTATGAAGGCCTATCTAACATCGACTAAAGAGTCTAAGATCACGGAGTTAAAACTTAATTGGCAATGTGTTTCTGCAGTTGTAACATAAAAAAGTCATTAAGTAAAACGATCAACTTCCCCACTGCTGTATTGGATACTGATAAAGACCTATACAATTCAAAAGGCAGTAATTCCATAGATACAGATGCTCACTTTACATGATAAGGCGAACAATAAGTAGTATTTCAAAGTCAATCATAATTCACTACATTGCAGTAATAAGAAAACAAACTTGATACCAGTAGCAAGGTTTAAAAATTAGATTTTGAAATGAGAGGGTTAGATTTTTTAGTGACATTTTACCATGTTTTCAACAGTTAATAAAATCATAGGCATGGAGACATTAACCACAACAGTCCAAATTTTGCCTTAATTTCAAAAGCAAAAAGAGCAAAATCCCACACCCAAACCCCAGAGCAGCACTGGATCCAATCAAAGAAACAGCAGCACAAACCAACATGACAAAAGACTCTTCCTTTGTGTTCATGTCCCTACAAGCCATAGCCAATTCAATCTCCGCAAAAAGCAAAAGCACCCCAAGAATCCCAATCGGAAACTGACCCAAAATCATCCCAAAAGAATTCCCAAACACCAATCCAAGAACCAATTTCCCTATCCCCAAAAACACAGCCGAAGTTCAGCTTTGTGATAAACAAGTTCTGCTTCTCAGAACCAGGGACATCCCTGAATCCTGGCAATGCTTCATAAGGGCCATTTACCAGATTACCATTAAGTTTTGGATTTACAACAGACATCATAACTTACTTAGAAATAAGGAGAAACAAATAATAATTTATTACAGTGGGAATCACTTAGAAAATAGTGCAAATATATCCAAATGAATTGGTATAATATCATTGTTAAATATTTGGGACTAATTTTCAAAGTCGAGTTAGTACATAATAGGTCTGTAATTTAGATAATATATAGACCATCAAGAAAACATAATAAAAGGCAACCTTTATAAAGAATAGTCCCTTTGGACTCATCTCTATTCTATAGTAATAGTATCATTACAAACTCATTTAATGTGTTCTCTCGTTTACAAAATTAAGAAAAGAATTATAATATATGAAGTAAATTACTAATTACATAACAATTATAATATATGAAGTAAATTACTAATTACATAACAATTATAATATATGAAGTAAATTACTAATTACATAAAAACAAAAGGAAAATATAAAACAAACTGATACAAACCCGGAGGAGAAAGAAGAAATGGAACAAAGTGGCAGATTTTTAAGTGGGGAGTTTTCCAACATGTCGCAATGGCCTTAATTGCAAAGAAAGGTTTAAACCCTCCTATCATTGACCTTCTTAACCAACATTCTCAAAAAAGAAACAGTACTGAAGGCAGTTTCATATTCTTAAACACTTCTACCTTCTGCATAACATTGAATTTTTTTTTTTTTTTTGGTTACCAAGCATGGTGCTCAAAAACTTTCAAAAACTACAACATGGCCATACAAATGAACTGCAAGCAATAGGAAGGGGTAACCACAAATTTAAAAATAGTTGATTTCTAAGGACCATGCTATCAATAACTTATCAAGAAAAATTCATAACAAAATGAATTGCATGGTTAACATTGGGACTAAGGCCAAAATTTAACTCTAACCTTGGTCCCATAGGCCATAAATTCAATCATGCAAGCCATACTCTGTAATTTTTGAATCAACACATATAGCTGATTATGTACATACTTTCAGATCAATCCTCACGTGCCCCAATTATACAAATATAAATAACCATATATCTTAGGTAGCAAACTTAAGTGCACCTCGAGGCAGCTTGTACAAAACTTGAACTTAAGTTTATTATTAGGACCTAACAGTTGCATCTACTGCAGAAATGCCTATGTTGGATAAGTTTGATAGGATCAATTTCAAGCTTAGTTTTTCTTGCAATTAAACACTAAAAATCTATTATTAATCCAATAAGTAAGCATTTCATGCACATGCTGATTTGATTTCAAAAAAAAGTTCTAGAGAATTACTTCAATAAGTAAACCATTTAGCAAAATATTCCACATAATATAATCTTTTCAAGACAGGCATTTTATCACACACACATCATGCATTATTATTGCAACCACTGCTGCATATAATCTTATGAAAGAACTACCTACAAATACATTCAACTCAAAACCCAGCAACTAAATCCTTTGGTAGACTAAGTTCTCCAAATTGCAATTGCCAGTACTTTGAATGAAATTGTTGAGGCTGAAAGTATATAGAACACATACAACACATTAAAACATGCACATAAATGAAGGAGAAAAATCGCATAGATCATTTAATCTAAAAATAAGATGTCAAAAGCTCAAACACGTAAAAACAGCAAAAGAAACATCACAAATTTATGCATAAAGCCATGCCTATATGACTTCTAAATAATCCAAATGCAGCAATATTAGAAGCAATTTTAAGATTATTTCCTACTCTCAGTGGCTTCTGCAACATAAAAATCACAATCAACACATATACCTCTCATAAAGAACAAATAACATATTTAGAGGGAAAAAAGATGATATTTAATGCACAAATTTAAAAATAAAGAGGAAAACTTACTGTTAGCAGTCCTGGCGAGTCAGTGGTGGGAGGGTACACGTTGGCAGGAAGCTGGCTTGACAGAGGGGCGGACCTTCATATTTCTATCTCCCTCTCTCTTTATTTATCTCATTTTGTTCTATGTTTAAAGTTTATTAACGGTTATGGGCTCTCTTTTAAATTTTTTTTTTTAATTGAAGTGTGGATCGGTAGGTTTTAATGATTAGGAGTGTAGATATTGAAAAAGCAATTGTAGTAAATCATAGATCACAACCGTCCTAAAGTTGGGCCAACAAAACATCACATGTAAAAGAAACAACACTTAATGAATCACTGAAAAATTCAAATGTAACAACAAAACCTCCTAAACAGGTATGTATGTTAAAATGAATCACTTCTGTGGTTTTACACTTACAACTTAGTAATTCCAAATTTGCAATTTGAGCCCATATTCGATCAACGTTGCTGGGACAATATTCAAGAGCATATTAATTTTATAATAACATGTTAAGAGAGTAATAAATTGGATTACTTAAGCAAACAAAGTCCAAAAAGAAAATTTTAAAAAGAAAAGAGATGTACATATTAGAATCTGTGCTAGGACAACAACTTGCTGCAAGCTTTCATGAGAAGAGACTTCTGTTTCCTGAAAACCAAAAAAGAAAGGTAAATTTGAAATGAAGAAAACACAAAAAAAATTAGAAATAGAAAGTAAAATGAAAATAAATAATAAAAAAATTGTAGATTTTGGTTTACAGATGGTTCTAGGGCTTTTATGCTTTGAAGTTCTGCCTCCAAAATCAAACACAACAATAAAAAACAGGAAAAAGAGATTAAAAAAAAAAAAAAAACAGAGCATGTCAAATTAACCATTTAAATTATGGGAAAAAATAGTGGGAGAAAGAAGAGATGCTCTATCAAGGTGCTCTATCAAACTTTGCTCATTCAATTAGTCCCCAATTGAACCAAAAACAAATTCCAATTTCCCTCATCATTCCCTCACTTAATCCTCCATTTTCTCAACAACCAATCAAAATCCTCATTGTTTCTAATTACGCAAACTGAATAATCCCTTTAGTTATACTCTTTAAAGAAAAATAACAAATAACAAAGCATATAAAATCACAACTTCCTTGGGAAAGAAACAGAGATGTAAAGCAAGAGAGAAAAAGTGAGTTAGGGCAAGAAGGAAAGAACCAAACAAACAACATCAAAATCTGAAATCTACAAACCGTAACAGAAAATCCCAAACTGTCTCTCAGTTTCTCTATTCGCACCTTTCAAATTGTCTCTCAATCTCTCTCTTATCTGAATTCATTTGTGTGTTTTTTAAACCATATACATTTATTAAGAAACCTTTAAACGTCTTTGAAATTTAAACAGTGTATTAGCATTCCCAGAACCGGTGTAGCCTTTCGCTTTTAAAATGTACATGTGCGTGATTGAAGAGCGTATAAAGAGAAAGAAACGGTGTAATATTTGTAACCACTAAATGAACCCTTAATCTAAATCAAGCCAATTGAAATACCAAAATCCTAAATCATATTTAACTGGCAAGTAAAAAACCAAAATTGGAAACTTTACCGGTAAAGCTTTTGGAGAAAGACCGGTCCGATCACAGTAAACATGTTCTTGACATCGAATTGTATGGCAGCGACTCTAGAAAGACGGTAGCAGGACGATGATTTTAAGGGACCTAAGAAGTTCTTCATCGTTGTAGAGAGAAGGATTTGGTAAATTAGAGAAAAGAAAGAGAGGGGAAACAGCTTCGGTGAGGGTAGCAAATTGATGACTGAAGGCAATGATAGGGGAGGGTTGGGGAAAACAATGGAGACCATATCTACAAAACTTTTGATAGAAAACCCTAAAACCCAAAATAAAAACGAATCAAATCTAAACCTACCCAACACGTCCTTAAATGCAGGAATCAACTTTCTCTCAGCTTTGTCTATTATATATATATATAGATATAATTGGGACCGCACCCATGGGCACACTGTTTGATTGATTCTTCAATAATAGAAATGTGATTACAAATAGGTATTTATGGAACCCTAAAACTATCTATTGGCCCAAATAACCTTATCCTAATTATCGTATTATTCTCCATGTGTATTTAATAATTCTAACACATGTTAAATGCGATTAACATGTTTAGAATTGTAACTAAATAACTAACATGCTTGAAATTGTAACTGCCTAACTAAGTAAATGCATTCTATACCCAAATATCTGCTCTTAACAACATTGCTAAAATCCCTGTACATACTGAGATCATAAAGAGAAATGATAAAAAGGTCATAATACAGTTTAGTAGTTTACACTTTCCACACTTTTTTTTTTCCAAATTTTTTTAAGACAGGGTTTTTATTATAAATAATGTTATTTTATTATTAACTAGAACATTAAAAATGGAGTTATGGTAAAGTAATTTGGGAGAATAGTCCCTTTTTTAATTTTAAGCTTTGAAATTTCAAACTTTGTATTGAAATGTGGCTCTAAAATCTTATTTAAGTTATGTCATATTTTACATTGGAATTTTATTTTGAAAACACAACTTAAGTGTAAACACAAACATGATTTCAATCTAAAATTTGAAATTTCAATGCTTAAAATTGTATTTACAGGAGTATGGTTTTTAAAAAGAGATTATTCGTCTAAATAATCTCCCCACAATGCTATGTTTATTGATTATAAAAAAAATACTCAGTTATAATTTCTTTTTTTTAAAAAGATGCAAAAATTGTATTCGTCATATAAATATATTAGATAATTGAAAAAGTGAATTCAGAGTTAAAAGGAAGTCTCAATTCAATAATTAAAATATCATATGATCCATAGCGGGTGGATTTGTTGGGATCAGGTTTTGCATCCCAAAACCCAACTTTTTTGTCGATATTCAGTCCAGGGTGAGGGGATTCCATTGAAATGAACCCCTGCAATCAAAACCCTAAACCAAAATCGAAACCCCAAACCTAAAATCAAAACCCTAAACCTAAAATTGAAACCCTACAATCACAAAATCGAAACCCTAAACCTAAGAAATTCACCCTACAATCACAAAATTGAAACCCTACAATCACAAAATCGAAACCCTAAACCTAAAATGAAAACCCTAAACCAAAAATCGAAACCCTAAAACAAAAATGGAAACCCTAAAACAAAAATCAACACAATCAATTTAAAAAACTTACTGTTAGTCGGCCCAGTCAGTGTCTTGAGTGAGATTGAAAGCTGGAGAGAGAGAGGGAGAGACCCAAGGCAGTGAGGGTGGAGGCGGTGCCGCGGCGCTTGGTCTGGAGGTCAGTGACGATGCGAGTAAGGGTGGCGTGGGCGGTGTCCGGTGGGGCGGACTTGAGTTCGAGTTGGGTCTCGCCGATTTGGCCGCCGGTGAAGGAGAGGACTGGGATGGTGGCCAATGACCGATCGGTTTGGTTTGGGTTTTGAGGGAATTTGGTTCTAAGGGCTTAGACAGATATTGGGCTTGACCTTTTATTGGTAAGATGATTTTTTATTTCATATTTATACTAGGGTTTTTAGCCCCGTTTTTTAAAACGCAGCTTCAGGGATTCTTGAAGCCGCGTTTAAAAAAACGCAGCTTCAGTCATATCTATGGCCGCGTTTTTAATAAACGCGGCTTTAGGACAATGTAGAGCCGCGTTTTTAAAACGCGGCTTCAAGACATAAATTAAAAAAAAAAATATATATATATATATATATATATATATATATATTTCAGCCCATTCCAGAAAAACGTGGCTGTAGAACCAAAAAAACATAGCTACAAACTTGGGCTTGGGCTGTGTTCAATTCACGTGGCCCAACTAGGGTCTTAGGCCGCGTTTTTGCAAACGCGGCTGAAAAAAACGCGTCCTAAGACCCGCGTGTTTTGTAGTGTTATATCATAGTAATTTTATTAAATAATTTATTTCAAATTCTTCTAATACCTTAGAAGTCTATAATTGGTTGCAATTGTAACATTTTATTAAGTTTATTATCTACTTTTTTATTTTTCATTTTTCCTTTTATTTTAGTGAATTGTACTTCTTTGATTGCGTATGAGCCTAGTGTGTAGTAATTCCCATCAAGAACTATGTGAATTGGCTGAGAATTATCATTTTGCTGCAATTAGAAACTCCAAATAAAGAAACAAACTGAAAAAAACTTTCCCAGAAAAAAAAACTGAAAATTTTTCATTTAAAAGTCACTTAGTCAAAGTCATTGTGCTCAAATGTCAATTCTACTTAGCATAGATGTTGGCTATCAAACTGAAGTTACACTGTCGTATCTTTTTTACCAAAATCTAGGAACTTTAATTTTTTTGAGAAACCAACAAACTACTAAACACATACAAACTTAATTATACTCTCTGGTTAGGATATTTTTGATCAATTGACATAAGGGGCCGACGAGTCTCACTTGATCATCGGTTTTGTACCTGTGACCAATTCTAGGGGGTCACCAATCCTAGGGCTCGTCGGGTTAGGCAGGTCACCGACCCAATCCCCTTCCTAAAGATTCAAGGCTCCAAGACTCCACGTAGGATTTGTGTGGAGTCCACTCATATACATTTGCATGGAAATAACTTGCACACCATGACCAAAGATCTTACCGCACAATCAAATCTTCCCTATATGGGAAGAGAATCCCTAAGATCTTGGGATCTTTCTATTTATAAGGAAATCTCCCCTTGTAACAAGGGATTTAGGTCAGCTCTTTGTTACTATATAAACAACAAACCCTAACCTTCTTGAGGTACGCCAATTCTCCCTAGCTCTTACGCTCTTAAGTTCTTAGAGATTCTTTTATCACTAACTTAACTTTTGGAAGGTCTTTGGCCAGCACCCTACTGGTGCTCTCTGTAGGTTCCTTCTCCCTTTTTGTTCTTTTGGTACACCCATTGGCACGTGTGTGGACGATCAACTCACTAACGATTTTATGCATTATTAGTTGGCACCGTTTGTAGGAAACAAGTGATAAGTCATATCACTGTTTCAAGGACAAAGAGTTGCATGGTCCTGACACAATCAATGGCCACCACCAACTAGGAGACTGGGAACTCGCCTAGTGCATTAGAAAGAGAAGAACAAACCCTCGTCATAATAGTTGAACGGTTCACCCAACAGAACCACAAGTTGGAGCAACAGTTGAAACAGTGGAACGAATGGGAACCGAACGATCAGAATGATGAACTGGGCAAGGGCAAATGCAACAACGACCGTCCCTCGATGGACAATCACCAGGAAAGGGATGACTAAGAAGAAAGCAATGCCGCTAGTAGGTGGGACCAACAGGACACTAGTCGTCCCTCCTAACTGGAAGTCGACGCGTTGCGCATGGCAAAAGAGATGCAGGCAATGAAAGAGAAGATGGACATGATGATGAGTGCCATAAGGGGTCGGGTGTCCACTAGCTTGGATGAACTAGTCCATCGTACCGACTCCTCCTTCACAGCACCAGTCACATCCTTCCCCCTCCCGACCAAGTTCAAGATGTCGTAAGTGGAAGTATATGACGGATTTAAGGACTCCCTTAACCACCTGGAATCGTTCAAAACCCTTATGTACCTACAAGGAGTCCCAAACGAGATCATGTGTAAAGCATTTTCCAACCACACTCAAAGGACCAGCCAGAGTATGGTTAAACAAGATAGCCCCCAACTCCATCTCAACCTTTAAGGAACTAAGTGCACTCTTTGTCACGCATATCATCAGAGGACAATGGTACAAGAGATCCTTGGCAAGCCTTCTAAATGTCAAACGACAAGACGGCGAGAGACTGAGGTTGCATGTCACCCAATTCAATAAAGAGGCACTACTAATTGACAAAGCAGATGACAAGGTCCTAGTCACAACTTTTACCAATGGACTCTGATCAGGAGAATTCCTATTCTCTGTTTACAAGAACAATCCAAAGACCATGGCCAACATGCTGTACTGAGCCACAAAGTATATGAACGTTGAAGATGTCATGATTGCTAAAAGCGGCGGGCCAAAGAGGCAAGAGAAGTATGACAATCCCTATCAGGATAGAGGAAGAAAGGTAGCCCAAATGAATGACAAAAGGGATGAACGAAGGTCAAGGCCTCCTCTAGGTCAGATTGCCAACTTCACTCCACTAAAAACTCTGCTCAATTAGGTCCTAATGCAAATGAAGGATAACCCTACACTGACATGGCCCGATAAGTTGAAGGACGATACAAACAAAAGGCTAAGGAATAAGTATTGCCGCTTCTATCAGGATCATGGGCACACACCTCTGAGTGTTCTGACCTAAAGCAACAAATAGAAGCCCTCAACAAGCAAGTAAAATTGTAGCAATTCGTAGGTCGGGAAAGGACAAGAGAGAACCCACCAAAGGACCTAGAGCCAAACCGAGGGGCGGAAGAGCAACCCAAGGCTCCACTTGGAGAAATAAGAGTGATTGTAAGGGGAAGCGCAATGGTGGGCTCCTCAAGAAAGGTGAGGAGGACCTACTTACAGATGGTACATAATGTCCAGCTCACCAGTCTTCTGCCCAAACTAACTCGGATCGACGACCAGGTGATCAGTTTCGCTGAAGAAGATGCCCGACGACTCCATTATCCCCATCACAATGCCCTAGTAATCAATCTGTCCATAGCAAAATTCAACATTCGATGGGTCCTGGTGGACAACGAAAGCTTAGTCGACATCTTCTACTACTTGGCCTTCCAATAAATGAGGGTCGGTAGGAAGCAGCTCATACTGACAAATATCCCTCTAATAGGGTTCATTGGAACAAAGGTCTTGTCCATTAGATCCATTACCTTACTAGTCACGAACGGCACCTATCCTTAACAGATCACCAAAGATGTCACCTTCTTGGTAGTAGATTGTTCATCTGCCTATAACGCCATCATTAGGCAATCAACACTCAATGCATGGAGAGCGGCCACATCTACATATTACTTACTACTAAAGTTCCCAATGGAATGCGAGATAAGGTGGCTTGTGGAGACTAGATGGTGGCTCGAGAATGCTACGTAGCCATGCTAGAGATGGACGAGCAACTAACTATCATAAACATTAAGGAGCGACGAGTGAATGTAGAACCGATGGAGGAATTGGAAGACATCTCTCTGGACAAAGGGTACCTAGATAGGATCTCACATCAGCACACAAGCCAGCCCATCAATCCAAAATGAGCGAATTCTTTTCCTAAAGAGCAACCTAAACATCTTTGCTTGGAGCCATGAGGATATGCCAGGAATCGATCCAAAGATTATGGTCCATCAACTCAACGTCACCCCGTCCTTCCTTCCTTTTCAACAAAGGAAAAAGGGTCTTCACCCAAGAAAGGGGCAAGGCCATAGCCGAAGAAGTTCACAAGCTATTGGATGCTGGTTTCATTGGAGAAATCTACTACCGTGAATGGCTGGCCAACGCGGTAATGGTAAAAAAAGTGAATGGAAAGTGGAGAATGCGTGTGGACTTCGCCAACCTGAACAAAGCCTATCAAAAGACAGTTACCCTCTCCCACAGATCGACCTCCTAGTGGACTCGATGGCCGGGTACCAATTGCTGAGCTTCATGAATGCCTTCTCTGGTTACAATCAGATCAAACTTAAGGAGTCCAATAAAAAAAAGATGTCGTTCGTCATAAGTCAAGGCCTCTTTTACTACAATGTCATGTTGTTCAGACAGAAGAATGCGAGAACAATGTACCAAAGGCTTGTGACAAGTGCCAACGCTTCAACAATGCAGTAAGGCAACCATCAAAATTACTCACTCCAATGAACGCTCCGTGACCTTTCAATTAGAGGGGACTTGACATAATGGGACCCTTCCTGATAGCAATGAGACAACTCAAGTTCCTTGTCATAGGGATTAACTACTTCACCAAGTGGGTAGAAGTAGAACCACTAGCAACCATCACGGAGAAAAATGTCCATAGCTTCGTCTAGAAAAAGCATCATTTGCCGATTCAGAATTCTTAGGGTCCTCGTTTCTGACAATGGAAAGCAATTTGACAATGATGCATTCAGAGAATTCTAGCAACAATTGGGGATAAAGAACCACTACTCTTTGCCCACGCGCCGACAAGCTAATGGGCAAGTTGAGGTTACAATCGATTCTTGCTCAAACTAATCAAGTAATGACTTGAGGGGGCAAAGGGGATATGACCAAATGAGCTACCAAGTACCTTGTGGGCATATAAGACAACAGCTCGAACACCCACAGGAGAAACACCATTCTGTTTGGCATTCTGGAGTAAGGTTGTCATCCTAGCAGAAGTGGGAATAGCAAGCTACGGGGATAGCTCACCATGATGAAGGGAAGAACGAAGAAGGGATTAGTCATCACTTAGATCTACTGGATGAGGTCAGAGTGACTGCTAAGCAATGGATTGCCTGGTACTAAGACCTCATGGCTAAACACTGTAACGCCAAGGTCAAACTTCAACACTTTGGCATCTAGGACCTTGTCTTGAGGAAAGTGACCCCTGCCACAAAGAATCCTGCATAAGGAAAGTTAGGACCCAACTGGGAAGGACCATACAGAATCATTGATTGCAACAGAAAAGGTACCTACTACTTGAAGACACTCGACGGGAAAAGGCTACAACATCCTTGGAATACCAAGCACCTCAAAAGATACTAACAGTAGTGCGTTGGCAGCAACTTATGTTATCGCTTTTCTTTAAAGTTTTGTTTAAATCATTGACAGACCAGTTTTTCGGTTGATCAAACACTGCAAGCTAGCTGCATTTTATTCTGTTTAATGGAATTATTATTGAAAGAATGGTCTACAATGAAGAAAGGCACATACAAAAGCTAAGTCCTACCTACGAGGTGGATCGATGATCAAGGATGCCAACGAGCACCTAATCCTCATCAAAAAACTAAGTCCTACCTAAGGGGTGGACCGACGATCAAGCATGCCAACAAGCACGTGATCCCCATCAAAAAGCTAAGTCTTACCTGTGGGATGGACCAACGATCAGATGCACCAATGGACCAACAATCAAAGGTGCCCATGGGTGCCTAATCTTCATCCCTCTATAATCGATCAACAATCAGCTAAAACCAAACCAAGTTCTCCCAAAAAATGGGACCAATGGTTACCGAAGGAGTTGGGTTCACTAAAGGCAAACCGATGAATTAAAGACGTTAGAATATTTTCCTTAAAGAGCCAATAACAACTCAATATTCTAAGTTGATACTTCCTAATTGACAATTAAAGAAAAATTTGGGCTAATATAAAGTCAACCAAAAAACACAAACACTTATGCACAAAACATAAAGGAAAACTGCTATAAGATAAACAAAAAAGCATTATGAAATAACTGAAAGTATGAATGTCAACCCTAACAAAGGGTAAAGTAACTTATGCCTAAAACATGGTACTACCACTGTTTTTAATTTACAAACAAAAGAGCAAAGGAAAAGAAAGAAAAATACACAAGAAAACAAAAAAAAATTAAGGATTAGCATTTGAGTCTGTTGCTTGTTCTTCGGATTCCTAGGGGTCGTCAGCCCTCACATCATTAGGCTCGTTGGTCTCCAGCACCTCATCGTCAGTCTCCAAGTTTGGGAACATGAGGATGGTCTACTTAAGGAAGTCCTCAAAGCTATCCCTATAGTAACCCCCCATTTCATTGAAATAGGGTTGGGACAATTGGAACTCCTCGATGGCCTCCTCTTTAATCTTGTCCATATGCTTATGAAGAGCAGCCACCTCAGTCTTCGAATTGGCATTCTCCTTCATCAGCTCTGTTGGGAAATTTAGACCCTGGTTGATAGAATTAACAAGTTTTAAACTCAAGTTGTTAATTAGATTTATTATGCATAAAACTTGTTAAAACATACAAACATCAATATCATGTCAAAACTAAGTGCAGAGGAAAAATAAATAAGACAAGATATGTGATCTAGAAAAACCAATGAAACCAACCAGTTTCACAGTAAAAAACCTAGGGGGAAACCTTCTTGAAAAGCCTTTGTCCCTAGACTCTACAATCCCCGTAGATGAACTCATAGTAGAAGCCTTCTACCGCTTCAGAACCTCTGAACTCTTCAATATATGAACGCCACCCTTTAATGCACGGATCCCAATACGTGACTCACTCACCAACTTGAGGAAGAAGAATGTTGGCTGCAAAGTTCTTCACTTCATCAACAATGAAGATCAAGAAGCCCTTGGTTACAAAACCCTAAGGTGCAAAGACGTAGTAGCTTCTTCTTGAGAGAATAAGGCTTCAATCACCTTTTGCATATGTTCTCCTTTTTATTCTCTTATGTGACGGCCTCTAAAATAAGCCTTATATATGTCTAAGGTTGAGAGAAAAGAAACCCTACACAAACACAAAAGCCTGGCCCAAAAACAGTTCTGAAAATTCTGATTTTCGTAACCTCGATAGATAGCATCTGTCAAGCCTTATTAAACATCGATAGATAGCTATCTGTCGAGCAGCTATCCACCAAGTGTCTAGCAGGTGTCCAACAACTATCCGCAGGTGTCCAGCTTTAGTAAACACCTTTTCTTCACTTGTTTCTTGGTCCAATCTTCATGGCTTTAATACTAGACTCGAACAACATGTTCTTTGAAGTATTAAACACATCCTAGATCAATCCAAATACAAATAAAGCGCGTTTTGTCAAAGGATTAGCAACTATATAAAATATGTCCTTAACAAGCTCGTCAGTTTGGTGAGTAGCCTCACTAAGCTTAGCCTTCAACTCAATCACATTTTGGCTAAGGGTTCGAGTAGACTCCTTGAATTGCTTCAAAGCATCCGACTTGGTTTCCAAGCGATTCTTCAAATGCTTAACTGATGTCTCCCGCGAAGAGCATCTGATTTGGAGAGCCCGCATCCTAACCGAGCTCTAATAGAAAATTAAAAAAGAGAGTAAATACATTAGAAAGGAAATCGAAAGGGATGAAGCAATAATAGTTGTGTTAGGTTCTAAGTACTTAGGAACTAATGTATTAGAATTCTAATGTGTATTGTTGGCAAACCATGATCAAAACACGTGTCTAGTTATGTTTAGACTTGCTCAAAGTATGTTATTTATGTAAAGTTGGAATCGAGTTAACTGCCTGTGCATTTCTGCCTAGCTCGATCGATCGAGAATTAGACTCGACCGATCAAAAGTCGTGTAGATTGTTTTTTCTACAAAATTTCCAACTCAGCCCTAAGTTCATATGACATGTAGGGTTTTATGTTGCCCAAGGTATAAAAGGCAAACCCTAGTCATATTTTTGAGGTTGTTCATATTGTTGTTTGTGTAAATCTCTTGTGAGATCTGAAAGGTGCTTGCCTTCACACAAGCTTGGGATTATCAAGAAGAAGATCTCTTCGAGAGCTTGATGATCATTCAGTTGCTGCCATAAGAGCTTAAAGATACACAAGAGGGAGTGCTTATACTTGTTATAGAATCCAAGAAAGAAGGAGTCTGTGGTCTCGGAGCTTGCACATGGTCGTGTCAGTAAGTTTCTACTGCTGGGTAGCAATAGGATGTTAGTGGTCTAAGTCCCTATTGTACAACTTCAATTCTTTCATAGTGGATTCAGGTTTACCCTGAGGATAGCTAAGTTAAATCTTCCCCAGGTTTTTTACCGATTTGGTTTTCCTAGGTCATCATATATTTGTGTTTTTATATTTCACACTTTACATTGATATGATTATATGATTGTGTTAACCTAGATCTAAAATTTGGACTAAGTAATAATTTGGCTTGTTAACTAGGTTAATCCAATTGTGTCTTTAAGGGGTCTAAACAAATCAACAAGTTGGACAAAAGGAAATCAAAAGGGACGAAGCAATGGCAGTACAACATACCCTCATCAAGTCAAAGAAACCAGAGTCACCCAGAGGGTCGGTCTCTTGCTCTGAACACTCATCCAGATCAGCATCCCCGACGATGGAACGTGTAGTATCCACTAAATACTCCTTTTCTTTCACCAAAAAAGGAAGAGGAGGAGGGCCGACGGGGCCTTGGAAGGTCATGAGACCCTTCCCAATGTCGCGAGGAGGCACATCAGCAATGACCTCGTAAGATTTCAGACAAATGGAGGGACCAGTGGCATTCTTCCCTGACGACTGAAACTCAGAAGGATGCTTTCTCTTCTTGGATACGTGCAAGGGTAAGGCCGACGATCCCCCACCGTGGGCCCTCAAAGTAGCAGCCTTCTTAATCTCTTCCGGCTTGTTCTTCACAGCTTACTTGTTCTTCAAAGTTTCTAATTTTGAATCCGACAAGTCATTTAGACAGTGGGACATTCGACCTAAAATAAAGTAAAAACTGACGAATAAATATACTTACGAACTCTCGAAACTTGATCAAGTCATTGGGCTTCTTCAGAAGGGACTTGTCCCCCATAAAAAGCGTGAAAAGTGTCCAAAGTGACGAGCGTCTTCCAAGACCTCTCCGCAAAAGGTATGGCAAAAACCTTCTCCAAAACAAGCCTCTTGCTCATGAAGGATCATTGGGCGATTTGTGGCTAAAACAAACCAAGAAAATGTATAAGTTAACTGAAAAAGCCAAATAGATGACCCAAACTATACCGACGACTTAACTAACTTATTCAAGAACCCCTAAGAATGGTCATAAAAAGACCCTACACTATCCCATTCGTCGAGATGGCATACCCAATTGACCCCTCGTACAAAAAAGAACCTAGCCTTCTATTGACGATTAGAATCGAGCATGTCAGATACCAATCTCAAGGCAACCTAACAACACACAAAGTTGTAAACCCCCTTGGATTGGGGAATCTCCAAAGGTTTGTAGCAATAGAAAAATTCCTCAAAGGTCAGAGACCGATGACCTCCACTAAGCTGACCTCATAACACCTCAGCCCTAATGAAAATCCTCGAAGCATTGGGGGTAATCTAACAAATAGACACACCTATGTAGGCTGTTAATCGATAATGCAAGGAAGTCAAAGGCAACTGTAACCCCGCTATAAAGGCAACCTCGTAAAAATCCACATCTAACGAGTCCCTAGTATAATACTTCTCTCCTCTATAGCCCTTCCTAATGGGCATGTTGTCGGGAATCTAGAAACGAGGCCTTAACCTACTGAACATATCCTTGGTCATGCCGACTAGGAAGTCACAGACCTACCAGTCGTCGGGGAGAACAACCTCTCTAGGATGTCACTCAGAAGGATTGGCTTCCTCAAGGGGCAGATTGGATACCAACTTCCTATTGAAAACTGACGAGTCATTCAACATGTACCCGAGTCTAGACTGGCTAGTCTCATCATCATCCTAACCCATGCGGACTGAAGATGAATGCTCACTCATCGCTTCACTATCTCTAGACATTTCTTTACCTACAAGCGATGAATGAAAACTAAGATTCTACTCTATCTCCTAAGTATAAAACTAACAATGGTGTAAAAGGAAAAGCAAAGAATGTGAAACAAAACCGACGAGGGATGGATGGCATACCTAGAATTGATGAAAGCAACGAATTAATGAAAACCGACGAACAGAAAAAAAAAAAAACCAACGAATGAGCTCTGGGATTAGAAATGGAAAAATAATCGAATAATGAGGACAATAACAGCATTGAATTATTTATAGGGTAGTATGGCACAGAAAATGAAGCGTCGCTACGCTTGAGGCCCCGAACCAAAAAACAACACGTCCCTAGCACAATACAAAAGACATAATTACCCCTATTTATGACGCACAACACCAAGGCAAGGCATTAATGATGACATACTCCGCGACCCTTTGGCTACCCCGACGACTTACAGAGTAAGGGCAGCTAATAAGGACATTTTTTATCAATCGACATAAGGGGCCAATAAGTTTCACTTGATCATTGGTTTTGTACTTGTGACCAATCCTAGGGGGTCACCAATCCTAGGGCTCGTCAAGTTAGGTAGGCTACCAACCCAATCCCCTTCCCAACGATCCAAGGCTCCAAGACTCCACGTAGGATTTGCGTGGAGTCCACTCATATACCTCTACATGAAAATAATTTGCACACCATGACCAAAGATCCTACCGTACAATTAGATCTTCCCTATATGGGAAGAGAATCCCTAAGATCTTGGGACCTTTCTCTCTATAGGGAAATTCCCCCCGTATCAAGGGATTCAAGTCAGTTCTCTACTACTATATAAATAACAAACCCTAACCTTCTTGAGGTATGCAAATTCTCCCTAGCTCTTACGCTCTTAAGTTCTTGGAAGTTCTTCTATCACTGACTTAACCTTCAGAGGGTCTTTGGTCGGCACCCCACCGGTGCTCTCTGTAGGTTCCTTCTCCCTTTTTGTTCTTTAGGTACACCCATTGACGCGTGCGTGGACGATACTCACTGACGATTTTGTGCATCATCACTCTCTCACCAAGCTTTAACACATTAAAATTGAATCTATGAATTATTTGACTAGGTTATGATCGAGAAATTATTATTATTTGTAGTTATTTTGTATGTTGACATGCTTAAAGATGTAAGGGTCTTGGAAAAGCCTAATGAAATAAGTTACATTGGCTATTAAGCCCCGCCCCTAGAAAAAGGGATAGAGTCCACCTTGTAGAATCTCATGTTAAAAATGTTAAAGACCAAGAGAATTAGGGGTTTTTTATGTCAAAAGAAAAGAGAAAAAGGGAGGAGGGAAGTGAAGCAGTGAAACTATGAAAGCCAAAGGCTAGCATTTGGTGACAAGTTATTCTTTAATCAGCCTTGACTGATTAGACTCGGATCCAATGCTAGTTAAATGGGGCTTTTTTTTTTTTTTTGGGGGAGAAAAAAATGAGGTTAATTTAGATTGAAATTTTGTAAAATCCAATTTATAAAGACCCAATTTCAATCCCTAGCATAAAAATTTAATCTAATGGGTTTTTGCTAGTAACCAATGTCTTAAAGGTATAGGTTTAAGATAATCCATTGAGGACTGTGATGCTCTACAGCGTGTCTTGAACGTTTATGAAATGGCCTCAGGGAAACAGCTAAATAGAGCAAAAACATCCCTCTTCTTTAGTAGCAACACTGACAGAGAAGTCGAAGAGGAGATAAAGGCCAAGTTTGGGACTTAAGTTATCAAGCAACACAAGAAATATCTAGGCCTACCTTCTTTAGTGGGGAAAAACTAGAAAAATATGTTCAAAGAAACTAAAGAGAAGTTGGCAAGAAAATTGGCGGGATGGAAGGAAAAATTACTTTCTAAAGCTGGAAAAGAAATTTTGATAAAGGCAATGACTCAAGCTATACCAACCTACTCTATGAGTTTTTTCAAGATTCTGGACTCTCTTTGTGAGGAGATGACTAGTCTTATAAGGAACTTTTGGTAGGGCCAGAAAAATGGGGGAGTGTAAAATGGCTTGGATTAGTTGGGAGAAACTTTATCTCCCTAAATCACAAGGGGGTATGGGTTTCAAGCAATTAAAACAATTCAATTAGCTCTTTTGACCAAGCAAGGGTGGAGGTTGCAAGTTGGAGGAGAGTCATTGATGTACGGGGTCTTCAAGGCGAGATATTTCCCTGTGTGACTTTATTCAGTTCAAGGTGGGGCGTAATTCTTCTTTTGCTTGGCGTAGTATCATGGCAGCCCAAGCTATAGTATGAAAGGGGGTTAGGTGGCAGGTTGACAATGGTAAGAGCATACGAACTTGGCATGACAAATGGCTTCCAACACCCTCAACCAATAGGGTGTTGTCGCCTCCTCCTCTAGATCAAGCTCAATGGCGGGTATGTGATTTGATTGATCTTTCCTCGGGGTCCCTGAAGACTGGGCTGATACGAAGAACCTTCACAACTTAGGAAGCTGATGTGATTACTGGTATTGCGTTGAGTTCCCATATACCTAAAGATAAACTAATCTGGGCTCTAACAGGAAATGGCTGGTTTACTTTCTGCAGTGCCTATTATGTGGCAATGGAGATGGTGGATAATAAAGAGAAGGGAACGGTGTCTGATGATGGTCTGTTAAGGAAATTCTAGAGATCATTATGGCGCCTCAATCTCCCTCATAAGATCCACCACTTTGCATGGAGAGCATGTAAAGATATTATCCCTACAAAGGAGAATCTTATTAAAGGGAAAGTGCTGTTAGAAGGAAGTTATGAAGCTTGCCATCAGGAATTGGAGTCTTCAGGTCATCTTTTTTGGGGGTGCGAATCGGCCTGAGAAGTCTGGATCATGTCAAAGCTATTTCCATCGAGCTTGGCAATAAATTTCAACTCTTTCATGGATATGATCTGGTACGGATTGATGGAACCTAAATGGGAGCAGGAGAGAATAGAGAAGATTATGATCCAAGACTTTATCCTTGAAGGTGATTCCTTGACCCTGATGAATGCCCTGAATGAGGTTTCTCCTCCCCCCTCATCGGTTGCTGCTATGGTTTATGAATCTCTATTTGCTTCTCATGGTTTTCGCCAAGTGGAGTTCTCCCATGTTCATCGGCAAGGCAATAGAACAGCCCATCTTTTAGCTAAACATGCTTTGGGCATAAGTGATCTTTCTGTTTAGATAGAAGAGAATCCTTATTTTTTAGAACAAACTATTCTACATGATGTACTGTTTTTACCTTAGTTCAATAAAAGTTTTGAAGTCTTTCCGATCAAAAATAATAATAATAATAATAATAATAATAATCTTCTTCGCGTTATCTTATCTTGGTCACAATAATGCCACGATGCAAAGACGAAAAGATTACTCTATCTTTAGGGTCAATAATGAAATTTTCATCCAATAGTCTTTTTAAAATAAAAAAATAATAATAGTAGAAAATTTTCCCTGAAAATTCTAACTATGGTATCACCGACCTCCTCCACGTGTTTCAAGCTTTGAAAAGGTTGTATGAAAAGGAATTAATACTACTCCTAATAAAGAATTGTGGCTAACCAGCCCTGATTCACTTGCTGATTGTTGTTGAATGTCTGGTGCAGTCTGCATCTGACAAATTTTCCCTTCACGTGTTTCAAGTTTTAAAAAAGTGTAAGGGCATTTTCTGCGGTGTTATCTTTGTAAGAACTATCTGAATTCTAAATTAGAATATAACCTAAATTTAGTAAAATGGTTTTCATATAAATACATCTTTATATATAAAATGTTAGTTGAATTCTAATTCAAACCCCCTAAATGCAATGCAAGTCAACTGTAAGTGCAAATTAATTTAAAAGTTTGTAATTGAATGTCACTGAAATGCAATAGAAAAATAAACACACTCAATGGAATCAACCCACCTTTTGCAGAGACAACCAACCATTTTGTCAAACTTGGAAAGGATGCTTCAACTCACCCAAATAAATAAGTGGAGCACGATCTAATATATCTAGATTAACTTCACAAACAAAACAAGAACAATCAGAACTGATTGAGATCAAATACTCTTTTCCCTCCTGAATCAATCTTAAACATGCAACTTAGAATAAGATACAAATTTTCACTTTGTAGAAATACTGGAGCAATTAGAAATATTTCTTATTTCCTGTAACTTGCAACTTGGTGACTATATTTTAAAACTAAGATAACCACACGATGAAATTATGTTGAGCAATTTTATTACTCAAATTTGCACGCAAGCACGGCCCACACACACACAAAAACAGAAAAGGACCTGATGAGAAAATATGAAAATAAACGCAAACCTTCAATGTAAGTCCTCAAAGGTCCATTGTAAAGTGGAGAAAAATAAAACAGAGGACATTAACAGGTGAGATTGGAGATCAATATTTCACGTCATCATCACAATAAAACTCAACACTATAGCACACAACACCGTTCTCCATGCTTATAACTTCAACCACGGGTTGTGCATGAGTGACAACCATACCAGCAGATCAATGTACAGAAGGATAGAATATATACTAAATACTTTTATGCTATGAGAACCTTGTAAGGCATGCATTAGAGAAATATTTGAAGGACAAATTCGAGAAAATTTGGTCATTGGCAATATTAGTATGTAAAAATCCCCAAGTCCTCACTGAACCTTCTTTCTCCATCCGTAGAGACCTAGGATTTAGGGGTTATTTAAGGAGATAAGCATAATTTTTCAGTTATTTAAAGTAAAAATTGAGCTAATCAAACTATTGAATAATTCACTATATATCTCCGTAAATCTATGAATTAAAAACCTCAAATTTCCACTAAAAACACACAAAACTCATAAAATCCAATTAAATACTAAACCCATAAAGCCAGAAGTTCACTCAAAACTAATGAAAAACTCAACTTGGTGAGCGGATGCTGCCCGGAGAGGTAAGGAGAAGGAGGAGCAGATGGAGACATTGCTGGAGGAAGAAGTGGATTAGAAGTTTAATGCATTGGGTTTAGGTTTTGTGAGAAGAAAATAAAAGAGGGAGAGGCAAATTGTTGCGCATACATTGAGGATGTGGTTGAACGGAGCTATAGATGGGTGGTGCTAGACCAAAAAAATAACCCTAAACCAAAATCAAGTCTTTTAAAAGAGTATATCATATTTAAAATTGAGAAAAAATAAAACGTTTTGACAGAGAATCCAAAAATGTATGTACATTGCAGGCAAGTATTTCAAAAATGTTTATAATTTTTTAACATTACTATTTTTATTTTGGACAATAACTACTTACTAGTTTACATGAATAGCAACTTATAAATTAAGTGTACATTGTAGGCAAAAATGTGGCATATCTCTATACGCTTTTTCAGCGTTCACTTTCGTTATACCAATTAATGAGAAGTGATTTTTTTACATCCTTTAGTCTGTTATTATTGAAGGCGAAGATACACACGCATCTATCTTTTTCATCCTATTGGTGTTTTTTTATATGAGTACACCTCAAAGATCTAGCAACTGTTCTCTCGTAGAATCTCAAAATTAAATTTGAAACAATCATGACTTTTCTATTTTCATTTCCACTTCTGCAACTGGAGGAATTCAGTGGTCAATCATGGCTACCCACTTAACCCTTCTCAAATTTCTGTTCTTGCTCTTCTTCTCATCCTTTTGGACTTCTCATGCCCAATACATCAAACCAGGCGGTACGATTAGCTCCTTTACTGGGTCTCAGCTACATTCTCCAAATGGGAGGTTTAGTTTGGATTTCATGTCGTTGGGTAACTACACATATTTGAATGTACTTCTAGTTTTACCCAATGATAGGTTTCAATATATATGGTATGCAATTCTAGGCATTCTTATTGTTAACGACTCCGACGAGGTTATTTTGGAAAACAATGATGTAGTATTGAGAATTAGGCGCCAATTAGGTGGGATTCCTATTAAGCTATTCTCTTCCGCTACCAATAAGACTGTCGCTACTTTATTGGATTCTGGCAAATTTGTCTTCAATGAAGTGTATTCCAAATTCTCCAATGGATCTACAAAGCGGGTGTTATCACAAAGTTTTGATCACCTGAACTTCATGCTTATACAAGGAATGAAATTAGGGGTCAAAATTGGTCACTCACATCGTGTTTAACTTCGGACATCCTAAATGCAGGGGCTTTCACTCTTGAATGGGACCCCAAGGAGTGCCAATTGGTCATTAAGCATCGAGGGGTGGTTCACTGGAAAAGTGGAGTCATTAAGCATCAAGAGACAACCAATTTGAAAATATTTTACCACATCTAACATCTATGTATAATTTCAACGTTGTTTCAAATGGGGATGAAGAATCATTCTCTCTCATGTATAAAAATCAAAGTCCGCCATAGACGTGGGTACTTAGTGCTTACTCCTACGGGGCAATTAGTGGAAAATTACATAAACGGAGCCGTATGGAGCAGATAAATGTTGTGGATATAACATTGATGGAGGGTGTCAAAGGTCGAATCAGCCAGAGTGTAGGCATAATGGTGCACAGTTAATTTTAAAAGTGGTTTTTTCACTAGTGAAGAAGACTACTATTATACTACTCCAGACACAAATCTTGCCCTCAGTGACTGTCAAGTTATTTGCTAGAACAACAGTAGCTATGTGGCTTTTTATTATTTACATAAAAATGCAACAGGGTGCCAATTTAGACAAATATTTCAACCTCACTTCCTGACGATTCGTCAGGATCAGAACATCTTTATCTCATAACGCCAGAGCCTTCAAATTCAGCGCATCCCAATAATATAACTTCAAAGGCTTCTCAGAGTGGTATGTTTAATAGTCTTTTGTGCTATGAATAACAATGCAAACTCTCCAAACAAGTTAATTTTAAGCAGCTCCTACTCAAACCTAACAATTCTATTTCAAAGATGAAAGTCTCAAATTATCTTATGAGTAATGCTATAGCCACAAACTATTTTATAACATTTTTACAAAATGTTGATGTGGTCAACCTTTTATTGGTTTTCATTTAGACCCACCACTAATATCATTTTTTTTATTTACCAATAATCACTCATCACATCAGTAATTTGTAAAATAATTTATATCACTAGCATTATTCTTATCCTATTTGAACACTATCGGTATGCAATAATATAAAATTTTATTTAGAGAGAATTTCTCAAATGATTACTAACCACAGCTATTTATGACCTGTAGGAAAAAGCAAGTGGATATGGATTGGTATTGTAATTGCCATTGCTTTTGTAACTTTTTCCAATATAATGTGCTATTGTTGTCAACTAAGAAAGAGAAAAGTTGTGCTTCAAGGTAAATAATTCACATATAAATTGAATTTGTTAGAGAAATCATTTCACATTTTTTTCATTATTATTTGTTAGCTTGAAATGGAAGCTTCGATTTTAAGTAAATTTATACAGGACATAACGAAACCATGGAAGAAAAAGAATTGTGTAATTTAGTGATTTCAAATAGATATATTGATGTGAATGAGTTTCCAAATGATGGAAAGGATGGATCTAATATAACTATATTTAGTTACAAATGTATCGAGGTTGCCACTAACAACTTCTCATTAGAAAACAAGCTTGGAGAGGGAGGTTTTGGACTTGTCTACATGGTAAGCCCCAAAAATTTTCTAAGTAAAGATGTATAAATTAACTTATGTCCAACAGTGACTAAACCTTGTTTGATCATCACAACAGAGAACATTGCTAACAAGTCAACAAATAGCCATAAAGCGACTATCAAGAAATTTAGGGCAAGGCATAATTGAGTTCAAGAATGAGTTGATACTCATATCTAAACTCCAACACATGAATCTTGTTAAGCTTTTGTGTTGTTGCATTTTTGGAGAAGAATGGATGCTAGTCTATGAATACATGCCCAACAAAAGCTTGGACTACTTCCTATTTGGTTTGAAAAACATTAATTTTTTTTTTCATCTAAAAACTTCATTTGTTTTCTTCATAGAATTAATACAATTATAAAAGCTTAAACTACTTCCTATTTGGTTTGGAAAACATTAAATTTTATTCATCTTAAGGCTTCATTAGTTATCTTCATAAAATTTATACACTTATCTGTATTACTTTATATCAAGTATATTATTGGTCAGATTTAACTTTTATATTGGCCAGATTCCAATCAAAACAAGCTACTATATTGGAAGAAACGTTTCAAAATAATTAAAGGAATTGCTCAAGGATTGATCTATCTCCATAAATATTCAAGGTTGAAAGTAATTCATAGAGATATAAAAGCCGGTAACATACTTCTTGATCAAAGTATGAATCCAAAGATTTCTGATTTTGGCATGGCAAGAATTTTCAAGCAAAATGAAGTGGAAGCAAATACTAATAAAATTTTTGGGACATAGTAAGTTCACTATACGCTATTCTTCTATAAAAAAGTAAATAATGCTAAAGACTACCACCCTTTTAAGTTCATCAATTCTTTTTTCAAATAAAAATGTTCATCTTGTGTTTTCTTGTATTACATGTCTCCTGAATATGCTATGGAGGGTGTGTTCTCTATAAAATCAGACGTTTATAGCTTTGGAGTTTTAATGCTTGAAATTGTGAGCAGTAGAAAAAACAACAATTTCTATGATAATGAGCATGCACTTAATCTAGTAGGATATGTACGTAATATATATTGTTAACGTGTTTTAGTGTTGTGGGCTTTACACTCACCTAGATTACTTGTATAACACACATACTTGTACTGCACACATCTGCCTCCTATATAAAGACACTCATGTATATTCTTTTACTAAGAAATACAATACAATTGAATTCAGTATTTCTAACTTGGTATAAGAGCCACTGCTCTGACCTTTCCTTAGCAGTCTTGTCTTTATTGTTGTTACTTCATTTTCAACATCACTTCCGCCATCACAGCAGCCGCCACAACCTTTCACTATTGAACCTCCTACATCTTCTAGCCGTCGTCCTTGGGTTCCGAACCTGCAACCGCCACCGTTAAGGAGTTCCACACCGTAAAGACCACTGCTTTTTTCATCACCGATGCGAATATTGCTCCGATTAATTTTCTGTAGGTACCACTGAGATCATCTTGCACCGACCTAAACACTCATGGAAGCCTCGAAGCCATCGAAGACCGCACGTGCCCCCACGCACCACTTAAAGGATCTACGTTGCAACTAACACCCCCACACGCCATCAACTACTCTAGGCTGATGTCAGCCGTGACGTCAGCAAAGCCACATCAGCCCTAACTTACATCAGCATCCAATCATCTATTGACGTCATCACCTCTAACTGTTGACCGAGGGACTATTGACTTTGACGAACTGTTGACTGACCGTTGACTTTTGTCAAGAGTTAACTTTTGCAGTCCAGGTTCTCCTTACCTAATTTTTCACGTAGATTTCAATTTTTGCAGTTTGTTTTTGCATATTGTGTCTTTAAATGGATAAAAATGATATTTTTCGTCCTCGCCCCATCAATAATATATTGGAAGGGAATAAGAATTACTTTTCTTGGTCTCATGCTATACGCAGTTTTCTTAAGGGTCGCATGCTCTGGCAATATTGTACTGGTGCAATCACTATTCCTGTTAAGGGGGCAAGTGAAGACGATGTTGTGTTCCTCAGTCGTATGATTGAATGGGATAGTCACAACCACATGATCCTCACATGGATTCGGAACACTTCTATTTCCTCCATCTCCAATCTGTTGGGCAACTTTGATGATGCAAAATCGGCATGCGATATGTTGGCCAAAAGATACTTCACTACTCACGGATCCATGAAATATCAGTTAGTGGTTGAATTACATCAACTCAGGCAAGAACTAAGGCAATCCATCAATGACTACTATGATCGGCTTCGCTTCATTTGGGACCAAATTGACCTTTTTGATCCAACTTGGGCATGCTCAAAGGATGCTCAACAATATGCCACCATTAGAGATGAATTTCGTCTCTATGAATCCTAATGTCACTTCACAAGGACTATGAGCCCATCCGAGGTCAGCTTCTTAATCGCAGTCCTTCTCCTTCTCTTGATACTACTGTAAACAAGTTAGTTGGAGAAGAAGCTCGTCTTGTAACCTTCAAGCCCAGAAGAAGCTTAATGTTCTGGCCATTACTCCTTCTACTCCACCCATAGAGCAACCTCTACAATCAAGGTTTGATTCCTCTGGCTCTAGCAATCGTCGCAAGTAGACTAACAAAAAGTTCTGCAACTATTGCAAGCTTCCCAGCCATACTATTGAGACTTGTTACTGTCGCAACAAATCTACTATTGTTGTTGCTAATGCTGAGTCTACTCCGCCGATGCCTTCCATTTCAGTTGAGTCCCAGTCCTCTGGATCCACTATTAACCTCTCCCCCACTGAACTACAAGACATCATAGCTCAGGCTGTTTGTATGGCTGGTAATGTATCTTTTTCCACTGCTCTCTCAGTTTTACCTGGTAAGTCTCACACTTGGCTTTTTGATTCTACCTGTTGAAATCACATGACACCTCAATCATCATTATTCTCCAAACTTGACCCTGGACCACATCCTCTTAATATTCATATAGCCGATGGTTCCACCATGCTTGGAAATAGACTAGGTTTTGTTTTGACCTCCAACCTCTCTGTTCCTGGGGTCTTCCATGTACCTGACCTATCCTATAATTTATGCTATGTGGGACAATTAGCTGAACTAGGATATCGCCTTATTTTTTACTATTCTAGATGTACTGTGCAAGATCCAAGGACAGGGCAGGAGCTTAGGACGAGTTCTAGAGTTGGGCATATGTTTCCCATGGACAATCTTCATCTTCCACCAGTTGCTCCTGTTTCTGCTGCTGCTGCAGTTTCTTCCTTACCTTCTCTCGCACTTTGGCATTCTCGTCTTGGTACAAACCCCAATTTGTCACCCCCAAAATTACTCCCAAAAATAATTGCCACCACCAAAATTAACCAAAAATAATTGCCGCCACCACCACTAAAAATCCAAACGATAACCATCAAAACTCAACCCCCACCACTACAACCACTGCAACTAACCACCACAAAAAGCACTCATCATCACCAACCACCACAAACATCAACAACCACCAAAACCCACATTTTGCCTATCCCACATCAAAACCCATCCACCACTGTGGGGTTTGTGGAAGATCATGACTATGAGCAAAACACAACACAACACAAAAAAAAATCCCCCACTGCCAGCAAGCCTAGACCCACGGCGAGCGGCTGCAAACCCAAAAACGATCTAGCACCACTCCGTCCACCACTCCCAACCTAGCCACCAATTTCGTCCAAGCCCAACCAGCCAACACCCTAGCCACCACTCCCAACCCACCTACCACCACATACATCCTAACAACCACCAACCAAAAAAGAAAAAAAGCTTCACTGTCAGCCATGAGAGGAAGAGAGCATGAGAGAGAGATGAGGGAAAAAATAAATAAATAAAAAGAAGAGAGAGAGGTTAGAGTCTGAAGTGAGAGGAAGAGAGAAGAGATTAAAAAATTATATAATTTTTACATCCTCATGAACAGTGAGGTTGCATATAACCTCACTGTAGCTAGGATGAAAAAAAAAAAGGCGTAAATGCACTTTTAGTCCCTACATTTTAGCTGTTTTACCATTTTGGTCCATATATTTCCATTTTACCACTTTTAGTCCCTAAACCAATTAACGCGTGACATTTAAGTCCTTACCGTCACCCAACTAACAAAAAATGCTGACGTGGCTGACGGCACAGTAAAATAATAATTAAAAATTCTATTTTGACATTAAAAAATTGCCACGTCAGCATTTAAATTAAAAAAAAATTAATTTATTAATTTTAATTAAATGCAAAAAAATTAAAAACAAAAAATCACATGAATGGAGATCTAAGAGTGCCTTGAACAAGAACACAACCCAGATCTAAGAACACAACCCAGCTAAAAACACAAACCCAGAAATTAAAAAATAAAAATAAAAACAATACACACAACAACAAACAACCATTCAAGACCGAATTCTCCAGCAAATCACTAATCCACATGATTTTCACAAATCAAACCCATAAACTTAGTAAACAAACCATCTCCAACAAACCCATAACCCTATATTTTTTAGGCAACAAACACAAAATAAACCCAAAAAATTTAGTCTCAAATCTGGGTTTGTTGTTTGAATTGTGTTAGGGCTCTACAATCGAGTTCCACCTACTACTATTGTAGCAGTGGCCTCCTAGTGCTACTTCTCTTCGCAATATGTTGCAGCAATACCATTCGCTAGATCAACAATCCAGCGGCTCCAAATCGCTCAATCACATCACCCATTTCCAAACCCCTACTCCCAAATCTCCCAAATCTCCAACTCCAAAATACTCTATACTCCGGCGCTAAAGCTTAACGAAGCAACCAACCGTGACTCATCTCAGATCCTTTTCTTCAATCTCATACACAAGCAAAAACAGAGTCTAGCTCTGATTCTGACAAGCCAAAATGATGCCGCCAAAGCTCCAACCCCGCTCCTTCCGCCCTTACATCTCTTCCTCCATTAGCGCTCCTTCTTTCTCCTCCTCCTTCAACAATGGCTCCCCTTCTTCATACTCCTCTCCCGACTTTGACCCTAATCAAAGATTCCCCAACACCTCTTCCAGATCGCTCAAAAACTCTCGATTCTTAGCAACATCCTTCGCCTACAACGCTCGAATGGAATGGTTGTTTGAATTAACATTCAAAACCGAAGTGGGTTTTTCTTTCCGATCTAGGTAGTCTCGGATCTGAGTGATTACTTCGACCGAGTGTTCTTGTGGGTGTGGGGTTTCTTTGGCCGGTGTGTTTGGATTTGAAGATGAGTTTGGTTTGTTTGCGCTGTTGCAATGCAAACGAAGTTGGCGAATTCGGTCTTGAATGGTTGTTTGTTGTTGTTGTTGTTATTTTTCTTTTTCTTTTTCTTAATTTCTGGGTTGTGTTCTTAGATCTAGGTTGTGTTCTTGTTGTTCTTGTTCAAGGCACTCTTAGATCTTCATTAATGTGATTTTTTGTTTTTAATTTTTTTTTTAATTTTTTTTCATTTAAATGCTGACGTGGCAATTTTTTAATGCCAAAATAGATTTTTTAATTATTATTTTACTGTGCCGTCAGCCACGTCAGCATTTTCTGTTAGTTGGGTGACGAAAAAGACTTAAATGTCACGCGTTAATTGGTTTAGGGATTAAAAGTGGTAAAATGAAAATGTAGGGACCAAAATGGTTAAACAGTCAAAATGTAGAGACTAAAAGTGTATTTATGCCAAAAAAAAAAGTTTACATACCCGGATGTGGGGGGTTTTTAAGGCTTTAGTGGGTAAAATAGCAATTGGAGGGTTTTTACACCCTCCAATGCTAATGCTCTAAGAGAATCTATGTGATAAAAAAGAAATTTCAGTAATTATTTATTGACGAAAACACCATTTGTCCCTAAATTTTAAAGTCACAATTATTTTGGTCCATACATTTTGATAGCCATCAATTTGGTTATTGTTATTTTCAACTTGTGATCATTTTGGTCTCTACCGTTAACCCACTAACGAAAATATCTACATGACAAACAAAATGTACAGTTGGCACACTTGAATTTGACATGTCTAATATAATAATAATAATAATAATAATAATAATCTATATTATATATATATATAACCGAAACTTTTGAAACTCTCACAATTTTCCACATCAGTAAAATATTTAAATAAAATTATCATTTTATTTAAATAAAATTATTTTTGTTAAAGAGATAGAGCGAAACTCTATCTCTCTAACAAGTCCAACTTAAACTCAAACTCATCATTTTTTTAAACAACATTATTTTTGTTTAATTCAAACTTAACAAAGAGTGAAACTATATCCCTCTAATAAGTCCAACTTAAGCTCCAACTAATACATTGATATTATTATTATTATTATTATTATTATTATTATTATTATTATTATCTCTCTACTTCACTAACGCGATATTTTATGATAGGTGCAAACTTATAACCATGGATTATTCTTTTGAATGTGACTCAATCTTTTTCTTATATTTTTCTATTTTTAAGTTATATATATTTTGTTTTTTCCAATTTATTTCTAAGTCGTGAATCGTTTGATTCTTTAATATTTTTTAGTCTTTTAGAAATTTTAATATCAGAATTTTTAAGTTATTTTTTGCCATATCTAAATTGTCTGACAAATTTTTGTAAGCCATTGACATTCAAGCAATGACTTATTCATCAAATTGTGGTATAAATTGAAGTCATACAAGAGCAAATCATGTAATGGTTAGTTTCTTAATCAATTTAAGATTTTATAAAATTATTTTAGTCTACCTCACAAATAGGTAGATTTCTGAGCATAGCACGGTTTAACGACTAGTAATAATAATAATAATAATAATAATTTAATAGATACTAAAAAATGCCACGTCTTCATTTTTTTTTAAACAATTTATTATTATTTTTAAACCTCCATATCAACATTTAAATTGGAAAAAAAATCTAAATCAGAAAAATATAACAAGAAAACACAAATTTTAAAACATCAATGGGGTGTTTGGTAGAGTAGTTTGAGATGAGATTTTTGTAGTTTTTTGAAATACGTAAGAGTGAAAAATTGTATAAAAATGTGTATAATATTTAAAATGTAAAAATGTGAGTTTGGAATGGGGCACCAAACAAGCCCCAAGATTTTCTTTTCTTTTCTTACATTTCTTAGCAACCAAACATACAAAAACACAAATGTATACAAATCCCAGATCAAACCCAGACTCAACTCTCGGCATAAGTTCGAAAACAATGTTACTGAAATTGGAATGCTCCACTTGATTCGGCAGGATCAGACTGAGTCAACTCACTAAAACACAATTCTAGAGAATGACAACAATCTATCTAATCTAGATTCTTGAAGATACCGTGAAAACAAAACCCACATAATTTTTTTTTTTTTTTTAAAAGAGCCGAACTTTGAACAAAATAACAAATACCCATGAATGATTTACTTGAATAGAGTCTAGCTTAAGAAGCAATTCCATAGCTTTTTGAGAAAGAGCATCAAAATCAAAGTGAGTCTCACTGGAAATAGACAACTTGAGAGAGTTGAAAGTGGACTTGATGAGAGCAAGGCCTTTGAGGTTTCTAAGGGTTCTTGATCTATGAACAAGGAACACCCAGAAATGGGTTTGGATTATACACTTTAACAAATAGTCTATAGTATTAATTTGAAACACTCTTTGATCTAATTCCAAAGTTGGCATCATCTATCACTCTTAGAAGGACGCTGCCCCAATCCTCTTGTCCAAGCTTCTCAACCCGATTCGTTCCCTCAAATCGGAAGCAAGACAACAATGCTTTGTACTTTAAGTCACAATGAAGGAGGTTCATTTTTCTGGGTCCATGTTCATGGTTCACCAGATCTAGGTTCATGTTTCTTTTTCTTTTTCTTTTTTCTTTTTCTTATCCTATAAAAAAAATCGTTTTTTATTTCTTTAAAATTAAAATTTTAGATTTTTATTCAATGCTATGTGCCATTTTAAATACAAATTAAAATTTTTTTTAATATTATTTTATTAGCCATGTAAGCATCAAGTGTGCCAGCTATACAAACCGTTTGCCATGTAAGATATTCCGTTAGTGGGATAACGGTAGGAATCAAATTGACTACAAGTTAAAAATAATAGAGATTAAATTGACTGTTATCAAAATATAGAGACTAAATTGATTGTGACCTTAAAATGTAGGGACCAAAATGATGTTTTCGCCTTATTTATTTGAATTTGAGTATGTATTACAATAAATATTTAATAAAAAAACATTTAGTTCACTGGAACTATTTAATGGCTAATTATCAAAAACCAGCATTAACATACTCATAAGTATATAATTATTATACAACAATGCCTTTATCGTGCAACCATATTGGAAATGGATAACCCATATATAGAATAATTTTCCGATTCTTTCTCACATATATGTGCTTCAATTGCTTTTCTAGCAATAGAACATATGGGTTTTTCAGGCAAAGGTAGTGTCAAACTATCATTTGCCAACATAGCTATAACATCTGACATTGTTGGTCGATCAATTGCACTATCTCCTACGCATAGGAGACCAACATGAATGCATCGAAGCATCTGATCCTTGATGAATGAATCACTAAGTGTTGGATCCATTAAGTCTAACATGGCATCTTCTTTCCATAATTCCCATGCCTGAAACAAGATAACAGAGTGTCAGAGATACAATAAATATCACAAAATCATCCAAGCTGATTCATTTTTCACGTACATATCCAACAAGATTGACCAAGTGCTTAGTGTGGTAGAAATTGTTGCTTTTCCTACCACTCACGATTTCCAGCAATAGAACTCCAAAACTGTAGACATCGGATTTTATAGAGAAAACTCCCTCCATGGCATACTCAGGAGACATGTATCCACTAACATCAAATCATAAAACAAGTTTTAAGTCTAACATCATTATGTGGAAACAATAATATTTAGCATAGAAAGTGAAACAAGTATAAGAAGGTATGAATTAGTTTACTTACTATGTCCCCACAATCCTCCTAGTATTTGCTTCCAATTCATTTTGTTGGAAAATTCTTGCCATACCAAAATCGGATATTTTGGGGTTTATATTTTCATCTAGGAGAATATTACTAGCTTTCAAATCTCTATGGATTACTCTCAATCTTGAATACTTGTGGAGGTAAAGCAATCCTTGAGCAATTCCTTCAATTATGCTAAACGTGTAGGCCAATCTAACATTTTGCTTTTGGTTGAATCTATAAGATATAAATTGTAGAATAAGACTAGTAATTTACTTTGAGCAATCATATACATCAACAAATTACTTGATGGAAAAAAGAAAAAAGAAAATCAAGTGTTATATAAAAGGCATGTCTTCCTAACCAAAGAGAAAGTAGTCCAAGCTTTTATTTGGCATGTATTCATAGATTAACATTCTCTCTTCTCCATGAATGCAGAAACCTAAAAGTTGAACAAGATTCATATGTTGGAGTTCAGATATAAGTATCAACTCATTCTTGAACTCTAACATTCCTTGTCCTGAATTTCTTGAAAGTCTCTTTATAGCTATTTCTTGCCCTTGTGAAAATATTCCCTGATGAAAGAATCAATAAGTCATCACACAATGTTGAACAATTCAGTCAAAACATCTTTCATCAAAGAGTTTTGTAGGCCTAACCTTATAAACAAGTCCAAAGCCTCCCTCTCCAAGCTTGTTTTCCAATGAGAAGCTATTTGTCGCAGACATGATGCATTTATAACTGAATATTCTCAAATCACTCCCCTGCTTTCTATCATTTTGAAGCTCATTGACAGTGGTAAATGTATCGGAGTTCATCAACTCAAGCAATCCATCGCCACTCTTAGCATCCTTCTCCACTATTTAGATTAATACAGAGCTTTAGAGATCATCAGGAAATTCTAAATTTTACTGTAATAAGAGCATAACATATGTGAAGCATTCACCTTGAAGTATTACATTTCTCCTTCTTGATAGGTGGCACAAGATGCAGAAGAAAATTATAACTAGAGCAATGACGCCTAGGGCTATACCAAGCCAAATCCATTTCTTTGTACCTGCATATAGTGATTGTCAATGGGTAAAAGAAGGCGTGCCAGGGGCAATTTCTTACCCTCTCCCTATTTTTTATTAATAAAACTTTTAAATTATATATAAATTTTATTAAAGGACCCCCTTCATATTAAGAAATGTACAAAAACTCATTTAAAGTATCATTGTCTCTTTTATTTTCGTTAACTCCTTTTTTTTTTCCCCAAAGCAAACTATTTTTCATTATGCATCTTTTTTTTCTTTTTTGAGGAACGATTTTTCATTATGCATCTACAGAGCTAGCAAGTGTATTAATATATGGATTTTTTTTCCATTTAAAGAAAAGAAGCTATGATTCTTATGTTTCAAACTGTGGGATATATTCTACTTTAACCTCCGTAAACAAAAGAAAAGTTTTTCATTTAGTTTTATCATCATATATTTATGTTATATATGACATTACATGTGTTTTTTCTTAATCAATTACATTATACTACTTCTCAAAAAAAATTACATTATACTATATAGGTTAAGGCATATGAAGTACATTTATTATTTAATTAATCTATCAAAAATTAATTCATTAGTACACATTTTCTTTTATCTAAAATTACATTTATTATTATGTAATTTTTAGTTTATTTAACAAAAAACATTGATATAAAATGTTTATGAAATATTAATTATGAATGATATAATTTAAAGAATACTTATACATAACTTAATAAAAGAATATATATATATATATATACACCATTCAATATTTTTTAATTAGATACAAATTTTGACAAATTCACAATTAGATTATATTATTTTCATATATTGCTTGCAAAATTTCAAAGTGATCTTTGATCAATAACCATGTTTTAAGTATATATGTGTATACTTGGAACAAAAAATTTGGTTCCACCACTATTTTTCATGACTCATGAATCTAGGGATGGAACCAAAATTTGAACTTAGGGGGAGCAAGCATAACCAAAAAAAAGTTTCACCAATGTTGATTTCAGTCGACCAAAAAATACATACATATTGTAATGTCATATTTGTGAATGTATTCTAATATTAATTTTTAGGAATTTATCCTACATGACCATTCAAATTATTTCTTGAGTTGCGAAGTCAAGAATCTTTATACTATATAAAAATTAATATTTTTTTATTTTCCATTCCTATATTTATTTCTTTAGTTTTATTTTATTTTATTTTTTAATAACCCACAAGCCACATAAATATTTATATTAGTAATTTATTAACACAATAAAGTTACAACAAAATTAATGCTAATAATAATTGGCACAACAAATAACAACTAGTGACCATTTATTTTAATTTTATTGTGTTATTCACTCTAAGGAGTGAATACCATACCTTTTTCCGAAGAAAAAAAAAAAAATTTGAATACCATACTAGAGATCAGATCATTTAGTTTGGTCAAAAAAATGAAATATATAGGTATCGATCATTGCTAATGTACCGTTTCTAGATTTTATATATATAAATATATATATATATATATATATTTATAAACTTACGTATTTTTGTATATTTATAAATTATAAATATAATCAAAGAACTTGTAAAAGGTTCAAGAGCCAAAACATTTGAAAACTCTTAAAAATGCCAATCTATTATCCAATCCATTCACCAGCCCAAAAAGTTCGGTAGGAATTAAAATTTAAAAGCTTAGCCCAAAGAAATAAAATACTACAACACGTTTTTTTTAAGATAGTTTTATGAATATGATCAGACTACAAAAATAAATAAATAAACTAGAAACAAATTAGTGCACGTGGCTTTTATGTTGGCCACAAGAACCACAATGAGTTGTTGCCGTCTTTGCCACAATCTCCAAGGTGCTTTTGTCAGTGCATGCCTTCTCTCTGTTTTACAAAATAGAGAGAATGCATGCATTGAAGTCTCTGGAGTTCCTGAGGTTAGTAAAAAAAAAAAAAAAAAGCAGGCAGAGATGCAGCCGACTAAAGAAGAAGATGGTGGTGGTGCTACACTAACGGATTGTTTTGCTAAGGATTTGTCATTTGTAATTATCTTGTTGGTATATTTTTTCTAGACTAAATTTGTGATTTGTCTAAAAGTTTTCCAATTATCTAGGTTTATGAATTGTTTTGTTGGTTTGTATAATGGATTTTTATGATATTTTAGGGGAAATAGAGCAAGGGATGGTTTGATTAAAATATTTGAGGAAGGGCAAGTATATACAATTTAGGGTCAAAAGTTAGAATTTTGTGTAACTATGTATACTAGTTATTTTATCTGCATGAATCATTTGCTACTGACTGTTGTGTTGAATCAAAATTGCAAAAAATGTATATCAACAATCATGCAACAAGTGGGATATGAATTAACTTTGACATATTCATATCGCTATTACTGGGTTCTTATTAATTTTTGTATCTACAATAATGGAATGAGATTCACTCATCTTAAGTTGTCTTCATTTTGTCATTTTATAGTTAATCCTTTATTCTTTAAATATGTGAGTATATAGATTATCACGTCATTTAAAAAAAAATTCCTATTATTTAAAACTTTACAAAATTTAATGTAAACCATAGTACGCATCCATTATAAATGGAAACAATCTTTTTCCTAGTATAAGTAGATGTAATTAAAGTGAAAATTTCTCAAGAGTTTATTAGCTTTAGAAACATACCATTTTGGGAAGACTTTGGTATTAGAACATAAAGAGCTGGAATTATACCAGAGAGGTCTTGGAAGAATTCCCCCTTTTTCACCCAAAATTTGCATCCAGTCTCATTAACATATAGGAAAGTATAGGCATCACAGCCACAGAGGTTCCAGCAAGTAACCCTGCAATCATTCATGGTAAGTTTAGTGTCATTATCCAAGAAGCTAGGTTCAGGCCCTTGTATGAAGTAACCAGATCTTTTATCAAACATGTCATCACGACGACGACACGATGGTAGCCATCTCTTGCAGCCTCCATCAGTACTGTATCCATTACAGTTTTCAGTTTCTGCAATATAGGATCCATCAAAACTAAGAAGTTTCCCCTCAGAACTTAAAAACCATGCTGATTGTCCACCTTGGTTTATATCATTAACCAAGTATTCTTCATCCTCGTTAGAAACAATGGTGAAATTATACATGCGCTTGGATTCATCTGATAAGAACTCAAATTTGTCACCTTTCAAGACCCCACTAGCCCAAAACTCCACCCCTTGTCGCCGAATGATCAACTGGCGACCCTTGGGATCCCACTCTAGAGAAAACTGCCCTGGAACTGGGACAAGCTTGTTCAACCATGAGGTAAGTGACGAAGGTCTTCCATTCTTGCGGTGGACACCTAACTTCATCCCCGGCAGAAGTGTGTCTGTAGGCTCATCAAAACTTTGCCACAAAACCCTTTGCGTAGTTCCATTGGAATCCAACTCTTGCAGGACAAAATTCCCTGAATCCAATAGAATTGCAAAGAGAGTGTATGTGTAGTTGGTTGCTTGATGAGAATACAGAGATATTGCGTCTCCACCTTGGGGCAAAATTTTGAGATTTCCTTTGGCTTCCAACGTAAGAACCGCAGCAGTGTTCATTACAGGTTCGTTTCTGTTGCCAACCCAAACAATTTTTGTAGGGTCATTGGTGAACCATATTCCCAAGTAGATGTTGTTGGTACTTCCAGAGTGGAAGAACCCCAAAGTGAATTCACCTTTGGCAGAGACTAGATGACTTGAGAAATTAAGAGTGTCGCCTGATTTGAGAGTGTCCCTTGGCCTTGCTGCAGCAATGAAAATCCACATGCATGATAACATTAGCAAGAACACAAGTTTAAGATGGTTTTCATTCGTAGCCATGAATGAACTCTGAATTTCTCCAAAGGGAAAGCACTTTGCTCGAACTCAAACTTAATGCTTAGGCAGCGTAGATATTTGGGGTTTGGAGACCGTATTTCTTTACCTATCTTTATAGATGTGACTTAGCATGGTCAACACGGTTTCAAAGTAGAATCATTTATTAGGAGGATTGTACTTTATAATCATGCTAAAATATTAATTAATTTTTGTTGTAAGCATCATATAAACTTCAAATTTCTTACTGGATAATGAGAAATTTTATTAAATAATTTAATTGAAACTCATAAATATATAAAATTTAAATTAAACTAATATATATATATATATATAATGACGTACAAAATTGTGACATTTCAAAAAATTTATATGGTACAATTATATTAGATGAAGTAAAAGGCATACTGTATAATAGATATTTGGTACAGTTTTTTCAAACTATCTCATATTTCAAAATTTGGAAAAATAAGCTGAATCAAAGTTCAAACGAGCATTCATATCTCTTTACTTTTCTTTTATTTCTTCTTGTACCGTATTTAGCTAAGTCAATGAAAGACCAAAAAGCAAAAATAAATGGAGCACGTGAACAGTGCAAATGTGCCCTGAGCTTTTTCCTAAACCATGAGGCTATGAAATCCAAGGAGAAAATTATTGAATACTCGAGAACTACTCTAAATGAGTACTCTCTTCTTTCACATAATTAAGAGTATTGGTGCTCACAGTTATGTAAGAAGAGAGAGTATGCATTTATGATATTCCGGAAGTGCTCAATAATTAATGTCAGTAAAAGTATATATTTGTTTACATTATAATATATAGTTTTAAGAACATGGCTTGCATCTAGTGTCACGTGTATTATACCCAAACCTTGCCCTAGTTCCAATATTTTCAAAATTCTAGTTTTCCTTTTCTATTTTTAGCTCCTGATTTGGGGCAGCCAGCGACCACTTACTTCAGCTGCGTGCTTTATTGTAAATATTGCTAATCTCAAGTTTAAGACCTTGACAAAGCCAATAGCTCCAGCAAACTATGAAATCAGCATGATAAGGAATTTCAGACAGCATTCACGTTGGCATAAATAATAATTTTTTTAAAGCCAAATTGGTTAGTGAATAATGCGATTAGATTAAAAAAATTCATGATTCTCACACCCAAAAAAAATAAAAAGAAAGATTATCGAAAATCATGAAGGTAGGAAAGAAGAATATATGGGAAATGTTAGGGAATACTCTACTTAATGCATAAATATTACCTCTTAAGTAAAAAATTAAATTTTATTGGTTTTGGACCAATTATGTTATATTCATTCTTTAAATTTATTGCCAAAGACTGTAAGTCTATTATGGGTTTCTTATGAACCTGTTCTTTCTCTCATACTAGGCAGCAGGGTAACGCGGTTGCTCATACTTTAGCCAAGAGAGCTAGAATGTCTTCCCCCCTCTCTATTTGGATAGGATTTGTTCAACTAGACATTTCTTATTTAGTTTATGTTGATGTACCTCCCTAGTTTTTGATTTAATACATTGCATACGGATGTTTTTCTCAACAAAAAAAGAAAAATCGTTATTGACTAATCATTTTGACTCTCAAAAGAGGAATATCTTCAAATTCTTTAATTTTCATATATTTACGTTCGACCTCTACTCATATACGTATGGAAATACCACTTGTTTGAGAGATAACACTTTCAAAAGTTTAGACATATATATGGGTTCGATGTTTGAGCCCAATTCTGTAATTTTAGTTTCTCAAATTCTTTATTTTCCTCCGTGTGAAATTCCACTTATACGTCCCTTTGAAATTCTAAGAGAATTTTCAAAAATCATAAGAGAAGAACTTTGTGATTTTATTAGAGAACAGTCTCAGCATCGTTATACACAGGTTAGTCAAAAATTAGAATTTCTTTGTCCTACCGTCTTTTAGAGTTGAGAGTTGAGACTATTCCCAGTTATTCATGAATAAATAATAGGAAAGTTCCATCTTTTGTCCCTCAAATATGTCTTTGTTCGATTATAGTCATAAATTAGCTAGAATTTGGAAGAAAAAAAAAATTCAAATAACACCTTTAAGTTTGTCAATTGTCATTTTGATTCTGTGAGTTTGCATTTGCTATGACTATTAGTCTTTCCATCTATAAATCTTGTTAACTTAAGCTTTACAATAAACAATAATTTATTATAAACTTTATAGTATTAAAGTAGAAAATCTTGAATTTAAACCATGTTTCCATTCTCCCATTTGAAAATTGGTTAAAAATCTCATATATTGAGCAATTATTAAGGTAAGTTGAGACCCATACATAAGCGAGAGTATTAGAATAATGATTTCTGTCCTAATAGTTTTAGGGATAAACCATAGTTTATCATGCTACGCTTACAAACCATGACGTTACAACTAAGATTTTACAAAATTCGTAAATCTAAACATCCACTTTAAGTAGCATTGGATCCAAGTATATTCTGTGTAGGCTGCTTAGACTTTTTTTTTTTCTTCCTTTTCGAGAAAAGGCTGCTTAAACTTTAAATACAAAGAAAACTATTATCTAATAAGACCCGCAAAGTTTTTTTTTTTTTAAATGATTCTACTGAAGTTTCTTTGGCAATATAGGCTATAAAGCCATAACCATTGCAGATTCAAGAAATGGAATTTTTATTTTCTTGCACCCGAGCTCTTTGAATTTCACAAATAATGCTACAGTAAAAAATTATTTTACAATATTTTTACAAATTATTGATGTGACAAATTCTTATTGGTTCTCATTTGGACTCACATCTAGCATCACTTTTTCATTTATCAATAATCACACACCACATCAACAATTTATAATAAAAAATGTAGTTCTTGCATTTTTTTTCTAATAGAAATGGGTCTCATTCCCTCATTTTGTAATTTGTATTTTTTTTTTTTTTTTTTTTGGTTTTACTCCTTTGTTTCAATGAACGAAGTTTATTCAGCGCAAAAAAACAATACGAAATCCAAATAAAATAAAATAAAAACCAAATCCAAAAACAAAGCCTCAATTAAGAATCCAAATTTAAATCTAGTTGAACACTAATATTATGTCAAGTGTCTTCACAAAAAAAATTGAACTATAATTAATGAATGCAAATTTTTTTTTTTTTTAATTTTACACTATACTCCAATTTCATGCCAAGTTACCTTCTGTTATACTATAAACTTTGTATCAGTTAATTATATACTCATATTCATGAATTTAAACTTAGCAAATAAAAAAAAATAAAAAACTAATTCTAATTTGTTATGAATGTGTACAGCCTATAATAAGTAGAAACATTAAATATATGTGTGCTGTTTTTCTTGCTTTAATTATAATATATCAAATCAACAATTATATACTTAAAATAAAAATTAAATTAAATTTTGAAGAATATTGTTACCCTGGTATTACTTGGCTTTAAAAAACAACAAAAGAGCTGAAAATTCTCAGAGTTCAACACACTAAAAGAAGGTGGAAAGTAAAGTAAAATGAGAATTCTGAAAATTAAGAGAAATGAAAATTATCAGAGTCAAAAACACTTGTTTGAAAAACCAGATGTATCAATAGAAAATTTGCACGCTCTTGTCGTGGAGTGCGGGTCAGCCGTCTTCATTTCCTCTCCTAACGTATTAGGTGTGTTGTAGTCAACTAGTCACTAGACATGAAACCGTCTAAGAAGTAAGAAAATTCTTTGACTTCCCTTAAATTTCCTCCCTATTTTAAGATGAGTAATTCTTTTAAGATAAAATTTTCTTTCATTTCTTTTCTTTTATTTTAATTTAAATATTTTTTTATGAGAGAGAAAAAAAAACCTAGCCTTTGAATTTTTTTAATCAACTCTATCGATAAAATCCAGAGAAAAATCAAAACTATTGCCTTTGCCTCATTGCCTTGTATCAGAGATCAAGGCAACAGCAACAGCAACAGCAAGAAGACTCAGCACAGCTCATGGTTAAACAACTTGTAGCTTTGGTCTTTGTATTGTATATAGTTTAAACCACTGGCAGAGCCAGAGGGGGGCGAGGGGGGGCACCTGCCCCCCTGATTCCTAATTTTTTTCTTTTTTTCTTTTTTTGGTATTAGTAGTCACATGGAGGAAAAAAAAAAAAAAAAAAAAAAAAAAAAAAAAACTTCTACTTGTTGAAACTTGAAAATGACCAAACCACCTATTTCACTATTTTTTTTTTTATATCATCATTTACACAATTTTTACTATTTATGATACTTTTCACAGTATTTTATCTTTGAATGATAGTAGAGATATTACAAATTTTACTACTTATGTCTTACAAATTGGCATGTTATCAATCACAAAAAATAATTTCAAACATTTATTCATTATATTTTTTAAGTAACACTAATCATATTTTTACTCCATCAGTTTGTAAATTTTTTAGTAGCTATAAATTGGTTGTTTTTGTTTATTTATTTTAATAATATGAAATATATTCATATTTGCTTACAATCATTTATTTATTTTGTTATTATTGTTGATTAATGTTTTTTAGATAAATTTCACTTTTAATATCGTCTTTTAATTTTGCCCCCTCTAGACTGAAATCCTAACTCCGCCACTGGTTTAAACTGTGTGTAGTTTAGTCAGTCTTGTAAATAGCTTTAGTAATGCATGTGAGTGTGCACGTGTGTGCTTCATCTTTCTATTAAGAAGTTGTTATATGTTTGTTACGTTAGTTAGTCTCTGATTGCATATAAGGATCAAAGCCGTGTATCATTAAGCAAGTTAATGAGATTTTTCACTCTTAACAATCTTTCATATGGTATCAGAGCCATAGTTTGCTCAAAATTCTCCCAAATTTCTAGGGTTTCATTCTTGAAAGCTTGAAGCTACTTCAATGGCTTCTGAGTCAAATCCTTCTTCCACTTCATCTGAGCAAGATCCAGCATTGGTAGAAGACATCTCAAATCCTTTGTTCCTTCACCATGCTGAAAGTCCTGGAGCTATGCTTGTGTCTAAGGTCTTGATTGGTGAAAATTACCATGCTTGGGCTCGATCCATGGAGAAGGCTTTGATTGCGAAGAACAAGTTTGGTTTTGTTAATGGCACTATTACTCTTTCTTCTCCATTGATATAAACTCTAGCAGCATTTGATGCTTGGATTCACTATGATAATATGGTTGGTTATTGGTTGATGAAGGCAGATTCACCTCAAATCAGAATTAGTATCACTTATAGAGACACAGCATTGGAAATCTAGAATGATCTAAGGGATTCGCATTCTCAAGGCAATGGACCTAGGGTTTTTTAGCTGCAAAAGGACATTGCATCAATCAATCAAGGTGATTCTTCAATTACTACCTATTTCACTCAATTAAAGGTGTATTGGGATCAACTCAAGAATTTCAGGCCTACTCCAACTTGTTCTTTGTGGAAAATGCACTTGTACTATTTCACAAAGAATTGAGAATCTTCACTTTCAAGATTCAGTGATGCAATTCTTGATGGGACTCAATGATTCTTATTCTCAAATCAAAGTACAAATTTTGTTAATGGATCCACTTCCATCCATCAACAAAGTCTATTCCTTGTTGATTCAAGAAGAAAGGCAGAGGAATGTGGGAAATTCTAATGTTCACATTGAGTCCACTACTCTTGCTGTGAAAGGTTCCAATTCCACTGTTATTAATTCCAATTCTGCTTTCTCTGGAGGAAAGAATTCAAGGGGCAAGGATAGGCCTATTTGAACTCACTGTGGGAAACTTGGTCATACCATGGAGAAGTGTTTCAAGCTACATGGCTTCCCACCTAGATTCAAGCCTAAAGGAAAGACTTCAATGGTGAATCAAGTAGGCATTCAAGATGACACTGCAGAGAAAGGACAATCATCCAATGATGCCACCCAGTTCCCTTTCACTTAAGAACAATGTCAACAATTTTTAGCTATGCTAGGCAATCATATGCAAGCTGCTGCTCAACTTAATATGGGAACCAAGGAAGTTCATATTGCTAGCAGTGTGATAAAGCCTCATTCAGATCCTCAATCAGCATCTTTTGCAAGTGCTTCCAAGTTTGACAATGCTCTTACAATGTTAGGTATATCTTCTTTTGGAGATCTTGTTTAAGGCATTCAATCTTTTCTGCTCATGTAGTAAATAGGACAACCTTTAATGGAGATACTTGGATTATTGACACTGGGACAACTGATCACATTGTGCATTCTACTCAATTGCTTACTGAATTTACTGTTATTAGTTGTGTTGTTGAACTTCCTAATGGTGAAACAGCTATGGTAACTCACATAGGTTCCATTTCTCTTTCAACCACTTTAACTCTTACTAATGTTCTCTGTGTTCCTTCTTTTTCTTTTAACATTTTGTCAGTTAGTCAACTTACAAAATCTTGAAATTGTTGCCTTATTTTCTTGTCAAATTTTTCTTTTATACAGGACCTTATTTGCTGGAGGACGATTGGTGTGGGTGAAGTTATGATGGGTTGTATTTGTTGCAACACAGCCCCTCAAATGCTTGTACCTTTCCAATCAATTCCAAGGTTTCTGGATCATCCTTTCAATCCATCTTTAACTCTGTTTTCAAGTCTATTTTTAATAAACCTCAATCTCATGTAATCAATAATACTGTTGTACCTCCTTCTATATGGCATCTTAGGTTAGGTCATCCCTCTGATGCTAAACTCTCTTCCTTAAAGAATGTACTTATTAATAATGTTTGTACTTTTAATAAAGATTGTGAGATTTGTCCACTTGCAAAACACAAAAGACTTCCCTTCCCTTTTCCTAATCACATATCTGATTCACCTTTTGATATTGTATACTGTGATATTTGGGATCCCTATATAGTTTCTACTGTTGATGGACACAAATACTTCCTTAATATTGTTGATGATTGTACTAGATCAACTTGGTCTATCTCATGAAGTCCAAGTTTGATACTAGGTCCATTTTACAGTCCTTTTATGCTATGATCAGAACTCAATTCAATAAATCCATTAAAAATTTTAGAACTGATAATGGTCTTGAATTTCAAATGACTGATTTCTTCAAGACTCATGGAATTATACACCAACATAGTTGTGTTGCCACTCCTTAACAAAATTCTGATGTGGAGAGGAAACATCAACATATTTTGTGTGTTGCAAGAGCCTTAAGAATTCAATCCAATGTTCCTATTGCTTATTGGGGTGACTGCATTCTCACAGCAATGCACCTTATCAATAGACTTCCATCCCCTCTTCTTCATGACAAAACTCCCTTTTAATTGCTTTATGGCAAAGTCCCAGATTACAGCTCTCTTAGAGTTTTTGGCTGTTTGTGTTTTGTGTCTACATTGGCTCATAACAGGCCTAAATTTGATCCGAGAGCCATCAAATGTGTTTTCTTGGGTTATCCCTTTGCTGTTAAGGGGTACAATCTGCTTGATTTACATTCTAAAATGATTTTTATCTCAGGGGATGTTACTTTTCACGAGTCCATCTTTCCTTTTCAGTCTATTCCTTCCTCAACATTCCCTTCTCCTTCTGATCCTTTGTCTCAGATTTGCACTCCCAATGCTCCACCTTTACTTATAGATGATCCTATTCAACATTCTAAGTTTGTTCCTCTTGTTGATGGTCCTTCCTCTGATCATGTTGATGATCTTGCATCTCAGATTCTTGAAGATCATTTTTCAAATCTTCCAAAAGAATTAATTGTCTTCTTGCCCAATGATATAGTTGATGATCCTGTTTTGCATCCTGAACCCTTGCCACCTCCATCTGCTTTCATTCCCTCAACAACTTCTTTGCCTAGAAGGTCCACTAGGGTATCTAAACCACCACCCTACCTCCAATCTTATAAATGTAACACTATTTCAACTAGATATCCTATTGCTAACTATGTTTCACATAATCAGTTGTCTCCCTCATAATCTCATTTCTGCAATAGTATATATGCTCTTAAAGGACCTCAGTTTTACCATGAAGCTGTTGGTGACCCTAATTGGGAAGCAGCTATGGCAACTAAGATTCAGGCCTTAGAACAAAATAATACTTGGTCTATAGTTCCTTTGCCACCACATAAAAAGGCTGTTGGATGTAAATGGGTCTTTAGAATCAAATACAAGGCTGATGGCAATATTGAAAGGTATAAGGCTAGGCTAGTAGCCAAAGGGTACACTCAGCAAGATGGGTTGGATTATACAGAAACATTCTCTCCAGTGGCTAAAATGGTGACGATTAAGCTTCTCTTGGCTTTGCCTACTGTGCAAGGCTGGGTTCTTCAACAATTAGATGTCAATAATGTATTTCTAAATGGTGATCTCCATTAAGAAGTACACATGTCTCTTCCTCCTAGTCTGCACAACAACGGGGAGATGGATAGCAAGGGAGAGATGGTTTGCAAGTTGCATAAGTCATTATATGGACTTCATCAAGCTTCAAGGCAATGGTTCTCAAAATTTTCAACCACTTTACTCCAGCATGGCTTTGTACAGTCCAAAGCAAACTACTCCTTGTTCATTAAGCAGCATGGTAAGCTTTTTATAGCACTTCTAGTTTATGTTGATGACATACTAATTGCTAGTAATGATCCTAAAGCTATGGAAGATCTCAAGTTGTATCTGGATAAGCATTTCAAGTTAAAGGATCTAGGCAATTTGAAGTATTTCTTGGGTTTGGAAGTTTCAAGATCACAAAAGGGTATCTCATTGTGTCAAAGAAAGTATGCCCTTGAAATTGTTTATGATGTTGGGATGTTTGGATGTAAACCTGCTAGAACTCCTAAGGAAGTCAATTTAAAGTTGAGCAAGGATGATGGTGAGTTATTACATGATGCTGGGATGTATAGAAGTTTAATAGGTAGACTATTGTTCTTAACCATCACTAGGTCAGATATCACATATTTTGTGCATAGGTTAAGTCAGTTTATGTCTAAGCCTAGAAAACCTCATTTAAAGGCAACACATAGAATCATTCAATACATCAAAGAAACTGCAGGTCAAGGGTTATTGTTTCCATCAAACATTTCACTGCATATAAAGGCCTTTGCAGATGCAGACTGGGTAGCTTGGCCTGATTCTAGAAGATCTATTACAGGTTTTCGTGTCTTCCTAGATGACTCATTGATCTCCTGGAAGTCTAAGAAGCAGCATACTGTCTCTAGATCCACTGCTGAATCTGAATATAGATCAATGGTTGTGACTGTATGTGAAGTGACTTGGATTCTCTACTTGCTAAAGGATTTGAGTGTAAAACATGATAAGGCTGCTCTATTGTTGAGTGACAGTGAGGCAGCAATCCATACAGGGTCTAACCCTATGTTCCATGAGTGTACAAAGCATATTGAAATAGATTGTCACATTGTGAAAGATAAGGCGCAAGATGGAGTTATAAGATTGATGAATATTAGGAGTCAATCTTAATTGGTAGACTTGTTAACAAAGGCCTTGAACTTGAATCAATTTTTAGTCTTCATTGTCAAGATGGGAATCTTGAATATTCATTCCAATAGCCCCCATCTTGAGGGGGAGTACCAGAGATCAAGGCAACAACAATAGCAAGAAGACTCAACATAGCAAGAAGAGTCAGAGCAGAATTAAAGAAGTGTAGATACTCATGGTTAAACAACTTGTAGCTTTGGTCTTTGTATTGTATATAGTTTAAACTGTGTGTAGTTTAGAAAGTCTTGTAAATAGCTTTAGTAATGCACGTGAGTGTGCACGTGTGTGCTTCATTTTTCTGTTAAGAAGTTATTATGTTTGTTAAGTTAGTTAGTTAGTCTCTAATTGTATACAAGGATCAAAGCCGTGTACCAATAAGCAAGTTAATGAGATTTTTCACTCTTAACAATCTTTCATACCTTGCTATATTAACTACCACTCCTTCCCTTTTAAGTTTTAACTACCTTTCGGATTTGGATTTAGATCTCATTCAATAACTAGACTATCGCATCATGCAATTACCATCTCAATGTGAGATGTATAAAATAATACATGAAAAAATAAAATTTTAAAAAAGTTAAGAAAAAATTAACCTATCAACTTTTACATCTCACATGTGATGGTAGTTGCATGGTGCATCGAATTCTAATCTTTTGAATTCTTAATTTCTTATTCCACACTATTAGAGTTCAAATCCATTCATGCTCTGATTCTTAGAAATGGTTCTTACCAAAAACCTCACGCTTTCCACAAAAGATTGTCACTTGGGCCTCCCAACTTATAGCCCCCACCATGGAATATGTACAAAACCTGTTCCACACAATGACTAGAAGTGAAGTATGAGAGAGAGAGAGATAATGGATGGGATGGGTCACCTACAGTGGTCCCTATATTTGGGGACAAATTAGAGTTAAAAGTTATTTTACTTAATACGTCGGGAAGTTAATATAGGTGTTTTTACTCGGTTCTTTACCCAGATTAGGCTTTTTGTCCTATTTTAGAGAACCCATAGTGAATTCTTTAATAAGATATTTTGAATAAAAATAAATTATTGATTGTGTCAAGCATTGGTAAATATCAGCAACGAGAAATATTCATTTTGTTTTCTGAACCCCTTCATGATGGATTATTGTTATCAAATAGAGATTTGGTGGATCTCCCCTTTACTTGATCTATCTGTTTAGTTGTGTTATTAGTAAATTCTTTTCTACTTAAAAACAAAAAACAAAAACAAAAAACAAAATGAAAAAACGGTTAATAAGTTTTCACTATTGTACAAATTAATGAGTGTTCAACATTAATTTCTCTATATGCTTGTATCAAATTTGATGTTTTTACATATAAACTATACAATTTGGACGAAAATTTTGATGAAATTATTAAAAATTATAAGATAATTAAACCGACGAAAATAATTAGATAATACCATGGAGTTACAAAACTCTTAACAAACCCATAAATTTATTAATTGAAAGTAAAATAGCATTTTCATAAGATGAAGTAAAGTTTTAATTGTATTCAAAAAAATTTACTATGATTTTAAAATTTTTTTAAAAAAAAAATCTAACCACCCTCAAGGTTTTGAGAATTATCATAATGAACTTTACTTTAAGAAATAACACTCTTTCCCTTAATCTAATTTGTAATTCATATAATAAATACATTCTTACGAATATTCACATGCCATTATAAATTGGGGCCAAATATTCAATTTTCAAATTTAATCCCCATTTTACTTTAATCCCACAAAATGGTTACTAAAAAAACTAACCAGATTTATACGCAAGGAAAATTATAATAAAAAAAATGAATAAAACTAGTAATATTTGGGGGGTAGAATATCATTTCTAATAATTACTTGACATTTTTTTAAAATGTCAAGAAAGGTTAGTACAATTTATTTATTTTGAAACTAATTTATGTTAAAAATAACCTTTAAATAAATTAACTACACCGTACCCATACGTGCATATGACTGAAATTATTCTTCAAGAATATTATGTACTGTATTTCCCAAAAAGGATACAACAAACTTTTTTATTTATATTTTTTTTTTTTTGAGAAAAAGAATACTCCAAGCTAGATGACTTATTTATATATATATATATATATATAGAGAGAGAGAGAGAGAGAGAGAGAGAGAGAAGAAACATTGACTTATATTTATGTCTAAGAAAGTTTTTTATTTTTTTATGAGGGAAAAAAAGGTGCTTATCTAGTGGCTGCTTCCTACTAATTCTCAAGCACTTGACTATGGACCCAAACCGCATAATTAAAATTTAAAAGCAGTTAAAGGGCTGAGCAAAATCAAACATACAATTAATACTATTAAGACCAAAACTGCATGGAAAAATATTTGAAACTTTTGAATGGTTTTTGACCGGAATTCATTGAACTCTAAACTAATCTGAAGGAAAATTTCTCCAACTCAGTAGGTGAGAGTTCGAACAGCCAAATCCAATGTATTTTAGATTTTTAATCACATAACCTATTTAATTAGTTACGTAATTTTTTAAAATAATTTAAAGAGTTGTGCAGTCATCTAATTTAAAACATGTAAATGATTTTATAAATTACCACATATTGATAATTAATAAACAAAACTCTGTTATCTAGTCCGGGTTGGTAGCCTGCAGTTTGTGTAATCACTTGAACTTTATTTAAATTTTCAAGGAAAAAAAAAAGTGACCCTTTATTTATCTTTTTTTGGAATTTAAGGAATATTCAAATGGTTCTAGCATCTCTTGCGGTGCTTGGACCCTATGGTCTGAACCCCACCAACCCCCCTCCTATATTTACCAAGCAAAAAGAGTAATGCTTATCTAGTTTTTTGGTTAAAAACAAGTTATCCATTAAAAATGATCTTTGAGGAGGGTAAGGCTTGTGTCCAGTGGAAGTTTTCACTGGACACAAGCCACACCCCTTTGAGGAAGTATGCATCCATAAATAACTTTTTTTTTCTATTACATCTAAGAAAATTGTCACCTTGTGAATTTGAGATTTATGTTATTGATTACTGCAACAAGAATGTTGCCATGAGGTTTTTCTTAAAAAGAAAAAATCAAAATCAAAACCAAAACGGTAGAAAATTTTATCGATAATAAAGCTAAATCCTCATTGTACATCTTTATTGATCTCATCTCCCTATTAAGAAAGATGAGCCGCGTCCATTCCACAGAGTCTTGGAATCAATATTACAAGGTTAATAAAATAACCATATTAAAAAATGGAACTCACAGAAGTACCTAATAACATAAATAGACTTGTTGTGCAGTGACCGCAATCATGAGGTTCTCTTTTCATTTAGCAAATAATTTTAAAAGGATGAAATTAAAATAGACGGCCTCGTTTTACAGAACTTGCCATGAGCAATGGTACTAAGTAGTGAAGGACCAAAGGGAAGGAAGAAACACGACGAAACGTGTCCAAGGTGGACGGACTCTCTATGACGGATGGACAGGAAAGCAAACAGATACAAAGTGGATGGTGACAAAGTCACGTGGCATCCACATGATTTAATTGGTCCCCAAGAAATTCCAAATAGAAATGTCTTGTGCTCCACAATTAACCATATTCAATTAAATCCCTATATGGAAAGATCCCGTAAAATACGTGTATTAATGTGGATCTTCCCTACAAGGAAACATCTTCCTCGCCAAGAAACTTGTTAGGTTCTAAAAGTTTAGAACAATTGGCAAATCGTGAGCACAAGCGGCAAATCGTGAGCACAAACATGTCTAGATATAGATCCTAGAGTCTATAAGCATTATTAGACAATGTTCAAGGTGATACAAGTCAAGATTCAAGAAAATACAAACTGCAGAAAGAAGAGTTCAGAAACTGCCTGATTCGATCGATCGAAAGACAGGCTTAACCAATCGAAATACGTCTCTGCAAAATTTTAAATTCGACCCAACAGCAGTTCAAGCCCATTAAGGATTAAGGTTTCAGATCTACTTCTTCTAGTATATAAAAGAAACCTTAAGCACGTTTTTATTAGGCTTTTCAAAGAGAGGAGAGCGTGCCTCTTTTGTAGATCTAGGGTTTTGTACCCAAAAGCTCTCTAGAGTCTTTCTTTGAGTGTTGTGATGAATCTTTTGTGAGATCTAAGAAGTGTTTACCTTCATGCACACACATTGAGCTATCAAGATCAAGACTCACATCAAAAACTTGATGATCGCTTCAGTTGCTGCTTAAAGAATTTAAAGAAGATCTGAAATCTTTGAGTGGAGTCTCAAAGTCACAAGTAAGAGAACTCGTGGTTGCTACAGATCAAGGAAAAAAGTAGTCCGTGGACTTGGAGCTGTCACATGGTCATGGTAATAAGTTTTCTACATGAGATAACAATAGGATGTTAGTGGTCTAAGTTCTATTGTAAAAACTTCAATTCTTTCATTGTGATCTATTATTACCTTGAGGATAGCTAGGTTAAATCCTCCCCAAGTTTTTACCAAATTTTTTTTCTTGGGTTATCATATCGTTGTGTTCTTTATATTTCCACATTATTTACATGATATGATTGTGTTTGTTTTAATCTAGATCTGATAAATAAACTTAAGTATTCACTTGGTTAATTAATTAGCTTATACAATTTAGTTTACAGGGATCTAAAACTTTACAATACCAAAGTCGATTGTGTACTACTATAAAAACCCAAAAAACTCAGAAATCAAGATACGCATAATTTACCCCAATTCTAACACTCAAGAGTTGTAAAAGTTTTCTAACTTAACCTTTAGAGGGTATTTGGTCGGTACCACACTGATACTCTCTATAAGGTTTTCTTCTTTTTCTTTTTCTTTGTTGTGCAGGTCTTGTCTAGAGCGTGCATTGATCATAGAGCATACTGATGATTCTTGGCATCATCAGTTAGCGCTATTTGTGGGAAAAAAAACTTGTAAGCCATACTACTGCTTCTTAGACAAAAAGTTGCATGGTACTTACTCGCTCAATGGCGACCACCAATAATAACTACGAAAATGAACCACGTACCACCGCCCTCAAAAGACAAGTTTAGACTCTTGCCACGGTTGTCGAACGCCTCACCAAGCAAAACTACGACCTAAAGGAGCAGCTACGCCAAAAGAACACAAGACTTAATACTCAACAAGAAGACCAAGAAGGTACCAGCGTTGAGCAAAGGGATCAAGAAGGGCCGGAAGGCAGCAACACCCCAAGCAGACTAAAGCGACAGGACACGAGTCATCCATCTGCCATAGACATGGCTCCGCCATGCCTAGTTGTAGAGATGCAAATGATGAACGAATGAATGGATTTCACGATAAACGCCCTGAGGGGATGGGTATCAAATGACCTCGACAAGTTGGTCCATCGGACGAACTCACCCTTCACCGCATCTGTCACTACATTCCCCCTGCTACCGAAGTTCCACATGCCACAAGTAGAGACCTATGATGGATCAAGAAATCCTTTGAACCATTTGGAATCGTTCAAAACCCTCATGCACCTGCAACGCGTGGCGGATGAGATCATGTATATATCAGCACGTTGAAGGGCCCCATGAGGGTATGGTTCAGCAGGTTGACGCTAAACTCCATTAGTACCTTCAAAGAGTTGAACACCCAGTTTGCCTCGCACTTTATCGAGGGGCACAGGTACAAGAAGTCCACTGCATGCTTGATGAACATCAAGCAACGGGAGGATAAGACACTGAGGTCTTACATCACTCGCTTTAACAAAGAGGCCCTCTCGATTGATAAAGCTGACGACAAAATACTCGTGGCTACGTTCACCAATGGATTACAGAAGGGGAAATTCTTGTTTTCCCTATACAAAAACAATCCAAAAACTATGTTTGATGTGCTTTACAAGGCTACTAAATACATGAACATGCAAGACACGTTGCTTGCTTGAGAAGAGAAGCCAAAGAAGAGGGAAAGACCAAAAGAAGCACAACAAGATAGGGGCGAAAGACAACAAGAACTGGAGACAGACGAGAGGATAGGCGCTCCAAACCCCCCCGCTGGAAAGTTCGCGAGTTTTACCCCACTGAATGCCCCACTCGATCAAGTCATATGCAAATCAAAGACGAAGGAGTCTTGACATTTCCTGGCAAACTGAAGGGAGACCCCAGCAAGAGGTCCAAAGACAAGTATTGCCGCTTCCACTGTGATCACGGTCACGATAGATCCAACTGCTACGATTTGAAGTAGCAAATAGAAGCCTTAATCAGATAAGGAAAGTTGTAGAGGTTCGTCAGCAAGGAGAGGACGGACCAACCCCAAAAGCAAGCTGCCAAGAAGGAAAACGAGCGTCCCAGACCACCCCTAAGAGATATAAGAAGATTGTAGGAGGCACCACAACCACTGGTTCAACGAGGAAGGCACGCAAGACCTACCTCAGGATGGTTCAGAACGTCCAGTTGATGAGCTTAGTCCTAAAAATGGCACACACTGACAACCTTATAATTGGGTTCACAGAGGAGGATGCTCAACGTCTTCACCAACCACATGACGATGCACTTGTAGTTAGCATACGTGTTGGGGACTACTATACTCACCGGATCCTGGTGGACAATGGGAGCTCTACTGATATACTCTACTACCTGGAGTTCTAGCAAATGAGGATTGAGAGAGAACGACTGGTTCTAACCAACGCGCCACTCATTGGATTCGGAGGAACAAGAGTGTACCCCCTCTATACGGTCACTTTACCCGTAACAGTCGGTGATTACTCTCAACAGATCACCAAGGATGTCATGTTCCTAGTTGTTGACTATTCCTCCGCTTACAATGCCATCCTGGGCTGTCGTAACTTCAATTTATGGAAGGCCGTAACTTCAAAGTACCACTTGATGATCAAGTTCCCCACTGAATACGGAGTGGGAGAGGTACGAGGAGATCAAGTAGTGGCACGCGAATGCTACATTGTCATGTTGAAGACGGACGATCATCTACGAACCATATGCATAAAAGAACAGCGGACTGTAGCAGAGCCCGTGGAAGCGTTGGAAGAGATACTCCTTGATGACGACCAGAGTAGGTACTCTTACTAGCCTACCAGTCCATCAGGCACTCACAGCATTTCTAAAGGAGAACCAGAACATCTTCGCCTGAAGCCGTGAAGACATGCCCGGGATTGATCCTTCAGTCATAGTCCACAAATTGAATGTATTGCCTTCGTTTTCTCCCATCCGTAAGAAGAAACGGTATTCTTGCAAAAGCGGGACAAGGCCATAGCAGAAGAGGTTTGCAAATTACAGGAAGCATAATTCATACAAGAAATATACTACCCCAACTGGTTGGCCAACGTAGCGATGGTCAAAAAGGCCAACGTAGTGATGGTCAAAAAGGCCAACGGAAAGTGGAGAATGTGCGTAGACTTCACGGATTTGAATAGGGCATGCCCCAAAGACAGCTACCCATTCTCGTGGATTGATATCTTGGTGGATTCGACAACAAGACACCAATTGCTGAGCTTCATGGACGCATTTTCAGGTTACAACCAGATCAAGCTGGACGAAGCTGATTAGGAGAAGACTTCTTTTGTCACTAGCCAGGGTCTCTTCTGCTACAAAGTAATGTTGTTTGGACTTAAGAACGCGGGTGCCACTTATCAAAGGCTGATGAACAAGATGTTTTGAGAAACGTTTAAGTCTACGTTGACGACATGCTGGTAAAGAGCCAACTGGGAAAAGACCATTTGAACGACCTCAAGAAAACCTTTGATACCCTTCCGTCGTATAACATGAAGCTGAATTCGAACAAGTACACTTTTGGGATGACAGCTGGAAAATTCTTGGGGTTTATTGTATCCCAAAGAGGTATTGAGATCAACTCAAACAAGATACAAGAAATAATGGAGATGACGCCGCCGACAAACATCAAGGAAGTACAAAACCTTAACGACGAAGTAGCCGCGCTAAATAGGTTCGTCTCTAGAGCAACAGACAAATGTCTACCCTTATTCCACACGTTGAAGAAGTTGTTTGAATGGACAGCTGAATGTCAGCAAGCGTTCAAAGACTTGAAAGCATACCTCTCCTCCCCATTGCTGCTGAGTCCTTCCAAACCAGGGGAGGAAGTGTTCCTCTATCTAGCCATCTCCCCGGCAACTGTCAGCACAGTCTTAGTTAGGGAAGAAGATAGGGTACAGAAGCCAGTGTACTAAACTAGCTGGGCGCTCCGAGGCGCAGAAAAGAGGTACCCCCTGATAAAAAACCTCGCCTTTGCATTAGTGACGGCAACTCCTAAACTCAAGCCATACTTCCAAGGCTACACTGTGGTCGTCTTAACAAAAAAGCCTCTGTGGAGAGCAATGAACAGCCCTGAAGCAGCTGGACAGATTGCGCTATGGGCAGTCGAGTTGAGTGAGTTCAACCTACAGTATCGCCCGCGAATGGCCATAAAAGGGCAAGTCATTGCTAACTTCATCGCAGACTTCACCAATGCGGAAGGCTAGGGGGCAGGAGCACAACCGCAATGGAGTATCCGCACGGATGGATCGTCCAAGAGACAAGCAGATGAAGCTAGTGTAGTAATCCATTCCCTAGAAGGGGATGAGATTGAATGTATGATTCGACTCAACTTCCCTACGACCAACAACGAAGCGGAGTACGAAGCCTTGATAGCAGGACTCGATCTAGCCAAAGCAGTAGGAGCTACAAATGTTGTCATATACTGCGATTCTCAGGTAGTCACAAGTCATGTCAATGGCAACTATGAATGCAAGGGCAAACAGATGAAAAAGTACATGGAGCAAGTAAAGAATCAAGTGAACGACCTCTAAGCAAAGTTTATTCAAATCTCAAGGGAGAAGAACAAGCAAGCCGACCATCTTGCCAAGGCTGCATCAGCAAAACACATGCTCATCCCTAGTCAAATATTGTCATTTGTTCAAAATTCACCATTAATAAACGGTGTCTGTGTGTAGGAGGTAGGTTCCGAAAACAACTGGACCACACTAATAACCTCCTACTTAAAGGACGGCATGCTACCAGACTACAAGGAGGCCGCTAGGAAGATAAAGGTTCAAGCAGCATAGTTTGTGCTAATAAAAGGCATCTTGTACAAAAGGGGCTTCTCCCATCCGTACCTGAGGTGTCTTAACTCCAAGGAGGCGGATTACGTCATGAGGGAAATCTATGAAGGAATCTGCGAGAACCATTTAGGATTGTGGTTTTTAGTGCATAAACTAATCCGGCAAGTGTACTATTGGCCCACCATGCAAAAGGATGCCCATGCGTACGTCAAAGCCTGCAAAAAGTTTCAGAGGTTTGGTAACCTCATCAGACAACTGACAGAGGAGCTCACTCTAATGATGGCTCCATGGCCTTTCGCTCAATGGGGGTTAGATATCATAGGCCCGTTCCCAATAGTAGTTAAATAGTTGAAGTTCCTAGTAGTCGGTTTAGACTACTTCACCAAGTGGGTAGAAGCTGAAGCTCTCGCCACCATCACGGAAAAGAATGTGTGAAGCTTTGTATGGAGGAACATCATCTGTAGATACGGTATACTTAGATTACTTGTCTCGGACAATGGGAAGCAGATCAACAACAATTCATTCAGGGATTTCTGCTCACAGTTAAGGATCAAGAATCACTGCTCATCACTAGCCCACCCTCAAGCCAACGGACAATTTGAAGTCATGAACTGATCCTTGCTCAAAATCATCAAGACTCGACTCGAGAGGGCAAAGGGAATATGGCCGGAAGAATTACCAATAGTTTTATAGGTTTACAGGACGACGGCAAGGACACCTACAAGAGAGACTCCGTTTCGACTAGAATACAGAAGCGAGGCAATCATCCTAGTTGAGGTTGGACTCACAAGCTACAGAATTGAAAACCATGATGAGAGTAGGAATAATGAAGCTATGCGCCTTCAGCTTGATTTGGTGGACGAAGTCAGGGCGACGGCTGAGCAAAGATTAGCTCGTTACTAGAACCTCATGGCCAAGCACTACAACTCCAAAGTCAAAAACAGGGACTTCCAGGTTGGAGATCTCATCTTGAGGAAGGTGATAGGCGCGACAAGAGATCTCGCCCAGGGAAAGCTATGACCTAACTGGGAAGGACCTTACAAGATCACGTCATGGCAAAGGAGAGGCAACTACCACTTGGAAACGTTGGACGGGCAAAAGCTGCGACACCCATGGAACATGGAGCTCCTGAAGAAGTACTACCAGTAGACAAGGGCACGAACAACGACACTGCTCATTTCCAGTTTAATTCCTTTTAGTTAATTTTTACTATCTACAGTACTTTTTAAGCCCAAAGGGAAATTTCTTATTTTTCAAGAACAATTTCTACTTGCATATTTATCACAATAAAAGGAGTTATTCAAAAATGTTGTGCGTATGTCTAAAGGGATAATTGTTAATTTCATAAGTGAACGAGTTCATCCCAAGTGATGGCTTAAATATATTAAGTCCACAAGTGGACAGGTTCATCCTAAAGGGTAAATTACATTTATTAAGTTCACAAGTGGATACGTTCATTCTAAAGGGTGACTTACATGTATTAAGTCTGCAAATGGACGGGATCATCCTAAGTGGTGATTTACATTTGTTAAGTCCATAAGTGGATGAATTCATCCCAAGGGATGGCTTGAATATATTAAGTCCACAAGTAGACGGGTTCATCCTAAGGGGTGAACTACATCTATTAATTCCACAAATGGACGGGATCCTAAGGGGTGAATTACATTTATTAATTCCACAAGTGGACTGGTTCATCATAAGGGGTGACTTACATTTATTAAGTCCACAAGCGAACGGGTTCATCCTAAGGGATAATTTACATTTGTTAAGTCCACAAGTGGACGAGTTCATCCTATGGGGTGGCTTACATTTATTAAATACATAAGTGGACGGGTTCATCTCGATGGATGATTTAAATGTCTTAAGTCCAAAGTAGATGGATATATTGCAGACATATATTGGCATATATATGATAAAAAAAAATATACAAATGACAAATATCAAAATATTATGAAGACCCATAAAGGGTAAATGTCTACACGCAAGGCCTAAATAACAATAGGCAGTTAACAGAAATATTGTTCTTTCAAAATATCTTTACATTTGAGCAAGAAAAAACTAAATCAAAGAAAAAAAATGAAAATCTACTCTTTATCCACAAGGTCCCCTCCGTCCTTCCCTTTAGTAGTCTGATCCCCCTCAAGTGGACGAGCTTCGTCCCCATCGGATATGGCTTGGTCTATAGGGGCAGTCTTTCCGTCACCTTGAGGGTCTACGATGGTGTCATTACCGAACAACTCATTGGTTCTTTCGGAGTAGACAAGCTAGGCCAGGGTCTGTGGCTGGGCATCAATTGAAATATGGGTCAAGTCTAAGTCTAGAAAAGATGCCTTGACTTGGCGGAAGCAATCATCAAAGCTGTCAGCAAAATAGTCGTCGAGTTCCTTTAGAAGGATGTCGAAGTCACTGTTACACCTGTATCACATCATCCTTAGCCTGACGAAGCTCCTCCTTAGCTTTTTTAATTTCCCCCTCCTTGTCCTCAAGGACCTTCCTCAGCACCTCTGTCTGCTTTTCTAGCTCACCCTGGAGTTGCTCCAATGCGGCTAGTTTTTTCTCTTGGACCGCCTTCCAGGCCTTCAGCTCCTCTAGTTCTACTACTGTCACCTTTGCCTTCGCCCTTATACGATCCAACGCCGTCTCATGGGATAGACAACGGTTCATCAACCCCTTCATCATTAGCATCCCCTACAGAAACCAAAAAAGGGGTTAGAAAAGTAATGAGACAATTTGACAAAAAGAGGAAATGGACGAACATATTTACCTATGCAATACTAAAGAGACCTGTCTCCCTCATAGCCTCGGTCGCATGATTGCTTAAGTCCTCATAGTTATCGGCTTTAATGATGGACGAAAGCTGCTCAAGTGCATACCAAAGATCCTCACGGAGGAGGACGAGTGGTTTTTCGGCGACGAGAACCTGATTCGTCATGAGACCTTTACCCTTCCCCGGACCGGGGTAGGCGTCTTCTTTGTGTCAACCTTGACCCCGACGGCTGGCTCCGCCATAACTTTGGGTTTTTTAGAAGGACAGTCGGTCTTCTCCGATGGTTTCCTTTTCGTGGACGGGTTGACTTGACTCGTTCCTTTAGAAGGCAAGTTTCCCTCCTGCTTCTTCTTCGCAGCAGCCTGCTACTTTATGAAAGCTCTCCTCTTGCCTTCTTCCATTTCTACATCAAGGTAGACGGAAAGAAAGAGTTAGTTAATGACAAGAAATTAAAGGAGAAAATAAGGAGTGATGGACTTACGTCTGCGTGCCTGACTGTCGTAATGACGGGCAGCTTTGGTAGGTTCGGGACCGCCACAATACCAGTGGATCATGTCCAAGGTAACAAGCCTCACCCACATCCTCTTTTTCAACTTAATCGCAGAGATTTTCTCTAGAAAATGCCACTACTCCAAGGTCACCTTTGGATGGTCTCGAGCTCCAAAAAGGGGACGGTTAGACCAACAAGGATAAGAAATAAAAGACAAAATTTAAACCAGATAGACACCTATCCAACGGAGGCATTATGCCCCAAGTTTTGTCTACAGGCATGTATTCTTGATCGTTGGGGTGACACATCCAGTCGTCACCCTGAATGAAGAAGCACCGTCTCTTCCAGTTTCTGTTGGAGTCAGGAGTATCACACACTAGCTTGAGTATAGGCTTCCTTGGTAGGAAACTATACATGCCCTTAGACTAGCTAATTTCTGAAGGACGGTAGCAGTGGAAGAACTCCTCCACCGTCATCCTACACTCCCCGTCACTCAAGACTCCGTACAAGACTTCCGCACCAAGGAAGACTCTCTAAGCATTCGAAGAGATTTGGGTGACGGCAAGCCCCAGGTACTAAAGAAGACAACGGTGAAGAGCACTTAGAGGGAACCTAAGTCCCGCCTTAAACATCTACTCATACACCCCGACGCCCTCGTAGTAACACTTTTCAGACTTAAAAGGTAGACGGATAGGGATGCCGATGGGGATCTAGTACCTCTCCCTAAGGGACTCAAAGTGTTTTCGCTTGACGGTAGAATTAAAGTCATTTACCGTCCACAAGGAGAGAAGGATAAACTCCCTAAGGCCATCTGGACCTACGACAGACTGGACGAGAGGATCAACATAGATTACGTTTGAACTATATGAATCATCACTTGAACCCCCCTCTGATCCGACCATGTCCACGTCCTTATCCTCCTTCGCGGAAAGAGAACTGGCAAACGGAACCCTTTCATCATGAGAGGTGTCAAGGTCATCCTGACCTGATGGATACACCTCATCGTAGCCCATTCCTTCGCAGACACATGATTTATCACTTGAAACCTCTACAGTAGCGCGCTCCTTCGCCGAGGTCACGATTGATCACCTACACGTGACAAATAAACTTCTAAAACTCTACAGATCTACATAGACAACAGGCAAGCAATATTTGAAGTAAAGAACAAAAAGAGAACTCAGTGTAAGGTAATGGGTGCTTACCATTTGAACAATATGAAGAGGCAACGAACACGGCGTGGCGAACGGTCACAACAAGTGAACGGTCTCCCAAAAGAGACAGAGAAGACATAGCTGAAAAGAAAGTAGACAGTAGTGCTTTGGCTCTGGAAATTTGTTGTGGAAAGTAAAAATGAGAGGGAGAAGCAACATATATATAGACGTAACGACACGGAAAACGAAGGGATGCTTCAGTACGAGCAATTAACCACTAAAAACGTGTCACGTGCCCCTACTGCATTAATGGCGCTAGGATAGCCGTCACTTTATGGATCCATCTGGAAAATAAGTCGATGGACCCATAAAGTGAGGGGGCAACTGAAGAGGATGAAATTAAAGTAGACAGTCTCGTTTTACAAAACCCGCCATGAGCGACAGTACTGGGTAGTGAAGGATCAAAGGAAAGGAAGAAACACGATGAAACGTGTCCAAGGTGGACGGACTCTTTATGACGGACGGACATGAGAGCAGACGGATACAAAGTGGACGGTGGCAAAGCCACGTGGCATCCACATGGTTTGATTGGTCCCCAAGAAACTCCAAATGGAAACGTCTTGTGCTCCATGATTAACCATAATCAACTAAATCTCTAAATGGAAAGATCCCGTAAAATACGTGTTTTAATAAGGATCTTCCCTACAAAGAAATATCTTTCTTGCCAAGAAACCAAAGTTAGTTGTGTACTACTATAAAAACCCCAAAACTCTTAGAAATGAAAGTACGCATAATTTACCCCAGTTCTGACACTCTAGAATTGTGAAAGTTCTCTAACTTAACCTTTGAATGGTATTTGGTCGGTACCACACCGGTACTCTCTGTAGGGTTTTCTTCTTCTTCTTTATTGTGCAGGTCTTGTCTAGAGCGTGTAAGGATCGTGTAGCTTACTGACGATTTTTGGCATCATTATAATTAAATAAATAGACTTAATTCTATATAAAAATACAAATACAAATAAATAAATAACTTGGAGTTTACACTTAACTTCTATTTTTTTTGGGGGGGGGTTTCTATGAATTATTAAAGCATTTATATAATATTGGATATATGCAATTTTCCCATCTCACACGATAGGCCAATTTCCACTCATGAATTCTTGAAAATTCAATCAATTTTTTGCTGACTTCACTCTTCTTATGCTTTCTTCCCCTCTCCCTTCAATCCAAAATTGCCATAAAAAAAATTGTGTAATTATTCACTACTCCATAAACTTTTTAAATTCACGCTCTTTTCATTCACATAAATAGTGAGTCATATGTGACATCAGCATTTTAATTATATAAAAGGCAAGTCCCAACTTTTTCATTCTTTCTCTTTCAAAGTAAGTTCTTGTCTTATGGTTGAAACTTGGTAGTTGGTACACACGTCGCAATTTCCCGTTATTTTCTCAGTACTGGACCTACTACCACGAAAGGATCGAGAAGGAATTGACTCTAGTCTGCAGTATTACAATTCTAATCAAGGAAAAAACCAAAATTCAATTTTGGGGGCTAAAAGCATGAATAAAAAAAACATAGAATTCTAAAATAAAAAAATATACTAAAGTTCAATATTAAATTATCATGTGAAAAAATTTTGGCCTCGTTTGTATGACTGTCTTGTCAAATAGTAATCACAAAAGTAAAGTCTTGTGTTTGCATAGCGATTTAATTGCGTCCAAATGCAAATTAGAGTCCCTGTATTTATTGGCAAATACGTATGCATCTTGTTGACGACGGCTCTCGGATCCAACCACCAGCCAACTCGGTCTTGGAGATGCGAAATGATTTTGTTTTTTTGTTTTTTTGTTTTTAAAAGATAAAATTTATACTCTAACCTAATTTAAATGTATATGTGTATGAAGCTCTCTCCTGAAAATTTTGTTTATTTATTAATTGTGTGTGATTTTAGGGTGGATGTGTGCATATATACTTTTTCATTTATTTTTATTCATTTAAAAGAGTGATCATTAACCATTGGATTTCTAAGACGTAATTAGTCATTATATCTTAAATTGAATTTATCTTCTAATTTAAGCTAAGGAATTTCCTAAATGGTTCCTATGCTAGACTAAGGTCTAACATTGTGGCTCAAACAAGATGACAAGAACTCAGAAGTTTGGTTCGCTGTGAAGAAAGTGTTAGACACCCCCACAATAACCATATTTTGATGGTCCCGTGTTTTGATTCATTCCTATAGTCTACTGTTTGAAAAGTAACTTAATATTCAACATGAAATTTTTGGAAACGAACTTCATACGCTTTTATTAATTCAAACAAGACAAATGGTTTTTTAATTATATACATCTGACCTTGCTCCTTTAGCAGACCATATCAGACTTAATTTTATTCTCCCGGGGATTTTTCTCATGTAAAAGGAAAATAAGAAACACACAAATGGTGGGATTTTTGGGGTTGATGGCTTGATTTTGAAATCTATGAGCTCAATTAATTTTATCCCATAGACAAGCACCACTTTGAAATTTTGAAATTAATTTTCGAAAAAATGGTTTTTATGGAAAATAAACTTTTGAAAAAAGGATTTTCAAGAAAACATTTTATTCTTTTTTCTTTGGATTTTTGGAAAATCATGGTTTTTATCATGGAAATTGTTTTTAGATTTTTTTAAGGGAAAACTTGTTTTGTAATGGGTCAAGGTGGAGGCGGTATATCCTGTACCCGGCATATATGCCGGGTATAGGATATAATTTTCGGTCAAGGTGGGTTGTGGGTTCTTTGTTTTTTTTTTTTTTAACTGGTGGTGGTTAGTGGCAGTGGGTGTGGCGACAGAGAAGAGAAAGAGATGGAGAAGAAGATTGAGAAAAAGGGGAGAGTAATACTAATAAAAAAATAAAGAAATAATATTTAAATGAAGTTGTAAAAAAAAATTTGATGTAGGGTATGTTGTAAAATGGAGTGTTAAAATATATAAAGTAGGGTTTTGAGTTGCCAAAAGCTAAATTTTTTTGAGATCTTTGATGTAGCAAAAGGAAGAGAAAATCGAGATTGAAAATTGGGCTTAACAAAATCAACAAGAAAAAGAAAGAAGAAAGAAAAATGAGAAAGGGATAGAGGATCTCAATGTTTGGAAGGTGGGAAAATGAGAGGAAAGCCTAAGAAAATCAGCAAGAAATGGAAAGAGGAGAAAGGGAGAGAAAGTTGTTAGGCGGCTGTGTTTTTTCTTTTTTGATAAGTATTAGGTGACTGTGTTAGGGATTAGGGTTTTGATTTTGTTATTCTTTTTTTTATAAATGTAAATGGGTAACCCACTAAGTACCCAACGGGTTTATTTATTAAGACTCATTTAATTAAATACCCAATTGGATCTTTATCCATTTAACCCAAATGTTTAATTGGGTTGGGTCAAGACTTATCTAAATTAAGTGGGTAAAAGGTGGGTAAATGAGTTTAGATAAAAATTGCCACTCCTATGTATGAGTAATGCTACAACTACAAATTTTACAATATTTTTACAAATTTTTTATATAACCAATTCTTACGAGTTCTCATCATGTGTCCACTACAAACATCATTTTTTTACTGACCAATAACCATTCATTACACCAGCAGTTTATAAAAAATGTTGTAATATAATTTGAAACTCTAGCATTTTCTATCATAAGTCAAAAGATTTGGAATATCCATTTAGGGTTGGAAAAAATACACACACACGCACGCACGCATATATAAGCATGCACGTTGCATGTGCTCAAAGGCTCTTCTTTTTTCTTTTGGATAAAGGTTTATAATTTGTATTTATTATAATTTGAAAATATATATATATTTTTCAAAAAAATAAAACAAATAAACTTTAGAGATAAGCAGTAATTTCTTTTTTGAACTTGGTTTTGAAAGTGGTATAGTGATGTAGAGAAAAGTTTTGGTAGGAAAAATAAGATGTATGTGAGTGGAAAGAAGGCTAACTTTTTTTAAGAGTTCTCTTAGTTTTTTGTTTTTTAAATTGGGGGCGTTTTTCCTTTATTTGGATGAAAAATGAATAAAAAATGCTAAATTTTAGGGAATAAAAAGATGAACATGAAAGGAAAAAAATCCTAAACTTTAAGAGTTCTATTTTTGAATTCAAAATGAAATTGTTATTTGACATTTATGAACTTATTTCTAAAAAAAGTTACCCTTCATTAATAAGGGTATTTTTTAACCAAATAAAGTCAAATTCATAAAAAGAATCATCTTATAGATAATATAGATATAATAATTTTTATTTAAGATAAACTTTTTTTTTGAGAGAGAGAGAGAGTTTCAACCTATGGCGTCCGCTCTCGATGATAGCTCTTTATCATCAGACCAAGACACTAATCAATTTTTGGTGTAGGCAGGGATTGAACCCCAGATCTCTTATTCAACCATTAGAGATTTTATCAATTGAGTTAGCTGGAACTCACATTTAAGATTAACTTTTAAACGCAAAGTTCATAACAATTTCACAAAATTGCCCAAATAACTCAACACCTCACACATGGCTTATTTTAAAAAAAAAAAAAAAAAAATTATAGATTGTGGTGGGCTTATTGCTAAGTGATAGGTGTGGTACCATTATAGACTAATTTAAAATTATTGTGAATTTTTTATTGTGTCCCTAGCTTTAACTTTTTTTTAATACAAATAAAATTTTTACTCTAATCTAATTTAAGTGTATATGTGTGTGAAGCTCCTTCCTAGAGACTTCAACCCCAGCTCTTACCTCTTACACCTCATAAACACTTATACTTGTGGAGTGATCATTACACCAAGAGTGTGCGGTGGTTAGCTTTATTATTAAACATATACAATTATTTGCAAATTCCGTTGTTTTGAACCTCTTTTCTCTTTTTTTTTTTTCCTTTTTTTTTGACCGGATTATTTTGCTGGCTAAAAATTCAAAAAGTTATGGTTCAAATAATAGTAACGATACTTATTGTGATGTTTGTTGTTCACTTTGATGTTCACACCCATCCCTCCAACCCACTGTCAAATTATAAAATAGACAAATATTCAGAGAACCGCCTGCAAGAATTCTATTTCCTTAATCTACTGGGATGGCTTTATTGCTAAAGCAAATTTCGTCACTTCAAAAATAGTTTTTTTTTTTTTTTTTTTAAATCTAAATCCTAAAGTTCATAGCCTTAAACAGATTATTGGACTAGTCAAACGGAGGTTTATTGAAGAAATTTGTGAAAGCCTAGTTGTATAAGCAAGTGATCAATTTGTAAATTTGTATGCGTAGTACGAGAAACATTATCTCCACATAACTTCAGATTTATAGGTCCCAAAGAGAAAAAATCTCGTGAGGATAGAAACCACATGCAGAAATGGTTCATTTATAGACATCCATATACCCTTTCATGAAGGATTATGAACCTATAGATATATATACAGTGCTTTGGAGCATTAGCACCACCAATACTAAAAAGTCAGGGATGGACCCAGGTAGAGGTGCAATGGGACCCGGGTCTCCCTGGTCCAAAATAATTTTTTTTTTTTATAATTATTATATATTTTATTTTGTAGTTGGCCCCTCTGCCAAAATCTTAGGCCCCTACTCCCTAATCAGTCTAATTAACCTGACTCAAATAACAACTATTTAACTCAAAAACTTAACAAAAACATTCACAATGATAAATGTATTTTAGCAAAAAGACTATTTTACTACCAAAAAATCATGTGTTATTGAAGAAGTTGAAGCTAAATTTTTTATAACTATGGTAAACTGGTGTATATATCAGTTGACTGTAGCAAGTTGTTAAAACTAAAATACAATATCTTATTAAGATTATATCTCTTCTTTTAATTAAAAAACTCAAATTCTCTTTCTTCCTTTATTATTTTAATGAGTTGTTTATATTATTTTAAATGAAGTGATAAAAAAAATAAAATATTTGATATTTGTTGTATTGTAAAGTAATGTAGTGAAATAGATAAAATAGTTTTTTAAGGTACTAAAAGCTAATTTTTTTAGCACTACCACTATGAATGCTCTAATTTCAACAACAACAAAAATCCTAGTCAGCCTAGTATTTAAAAAAAATTATTTTGTTTTTGTTTTTATTTTTGTTAGCAGATGATTTCATCTTAATGTGTTTAAAAACAATGATTTTATGTATTTATAATTTTTTAATATTATATGAATGCCTATTTAGAGAGTTTTTTTCTTTATAATCCAGCCTCCACTAATTTATGTGGCGTTTGGTACGGAGAATCCACATTACTCCTGGCATCTAGATTCCCAGGAATGTGATTCCTAGGAATCACATTCTTAGGAATGTAGCTATTCCTATGTTTGGTTTCATTGGGAGATTCCCAGGAATGTGAGATGATAATGTTTGGTGTATTTTCAAGAATCTTAAATGAATTATTTGTTTTTCTCATTTTGTCCTTAGATTTGAATGTGAAGTACCAAGCCCATTAAAAAAAAATCTTCCTTTAAATAAATAATGAAAAAATATATATAAACTATTAATTAGTCCTTTAAAAAAATATCTTACTCTAAATAGATAGATAAAAAACATTATATAAACTATCAATTAGCAACACATTCATTAAAACTGTGATCTAACATTTCAAAATGACAAGAATAATACAAAAATAACTATTAGCAGAGTTATTTATCCTGTTTATGTTGTTTTGGCGGGAAAAGATAAAGACAAGAGAGAAGATATTGATAATTTGTTTTATAGTTTATCTTAATTGCTTAAATGATAAGGAAAAAAGGGTTAAAATTGTCAATTTATAAAAAAATACAATTTCTTTTAAGTTTGGGAATCTGGATTCCCACCTGTTTTAAAGGGAATCCACATTCCTACTGAGAGGGGTTTAAGGATTCCCCTGGCATCTGATTCCCTAGCGTAATTTGCAACCAAACATGGGAATCTTTAAACATTCCTAGGAATCCTAAAACATTACCTCATACCAAACGCCACCTTAAGGTCTTAGGTCTATCTCTAAAAAAAGCATACTACAATGGCGGCAAAGATTAAAAAAAAAAAAAAAAAAAACTATTTTATTCATTCTCTCCCCCTAATTTAATTAAATAATATTTTCTCTCTCCCTTGTCTTTTTTCTATTTCCTCTTCTTCCTATTTCCCCTTCATAGCTCAGTCATAATGTCCATTATTCTCTCCCCTTTCATTTTTTTTTCTTCCTCGTTCTTCTTACAGCTCCACACCAACACCATGGATCACCCTGTTGTGATGGCGGTGGGTCACGCCGCTGATCACTCTGTTTCCGTTGGTTTCTGTGGATCAAACTGTAGGTGTGCGATGGTGGTGCAATGGACGACAACATGCGTGTGCGGTGGTGGTTTGGGTTGCTGTCTTGCTAGGTTTTGTGGGTTTCCCATCTGTTGGTCGTTGATTTTGGGTCATGGGTTTGTGGGTTTCATATGGGTTTGTGTTTGATATGGATTTGTGGGTTTTGTATGGTTTTTCGATTTGTGGTGGTGGTGATTAAGTGGGTTTTGTGGTGGTGGTGGTTGTTGTTATGGGTTTGTGGTGGTGGTGGTGGTGGTGGTTGTTCACAAGGAGTGGGTGGCAAGGCGGTGGTGGTTATTCACAGGGAGGCAGTAGATATAGGTGGCAGTTCACAGTGGTTGTTCACACTTCACTGGGAAAGGAAGAGAGAAAAACAGATAAGAGTAAGAATAAAGAAATAATTAAAGAAATGAATATTTAAATGAATGGCTAAAAAAGAGTATAGAATGTTGGGTATTTTATAAAGTGAGGCGCTAAAATAGATAAAATAACTTTTAGTAGTGTTAAATTGCTAAATTTATGGCTTCACTAACATCCTTATAAGGGTCATATTTGTTCACTAGAGAAACTAACTTTGTGCCAAGTTATCAACCATCTTCCTAAAAGAAATTGTAGGTTACTAGATACCAGAGGGCACACCATAGTTATTGTGTGATCACCCCTTGTTCCTTCGTCTCCAACTTGATCACTCAATAACGATGGTGAAAAACTATGGCCAACATAAAATATCGGTACCAATTAGGCTATATATATTAATTCTCATCTATGATCCCACATAGATAGCATTGGTCAATAACATTACCAAGAGTACAAAGTCTATTTGGCATTAGTTTTAACTTTTAGCTTTTAGTTTTGGGAGTAGATTACGTCCAATGCATAGATATGGTGACACGTGTCCAAGAATGGACACATGTCACAATTGCAACAGGTCCAGTGTCACTAGGCACTAGAGGTAACCCACTCTCTTTAGTTTTTATGTACCGCTTTTAAAAATCTCAAAATTTTCAGTAAAAAGTTAAATAAATAAGTTGTTTCTAAACGAACACTAAGTACCAATTTGGTTTGAAGCATCACTCAAACTAAGTTCTCCTAACTCAATTCTTGTAATTCAAAACTCTATTTTCATATCTCATATTCTGTTCTCTATTTTTTATCTTAACTCATTCCCAATTTGTTTGGCTAAAATTTGGCTTCAATCTTCTTAACTTTAACCCAAAATGATGGAGCTCACACATCTGCTTCGGTCAGAACAGTCTTCCCTTACCTGCGAACATTCTATCTCCAATTGAGGGTTGAGACAACCCTCTAGGAGCTAAAGAGGCCAAACCCAGAGGCCAACAGCCAACTTAAAGTTTCCCCACCTCCTACCACCACTGGCAACCTACAAATCCACCAATCAAAACCCTCAAAAACCCAACCTACCACCGTTGTTTTCCATCCACCACCTAACAAATCACAAAAAAATCAAACCCATCCACCATAGCAAATCCACTCACACTACCAACACCTTCAACAGCACAACAAATTCTCTCATAAAACCTACAAACTCTAAATAAATAAATAAAGAAATAAAACCCATAAACGTAGATCACAACCCAAATTGGAGTGCTAAGAAAGAAAGAAAAAGTTGAGAAAAGAAAGAGATAAAGCTGAGAGCAAAGAAATATGGGCTAAGGAGAAAGAAGGGATAATTACACTTTACCCACCTATGGTTTGCCTCTAATTTGATGTGTCTACCCATGGTTTAAATTTTGACACTTTATCCACCTGTAATTCCCACCGTTACTCTACCGTAACCCACCTCTCCCTCAGCCGTTACTCTAACACAGAATATGTAAAAAACCAAAGCCCAAACAAATCAAAACACATTCACTCCCAAATGTTGTGTGGAGTTTGATTTTATTGATTCACTCAATGAATATGCTTTTTCTTTTTCAATTGATGTCTTGCGTGTTTAAACACACAAACCCAGCAAATCCACCACAACATACCCAACGTCGACAACAACGAGATCTAAACCTAGCCAAAAACTCAAATCCACACACACAAACTACCGTGAAAAATGGGATTTGAGAGAGCAATTCCAGATAATTCCTACATTAACACACACCACCGACTTTCAAATACAACATCAACAAGAATTAAAAAAAAATGATACAAATTACGTAGAGCACAAATAAATAAATAAGACCACATAGAGCACTTTAAAGTTGCGCGGAGGCAAATTTGAGTGGGCCTGATTATGAAGCGAAGTACATGTGAGGTCTGATTGTGCAGGGCCTCCACACCACTGTTTGGAGCTCCACGCGCCACTTATGTCCCTCCTAGGTGGTAGATTGAAGAGTGAGTTTGAGAGTTAGGTTCAGAAAGATCGGGTAGAGAAGTGGAGGGATGGTGGTGGCTGATATTGGGTTAAAATAGAGATTCCAAAGAGAGGGAGGTTCGAGCTAGAGAACCACATCTGAGGTGGTGTTGGAGCGGCGGAGATGTGGTGTGAGTGGTCGGCCATGGCTGGGTTTGGGGTTTGGAGAGAGATTGTTGAAGAAGAACAGGTATGAGTGGTCGGCCATTGATTTTTTTATTTATTTGAACAAATTAGTAACCATTGTGGTGAAAGAGAGACAACAAGGCAAATATATATTTGTGGAGGTTGATTTGAGTTTGATTTTTCTGGGTCTATGTTCTTCATGATCAAGATTTGTGTAAATTGAGGGAGAGGTCAATACTACTTTTTGATCTTGTTTATCTTGTGTTTTTAGTTGTATTTTAATAGATCTGTAGTTTGTACTTTGATGGTATTACTTAATTTAATTTGTATTAGTTTTCAGGGTTTATGTTCTTCACATTTGTGTATGTTCTTCATGTTTGTGAATTGTGAGAAACTAATACCATATTTTGATCTTGTTTTATTTTTTATTTTCTTGTTTTGGGAGGAGAGAGACATAAAATGGGTGTAAAAAGACTTATTTACCCATTTTTTAACAGAGGAGGGTAACAGAGACTATATAAAAGTAACCTTAGGTGGGTAAAGTGTCAAAATTTAAATAACGGATAGACACATTAAATTAGAGGCAAATCACATATAGGTAATCTGTAATTATCCTGAAAAAGAAAGAAAAGAGAAAAGAAGAAAGCAAAAAACATAAAAAAGAAGAAAGAAGCGTACAAAAGAGAAAAGAAGAAAGCAAAAAACATAAAAGAGAAGAAAGAAGCGTACAAACTGAAGAAAAAAAAAGGTGTTGGCACCTATTTTTTTGACGTGGACTTGACATTGAGTTGGGTCCCACATGTTTGCCAAAATTTACGAGAATGCCACGTAGCTCATAACTCCAATTAAAAACAGCCAAAACTTGTTTTCAATTTTCATTACTCAAACTCAGTTTTTTGAGTTTTGAGTGATGATTTGAGTGATGAAAATTAACTTATGAGAGCAAAATCAAACAAACTTGTAGTGGGGCTTACAAATTTTGAGAATTTAGTGATAAAAATGGAGTATTGACTATTGAGCAATGATTTTGCCTCAACCAAATATTTAGTGATAAACATTTTAATGATTCACTATTTGAGCAACTTTAATTATTGTTCAAAATTCAAATAGAAATCCTAAAGCAAGAGAAACCATTCACACCTTACCAAAATCAACGACTTCAACTGTACATAGTCAACCGTGTGTATGCCTGAAATTGCCAAATACTTTCCTCTTATTCTAGATTCTTAAAGCTTTTTCTCAATGACCTTATCAACAACTTTGACACTACTAATAAGTCATGGATACGATCCGTTATCATCATTTATTTATTTATTAATTATATTTATTAATTATATAAAAGGAGCCAATAGCCTCATGAATAGTTTCTTTGATTTATTCAACCGATGAGCTGCGTTTTTTCTTTTTCTTTTTTTCCTTCAAGTACGCCAGTTTAGTTTAGTTTTTTTCATTTTTCATTTTTCATTTTTTTTTAAGGAGTTTTATATGTTTACTTTGTAAGCTTAGATTGTAGACATACAATAAGCGGTAAATATTATACACATATGCAAAAAAGAAAAAAGTAAATATTATACAAATTTTGCAAATGTGTACAAAATTTGTCAATTTTATGTGTCTATAATATAAATTTACATTATAAGTACAATGTATGCATAGAAATATTGTGAAAATGTTGTGACGCATATGTCAATTCTTTATCGGTCAAATCTATATATAAAAAGAGTGAATGAGAAAAGTTACAGTAGCTTCACTACAGTAGTTTTGGTTTGTTCAATTTTCACTGTTTCGCTGGCTTTTTTTTTTTTTTGTTAATGCATAAAGCTGCAGTAGATTTGCTACATTGTTTTTTGTTTGTCCAATTTGCACTGTTTCACATAATAATATAATATTAACACAACAAATTGGTACAATATTTTCACAATTATTGAGGTGTTAATTCCTTATAGGTCAAAATAAAACAATAAAATATCATATTGGAACCAACCACAACTAAAAATAATGGCATTGTGAAAAAAAGTGCTGCATTCATAATATTTTTCACAATATTTTTCACAACACTTTCATAACAAATCATAGGTGGTAAATTATTATTGGTTCTAATATAAACTTATTAATGAAACTACTTTTTCGTCCACCAATAACAACCTATAACTATGGGCGTAGGCAAGATTTTTCCCTTAAGGGAGCCAAATCATGTATGTATAGGTTAGTCACAACTCATAACTAATAACTATATTTTATTATTGAAATATAACTATAATTATAATGATAATGAGGTAAAATATATATATATATAAGCAAAACAAATTGGTGATATAAGGAAAAGATCAAATTTTGTGAAAAAAAAAATGATGATTGTGGGATGATGATGAGAGAAATAAATAAATAAAATTTTGTTAGAGATATATTAGCCTATTAGCATAAGCCCAAGCCTAATTCTACTTTGTGGCAAGCTAAGTCTCCTACTTGTACTAGAAGTCTATTAGTCTAGGGTTTAGTCTACTATATATATATATGTTATGGTTCATTGTAATATAGGATTTGTACTACACTCTAATATATTATTGATGTAACCCTTTAGGGTTTCCTCCGTAGATGTAGGCCATTAGGTTGAACCACGTAATCCTCGTGTGTTATTGTGTTCTATACTTTATGCTTTCGCATCCGCATCCATACTAGCATATTCAACATGGTGTATCAAGCTAATATTTAACATGGTATCAGAACCACCTTCCTGTGGCCATGGTTTTCTGTCCTTACGGTGTATTAAGAGCAATCTTTGTCTTCCTTGATGTTTCTTCGCTGCGTTCATCTTCTTTGGTTTCCCACTACTACCGTTAAAACTCTCCGGTATAGTCATGCCACCATTAGAAGTCGCATCAACACTGCAAGACCATTGCCTTTCTCAAACCACCGTCTCTGAACCAAACTTCATTTAAGGGATCTTTTCAACCTAATCAAATCTCAAGATTTCATTAAGTCTTCATCTTGAGTTTGAGAGGGGGTGTTAGAGATATATTAACCCATTAGTATAAGCCCAAGCCTAATTCTACTATGTGTACAAGCTAAGTCTCCTACTTGTACTAGAAGTCTATTAGTCTAGGGTTTAGTGTACTATATATACACATGTTATGGTTCATTGTAATACAGGATTTGTACTACACTCTAATATATTATTAATATAACCATTTAGGGTTTCCTTTGTGGATGTAGGTCATTAGGCTGAACCACGTAATCCTCATGTGTTATTGTGTTCTATACTTTATGATTTTGCTTCCACATCCATACTAGCATATTCAACATGATGTATCAAGCTAATATTTAACAAATTTGAAGACTAATAATGAAAAAGAAAAACACACCAATTCAAGCAACGCACATTGCATTTCACAATTGTAATCAATTTGTATTCTTAGAAAGAAAAAAAAAAAAGCAAAAAGAAAGGCATCTGGAGGCTAGGGATTTATTTGGTCTTGGTAAAAGTTTGTGTTTTTTTTGGGTGTACACTTAAGAAACTAACTAAATATTGGAATTGTAAATGGCTAAATATAGTTATTGTTAGATTTTAAAGGAAAAAAACATAAAAGCTAACACTAGACTAACCTTTGTAACATTTTCCTAAGGAAAGTCATAAGTTTTCATTATCCAAAAACAAAGTAAAACAACAATAAAAAATGAGCATGAACTCTGAACATGATGAACATCCATAGCTAATAGAACTCTAAAACTAGGGACCATCTTGTATCCCATAGTTTAGAAAACTCTAGTTTTTGGCAAGGTAATGCAAGTAGGTGGACTGCTCGGTTATCTTCGCTTTTAATATGATATGATTTAAACTAAGTTAAGAGTAATCATGCCTAAGTCAAGACCAATCCTCTTCCATTGACAACGTGAATGCTCTGTAAAAATGTTTGGAGGGGCCAATCATGACATTTTATAGGGGCCTAATTTATTTTTATACAATACTATAAGAGGGTATCAAAATTTTTAGGGGGGTGTCATTGCTACCCAAGGCTATATGTGCCTCCGCCCTACCTGTAACAACCTACTACTTATGATTTGTTGTGAAAATGTAGTGAATATAACATTTTTTTGTAAAAATGTTAAGACATCTTTTTGTTGTCATAATATTTTCAAAACTGCTAAGCTATCAATTCTTTATAAGTCAAAATAAAATATAAACAAATTATAAAGGTATTACAAAAATGTTGTGTCATCCTGTTGTGTTTTTAGAAATTTTTTGTTGGTTTAGTTAGGTTTGTTGAGCCAAAATTCACTATTTCACATCTAATTTTCTTGGGTTGACTTTTTGTATTTTTTCCTTTGCGCACCATTTTAAGTAAACAGTAAAAACACATAGTTTTACACACAAAAACAAAAACAAAAACTTATGATAAAAACACTTTTCATCCTTTATGTTTGGGGCAGTTTACAATTTCACCTTAAACTTTAAAATCAAGCAAATTTTCTCTTAATATTTTGAAAAAGAACAAATATGTTATATTGTTATTCTCTCAGTTAAACCCTAATGAAAACTTATGATTTTTAAAATATTTTATTTTTTTGGTGTAATCTCTAAAATATTCCCACTAAATTTTAACATCTCAAAAAAATTTCTTCATGTATTTTGAGTTTTAGATAGTAGTAATTCTTGGAAAGTTGAAATAATGATATAAGGTGTTTTATTTGTTATCTACAGAACATTGATTTTTTAGGTTTAAATTTTCAAAACTTATAATTTATCTAATGGAAATTTTGGTGACACATGCATTTTGTTATCTTTTATTTATTTATTTATTTTTATTTTCTTAGCAAGACTCAATTGTTTATTGTTAGAAGATGATGATATTCATTATTATTCTTAGAAGTTTTTAGTGGGTGGATATATTGCCTTTAGCAAATAGGTACTAAAAAAATATTATAATATATATATATATATATATATATATATTTATTTATTTATATGTTAAATAGTTACCCTAACTTTGTGGTTAATCAAAATTCTTATACGAATTAAATTAACTTTTTATGGCATAATTATCAAAATTCTTAAAATTAATGTCTCATTTGATTAATGTAAATCTCTATATACTTTAAAAATCAAATAGTTTATATCTTTGTTTTGTGATACAAATAAAATATAGAATTAACCTTAATCACTACTCTTTTTCCAAGCACGTGCAAACATTAAAGTGAATTGTGATCTCTGTACCTCTTTAAATTAAATTAACCTACAGCTTGTGTCCCTCAACATAATTTTCATAGATGAATTCCTCCATAGCGTCCCCATATGGCTCCGAGTATGCAATCGCCATGCAAAAACTATCTAGGCACTCACAAGCCCCATTATTACTACATGATTCTAAATTTATCCAGAGTCAACTCATTGATAATGTATCAAATATGTGTAATGTATTTCATATAGCTAACATAGAGAAACTACTATGTCTATGTGTAATAAGTTTAAGGATGAAAATTTTCATTTTCATTCATTGCGTTCCATTTTATGCTTCACAAAATATGATATGTCTAGTGTCTTCTCTTTTTCTTTTTCATCTCAATTAACGGAAGCAATTCCATTGATATTAACGGCTCAACATGCAATGTTATCCTATGCCCACCTCCACGGCAAAACTGAGAGAGGAACCATCTGAATTATTTTTGGTTTATATATGCTAAAAAATAAAGGGGTTACAGTAGAATGACCCTCTATATATATATATATATATATATATATACATATATATATATATATATGTATTTTTTTTTAAATTAAAAATAATGTCCACATTATATATATATATATATATATATATGTATGTATTTTTTTTAAAATTAAAAATAATGTCCACATTTTATACATGGAATTATTTTTATTTTTTTTAAAGTAAAAAAAAAGTAAGGGTAAGAGTATCACTATTAGTTCATTACCCGTTTACCTATTCTGATTCAAATGAGGAGGAAACTCAATATACCTTTTCCAAATCGGGAACTAGAAATAGAAATAGAAAAGGCATTTAATTGTCATTTTCTTTTATGTTATTACCTTTTCCCTTTTCATTTCATATCACGTTAACATGGTGTTTGATGATTATAGCCTACGCTAGCTGCTTACCAAGTCCAAGATACCATTCTTCTAAAAAAAAAAGTCCAAGATACCATGACTTAGTACCGCCCCCCGAAGGCTTTATTTTTTCTCTTTTATTATCTTCTTTTTTTAAGTTCTGCTTTTTGGATGAGTAAGGTATAACACTATGGATTCAGCCAGAATACAAAGTATAGAGAGCTAAAGATTACCAATCAAACAAACACAACACAAGGTGCTTTACCAACCTTCACTTCTCAGTTACCTAGAACAGACATGTGGGGCTTTATAATTTCCACTGATTCTGGTCATTCATTGGCTCGTGTAAAATGGTTCTACAAAAAGAAAAGGATAGGTAAAGAGATACAGTCCTCAAAGGCTCAAACCCCACATCTCACACAATAATGTTTGGTAAAGAAATATGATCTTAAAACCCCAAATATCTATGTTGCCTGCGGATAAGTTTGTGTTTGAGCAAAGCATTTACCAATTGAAGAAATTAATTGTGGTCACTATTTCATGGCTTCAAACCAAAACCTTCACAGCATTATTTTCCTGCTAATATTCTCATGCTTGCTTACTTTCTTTGCTGAAGCAAGGGATACTCTCAAAGCAGGCGACTCTCTCAATTCCTTAAGCTACCTAGTTTCTTCAAAAGGAGCATTTACTTTGGGGTTCTTCCACCCCTGCATCAATACCAACAACAGCTACTTAGGAATATGGTTCACCAATGATCAGAAAAAAAGAGTTTGGGTTGGCAACAGAAACGCATCTGTTGTCAACATTTCTGCTGTTCTTACTTTGGAGACCACAGGGAGCCTCAAAATTATGACGCAAGGTGGAGATGCAGTAACTCTTTCTCCTGCTCAAGTCACCAACGACAGTAGTACTATCAGTGCTACCCTATTGAATTCCGGGAACTTTGTTCTGCAAGAGTTGTACTCGAATGGAACGCTGAAAAGGCTTTTGTGGCAAAGTTTTGATAAGCCTACAGACGCTCTCCTACCTGGGATGAAATTAGGTGTCAACCACAAGAATAGAAGCACTTGGTCACTTACCTCATGGTTAGACAATGTTATCCCAGCTCCGGGGCCTTTTAGTCTTGAATGGGATCACAAGGGACACCAAATGATCATTCGGCGACACGGGGTGGAGTTTTGGACTAGTGGGGTCTTAAAAGGTTACACTTTTGAGTTTATAACAGATGAATCCAAGAGCAATTATAATTTCAGTGTTGTTTCAAATGAGGATGAAGAGTACTTGTCTTATACTAATATAAAGCAAGGTGAACAATCAGCATGGTTTCTAAGTTTTGGGGGGAAACTACTTAGCTTTGATGGATCCTATGTTGCAGAAACTGAAAACTGTAACGGATACAATACTGATGGAGGCTGCAAGAGATGGCTGCCAAGGTGTCGGCATCATGATGATATGTTTGATAAAAGATCTGGTTACTTCAAACATGAGCCAGACCATACTTCCTCGGATACTAACACGAGTCATACCCTGAATGATTGCAAGGTTGCTTGCTGGAACCAGTGTGGCTGCGATGCCTATACTTCTCTATATGATAATCAGACTGGATGCAAATTTTGGTTCAACAAAGGAGAGTTCTTTCAAGACCTCTCTGGTGTTATGCAACCTATTTATGTTCTAATACCAAAGCCTTCCCAAAATTGTAAGTTTCTCAAGCTAATATTTACTATGGTGAAATTTTCACTTTCATTTCATTTACCAAGAAGCATAATTATAATAGATCCAACACATAAATAAATAAATAACACTTAGCAAATGAGCCCTTAAGGTGCAAGAAGTTGACACAATATAATTTTATAATTTTCCTACCTTTGTTAACGAATCAACTTACCTACTTTTTCATCTGAGCGACTTGGGTTTCTAGTTTTTTGAACTATGGCTCTAGCTAGCTACCACGAACCAGCCTTACCTACCCTTTTAATTTGGGGATAGGTTTCTGCCCACCAGTGTAGTTTATACAGCCATTCCATCAAAACATATATTTTTAAATTAACAATAATTAATTATCTTCAGAACGGTATCTCTCTTTTTCCCCCTTCCATAATGCACAGCTCTTAACTCTTAAATTAGCAATGATGAAGTTATTAAAGAAATGAATCATGCAAAAAAGTTCACTGACCTCCCTCTTATTTGTTGACTGCTGAAATGGATATTGTAATTTTGATCCAAAGCAATAGCAAATTATTCACATGCCAATCACTAAGAGGTTAGTTACTGAATGCAGATACAAAGAAATCAACATGGATTGGTTTTGTCATAGGAGGAACTACTGCTCTTCTTGTAATTTTCTTATGCATCTTGTACTATCTGTCAAGAAGGAGAAATGTAATACTTGAAGGTAGATGCTTCACATTTGGTATGCACTTGTTAGAGTAACTTTCCGATTAGGATCTCTAATGCTCTGCATCTGAACAGGGGAGAATGAAGAAACGATTGATGATGGATTGCGTGAGTTAGTAAACTCTGATAGATTCACCAGTGCCCATGGGTCTCAAAATGATACGAAGCAGGGGCATGATTTAAGAGTTTTCAACTATAATTTCATCATGGCTGCCACAAATTGCTTCTCATTGGAAAACAAGCTTGGAGAGGGGGGCTTTGGACTTGTTTATAAAGTTAGCTTTACATTACTCTTTGAACAAATATGTTTTGATTGAATTGTGTTCAACAATGTGATAACTTATTGAGTATTGCAACAGGGAAAAATTCCAAAAGGGCAAGAAATAGCTGTAAAGAGACTTTCAAGAAATTCAGGACAAGGAATTTCAGAGTTCAAAAACGAGTTGATCCTCATATCTGAACTCCAACACATGAATCTTGTTCGGCTTCTGGGTTGCTGCATTCATGGAGAAGAAAGAATGTTAATCTATGAATACATGCCAAACAAAAGCTTGGACCGCTTTCTCTTTGGTTAGGAAAACATTCACTTTATATTAACATTTGAATTCTTTTCTTCCACCAATTAATTTGTTTTTGAATAAGATTTTGCTCAAAGTAAATTACTAATCCTGTTGGACAACTATTACCCTATAGATTCAACCAAGAGCAAGATGTTAGATTGGCCAAAACGTTTCAGCATTATTGAAGGAATTGCTCAAGGATTGCTCTACCTCCACAAGTATTCAAGATTGAGAGTAATCCATAGAGATTTAAAAGCTAGTAATATACTCCTTGATGAAAATATGAACCCCAAAATCTCTGATTTTGGTATGGCAAGAATTTTTCAACAAAATGAATTAGAAGCAAATACCAAAAGGGTTGTGGGGACATAGTAAGTAAATTTAATTCATATATTCTTATACTTGTTTTACTTTGGATGCTAAACATTATTGCTCCCACATGATTAATGGAGTCGAATATAGTTTTAAAAGTTGTTTAATGATTTAATGCAGTGGATACATGTCCCCTGAGTATGCCATGGAGGGAATTTTCTCTGTAAAATCTGATGTCTATAGTTTTGGAGTTCTAATGCTTGAAATCGTGAGTGGTAGAAAAAACAACAGCTTCTCCCACACTGAGCACTCAGTCAATCTAGTTGGATATGTATGTCAAAAAAAAACATTCAGCTTGGATGGTTTTGTGACATTTAATATATGTATCTAACATTGTATAATCTTTCTCCAGGCATGGGAATTATGGAAAGAAGGTGCCACATTAAACCTAATGGATCCCGCACTTACTGATTCATGTTTCGAGGATCAGATGCTTCAATGCATTCATATTGGTCTCCTATGTGTAGAAGATAGTGCAATTGATCGACCAACAATGTCAGATGTCATATCTATGTTGACAAATGAAAGTTTGGCACTACCTTCGCCTAAAAAACCTGCATTTTCTTTTGCAAGAAAAGCAATTGAAGCACATCTATCTGACAAAGAATCAGAAACTCAGTCGATATATGGGTTGTCCATTTCCAATATTGTTGCACGATGAAGGTCTTGTGCTATCATCATTACATACTCTCATTGTATATACTGATTTTAATTAATTTAAATAAATACTGCGTATGAACTAAATGTTTTCTCTTAAATATTTACTATTATACATACTCAAATCCCTATATGTAATTACTGAAAATTTTGTTTTATAACAGATTCTCTTAATGACAAATGAAAGGAATTTTTCAAATGTAATTTTGGAAGCAGACTCAAAGCTTTGTATAGATTTTCTGTACTTCTCATTCCTCAACGCTCTGTTGAGAGATTGGAAGATGCTAATATATTAGCTAGAGAGTTTTCTGGGTGTAAATATAATTGGGTTCATATATCTTGAAATGGGATTTGCTCATGCTTTGGAAAAATGGGCTTTAAATGTAATTTTTGTTGGTTACTTAAGTCACTTGACTATTTCCCTCATGTTTTGTTAAGGCCTTATAGGAAAAATGCTTGTATTTTAGTTTGAGTAGTGCTAGAAGTATTACAAATTTTACTATATTGAGTTTACAAATTAATGTGTAACCAATTGCAAAAAGGCAATGTAAATATTCATTTATAAGGTAATTGAAATCTACCAATCACATTCATTATTGCGTTAGTTTATAAGGTGTATATAGTAACATTAGCATTTTCATTTTCATTCCATTTGTTTGAATGTTAAAGGAAATAAGTCATTTTAAAAAAAAAAACATATTGTGAAAAGCTATCTCATTTACTATATGTCCTTATACACATGCACCGTTTCTTCCACTTTAATTAAATATCTTTTAATAGTCTTCAACATGTAATTGGATTAAGTCTAATAAGTTATCACCGCACACCCTTAATTCGATTATTACTTCTCAAGTATAAGTGTTTGTGAGGTGTTTGGGACAAAGGACAAGGTTCAAGTCTTCAAGAGAGAGCTTCACACACATATACACTTAAATTAGGCTAGAGTAGAATTTATGTCTTATATCAACAAAAAAAAGTCTAATACGTTTAATCACAAAAAACTTTTACAATTTTTTTTACAACTACTAATATGACATATTTTAATTAATGTATAGTAAAAGTAGTATCAATAGTGGGGTTTATATATTCGAAAGTAATATTGCTTTAATCATAACTTAACTTAAAAATTTGTGAGAGAAAAAAAAATTGTGAACATAATATTAGCTTTTTTTTATTATTATTATATAGAATTGTGAGCATAGATGTTCTTGTTTTGAGGAAGAAATAAGTCATAAAAAAAAAAAGTTTTTGAAAAACTATCTCACTTATCGTATGTCCTTGTACACATCCAATCGTTTCTTCCACTTTAATTAAATATTTTTTTTATGATTACTAATATGACATTGTAATTAATGTATAATAAAGGTAGTATCAATGGTTGGGACTATATATTCAAAAGTAATGTAGCATTAATCATAACCTATCACCTAACCATTTGTGAGAAAAAAATTGTGAACATAATATTAGCTTTTTTTATTATTATTTTTAATAGGATCGTGAACATAGAGTAATTTTGGTGCCACACACAATTGCATAACTTTGCCCACAACTCGCCCGTGTGGCGAGTTGTGGTTGGTGGAGGGGCGATGGTGGGTCCACGCCCCTCCACCAACCACAACTCACCACACGGGTGAGTTGTGGGCAAAGTTGTGTAAATGTGACCACGCCCCTCCACCAACCACAACTCGCCACACGGGCGAGTTGTGGGCAAAGTTGTGTAAATGTGTGTAGCACCAGTATTTTTCTTGAACATAATATTACCTGATTAGACATAAGATGGTCTAGTTTCGAGGAAGAAGCAAATAATGGCTTTACCAAACCCAATATTTTTTGTAATGGGAGAGATCAAATGGTGCTAAAGTGATAGATGATTGTCATAACAGTGGTAGTTTGCTTGTACCCCGACCAAGTAATTTTGAAAGGCAAAACTTAATTATAATTTATAAGACCTTAGGTGTTAGACTTATACCTTAGATTCTTCATTTAAATTCAACCAAATGATTTATTGTCCAATATTATACTACCATGCAGCTTAAATTAGTCAGTGCAGTTTCCTTGTGTTTTTTGATTTTATTTTATATAGTGTATAGTTATAACTTCTAAGAACACATGATTGAAATTAATTGCAGAACTTAAGGTATAACACTTAAACAGTTGTATCTAAGTTTTATCATTTTTTAAAAAGGTTTACAAATTTATTTGTCCAATTATTGACCCACCTATTGAGTGCTTTTAATGCAAATAAATTCAGTTAAGGTACATTTGGTACACTATAGTATAGTAATTATTACTATTGTTTTAAAAACCAAACCAGATACCAGTTCAACTAGTTGAAGTAGGAATAGAACCTAGAACCAGTCAAGTCAAAATCGAAAAAATAGTCAAGAACTGGGTTAAACTAGGAATCAACCTCTTTTCTGGTTCTTTGACCAGTCTTGTTTTTAAAAACTATGGTTATTACAATATAATAAAATTTATTATTACAAAGAATACAATAAGCTAGAATGAAATAAGTATGCTTATTCATTCGTTTGGTGACAACATTGGAATAGAACCTTGAATTTGTGGAATAGTATCGTATTTTAGTCAAATTTTATAAATATCCATTTAAAAAAACCTTATATGTTTACACCTTTTATAATTCTTGCTTAGTTAATTAAAAAAAAAGCCTTGCTTACTACTCTATTATATATAAATTGAAAAAATTTATATAATTATTAGAGTTATTATATTTTTCAAAATTAATATCTCCATATATATATATAAAAGATGAATATTACAACAGTATACATACCAGTTTCTACTTATAGGAATACAGATACAAAAAAAAAAAAAAAAAAAAAATATATATATATATATATATATATATATATATATATATATATATATAGATAATCCATCATTAACCATTAGATATAGTTTTTCATTTTAAAATATCAAAATCAAATTGTAAAAAGAAACACATGCTATCTAGCATGTGATGTCTTTCCCTAGTCGCCTCAATATGTTTATTTGACTAAACAACTAAGAACATGTTGAAATCTATATGTTAACATGTATAATGTTGTGGGCTTTAGGCCAAGTTACTTGTATAACCTTTCTTACTTATCTTCTACGCTCATATTTACTCTCTTGCGCTCATATGTCTCATATATAAATGTACTCATTTATATTCTTTTAGTGAGAAATACAATACTATTGAATTCAATATTTCTAACATGATATCAGAGCCACTGCTCTGACTTTTATTGGTGTTACTCCATTTTCAACATCGCTTCCGCCGTCACAACAATTGCTGCAACCTTTCGCCGTTGAACCTTCGACATCTTCCAAACATCATCCTTGGGTTCCAGACCTGTAGCAATCATCGTTAAGGAGTCACTCGCCACGTCATTGTTGACCCGCATTGACTGACGTTGACCTGCGTTGACTTTGACTTGAAGGCTGACTTTAACCGTTGACTTTTCTCAAGGGTTGACTTTTATTTGCAGTCCAAGTGCTCCTTACCCAGTTTTTCACGTAGATTTCATTTTTGCAATCCATTTTTGCATAATTTGCTTCTAAATGAAGAATAAAGATAGGTCTTCTTCCTTTTGCAACAATCGTCGCCGACAATCCAGCAAACGTTTTTGCAATTTTTGCAAACGTTTTGGCCATAATATTGAGACTTGCTATCAGCGCAATAAGTCAGTTGTTTCAATTTCTGCTGCCACTATTGCTAACATTGAGAGTGTCCATTTGACTCAGTTCAACTTAACAACCCCCCTCCTGTCATCCAAAATCAAACTCCATATGAGCGCCTTTTTGGGTCACCTCCAAACTATCACCACCTTCGCTTATTCGGCTTTACTTGTTTCGTTCTTCTTCAGCCACATGAGCATAACAAACTTGAGCTTAGGTCAAGACTTTGTTGTTTTCTTGGCTATGGCGAAACTTAAAAGGGGTATCGGTGTTATGATCCTATTTCTCATCGTCTTCGTATCTCCCGCAATGTTATCTTTTAGGAACATCGCCTTTTTGTCGAGCTCTCTCACTTCCGTGCTTCTCTATCTTCCTCTTCTGTCTTAGATCTATTTCTAGATGAGACATATATTCCTTCTGTAGCTACTCCTGACCCTCCTATAGCTGATCTTGATCCTCCTATAGTTGCTCCTGATTTTCCTATTGACTTCTCTGTCCAACCACCAGATATCCTTGATCCCTTTCCTAGTTTCCCCTTTAATGAACAGGTCGAAGACGAGCTACCCAACCTTGATCTTAGGTCCCCTGCTCCTGCTCTGCCTAAAGATCATGCACAAGACATTCCACCTCATCACTCAACTCAGGTAAGGTCCATTCCTGCACATTTACTTGACTATCATTGTTACACTGCCCTTGCTACACTGCACGAGCCTCACACCTATCATGAGGCTTCCACTAACCCTTTATGGCAGATTGCAATGAAAGAGGAACTTGATGCATTATCTAAAAATCATACTTGGGACTTGGTCACTCTCCCCCTAGGAAATCTATGGTTGGTTGTAAGTGGATCTACAAGATTAAGACTCGCTCTGATGGGTCCATTGAGCGCTACAAAACTCTTCTTGTTGCAAAAAGTTTTACACAGGAGTATGTGATTGATTATGAAGAAACCTTTGCTCCGGTTGCTCGTATCTCATCTGTTTGTGCCCTTTTAGCTGTTACTACTGCCTGTAAATGGGATCTTTTCCAGATGGATGTAAAAAATGCATTCCTTAATGGGAATTTAAGTGAAGAAGTTTATATGCAACCTCCTCCTGGTCTCTCTGTTGAATCAAACAAGGTTTGTCATCTTCGACGTGCACTTTATGGCCTTAAACAAGCTCCACGAGCTTGGTTTGCCAAATTCAGCTCTACCATCTCTCGCTTGGGTTATATGGCCAGTCATTATGATTCTGCCTTATTTCTTCGTCGCACTAACAAAGACACTATTTTACTTCTCCTGTATGTGGATGATATGATCATAACTGGTGATGACCTCAGTGGCATTCAAGAACTTAAGGATTTTCTCAGTCAACAATTTGAGATGAAAAATCTTAGACATCTCAGGTACTTCTTGGGTCTTGAAATCACTCATTCTATAGATGAACTTTACATTACTTAAGCCAAGCATGCCTCTGAACTCTTGTCTAGAGCTGGACTCATTAATAGTAAGACTATTGACAATCCAGTTGAGTTTATTGCGCATCTGACTCCCTCAGGGAGGAAACCATTGCCTAATCCCTCTCTTTACAGACGCTTAGTTGGCAGCCTAGTTTATCTCACTGTTACTCGTCCAAACATTTCCTATGCTGTTCACCAGGTGAGCCAATATCTGTCTACTCCACGATCGACTCACAATGCTGTTGTTCTGCGCATTCTTCAGTACCTAAAGGGCACTCTCTTCCATGGTCTTTTCTACTCTGCTCAGTCTCCTCTTGTTCTCCGTGCATTTTCTAATGCTAATTGGGCAGGAGATCCCACTGATCGCAGGTCTACCACTGGTTATTGCTTTCTTCTTGGTTCTTCTCTGATTTCTTGGCGAAGCAAGAAACAAACTCATGTGGCCTGTTCCAGTACTGAAGCAAAATATCATGCCCTTGCTGATACCACATTTGAGCTTCTTTGGCTACGATGGCTTCTCAAAGACTTAGGTGTGTCTACATCCTCTACTTCTCCTCTTTATTGTGATAATAAGAGTGCCATTCATATTGCTCACAATGATGTCTTCCATGAACGGACTAAACATATCGAGATCGATTGTCATTTTATCCATTATCATCTTGTCCATGGTGCTCTCAAGCTAATATCAGTCTCCTCTACAGATCAACTTGCAGATATCTTCACCAAGTCACATCCTACGGGACGCCTTCGTACTTTGGTTGACAACCTCAAGTTGGTCTCACATCCACCTTGAGTTTGAAGGGGGCTGTTAACATGTATAATGTTGTGGGATTTATGCCCAACTAGTTTACTTGTATAGCACTCTTACTTATACTACACTCATATTTACTTGTACTGCACTCATATGCCTCCTATATAAAGGCACTCATGTATATTCTTTTAGTGAGAAATACAATACTATTGAATTCAGTATTTCTAACACTATAAATAAAAAAATAAAAAAAAGGATAAAATTTATGTAGGAAATTGTACAGAAGTGATGCGGAGGCAAGAAGAGAGTAAACACAAGGGTTACGTGGGTTTGTTTGTCAAATTACATCTACAGAGAAAGTCATAAGCGGTATCTTAATTATAAACTTTTCTTGATAATATATTACAATGGAATCCATATATATATATATATATATATACTGAGATTACTTACAAAAGTCAAAATAATTTGACTATGAATTGCATGTCTATTGTGTCAATCTTGCGACTCTAACAATCAATCTCATAATTTATTTCTTATAATTAATGTCTTAATTTGATCTTCAATGACAGGGAAAGTGAAATTCAATTTCCAACACTATTTCTTAAGTTGAGAACTAATCTTTAATGAAATGCATAACAATGTTGTGCCCTTCCATAGCTTTATTCATAAAAAATTTGTGTTCCAGGCCAAGAGTAACTCAATTAACATTTTCTAATATTTCAAATCCCGACACCCCTCTCCTTGAGACCTTGACCATCAAACAATCCAAAAAAAAAAAATCCCATAGTTTTATTGATATTATGTAAGGCAAGATTGTCAGACTCAAGCTGGACCGGATGGTCCAACCTTGGTAATCTTGAACCAAATTAAAATCTAGTTATTTAACTCATGGCCTGTTTGAATTGAGGAAGGAGGGAAGGAGAGGGAGGGAGAGTAGAGAAGAGTTGACAAAAAATTAGGCTAATTTTCATTAAACTCTATTTTACTCCTCCCTCTCTCTCTTTCCAAACAGACCACAAGAGATACGGTTCTATGTTATTTTATTTTAAATATAAAATTTTTCAAATAAATGGAGGCATAAGAGATGGAACTTGAAATTAAATCCCACAGTTATATTGATATTATGTAGAGTAGAGATGTTTTAAACACTAAGATTATGTTTGGTAAAAGTTTGATAACTATTTTTTCCCCTTATTTTCTGTTTCCAAAAACAATTTTTTATTTTTAAGACTAAAAAACTTGTTTGGCAACCCAAAATGGATAGAAAATAAAATCTGTTTTCAAAACTCAATTTGTGAGCTGTTTTCAGTTTATAATTTTCAAAAGTTAATGAAAACACACATTTAATTTAATGAGTTAGCATTAGAGTTCAAATCATAGTAACAACATGCTTTAGTATTTTCTATTTTTTTATTCAAAAAACTTTTTTTTTTTTTAATTTCAACTAACCAAACATGTTTTTGATTTAAAAAATACAAGAAAATCATTTTTTCTTTATATTCCCAAAAACAAGTTTTTGAAAATAGACAACAAAGATTGTTAACAAACATAACCTAAAGAAAAAAAATTTCTTGTATTTTTGAAATACAAAAAAATGTTTGGTTAATTGAAATTAAAAAGATAGTTTTTTGAAAAAAAAAATACAAAAATATGTTGTTACTAAGATTTGAACTCTAATGCTAACTCATTAAATGAGATAGATTTATTGAATTAAATACGTATTTTCATTAACTTTTGAAAATTAGAAACTGAAAACAGTGTTTTACATATTTTCAATTTCCTTCACAAGTTGAATTTAGAGAACATTTTTTGTTTTTTGTCCATTTTGAATTGCCAAACAAATTTTTTAGTTTAAAAAATAAAAAATTATTTTATAAAAATAAAAAATAAAATGAAAAAACAGTTACCAAACGTACAACTGTCATACGTATACATTTCATGCGTGAGAATGACATTTGTTTAGCATGTTTGGGTACATACATGAAAGTCAGGGTTTAATCATTAATGTGTAATAACAGTAAAACTACGGCTCCCAAAAAAAGCCTAGCCCAGCCCAGTTTATAATCCACATAAACCCGAATTAGCTCGGCCCATTCGACTCAACCCGAACACAAACCTGAAAAAACCCAACATTTTTAAAGTCGGCGCCTCCATTCTCTTCTGAAATATAGCTCTCTCGTTCTCTCTCTCTCTCTCTCTCTCTCTCTATGAAAGGAGGAGAAGAAGAAGAAGAGCTTCGGTGAGAATCGAATCGAATCGAATCGAATCAAAACCCTAATTCAAGCAATGGCGACACCGTCGCAAGCTCAGGCAGTGAAGTCTCTCAACAAATCCCCAGGACGACGCCGTTTTGTTGTAAGCTCCCCCATACACACCTTAAACCCTCTCACAAACCCTTAAACCCTAAACCCCCCGATTTTCTCAAAATTCTTTTCTTCTCACAAAAAATTGATTTAGTTTTATTTGCACGTTTGAATTAGTAATCCAAAAGCTGTTTTTGATTGATTTTTGTTTTTGCAGTTCAAGAATTTTTCTCAGAGAGTAGAGGAGATTGAAATCGATGTGTTTCGAAGCCTTAATAAAGTGAAGGCTGAGCCTTCAGAAGGGTCTTCCTTTTTCCGTGACTGCCTCACAGAATGGAGGGTATGCCTTTACTTTTTTACTGTGTTTTTGTTTATAGCTTTTGGTCTTTATTTTGTTAGTAAAAACTAAAAATATCAAAATGTGCAACATTTACTGGTTCTTGGCCATCACTTTTTTACCAACTAATACCAACTTGCTATCTTGGTAGTTGTGAAATGTTCTGTGTCTCCGGTTTCAGTTAGCTCAACTAGTAATTATTAAAAAACGCCCACGTAATCTTGGCTATACCAAAAAGAAACCCATTAATGTGTTGACTTAATGGTTAAGAATAATTACCATGGTGTGGATGCCGGAGGTTCAAATTTTTCTTTTCTATATAAAAAGAAAAGTGGGATTAAAAGAAAAGTTTTTGTTGTTGTAATTAGTAACGTTTATAATTTGAAGTTTGTAATTGGAAGCTTGTTTTGGCTAAGTTGCTAGTATTCGATGAAAAAGGAAAGGCCCATCAAAACAGCGCTGAAGTTTACTTTTTTATTAGTTGGTTCTTTGTTGCTGCTATGATACTTTGAATAGGACATCCTAACCTTTTTTTTTTTTTTGATTTGTTGATATTTTGTTTGTGATTGTATTGTTATGAACAGGAATTGAATACTGCAGAGGATTTCATTTCGTTTTACGAGGAAATGTTGCCCTTGGTACAGACATTACCCTTGATTATATTACAGAAGGAGTTAATTTTCTCGAAACTCATCCCCCGATTACAAATGACTGCGAGGCTATCTCTTGAGCCTATTCTTAGGTAAGCTAGCTTATATTGTTAATTACTTCTTTACAGTGTTCAGGATATTTATGTGTTACGATTGAATGATAAACTTATGTTGATGCTTGTGTTATCTATTTATTTGATGATTCTGTTTCAATAGAAAAATGTTCTTACATGTATCTAGTAACTATAGCCAAAATACTGAATTTACTTCTTCAGGCAGGGTAGTTTTGTTCTTCAGTCTATGAATCCATTGTTTGGCTTTCAATATTGTTAATGCATAAAAATTGATATTATATAATTCTTTTTAGATATGGTTGTAGTAATCAATGACATCAATTTATGTGGGTGTCTAAATATTGACTAAGTTTTCTGTTTAAATCTGGATTGTCAGTCTGATGTAAATCTTCAGAAGCAGTAGCTGATGCAAGTTAGAATTATAGAGTTGGAAATTAACTAAGGATTCAATTCATTTTATTTTTAATGGGGTTATTGGTGAATGATTTGTAAAAACTTCCCCTGAAAAGTAGGTTAATTTAATTTAAAATAAAATATTTGTGGAAGTCGTGTGAGAAGTATTTTGCTGGTTCAAAAGAAGAATGAATTGTAAAAGCATTTAGGGAATTAAGAAGGAAGGTATGTCAGGTGGAAATTAGAAATGCTGATCTCTTTCAGGCCAAAGGATGCTAGTATGCCAAAGAACCGCCATTGTTGTTATGTGAATTGCCATTTCAACCTTTCTTCTTCTTCTTCGTCTTCTTCTTCTGCTTCTTTTTTTGCAATTATTTATTTTAGTCATTTTCTTCAGAAGAACTACAGTTTACAGAATATCAGAATAATATTATTTATTTTTAATTATTAAAAATAGCACTGTGGGGGAAATTATTTGGAGGATAGCCTTCCTTTGAAAATAATGTTTTGGAAATCATGTTTCCAAAAAACAATTTCAGTTTAAAACGTGTTTACACTGATGATGTGTTTTCCAAACACTATTTCAGTGCAAAGTGTGATATAACTGAAATCTTGTTTTGGAAACACAATTTTCAGTGCAAATGTTGAAATTTAAATGCTTAAAATCGTTTTTTCAAAACAAGGTTCTCAAAGAGAGGCTATTGTAGCAATTAATTTTACCACAATGCTATTTTTAATAATTCATCATAAATAAGTATTATTTTCCGGGAAAACCCCTTGTATTAATATACGACAAAATACTCCCATGTTTTATTTCCCAACCATCCACCTGGTTCCAGATCCTTTTAACTTTCATATTATGCATTTGATGATTAGCATGCTATGCCTGAGATATATACATTTTTGGTGTACGTAAGTTTTACCTGAACTTTTATAAGGGTTTGCAATTTTTATTTTGTTAAATTTTCTTTCTGGTGTTGGGTTTTGAATTGTTTCTTTGCTGTAGACAACAAGTAGGCGAATTAGCTTGTGTTGTTGTAGAATTCAAGATGAAGTCAATAGCTATTCAATATTTAAGATCACTGCTTTATACACTGAGAGATTTATTAAGAAAAAAATGATGTCCTGCTAGAAAAACTAATTATTCAGTACAAAATCAAACCTGTAAATACTAGGGTTAATTTTGATAAGGTAAACTATCAAAAGAATTCTAGCTTGTGTATTTTCTTCTTTCAACCTGTTTGTTGATTTTTTTTCTTCTTCTTTTTTTAGTTGTTTGTGTGTTTTCCTTAAGTTCTTGTAGGTTGATAGTTTTATTTATTTATTTTTTTGCAGGTTACTTGCAGCTCTATCTAGAGATCTCCTGGTTGATTTTATACCGTAAGTTCTTTCTATTTGAATTTAATATATCTCATAGGATTTTCCCTGTCGCTAACTAGTCGTGGAGGCTTCTAACCTTAGAATTGCTGCTCTGTTTGTTCCTGATTTTACTTTGTTAGAATTTCTACTTAAGAAGAGAATGCCTAGATTGTTGTTTAAGATTTCCTACTCCCTTATAAATTTCTTTGAATTTGTCCTATGCCAGACTTGTGGTATTCTTACATATATATGTCTCTATAGTTTGTTATATTTATGACTTATATCTTGTGTATTGGAGCTTTCCCAGCTTTATGCCAAGGATTGCTGATTCTTTAGTGTCTCTCCTGGAAACTGGTGCTGATAGGGAACCAGAGATAATTGAGCAGGTCTAGCTATAATTTCCATTTTTTTTTTTTATGTATATTTGTTAGCTGCCTCAAAATCATTAAGCTTTTCAATTTTTGGCTGATGTTATGCAGATTTTTACGTCGTGGTCATATATTATGATGTACTTGCAAAAATATCTAATACGTGACCTTGTTTATGTGCTCAAGTAAGTACATTTGTACTAGTATGATTTAATTCGTGTTCCCCAAAGGTGTTTATCTTATCAGAATCTGGTTGGTTTTCATTGTCACCGTCATGATTACATGTTATCTGATACATTTGTGTAGACTTTTTCTGTCATGGAGCTCACTGTAGCAATTAGATACTGGAGACCTCATTACATTTTTTTTTCCCTGTGAAGAAGTCTCATTGCATATTTATGTACCTACAAACCTACATAACATATATACTTATATGGTTTTCTCAAATTTTTTTAAGGGTTACATTAAAACTACGATATTATCCCAAGGAGTACGTTCAAGAATTTATGGCTGAGGCAATATCATTCTTGTTTAGGAATGCACCAGCTGAGCAGCTGCAGGAAGGTACATGCTTTATTGTCTAAGTTTATCCATATGGAGCCATTTGTATTCATATGTGAATCATGGCTTAATTGATTCCCCCACGCCATTGTACTCTTTGCCCATTTGTAATCATTAATTCAATGATTTTTTTGTTTTTTGTTTTTTTTTTTGCATTATATTTGTAAACAAAATACAAAAAACTCCAATTCAACTAAACTTTAATCATCCTATTGGCACTGCAGTTGTTTAGTGTATTATGTTGACTTATTACAAATGAGAACAAAATTATCATAATTAATATTTCTTAATTCCATCATGTTCTATTTATGTTAGACATCAAAATTTTTATATTTATTTAATATGATGTCTTTTCCGGGAGCTAGAGGAAATGCATCTCAAGAACACCAATTAGTCGGTGTGAGAGGATTAATGTCAGATCCACAAGGACAACTGATTATTTTACCCATTCATCTACGTGAAGGACTGACTGTCTTTAAGAGTATATTTTAATCTTCTTTTCTTTGAGCTATTAATATTTTTATAGAATTTAGATCATTAAATCTTAGTTTCAAATATATGTGTTAAATTAAAATACATATACATTGTATATATGTATATATATAACCTTATTAAAATAACACACTCAAAACACACGCACACATACATATGTATTTAAATTTTATATTTGAACAAAAATTAAACTATTTTCATTTATAATAATATGAGAAAATAAATAATATTTGAATTATTTATTACTTTGCTTGAAAGATGAAGTATGACAACATAACAAGGTATATTTAATTTTTATTATTATCCTAGGTTAGCTGATTTTTTTCAAATCTTAAGTTTTTTTTTTTTTTGATAAATATATTATCTTTAGCAATTATAGTAAGGTAGCATAAGTGTGCTACTAATTGGAATATAGTAAACTTTACTCTTTTAAGTACCATTACCATATACTTCTATTCTAACTTCTTCGAAATAAAAGTACGTTCATATTTTGTACTGTATATACTTATTCAAAAAAGTTGAAAATTGTACTGTACAAATTTCATCATGTTTAGTAGTAACTATGACTTGGATAATTCATCTATTTATTCTTCTTGCTTGAGACTATGCATAAAGCTGACAAAGATACTGGCCTTGTCTTTCCATGTTTCAAATTACTTTAACTTCTAAGCATTATTTTGGTCCATTACCCACCTGAACATCATCAGTGCTGCTCATTGACTGCCGCAATTATTCCACCTTGTCACTCAAATGACCTTATGATGCCACCATTAGCACTATCTCCATAGTGAGCATAACTTTGCTAGAATTTGATGTATGCAATATTTATTAGTAGTATTAAAAAAAAAATCCAAGCACAATTTTAAACCATTGGTTGTGTGAATGTTTACCTAGCCAAAAAAGAAAAGTACTTGTGATTTATTTCCAATTTTTTTTAAATAAAAATAAAATATATCCGGACACTATTTTATAATGCTACTGATTAATATGCATCTAAAAGTGCATACATGAAGTTCTAGTGTGGTAAAGTCTCTTGTCCGTTTTTCAGTCTTGGTAAATGGTTTCCCTGAGGTTTTTTTGGAAGCTCTCGTGGGTTGAGACAAGGGGACCCTCTATTCCCGCTTTTGTTTCTTTTGGTAATGGAGGCCTTAAGTAGACTCTTAAAGAAGATAGAGGAGTGTAATCTCAGTTAGGGTTTTCATGTGGGAGCTGGGAACTTTGTTGGTGTGAGTATTTCCCATTTGTTACTTGCTGATGACACTATCTTATTTTGTGATGCCTCTAGGGAACAGCTGCTATCCATAAGGTTGGTGTTGTCTTGTTTTCAGGCTTTTACGGGTTTGAAGGTCAATGTAGGGAAAAGTGAGATTGTCCCTGTTGGGGAGGTGAATAATCTAATTACTTTGGCTAATATTCTCCATTGTAGAGTGGGCAGTTTGCCGATGAAATATTTGGGGATGCCATTGGGAACTTCGTTTAAGACAGCCTCGATTTGGAATCCTATTTTGGAGAAAATGGAGAAGAGGCTCTCTGGGTGGAAGCGTTTCTATTTATCTAAGGGTGGTAGGCTCATGCTCCTAAAGAGTACTCTCTCAAGCCTCCCAACGTATTTTTTATCCCTTTTCACTATTCCTAAAGTTGTGGCGGCTAGATTGGAAAGTATTTAGAGGAATTTCCTTTGGGGGTCTTCTGAGGGTAGTTTCAAATATCCTTTGGTGGCTTGGGATAAGGTGTGTTTACCCGTTAAGATGGGTGGTTTGGGGATTAGAAGTGTGGTGTCTTTCAATCAAGCTCTTTTAGGGAAATGGTTGTGGAGATACGGTCATGAAGCTACCCACCTTTGGCGGCGAGTTATCTCCTCTAAATATGGTGAAGGTCAAGGGGGGTGGAGGACTAAGGTTTGTAGGAGGTCTCATGGGTGTGGCCTATGGAGAAAGCATTAATGAAGGGTGGGTGAGCTTTTCTAAGCATCTGTCTATTACAGTTTGAGAAGCACGGTTGCAGCGTTTGGGCCGCCGCACCCACGTCCGACGCAGCGCGACACGGGGATGCACAGGTGACGCCGCTGCCTACGCGTCCGTGCCGCGTCGGACATTAAAAAAATATTTTTTTTGGCACGATACGCGCCGATACGACGTCGATTCGGGCCGACGCGAGTGAAATCGGGCCGATTGGCCCTGCTTTGGCCCGAATTGGTCCGTATCGGGTGCAACACCAATACCGGCGAAATCTGCCAATACCGGCGAAATCGGCTGATACGGCCGAAATTCAAAAAAAAAAAAAAAACAACAGGTGCGAAACACACCATTTAACTTGGCCGGGAAAAAAAAAAAAAAAGGTGCAAACGCACCGTTTGGAAAAAAACCAAAACCCTATAACACATACATGTACTCTCATTTCTCTTCAATTTTCACTCAGTCCGTGCTTCTACTCCATAGCTCTCAGCCGACCCAGCCCTCTCCCTCTTCATTTTTCTTGCGCCTCTCTCCCACTCTCTGCCTTCACTCTTCAGCTAGGCTCTCTCCCATTCTCTGTATTCTAGTTATTATTTACTATTGTTCTTAAATTTGATATATGTTTATATAATGTGAAAAAAGTATGTTTAGCAATATATTAAAAATATAAATAAAAATATTTTTAATAATTTTTTAATCGCCGCACCCGCACCCTACTTTTTCAAAAATTGCCGAGTCCCGCACCTGCTCTCGCACCCGCACCCGCACCCGCACCCGCACCTGAATCCTGAAACGCACCTGTGCTTCATAGATTACAGTGGGTGAAGGCACTCGGATCAGCTTCTGGCATGATAGGTGGATTGGTGAAATCGCACTAAAAGATCTCTATCCTGAGATCTATGCATGTTTAGCAGTTAAAGATGTTTGTCTCTCTGAAGTTCTGTGGATTTCAGAAGGAGGTACTATTAGAGTGTGGAATTTAAGATTTTAAAGAGCTTTTGAAGATTGAGAGTTGGCTGCATCATTTTCTCTTCTTTAGCTTACCCAAACTCATATTCCTCGGGATAATAGGAGAGATACTCTTTTTTGGCGGCTTAAAGGAGATGGTATGTTTGACACTTGGTCTTACTACCTTGCAATCCAGGGTGTTTCGAATTCTTCGTTTCCTTGGAAGGGTGTTTGGAAACCTAAGATTCCTAAGCGCGCGGCTTTCTTTCTGTGGACTGCTGCTCATGGTCGGATCCTCACTTTGGATAATCTTATGCTTAAGGGTTGCCCTTTGGCGAATAGATGTTGTATGTGTTGCTGTGATGGGGAGTCGGTTAATCTCCGTCTTCTTCATTGTCCTGTCACCCTTTCCCTATGGACTTTCATTCTTCAGGCCTTTGGTATTCTTTGGGTTATGCCAGGATCGGTGGTGGGTTTGTTATCTTGCTGGCATCAGTGGCTTGGGAAGTATAACTCAGACATTTGGAACTTGGTTCTGGGGTGCTTAATGTTGGTTGTTTGGTTGGAACGTAATCGTCGATCTTTTGAGGACAAAGAAAAGACGTTGGATGAGTTAAAGCTTTTATGCCAGTGTAGCCTATTGGAGTGGTCTCGGTGTTGTGGTTTTTCTGATTGTTCTTCTCTCTCTGAGTTTTTGTCCTCCCTTAGCTTAGTTTCCTGACTTTCCTCTGGTTGTTGTGCTGTTTGTTCCTTTTTTTTGTTTTTTTTTGTTTTTTCTAGTTGTTCATCATCATGAACTCCTTGTATTCCTTTTTATTCTATCATTTATAAAAGTTTTCTGATTACCTATCAATAAAAAAGTCTCTTGTCAAGCTAAGTTGATTCCTACCAACATACATACATCCATATATATATATATATATATATATATATATATATATATATATATATATATATATATATATATATATATATATATATATAAAAATAAATTAGACCTTAGATCTAGTGTAGAAGAAGGTTGTAAAAAGCAATTCCAGCAACCATAACAAGATTAAAGCAAATGAAAAGGATATTAGGATTGGAGTTGGAACAATCAAATATCAATTATTAGGCTGAAAGAGCTCAAGAAATATTCAACTCTAAATTTCATAAGGTAGATTGCCTATAATGACTCAAAAGAGGCTATTTATAGTAGCCTTTAGTTTGTGGTTCATCAAATGTTCACATTGATGCATTCTTTCCAAACAGTGTCCTAAGTTTTAGAATGTTCTTTCTTTGTAACCTTGTTACCACATGAATACTAAGTTGATTTTGTGTAATTTTTCAAGGTGCTTTACTTCCACTTCTTCATCATTTTTTCCTATTCCCACATGCTTTTCATTTGGTTATGAACTTCACTTATATATGTTTCGCATACTGATATACATGTGCCAGACATTGTGGCACATTGCAAGTGACATGGCACTAAAAGGTTGGTCAAGGTTTTGGTTTTTATAATTGGCTGAAAATAGACGGATTGTATGTGCATATTTGCTTTTTGTTCTTTGACTATTGTGTTGGTAAATAGTATTTATGTGACTTCAACTAGTTGGTATATAGCATAGCCAAAGTTGTCTTCTAATGGACTTGCGTTACTCTAAGCTGACCAAATTAATGTTTCATGGGATTGGAACAGGTATTAAAAAGATCATGACTGAAGTCATAAAGAAACCATTGCCTGCCAGGAAATGTGGCATCAGTGCTTTACTTTTTTATGTTATGAGAGGGGCCTCATCAAGGTTACACTCAAGAGCAGAGCGAGTATTGCGGTTATTGATGGACGATTCAATATTTGGTATTGATGATTTCAACTTTCTTGCATGTATTTCATATCTTCATTTGTGTGTTTCACTTCTAATTTATACTTATTTTTAGTCCCACAAGATTCTTATGACGATCTTTTCTAGTTTCTTTCTTAACATCATAGGATCTCTATTTTTCTGTAATTGATTGTTATGTAAGATTTGCTCCAGTTGCCTATATATATATATATGAGAGAGAGAGAGAGAGATCCATTTAGAACTGTGCTTTACAACTATAACATTGCACACTGGTATTGCAAACATACATATACATATGTGTGCCAATGCCAACCCAAATGTTTTGAGTTTTGTTATAAATTTCCATTTACAATTATGCAGTGCAATTAAAATAATACATACTCTAATGATTTATGGCCACAAATACCTGATTAAATATGCATCTCTATGGGTATTTGCATGATCTTACGTATGTTAGGTGAGATCTGTTAAAACTGTATAATTTATACCACTTTCTAACTCAAAATTTTCACTGGACTCGTATTGGCAAATCCATATAAATCCACTATTAGATGTATGGTTCTCATCATGCCTGTCTTGCTTTCTATGTATCAAGCTGACCAGCATGAAGCATTGTTCCATCTACATAAAGAAGGTTGAATTTATTGAATGATTATCAAAAAAGGTTGAATTTATTGATTTAGTGGGTATTGAAAGCATTCTTGATTCTTGACATGCATAATGAACTTATAGTAGTATTTCATCCAACAATGAAGATTAAAGATTTTTGTTTTGGATAATAATGAAGATTTAAGAATTTTATCCATAGGAATGCTGTAAATTAATTTTATGCATGTGCGGTCATTATTTTGCTATAAACATTTTTGAAAAATGATAATATAAAAGCTGAAATTCACTGAGTTTCAATTAACATGTATCTTGGACATAAAAAGCATTGTCTCATATGAAAAAGGGATAAAATCTACAGCTGAAAGGTGAATGACATTATCAAATTAATATCACATTATCAGTAAGTGATTTTCTGAGTTTCCTGTAGTCTCTATACTACTGCCGAATTTGGCTTCGAGTGTTAACTTTAAAAGCCTACTTTTTTTCCCCTCATATGCTCATAATCATAGTACTCCACATTAATTTGTTTACTAGAATTTGCCAATGAGCTTTAGCTCAACCGACACCTCCTCTTACAAGTTCTAGATGGAGGGTGAGGTCGTGGGTTCAACGCCCACTGGGTTTGTGTAACTTACCAATTAAAAAACACTTACTTGAATTTGTAGGTCAATGGTTGTGTTACTATGTAGGTTGACACAATTTACAAGTTCATGGTTATGAATTTTTCTAAGACTCTGCCTCTGTCCTCCCTGCAGGTTCAGATGCGGTTGTTGAAGTTATAATTACTGCCTTTCAAAGAATATGTGAGAACATAGAGCCAAAGGAGTTGGATTTGATGTGGAAATGCTTATATGAGAAAATTACTGAGTGTGTGACTAATGGATGCATTTTGCATTTAAGTCGTCTTTTGTCGCTGCTTATTTCCATTGTTCAGATCCACAATGGACAAATAGTTTATGGTGAGCTGTATAATATCTGTATTTACTAGTGTTTCTTTTTACATATCAAAACTAGTGTTTCTTTTTTTATTTTTAGAAAGGCTGTAAAGCAAGCTGATTCGAGTCAAATATTTGGCTACTCAAGCTTGGTTGGTTTATTAAATGTGCTTTTTGACAAGGGCCATAAAGCCAAATTTCAATTGAGCTTTACACTCCGTTTGTTTTAAAGTAAAATATTTTCAGTAAAATATTTTACACATTTTACCATGTTTGTTTTGTAGTAAAATATTTGGTCAATTGTGAAATATTTTCAGTGAACTTTCAAACTCAAGGAAAAAAGTTGTAAAATGTTTTAAGCTCAAAAAACTGCTTAAACATTTTACACATTCTCAGTGTCTCACCCTCGACTATTCTTAGCCTTTCTCACTCTTAGCTCTTCTCTCCCACAAACCAGACCAGCCACTCATCCCCAGATCCACCATTGTCGGCACCACTCATCACTAGCTCCACTGTCATCAATCCTCAAATTGGTTCTCAGGTTCATGACCCAACACTACCAAACGCAAATGCCACCCACCGGATCTAAGGTTCGTGACCCAATGCAAACGCCACCCACCTCTCTTTCGCCAATCAGCTTCTCAAGTTCTGATCTGGGTTTTTAGATTTGTGGGTTTTTGGTTTTGAAATCTGGATTCGTGGTCTAATGCTTAAGATTTTTGGGTGGTTTTTTTCGGATCTGGGTTTGTGGGTTGCTCGTTTTGTGGTGGTTATGGCAACTTTGGTGGTGGACTTTCTAGGTCCGCTGCCCCCAACAGCCATGGGTCTCTGTCTCAATTGGCGCTTTGGAGTTTGATTACTTCGATTGGTTCCTAGTACTTGCTATACATGTATCTGTGTGTCTGATGTGACTTTTGAGAGTGGAATTTTGTTTTATTTTCTGAATTTGGGTGGTTGGTGGTGGTTCAGCGGTTGTGTGCAGCTGTGCTTGCATTTGATGGGTTTTATGAAATATGAAATTTTTTTAAATTACTATTACTATTATTATTATTTTTTTTTTTTTTTTACGGTGAAATTGGAAAATAATTTCCACAACATTTTCATGTAAGCAACCAAACACTATAAAATGAAAACATTTTCAGCATTTTCTTGTAAGCAACCAAACATGGTAAAATGAAAACGTTTCCCTGAAAATATTTTACACTTCAAAACAAACGGAGCTTTAGTAGTTTGACTTTTCTAAAGTAGACAATCAATTGGTGCTGATCCTGATAATAGGTTGCTCAAGATTGGTTCTTATTGGTTTTTGAGCCACGTAGTTAATCATTCAAGTATCACTTCACCCAATTTTTCTTGAGTGGAGCTTGAGTAGCTTGGTTTGTTTTACAGCTGTACGTTTTAAGTTCAATTACTGTAATAATGTCAATTGCATATTTGTGTACTTCTTGTCCTACCAAGCTAAACTACTATGATGTTGCACAGATTACCAATCATTACTTGAACATGTGGGATTGCTTGTGCAAAGGTTTGTCGTGCCTTCTGACTTGGTGAAGGCAGAGGATCATCAAGAAGAAGTTGTTGATAAGGTTCTAGAAATGATTGTATGCATTCTCAATGGGCTCCATAGTTCTAATGATATGTCAACTATCTCAAGTTGTTCATTGCAATGGGCTCCTGTATTTAAGTTAAGGAACTCAAGGTAATTCCTAGTTTGGTGCCCCCCTGCCCCCTACCTCTTTCCCTTTTCTTAATATCATTTGACATAGATTGTTAGGCTTGTCTTGCAGTTTGTTGACTTTTATTAGAGAACTACTACAGAAGGACCCTTGCATAGTAGATATCTTCAGAGTTAACATCTTAAGGTAATGTTATATGTTAGTTATTTCTGGGATGCAATATGGTTCTTTTTATAGGACAGTCTTAATTTTCTGATATAATTTTCAGTGCTTTAAATGATATGGTAGAGACTTCAGAAGAAGTTATTTATCTATTACTGTCCTTCTGTGAAATAATGGAAGTGAAGGCGCAAGGGTCCGACTTTTTAGTCGGCACATTTGGAAAAGGATTTCCAAAGATTCAGAGTTGTTTGCAGGAGGCTGTTTCTGATTGGATAAGGGAAATAAAAGAAATTGTGCGAGTAGATCCATCATCAACTCATATTCATGAGACTAAGTTGGCTCTGCTGTGGGGAATCATTAGATGCTATCCTCAATTGATTGATATCCAAAAGAAATCATCCTGTTTAATGGATTTGATAGATGCACTCAATCAGCTACTGATGATGGAAGCTGGTATGGAACGTTCTGTATTATTCAGATTAATTTCTTGCTCTGTATGCACTTTGAAACACTGTGTCTGTTCACCTTATTTTCAAGTGAGGATAGTGTGGGTGCTTGGCAAATCTCGAAATTAGTTTAGTTCTGATACAAGCTGAACCTAATCAGTTTATTTTATATCAAGTTTGTCTAGAATCAGCTCAGATCTAGTATTAATAACATATGCATCTGAAAATTTCAAATATAAAACTAGTCTGGAGAGAATATTCATGTGAAAAACATCAAAATTTTAAAACTTGATTTTGTAGGGAAGGTATGTTTAAAAGAACTAAAAGTTAAAACTAGTTTATTAGGGATGATATATGGTCTCATTTTGAATAAAAAATCTACCAAACTAAAAACAATTAAAATTAGTTAAGTTGTTCTTAGCTGGCCTGGTTCTATGATGTACTAAACACCCTGAATATATAATGTCTATCTTGGTTTTTCATATAAGCACTAATGCACTTGATGGGACCCATCAATGTCTTGTATCTGTACTTCATGGGACCCATCAAAGTGTATTGTATCCTGCACTTATGCACTTTATGGATCCATCAGTGTATTATATCCCAGGGAGGATATTCTAATAATGTCTTGGTGATTGTTTCTGTTGACATTTTCTTCCGTCTTTTCACCATATCCACAATGCTTGGCCTTCTCAATGAATTTTAAATGCTCACAACAAGATAAGCTAGCGGTATTCTATTTAGTATATAGAACTTTTCTCATTTTCTGTTGTACAATATTATGCTGTCGTTGTCTCTCTTAATATTCATCTATATGTTATTCATTCAGGCTGCATAGCTGGTATTCCTAAACAAACTTGGCAATGCCTAATTGGGGCTGCTTTGAGTTCTTACAACAAGTCACATCTTGGTAAAGAATCTTACTCTGAAGAAACGAGCAAATTTTTGCATCTTGCGAAAAGATACAGATCTTCTTTACCAGTATTGTTTGCTGTTGCTGATTATTTAGATTTTGTGTATGGGTAAGTTGACGTGTGTCAATAATTGATTACATATTAATATATTACTAATCTAAATTCTTATCATTGTTCAAATTTTAATGCTTGTTGATTGCTGGCTATGTTAAAAACTCTGCTTTTCTAAATTCTAAATTCTTGATGTTACAAAAATGTTAGGCCTACATCGGAAGCTGTCAACAGCAATAGAATGTATCATCAAGAACTTACTGGCGAGAAGGTTGTGGATGCAGTAAGCATATTTTCTGATAATTTGCGCCACTCAAACAAGGAGATTCGCATCTCAACTCTTAGAATATTGTGTCACTATCAACCTCTGGGCTGTGTGGATTCTACAAATGATCAACCGCCTGCAAAGAAAATGAGAACTGAAGTCTCTCAAAATTCCCTTGTGGAAAGTCAGGGTATTAATGTATGTGTCTATTTTATTACCGTTTTTGTTGTTTGACACTATATTAAAGTAGATGATCCTGGGCTGATTTTCCTTCAAATGTCAGGTTATTCAGTTGCTTTTGTCTATTGAGGAAACTCCTCTTTCAATTTCTACCAGCAGGAAAGTTATCCTATTGATTTCTAAAATACAAATGGGCCTCTCAGCTGGCAGATTACCTGATGCCTATGCGCCCCTTGTTTTGAATGGGATAATTGGCATATTGAATAACCGATTCAGCTATCTTTGGAATCCAGCAATAGAGTGCCTTGCAGTCTTGATGAGCCAACATTTTGGACTTGTAGGGGATAGATTTGTTTCTTATCTTGAGCAATACCAATCCATATTTCATACATCTAATGAAGTATATGAAGGGAATTCTAAAGCTTACGAGTCAAGTGGTATGTGACAACTCGAGTTTTGATATTATCATGTATCATTATCCTTATTGTACCATATTGGTAGATATTTATTATGACTCAGCTGCTGTTATATAGTGCATGTTTTAGAATAATAAACTGGTTATTTGCTGAGTTATCTCTTTCTTGAATCCAAAATTCCTTTTGAAGTTCAGTTTTTAACCTTTTTTTTTTTCCAGATCTTGTCAAGCGTTTTGATTCGTTTGTATATCCGGGCTCTGAGAGCACTCCTTGTGCAACAGTATTATCCTTGTTGCTCCAATCATTACAAAAGATTCCAATTGTTATTGAATCTCGGTCACGAGAGTTTGTACCTTTGTTCTTAAAGTTTCTTGGCTATGATTGCAATGTTCTTGCAAGGTAATCATCTGCAGGATCTTATGCCTTTTATTGGATATACTTTGGACTCAGTGAACTAGCAAATCTTTATAACCTATCCCATTAAAAGTTGGTTTTCTTTATAATGTTGTATTGCAGCGTGGGAATCTTCAATTCACATGCTTGTAAAGGCAAAGAGTGGAAAGGTGTCCTTAAAGAATGGTTGAACTTGCTGAAAGGAATGCGAAACCCTAGGTCTTTTTATCAGAGTCAATTTCTTAAAGAGGTTCTGCAAAATAGGTTGGTGAAGTGTTTCAATGATGTAATAATATTTATTTATTTAATGCTCATCTTTTCTTCTAGTTTTTGATGTGTTTGATTTTGATCTCAGCCCGGGTGCACTAAGTCCTTTTTCTTGTTTTGCTTTTCCTTGAATCTTTTGGATGTTTCTATTAGGCTTTTGGATGAAAATGATGCTGAAATACAGATGAAGGTTCTTGATTGCCTCTTGATTTGGAAGGATGATTTTTTGCTCCCATATGATCAGCATCTGAAAAAGTTGATAAGCTCCAAATATTTGCGAGAAGAACTAACAACATGGAGTTTATCCAAAGAATCTAATCTAATTGAAGACCAACACAGAGCTTATCTGGTTCCTATAGTTATTCGTCTTCTAATGCCGAAAGTCAGAAATTTGAAGACACTTGCCTCTAGAAAGGTATATCTAATTTGAATTATATGATGTTCATTCCTTTATGCAATCTTGTTAATATCTGTAGGGGTTTTCACTCCGTATGTTTTCCTCACTTTTTATTCAAAATCTCATCTAATTTACTTAATATTATTTACCTTTTTATGCAGAATGCAAGCATTAATCACCGAAAGGCAGTCCTGGGTTTCATTGCTCAACTTGATGTTGAGGAGCTTCCTCTTTTCTTCGCATTGTTAATAAAGCCACTGCACATTATTTCACAAGAAGCTGATAGTACTGCTTGTTGGCTTTGGACTTCACCTGAAAATTTTATGGATCAATTCCAGGCTTTTAATTTCTTAAAGTATTTCACCGTGGATAATATATTAGCTCTGTCTTGGAAGAAAAGATATGGTTTTCTGCATGTGATTGAAGATGTTCTAGGAGTTTTTGATGAATTGCATCTTAGACCTTTTCTTGATCTATTAATGGGGTGTATAGTTCGGCTATTGGGAAGCTGTGCATCAAATATTGACGTTGCAAAGTGCAATGGATTTTCCTCACTTGAAGATCATTCTAGTGCTGACCTAACTTTACTTGAGAAAGATGGTGCTCCAACAAATCACGTCCTGGTACTATGTTTATCATTTTGGGTGCTGAATCTCGAATACTACTGAAAGTTTGTTGTCATAGTTGATTGATAACTCCCCTAATCTTATACTTTGATACTAGGTTGGTTAAAATCTAGAAAGCATGATACTGCAAACTCTGTGTATTTGATACGGGTCTCTTGGATGCCATGGGATACTTTGTTAACCTTCTTATTTTTCTCTTCCTCTCCCTCACTTATGATCTCCCTATGAAAGTAATAGCTTCTTATTTAGTTTCATTATTGGGTAAAATTTAAAAACTATCCTTAAGGTTTGGGCTAATGTCAGTTACTACCAAAACATTTAAAAAATATCCAAATTTCTCCCTAAGCATAAACATCACATAACACCATTTGAAAATTCCCCTGCTTCTACATCCTCTCCATCTCTAGCTGTTATTTATCAATCATTGGCTACTCAGAAACTCTCTCGTGCATATAATTTCCATAATGCAAGACTTGAGTAGTCAAGACAAGCTGTTGGAAGGATGCAGAGAACTTGGAGGAGTACGGAACTTTAAAATGGTGTTCAGTGCCATTTGTGCTTTGGGAACAAATTTGATAATTTTGAAAAGTCTTGATGGTACCTAGTATTAGTGCAAACCTTAGGATAGTTTTAGTATGTCACCCTTTATTATTTAGTTGTATTTTACACTTTTTTAGCATTTCTTCTTTATCTTTTAAACATAAAATTAAAGAATAAGTGCCTACAAGTATTTATTTATGTATTTATTGAATTATCCATGCTGTATTGTATTCTAGATTTTAGATTGATGTATCACCATGTTTGTACTGTGTTGCATACATGTTCTGTATCTGTATTGGTGCTGTCTAGGTAAATACCCATCTTAATAGTGCTTAATATTGTCCCAATTTAGTAAGGTGGCATGTAGGATCAATATCTTCTTTATCAGCCAATATTTTTGACTTGTAACAGCTCTAGGGAAAGCTAGTGTGCTTTTTTGTTATGTTGTAGATGAGAACATGGCAACTTATTAATAAAAATTTATGGTCAACATGCAGACTAGCAGTGCTATGAAGCAGTTCAAAGATTTAAGGTCTCTATGCCTGAAAGTAATTTCTTTTGTCCTCAATAAGTATGAAGATCACGAATTCGGTTGTGAGTTCTGGGACCTGTTCTTTGCATCTGTGAAAAATTTAGTTGACGGTTTTAAACAGGAGGGTTCCAGTAGTGAGAAGCCAAGTTCATTATTCTCTTGCTTTGTTGCTATGAGTAGAAGCCACAGGCTTGTATCACTGCTAAGTAGAGAAACAAATCTTGTTCCGGATATATTTTCAATACTTAGTGTCAAGTCAGCTTCTGAAGCTATTGTATCATGTGTTCTTAAGTTCGTTGAGAACTTGTTGAATCTTGATAGTGAGTTGGATGATAAAGATGATACTGCAAAAAGAGTTCTACTTCCAAACCTTGAGGCACTTATCTGCAGCTTGCATTGCCTTTTCCTAAGTGATAGTGCCACCAAGAGGTATGGATGGTGTTTTTGGTGCATTTATTTATTTATTTATTTTGTATTCATGTGCTTTTGCATGCGTCAGACTCCACATTTGCGAGGTTGCTTCCATTCATGCTATTGGAATAAACTATCCTCAATGACCCTAGTGTCCAAGATTTTGGAAACAAACTAATGTGTTCTTTGTCACTTGTTATTGTCATAAAATTTTGTACAAACCACTCTCACATCCATCTTGTAAAGTGAAATGAAAATTATCATTTTTAGTTGAGAAAAACAAAAAATACTGACAGTTCTGGTCAGAATCAACACATTTAAACCACCATTTTCCCTTCTATTTCTAGTCATTCTGCATATGCATTATGTTTATGTATGTATGTACCTTTGGTGTAAAAAGTATTTATGGAAAAGGAAAAAGCTTCTTATTAAAGATATCCTCTTAATGACTTACCCTTTTTATGTACCAGGAAATTGATCAAATGTCCTGGGGAGAGAGACATAAGAATTTTCAAATTATTATCAAAGTATATAAAGGATCCATTGCTAGCAAGCAAATTTGTAGATATCTTGCTCCCATTTTTAGCAAAAAGAGCTCAAAATTCTGGTAAGAATATCTCATGAAACATAAGTTTGGTACTCTCTGTAAGAGTCTTAACTTTTTCTTCAAAATTCTATTTCTTCTTGCAGATCTTTGTTCTGAAGCTGTGCAAGTCTTTCGAGATATCATACCAGTGTTAGGGAGCGACAGTACTAAAACAATTTTGAATGCAATTTCTCCACTACTTACTTCTGTTGAACTGGATATGCGTTTGTCTATTTGTGATCTTCTTGATTCTCTTGCTGAAGTGGATCCTTCTATCCTGTTAGTGGTAATACTCGTATCTTCAATTATTTTTACGTTTAAGTATTGCTTTATGCCCTGTTTGTTTCAAAATTAACATTTTCTAGAAAATGAATAATTTTTCAAAAATCATTTTCTAGAAAATTATCTCAATTTCCTATGTTTGGTAGTGATTTTATAATAAGTTGGAAAACTTTCTCTTAGACTACCCTTATTTAGCTTGGCTTGAGATAGAGTTGTTTTCCAAAAAAATTAGCGGAAAACAAATCTATCTCACACCAAGTTAAATAAGGAAAGTTTTCCGTGACCCTTTTTTTTTTTCTTCTGATACTACCAAACACACCAAACATAGGAAAATGCGGAAAACGATCTTCACACAAGGTTTTCCATAAAATGAACAGAGTGTTAATGGAACCTAATTGATCTCTGAAACCCATTTGTCCCTGTTGTCTACTTTGACTGGAATGCAGGCAAAACTTGTTCGTGACTTGAATGCAACCTCTGCTGCAGAAATGGGTGGACTTGATTATGACACTATAGTCAATGCTTATGAAAAGATTTGTGTCGATTTCTTCTATACTATTCACGAGGATCATGTGTTGCTCATTTTATCACATTGTGTGTATGATATGTCATCTGAAGACTTGATCTTAAGGCATAGTGCTTTTAGGTCAATGTGTTCGTTTATTGAATTTTCTGCACTAGTTATCAGCCAAGAAGGAAAAAGTCACCAAGAAGTAATTGCTAACATGATTACTTCTGATGGTGGTTGTTGGACGAGAGCATCTATTCAGCGTATTACAAACAAATTTCTTTTGAAGCATGTGGGGAATACATTGAGTAGAGAAACTAATATAAAAAAGGTATCAAGTTTCTGTGATTCATCTTGTAGGAATTGATGGTAAATTAACATTAAAAATACAGAGACAGACAAATGCACTTGCTCCTTCATGCATGCATGACTTAATAATAGTTCAATATGATACTTGGACCTTTTTCTCCATGCCTTTATAAGGACTGTGCAAAGAGCTGGTGGCAGACAGAAATATCAAAAAACTTTTAAAACTTTTTCATGATTAAAAATAATAATGATTATTTTAATTAACCAAAATTGCATAAATTAAATCCTTTGTATCATTATGTTTTTTGTTTCAGGAATGGATAGATTTACTACGAGAAATGGTGTTGAAACTTCCAGAAGTAGGAAATCTTAATTCATTGGGGATGCTGTGCAGTAATGATGCTGAAGTAGATTTTTTCAATAATATTATTCATTTGCAGGTGAGTTTTCTGTGTTATTTCCTCCTAAGGCTTCACATGTTTTTGTGTTTATCATTATCTGAACTTTATTCATTTCATGTCTTACATGTGATAGTAGAGTTGTTTATGTCTAATCTTCTTGATAATAATCACCTTGCTCTATTGAAAGAATATGACTCAGAATGAATAAGGATAATCCTTTGCATTTCTTTTCTCTAACATTGAGAGAAGCATCTTAAGTGTCATGGTTGTAACTATTTGTAACAGATCTCAGTATGCTATAACCTTTAACGAAATATTTTTTATCATTAGTTTCTCCCAAGCAAGTAGACTTACCTCTGATGTATCCATGTGTTCTTGCAGAGGCATAGGAGAGCAAGGGCATTATTACGTTTTAAGAATGTTATCAGTACTAGCAGTATGTCGGAGGTAATTATGTTACGCTTTATGTTCTTGCTTCCTCAAAATGTGCTGCTAAGTACTGAAATTTACTGTGCTGCTATTTTGCTTCAGGGAATCATAAATGGGGTTTTTGTGCCGCTCTTTTTTAATATTTTGTTTGATGTACAAGACGGAAAAGGAGAACATGTTAGAGGTGCATGCATAGAGGCCCTTGCAGCTATTTCTGGTCATGCAGAATGGAAGTCATACTATGCATTATTAGTTAGATGCCTTCGAGAGATTACTCTGAAACCGGACAAGCAAAAGCTCTTATTGAGACTAACTTGCTCTATTCTGGACCAATTTCATTTTCTAGAAATTTCGAAGAGCCAAGAAGGCAACGACTCTTTCGTGAATGATTCTGATTCCGTGACCATTGGTAGTGGTTCTTCAGCCATTGTGCACAAGTGTAGTACTTTGAATATTGCAACTGAGATACAGACGTGCCTGCATAAAACTGTTCTCCCTAAGATACAGAAGCTACTGAATTCTGAGCCTGATAAGGTCAGCATTAACATCAATCTTGCTGCACTGAAGCTACTAAAGTTGCTTCCTGGGGATGTGATGGACTCACTCCTTTCAAGTATCATTCATCGCATTGCAAACTTCTTAAAGAATCGTTTGGAAAGTATACGTGATGAAGCTAGATCAGCTTTGGCTGCTTGTTTGAAGGAGCTTGGGCTGGAATACCTGCAGTTTGTGCTCAGGGTTTTGCGAGCGACCTTGAAACGAGGATTTGAAATGCATGTATTGGGATACACTCTCAATTTCATCTTGTCCAAGTCTCTTTTAATACCTGTCATTGGGAAGTTGGATTACTGTTTGGGAGATCTCCTTTCCATAGTAGAAAATGACATAATGGGAGATGTTGCCGAAGAAAAAGAAGTGGGAAAGATTGCTTCAAAAATGAAAGAAACAAAGACACGAATGTCTTTTAAAACACTGGAATTGATAGCCCAGAGTATAACATTCAAAACCCATGCCTTGAAGCTTCTTTCACCTGTTACAACTCATTTGCAGAAGCAGATGACACCAAAAGTCAAAACAGAATTGGAAAGGATGTTGAATCACATAGCTGTTGGTATTGAACGTAATCCATCTGTAGATCAGACTGACCTATTCATCTTTGTGTATGGCCTCATTGAAGATGGGATTAAAGATGGAAATGGTCAAGGTGAACAATCATTGGTTGCGGAGGCAAGAAAACATCCTAGAAAAGATGTGAGTGGAAAAAGAATAACTTCTGGACGAGTTGTGAATGTATCTTCACATCTTATTATTGTGTTTGCTCTCAGGATATTGCATAAACGAATAAGAAGTTTGAAACGGGACAAAATTGATGAACATGTGTTATCAATGTTGGATCCTTTTGTCACACTCCTAGGCAACTGCTTAGGTTCCAGGTATGAAGATATTTTATCTGCATCCCTTAGTTGCCTTACTCCATTGGTAAGACTGCCTTTACAATCCCTTGAGTCTCAAGCTGATAAAATAAAGGTGGCAGTCTTGGATATTGCACAAGGTTTGGTATCTTCTAGCAGTCCTCTAATGCAGTCATGTCTAAGATTGCTAGCTGTGCTTCTGCGGAGTAGCAAAATTACCCTTTCGTCAGCTCAGTTACATCTGTTAATTCAGTTTCCCCTGTTTGTTGATCTCGAAAGAAATCCTTCTAGCCTTGCCCTTTCTTTGCTCAAGGCAATTGTTAATCGCAAGCTAGTTGTTCCCGAGATATATGATCTTGTAACTCAAGTTGGGGAATTGATGGTGACAAGTCAAGTGGATTCAATTCGAAAGAAATCTAGTCAAATTTTGTTGCAATTTTTACTTGGTTATCAGCTTTCTGTAAAACGCTTGCAACAACATCTAGCTTTTCTGCTTTCAAATCTAAGGCAAGTATCTGCAAGTAAATTTTGGTTTCTTTTTATAGAAAATAAAAATAAAAATTCCTTATTTTTCCTAAAATGACTTGACAATTCTTTCAGATATGAGCATTCAACTGGGAGAGAATCTGTGCTTGAAATGATTCATGCAATCATAGTCAAATTTCCCAAAAAAAATGTTGATGAGCAATCACTGACATTATTTACGCATCTGGTGATTTGCTTATCCAACGATCATGATAATAAAGTTCGGTCCATGACTGGTGCTGCTATAAAGAAACTCATTGGGTGTGTAAGCCCACATTCACTTCATTCCATTCTAGACTACACATTATCTTGGTATTCATATTCAGAAGAGACACAGAAACTGCGGAGTGCTGCTGCCCAGGTAATATTCTGTGAATTTTATTCTGAGGTGGTTAATTTTATTTCAGTTTTTGTAAGTAGTCTGAGGTGGATAATTCTGATGTGGGTGGATTAGTCGTCTTCATTAGTGCAATCCTGTCATACATGTATTGCTCGTTGTACTTTGTACTTTGTCTCATCAATACCTTTCATTTATAATAGTAGAAAATAGTCTGTTTTTAGTTTAAGATAAAATAGGAAAAAGATGAAAAGTATATTAGTCTATTATATCAAGACCCGGAGTACTCGTGAAATTTTATGAAACAAAAGTGTGTTTCTCTGAGAAGAAGAAATCAACCAGAAATTAAAGTAGTGTCAGTATACTCATGTAACACTTAATGGTACTTTTCTCTCTCTCTGCCCCCCCCCCCCCCAACCCCTCCCCCTTCTGGGGCACCACTACCTCCAAGTATGGTTGTAAACATGCTTAAAGTGTTAATGTCTTCTGAATCTAGTTATTTTATCACTCAAAGTTACCTATATAGGGCTGATGTCAAGAACTACTGATAAATCGTCTCCACCATGTATTTTGCATACCTGCAGCTTTTTTGAAATTTACTGTTTGTAGAACTATTTTAAGTGATCCTCTCTTCTAATAAATTATCTTATTTATCAAAAAGAAAAACTTTTTGTAGAGCTATGAATTTAAAAATCTTAACTATTCAGACACTAACACCCCCTTGTCTCCCCCACATTTACAGGCTTAATGATAGAATTGTCAATATAAGTGGGATACCTAAAGTTGATATACAAGAAACAAAAACAGACAACCAGGCTCTTTTGTCATGTTGTAGAACCATTACTTCAAAAATTTTGGGCAGTTGTAAAATGGTCCAGCATGCATACCATGCACATACTATCGTAGAGCTCCAGCTTGGGTCAGCTGGTTTGGTTGGAGGCCAAACCAAGCTCAACCCAAGTTCTTACACCTCAAATCCTAATGCAGTCCAGCTTGAACTTCAAGTCATATTACTTAATCCAAACCAAGTTTTTGGGTTTGGAATAGCTCAAGCTAGCTTGTAATTTTAGTCAAATTGATCTTCAGGCAGGGTGAGGTTTAGGTCAATGTAGGCTGGTAGTTAGTTTCATGTTAGAAAAATAATAATTTGAATTTTTGTCCTTATTTTCATTACCTAACAATATTAAAGGGGTACATAAGATAAATGATAATATTAATAATCGTCAATTACAGAATGCAAATAAAGACATCATAGACATGAGAGATATGTAAAAACCAAAGACATGGCTATAGAAGAAAGCTAAATACTCATAAAAAATACAGATAACCAAAGTCAAATAATCATGGGTTTATCTGAGCAGTAACAAAAAATTGAATGAGATCACATAAACCGATGAAGTGACAGGTTAGCTTTGGATTGTAGGAACCACAACCCTAGCCCAGCCTGAACTAAATTAGGGATGGGATTTTCATCAAAAAGCTAACCTCGGCTTAGAAACACCAAATCAAGCTTGCCCAATTTCAGGATTGGTCTGGTTGGTCTGGGCTAGCTTGCCTAAGCTGCGTGCTTACTAATCTTTTTCAAATCTTTTTTGATAAGTAAGAAAAAATTTATTAAAAGAAAGGACTACTTCATTCGAAAAGGATGAAGTAGCCTAAAAAGATATGTAAAAGCAACCAAAACAATAAAATAATAATAATAATTATTATGTACCAGATAAGAGAGAGTCTATGAAAAATGAAATGGAATAACTAGAAGTGATCCCCAAGCCCAAGACCAATCAAACAAAGCCCCTGCAAATAACTCTACGAGATGATTCCCTCAACGCTCCAAACCCTCAAAAATATGATCATGATGCTCCCTCCAAATTATCCACATCACACACAATGGTATCAAGTTCCAAATATCTGACAAGCGCTTCCCCAACCAATTCCTTCACCCAGTTAACAAATCAAGCACCCTCTTAGGCAAGACCCAAGAGACTCCAGAAGATCTAAAAGCATCATTCCGTAACTAAGCCCCCTCACAATGAATCAAAAGATGATCAACATCCTCTCCACTACACCAGCACATGCAGCACCAATCTCCCATTGAGAAACCTCTTCTCCTCAAATTCTTTCCTGTGAGAATTGTCCTCCATGTAGCCGTCCAACAAAGAAGGAAACCCGACGTGGAGCTTTCACCCCCAAATGCTTCTCCAAGGGAACGTGGAGAAAAAGATCCTTTCAAAGTCAAAAGAAATATAATAGAGCGGATGATAAAATCTCCATTACTCTTGAACTTTCACCTCACCCAATCCACATCCTCATTTGAAGAAAAGCCCCCACCAACGCCACCTTCCAATCATTAAAATCACGTTGGAATTGCACATCCCAACTCCAATTTTCTCCCACACTCTGCCACACCACCAACTTCTTCACAGATGCCTCCCGATTTGTAGCAATAAAAGTGGGAAAGACACTTGAAGTGGCTGATCTAAACACTAACAACCATGCTAAAACTGAACTCTATTCCCCAAGCCGTTTTCATTAGTGGAAGGTGCTTTTACATTTCATTGGGATATGTAATCTTGCAGTGTTTATATATTTGATATGGCCTCAAAAGGTGTTCTGTTGAGTATTATGAGATTAATAACAGTTCCAAAAGTGCAGTGGGAACTGTATTTTTCTGTCTCATCACATTTTGTTTCCGAACATTGTAAACTAGATTTAATGATCTGATATGATCTAATCCCCTTGTGTATAACATAAATCCTAATAAATTTAGATGCTCATTCAGATTTCTTTCTTGTGTTTCAAAATATTCATAGTTTAGAGATCTTTGAATTTTTTGGTACAGGTCTTGGGATTATCAGTTGAGGTTATGAAGAAAGGATTTCAAAGATATGTCAATAAAGTATTGCCTGTGACTAGAAAAATTTTGCAATCTGCTGTCAATGTTGTCACTAATAGGCAACTAAATTTTTCTGAAGAAACTGCTGTTACTTCCTGGAGAGAGACATATTACTCACTTGTTATGTTGGAAAAGATGCTGCATCAGTTCCATGATTTGTTCTTTGAAAGTGATCTTGAGGTATGTCACTCTTCACATAATATTTAGTTTTTTTTTTTTTGATAAATAACGTAAGAATATTATTAATAATAAAAAAATTGCCAAGCCGAGTACATTGGGGATGTACTATGGGGGCACAAAGAAGTTGGATTGTACTAGCCAAATAGGGAACAGTAGAACTTATTTGGGGTGGTTGGTGTACGAAGAAGGTGACAAGTCCTTATGGGGTCAGGTACAAGTCCTTAAGTAGGGAACAGTAGAACTTATTGACTCAACTTTGTTGGTTGAACATAGTGTGGTTGGTGGTCTAGTACAATCCAACTTTGAATTTCAGTATTGTTCATGAAATCTTTACATTATTAGTCTTAATGTACTCCCAACTGTTATTTTTTAATATTGTGTTGTGTAAAAATGGAGATGGTCAGTACTATGGGTGCTCAAATATCAAAATTATAATCTCTCTTCATATCTTTTTAGAATAAAGTCCTTTGAGTTACTAGTCATAAATCATATCCTTGAAAAATCCTCTCACAGGCCTAGTCATGGTGAACGGTTTGTCTGATAAATATGTGGCCAATTCTTTTTATTCCTAGTGTAACATAATGATCTTTTAAATAATCTGAAACTGAAAATATATATTGTTATGAAATTGGCTGCCAACAAGGCAATTGTAATGTGATTGTCTGGTTAAATTGTGAAATTGTTTTTCTGGATTCTAACCAAGTTGGACATTCTTGGTTATCAAGTATCAACAATCCCTTGGTAGTTGGATAAGGCCTTGTAATTTTGGATTTTGTTGCTTTAAGCTGGTTTTGGTTTATGTTGACTTTCCTTAATTGTCTCTTTTTGGAACTTGATGATTGAAGGGTTTAGGGTCTGGCTTACCTTTAGTAGTTTTTTAACTAGACATCTCCTTTTGTTTTTATGAGAAGCAGCCACATCACCCACTAACTAATCCTTTGGTGGAAATTAAAATCCACTACCACATCATTCTCTCTCAAAGAAAAACTAACTAAATGTCCAGTTGAAAAGGTAAGCCAAGCCCAAAAGGTTTGTTGGATTTAAAAAAAATTAAATTAAATCCCTTTTGGTTTCATTTCTTCGGTTGTTTGTTTATTCTTTTGTATAATTTTCAGGATATCTGGGAAGCAATCTGTGAGCTGCTTTTGCACCCACACATGTGGTTACGCCACATATCAAGTCGCCTTATATCCTTGTACTTTGCCAATGTAATAGATGCTAGCAGAGAAAATCAAGAAAAATCACTGGGGACTTATTTTCTTATGAAACCAAGTAGACTTTTTATTATAGCTGTTTCCCTCTGCTGCCAATTGAAGACACCATTCAATGATGATGCTGCCAGCAACCTCATAACACAAAACTTTGTGTTCACAATATGTGGTGTGCATTCTTTAATGGGACAAATGGAGTACTTAGATTCTCCAAATTTCTGGTCTAGCCTTGATGAGCATGAGCAAGGCCGATTTCTTAAAGCTTTCCAATTGCTTGATTCAAGAAAAGGGAGAAACGTATATTTTTCTCTTACATCTGGTGATCAAAAGGATCATGACCACTCCAAAGATATTCGATATTTGATCATTTCTTATCTACTTAAAAGAATGGGAAAGATTGCCCTTCAGATGGACGCTATTCAGGTTTGTTTTCTAGATGTTGAGAAATATGATTTGTTAGGTTCATCATAGATATTCCCTGAAAATTTCCACAATGATTCTGATTCCTATTCAGACACTATTCATACTCTTGAAATCAACACACTTCTTTATCTTTTTTTACCTCCTAAAATACTTGTTACTAATGATCTTTTAAATGTTTATGCAGATGAAAATTGTATTCAATAGTTTTGAAAAAATCTCATCACAAATCAGTCTGGATGATTGCCTGCATTATGCATATGAAATCCTTCTACCCCTATATAAAGTTTGTGAAGGGTTTGCTGGGAAAGTGATCCCTGGTGAGTTTGGTTCCCACTGTTCCACATTCCTAGTTTGATTCCATATATGAATAGTGATGCTACATTACAAATATATCTATTTTCTGTCTGTATTGTTGCTCAGGTGCTTTGTTTTGTTTCAAGTGTTAAGTAATTGAGATATGTGATGATGAATTATGCATCTAGTTTTTGACTTTTTCCAGGAAACAAGGGATTTTTTGTTTACTCCTTTTCCTTAGGTGCTGAGCCTTTATCCATTGTTTGTAATATAATCTTTTAAATCTTAAAAACCTTTTAGAAGGTTAATATGTGTGATTTTTTTTTTTAAATTCAAATTTGTTGCCTATTAAATTAATAAAATGGATTTTTTTTTTTTGGGGGGTGGTTTCTTTCCACAGAGTTAAGATGATTAAATGGATGTCTATTATTAGGCATTAACTGAACGTCTGAAGAATGTGTGACAGGGACTATACATTAATGTATTATGCCATCTCTATCCTTTGAATTTTTTTTCCCCGTTTTTGATAGTTTGTTAATTTGTATATGATTTGGTCAAAGCTTCCACGGAATTAATTTTTTAACTTCTGGGCTTAAATATGATATAGCAGCTAGGCTGAAGTGGGGCTTTTTTACACATTGCACACACCTGCACAATCCTGCAGTGCTTCCATAATATGGTTATCTTTTTTACAAACTCCTAAGGTGACATGATACGATATTATGGTTTGAATCATCTGTTGATATGACTGAAATTTTCTCACAGAATATCAGATAGAAATTGCATGCTCTATGTCATGTCGTGTACATACTGTTTTTCTAGTGCAACCTAATGAATTTGATTTTAATGTGTTTGCCTTGTCCTCCAGATGATATTAAGCAGTTGGCGCAGGAAGTTTGTGAAACTCTAAGGAAAGTTCTAGGCATCCAGAGCTTTGTACAAATTTACAGTGAGATCAGGAAGAATCTCAAGGCGAAAAGGGATAAGAGGAAACAAGAAGAAAAGATCATGGCTGTTGTCAATCCAATGCGCAATGCCAAGAGGAAGTTGAGAATTGCTGCTAAGCATCGTGCTAACAAGAAAAGGAAGATAATGACAATGAAAATGGGGAGATGGATGAACAACAAGAAACGAAGGACGATGTAAAAAAAAGGGGTAATATGAGATTGCATTCCAATCAACAGGATGTGTTTGGGTCAAATCCCAAGCATCTATTGTAAAAATACATGATATACCCCCATCCGATTTTTTGGTAGCTTAGAAAAAAGGTATATGATCTGTGCTTAAATATAATTTATTTTTTAAGCAAATGAGAAAATATCCAGCTGGGGTACGTGTTCTTTTTTTAAAACTGAATTCCAGTTGGGGTGCATCATTACTTCTATATTGTCACTAATGAGTAATGACTACACATCAAAGTAGAATGTTAAAAAACAACGTGATGACGGCATACGCCTTTGGCAAGCCATTTGTTGAGGGCACTTGTTAAGCTTGTCCAGCAAATGAGTAATTCTTAGGTACTTTTGAAGCACGAAGAATGATACTCCTTTTTTCTTATATTTATAGTGAGGTCTACTTATTAAATTCATGATAAAGGAAGCATCATTTTTCCGTAGTGAGGTCATTTCCTTGCATACTGTTGCCAAGTAAGGCAAAAAATTTGCTTTTGCATTTACTCTACAAGTCCCAAGAACTATCAAATTAAATGTATCTTGCCATCGCAAATCTTATATAACAAATGAGAATCGAACTCTATATCCATGGGCCTATTACCAAGACAAGCAACCTTTGGATTTTTCAACCTACAAACAAGTTGTGAATCTTCTTAAGATTGCATCCATTTGCTTATAAAGTTGGTCTGGGAGTTTGAATGTAACCATAGTGGAGGTGTAGAATACCCCCCAACTTGACTAAGGTCAGTTTCCGAGGTGAGGGCAGACCTGAGAAGGTCTAACCACCCGACCCTATGCTTTTCAATAATTTTGGGTTTCGCAGCAAGCCATGATCGTAGCCTTACTTTGGGATAGCGGTGCTAGTCCAGGCCACAAGGCTCAAGCTTGGTATCGACAATAGGGTTCGAGCAACTTAGTATCAAGCCACGAAAGCATTGACTTAGAATCTGTTTAATCACACCAGCCTCACTTAAATTTAATTTTTTTTGCTTCTAGAGTGGAATTGGTGATTATTTGATTTCTTTTGAAGGTGATATTATTTTATTTTATAATCATTACAAAGAAAATAAATAAAAGAAGATGTAAAGTGGAAAGTTGCTTTGTGGGTTATTTATATATGGCTTTTAGTCTTCATCCTTATCCATTAGGAAAGAGGATAAGAGATTAATACCTATTTGGAATAGAAGTTTAAGTGTTATTGGAATCCTTTAGAGTTCCAGCCTATCTAAACAGATAAACCTTAATTTGAGGTTAATTGGGAAATAAAGTCTTGGAAGCATATTTAAGATTTATGGGCTTCTTTGAGACTAAAAAAATAAGTTTTAGTGGGTCTTAAACTCCAGCTCAAGTAGGAAACATATTTTAACGTGTAAAGCTGAAGAGTAATCCTAGGGTTTCTTGTGTGAAAGGTAGAGAAAGAGACTGCAAGATTACGAGAAAAAAAATTCTGCATCCGTGTGGTCGGTGTGATCAGGTATATCTCTCTCTCAAAGATCTATGGGAATAACCTACGAACCTAGGGTAGTCTATAGATCTGCATGATTATTCCATATGAACTCATGAATAGGTGTTAAGCCTTTAAATGTATAGTTACTGGAGTTCACGCAAATTTGGAGAGGTGCTGAGTTCATAAACCTTGTAATCTATAATATCGTTTCAAGTTTCAAAAATTCCGTTAGTACATGCATAAGCTTATTTGGATGCCATATATATAAGGTTGATATCATCTACAAACATATGTTTATTTGGAAGTCAACTTGTACTAGTATAACTTCTAAATAACATAGATATCTACGTATTTGGCTCATTGGAATTGGAATTGTTTATTAGGTATTGATTTTTGGAGTACTTGATAAAACAATTGAGTACTAACTTAGTCATAGTTTTAGAATAAGTTGTGAGATATGAATTTTAAGAGTGAAATTTATATTTTCATTGCTATCAATGCATCCATTCTTATTGAGTAGTCTTGTCCTTATTTAGGTTCTAGTTAACATTGATTCAGACAGTTGAAGTGAAGTTTCGTTGAGTGACTAGAAGTGGACTTCAGAACATGACGTCTCCCAAGACATATATATATATATATATATATATATATATATATATATATATATATATATATATATATATATATAGATAACAATTGAAGTGAAGTTTCGTTTAGTGACTAGAAGTGGACTTCAGAACATGACGTCTCCCAAGACATATATATATATATATATATATATATATATATATATATATATATATATATATATATATTTGCAAAAGTGAAGTTTCAAAATCTTATATCATTGTCGATGCTTTATACATGCCTAAATTTTACCATTTCTTATATGTTTCTTTCAAATTGTATATGTTAAGAATGACTCAAAAACTAATATTTTTTAGAAAGTATTCATTATATGATATATGATTTGCATTGACCATATTATAATAAAGTAAGAATGTTTTCAAGTGGTCAGCTAGACAGTCTGCAACCTTTGCCAACACAGGGTTAAGTGTTGGTCTTTGGGCGAAGTAGTGTTATTATGGTGTGGTGTAGTGTTATCGTTTGTCTTTTGCAGCTAGTGTTATTGTTTTCTCTTTGGAGCCAATGTTGTCCCTTTGAGGTTATTGTTATTGTTTCCCATAGGAATCACCCACCAAGAGTTTTAGCAATTTATGTTTTGTCTAGCTAACTTTTCTAAATTGAACTATTGATTTATTGTTGTTGGCCTTTATATAAACAATTTTCTTCCACTTATAAAGGCCAACAATAATAAATCAATAATTCAGTTTAGAAAGGTTAGCCAGACAAGACATAAAATGCTAAAACATTTTTGGGTGATTTCCATGGGAAACAATAACAATAACCTCAAAGAGGTAACACTAGCTCCAAAGAGTAAACGATAACACTGCACCGCACCACAATAACACTACTTCGCCCAAAGACCAACATTTAACCCTGTGTTGGCAAAGGTTGCAGACTGTCTAGCTGACCACTAGAAAACATTCTTACTTTATTACAATATGGTAATCATATATCATATAATGAATACTTTCTCAAAAATATAGTTTTTGAGTCATTCTTAACATATATAGTTTGAAAGAAACATACAAGAAATAGTCAAATTTGGGTATGTATAAAGCATTGACAATAATAACATATTTTGAAACTTCACTTTTGCAAATATGTATGTGTGTGTGTGTGCGTGCGCGCGCGCACGCGCATGTGTGTCTTGAGAGACGTCACATTCAGAAGTCTACTTACCTCTAGTTGCTAAACCAAACTGCACTTCAACTATTTGAATCAATGTCAACTAGGACCTAAATAAGGACAAGATGACTCAATAAGAATAGATACACTAAGGTAGCAATGAAAATATAAATTTCATTCTAAAATTCTTATATCACAACTTTTTCTGAAACTAAGACTAATTTAGTACTCAATTGTTTTATCAAGTACTCCAAAAATCAATACCTAGTAAACAATCCAATTCTAATGAGCCGAATACGTAGATATCTATGTTATTTAGAAGTTCTCTCAGTACAAGTTGACTTCCAAATAAACATATGCTTGTAGATGATATTAACCCAATATATATATATATATATATATATATGGCATCCAAATAAGCTTATGCATGTACTGATGGAAGTATTTGAAACTTGAAACAATATTATAGATTACAAGGGTCATGAACTCAGCACCACTCCAAAGTTGCATGAACTCCAGTAACTATACATTTAAAGGCTTAACACCTATTCATGAGTTCATATGGAATAATCATGCAAATCTATAGACTACACTAGTTTCGTAGGTTATTCCCATAGATCTTTGAGTGAGATATATACCTGACCACATGGATGCAGAATTTTTTTCTCGTAATTTTGCAGTCTCTTTCTCTACCTTTCATGCAAGAAACCCTAAGATTACTTTTTAGTTTTACACGTTAAATATGTTTCCTATTTGGGCTGGAGTTTAGAACCCACTAAAACTTATTTCTTTAGTCTCCAAGAAGCCCATAAAACTTAAATATGCTTCCAAGATTTTAATTCTCAATTAGCCCCAAATAAAGGTTTATCTGTTTAGATGGGCTGGAACTATAAAAGATTCCAATAACACTTAGAGCTCGTTTGCGATGAACTACAAGTTTCAGCTTATTTGAATTTTTAAGTTCTTTTTGGTACTATTCACGAATCTCATTGTACTATTCTGTTAGCTTTTAACCTTATTTTCCAAACTTTCAGTAAAAAATTTTCAATTTCAGCCAAATAAGCTGTTCCCAAATAGACTTTTAAACTTCTAATTCAAATAGGTTTTAATATCTTATCATTTTTCTTAACTGATAAGAATGAAGACAAAAGGTTTTATATAAATAACCCACAAAGTAACTCTCCACGTTATATCTTCTTTTATTTATTTTATTTGTAATGATCATAAAACAAAATAAGATCACCTTCAAAACAAATCAAATAATTCACCAATTCCATCCTAGAAGCAAAAAAAAAAAAAATTTTAATCTAAGTGAGGCGGGTGTTACAATCTCCCCCTCTTATAAAATTTTCATCCTCGAAAATTCAAAACATACCCTAATTTTGAAATAGCTGGGGATATTAGGATTGCATTTCATTTTTACGCTCCCATGAAGCTTCTTCTATGGAATGATTCCTCCATAATACTTTGATCAAAGCTATAGTCTTATTATGTAGCACTTGCTCTTTATGATCCTAAATCTGAATTGGAACTCCTCATAAGACAAGTTCTCTTGAACTTGGAGTGGCTCATAACTCAAAATATGAGAAGGATTAGGGACATACCTTCTCAACATGGATACATGGAATACGCTATGTAACCTTAACATAGCTAGTGGTAAGGCAAGTTGGTCAGCAATAGAACCAACTGTCTCCAAAATTTCAAAGGGCCCCACATATCTCGGGCTTAACTTACCCTTCTTACCAAACCTCATAACTCTTTTCACATTCATTAGTCCAATCAAAATTTGCATTTTTTTTTTGAGTTAATCGAGTCAAAGGAGTTGCAATACTAGAAAATCCTTCCATGAACCTTCTATAATAACTAGCAAGGCCCAAAAAACTTCTGACCTTACTTACATTAGTCAGATTAGCCCAATTAACTATTGCTTCAATATTACTAAGCTCCATTGTAATTCCATCTCTAGAGATCACATGCCCTAAGAACACCACTTGATTCTACTAGAACTCACACTTCCTCAATTTAGCATACAACTTCTTATCCCTTCAAAATTTGCAAAACAATCCTCAAGTGTTCCTCACGCTCTTCTTGGCTTTTAGAATAAACCAAGATGTCATCAATAAATATAATAACAAACCGATCCAAGTACTCATGAAATACCCTATTCATCAAATCCATAAAAACAGCTAGAGTTTTAGTCAAACCAAAAGGCATCACTAAGAACTCATAATGGTCATACCTTATTCGAAAAGCTGTCTTTGGTATGTCATCCTCCTTAACTCTTAACTGATGGTAACCAGATCTCAAGTTAATTTTAGAGAAGACTTGAGCGCCTTGAAGTTGATCAAACAAATCATCAATTTGTGGCAAAGGGTACTTTTCTTATGGTTACCTTATTCAACTCCTTATAATCAATGCACAACCTTATTCAACTCCTTATAATCAATGCACAACCACATTCTACCATCCTTCTTCTTAACAAACAATACTAGAGCCCCTCAAGGGGAAGCACTAGGCCGAATAATGCCTTTATCAAGCACGTCTTGCAATTGCTCCTTCAATTCCTTGAGCTCTATAAGGGCCATTCTGTATGGTACTTTGGAAATTGGGCCAGTACTAAGAACTAGGTCAATGGTGAACTCAACCGCCTTGTCAAGAGGTAATCCAAGTAAGTCCTCTGAGAACTCATTTGGAAACTCTTTCACTACTAGGATGTCTTCAACTTTTAATTCTATTTTATCACCCTTTAAAGCACAAGCAAGGGACCCTTCACAACCCTTCCTAAGCAATTGTCTTGCTTGTATAGCTGAAACCAATAAAGGTGGTTTCACCACACAATCTCCCTCAAAGAAGAATTCTATTTCTCTAGGAATTCTAAATACCACTTTCTTCCCAAAACACTCTACGGAAGCATGAAAAGTAGATAACCAATCAATTCCTAATATCACATCAAATTCAAACATATCCAGCAATATAAGATATGCTTCTAATTCCCTTCCAAAAACTAAAACATTATAAGACTTATAAACTTTGTTGGTATTCATTTGTGGTCCAAAAGGTGTAGCAACACATATACTTTCAGGTACCATACTTAGCCTTTGAGCAAATCTATGTGAGATGAAAGAATGGGTTGAACCAGAATCAAATAACACTTGTGCAAGTTGACTAGAAATAAGAAGTGTACCTGAAACCACTGAAGGGGATGCCTCAGCATCTTGCTTAGTCAAAGCAAAAACTCGACTTTGAACCTTGGGTTTTTGTTGGCTCCCATATATATTGGTAGCTTGTTAAGCTCGCAAGTTTGGACAATCCTTAATGAAGTGTCCAGTCTTGCCAAATTTAAAACATGCTCTTGACTCCAAATAACATGTTCCATTATGAGCCTTTCCACACCTTGGACAAGTCCTATGTGTCTTCTTGTTTGAATCAAGCACCCCTTGCTTTGTGAATGAACTTTCACTAGACTTTCTCTTAAGAAAATTACTCTAATTTGGCTTCCTCTCTTGAGCATTGGCCTTTGAGAGACGATTGCAATTTCTCTTTGCTATGAGAGCTCGATCTACCACCTCTGCATATGTTTCCAATTTGAACATGGAAACCGGTCCTTGAATTTCCTCCCTTAAGCCCCATTCAAAATTCCTAGCCTTCCTTACTTCCATGTCAACCATGTGTGGAGTAAAATGGGATAATTCAGCAAATTTCCGGTCACACTCATACATTGATTGTGTACCCTGTGCTATGCAAATGAACTCAACTTCCTTTTGGACCATCAGGCTATTGAGAAAATACCTCTTGCGAAAGAGCCTAACAGAATGCTGCCAAGTTATAACTTCTCTCCCATGTGTCCTCTCTATGGACTCCCACCATTCCAATGCATCACCTTTAAATACAAAAACAACAAAGATAACTTATTGCTCATCTCTAACCTCCATTGCCCTAAAGAGCCTTTCCAGTCCTGAAGCTAGTTGTCTGCCTTTATTGGATCCTTTGTACCCTTGAAAGGAGGAGGGTTAAGCTTTCTAAACTTCTCCAAAGCACTAGTTGGATTGGTGGCTCTTACTTGATGTTGCACTATATTGGTTAAGCCACCAATGACTTCAATAATAGTTTGAAGATTAGTGTTTCCCCCAACATTTGATTGACCGTTCCCTGTGTTCCTCCTTGGTGGAGCCATCTCTTTAAGCAATACAACAATGTATCATAAGTACATATTTTAAATATCCCTAAAGGTCAAAACCAAGCTCACAGATAGTACAACAACCATTCCTACATGCTCTAAAAAGCACAATGAAAGGTCAAATAATTCTAACACTAAAATTCCTCATGATCACACTCTTGTTCCAAAATAATCTTAAGATTAAATGTATAAGTCTACAGAATCATAAACCAACGCTCTGATACCATATGTAACGACCTAAGGAAAAACGCTAGTTATATCTACGCTATACCTCAAAAGGACTAGTTACAATTGAGGCTTCTTGTAGTTGTTAATAAAGTCTAGTTCAACCCAGTATATGCCTAATGTGGGACTCATCACAAATCCATACATATTACACAATCAATCAAATTAGGGCATCACAAGAGGTATCTAAAACTAATGAGGTACTTCCTTTAGATAAGTCTACCACTATTTTGGAGGAAAGTATTTCAAATACAAATACTCCAACAAATAACAAGAATGATACGTGCTCTAGGCAACAATTGGTAGGCGAGAAGAATAAGAAGTTGTCTATCAAAGGAAACTTGGAAAATATTTTAGATATGGATGATAAAAATTTAAATGGGGGGTATTCAAACATTGATGTTAAGATTGAGATAACCCCAAATATTTTTGAGGATTTTTCAAGCTACAACAAACCATCTCTTAGATCATGGAAATGTATCATGGATAATTACAACATTCAATCATCTCCTAATATACAAAATAACTATCTTCATCCAACCAAACACCCATCCATAGTTCCTTCTTCGTTAGAGTCTCTTACTCACAAAAAACAAGCTATTAATAGTGATAGCTTGTGTCTTTCTCAACCCTTTGGTGGTGGTACTCTTCCACCCCTTCCTCCCACATGAAAATTTTAATCCTTAATTGTTGAGGGCTTGGGATCCTAGAGACAAAACAAGAGCTCTATTGTTTAGCAAGCAAAGAAGGTCCCAAATAATTTTTTTTTTTTTTTTTGGGTCTAAAACTTGATTGGATGTGGATGGTTTTGCTAGATTACATCAGTGGGATTTGATTTTCTTATGGCCAACAATAGAGGTGAAGTGTTTGTTGCATCATGTGTTCAGGTACAGAAGAATTTGAATCCCTTTTGTATAGTGTCTTCTGTGATGAGGATAGCTTTGCAATTCTATGAAAATACTAGTTTTTCAAAAATGAAAGTGGAATGAAATTCTACTGAAATCGTTGATCTTCTGAACTCTGATAGAAGTTGCTCACTTGAGGTTGTTTGGATTCTTGAAGATGTTACTTTGATTAGAGATAATTTTAATTATATTTCTTTTTGTTAATATTCCTTTACGATGTAATTGTGTTGTTCTAGCTTTAGCTAGTGCTGTTAAAGAGAAAAATGAGGTAATTGTTTGGTAAAAGAATACTCCTCTTTTCTCTTTTCCATTGTACAATGTGATTATGTATAAATAAAGTCTATTGTTGTTTCTACTATAAAAAAAAAAGTAGCAATGTGAGCTAGATGAAAAAGATGAGTATGAATTGAATTTTGAAAGTATGTGAATTTTTTTTTTTTGTTGAGAAATATATAGTAATACTTAAAAGAAATGTTATGTCCATAATATTTTCACAATAAATCTTATGTGGCAGATTATTAGTGGGTAAGAAAATAATTTCAGTGGTGGATTCAAATAAAAAGAGAGATGCTACGTCCACAATATTTTTACAATATTTTCACAACAAATCATAAGTGGTTAGTTGTTATTGATTCAAATTTGAACCTAATATAAAATTACTTTTTTTTCCCAACAATAACAAATAGTAACAACCAACCACTTAGAATTTATTGTAAAAATATTGTGAAAATATTGTGGATAAAAAAAATAATCTTAGTATTAGGTTCAAATTTGAACCAATAACAACTAACCACTTATGATTTGTTGTGAAAATATTGTAAAAATATTGTTGACGTAGCATCTCTCATAAGAAACCTATAAGAACCTATCACTTAGGATTTGTTGTAAATGTGTTATGAAAATATTCTAAATGTAGACCTTCTCAATACTTAAAAAAAAAAGAAAAAAGAAAAAAAAAGAAAAAAGAAAAGCACGGAAACACTGAAAAGTATATAGCATGCTCTATCCCAAACGGTGTCGTTTAGGTTTTTTTTTTTTAAATTTTTTTTAAAGCTATATATTATATAATTCGGTGTTTGTTCTCTTTGTGCTCTTTATTTTTCACATTCGACAGACTCCTCTGCAAGAAACCTCACCTCTCTCTCTCTCTCTCTCTTTCTCTCTCTCACTCTGTGTGAAACGCTCTCGTTTTGATCCATCCAGGTACACATTTGAAATCTCTACTTGAAACCCTAACTAAGCCTCTGTTTGGTTGCTCAGAAAACCCACGGAAGAGTAAAGAAATTTTTTTTTTCTTCTCGAAATCGATCTTTATGCCTTTTTTTTTAGTTGTTCTTAGTTTTCAAATAATGAAAATTTAAGCTTCAAAATTGACTGATTAGAAGAATTTTTTTTTCCCTATGATTCAATTTTTTGAACTCGCTTTGTATTTTGTTTTTTCTGCTGCTTTTTTTCCTTGTGAATCTAACACAGATTTGAACTCTTTGTGTATGTGTGTGCTATATAATGTAAGCTTCGAAGCATGTTTTTGTTTATTGTAATGTTATCAGTGGTATATGGCTTTCAATATGTGATGGCTGTGAATCAGTGTAAAAGCATTGAAATTGATTTCATTGCTGAAATAAAAAGTTGGATGGATTTGTTTATAGAAGAAAATGAATACAGTTGACTCAAGCAGAAATTTTATGTTCAATTGGATCAGAGCTAAACATTAATTGAGAAGTAATGGGAAAAATTGATATTTGTTGATTTTAATGACATTTATAGGTTTTCTAGGGAATCTAACCCATACAATGTGTGTGGTATAAATTATGATGTAATCAATGGTATGGCTTTCAATAAGTGACGGCTATGACTCAGAATGTAAAAGAATTGAAATTGATTTCGTTGCTCAAATCAAAAGTTAGATTAGTTTTTTTAAAGAAGAAGAAGAAAAAAAATCAATTGGCTTGAGCCAATAAGGATTCATGTCTTTGACTCTAGCAGAAATTTTACGTTCAATTGGTTCATAACTTAAAACAAATTGAGAAGCAATGGGAAAAATTGATACTTTAATGATTTTAATGATATGATATAGGTTTTCTAGGGTTGAGGGGTTTTGATATTTGTGTTGGCCAACCCATTTGAAATTTGGCCATAATAACCTATATCAAGAAGACTGATTGGGGTTCAAGTGATAGCCTAGTGATAGTAGCCTCATTTGTGTGACTCATGTCTGTGGTTAATTTCTATTTACTACTTGTTGAAAAAAAAAAATTTCACCATTTGTGAGTCGCCTTTTTGCAGGGTTATTTTTTGTCCAACACATTATGGGGGATAGCCAGTACTCATTTTCTCTCACCACTTTCAGGTTTGGACTTAAAACTGAATGCACAGATGTATGCTAGAATGTACATTCTAAGCTACATGACTTTGTAGTATTATGTAATTACTTGATTAAATCACCTGATCTTCAATTACCATGTCACATGTTGAAACAGTCCTTCTGGGAAGCTTGTGCAGATTGAACATGCTCTAACAGCTGTGGGATCTGGTCAAACGTCTTTAGGAATTAAAGGTAATCTGACAGTGCCTATGCTTCGTTAGTCCTGTGATTCATTTTTCTGTGTTTTGGTAAGTTACACATGCACCCCAATTGTTGAACAGGATGGTTAGTTCAATCAATATAAACATGAAAATCAATGGATAATGGAAATAGTAACAAATTGTGGTATTGTAGTAAAGTAATGGTTTATGATGTGGTATAGTAGATTTGCTCTTCTAATTTGGTTTAATTACTGTTAAAAGTTTTATTATTAGAATAAAGCTAAATTAAATAAGTCATTGAGCTACATTTCTGTTATTTATTTATTTAAAATTTAGGTTCTGGCAGTTTTCCTTTCGTTTGAATTTTTTTTTTTTTGTGAATGATGAAATATTACCTTTTTTTTTTATAAAGTTTAACAACTTAAGATTGATGCATCATATTCTAGTTTTGATTTACAAAGAAATATAAAAAATCATGAAATACTGAGGATTATTCATTTTATTACTTGTATGTAGAAACTTAAAAAAACTTCTCACTGTAAAGCTTCATGTTTGCTATTTTTTTTCTCAAATACACCTATTATCTTATATATTCTCTAATATTCTCATTCATTACATTAAAAATATGTTTATAATAAATTATCACATTTCTCTCTATTATCATCTTAAGTGGATAATGTCTGATTTTATTGCCTGCTAGCAGAAACCTTGATCTTAAAAATAATTGCTAGATTGTTTGCATTCTCATGTTATTTTATAGGTTTTAATGTCTTGTGATATCGATAATTTAGCCTTACTTTGTTATCATTGCTATTGTTATTTACATATGTTCAACTGCTTGTTGCAGCTGCTAATGGTGTTGTCATTGCAACAGAGAAGAAACTACCATCTATCTTAGTTGATGAAACATCTGTGAGTGACTTTTTTTTTTCCCACATGTCTATAGATGCATGTTGTAGGTGCAGAAAAAACTATGTTATGAATGAAACATTCCAAACCTTTCTTTATTTTTTACTAGGAGAGATTCTCTGAGATCTTACATACATGTTTTTATTGCTACATCACTTAAAGAAATTGTATACTAATATAAACATTAGAGCATCCCTGTTCTTTTATCTATCGTACCAGGAGACTTGCACACATTTGAACTCAATTGATGCAGCCATGGAAGATTAATTTGTTACTACTTCGTATATTTTCCTATTCAAGACATATCTTATGGGGCACACGTGAAGTCCAATTGAAATAAAATCCATGTGATTTGAAAGGTCTAATTATGTGTGTTCTAGGATTGAAGCGGGTTTTTCTATTTGAGTTTTTCTTTAACAAGTTATGGTCAATTTTGTATTAAGGACAAAAGTATAATTTCTGTAATCGTTGTGAGAAATATTGTATGTAAATCACCTTCTTTATTGACTAGTGGCAGGATATATTTGGTTGTTTGTACTTACTCTTTTTGGTGTATCTTGGGTTATGTCTGGTTATGTTATTATGTCAAAGAAGATGATTCAGACGTTTGAATGTTATTAAGGAAAATTTCAGTGTTGTAGGAATTCAAAGATTTGGAAGGCTACTCCCCTGTGTGTTTTGTGGACAGTTTGGCTAGAGAGGAGTCGCAGAATTTTTTGGAGTGTTGGACGGTCTAATCATGTCATCAAGCAGTTGACACTTAGATCCCTTTATGATTGGATGGCTGTTCTGGGCAGCCTCTAATTTGATTATAATTCTTTAGAAGTTTTATGCACACTTTGTTTTTTGAACCATCTCCCATTTTGAATAAAATTATTTACTTATCAAAAAATTTGGAGGGAACGGAATGTTTGCACTTCTGAAGGTGTGCGAATTTGTGATTGAACTTAAGGCTTCTTTTTGCGCTTTTTATTTGAATCTTGGACAATGATTTTGGGAGGGGTGGTTCTTGTAATTCTTTAGTTGATTTTTTTGACCATTTAAGTCTTCTGTTGTAATCTTTAGGAAGCCCTTCCGTTAATAGAATTCTTTAGAACTTAAAAAAAAAAATGCCATTAACTACATCTTGTGCATATTATGAGTTTTTTATTTCAGAACTTTGGTGGTGTTTGGTTCTTGGACAACTTCTCCAAGGGTTTTTATGGTATACCAGAGCTGATATTTTATTTGCTCGATTTTCAGGTTCAGAAAATTCAATTATTAACACCAAACATTGGAGTTGTTTACAGGTACCATATGACCTTCATGTTTAATTTATTCAATTTATATATATATATATATATATATATATATATATATTTATAATGTTATATTACGTCCTTTGTGCCATACTGCCTCAGGAATAATGGGATCATGGATTTTTATTGGGGACTACTCATGACTATAGATGCTGCATTTGTGCTGAATACAATTTTTTTCTTTTGGCATTTATGTGAAAACAAGCCTTAAAAAGGTTCCTGCCATAGACTTAATGCACCTAACTCCATCTTATAGCCATCACAAAAGAATGCATGCTTCTTACCTTTTAGTTTTAACCCACGGCATTTTATTGATGTAAATTTTTTTCCTCATCATTGGGTATATAATTGCTACAACTGCTACGTCTTTAGTGCAGTGGGAATTCCCTACAATTTTGGTATATATATATATATATATAGTTTGATATGTATATTTCCCTTTGTCGTTTGATGTGTAAAATTGATTAATGGAATCATATTTTGATTTTCCCTTTGTATTTTGATGTGTAAAACTGATGAGATAGATGTTCTTTTGAATGAATACCATATGCATATTTAAAGAGGTAACTAGAGAGGTTATATGATAAGTTTTTAGAAAAGAAATGAGTTTTTCTAAAGTTTATGAAGGTGATTTAAGGATATGTATGACGGAGCTGCGAGTAGCATGAGAACATGTTGAAGCATCACAAATGAGTTTTCTTTCATAATTGGTTTGTATCAAGGATCGACATTAAGTATATATCTCACTGTATAGGTTTTGGATGAAATTACTAATTTGATTTAAGATGAAGTCTCTTGGCATATGCTTTTTGTAGATGATAGTTTTAGTGGATGAAACTAGATGTGGAGTTGATGTTAAGTTGAAGATTTGGAAGGATGCTTTACAAGGTTGTAGCCTAAGTAGGACTAAAACAGAGTACATGGAGCATATGTTTAGTACAAGTAGAAACCAAGATGAAGGGATTGTAAAACTTGATGGTGAAGAGATACCAAAGATTGAGTGCTTTCAATATCTTGGATCTATAATTCATAAGGGTGGACCATTGTGTGATTGTAGAATACCTAATAAGTTAAAGGGAAAAATTTGTAAGACTGCTTTTTTTTTTATTTTTTATAGGAAAAAGCAAATATACTTGATTGATAAGTTATAGGTAATATCAATAATTAACTGATCTTGAGGAAAATCTAGTCAGATCAACTCAACTCATCGCGTGCCAACTTGGTCAATACAGTTAAGCCCACATTTGTCACCATAATCTTGCTCGAAATTATGGGCAGAGGTAAATTGCTGGCCCAGAGATTATTTCTAAAGTGCTGGGGCTCGAACTCGAGCTCTTTCACTGCTACTTGAGACAGTCACTTTGGGACTGAGTGCCCAACCACTCTGCCAACCCCACTGGCTTAAAATAAGGCCAACCATGCTCTATGGTGTCGAATCTTGGATTATTAAGAAACGTTTTCATAAAATGAACATAGTTGAAATGAAAATATTAAGATAAATAAGTGGAACTACAAGGAAAGATAGGAGATACTAAATGAAGATTTTTTTTTTTGAAAAGATAGGGGCGATTCCTATTAATGAGAAGATGAGGGAGACTTGTTGGAGATGGTTTGGTCATACACCAATGCTGTGTGTGTTGAATCTTGGGCTATTAAGAAACATGTTCATAAAATGAAGTAGTAGAAATGCAAATATTAAGATAAATAAGTGGAACTACCAGGAAAGATAGGATGCTAAAAGAAAATTATTTAAAGATAGGGGTGATTCTTATTGATGAAAATGAGGGAGACTTGTTGGACGTCATAGGGGCTGAGTCGGCTCTCGCCGAGGAGTCACCGGAGCCACCGGAGAAGGCCGGCACAGCGCGACAACTTGCTCCGATGACGGCAGCAAGCTCGGCAACCCAAACCGAGATGAGCTGTGGACCGGCGATCGTCTCGGTGGCGGACGGTGGCTTTTTTTCCGATGGGTTTCTCGCCGGGGCCTCACCGGCGAAACTGGACAGGGCCGATACTGGTCTACTTCACACCATGAGGTTCGATTTGGTGTCTGCTCCTCCATCGGAGCACATGGGTTGTCCTGTGGAGACTTTGGCGGTGGCTAAGAGTCTCATTTTTGGTGGGCCTTGTGCCGTTGAGTCTCTGTTCACACTGGGTGATGCAGAAACAGAGGGTGAAAGGTCTTTTAAAGGTCTCGAGCTATCCACTTCTGTCCTGAGTCCACCGAGAGTTGGGATTGAGGCTAATCAGTCGGTATTGGCTTTGTCTGAGGTCGAAACAGCCTATGCAGTTGAGTTCTTGGGTGATGTGGAGAGTTCTTCCCCCTTGATGTCTATTAATCCTCTGGGGGTGGTTGTGACTGCTGAATTGAATAGTAATACTGAGGTGAGGAGGTTGGATAACACTTTGACGGTGTCTAATTGGGTGAAACAGAGATTCCCCAGTTTCAGTAAGTTGATGGGGCTTTCTTTGGGTCGACATGAGAAGAGGTGTATTATGCTCCTACAAAGACTTGAGACGGAGATTGAGGCAGCCAAGCTGGTGCACAGGAAAGATGCTGCCCACCGAAAAGTTGTCTCCAAGGATAAAGGGAAGAGGGAGTTGAGAAATTTGATTTCCTTGGTTAATTATGATGGGCGATAGTTTTATTTTCTTTGACTGCTTGACTGAGGTTGCAGTAGGGAGTTTACAGTTTTAATGAAGTTAAGAATGGTGTCATGGAATGTTCGAGGTTTGAATGACTCGCGGAAACGTTTGGTAGTTAGAAATTTATTACGGGATTGGAATTGTGATGTTGTTTGCCTTCAAGGGACTAAGCTTGCAAGCATGGATAGTCAGTTGATTTGCAGTTTGTGGAGTTGCCCCTATGTAGATTGGGTGGCCTTGGATGCGGATCAGTCAGCTGGTGGGGTTTTGATGATGTGGGATAGGAGGGTTTTAGACAAGTTGGAGGTAGTGGTGGGTCAATTTTCTGTATCAGTTCAGTGGCAGGGCTTGGGGGACGGTTTTATTTGGGCTTGTTCTGGGGTTTGTGGTCCGAATGATAATAACTTAAGGGGGCAGATGTGGGATGAGTTGATTGGTATTCAGCAACTTTGGGAAGTTCCATGGTGCTACATAGGGGATTTCAACATTGTTAGGTTCCCAAGTGAACGGTTGGGGGGTTCACATCTTACCCCGACAATGGAGAATTTTTCTGAGTTCATTGAGGAGCTTAGCTTGATAGATTTGCCTTTGGAATGAGGGAGTTATACATGGTCGAGTGGTTCGGATCAGCCCTCGATGTCTAGGATAGATAGGGCTCTGGTTTCTCTCAATTGGGAGGATCACTATCCGGATGTGACCCAACGGATTTTACCTTGTCCTATTTCAAACCAGTTCCCCATATTAGTGGAGGCAGGACGGATTGTAAGGGGGAAAAGTCCTTTTAGGTTCGAAAACATGTGGCTAAAGTCGGATGGGTTCAAAGATAGGGTTCATTCTTGGTGGAATCGATATTCCTTCTCAGGTACCCCCAGTTTTGTACTTGCCAAGAAACTGCAGGCATTGAAGGCAGATATTATTCAGTGGAACCGGAGTGAGTTTGGAAATGTAGAGCGTCGGAAAAAAGAATTGTTGGAGGCTTTGAAATTATTGGATGTTAAGGAAGGGGAGTATGGTCTTTCTGAAGTGGAGTTAAGTGAGAGGGCTGGGTTGAGATCTCAAATACAAAACCTTCTCTCTTTGGAAGAGATTTCGTGGAGACAGAAATCGAGGATGCTTTGCATTAAGGAAGGAGACAACAATACCAAATTTTTCCACAAGATGGCCAATTCTCGGAGAAGGTATAACCATATTAGTATGTTGGAAATGAATGGGGTTATCTATGAGGACGAATCCGAGATGGCTGACCAAGCTGTACAGTTTTATAAAAATTTGTACAAGGAGACAGAGGAGCGGAGGCCTTTTGTGGAAGGATTGGAGTTTGATCAGATAGAGGGGTTGGAGAGGGACTGGCTTGAACGGAGGTTTGAAAAGGAGGAGGTCCTTCGAGTTGTCAAAGAGATGGAAGGAGATAAAGCTCTAGGTCCTGATGGTTTCTCTTTGGCTTTTTATCACCATTGTTGGGGAGTTGTGGAAAGAGATGTCTTAGCCGTATTTGAAGAGTTTTATCAATACAGTAAGTTTGAAAAATCTCTTAATGCAACTTTCATAGCCTTAATCCCTAAGAAGAATGGTGCTTCCAATATTCGAGATTTTAGACCTATTAGTTTGGTGGGGAGTGTCTACAAGATTTTGGCCAAGGTGTTGGCAAACCGCATGAAAGAGGTTTTGGATCAGTTAATATCTGAGTCTCAGAACAGTTTTGTGGGTGGTAGACGAATTCTTGATTCAGTTCTCATTGCTAATGAGTGTGTTGATAGTAGGGTGAAGAGTAAGATTCCGGGGGTTATCTGCAAATTAGATATTGAGAAAGCTTATGATCATGTGAACTGGGAGGCTTTTCTTGATTTGTTGAAGAGAATGAGATTTGGGGTGAGGTGGTGTAGGTGGATCCGCACATGCATATTTACAGCCCAATTCTTGGTATTGTTTAATGGGTCTCCGACTGATTTGTTTGGGAGTTCGTGGGGATTGAGACAAGGGGACCCGTTTTCGCCCATGTTGTTTCTGGTTATGATGGAGGTTCTCAGTAAGATGATGAAAAGAGCTGAAGGGGCTGGTTTGTTTTAAGGCTTTAGGGCCCACGGCAGACGGGGGGGAGGGGTATGTGTATCACATCTTTTGTTTGCGGATGATACGATTCTGTTTTGCGATGCTGATGAGGAGCAGATTTTTCATATTCGGATGCTTCTTCTTTGTTTCCAGGTAGTGACAGGTTTAAAGGTTAATGTGCTGAAAAGTGAGATGGTTCCTATTGGGGAGGTTCCTAATGTCCACGTCCTAGCAGAGCTTTTGGGATGCCGGATTGGATCTTTGCCTATGACCTATCTTGGTATGCCTTTGGGGGCGTCTTTCAAGTCCCCTACTGTTTGGAATCCTATCTTGGAGAATTTAAGCGTACGTTCGCCGGTTAGAAGAAGATGTATTTGTCAAAAGGTGGAAGACTAACGTTGCTTAAAAGCACTTTATCTAGTCTCCCCACTTATTATTTGTCTCTTTTTACCATCCCTACGCATGTGGCCAATAAAATTGAGAGGTAGCAAAGGGATTTCTTGTGGGGGGACTCCAAGTTTCATTTGGCGGGATGGGACAAGGTGTGTGCACTTTTGAAAAATGGTGGGTTAGGGGTAAGGAAATTAACTACTTCTAATAAAGTTTTACTAGGGAAGTGGTTATGGAGGTGGGATTGAGGAGACAAGGCTTTGGAGAAGGGTCATAGCCCTCAAGTTTGGGGAAGAATGGGGGAGATGGAAGTCCAAGCTAGGTAGAGGGGCGCATGGGTGTGGCTTGTGGAGAAGTATCCTCATGGGATGGGAGGATTTTAGCAAGAATACTTGCTTTGAGGTAGGGGTGGGGGATAGAGTGAAGCTTTGGACTGCTCATTGGTGTGGGGAGTCTCCACTTCAGCTGTCTTTTCTGAGTGTGTATGGGATTGCATCCAATAAAGAGGCATCGGTGGCCTCTTCTCTTGAACGGTTGGGGATTGAGGAGTGGAGAAGTTGGAATGTTTATTTTATTCGGAGACCAAATGATTGGGAAATGGGTGGGGTGGATGATTTTCTCCGTATCTTGGGTTCTAATCTTCCTCCCACTGAGAATGTAGATCGTATGCAATGGAAGTTGACAAAGAATGGGGACTTTGATATTCGTTCGTTTTACAATAAGTTGAGAAGCCCCGCGCCTATTATTTTCCCTTGGAAAGGTGTTTGGAAGGTTAAGGCTCCTCGGCGTGTTTCCTTCTTTGTGTGGACTGCTGTATGGGATAGGATTCTTACAGGGGATAATTTGAGGGGTAGAAGGTTGAATTTTGTCGATTGGTGTATCATGTGTCGCAGTAATGGGGTGACGGCGGATCATTTGTTACTACATTGTGGAAAGGCTTACTGTGAAGTTTGGTATTTAGATCATTTGGGTTTTCTTGGGTCTTGCTTAGATCAGTTGCGGATACTCTATTCAGTTGGTGGAATTGGCCTGGAAAGTATTTGTCTAACATTTGAAATTTAGCTCCTTTATGCTTGATGTGGTGTCTTTGGAGCGAGCGCAATAGGAGGACGTTCGAGGACATGGAAAACTCAGATGACCAGCTATTGGCCTCTCTTAGTGGCACTCTGTTTGATTGGTCTAGGGCTTGGAGACTCACCTCTAGTGATTCTCTCCCTATGTTCTTTAGTTCTCTTCTGTGTACTTAGTTTTTTTTTTTCCTTTCCTTTTCTTTTTACTTTTTCTTTTCCCTTTGTATTTATCTCTCTGGCTTATGTTTTTCTGCATAAGGTAGTGTTCTTGAATATATATCTTTTTTATTTATAAAAAAAAAGATGGTCATACACCAAGGAGTGTGATTAATGTACCAATAACAAAAAGTTATTAGATTCAAATTGAGAGAATGAAAAAGAGGTAAGAGGAAAACATAAAATAATATTAGTAAAACTAGAAGCCAAGAGCTTTGTACCTCAATTGACACCTCTTGGTGTTTCTAATGGAGATGTCTAGGTTTCAAATCCCCCTTCCCCTTATTATTAAATTATCAAAAATTATATATATATATAGGTAAATCTAGAAATAGTGAAAAAGGACGTGTTAAGTAAGAAGGTGAGAGAGTATGATTTGGATTAGAAAGAATGATAAAAAGTATACAAGTAGCTGAATCTAATTAGTATGTTGAGGATATATTCTGATATATAGCCCACCCAAAGAGGTGAAGTTAATTAATATGTTGAGGATTTATAGCCAATCCAAAGTTTTAGAACTAAGGTTTTGTTGTAGTCTAATTGTGTTAATGCCCTTGGTAATGATATGTGTCTGATAAGTAGTTTGAGAAAACATAGAGGATTTTTTTTTTCTTTTATTTGTTAATTAAGAAGTATTTTTCTAGAATTGTGTAACATTTAGGTTAACTTAGAAATACGACCTTGCTAGTTATTTTATTTAGGCGGACAATTTTGAATAGGAATGTTATTTTGTGGAGAACTAGTTGTTATTGTCTGAGGATTGTTGTATAATAGGTGATACCACCATCTCAGCTGTATGCCTTGGGTTACTTATGTTACATATTAGCCTTGGTCATCACGTGAATTCTGAGTAAATGTATTTATCTTTTGTCTCATACTGTGAATTACAATGTAACTATAGACTACGGAATTTGCCACATTTGCTGGTTTATATTACTATCCAAAGATGTATGTATGCTTATGTTAAGCTTTTGGGGGAAGTCTTAGCATATGATTTTCTTTCTTGAAACACTTTTTAAAGAGTCAAAATGGCAAGGATGCCTGCCTTTAAAATAAGATTGTAACTGATTGACATTGTGATTCTCTTACTATTCTCCTTACCTCTTTGGATGAGATAGCTCATTTGGCACAATGGCAAGACAACAAGCTAAACTGTTGGTTGTTTCCATCTACATGATTAACCTTTCTATTTTTGTTCATTGTATTGGTTGGACTTATTTTTTCCTCCACTTCAAACATGGTAAACAATTGAGTTTTAACTAAAATGAACTGTTGTGCAGTGGCATGGGTCCTGACTTTCGAGTTCTGGTACGAAAAAGTAGAAAGCAGGCAGAGCAATACCACCGCTTATACAAAGTATGTGTCAACTTCCTTTGTCTTTTTTTCATTTTCCTCATCATCCATATCTCTCTCTATAATATTATTTTGTCACATTATCATTTGGTTTCACTTATAGAGCTAAGTTGTAAAGCTTTGATTAGAGGCTATTGCTCCTTTGTCTCCTTGATTTATACTACATCATTTATGCTTTTGGCAATGTCATACTTGTAAAAAAATGGTTGTTTACAGTTTTTTGAAAGGAATTTATCATGGATGAATTTGTTGGTGTCCTGGATAGAGTGATCTGTGTTTAGATTGAAGCAGATAATATTCTGTTGACTGGATTGCAATTGTGTTCCCAAAGACTCATAGTTTAGGAGTCTGTATCCTAGACTGGATTGATCTTGTAGGGTAATCTGCAAATTTCACAACCTTCCAACTTGATCGAAATTGGTTGCCTTCCATTTGAGAAGTACTAGTTGTTTTCTGCATTTAAAATTTTAAGGAATGTGGTGATTGTTTTACATGGTTCTATTGGTGACTGATGATTAATTTGGTTGTTTGGTCGATTTTCTGCCGTTCCAGAAGTTGCTCTCAATCATACACTGGTATAATGTTTCTAAAAGTTTTTCTCTTTATATATATTCATTTTATGTAAATTGTGAAGATAAGTAATGGGTCTTGATGTTTTTAACCCAATGACATGTCAGTTCATTATGTTGTGGAATAGTAACCAATGTTATTTTTCTTTGGCATATATCATTCTGCACACATTGCAACACAATAAAGTTCAAGCTGTATATTAATTATATGCTCTTGTGCCTCATGTCTCCGTACCATACCATCTGACTTTCTCTTTCCTGTCATTTCGATCTTTCATCTTTTTCTAATAATGGTTCCATCAAGTTTTATTTACATAGACTTCAATAATATTTCATAAACCTCCATTTTGACCTTTCTTGTTCTGTTAGATGCCACTAGTTGCTAACTAATGTCCATATTTGGCTTTTAAAACAACCTGGATTGCCCTTGCTGGTTTTCTTGGGCTGACATAATTTAAATTACTTGGAAGAATAAGTGAGGACGATCAATTATTTGTGCATCTAGGTTATGATTTTTTAATTAGGGAATCTTAGCTTCCGTCTTCCTATTTTGAGTTAAACTTCACTACTCTTTGATGTGGGGGAGGCCAGAGAGGGGGAAATCATACCTTGGATGATTCCATTGGAGAGACTGGGAAATTCTATTTGACCTAAAGGTCATTGGCACTTTTGAAATAGAGCTTCACATTTTGGCATCTTTCTCTGTTTCCATCTCTGAGGAGGCAATGGCTTTGTGTTGTTCTTGTAGTGGCATTCATGATTCACCTCTTTTGGACATTGTCTTTTCTTGCTCTCTCTTACATGGAGGAACATTAGTTGAAATGATCTTGATGAACATGCTTTGATATTGACTTGTTAGGTATGACTTCTATTGGATTGAAGTCAATTTAGTTTTGGATTCACTCACTAGCTTGTTTTACTTATGGCATTTTTCTTGCTGCATTCTTTTTTTTCCTGTTTTTTATATTTTATTTTGGATTCCCAACTTAGAAAATCTTTTCTTTTGTTACTTTGTTCATTGAGCGAATTGATTATTTATAAGTTGCTAAGTGATATGTCAATGGAATTTTATAGGAGCCCATCCCTGTTACACAGCTTGTGAGGGAAATTGCTGCTGTTATGCAGGAGTTCACTCAGTCTGGGTAATTATTTCTCTTCTGGAATATGATTTGCTTCTTTCAATTAGTTCATGCTCATTATGAGAAGAGTGGCAGTTTGTTTTTGATTTTTTTTTTTTGGGGGGGGGGGGTGGGGGTGGGTGGGTGGGTGGTTGAAGTCTGTTGGGTATCATTATGCACCTTAATCATAGGTGATTTGAAAAAAGAAATGTACAGGACGCAAGGCTGAGGTTATTGAAATTTAAAAGGATGCAAGTACATCATCTTGAAAATGACTCCAAAACAAGTTTAAAATTCAGTGCAAATCTGAATTTTACTTTTCATCTGTTTAGACACCAGTTGTTACCTCAAGTAGCCTCCAACTTGCAGAGAAATTTCTACTCATTCAGGATCAGTTTTGCTTTTCCTAGTACAAAATGTAACCTGGGGCAGATGCCAAGCTCTTGCTAAGTTACTTTGGTCTGGTGGCTTCTGTTGTTCCATGTTGGTCTGTTCAAGGGATATGTAGAAGCCGGGTATACCCCTTTAGTACATCGTGAGGGGTCTGGTGAAGTTTAGGGAATTGGCATCATAGGTGGTGGCGGCATTTGGGGCATACCACCCTGGGAAGCACGGGTGCAGCTCCAGGGCCACTGCACCTGACTTGTTTCAACGCGCCGATTCACACTCGATGCGCCGATTCGCCACTTTTTGGGCCGAAATCCGCCAAAGCTGGGTGAGAAACTGGCCGAAACAGCCCCAATTCGGTCTGATTCTGTCCGAATAAGAAGAGAAAGAAGAAAGATCTACTACCAAAAGATTTGTGAGAAAAAAAAAAGGGAAGGAGAAGAAGAAAGATCTGCTACCAAATGATTTGTGAGGAAAGAAGGAAAAAAAAAGAAGAAGAAGGAGAAGAAGATGACGTGGAGATGTGTAGGCTTTCAAATAGAGCCTTGAAATGTGATATTAATAAAGCAATGCACGTTGGTAGTGGTGGGACTTGGCAATGCAGCTTCTTGGAAGCTTCTGTGTTTATAAATATCCCAACATATTTGTTTATTTATAATAAAACCCCCAAATTTGAATATCTTTATTATGATTTTTTTAAACACTATATTAAATTCAACAATTTATATCATTTAGCTTAATAATATCCAAATAATTTAGTAATTGTATCAATTTAAATAATTATTTATCATTAAAAAATAACATTATTTTGCAAAATTTACCCCCCTAAATATTAGCTATAAATATTAAATTGATCCCTAAGGTTTTTTTATTTATTATTGCTCTTAAATTGGTATATGTTTACCATTATATGAAAAAATATGCTTAGCAATATATAGAAAATAAAAATAAAAATATATTTAATAATTTATTAATAAATGTATCCCACCGCACCTGCATTCTACTTTTTCAAAAATTGCCGAGTCGCTGCACCACATCTGCACTTGCACCTGAACCCAAACCAGAATCCGCACCTGTGCTTCCTAGATACTATCCAAGAATGACGGAAGAGGTGCCCCCATTGGTTTGGTCTGACCAACCGCTTGTTGAGGTTGGCCCACCACTTGTTGGGCTTGATTGTTCACAAATTGTAACCTTATTCTACATACAAAAAGAGGATACGAAGATATCAACAACAGAATTCTAATGAATTACTGAATCATGTTTGCCAAAATTCCTTTTAGTCCTTTCAGAATGATCTTGAATACCCCTATATTGAGTTCCTTGGGACCCTCAGGACTTCCATTTGTTCCATGTTGAGGATAATTTGGTATGTTTGAGAAACTTGAATAATTGAAAATGATTTGCCAAGATTTTCTCTAGATGTGTATTTTCACGAAAAACTTAAAAGATCTTAAAGTTGGTCAAATTAGATTTTGTATCTATTTATGATTGGTAAGTTATGCTCCCAATGTGTCATGAGTCCATGACCTCATCCAGCGCCTATAACTTATAAGGGGAGGAGGAGCTGCATTGTCATTGGATGAATCAGATTTTGAACCTGATTTTCAATTATAGAGCTTTAATACGTGTGGATGCTTGATTTGTGTAAACTCAACTATATTTCATTCTGTTTTGGAACTCTGATTTTTATTTTTTTGGTTCTGTTAGTGGCGTTCGTCCTTTTGGAGTTTCACTACTGGTTGCTGGGTTTGACGACAAAGGCCCACAATTGTATCAGGTACATCAGTTCTGTCCTAATCTTGTGTTAAACAATTTTCAGATGCCATTGCATTTGAGCTCAAGCTGTTAGAGATTATTAATATGAGATCTTATTTGGATCTGATTCTTAATCTGTGATGCAACAAATTTTGGGCTTATGAGAACATCTGTGCGCATCTGTAAAAATCCAATTTTTTTGAATAACATCCCATGGCATGTTAAGATCTAGTCTTTTTCAGTCTTCTGACTGTTAGCTATGGATTTTTTATTTTATATTTGTGATGCATTTGAGCAGGCTTGAATTTTCTTGCTCTGTTTTCCCCAGAACTTTGGTTTCAGTTATATTTATGACACCATATATAATATATGCTTTGGCCATGCATTAAATAGTTTGAACTAAATCCAAACCCAGATTATGGAGTTCAAAATGATGCTCCTCCAATATGCTTTGGATAAAAAGCATGTTATTTTCTGAGAACTCCATGGTTGCAGAGAAAAATGTCAAGTTAAACTTTTGTTCATTTCTATAGAACAGAAGATCAGAAATTAAGGGCTATCTCATCTAACAAATGTCAAAATTTTGAGTTTTTTATGTTTTGAAAAATATACTAAATGTGTGAAGTCGTGGATGTGATAGTAAATGATGAGCAGAAAGAGAACATGTGATCTAACAGTAGGATTGACAAAATATTAATCTCGTATAAATGTCTATATAGTATATATTGTTAAAGTTTCACGATTTGTAACTTGAGCCCATTTCTATTGTTTTTGAAAAAAAAATGTGATAAGACTTTGGTTAGGCATTTCAATTGGATTTGCAACAGAGACACAGATGTAGAAGCCTCTTAGAATTTATTCTTTCAAATTACACTTTCCTGTAGAAATTATCTCAACCTTAACATGTTCCTGTTATTTGTTGTTTGCTGTAGGTGGATCCATCAGGTTCATATTTTTCTTGGAAAGCTTCTGCAATGGGGAAAAATGTCTCTAATGCAAAGACATTTCTTGAAAAGAGGTATTAGGTTTGATTTACTTACCAGCTACGTGTTAAGAGAAAACTTTTTTTTTTTTTGGGGTGGGGGGGGGGGGGGGTGGGTGGGTGTGGGGGTTAATATATCATTTGTCTCAATTCATAAAATGAAATGAATTGAATTAGGGCTCATGTATGTGGATTTCACACGTACTACCCTTTTAACATCCTTTGCATTGGCCATAATTTCCTCCTATAATATTGTTTACCTGTCCGTCTTACAGGTATACAGATGATATGGAGCTTGATGATGCCGTCCACACTTCAATATTAACCTTGAAGGAAGGGTAGGTATTGTAGCTTTGAGTTCTACTTCTGTTCTAAAACCACTGTCACAGTATAAATGTGAAGGTTCTCTTTGATGAATGCCAATCAAATAAATCTAATTCTTTGGTTCTTTTTTGTTCTGGTTGATTAATATCCCATTTCCTTTCAAAAAGAGTTGCCTAAAATCTATTAAGGAAAGAGGAATTAATTCTCTCTTCTTTCAATATTCTTCATCAAATTCATGCTAAATATAGCTTCACTGAGGAATCCCTTTCAACAATACTGTGTAGCAATGTATTAACTTTAGCATTATTCCAGATTCTGCTCGTTTAATTCAGCTTGCTAATGATTGTTGCATCCTGTCTAGGTTTGAGGGACAAATCTCTAGCAAAAACATTGAGATTGGCATAATTGGTACAGACAAAAAGTTCAGGCAAGTTTCCCTGTTCTCTTTTCCATATAACTACACGTGGTTGTAGGTGGATTTTTCCCTTTCTATTTTTTAAATTTTTTTTAGGGTGGGGTGGTGGTTTCTTGGTATTTTTATGTATTTGTTTCTTATCTAAGATCATGGTTTATTAATGCTATGGCATGAATAAGTAAAACTGATCTGATTTTTGTGCTTGGCTTAGTGTTTATCCAAGCCATGGGGGCATGTCTGAACTGACTTATTTACATTTGTACAAGCATGAATTTGAAAATTAAAGACCTAGCAGAAATGTGAAGATGAAACAGTTTGTTTGATATAATATTTTTAATTCATAAAATGTACTATGGATCTTCATAAATATGAGTGGAATGTTAAAAGTAATCCCAGTTATTTATTATAATGCAGTTTTTGATTTTAAACTTATCACAGAAGATCATATTTCCATTTGAGTTTTGAATTAAACTCTCTAAACTTTGGCTTTGACCTTCACTATCCTAATTCACCCTTTGGTTATAAAGGTACAAAAGTTTGGTTGCTTATGTTTTCTTGTTTACATGATCTAAATTTTGGCAGAGTACTAACACCGGCTGAAATTGATGATTACTTGGCTGAAGTGGAGTAGTTCATTCTCCTTTAATTAAGAAACTGGGGAGAACTTTTATTACAGGGCAATGACTGGTTTGGGTTATACGATTTATACTGGTCCTTGTTACAGCAAAATGCCTTGTTTGTCATGGTGATCTGCTTAATTATGTACTTGTACACTCTTCCCCCCTTTTCTTCTCTCTCTCTCTCTGGTGCAAGTGGTAGTGGTACTGATTGTATGATTTTGTTGACTTAAATTACTATTTGATATCACTTTAGCAAGTTATCATCTTTTTTATTTTATTTTATTTTATTTTTTGCTAAACTGATGGCATATGCATGTGGTCTAATCTCGTTTGTATTTTTTTTTAAGTAAGAGAGTAATTTGTTAGAAAGAATGAACGCCCGAAGGACAGAGTCCTTAAATACATACGGACACAAATGAGGTCTGAAAAATGACAATAGAACTTCAAGACACTCCCCCCAATCGAAGTACAATATTTTTATATATATAAAAAAATGATCTCAAGGAGCATATTTAATATCTTGCATATGGATTGTTCTTTGTTTTCAGTAGTTCGGATCCCTCCATATGGTTCACATAATTGTTGCATGCCACAACAGTATTGCCTCCCCATCAACAAGCGAAGTTGGAGTTAGTTGTACGTCACGAGCACACTAAACTCCCCTTTTTGAAGTCCAAAAGTAGACAATCTTCATTCCTTTTTACCATCAGCCTGGAGTAAAGTAAACCATCAATTACTTCACTCCTAGCTAGCTCCCAATCATAGAAATCCCTATGGAATCAAAGATTCCTACCATCCTCTTCAAACATAATCAACTAATGCAATGATGCAACCTTCTCCACTGCAATGGAGTGTTAGTTTGGAAACAAGACCTGCAAAGATTGATCTTCACATCACACGTCATGCCAAAACTTGTCAGTTGTCACTATTCTCATTTCCCACCCTAATCAATATGAAATTATGAAGTCTTTTCCAACCAGCTAAAATGCCTTTACACATTCTACAACCACGAGGTCTTCTCACTACCATCCTAGACCAATCACCCTTAATGCTCCTTGTATTTAAGCCTTGATGGCACCATGACAAAATAGCTCTTGTTCAATCCCATCTCCATACTATTTATGGAGCAAAGTTATATTAAAAATAGGACAAAATTTAGCTACAAAATTGGTTATAATCTTACTCAATAAAATAAATATTACTACATATTTTAAAAATTAAGTTGTTAAATTGCATGTTCTTTCTTTACACTCTTAATACATATATCAAATTTTATGTCAATTAGATGTTATTTACTATATGATCTATAAGTCTATATTTTATGCATAATTTAAACTACAAAAACTTGCAATTTAAATAATTTATTGATGACATAGCTATTGATCTTTAATTTTCTTGAAATTTTGTAAGTATGAAGGATATACGAAGAAGATGTAATCTAATGGTGGATCTGTCAAAATTCACCTGCAATAAAAAGATATTGAGTAAGTTTGTAGCCTTAGCTTACAACTAATTTGTTAATTAAATTTTGTCCTTAAAAATAGTTGATTGTGAGTGATAAACAATTACTTTCACATGAATCTATCACTTTTTCTACATCACTCATCAACTACTTTAGAGTTATAACAAAAGTTGCGTTCCTAAACTTTCTCAACTAAATGCGAAGATCCCTAAACCTTACCATCATACAACTCATGTCCCTGGTAGCAAACTAGGGATCCCATCCAAAAGTTCTAATTAGATAATAATTAATAAAAGCATTTACATCAGTCTCGATAAACTAGCTTGAAGTTAAAAATATAGCTAAAAACCACAAAAAGTCTACGCATTAGTCTCAACAAACTACCAAAAAATTTAACACCGAGTTTTACTTCGCCAAAAGGAGCGAGTTACTGTCTCTTGCTACTCCAATAAAATCAATCTCTCTCTCTCTCTCTCTCTCTCTCTCTCTCTATATATCATATATATATATATATATATATATATGTTATGTTCTCTCATACAATTATTGACACGTATTGTTAAAAATAGTTGCTTACCATCATGATATGTGGTTTTGATAATAATTTTATGATAGATGAACAGTAATATTTCTTAAAACTATAAAATTTGTTCCCTTTTTGACAATTTGACTAGGAGTATTGCGAAAACACAACAAAATGGTACATTATTTTCACAACAATTGAGCTGTAGCTAAAGTTGAATAAAATAAAATAAAATAAAATAAAAAATGTTATGTTCAAATTTACCAATTAAAAATATTTAGCCTTTTGTCGTATTTTTAGACTTTCTTTTTCACTAATATTTAAAATGTAGTAAAAAATAGAGTATTGACTCTGGTATGTGTGCATACAAAACATCCTAGCTAAACTAGGAAAATTAGAGTTTTTGGGTTAATTTACCTAAAAATCTAAAGAGATTGATCTGAATGCTGACCAAATTTCCCATATACTTTTGACTGAATGACCTCTTCTTGAGGAGAGTCAATAAAGCAAAAGACCAAACTCACAAAATTGGCCCTCTAATGCCCCCTCTATTTTCAACAAATTAACCTCCATCCAAAATTATTAACATTCAAGAACCTAAACACTCTCATAACCCAATTGAACCATCAAACTTGGCCCCAATTTTTCCGAAGTCACAAGCCCACCCAAAGAATCTCAAAAAGAAAGTTTAGCCCAATTAAAAATAGTCTTGCCCAAAGTAAATACTAATTTCTGGATTTGAGATCAACTCAAGCCCCATCAATTTCCAATGCCCTGACCATGTCTTGTATAGTTGTATTAGTATAGACGAGATTATGGTTATTGCAAAAGATGCTAATCCCATCCCGCATCTAAAGCGTCCAATGCATCTGTTAACCATCTGAGAAACCCTGAAGCAAGTTTGCAGAAACCGAGGCCAAGCCTAAAAACCTTGCCAAATATCCCATCTTCAGTTGAGGCCAAAGAGGCGGGCTAAAACTTTCTACCACTCGCTGTGATTCTCTTAGCATGGGATTGTTGTGATGTAGCTTGGTCCTCGGTAATAAGATCTCTTTCAGCCCTTGGTTAGAAGCTACACACATGACTATTTTCTTTTCATTGAAACAAAACTAACTAGTACAAAATATCCTCCACACTTGTAGAGTTAAGAAACGCTACCTATTGTTCCTCAAAAAAAGAAAAAGAAAAAGAAATGCTACCTATTTTGATTAAAAGAGAAACAAAAAACTAACTTTAGGTGCACACACAGTGGAAATGAATGGAAAGGCAGATTTGTTGATTTTACATCTACCCCTCTTCTCTCAATTTTCTCTCCTCTCAATCACTCCAAACTGGGAAGCGAGATAAGCTTTGGGTAGATGCAAAAAAAAAAAAAAAAACCTAGTCCTCACCAAGATTTTTTCTATCTTCTCTTCTAACCAAACAATATAAAAGATATTTTTCTCTCCAATATCTGGACATGGCCCTACTGCATGACACTTACAAAAAAAAAAGTATTTCAATCCCTTTCGATGGGCCCTAAAAATTTACGAAGGAGACTTTAATGCGATTATATCTCAAATTTGTTAAAAAGAAATAATTTTAGTACTGCCCTTTTACTTATTCTTTGTCTTTTATTAGGTAGATTACATTGATTATCTGATACTTTTATATGAATTCACAATTATTTTTCGCACCTCATTGTTAATTGCATAGTAAAATTGTTACTAAATGTATGTAAAACTAGATCGGACTAGAATTACCCCTTAAAAAGGGAAGCTGCCTTTTGGCTTCATCTTTATTTCATGGTTTTACATGTCTAATGAAGCACACTATCTTATCATTTTTTTTGTCAAAAAAGTAATACTACCAATAATTTTTTTCACACAAGTTAAGTTTTGGAAACATTTTATTGAATGAGCTAGGTCTTATTGTCTAAAATCTAAAATTCCACTCAATCCAAATCTATTACAATTTTATCTTCTTTTTTTCCCTAAATTAAATAAGCTCTTGGTGCTGCTACTTTCATGATATTTGTGTTCTGAGTTGCACTTGTGCTTCCTCCAGCTGGGTTAAATTAATAATAATTTCCAGCTGTGTTTGATTGCCAATTAATATTGAATTACTGCATGGGCTAAGAAGAGGGAGGGATGAGGCATAGCCTGCAAAATGAACAGAGGAAGAAGAGACGAGGGCATTCTAGAGATTTGCAATGTTTTAACAGTTTAAAACGGGATAATTTGGTCTTTTGATAATATGCAACTTTGCAGCTGTCACATGATTTGTAAATGGGCCTAATTTCCATTCAAGTTAACAAGAAATAATCAGCGGGGTGCAAAGTGTGCAGGACGTAAAAGTTTAGTGGGGCTAAGTGTATGTGCATTCCCATAATTTAGAATTGCAAATGTAAAATGAGGAATCAGTTAGGAGGATAAATGATAATTTCTCCTTATTTATTTGGGTTTTTAAATAAAATAAATTTTTTTGTGACTTTAGATTATTATTTGAGAAAGTAACAATAGCTTTTTTCTTGTTACAATTTTTTCACGTAATGCAACTGTTGAGTCGGCTATCAAAATATTAAGGATGAATGGACAATGACATTCCCTAAAACTACTGTGTTTCACCTTTTTGTTGTTGCTTCCAACCTCAGTGCTATCTAGCTGCACACTTCTGGGGCCTGGTTCTCCTTCCATGAACCTCTCAAATTTGAGACTTTGTTGACTAGCAATTCATCTTGTGAAAATTTGGTGAAGAATGCTCAGAGGCGGCTTAATGCATAAGGGCCTAAATACCTTTTTTACTGTTACCCAAAAGATCGTGTTAACTGTTTTTTTTAATTTTATTTTTTACTGTTACCATTTACACTGTGCAGTGCTACGTAGGACTCCACTCTCTGTCTTATCTTCAAAAGCTTAGCTGTTGTTTCCTCTTCTTCTACAAGCTTTAGTCGTTTCAAATTGCCAACCTCTCTGTCTTCCTCATAATTAACATGACTGTTCTTACGTTCTGTTTTCATCTATTATAAGTGAAATGAACCTAAGGGTCATTGCCATAATATATTTAAATTCAATTACTATCTCTCTCTCTCTCTCACGTCTTCTCTTTATCAACATTAAACCCGTTAATGAGACTGCCCAAAAAAAAGGAGAAAGAAAGATGATTGCTACTCAGGAAGAAAGAAAGAAAGAACTTCAAGGCTAAATAAGATATTCACAGATACAAAAGGAATAATCTTCAAAGGCCAGGCCTAACTTGCTTTTAATTGAAGGTTAATCATTCTTCTTCTTTTTAATACGAATGTACTGTCTCTATGTTTATGCAATTTTTTTTTAATCCCTTCGTTTGTTTATTTTATTTGAAAGATCAACTTTATGAACAGAAAAAGTTGTTGCATGTAATGTGTTTAATTAAATTTCTCTAAGAAAGGTGGTTTGTAATCCTTTGATTCAATTTCTTAGAGTGCTACAATGTTCTATATATGTGGTAATTTGTAAATTTTTTTTTATTTAACCAAAATTAAAGTAAATTTCGTGTATAGGTTTTTAGATTTGCTATAAGACTTAACGTTACGTTGTTGCTATATTTATCATGAAGTGTAGTTTGTGAGTTTCTTATGCATTTCTTGACTACTGAATATTGATGAGAAAACTAGATCTTTATTCTAGACTAAGTAGTGAAGACCCTTTCCGCATTTGATGTTACAAAAGAAAAGACTGCGTCTTAATTTGTTGAGAGCCAGGATCATTCTTTTTATGTTCGCAAGCACTAGAAGTATCTTCTCAAATCAATCTCATAGTGTCAGCTTTTTGGCTTAATATGTTTCTGTATATGATCACATACGTTTATGTTTTTGCTTAATGGAGTTTGATAGTTTGACAGCTGAAAGTTTCTTCTAATGATATATGTACTAATCTTTCCAGTTCTTCATACACTTTTTGGCTTTCCTTGACATACATCAAATGGGACCCTCCCTAGAGGGTGTTTGTGCTTTCATTGTGACCAAAGATTAGAAATCATTCTCTATTCACTCTCCAAGGTATTTTGTGCTTAAAGTCATTAGTTTCATATATATTGATAAACAATATGATTCTTCCATATGTTCTATATTATTAAAAAGGTTCATTCTCATCTTGATATGTAGATGAGATTAACCTACGATGAACTCAATTAACAAGTTCAAAAACTCCTTCAATTTGTATTTAGTTCTTCCCATAAATAACATATATGAATTTATATATTTGATAAACTTAAATATGCACTCAATGAAATTTGCTTAAATATCATTTTGATTCCTTTGGTACAGCCTGCAATTAACTCCAGTAAACCAAGCGTTGGAAAGACCCGTCTCAAGGAAAGAGGCATGTTTACTGATGAATATTTGTATTGGGTTTGTATTGCAACGCTGCTGGTTTTTCTCTTTGTTTTAATGTGTTTTCATTACATTGTAATCATAAGCAGATATTTTTCTTGTCTTACATTGGTTTTTCCTACTGCAATAAGATCCATGAGGTTAGTGGGCGACATTATTCTTAATTATGATGGTTAGTGGACAAAGTTATTTGGTTTTCATAGAAAGTAACATCTCAAAAAAAAAAAAATTCTGAAACATTTCCTTTCAAAATTAAATGGATTTTAGGTTTATATGTAGTCTTTTAATGTTATGAATGATCCTAGCCAGATGGATTGGCATAGAATCTCAAGTCGAACTGTGATTATTGATGGCCTATCAAGGTTAAAAAAGAAAAAAAAAACACTATGCTTGTGCTTTGTTTTTGTTTGTTTATATATATATATATATGCTATAATTACGTTCTTTAGCACGTGATATGCTATAATATATGTACAACATTCTCCAAAATTACGTGGTACTCTAATTCTACGTTTAGCCTTAATCATTAACTTTCTTCCTACTCATCCTACTATACTTCAGAACATGGGCTGGTGTTTTAAACTTCATTAAAGGCACGAAGCCCATTAAGATGACAAATTAGAGCAAATTACGCCCAGTGTAACTCTATTGATTGTCCCCACATTTAGATGATAGTAATTGATTGTTCCCGCATTTCGCTCATCTCAAAACTAGGATTTGTTGCCTCAATGTAGTGATCGGTTTAGTCAATCAATTCTGAAGATTAAAAGATTTCAACGTTTTTAGTCTTTTGGACTTCAGTATTGGACTCTTCCACTACTAATTTATTTATTTATTCTGAAATCAAAGAGTTTCTTCCATTATTTGCATGTTATAAAAACCTGTTATAGTCCTACAGTTTGCTGGACAAAGAAAAGTGAACCGGTGTATTGTTTTTTTTAAAGAATAACCCAAATGCCATTATATTGATATACCTTTGATTTTATTCTCTCACTTTCCCTTTGCTTCCTCCATCGATACCCATTTTCTTTGAAGCTTACATCTTCCTCTGATAGCTATGTATCAGATTCAAACTTCATTCCTTCTTTAAACTCAAGGTATTTTTTGCCTTCTATTTTCTTCTCTCCTTTTTATTATTTAAATAGTTCAGTTGTCTACTTGAATATCAAATGGGTATTTGCACGCAAAGTGTTTGTTAAAATGCCTAAGTGTTTTGCTTTTTTTTTTTTTTCTTCTTTTTTTAGAATTTGATTTTGATAACATACCTCCTATTTCATTTGGCTAGCCCCTAATAGAAATGAATAATAGGGTGAAATTACCCTTTAACTTTAACTTTTGTGATTTTACTTTACTCTTATATAAATCTCCACATAGAACAAAGTCTCACCGAGGAAGAAGCTGAGTTGGTTCTAAGTAGTAATCGAAGCCATGAAAGTAGAATGCATGGATTTTTTTAAAGCTCTCTGATTTTTTTTGCTTACTGTGTCGATGTTAAGGACTAAATGTCAAACTTATTTTGTATAGGTACTATTGTTTTAGTTGAGGGCACAATTTGATGTGTTTTGATTTTTGTGTTTGCAATTCACAAGTAGAGGGATATAACTCCACTGGATGTGAGTGGCGATGTTGGGGTCTCAGACAAAGATTGTGAGGTACATGTCTTTGATGTCAAGGTTTCTGATTTCCTTTTATATCAAGTTGTGATAGTTGTTTAGTGACATTTAGTGCTGCCCCTAATTAACTAAAAGTGAGTTGTTACTTCTTTTTTTTTTTTATTTTATATTATTTTTTTTAATTGTTTTATTGAAGTTATTTGTAATTTGTGGAGTTGGAGATAAATGTTAAACCCCACCTAAACCCAATTTTTTTGTAGTGGTTAATGGAAAATTGTTTTGATGTAGCATGTAACTTCATTTTTTTTTCTGCTCAAGTACAATTGGTGGTGCCCCTATTTAACTTCAAGTGAGTTTTGTTTTATTGAAGTCATCTACAATTTGTGGAGTCGTGGATAAATGTTATGTTAAAGGAAAAATTCTATTGATGCAGCATGTAACTAATTAGCAAATGTCATTGGTATATTTCTAATTGAAAATTTAATTGCAATTTTTTTTAGTAGATAAAAATATGTTCATGTTATTACTTTAACATATGTTCCATATTCTACATAACATTCTCATATAACAGCTTACAACATTATCCGCGCAGCGCGCGGGCCCTCCACTATTTACTACTATTAACATGAACCACGTAGTTTTTTTTTTTTTACAAAGTCTATAGACTTAGATAAAAACTAATAAAAGTTTGCGAACTCAACTTATAAAAAATGTTGTGAGTTTTTGTGTAATGCTTTTTTTTTTTTTTTTTTTTGAGAAATGCTACATTCACAATATTTTCACAACAAATCCTGGATAATAAGTTGTTACTATTTTTAATTTGAACCCATCAATGAAATTAAGTTTTTGTCATCAATAATAGCTTGTAATAACCTACCACTTAGAATTTATTGTGAAAGTATTGTGAAAAATATTGTGGATATAACATTTCTCTCTTTTTTTTTTTTTTTTTTTTTTTTCATTTGATAAAAAAGTTATTTTATTTATTCGCTAATAGTTGGGCTTAATTAATACTATTATAATAAAAATTGAAATTGAGTCATATTATATATTTAAATATAATTTTTTTTATTAAAAATGAATATTACTTAAACTCTATTATCTTGTTTTGGATGCAAAATTACTATTAATTAACATGAATCACGTAGATTTTTTTTTTTTTTACAAAATCTATAGACAGAAAATTTGACAACTTTTCATATCTGTTGAGGTGGCTTATTGATAGTAGTAAGTAAAAAAGTGATTAAGTGATAGACTTAGATAAAAACTAGTAAAACTTTGCGAACTCAACTAATAAAAAATGTTGTGAATTTTTGTGTATTTTTTTTTTGAGAAGTGCTATATTTACAATATTTTTACAACAAATCCTAGATAATAAGTTGTTACTGGAGCCATCAATGAAATTAATTTTTTGTCATCAATAACAGCCTGTAACAACTTAACACTTGGAATTTATTGTGAAAAATATTGTGGACATAACATTTCTCTCTCTCTCTCTCTCTCTCTCATTTTTCATTTGATAAAAAGTTATTTTATTTATTCGCTAATATTTGGGCTTAATACATATCTTTTTTTATTCCTTAGGGCTTAGGTGACTGCATCATTTACTTTCACTATTGAGCCGGCTTTGAGAATGCTTGAACTTTGAGAATCTGGTTAGATCTTCATCCTAGGAACTATGGTCACATCTAGAGTAAGTTTAAATCACTAAATGAAACCATAGACAACTTAACAAGATATACTTTTAAGGAAAATGGAGTTTAGGAAGATCACCTCCAATCCGACTTGCAGGAATTTGCTCAAGAGAGGAAATATTATGAAAGTAAAAGTCTAGAGTTAATTGGCTGAATTATCCAAATACCTTAAAATAAGTACGTAACTCAATGTTAATTTTTTTTTTTTTAAATTTTAGATATGTTAATACTATATATTAAACCTATGGTTCCATAATGATTGCTTTTTATTATTAGGTCAAGACACCAACTGATTTTGGGTGTTAGTGGGAATTGAATCATAAATTTTTTATTCGAGATAAGAGAGTTACTAATTGAGTTAATTGAAACCCATATCTAAATACCATTTTTTGCTTACAGAAAATGTTAAAATCATTAATCAATATCAATATCATATACTATAGAATAAAAGTTGGGCTTAGAAGCCATGGTTGGGCCAAGTGGTTTTGCCAAATTGTAGAATTTTTTTTAGATTTTAATATTTTTCTTCTCCTATAATTTCTAAGTTGATAATTTTAATTACAATCCAAATTCTTTATCTAATCCATCTAATCCTTATTTTTGTTACTTGTAGTGTATTATAATCCAAATTCATCACATCTTATCCATCTAATCCTTATTTTTTAAGTGTAGTGTATTATAAAAAAAAGCAGCAACTTTCTTATTGTTTAATTACTACACTACACGTATTTATTTGGTTTTTTTCTTTGAGAGGTAAATTTAGTTGGTTGGTGCCATACAACTACAATCTACAATTGTGTCTATCTAAATATTATCCACAAAGCCTAAAATAATAGGATAGAAAGAAAAAAAATCCAAAGCATAAAATATTAAAATGTGTAGTTGTGTACGTAGAAGTATAGTTAATCCCATGAATTAAAAAAAAAAAATTCATTGGGAGGATATACAAATGGGAAGAATTGATAATAAATTTATTATCTAATTTGTTTTTTCAAATATATTTTGTTTTAATTTATTTTTTTGTATAAATATCAAATTTTTGGATAACCAAAAAAAAAGAAAAAAAGCTAATAATGTTAACAACTTGAATTTTATGGTATAACAGAAAAAATACTTGTAATTAACATTAACAAATTGATTTTTATATCAACTTCTTCACAACATAAATTTATTATTTTAAATAGAAACAACTTTTTATCAACTTTTTCTTTTTTGGTTGAAGTTTACCATGGTTGAAATTTTGTTTGTTGGAAAGATATTGGAATGATTATGGAGAATAGTTTTATTATACCATGACTCTTATCTTTAAATTTTCAGGTCACTATAAATAATAAGGCCAGATTCATGATTTTTCTTATTAATATCTTGAACGTCCAAGAATCTATCATCGCTTCAAAAAGTAAACTCCTAATTTTGTTTTTGTTTGTTTGTTTTTGATTTCTTTGTTTGTTTTTGTTTTTGTTTTTCAGGGAGTTTCCTTGAGGTTTCAAAACACTCAATCAAACAATACTCTTGGTATTGAGTTTCTCTCAAAAAAATTTCTTGAAGTTTATATTTACACATTTGGTTTTGATAGAGTAAAATTTGGCGCCTCCTCCCTCACTTTCAAAGACAAAAATTCAATTTTTATATAAGTTTTTCTATTTTTTTTAAAAAGTTTAGTAATTTGAGTTGTTCATAGTTCTTAACTATTACATTGAGGTTATCACTTAAATATGCTTTCAATCATTTTTCAAAATGATTGAATTCAAGGTTTTTCATTTAAATATTGGATTTAATTATGCAAACTCCCATTATAATTTTTTTAGGCATCTCCTTTTATATTAGTTGTATAATTATCTACCATATTCCATTCAATTAATTTTGGACTTATATATGATTTTTTTATTTATTAATAAAAGCTTAATCTTACACAATATTCATTCATTATATAACTTAAAGTAAAAGGTTACTTCATTTAAAAAAATAGAGTAAAAGATTACTTTATTTTTATTATCTATTTAATTTTAATTAAAATAATTTTTTTTTATTTTCATTAATTTACACATAATTCATGACTAAACGGTGCATCGCACGGACATAATACTAGTATAAATAAAAGCAGAGACCTTATGTGAGAGTGTATGAGGTTCTGCTATGTGGCATTCTAATTTTGCATTTAGCCTTTTTTTACCTCTTCATTAATTTTTTAATTTTTTTTTTATGTTACCCAAAATATCACATTAACTTATTTTTATTTTTATCTCATTAATCACTCAATAATTTCCTGAGTTTACACCACACATTTTTCTTTTCTTCATGTCTTTTAGCATACTCACCATTTTAGTATTAAAAACAAAAGCTAAGAAAATAAAATAAAATTATGGGCTAATAGTAATAACTAACCAAATAAGGCCCTCGGGAAAGATTGAGAGAAAAGAAAATGTTGTGAATTATTAAATGAAATGCATTGTTTCACCATTACCTAGATAAAACACTTAAGATTGACAAAACATTTGTAAGAGAGAGAAAGAGGAATGTGAGGGATCACTACCTCCATCACACTGGTTTTCCATGACCATCAAGCTACTAAAAACCCTACAAGTAGTAAATTTTAATTTTTCTTTTTGAATTAGGGCCTTAAACATGATTTAGGTTTGAGTAATTTAGTTGGATAGCTTTGCTTTGGGTATATAAGTAGAGAGAATATTTGGTGTGCAATGTAAAACCAAATTCTACCTTGCATGATTTTAAATCATCTATAAGACAGATACATGTGCACAAGGACAAACCCATGATTTAAAGCTAGAGGGGGCCGGAGTATAAGCAATTTTTTTTTTTACTCAAAATAGACATTCATATAGTATTAACAAATTATAAATAAATGATTTCATTTTTTTAATATATTAAGATGCAATCATTTGCCAACAAAGACAAAAAAGTTGGCTAGGATTTTTTTTTTGTTGAAGTTTGAGCATTCACAATAGTGATGCTGAAAAATTTAGCTTTTAGCACCTTAGAAAACTACTTTGTCTATTTTACCACCTCACTTTACCATACACCAAACACCAAATGTTATCGCTTAATTTAGAATAATATAAAAAACTCGTTAAAATAATAAAGGAAGAGAGAAAATTTGAGTTTTTTAATTGAAGTAAGAGAGAGAATCCTAATAAAATATTGCATTTTATTTTTAACAACTTACTACAGCCAACTAGTATTTTTACTTGTTTACCGTAGTTGCAAAAATTTAGTTTTAGCTTCTCCAATAGTACATGGTTTCTTGGTGGTAAAATAGTTTTTTTTTTTTCTAAAATACAATCACCATTGTAAATGCTTTTATTATTTTTGTTAAGTTTTTGGGTTGAATAATTGCTAATTGGACTTGGTTGGCTAGACTGATTGGAGAGTTGGGGGGCCTAAGGTTTCGGAAGAGGGGGCCTAGCTACAAAAATGAAAAATATAACAATTGAAAAAAAATTTCTTTGGGCCAAGTGGGCCCCGGGCCACCTTAGGTCCATCCCTACATACGTACTTGCCCGCGCCATGTCTTAATATAGCACTATCAATGAGTGGAAGACGGTGAGAGTTGGGTATACTTTCATTTCATAGTATGCAATTCGTGAATAACAAAAATTAATTAATTTTTATGGTTCTGTTACTCTTTTACATTTATTTTGATTTCATGATTTAAAAAAAAAAAAAAATCTTACCTTAAGAATGCAACAAATGTGCAGTGAAGCTACTAAACTAATTTTTAATATCTTAAGATATAGAAGTTTCTTTATTTTATTTTAGTTTACCTTTTATTTATAATATATGTACAACATTCTCCAAAACTCACAAAAAACATCACAAAATTATCTATGCATCGCACGGATAACTTACTAGTTATTACAAATTGCAATACAAAATACTTACAAATTACTGTGAAAGTAAACATAACTTGTGCCATTTTATCAACTTATAATTAAATATTTAAATTAATTTTCCAAGCTTGATGACATATTAATTTGTAAAACTTATGTACTAATAAAATTTGTAATAACCCAAACATTATTCTTTTTTCACATCTCCATCATCATCATAAGGTGGTGTAACTTTATGGATATATATATTTTTATAAAAGATGATATTGGATGGAAATTAAGAAATGCTTTCTTAATGATATTTTTCTCTAGCAACCAATCAAACCAAAAGATAATACCATTCTGTGTGCTCATAAAAAATGAGAAACAAGTTGAAAGTGTCATCTTCCAACTAAGATCCTTGAAGGCTCTTAGGCTTTACGACTTTATTCTTTTATCACAGCTGGAAACACAGTGAAGGATATGACTGTTTCACTGTTTGGGTTTTCCACTGTTTTTTTATAGGATGCTTCATGGTAAAAGAGCTATAAGCTACTCACATTGACTTGTTCTCAAAACTGAAAACCTAATTAATCTAAGTCCCCAATATAATATCATTCTGGCACATAAGATCTTCCATCTTGTTGAAATAAACAGGCAGAGAAAGAACAAGAATTGTTCTGAAGAGAATCTTTGTATATTTTTTGTTTTATTAGCTCTCCTAAAATGTATGACCTTTAGTGAGTAATTGATAGGTTGGATTGAACATGGCAGTCCTTTAGGGTTTTTTGTTGGTTAGATATTCCAGCATATAATACACATATGAGACTGTACAAATAACTTCTTTCAAGTAGATGAAGGTGCTGCATATTCCCGTAGCCAAGCTATCTTTTTGGTGATAAATCAAACCCTAAAAAGGTTCTATGCAATGATTAATGGACAAACGTGTCTACACATGTTGGCTTCAAATTTAGAATAGGTGGCCTAAAAAGTCCTTAGAAAGATTTTGCAACCTGTAGCTTAGAAACTTGTGTTTTCCAATCATTCCCTTTGCCCTCAGATCTCCTTCACAGGTGGCTAGTGAAGGACACAATAAGCTTATCAAAAAAGAAAAAAGAAAAAAGAAAAAGAACAAATATGAAATATAATTTTTGTTATTTATGTTATTATGTAGTTTTTGGAAATTTTGACTTAGCACTATTATTTCTTTAATTTTAGGTGTATTTAATGCTTTTCTATTAGAGTTCCATTATGATAGACATAAATTATGATATGTTTTAGAATATATTTTCTTGTTGGTCAAGTTTTATAGTCTTTAAATTGGGTTTCAAGCTTGTAAACAAAAATGGTGTATTTAGTTTAGTAGAATTTCATATTTTTGTCTCACTGTTTGTTTAGTGGATATTCTAGTAACTCTTCTTGTGAATTCAAAGAACTCTAGTTGATTAATGGCTATTTTTTATTGAGGTAAATGCGATTTGGTTCTTGCTATCTTCCACCCCCGTCAGCTAGCCCTTTGTTGTTATTTGCTCAAGGAAGAAAAAATGCGATAATGTGCACTTTATTCTCCCCATAAAAAATTGTGGCTAACTTGTTCCAATCAAATTTTGGAAATTTATTTTGGAAATATTTTTTGAAACATAATAATATAAATAATTTAGAAAACAATATAAAAAAATTGGTCTAATCTAAATTAACCATAACATGGAAAACTTGCAACAAGAAAATGGCTAAGAAATAAGCTATATATTAGTAACAAATTAACGTTTAATGACTTTAATCAGAAAATACATATATGATATCGATGTCAATCTTAGTATTAATGTGACATTGACTGAAAAACTCAACCCCCCCCCCCCCCCCAAAAAAAAAAAAACCTTGGCAATATCTTTTCATTTTTATGGGATGTTCCACCCTATGAGAATCTGGTATTTAAAACTTTTCTAGAAAATTCAAGATGATGAAGCCACAAATGTTGATTCAAATTTTATCAGTTGTACTTATTGACTTCTCCTAGATGCAAACTTTGAGTCAAAGAAATCGAACAAAACGTCAAAGAAATCGAATTTTCTACAAGAAATAGTTAAGAAAAGAAAAAGATATATGATATCTATGACTAAGAAAATTGCACATTAATATGTAGCGTAGTTGAAAGGTGAAGATATATATATATATTTTAGATACATACCATTTCATTAAGCAAGACAAGAACAACACTAACATCCTTCCTCCACACATCCTGAGTATTCAGGCAGGGAGTTCATATTACAACAATTACAGGGATATGTGTAATTGACAATTCTCTACTATGAGCCATCATTACGGCCATATATGCAAAGAAAGTTAATGGGGGAGAAAAGAAAAACCTGAACCTAACAGAAGTGGACAAGCAATCCACTGAAAAGAACGTTTTGAGTCTTTGTTAGGACCTGGGAATAATTGCCCTAAAGCCATTTCATCCAAAAAAAAATGGTTGGTTTTTTGGCAAAGGCAATGGTTTACTATCATTTCTTAACATAAATAACACATTTGACATAGTGGGCCGATCATTTGTGTTATTCTGTATACATAGGAGACCGATATGGATCCATCTCAACGCTTTATATTTGGCACATGAATCACTTATTGAAGGATCAATTAGTTCTAGCCCTTGTCCTTCTTCCCATAAATTCCATGCCTGAGAAAATCATTTACAATATTAGAAGCGCACATAACAATGAATATAAATAAAATCCAAAGCTTAAATTTAATTGACATACATATCTTGCTAAATTGAGTGTGTAGTCAACATTGTAGAATCTATTGTTTTTTCTACCACTCACGATTTTCAGCATCAAGACTCCAAAGCTATAGACATCGGATTTTATAGAGAACACCCCTTTCATAGCATACTCAGGAGAAATATAGCCATTACATCCAAAACACAATAAATATTTCATTTCACAAGTGATTGAATTGAGCACATGTAATAGTAAGATTAAAATAGAACTTTAATCATCACAAGTGTAGGGGTTTATTAATAACTTACTATGTTCCAACAATTACATTAGTGTTTGCTTCCAATTCATCCAATTTGAAAATTCGTGCCATGCCAAAATCAGAAATCTTAGGATTCATGTTTTGGTCAAGGAGTATGTTACCGGCTTTTAAATCTCTATGAATTATTCTTCGTCTTGAATATTTATGGAGATAGAGTAGTCCTTGAGCGATTCCTTCAATTATGTTGAAACGTTTTTTCCAATCTAATAGCTTGCTCCTCTTTGAATCTATCCGATATAAACAGTTAAATAGATGTGATCAATAATCTAGTTTTTAGAAAGAAATATAAGCAAAGGAAGTACTAGTAAAAGTCAATGTTTTTCTAACCAAATAGAAAGCAATCTAAACTTTTGTTGGGCATGTATTCATAAACCAACATCCTCTCTTCTCCATGAATGCAACAACCAATAAGTTTAACAATATTCACATGATGGAGTTTAGGCATGACTATCAGCTCATTCTTGAACTCCAGTATTCCTTGTCTTGAATTTTGCCCTAATCGCTTTATTGCTATTGTTTGCCCCCCTGCCAATTTTCCCTGATGTGGTGATTAAAAAGATTAATTCCGCTTAGATGTAAGTTACTCAAAACTACTTGATGTAGAAATTTATTTAGAGGTGACCTCATACACAGGTCCAAAGCCTCCTTCTCCAAGCTTGTTTTCTACTGAAAAATTGTTTGTTGCAGCTATGACACATGTATAGCTAATTACTCTGAAACGAGCTCCATCATTCCCATCATTTAGAATTTCATTCATGTTGATAGATGGGTCCAAGCTCAATAAAGCAAGCAATCCATTTTCACCGTTTGTTTCATCATTCCCTGTTTGAATTTCCATAGAACATCATAATTTGCATATATCATATTAATAATCAAGAATTGGTAAATTTAAATATTATATATATACCTTGACTTACAACTGCTCTCCGTTTGAGTAGATAACACAATATGCAGAAAACAATCACGAGTAGAGCAATGGCTGTGAAAATTGCAACGCATATCCACTTCTTTGTTCCTGTACCTGGTCATATATGGCAGTGTTAGTAATCATCATATAAGAAAATATTTTCTGATTTTGATCCAAGTTATACTTCATATCGTCTACAAATACAAGGGAATGGAATTTTCTTTTTTTCTTTTTTTTAAAGCAAAATTGTGGAAGATGAGTACCCTTACGAAGGGATAAACGAGTGTTAAGCATAATAAGCAAAAGAGATCCATCAAAGGCATCATGCAAAGTTCAGATCCTTCAAGCCTAAAGCTTAACTAAAAAGGTGTAGAAATGCAAACTAATTAATATAACATATTATGAAGCTCCAATCTAACCTATTTTTGAAATCTTTAACAGTTTGTATTTGAAACCTCAGTGAAAGAGAAAATTAGACATACCTTAGTTTAGTTAGTTTTACTAATGGTTTAATTTTAAAATTCTTGCCCTAGATTCATTTTTTGTCGCATCTATAATTTGTGTAATCCCAGAGTACAAGGAACATAAACCTTGAATAAGATCCATATTTAAGATCCTTAGCCATGGCTAATTTCTGTACCATCTATATATAAGCAACAAACATTTTTCCAGTAAAACCTCAATTAAGATAATTAAGATGCAATACACATGAATATCTAGCTAGGGCAAAACTTTTAATGAACAAAACTTTAGTGTGTGTATATGTATAGAGAGAGAGAGAGAGAGAGAGAGAGAGAGAGAGAGAGGGAGGGAGGGAGGAGAGATCCAAGCTGCTATTTCTTGCTCAAGAAGTTTAAGTTTGGAGAAAGCTCGATCTGAATCTGTTTGTGAACTGAGGAAATGATTGAACATATCTAGATCTGCTGTGATGACCCTACCTGCATCGTCACAAATTATCTATATATATACGCTTAAAAGTTACACTCATTCACAACCCAGATTCTTAGTTGCTCAAATTCAATGACTTGCATTATTGGTAACTTTCCTTATATAAATATGCATAAACTTAAAAGTTGCATTATATATATATATATATATATATATATATATATATATATATATATATATATATATTGCTCAAATTCAATGACTCTTGCAATGTGAACCTTCTTTCTATGGAAACTAGGAACCTTGAGGAATTGAGTGTATCACCTGATTTAAGGTTATTCACATTTACGCCATGAGAAGAAGTACACAACAAGCTTGAGAAAAATAGAATGAACACAAATTTCAGAATGTTTATTATGTTGTTAGCCATTAAGATAGACTAATGACTTTTCACTTGTTAGCTAATTAGCTAGCTACTTATATGCTCATGGCCGCGTATAGCGCGGGTCTACAAGGAAACATACAGCTGCTGCCTGCTAAGGTCAAACACGTTACGCGGTCCATTGAATGAAGATTTTTTTTTTTTTGAGAAACATTAATGAAAGAAGACTGGTTATATTGAGACATAACCAAAAATTTATTAAAGAAATAATTTCATTGGTTAATGAACTATGAATAGACACAAAAGTATCGAAGGTATGATGATTATCACAACTCTGTGGTCGGATTTTTTACTAAATAAGTATGTCTGACACTTCATTTCACATTGCCTCTTTATCTTTTTATCTCTTCTTAAAAATTTAACGTAGTATGATTTTTTTTTTCAACCATCTATTCTATTAAAACTCTATATTATGGGTTTTGGGCTCCAGTTGTAATTGAAAGCTCAGATTTGTGAAAAAACACAAAAGCTTATTCAAACCCCCAAATAAAAATTACGGCTAGATAGCTTTTACTTTAACTTATACTAAGTGCGAAACAAGAGTAAATAAGTGCAAAGAACCGTTATCACTACCCTAAGCCATATTTATCCATTATTAACAATAAAAGGAAAGTTTAAAGAGTAGAGAAGAGAGATGCAAACACAAGATAACACTGAGACGTGTTATCAAAGAGGAAACTGAAGAATTAGGTGAGAAACCTCTCCGTGACTCTCCAAGTCGAAATCAATCCACTAGAGAATAAAGTTGGAGTACACAAACAACAATAAACCCTCTAAGCCAAGTCTATCCTATGTACTTGAGCCCTTCAAGCTCCTGCTAACAACTGATTTCTCGGAGTCTTGTCTTTTTTAGCTTTCCGGATCCCGCAATTTAGCCCGAGATCCGCCAATGAATAGCTCCTTCTAATATTTCTTAATAGCAGCAAAATCTTACTTTATACTCAAGATGGGTGTGGTAAGTGTTTGGGCTAGCAACCTCTCAAAGATATAGAGATTGAGAGGTAGGAGTTGAGGAAAAACCATAAGAAAATGTGTAAATGATTGTGGGTATGACAATCTCTAACTCTCAAGTGTATTTTTCAGGGTTTTCTCTCTGAAAAGAGCTTCTTACAATTTGTGGGTAATAAGGGTATATATAGTGTGAGTAAGGACATGGTAAAGTAAAGCATAACTTTTTATCAAACAGAGAGTTTCGCGAGTCCTTCGCGAGTTGGCCTTACTCTCGAGACACTTACGAAACATCCAGCCTGGCACGACTCTTCATCTTTTAGTCATGTGCTCTGCACGTGGCTCTTTTCGCGGGTAAGCTTCTCGCGAGACAGTCATGAACCAGTCGCAAAATCCACTTGTTTATCCTTTGAAGCTTGAGTCTTCACCGATCTCTCACACTTACAATTAATCCCACATACATACAAGGAAAATGATTGAAAAAATTACAATCAGATTTGACACGGAATTAAAGGCAACACAACATAGTTGCAAATCACAACTTTAAAGTCACAAAATAAATCAAATTTTAGTCAAGTAATTAATTAATTATACTCTTGATTTAATTGATTAACACATCACACAAGCACATATCACATATGACACCAATATGATGACCAATGAAAATTGATGAAACAATCTGTTTCACAATAAAATAAAAAAAATATGATAATGATTTAACTTAAACAATCCTCAAGACAACATATCCACTCGAATAGAATCGAAGTTTGTACAATAGATTTAACCCTAAATCTAGTGCTACCTCATTTAGTACTTATTAGTGTGACGACATGTAATTCCGAAATTTACGAACACTTCTATTTTTGGATAGTTGCAGACGAACTCTCCTGTTCATGGCTCTGAGATCTACTCTCAAAGATTTAATTAGTAGCTGTGTTAGTTGATTTAAGAAACTTCACTCTATCATTGGATTTGTTGTTTGCATGTAATCTCTAGTTGATGCTTCAAGAGAGCTTGGAAAAATCCAGATCTGCATGGTAACATTGCTCTCTTGTGTGTGTAAAATGTGCTCTAAAATTTGTATTTATATGTACTTAAGTTCCATCAAAACCCTAGATCAAACGGTTGAGAAAAAAGGTTGCGAAGCCAAATTGCCCGAGTCTTGATCGGTTGAGACATGTTGTTCAATCGGTCGAGATAAGTGGTTATCGACCTGTCAAGCTATAGTTGAAATGTAGTCCTGCAGGGCTCCCTTTTCAGCATTCTTGATCAAATATTATCTAATGTAATTTTATTTAGAAAAACTAAGTCTAAACTATTACAATTGTTCAAGGCTACGAATCAAAAAATATGGGCTTTACAATATCATTAGACATTTTTTATAATTGTGTTTGCATATGAAATTATATAGTATGCTAATTAAAAAAAAATGATGTACTAAGATTCTAATAGAGGGTATCATTAAAAAAATGATACTAATAAGGGGTTTAAGTAGAGAATAAAAAATTCAAATTCAACAGAAAAATATTAAAATATTGATGTGAAATTGTGAGGTCTCATTTGCTTCTTTAGCATAATATTAAGAGTCAATTTGAGATAATTAATTAAGGGGTAACAAGAGCACACTATGGTGATAATTAAAAGTATTCTTTGCTGAAAAAGTTAAATATTATATATTAAAATATAACATTAGTTTTAAGAAACAAAAAAAATAATTGTATACAAATCAATTAATTTCAGATAGATTAAATAATAAATATTGATTTTATATGCCTTAACACACATATATATATATATATATATATATATATATATATAAACCCCCTTTTACACTGTTTATAATCATTTTATTTTTCTATCGTAATTGATGTTCTAACAGTTCATCCATTGGAATGTTTAAATGTATAGTTTGAGATATGAATAAATGGAAAATAAAAGCTAGCTCCAAAAAACTTTGGTTTATTTAAACAGTGTGACTTCTATTATCTGTAAATTAGTCTATATTTCACTTCACTATAAAAACATAATTGTACTATAGGGTTTATTTAATTATACAAGATATCCGGTGACTAAAAATTCATTTGAACAATTCATAAAATGCTAAAAATTCATTTGACCAATCCATAAAATATTCATAGTGAAATAAAGATAAAATAATTTACCATCACATTATTATTAGAATATCTTTAATCTTTGAGTCCCTAATTTAATTTCTTGATTATTCGTATTCTCTTAGAATTTCATTTCATTAAATGTATATTTTTAGTAACCTTTTACTAAAGTGACCAGGCATGATACTCTAAATAATCAATTCTCATTAAATCTATGTCAAGGGAATATATCTTATCTCTTATTGAGATTATGGATTCAATCTTAAGAAACAATTTTCCTGCAACGATAAATATGATTACCCAACGTATTAATTAAGGTTTAACTTATGTTTCACATTTGTCAAAAAAAAAAAATAAAACTTATGTTTCACATTTGAGTTCACGATCCTCAGAATTAAAAGACTATGTTCTTTAGAAATTATGAGTTTAGTTATTCAAGTGATAATGGTTTGTAAAAAAATTAATCAAGATTGGTCCAAATCAATGTATTCTAATACATCCATATTTGAATCAATAATCTCCACTTCCATAATCAAGGTAGACAATCAAGATTAATGTGTTATACTCATGTCAAATAAAATGATTGGTGTCATCGTTTACTTCAAAATAAAGTTTATACGTCACAAAGTAATTGTGATATAGATCTTCAATATTCATAAAATGAGTATAACTAAAATAAAAACATTAAGATATATTCGTGGAAATAAAATGATATATAGGATTCGAAATGAGAAAATCTAAATGAAGATAGAGGCGGTCCCTATTGATTGATGTAAAGATAAATGATTCCAATTAGTTTTTAATTTTAGTTAAATATATGAAAATATAGGTATTAACCTAGACTAATTAAATAAATTATGTAAAAAACCTATAGTTAAATAACTTTGTATATATAGCTAAAGTCAAAATTGTTAATTGAACATTATAGCACTTTTTAATATGAATTGAAACCTAGATAGTTATATAGTGATTGTAATCAAATTTACTTATTGTTGAATGATAGAATTTTTAATGTACTTAATCAATAACTAATAAGTAAAATTATTAAAGAAATAATTGGTTAAATAAATTAGAACTAAGTGGAATAATTTATAATAACTAAATATATACATGAGTTAATAATAACAACAACAACAACAACAACAACAACAACAACAATAATAATAATAACAATAATAATAATTAATTCATTTAATTCTTATATTAATTGATTTTTGTTAGAAAAAATATTTATATGATAAATGACATGTGGCAAGCCTTTACACAACTAGGTGGCAAAACTTAAATGATTCTAGGGTTTTCAGAGTAAAAAGAGATATGTTTTATTAGATAACTAGTCGCTAATTTGTGCAACATACCGAATAGTTAGAAAATATTAAATATCTACACTTTGTTTAATGCAACAATTAAGTAAAAAATAAATGTAAATTAATAATTCTAACTCAAAATAAAAGTTGAAAATAAATATAAGAAGATTGTGTGGGGAGTAAAAGACCCAAGCAGGCATTTGGGCCTTTGGGCTCTAGCAAAGAGAGCCGAACTGCTCTTGAGCTAAGGATTTGTTAGTACTGCGAATCGGCCCATACGCCGAGGGTCCCAGGATACAGCCGAGGGTGAGTTTCTCCTCGGACAGATCCAAGAGAAGTCAGAGATTCACTACGAAGGTCAAGGCAGAATTCTAGAAAGACTGTTGGTCAAAAGGGGGAAACCCTGAACCTTCTAGATACACCGGTGTTAGAAAAATACCAAGAGCAAAGGCTGCCACCTCCACATTAAAGACTCTGCACCTACCTCCCTGGCTGCATTAATGAGAAAGTGACCCCTGAACAGTAGAACTGAAACTTCTGGTCACTATTCAAAGGCACTAAGAAAAGAAATATCTAGAGGGGGTTTGAGTAACACGTGGATAAAGTATCAGAAAAAGAAGTATTTAAGGGGGGTGAATGTTAAAGAAAAGGGGGGTCGGTAACTAAGAAATAAATTAAGAATTGTAACATTTGAGAAAGAAAGGGAAATAATACAGAAGTAATCCTCGGCTCACGTCCGAGGAGGTCCATTGGCAATTATCATTCGTTATTTACAAGTGTTTTCACACCAAAGCCTGTCATCAAGTTCTCAGTACTTTTAATCTAGATTTCAAGCCCACGCTCTACAAATTTTATTGTTTAAGGCTCATTGGGCCTGAGCCCATAAATTTCTTTGGGTCCAGGTGAAATTGTGCACTTACAGATTGGTTTTACAAATAGTAGTCATCTTATATATAATTTAATAATGAACTTTTTATAAACTGAAACAAAGATATACACATCTTGAAAAAAATCCGCATGCATATTTTTCACTGAGCTTAAGCATAACTAGTATGGGTATTTTTGAAACATTTACTCCATCTGATATCAAAATACTTTAGTGTCAAAACATGAGAATAAAAATATGAAAATATTTTGGTAGCATCCAATATCTTCAAGCTTTCTTTTTGCATTTAGTCCATTTGTAGTTCGTATAGAAGTTTCAACCACGTTGCCACAATCTGTATATAATAATAATAATAATAATAATAATAATAATAACAATAATAACATTATAATCATGAAAATTTTTAGTTAAGTTCATATATTTCTTTGGAAGGGCAAAACTTGTTGCACATAAGCTCTTATACATAGTTTTACACATACCCCATTTTTTAATTGAAATCGTGACATCAAGTCATGATTTTTAAATTCAAAATTATGACTTTAAGTCATAGTTTCAGTTTAAAATTTTGATGTGTGTAAAACTATGAGTAATAGTTTGTGTGTAATGATACTTTTTAAGTTCGCAAGGATCTTGAGTCCTAATATGGCTTGGTCAACATTATGTCCAAATTAATAGTCATACACAATAGTATGTAGAAATAAGTCTAATCTATATATACTATAAAACTGCAGTTTTTGGCCATTTTTTGACTTTTATTTGACTTTGTAAGGGCTTGTCATGTAGGATTTGAAGCTCTTACATTTTCCGCATCAGCAATATTAAAAAAACAATTCAAAATCCAATTTAAAATAGAAAAAGCCCAATCAACTCCTTTTCTCCCCCCACAAATAAAAAGGAAGCCTGACTCTTCCAAACACAGACTCTATTGTCTTCTTCTTCTTCAACTCTACCTCGATGGCACTTCGTTAGTGGTGAGACACTCCGTGTTTTAGAAATCAAGGCTTACTGTCTCCACTTGTAACCTTTTTTGCCCTTTGCAGTTTCATGGTTTTATGATTTTGCCTTTGGCTTTTCTAGGGTTTTTAGTTAATTGCTATATCGTTAACATTGATACACTCCCTTCATTGTCTCTAACCATCTATTGGCCTCCTCTTTTTATTTATTTTTTACTGAAAAAAAATAATATTAAGAAGAGAAAGGCATAGAAAGGAAGAACACATATTATTTTATATTCATTTCTTGTATTTTATAATTATTCCTGAAATTTAGTCAATTAATTAAACAAAGGAACAAACACTATTGCATAACAAAGAACAAATACTATTGCGTGAAATTTAGTCAATTATTTATGTAATATGTATAGCTTACACCAAATAATATATGTAAACATGCATAAAAAGAAGATACATGTACTCATGTAATATATGTACAACTCACACTAACATTTGCACTCAAGGAGAACAAAATGAGTTATTCAATGACTACGATAAAGCTACAATAGAAAAAGATACAAAAAATTATTTAAAGTAGGTAAACAATCACAAAAATTGCTAAAAAATAATAAAAATTGATATTTTAACATTGCAACATATATTGGATAATTGAGGATATTAGGGATTGGAATACTAATTTTATTTAAAATTTTTTTGATTGATTGATATTTTTCATATGCTTTGATTGTTTAGCTAGAAAACCTTTTGTAAAAATAGTTTTTCACATTTTTCAGTATTTGGTATGTTAGGTTCTAAAACTTTAGAACAATTGGCAAACCGTGAACACAAACTTGTCTAAATTTAGATCTTAGAGTCTATAGAGTTTATTACACAATGCTCAAGGTGATACAAGTAAAGATTTTAGAATGTACAAGCTATAGAAAGAAGAATTCAAAATCTACCTGGTTCGACTATGTAAAGTTGTTATTTACAACTATTTTGTGCTGATTTTAATTCCGTGTCAAATTTGATTGTAATTTTGTTCAATCATGTTTACTTTATATTTTATATGGGATTTCATTGTATAGGTTGTGTATGAGAGAAAGTGTGAAGACTTAAGCTTGCATTGAAGAAGGAGTGGTTTTCGTGGGTATCTCGCGAGTAAACTTCCTGCGAAGTAAGCCACGTGAAGAGCACATGACTGGAATACGAAGAGTCATGACAATCTGATAATAGTTGGTTTTCGCGAGTATCTCGCGGGTAAGGCCTTCCCGCAAGATACCCACGAAACATTCTGTTTTGCTATTTTGGCTTATTTGCTCTACCATGTCTTCATCCACACTATATATACCCACATTGCCCACATATTATAAGGAGTGCTTTTTAGAGAGAAAATCCTATCAAACGCACTTGAGAGTTAGAGATTGTTATACCCACAATCATCTACACAATCCTTTATGGTTTTCCTCATATTCTTACCTTTCCATTTTCATATCCTTGAGAGGTTGATAGCCCAAACACTTACCACACCTAATCTGAGTGTTAAGTAAGGTTTTGGTGCTGTTGGGAAGCATTGGAAGAAGCCAAGCTTTGGTAGATGCAATCGGGCGCATTACGGGATCTGGAAAGCTAGACAAGACACGGTTCCGAGAAGCCTTGTTGGAGTAGGAGCTTGGAGGGCGTAGGTGCACTAGGTAGATTAGGCTTAGAGGGTTTCTTGTTATTTGTGTATCCCAACTTATTGTCTAGTGGATCGATTTACCACTTGGAGGGTGGCAGAGAAGTTTTTCGCCAAGTTCTTCGGTTTCCTCTTCGATAACACATCGGCGTGTTGTCTTGTGTTTGCATTTCTCTTCCCAACTCTTTTAGCTTTCATTTTACTTCTGGTATATGATGAATATGGCTTAGAGTAGTTTTATTGTTTGTTCGCTCGCATTTACTCTTTTCCACACTTAGTTTAAGTTAGAGTAAAATCAACCAAGTCGTAATCTTTTAATTTGGGGTTTGAACAGCTCTTGTGTTTTTAACACAAATCCAAACTTTCAATTGGTATCAGAGTAGGTGCACTTGTTGTGGTTTCATTACCTAAGTGCGATCCTAAACCCCTTTTGTGATGGATCAATCATAATCACTCAATGCTCTACCATTCTTTGATGGGAGCAACTATGCATTTTGGAAAGTCTGTATGAGGGCATTCATTTGTGCTATAGATGAGTCCATATGGGATTCCATTGAGAATGGGTATGTTAGACCCACGACAGCCAAGTCTAAATGGGACAAGGCAGCTCTTGCTTTGGAAAATGCCAATAGTAAAACAATTAATCCTATTTTTTGTGGTGTGTCTAATGATGAATTTCACAGGATATCGTATGTGAAGACTGCCAAGGAAGCTTGGATGATTCTTGAGACTACCTATGAAGGTACAAAGAAAGTCAAGGACACAAAACTCCAAATGCTTACCACTCGATTTGAAAAGCATAGGTGTACATTTGTGCAACTTAAGGAAGCAAAATGTGAAGTAGAAGGACTCAAGGGAGAGTTGGTTGAAGCTTATTCTAAGATCAAGTTTCTTGAACTTGAAATTATCCAAACTAATTTCAAGGTTGAGCGTATCTCCACCAAGAAACTTGACAACGTACTGTCCTCACAAAAATCTTCACATGATAAGATTGGTTTAGGCTACACTGGAGAAGGAAGCTCCAGTAGCGAACCCAAGAAGGAAGTGAGGTTCGTATCAACCAAGAATGTTGAGAAACTCAAAGAAGTGAAGCCTGAGATTGATTGAAACCCCTGCTGCTTTAAAGAGAACCATTGGTGCAAAACCAAAGGATAAAGGGAAGTCATTACCCAAAAATCAAAAGAGGCCTTAAGTGAAGCATGTGTGTCATCATTGTGGCATTCAAGGGCACACAAGGCCGAATTTTTTCAAGCTTCATGTACTCAAGAAGGCTGACTCTATGCATGGTCAAAAAAGTTCAAAGAAAAGACCAAAGGGAGCACAACCTAAGGGAGAAAATAAGGGACATCTTATTGGAGATGTTATGGAAATGTTGAAGAACATCTCTCTATGCCTTGCTAGCTTCACTCCGAGGTTGGAGAATTATATTGGTCATACCCCTCCATCTAAGGGTCTCACCCAAAACACTCGTAAAGTGTGGGTGAAGAAGGGTAGTCTTGCATGATCATTTTCTATGCCCATGCATTAATACTTCCAATGTTTAGGGTTATAGGTTCATGCATTATGACATGCATAATCCTCTTGTGTCATTGCTTCCGGTTTATAGCATGTTTCTTTTACAACTTTTGTTTTGTACTTGATGTTTTTGTTGATCTTACTTTACTTGTTTTGTTTTTGAGTGTGTTGAAAAATTCAAACACCCATAAAAATTGAAAAATCTCCAAAAGTTTGATCGCTTGTGTTGTGTTTATCACATGTGAGTTTGGCCTAGTACCTTCGTACTAATGGCGTAGTGCATTTACAAGCTTAGCTTGTTTTATATGCACATCTATTTTTGTGGGAAAAATCTTGAAATCTATGTGTGATTGTTGTAAATCGATCTTTAAGCTTGTTATGAATGATTAGTCAATAGTCTTGTTAATTTTGATACATTCATAGACTTGTGCCTATATATCTTCCCTTTTTTTTAATTTTAATTTTTTTTATATTTTTGCTCTATAGCTCATCAAATGTCAAATCTCAAAAAAAGATAATGAGCTGCAAAAGCCATTGCACACACTAGTATTTGACTAGGAAAAAGAGAAAGCAACTTGTATTGAAATGTATGGTGCCTCAAAAAGCCAAAGGCTTACTCACAAAATTGAAATATAAAAAATTTCAGGCATCAATCTCAAGATGAGATGTAATGTTAGTATATGATCAAATATTATAAGTTGTAAGAAGCTAAAAAGAAAAGCTTCAAAGTTTTATAATCATTTTCTTGTGAGAGGTCATATATGTTCATTTATATAATTGAGATAGACCACTTGACTTAGTATTAGTTGTGTATGACTTGATTAAATTGATCATTGAAGCTTCACTCTAGTCTAAGGACTATTCCATGTTTGATACACACACACAACACACAAGTCTATTGTTCACAATGCTTATTTTATTTGTGTGATTGTACATGTTCAAATGTGACGTGTAAACTCAATTGCTTATCGATCAAACCCAAAAAGATTTTTAAGTATTTTTATATGTTTTTGAAAGTTTTTTTTATGCTTTTGCGTTTTGAGTTTTTTTCCATACTGCATTTTCTATGGTTTCATCAAAAACTCCTTTAGAGGCATTTTCGCGAGAAGCTCGCGACTAAGCTCTTCCCGAGAAAATGAGATAGGCAAAAAATGAAAACACATGAATTTCAGACAAAAACTTTCACGACTGTCTTGTGAGTAAGTCTATCCCGCAAAAAGTTTTGTGCTTCGGTGGCATTTTTCACGAGTAACTTCACGAGAAGCTATCCCGTGAAAAACGCGTTTTTTCAGTTTTTAAGGGCTGATCAAGACAGATTTTCAAACATAACCTTTTTGCCTCCCTTGAGCCTCTCTCAACCCAAAACCAATTTTCTCTAAAAAATCCAACTAAATCTCAAGAGTAATCATCTTCAAATCATCTCTAAGGTATGTTCATTCAATCTTTTCTCTCTATTTCACTAGATTATGCCTTAGATTATAGATTTTTCATGAGTTGGGACACTTTTGAAAAGGGGTTGGGCATTCTCTATTTTGTGAATTTTTTTTCAATTTCTTGATTGGGTTCTGTCCCATTTATTTTGTTTGTACTTGTGTTGGCCCCTTGTGTCATTTTAACTTGTATTTAGGCAAGATTCAAACATGTTCATGCATTGTTTACATCTTCGTTGTGCGGGTGCATACCAAGTGTTTGATAAAATGCCCAAATGACATTTTGGTGTTGTTTTGGACTCCGATGAGTACCAAACTTTGGGGATTACCATGATTGTGTATGTTTATCATGTTTTGATCATTGATTGTGTGTTTTACACACTTTAACCCAAATGTGTTTTGTCATGTCTTGATCGTGCATCACACATGCACACTTGATGCACACTTTTGTTCATTTGTCATGTTTTGCATATCACTCATGCTAGATAATTGTTATAACATGTTTAGCACACATAACATGCTATTTTGACTTTGTTTATGTTCTTTTTAGGACTTTGTAGTCGTTTTTATGGACTAACTTGGTACTAATCAAGTTTGTGTTCTTGTGTTTGTGTTTTTGCACTTGTTTCTCTGTGTTTTGCCTTTGTTTTTGCAGATGTCTCCTACTAAGCATTCTGCCATAAAGAAAGGGTCAAAGCATCCATGCACGGACGAAGAAAATTTCTGAAACGTTGATGCAGGAATGGCATACAACGACTTCTACAAAAAGGCAACGATCATCATGGAAAGGGTTGTGAAAATGGAGACTCTTGAAAACACTTGCATTCCTGAAGTGTTCAAGGAGAGAACTTGGACAAAATTGCTGAATCCAAGTGGAAATGTCTTTGCCAAAATCTTAAGGGAATTATTTTCAAACGCCATTGTGGAAGGGGAGCGCATTAATTGTTGGGTGCGGCAAAAGGAATTCTTTATTACAAGGGATTTCATTTAAGAGTTCTTGGAAATTCGTCCACCATCTCAACAAATCTCCATCCAATATGATGATAGATTGGATTTTCTTGAACCAATGGTGGATCTCCTCTGTGGTACTCTCCAAAAGAAGTCAATGTACACAATTCCTTTCAATTCGGATATGAGGACATTGGGTTATATCATGATCCACAACATCTACTCGGTAACGAATTTGACCACATTGTCAGCACCAAGAACTACATTTCTCTATGATCTATTCACACATAAGGAGATCAACATATGCGGTCACATCTTCCACCTTTTGACAAAAGCCATCTCCAAGAGGAATTTGAGAACCGTGATGCCATTCCCTAGTCTCATCATGGGTCTCATTGCAAAGACAAAGATGAAGTTTCCAAGTGGTCTCATCATGGTTCAAAGAGACTCTCTGATTGGTGCTCCAACAATGATCCAAAGCAAAGCTCATATCACCGGACCAAAAGCCAGCGTCTTTCAAATCCTAAGGGACGATGTTGAGGAAGAAGGTGGGGACACGGAGAAAGAGATAGACAGGTTTACATCAGCCCTGGAGGGCTCTACACAACCATCCTTCTAAGCACCAACATGAGGACTTGATCGCCTTGACCGTCTCATTGCAAAGGTTGAGCAGATGTATGGCATGATAGAATCACATGTGCAGCACACCTCAGACTAGTTTATGTATGCTTAGGGCTAGATTACTGCACTTTCATCTCAGATTGATGACATGATGATGGAGCAGCGGCTTCATCAACAAAGCTTTGAATCAGAATCTGAAGAGTTATAGCCTCTTTGGCCATTTTGTTCAAAAAGGGGGAGTAGTTTGAGGGGGAGCTGCTGAGTTTGAGGGGGAGCATAGCCATAGATATTGGTTTATTTTGGTGGTTTAGGAGTTTACTGTTAGGATGTGTGCTATTAAATCCTATTGTATGATGCTATATGTTATTATTTATGACATTATGTATGACTTAATGTTGTGTTTAATAAAATTGTTTTATTATTATCTAAAATAATAGTAACATGAATATTGAGACATTATCATATAGTCCATGAGATACATTGTATGTGATTTAGTCACAAAAGATGTAAATCACAAGTTCCTTGTAAACTCAGAATTGTAGTTCGTAGTCGGTGATGAAATTGGGCATTTCATCTGCGAAAACTATAACATATCAACTAAGATGATTTGTCTTGATCATGAAAGTGGAGACTTCTAGTTGATGTGTTGATATGTTTTAAGAGTTAAGACATATTGAACTGGACCGCTGTGAGATTTATTATTTTTCTAACGACTGTCAATTGAATAATAAATCTCACGACTTCTATTTACATGAACTCTTAATCTTGAGAGAATAATTGATCTGATCATGAAATGTAGGTTGCTTTGATATATCAAGAGTGAGATCTAGAGTAATGGTCAAAATCTCAGTATGTTGGGCAATCACATTTAGTGTTGATGGAACATATATTCTTAAGATGGAATTCATAGTCTCTTAACGGAGATATAAAATATTCCCTTGAGATAAGTTTAATGGTTCAGTTATTCAGAGAGTTAGGCCTAACCACTTTGGTAAGAAGTTACTAAAGTATATATTTATGAAATTGAATTTCATAAATATATGTTGAATAACTTTAAAGGATTAAACCGGGTACTCAAGGATAAGATGTAGTAATTTACAAAGTGGTAGTCTACATTCATGACTTTGTATTACTACAAATATTTTATGAGGGGGTTATATGTATAATAAAGTCTTGGGATATAATTTATAAATAAAGCTTAGAGTGCAATTATATTTATATAGTGGTATTAAATATAATTAATGGTAACTTTGGACTTGTCAAGAGTTGCCAGAAAAGCCCAAGGCCCATTGGAGCTAGTGTCTTATTAGTCCCTTTTGGTCATACTCCAAGCCACAAACTTAAGCCCAATTGGAAAGGCCCAAAAGGCCAGCCCAATTAGATAGTCAGTTAGATACAAAGGGAGAAACATACAGAATTTTTTGAAGAGTTTTGTAAGAACACTATTGTGAAAAGGTGTGTAGAAAGTGTTAGACACTTTGACATTCTCCCTTTGAAACTGATTGAGAGATCACACATCTTGGGCGTTAGTAGAATTGGAGTGAAGATTGAAAATGTTCCCAAGTGGTTTTGATCTTCGGTTTTGAAATTCACCTCTCCAAGGTACACTCTCTTGTTCTTAAATTCTGAAACTTACATAGTGCATGTTAACAACTACGAATGAAGTAGATCCGTTTATATATTTTCCGCTGTGTACATGCATATTTCCATCATTTACTTTGGTGGTTCATAGTTTTTTATATAACTATTGCTTATTTACATTGCTTTCTTTTAAAGCTTTAAAGTACTCTAGTTTAAAAATTCAGTTTATATCTAGTACTTTGTTTTATGTATCCTTGCTTTATAGCTTTTTAAAGTACTTTTAGATTAATGCATACATTTTTTTTAGTACTTTACACTTGTGCCCTTGTTGGATCTTGTATCCTTAATGCAAATACTTTGGTGTTTTGCATTGGTTGTGTGTTTGGACATACAATTGAGTTTTGCATTGCTCTTAATTGAACTGCGTGTCCGGATGATCTTTTACTAATTAAATGATCATTGTAGTCGTTCTTTAATGACTGTTCTTGTATGATCAAGTTATGCTTCATAGTTTATGTCTTGATTATTACCTTGATCGCATTTTACTTGTTCCTATACGTACCTTGTATTCAACTTGTCATAAGCTTAATGAAAATTTTGTTTGTGTGCAAGTGTTTCAGGATACAGGTGTATACGTGCAAGTGCTTTACAGCTTTTAGATTAGGTGTGAGTGAGTTTTACCGTTGTTCCCAAACTCATGTTTAAGTCTAGAGTCTGTTTTAGGGGTTTTGTCACCGAATAGCCAAAGGGGGAGATTGTAAAGTTGTTATTTACAACTAGTTTGTGTTAGCTTTAATTTTGTGCCAAATTTGATTGTAATTTTGTTCAGTCATTTTTACCCTGTATTTTATGTGGGATTTCATTGTATGGGTTGTGTGTGAGAGAGAGTGTGAAGACTCGAGCTTGCATTGAAGAAGGAGTAGCTTTCGTAGGTATCTCGCGAGTAAACTTCCCGCGAAGTAAGCCACGTGAAGAACACATGACTAGAATATGAAGAGTTATGACAATCTGGTGACAGCTGATTTTTGCGAGTATCTCGCGGGGTAAGGCCTTCCCACGAGGTACCCGCGAAACATTCTATTTTGCTATTTTGGTTATCTGCTCCACCATGTCTTCTCCCACACTATATATATCCACATTACCCACATTTTTTAAGGAGTGTTTTTTAGAGAGAAAACCCTAGCAAACACACTTGAGAGTTAGAGATTGTTATATCCACAATCATCTGCATAATCCTTTGTGGTTTTCCTCATACTTCTACCTCTCCATATCCATATCCTTGAGAGGTTGATAGCCTAAACGCTTACCACACCCAATCTGAGTGTCAAGTGAGGTTTTGGTACTGCTGGGAAGCATTGGAAGAAGCCAAGCTTTGGCAGATGCAATTCGGCGCATTGCGGGATCTGGAAAGCTAGATAAGACACAGTTCCGAGAAGCCTTGTTGGAGTAGGAGCTCGGAGGTCTTAGGTGCACTAGGAGATTAGGCTTGGAGGGTCTCTTGTTATTTATGTATCCCAACTTATTGTCTAGTGGATCAATTTACCACTTGGAGGGCGGCGGAGAGGTTTTCACCAATTTCTTTAGTTTTCTCTTTGATAACACATTGGCGTGTTATCTAGTGTTTGCATTTCTCTTCCCTATTCTTTTAGCTTTCATTTTACTGTTGGTACATGATGAATATGGCTTAGAGTAGTTTTATTGTTTGTTCGCTCGCATTTACTCTTTTCCGCACTTAGTTTAAGTTAAAGTAAAATCAACCGAACCGTAATCTTTTAATTTGGGGTCGGAACAACTCTTGTGTTTTTAACACAAATTTGAGTTTTCAGAATGATGGAGAAGAAGGCTCGACCGATCAAGATGCATTTTTTCAAAATTCAATTAAGGTTCAATAGCTCATTAAGCCTATTAAGTTATTAGGGTTTCTGATCTATTTCACCAATTATTTAAAAGAAATCCTAAGGCACATTTTAAAAGGGTTTTTTAGAGAGAGAAGAGTGCTTCTTGTGCCTCATATTGTAGATCTAGGGTTTTTGTACCCAAAGTTCTCTAAAATCTTCTACCAGAAATATTCTTTGAAGAAACTCAAGATTAGGTGTTGTAGAAGTTGCTGCTACAAGATCAACAACTCCTGATGATCTAAAGCTTTGAGTGGGATCTCAAAGTTACAAATGTGGGTTTTTGTGTTTAACAAATTCAGATAGAAGAGTTTGTAAATTCAGAGCTGCATGTGGTCATGTGAGTAAGAACTACAAGAGGTAGCTTTAGATTTAGGGAAAAATTTATTGTAGAACTTCCATTCTATATAGTGTATTTGTTACCTTGAGGATAGTTTAGGTTAAATACTCCACAAGTTTTTTACCTTGAAACTGGACTATCATCATATCACATGTCTTCTTTACTTTTCCATATTAAGTGATATGATTGTTTGTGTTTAACTTAGATATGAATAATAAACCTAAGTATCGACTTAGTTGATTAATTAGGTTAAACAATCTGAATGTTTAGGGGCCTGTAAGTGCAAGTTAGATTTGAGCTTATATATGGAAATAAAATAGGTTATCTAACATTACATCTACATGAGAAAGCTCGAAAAGATGCAAGTTTTGACATGACACTCAAGCAAGTAATAAAAAAAGTGATGATAGGACATGAAAAAGACGCACATTTAAAAAACAAGAAGAAATTGATTACAAAACAATATAAGATGTATGTGGAAAACTCTAGAGAATGGATAAAAAAAAACCACAGTTTGAGTAAGAACGTAACATTCTTGCTCTGCTCAGCTTGTATTATGTATGAAAAGAGATCAGTTTACAATCAGGTTGTCTTTCTTTCTTACCAACTATCTACTTTCATCTCAAAATATTTATTTTGGGTTCTTGCCCTAATAGCATAGCTGCATGTTCCCTTTATACACTGAGGAATATAGCTGAGTATAAGGATATGTGTCAAGTCATCATTATCTCTTTTGGATATTTTCACTACTGTGATATTATTTGCTGACTAAGGGATAATAACTGTGCCAACGTGCACAAGGACCTGTAGGTAGATAACTTGCCACTAGTTGGGAGAGAAGTCTTGGTTATTGAGAGGGACATCACTATGATTGGTACACGTATTTCTGATGTGACTCATTATGCATTCAACCAATAAGAGCATCTGTAGCAGATGTTGCAAAAAAAAAAAAATGTCATTTTGCAACACCAAAACCCTACTTTATTATTTTACCACATCATTTTACAACATCCCATTTATCAGATGTTTTATTCTTCAATTCTATACATTAAAATAATCTTTAAAACACATTAAAATAATATATTAAATTCCTCCCCCATCATCATCATCAACAACACCAACAACAGCAACTACAACAACAACCAGAAAAATTGTTGCGGCCACCGCCATAATCACCAGAAAAAAAAAAAAAACACAACCACCAAAATCAACCCACAACTGCCGCCGAATCCACCATCAAATCACAACCACCAAAACAAAAAACAAAAACAAAAAACAAATCAGAACAGAGATCGGCACCACCACTGATTCGCCATCACCGATTCGCCCATCACCAGCCGACCCACCCACCACCACTGATCTGCCCATCACCATCTCAACCCACCCACCGCCATTACCCATAACCTAAACCCACCCACCACCGATCTGCCCATCCGAACCAATCCATTGCCCAACCCACCCATCAAACCACAACCAAAAAACGTGAACGGAAAAAAAAGGAACCCGAAGCGAAATAGAGAAGACAGATGGTCGGCGATGTCAAGTGGTGGTCTTTGGTGAGATCAATGGCGTTGAATGGTGGCCTTTGGTGATCGGCGTGCTGTGGAAGATGAAGAGAGAAGATAGCGATGAGAGAGAAGACAAAGATGAGAAGACGGAGAGAGAGATATCTATGATGAGGAGAGAGAAAACGGAATAAAATAAGAATATATATTTTTCCATGGCTCGTCCGTACCGTGGCAAATTGCAACGGTACTGTTCAATGTTGCAAAAATTTGACACATTTGGCACATCTGATAAAATGGGTTTTTTGGTGTTTGGTGTGCCAAATGTGACAAATATTTGGCATTTGCTGTGGATGCTCTAAGGGGTGTCCTTATAACCTTTGACCTTGGAAAGTCACTATGTCCCTTTTTGGTGAGTGTTTGAGTACCGTGTCAGGTGTAAATCTCACTTCCTTCTCATGGCAATCATGCTTTTAGCACAACCAAGACAAGATCTTTTAGCCAACATCTCCTTTCCCTTTTCTCACAATGGTGTTATGTACAGGGTTTAAATGAACTAACAAGTAGTATTAGAGCAGGTTAGCTCTTGATTAAGTAGGTACTGTTTAGGAAGGCGTTGTTTCCATGAAGAGAAGTCATTAGAGAGGCCAGAGAAGAAGGGGTGCATTGCCGATTCCAAATTCTCTTATTTTCTAGAAAATCCCAGTCAAAGTGAGCCAAAGGTAGGACAATTGGTTATGGCTGAAATCCCATAGTGGAAAACACTCAGTGAAGTTGGCTTACAAGGAAATTCTGGCTCTATCTGATTCAATTGAGTCTGACCAGGTGAAGTCAAAAATCTGGAAATCTAAAATACATGATAGACTTAAGATGGTCTTATGGAGAGTTGCCTCAGATATTCTTCCCACCAAGGAAAAATTGATAAGATTCTTTCCATCCATGGATCCCAACTGTCCTCTATGTGATGCCTTACCTGAATCTTCCCTACATCTTTTTGTATTCTATCACGCAGCCAAATCTTTGTGGGCTGGTAATGTTTGGGGCTGCGACTTGATGCAATGCAGTTTTATAACCCAGGTCAGTTTATAAACTTTCTTTTAGCCCCCCAAGTTTCTTTCCATGGCTCTTCTGACAAGGAGGAGTTCCTTTTATTTGGGGCTTTGGTGTTGGAGCAACTTTGGTTTGCTAGAAATCAAGCTATTTACAAAGGAATTAATTTGGAGACTCGCGTAGCTGTTAATCGTGGGTTTGAGAACGTAGTGGTTGAGAATGTTGTGTTTGAGAATGTATTGAAGCTCTTAATGCCCCCTCTGATGCCGTGCCTTGGAGAATATCAACCATAATTGCCGATACTCTTTTGTGGGCATTCCGTGGCCAGCAATTTGTTTTTAGGTGGAGTCCGAGAGTTTCAAACAAAGCAGCCCATGTATTAGCATCTTGCTGCCTTGGGAAAAATCTATCTGGATGTTTTGGTCAGGGTTATGCTCCTAGCCCTTTTATGGATGTAATCTGTTAAGGACATATTTTATGTAGTTGCCTAATCTTTTGACAAAACGCACTTTACTTGTATTTGTGTAGATCTAGGATGTGTTTAATACTTCAAATAACATGTTGTTCAAGTTTAGTATTAAAGCCATGAAGATTGGACCAAGAAACAAGTGAAGAAAAAGTGTTCACTAAAGCTGGATAGATAGCTGAACACCTTCTGGACACATGTGGACACCTGCGGACACCTGCTCGACACCTCTATTTATCGAGGTTTAATGAAGCTCGACAGCTTCCCGATCGATCGAGGTATCTATCAAGGTTACGGGAATTCAGATTTCCAGATCTGATTTTTGGCCCATTGCTTATGTATTTGTGTATGGTTTCTTTTTCCACAAACCTAGACATATATAAGGCTTATTTTAGAGGCCGTCACATGAGAAAATACAAGGAAAATATATGAAAAAGGTGACCGAAGCCTTATTCTCTCTAAAAGAAGTTACTGTGTCTTTGCGCCTTAGGGTTTTGTAACCAAGTGCTTCTTGATCTTCATTGTTGATGAAGTGAAGAACTTTGCAGCCAACATTCTTCTTTCTCAAGTTGGTGAGTGAGTCACGTACTGGGATCCGTGCATCAAAGGGTGGCGTTCATATATTGAAGAGTTCAGAGGTTCTGAAGCGGTAGAAGGTTTCTGCTGTAAGTTCATATACGGGGATTGTAGAGTCTAGGAACAAAGGTTTTGTACTAGATTTGAAACTTCTCTTTACTATAGTGAATTGCTTTTCGGGAAGGTTTTCCCCTAAGTTTTTTACTGTGAAATTGGTTGGTTTGATTGGTTTTCCTGAGTCATCATAACTTGTCTTATTTATTTTTCCGCTGCACTTAGTTTTGACATGATATTAATGTTTGTTTGTTTTAACAAGTTTTATGTATAATAAATCTAATTAACAACTTGGGTTTAAAACTTGTTAATTCTATCAACCGGGGTATAAATTTCCCAAAATAATAAATTCAGAGCTTCTTAATGTTGTAGTTGCTGTTTAGTTTTTGTTCTTTGTGTTTGTTAATAAAATTTTCGGTTCATCAAAAAAGAAAGAAAGTAGGCCACGCATATCCAAGTTCATATTTTCACACGAGAAAATCAAGGAATTGGCTTTGTTTTATCTTAAATAATAAAAATGCTAGCCATCCACTTATATGGTATGTCTATAACAGAATCAAAATTGTTGGGTTTAACAGGGTTGATCACTGTCTTTGTCCGATAATTATTCTCAGAAGCAAAGTTATATTAGTAAAATAGAAGATCCATTGGCATTGAAATCAAAAGCCCAATGGAATATGTTCAGGAAATTTAGACTCCGGTTGATTTTTTAGTAGCATTAGTCAACTTGTTGAATTAATCAATTAGAAACTCAGATTAATTTTAAGGTTTATCATAACATAGTAACATACCAAAAAAAAGAAAAACCAAACAAGCAAACAAGTAACATGGCATATAGTGATGCAGGGAACATTGAAGGAAAAACTATATCAAAGGAAAAACCATTATGGGATTTTATTCATGACCAATATTATAAACTTTTTTAAGCGTAATGCTATACTCAAACTTTTTTATAACAATTTTACAAACGGTTTTGGTAACAAATTCTTAGTGGTTTGCCTAATGAGTCCGCCACTCACATCATTTTTTTACTTACCAATAAACACTTATCATATCAGTAATTTATAAAAAAATTTGTAACTTTAGCATTTTTCTCATTTTAGTGATAATAAATTTTTTGTTATAGATTTAAAGTCTAAAATAAATATGCAAGCCCAAAAAAAAAAAAAAACCTCAACAACAAAAATTATCAATAGTAAAACTAAAAGAAAAAAAAAATTAAGTTCAATTAATTAATTTTATCCAAAATAAACAACCTTATCCCTTAAAAAATTCTCAAAAAAAAAAAAAATTTGTTCTTACCTACAAAAAAAAAATCTTAACAGCTAAATAGTAGCAAAGTCTCTTATCAAAAAAAAAAAAAAAAAATAGTAGCAAAGTCAAAAATTAAAACTACTTCATACAACCAATAATAAGGCCGTTCTTCTAACTCAAAGCTCCATCTCTGTCGGTGTTTATATGGGCTTTTGCTATTAATATATAATTGTTCGCTTGGCGTGATCAACTTGAAATTCTTAAGCAGGGAGCAGTTTCCTTTCTTAGAGACTCAATATAGTCAACATTGTCGGTGTTTATATGGGCTTTTCCTATTAGTTTGCCTTTGGGGGTGAATTAAAAATTAAGATGATTTCACTATTTAATTTATTTTTTAACTATTTATGAGTCTTACTGTATTTTTTAGTACTATTTATGAGTTGTACTATTTCAACTAACTTTTATCTTTATCTACACTACTTTAATAATAATTTTTCAATTTCAACACATTGAAACACACCCTAATATATGATTGTTTGCTTGGTGTGATCAACTTCAAATACTGAAGTAGGGAGCAGTTTCCTTTCTTAGAGAGTCAATATAGTCAACATAGAAAAAACTAAGGTCAGAGCATCTCCAAATTCGAATATTCCTTTCTTTTCTATCCTGCATGATTACAACTGACCCACCTTCACTTTGCTTTCTCTAATATCATATTTTTACGCGAAAAAGACGAAGAATTGACTCTAATTGCGGGATACGGTGAACAAAATAATATTATGTCGGTTGTCCACTATGGTTTGTCGGATAACAAAATCATAGTACTCCGTTTGATGTTTAACATGCTTGACCACTTTCTTTATAACGGTCATCATCTAAGTCATTAGTTTTCATCTTTGAGAAACATTTACGCCATATTAGTAAAATCTAAGATTTTTGGCATTAAAACGAAGAAGGTTATAAACAATGTTATCAATGAAAAAAAGAAGAAAAAGAGTGAAAAAGAGACAGGCCACTCAAATATGTTTGTAGTTATCTTTTCTAACTTACTAGCTAATTGATAATTTATAAGATTATTATTGTATATTATTTAAACAAATTACATAACTCATTAAATTAAAGAAGTTATGTATGACAAAAACTATTCATGATTTCTTTAATTATCATATACTAAGATAAAGTAAAATAACTTTAAAATATTTGGAGCCAAACTTTTTTAAGGGCCATGCTCATTGTCTAAAACATTAAAATTGACATGACAATGGTACTTTACTAATAAAAGTAAAAGGAGAAGGGTTAGAATACAATTTCAAATTGTGATTTTTTTTTGGGATAAGAACCATGAAGTATGTGTTAGATTTTAATTTATATCCCTTGATTATTAGTTGAATCAATTTCGTTCAAAGTTTTAAAATGCCTCAATATACAAGAAATTATTAATGTGATTGATCTTTTTATTCATCAAAGATTTTTTATTTTTAATTAACCTCATAATATTGTACTTGATAAGCTTTTGTAATTAATGTTGGTGTTTAAACCCTTGTCAAAAAAATACCAACTAACTATTTTTAACAAGTTATTAATTAAATTAGTTATGAACAACCTTTGGTTAATGTAACAATCACCAATATCATGCACAAAAAAACATAATAGAAATAAAATAGTACATAGCAATACGGACTCAGGAAAAACTAATGAAATAAAAATTTCACAATAACAATCCTGGGGTTTTTTGACTAGCAACCCTCAAAGCAAAATAAATCCACTAACTAAATAAAATTTTTAGAATACCTTGTATCGATTGATGACAACTACCGAAAAAAAATAAAATAAAAATAAAACTCGAGATGGGGAGTAGCAAGGTGAGAAGTGAGCTGGAAAAATACATATATTTTTGGTTTCTTCAAGACTTAGGAGCAAAGAAAGTGTGTTTTCTTTTTTGGTTGGCCTTATTTTAAGCGAGTCATTGTCTCTCTCGTAGCAATATTAAATTTCATGTAATAAATGTTGGATTTCAGTAATTTTTTTATTAAGGATTTTAGTAATTAGTTAATTTGTAAAACTATTAATTTTTATTCTAATTTTGATAAAGAAAGAAAGGAAAAATTGGTTCACCTTCCATCTCTTTCTTTTAGGAAATTGAAAATTTTTACACTCTAAAACTGCCACAAATACAGTAAAACACATTAGCATACTGCACAACATTTAAAGAGGACCTTTTTTCATCTGAGGGATTTAGTTCATCGCCTATTTGGTCTAAATCCTAATGGTTGAGCCGCTATGGATGAAACTCCACAAATTTACATGAAAAATCGTAAAGTTTAAGATGAAAATTTATATCATATTTGTCATGAAATTAGTCAACAACAAAACCTAATATTGTTCCTTTTGCAATATTTAGATGTAGGGTTTACTTTTAAATTTTTATTTTTAATATATATATAAGTAATTCGTAACTTTCATTAAGAAGAAAAGAAATTCAATACATCTTGAACTAACGATGACTCAATTATGCTAGGATTTTTCTCCATCCAAGTTACAAAATTTTCTAACATCCTTAACATATAAAGCCGATACACGTGCTAGTTTGTTTTTCTGTCAACTTTCATGACATTTGTCAAAAGTAGACAAATTCGTCAAAACCATAATTGCGGGATAGATGCTCACCAGTGGCTTATCAAGCGTGACTTTTTTTTTTTTAAATTTTAGATTTAAGGTCTGTTTAGATACCGCTTATTTTGCTGAAAACTGAAAATTTATTGCTGAAAATACTGTAACAAAATACTTTTTAAAACGCAAAACACTGTAGTAATAAGTGATTGCTGCGTTTTTTTATGGATTTGGTGGTCCATAAACAGTACCGTGGGACCCAAAAAAAAACGTAAAATGCAACTTAATTGCTGGGCAAACCCCACGCTTATTTAATATCCTTCTTTATCTAATTTAGCGTGAAACAATGTAATGAACTACTATGAAATAGTGAACAGAGATGAAGGCCCATGGTTTTATGCTTTTATTTTCATATGGTTATGTGAGAACTAGGATTGTAGGTATCATTTTTTGTTTTTGTTTTATCCTCCCTCTTCTCCTTTTCATGAGAGGCCCAGTTTAATATATATGGGTATATTGACATCCTTAACCCCATAGACCTCTAACGAACATTTTTTTTTTCCCTCTTGGATTCTCTTTCAACTGATCCCATTAAAAGTCAAAAAAATGCTATCAATTAATTTATGAAAAATAACTATGGATAGTATAAACACAAAATTTCAAATTTGAAAATCAAACAATTAAAATAGTTTCACAAATATATTTTTGTATTGATGAATGAACGGGGTATATATCTCCTGAATCAATCTCCTTGAAAAAGTTTTCAATTCAAGAATTGTGTTGATGTAGTCTTGAGTTGAACACAAGTTATTCCCACTTTGATTGAAAAGTGGATTGAGAGATTTTTGGACTAGATTTGATGAATATATCTCTAATTGTGCGTTTGTTAGAGGCTTCTCATTCTTTGTGTCTTTGATGGCTCCACATGTAGTTTAGGGTGGTCATAGGACCACTTGGCAAAAAAGTTAATTATTATATATAAATTTTAAAAAATTTATGATTTTATTATCCTTAAAAAATATTTGTGACCACCCTAAAAATTTTTAGGCTCAACATAATTAATTTTTGGACAAATTTGGCAACAACCTTGGTTGTAGACTAAAACTACAATTCCATTCAATATTTTTTATTGGATGTGAATTGTGAAAAAATCACCATTGGATTACATTTTCTTCTTATGTCCTCCACACTTGCAAAATTTCAAGAAGGTCGAAGATCATTAGTTATGTCATTATTCAAATCTTTAAATTTTGAGTTTTTGTAGTCTAGAATTACATAAAAATTTAAGTTTACAGATCAAAATAATAAATAATATCCAATTGACATGATGTTTTACATGTATTTTAAGAATATAAAGAACATGCAATTCAAAGGTTAGATTTTCAAACTATATAGCCGTGTTAATTTGTTCAGTAAGAGTTGTAATCTTAGATTACAACAAAGTTTGTAGTCAAACTTTTTCTTTAAATTTTAGCCCCTTTAACAATATAATAGGTCCTTACAAACAAAAAGAAGAAAACTCCCAATAAATTTTTATTTGACTAAATTTTTGAAAAAAATGTAACTTGCAACATTAATAATGAGACTATCATGCAAAGATTTCAAAATAAGAAAATTCCAAAAAGAAAATTGTCAAACTATGTGTATGTGTGTTTTGGTCAATATATGAAGGTCTATTTTTATTAAATTTTGGTCAATAACGACCACCCTGAAAAATATTCCTGGAGCCACCACTGCTTTGTGTACTCTTAAATGTTCATCATCTTAAAAGATTTGTGGTGGGAGTTTCTTGAGACTTTAGAGATTAAATCCAATTAAACTGCAATCAATTAGAGTTCTTGAATTTTCTAGAGGCTTTGAAGCTTTAATCCAATAGAACTCTAAGACTTGGAGGGATTATTTGGATGAATGTTTTGAATTTTCTTTGCATTTGAAGAGTTGTGGGGGAAGTGTTTTGTGGTTTTAGGGGCTTGAATAAATAGAGTTTTACTAATTTGAAGTCTTTTGTAGTTTTTGGAGGCCTTTTTGAGCTTAATTCTATTGAATTTTGATTTACAACGATGATTTAAATTATTTCTCTTTGAATATTCTAATTTGAAGTTCTTGATAGCTTTGGAGCATGATTCTGACAAAGCTTTGAGACTATTGAATGTCCTTTTTAGGAGACTAATGAGAATCTCTATTTATAGGAGTCTTAAAAAGCTTTAATGACACATGATCGACTATGATTGGTAACACATGTTATATTTTATATGGAGAAACTTTAAGTCTTGTTTTCCAAGGGCCACATGACATAATTTGATTAACCAAAATTTTTGAATTTAAAATAAGACATGACAATATTTGATTAAGCTACTTGTGCTATTTTAAATTAAAATATCAACATCTCTCGACATGTGATTGGCTTTTGGATATTTTTGTAATTTTTATTAGTGATATTTTGAAATTTTCTATTGGTTTGAATAACAACAGCAATACCCACTTAGTAACACATGGTGCTTTGCAATTAGTTTACTCTATGATCTTAGTGATATAATAGGACAATTTGCAATTGGTTGAAAATTTTGCATTCTATAAATGTCCCCTTGGCCCTTGTCCATGTATATTGTGCTTTTGTGTGGCGTGTGAATGGGTCTCAAAATTTGAATTGGATGCTTGAATCTTGAACTCTATCAATGCTCTGTTGAAGATTTTTAATTTTTTTTTTTGAGAAAATGGTAAGACAATTTTATTAAAGTAAATCAGTTTGGAATGATAGGCCAAAAGCGTATTGACCCCTTATGATGAATTAACCAATTAATTATCCAAGTGAATTAATTAGGTTCAATTACATGCAATGAGTGTGGTAGCACAAACAAATCACTAAATAACTGCAGCGGAAATTAATTTTGACACGGTGATTTGTTTATGAATGGGGAAAACCTCCAAGGCAAAAACCCCATTGGGTGATTTTAAGGTCACCACTCCTGAGAATCCACTATTATCAAAACAAGCGGCTACAAGTAATGGAATCCCAGTACCTTATACCAATTTATAGTTGAACCCTTACCCCAATACCCAATTGGACTTGTTCTGTAGTGACAATCTCTCCTTGTATTTCACGGCTTCCAGTATGTGACTAACCAATTGCGTGGATCCCAGTACGCGACTTCAATCACCAACTTGAGGAAGATGTTGGCTGCAAAGTTATTCTTCTCTTCAACAAATGAAGATCGTGAAGTTGCTTGGTCACAAAATCCTATGGTGTACAAACACAGCAGCTTCTTCAAGAATTAGGGAAAAACCTACATAGTAACTTCTTCAAGAATTAGGGCAAAACTAGGTTTCCCGTCACACTTGTGGAATTATGCTCTTGTGCAATTGTGCTCTTAGCTATGTAACTAGATACAGCCCTTAAAATAATCCTTATATATGTTTAGGGTTGTGAGAAAAGAAAGTCCAAACACATAATCACGGATTGAATGAAAAACAGTCTAGAAAAACCGAGTTTCATAAACCTCGATAGATACCCTAGCTGTCAAGCTGGTGTCGAGCCACGGGCTAGAACAACTCTTTAAATCTCGATAGATGCTAGCTGTCGAGCTTTAATGAACAACACTTTTCACACTCAAATCTTGGACAGACTTGCATGGCTTCAATACTTGGACTTGAACTCTTGTTCCTTGAAATATCAAACACATCCTAAATCTACCAAATTACAAGTAAAGTGCGTTTTGTCAAAGGATTAGCCAATTACATAAAATGTTGACATATGTTCCTAACAACCAATCACATATGTCTTAACAATCTCCCCCTTTGGCAATCCGTGACAAAAGCACAACAAACAAATGAACATATGAGAGGAGTCATAAAACACTCAACTCATACTCACTTGTTAAGTACAATAAAATCTATCCCAACACAAACTCTTGAAAAACTTTGCAAAAATAGAGTTCATGGCAAGTAGACTTTGACAACCTATATTTCTGAAACACTTAAACAAAACTCATCAAGGTATCTTTGTGTGAAACAGAAATAATAGATTGCAAACAAAATATAAGAAACATGTGCATAGAGAGAGAAAAGAAACAACACATGTAAGGGTAGGTGAAAAACATACATCAATATATAGATAAAGCAAACATGAGTACAATGTATGACAAATGGTCACAAGACCTAAGGTACAAGAACAATGTATCTAAGAAAGAAAGAAAAGAAAAAGATACATCAATATCCTCGCTACATCCCTAAAAAACAACACTCCCCTTAACAAAAATCTCATATTCTAACTCTCCCCCTAACAATGACTACTCTCATGACCCAAAACTACTCCCATTTTTTGTCACGAGTGACAAAGGGTAAGAGTGTCAAGTAGACATCTCGTCAGCACTGGAAGAGCTAGCATCATCCTCATCACCACTAGATGCATCAGCACCATCATCATCATCCTCATCCTCAGAAGCCTCTAGAGCAGGAGGAGGTGAAGAAACGAAGCCACCTATGACCACCTGCCGTCATGCAATACGATCAACACGGGTGTTCACCTAGCACAACTCATCACTGAGCGCGTCAAGGTGAGCATCCATGTGCACAATTGTGCCATGATGTCCTCGAGAGTCACACCGCTCATAGAAGAAGATGAAGCGGATGTAGATGGTACAGTAGGAGCTGGAGGAGCCATCGATCCAGACCGCCTCAAACGTAGCTGCACCTCGCTCCGTTTAACGGCATTAATGTCTATGGCACAAGAGACATGAAAGGGGTTGGAAACAGGAGAGGGAACAAAGAAGTGGCGTAAGATCCTTGTGATAGTAGAAAGGAAAATGAGCTTATCACAGATTGCCGTATCCTTATATACATCTATGATGGAAAGGATAAAATGAGAGGGAAAGTCAATGGTGAGATGCTTAATGAGGGACAGCAAAAATAGAGCATAAGGCTCTATAATAGAGTTATAGTGAGAAAGAGGATGCAAAACAAAGGTCATAGCCATGTTAATAAACCTAGGACCTTTAGCAAAAGGAGAGCAGGAAGTGAACTGTCGATCAACCCACTTAGAAGGTCGCTCACAAAAAGTGGAAATAAGCTTGTCTTTAGAAACAGTCTTAAGATGCTCACAACCAGGGTAGTTAGGATGCACTACCCTAGGGACATGGAGCACGTTGACTACAAGAGTCGGAGTGACCACGATGCGCGTACCTCGAACGCTAGTAGAAAACTGAGGTACTAAATAATCGAATCTATACATGTTGGAGTAGAACTCCTGGATCAGTACGGATAGACATATGATCGGGACGTCACACAATGACTCCCAACCCCTACTATAAATGACAGTGGGTAGGTCAGTGTTAGAGAAGTCTGTCAAAATGGCTTGGCATTTCGAATGAATGCCTCGTCTAGAGAAGTTCTCTGAAAAGTCCTTGCGGGCTTTATCATCACGGAACCGGACATGAGAAGGAGTAGGATCAAAATAAGTAGATGCCCCGAAATGAAGAGGATTCTAGGATGGAATAGACTTACGTTTAGATGCCATAGAAGTCGACTAACGTAAACAGGAGAGAGAGAGGGACAAAGAAACACTCAGAAAAGTCTTAAGCAGTTCAAATATATCAAAACATATTGAAGAGAAAGAATGTATGCATGGGAATGCATGAACATATGACATGCAATAAAAAAACATCATGGGCTCAGCCCAATCCAATCCTATCAGCACACAATCAGTTAACACAAATAGCACACAACTAAAATGCATGATAATGTAGTTATAATGAAAATGAGATGCAATGCATAAAGTTTTAAGATCAAAACTTCAAAACCCATCCTAAAAATTTGGCAGAAACCTCTTTGATTTTGAAAAACCCCAAAATTTTCAAAAATCCCAAAAACTTAGGTTAAAAAAAGAAGAAGAAATGCATGAATATAAGGGATTAGGACACTTACCAAGTGTAGAGAAACTTTAAGGGTGAAAAAGCTTTGGGAAAAAGGTTTGAAGTGAGTGAGAGAGGTTTGCGAGGTGAAAAGGTTGAGAGAGATCGAGAGAAATGAGGTCAAAATCACGATTGCCCCTTATATAGCCCTTCAGTAATTCTCAAAAGATCGAGAGGTGTTGAGCTTTAAAAGGTTCGACAGATGCAGCTATCAAGTAAGTGTCTACAGCAAAGATAAGCTCGATCGATATAGGAGCTATCAAGAAGCTGTCGAGATGACATGAACTTTCTCGATGGATCGAGGTGTTATTGAGAAGGTGTCGAGATTGCGATAAGAAAAAGGGTGAAGAGCTCGATAGATAAGCCAAGTGTCGAAAGGTGTCGAGGAGCTGTCGAGATTGCTTTAAAAACATTTTTTCAAAAAGAGAAAAACATAGACATGAATGCAATTATGAATGCAACTCAACCAAATATCCAAACAACATTTTGATCTCTCAAAAACATCTCTCAACAAGAAAAATTTCATGCATTTTGATCCAAAACACACACACACACACACACACACACGCTAAACAAGTCTAACCAATTTTATATTTCACAAACAAGTCATGGCAGTTTAGTAAGCATACATTAACGCATGTAAACCTTGTGATGTCCAAATTACATTGTACCTGCACATGTATCAAAAACAGCAAAGAGTTTTGCGTGTTGTGTGTGAAAACATCGTAAGATTGCATAAGTGTCTCTATGTTATGACGACTTGGGTTATGAGTAAATCAATTTAACTCACATATGATCATAGCTATTTGATGGGGACTATCACCTTCGAGGTACATCCTGTAACTCCCACATCTCCTAGAATACACTCTTGCAATCATGTTTTAAAGCATTTTTTTTCTTTTTGCTTTTATTTCTTTGCATATTTTTTTTTATTAAGCATATCATGCATTGGTATATAAAAGAGAGAAAAGAAATACCCAATTATGCTAAGTTTTTTGAAATTGCACTTTTGCTATGCCGAAGCATACGGATGTCATTGACATTGCACTTTTGCTATGCCGAAGCATACAGATTTCATGTCATGATTGGCGGGTAATAGTGGTGAGATGGTTATTTATGCCTTTCTCTTAAGATTTTCTAGTCTTTCCCGTCAGAAAGAGTGATACAAGTATTAAATACAAGAGATCACTTAACTTTACTCATCACAATCAAAGAGCCACAAAGCTCGCTTGCTTAGTTGTGCATAGAGATGTTCATCTAAGCTACAAAAGTTACAAAGTTTAGAGAACTTTGTTTCAATGGCCATTTTAAGGTTCACAAGAACCAATGTACATAATACACACACTGTTTTTGTATTTTTCAAAATTTTCAATTATTTATATTTTTTTTTATGAAAAACAAAATAAAACAAACTAAAAAAAAAAAACCAACAAAAACATGATAAACAAAGCAAAGCAATGCATAAAACTAGATGCAAATGCATGAGGAAGAGAAAGAAGAGAAGAAGATCAATCCATGGAGATAACACCAATGTTTTGACGAAGGAATTCAAAACATTTGCTATCCAGAGGTTTGGTGAACAGGTCAGCCTTCTAATCATCGGTGTGAATAAACTCAAGAGTAAGAGTATCATCTTCGACAAGCTCCCTAATGAAGTGATGTCAAATTTCTATGTGTTTGGTTCGAGAATGTTAAACTGGATTCTTAGAGATGTTGATGGCACTGGTATTGTCGCAATAGATAGTGAGATGCTCTTGACAAATACCATAATCATGGAGGATTTTTTGCATCCATAAGAGTTGGGTGCAACAGCTACTAGCAGCAATGTACTCAGCTTCTGTAATGGATAAAGAGATGGAATTCTACTTTTTGCTCATCCAAGAGACAAGATTATTACCCACATAAAAACAACCCCCCGATGTACTCTTTCTATCATCAGCATTTCCAGTCCAATCAGCGTCAGAGTACCCAGCTAAGACATCATTCGTGTCCTTGCCGTACCACACACCAAAATCAGCACTGCTTTTGACATACTTTATGATTCTTTTTAAAGTAGTCATATGAGACTCTTTGGGATTAGCCTGATATCTAGCACACATTCCAACACTGTAACTAATGTCAGGTCTACTAGCAGTAAGGTAAAGAAGACTACTTATCATGCTTCTATATAGAGATGAGTCTACACTTTTACCTAACACGTCAACAATGAGTTTAACATTTGGGCTCATAGGGGTTCTGACAGAACTAGCCGATTCTAAACCAAACTTTTTCACAAGATTCTTAGCATATTTAGATTAAGATAGGAATATACCTGAATCTTGTTGACAAATCTGCAATCCAAGGAAGTGAGCCAGCTCTCCAATCATGCTCATCTCGAACTCGGCTTGCATGAGTTTTGAGAAGCCATGAGCAAGTTCATCCTTAGTCGATCCAAAGATGATGTCATCAACATAGATTTGAGCAACTATCAGCTCGCCATCTTCCCTCTTGATGAAGAGAGTCTGATCAGCCTTTCCTCTTGTGAACCCATGTGACACCAAGTATTGTGTGAGCCGATCATACCTAGCTCTAGGTGCTTGCTTCAACCCATAAAGTGCCTTCTTGGAGTACAACATATGATCCGGAAAGTGTGGATCAATGAATCCTTTTGCTTGAGCCACATAGATATCTTCTTTAAGTAGCCCATTCAAGAAAGCAGTCTTTACATCCATCTGGTAAAGCTTGAACTTTAAATGGCAAGCTAAGGCAAGGAGAATTTTGATGGACTCCATAATGGCAACTGGGGCAAATGTTTGATCATAGTCTACTCCTTCCATTTGTGAGTATCCTCGAGCTACAAGCTGAGCCTTGTTGCGGATCACATAGCCCTCCTTATCAGTCTTATTGCGGAATATCCACTTTGTGCCGATGATGTGCTCACCCTCCGGTCTAAGTACTAAAGTCCAGACATCATTCCTTTAAAACTGAAGCAATTCATTATGCATTGCTTCAACCCAACTTTCATCCTGAAGAGCTTCCTCAACCGTAGTGGGTTTAACTTGTGACAAATAATAAGAATAAGACGCAAAGTTAGCAACACATTTATCAACCGTACGTTTCCTTAATGTGAGTTCATTCATGTTTCCCACAATAACTTCTGCAGGATGGTTTAGCTTAATCCTGGAGGAAGGTCCTTTCTCTTCATGGGGTTCAGAATCTGGTGAAGTGGGTATATTTGCAGAATCTTCCACAACACTGGGAGTACCTGGAGTACTTGGAGATGCAGGTTCTTGTTCAATAATTTCTTGAACTTCCTTAGACTCAGGAGGAAGAATTTCTTTAGGGAATTCCTCAATGCCTTTCTCAGAACCTGAATCTGCAGACTCATCAATAACAATATTCACTGTCTCCATTACCTTCATAGTTCTTTTATTGTATACCCGATAAGCCTTGCTTGTAGAGGAGTAGCCCAGAAATATTTCTTCATCACTTCGGGAGTCAAAAATTTTCCACATTCTCTCTATCCTTGAGGATGAAACAAGTACTTCCAAAGATTCTGAAATACTTCACATTCGGCTTCCTTCCTTTCCATAACTCATATGGAGTCTTTTTGGTATCGGGTCTGAAATACACCCTATTAACCGCATGACACGTAGTGTTAATGGCTTCTCCCCACAAGTTTCTAGCCACATCCTTATTATGCAACATGGCTTTGGCCATCTCTTGAATAACTTTGTTCTTTCTTTCTACTACACCATCCTACTAAGGAGTAATAAGAGCAAAGAATTCTTGAGATATACCTGATTTTGTACAAAAAGGACTCCATAGACGAGTTCTCGAATTCTTTACCATGGTCACTTCGAATTCGATCAATTTTCAGGCTCTTTTCATTCTACAGTCTTGTGCATAAAGGTTCAATGTGCTCAAGAGCATCAGACTTGGATCGTAGGAGAATGACCCAAGTGTACCTAGTGAAGTCATCTACCACAACCATGATGTATCTCTTACCACCAAGAGACTTGGTTCTAGTTGGACCCATAAGATCCAGATGTAGAAACTCTAATGGTCTAGATGTGGCTGATGTTTGAGTGCCCGGATGCTTAGCTTTCGTTTGTTTCCCAAGTTGACATGGTCCACACACCACATTGCTCATTCTACTAAGCTTTGGTATCCCTAAAACTGATTCATGCTTAGATACAATAGAGAGATGTTTGTAACTAGCATGTCCCATCTGTTAATGCCATAGATCTTCATTTGGCATACGAATGCTGTTGCACACAATATTAGTATCAGGAACCAATCCATAACAGTTGTCTAGAGTGCAAACACCACTTATGAGTTTCTTTCCAAACTTATCCATGACAAGACACTTTCCCTTGATGAATAGCACCATGAAGTCTTGATCACATATCTGACTTATTCTCAACAAGTTCACCTTTAGACCTTCTACATATAGAACATTTACAATGTCTGGCAGTCTATGTAGAGAGATAATTCCCTTCCCTTTAATCTGTGATTTGCTCCTATCACCAAAAGTGACATTGCCACCTTTCTTAGACTCGAAAATCTTGAAGAGGGATCGGTCTCCAGTCATGTATCTTGAGCAATCATTGTCAAGGTACCACAAACATGTGTCCATAACTTTAAATGCAGACTTCATCATAAAACACACTTCGTGCTTAAATGACAGATCAGTGGGGATGGTGCTTTCTCTCATTTGCCTTTTACGAGCTAAGCCTTTAATTTTCACTCTTCTTAGATGAACTCCTTTGCACATTTTCATTTTGAGACAGTCTAGTTTCTTTTTAGTCAAACTGAGATCTTTTCCAATAGTCATCATAAGAGAATTCAAATAACTTTTAGACTTGTATTTTCTGAGACGCTCAAACAAATAGAGATTAGAAAAACAAGAACAAATATCTCTTCAAGTCGGTTACAGCCATGACAACAGGGGTCAATGGATCAACAAAGCAAAGATTAAACCCTAATTAGAATGTGCCTGCTCTGATACCACTTGGTAGGCTAAAAACGTATTGACCCCTTGTGATGAATTAACCAATTATCCAAGTTAATTGATTATGTTCAATTACCTGCAATGAGCGTGGTAGCATAAAAAAATCACCAAATAATTAATTGCAGCGGAAATTAAATTTGACATGATGATTTGTTTACAAATGAGGAAAACCTCCAAGGCAAAAACCCCACTGGGTGATTTTAAGGTCACCACTCCCTAGAATCCACTATTATAAAAAAAAACGGTTACAAGTAAAGGAATTCCAGTACCTTATACCAACCTACAGTTGAACCCTTATCCCAATACCCAATTGGACTTGTTCTATAGTGACAATCTCTCCTTGTATTGCACGGCTCCCAGTATGTGACTAACCAATTGCGCAGATCCTAGTACGTGACTTCAATCACCAACTTGAGGAAGATGTTGGCTGCAAAGTTCTTCTTCTCTTCAACAGATGAAGATCGTGAAGTTTCTTGGTCACAAAACCCTACGATGTACAAACATAGCAGCTTCTTCAAGAACTAGGGCAAAACTAGGTTTCCGGTTACACTTGTGGAATTATGCTCTTGTGCAATTATGCTCTCAGTTATGTAACTAAATACGGTCCTTAAAATTATCCTTATATATGTTTAGGTTTGTGAGAAAAGAAAGCCTAAACACATAATCACGAATTGAATGAAAAACAGTCCAGAAAAACTGAGTTTCATAAACCTCGACAGATACCCTAACTGTTGAGCTTTAATGAACAACACTTTTCACACTCGAATCTTGGACAGACTTGCATGGCTTCAATACTTGGACTTGAACTCTTGTTCCTTGAAGTATTAAACACATCCTAGATCTACCCAATTACAAGTAAAGTGCGTTTTGTCAAAGGATTAGCCAATTACATAAAATATTGACATATGTTCCTAACAACCAATCACATATGTCCTAACATGGAATACATCATCTAAATCACTAGACAGTTCTTCTACCTATACATTAGTGTTTGCAGTTAAAATTGCTCTTCTTGTAAGGGCGTGAGCCAACTTATTCCCTTCTCATCTCACATGCTGAAATTGGCAATGCTATAGAGTAAGCCCCTAACTACGAGTATCGTCAATTACATTCTCATACAACGTGTTATATTGATCAAGAGCTTTCAATGCCTGAACAATTCGGAGACAATCACTTTCCACCACCACCTTGTAGATGCTAAGTCCTTTTGCAAAAAACTACTGCTCTATGTGCTGCCAATGCTTCAGTCAACTCCACTGTGGGAGGTAAACCTATACCAAGTAATTTTGACTAGCAATACACCACGCTGTCCCTTAGGTCACAATGTCCCTTCTTTTTTTGCATTGCATGTTTTTCCTTCATGTATTGCTATTTGATGTTTTACGAGGCCAAGAGCAAGCCACAACCATAAGTAAGTCAAAGCTAATCATGTCTCATTCTTTTATTATTATTATTACTTATTTGTGAGGTAAACTAAAATAATTTTATAAAATCTTAAATTGATTAAGAAACTACACCATTGCATGATTTGCTCTTGTATGACTTTAATTTGTGTTACAATTAGAAGAAGAAGCCATTTGCTTGAACGTGCAATGATTTACAAAAAATTTGTCATACAGTATTAGTTACTACAAAAAAATATAACTCAATAATTCAGATATTAAAACTTCTGAAAGACAAAAAAAATATTAAAGAATCAAATTATTTACTGCTTAGAAATTATTGAAACAAAACAAAAAATATATAAATAAATAATAGAGAAATATGATAGAAGGATGGTTTACATTCAAAAGAATAACCCATTGCTATAACTATTGAAAGGAATTAAAAGATTTAGAGCCTACAAATTATAGATAATATATATATATATATATATATGTATATGTGTGTGTGTGTGTGTGTGTGACAACATAAATTTAGATGTTAAAACTTCCAAAATGCCAAAAAAGATATATAATTAAGTAATTGAAACAATTCAAAAAATGCATGACTATTCAAAAGAGAAATATAAGAAAAAGAAAAAAGTACACGACCCATAAAACAATAAGTTTTACATTTTAACCGATCTAAACTTTAAATGAATCTTATCAGCATGTGGCCCACGCTAAAAAATGTTGAGCAGGAGCCCATGTTGAAATAGAAAGCCATACCTTCTCTTAATATATCGTATATAAGTTTTCTGCCCAATAAATTAATATACTTTCATATCATGAAGTGAAACAAAGACATATGCAGTAGCAGCAACCTTAAATTTCAATTATTGCAAGCTTTTTTATCTTGTAAAAAATGGCTAAAGAGATTTTGGTGGTTTATGTAAGAAAATTACTTTTTAAAAAATACATGAAAAACCATAAATAAATTTTTTTTTTTTAACAAAGTAGAGGAGAAGAAAATAACAGAAAAAGAGCTCATACTTGTACTCGGCTTTCAAAAAAAAAAATATTGGGGTTTGCACTGCTTTTATAGTGTTCATAATTAACCTCGCAAATTTGGAGATAAATTATCAAAGTTTGAGTTTGGGTTTAAGTTGGACTTGTTAAAGAAATAGAGTTTCACTCCTTACGTTAAGTTTGGACTAAACACAAATAATTTTGTTTTAAAAAAATGATAATGATGAGTTTGAGTTTAAGTTTAAGTTGGACTTGTTAGAGAGATAGAGTTTCACTCTTTATTAAGTTTGGACTAAACAAAAATAATTTTATTTTAAACAAATGATAATGATGTGGCAAGCTCTAGAGAGGTCAATAAAAAGTTAAAGGTTTCAGTTATTGTGTGTGTGTGTGTGTGTGTGTGTGTGTGTGTGTGTGTGTGTGTGTGTGTGTGTGTGTGTGTGTTAGGTTCTAAAGATTTAAAATTAAATATTTAGAATCATTGTGGTATTGTGTTGGCAAACCGAGAACAAAACATGTCTAGTCTAGGTATTTAGGCAATGCTTAAATAAGGTTGTTTCAATTTTGAAGTTCAGCTGATTGCAGAAAAGAAAAGTGAAGTTCTGCCTTTCTCGACCGATCGAGAATTAGGCTCGATTGATCAAAAATCACAAGCATAGTTTTCTGCAGAATTTTTTAAACAGGCCCAAAGCCTATGAAAACGTTTAGGGTTTCATCTAAACTTCTTCACATATAAAAGAAAAACCCTAGTCATGTTTTGAGGGTGGTGCAGAAGACTTATGTGTTACTCTTTGTGAGATTTGAGAGGTTTTGTACCTTCTAACTACACAAGAATCTACCAGAGCCAAGACTACAATCAAGCATTAGTAGAACATAGTTGCTGCATCAAGATCAACAAGTGAAGGTGATCTGAAACCTTTGAGTGGGATCTCAAAGTCACAAGAAAGACGACTTGTGTTGTTGTAAATCCAAGAAGAGAAGGAGTCTGTGGATTCGAAGCTTGCACGTGGTTGTGTCAGTAAGTTACTACTGGAGGTAGCATTAGATTTATTGACACAACCAAATCCACTTTAATGCTACCTGTAAGTTCAATCCACAACCAAATCCACAGTAAGTTCAATTCTTTTATAGTGGATTTGGTTTACCTTGAGGATAGTTAGGGCAAATCCTCCCTAGGTTTTTACCTTGAAACAGTTAGTTTCTTTGGTTTTCCTAAGTCATCATATCTTGGTGTTATTTATTTTCCGCTATTTTGCATGATATAATTTATTTGTGTTTACCTTGATCTGAATAATTAACCTAACTAATTACTTGGCTAATATATTAGGTTAAACAATCTAGTTTAAGGGGTCTAAATGAACAAACAGTATATATATATATATATATATATATAGAGAGAGAGAGAGAGAGAGAAGAGAGAGAGAGAGAGAGAGAGAGAGAGAGAGAGAGAGAGAGAGGAGAAGAAAATAAAATTTTTTTTTTTTTTGAAGTGGAAGAGAAGAAAATAACAGATGATGAAGAGGTCATACCTCTACTCAGCTTAAAAAATATATATTGGATTTTGCACTGCTTTTATAGTGTTCATGATTAACCTCGCAAATTTGGAGATAAATTATCAACGTTTGAGTTTGAGTTTAATTTAGACTTGTTAGAGAGATAGAATTTTACTCATTGTTAAGTTTGGACTTGTACGATTTTTAGATCCCTGTTTAATCATCCAAGTGGATACTTTGGTTTATTATTCAGATTTAGGTTAACACAATAAAGTCATATCATATAAAGTAGCGAAAAATAAATAACACAACGATATGATGACCTAGGAAAACAAAACCAGTAAAAAACTTGGGAAGGATTTAACCTAGTTATTTTCAAGGTAAAAAGCAAATCCACTATAGAGAATCGAATTTTACAATAAGATTTAGACCACTAACATTCTATTGCTACCACATGTAGAACTTATTAACATGACCGTATGCAAGCTCCGAATCCATGGACTCCTTCTCTATTAGGCCTTTGCAACAAAAGCACCCACACTTGTGACTTTGAGACTCCACTCAAAGGTTTTGGATCTCCTTAGACATTGATCTTGTATGTAGCAACTTCTACAACACCGGATCTTGAGATTTTTCAAGAAATAACACCGGTAGAAGACTTTAGAGAGCTTTTGGGTACAAAACCCTAGATCTACAAAAGAGGCACGCTATTCTCTCTCTCTAAAAAGCCTATTAAAAATGTGCTTAGGGTTTCCTTTATATAATAGAAGAAGTAGACTTGAAACCCTAATTTTTAATGGGCTTGAACTACTGTTTGGGCCAACTTAAAATTCTACAAATACGACTCTCGATTGATCGAACTAGGCAGATTCTGAATTCTTCTTTCTATAGCTTGTATGTTCTTGAATCTTGACTTGAATCACCTTTGAGCATTGTCTAATAATACCTATAGACTCTAGGATTTATATCTAGACAAGTTTGTGTTCATGATTTGCCAATTGTTCTAAACTTTTAGAACCTAACAATCTCCCCCTTTGGCGATTCGTGACAAAACTTACATGCAATATGAAATGCTTAAATACAAGAACAACCCAGTACAATAAATTGCCCAAATTACAATTCAACCTAACTACTATCTATCAGTTGCAAAAGTAAACAACAGCTTCGAATGAATTAACCTATAAATTCCTGAAACACTTAACAAACACATAAACGCATGTGTGAAAAATACAAGTAAACTAATATGAAACACAATATAAAAACAAAAGTAAACTAACTCTCCCTCAAAGTTAGATACATGAGAAAGTTGCTATATTCTCCCCCTTTCAAAAACAATTTCAACTCCCCCTAAACAAAACAAACAGGATTCCCACAGGATTCCCCACATTTCATCTATTTTTCCCCCTTTTTATCACGTGTTGACAAAGACAACTCAAACAAAGAGTAAACAGAAAACATACGCAACAAAAGTCAAGAGAAAATAGAGAATCGAGGAAACAAATGAATTCAGCTCTATAGAGAATAGAAACAACTCCCCTTATGAAGAGCAACAACTCCCCCTATGAAGAATATAGGTTTTAAAAACAGATTTCTCCCCTATAAAAATAGGAAAAACAGAACAAGTTTTGGGAAAAACAATTTTGGGAAAAATGTAGGAGGTGGTGAAAACTAAAAAGACACAAACCTAACAAAAAAAAAATTGAGGTTACACATGAACACAAATATTCTCTCTTTCAATAAATGCAAACTTGACATTATGTGACCCATAAATAGATGCATGATAAGAGAAACTATTTGCACATTTATTATCCATCATATCTCTTAAGAAAAATATTTTCTTCAGTTCACACATAAAAAATAGCATATACTAAAATGTACAAAGGACTCAAAAATTAATCAATCAATTTTTAAATCAAGTTGAGTACCAAATTTAACAAAGTGTATGCATGTTATGTGTGAAAATAATGAGAGATATGACTGCAAAACTACAAGATGGGTATTGAAAACAATGCAATGCATGTGAATCCTAAACACAAATGATGCATGAAAAAATTTGGTCAAAAATATAAAAACTGAAAATTTTCCAGTTTTGATCGATCAAGCATTGATCGAATACCAATTGAGTCAGGTAGAAAGCAATGATTAAAAATCAAGGGATTTTCGATCGATCGAAAAACACATTTGATCGATCGGAATTCTGGAAAACATAATTTTTTGAAAAACAACAATTTTTTTTTTTTTTCAAAAACCACTCAAACCAAGCTATTTTATGGATGAAATGCATGAGAATGAGTTTAAAAGTTTTTCAAAAACATGAGTTTTCAACCTATAACTTCAAAACAAAGTTTGTAATCAACAAAAAAAACATAATTTTTGCCAACGCTCAAACATATTTTGCATCAAACACCATAGAAAACATAATCTTGGATGGCCAATCCAAATTCACACACAATTTCATGTACTAAGTTTAGCAAATAATAACTTGTGAAGTGTGTGCAACTAGTAACAACATGAGATACATGTGAGGTGATATGTAGATAGTAATCAATCACAATTTCTACATTTTTCATCACATTAATTTGGAAGTGACTATCACCTAAAGAGTAACATCCTATAACTCCCACATCTCCTAGAAAACAAGCTTGCAATCATGTAATTTTTTTTTTCCTCATAATGTACACACCATTTTTATTTCATTTGAATTTATTATAGCCGAGGCTACACCTTATGTTCTTTTTGTGCATGTGCTACACTTTCTTGAGCACAAAATCTTATGATATGCACTAAGGTGTTCATAATTGGCTAGTAAACAATGGTGAGATAATTATTTATGCCTTTCTCTTAGGTTTTTTAGTCCTTACAATCAAAAGTATGTGACTTCAAAATTAAGATCATGTGATCAAAAACTATAAACAACTCCCACACAACATGCACAACATAGCCAAAACTAGCAAAGGCAGTAAAATAAGCTCATCCAAGCTAACAAGGTACACAAGCATGTTATATAAAGATAATAGGCCAACCTTGATTACAAATCCATGATATGTAATACAAAACACAAAAATCTTTTTGGTTTAAAAAAAATTTTATGACCAAAAACAAAAAGTACACATTATGTTAAATGAACAATGCAAAGCTATGCATGATAGTGCTTAACTAAGCTATAGAGGGTACACAAACAAGAAATATCAATTTCCTAATTAACCCTTGAGTACATCTACAAACTAGTACATACACAAAATCATATTTATCTCAAAATAATCATGCACTTAGTTGAGCAATACATACTATTCAAGTTTCTCTACAATGTCAAGCATGTTCTAAATCAAGAGAGATATTATAACTCATGTAATCCTCAAAAAAAAAAAAAAACAAGACCCAAAATAAAATATTTTTGTCTTTTTGAAAATTTTCAATGTTTTTGGATTTTTTTTAAAACAAAACAACCTAAAAAAGAACTAAAAGAAAACATGACCACAATTAATTGAAAGAATTAAATCAAGGACAAGTAAACAACACTCACCTTAGAGAATCTTTTCTCACTCATATAGCACGAGTCTTCGACTTTGTAGGTGAAAATCCATGAGAAGCAAAGTAAATTTGAGGGTTTACACCAAACTTCTAAGAAATATTAAAATCCTGCAAATTCCTTTCACAAGCCAACAAGCTTAAATTTTTCAAAAGAATATGAAACAATTTGTATGGACTTATTGCAGGAGAAATATCATCACATATCCTAGATTTAAATATAGAATGTCTAATTTTCAATTTATGACAATTAGGACGAATGTGACCAGAGATACCATAAAAGTGACAAACAGGAACAAATTTAGGAACATCAGTATACCTAACAGCAAATCTAGTCTCAGATTTTGGTTTTTGCCTTAACAAAGAAAAATTTGGTCTAATATGACCAACAACACCACAAAGGTGACAGGTAGGCACAAAAACAGATTTCTTTTGCACACTAGTAGCAAGTTTAGATTTAGTTTTAGAAACTTCAGCATCTCTATCAGAACTTTTACCTTTGTCTCACGTACCAACATAAGCCTTTTCTTTATAATTCCTCTTGAAGGGAGGAATATAAACCTTTTCAGCTTTAGGCTTAAAAGAAACAGAAACACTTCTGTTATCAAGAGCAGGCTCGGTACTAGTCAAATTTTCAATTTTAGCTTTAGATTCAACTAACTCTTTGCAAGTTCAAATAGTGTGTAAAACACCTATGAACATTTAGACCCCTAAATACAAAAATATCAACACAAGCTTATAATCAAACAATATATGTGTAGAATATGAAATATAAGCTATATCCAAATTGGTAAAGCACTCAAAACCGTAATTAATCACAAACACAACAGCAATTAAAAGGTAAAGAGTAAGGGAAGAGAGATGCAAATACAAGGATAACACGGCGATGTGTTATTGAAGAGGAAACCAAAGAACTCAGTGAAAAACCTCTCCGCCGCCCTCCAAGTGATCAATAATCTACTAGAGAATAAAGTTGGGATACATGAATAGCAGAAGACCCTCCAAGCCTAATCTACCCAGTGCACCTAAGCCCTCCAAGCTTCTTGCTCCAACAGAGTTACGTCGAACCTTATCTTCTCTAGCTTATCGAATCCCGCAATCGCCCATTGCATCAACGAAATGAATTGTCCCTTCTAAACTGCTTCCCAAGCACCAAAATATCTCCTTATTGATATGGGTATAGTGAGATAGGATTTGGCTAAATGTACATCTCAAGGATATAACAATAGAGAGGGTAAGAGAAGAGGAATTCGGAGAATCAAAAGATGAAGATTGTGGATGAGTCAATCTTGTTTTTCTCTAGGGTTTCTCTCTCAAAATTATCTTTGGAAGCTCTCTACATTTTGTAAGTATAAGGGTATTTATAGTAGTGTGTATGAGGAATGTGAAAAGTCAGTTTCAACCAAACAGGGCATTCTGGTGACTCAACGTCGCGACTGGAACGAGTCACGAGTTTGAGTTGAGAGCTAACTACCTGGTTAGACTAGAAATTTTGTCCTGTAGTGCTCCAGCTGTCATGACCCTTCAGGTCCCCCTACATGCTTCACACGTGTACAATTCTGGCGACTTGCCGGTCGCGAGCCAGTCGCGAGACTCCTTTGAATTGCACACATCTTGAGTTTTCTTCACACTCTCTCACACACTACCCTTACATAATTCCCACCTAAATACAGGATATCTAATTGCTAAATTACAAGAAAATTTGGCACGGAATAAAGCCAACACATGATTGAATAAATTCAACCTTACACTCTTGTTTCAAGCTTTTCATCTTCTCATCTTGAGAAGAGATTTGATTTCTCAAAAATTCATTCTTTTTATTAGATTCATCTAATTTAACTACCAACCCTCTTTTTCAAGATTAGCCAATTTTAACTCTTCTTTGAAAATAACCCTCACTGTGCAAAAACACTTAGACTCATTCGTGTCTGGAATGAGTCGCGACCAAGTCGCCAAGTCAAGCCGCCAAAAACCCGTGTGACAAATTTTGAAAAATTTGTCTAAGTGTTTTTCATGACTGGATGGTCCATTCATGAGTGAGTCGTGAATCATTCTGAGTAAACTCATGAATGGAGCTTCCACTCGTGAACCAATCGCCAAACTGAGTCGCGAAGATGACAAAAACCTAGAAATTTTGAATTTTTTCTAAGTCTTTTCGTGATTAGGGAGTTGACTCGCCAGGGAGTCGCGAAAGCTTTTGAGTAAGCTCACTACTGGAGACACGTGATTGGAGTGACTTGCGAGAGTGAATCGCCAAAACAGAGTTGTACAGTTTTTGAAATTTTTGAAATTTTTTCAAAACAAAAACACTTTCCAAAAACAATTAAAACACTAAAAAATCTTTCTGTGTTTGATCAACATATGATTGAGCAAGTGCAACACATTTAATCAAGTACAATCACATAAATGAATAAGACATTCATTGAACATAGACGTGTGTGGATATCAAATGTGAGATAGTCCTTAGTCTAATGTGAAGCTTCAATGATCAATTCAACCAACACATACACAATTAGCACTAGGAAGAGTGACCAATCTCCATTATAGAAATATGCATATATGACCTCCCACAAAACTTGATTTCATAACTTTGAAGCTTTTCATTTAGGTTCGAACACATTATAACATTTGATCATTTTTTATCTTTACATCTCTTTTTGAGATCGATGCCTGAAATTTTGATATTTCAATTTGATGAACAAGCCTTTGGCTTTTTGGGGCATCATACATTTTCATAAAAGTCGCTTTCCCTTTTTCCTAGTCAAATATTAGTATGTGCGATGGCTTTTGCAGTTCATTATCTCTTTTTATTTTGAGATTTTCATTGGTTGAGCTCTTTAAGCAAAAAAAAAAAAAGGGTGGGAAGATATATAGGCACAAGTCTATGCAAGTCTCAAGATCAACAAAACCATTGACTAATCATTCATGACAAGTTTGAAGATCTATTTACAATAGTCACATAGATGTCAAGATTCTTCCCATAATGATATGAGTGCATAAAGAACAAGTTGCGCTCGTAAATGCACAAAGCTATTTGTATGGAGGTATAAGGCAAAACATGCGTGTGACAAAACACAATAATGATCAAACTTTTTGGATTTTCTACTTTTTATGTGTTTTTGGATTTTTGACACAAAAACAAGTAAAGATTGATAAAAAATTTAACAACATTCAAAGAAAATAACAAACAAACAAACAAAAATTTGTCAAAACATACTATACACGTAACCAACAAAGTAGTGTGTGCTCTACACTAATGTGATCAAATCAAGATAAATAGGTAAAGCACACATCACATATGAGATTCAAGGAATTGTACTAACATCGATGGTCTTACGGACTGATTCAAACCGAGGACCATCGAGAGGTTTGGTGAAGATATCCGCCTTTTGACTGTCTATATGTATGAATTCAAGACACACAACTTTATCTTCCACCAAATCCCGGATGAAGTGGTAACGTATCTCTATGTTCTTTGACTTTGAATGCTGAACCAAATTCTTAGAGAGATTTATAGCATTGGTGTTGTCACTGAACAGAAACATTGTATCTTAAGGAATCCTGTAGACGTGAAGTAACTTCTTCATCCAGAGAAGTTGTGTGCAACAACTTCCAGCAGCTATGCACTCTGCTTCCACCATAGAGAGGGACACAAAATTTTGTTTCTTGCTCATCCAAGAGACAAGATTGTTCCCAAGGTAGAAACAGCCACCTGAGGTACTCTTTCGGTCATCTGAATAACCTGCGAGGCAAGCATTAGAATCCTTTGAGTACCACAAGCCATAATCCGGAGTGCCATTGACATATCGTATGATTCGCTTCACCACAGTCAGATAGGATTCCTTCAGAGCAGCTTGATATTGAGCATAAACTCCCACGCTAAAAGCAATATCTAGTCTACTAGCCGTAAGATAGAGTAACCTCCCAATGATGTTCCTATACAAAGTTGGACTCACTTCTACCCCAGAAGAATCAAGAATCAGCTTTGTAGATGAACTCATGGGAGTAGAGGCATGCTTTTTGGAATCTAATCCAAACTTCTTGACAATATTTCTAGCATATTTTTCTTGTGAAATGAATATGCCCTCCTTCGTTTGTTTGAATTGAATGCCCAAGAAAAATGTAAGCTCCCCCACCATACTCATCTTAAACTCTTTCTTCATCTCCTCGGAGAACTCTATAGCTCGAGCATCAGTGGTAGCTCCAAATACTATGTCATCAACATATACTTGGGCCACGAGAAGGTAGTCCTCATAATTCTTGACAAATAGAGTCTGGTCGGCATATTCTCTTTTGAATCCTCCATCCAGGAGGTAATGTGTAAGTCGATCATACCAAGCTCTAGGAGCTTGTTTCAAACCATATAGAGCCTTCTTCAATCTCAGCACATGATCAGGGAAGTGTGGATCTTGGAACCCTTTGGGTTGTTCAACAAACACTTATTCATTCAGATTTCGATTGAGAAATGCACATTTCACATCCATTTGATAGATTTTGAAGTTCATAGTGCATGTAATTGACATAAGAATGCGAATAGACTCAAGCCTTGCTACGAGAGCGAAGGATTCATCAAAATCTACTCCTTCCACTTGAGTGTATCCTTGAGCCATATTTGAGTCTTATTCCGTATAATCTCTCCATCTTCATTGGTCTTGTTTTTGAAGATCCATTTGGTGCTAATGACATGAACATTTTTAAGCCTAGGAACAAGTTCCCATACATCATTTCTCACAAATTGATTCAGCTCTTCATGCATTGACTCAACCCAATTTTCATCTTGAAGAGCTTCTTCTACCCTTTTCGGCTCAAATTGAGCAAGGTAGCAATGTTATGTTACATGATTGGCTAGAAGTATGTTTCCTTTTCTAAGGCAAAGACCTTCATTTAGAGACCCAATAATGTTGTTGTCTGGATGGTTTTTAACCACTCTTGATGATGGCTTCTTTGAGATGGACACTTCACCATTCCGGGAGATAGGAGGATGAACTTTCGGAGGAGTGAGAGGACTTGATGTTCTAGACATTGATCTAGTTTCCATTCTTGAGTTTATGGGAGTTGATTCCTTTTTCGGTGTAAGTCCTTCTCCTTCAATATCTTGGGCATTAACCTCAACGGTTGGTTCTTTGGAGCTTGGTCCTTCTCCATCATCATCAATCTCCACTTTTGTTATAGCATCATCAATTTTCACATTGATGGACTCCATCACCATTTTTATTCTTTCGTTAAAAACTCTATATGCTCAGCTAGTAGTAGAATACCCAAGGAAGATGCCTTCATCACTTTTTGCAAAAATTTTCCAAGGTTCTCTTGATCATTTAGAATGTAACACTTGCTTCTGAATACTCGGAAGTACTTCACTTTTGGCTTATTTCCATTCCAAATTTCATAAAAGGTCTTCTTTGTTCCCGCTCGGAAGAATATTCTATTACCAATGTGGCATGAAGTGTTCATAGCTTCTCCCCAAAACTTTTGAGGAATTTGCTTGTTGAGTAGCATAACTCTTGCCATTTCTTGAATCACCCAACTTTTTTCTCTCAATCACCCCATTTTGTTGAGGAGTTTTAGGGGCTGAAAATTCCGGTTTTATCCCATTCTTCTCACAAAAAGACTCAAATCTTGCATTTTCAAACTCCTTGCCATGATCACTCCTTATATTGACAATAGGATTCCCTTTCTCGTTTTGAAGTCTCTTGCACAAAATTTCCATTTTCTCACATGCTTCTGATTTTTCTCTAAGAAATTCCACCCAAGCGTATCTTGAGAAATCATCAACAATGACCATGATGTACCTTTTTCCTCCCAGGCTTTCAGTCCTTGTTGGCCACATCAGATCAACATGAAGAAGCTCTAAACAATGTGAAGTCGCGATCACATTCACCTTGTGATGATTTGTACTTGTTTGCTTCCCTATTTGGCATGCACCACAAATGGTCTTCTCCACCTTTCCAAATTTCGGAAGTCCCTCAACAGCTTCAAGCTTAGATACTTTAGCCACTTGTTTGAAATTTGCATGCCCAAATCTTTGATGCCAAAGTTCCAACATGTCAACACGAGCACTTCTGTAGGAAATATTTGATGTAGGAACTACTCCGTAGCAATTGTGGGTAGTCCTATTTCCTGCCAAGACTTGAATTCCTTCTTCATCAAAGATTACACACTCCTTCTTTGAGAATTGGACAAGGAAGTCCTCATCACATATTTGAGTGATGCTTAAGAGATTTGCCTTAAGCCCTTTGATGTATAAGACATCCTTCAATAGAGATAATCCCGGTATCTCAACAGTCCCTTTGCCAAGTACTTGAGCATTACTTCCATCGCCAAATGTCACATAGTCACCAACCTTCTCTTTGAGTGACTTAAATAGTGTTTTATCTCCTATCATATGGTGAAAGCAACCACTATCAAGATACCATAAACACAAATTAAATACCTTCAAAGAAATGTGCACAAATAAGCAAGCATGGGACAAGCACTCTTGACCTTCAAATAGAAAATTATCTTCATTTTCCACACTCTTGTTAGATTGAATTTTCTTTTTAAGATTATCAACCTTATCACACAACATTCTATTTCTTCTTTTATACTTCTTAATCAAAGAATTTGACTCACATAGACTATTGTGTAGGATATGATTCTCATCTTCAAAATATTTTAGCATGTGAACAAACATTCTAGCATGATTCTTTGTTTTTAATAACTCTAGGAGTTCTTTGTTAGGGCAATCTTCAAGCATACTTATAGAGTAATTATAAAAAAAAATTTAAACCACAATATAACATAGCCTTTTCCAAAGCTTCATCCATAGCAAAGGGGTCTAGGATCACACTTAGGTAATGAAACCACAATAAGTGTACCTGCTCTGATACCAATTGAAAGTTTAAATAGTGTGTAAAACACCTATGAATGTTTAGACCCCCAAATACAAAAATACCAACACAAACTTATAATCAAACAATATATGTGCGGAATATGAAATATAAGCAATATCCAAATTGGTAAAACACTCTAAACCATAGTTAATCACAAGCATAGCAGCAATTAAAAGGTAAAGAGTAAGGGAAGAGAGATGCAAATCCAAGGATAACACCGTGATGTGTAATCGAAGAGAAAACCAAAGAACTTGGCGAAAAACCTCTCCGCCGCTCTCCAAGCGGTCAATAATCCACTAGAGAATAAAGTTGGGATACATGAATATCAGAAGACCCTCCAAGTCTAATCTACCCAATGCACCTAAGTCCTCCAAGCTTCTTACTCCAATAGAGTTACGTCGAACCTTGTCTTCTCTAGCTTACCAGATCCCGCAATCGCCCATTGCATCAACCAAATGAATTGGTCCCTTCTGAACTACTTCCCAACCACCAAAATACCTCCTCACTGATATAGGTATGGTGAGATAGGATTTGGCTAAATGTACCTCTCAAGGATATGACAATGGAGAGGGTGAGAGAAGAGGAATTTGGAGAATCAAAAGATCAAGATTGTGGGTGAGTCAATCTTGTTTTTCTCTAGGGTTTATCTCTCAAAATTCTCTCTGGAAGCTCTCTACATTTCGTGGGTATAAGGGTATTTATAGTAGTGTGTATGAGGAATGTGAAAAGTCAGTTTCAACCAAATTGGACATTCTGGCGACTCAACCTCGAGATTGGAACAAGTCGCGAATTTGAGTCTTGAGCTAACTGCTTGGCCATACTAGAAGTTTTGTCCTGTAGTGCTCCAACTGTTGTGACCCTTCAGCTCCCCTTGCATGCTTCACACGTGTGCCATTTTGGCGACTTGCCAGCAGCGAGATCCAGTCGCGAGACTCTTTTGAATTGAACACATCTTGAGTTTTCTTCACACTCTCTCACACACTACCCTTACATAATTCCCACCTAAATATAGGATATCTAATTACTAAATTACAAGCAAATTTGGCACAGAATAAAGCCAACACATGATTGAATAAATTCAACCTTACACTCTTGTTCCAAGCTTTTCATCTTCTCATCTTGAGAAGAGATTTGATTTCTCAAAAATTCATTATTTTTATTAGATTCATCTAATTTAACTACCAATCCCTCTTTTTCAAGATTAGCCAATTTTAACTCTTCTTTGAATTTCTTAGCAATTTTCATAGATTTAGTTAATTCCCTACGAAGAGTTTCATAAGCATAAAAAAGATCAACAGAAACAATAGTGTCCTTTTTATTCAAATTATCACAAACATGAATAGAAAGACACTTCAAATTATCCATGATAGCAGGGATCAAGGATCAACTCTTAGATCAAAAGATCTAAATACTAGAGCTAACCCGCTCTAGTACCACTCGTACGGTTTTTAGATCCCTGTAAAAACTAGATTATTTAACCTAATTAATTAACCAAGTGAATACTTAGGTTTATTATTCAGATCTAGGAAAACACAATAAATTCATATCATGTAAAGCAGTGAAAAATAAATAACACAATGATATGATGACCCACGAAAACCAAATTTTAAAAAACCTGAGGAGGATTTAACCTAACTATCCTCAAGGTAAAAAACAAATCCATTATAAAGAATCAAAGTTTACAATAAGACTTAGACCACTAATATCCTATTGCTACCACATGTAGAAGTTACTGACACGGCTATGTGCAAGCTCCGAATCTACGGACTCCTTCTCTATTAGGCCTTTGCAACACAAGCACCCACACTTGTGACTTTGAGACTCCACTCAAAGTTTTTGGATCTCCTTAGACATTGATCTTGTATACAACAACTTCTACAATATCGGATCTTAAGATTCTTCATGGAATAACACCGATAGAAGACTTTAGAGAGCTTTTGGGTACAAAACCCTAGATCTACAAAAGAGGCATGCTCTTCTCTCTCTCTCTCTTAAAAGCCTATTAAAAATGTGCTTAGGGGTTTCCTTTATATACTAGAGAAGTAGACCTAAAACCCTAATCCTTAATGGGCTTGAATTGCTGTTTGGACCGACTTAAGATTTTGTAGATACGACTCTCGATCGATCGAGTCTGTCTTTCGATTGATCGAACTAGATAGATTTTGAAGTCTTCTTTCTGCAGCTTGTATGTTCTTGAATCTTGACTTTAATCACCTTGAACATTATCTAATAATACCTATAGACTCTAGGATCTATATCTAGACAAGTTTTTGTTCACGATTTACCAATTGTTCTAAACTTTTAGAACCTAACAGGACTAAAAAAATAATAATTTTGTTTTAAAAAAATGATAATGATGAGTTTGAGTTTAAGTTGGACTTCTTAAAGAGGTGAAGTTTCACCCCTTGTTAAGTTTAAACTAAACAAAAATAATTTTATTTTAAAAAAATGATAATAATGTGGCAAGCTCTAGAGATATCAACAAAAAGTCAAAAGTTTTGGTTTTAAATATATACATATTTATATATATATAGAAAGTTTCAGTTTTATTATTATTATTATTATTATTATTATTATTATTATTATTATTATTATTATTATTATTATTATTACAGCCATGGCCTCTAACAATTGTTAAGGCACTCCTTGTCACAACCTTATAAAAGCAGCCTTGATGGCACAAATCTGTTTCCAAGTGAAGACAAAAGTGAAAGGAGATATCCTTTGTCTTTGTATAGGTATTGTTCTTCTTCCTCTTAGCATTACGAGCCTGTTTCTGTTGGGCTTTGTGGAGCCTATTTGTGTTTGATCTAGATTATGACCCGAATCGAAATATATGTTGTTATAGTTTTTAATGAGAGATTTTTTGAGGATTAGTTCATGGAGCGGAGGCTTGGGCTGATAGGCCCATTGTGAATCTTGTGCATAGGATATAAAAACTGTTGTTTTGGAGATTAGGGTTTTGATATAGTTTTTGAGAGAGAAAAACTGTACTGCCACACTCTGTATTTTTCCTTGGGAATAGTGAAATCCTTGCAACTCCGCGGACATAGGCAAATTGCTGAACCACGTAAATACTGTCTTATGTGTAATTATTTTTTTCTTTGGCATATATTTTTCTCTATTTTTGCATCTCACAGATTTGAGAATTTCGTTCGTATTCCCATCAGCTTCAAGCCTTCAATCTTTCTTTTTTCTTTTTTTCTTTTCTTTTCTTCTTTAATCAACTTCATGGTAAGCTCCATGGCTTTTTGTATTGTATTTTCATGCAACCAGAAACCTTTTTTTTTTTTTTATACGTATATCACATGAATCAAAGCCTTTGTGTTTAAATTAATTCCATGGCCCATGTATCTTGTCTTTAGGTCTCACGAATGTGTTTATTTTTTCTTTGGTAGCATAATGAATCCACGACCGGGGGAGATCTAGGATTTTAAGTTAGTAGGGCCGAAGCATAAGAAAAAAAATTCAAATAGGTATTCATATAGTACTAACAAAATATCAACCAAGATAAAATACACAAAATCATTGTTTCTTAATATATTAAGATGTAATCATCTACCAATAAAGAAAAAAATAATATTGTTTCTTAAGAGCATCAGCTGTTGTAAAAAAAACTTATTTTCACAGACCAAAACTTACTTCTGCTACTTTAATATATCATTTAAAATTTCTCATACAGTAATATTTTTGGTATTTAGTGTTCTAAATAATAAATATTTATCATTTAGAACACTTGATGCTAGTACTCTAATATTGGGCTAACTAGGATTTTTTATTTTTTTATTTTAAATTTTTGTTTTTGTTAAATTTTTGAGTTTGATAGTTACTTGTTGGCCTAAGCTAATTAAAGGGGAAGAGGTCTAATTTTTTGGAAGATGGAAGTGCAACTCTAGAAATATATATATATATATATATATATATATATATATATATATATATATATATATATCCAATAAAAAAATTATCTTCTTTTTTCTTTCCCCACCCCTCCCCCACTCTTTGGGTCCTTCCCTGCCCACGACATGAACAAGTTTTATGACTCCAAGTTTTACTGCTTCTTCACATAGTTGTCTATTCCTTTCAATTTTTCCCACTAGTAACACTTAGAGTGTGTTGGTAGAGTGGATTTTAGGGAGGAAGGGAAAAAAAAAAGAGAAAATGAGGAGGGAAAACTTTTTGGAAGGTGTTTGGTTGGGAGGGGGAGATGAAAACAATATGGTGAGGCCTAGGTGTTTTCTCCTAGGGTCAACCAAAATGTTTTTTTCCCAAAATGGAGAGAAAACAGAGGCGAAGAGTGTGATTAGCTTGATTGACAAAAATGCCCTCAATTGCTTTTTTTTTCCTGGCAATGTTCGTTGTTTTTTTTTTTTGGCTCTTTTTTTTTTTTTTTTCTTTTGCTTTCATAGGACATGTTGCCTCTTCCTTTTTAATTTTTTCTTTTGGTTTTGAGGGCGTGGGAATGAAAATTTTAGTTTTTCTTCTTCTTCTTTTTATTTATTTTTAACTAGACGTGATTTTTTTTCTTGACATGATTTTTATTTTTAATAAATTTGGATGATTCTTTCATGCTTGTTTGTCACTTTTTTTTTACTTGGGCATCATTTTTCAATGAGAGTATATGAGTAAATTTATACAAACTCATTTTTTCTCTTCCTCCACTTTTCCACATCCAACCAAACAAAAAGGTGAGAAATTAATTTTTTTATTATCCTCCCACTTTTCCACCTCTCTTACCAAATAGACCCTTATATAAGAGGACACTACAAAAAAGAGGGCTATAGCCGCGTTTCTAAAACACAGCTATAGAGCCTAAAAATGCAGCTATAGCCCTTTTTGGTCTATAGCTATGTTTTCTATTGCCTAGTTTACACGCGTGGCCTATTCCCCGCAACTATAAGTCCAATAGGTCTATAGGCACGTTTTTTTAAACGCGGCTATAGGCCATGTTTGGGATGCTTTTTAAAACTGCGGCTATAGGTATAGTTTTGGCTGTGTTTTAAAAACGCGGCTAAAGCCTCCTACAACTACACTTTTGAAATGCAACTATAGTTTTTTTTAAACAAAAAAACAATTTCTTGGTTTTTTTCCCCCAAAAAATTCAAAATTCAAAATTAAACACAAACCCAAAAAATTCAAAATCAAACACAAACCCAGAAAATTCACAATCAAACACAACATACTCACAATACAAACACACCCAGAAAATTCAAAATCAAACACAACATACTCACAATACAAACACAACGTGCTCCAAAATACAACACAAACCCATGAATCTCCTCTCATTCAACAAAAACAACCCAAATCCAACACCAAATCCATTCAAGGAACACAAAAGCACAAGCTCAGAAACACAAAATAACAAGCTCAAGAGCACAAACCCATTTAAAAATAAGCACAATATCAACAACACAATAGCACAGATCCAAAAAATTCAAAATCAAAACTCAAATCCAAATCAAGAAATAGACACAAATATTGCTAGAATATCCACATCATTCAAAATTTTCAGCATTTCTACCATTTTCTTACTAACCAAACATAAAAAACACTAGATCTATAGACAAAAAAAAAAACACAAAAAAGCAAAGAGAGACGGGGAGGAAAAGAGGAAGGGAATGGGCTAACCGGCGTGGATGGTGTTGGATTGGGTGGGTCATCATCATGGGTGGGTCGGCAACATGGCTTCAAATCAGTGTGCTTGAGATGAAGAAAAAAAGAAGTAGCAGCTTCAAAGAAACAAAGAAAAAAAAAAGAGTTGTGTTGGAGTGAAGAAGGAAGAAAGAAAAAGGAAAAAAAAAGAAAAAAGAAAAAAAAAGAAAGAAGAACCACTGAACCAGGCATGGCTTGAAGAAAGGAAGAAAAAAAGAAAAAGAAGAAAGAGAAAAGAAAGAAAAGATGAAAGTGGGGGTACGTTGGAAAAGAAAGAAAATGATTTTTTTTTTTTTTGTGTGTTACCTATAGCCACGTTTTCTAAATGCGGTTATAGGTCATTCTTTAAAATATATATATATATATAGCCATAGCTGTGTTTTTTGAATGCTATAGCCACGTTTTTTGAATGCGGCTATAGGTAAGCTATAGCCGCATTTTTTTAAACACGGCTACAGGTCATCCTTAATAAAAAATATTTTGAATGCGGCTATAGGTTAGCTATAGCTGCGCTTTTTAAACATGGCTATAGGTCATTCTTTAAAAAAATAAAAATTATTCAGCTGGACCAATAGCCACGTTGTTGGACGTGGCTATAGATTTAACCTATAGCAAGGCTAAGAACCCCAATTGCTCTCTCTGCATGCATAAACGTTCTTGCGTTTAATTTTTTTTCCCATATTAATTTCCATGGTTTGACTTGTTCCTCTCTTCCTTTTCTTTTTTTTTTTCTTTTTTTTTTTTTAAATTTTTGGAAAGAACTAGCCATTGATTGTATTGTGGTGTTCATCCTTGCAATGATGCTCTCACTAGTGTCCATTGGCACAAATCTTTGCAACAAAGGTTGACACTTGTCTTTGCACCCAAGCTGTACCGGCATCCTTCTTTGCAATGAAGCCATATTGACATTCTGTAAGGATTAGTGCCCTAAAATCCTATTGTATGTTATATATGACATTATCTTCTATGTAATAAACTTGTTTTATTATTATATAAAATAATGGTGGAATGAATATTTGGACATTATCATATAGTCCTGGAAATGCATAGTATGTGATTTATGTAATTTAGTCACATAAGATATATATCACAAGTTTTTTGTAAACTCAATATCTTAGTTTGTAGTCGATGATGAAATTGGGCATTTCATGTGCAAAGACTATAACATGTCAATTAAGATGATTTGTTTTGATCATGGAAGTGAAGACTTCTAGTTGACATGTTAATATATTTTTAGTGTATAAGACATATTGAACTAGAAATGTAGGTTGCTTTACATAATGTGAGATTTATTATTCTATTAATGAGTGTCAAATGAATAATAAATCTCACAATTTTCATTTACATAAACTCTCGATCCTGAGGAAATAATGAACCCGACATGAAATGTAGGTTGCTTTGATATATCAGGAGTGAGATCTAGAAAAATGGTCAAAACCTCAGTATGTTGGGCAACCATACGTAATGTTGAAAGAACACATATACTCAAGATGGAATTCATAATCTCTTTATAGAGATATAAAATATTCTTTTGAGATAAGTTTAATGGGTTTGGTTATTCAGAGTGTTAGGCTTGACTACTTTAGTAAAAAGTTACTAAAATTTATATTTTATGAAATTAGATTTCATAAAATATATATGAATAACTTAAAGGATTAAACCGGGTACTCAAAGATCAAGATGTAGTAATCTTCAAAGTGACAGTTATATATTATAACTTTGTATTACTATGAATATTTTCATGAAGGGATTATATGTTTTATAAAGTCTTGGGATATAATTTATTAATAAGCCCTAGAGTGCAATTATATTTATATGGTGGTATTAAATATAATTAAGGGTAACTTTGGGCTTGTCAAGAGTTGACAGATAAGTCCAAATCCCATTGGAGCTAGAGTTTTATTTGTCCCTTTTGATCCCATTTCAAGCCACACACTAAAGACCAATTGGGCTGGCCCAAAAGGCTAACTCAATTAAATAATCAGTTATTTATTTAATAAGAATTATTAAATAAAGTAACTGCTAAGTGCAGAAATATAAGTATGATTAAAAAGAGAAAAATTCAGATTTTTCTCAAGACACTTGGTTATTCTCTTGAACAAGTACGTATAGAACTGATTGAGAGACCACACATCTTGGGCAAATTGTGGAATTGGAGTGAAAATTGAAAGTCTTCCCAAGTTCAATCTTTGTTTATTTTGAATTTCATTGCATCAAGGTACGTCTTCTTGTTCTTTATTTCTAAAATTCAGATGTTGCATGTTATCTCAAATGAATGAAGTAGATCTGTTTATATTCAAATGCAAGTTTTTGTTTAAGAAACAAAACTGTATTTTCCATCTGTTTTACCAACACATTCATCTTTGCAACAAAGCCACACTTGCAAATGTTTTTGCAATAAAGTCGTATTGGCATTCATTTTTGCAATGAATTCATACTGGCATCTATCTTTGGAATGAAACTATACTGGTACACGGCTTAAAAGAATGAATCATCACCTCTTTTGAGGCATACTTCCAATTTTTCCACTTATAACCCAACCTCTTTAAAGTATGACACTTCATTATCCTTCTTGCAATGTTATCTTGAGGCTTCCTCTCAATATTGCCTATAAATTGATTAAACATAATATCTTCATGTTCAAAAGGCTAAAAATAAAAACGTTAAAAGACAGCCTAATATTTTTTTTGGGGGGGTTAAATTCTATATATATGTAAGATATACTTGTTATTCCTTGTGTGTTAAATATACCTGCAAGATCTTTTTATACCAAAAAACAAAAACAAAAATTGTAGTCAACAACATAAGCATACTTTTAATTAAGTTTTCATGCTACGTAAAAGGACTAAAAACTTAAGTAATCATATTCACAAATGCCTATAGCTTGAACTTTTACTTCCATGCTATATTCCTAGCATGAAATGATCAAATACTTGAGGGGTGAGACTCTAAAAGGGCACTTGATTGATTATTTGATGGATGAAGTGACTGATTAAGTCATGATGTGTCCTCCAATTGATTAGGTGTTGATATATCATGTGATGGGCCTTGTAGTTGGGACTGATTTTTGACCTCAACTAAACGATAACGTTCCATTGCCATATTTATGGGGGGTAAAAGTGCTTGAATAAACGTTTGGGCTTTGGGCCTGGTTAGTTGGTACAAGTCTGTTCAATCAAGGTCTCTAGGCCCACAGGTCAGTCCACACTATAGTAGTCTGATGAGTTGTCCGAGGAGGAGTATCTCCTCGGACAGGCCCAGCAAAGGCCCTAGGACTTGCTAAACGGCTTAGGGGCAGAATTCTGGAAGATCTGTTGGGTAAAGGTGTGATCCAAGAACCCTTTAGAAGCAGGAACGTGTGAGAAATATTTGAAGAAAAAGTTGCTACCACCGCATTAAAGGCCCTGCATCTACCTCCCTGGCCGCATTAATGGAGAAATGACCTCTGAACAGTAGAATTCAACCTTCCAGCTATTATTTGAAGACTTTAAGAAGGTGGTGGATGGACAAGTATCTGAGAGGAAGATTTGTGTTACACGTGAATGAAACAGGGAAGAAGAAGAAGGATATAAGAAGACGAGAGAGGAAAGAAGAGGGGCATCTGCTTCTTGGTTGGAAAACTAAAAATTGTAATCTTTTGCTTAGAAAAAGAAATACTATACAAATTGTCCTCGGTTTACATCCGAGGAGGGTTTTCTTGTCATATTCATCCATCACTTGCATACATTGCGGTATTCTAGCCTGTTGATTAACTTCCAACATCCCAAACCTAGGTTTCAAACCCATACTCTACAAATTTCATTGTATAAGGCTCTTTGGGCCTGAGCCTATCACTTGTTTTTGGGTCCGGGTACAAATTGTGCACTTACAATTGGTGCCGTCTGTTGGAATCTAGTGTTGAAGGAATTGGAACATCATGGCAGGCTTAGGTTCGCATCATGCAGAATCTCAGGGATCCTAGCGCGAAGATCTTTTTGAGCGTCTTGAGCGTCGGAGGGATCGAGAGCCAAGCGTGCATACCGTATATCCTGACGCGAGCCATTCGCGTGGTGGAAGTAGTGCCACCTATAAGGATGATGCCAAGGCCATGCAGAAGGAGATTGACCACCTCAAGAAAAAGCTACGCCGTGTCAGACGAAGGTGGGCTTCACCCCCATCCAATCCTTCCTCAGGGGGGTCCTAGGGAAGCAGTTACAGTCCAAGGTCCAGGACTCCCCTAGTGAAACCTTCTCTTATGAAAGGGATGACCTACCAAGTCGTAAGCTAGGAAGCTTCCCTCCAGGGGCTTGAGGAACGATGCTATGAGCCGAGCGTTGCACCAACTCTCCAAGTCGCCTTTCTCAAGCAGGATCGAGAAGGGAAGGCTCCCTAGATGGTTCACCCAACCCACCTTTACCATCTATAATGGCAGGACAAACCCGGTTGAACATGTTAGCCATTTTAACCAGAGGATGGTGGTGCATTCTCAGAACGAAACCTTGATGTGCAAAGTCTTTCCTTCTAGCCTGGGACCTATTGCTATGAGATGGTTTAACGGACTAAAGTCGGGGTCTATCGATTCTTTCATGGAACTTACTAGGGCATTCGTGTCTCGATTCATTACATGCAGCAGAGTCCCTCGACCTTTGGACTCATTATTATCTATGGCCATGAGGGAGGGTGAAACTTTGAAAGCATTCTCCGACAGGTACTGGGAGATGTTTAATGAGATCGATGGAGATTTTGATGAGGTGGTGATTAACACTTTCAAAGTGAGCCTCCCAACTGATCATGATTTAAGGAAATCCCTGACCAAAAAGCCCGTACGGAGTGTACGTCTCCTCATGGATCGTATCGACTAGTACAAAAGGGTTGAGAAAGATCAACAACAAGGTAAGGGTAAGGCGAAGGTTATCCTGCAGGAGAGAAGGGATTTCAAGTCGGACAAGTACCATAACAATAAGCCGAGGAGAGATTATTCTGGGCAATCTGGTTCAGCCACTCCTTAAGTAGTTAATACTGTATTCCGAGAACCAATGCACCAATTGCTGGAGAAAGTCTGTAAGAAATCCTACTTCAAGTGGCCCAGCAAGATGGCGGGGGACCCTACGAAACGGAATCAAAACCTTTTTTGGCAGTACCATCAGGATGTGCGTCATACCACCGAGAATTTTCGGACCCTTTGGAACCATTTAGAGCAACTCGTTAGCGAAGGAAAATTGAAGCAACACTTGCATCAACCCAACGGACAAGGAAATTGTTCGGGTTCAAATAATCAGAAGAACAACTCATCTCGGTTGCCTTTGGGAATGATTAACGTCATCTTTGCTACACCGGGCAGGACCGGTTCTTGTCCCACAAGGGTGATGGCGGTGTCACACTCCCAGGCCGAGGAGCCTGGCTCGAGGCCGAAGAGGATCAAAGGGAGTACGCCTATTTTGGGATTCTCCGATGAAGATAAGGTTGGGACTATTCAACCACACGACAATGCGTTGGTGGTCACATTGAGGATAGGGAATTATGACGTCAAGAGGGTGATGGTTGATCAAGGTAATGGGGCGGATATTATGTACCCTGACTTATTCAAAGGGCTTAAGTTAAGACTGGAGGATCTCACTCCCTATGACTCGTCGTTGATAAGTTTTGAAGGGAAGGCTGTTATACCATAGGGACAGATTCGATTGCCCGTACAGTCTGGCTCGAAAACGGTCGATGTGGATTTCATTGTGGTTGACGCATATTCTCCATACATGGCCATCCTTGCCAGGCTTTGGCTGCTTGCTTTGGGTGCCATCTCCTCGACTTTGCATGTTAAAGTAAAATTTCCTTCGGGGGGATTCATTGAAGAAATTCTTGGTAGCCAATCAGTGGCAAGGCTATGCATATCGGCTGTAGTACTGCATCAAGCCAAATCGGAGTCCTCGGCCTCGGTTGTGGAAGACTTATAGCAATTAACAACTCTGGATGCGCCCGATGCGGTGACAGTAGAGGAGGCCATGTGTGAAGATTTGGAAAGATTTCTCGTAACTGATGACCCCGAAGGTTCTTTCGATTGGGATACGGTTACCCCACCAAGAGAAAATGGAATTGGTGATGTTTTTGAAAAACAATATTGATGTCTTTGCCTAGGATCCCTATGAGGCTCCGGGGGTTGACCCAAGCTTCATTTGCCATCATTTGAACGTCAACCCTGCCATTGTTCCTAGGAGGCAACCACCTCGGCGTTCTTCGAAAGAGCATTCTGAGGCTGTCAAGGAAGAGGTGCTCAAGCTCAAAAGGGCTGGGGCTATTAAAGAAATTTTCTACACGGAATGGTTGGCGCACACAGTCGTAGTGAAAAATAAGAGCGGAAAGTGGAGAGTATGTGTGGACTTCATAGACCTGAACAAAGCCTGCCTAAAGGACACGTTCTCGATGCCTCGCATTGATCAGCTTGTGGATGCTACAGTTGGGCATCCTCGGATTAGTTTTTTAGATGCCTTCCAAGGTTATCACCAAATACCATTGGCATTGGGTGATTAGGAGAAGACTGCCTTCATTACTCCTACTGGGAATTATCACTATAAAGTAATGCCATTCGGGTTGAAAAATACAGGGGCTACTTACCAAAGATGATGACCAGGATGTTTGAATTGCAACTTGGAAAGTCCATTGAGGTATATGTGGATGATATGGTAGTGAAGAGTAAGACAGTACCTATGCATGTGAAAGATCTGGACGACACCTTTCAAATACTTAGAAAGTACAAGCTGCTCCTTAATGCCTCAAAGTGTTCTTTTAGGGTGGGTTCCGGAAAGTTCCTAGGCTACATGGTGACTCATAGAGGAATAGAGGTGAACCCAGCACAGGTCAAAGCCATTCAGGGCCTGCAACCACCTCGGAATCCAAAGGAAGTTCTGAAATTGACCGAGATGACTGCTGCTCTTAGCAGATTTATCTCTCGGTTCGCTGACAGGTGTAGACCTTTTTTCCAACTATTAAAAAAATGGAAAGGATTCCAATGGTCCGAGTAGTGTGCTTTAGCTTTTCAGCAACTTAAGGAATATCTTTCCCGACCACCCATTATGTCTCGGCCGGAGGTCGATGAAATCCTGTTTGCATACCTAGCTGTAGCTATCCATGCAGTCAGCCTGGTTTTGATAAGGGACGACAGCGGGATACAAAGACCGGTTTATTATGTCAGCAAATCTTTGAATGAAGCTGAGGTGCGTTATTTGCCTTTGGAGAAGGCAATTCTAGCTGTAGTCCATGCCACACGAAAGCTTCCTCATTATTTCCAGTCCCACACCGTTGTGGTTTTGACTCAACTGCCTCTCAAGTCAGTGTTATGAAGTGTTAATTACTCGGGGAGGGTAGCCAAGTGGGGAACTATTCTGGGAGCTTTCGATATCAAATATATGCCACGCACCTCGGTGAAGGGCCAGGTTCTCGCGGATTTGGTGGCAGAATTCTCCGAACCATCTTTAGAAGAAACTGCGAAGGAATCGCACATGAATGAAAAATCAATTGGCATGATTAATGGCAAAGGACCTCCGATTTGGAAAGCGTATGTTGATGGGGCAGCAAACCAGAGGGGGACTGGTGTTGGACTTGTTTTGGTATCCCCTGAGGGAATTATCTTTGAGAAATCATTGAGATTAGCGTTCTCGGCTACTAATAACGAGGTTGAGTACGAAGCTGTCTTAGTCGGTATGAATATGGTACGAAGAATGGGGGGAAAGGCAATTCATATGTCCTCGAATTCTCAATTAGTTGTTGGCCAAGTGACGGGGACCATGGAGGCTAGGGATCCAAGAATGCAAGAGTGCCTGACCCAGGTCAAATGTTTACAATCCGAGTTCAATTCTTTCATTCTTTCGCACGTTTCTAGAAGTGGAAACACGCATGCGGACTCGTTGGCCACTTTGGCGACGTCCTCGGCTCAGTGTTTACCAAGGATTATCCTCATCGAAGACTTGTTGAAACCAACTCTAACCACTGCAAGTGCCATCTATATCCATCTGATAAGGCCCAGACCTAGCTGGATTGACCCTGTGGTTTCTTTTCTAAAAAGCGATATTCTGCCTGAGGAGAAGTTTGAAGCAGATAAGATTCGTCGAAAAGCGCCTGGGTTCTGGTTGTCCGAGGATCAGAAGTTGTATAAACGCTCCTTTTCCAGACCATACCTGCTGTGTGTACATCCTGAAGCAACGGAGGCACTTTTGGAAGAATTGCATGAGGGAATTTGTGGAAGCCATACTGGGGAAAGATCCTTAGCCTATAGGGCTCTTACTCAGGGATATTGGTGGTCCAATATGCAGAGGGAAGCTCAAGACTACGCAAGAAAGTGTGACCAATGCCAAAAGTTTGCTCCTAATATTCATCAGCCTAGGGGAGTCCTTAATCCTTTTTCTAGTCCTTGGCCATTCGATCAATGGGGACTGGATATAGTTGGGCCTTTTTCGAGGGCTGTGGGAAACAAAAAGTGGCTGCTCGTGGGAACTGATTACTTCACCAAGTGGGTCGAAGCTGAGACTTTATCAAATATTAGGGATGTTGACTCCAAGAAATTTATCTGGAAGAATATTATCACTAGATTTGGGGTACCTCACACACTTATTTCAGATAATGGCGTACAATTTGATAGTAAAACTTTCAAGAAATACTGTAATGACTTGGGCATCACAAATCGATACTCCACCCTAGCTTATCCTCAGGGAAATGGGCAGGCTGAGGTCGTTAACAAAGTTATAGTTAGTGGACTAAAGAAGAGGCTAGATGACGCAAAGGGTAGATGGGTAGAGGAAATTCCACACGTTTTGTGGACATATCGGACTACACCGCGGAGATCCACTGGAGAAACACCCTTCTCCATGACTTATGGAGCCGAGGCTGTGATACCTTTAGAATCTAGTTTTCCCACATTAAGGACGAGTTCCTTCAGCTCGGGGAATAATAATGGCCTCCTGGGAAAAAGCCTGGATCTGGTTGAAGAACAACGAGAGGCCGCCATGGTCCAAATGGCTTATTATCAGCAGAAGCTTAAACGAGGATATGATGCTCATGTGAAGCTAAGGCCACTAGCGCCTGGGGATTTGGTGCTGAGAAAAGTCTTGGGTGTTGCCAAAAATCCAGCATAGGGAAAGCTAGCACCAAATTGGGAAGGACCATATCGGATCATCTCTGTAGCGGGCATAGGGTCATATCGCTTAGCCGATCTAGATGAAAAAGTTGTACAATGCCCATGGAATGTAAACAACCTAAGAAGGTATTATTATTAATAAAAAGCATTTTTGTCGTTCGTTGTTCAAATTATCATTATACGGCTTAATTTATTTATTGCTATTCATAAGCATCAAACAGAAACTTGGTCATGTATGGTCCTCGGACTAGATGCCTTGTGATATCCTATTATTTGTTAAACAGAACCTTAGCTATGTAGGGTCCTCAGACCTTCTACTTTAGGGAAATTAACATTTCAAGTTACTACTTCTAAGTATCAAACAGAAACTTGGACATGCATGGTCATCGGACCACATGCCTTGTGGAAATTGATATCCTATTATTTGTTAAATAGAACCTTAGTTATGTTGGGTCCTCAGACCTTCTACTTTGGGGAAATTAACATTCCAATTTACTACTAATTATCAAACAGAAACTTGGACATGCATGGTCCTCGGACCACATGCCTTGTGAAAATTGATATCCTATTGTTTGTTAAACAGAACCTTAGTTATGTTGGGTCCTCAGACCTTCTACTTTGGGAAAATTAACATTCCAATTTACTACTAATTATCAAACAGAAACTTGGACATGCATGGTCCTCGGACCACATGCCTTGTGGAAATTGATATCCTATTGTTTGTTAAACAGAACCTTAGTTATGTTGGGTCCTCAGACCTTCTACTTTGGGGAAATTAACATTCCAATTTACTACTAATTATCAAACAGAAACTTGGACGTGCATGGTCCTCGGACCACATGCCCTGTGGAAATTGACATCCTACTTTTTGTTAAAAAGAAGTTTCGTTATGTCTGGTCCTCGGACCCTCTACTTTGGGAATATTAGCAGAAACCATACCGCGTTAGTGTTGAGGTGTTGATGAGCCACTTGGATTGCTTTATGCCCCAAACTGAATTCTAAGTTAAATTTTTGATTATGTATTGCTGTGTCACATATATTATGCTCTTGAGGCATGATTTACAAGTATACGCTAAGTATATGTACTTTTATTTAAAGTGACGGCTAATTGAAATGTTGGAGGTGGAGTTAGTTGTTCCATTCATTCATTTTTGTGCTAAAAAGAGGTGAATGAGTATTTTTGTACTAAAGATTGGAAGTCAAATGAAGATCAAACCAATCAAAGTTTCTTATTAATTTCTTTTAAAATGTACATTTGAAGAAAAAGCCTTAATACAAATTTTTACTGTGTAAGAAAAGGGGAGGAAGTCCTAACTAGCCTAAAGCCTTAAGCATTAGAAGGGGGTCTTGCTCGGAACTACTGGCAGCCTCTATTGGTTTGCGGTCCGCCTCTGTTCATTTTAGCTCTGCTTCAAATGAGGTCTGGCTTGTTTCCTTTTATCTCTTACCACCGGTGGACGGACATTGGGCTCGGCATTTTGGCTCGTAGGCTTCTCGGCGCCATCGCCCTGTTCCTTCTCTTTGTTGGAACCCTCAGGTTCTTTAAGAGTTGGAATGGGCTCTGGAATCATGAATGGGATCGTGGAAGACGCCATCTCGGGGGCAGGTGCAACAGGAGGAAGTTCTTCTAGCACCTAGATGTCTTGGGGGAGCCAGATGTTTTCAGGCTTCCTCAACTCGGAGGTTGTGGGAATCCCTGCCACATTTAAAGCTTCCTCCCACACTTGTTGACAATATTCCCGACACAGCTCGGCGAACTCCTCAGTCAGTTGGTTTTCTGTCGCCTCCACCCCTTCCTCGTAAGCGGTCTTCTTCGCAGCCTCCATGGAGTCCTTGAAGGTACGAGCCTCATCCCTTATCCTAGCAAGCTCCTTCTTCAGGTCGGAGTTTTCTTGCTGAGCTTTGGATAAGTCTTCGTCCTTCTGACGAAGAAGCTTGCGTTGCCCCTCTACCTGGGTCCTCATTGTCTTCAGGCTGGCCTCGACACCGTCCCTCTCCCTTTTCTGCTCTGCCAGCTGCGTGGTTAGGTTCTCGTTCTACGCAAGAGCTTGGCCTAGGGACTTCTCAGTCTCCTGCCTAACCTCCAGTTCAGCTGCAGCTTTCTTCCGAGAGTCTTCCATCCACTTCTCGGTAGCGAAGACTTCCTGAATGGCCTGTGGTGAAACATTAAAATAGATGCATTATTAGTAGAGCAAATTTAAAGTGCATAAGAATGGTTTTTTTCGTTAAAGTGTAATGAAAGCAGTAAAGTGAGGATGAGACCGAGACACTCACCAAAGCCAAGTCCCTTTTTAGCGAGAGAAACAGATGCGGTTGGCTCATTTTGTCTAGGGCGTCCATGTCTTTGGGCAGAAGAAGAGGAAGTTCCAAAGCCTATGCCAGGTGGTGAGCATGACCTTGCTGGAACGCCCTAATGCTAGATTGGCGCCCCATCCAGCTTCAGCTCGGGAGACCAGTTGGTCGGTGTACAGAGTACCTCGGCCAGGTCTCGGTTCTCCTCGCTTTCCATTGAAGAGGCACGTCCCTTGCCTTTGCCAACCTTTTTTTGTTGTTGTTGTTATTGTTTCAGCTTCTTCTACCTCTCCGCATCTGCCTCCTCGGCCTCATTCTTCCTCTTCTTCTTAGGCTCTGGAACGAGAAGCTTAGGATCGGAGGGAGGAGGGGGTGGTGGCAAGGAAGGAGGGACCTGGGACCTACCCGCTCCCTTGCTAGAGACTTTTGAGCCCTTCTTCGTCATCAGCTTCCGTAGAGTGGCCATGTCGTCTTCTTCGGAGCTAGAGTTAGGCTGTGCAATTATTAGACCTTGTATGCCCGAAGTTTCAGCGGGCGCGCATTCTTCGTCCGAGAGGATGACGAGTTGATCCTCTCGAGATCTCTCAGCTTCCTCGAGTCGAAACTGGTCTATCTCTTCGTCCAACGATTGTTGCGAGGACGCTGGCTCTTCTCGAACGGCGGTTGTCTGGGAATGTGCCGAAAGAGGAATTGTTGCGATAGGACGAGAGTATAGTATGATGGAGGGGTCGTTTGGGAGTTCGTGGTCAGAAAGGAAGCCTGGTCGTGACACGTCTATCCTTCTGCGTCATTTGTCTCCCGCGGTGATCGCGTTGTCAATCTCTTGAAAATCCATTGATAAAGGATTGTATCCTAGTATCAGGTGGGTAGCTCTCACTTGTAGGTCTTCACTGACAAAGACTTTGGAGCGAAGGACGCGATTCAAGTCTGCTATGTTGCAAAGGCTTAGACGCGGACGTACGTGTTGTTTATCTGTGAAAAAAAACATCTGAGAAGATGAGCATGGTTGGATTAGTGATGAATATCAAGGGAAAAAGCAATAATGTGCAATAAAATTAAAAACTGTAAAAGTAATGGGATTGAGTCATGGGTTAGGAAATCTAACTCCTATGGAGTCACACCTGGCTCTTCCCATTCGACTGGGCAGTGAGGACCGTCAAACCAGTTTCCCGAGACGATGAGATAGTCGTCTTTCATGCCTTTGTTGGATTTGGGAAGACAGGATATCAGCCTAACGATGCTAGACCTGGATTTAATGTAGTATCCTACGCTTTTGAGTTTATGGAACTCGTACATATAGACAACATCGTGCCATGTGAGGTTCAGACCCATTTGCTCGTTTTAAGCATTGACACAACCTAAGACCCTACATACGTTTGGTGTGCACTGATCTGGGCATAACCTATGGTTACGTAGGTATTCGCTCATTACGTTTTTCATGGGGAGGATCATCCCACCTTCTAGGAAGGCTATCATGGGAATGATAACTTCTCCCTCTCTCCTAGCGTCACCTATGGCTTCTACTAGGCAATATTTCAAGCCTACGTCGTGAGGAATCTGATATTTGGTCCTAAAACCCTCCATACCAACGTCAGTATCTAATAAACACTCAAATCTACCCATTTGGTGGGAATGAAAACGAAAGTTTAAAGAAGGAAAGGGATCTAGATGGTGGCCGAGGACAGAAGCCGAGAAGGAATGAGTAAAGAAAATTGAGAACTTACGGGAATTGATTAGGCGATTCTTCACGAGCTTCTTGAGAGGAAAGATAATGATTAGCATTTAGATGTGATTGATTTCTGAAAGAATAGATGGAGATACGGGTTCCCGGGCGTTTTGACGTGTAGGAGGCGGCCTCGAATCAAAATTATCCCGCCCAATTGTTTTTAGAACAAACCTGGGCCATTGGATGCGTATCTCATCGTTGAACATGGGGAACAGGCTGTAACTTGCAGTCATAAATGCGCACGTTCTGGGTTTCGAAGCGTCAGAGGCGGTTTAAGGGAACGAAAGGACCCCTACACATGTGGCAGTTTGCAAAGTGTGTGGAGGGTGCACTGTTTGGTTCAAAACTCTATTTCTCTCCTTTGATGGGAGGGAAAAATAAAGTTTTGAGGGACTATTGTGGGGGGTAAAAGTGCTTGAATAAATGTTTGGGCTTTAGGCCTGGTTAGTTGGTACAAGTCTGTTCAATCAGGGTCTCTAGGCCCACAGGTCAGTCCGCACTATAGTGGTCCGATGAATTGTCCGAGGAGGAGTATCTCCTCGGACAGGCCCAGCAAAGGCCCTAGGACTTGTTAAACGGCTTAGGGGCAGAATTCTGGAAGATCTGTTGGGTAAAGGTGTGATCCAAGCACCCTTTAGAAGCAGGACCATGTGAGAAATATCTGAGGAAAAAGCTGCTACCACCGCATTAAAGGCCCTGCATCTACCTCCCTGGCCGCATTAATGGAGAAATGACCTCTGAACAGTAGAATTTAGCCTTCCAGCTATTATTTGAAGACTTTAAGAAGGTGGTGGATGGGACAAGTATCTGAGAGGAAGATTTGTGTTACACGTGGACGAAACAAGAAAGAAGAAGAAGGATATAAGAAGACGAGAGAGGAAAGAAGAGGGGCATCTGCTTCTTGGTTGAAAAACTAAAAATTGTAATCTTTTGCTTAGAAAAAGAAATACTATACAAATTGTCCTCGGCTTACATCCGAGGAGGGTTTTCCTATCATATTCATCCATCACTTGTATAGATTGCGGCATTCTAGCTTGTTGATTAACTTCCAACATCCCAAACCTAGGTTTCAAACCCATACTCTACAAATTTCATTGTATAAGGCTCTTTGAGCCTGAGCCCATTACTTGTTTTTGGGTCCGGGTACAAACTGTGCACTTACAATATCTATAAAAGAATATTAAAATAGATTGTTAAACATAATTTAATAATTTTTTGTTAAACATAATTTATCAATTTTTGTTAAACGTAAAAATTGTTAAATTATGTTTAACATAGATAATTACTCACAAAATTGAACAAATATTAATACTTCAAAAAGCTTGAGTTCCATGAAAAACTCAATAAGTGAGTGAAGACGTTTTAAAATTTGAGGGAATAACTTAATACAATTGAATGTCTTAACTCTTAAAGCTAAAATTCACCTAATTTATTAAAATTGTTATATTTTTTTCAATTTGGTTATTATGGTATATTGGATCATTAATTACCTATATTCTTTCTCTTAAAAATTATGCATTATTTCTTGTCTTTACTAAATGTTCTATAGGTTCCAATGTTCCAATGGCAGAACTGTGATAATATTCATGGGAAGAAGAAAAAAAAAAAAAAAAAAAAAACCACTTGCTTCCAACTTAATTGTTGATAGTAAATTAGTGTGAGGATAATGGCAAATAGTCCAAGAATAGTTAGGCCTGCCAAGTAGTTGTATTAGGCTTTCAAAATTGTTCATTGTATTTTTTGGTGTCCGACAAAACTAACATTTTATTTTTTATTTTTTTGACAAAACATTTTAGTAATTAATCATAGTCTTTCAAAAGTAAGCAATATATTCTCTGAAGAAAAAGAATAACTTTCACCAAAATTTGAATAAATTAGTATATATTCATAAAATTCAAGACTCACATGCACATATTAAAAGTTAAAAATAAGTCTGCATTCAGTTGTTACTCATTTTATTTAAGAGAAAAAAGAAAAAAAAAAAAAAAAAACTAAGTCTCAACCGATCATGCAATGCATAAAAAATGAAATCAAATAACTAATTAAAATTATAGAATTTATTTATAAGATATGTTATATATTTTTATCAATTTAATAATAGATTATTATATTTATATGTTGTATAATATATATTTATTTAATAACAAATGCATAATAGTTTAAAAAGTCCTGATGTTTATCTGGGGAGTTATTGTAAAAAACCATACATGTGGTGACTCTCCATTATCTTAGATTTGGAGCAATTGTCCAACTCTCTAAGCAAACTGGACAGCACTAAAAGCTAAATACTTTATAAACATATAAAAAAGACTAGAGATTAAGAAATCTGAATGATGAGACAGAGGAGAGGTTAAAGACTCACCTGTGAGTTCTCGGTAGAGAAATGAAAACTCCTTTTTTTTTTTTTTTTCTTCTTTGTTTGATGTAATTAGAAGCTCCTTTATTTTATTTTATTTTTAGAGTGATTATGAGGGGCTACAGGCTTTGTTTTTTTACACGGCGGCTACTAAATTTTTGAGATAACCAGATAAAGATAAAAGATGTAATTGACTCATTTATGACCTAATTCAAAACACACCTAATTGCCATCCTTATCGGTTACTAATTTCTAGATGTACGTACAACCCTTTTTATTAAGTGTTTGACAACCTAGAAAGATTATTCATGCGAGCCTTCAAGCTACGTGATCACCTTTTTTAAGTCATCAATTGTGGGTTACAATGTGGGATCATAGTACTAATACAAACAGGGGCGGCTGAATGGTAGAGTAAGAGATGTAATCGTTTAAGGCCCCAAGTAGAAAAATGCTCCCAAATTTTAACCAATAGGCACTACAAAAAACGCGCGCTATAGCCGCGTTTATAAAAAAAAGCGGCTATACCTGACCTATAGCCGCGTTTAAAAGAAACGCGGCTATAGACCAAACCTATAGCCCCGTTTCCTAGAAACGTGGCTCCAGACCCAATCTATAGCTGCGTTTTGTTAAACGCGGCCATAGGTTCGGTTTGAAGCCGCGTTTCTAGTGCCTTGAGCTGCGTTTTACGTCCGGACTATAGCCGCGTTTATCAAAACGCGGCTATAGGTCCAGACAAAAATATTTTTTTTAATAGGGTGCTATGTACAGTAGAACAAATTTTTTTTATAAGGGAGGGTTATAGTCGCGTTTCACAAAAACGCGGCTAGAGATCCAGTCAAATAATATATATATTTTAAAAACATGACTTGTATATCCAATTAAATTTTTTATATATATAAGGGAGGGGCTATAGCCGCGTTTCTGAAAACGCGGCTATAGGTCTAGTCAAATAATATATATATTTTAAAAAAATTACCTGTGCATCCGAATAAAATTTTTTTTTATAAGGGAGGGGCTATAGCCGCGTTTCTGAAAACGCGGCTATAGGTCCAGTCAAATAATATATATATTTTTTAAAAGGATGACCTGTGCATCCGAATAAATTTTTTTAGTATAAGGGAGGGACTATAGCCGCGTTTTCAAAAACGCGGCTATAGGTAACACCAATTAAAAAGCCCAAAACCCACTTTCCCACCTACCCCCACTCATATCTTTTCTTTCTTATCTTTTCTTTCTTTCGTCAATCTCTGCTTTCCTGGGTTCTTTCTTTCTTTCTTCTCTGCAAGTCACGCCGAACTCCTTTCTTTCTTTTTTTTTTTTTTTTTTCCTTCTTCACTCCAACACAGCTCTTTTTTTTTCTTTGTTTCTTTGCTGCTGGTTCTTTTCTTTTTTTTCTCTCTTTCCTTCTTTTTTTCTCTCGTTCCTTCTTTTTTTCTTTCAACACAACGCACACTCCTCTCACCGGTACACTCCACACTACCATATACTTCATTTTTCAAGCAAGGGTCACTGGAAAACTTCATAAGAAAAGCTAAAGGCTCACTCATCTCTACTATTTGAGGTAAAAATTCTCTAATTTTTTAATAGGTATTATACTTTTTCTAGAAGTTATTTTTGCTATTGTGTTTCTGATATTGTGCTTATGTTTAAATAGGTTTGTGTTCTTGAGCTTTTGTGTTCTTTGAATGGATTTAGTGTTAAATTTGGGTTGGTTTTGTTTAAATTTGGAGCACGTTGCATTTGTACTGTCAGTATATGGTGTTTGATTTTGAATTTTTTGGGTGTGTTTGATTTTAAACTTTTTGGGTTTGTGTTTGATTTTGAATTTTTTGGGTTTGTGTTTAATTTAAAAATTCTTTTTGTTTGAATTTTGAATTTTTCGGGGAAAAAAAACCCAGAAAGTTATTTTTGTTTTAAAAAAAAAAGCTGAATTTTTGAATTTTTTGGGGAAAAAAAAACCCCAGTAAATTTTTTTTTTTGTTTTTAGGGAGGGACTATAGCCGCGGTTTAAATGCAGCTCAAGTCTGGTCTGTAGCCGCGTTTTTAAAAAACGCGGCTATAGACCTGAAGCCTATAGCCATGGTTCAAAAACGCGGCTTCAGGTCAAGTCTGTAGCCGCGTTTTTAAAAACGCGGCTATAGACCCGCAGGGTCTGTTGCTGCGATGCTTAGGCCAGGGTTGTAAACGCAGCCATAGAAAACGCGGCTTCAGGTCTATAGCCGCGTTTTCGGTGTCTATAGCCGCGTTTTTGAAACGCGGCTATAGACCCAGTTTTTTGTAGTGAGGGTTATTTATATTCAATAAATAAAATAATATTTTTTTACCAGATGAAAAATAAATAAAAAATAGAGAAAAATGCAACATCTACAATATTTTTCATATCACTTTTACAACTAATGTTAGGTAGCAGGTTGTTACAGTCTATTATTGATGGCAAAAAAATAATTATAGTGATATTTTCAAATAGAAAGCAAAAAGCAACTTAAAACCTAGGATTTGTTGTAAAAAAATATTGTGAATGTTGCACTTCTAAAAAAAATAAGAATAATAATAAGAGTTTAGTTAGTAAACTTTTATTAGTTCTCATCTAAGTCTACCACTAACACCAATCTTTTACTTACCACTATCAATCTACCACATCAGCAAGTATGAAAAAAAATTTCAAAATTTTTTTGTCTATAAAATTTCTTTAAAAAAAAAAATTTCTACGTAGTTCATATTAATTAGTAGTAATTTTGTATCTAAAACAAGATAATTAATTTTAGCCTTAGGCCCCCAAATGCATCAAACTGCGCCTGAATACAAATAAACTATAACAGAGAGTAGAGGGATAAACAAACAAACGAACAATGGGAGTGTAAGAAGATCATGGAAACTGATTAATGGCATATATTGCTAAGATCGTATAGAAGATAACATAAAAGTAGGGAATGGACCACAGAACAAGATACAACAAACTGAGGGATATTATTAAATTCAACAACTATTTTACATTAGACATAAGAAGAACTGGAAGATATATTACCAAGGGCTTTCTTCACTCTTTGCCCATTACAAAGACACAAGATGCCTATTTATAGGCAATTAGTTACAGAATTATCTTACAATCAAAATATAAGGAGTCTCCATAATAGATGGTAGGGGCTGTCTCATTTTTGACATATGTCCAGGAGAGTAGGGGTCCTGGAAATGGATTGACAAATTTCACCTTGAATCAAGGAGCCCGGCTCAGTAATGATCTTCCTCCGGATATACTGCTGGCAAAGAGATAAACATTGTCTGGGAGAAGAAGATAAGAACATCAAGGATTGCTTGCATGGTTGACAACTGTCACTATAAAGCAATAGGGGCATGGACGGAACAAACATCTGGCACAGAAAGTCTTCTATAGTCTACTGGTGGGCATAAAGTCTCCTGACAACTAAGATGCACATGTTGAAAGACGTTTTCAGAACCATTCTTCATTCCTTGGAAATATCTAGTCGTCCCATCAATCTATTCCTTGGAACCATTCTTCATCGACGTCCGCATCTGGATCATGATTATGATAGTAAGGGTCATCATGGCCAATTAAAGGATTGGGCATCTCCCAATGGTCTTCATGAGGCCATTGTTGTCTGCAAACATCTGGGTCGGTTGGTACTATCTCAGGTAGGATTCCCTAATTGAGAGATTCTGCCATTGTGAGGGAATAGTGACAAGATATCCAAGACACATCCACGTGTGTGTGAAGAGTACCATCAGCATTAGTCACCCAATGCATTTCTGTAGGGTGGAGGATTCCTTCTGCCCGAATATCATTTTTGGAATTTAGCTTGGCTACTAAACATGCAGAAGTAATTTTGTGACCAAAGCGTGGATGTTCTAATTTGGAATACTTGAACAATTGACCATCATGAGCATCATTTTTCAAGATTTCAGACCAATTTGTGAAAATATTTATTTTCTCGAGGGAAAATATATTAATAAAATTCTGGCTCAAAATGGAGGCACAAGTAATACTCATTGAGTAAGTACCACATATAGAGGTAATGTACAACTGTCTAATTTGTTATCCAGAAGGCAAAATGGGTTTTCCATGGTTGTTCTATATCTGGGAAAATGGCAAGGAAATGTCGTTGGTGTTCTTTAAGGTAATCATGGAGGACTCTAATGATTCTTTTAGATCTGTCTTCAAGGGTCAAGGTCTTTATTTGGTCTTTTATTTCTGGGGGAAAGGTTTCTATCATATTAAGGATATCATTAGGGGCTGTAGAAGAAGGGCCAGAGGATAAGGATGGATTTGTTATTGGATATACACATAAAGGTGGAGGAATAATTGTGGTGTTAAGGACTGGAGGCTTTCTAGAAATGTAATCAGTGATAAGATTATCTTTACCTTTGATATGTTTGACTTGAAAAGACCATTGTGAAAACCAATTTGACCATCTGAGTAATTGAGGATGTGGAAGTATTTTTCTTTTGAACTGGAGCATTTTGGAAAAGGAAGACATGTCCATTTCTACTAGAAAAGTATGCCCAAGAAGGTGAAACTGGAATTTTTCAATCCCATGTTTGACTGCTAGGATTTCCTTGAAAGTAGAATGGTAATGAAGCTCTGAAGGCTTGAATGCACCGCTTTTATAACCACAAATACTTCTCTTACCGTCAACTTCTTCAAAGAGAGCTACTGTCCAATATTCATCACTTGCATCTGTCTACAAAATTAGTTTGCCTGGTCCTGGAATCTGCAAAGGGGGAAGTTTTTCTGCCAATTTCTTCAATTGTTGGACTGCTTCTTTATGAATTGAGTTCCACTCTGGAGGAGATTTTTTCAGCAATTTAGCCAAACAATCCCTATATCTGGAGATTTTTGGGATGAAGTTTGACATGTAATTAACAATCCCAAGAAACTGTTGTATCTGTTTGGTACTTGTGAGCTTATCTAGAAATTCACCAAGAGAAACTGCAATGTGAGGCTGCAAAGTATACTTTCCATCTAAAATGTTTACTCCCAAGAAATTTATAGAAGATGCTCCGATGACCATTTTCTTTTCTGAAAGCATTATCCCTTGAACTTTTACTAAATTATAGAATTCAGTAAGCAATTTTTCATGGGATTCTGCATCCTTTGAAAATAGGAAGATATCATCTACATAGATTAATGCATTTGTCAAGAGTGGCTGGAACAGCGTTACCATTGCTTTTTGGAATTGAGATGGACCGTTTTTTAGACCAAAAGGCATAACAGTCCATTGGTAATGGTGGTCTGGGATGCAAAACGTTGTCTTATACCTTTCTTCTGGATGGATTCCTAATTGCCAAAATCCTACTTTGAGATCAAACTTCGAAAATACCTTAGCATGTGAAAGATGCTGGAAAAGAGCATTTTTGTTTGGAAAAGGGAACTTGTCATCTGCAAGAAAATGATTAAGATCTTGGTAGTTAATTACCAGTCTAAGCTTTCCTCGAATTTGTTCAGCATGCTTGTTGACATAGAAAGCTTCACACGCCCATGGAGAAGTTGTGGGTTCAATAAGGCCTTCTTAAAGAAGAGTAGATAACTCTTGCTTGGCCAAGGACAAATGTTCTGGTTTCATTCCTCTGTGACTAGCTTTTGTGGGGTTAACATCTTCATTAAGTCTCGACAGAAACTCGACAGATACTGCTATCGAGGTTAAATGAAGAAGCTCGACACAAGCTCGACCTATCAAGAATTACGATTTTAGAATTTTCAGGTCTGAAATTTGGTCCATGTTGTCTTATTTGATTAGGGTTTCTTTTCTCACAACCCTAGACCTATATAAGGTAGATTTTAAAAGCCGTCAAATATGTATACAGAGACCTAGAACTCATATTTCTCTGTGTGAAACTACTGCATTTGTACGCCATAGGGTTTGGTAACCAAGTGCTTCCTAATCTTTATTGTTGATGAAGTGAAGAACTTTGCAGCCAACAACAACCATTCAAGTTGTTGGAGTTAGTCAGGTACTAGAATCCATGCAAAGGAGTTAGTCACAAATTGAAGATTTGTGCAATAAAGTAAAGAAGGCTACTACAAGATTAAGTCCAATTGGGTATTAGAGCAAAGGATCAACTGTAGGTTGGTATTTTGGGATAGGCCAAGGTAGTGGTAAGATTCTTTATACTTGTAACCGCTTGATTATTGATTAGTGGATTCTTGGGAGTGGTGACTTTAAATTCACCCGGTGGGGTTTTTGCCTTGTGAAAGGTTTTCTCCATTTGTTAACAAATCACCGTGTCAATTTAATTTCCATTGCATATAGTTTATTTGATGATTTGTTGGTGCCTCCACGATTTGCATGTAATTTGACCTAATTAATCAACTTGGGTAATTGAATTAATTAACCGAGGTCAATCTATTTCAACCCAACAAGTGGTATTAGAGTGGGCACACTCTGATTAGGTTTTAATCTATGTTGTGTGATCCATTGACTCCTATTGTTATGGATACAAGTTACATGAACAAGTCTTTTTATAATATCTCTTGTGATTCTAACAATGATGTGTTTCAGTCTCTCAAGACATGTAAGTCTGAAATTTATTTGAGATTGATATTTGTGTTGATTGAAAAATACTTGTATATGGATATCTTGATGAAATCAGTTCAGTTTAAAGAACAGTTGATTCTCAAGAAGTGCAAAAGAAGACTAGACTGCTGTAAAAGGTGCATATATCAGGCTACAGGCAAGAGAAAGATGAAGGCTTGATTAAAGTTATTTAGTAGAGGTCACAAAGAAAGAACTCTACCATATAACTTGATTGATAAGCATGAAGTGTGCTTCATGATGCATACTGCTCTTAAGGTGATGGATATATGTTTATGGTATCTAGACAGTGGATGTTCAATACATATGACTGGAGATTGTTCTCTCTTCAAAACATTTGAGCTAAAAAAGGGTGGCAATGTTACATTTGGGGATGGAAGCGAATCCCAGGTAAAGGGGAAAGGAATTATTTCCTTACCTGGATTGGATTGCCTAACATTACAAACGTGTTATATGTTGAGGGATTGATAGTAAATCTGTTAAGCATAAGTCAAATTTGTGATCAAGACTTCATGGTGTTGTTCTCCAAGGGAAAATGTCTAGTACTTAATGAACTAGGTGAACAGCTTATTAGTGGGGTCCGTACTTTGGATAATTGCTATGGTCTAGTTCTAGATGCCAAAATAGTCTGCAATTGCATTAAGATGCCTAATGAAGAATCATAGCATCAAAGGATGAGACATGTAAGCTATAAACAGCTGTCTATAATATTTAAGAAGGAAGCAGTGCTGGGCATTCCTAAGATGGCTAAAGTTGACAATGCCTTGTGTGGACCATGTCAACTCAAAAAATTGACAAGAGCTCATCATTAGGCAACATTAACCACTACCACAACAAGACCACTTGAGCTTCTTCATATTGATCTCATGGGTCCTATTAGAACAGAATCTTTGGGAGGCAAGAGATATATCACGGTTGTGGTAGATGACTGTTAGGGTCATATTCTATGTAATTAGCTATTCCTTTGACAAGATGCATTTTACTTATAATTGGGTAGATCTAAGATGGGTTTAATACATCAAGAAATATGTTGTTCAAAGCATATCAAGTGTTCGTATTAAAAGTCATGAAGATTTGTCCAAGAAACAAGTGAAGAAAAGCCAATCATTAAGTCTCAACAGATAACTCGACAAATGCCTGCTATTGAGACTTAATGTGAAGCTCGATAGATAGCTCGACAGCAGCTCGATCTATTGAGACTTACGAGTTTCAGTTTTACAGATCTGAAATTCGGCCCAGGCTTTTGTATTTATTAGGGTTTCTTTTCTCACAACTCTAAACATAAATAAGACTTATTTTAAGAGCCGTCACACATGGACACAGAGATCAGGAGATTTATTTTCTCTGTGCTTCCAGATCTTCATCGTTGATGAAATGAAGAATTTTGCAGTCAACAACATTTATTCAAGTTGTTAGAGTTAGTCACATACTAGGATCCGTGCAAAGGGTTAGTCACAGATTGAAGATTTGTGCATCAAGGGAAAGAAGGCTGTTACAAGATCAAGTCCAATTGAGTATTTGAGCGAAGGTTCAATTGTAAGTTGGTATTTCAGGATAGGGTAGGGTAGTTGGTAAGATTCCTTATACTTATAACTGTTTGATTGTTGATTAGTGGATTCTTGGGAGTAGTGACCTTAAAATCAACCGGCGGGGTTTTTGCCCAGCAAGAGGTTTTCCCCATTTGTCAATAAATCACCGTGTCAATTTAATTTCCGCTACATTTAGTTTAATTGGTGATTTGTTGGTGCCTTCACGATTTGCATGCAATTGAACCTAATTAATCAACTTAGGTAATTAAATTAATTAATCAGGGTCCAGCTATCTTAACCCAACAAGTGTTATCAGAGTGGACACACTCTAATTAGGTTTTAATCGCTGTTGTGTGATCTATTGACTCCTGTTGTTATGGATCGTGGGCAATCCCTGATTATTACTCCATTATTTGATGGTACTAACTATGCATATTAGAAAGTACATATAAGAGCTTTTTTGTAGTCTTTAGATGAGAAAGTATGGCTTGAAATTGAAGTAGGTTGGAGGAAACCTGAAGAGCTGCCAGCAACATGGGATGATACTAAGATCAAAGCTACAAATTTTAAAAGTAGATGTGTACGCAAGGGTTGAAGGAGTTGCCACCTAGTTTTTGCAGTTGCCTAGGAACCATATATATAGTGTCGAAGGACCTTTGGATCTTACTACTAGAGATATGAGTTCAAAGTTAAGGTACGGTCTTGGGAAGGTGTTAGGCACTCAAAATCTCCCAACCCTAAGGTTGGCTTCCCATCATTGTGTATTATGTCTTAACCCTATTAAAGACACACTCAATACTTGTATCTAACTCTCTCTCTCTCTCTCTCTCTCTCTCTCTCTCTCTCTCTCTCTCTCACACACACACACACACACACACATTAGCATACATCTAACAATCAGCATGACATCAAACACCCCTAACCATACATCTATCATGCTTGCAAACAAAGCCCTACCATTCATCTAATCAAGGCATCACATATCAAAGGTCCTAACATTCATCTAGCATGGCATCAAGGCATTCATCACATCACAAACCCTAATCATATCATCCAAGGCAGCAAGCAAATTATGGCAGAAACACAAGTATAGAAAGATCTAAGAAACATGTGATTGCATCTACACATTGGAAATACTCAACCAAACAAGCATGTTCATCTCTATCATCAAAGCAAGAGCATATCACAAATGCATGACCATTACAAATGCATGACTTACCTTGCAGCAACTTAGCACCTATGGCATCATGCATGAGCATGTGAATGAATGATTATGGCACTGAAACAAAGAAAACACAAAATAAACCCTAATTCTAACATTTGAGACAAACTAAGTACTTAAACATGTGAAACATATATATTGAAAGCATAAGAGCATGGGAAAAGAAGCTAAGCAAACAAACATGTGAAAGTAGAAGCAAAACAAACAAAATAAAAAATTAGAGTTTCCGGGCAACGGCTTACGCGCGTAAGAACAAGCCTATGTGTGCATAATCAAGCCTGTGAGCGCAGGCAAGATTATGCGTATGCAAGTCTTGCCTAGAAAACCCTAAAAACACAAAAACAAGGCAAAACATCAAAACGGGAATTCTAACAACCTAACATGCATTTAAAACGTACAACTACGTAAACCTAATCTAGATAGAGGAATTAATTCTCTCTTCTTTCAATATTTGTCATCAAATCCGTGCTTAATATAGCTTCACTGAGGAATCCCTTTCAACAATACTGTGTAGCAATGTATTAACTTTAGCATTATTCCAGATTCTTCTCGTTTAATTCAGCTTGCTAATGATTCTTGTGTCCTGCCTAGGTTTGAGGAACAAATCTCTAGCAAAAACATTGAGATTGGCATAATTGGTACAGACAAAAAGTTCAAGCAAGTTTCCCTATTCTCTTTTGCATATAACTACACGTGGTTGTAGGTGGATTTTCCCTTTTTATTTTATTTTTTATTTTTTTAGGGTGGGGTGGTGGTTTCTTGGTATTTTTATGTATTTGTTTCTTATCTAAGATCATGGCTTAATAATGCTACCGCATGAATAAGCAAAACTGATCTGATTTTTGTGCTTGGCTTAGTGTTTATCCAAGCCATAGCAATGGCGACGCCACGTTGGACTTAGGGTGTTCCTGGGAACACCTTGACTTGAATTTTTTTTTTTTATAACAATTAATTTTTTTTAAATTTGTTTACTCTTAAAAAAAAAATAGGAACACCCTTAAACAGAATTAGGAACACCCTCGAATTAAAAAAAAAAATTTATTTGTTCTACTTTCAAGCCCAAAAAAAAAAAAAAGCCTAAAAAAATTTTGAACTAAAATCTGAAAAAAAAAAAAAAAAAAAATAAAATTGTAACAGAGCAAGCCCACAAAAAAGCCCAACATCAATCCTAAACATAAAGCAAACCCAATCTAAACAAAAAACAACCCAACAGATGGTAAACAGGGAAAACAAACCCACGGATTCTCAAAAAAAAAAAAAAAAACCAAAACCCAATATATGCTACAAATCCCTAAATCAGAAACCTCATATCACTAAATCAAAAACCACTAAAGCAAACCTAAAGAAAAAAACGTCAACAGCGCAACGCAGCCAACGCCACAACACAAGCCAACAGACGGATCGGGCATCGCCGCATCAGAGATTGGTCATCCAACACAACTTGAGCTCCAGTCTAGAGCACATCGCATCGGGATTCAGGTATCAGAGATCGCTCACTAGATCGGATCAGAGATTGCCGATCGGTCATGTTGCTCGCTCCGTCACTCGTCGCTCAGCTCAGTCACGTCACTTGCTTCGTCACTCGTCGCTCGTCGCTCGACTTGCTCCGGTGGTCCCTCTACCTCAACCTCAAGGTATTTCATAACTTCTCTCTCTTTTTCTCTCTGACTCTCTCTCAGTCTCTCTCTCTTTTATCTGAAAAATGAAAGTGAAATCTAAAATGAAATGAATGAGTCTCTCTATCTCTTTATTCTTTAATACTTTATCTTTAATACTTTATTTGATTTTTTTGAACAACTGTGATTGGCTCAGCTTAGCTTTAACTTTATTACTATAATATTTTAGCCCTGTTCTTGACTTTTTTTTTTTTTTGGCTTTATCCGTTGGTGTTGGTGAGACTTGGTGAGATACATTAATTGTGTTATTGTGATTTATGATTGTGAAATTTTCTGATTGGCAGTTGGCTCGTGTGATTGGGGCCTTGGGGGCTTGTCTCATTGTTTGTTGAGTGGGGTGGGGGTGGATGGACACGTGGCATGATGGCACATGGGGCCAGGTGAGGTATTTTAATTGGGGGAAGTAAATACACATGGGATGTGTGCTAGTGCAACTAATAAACAATAATTTAATTAACTAATAATTAATTAAGGGAAGCAATTAATAATTTAATTAATCAATATATTATAAAAGACAAACAAATTAAATTATGTTACTATGTTAGGCTAAACAACAATTAATAATTTTATAATTAATGAAACAACAATATAATAAATTATAGTTTATAAAAAACAAACAAATTAATGAAACAACTATACAAAAATAATTAATAATTTTATTAATATTTCAAATAAACTTATAGTTACTAATAATTAACAACAATAATTTTAACAATAACTAATAATTTCTCTTTTTATTAGATTGTGTAATTTATGCTTCTTAAGGAACACCCTGAAAAAATTTTCTAGAGTCGCCACTAAGCCATAGGGGCATGTTTGAACCTGACTCGTTTACATTTGTACAAGCATGAATTTGAAAATTAAAGACCTAGTAGAAATGTGAAGATGAAACAGTTTGTTTGATATAATATTTTAATTCATAAAATGTACTATGGATCTTCATAAATATAAGTTGAATGTTAAAAGTAATCCCAGTTATTTATTACAATGCAGTTTTTGATTTTGAACTTATCACAGAAGTTCATATTTCCATTTGAGTTTTGAATTAAATTCTGTAAACTTTGGCTTTGACCTTCACTATCCTAATTTGCCCTTTGGTTATAAAGGTACAGCCTGCACAGAAGTTTGGTTGCTTATGTTTTCTTGTTTACATGATCTAAATTTTGGCAGAGAACTAACACCAGCTGAAATTGATGATTATTTGGCTGAAGTGGAGTAGTTCATTTTCCTTTAATTAAGAAACTGGGGAGAACTTTTACTACAGGGCAATGACTGGTTTGCGATATACAATTTATACTGGTCCTTGTTACAGCAAAATGCCTTGTTTGTCATGATGATCTGCTTAATTATGTACTTGTACACTCTTCCCTCCCTTTATTCTCTCTCTCTCTCTCTCTCTCTCTGGTGCAAGTGGTAGTGGTACTGATTGTATGATTTTGTTGACTTAAATTACTATTTGATATCACTTTAGTAAGTTATCATTTTTTTCTTTTTTTGCTAAACTAATGGCATATGCTTGTGGTCTAATCTCGTTTGTATTTTTTTGTAAGTAAGGGAATAATTTGTTAGAAAGAATGAACGCCCAATGGACACAGTCCTTAAATACATACGGACACAAATGAGGTCTGAAAAATGACAATAGAACTTCAAGACACTCCCCCCAATCGAAGTACAATATTTATAAAATAAAAAAAAAAAAAGGATCTCAAGGAGCATATTTAATATCTTGCATATTGATTTTTCTTCGTTTTCAATAGTTCGGATCCCTCTATATGGTTCACATAAAGCAATTCTTTGTTGCTTACCACAACACTAGTGCCTCCCCAGCAACAAGTGAAGATGGAGTTAGTTGTGCGTCACGAGCATGCTAAACTCCCCTTTCCCATTTGAAGTCTATTGATGCTCATTTTGGAAAAGCCCAACAGCAAGAAGAAGCCCAACAATATGGGCAGGAAAAGAGTTAGTGAATTGAGAGAAAAAAAACCCATCAAGCCCGAATGGTAGGAATAATGGGTCTTAGGCACATAAAGTAAACAAATGGGCATTGGGAAAAGCAAATGGGCCTACAAGAGCCCAAAGAAAGAAGCAGTAAACCCATGGGCATTATATGATGTAGAAAAGTGAGAATGGGCCACAGTATACCCGAAGTAGTGAAGTAAGAAAGTAAGGGGTTGATGGAAAGGCCATGAACTCCAAGAATGAAGGATATAGTAATTGGGCTAGGGAGGTCCAAAAGAGTTAGTAAAAGCTCATGGAAATGTGGAGTTGGAAATGGGCCGAAGATGCCTAAGAAAAGAAAATGGGCCGAGAATGCCCAAGGAGGAAGAAATTGGCCAAAGGAGTTCACAAGCAATGTAATGGGTAAAGAAAGCCCAAAGTAACATGAGTATAAACTCAATAACAATATTGGGACATTATAATTAATTAAGGGAAGAGCATACAGTAGGCTCGAAAGAGGCCTAACAAACATGGATCAAATAACACTGCAATAGGAATACTAGTAAGCCAACGAAAGGAACAAATAGTGGACTAAAAGAGAGAAAACCCCACAATCAAGCAAGGCCCAGCCCTTGGGGGGAAGCAAGCCATAAAGAATGGATGATCAGAAAATAGTTCACGCCACAAGAGGTTAAGAATGAGAGGTAGAATGCACAGACGAGCCTCTAGTCCATGACAAACGCATGAGCAGTAGACAAGCTTTAGACATACACGAAAATGGAGCACGCACAAGGCTCATGCATCACAACCTGTACCCAGCCAATACAAGAGTGGTGGGTCATGGGTTAGAGGTAAGAGAGGGTATGGTCTAGCATTGGGGAGAAGGGAAGGCCTATTCTAGGGTTCTTGCTCAAATTCTTTTGGGGGAAATGTCCTACTGGGATGTCATACTACCCAAAAGAGGGAGGATGAGTTGAAACCACTGAATGCATGCCATGAGGGATAGCAAGAGAGAATACACACACTGTGGTGGATAAGAATGCCACAGTGAGCAAGCAAACAAACAAAAATTTCTTTGTCTAGTAATGGGGAGTGGCACAGCCATCACAAGTAAGTGGTGGTGGCTAGGTAGTTGACAAACTAGTGGGTGGTTAGGAAGGACACCCACATCCAAACAAAAGTAGTTAAAGGGTAAAAAGGTAAAAACCAGTTACGGCAGGCAGTATATAAAGGGCTCTCGCCGGGCATAGTATCATCATCGCAATAGTAGCAACCACTAGGAGAGAATCACAGCACCACTATCACCATAACACTACACGAGTAAGCACTAAGAAAGAAAAAAAAAGGGGGGGGGGGAAGAATCAAAGCAACCAAACGGAGAAAAAAGAGAAAGAGAAGCAGAAAGAGAAATAGAGAGTGTAGAATGGCAAGCATGCACCAATAGGCTAATCCTTTCTCTCCCTCTAAAAGCCTACCCTCTATTTAGGATAAAAGATTCGTTTCGGGCATAAGCCATTCAGGCCCGTTCTCTCAAAGTGGATAATTTCTACAGTAGGATTCACCCACTTTGAGGAAGTGGTTTCTCCCCTTGGTCTTAGTCCCATAACACAACTGAACATGGCAGACTAACCTTTTCCTTTTGCTTTTATTATTTATCATAATTATTTCCTTTCTTGTCTTTGCAATTTCACTTATAACATGTTTCTTATTGCTATATTGTTCACAAGGATTCCTTACTTATTTCATCTAACGGGAAGCATATTACCTTTATTATTGTCATACTATACTTGTCTGTCATAACCCTTCTATAACAATTTCGTCTGCAATGGGCATGTGACCAAAGTTTCAGCAAAAAGGGCATAGTTTTTGCACAAGCCGGCCCAAGGTGGGTTGCAATTGGCCCAGTCCCAACTCTCCTATCCAAAACACTTAGGTCTCAGTACAGCAGGAGGCAGTCCAGCCCAAAATCACAAAAGGCCCACCACAAAGTCCAAAAGTAGACAATCTTCATTCCTTTTTACCATCAGCCTAGAGTAAAGTAAACCATCAATTACTTCACTCCTAGCTAGCTCCCAATCATGGAAATCCCTATAGAATCAAAGATTCCTACCATCATCTTGAAACATAATCAACTAATGCAATGATGCAACCTTCTCCACTGTAATGGAGTGTTAGTTTGGAAACAAGACGTGCAAAGATTGATCTTCACATCACACATCATGCCAAAACATGTCACTATTGTCATTTCCCACCCTAATCAATATGAAATTATGAAATCTTTTCCAACCAGCTAAAATGCCTTTCCACATGCTACAATCATGAGATCTTCTCACTACCATCCTAGACCAATCACCCCTAATGCTCCTTATATTTAGCCTTGATGGCACCATGTCAAAATTGCTCTTGTTCAATCCCATATCTCCATAACTATTTACTTAACAAAGTTTTATTAAAAATGGTTGATTGTGAGTGATGACCAATTACTTTCATATGAACTTATCATTTTTTCTACACTACACATAATCAACCACTTTAGAGTTGTAACAAAAGTTGCGTTCCTAAACTTTCTCAACTAAATGTGAAGATTCCTAAACCTTACCATCATACCACTCATGTCCCGGTAGCAAACTAGGGATCCCCATCCAAAAGTTCCAATTATAATAATTAATAAGAGCATTCACATCATTTGTTCACAAACTGTTAAAAATAGTTGCTTACCATCATGATGTGTGGTTTTGATAATAATTTTATGATAGATGAATAGTAATATTTTTTGGAACCATAAAATTTGTTCACTTTTTGACAATTTGACTAGGAGTATTGTGAATACACAACAAAATGGTACATTATTTTCATAACAATTGAGCTATATCTAAAGTCGAATAAAATAAAATAAAAAATATTATGTTCAAATTTACCAATTAAAAATATTTAGCCTTTTGTTGTATTTTTAGACTTTCTTTTTCACTAATATTTAAAATGTAGTAAAAAATAGAGTATTGAGTCTGATACGTGTGCATACAAAACATTCTAGCTAAACTAGAAAAATTGGAGTTTTTTAGGTTAGTTTACCTAAACATCTAAGGAGACTGGTGTGAATACTCTAATACCCACCAAATTTTCCATATACTTTTGATTTCTGAGTGACCTCTTCTTGAGGAGATAGTAAATAAAGCAAAAGCCCAAACTCACAAAATTGGCCCTCTAATGCCCCCTCTATTTTCAACAAAGTAACCTCCATCCAAAATTATTAACATTCAAGAACCTAAAGACTCTCATAACCCAATCAAACCATCAAACTTGGCCCAATTTTTCCGAAGTCCACAAGCCCTCCCAAAGAATCTCAAAAAGAAAGTTTAGCCCAATTGAAAATAGTCTTGCCCAAAGTAAATACTAATTTTCTGGATTTGAGATCAACTCAAGCCCCATCAATTTCACATTCTCTGACCATGTCTTGTATAGTTGTATTAGTATAGATGAGATTATGGTTATTGCAAAAGATGCTAATCCCATCCCGCATCTAAAGCTTCCAATGCATCTCTTACCCATCTGAGAACCCCAAAGCAAGTTTGCAGAATCTGAGGCCATGCTTAAAAACCTTGCCAAATATCCCATCTTCGGTTGAGGCCAAAAAGGCAAGATAAAACTTTCTACCACTCGCTGTGATTCTCTTAGCATAGAATCGTTGTGATCTAGCTTGGTCCTCGGTAATAAGATCTCCTTCAGCCCTTGGTTAGAAGCTACACACATGACTATTTCTTTTCATTGAAACAAAACTAACTAGTACAAAATATCCTCCACACTTATAGAGTTAAGAAATGCTACCTATTTGATTAAAAGAGAAACAAAAATCTAACTTAAGGTGCACACATAGTGGAAATGGATGGAGGAGCAGATTTGTTGATTTTACATCTACCCCTCTTCTCTCAATTTTCTCTCCTATCAATCAATAAAAAACAGGCCTCACCAAGATTTTTTTTCAATTTTCTCTTCCAGCTAAACAATATAAAAGTTCTTTTTCTCTCCTATTTTTAAGACGTGGCCCTACTACATGGCACTAAAAAAAGACAAAGTGTTTCTAGAGTTGCAAAAACCGCATTGCAATCCCTTTCAATGGGCCTTAAAAATGTACGAAGGATTTCAAACTAAATATTTTGTGGATTCTTGTTAGCTCAACTAGTAAAGTCTCTGACAATGGCTGTATAAGATATCAGGGTTTTAATCCCCGCATACAGCAAAAACTAATTGGTGTCTGGGTTTGATAATAAAGAGCTATCATCAGGAGCGGACGTCATAAGTTGAAACTCTCTCAAAAAAAATGTAGGAAGGAGACTTTAATGCCATCCTATCTCAAATTCGTTAAAAATAAATAATTTTAGTACCCAGTGGCGGCTCCAGGATTTTTTTCTAGGAGGTCAATAGTGTCTTGAGTTAGGATTTTGTTGTGGGGGAATAAAAAAATAAAATGATTAATTTTTTTTTCTTTTGTATATACAATTGTCATATTACATACAACAATTTAACATAGTATTTTAAATAGTATACAATACAACTATACTGTACAATAGTCTTAAAAAAATATTAATAGTTTAAAGATCGGTAAGAAAACAACAATTGAATGCATAAATAAATAAAAATAAATAATCATAATATGTGTCAAATTAATAATAATTTATTATAATCATATGTAATATCAATTAAATAAATATACTGTTGGCGTTTATGCTCTAAAATCCAATTTATTGGCATGTCATAAATAATTAAATTGTTTAATTATATAAGACTATCTATAAAGAACAAATGGGACATTATCATAGTCCATGAGATGCATTGTATGTGATTTATATGAATTAATCACAAAAGATGTAAATCACAAGTTCCTTGTAAACTTAAAATGTAGTTTGTAGTCGGTAATGAAATTGGGAGTTTCATCTGCGAAAACTATAACATATCAACTAAGATGATTTGTCTTGATCATGGAAGTGGAGACTTCTAGTTGGTATGTTAATATGTTTTAAGAGTTAAGACATATTGAACTGGACCGCTGTGGGATTTATTATTCTCATATAGATTGTCAAATGAATAATAAATCTCATGACTTCTATTAACAGCAACTCTAAATCCTAAGAGAATAATGGACCTAATCATGAGATGTAGGTTACTTTGATATATCAGGAGTGAAATCTATTAGTCACAGTCAAAACCTCAGTATGTTGGGTAGCCGCATTTAGTGTTGATGGAACATATATTCTCAAGATGGAATTCATAATCTCTTAATGGAGATATAAAATATTCCCTTGAGATAAGTTTAATGGGTTTAGTTATTCAGAGTGTTAGGCCCAACCACTTTAGTAACTAGTTACTAAAGTATATATTTATGAAATTGGATTTCATAAATATATGATGAATAACATAAAAGATCAAACCAGGTACTCAAGGATTAAGATGTAGTAATCTTCAAAGTGGCAGTCTATATTCATGACTTTGTATTACTACGAATAGTTTAATGAAGGGGTTGCATATATAATAAAGTCTTGGGATATAATTTATTAATAAGTCCTAGAGTGCAATTATATTTATATAGTGGTATTAAATATAATTAATGGTAACTTTGAACTTGTCAAGAGTTGACGGAAAAGCCCAAGGCCTATTGGAGCTAGTGTCTTATTGGTCCCTTTTGGTCCCACTTCTAGCCACACACTTAAGCCCAATTGGAAAGGCCCAATAGGCCAATCCAATTAGATAATCAGTTAGTTATAAAGGGAGAAACATATAGAATTTTTATTAGTGATATAAGAAATTGTGTGTATGTGAGAGAGAGACACACTTTCATTCTCCTTTTGAAAACTGATTGAGAGACCATACATCTTAGGCGTAAAGTGGAATTAGAATGAAGATTAAAAGTATTTCCGAGTACTTCAATCTTTGGTTTTGAATTTCACCACATCAAGGTACGCTATCTTGTTCTTAAATTTTGAAATTTACATAGTGCACATTATCAATCATGAATGAAATAGATCCTTGTTTGTTGCTTTCGCTATGTGTTTTGTATGAGATACAAAACCAGTTTTTTCCTATATATATATGATAAAGAAGAATAGTAACACACCTAAGAGTAGTTCTAGGAGTAATTGTGATACTAAGGAAAAAAAATAGTAACTTATATAAAATTTTGCTTTTGAAGTGTATGGATTTTTAACCACATACGTGGTCAATCTCTTGGAATTAGAGCAAGCACTAAAAGACTTTTTGGACTAAAAACTACTTGATTAGACAAAAAGAAAATATAGAAGGGAGAATGAGAGAATGAGAAAAGAATCATAGATGTAAATACAAATCAGTTGGTTGTACAAGTGATATAATTTTTTACTAATGAGAAAAGAATCATAGATGTAAATATAAATCTGTAAAAAAGAAATTCATGAGAATGATAAAATTCATAAAGACTATAACCATAAAAAACACAAAAAATACAAAACGAGTTTTGTTAAACCTAATGATTTTTATGCTAAAAAGAAACATACTTCAAGAAATTATGACGAACAGAACCCTAGTAAAGGAAAATGTTTTAATTGTGGCAAATTTGGTCACTTTAGTAAAGACTGTCACCGAAAACCTGGTAATTTGAAGAATAAACTTAATATGTTAAATATTAATGATGAAGATCAAGAAAATTTGTTTAGAATCCTTGAAACGACTACTTTGTCTGATTCTTGTGAAGAAGACTTTTCTTCATCGTCTAATTCTAATTACCAATCTACTGAAACCTCTGATTCACCTAACAATAAAATTGGCTGCAGAGATTCTTGTTGTAATACTGTTAATGTTCTCTCCAAAACCAATAAAACTATTAATGTTCCAACCAAAAATGAAGAACAAGAAAACATATTAATAAATTTGATAAGTCAAATTGATAACCTTGAGCTAAAAGAAGAATATCTTAAAAAACTCAAGAAAACCCTAATAAAAGTTGAAATTGCTATTATTAAAGAAGAAGTCATTGAGCTAAAAAATGAATTCAAAAATATTAAAACTGATAATTTTAATCTAAAACAAGAACTGGTACTTTTCAAAATTGATAAACAACTTGATAACCCACAAACTGATAATGAACTAGATGAGTAAGGAAATGATGATGATTCCAGACAACAGGCTCCTCTTTCTGGTAATGCTTCTACTGATAACAAGCTGCTTCCCCCAAAATGGTTTTCAAAAGTTAAAATTGTTGTTTGCCATGAATATGAATTTACCGTTATTGCTATGATTGATTCAGGAGCTGATATGAATTACATTCAGGAAGAAATGATTCCTTCCAAGTATTATGAAAAATCCACTGAAAAACTATTCTCTGCTAATGGTACTCAAATGAAAATTAGATATGAATTAATGATCTTTGTTCTAATATTCCCAATGCTTTTTGGCATAGGAAAATGCACATTGTCAACCTGCCTTAAATTAAAGATTTTAATGAGAAAAACATTCCTACTAAAGTTCGTCCCATCCAAATGAATGCTGAAACTGTTGAATTCTGTAAAAAAGAAATTCATGACTTGCTTGAGAAAAAGCTAATTAGGAATAGCAAGTCCCCTTGGTCTTGTGCTGCTTTCTATGTTCAAAAAAATGCTGAAATTGAGAGAGGAACTCCCCGCTTAGTTATTAATTACAAGCCTTTGAATAAGGTCTTAGAATGGATTAGGTATCCTATCCCTAATAAGAATGACCTTGTTCATAGGCCAAGTGATGCAGTTGTATTCTCCAAATTTGATATGAAATTTGGATTCTGGCAAGTTCAGATTAGTGAGAATGATAAGTATAAAAGTGCTTTTACCACTCCTTTTGGACATTATGAATGGAATCTTATGCCTTTTGGTCTCAAGAATGCCCCTAGTGAGTTCCAAAATATTATGAATGATATCTTCAATTCATTCAATCACTTCACCATTGTTTACATTGATGATGTCCTCATTTATTTTAACTCCATTGATGAACAATGGAAACATTTGTATTCGTTTCTTGAAACCATTAAACAAAATGGTCTTGTTGTCTCTACTAAGAAAATAAAACTCTTTCAAGCAAAAGTACGTTTTCTTGGTTATGATATTTCTGAAGGACAAGTTTGTCCCATTGATAGAGCCATTCAATTTGCTGATAAATTTCTTAACGTTATTATTGATAAAACTCTCCAAAGATTTCTTAGGTCACTAAATTATATTGCTGATTTCTACAAGGATTTGAGGAAAAAATGTAAACCCCTTTTTGATTGGTTACGAAGTAATCCCCCACCTTGGTCAGATGTTCATACTTCCCTTGTTAAACAAATCAAGTCTCATGTTAAAACTTTGCCTTGTTTAGGTATTACTACTATCAATGCCTTCAAAATTGTTGAAACTAATGCCTCTGAAATTGGCTATGGAGGTATTCTGAAACAACGTGTTTCATCAGATGCATTTGAACAAATTGTTCATTCCTATTCTGGAGTCTGGCATAATGCACAAAATGCTATCCCTGATTTCCTTACTCGTGAATTTCTGCAATGCCACAATGGCAAGTAGGAGATCGAAAGATAAACACCCTACTACAGAAACTACTAAACAACTTGTTAAAAAAGAACCTGCCTCCTCCCTAGATATTGCTAACCGTTTTACCCCTTTAGGGACCATTCCCAAACCAAAATACTCATCTGTTCTAGCATCATCTTATGACCCTTATGCTTTAACCCTTGTTAAACAACCTGTTAAGGCTGCTTTTCCCAAAAATCCCAATGCTTCTCAATATGTTCCAAAAAAATACTGCCAAAACTTGTTTTCTATTGAATCCAACAGAGCTTCTATTACTGATCCTCTAAATCTTGCTAAAAGTTACTTTCCTCAGAATTTCCATTGGATTCTTAAGCACGCTGAGAAAATTTTAAAATGTTACTCCGATATCTTGCAGTTTGAAAAATCAATCCTTGTTAGATGCATACTTGATAAAGCCAATACTTCAAAAATTATTTACCACAGTGTTGTATTGCTTGATATTATTTTTGAAGAAAAGTGGGGCTCCAGCCCTGCTGCCACCAAGATGTTACCAAATTCTCCTATTCCTTATTCCTATCATGATTATATCACTGCTTGGTTTAGATTCATGCTTCACCAAGATGACAATATGACCCATTCTTGGTTTGTTAATTTTCATAAAAATTTCAATGCTTATTTGCCTCTTTGGTTCAGCCGTTGGTGGACCCAATTGGCCCTGTTACTGAAATATTTCCAGGACCACTAATAGGTTCCTTCAAGTATTTCTCAAATGTTTTAAAAGTTGATTCTCATGGCGCCAAGTTTCCAATTTCACTCCATTTTGTTAAAAAAATACAAGGTCCCCTGGATTTTGAAATGGCAATATGTTAAAGAAGGTGATGTTCTTACTCGCTGTTGGTATGTTAAGTGGTGGGATAAGTTTTCCCACACCCAAAATGTTATTGACAATGTTACCAGGGAATTCTCAACTCCTAATGAAGTTTCCTATCCTAAAGCCCAATCTCCAGTGCAACCAGCTGTCCCTCAGCTCACAGCAAATGCACCTGCTACTTCATCTGCTAAATCCTCTACCAAGGCCAAGAAGAAAAAGCCTCCTCTTGATGATCTTAGCAAGGATGCTCTTTATGCCATCCTCAAACAAAAATGGAAGGTGGAACAAGAGGTTGAGAATGCTACCTCAAAAGAAGAAATCTCTCAAGCATCCTCTGTGGCCTCTGTTGCAAAGGATAATCCCTATTACCCCTACAACCAGGAGTTCTTTCGCCATGATGAAGATTCCACACCAGATTTAAGGGAAAATTAGCACTATCGGCACAAGTAGCCAAAACTACCTAATTAATGCTCCTGCTAAATCTGCTCCAAAGCTTCAGATTCCCTGCTAAAGTTAAAGCTATTTTGATTCCCTGTTCGAAGTATGGGTTCTTGCTCTAATTGCTCACCATGGAGAATAAAATCCCTCTAGAAAGCACTTGAGGTTCCTGCTCAATTTTACTGTTCACTGTTTAAATAGTATTTTTATTTGCCTATAAAGGGGGGATGTCCCTTTGGTTATCATCATCTTTTTGCTTCCTATCTTTTCTTTCTTACTTCAAACTCTATGACTACTATCCCTTTCAAGCATTGTAGATTTATAACTACTATTATACTGTAAGTGTTTTATCCTGTTATCAAACCTATATTTTGTTAAAATCTCAAACTGCTTTTACATTTTTATCTTTACTTTTATTTTTACTTATCTTTAGTTTATGTATATTACCCTGTTTTAACTTAATATATATTGTGCATCCACCCCTCTTATGGTAAAGCCGCTTCTGTTAATACTGCTCTTTTACGTACCCCTTGTCTTTTACGTGGTAGATTATAATTGATTATCAGATACTTTTATATGAATTCACAATTTTTTTTTTCTCACCTCACTGTTAATCGCATAGAAAAATTATAACAAAATAATGTATTTAAAATTGGATCGTACTTGAATTATCCCATAAAAGGGAAGCTGCCTTTTGGCTTTATCTTCGTCTCATGGTTTTACATGTCTAATGAAGCACAATATCTTACCTTTTTTTTTCTGTCAAAAAGGTAATACTACCAATAATTATTTTCACACAAGTTAAGGTTTGGAAAAATTTTATAGAATGAGCTAGGTCTTATTGTCTGAAATCTAAAATTTCATTCAATCCAAATCTATTACAATTTTATCTTTTATCTTTCTTTCTTTTTTTCCTAAATTAAATAAGCTCTTGGTGCTGCTACTTTCATGATCTTTGTGTTCTAGGTTGCACTTGTGCTTCCTCCCGCTGGGCTAAATTAATAATAATTTCCAACTATGTTTGATTGCCAATATTGGATTACTGTGTGGGCTAAGAGGAGGGAGGAGGCATGGCCTACAAAATGAACAGAGAAAGAAGGGACGAGGGCATTCTAGAGACTTGAGATGCTTTAACAGTTTAAAATGGGGCAATTTGGTCTTTTGATAATATGCAACCTTTGTAGCTATCACATGATTTGCACACGGGTCTAATTTCCGTCCAAGTTAACAAGAAATAAACAGTAGGATGCAAAAGTGTGCTAGACCTAAAAGTTTAGGAGGGCTATGTGTACGTGCATTCCCATAATTTAGAAGGGCAAATGTAACATAAGGCATCGTTTAGGAGGAAAGAAGATAATTTCTCCATATTTATTTGGGTTTATAAATTAAATTAAATTCTTTGTGAATTTAGATTTATTACTTGAGAAAGTAACAGTAGCTTTTTTCTTGTTTTCATGTGATGCAACTGTTGAGTCGGCTATCAAAATATTAAGGATGAATGGACAATGACATTCCCTAAAACTACTGTGTTTCACCTTTTTGTTGTTGCTTCCAACCACAGTGCTATCTAGCTGCACACTTCTGGGGCATGGTTCTCCTTCCATGAACCTCTCAAATTTGAGACTTTGTTGACTAGCGATTCATCTTTCGAAAAAGTAAAAGGGTGAAGAATGCTCAGGGCGGTTTAATGCATTTAGGGCTTAAGGCGAAAATTGAATTGAGGCATTTTATATATTTAAATATAATTTTTTATTAAAAATAAATATTACTTAAACTTTAGTATCTTGTTTTAGATGCAAAATTATGATTAATTAACATGAACCACATAATTTTTTTTTTTTTACAAAGTCTATAGACAAATAATTTGACAACTTTTCACACCTATTGATGTGGCATATTGATAGTGGTAAGTAAAAAAGTGATGTAAGTGATGGACTTGGATAACAACTAGTAAAAGATTGCAAACACAACTTATAAAAAATGTTGAGAATTTTTGTGTATTGCTTTTTTTTTTAGAAGTACTACATTCACAATGTTTTCACAATAAATCTTAGATAATAAGTTGTTACTGGTTTTAATTTAAATCCATCAAGGAAATTTATTTTTTGTCATCAATAATAGCCGGTAACAACCTACCACTTAGAATTTATTGTGAAAGTATTGTGAAAAATATTATGGACATAGAATTTCTCTCTCTCTCTCTCCCAATACCTAGATTTGTGACCATGACCGGCATGTTAATATCAAGCTTAAACCTGGTATTAACAAGAACCAACTAAACTTTTTACAAAAGCTTCCCTCTTTCTTTTCATTCTTGTTTCTTTACTTCTTGATATAACTTTTCACTTGACATTCAGGGCATCTACATTGTACTCAAAGAATAACATAATCCACCAGTCATTTAATATCCACACTTTTCACATTGATAGGCCAAAAACGTATTGACCCCTTGTGATAGATTAATTAATTAATTAGCCAAGTTCAATTAATTAACCAATTTAACATGCAAAGCGTGGTAGCACAAACAAATCACCAATAAACTAAAGTGCAGTAGAAAATAAGTAGACACGGTGATTTGTTTACGAATGGGGAAAACCTACACAGTAAAAACCCCACCGGGTGATTTTAAGGTCACCACTCCTGAAATTCCACTATTATCACAACAAGCGGTTACAAGTAAAGGAATCCCAAGTACCTTACCAACCTACAGTTGAACCCTTACCCCAATACCCAATTGGACTTGTTCTGTAGTGACAATTTCTCCTTTCAATGCACGGCTCCCAAGTACATGACTAACCAATTACCCGGATTCTAGTACGCGACTTCAATCACCAACTAGAGAAGATTGTTGGCTGCAAAGTTCTTCAACTCATCCACATGATGAAGATCAAGAAGATGCTTGGTTACAAAACCCTACGGTGCAAAGACACAACAACTTCTTCACAAGAGAGATGAACTAGGGCAAGAACTTTGTCTCAAGTTATAATTTGCATGAACAAGGATTTCTCAATGCTTGTGTAACTTGTGAACACTTTTACGGCCCTTAAAATAATCCTTTTATATGCCTAGGGTTAGAAGAAAAGAAGGCCCAAAGACACATCCACGGATTGGAATCAAAACAGAACTCAGAATCTGTTTTTCTTAAACCTTGATAGATAGAGGTATCGAGATACTGTCGAGCTACGGGGCTTGGAATAGCTCTTTAAACCTCGACACATGCTAGCTGTCGAGATAGCTGTCGAGCTTTAATAAACTTGCACATTTCAACTTGTTTCTTGGACAGACTTGATGACTTCAACACTTGATCTTGAAACACAGTTTTATGAAGTATAAAACTCATCCTAACTCTACCCAATTACAAGTAAAGTGCGTTTTATCAAAGAATTAGCCAATTATATAAATGAATGACATATGTTCTTAACAAGTGAAACACATATGTCCTAACACACATAATACATCTCTTAATACTTTAAGGTGCACAACTTTCATTAGATCCTAAAATACATAATACTACAAAGCCAAACATCAAATTGCTAATTTGGGATCTATACATATAAAACTAAAACCAGCTCCTTTCAAAACTCGACTAAGGCTCCCTCTGCTCCAAAATAAAACCTGTTGACTGAAAGAGTGGAAGGAGTGAGCTACATAGCTCAGTAAGGGTAAGATACACAAGAATTTAATAAGAATGCATGTAAATCAAATCATTTCATTTTATGGTTATTCCGATAGGAGAGCATCTTTTCATGCACAGTATTTTATACTATTCATAATAATAACTTATACGTTTTTTTCATAGGAAAATAATTGTTCTCATTTTTCTTGTCAGAATAGTATTACCAAAACCTTTCAGGCTGAATTTCTTTTATTTCTTACGAAGTCACCAAATATAATATTGATGGTTTAAAATCATATATATATATATATATATATATATATATTCTTATTACAAAATATTCATTTTGACGTAAATCAGATAATTGGTAACTTTGTCTTAAATTAGAAACATCTTAAAGAATAACAAAACTTTTCTTCATAAACTTCTTCTCATAAAATACTCTAACTTTCATAGTCACAAAACTTAACATTTTAATATTAACATAAACTTATGCTTTCGTCAGAAACATTATCTTTAAAGAATAGCAGAAACTTCAGAAACATTTATCTTTAACGAACACCTTTTCTTGTCATCAAAAACTTCTTCTTTTCAAGAGAACTTTTAACTTTTCATAATGCATTTAAACAAAATCATTCTCTCATGATCAATAAAATAATATAGTTGTTCATAACATATTGGTTAGTCCATATCTGATAAGTCTGTACTTATTTGGAGGCTTCTAGCTCCACTGTGCTAGGCATCCAGCATTCCCCACAATGCCAGGTATTCCTGGGATCACATCATAATACATATCTTCAACCATGGGGGTAGGTTGGAATCCTCCACAAGTTGGCCGTTACCAACAAGGGCGAGTACAGCAGAGCTCTCCACTTCTAATGGTCAATCAGATAACATTTTCCATGGAAAACCAATAATTTAACCCCTACTGGCCAAGTTCAAATCACTAGAGGACATAACTTGAAAACATTTCATACTTATACATCAAATTGAAAATTCTTATTTTGCATAACATTTCATAATAATAGCATTTTCATTCTTTTCTTTAAACATCATGTTCATGGAATTAGTAATAGCATCAATATGCTTAAATTATATACATAAGGTTTCGAAAGCTTACAAACATATCTTTGTCTGAAACATGATTATATGTCATACCTCTAATCAAAAACCTTTTAATGCATAATACACTTTAAAATAACCTCATGACTTACCAAATGCTCATATAACTTATCCCTTACCTGAAAGCAGAGAAACCAAAAGCCTACAATCGAAGGAGCTTAAACTTGGGTACTAGTAACACCTAAACCAAATACCAAAGCTTATTACTATCAATTACTCCTTATCATAAACTTACACATTCATCTCAAAGCCTATCTCTCATAATCAATGAAATCCTAATCCCATCTCAACGAGGTTCCCCAAACACAAGATACATTCATCAAACAACATGATGTACCAAATCATAGAGAAACCATTATTTTAATGTTCATATTCAAATCATGTCAAACAGTTTTAAATTCAATTCAAAATGTGTTTGAGATTGGAAGTAATGGTGCATGCATAAACTTACACAAGGCAACATATAGTACGAATAAAACAGTTTCATAAAAACAACAGTTGAATGGTTTAGAACCCCTTCTTTAGAATACTAAACCTTGAACCAAGTTATACAAAATTTATCTATGATCTAGACATACCAAATGATGAGCATATTAATTTATAGCTCAAAAAATTCACCCTAACTTTAGAATTAAATCCTCAAAGTTAGGTATGTCACTCGTTGTTCACTGTTTATTCTAGCAAAATATATTCCACTTATAAAATACAAATGGGTTATCAATTCACATCCAATTTTCATGCTAATTTACAGAGCCACTCCTATGGATGTCTATTAGATTCCATATTATTTTTAGAACTAAATCATGTTAGGTTTTGAGTTTGTAATGTTGGCAAACCATGACAAAAACTAAGTCTCATTGGTTTAGAATGGTTTACATTGAAGTCCAAGACAAAAAAACTCAAAGTTCGGGATGAAAAAAGAAATGAGTTACAATCTGTTTCGTTCGAATGGTACTCGATTGGTACTCGATCGATCAAAAGTCATTCAATTGGTACTCGATCGATTGAAAGTCGCATATGAGCAAAAATCAACAAACGTAAAAAGGTCATAACTTATTTATTTGAAGCCCAAATCGCGAGCCGTTTTTTCCAGTATTTAAAGGACATTATATCTTGCTGCAGATCAAGGAAAGAAGTAGTTCATGAACTCAGAGCTATCATGGGGTCATGGTAGTAAGTTTTCTATTCAAGGTAGCAATAGAATGTTAGTGGTCTAAGTTCTATTGTACAAACTTCAATTCTTTCATAGTGGATTTGCTTTTTACCTTGAAGATAGTTAGGTTAAATTCTCCCTAGGTTTTTTACTGGTTTGATTTTCCTAGGTCATCAGATCTTCGTGTTCTTTATATTTTCTGCTGCTTTACATGATATGATTGTTATTGTTTTAACCTAGATTTGAATAATAAACCTAAGTATTCACTTGGTTAATTAATTAGGTTAAACAATCTAGTTTTTACAGTGATCTAAAACCGTACAAATCATAAATCCATGATTTACTAAAAACCATACAAGACAGCATACTCAAATCTGTCCTAATAGAATTTCAATTAACTTAGAAATTAAACCATTATTTTTATATTGATCCAATGGCTGTGAGACCACTTCCATTAGAACCATATGTGTCTTAGCATTCATAAGAACTACTCCTAGAATCCTAATTCATTGTATACAATTTAATACATAATTTATCATGCGTGAACACAGAATTTGTCATAGTGACAGCTTTGCAACATTTTCTTGTAAATTCACAAACAATTATCGAACAATGGTATTTTCATATGAAATTTAATACACACATACTAGACATATTAGAATACATGAATAAACATCCAATTGACTATAATATCTTCAATCTTTCAAATTACTAACACAAAACCACAATTCAGCTTCTAACAATTAGATTAGAGAACATAGAGGGAAATTAAAGAAAACAATCATACCATCAAATACCCAAAATAAGATGAGGTTTTATTTACTTACCCACAAACTTTGAAACTGAAACCTTAGGGCTAATCTTTTAATTTCTTCTTTAGAGAGAGATATATGGTTTCAATGAGAGAGGAGGGCTGTTGGTGAGAGAGTGAGAGAGAGAGGTGTTGCCGATTCAAGAGCAAAGATAGAAGAAAGAAGAATAGAGAAACAGAAGACTGACTTTAATTTGAACTCATCAAAATATTGTGGACATAACATTTTTCTCTCTCTTTTTTTTCTTATTTTTCATTCGATAAAAAAGTTATTTTATTTATTCGCTAATATTTGGGCTTAATCAATACTATTATAATGAAAAAGAATAACCCTATTGGTTAAAATTTATAGGCCTTTTCTTTTCTTGGGGCCTTAGGCGACTGCAACATTTGCTTTCACTATTGAGCCGGCTTTGAGAATGCCTGAACTTTGAGAATTTGGTTAGATCTTCATCCTAGGAACTATTGTCACATCCAATCCGACATGCAGGAATTTTCTCAAGAGAGGAAATATTATGAAAGTAAAAGCCTAGAGTCAACTGGCTGAACTATCTAAATACCTTAAAATAAGTCCGTAACTCAATGTTAAATTTCTTTTATTTTATTTATTTTTTATTTTAGATATGTTAATACTATATATTAAACCTATGGTTCCATAATGATTGCTTTTTATTATTAAGTTAAGACACCAACTGATTTTGGATGTTAGCGGGAATTGAACCATAAATCTCTTATTCGAGATAAAAAAGTTACTAATTGAGTTAATTGGAACCTATATCTAAATACCATTTTTTGTTTACAAAAAATGTCAAAATCAATCAATATCAATATCATATACTATATAATAAAAGTTGGGCTTAGAAGCCGTAGTTGCACCAAGTGGCTTCACCAAATTGCAAATCTTTTTAAAAAATTTTACATTTTATATTTTTCTTCTCCTATAATTTCTAAGTTGATAATTTCGATTACAATCCAAATTGTTTATCTAATCCATCGAATCCTCATTTTTTTACATGTAGTGTATTATAATCTAAATCATTCATCTAATCTATCTAATCCTTTCTTTTTCTTTTTCTTTTTCTTTTTTTGAGAAAATAATCCTTATTTTTTAAGTGTAGTGTATTATAAAAAGTAAAATAAAATAAGCAACAACTTTCTTATTGTTTAATTACTACACTACACATATTTATTTGTTTTTTTTTCTTTGAGAGGTAAATTTAGTTGGTTGGTGCCATACAACTACAATCTACAATTGTGTCTATCTAAATATTATCAACAAAGCCTAAAATAACAAGATAGAAAGGGGAAAAAAAATCCAAAGCATAAAATATTAAAAAAGTGTAGTTGTGTACATAGAAGTATAGCTAATCCTATGAATAAAAAAAAAATCATTGGGAGGATATACACACAGGAAGAATTGATAATAAATTTATTATCTTTTTTTTTTTTCAAATATATTTTGTTTTTTTTTTTTTTGGGGATAAATATCAAATTTTTGGGTAACAAAAAAGAAAAAAGAAAAAAAGAAGCTAACAATGTTACCAACTTGATTTTTACGGTATAACAGAAAAAATATTTGTAATTAACGTTAACAACATTTTTATGTCAACTTCTTCACAACTTAAATTTATTGTTTTAAATAGAAACAAATTTTTATCAAATTTTTTTTTTTTGGTTGAAGTTTACCGTGGTTGAAATTTTGTTTGTTGGATATATATTGGAATGATTATGGATAATAGTTTCATTATAAGGCTAGATTCATTATTTTTCAAGTTATGGATAATAGTTTTCAAGTCACTATAAATAATAAGGTCAGATTCACGATTTTTCTTATTAAAATTTTGAACATCCAGGTATCTATCATCGCTTCAAAAAGTAAGCTATGAAATTTTTTTTTTTTTTGTTTTTTCAGGGAGTTTTCCTTGAGGTTTCAAAACACTCAATCAAACAATACTCTTGGTATTGAGTTTTTCTCCAAAACAAATTTTGAAATTTATATTTACACATTTGGTTTTGATAGGGTGAAATTTGGTGCCTCCTCCCTCACCAAAGACAAAAATTCAATTCTTATGTAAGTTTATCTACATTTCTTTTAATGTTTAGTAATCTGAGTTGTACATAATTCTTAACTATTACATTGAGGTTATCACTTATATAAACTTTCAATAATTTTTTAAAATTATTGAATTCAAGGTTATTTATTTAGATATGGGCTTTATTTATGCAAACTCCCTTTATAATTTTTTTAGGCATCTCTTTTTATATTAGTTGCTTGGTTATCTACCATATATCATTCAGTTAATTTTGGACTTGTATATGATTTTTTTATTTATTAATAAAAGATTAATTTTAAACAATATTCAGTCATTATATAACTTAAAGTAAAAGGTTACTTCGTTAAAAAAAATAGAGTAAAAGATTACTTTATTTTTATTAACTATTTAATTTTAATTAAAATAATTTTTTTTTCTTTAATTTACACGTTATTCTTGATTAAGCCGTACATCACACGAGCATAATACTAGTATAAATAAAAGCAAAAGACCTCATGTGGGAGTGTATGAGGTTCTTCCATATAGCGCTCTAATTTTGCATTTAGCCTTTTTTTAGTTCTTCATTAAGTTTTTTTTTTTTTAATTTTTATGTTACTCAAAAGATCACATTAACTTATTTTTACTGTTATTTCATTAATCACTCAATAATTGCCTGAGTTTACACCACACATTTTTCTCTTCATGTCTTTTAGCATACCCACCATTTTTGTATTAAAAAAAGCTAAAAATAAAATAAAATTAAGGACTAATAGTAATAACTAACCAAATAATGCCCTCGGGAGAGATTGAGAGACAAGAAAATTAATGTTGTGGATTATTAGATGAAACGCATTGTTTCACCATTACCTAGATAAAATACCTGAGATTGACAAAGCATTTGTAAGAGAGAGAAAGAAGAATTTGAGGGATAGCTACCTCTATCATACTAGCCCCCCACCACCATGAAGCCACTAAAAACCTTACAGGTAGTAAATTTTATTTTTTCTTCTTAAATTAGGGGCTTAAATATGATTTAAGTTTGAGTAATTTTGTTGGAAAGCTTTGCTTTGGGTATATAAGTAAGAGAATATTTGGTGCGCAATGTAAAACCATATTCTACCCTGCATGATTTTAAATCATCTATGAGACAAATCCATACGCACATGGACAGACCCATGATTTCAAGCTAGAGGGGGCCGGAGTATAGGAGAAAATTGGCCTTTGCCCATTTCATACAAAAAAATTAGCGTGCGCCCCTTTTCCCAAACTAATTAGGAAAATGCCCCTCTTTTGAAACTCGATTTTCTCAAAATCGAGTTTCAAAAAAAAATTCTAGAGTCCTATATTGGCATTTTAAGGAGCCTATAGTGACATTTAAAGACCTATAGTGGCGTTTTGGGACTCAAGTTCCATGCAAGTTTTTCTTTTTCTTTTTTACCTATAACTCGAGTTCATGGAGCTCAAGTTCCAAAATACCACTATAGGCTCCTTAAAACATCACTATAAGCTCCTTAAAACGCCACTATATGACTTAACTCGATTTTGAGAAAATCAAGTTTCAAAAGAGGGGCATTTTTCTAATTAGTTTGGGAAATGGGGCAACACGCTAATTTTTTTTCACGAAATGGGCAAAAGCCCATTTTTGCCCCAGAGTATAAGCAATTTTTTTTTTTACTCCAAATAGAAATTTATATAGAATTAACAAATTATATATACACAATTTCATTGTTTTTTAATACATAAAGATGCAATCATCTGCCAACAAAGGCAAAACATTTGGCTAGGATTTTTTTTTTTTTTTTTAAGTTAGAGCATTCACAATAATGGTGCTAAAAAATTTAGCCTTTAGCACCCTAAAAAAAATATTTTATCTATTTTACCACCCCACTTTACAATACATCAAACATCAAATGTTATATTTTTTATTATCACTTAATTTAAAATAATATAAACAACTCATTAAAATAATAAATGAAGAGAGAGAATTTGAGTTTTTTAATTGAAGGAAAATAGATAATCTTAATAAAATATTTTATTTTATTTATAACAATTTGCTACAGTCAACTAGTATTTTATCTAGTTTACTATAGTTGCAAAAAATTTAGCTTTAGCTTTAGCTTTAGCTTTAGCTTTAGCTTTAGCTTTAGCTTCTCCAATAACACATGGTTTTTTGGTTCTTTTGTGGTAAAATATTGTTTTTTGCTAAAAGACAATCACCAGTGTGAATGCTTTTATTATTTTTATCAAGTTTTTAGGTTAGATAATTGCTAATTGGACTTGGTTGGCTAGGCTAATTGGAGAGTGGGGGGGCCTAAGGTTTTGGAAGAGGGGGCCCAGCTACAAAAATGAAAAATATAACAAGTGGAAGAATTTCTTCGGGCCAGGTGGGCCCCGAGCTACCTTAGGTCCGTCCCTACATACGTACTTGCTCACACTATGTCTTAATGTAGCACTATCGATGAGTGGAAGACAGTCAAAGAGTTCGGCATACTTTCATTTCATAGTATGCAATCATTGAACAACAAAAATTAATTAATTTTCATGGTCCTATTACTCTTTTACATTTATTTTGGTTTCATGATTTTTTTTTATAAAAAAATTAATCTTACCTTAAGAATGCTACAAATGTGTAGTGAAGCTACTAAACTAATTTTTAATATCTCAAAATATTGAAGTTTTTTTATTCTAATTTTGTTTACTTTTTATTTATAATATATGTACAACATTCTCCAAAACCATCTTACAAAAAATATCACAAAATTATCCGTGCATCACACAGACAACTTACTAGTTGCAATACAAAATACTTACAAATCATTGTGAAAATAAACATAATTTGTGCCATTTATCAACTTATAATTAAATATTTAAATGATTTTTCCAAGCTCGATGACATATTAATTTGTAAAACATATGTACTAATAAAATTTGTAGTAACCCAAACATTATTCTTTTTTCACATCTCCATCATCATCATAAGGTGATGTAACTTTATGGATATATATATATATACATATATATATATATATATATATATATATTTTTTAAAAATATGATATTGGATGGAAATTGAGAAATGCCTTCTTAATGATATTTTTCTCTAGCAACCAATCAAACCTAAAGATAATACCATTCTGTGTGCTCATAAAAAATGAGAAACAAGTTGAAAGTGTCATCCTCCAACTAAGATGTAATGCCCCGCATATTATTATTATTATTATATAATTGATGAGCCATAAATACTTTTTGTTAGTAATTGCAGCCCACTATTCTACTAAGTCTACATTTCTGATGTGTTAAATATAGGATAGGGGAAGAGATAAATTAAATTTTTCATAAGAAGGGTTTCATTAGTAAGGAGGCAAGGAGGTGTATTTTTCTCTTGGAGATTAGAACAAATACAATTGAAGAGGCAAACAACTTGTACGTTTTTAGACTCCTTAAAACAACTAGATTAACCTAGTTATTTAGCCAAGTTATTAACTTAGGTAAATTATGCAAATCTAGGTTAACACAAAATAATCATATCATGCAAAGCAGCGGAAATATAAAAAACACAATGATATGATGACCCAGGAAAACCAAACTAGTAAAACACCTGCGGAGGATTTAACCTAGCTATCCTCCAGGTAAAACTGAATCCACTATGAAAGAATCGAAGTTTGAACAATAGCGACTTAGACCACTAACATCCTATTGCTACCCACTAGTAGAAAACTTACTGACACGACCACGTGCAAGCTCCGAGACCACGGACTCCTTCTTTCTTGGATTCTCCAGCAAGTACAAGCACTCCCGCTTATATATCGTTAAGCTGTTATGGCAGCAACTGAATGATCATCAAGCTCTTGAGGAAATCTCCTTCTTGATAATCCTAAGCTTGTGTGAAGGCAAGCACCTCTTTGATCTCACAAGAGATTCACACAAACAGCAATATGAGCAACCTCAAAAACGTGGCTAGGGTTTGCCTTTTATACCTAGGGCAAAACAGAAAACCCTACACGTCATATGGGCTTAGGGCTGAGTTGGAAATTCTGCAAGAAAAAACAAGCTGCACAACTTTCGATCGGTCAAATCTAATGATAGGCCAAAAACATATTGACCCCTTGTGATGGATTAATTGATTAATTAGTTAAGTTTATTAATTAATCAAATTAACATGCAAACACGTGGTAGCACAAACAAATCACTAATTAAACTAAGTATGCAGCAAAAAATAAATGACAAGGTGATTTGTTTACGAATGGGGAAAACCTACACGGCAAAAACCCCACCGGGTGATTTTAAGGTCACCACTCCCGAAATTCCACTATTATCACAACAAGCGGTTACAAGTAAAGGAATCCCAAGTACCTTACCAACCTACAGTTGAACCCTTACCCCAATACCCAATTGGACTTGTTCTGTAGTGACAATTTCTCCTTTCAATGCACGGCTCCTAAGTACGTGACTAACCAATTGTGCGGATCCCAGTACGCGACTTCAATCACCAACTAGAGAACATTGTTGGCTGCAAAGTTCTTCAACTCATCCACACGATGAAGATCAAGAAGATGCTTGGTTACAAAACCCTACGGTGGAAAGACACAGCAACCTTTTCACAAGAGAGATGAACTAGGGCAAGAACTTTGTCTCAAGTCACAATTTGCATGAACAAGGATTTCTCAATGCTTGTACAACTTGCCACACTTTGACGGCCCTTAAAATAATCCTTTTATATGTCTAGGGTTAGGAGAAAAGAAAGCCCAAAGACACATCCACAGATTGGAATCAAAATAGAACTCAAAATCTGTTTTTCTTAAACCTCGACAAATAGAGGTATCGAGATGCTGTCGAGCAAGTGTCGAGCCATGGGGCTAGAACAGCTCTTTAAACCTCGACACATGCTAGCTGTCGAGCTTTAATGAACTTGCACTATTCAGCTTGTTTCTTGGACAAACTTGATGACTTCAACACTTGATCTTGAAACACAGTTTCTTGAAGTATAAAACTCATCCTAATTCTACCCAATTACAAGTAAAGTGCGTTTTGTCAAAGGATTAGCCAATTACATAAATGAATGACATATGTTCTAAACAAGTGAAACACATATGTCCTAACATCTAATTCTCGATCGATCGAGTCAGGCAGAATTGCACAATAAATTCTGCAGTTAACTCGATTCCAACTTTACATGAATGACATACTTTGAGCAAATCTAAAACAAGACTAAAGATCTGTTTTGATCATGGTTTGCCAACAATACATATTAGAGTTCTAATACATTAGTTCCTAAGTACTTAGAACCTAACAAACTCCCCCTTTGACAATCCGTGACAAAACACAACTAAAAGCTCAATGTTTACAAAGAAAAGCCCTTTACAAAAAAATGCCCATTATAACAAACCCAATCCTAACTACTATCCCTCAGTTGCAAGTGTAGATAGCAGCTCAATTGAATCAACTTGTATATTTCCTGAAACACTAAACAAAACGTATAAACGTATGTGTGGAAAATACAAGTAAACAAAATAAAAATCTTGATTTCACAAAACACAAAATATAGACAAATATCAATGAATAACTCATAATCATAAGTCTATAAGCAGTGAAACAAGAAACATATATAAAAAATAAATAAATGTATCTCCCCCCAACATGAATTCATCAAGAGCCAAAAAAGTAAGTACAAAATGAAGCACCTAAATACAATCTAATCTCCACAGGCTCACCAAAACAAACTCTCCCCCTAACTACAAAAATCCTCTACAAGTGACCAAAATGTACTTAAATGTACTCCCTCTTTTATGACAGAATGGAAAAGGGAAATCAAAATCCATCACCAAAAGGAGGTGGCAAAGGCGAACGTCTAAGATGCGCCAAAACTGCTCGCAAAGCACGGAGCTCATCAAGCATATCCACAAAAATTTGACCATGAGCCGCCTGAACTGTCACGACAGTCTCCAAGGTACGACGAATGTCAAAGTCATCCAAAGTAGATGGTGGAGGATCAACAGCAGCAGCAGCACCTACAGGATCAACAGACTCCTCACCAGAAGTAAAACCTATAGAAGAAGAAGGGGATGCGGTACCAGAAGGCTCAACTCTAGGACGTTTAGAGTGCTCTCTCATCTGAGTAGCCCTTTACCTAAGAAAAGTGGCACCGATGGGAGCAATAACGTATACGGGCTCAGAAGCGGGGAAGTCATCTAAACCTAAAAACAACAAAATCCTATGAATGAAAACAGGATGAAAAAAAGCATGAGCAGTAGACAAACTCCTATAAACTTTATTCAAAGAACGAAGAAACAAATGAGGAAAACTAATAGAAGCATCCGTAACAAGAGCATACAAAAATGCACATTGCTCCAAAGGAATGGTGTGCAAATGAGAAATAGGCCACAAGATAGAAGTACTAGTGATGTATGACATGATGTCGTCTAGGGGAGGAGACACATCATAAGGATAGACAGGATGCTGAACAAGAGGCACCCCAAGAGTAGCAGCCATTACCGAAGGGGTAATGGTGTACTCATCACAACGAATCCAACTCCTAAGGACAGTGTTGGAATCATAGACATGAATAGAGAGGTTAGAATAGAACTCTCTAATCAAAATGGCTGGAGGGGGGGAATCAAATCCAGAAGTGAAAACCAACCCCGACGCTCAAAGTTAGCCCTAATGGCAGGATCTAGCTCATCTAACAAAACGCTACGCTCAGCCCAAATCTTTCCCTTAAGGTTGAGTGTCTCAAAGGTCTCTTGGTGCTTCGCACTCAAGAATCTGTCACTCTCAAAGGAAGGGGCAGAAGAAGAGGAGGATGACCTATTGGCTCTAGTCTTCCTAGGCATGGTGCTAGAATAAAAGCAGAGACACACGAGAAAGAACAAAACATTTACACGAGGGCAAACTGCAAGTTAGCATGACAAAAGGAAAAAAAATCTATATGATGCACAAACAGATAAATGTCATGATGCATGCTCTAATACAGTGATAAAAAGTTCAATTTTTAAGTTTCGAATCACAAAATTGGCTTAAGCAAAGAGTTTATACCAAAAACTCCAAAATTTTGAAAAACCACTTGTAGAATTTTTACTAAATTGACCAATTGATCATCACACAAGTTAGATAACAGTTTAGAATGATCAAATACATCAAACCAACAAGCCAATTTCATCAATCAAACTCAAATTGAACAAAATCCCCAATTCGGATAAATACAAGCCCTAGAATTTTCAATTCCTCACAAAACACCAAATTGATCAAATTAAACACCATAGATCATGATGATAACATTGTATGACAAAAACCCATTGATCAATTTCAGAAAACAAGGCTTGAATCATCAAAACTCCAAAATATGCATAGGTACTAAAAGCACCCTTAAAAGCATGAATTTATGCATGAACATGAAAATAAAAAGCAAAAGAAAGGGTAAAAAGGTCTTACCAGCCTTGGGAGAGGAAAACCTTGCAAAAAGATCGGAGGAAAATGACAAAAAGCTTGATTGGAGCCTTGACCGAGTCGAATAGAGAGAGGGAAAAAGTTGAAAAACTTTTGAAAAGTGAGATGAACATGTGAAAATAGCCTTTTTTTTAAAATCCTCTATACAATTTTCGATCAATCGAAAAACACATTCAATCAGTTGAAAATACTTCGATTGATCCAACACTAATCGAGCACCGATCGAAATAGACAGAGGCTGACCAAAATTTTAATCGAAATTTCAATCGATTGAAAAGCAGGTTTGACTGGTCGAAATTCTGGAAAAAACAGTTTTTGAAAAAATAGAGCAATTTGATGCAAAAACTCCTCAAAGCATTAAATATTATGAATAAAATGCATGAATATGAGATGAAATGGTTTTCAAAAACAGATGTTTTCAACCCAGTTTTCCCAAAAAAAAAAAAATATTTTCAAGCATTTTCCTATAATTCTCAAGTATCAAATCTATTTTGCATAAAACTCAAGGCATTTTTAAACTTGGTTGGTCAGACCAAAAACACACACAATAACATGTACAATGTTTAGCAAAAAGTAACTTGTGTAATGTGTGCAACTAGCAAAAAGCTTGAGATACATATGAGGTGATATATGAATAGAAATCAACCACAAAGTCTACAAAATTCATCACAAAGAACTTGAAAGAGACTATCACCTAAAGAGTTACATCATATAACTCCCACATCTTCTAGATAATAAGCTTGCAATCGTGTAAGTTTCTTGAGTTTGCCTCATATTGTACACACAAATTTTAAATGTTCAGAAACTTCTTAAAAAATAGCTGGGATAATGTACACACCAATTTTATTTATTTGATTTAGCATTAAGTCCAATAATGTAGACACCAATTCTAAGCAATTAAACTGAGGCTACACCTTATGTTCTTTTTGTGCATGTGTTACACTATCTCGAGCATAAAATCTTACGATATGCACTAAGATGTTCATGATTGGCTAGTGAACAGTGGTGAGATGGTTATTTATGCCTTTCTCAAAAGGCTCAAGTTTGACATTCAAAGACATGTGATTTCAAGATCAAGACAAAGTAATTAAAAACTACAAACATCTTCCCACACAACATGCACTACAAAGCTTTAACTAGTAAAGTGCAGTAAATAAGCTCATCCAAGCTAAACAAGATACATAGACATGTTGTGTGAAAATAAATTGACCTACCTTGTTTTCAAAACCAAGAAAATAAATGCAAAGCACAATTTTCTTCCCTCTTTTTTTAAAAAAAATAACTTAGAATGAAATGCATGAATGTAATGCAATGAAAATCCTAGAGACAAAGAAAAAAAATGGTCACAATGAGTAGAGCAATGAAGCACAAGGACCATGTCAGAAAGACTTAATTAGATTGAGCCTTTTGCATCCAAAACTTTTTAGATGCATGTCGAGCATTTGAGTTCTTATTCACATGAGAATGATTTCCAACTCCAGGATTGAAATAAAGATTTCGAGCCTTTTGGCTTGAGGCACAGGTACTTTTGGTTTTTTTGTTCTCTTAGCAGCTTTTAACTTATAACAGTTTGGACAAATGTGCCTAGACTTTCCACAAAAATGACAAACCCATGCAGGCTTATCATGTGACTTGTTCTTAGAAAGGGTAGACTTCTTAGGTTTATACTTTTTCATATCAACCCTAATCATCTTAGGAGGTCAAACTTCTATGGGTTTGACAACCTCACGCACAGGGGGTTTGACAACCTCACTCACAACCTCATTCACAGGGGGTTCAGAAGAAGATGAAGGAACAAAGATTGTGGAATTAGGTGCAAACACATTGATGCTTTCTACAAAACCTAAACCAGTTTTGTCGGAAGGAGACTTTTGAACACTCAACATCTGATCAAGTTTGGAACTAGCAGACCTATTAGTTTGTTCTCTAGCAACAGATAGTTCATGTTCGAAAGATTTAACTTTATCAAGCAAAAGCATGTTCTCAGTCTTCACATTATTCAAAAGTTCAGTAGCATTAAACAAATTCACAAGCAAATTTTTCTTTTCAAGCTCAAGAGATGCAATTTTCTTTAAGCCTAATTCAATACTTATGGCATCCTTTGCAGCAACTTTCCAAATCAAGTCACATGATAATCCAAATCAACTAGCAAATCCAAATCAATCCCCATCAACATCATCAACAGACTAGCCATTGATTTGGATTTGCTAGTTTTGGGTAGGTCCAACTCATAGGACTGAAGAGATCCTACAAGTTCATAAACAGGGATGGAGTCCACATCCTTACTCTCAGTGATGGCAGTCACTTTGGGTCTAAAATCTTCAATTAAAAATCTAAGAATCTTCCTAACAATTTTAGACTGATCATAGATTTCACCCAAGTTGTATGCAAAATTAAAAATGTCATTAAGTTTAGTATAGAATTCATCAAAAGATTCATCATCAGACATCCTAATGCTTTTAAATCTAGTTGTTAATTGTTGTAACTTATTGATCTTAACTGCCTTTGTGCCTTCATGCACAGTTTGGAGGATTTTCCAAGTAGTATGAGCAACCTTAACATTAGAGATTCTCTTAAATTCCTCCATAGAAACAACGTCAAAGATAGCATTCATAGTTTTACTATTGAAGGTGATTGCTTCTTTCTTAGAAGTTTGCCACTCACCCACAGGAGTAGTGGGCTTCTCCCATCCATATTCAACGGAGTTCCAAACTCTCTCATCAATGGATTTCAGGAATGCTTTCATCTTGATTTTCCAGTAAGCATAATTATTCCCATCAAAGTGAGGAGGAATAACAAGAGAGTGTCCATGTTCCATGACAACTGGGGTCAAGGATCAGCTCAGAGATCAAAAGATCTACACACAAAAGCTACCCGCTCTGATACCTCTTGTACGTTTTTAGACCCCTTAAAACAACCAGATTAACTAGTTATTTAGTCAAGTTATTAACTTAGGTAAATTATCCAAATCTAGGTTAACACAAAACAATCATATCATGCAAAGTAGTGGAAATATAAAGAACACAATGATATGATGACCCAGGAAAACCAAACTGGTAAAAAACCTGGGGAAGATTTAACCTAGCTATCCTCAAGGTAAAACTGAATCCACTATGAAAGAATCGAAGTTTGAACAATAGCGACTTAGACCACTAACATTCTATTGCTACCCACCAGTAGAAAACTTACTGACACGACCACGTGCAAGCTCCGAGACCACATACTCCTTCTTTCTTAGATTCTCCAACAATTACAAGCACTCCCGCTTGTATATTGTTAAGCTCTTATGGCAGTAACTGAATGATCATTAAGCTCTTGAAGAAATCTCCTTCTTAATAATCCTAAGCTTGTGTGAAGACAAGCACCTCTTTGATCTCACAAGAGATCATACAAACAGCAATATGAGCAACCTAAAAAATGTGGCTAGGGTTTGCCTTTTATACTTAAGGCAAAACATAAAACCCTACACGTCATATGGGCTAAGGGCTGAGTTGAAAATTCTGCAAAAAAAAAAACAATCTACACGAGTTTCGATCGGTCGAGTCTAATTCTCGATCGATCAAGTCTAATTCTCGATGGATCGAGTCAGGCAGAATTGCATAGTAACTTCTGCAGTTAACTCGATTCCAATTTTACATGAATGACATACTTTGAGCAAGTCTAAAACAAGACTAAACACTTGTTTTGATCATGGTTTGCTAACAATACACATTAGTGTTCTAATACATTAGTTCCTAAGTACTTAGAACCTAACAGAATTGTTTTAGGTACGATTTTTCCATTTGTTCTAAACAAAGAATTAAAGGGTTAGAATTTTATCTTGGGAACGTTAGTGATGTTTAGATTTTTCAAAAGGAGTATTTCCTAGAATTGTTGTTTCACTTTTATGTTAGTGCTTACAGACTTCATTCTAGAACAAAACCATGGAATTGCAAATCTTAATCTTGAATATGGCTTTAACGTTTGGGGTTTTATAGATTAGGATGGCTTTCACGTGCCCACTGTGTGTCCCTAGAACAAATCATAGATTACAAATCTTAATATTTGTAATCATTGAATATGGCTTCACGTTTTTCCTTTGGATATATATATAGTAAATCCTAGAATTGGCCACCGTGTATATCCATGAACAAGTTATGAATCAAATCATTATGTACATGGCTTTTACACTTTCTTTGGGTTAGATATATATCTACATATATTAAATCCTAGGGTGCCTACAGCTTGTATTCTAGAACAAAAGTCATGATTATAAAGCTTAAATCATGTATAAGGGTTTACTTTTCATTGGGACATTATTAAATTCTAAGTTTACAATATATTGGTTAGTGCCTCTAAGGTTTGATAAATTCAAGGAAACATTTTTGGGTAGAGATTCTTTGCATCAGTGTTATTAATTGGTTCATCAAAGTACAAGTCTCTTGAAACAATTTATATAGTTGAATAAGCTTTATATTTTGTGGAGGATATTAAGTAATTTTCATGATTGATTATAGGTCTTATTTAAGAGTATTTTAAGATTATTTGGAAGATGTTTCCGCTGGACTTTCAGATTGATTCAAGTGTTGTAAGTAATTATGCATAATATACACAAGTTTTGAATCCAAAAGAAAAATACTTAATATTCTCAAAAGAAAAAATAGTGGGTCAATCTCACATTGGAAAATGAGTGTGAACTAAAAAGGTTTGAAGCTTATACTATGTATCTAAAAGTTAGAACATTTTGGATATACACTATTGTCAGTTTCTTTAAGACCTTCTCCCATCTTCCCCGTGGCGAAGCCAGGAATTTATGCTTGGAGGGCCATATAAAAAATATATATAACTCATTTCAAAATTTTTTTATAAGAAATTTTCAATAATTAAGTACTTTATAACTTAATAGTTTTTAATTTGTCAATAAACCTAGATTTAGTATTATAATTAAGATAAAAATTTACTAATTGGTTAAAGATTGCTAAAATCTTCCATTATTTTATTTATTTATTTATATGATATATTATATACTTTTATCAAACTATAAGTTTATTTTATATATATATATAACCGAAACCTTTGAAACTCCCACAATTTTCCACATCATCATTTTAATTTATAAAAAAAAATTTAATTTTTTAAAATAAATAGTGAGAGAGTCCTAACAGGAGTCTCTCTCTTTGTTCCTTAATCCTAAAGTTTTTTTTTTAATTTTAATTTTTTAAACTAAATAATAAGAGAGTCCTAACAGGAGTCTCTCTATTTTTTCCTTAATCCTGAAGTTTTTTTTTTTTACGTGAATCTTTATTTTTTTTTCTTTTTTTGAAATCTAAAATGAGTCCTTTTAAAAAAAAAAAAAATCCAATGTGACATCACAATTTTAATTTATAAAAAAAATTTAATTTTTAAACTAAATAGTGAGAAAGTCCTAACAAGAGTATCTCTCTTTCTTCCTTAATCCTAAAGTTTTTTTTTTTTACGTGAATCTTTATTTTTTCTTTTTTTGAAACTTAAAGTGAGTCCTTTTTTAAAAAAAAAAAATTCTAACATCAGGTCTAATTAAAAAAAAATTATAATTATTTTTTTAATCCTAACTCTAATGTATCTAAAAAAGTCAAAAATTTCAGTTTTATATTATATAGATAATAATAATGATGTGACAAACTCTAAAAATATGAGAATGCAATTTGTATATCTACTATCAAAATAACATAGATTAGAGTGGTGGTAGATGGTAGATTTAATTGCAGTTGAGTATTATGTGAAGTCATCACGTTGGAATGTGTTATGTGGAACCAATGATATGAAAGAAAAAAAAATTTTCTAAACCATTATATTGAACAAAAAAATTACTTATTTTCTTTAATTTTCAAGTTATACATTTTTTTAAGTTAAATCATAAACCTTTAAGCAAAATAAGTACTTTTAATTTTTATTTAACTATCTCGTGCATCATACGAGTTAGCGATTAGTATGTTATATTATAAAATATCTATCAATTAAAAAATTATATTTGAAGAAGAATCACGTACCTACTACTTCGGGAGTAGAGAAAAAAAGAGTTACTCTAACAAAATTAGAAGAGAGAGAAAGAGAGATGTGGTTACTATGTTAATTAACATTGCTAAGTGTGAGGTTTATAACCATACACGTGGACAGTAGATTTTCTTGAAATTGAAACAACATAAAGGCACTCAAAAACTTCAGGTTCAAGTTTTAAGAGCTTGAAGCAACAGAAGATAAAAGAAAAGGGAAATCAGAGTCAGAGACAAAGAAAGAAGGAGACAAATTGAGAAATTATGGAATGGAGAGTGAGAGGACTAAAACTGAGAAAATGATCAAAGACTCACATGTAGATTTAAGTTGTGTTTCTTAACAATTCAGTTGTAGATTTAGCGGTAGTGTTGTGTTTTGTGGTGGTGTAATTTTTGAGAAACAGTGCTATCATAGTCAACTGAAGCAAGAGGAATTATTATTATTTCTTTTTAACAAGGTAGGAGCTAAGCTTATAATTTTTTTCCTGAGATAATTGTTAAAAACTTTATGTTTATCACAAGTTGATGAATAACCAGTTAATTTAAGTTATAAATAAATAAATAAAAATTAACGGGAGAAAGGGGGCCAGTTAATTTAAGTTATAATTAAATAAATAAAAATTAACCGGAGAAGGTGGGCCAAAAGGATATCAACTTGATTTTTTTTTTTTTTTTCAAAAAAAAAAAAGGATAACTCATTACAAATCCATATATTTAAACTTTTTTCAAAAACATTTAGGGGGGCAAGGCCTCCTTCGGTCCCATGGCTCCGTCATTACATCTTTCCATGTGTATTAAAAATACTTAGTATCTTCAACTAAAAAAAAAAAGTTCTTAAAAGTTAAAGGTTTTCAAAAATTATGTTTTGAAACTTACATTTTTTAAAGTTTATCGAAAGTATTTTCATATCATTGAAAGAAAAACATCGACTTTTAAATAATGTTTTAAAGAGAAACTTTTAATTTCAAATAACATTTTGAATGTTTAAATTTCAATTAAAAGATGATTATAAACTAAACTATTTTTCGAAAAGAATTGAGTTTCAATGTAAGTTTTCTAAAAAAGTTCTTGTTCTTTAAATTTGTGTAAAACCAAGTGATTTCAAAGTCATATTTCTATTCTCCTAATGGTATTCAAAATGCTTCTTTTAGCAAATTGAATTTTCAAATTTACTCAAGAATTGTAAAATACTTGTATAAACTCCTCAGTTCCTGCTCATTCCCTAAGAGAGTTAAGCATCTTTTGATTTATGTTTCAATTCAATATTGTGATATTCAATATGTCTCTATATTTGGAATAATTATTAATATTATGAAAATTATTCTGTTTTGTATAAACTTTTTGCTTTTATGATATGTCACTCAAAATAAGTGTTTTTAGAATTGATCAGATATATGTGTAAACTCGCTCATAAGGTTATATGTGAGGAGTAATTATTAAGTACTCCTGGAGTACCATAAATGCGTACTCCCCCTTCTCACATAATTGTGAGTCTCACTAATTAAATTCATGGTGGGACCTACAATTCATATGAGAGGGGGGAGTACGCATTTATGGTACTCTCGGAGTATTCAATAATTTTCCATATGTGAGAATAAGTGTTAATCCCTCACCAGCCGGGGTTAGATGTTGGACAGGATTGTATGTAAAAATATGTGATATGTGTATATGTGACACTGTGCTTTGATCAATTATTTGTATGTGTTTTTGAATGATTTAAGATTTGATTTCATATTTATTAAGTGTTCATTATATGTTTTGGAAAAATTATATTTGATATCAATGAGTTTATAAAATCAAAATACTCGTGCTCTGCTTGACTTTATTTTACTGTGTATTGTGTATAATTTTTTACTAAATGTGTAGCTCACCCCCATCAATTACAATTTTCAATTAAAGTTTAATTGGGAAACAAAAACTTTGGATCTCTTCATAAGGTGCAAGGTAGAGCGTGTGAGTTTTTAGGCAACGTCAATAATTCTTGAAGCTTTTAAGGATTTTTAGTTATTTTATTTCACTTAAGATTTTACAGTATTTGGAGATTAGTTCTAAATTGTGGATTTTAGTTATTGCAAGAGATTTATTAAGAGCATTGTTTATTTGGAGTTTATTGAATTTTGGAAATTAATTTTCTTTATTAAATTATGTAAGATCAACAACTTAGTCATGCATCTAAATTCATGTTCTGTGAATTTGGGTCATGACAGTGTACCCTTGAAGGCTGTTATGCTTTACGGCTTTATTCTTTTATCACAGCTGGAAACACAGTGAAGGATATGACTGTTTCACTATTTGGGTTTTCCACTGTTTCTTTGTAGGATGCTTCATGGTAAAAGAGCTATAAGCTACTCGCATTGACTTGTTCTCAAAATTGAAAACCTAATTAATCTAAGTCCCCAATATAATATCATTCTTGCACATAAGATCTTCCATCTTGTAGAAATAAACAGGCAGAGAAAGAGCAAGAATTGTTCTGAAGAGAATCTTTGTATATTTTTTGTATTCTTAGCTCTCCTCAAATGTATGGCCTTTAGTGAGTAATTGATAGGTTGGATTGAACATGGCAGTCCTTTAGGGTTTTTTGTTGGCTTGATATTCCAGCAGATAATACACATATGAGACTGTACAAATAACTTCTTTCAAGTAGATGAAGGTGCTGCATATTCCCGTAACCGAGCTATCTTTTTGGTGATAAATCAAACCCTAAAAAGGTTCTATGCAATGATTAATGGACAAACGTGTCTACACATGTTGGCTTCAAATTTAGAATAGGTGGCCTAAAAAGTCCTTAGAAGGATTTTGCAACCTGTAACTTAGAAACTTGTGTTTTCCAATCATTCCCTTTGCCCTCAGATCTCCTTCACAAGTGGCTAGTGAAGGACACAATAAGCTTATCAAAAAAGAAAAAAGAAAAAGAACAAATATGAAATATAATTTTTGTTATTTATTAATTTTTGATGTTATTATGTAGTTTTTGAAAATTTTGACTTAGCACTATTATTTCTTTGATTTTAGGTGTATTTAATGCTTTTCAATTAGAGTTCCATTATGATATACATAAATTATGATATGTTTTACAATATATTTTCTTATTAGTCAAGTTTTAGAGTCTTTAAATTGGGTTTCAAGCTTGTAAACAAAAATGGTGTATTTAGTTTTGTATAATTTCATATTTTCTTCTCACTATTTTTTTAGTGGATATTCTAGTAACTCTTCTTGTGAATTCAAAGAACTCTAGTTGATTAATGGCTATTTTTTATTGAGGTAAATGCGATTTGGTTCTTGCTATCTTCCACCCCCGTCAGCTAGCCCTTTGTTGTTATTTACTCAAGGAAGAAAAAATGCGATAATGTGCACTTTATTCTCCCCATAAAAAATTGTGGCTAACTTGTTCCAATCAAATTTTGGAAATTTATTTTAGATATATTTTTTGAAACATAATAATATAAATAATTTTAAAAACAATATAAACAAAAATGGTCTAATCTAAATTAACGATAACATGGAAAACTTATAACAAGAAAATGGCTAAGAAATAAGCTATATATTAGTAACAAATTAACGTTTAATGACTTTAATCAGAAAATACATATATGATATCGATGTCAATCTTAGCATTGATGTGACACTGATTGAACAACACAACACCCCACACACACACACCCCCCCCCCCCCCCCCCCCCAAAAAAAAAAAAACCCTTGGCAATATCTTTTCATTTTTATGGGATGTCCCACCCTAGCTATGAGAATCTGGCCTGTATTTAAAACTAAGAAAAAGATATATGATATCTATGACTAAGAAAATTGCACATTAATATGTAGCGTAGTTGAAAGGTGAAGATTTATTTATTTTAGATAAATACCAATTTCACTAAGCAAGACAAGAACAACACTGACATCCTTCCTCCACACATTACAACAATTACAGGGAAAGGTGTAATTGACAATTCCCCTACTATGAGCCACCATTACGGCCATATATGCAAAGAAAGTTAATGGGGAAGAAAAGAAAAACCAGAGCCTAACAGAAGTGGTAAAGCTAGATAACAAAGGATAATTATCCTCTCTATTACTATATCATCTGCCCTAACAGAAGTGGACAAGCAATCCACTGAAAGCAACATTTTGAGTCTTTGTTAGGACCTGGGAATAATTGCCCTAAAGCCATTTCATCCAAAAAAAAATGGTTGGTTTCTTGGCAAAGGCAATGGTGTACCATCATTGCTTAACATAAATAACACATCTGACATAGTGGGCCGATCATCAGTGTTATCCTGTATACATAGGAGACCGATATGGATCCATCTCAACACCTTATATTTGACACATGAATCACTTATTGAAGGATCAATTAGTTCTAGCCCTTGGCCTTCTTCCCATAAATTCCATGCCTGAGAAAATCATTTACAATATTAGAAGCGCACATAACAATGAATATAAATAAAATCCAAAGCTTAAATTTAATTGACATACATATCCTGCTAAATTGAGTGTGTAGTCAACATGGTAGAAGCTATTGTTTTTTCTACCACTCACGATTTCAAGCATCAAGACTCCAAAGCTATAGACATCGGATTTTATAGAGAACACTCCTTGCATAGCATACTCAGGAGACATATAGCCACTACATCAAAAACACAATAAATATTTCATTTCACTAGTGATTGAATTGAGCACGTGTAATAGTAAGATTAAAATAGAAACTTAATCATCACAAGTGTAGGGGTTTATTAATAACTTACTATGTTCCAACAATTACATTAGTGTTTGCTTCCAATTCATCCGATTTGAAAATTCGTGCCGTGCCAAAATCAGAAATCTTAGGATTCATGTTTTGGTCAAGAAGTATGTTACCGGCTTTTAAATCTCTATGAATTATTCTTCGTCTTGAATATTTATGGAGATAGAGTAGTCCTTGAGCGATTCCTTCAATTATGTTGAAACGTTTTTTCCAATCTAATAGCTTGCTCCTCTTTGAATCTATCCGATATTAACAATTATATAGATGTGATCAATAATCTAGTTTTTAGAAAGTAATATAATAAACTTAAATTTTATTTTTAAAAAATAAGCAAAGGAAGTACTAGTAAAAGTCAATGTTTTTCTAACCAAAAAGAAAGCAATCTAAACTTTTGTTGGGCATGTATTCATAAACCAACATCCTCTCTTCTCCATGAATGCAACAACCAATAAGTTTAACAATATTCACATGATGGAGTTTAGGTATGACTATCAGCTCATTCTTGAACTCCAGCATTCCTTGTCTTGAATTTCGCCCTAATCGCTTTATTGCTATTGTTTGCCCCCCTGCCAATTTTCCCTGATGTGGTGATTAAAAAAGATTAATTCAGCTTAGATGTAAGTTACTCAAAACTACTTGATGTAGAAATTTATTTAGAGTTGACCTTATACACAGGCCCAAAGCCTCCTTCTCCAAGCTTGTTTTCTACTGAAAAATTGTTTGTTGCAGCCATGACACATGTATAGCTAATTACTCTGAAACGAGCTCCATCATTCCCATCATTTAGAATTTCATTCATGTTGATAGATGGGTCCAAGCTCAATAAAGCAAGCAATCCATTTTCACCGTTTGTTTCATCATTCCCTGTTTGAATTTCCATAGAACATCATAATTTGCATATATCATATTAACAATCAAGAATTGGTAAATTTAAATATTATATATATACCTTGAATTACAACTGCTCTCCGTTTGAGTAGATAACACAATATGCAGAAAACAATCACGAGTAGAGCAATGGCTGTGAAAATTGCAACGCATATCCACTTCTTTGTTCCTATACCTGGTCATATATGGCAGTGTTAGTAATCATCATATAAGAAAATATTTTCTGATTTTGATCCAAGTTATACTTCATATCGTCTACAAATACAAGGGAATGGAATTTTCTTTTTTTCTTTTTTTTAAAGCAAAATTGTGGAAGATGAGTACCCTTACGAAGGGATAAACGAGTGTTAAGCATAATAAGCAAAAGAGATCCATTAAAGGCATCATGCAAAGTTCAGATCCTTCAAACCTAAAGCTTAACTAAAAAGGTGTAGAAATGCAAACTAATTAATATAACATATTATGAATCTCCACTCTAACCAATTTTTGAAAATCTTTAACAGTTTGTATTTGAAACCTCAGTGAAAGAGAAAATTAGACATACCTTAGTTTAGTTAGTTTTACTAATGGTTTAATTTTAAAATTCTTGCCCTAGATTCATTTTTTGTTGCATCTGTAATTTGTGTAATCCCAGAGTACAAGGCACATAAACCTTGAATAAGATCCATATTTAAGATCCTTAGCCATGGCTAATTTATGTACCATCTATATATAAGCAACAAACATTTTTCCAGTAAAACCTCAATTAAGATAATTAAGATGCAATACACATGAATATCTAGCTAGGGAAAAACTTTTAATGAACAAAACTTTAGTGTGTGTGTATATGTAGAGAGAGAGAGAGAGAGAGAGAGAGAGAGAGGGAGGGAGGAGAGATCCAAGCTGCTATTTCTTGATCAAGAAGTTTAACTTTGGAGAAAGCTCGATCTGAATCTGTTTGTGAACTGAGGAAATGATTGAACATATCTAAATCTGCTGTGATGACCCTACCTGCATCGTCACAAATTATCTATATATATATACTCTTAAAAGTTGCACTATTCACAACCCAGATTCGTTGTTGCTCAAATTCAATGACACTTGCATTATTGGTAATTTTCCTTATATAAATATGCATAAACTTAAAAGTTGCATTATATATATATATATATATATATATATATATATATATTTTTTGCTCAAATTCAATGACTCTTGCAATGTGAACCTTCTTTCTGTGGAAACTAGGAACCTTGAGGAATTGAGTGTATCACCTGATTTTAGATTATTCACATTTACGCCATGAGAAGTACACGACAAGCACGAGAAAAATAGAATGAACACAAATTTGAGCATGTTTATCATGTTGTTAGCCAGTAAGATAGAGACCAAGGACTTTCCACTTGTTTGCTAATTAGCTAGCTACTTATATGCTCATGCCAGCGTGTAGCGCGGGTCTACGAGGTAACACACAGCTGCTGCCTGCTAAGGTCAAAGTCAAACACGTTAGTCGGCCCATTGAAAAAAGACTTCTTTTTTTGAGAAACAATAATGAAAGAAGACTGGTTATTTTGAGACATAACCAAAAATTTATTAAAGAACTAATTTCATTGGTTAATAAACCATGCATAGACACAAAAGTATCAAAGGTATGAACGGTTGGATAATTTTACTAAATAAGTACGCTCCGACACTTCATTTCACATTGCTTCTTTATCTTTTTTTCTTTTCTTAAAAATTTAATGTAATATGATTTTTTTTTTCAACCATCTGTTCTATTAAAACTCTATATTATGGATTTTGGGCCCCAGTTGTCACAAAATAAATCAAATTATAGTCAAGTAATTAATTAATTATGCTCTTGATTGAATTGATTTTAACATATCACACAAGGACAAATCGCATATGACACCAATGAAAATTGATTAAACAATCTGTTTCACAATTAAAAAAATTAAGAATGATTTAACCTAAACAATCCTCAAGACAACATATCCACTAGAATAGAATCGAAGTTTGTACAATAGATTTAAACCTAAATCTAGTGCTATCTCATTTAGTACTTATTAGTGTGACTACATGTAATTCCAAAATTCACGGACTCTTCTATTTTGCATAGTTGCAGACAAACTCTCCTGTTCGTGACTCCGAGATCTATTCTCAAAGATTTAATTAGTAACTATGTTTAGCCAATTTCAGAAACTTCGCTCTATCATTGGATTTGTTGTTTGCATGTAATCTCTAGTTGATGCTTCAAGAGAGCTTGGAAAATTCTAGATCTGTGCAATAACAATGCTCTCTTGTGTGTGTAAAAACGTGCTCTAAAATTTGTATTTATCTGTACTTAAGTTCCATCAAAACCCTAGATGGCTGAAAAAAGAAGTTGAGAATCCAAACTACCTGAGTCTTGATCGGTTGAGACATGATGTTCGATCGGTCAAGATAAGTGGTTATTGACCTGTCAAGCTATAGTTGAAATGCAGTCTTGCAGGGTTCCCTTTTCTGCATTCTTGATCAAATATTATCTAATGTAATTTTATTTAGATAAACTAAGTCTAAACTATTACAATTGTTCATGGTTGCGAATCTAAAAATGTGGATTTTACAATATCATTAGACATTTTTTATAATTGTGTTTGCATATGAAATTATATAATATGCTAATTTAAATTTTTTTTTTTTTTTTTAAAAAAGATATACTAAGATTCTAATAAAGGGTATCATTAAAAAAAATGATACTAATAAAGGGTTTAAGTAGAGAATAAAAAATTATAATTCAATTAAAATAATATATTAAAATAATGACGTGAAATTGGGAGGTCTCATTTGCTTATTTGGCATAATATTAAGGTTTGATTTGAGATAATTAATTAAGGGGTAACAAGAGCACACTACGGTGATAATTAAAAGTAATTTTTTTGCTGAATAAATTAAATATTATATATTAAAATATAACATTAGTTTTAAGAAACAAAAAATTAAATTGTATACAAATCAATTAATTTCAGATAGATTCAATGATAAATATTAATTTTATACGACTTAACATATATATAAACCCCCTTTTACACCTTTTAAAATCATTTTATGTTTCTATCATAATTGATGTTCTAACAGTTTATCCATTGGAATGTTTAAATGTATAGTTTGAGATACGAATAAATGGAAAATAAAACCTAGCTCCAAAAAACTTTGGGCTCCTGTTATTTCAACAGTATGACTTATGTTATCTTTAAGTTAGTCTATACCATGGCTTAATTAAAAGTTATATGTAAATAAATCATAACCATACGAATAAAACCACATTAATTTATAAATATAATTGAGTCAATTTATACAAACGCCATTTATGACTTCAAAACTTTTTTCTTTTAGAAATTTCATGACTCCACATGTTTGGCTTCATAGAACCCTTTACGATTTTTTGTAAAATTAAATATTTATGAGTATTAATAAAATAAATGATGAGCAAAATGAATAACAAAAAAAGATTTGGAACTAAATCATATATATATATTACTCATATGTGGCTTAATTCACAAAGCATTAATTGCATGAAATAAACTAAAATACCTAAAAAAGAAGAAGAATTAAGAACTCAAAATAGCAATAACTTCTTATAAACAAATTTGAAAGTTAAGCCATAGAGAGTATTTCAAACTACATAAAATTATTATATGTACAAAACCTAATCAACATGACACGTGGATAAAAAAGGGGGGAATCATAAATAATTCTGGTTGTTATTGATTAGAATTTTAATTCTATTAGGAGTTATTATGAAACTCCATACCCCTATGTTTAGCATAAATCTACCTAAATTTTCTAATTTTCTAAAAAGAAATGACAATGCACTAAGATATGCAAATCTAAATATTAGAAACTAAAACAAAGTAATTTTTGTATGATGGAAATTAAAGATAGAGATCAAGGTTAATTTACCTGATTGACACATTCAATACCAAAATGAAGAAGCAAACTACGAACAATAAGCATCCAAACCATTTAGCCAAAACCACTGATAAATGCACCAAATATTCTAACCCAAAGCATCGTAGTGTCCCACTTCCATATCTATATAGAAATAACACCAATATAAATAATAATAAAAAATAGAGAATCACTCATAATTGCAAGCATGTTATTAAGAGTTATGACTTTGGCAATAAGTTTTCATGTGAATAATTGAAAATACCTCCTTTAACATTAACATAAGATAAGAATTGAGTAGTAACACCTTTTGGCAAGGTCTTGCATGCCGAAAGTACATCCTTTCTTGGGCTATTCTTGTGAACAACAATTTGTATAATGAGTAAAATCAATAAAAAATAATTTGTATACCCTATGTAAAACAAAGCAAAGATCAAATTGAAAGCAGGAAAAATTTTATATAAAAATATGTCTCCTTATAAAATAAAAACCACTTAAAAAAAGGCTAAATTGAAAAGAAAATAAAATTCACACCTCCATTAGCATTGTTGAAGCTTTCATTACTCAAGAGTTTTGTTAAATCTAATCCCTCAATCAAGAGTTTTGTAGCTTGATATTCTAATAAAATATTATTATTTAATAATAATAATTAATATATAAAATGTAGGTTGCAACTTGAGGAAAATAAAAACAATGAAAACGTGGGATGAGATTTAAATTTAGAAAAATTTTAAAATAGACTTTTAGTTAGAGTAGAATTAAAATTTTAAATTTTAAATGATAATTATCTGAATTAAATTTTTGTATATTAAATTCTATCCCTTAATTTAAGAAATATATCCTAACAAATTAAAATAATAATTTTAATCTAATTTTATTTCAACACTACATGTAAAAAATAAGGATTAGATAGATTAGATGAAGAATTTGGATTGTAATCAAATTAAGATTTTTATCAACTTAGAAATTATAGTAGAAGAAAAATTATATTTTTTTTTTCTTAAAATCTAAAAATCTAAAAAAATTTCTGCAATTTGGTGAAGCCACTTGGTACAGCCACAGCTTCTAAGCTCAACTTTTATTATATAGTTCATAATTTCACTCCACTATAAAAACATAATTGTACTATAGGGTTTATTTAATTATACAAGATATCCCGTGACTAAAAATTCATTTGACCAATCCATAAAATATTCATAGTGACATAAAGATAAAATAATTTACCATCACATTATTATTAGTATATCTTTAATCTTTGAGTCTCTAATTTAATTTCTTGATTATTCCTATGGGGGAAAGAAATCCAAATACCACCAACCAAGCACAAATATCTAGATAACTGACTTACACAATTTATTTATCATACGCATAAGGTAAAAATCCCACAGTGAGAAGCTCAAACAACTTATTAAGAAAGTAGGAGTAAAGAAGTGATGCTTTTAGATACGATAAACTATTTTCTTGAGGTAGAGGGAGTAAGCAAGAAAAGAAAAATACAATGGCACTCTATAGTTTTTCGTTAAGGTTTTCTTCTTCACATTTTTTAATCCCCCCTTTGTTACAACCTCCCCCACTTTTAAAGGCATTTTTCCTTCCCTTATCTCCCCAACTGGCCTGCTTCCAACCGGAATTTTTGGGATACTTGTCACATCACCCCTCGGTTTTACCCCTCTTTCATCACCAAATATGACTTTTGGGGGGTGTCTACACTGTCTAGGTTGTCCTATATGTATTTAATATGGAAAAAATTAGATAGAGAACCTCTCATTAATACGGAGGCGACTGTTTCTGTGATCCTTATCCTTTCAGGGTGTTACTTGAGGTGAATCTGATGGGAGTAACATCTCGAATTAAAAAGGTAAATAGTTACCAATGGTCCCATTCTTTTCCACTGAAGGGCCATCCATGTTCCTTAACTCGAATAAGAGTTGTGGTAAGGGTGGTCTACTCGGATCTCCACGAGAGCTGCTCTGGTGAGTTACCCATGACTCTTCAAACGCCCTGGCTTGTATCCACATTTATTTGCCTGGCCCATTTCTTCAAGTATAACCTTATGGCTTTTGGGCCTTGGCCTGGAATCAAGTTCATCACCCCCCCCCCCCCAATTCCTATTCTCTTAGAATTTCATTTCATTAATTATTTATTTTTAGTAACCCTTTACTAAACTGACTAGGTGTGATACTCTAAATAATCGATTCTCATTAAATCTATGTCAAGGGAATATTTCTTATCTCTTATTGAGATTATGGATTCAATCTTAAGAAACGATGTTCCTACAACGATAAATATTATTACCCAACGTATTAAGGTTTTAACTTACGTTTCACATTTGAGTTCATGATCATCAGAATTAAAAGACTATGCTCTTTAGAAATTATGAGTTTAATAATTAAAGTGATAATAGTTTGTAGAACAATCAATTAGATCGGTCCAATTCAATGTATTCTAATACATCCATATGTCAATCAATAATCTCCACTTCCATAATCAAGTTAGAAAATCATGATTAATATGTTATACTCATGTCAAATAAAATGTTTGACGTTATGTCACAAAGGAATTGTGATATAGATCTTCAATATTCATAAAATGAGTATAACTAGAATAAAAACATTAAGATATATTCGAGGAAATATACTGACATATAGGATTCGAAATGAGAAAATCTAAATGAAGATAGAGGCGGTCCCTATTGATCGATGTAAAGATAAATGATTCCACTTAGTTTTTAATTTTATTTAAATATATGAAAATGTAGGTATTAACCTAGACTAATTAAATAAATTATGTAAAAAAACCTATAGTTAAGTAACTTTGTATATATAGCTAAAGTCAAAATTATTAATTGAAAATTATCGCACTTTTTAATATGAATTGAAACCTAGATGGTTATATAGTGATTGTAATCAAATTTATTTATTGTTGAATTATAGTATTTTTTACGTACTTTATCAATAACTAATAAGTAAAATTATTAAAGAAATAATTGGTTAAATAAATTAGAACTAAGTGGAATCATTTATAATAAGTAAATATATACATGAGTTAATAATAATAAGTATTTATGGTCACTCCACAAATATAAGTATTTATGAGATGTGGGGGTCAAAGGCTAGAGTTCAAGTCTCTAGGAGAAAACTTCACACACATATACACTTAAATTAGACTAGAGTATAAATTATATCTTGTATAATAGCATTAATAATGATTAATGCATTTAATTATTATGATTTTTTGTTAGAAAAAATATTTATATGATAAATGACATGTGGCAAGCCTTTACACAACTAGGTGGAAAAACTTAAATGATTCTAGGGTTTTCAGAGTAAAAAGATATATGTTTTATTAGATAACTAGTTGTTAATACGTGCAACATACCAAGTAGTTAGAAAATGTTAAATATTTTCACTTTGTTTAATGCAACAATTAAGTAAAAACTAAATGAAAATCAATAATTCTAATTCAAAATAAAAGTTTAAAATAGATATAAGAAGATTGGCTTTACATATAGCAATCACCTCAAATAATTTAATAATGAACTTTTTATAAAATGAAACAAATATATACACATCTTGAAAAATATCCGCATGCATATTTTTCACCAGGCTTAAGCATAACTGGTATAAGTGCTTCCAAAACATTTACTCCATCTAATATCAAAATACTTCAGTGTCAAACATGAGAATAAAAATATGAAATTATTTTGGTAGCATCCAATACCTTCAAACTTTCTTTTTGCATTTAGTCCATTTGTAGTTTGTATATAAGTTTCAACCACGTTGCCGCAATCCACATATAAAAATAAAAATAATAACATTATTAATCATGTAAAATTTTAGTTAAGTTCATATATTTCCTTGGAAGGGCAATACTTGTTGCATATAAGTTCTTACACATAGTTTTACACATACCCCATTTTTTAATTAAAACTGTGACATCAAGTCATCATTTTTAAATTCAAAATTATGACTTTGAGTCGTAGTTTCATTTTAAAAATCAGATGTGTGTAATACTATGTGTAATAGTTTGTGTGTAATAATACTTTTTAAGTCTGCGAGGATCTTGAGTCCTAATATGGCTTGGTCAACATTATGTCCAAATAAACAGTCATACACAATAGTTCATAAAAATAAGTCTAATCTATATATACTATAAAACTGAAGTCTTTGACTATTTTTTGACTTTTATTTGAGTTCGTAAGAGATTGCCACGTAGGATTTGAAGTTCTTACATTTTTCCACATTAGCAATATTAAAAAATAAATCAAAATCTAATTTTAAAAAAAGCCCAATCAACTCCTTTTCTCCCCCCAAAAATAAAAAGGAAGCCCGACTCTTCCAAACACAAACTATATTGTCTCCTTCTTCTTCAACTCTACCTTGATGGCACTTCGACAGTGGTGAGACACTTCGTGTTTTAGAAATCAAGGCTTACGGTCTTCACTTGTAACCTTTTTTGCTCTTTGCGGTTTCATGGTTTTATGACTTTGCCATTGGCTCATCTAGGGTTTTTTAGCTAATTGTTGTATCAATTGTTCACTTTGATACACTCCCTTCACTATCTCTAACCACCTATAGACCTCCTCTTTTTATTTATTTTTTATTGAAAAAATAATAATATTAAGAAGAGAAAAGCATAAAGAGGAAGAACAAATACTGTTTTATATTCATTTCTTTTATTTTATAATTATTCCTGAAATTTAGTTAATTAAACAAAGGAACAAACACTATTGCATAACAAAGAACAAATACTACTGCGTGAAATTTAGTCAATTATTTATGTAATATTTACAACTCACACCAAATAATATATATGTAAACGTGCATAAAAAGAAGATACAGGTACTCAAGTAATATATGTACAGCTCACACTAACATTTGCACTCAAGGAGAACAAAATGAGTTATTCAATGACTACAACAAAGCAACTAAAGAAAAAGATACAAAATATTATTTAAATTTGCAAAACAATCGCAAAAATTTGTAAAAAAACAATAAATAAAAAATGATATTTTAACATTGCAACATTTATTGGATAATTGAAGATGGTAGGGATTGGAATACTAATTTTAATTTTAAATTTTTTCTGATTGATTGATATTTTTTATATGCACTATTTGTTTAGCTGGAAAACCTTTTGTAAAAATAGTTTTCCACTTTTTCTAGTATTTGGTATGTTAGGTTCTAAAAGTAAAAAAAAAAAAAAAAAATTGGCAAACCGTGAACACATACTTGTCTAAATATAGATCTTAGAGTCTATAGGTTTTATTAGACAATGCTCAAGGTAATACAAGTCAAGATTCAAGAACGTACAAGCTATAGAAAGAAGAATTCGAAATCTGCCTAGCTCGACTAATTAAGAAGAAGGCTTAAACGATCAAGATGTGTTTCTACAAAATTTAATTAAGGCCCAATAGCTCATTAAGCCTATTAAATGATTAGGATTTCAATTCTATTTCACTAAGTATTTAAAGGAAACTTTAAGGCACGTTTTAGAAGGGTTATTTTAGAGAGAGAAGATTGCTTCATGTGCCTCATATTTTTTGTACCCAAATCTCTTTAAAATCTTCTACCGGCAATATTCTTTGAAGAAACTCAAGATCCGGTGTTGTAGAAGTTGCTGCTACAAAATCAACAACTGCTGATAATCTAAAGCTTCAAGTGGGATCTCAAAGTCACAAACATGGATGTTTGTGTTTAACAAATTCAGATAGAAGAGCTCATGGATTTGGAGCTACGTGTGGTCATGTGAGTAAATACTACAAGGGGTAGCTTTAGATTTAGGGAAAAATCTATTGTAAAACTTTCATTTTATATAGTGAATTTGTTGCATTGAGGATAGTTTATGTTAAATCTTTCCTAGGTTTTTTACCTTGAAACTGAACTATTTCATTGGTTTTTCTGGGTCATCATATCACTTGTCTTCTTTACTTTTCCGCACTAAGTGATATGATTGTTTGTGTTTAATCTAAATCTGAATAATCAACCTAAGTATCAACTTGGTTAATTAATTAGGTTAAATAATCTGAGTGTACATGGGTCTAAACGAACTAGCAAGTGTTATTAGAGTAGGTTAGCTCTTGATTAGGTAGGTGCTATTTAGGAAGGCACTCTTTCCATGAAGAGAAGTCATTAGAGAGGCATTGACTGACTCTGTAATTGTTGATTCCAAATTCTCTTATTTTCTACCCTCCATGAGACTAATATAAAGTCCTCTACTTAGTTGATTATAGTAGGCCGCGCATATCCAAGTTAATATTTTCACACAAGAAAATCAAGGAATTGACTCTATTGTAGCTTAAATAATAAAAATGCTAACCGTCCACTTATATGGTCTGTCTATAACAAAATCAAAATTGTTGGGTTTAACAGGGTTGATCACTGTCTTTATCCATCATAATTATTCTCAAAACCAAAGTTATATTAGTAAAATAGAAGATCCATTGGCATTGAAATTACACCAAATTTAAGATCCACTGGGCTCCGTCGGTGTTTATATGGGCTTTTCCTATTAATATATGATTGCTTGCTTGGCGTGATGAACTTCAAATTCCTGAGCAGGGAGCAGTTTCCTTTCACATAGAAAAAACTATAGGCCAGCATCTCCAAATTCGAATATTCCTTTCTTTTCTATCCCGCATGATTACAACTGACCCACCTTCCTTCACATTGCCTTCTCTAATGTCATCATATTTTTACGCGAGAAATACGAAGAATTGACTCTAATTGCGGGATACGGTGAACAAAATAAAATTATGTCGGCTGTCCACTATGGTTTGTCAAATAACAAAATCATACTAGTCGGTTTGATGTTTATAATGGTCATCATCTACTACGTCATATTAGTTTTCGTGTGCATTTGCGTTTTTGTTTTTGGCTGGGTCCCACAGCACTGTTCACGACCTAGCCAAAAACACAAAAACATGCATACTCATATATTTTTGGGTCCCACGGCACTATTCACACCTTTAAAAATCATTTTGCTACAGTGTTTTTAGTAATAAGTATTCAGTTTTCATCATCTACTACGTCATATTAGTTTTCGTGTGCGTTTGCGTGCAAATGATAAAGCGTTGTGTTTGCGTTTTTGTTTTTGGCTGGGTCCCACGGCACTGTTCACGGCCTAACCAAAAACACAAAAACGCCCATACTCATACATTTTTGGGTTCCACGGTACTATTTACACATTTGAAAATTATTTTACTACAGTGTTTTCAGCAATAAATTTTCAATTTTCAACAAATAAGCAGTATCTAAACAGACTATTCATCTTTGAGAAACATCTACATCGTATTAGTTAAATATACGACTTTTGGCATTAAAGCGAAGAAAGTTATAAACAAGGTTATCAAGGAAAAAAATAAAGAAAAGAGAGACAGACCACTCAAATATGTTTGTAGTTATCTTTTCTAACGTACTAGCTACTTTTTTTTTTATATAGGAACGTACTAGCTACTTGATAATTTATAAGATTACCATTGTATATTATTTAATTTAGTTACATAACTCATTAAAAAAGTCATGTGTGACAAACTATACATGATCTCTTTAATTATCACATAGTAAGATAAAGTAAAATAACTCTAAAATATTTGGAGCCAAACTTTTTTCTGGCCATGCTCATTGTCTAAAACATTAAAATTGACAAGACAATGGTACTTTGCTAATAAAAGGAGAAGGGCTAAAATACAATTTCAAGTTGTGATTTTTTTTTTGGAGGGGGGTGGGGGGGAGGATAAGAACCATGAAGTATGTGTTAGATCTTAATCTTATCCCTGGATTATTAGTTGTATCAATTTCGTTGAAATTTTTAAAATGCCTCAATATATAAGAAATTGTTAATGTGATTGATCTTTTTATACATCTATAATATATATATATATATATATATATATATATATATGTGTGTGTGTGTGTGTGTAATTAAAGATTTTTTTATTTTTAATTAACCTCATAATATTGTACTAGAGAAGCTTTTGGAGTCTTAATGTTAGTTTTTAAACCCTGTCAAAATACCAACTAACTATTTTTAACAAGTTATTAATTAAATTAGTTATGAACAACCTTTGGTTAATGCAACAATCACCAATATTATGTAAAAAAAAACATAATAAAAATAAAAAAGTACACAACGATATGGTGACCCACGAAAAATCAATGGAGTAAAAATTTCACAATAAAAATCTTGGGGTTTTTAACTAAATAAAATTTTTAGAATACCTTATATCGATTGATGACAACTACAAAAAAATAAAATAAAACTCAAGATGGGGAGTAGCGAGGTGAGAAGTGAGCTGGAAATTTTTTTTTTTTTTTTTTTTTTGGTTCCTTCAAGACTTAGGAGCAAAGAAAGTGTGGTTTCTTTTTTGGTTGGCCTAATTTTAAGCGAGTCATTGTCTCTCTTGCAGCAATATTAAATTTCATGTAATAAATGTTGGATTTCAGTAATTTTTTTTATTAAGGATTTTAGTAATTAATTAATTTGTAAAACTATTAATTTTTATTCTAATTTTGATAAAGAAAGAAAGGAAAAAATTGTTCACCTTCCATCTCTATTTTTAGGAAATCGAATATTTTTACACTCTAAAACTGCCACAAATAGAGTAAAACACATTAGCGTACTACACAACATTTAAAGAGAAGATAATTTTTATTGTCTAAAATTTTTGCATTGTGAGACAAATAGACAGCATTTTATTGCACAATAGAGGGGCTTTTATATATATATGTGTGTGTATATATATATATATATATATATAGAGAGAGAGAGAGAGAGAGAGAGAGAGAGAGAGGACCTTTTTGGGGGATTTATGTCATTGCCTATTTGGCCTAAATCCTAATAGTTGAGTCGCTATGGATGAAACTCCACAAATTTACATGAAAAATCGTAAAGTTTAAGATAAAAAGTTATATCATATTTGTTATGAAATTAGTCAACAACAAAACTTAATACTGTTCCTTTTGCAATTATTTAGATGGAGGGTTTACTCTTCTTCTTTTTTAAGTAATTTGTAACTTTCATTAAGAAAAAAAGAAATTCAATAGATCTTAAACTAACAAGGACTCAATCATGCTAGAATTTTTCCCTATCTAAATTACAAAAATTTCTAACACTTTTAATATATTGAGCTAATACATGTGCTGATTTGTTTACTTATCATCTCCCAGTGACACACTTGTACCTGAAAAAGAAACTACAGACGATTTTTATGCTGGCATTTGTCAAAAGTAGACAGATTTGTCAAAACTATAATTGCAGTCAAGTTATAGCTGGGCCCATGGTTCTATGCTTTTATTTTCATATGGTTGTGTGAGAACTAGGATTGCAGGTATCATTTTTTGTTTTTGTTTTATCCTCCCTCTTCTCCTTGTCATGAGAGGCCCAATTTAATATTTGTGGGTATATTGATATCCTTAACCCCATAGACCTCTAACGAACATAATTTTTTTCTCTTGGATTCTCTCTTTCAACTGATCCCATTAAAAATAAATAAATACTATTAATTAATTTCTCAAAAATGAACTATGGATAGTATAAACACAAAATTTCAAGTTTGAAAATCAAACAATTAAAATAGTTTCACAAATATATTTTTGTATTGATGAATGAGTGGTAATGATTATTTGTATTTGTATTCTATTACAACAACAACAAATATATATATATATATATATATATGTATATATATCTTCTAAATCACTCCTTGAAAAAGTTTTCAATTCAAGAATTGTGTTGATGTAGTCTTGAGTTGAACACACACTACAACAAAATGTAACTACAGTGACGAATTTTAGTGAGGAAAATTTTTTCGTCGCAAAAAAGTACCATATAGCGACGAAATTTATATTTCGTCGCTAATTATAAAAAAATGGGTGACCTTTAGCGACGAAATATTGATTTCATCGCTATAAGGATGCTGAATTAGTGGCGCGGATCAAGTGGGCCGGCGTGAAACCAAAATGGATCTATAGCGGCAACTTTGTTCGTCGCTAAAAGTTATAGTCTTTTGCGACGAAACACTTTCGTCGCTAAAGGTGCTGAAAAATATGCTTTTAGTGACGAAACATCTTTCGTCGCTGAAGGTGACAATTAGCGACAAAATATTTTCTTCGCTAAAAAGAAAAACATAAGATTTGTGTGGAGCAATAGCGACGAAACTAAATTCGTCACTAAAGGCTATGAATAGCAACGAAACATAGATTTCGTCGCTATAGAGGTTGCTGAATTAAGGGCGCCAATTGAAAGGGTAGGCGCGAAATCAAGTGGAGCTACAGCGACGAATATATTTCGTCGCTAAAAGTTGTAGTTTTTGCGACGAAAAAAGTTAGTCGCTAAAGGTGCAATTGTCATACTTTTAGTGACGAAACCATTTTCGTCGCTAAAGAAGACAATTAGCGACAAAAAGCGTTTGTCGCTGAAAAAAACACATGATTTAGCAACGTAAATCTGCCAGGAAATTAAAATCGTCGCTAAAGCTAATATATAGTGACGAAATTGAATTCGTCGCTATAGCTATCCTATATATTCTTCTTTAACTCTTTTTTTTTCCCTCACTCATTCAGCAATTCCCAAATCCTTTCACTGATACCCACTCCCTCACACATTACCCACTCCCTCACACACCCAAATCGGACCTCCGGCGACGCCCAAATCGGACCTTCAGTAACGCTTCGGCACCGGCGACTTGAGGCAACGCTCCTGCACCGGCGACGTTTCGCATCACGACGGTTTCGCATCGCGTCACGCTGGTTTGCAATGCGTGCCGCGACGCTTTGCCGCGACGAATCACATCGCACAGTGACGCTTCTCCGCAACGCTTCGCCGCGACGCTTTTCCGCGACGATTCGCATCGCACCGCGACGCTTCGCCACAACAATTCGCACCATGCCTCGCCGCGACACACCGCGCCTCGCCGCGACGCTTCAGCGACTCACCGGCGACGCTTAGCAACTCATCGACGACGCTCAGCAACTCATCGGCAACCCTCCGGCGACCCTTTGGCTTCCGTCTCCATAGGTAATTTTATTTTCTTTTTTGGATTTTTGCATTTATTTTTTATTTTATTTTCTGGAAATTAGATGTGTACATGCATTTCAATCAGCCTGACCATGTTTTAATCAATTTATATTTGGTTCATTTACAATGATTTGGAAATTTGTTCAAGTGGCATATCTGTGCATCTTGTTTCAAAATGAAAATGGAGTGGAAGATCTACTTTTACCTAGGTATAGACAGATGCTGAGGTATAAGGTTTTACTAACAATATTTCTTGTTGGATGAAATTCAAGTGAGTTTGGTGCTATTGGATTGCATACAAGCATTACTCCAAGTAACCTTGTCACATTTCTCTCTTCTATGTGGATTTGAGTTAATGTCTATCAGACAATGATTTGTGAATTTTGAAGCAAAACTTTAAGGTTATAAGTTTTTATCAATCTAGCTATGGTATGAAATAAGCATTAATTTTAGTATTCGGTCTTGAATATATTCCTTGCAGTTCAAAAGGTGCAGGTTTCAAACAAGTTTACATGTAAAGTAATATTGTTTTCAGATTATAATGGAACCCTATATATTCAAGAGGAAATGTCCTGTTAGTAGCTATGCTTGCCTTTAAACTGTGTTATTTTCTACTATGCATTAAGAGTTGTTAGAGGGCGTGTTTAGCAACATTTAGGAGCCTAGTTTGCAATCTAGTATGTACCATTTCGGCATTCGTTGTACACTTGAGAGGGAAAGGCCTTTGGATCAGATTCTTGACAGGGTCTACTGAACAAGCATTTCTGTTTTCTCATGGAATTAATTTAATTAATAAGCAAAAACAGATTAATGGGCAATCTTTGAAGTCTTTCCTTTCTTTAAATTTGCTTCCCTAACCCATCATTTCCCTCTTATTGTGCAATTTATGTTCAATTTACTTAATGGGCACTCAAAATAGAATTGTGATAAAATTTTGTTTGGTTTAGAAGAGAAAATGTAGTGTGACACCATTGTTGAAATGAGAATATTTTTCATGATTTGTTGAAATTTGTAACTTAGTTTTATGTCACCTTATTTCATCTTTGTACAATGCTTCATCTTTGACTGAAATTTTGATTAATTGAGTTGGATGGAAATAGAGATGTTTTGGAAGTGCCTATGTTGTTAGGGGAATTATTGCGTCAAAATATTTTGTCTTATAGGTTGAGTTTTAAGTAGTTTAGCTTATTTAATTACTTTTTGCACCTATGGTTTCAATCAACTGAACTACTTCTCATTCTTTTCCTTCAATATTACTATTTAACTCTAAAGTCTAATGGTAATGAAATTGGGCTAAATGTTCCATTGTCTAAACTCAATGACACGCCACCTGCATGTGATGCTCTTACCTATGGGGGTGGTTCATCTTCAAGTTAAAACACTTATTGGTTTGTACTTTATATTACATTTGAAAATTTATATTTGCTTTGTACAACTTATAAATTAGGAGTTGTGATTTTAATTCATTAGTGTGGCTACTCTTAAAGTCAAAAGAATTAGAAATGTTTCTTATAACATAGTTTATGCTTTTACTTTATGATTTTAATGTAGTATTGTTTTTATATTTGTGCAGATTTCTTATTAGTGGCTTTTAGGAGATTTACTTTTGGCATTACTTGAAGACATATGAGGACATCTTTCATTAGTTCTAATTATATTATGCTACACTTTTTGTATTGTTATAAAACATCTTGAGTTATTGTATGTATTGCAAACTTTTATTGTATGGAAGTTGTTTGAATTGGATGCTTCTTTTATTTTTTACTTGTGGAATGTATAGATCTGTTTTTATAAATGTGTTGTTTAAATTTGAGGTTTCAATAATGTAATGACAGGTTACAGGTTAATATCAAAGCTAGGAAAAAAATAAAAACAGAAAATAAGTTTTAGCGACGAATTTTTTCGTCACAATTATTGCAACAAAAAATTGTTTTAGTGACGAAATATTTCATCGCTAAATGTAGCAAAATTTTGTAAGAAATGGTTTTAGTGACGAAAATTTTCGTCACTATATGTGCTTGAATTTTCTTAAAAATAGTTTTAGTGACGAATTTTTTCGTCACTATATGTACCTGAAAATAGTTTTAGTGACGAAATTATTCATCACTAAATATGATTTAATAAACTGAAGTGTTTTTAGTGACGAAATCTTTTCGTCACTAAATAGTGTTTTTAGCGAGGAAAACATTTAGCGACGAAATATTTTCGTCGCTAAAAGTTTTTTCTTTTTAAAACAAATCGAACTTTTTAGTGACGAAAATTTTTGTCGCTTAGACTTTTAGCGACGGGGTTTCAGCGAGGAAATGAGTTTCGTCACTAAAAGTTCGATTTCGTCGCTAAAGGTTCTTAGTGACAAAAAACTGGACTTTTAGTGACGAATTTTTTCCTCACTAAAAATACATTTTGTTGTAGTGACAAGTTGTTCCCCACTTTGATTGAAAAGTGGATCAAGAGATTTTTGGAATGGATTTCGATGAATATATCTCTGATTGTGTTTTTTATAGACTTCTCGTTCTTTGTGTACTCTTGAATGTTCATCATCTTAGAAGATTTGTCGTGAAAGTTTCTTGAGACTTTAAAGATTAAATCCGACAAAACTACAATTGATTAGAGTTCTTGAACTTTATACAGGCTTCGAAGCTTGAATCCAATAGAACTCTATGACTTGGAGGGATTATTTGGATGAATGTTTTGAATGTTCTTTGCATTCGAAGAGTTGTGGTGGAAGTTTTTCGTGGTTTTAGGGGCTTGAATAAATAGATTTTTACTAATTTGAAGTCTTTTGTAGTTTTTGGAGGCCTTTTTGAGCTTGATTCTATTGAATTTTGATTTAGAAGGATGATTTAAATGATTTCTCTTTGAATATTCTAATTTGAAGTTCTTGATGTTCTTGACAGCTTTGGAGCATGATTCTGACAAAACTTTGAGAATATTGAATGTCCTTTTTAGTAGACTAATGAGAATCTCTATTTATAGGAGTCTTGAGAAGGTTTGATGACACATGATCGACTATGATTGGTAACACATGTCATAATTTAAATGGAGAGACTTTAAGTCTTGTTTTCCAAGGGCCACATGACATATATGATTTGATTAGCCAAATTTTTTTAATTTACAATAACACATGACAATATTTAATTAAGCTACTTGTGCAATTTTAAATTAAAATATCAACATCTGTTGACATGTGATTGGCTTTTAGAAATTTTTGTAATTTTTATTAGTGATATTTTGAAATTTTCTATTGGTTTGAATAACAAAAGTGATACCCACTAAGTAACACATGGTGCTTTGCAATTAGTTTACTCTATGATCTTAGTGGTATAATAGGACAATTGACAATTGGTTGAAAATTTTGCATTCTATAATTGTCCACTTGGTGCTTGTCCACGTACACTGTCTTTTTGTGTGGCGTGTGAATGGGTCTCAAAATTTGAATTGGTTGCTAAATTCTTGAACTCTGTCAATGCTTTGTTGAAGATTTTTTTTTTCTTTTTTGAGAAAAAGGTAAGACAGTTTTGTTAGGATCTTAAGACTCTAGGAACTAAATGTATTAGAACTTCATTTTGTGTATGTTGGCAAATCATGATCAAAACATTTAGTCTAGGTTTAGACTTGCTCAAAGTTTGTTTTAATGTAAGTTTGGAATTGAGTAATTGTAGGAAATTACTATTCAATTCTGCAAGGCTCGATCGATCGAAAAATAAACTCGATCGATCAAGAATTGCAGATCAGAAATTTTCTGCAGTATTTTCAAACGCAGCCCAAGCCCATATGTCGTGTAGGGTTAAGTGTTTCACTCCTAGTATAAAAGGAAAAACCCTAGTTACATTTTAGAAGTCTTTTTTGAGTTGTGTTGAGTCTTTTGTGAGATCTGAGAGATTTGTACCTTCAAACACACATATAGAGCTATCAAGATCAAGATTCACATCAAGAACTTGATAGTTGTTTCAGTTGCTGCATAAAGAACATTCAAGGATATCCAAAACCTTTGAGAGGAGTCTCAAAGTCACAAGTAGGAGAACTTGTGGTTGCTGCAGATTCAAGAAAGAAGTAATCTGTGGACTCGAAACTTGTACATGGTTGTGTCAGTAAGTTCTATGTGTAGTAGCATTAGGTTAAACATATTGTGTTAAGGGGTCTAAAACCTAACAAAATTAATTAAAGTAAATCAGTTTGGAAGAGACGAGATGCTCTTCGAGATGCACAATTTGACAAAATTAAAGAAGAATTAGAGAATGGTGTACGTAGAAGTGGGCAAGGTTTGAATCAAGAGACAAATCTTAAACATCTGGGTGATACATGTTGGGGATCATATTATGGGACTATTCTCAACTTGATTTCGATGTTCTTTGCTATTGTCGACGTTCTTGAGATTATTGAAGAAGATGGTCTCTCCAACCAAAAGTTGAAGCTTGATCTATTATAAGGTCAATTCTATCTTTTGAATTTATCTTTGCTCTACACTTGATGAAAAACAGTTTAAGGATCACAAATGAGTTGTCAATAGCATTGCCAAAAAAAAAAAAAAATTAAGATATAGTAAATGTTATGGATCTTGTTAAAGTGTCTAAGCAACGATTGCAAGTGATAAGAGATGATGAATGGATATCTTTATTGACTGAAGTGTCTTCATTCTGTACCACACATGATATTCCTATCTTGAACATGGATGAAATATTTGTAGTTAGTGGAAGGCCGCGATGCAACACCCAACAAAATACAAATTTACATCATTATCGTGTTGAGTTATTCTACACAGTCACAGATATGCAACTTCAAGAGCTTAACAACCATTTTTTAGAGGCGAATACTGATTTGCTACTTTGTATGGCTTGCTTAAATCCAAGTAATTCATTTGTGGCTTTTGATAAGGAAAAGTTGATACGTCTAGCAAAGTTCTACCCATATAATTTTCTTGGGACATATATCTTGGCACTTGACTCTCAACTTCAAAATTACATTTTTGATATGCACGGCAATGACTTGTTTTTAGAGTTTCAAGGAGTTAATGAACTTGCTGAAAAGTTAGTGAACACAGGGAAGCATGAGACTTATCCATTAGTCTATTTGCTTGTGAAATTAGCTTTGACCCTTCCTATCGCTACTGCAACTGTAGAAAGAAATTTTTCAACAATGAAATATATAAAGAATGAACTACGTAATCGAAGAGCATCTCATCTCTTACAAGAGCCTCCAACAACAATTACTAAATTACTAACTACATAAAAAAATTCAACAATGTTAATATGATTTTTAACAACGGCAACAAGTGTCGATTGAAGTTGATGAGCAAAACAATGAACATAAAATGCTGACTTATTCTCTTTCAAAATTAAAATTTTGAGACCATTGATATCACCTTGCATATTACTAGCCCCGTCATAACCTTGCCCATGTAGTTTCGATTAACTCAAATTATGTTCACAAAGTAAACATTCAATAGCATATTTGAGTGACAAAATGGTGGTACTTGCTACATATACAATAACAAGAAACCGCGCTATAATAATTCCTTTTTTGTTCACATAACGAAGAACGAAGGCTATTTAATCTTTCATTGAGATATCACGTGACTCATCAACTAATATTGAAAAGAACCCATTGTCAAGATCCTTGATGATGGCTTTGGATGTTTCACGTGCAATTGCATTTACAATGTCTTTTTGAATTTCATGGTGGGTAAGCTTGCAATTTTTCAAAGCTTGCAATTTTTCAGAGCTTTTTGCAACACTTCATTAATAGATTTATTGTGACCCCTAAAAATTGTAGAAGTTCAAGAAAATTTCCTTTATCACTTGAACCTTGAGATTCATTGTGACCACAAGAAGCTAATCCCCGGCATAAAAGAAATCTTATGCAATCAACTATTGCATTTAATTGAACCCGATATTCAATTTTATCTTGATTTGATTGCTTAACCAAAACACTTTGAATGTGTTGTTTTTCCTTCAATAGATCTTCATTCTTCTTGACAGCTTGGTTATGAGCACTATTAACTCCTCCAACATAGGAATTTAACTTCTTTTTCTGATTCTAAAGTTTGAATCCCTTTGTTACAAAAGTCTCACCTCCTCCTTGCTTACCAACATCTTACCCAAATAGGTAGCAATATAAACAAAATACTGCATCCTTGTCTATACTATATTCCAACCACTTTCTATTTACATACCATTCAAATATAAATCAATGGGGTTTTCTAGAAAGATATGATAGAGGGTAATCATCATGGTTTTGGAAAACAGGTTGACAAAGGCCTTTTTGTAAATAATATCTTCTTATTTCATCATAATTATTAGAATGATAAGATGATATCTTTTCTCGTAGCCTAAGATCTGAAGGAAGATTTTCTAAGTTAAAGTCAACACGAACTCGCTTAGAAGATGAACATGAAGATGAATCTTGCATTGGAGATGAATATTGGGTACGTGGTTTTCTTATAAGTTCATTTGAAATATTAATAAAATTATTAATTATTGTTGTTTAGTTGTTTTATTAATTTGTTTGTCTTTTATAAACTATAATTTGTTATATTGTTTTTTCATTAATTAAAAAATTATTAATTGTTGTTTAGCCTAACATAATTTAATTTGTTTGTCTTTTATAATGTATTGGTTAATTAAATTATTAATTATTTTTTATTAATTACTTTCCCCAATTAATTATTGGTTAATTAAATTATTGTTTATTAGTTGCACTAGCACACACCCCATATGTATTTACTTCCCCCAATTCAAATATCCCACCTTGGCGCCATGCCCCCATCCACCCCCCACTCAACAAACAAGCCCTATGGCCCCCAATCACAAGAGTCAATCAGATAAATTCACAATCACATATCACAATACACTAAAAGACAATTAATTGTATCTCACCAACACCAACGGATAAAGCCAAAAATAGGGGCAATAAATATTAATAAAGCTATAAAAAGCTAAGCAATCAACCAATCAATTGTTTAAAGAGAATCATAATATCAGATAAAGTCTCTAAAGAGAGAGAGAGAGACTCTCATTTCATTTCATAATTTTCATTTCACTTTCATTCTTCATATAAAGAGAGAGAGACTAAGACAGAGAGTAAGGAGAAACCCATTAACCCAAATACCCAATAACCCATATATGTAAGAGAGAGAAGAGAGAAATACCTTGAGGTTGAGGGAGCAGGGAGGCCTGAGGCTGAGGGGCTATGCCATCGGATAGCACATCAAGGCGAGGAAGACTGATCTCCGATCTCCGATGCCCGATGTGTCCTGGTCTTCTGGAGCTCGAGTTTGAGGCTCGATGTGATGACCGGTCACCGTTGTGCTCTGTTGCTCGAGATAGAGGCGTCGTCTGTTGGTTGTTGTCGTTGATGACTAATGAGGTTTTTTTTTTTTTTTTTCTTTAGGTTAGGTTTCTGATTTCAGTTTTTGCTTTACTTGATGAATCGACGAATGCATATATTAGGTTTTGGTTTTTTTTTTTTTTTTTTTTTGAGAATCCGTGGGTTTGCTACCATCTGTAATCTATTGGGTTTGCTTTACCTTGTTTTTTTTTTCTTTAGATTGGGTTTGCTTTACCATCTAGTGTTTAGGATTGATGTTGGGCTTTTTTTTCCTGGTGGGCTTGCTTTGATACAATTTTTTTTTTTATTTCAGATTTTAGTTCAAAAATTTTTTATGGGCTTTTTTTTTTTTTTTTTGCTTGAAAGTAGAGCAAATTAAAAAAAAAATTATTTAAGGGTGTTCCTAATTTTTTTAAGGGTAAACAAATAAAAAAAAATTAATTATTATATATATAAAAAAAATTTCTAGTCAAGGTGTTCCTGGAAACACCCTGGACTGAACGTGGCACCGTCACTGCCTTTTGGTTCTGTCCAAAGAGACGCACCTGGATTCTAAAGCTAGTTGTCCAAGCTTGGGAAATTATAGGGGTTAGTAGTGTACATGGGTTGGATGGGTTGTGGGTTGGTGGTGTTAGGGAGAGAGCACTTTGGGGAGAGACTCAAATTGAGGGGTTAATATAACATATAAGGACATTATTTAATCCAAAATATTAAGTTAATGAGTTTGAGTTCACTTATACTATATTAACCACTTATTCTTCTTATTAGTATTCAATGTAAGACTTCATTACTCAACTAAGTATGCTATTCACACGTTAATATATCCAACAAGTGGGTTGGACTTAAACATTTTTTCCTTTGTAAAAAATGGGTTTTCATCAACTATATAAAATATTTATTCAATAAATTATTACCATTCAAATAATATGCCTATAATATATTTAAAATTTCTAAATTCATCAAAAATTATTCTCAAAATACCAATATAAATCAAAATAAACTAGTGAAATAATTGTAATAAAATAAATTTATATTTTATGTCCAATTGGGTTGGGTAGGATGGTTTGAAAAAATTATTAATCCGAATCCAACCCAACTCAAGACTAAAATAAAAGTTTCAACCCAATAAATCAACCCATGAAAACCAATCCAAGGCATCAGGTTGGATTGTGTCTTGGATAAATTTTGTTGGGTTGGTAGGTTGGATGCAGTCCTAAAACGAGAGGATGCTGGAAACAGTACCTACAAGGCCTAATACTAATAGACCCCAGTTTTTTCTAAGTCCAAGATGTCTATAAGGGTCCAAGTACCAAGAGCATGCCTAAAATAATAGGTCCAAAACCTTATTATATGGGCCCAAATTTTGGACTTTCCGGTTCCCAGTTCGACTGGCCAACCCAGTTTTAAAAACAATCATTAACGTAGAGACACACAGAAATCAAAGCTGCAAGGGTTTAACGTTGTTCTTGCACTTGTCCTTGGATTTTGGTGGTGGGGTTTGTAACTTTTTGTTTGTGAGAGACAATGTAGATTTTACCAAAAAGATGCCTTGCACAACCACATTAGAGTGCCCTGGTTGCCCTTCTCTTCGGGCTCTAACCTTTGAAGCACTTGGTCTCATCAAAGGTGATTTTTTTTCTTACACCCTTTTATTCATTGATCGAAATTAGCAATATCCTTTTGTAAAAGATTTGTCTTTTGGGTTTTATATGCTTTATTTTGTATTTATATATCTGATTTTTTGATGCTTTGCTTGGTGTTTATGTTTTTTTAGGGTAATAGTTATTGAGGCTAAGGTTGGCTAAGGAGGGGCTCCTAGAGTGGTGGAGAGACAGGGTGAGCTGGACTCATCAAAACGTGTTCTTGCTGCTTCTATCAATGACCGTGAACATGACCCATTATGTGTTGGGGTGTTACAAATTGTTTGAGTTTATTGAATTTTGAATTTCAAGCATCTGTGTTGGTGTTGGCAATATTTTTTAATTTTTTAATTTTTTTTTTAGTGTTTGGATTTGGTTCCAATTGTTAGTTTAGTATGGTTTGTTGAAGCTTCCATCTCCTATGGGCTAAATGTAGAATTGGGTGTACATGATTTTGTGTAGAAATGAATATTGCATTTATAAGCATCTTTATCTTGGTACTTGGTAGTATGTTTTGATTTCAATTGGGTTTCTTTTGCTGTTGACGCATTCAGTTTAAATGCTTGTTATGCAGCTAATGGAGTTTAATTAATGTTGCCCCAAGGGTAGTAGAATTCATTAGGTGCCATGCCTCATGAAGAGGTGGTCACTAGTTTAAATGTGCTTATCACCATCTTCTTGGGGCCAACACTCATTTTAAATAAAGCAGTAGTAAGTTAAACAAATAATATGAGCCTTTGCAGTTTGAGTTAAATTTTGCAATGGGTATTACGAATTAAGTTTGTAATTGTTCACGAAGTTAGAAGTTTAGGACTTCAAGGATTTGAGATGACTCTTTTTTATAATTCAATTGGGAAGTGAATCAAATCCGTATTCTATATTTCTATTATCACAAAGTTATCTTTTAACCGTTAGTGTTGGTGCCGAGAAATCCAGAGAGGGTAAATGGATTAATGGATATGAATTATGTCTTCCCATATATGTGGAATTTTGACTTTGTCACATTTGGCAAGCTTTTGGATGCCTTGGCTGAATTACCTATTTTTTTTTCTTTTTTTTATTTTGAGAGAGTTACAACCTATGGCTGAATTACCAATTAATTGGTCGACTTGCCACTTGCCAACATGAATTCAGCTTTAATAGTGCCAAAATTATGTTCTTTTTTGTCACTTTTCAAAAGTAAAAATATACTAGTTAATAATTTATGAATTTACAGTTTGTACCATATTAGAGTTATATATATATATATATATATATATATATATATATATATATATCTTTTTATTTTTGCACAATTTAACTTAAATTTTTGTAAAATGTATAAGAATAGCTTCGATATTTGGAGTGATACATATATATATATATATTTCTTTTTATTTTTGCACAATTTAACTTAAATTTTTGTAAAATGTATAAGAATAGCTTCGATATTTGGAGTGATACCTATGTACAAAGGAATATGCCCTTGGATTTGGTTAACTCTTACTTCATTATTGATGAAGAAAGATTGAATATTGAGGGAGGAATCACTACAAAAAATGCGGGCTGTAGCCGCGTTTTTTAGTCGCGTTTAAAAAAAATGCGGCTATACTTGACCTATAGCCGCGTTTAAAAGACACGCGGCAATAGACCTAACCTCTAGTTGCGTTTTTTATAAAACGCAGCTTTAGACATAACCTATAGTCCCGTTTTAAAGAACGCAGCTCTAGGTAAGGTCTAGCTGCGTTTTTTTAAGGGCCTATAGCCGCGTTTCTAAAAACGCAGCCATAGGTCCAGCCAAATATTACTTTTAAAAACGATGGCATGTACTGCCCAATAAATATTGTTTAAAAAAAGGTGGGACTATAGCCGCGTTTCTGAAACGCGGCTATAGACCTAACCTATAGCCGTGTTTTTACGAAACGCGGCTATAGACCTAACCTATAGCCGTGTTTTTATAGAACGCGGCTTTAGACATAACACAAAAAAAAAAAAAAAAAAAATGACGAACATATTTTTTAAAACGTAGGGCTATAGCCGCATTTTAAGAAACGTGGCTATAGGTAACAGGGGAAATACACATTTAGCATGAGATTTGAGCGGGCTAAAATATATTTTTTAAGGGAGGACCTATAGCCGCGTTTTTTAAAACACGGCTATAGGTAACACAAAAAACAAAAAGGGGATACGTTGAGATATCTAGCCGAATAAAATATTATATGTTCTAACAAAGTAGGACTTGTAGCCGCGTTTTTAAAAATGCGGCTATAGGTCTACCTTTTAAAAAATAAAAAAGTGATGACCTGACCCCCCACCTACCCCATTTGCTCCCTACCACTCAATTCAAAATATCTCATCTTTTCTCTCTATGCTCGGTGTTCTTCTTGTCTTTTTCTCTCAACACAACCATTCTTTTCTTTTTCTCTCAACACAACACAACAGATTCTTTTCATTTTTCCGGCAAGGATGACCGGAAATCTTCATTGGAGAAGCTAAGGTTCACTCATCTCTACTATTTGAGGTAAAAAATTTCTAATCTTCTTATGGGTATTATACTTTTGCTAGAGCTTATTTTTTATCTAAGCTTTATGAGCATTGAGAGTAATATTTATGTGTTTATATGTATGGGTTTTACATTGGTGGAATTATTTGATTTTGAATTTTTTGGATATGTGCTTGAATTTGTGCTATTGTGCTTATGTTTAAATGGGTTTGTGTTCTTGAGCTTGTTATTTTCTGTTTTTGGGCTTATGCTTTTGTGTTCCTTGAATGGATTTAGTGTTAGCTTTGGGTTGGTTTTGTTGAATGAGAGGAGATTCATGGGTTTGTGTTATTATATTTTGGAGCATATTATGTTTGTATTATGAGGATATTGTGTTTGATTTTGAATTTTCTGGGTGTGTTTGTATTGTGGGTATGTTGTGTTTGATTTTAAATTTTTTGGGTTTGTGTTTGATTTTGGATTTTCTGGGTTTGTGATTAACTTTGAATTTTTTTTGTTTGAATTTTGAATTTTTTGGGGAAAAAAAAAACCCAGATTTTTTTTTTTTTTAATAAAACCTATAGCCGCGATTATAAACGCAGCTTAAAGTGGGTTTGTAGCCGCGTTTTTAAAAAATGCGGCTATAGACCCGATGCCTATAGCCGTGGTTAAAAACGCGGCTTTAGGCCTGACCTTTAGCCGCGGCTACAAACCCGCAGGGGGCTATTGCTGCGCCGCTTAGGCCTGGGTTGTAAACACGGCTCTAGAAAACGCAGCTATAGCCTATAGCCGCGTTTTTGAAACGCGGCTATAGACCCCGTTTTTTGTAGTGAATCATACCAAACAACCTATTTGAACTCATAAAAAAATTTGTTAGTTTGGTTAATTAGCCAAAAGAAGTTGGAATAATCACCCCAGTTATTATAATATGTATAAAAGACTTTTAGAGGATAAATTTATGAAAGAAGGTCAAAGGTGAGATATTTTCTATCAGTTTAGTGTTATGAATAGTAAAAGATCGAAGCTTTGATAAGGTGCCAAGCATTATAGAGATTTTTCTAATCAAAAGGTTGCCACCCAAGATGAGGATGGTAAAGCTGAACTCATTGCTTAGGTAGCTGCTCAGGGAAAAGCACATTTATAAGAAGGTAGAGATGAGAAAATTTTCTAGGAACTTTCGGGATCGATGTAATGCATTTGTACCTAATCTAGTCTAAAAGAGTGCCTAATATTCATTGTTAAACTGCTTATGCACATGAAATATTCCACAAGGTACTCACTCTTTATTAAAGAATGTATTACTAATTCAGTATTGAGATCTTATAAATAAATAATACTATGTACAACAATGTCGTTTTGGGGTTAGAAATATCTTCCACTATAAAAAAAGGAGTCTAAATCTTCTGTCCCAACTTATATGTTCCACTCTATACTCCACCAAATATATCAAGCCACGTGGACATCATTTATTATACAGAAACGAAAGAGTCAAACGGAGTCAATCTCCTCAATCTTAACTCACGTTCCAAACCCAAGTAAGGAAAAAAAAAAACACTACAATCAAAATACCCAGCCAACACCGGATTCCACCACCAAAACCACTGTTGGAGAACAGAGCTTCCAAGCCTCAATGATCAAGCTGTCCCTCTGATTTTTTTTTTCTTATTCTCTCACACAAAACCCATGTGAGATTGTTTCTCACATGGAAATGGAAACCAAATCGATTACAGATTTGGACTTAAGGAATTTGTAGGTTCCTTTGCTTTCTATGATGTATAAAACAAAAGTTAAGTGATGGGCTCCTTTGCTTTGGGTTTTTATTTTTTATTTTTAGGTTGATGGGTTTTTGGCCAAGAAGACAACCATGGGTAGGGGCTGAGAATTTTCTCTTCACCAGCATTGGCATTGGTTTTGAAATGGTGTAGGGGCAAAGAATTTTGTAACGCACTACCATGGGTTGTGGTCCAGTAATTTGTTTTGGGTGTACCGAAATAGGAGTTGGTGGTTGAGGAGATACATCCTCGTCATCTTCTCTAGTAGTGACTTTGGTGGTGGCTGGATATTTTGATGGTGGTGCTATCAGTTTTTTTTTTTTTTTTTTGGGTTTTGTGTGAGAGAATAAAAATAAAAATTCAGAGGGACAGTTTGATCATTGAGGCTTGGAAGCTCTATTCTTTACAGGTATAGAGAAATGAATGCTGGAAAATTCCCAACTGCTTCTTTTGTAGTTAAACAAGTGGGTGGCTCTTATTATACTGTTAGAAAAATCATTCAAGAGCTACAATACAAATCTAAATTGTCTTCCTCGGATACCAGCAAAGGAACTCCATTCTTAAAACCAACAATATCCTCCTCTCCATCTCAACAAGTCCTTGTAAAGCTTGCAATGCCGGTGAGTAAATTAGTTTTAATTACAAATTATATGGGCTTGATCATTGACAGCTTGATATCCCCTCTTCATCTTCTCCAACAGTGGTTTTGGTGGTGGAATCCGGTGTTGGCTGGGTATTTTGATTGTAGTGCTTTGTTTTTTTTTTTTCACCTTACTTGGGTTTGGAACGTGAGTTAAGATTGAGGAGATTGACTCCGTTTAAATCTTCCGTTTCTGTATAATAAATGATGTCCACGTGGCTTGATATATTTGGTGGAGTATAGAGTGGAGCATATAAGTTGGGACAGAAGATTTGGACTCCTATAAAAGCTACAAACCAAGGAGGGAAGAGATACGTGAGCATTGTAAATGTTAAACAACATTTAATGATAGAATCTAATTAATAATGTCTTTGAAACTATAATAGATATGTCATATGTGAGTATAGAATAAGTTGGGATAACATTCAACATTTCTCCTTCAAGAATCATGTTTCTTTAGCTTTGGGAACTGCTAGAAGTGCTGGCCTTTGGTTCAGTCCAAAAAGACACACCTGGATTCAATAGCTAGCTGTCCAAGCTTGGGAAATTATATAGACTAGTGGCGGACCCGCGCGTTGTGCGTGACAAATTTGTTTATGATAATGTTATTATTATATATTATTAATTATTAATATTTTTCTATGTATTGCTGCTCAAGCTGTATTATATGTGTTTGACCAATATATTACAAGATTCATGGTGATTGGAGGTTTTGGTGATGGAATTAATATTGTATTATTAGAGATTTGTATTCGGAATAGAATGAGAAAATCTTATTGTAGATTTTTATTTTGGAAAAAAAATTTCTACTATACTCAGTTGGCTAATTTGTACATTTTCAAGTCAATTGAGCACATTTTGCATGTAACATGTAGTTCTTCGTTTCCATAGGGGTAAGGGCATTCATGATCCCAATGACCTACTCCATTTTTCTTGCATGCTTGGTTTTTTTGGAATATGAAATGTGTTTGTTCCAATAGTTGTATGTTGAAGGGTTTGTCGATAGTTTTGTAGCAACTGTTTTCCATCTGGTTGGTTTAGAATTAATTGCAATATTGGATCCATGAAGTCATTTTTTTTTTCAAAAATTTAACAATGACTCTAGAACAGTGCACAAATTCATTGGATACAGTTAATAAAAAGAGAAAATATAGGACTACAATATTTTGTGGCACAATTTTGAACGTGATAGATTGTGATTAGTAAAGAAAAAGTAGTTCATGTAAAAGTATTAGACATCAATTGTGAATTCAAAATTGTGTATCTCATTTTGATGTTGCCTAAAAATTTTGGCGATTGTCTTCCAACATTAGTAAATATTTCAAGCAATAATTCTGTAGGTAATTCATGTTGTATGCTCATTTTCGTGATTGTGTAGAGAGTATTAATGATATTTTTGGTTTGTATTTTTGAAGTTGTTTAGGATTGTAATTTATAGTGTTTTGCTTGTTTTATGGATGAGTGATTGTTTAAGTTATTAGCAATTATTTTTAGTTTTTTTATTTATTTATTTATTTTTTTTTTGTGAATAGAAGCCTTTCATATACCCTCCACTATAAAACTTAAATCTTATAGTATTGAATATATATTTCAATTGTAACTTATGTTTAATATTCTCCTCCATAAAGTGTATTATATTGAGATGTCTTGATCTAAATTGATTTGTGATGCATAATTTTCATCCGCCAACCTAGCAATGTCTTAAACAATTTATAGAGTTTTCATTAGCAATTACATATTCCATGTATCTAAACGATCAGCAAATGATGAGGGTAGCATATAAATTAACATGTGTCAGTTACTTTCATTAATGGTAAAATAACAGTTGTGGAGCAATCGAATAGTTCTATATCTTTTGCATAACAGAGTAGTAAATTTTAGATTAAACATGTAACCTATTCAATAAATAGCTTTGACTTTATCTGAAAAAACCTAAGCCATACACCCACATCCTTGCTTTTATGTTCTTTAAAGCAGTGTAGAGAAGGTGAGAAGTTAATATGACCCAAATGATTCTATTTCTAAGATATCACCATATCATAACCAGCATGAGTTTGTTTTTTAGTTGAATAACAATTCTTATCCTTAACAATTATTTAGTATTAATTTTATTTGATAAAAAAGTCTAAAATTATATCACTAATAATTGTATATAACTATATATCACTAACTTAAATTAGATATCTATTGATGACAGTGCAAGCATTGAATATTGCAAGAAGAAACAAAAAGAGAGCCATCCAAACATAAGCCCTGCATAAGTTGTATATATAAATAAATTATTAATAATTTTGAAGTAGCTAAAAATTAATTAATATCCAGATCAATTACTAAAGACAAAAGAAGAACCACTCCATATCTCATTTTGGAAGGAATGATTTCTTTGCAGTCCACAGCTTAGACATTAGATTTGAAACCTCTCAGAACAATTAAATTAAAAGAAAAATGAAAAAGAAATCAATTGGAGGAGTAATTGTTCTTTTAGTGCTTTCCGTTTCAACATATTTTTTGGAGATAAAAGAACTCATTATGAACCGGCTTTTGACAAAAGTTAAAGGCCCCATGAGAAAAAGAATTTTTATAACAGGATTTAGTCATAAAGAAGAATGATAAAAGAAATCAAATAAATAAACAAATAGAAAAGTACTTTTCCAGCACTAAAGAATTCTCAGTTCACATTGGCATAAAGTTCAATATAATAAATCTATCACTAACCACATACATACCCTGACTGATTTCTAGAGCACCAATGTATAGGTTGACAAGACAAGTGTTGAAGTAGCATGTGAGGGATGTTCTAACGCTAACATAAAAACACTTGCACAGTGACTTGAGTTTCATGAATTCACAAATTCTTAAAATCGAAACCATGAATATCAAACCATGTCTAACCAAAGACCATGATAAACACAATTATGTAGAAAAATTACTGCAAGAATTCAAACACCAGGAATCTTGTGTTGTAAGAGTAGCTAGGATGTGCATATATGCTGATAGTGCTGGTGATAGTGAATTGCATCTCAACATATTATATAATTTCTCAAACCAGATACATAATTGATTCACACATAACTCGTTTATGAATCCAGAAGTCCAATTAATAAAAGTCCAATTCCAATGATAAACGGTTAGCAAAGAAGTTTAGGTCTACCCTCTACCTCAATTAAAAGCAATTCGTTAACAACTTCCTAGGCAGCAGGTCATTAAGATTGTATTTAGCACTTGTTTCGGTATCCACACCCACAGCAGTACCAATATGCCAAATCTAGATCACTTCTTGAACTGAGAAAATGAAAAATGAAAAAAAAAAAAAAAGTGACAATAGCAAAATGATAAGCCAAAAATGTATTGAACCCTTTTGGCAAATTAATTAATTAATTACCCAAGTCAATTAATTAAGTCAATTTAACATGCAATAGCATGGTAGCACAAACAAATCACCAACTAAGTTAAATGTAGCAGGAAATAAATTTGGCACATGTGATTTATTTACGAATGGGGAAAACTACTGAGGCAAAACCCCACCGGGTGAATTTAAGGTCACCACTCCTGAGAATCCACTATTATCAAAACAAACGAATACAAGTAAAAGGAATCCCAGTACCTAATACCAACCTACAATTGAACCTTTACCCCAATACCCAATTGAACTTGTAATGTAGCGGCAATCTCTCCGTTCAATGCACGAATCCCAGTACGTAACTAACCAATGATGCACGGATCCTAGTATGTGACTAACACACCAACTTGAGGAAGATGTTGGTTCCAAAGTTCTTCAATTCATCCAACAATGAAGATCAGGAAGCTCCTTGATTGTAAAACCCTTGGCACAAAGATGCAGTAGCTTCTACAAAGAATATGATGAACTAGGGCAAGAATGTCTTTGGTCATAACATGCGTGTAACAACAATTGCAACAACCTTTGCATCACTTTACATCACATGTGACGGCCCTTAAAATAATTCTTATATATGTCTAGAGTTGTGAGAAAAGAAACCCTATACAAATATTCATGGATATGCATGAAATCAGATCTGGAAATTCTAATTTCGTAATTCTCGACGGATATAGCTTCTGTCGAGCTTCAACATTAAACCTTGAGAGAAAGGATTATGTCGAGACATCTGTCGAGCTTTAATAAACATCACTTCTTCACTTGTTTCTTGGTCAGACTTGCATGACTTCAATACTAAACTTGAACACTTGTTTCTTGAAGTACTAAACACATCTTAGATCTACCCAATTACAAGTAAAGTGTATTTTATCAAAGGATTAGCCAATTCACATCACATATGTCTCTAACAATTCCCACATATGTCCTAACAATCTCCCCCTTTAGCAGTCTATGACAAAACCACAATAAACAAATTAATCATGAGAGGAGTCTTAAATTACTAAACTCATAACCACTTGTTGGAATACAAAACAAATCTAACCCTAACATAAACTCTTGAAAAAAATTGTAAGAAGAGAGTTCATAGCATGATAGATTTTCACAGCCTGTCTTTTTGAAACACTTTAAATAAAACTCATCAAGGCATTTTAGTGTAAAACAGAAATAAAGATTGCATACATAAATAAACGTGTGTATAAAGAAACAAAAGAAACAATACATGGAGAGATAGGTGAAGAATAACATATATCATCATGTATACATACATATATATATATATATATATATATATATATATATATATATATATCAAAAGATAAGTAGAATGTATGTCAGTAAATAAATGGTCACAAGACCTATATAAATGAGGCTAAAGTAAAAGAAAGAAAATACATGTAAACCTCATTACATCCCTCAAAAAGTATAGACACTCCTCCTAACAAAAAAAATATCATATGCTAACTCTACCCCTAAGTACAAGACTACTCTCATCCCAAAACTACTCTCTCTTTTTGTCACGAATGACAAAGAGTAAGTCACCGAAAGGTTGTCATCTTATCATCACTGGAAGAGCTAGCATCGTCCTCATCATCACCATTACCATCACCATCACCATCCTCATCTGTCGAAACCTCTAGAGAAGGAGATGGAGAAGCGGCGAAACCACCAAGGCGAGCCTTTTGTCGTGATATACGACTAACACGGGTGTTCATCTGACACAACTCATTAGAGAAAGTGTCAAGACAAGCATCCTTGTGCTGAAGCTACGCCATGATAGCCTCGAGGGTCACACCACTAGTCAAGTAAGAAGGAACAGAGGTGGAAGGAATAGCAGAAGCTACAGGATCGGTAGTCTTTACACGTGGCCGCTTCGGTAAAAGCTAGACCTCACTCTGCCAAATAGAACTGGCTTATATGGCAACTATGGTGGTGTAAAAAGGAGAAGCAAGAATGGGGATAGAAAAATGGCGAAGGATCTGTGTGATAGTCGAAGGAAAAATGAGCTTATTACAAGTTACCGTATCCTGATAGACATCAAGGATAGAAGTGATTAAGTGAAAAGGGAAGTCTATAGAAAGATCCTCAAAGAGGGACAAAAGAAAGCGAGCACGATGCTTAGTGATAGAGTTATAATGAGGCAACGAAGTAAGAGTGAATGTCATCACCATGTTAAGGAATCTCGGACCTTTTGTAAAGCCCGAGCATGAGGTGTTTTGCTTCCCACCCCATATGGAAGGCGTCTCATAGAAGTGAGACAAAACCTCATCTCTAGACACAATCTGAAGACACTTACAACTGGGGTAATCAGGATGCGATACCCTCGGGACATGTAGTACCTCGGATATAAGATCCGGGGTAATTATGATATGTGTACCTCGAAATGTCGTGGCAAACCGAGGTACAGAGTTATCGATACTGTGTATATTGGAGTAAAATTCATGTATAAACACGATGGGACACATCAAGGGTTCCTTCATAAGAGAATCCCAGCCCTGAGTCCGAATGACACCGGGTAGAGGAGTGTCGGAAAAGTCCTACAAAACAACATGACTCTCCGGATGAATGCCACGTTTCTAAAAGTTCTCAAGGAAGTCCTGTTGGGCCTTCCCATCATGGAACTGAATGTGAAGAGGGGGGATAGGATCAGAAGAGGAAGAAGAATCGAAACCTTGAAGAGGATTCGTACTTGGAGTAGATTTGTGCTTAGGTGCCATAGCGTAGTCTATCCGAGAGAGAGAGAGAGAGAGAGAAACACAATCACAACCAGATATAGGAAGAAAGGATATGTATGCATGAAATATGCATGAACATGTGACGTGCAAAATTTAAAATGCATCATGGGTAAAACTCCAATCCAAACTTATCAGCACACATTTCACAATAATCAATCACACATTTAAATGCATGAAACATTGTCAAAATGCAAGGAATATGCAAGCATGAGCATATAAAATCAAATCAACACAACCCAACCCAAAAATTTCACAAAAATCTCAAAAATCCTAAAAAATTTCAAAAAACCCCAAAACCTAGGTCTAAAATGCATGAATGCATGAAAATGAAGGGATTTAGAACACATACCAAGTAATCTGAGCTTGATATAGGCCGAAAATGAATTGGGTAGAAAGATTTGAGTGAGGGAGAAGTGTTTGGGGCGAGAGAGGAGAAAATATGTCGTGAGAGAGAAGTGAAAAAATGAATCTAGTTTCGCGCTTAGCATATAAATAGAAATCCAGCTCGATGGATTGAGGAGCTACCAAGATCTGTCGAGCACTAAATCTCGACAGAAGTGAATCTGTTGAGGTGTTGTCGAGGATCTGTAGAAGGCAAAGAATACTTCGATGGATCGAGAAACTGTTGAGAATTTATTGGCCAGACAGAAAGTTTCTTGATGGATCGAGAAGCTGTTGAGAAGCTATTGAGACGAAATCTAGAAAGCTCGATGGATTGAGAATGCGATAAGATCTATCAAGAAAAGAAGAAAGAAAAGCTTGATAGATGAGAATCTGTCAAGGATCTGTCGAGAAGCTGTTGAGCTTGAAGAAAAGGTGTTTTCAAAGAAGAGTAAAACATATAGAGATGAATGCAACAAACAAGTTACTCAAACATAGATTCAATCAACATGTTAAGCTCTCAAAAACATCTCTCAACAAAAAACAAAGCATTCATAGATCCAAAACATATACACACACGTACACACATACACACACTAAACAAGTCTAACCAATTTATATTTCAAAAACAAGTTATGATATTTTAGTAAGCATATATTAACACATGTATTCTTTGTGATGGCCAAATCACATTGTATCTGTACATGTATCAAAAGTAGCAAAGAATTTGTGTGTTGTGTGAAAACTTAGCAAGAGTGCATAAGTGTCTCATATTATGAAGATTTGAGATATGAGAAAATCAATTTCACTCACACACAATCATAACTGCTTGATGTGGACTATCACCTTTGAGGTACATCTTATAACTCCCACATCTTCTAGAAACACGCTTGCAACCATATTTAAAAAGCATTTTGATTTTTTTTTTTGCATTTGTTTTTCTTTGCATATTTTTCTTTTTGAACATATCATGCATGGGCATATAAGAGAGAGAAGAAATACACAATGATGTGAAGCTAAAAATATCAAAATTTTGCTATGCTCAAGCACATAGATTTTATAAATGATTGGCAGACTTTAGTGGTAAGATGGTTATCGATGCCTTTTTCATAGGATTTTTTAGTCTTTTCTATCAAAAAGAGTGATATGAGTGTTAAATATAAGAGATTACTTAATCGTACTCATTACAAACACGAGCCACAAAACTCACTTGCTTAGTTGTGCATTGAGATGCTCATCTAAGCTATACGAGATACAAAGTTTAGAAAACTTTGTTTCAATGGAAATCCAAGGTACACAAGTACCAATATATACAAGTACCAATATATACAAACACACACTCTTTTTGTATATTTTTTTCTTCTTCTAATTTTTCAATTTTTTATTTTATTTTATGAAAAATTAAATAAAGCAAAATTGAAAACAGACAAACAAAAACTTGTTAAACAAAATAAAGCATGAAACTAGACTGACTCAAAAACAAGAAAGCAAAAACAAACAAGTAATGCACAACCATAAGGGGAGAGAGAGAAAAAGTGACAATCACTTTGAGCCTTTTTCCTTCCACACTTTGGAAGAACCTTTCCTTTTAGCGAACCTTTGATCCGATGGTGAGGGGGAATAATTGAAACTGTTCAAGTTTGAAAGGAACATGAGGGTTTTAAGAAGATTTCCAAGAGTAGCAAAAGAGGATAGAAATTGATTCTGGTTTTCAAACGAGAGCATACTATTGCTTTATTGAGTGGCTAACCACTTGTAGCAATTTGGACGAGTATGCCCTGAAGCTCCACATTGATGACAGAAATGCGGCTTCTTATGTTGAGACTTTTTGTTGTTTTTCCTTTTAGTCCTAGGGTTTTTAGCCTCTTTCTTTTCAACCTTAGGGTGTGCTCCTAAAATAGATTTGTCTTTATCTAGTTCTCATTAGCTATTTCAGTTTTAGCTTCATCATTCTTAGAATTAATATTATCAGCAGGTGAGACAAATACAGTTGTACTAGAGGAAGAAATATTAGGAGAAGAGAAATCATACCCCAAAACCAGTTTTATCAGAAGCAGCTTTCTGAAAGCTTAGCATCTCATTGAGCTTTGCACTGGAAGTCCTCTCTAATTAAGCTCTAACTTGGAACAATTTCGCTTCAAGCTTCTTTGTCCTTTCAGCAAGGAAGTTGTTATCGAACCTCAAAGTTCCAATGGTTTGATTTGCTTTATCAACTTTTCTAGAGAGTTCCTCTCGATCTAGCTCCACATCACTCAGCTTCTTGGTTGCCAACCTATACAGTTTCTTATGCTTCTTAGAAACCTTGTACAATTTTGCATAGGTTATATGGATGTTATCTTGTTCATCCATTTTCTCAAACTTAGATACCACCAAGTCCTCTTCATCATCTTCTTTTTTCTGTAACTCCTTTAGTAGGATCAACTGTAGCAGTGAAAGCACTCAAGATTTCCTCGTCATCACTGTCATCTGATTCAATCTTAGGCTCAGTATTACTCAAAGTAGCAGCAAGAGCCTTGCTTTTCCCAATAGTCTTGAGATATGTTGGACATTCTTGTTTCATTTGTCCAAAACCTTGACATCCAAAGCACTTTGGTCTGGAGGGAATAATGTACTGACCGCCATCCTTGGCATCCTTCTTTCCCTTATCTTGGCTTTTGAATTGAAAAGAACTGGATTGCTTACGGTCCTTATCAAATCATTTCACATTGGCATTCTTCATGAACTTCTTGAACTGCCTAGTGATGTAGGACTTCATCTTGGAATCTTCATCATCTAAAGACTCATTAGTCTCATTACTTTTGGCCTTTAGTGCCATGCTCTTACTTTTGCTTCCTTTCCCAATTCTAGTCAAACCCAATTCATAGGTTTGCAAATTGCCAACCATCTCTGTCAAAATAATAGAGTTAATATCCTTTGATTCTTCAATGACAGTGATCTTGGCATGAAATCTCTCAAGCAGAGATCTTAACACCTTTCTTACAACCTTGGGTTTGAGAATAATTTCCCCAAGATTGAAAGCTGAGTTGACTATGTCCTTCAGTTTGGCATAGAACTCATCAAAAGACTCATCATTCTCCATCTTTATCTCCTTAAAGCTAGTAGTTAGCCTTTGGAGTTTTGAATCCTTGATAGCCCTAGTTCCTTTATAGGTTGTCTAAAGGATGGTCTATGCTTCCTTTGCAGTTTCAGTCGAGGATATTTTATTGAACTCTTCATTCGTGACCGCATTGAAAATGGCGTTTAATGCTCTGCTATTGAAGTTTGCCGCTTTGATCTTTGCATCATCCCAATCAGTTGGCGCTACCTTTGGCTTAGTCTAGTCAGTCTCCACAGCTTGCCACACTTTCTTATCTAAAGACTGCAAGAAAGCTCTCATGCGTACTTTCTAGTATGCATAGTTAGTGCCATCAAATAAAGGAGGTATAATAAGAGATTGTCCTCTATTTATGACAAACAGGGGTCAATGGATCACACAACAAAAATTAAACCTAATCAGAGTGTGCCCTCTCTAATACCGCTTGATAGGCAAAAAATATATTGACTCCTTTTGACAAATAAATTAATTAATTACCCAAGTGAATTAATTAAGTCAATTTAATATGCAATAGCGTGGTAGCACAAACAAATTACCAACTAAGTTAAATGCAGCGGAAAATAAATTTGACACAAGTTATTTGTTTACGAATGGGAAAAACCACCAAGACGAAACCTCATTGGGTGAATTTAGGGTCACCACTCCTTAGAATCTACTATTATCAAAACAAGCAGTTACAAATAAAAAGAATCCCAGTACCTAATACTAACCTACAGTTGAACTCTTACCCCAATACCCAATTGGACTTGTAATGTAGCGGCAATCTCTAATTCAATGCATAAATCCCAGTACGTGACTAACTAATGATGCACGAATCCCAGTACATGACTAACACACTAACTTGAGGAAGATATTGGCTGCAAATTTCTTTAGTTCATCCAACAATGAAGATCAGGAAGCTCCTTGGTTACAAAACCCTTGGTGCAAAGACACAGTAGCTTCTACAAAGAATATGATGAACTAGGGTAAGAATGTCTCTGATCACAACATGCGAGTAACAACAATTGCAACAACCTTTGCATCACATGTGACGACTCTTAAAATAACCCTTATATATGTCTAGGGTTGTGAGAAAAGAAACCCTACACAAATACTCATGGATATGCTTGAAATCAGATCTAGAAATTTATTTTGTAATTCTCGACAGATACAGCTTTTGTTGAGCTTTAACATTAAACCTTGATAGAAAGGATTATGTCGAGACATCTATTGAGCTTTAATAAACAATACTTCTTCACTTATTTCTTGGTTAGACTTGCATGGCTTCAATACTAAACTCGAACACTTGTTTCTTGAAGTATTAAACCCATCCTAGATCTACCCAATTACAAATAAAGTGCGTTTTGTCAAAGGATTAGCCAATTTACATCACATATGTCTCAAACAATTCCCACATATGTCCGAACACAAAATAAGAACAAATTGTTACTTTGTTAATGTTCGCGTTCACAACACATTGAGAGCAAAACATTACTCATTATAATGTCACCAATGTTGAAAAGCAATTCGTTAACCACTTCCTAGGCAGCAAGTCCGTTAAGATTGTATTCAGCACTTGTTTCAGTATCCACACCCACAACAGTACCAACATGCCAAATCTAGATCACATCTTGAACTGAGCAAATGAAAAATGAACAAAAGAAAAAAAAAAGTGACAATAGCAAAATAAGAACAAATCATTGAGAGCAAAACATTACTCATTTTTGTGTCACAAATGTTAATCACATTAGCACATTGATGACTGAACATATGATAGTCCCAAAGCGGAACAGTTTCATCACTACTGTCGAAATAAACCATGCCTAAGCCAAAGACCATAATAAACACAATTATGCAGAAAAATTACTACAGAAAATTCAAACACTAGGAATTCAGAGTCACACTAAACAAACAGCGGAAGCAAACACCACAGTACTACACTAAGAACTCAGAGTCACACTAAGTCGTTGGAATCACATAGAATTTAAAATCTAGCAATCTAAAAATTCAAAACAAACAGACCCAAAAGAGGTAGAGCTCCAATTAAAAAACATAGCAATAAAAAATTTCATACCCTAAAGCACGAGAGAGGCAGTAATAAGGGGAAAAAAACATCAAGCAAAAGAATAGAGCACAAAAGGAACTGAGATTTAGAGATACCTTAGCAGCTTCTATCAGTATTTATATAATGTGAAGAGAGGAAGACAGGAAGGAAGGAAGACAAAGAGGCTGCCATTAGAAGGGAGTGAGGTTGGCGTGAATTTAATGTGAAACCGTAGAACAAAAGGTGGGGAAGGGGAAAGAACTAAAACGTGGGGAGAATGTGTAATTGTTGAAAGGGAAGGGGAAAGAACTAAAATGTAGGGAGACAAGAACTTGACTGACACTAACTCACATAAACTTATCTTATGAATTTATCCTCTTTTTTAGAAAAAATTCAGATATGTATTGTGAATTAAAAATTTGATTTGTAAAGAAAAAAAATTAGATCTGTTTTTATGTAGATAAAAAAAAAAAAAAGATTTGTAAAGAAAATCAAATCTGATTTTATGCTGATAAAAATAAAAAAAGATTTGTAAAGGAAAAATTAGATATGTTTTTAAACATATCATAAAAGGGCTTTTGAAAAGAGGATTCACTCATGAGATAAATTTATTTTACATACATCACATATATGAAACTTCAACCTAACTTTAAATTTCTTCTTTTGAATTTCAAAATCTGCAATTGTATCAAAGAAAACTTTCTCTAAAAAAATCATATTTGTATTTAATGAAAATACAGATTAGCTTTTGAGAGTTAAAAAAATTAGATCTGGATTTAATGAAAATACAGATCAGTTTTATGTGTTTTAAAAAATCAGATCTATATTTAATAAAAATACAGATCAGTTTTGTGTGTTAAAAAAAATCAAATATGTATTTAATGAAAATATAGATAAGTTTTATGTGTTAAAAAAATCAGATCTGTATTTAATGAAAATATAGATTAGTTTTGTTTGTTAAAAAAAATCAAATATGTATTGAATGAAAATACAGGTCAATTTTGTGTTAAAAAAGATTAGATCTAAAAAATTCAGATCAGTTTTATTTTAAAGAGATCTTTGATCATTAGCAGATTTGAGATTCAAGAGAGAAATCACAACAAACAATCATCTAAGAACATATTCAAAGAAAGAAAAACAATTTAAACAGAGCATGGCAATTATCAAGAATAAAAAATAATAAAATATCCTAAACCTATTTATGCCTCATTAATCAAAATTAACATAGAAGACTAGAAAAAGAAAAGAAATTAACTACCTCTTGCATGCGTGCTCTTCTTAGTGAAAGGATATTTTAGGATTCAAAGAAATTTATTTAACTCTTTGAAGCCTAAAATATTTTGCTTATAGAAAAGAAATTCTTAAGGCAAGAGCCTCCAGAACGTCTTTAATGTAAGAAAGAATTGAAAAGAAGAGAAGAGCCAAAAAGGGGGGGGGTCAGAAAACTTGAAAAAGTGTGCTAAATTTTGAGAGGCATCCTCTATTTATAAGGGTGAGAATGCTTCGAAAAATTAGCTAAATGATCAGAATACGAATTGGCACGCGTCCTCATTTCTAAAAAATCGTAAAAGGTAAGATTTATCTCAATCTAGAAGCTCTTGGGCTGGGCCCCAAATTTGTGCTAAACGGCACTTGGAAAAAAGTGCCGAATGGCCCTCTTGGGTGCCGAACCTATGTTTGAGTTTTGGTCCACTTTGGACTCCTTTTTTAAGGTTTTTTGAGCCGAAATTTGCACTTAGACGCGTTTTCAATCCATATTCTAAAAATTAAACTTCTTTTTTGATGATTCAGGTTTTTTTAGCAATGATTATTTTGTAGATAAATACTCCAAAAAGTCTTGATTATCCACAATTTTTTTGTTATCTGATTATCTTCTTTATTCCCATGCAAACAAGTCTATTTTTGACACTAACTAACAACCAATCACAAAATTATTTAATTAATTTTAATTGTCTAACTAATTAGAATTAATTTAAATTAATCATGCGTAGATGGTTTCACCCAAACAAAATGCATGTAGACCGTACAAACTTGATCATGCGATATCTTTCAATCTAATGGTCCGATTTGGAAATCGGGCATACCGTCGCGACTGTTAGAATCTCAAGATCATTTTTATGATATGCAATTTATGAATTAATGCATGTAATACAATCATGAATTTTGGGTGTATGAATGGTCATTCTAGTCATCTTCCTTGATTAAATTATGAGTGCAAAATCGAGTGTCTACAGCTACGTTTCAACTTTTAGTAGTATATAGATTAGTAGTGTAAATGGTTGCTAGGGTTGAATGAGTTGTGGATTGACAGTGTTAGGGAGAGAGCACTTTAGGGAGACTTCAATGAGGGGTTAATAACATATAAGAACAATAGGTAATCCAAAAGCTTAAATCAACGAGTTTGAACTTAATTATGATAAATTAACCACTCATTCTTCGCATTAGTATGCAATGTTGGACTTTTTTACCCAACACACCATGCTACTCACTTGTGAATATTCCAATAGGTGGGTTGCGTTTAAACATTTTTTTTCCTTGTAAAAACATGGTTTTCATCAACCATATAAACCATTTATCTAATAAATTATAACAATTCAAATAACATGCATAAGATATATTCAAATTTTAGGGATTTCATATTAATGAAAAGGAGGTTAAAATCCAAACCTGTGACGAGACAAACAATAGAAGAAACATAAGCACTAAATAGTGAAATAATTATAGTAAAATAAATTTTATAGATGTTCAGTTGAATTGAGTCAAATGACTTGAAAAAACTATTAACTTGAACTTAATACAACCCAAGATTAAAATAAAAATTTTAACCCAATCTATCAATATGTGGAAACCAACCTGAGGCATTGAGTCGGGTCGAGCCGTATAAGTTTTACCATATAGTTCGGCTGCACTCCTAAAAGAGACCATGCTGGAAAGTGGAAACAATACCTACAAGGCCCAATATAACTAGACCCTAGTGCTTTTCTAGTCCAAGATGTCTTATAAGGGTCCAAATAGAGCATGTCTAAAATTATAGGTCCAAAGCCTTATTATAAAGATTAGTAGCGTAAATGGTTAACATTGTTCTTGCAGTTCCTCTGGTTTTTGGTGGCGGGATTTGTAACTTTTTGTTTGTGAGCCCCCCCAAAAAAATTTTATTGATCTGACCTAGAGTTCACGCACCTCTAGCTTGAGATACTGGGTCCGTCCCCTGGTGAGAGACAACGCAGATTTTACTAAAAAGATGCCTCGTACAACCACATTAGAGTGCCCTGGTTGCCCTTCTCTTCGAGCTCTAACCTTCGACGCACTTGGTCTCATCAAAGGTGAATTTTTTTTCTTACACCCTTTTATTCATTGATCTAAATTAGCAATACCCTTTTGTAAAAAGCTTGTCTTTTGGGTTTTATATGCTTTATTTTGTATTTATATATCTGGGTTTTTGATGCTTTGCTTGGTGTTTATGTTATTTTTTTTTTTTGGGTGATAGTTATTGAAGCTAAGGGTAGTCAAGGAGGGGCTCCTAGAGTGGTGGAGAGGTGGGGTGAGCTGGACTCATCAAAATGTGTACTTGCTGCTTCTATCAATGACCGTGAAGATGACCCGGTATGTGTTGGTGTGTTGCAAATTGTTTGAGTTTATTGAATTTTGAATTTCAAGCACCTGTGTTGTTGTTGGCAATATGTTTCAATTTTTTTAAGTGTTTGGTTTTGGTTCCAATTGTTAGTTTAGTATGGTTTGTTGAAGTTTGGAGTTTTTGAGAATGAAGATATGCTTTCATGTTTTGGGCAGAAATGATAGTATGTTTTGATTTCAATTGGATTTCTTTTGCTGTTGAAGGTTTCGGTTTGAATGCTTGTTATGCAGCTAATGGAGTTTAATTAATGTTGCCCCAAGGGTAGTAGAATTCATTGGGTGCCACGCCTCATGAAGAGGTGGTCACTAGTTTGAATCTGCTATTCACCATCTTCTTGGGGCCAACACTCATTTTAAATAAAGCATTAGTAAGTTAAACAAATAATATGAGCCTTTGTGGTTTGAGTTAAATTTTTCAATGGGTATTACGAATAGAGTTTGTAATTGTTCATGAAGTTTGGGACTTCAAGCATTGTACTTAATTGCCATTTTATGTTCTGTTTGTTTTCTGAAGAAGTAAGAGGCAACTTATATGTATCATCCTTTAAGAGAAACAGGTTCTAATATTGGTTGCAACCAGTTGATTGGATGCTCTAGTCATTCCCTTCCATATATCTGGCGATAATGCATAATGGCTTGCTTGCCAAAGAGCAACTTTCAAGTTTCACTTATTGCCTAAATAGAAGCTTTTATCTTGAACTAGGACAATCTATCCTTTTGTTTTACATATGTGTATGAATTCAGATATTCTATCAATCTTTTTCTAAAAATGTATTTAATACCCTCAAATCCTTTATTTTGCAGAAGTGTTTTTTTTAAGAATTATTTTTCTTTTTCTCTTGCAGTTATTAGCAGTGGCAAGAAAAACTGGTATGGTGAGTTACACTCTGGGACTTATGAATATCTGGCTACATGTTTCGGTTTTCAATTTTGACTGTTAGTTATAGGCTTATTGAAGATCCTATTCAATATTTGTGTTCTTAATGTATATTACAGATTGAGGTTCTCAGTGCAATTAATGGGGATATTTGTTTCACGGTTTCTAATGCCAATGAGGATGGTCCTAGACCTGAAGATGATGCTGTTGTTGGGTTGCATTTATTTGCCGGACAGAAATTGGGGTTGACATCCAGGTACTGCAATATTGTTGCTTTCTAGGCTTTGCCACCTAATTCAACCATAGGTCCTTACATCTTTGATTTCCAGCTGCATTCTTCTTATATGCATACAGCTTCTGATCTTTAAATTTATTGTTAAATTCTAGGTCTTGTACTTTACTTACTTGTACAACAAAAGGAAACACAAGCATGAGGTCCATTGAAGTTACTGATTCACCTGCAGGTTCTGCCTCTATTGGTTCGTCAAACACATGGAGTGTTTGCAGTTCTGGAAATATCTTATGTTCTAAAGTCGATGGAAGTGAAAATTATGCTATATTTGGAGGGTGAGTGCTCTTGAGATTCACAATTAGAATTTATAAGCTTGAGAATTAAGTCAATTGTCATTCCGTAGTGGGATTTTATGGTGTGTACTAGCTTATTCATCTATGAAATAATGGTTTTCTTGTTTTTCATCTCAGAAAGGGTGTTGAAATGAACATGTGGGATCTTGACAACTGTTCTAAAATCTGGGCTGCCAAATCTGTGAGCCTTTCCTTAATCTGCTAAATCTTGAAAGAAATTCACAAATTAATTTTCTTTAATATGTATTTTTTCCTTGCATTTATTTAATAGCTTCTACCCTATGCAGCCTCCTAAGAACAGTCTTGATATTTTTACCCCAACTTGGTTTACATCATCAACATTCCTGAGTAAGGATGATCACCGCAAAGTTGTGGCTGGCACCAACAGCCATCAGGTAATCTTTCATTGCAAATTCTTCTTTCATTTTGGAATGAATAACTGGATATTAGTAACTTCTGGGAATGCAACATTCTTATGGATTTTTCCCTTACTTCCTACTGTCCTTTGAGCATGTGTTGCTTGATGCTGACTGGAATTGGGGTTTTTTTGTGTACTTGAATTCTCTTCAATTGAGATATCATCAGATGTTATGTCATGAGAGAGAATACCCATGTTCTACATGTTATTGATCATGAGCCATTAAACTAACAATGACTAATAATACACCTAGGATGAATTTTTTTAATTTTTCTTCTTTCATCTGGAGCTAAGAAAATGTCAATTCCATATGTATCCTTTGTTAGTTTTATGATATACAAGTTATTGTTAGTTTTTTTTTTTTAAAATTTTTTAATTTCTTACTTTTTATAGAACTTGGAATGCTTTCTTTTCATTTTGTCTTTGCTGGTTTCTTGGAGGAACCATAATTTCTTTATTACCTTATCTCTTGTAGACTAGTAGCTCTATTGTAATTGTAATCATCCAGCCACTCAAAAACTTCAATTTATTTATTTTTTCTTAACAGGTTCGCCTCTATGATATTTCTGCTCAACGAAGACCTGTTATCTCATTTGATTTTCGGGAGACGCCTATCAAATCAGTAACTGAAGATTTAGATGGCTATACAGTCTATGTAGGGAATGGGTCTGGTGACCTTGCTTCTTTTGACATGCGCACAGGTGAACTGTAGTTCCATCATGTTGTCACTTATTTGATATTCTATCTGTGTGGAAGTCTGGAAGATACATCTACCATTCGCTCTCTTATAGTGTATTTTGGTAGTGTAAGTGTTCTGTTTATTTACTTAATTAGTTTTCTTCAGTAAGCCTTTGATTATTAAAAAGATGGAAAAAAGAAAAGAGCATCGCTTTCCTTTGGTACTGTCTGGCTAATTTAGATTGGCAATTATCATTTAAGGTGATCAAGTCTTATATGTGGAGTTTCTCTATGTTCCTGTGTGAGCGGCTGTGCAGGCACATGGGTTCATTTATATATATTGCTAAATGCTGGCTCCACCATGTATCTTTGTGTGGGGATATACAAACTGATAGACATGCCCTTATGCTTTTTTTGATCTGTGGAAAATGTTTTTCTTATGTAAGTTTTAGATCCAAAAGATGAGGCATATAATACTTACGAACTATATGATGGTTTTCTTTTGGCTTCATTTCAATTGTTTGCTTCATGTTACATGCATCAAAATTTATGTGTCAAGGGGTCATATCTGGGAAGAGCTTGATCACCGCAAGAAACACCTAATTCAGTATTGAAATTTTTATGCAATAGAGCTCAAGGCCTTTGTAGAATTTTTTTTTTCAAAGTAAATTGTTAATGCACAATTGATTTGCATATGACGTTTAATGTCTGGACATAGGTCCTTTTGCAAGTACCATAGGTATTCAAGGGTATTATTCATTTTTAACTCTGAAAATTGAACCCATCTTACTCCAAGGTTTACTTTGGATTATAGGTAAATATTACATATTTTTGGATTGAGGTTAATTGAGTTGCATTAAAGTGGATGTGAAAATTGATGAAAGTATGATGTTGCATTAAAGTTGCATTAAATATGATGTTGCTAATGTTATTCTTGCATATAATTCACATTTTTTGAATGATTTGAGATTTCTCTCTCTTGTAACTCCTTAAATGATGAAAGTATCTTTTTACAGGAAAATTATTGGGGTGCTTTTTGGGAAAATGTTCTGGAAGCATCAGATCTATAGCCAGGCACCCAGAGCTTCCAGTGATTGCATCTTGTGGTGAGTGTGTTGTATTGTTTTACCTTTATGTTAATTTGCATTGAAACTCATACTGACACCCATACATACTCACACAACTCCATTTGCACACACACACACAGATACACACATCAAGAGAGAGAGGTCTGTAGTCTGTGTTTCTTATTGTGTGTGCATACCCTCTTTTTATTTTTCTTTTTTGGTCAAAAGGTTTGCATGTTCACCCTTTGTTGTGTGGTCAAAGTATTGGCTTCCTTTAGAAGGCAGCCACTACTTGGTTATGAGTTATGGATAGCAAAGTTTAGTTAGGGTGGTCTTTTAGTCTGGAGAAGTGGGAAAGAAAAGGAGGAAAAGTTTATCTTAGTTTATACTCAATCACTTGCTATATTATCTACTAAGCAGTGACAACCTTTTATTCTCGTATTATTTTTTTTTCCTGAAAGTCATTTCCTGTATTAATATTCTAATTAAAAGAAGGGTGCGTGCAGTTAGCACTTCATCATGTCTGGGTTCACTTAATTTTATCGAATCATCCTTTAGCCTTTTAAGGTTAAGTTTGTTTGTCTTAGGACCAAATTTTCTTGACCATCAAAACTGAGAACTTGACTAATTTCTAGGACTGGACAGTTATCTACGCTTTTGGGATATAAAGACTCGGCAACTTCTGTCTGCGGTATGTTCTTATTCTTTATGATTGTGAAGAGTTGTTAGAATTTCTTGCTGAAAGTCAGGGCTGAAGATATGTGCTAGTTTTAAACTCTTATATTTATTTTTTGCCCTTACTAGAGTTGCATTTTGGTAGCTTGTTACTCATGGTTTTGGCATCTCAAATTTTCTTACTTAATGCTCAAAACTCTTCGTTCTACCTTGAGGCCAAGAACAATTTTAGGCTGTGATAGATATGAGTGATAGAGCTTTTTTGCATTCAAAGCTAAAAACTTGTTGTTGTTCTAACCATTTAATCTTTTTTTATTTTATTTTATTAAAAGGAATGATTAAATCCATGTGTCTATTACATCAAGCAAACTCCAAACCAAAATCAAGCACTCGACCAAAAATTTATCTTAAGGTTTCACTTTATGGCATTGTTGGGTAAAATCTAAATCCCTAACCCTCTATTTACTTGCAAGGATTTTCAGTGGGATCTTATTTGGAAGAATTTCATCATAGTGGTATGGTTACCTTTTCTATAAAAGATGATACCTGATAAAGTTCAAATCTAAGTCTTCCCTGCTCATGTCACCTTGATTACATGATGATTCCATTGATAAATATCCCATTTGGGCACTTGCGTATGCATCTCTGGGTTTTTTTTTTTGGCCTCATCCTGCATAAGCCAGAAATACTGTTTTAGTTTTTATGTATTAGGATTAGTATGGGGGGATTCCGAAGTTTCTTTATTGAATCTAAGTTGTTTCAGTTAGTGGTTGAGGAAGGAGGGAATGTTTTCTCCCTTAAGATCTTTGAACAGGGCAAATACCACATGCAATCGGTGTTTATGGGCAAGGGTGCAGCGCTTTGGATTATGCGGAATCTGGAACACATTGTGATTGGGGTTAGCTCTAAGCAATTCTTCACACTTAGGGAAGGTGCTACTGCGTACACTTTGCAACGGGGGTCCAATTCTTTTGGGCAGTTTGTATCAGTGACAGAGCTTAAGGTTGGTGGGCGGCGGTGAAATATCATTATTCCAGCTGGTAAATTACAACAAGGATGGAGAACTTTTGGGATTGAATTACGAAGGATGTTGGAACCTGCTTAATATGCGTTGGGTGGTTTGAAGTTTGTACCGTATAGATCTAAGCAGAGCCCAATACATCATCCTACCAGGTCATTTGTGGATGTTGTTAAAGATCCAGTGCAGGCAATGTTGAAATATGATCAGCAGCCCCTTAACAGAGATAAGATTAAGGCTGGTATCGTGAAGAACAATGTGGAGATTCCGAATTGACAAGTCTCACACTCGGGTTGTAGCTTCGAAACTCGGTCGGGTAGTTTTCATCGAGCAGCCGTGGGTGGTGGTGAGGGTGGAGTAGGTGTTATTAATGGCAAGAATAAAATTGAGGAGAAAATCCGGAAGGAATTAATTGCAAAAATCCTTTGAAGACCGAGTTTGAATTCAAAAATGGTTGAGTTTGGAAAGTTGCGTGATTTTAGGAAGGGACGTTGGCCGGGGAGAGAAGTGTGTGAGTGTGAATGAATATGGGAAGAGGCGGGTATCTTTGGATCGTTAAGGAGGTCAACAAGCAGCAAATGGGTACCAAGGTTGATTCTAATAATGCGGTGGGTTTGAGCCCATCCAAGATGAATGCCTCGGCCTTGTTGGGTAATAAAGAAACTAGCTTGGGCAGGTCCGCTAAGCCCCGGCTATCTTTGAGATTGGAGAAAGTTCTCTTAGTGGCCCACGGGCTCTGGAGTCCTCTGATCAGAATGGGTTTACGCTAAGCTCAGGTAGTACTGAGATCATTGTCCCGAAGGAGGTTAGGTGCTCAAGGGCCAAACCCATCGCATCGGAGCTACCCACAACGTCGTCGAAGGTCTCGGTGCTCACACCCAAGACATCGGAGCAATTTGTGATGACGCCGAAGGTTCCGATGGTCATACCCACCACCTCAGAGCAACCTAAGACATCGTCGATGGTACCGATCGACGTAGCGGTGACGGATTTTGAACATAACGTTGCTCAGCTTAGTTCGAATCGACTAGCGCCGCCTCCCACTGAGCCGACAGGTCCGGCGGTGGTGGCCCAAGTCTCCCACGAACAGATGTCGATGACCAGTACGTAGTGTGAGTCGAGATTGGTGCCGGAGGTGTCATCGGTCACGTTATCGGAACAGGTAATGAATCTGGAAGATCCGATAGTGTCGGAGCTGGTGTCTTTGTCCTCTTCAGTGGCATCAGAGGAAGGGGATGAGGATTTCATGGGTTTCGAAGGTTCGGTTATTTCTGACCTTGTGGGAGTTCCATTACCTGGCCCATCTATTATGGACTTGATCGGAGATTTAGATAAGTCTTGGGGTAACTCCAAAGATTGGATATTACAAATGCGTGATGGTCGGCAATTAGTGCTCCCATTGTCACTATACCGTTCTCCAGACTGTATGTCAGTTTGCTCAAGTTTAGAGGGAGAGGGTGTACCAGGTAATGTTTCTTGTACAAATGAAGGGAAGAGGGTTAATTGGGCAGATGAGAGTGAGGGGCTAGTGGATTCCTTGATTGTGGTTCCCGGGTCAGTAAGTGAGCTGTGGGAGTCTGATGTAAGGTTGAGGTCTTGTGAGGGAGGTGATGAGCCTTTAGTTGTGGTTCCTTTGGCTACTGAAGGGCCGTTGGAGTTGGAGTCTAGTCCTTTGAAGGAGATTGGGTGTAAGGAGTGTGTGGATAATTGTCATCTATCGCAATGGGTAACCAATAGGATAAAGGCTTTTAAGAAATCTGTGGGAACTTCACTGGAAGGTTTTGAGGAGCAGATTACAGGTCTGTTATTAGCCATAGAGGCCAGGAAAAAAGAAAGGCAGAAACTTGTGGTGGGTGGTTAGAAGATGTTGGTTAAGTCCGGACAGAAAGTCGGAAGGGAGGCGAAGAATTTGTTGTCATCTTTAAATGTTGAGTACGATACAAATAAAGTTAGGGGTGCAAGTTCTGAGCGGGCGGTTGTTTTTTATCTATGAAGGTGAAGAATATTTATTGGAACCGTAGAGTGTTTAATGAGCAGGATAAAAAGCACAGGGTTAGAAACTTGATTAGGAAATGGGGGCCAGATGTGGTTTGTCTTCAAGAAACCAAAATGGGGCTGATTAATAGAGCCGTGATTCGTAGCTTGTGGGGTGGACATCATGTTGATTGGTCTTATTTAGGTTCATGTGGTGCTTTTGGTGGTGTGTTAGTGATGTGGGACACTCGGGTAGTGAATAAAATGGAGGAAGCATTGGGGAGATTTTCGGTTTCTTGTAAGTTTACAAGTGTGTCAGATCAGTTTGTATGGGCGTTTACGGGTGTTTATGGGCCTAATTTATACCGAGATAGGAGATTATTATGGGAGGAACTTTGTGGCTTGAATAGCTGGTGGAGCGTCCCATGGTGTGTGGGTGGTGACTTTTATGTGGTTAGATTCCCTTCTGAACGATTGGGGTCTACTTCTTTCACTACTGCTATGAGGGATTTTTCTAACTTTATCTCAGAACAGGGTCTTATTGATGCTGCCACGCAGAGGTACCTTCACTTGGTCTAATTCTAGAGAAGGCTTCAAAGGCTAGGGACGAGATTTTTGTTTTCTGCGAGATTGGGAGGATAAATTTCCAACGAGTTTCTCAAGACGGCATTTGTCTAAATTGTGCTCAGATCATTTTCCAATTGTCCTTGAGGGTGGATCTTTTCAGAGAGGGAGTATGCCATTTAGATTTGAGAATATGTGGCTAAAGGATGAAGGTTTTGTGGATAGGGTATGGTCATGGTGGGATTCCTACCAGGTTCACGGTGCGCCAAGTTTTATTCTGGCTAATAAATTAAAGCTCCTTAAAAATGACTTGAAAAGATGGAATGTGGAGGAGTTTGGTCATGTGGATGTTCGGATTAGAAACTTGTGGAAGGAACTTAGTGTTCTAGAGATTAGGGAGGAGAATCAGGGATTATCAGCAGAGGAAAGGGTGGATATGGGAAGAATTCGTGATGACTTAGAGAAAGCTACCCTGTTGGAAGAAATTTGTTGGAGGCAGAAATCTAGAGTTCTTTGTGTTAGGGAAGGAGATAGGAATACTAAGTTTTTTCATCGTATAGCTAATTCTCACAGGAGGGTTAATTCTATTGATAGGCTTATGGTGGATGGGGTGTTGTCTTCGGACCCTGCTGCTATAGCAAACTGTATCTCTCAATTCTATAGGCAGCTTTACTTTGAGGATGTGGCTCACAGGCCGGTCTTAGATGATGTGGACTTTTCTAGCATCTCGGTGGAAGATGCGAGTTGGCTCGATAGGCCTTTTTGAGGAAGAAGAGGTGTTTGAGGTGATCCATGACTTTAATGGTGATAAAGCACCTGGCCCGGATGGCTTTTCCATGGCATTCTTTCAATCTTGTTGGGGTGTTTTGATAACTGAAATTATGGCTGTATTCCACAATTTCCATACTCAGGCGGTGTTTGAGAAGAGTCTTAATGCTTCATTCCTAGCCCTTATTCCTAAGAAAGTGGATGCTGTGGAGGTAAAGGATTATCGGCCTATCAGCTTAGTTGGTGGGATGTATAAGATTATTTCTAAGGTTTTGGCTAATAGGCTTCATAGGGTGGCGCATGGACTTATTTCAGATTCACAAAATGCTTTTGTGAAGGGCAGACAGATTTTGGATTCTGTCTTGATTGCTTCTGAATGTATTGATAGTAGATTGAAGTCAGGAGTTCCGGGTGTGCTTTGTAAGTTGGATGTGGAGAAGGCATATGATCATGTGAGTTGGGATTTTTTAATGTATATGCTGCAACGTTGTGGTTTCTCAGAAAAATGGAGAAATTGGATTAGGTATTGCATTTCAACTGTAAAGTTTTCCATCTTAATCAATGGTAGCCCAACTGATTTCTTTGGAAGTTCTAGGGGGCTTCGGCAAGGGGATCCATTATCCCCATTGTTGTTTGATATTGTGATGGAGGCATTAAGTCGTATGTTGGATGTGGCTGTCTCCACTGGGCAATTCTCAGGCTTTTCTGTGGGCAGTACGGCTGGTCCGTCAGTGATGGTGTCTCACCTTCTATTTGCAGATGACACTTTGATTTTTTGTGATGCTGAACCTTCTCAGATTGCTAATTTGAGGGCGATTCTTGCTAGATTTGAGGAGGTGTTTGGGCTTCGTATTAATTTAGGGAAATCTGAGCTGGTACCTGTTGGTGGCGTACTCAATTTGGAGGCTTTGGTTGGTCTGTTGGGGTGTGGGCAATCTTCTCTGCCCTTGAAATATTTGGGCCTTTCTTTAGGTGCAAAATTTAAGGACTTATCTGTTTGGAACCCTATTCTTGAGAGAATGGAGAGGAGATTAGCAGGTTGGAAGAGAATGTATTTATCTAAAGGGGGTAAGGTGACACTCATTAAAAGCTCATTATCGTCCTTACCTACATACTTTCTTTCCCTACTTCTTTTACCGGGTAAGGTGGCCAAGCGTATGGAGAAATTACAGAGACACTTTTTGTGGGATGGGATTGGTGGTGAACCTAAAATTCATTTAGTTAATTGGGCCAAGGTTTGTAGGCCTTTGCAGGATGGGGGGTTGGGTATAAGACAGTTGGATAAATTTAATTCTGCCTTACTAGGTAAATGGTTGTGGAGGTATGGAACCGAGACTGATGCTTTATAGAGGAGGGTTATAGAGGCAAAATATGGGAATATATGGGGTAGTTGGTGTTCGAAGAGAGTGACAAGTCCTTATGGGGTAAGCTTGTGGAGATATATTAGAAGTGGCTGGTTGAACTTCTCTAAACTCCTGGTTTATGATGTGGGGGAAGGTACTAGAGTGAAATTTTGGAAGCATGTGTGGTGTGGGGATTGTACTCTCCAAGAGGCCTTTCCGGAGCTTTATTGTCTTAGTAGGTCCAAGGACTCCTCAGTGGCTGAAGTTATGGGTTGGTCTGCTGTCAGGTTTCACTGGAATGTGCTATTTCGTCGTCCTCCACAAGATTGGAAAGAAGAAGCCTTTGATCGGTTTATGGGGCTACTCTACTCCTCGTCAGTGAGAGGGTTTGGACCAGATAAGGTTTGTTGGAAGTCTGCAAGGAATACAGGATTTGAGGTTAGAGATTATTACAGTTCCTTTTATCCTCATAATCCTGTTTCTTTTCCATGAAAAATGATATGGCAATCGAAGGCTCCTCCAAGGGTAGCCTTCTTTTCTTGGTCTGTTTCCTTAGGTAAGATCTTAACAACAGACAACTTTCGTAAAAGACGAGTGATTGTGCTTGACTGGTGCTTTATGTGTAAGAGGTGTGGGGAGTCGGTGGATCATCTTCTACTTCATTGCACCATAGCTTGGGAGCTGTGGTCTTTGGTTTTCTGCTTGTTTGGTATTCAGTGGGTTATGCCTCGTACTGTTCTTGAGGTGTTTGAGGCTTGGCAAGGAAAGTTTGCGAGACATCGTCACATTGATATTTGGAAGTTGGTACCTCACTGTTTGATTTGGTGCATTTGGCGAGAGATGAATGCTAGAAGTTTTGAGGGTTGCGAACGCTCTTTGTTGGGGATTAAGTCTTTTTTCTTACACACTCTCTTCGAATGGAGTGTGGTTTTTTCTCATTTTTCCTGTTCTTCCTTTTCTATTTTTCTTGACTGTTGTTCTCGTTTCATGATTTCTGCATCCTTAGTACATCCCCAATGTACTCGGTTTGGCAATTCCTTTATTATTATTAATAATACTCTTACGTTATTTATAAAAAAAAAGAATGATTAAATCCATTTCTGAGGGTTTAGCAATTTCGTTGGATATTATGTTAATGAAAAATGAAGTTGTTTTCTGCTTTCATTGATAGACTCAAATTATTGCAGCTACCATTCATTTGAATAAAGTATAAAGTGAGATGCTGCCATCAGCACATTACTTGACTCTTATTAAAGGGACATTAGTAATCTGCATGTGATGATACCAAAGCAAGATGGTCAATTAACATGATGGCATAATGTTGAAAACATAGAGCAAAAAGGTTTAATGGTGAATGTATAAATTTAAGTGCATTAATCTTATGTGTGGTGCACTCGTATACTTGGCTGTGAAGGTCTGCTTAGGGCATGGTGCACTTGAACTTTTGGCTGGAAAGGTCAGTTTTCCAATTGACGCCTAAGCATTCCTAAACGTGCACTGACTCTTGGTCCACATGCCTAATGACTGCCCCTTATTCGGAGCTATGTATTTCTTTGAGTTTCATTGTTTGAATCTATGGCCCTGACACGTATAAGGTTGACACTTTTACAGAGCTCATGCAGGGATTGTAGATAGTCTTTTCATTTGTGGTTTTATAAGCTAACGCGATGTTCTGCATAAATTTCCATCATCATCTTATTTATATTGTCTTCATCGTGTAGGTTTTCCTGAAGCAGCATCTTACAAATGTTGTCTTTGACTCCAATTTTGCTGATGAAGGTTAGTTTTCTGTTTTTGTCTTGTCCGTTATGGACCAAGCCAATAGTATTGTTTCTAGTACTATGATTATTCTATTAGTGGCATGCTGTTACATTTTGTGTACAAGGAATGATTGTGGGGACTAGTACCAGTAATGTAGTCTAAGTTTGAAGCAATTTATTGCTCATATGATATGAGTGATAATTCTAACACTGGGCTGGAGCTAATGAGCTTTAGCTTAATGGGATGGTGGGTAAGGTAGTTCAAGACTCAAGAGATGTGTGTAGCGTACCAATGAGGAAAGGTCTTATCACTTTGCCCCCACGTGGGATGCCTCAAGCTAAGGGAGAGTGCCTGGATAACTGTAAACCCAGAAGTCTTTGATTTAACTCCTAGCTGAGGCATTTTGCGATTTACTTGATGCCTGCTCAGTGAGGGTATGTAGGCATCTTGGGTTTACCCCTCAGTGGTGGTCCCACTGGCTCATACCCTGAGGGGGTTCCTTGTCATAAAATAAAAAAGAAAAACAAAAGGTCGTATCACTTTATAATGAAGTTACTAAAAAACAATCCAAAAAGTTGGGTCATCGTTGAAAGCAGTTATATAAGGTGGAACTAATATTTTTGAAAGAAAACTTTGAGCCCAACAACTAGTCACACTTTGTTTCACCTCTTTCTGGATTGGTTGATTTGATGTTATAACTGTGGATCCATTCTTTAAACTTAACTTCAGGGATCTCTTAGGAGGTTGGAGTCTGTCTTTATCCTCAAACTACTAATAAGTAAACAACTCCTAATGGCCTAGGAGTGAAGACTAGATCGATCCTATACTCTTGGTATTTTTTTCTCTGTAATGTAAAATGATGAAAATATTTTATTTTCCATTACTACACACATAATTTTTAGGCTAAAATCCAATTTAGTCCCTTGACTTTTACTTTAGTTGTCAATTTAGTTCTTAAGATTTAATTTTTATTATTTTAGTCCCTCACTATTTCAAAATGAGTTAATCTGGTACTTCTGTGTTGATTTCTTTTTCCTAGCTAGTGCTCATCAAATGACAAGATCTAACAGAGCAACTTATGATGTTTTCAGTTAAAATTTGAATGAAGAAAAAAATAATATTAGAACAGAGTCATTTAGTAACAAATTTGGATGAAAGGACTAGATTGACAAAAATTAAACCTTAGGGACATTTGACAACAGAGATAAAAGCAGTGGACTAGATTTAATTTTAGCCTAATTTTATTTGAAAAGGGTTTTTAGGGGATCAAATATGCTTTAAATTTGATAGGGATATATGAGATCTGACTCCAGTTTTTGAAGTTGCTAGACCCTGAAGTTTGGTACACACCATACACTTCTTAGTTTATACGATGGTTACCTTAATTGTTCCTCTTATGCAAAGCAAGTTATATAATATTATAATGTCAACATTAATCCACACCTACTAATTATACATTCCTCATTCTTATGAGCAGAAGTTAAACCTTCTGTAGCAGCAGATCTACCACTAAATGCTGAACAAATTGCTAATGAGACGGAAATCGGAGACGAGGAAGAAACACTGCCTTTGAAAAGAAAGAAGGCATCAAAAGAAGAAGAAAGAAGGAAGAAGAAAAAGGCAACGAAAGAAAATGAAGGAAACAAGGAGGCATCAAAAGAAAACAATGGAAGCAAAAAGAAGGTATCGAAAGAAAATGAGGGAAGCAAGAAGTTAAAATCCAAGAAAAGCAAAAGATCAAAATGTGAGATTTATGATGAATCATGATTCAGATTTATTGCATGAGCATGCTTGTGTAGAATCCAAAGCACCGGAGTCAAACGTTGACATGCATTATGACTAAGAAGGTATGGTGAAAGAAGACAAAGATTGCAGTGCAGTTGCTGTGTCCTATTTTTGCAGGAAGAAAGACATTAGGAGTACAGGAATCCTTCATGTATCATTAACGTAAGGGCTGATGTTTTTGTTATTTATTCTGCTAGGAGGTGAGACTAAGAAGCAAGTAGATGACCATATTGTAGCAAAATGACGATGTTAATTTATTCAGTTTGGGGACATGTTTTTCTTTTATTCCTGACTAGCATGGGAAAGTCCAGAAATGAAGTTTTGTTTTGTTTTGAAAGCAGTTATGCTTAATCAGTGACTGGTTAACACAAATTACATGAAGATAATGAATTAATGGGCGAAGTTAATGCTTCATTTTGATTGAATTTAAACAATGATTTATCCTCTTGCTTATTAATGCCCACCATCCAAATTTCTTTTCTTACTACTCGACTTATTCAAGCAACTGAGTGCGAGTTAAAGAATAATGGGTGGTTGGTGATGTATTGTTTCTGGAGCTGGAAATGGATATCCAATGCACTATGCTATGCGCGCCTGTTTGATGCATAGGTTTTCCTTTAGGAAATTTTCCATCACCATTGTATTCAAGTTGATAATCTGCTAAATGCCAATGGTGGGAGAAGGTATCTCATGTACTAGGTGCAGGAAACCTGTCACACTGACAGGTGAGCCCCAGTGAGACAAAGGTCTCATGCACCCGGCGCGTACAAGACTTGTTCATCGCTTGAATTCTGAATTCTGAGTAAATGTATTCATCATTTGTCCCATACTGTGAATTACAATGTAAGTAACTATAGACTATGGAATTTGCCACATTTGCTGGTTTATATTACTATCCAAAGATGTATGTATGCTTATGTTAAGCTTTTGGGGGAAGTCTTAGCATATGATTTTCTTTCTTGAACCACTTTTTAAAGAGTCGAAATGGCAAGGATGCCTGCCTTTAAAATAAGATTGTAACTAATTGACATTGTGATTCTCTTACTATTATCCTTGCCCCGTTGGAGGAGATATCTCATTTGGCACAATGGCACTTGACAACAAGCTAACCTGTTGGTTGTTGCCATTATCTACATGATTAGCCTTTCTATTTTTGTTCATTGTATTGGTTGGACTTATTTTTTCCTCCGCTCCAAACATGGTAAACAATTGAGTTTTTAACTAAAATGAGCTGTTGTGCAATGGCATGGGTCCTGACTTTCGAGTTCTGGTACGAAAAAGTAGAAAGCAGGCAGAGCAATACCACCGCTTATACAAAGTATGTGTCAACTTCCTTTGTGTTTTTTCATTTTCCTCATCATCTATATCTCTCTTTTTAATATTATTTTGTCACATTATCATTTGGTTTCACTTATAGTGCTAAGTTGTAAAGCTTTGACTAGAGGCTATTGCTCCTTTGTCGCTTTGATTTATGCTACATCATTTATGCTTTTGGCAATGTCATACTTGTAAAAAAATGGTTGTTTACAGTTTTTTGAAAGGAATTTATCATGGATGAATTTGTTGGTGTCCCGGATAGAGTGATCTGAGTTTAGATTGAAGCAGATAATATTCTGTTGACTGAATTGCAATTGTGTTCCCAAAGACTTATATAGTATAAGAGTCTGTATCCTAGATTGGATTGATCTTGTAGGGTACTCTGCAAATTTCACCACCTTCCAACTTGATTGAAATTGGTTGCCTTCCATGTGAGAAGTACCAGCTGTTTTCTGCATTTAAAATTTTAAGGAATGTGGTGATTTTTTTACATGGTTCTATTGGTGACTGATGATTAATTTGGTTGTTTGGTCAATTTTCTGCCGTTCCAGAAGTAGCTCTGAATCAGACACTAGGATAATGTTTATAAGAGCATTTCTCTCTCTCTCTCTCTCTCTCTCTCTCTATATATATATATATATATATATATATATTCATTCATTTTATGTAATTTGTGAAGATGACAAGTAATGGTTCTTGATGTTTTTAACCCAATGACATGTCAGTTCATCATCATCGTTATAAATCTGTGCATTATGTTGGGGAATAGCATCCAATTATCTCTCTCTCTCTCTCTCTCTCTCTTTTTCTCTTTATATATATATATATATATATATATTCATTTTATGTAAATTGTGAAGATGACTTTGGGCGTTTACTGGTGTCTATGGTCCTAATTCTGTGAGAGATAGAAGGTTCTTATGGGAAGAATTATTTGGTTTGAATAGTTGGTGGAATGTTCCATGGTGTGTGGGTGGTGATTTTAACGTGGTTAGGTTTCCTTCTGAGCGTTCTGGTTCAACCTCTTTTACTAATGCCATGCGGGAGTTCTCCAATTTTATTTCTGAGCAAGGTCTCATTGATATTCCGCTTCAAGGGGGATCTTTCACTTGGTCTAATACTCGTGAAGTTGCTTCGAAGGCTAGGCTGGACAGGTTTTTGTTTTACGCGATTGGGATGATAAGTTTCCGTCTGTTTCTCAGCAACGCTTGCCTAGGCTGTTATCTGATCACTTCCCGATTGTTCTTGAGGGTGGTTCCTTTCAGAGCGGTAGGAGGCCATTTAGATTTGAGAATATGTGGCTGAAAGATGAGGGTTTCGTGGAGAGGGTGCGATCCTGGTGGGCATCTTATAATGTCCAAGGAGCTCCGAGTTTTGTGTTGGCCTATAAATTGAAGCTTTTGAAAAATGATTTGAAGAAATGGAATGTGGAGGTTTTTGGAAATGTTGAAGATCGGGTGAGAAAATTGTGGCAAGAGCTTCGTGATTTAGAGATGATTGAGGATAGTCGAACTTTAGTTGTGGAGGAAAGGATGGAGTTGGAGAGAATTCGAGGTGACTTAGAAAAAGTTACTTTGATGGAGGAAATCTGTTGGAGGCAGAAGTCTAGAGTCCTTTGTATTAGAGAAGGTGACAGGAATACCAAATTCTTTCATCGTATAGCTAACTCTCACAGAAGAGTTAATTCCATTGATAGGCTTATGGTAGATGGTGAATTGTCTTCAGATCCGGAGGCTATAGCTGGTTGTATCTCTCATTTTTATAGACAGCTATATACTGAAACTGTGGCTCATAGACCTTTACTAGATGATGTGGAGTTCTCTTGTATCTCAGAGGATGATGCATTGTGGCTAGATAGGCCTTTTGACGAGGAAGAGGTGTTTGGGGTGATTAGTGATTTTAAGGGTGATAAGGCTCCTGGCCCGGATGGCTTTTCTATGGCGTTTTTTCAGTCTTGCTGGTGTTTGTTGAAGGCTGAAATTATGGCAGTGTTCCACAATTTTCATACTCAGGCTGTGTTTGAGAAGAGCCTTAATGCTTCTTTTCTTGCTCTTATTCCCAAAAAGGTGGATGCTGTGGAGATCAAGGATTTTCGGCCTATTAGTTTAGTTGGTGGGATCTATAAGATCATTTCTAAAGTGTTGGCTAATCGTCTCAGAAGGGTGGCATATGGGCTTATTTCGAATTCTCAAAATGCATTTGTGAAAGGTAGACAGATATTGGACTCTTTTTTGATTGCTTCAGAATGTATTGATAGTAGATTGAAGTCAGGTGTTCCGGGAGTTTTGTGTAAGTTGGATGTGGAGAAGGCTTATGACCATGTGAGCTGGGGTTTTTTAATGTATATGCTTCAGCGTTGTGGGTTTTCAGAGAAATGGAGAAAGTGGATAATGTGTTGCATATCTACTGTTAAATTCTCCATTCTGATCAATGGTAGTCCTTCTGATTTTTTTGGTAGCTCTAGGGGGATTCGGCAAGGGGACCCCTTGTCTCCGTTGCTATTTGACATTGTTATGGAGGGGTTGAGTCGTTTGTTGGATGTGGCTGTTACTTCTGGTCAGTTCTCAGGCTTCTCTGTAGGTAATGCAGCTGGCAACTCGGTGATGGTGTCTCATCTTTTGTTTGCTGATGACACTCTTATTTTTTGTGATGCTGATTCTTCGCATATAGCTTGTTTGAGAGCAATCCTAGCTAGATTTGAGGAGGTTTCAGGCTTAAGGATTAATTTGGGGAAATCTGAGTTGGTTCTATAGGGGAGGTCTACAATATGGATGTGTTGGTGGGGATGTTGGGTTGTAGGCTATCCTCTCTTCCTTTGAGATATTTGGGGCTACCGTTAGGAGCTAAATTTAAAGAGTTGGCAATTTGGAATCCTATTTTGGAGAAGATGGAAAGGAGATTAGCAGGGTGGAAGAGGTTGTATCTATCTAAGGGGGGTAAGGTAACTCTTATTAAAAGTACTCTTTCCTCCTTACCTACTTACTTCCTTTCCCTTCTGCCTCTTCCTGGGAAGGTGGCGAATCGTATGGAGAAGTTACAGCGAGATTTTTTGTGGAGTGGTCTTAATGGTGACTCTAAATTACACTTGGTCAATTGGGCTCAGGTTTGTAAGCCGTTGCAGGTTGGAGGGTTAGGTATTAGACGATTGAGGAGTTTTAATGCTGCCTTGCTAGGAAAATGGTTATGGAGGTATGGTATGGAGAACGATGCTCTATGGAGGAGGGTTATTGCAGTGAAATATGGGAATGATTGCGGTGGTTGGTGCACGAAAAAGGTGACCAGTGCTTATGGTGTTAGTTTGTGGAGACATATTAGGAGTGGTTGGACACGTTTTTCTAAACTTCTTATGTATGATGTGGGTGATGGTACTCGAGTGAAGTTTTGGAAGCATGTATGGTGTGGTGATCGTACTTTCCAAGAGGCTTTTCCGGAGCTCTATTGTATTAGTAGAACAAAGGATTCTTCAGTAGCGGAGGTTATGTGTTGGTCTGGTGGAAGGATTCATTGGGATGCTAAATTTCGTCGTCCTCCACAGGATTGGGAACAAGAATCCTTTGATCGGTTTATGGATATGGTCTACTCTTCGACGGTACGGGGTTTGGGTCCGGATCGGTTGTGTTGGAAGCCAGCAAGGAGTAGAGGTTTTGAGGTTAGAGGTTTCTATCTTTCTTTCTACCCTCCTACCACCTTACCCTTCCCTTGGAAGTTGGTTTGGAAATCGAAGGTTCCTCCAAGGGTAGCTTTCTTTTTATGGTCTGCTTCTTTAGGTAAGATTTTAACAACAGATAATCTTCGCAAACGACGTGTGTTAGTTCTGGATTGGTGCTATATGTGTAAGAACTGTGGGGAGTCGGTGGATCATCTTCTTCTTCATTGCCCCATTGCTTGTGAGTTGTGGTCGTTGGTGTTTTGCCTATTTGGAATTCATTGGGTTATGCCTCAGAAGGTTATTGAGTTGTTTGAGTCTTGGCAGGGTAAGTTTGGAAGACATAGAAATATAGAGTTGTGGAGAATTGTGCCTCATTGCTTGTTATGGTGTATTTGGCGCGAAAGGAATGAGAGATGCTTCGAGGGTTGTGAACGCTCTATACTAGAGATTAAGTCTTTATTCCTACACACTCTCCTCGATTGGAGTGTGGTTTTTTGTCATTTTTCTTGTTCTTCCCTTTTTGTTTTACTTGATCGTTGTAATCTTGGTTATTGACTTATGCCCTCATAGTACATTCCCAATGTACTTGGGTTGGCTGTTCTTCATTTTTTTTAATAAAATTTTCGTTACTTATCAAAAAAAAAAATGTAAATTGTGAAGATGACAAGTTATAGTTCTTGATGTTTTTAACCCAATGACATGTCAGCTCATCATCATCATCATCAATCTGTGCATTATGTTGCGGAATAGCAACCAATTTTATTTTTCTTTGGCATTTATCATTCTGCACACATTGCTACACGATAAAGTTCAAGCTGTATATTAATTATATGCTCTTGTGCCTCATGTCTCCATACCATACCATCTGACTTTCTCATTTCTGTCACTCAGATCTTTCATCTTTTTCTAATAATGGTTCCATCAAGTTTTATTTACATAGACTTCAATAATATTTCATAAACCTCCAGTTTGACCTTTCTTGTTCTGTTAGATGCCACTAGTTGCTAACTAATGTCCATATTTGGCTTTTAAAACAACCTGGATTACCCTTGCTGGTTTCCTTGGGCTTACATATTTTAAATTACTTGGAAGAATAAGAGAGGACCATCAATTATTTGTGCATCCAGGTTATGATTTTTTAATTAGGGAATCTTAGTTTCCATCTTCCTATTTTGAGTTAAACTTCACTACTCTTTGATGTGGGGGAGGCCAGAGAGGGGGAATTCATACCTTGGATGACTCCATTGGAGAGACTGGGAAATGCTATTTGACTTAAAGGCCATTGGCACTTTTGAAATAGAGATTCACATTTTGGCATCTTTCTCTGTTTCCACCTCTGAGGAGGCAATGGCTTTGTGTTGTCCTTGTAGTGGCATTCATGATTCACCTCTTTTAGACATTGTCTTTTCTTGCTCTCTCTTACATGGAGGAACATTAGTTGAATTGATCTTGATGAAAATGCTTTGATATTATGAAATATTATGACTTGTTTATTGGATTGAAGTCAATTTAGTTTTGGATTCACTCACTAGCTTGTTTTACTTATGGCATTTTTCTTGCTGCATTCATTTTTTCCTGTTTTTTGATATTTTATTTTGGATTCGCAATTTAGAAAATCTTTTCTTTTGTTGCTTTGTACATTAAGCCAATTGATTATTTATAAGTTGCTAAGTGATATGTCAATGGAATTTTATAGGAGCCCATCCCTGTTACACAGCTTGTAAGGGAAATTGCTGCTGTTATGCAGGAGTTCACTCAGTCTGGGTAATTATTTCTCTTCTGGAATATGATTCACTTGATTCAATTAGTTCATGCTCATTATGAGAAGAGTGGCAGTTTTGTTTTTGATTTTTTTTAGGGGGGGGGAGGTGGGTTGAAGTCTGTTGGGTATCATTATGCACCTTAATCATACATAGGTGATTTGAAAAAAGAAATGTACAGGACAAAAGGCTGAGGTTATTGAAATTTAAAAGGATGCAAGTACATCATCTTGCGAATGACTCCAAAACGAGTTTAAATTTAGTGCAAATTTTAAGTTTACTTTTCATCTGTTTAGACACCAGTTTTTACCTCAAGTAGCCTCCAACTTGCAGAGAAATTTCTACTCATTCAGGATCAGTTTTGCTTTTCCTAGTACAAAATGTAACTTGGGGCAGATGCCAAGCTCTTGCTAAGTTACTTTGGTTTGGTGGCTTCTGTTGTTCCATGTTGGTCTGTCCAAGGGATATGTAGAAGCCGGATTTACCCCTTTAGTAGATCGTGAGGGGTCTGGTGAAGTTTAGGGAATTGTCATCATAGGTGGTGGCGGCATTTGGGGTATACTACCCAAAAATGACGGAAGAGGTGCCCCCATTGGTTGTTTGGTCTGACCAACCACTTGTTGGGCTTGATTGTTCACAAATTGCAACGATATTTTAGATACAAAAAGAAGATATGAAGATATCAACAACAGATTTCTAATGAATTACTGAATCATGTTTGCCAAAATTCCTTTTAGTCCTTTTAGAATGATCTTGAATACCCCTATATTGAGTTCCTTGGGACCTTCAAGACTTCCATTTGTTCCATGTTGAGGATAATTTGGTATGTTTGAGAAACTTGAATAATTGAAAATGATCTGTCGAGATTTTCTCTAGATGTGTATTTTCACGAATAACTTAAAAGATCTTACAGTTGGTCAAATTATATTTTGTATCTATTTATGATTGGTAAGTTACGCACCCAATATGTCATGAGTCCATGACCACGTCCTGCGCCTATAACTTATAAGGGGAGGAGGAGCTGCATTGTCATTGGATGAATCAGATTTTGAACTTGACTTTCAATTATAGAGCTTTAATACTAGTGGATGCTTGATTTGTGTACTAAGGAAAGTCTCAAAAGAATCACATTTCATTCCTGTTTTGGAACTCTGATTTTTATTTTTTATTGTTTTGGTTCTGTTAGTGGCGTTTGTCCTTTTGGAGTTTCATGCTGGGTTTGACGACAAAGGCCCACAATTGTATCAGGTACATCAGTTCTGTCCTAATCTTGTGTTAAACAATTTTCAGATGCCATTGCATTTGAGCTCAAGCTGTTAGAGATTATTAATATTAGATCTTATTTGGATCTGATTCTTAATCTGTGATGCAACAAATTTTGGGCTTATGAGAACATCTGTTTGCATCTGTAAAAATCCAATTTTTTTGAATAACACCCCATGGCATGTTAAGATCTAGTCTTTTTAGTCTTCTGACTGTTAGCTATGGATTTTTTATTTTATATTTGTGATGCATTTGAGTGGGCTTGAATTTTCTTGCTCTGTTTTCCCCAGAACTTTGGTTTCAGTTATATTTATGACACCATATGTAATATATGCTTTGGCCATGCATGAAATAGTTTGAACTAAACCCAAAACCCAGATTTTGGAGTTCAAAATGATGCTCCTCCAATATGCTTTGTATAAAAAGCATGTTATTTTCTGAGAACTCCATGGTTGCAGAGAAAAAATGTCAAGTTAAACTTTTGTTCATTTCTATAGAACAGAAGATCAGAAATTAAGAGCTTTCTTATCTAACAAATGTCAAAATTTTGAATTTTTTATGCTTTGAAAATTTACTAAATGTGTGAAGTCATGGATGTGATAGTAAATGATGAGCATAAAGAGAACATGTGATCTAACAGTAGGCTTGACAAAATATTAATCTTGTATAAATGTCTATATATTGTTAAAGTTTCACAGTTTGTAACTTGAACCCATTTCTATTGTTTTTGAAAAAAAAAAAAAAGTGATAGACTTTGGTTAGGCATTTCAATTGGATTTGCAGCAGAGACACAGACGTAGAAGCCTTTTAGAATTTATTCTTTCAAATTACACTTTCCAGTAGAAATTATCATCATTCTTAACATGTTCCTGTTATTTGTTGTTTGCTGTAGGTGGACCCATCAGGTTCATATTTTTCTTGGAAAGCTTCTGCAATGGGGAAAAATGTCTCTAATGCAAAGACATTTCTTGAAAAGAGGTATTAGTTTTGATTCACTTACCAGCTAAGTGTTAGAGAAACTTTTTTTTTTTTTTTGGGTGGGGGGGGGGGTTTAAGATATCATACAATGAAATGAATTGAATTAGGATTCATGTATGTGGATTTCACATGTACTACCCTTTTAACTTTCTTTGCATTGGCCATAATTTCCCCCTATAATATTGTTTACCTGTCCGTCTTACAGGTATACAGATGATATGGAGCTTGATGATGCTGTCCACACTTCAATATTAACCTTGAAGGAAGGGTAGGCATTGTAGCTTTGAGTTCTACTTCTATACTAAAACCACTGTCACAGTGTAAATGTGAAGGTTCTCTTTGATGAATGCCAATCAAATAAAACTAAGCATTTTTCTTTGGTTCTTTTTTGTTCTGGTTGATTAATATCCCGTTACCTTTCAAAGAGACTTGCCTAAAATCTATTAAGGAAAGAGGTCTTAATTCTTTCCTTTCAATATTTTTCATCAAATTTGTGCTTAAGCTTCACAGAGGAATCCCTTTCAACAATACTGTGTAGCAATGTATTAGCTTTAGCATTATTCCAGATTCTTCTCATTTAATTCAGCTCGCTAATGCTTGTTGTGTCCTGTCTTGGTTTGATGGACCAATATCAGGCAAAAACATCGAGATTGGCATAATTGGTATAGAAAAAAAGTTCAGGCAAGTTCCCTGTTCTCCTTTGCATATAACTACACGTGGTTGTAGGTGGATTTTTCCCTTTTTATATTCTAATTTTTTTTAGGGTGGAATGGTGGTTTCTTGGTATTTTTATGTATTTTTTTCTTATCTAAGATCATGGTTTAATAATGCTATGGCATGAATAAGTAAAACTGATCTGATTTTTGTGCTTGGCTTAGTGTTTATCCAAGCCATAGGGGCATGTTTGAACCTGAATCGTTTACATTTGTACAAGCATGAATTTGAAAATTAAAGACCTAGCAGAAATGTGTAGATGAAACAGTTTGTTTGATATAATATTTTAATTCATAAAATGTACTATGGCTCTTCATAAAGATGGGTTGAATGTGAAAAGTAAAACTAAAACATAAAGTTATTCTTTGTTTACTAAATTTCACTCTAGTTGTGATAAGCTTTTATTTTTGGTTTGGTTTGGTTTTTTTGTTTTGTTTTTGTATTTGTTTTTTTGTAATCCCAGTTATTTATTATAATGCAGTATTTGATTTTAAACTTATCACAGAAGTTCATATTTCCATTCGAGTTTTGAATTAATGTAAACTTTGGCTTTGACCTTCACTATCCTAATTCACCCTTTGGTTATAAAGATATGGAGAAGTTTGGTTTTCTTGTTTGAAAGATTTAAATTTTGGCAGAGTACTAACACTGGCTGAAATTGATGATTACTTGGCTGAAGTGGAGTTGTTCATTTCCCTTGAACGAAGAAACTGGGGAGAACTTTTATTACAGGGCAAGGACTGGTTGAGTTATACGATTTATACCGGTCCTTGTTACTGCAAAATGCCTTGTTTGTCATGATGATCTGCATAATTATGTACTTGTACACTTTCCCCCCCTTTTCTTCTCTCTTTCTCTCCGCCGCAAGTGGTACTCATTGGATGATTTTGTTGACTTAAATTACTATTTGATATCACTTTAGTAAGTTATCACCTTTTTATTTTTATTTTGATAACCTGATGGCATATGCATGTGGTATAATCTCATCTGTATTTTTGTTTTTTAAGTGAGAATAATTTGTTGGAAAGAATGAACGCCCCAAGGACAGAGTCCTTAAATACATACGGACACAAATGAGGTCTGAAAAATGACAATAGAACTTCAAGACACTTCCCCCAATCGAAGTACAATATTTTTATATATAAAAAAAGGATCTCAAGGAGCATATTTAATATCTTGCATATAGATTGTTCTTTGTTTTCAATAGTTCGGATCCCTCCATATGGTTCACATAATGCAATGCTTTGTTGCTTGCCACAACACTATTGCCTCCCCAGCAATAGTGCAATGCAGCAACAAGTGCTTAACCATTTCACAACCAATAGTTTCCATTCAACAAAATTATGTATGGTTAGTATGCAATTCAAATTTGTTAATACAAAAAAAGATACCTTACGAGTAACCTTACTACCCCAACCTAAATACCTCTCCAAAGGGAAGACGGAGTTAGGTGGACATCACGAGCGCACTAAACTCCCCTGCAATGGAGTGTTAGTTTGGAAATAAGACCTGCAATGATTGATCTTCACATCATAAATCATGCCAAAACATTTCACTATTACCATTTCCCACCCTAATCAATATGAAATTATGAAATCTTTTCCAATAAGCTAAAATGCCTTTCCACATACTACAACGATGAGGTCTCGTCACTACCATCTTAGACCAATCACCCTACTGCACCTTATATTTAGCTTTGATGGCACCATGTCAAATTTGCTCCTGTTCAATCCAATATCTCCATAACTATTTACCGAGCAAAGTTTTATTAAAAACGATTGATTGTGAGTGATGAACAATTACTTTCATATGAACCTATCACCCATTTTATGTCACTCACAGTTAACCACTTTAGAGTTGTAACAAAAGTTGCTTTCCTAAACTTTCTCAACTAAATGTGAAGATACCTAAACCTTACCATCATACCACTCATGTCCCTGGTAGCAAATTAGGGATCCCCATCCAAAAGTTCTAATTAGATAATGTTAGGGTCATATTTTATATGTAATTGACTAATACTTTGTCAAAACGTACTTTACTTGTAAATTGGTTAGATTTAAGTTGGGTTTGATATATATCACATGGTTGTATTAAAGACATGAAGATTGATCTAAAAAACAAACGAAGACAAATTTTTTAACTAAAGCTTAACAGATAGCTTGACAGATGGCATCTATCGAGATTTACTGAGCAAGCTCGACACCAGCTCGAACCTAGTTCGATCTATCGAGATTTACGAATTCAGAATTTCTAGATTTGAATTTCGGCCGATGTAGGTGTATTTGTTTAAGGTTTCTTTTTTCATAACCCTAAATATATATAAGACTTATTTTAAAAGTCATCAAACATGGAAACAGAGACCAAGAGCTTTATTTTCTCTGTAAAAAGTTACTGCATTTGTATGCCATAGGGTTTTGTAACTAAATGTTTTTTGATCTTCATTGTTGATGAAGTGAAGAACTTTGTAGCCAACAACATTCATTCGAGTTGCTAAAGTTAGTCATGTATTGAAATCCGTGCAAAAATGTTAGTTATAGATTGGAGATTTGTGCATCAAAGGAAAAAAGGCTACTATAAAATCAAGTCTAATTGGGTATTGGAGCAAGAGTTCAACTGTAGGTTGATATTTCGGGATAGACTAGGGTAGTGGTAAGATTCCTTATAATTGTAATAGCTTGATTGTTGATTAGTGGATTTTTGGGAGTGGTGACCTAAAAATCACCAAGTGAGGTTTTTGTTTTGCAAAAAGTTTTTCTCATTTGTCAACAAATCATTATGTCAATTTAATTTTCTCTATATTTAGTTTATTTGGTGATTTGTTGGTGCCTTCATAATTTGCATATAATTCACCATAATTAATCAATTTGAATAATTGAATTAATTAACCGAGGTCATGCTATCTTAACCCAACAGATAGTAATATATAATACCCACCAAAATTCCCCCATCTACTTTTGAATTCTGAAAGACCTCTTCTTGAGGACATAGTAAATAAAGCAAAAGCCCAAACTCACAAAATTGGCCCTCTAGTGTGGCCTCTCTGTATGCAACAAAGTAACCTCCATCCAAAATTATTAATATTCAAGAACCTAAAGACTGCCATAACCCAATTGAACCATCAAACTTGGCCCAATTTTCCGTAGTCCACAAGCCCTCCCAAAGAATCTCAAAAGGAAAGTTTAGCCCAATTGAAAATAGTCCTGCCCCAAGTAATAATAATTTCTGGATTTGAGATCAACTCATGCCCTGACCATGTCTTGTATAGTTGTATTAGTGTAGAAAGTTGTATTATGGTTATTGCAAAAGATGCTAATCCCATCCCGCATCTAAAACTTCCAATGCATCTCTTACCCATCTGAGAAACCCCTAAGCAAGTTTGCAGAAACTGATGCCAAGCATAAAAACCTTGCCAAATATCCCATCTTCGTTTGAGACCAAAGAGGCGGGCTAAAACTTTCTATCACTCGCTGTGATTCTCTTAGCATGGAATTGATGTGATGTAGCTTGGTCCTCGGTAATAAGATCTCTTTCAGCCCTTGGTTAGAAGCTACACACGACTATTTTCTTTTCATTGAAACAAAACTAACTAGTACAAAATATCCTCCACACTTATAAAGTTAAGAAATGCTACCTAAATGATCAAAAGAGAAACAAAAAACTAACTTAAGGTGCACACACAGTGGAAATGGATGGAGGGGCAGATTTGTTGATTTTACATCTACCCCTCTTCTCTCAATTTTCTCTCCTCTCAATCACTCCAAATTGGGATAATTACATTTGGGAAGATCCAAAAAAAAAAAAAAAAAAAAACTAGTCCTCACCAAGATTATTTTAATTTTCTCTTCCAACTAAATAATATAAAAGTTCTTTTTCTCTCCAATTTTTTAGACATGGCCCTACTGCATGGCACAAAAAAGAAAAGAAAAGTGTTTCTAGATTTGCTTAAACCGCTTTGCAATCCCTTTCAATGGGCCTTAAAAATGTACAAAGGAGACTTTAATGCCATCCAATCTCAAATTTGTTAAAATGAAATAATTTTTGTACTGCCCTTTTGTGTACTCTTTGCCTTTTTTGTGATAGATTACAATTGATTATTAGATACTTTTATATGAATTCACAATTTTTTTCACATCACTGTTAATCGCTAGAAAAATTGTAACAAAATAATGTATATAAAACTAGATCGTACTTGAATTATCCCTTAAAAGAGAAGCTGCCTTTTGGCTTTATCTTTGTCTCATAGTTTTACATGTCTAATGAAGCACAATATCTTTTTTTTTTTTTTTTTGGTCAAAAAAGTAATACTACCATTCTACCAATAATTATTTTCACACAAGTTAAGTTTTGGAAACATTTTATTTTGGAAACATTTTATTGAATGAGCTAGGTCTTATTGTTTGAAATCTAAAATCTCACTCAATCCAAATCTATTACAATTTTATCTTTTATTTTTAATTTTTTTTTCTAAATTAAATAAGTTCTTGGTGCTGCTACTTTCATGATCTTTTTGTTTTGGGTTGCACCTTTGCTTCCTATAGCTGGGTTAAATCAATAAGACAAAACTTAGGTACAAGTGTTGTTCTTGAGGTTCCATTCTTAAAATTCAACCATGTAGCTACTTAACTAAAAAATACACTTCCATCTCATGAAGAAAAATTCGCATGACAAAATTTTAAGAAAGAAACTTAAAGAACAACACCTAAGTACTGTACCAAAGTCTTACTCAAATCAGTATATATATATAAAAGTAAAGGCCTCATGTAGAGTGCCTGTGGCACTCTAGACTTGCACTTAGCTTAAAAAATGGGCTGTTATTTAAAAAGCCCAAGCCCATTTAATGAATTAAAACCCAACCACTCTATTTAAGTTCTTTGCACACCTCTTAAAAACTGAAACGTTTGGCAAGTGTTCTTCGCACTCCACTTAAAAAATGAAACGGCAAAACCAGTTCACCTCTCTATCTCTTCCCCTTTTTCTCTCTTAACTATTTAGTTCTAAGTTCTAACGCACACTTTTATGTCTCTCCTTCTATTGCTTGTTGACTCTCCCTGTTTCTTTATAGCTTGGTCCTGCATCATGTGGGTACAATGTTGAAAACATATGTCACATTACATTTAAAATTTCAGGTGCTGGTACATCTGCAAGCTCATTAGTTGCTCTATATAATACCTTTATAAATAGGCTCAACTGCTCAAGTAGTTGGTTGCAATCCCACGGTGCTTTTACTTAGTTGTTGGGTGGATTCATGTCGCAAAACATTCATCTCATTCCCATTTGGAACAAGCAAACCATGTGTTTGATAAAATGTCTCACTCACTTTTGCAAGTTCAAGTCAACTTCACACAAACGCTAATGTTATAGCTAAGTTAATTAGGCCATACATTTGACTTCCAAATTTCATTTTCTCATGTTCATTAATGGTTTAATTTTGCAGGCTTTGAGGATCAGTTAATGGCATGTTGTGTCTATGGAGAGCTACAGTACAATTACAATTCCAATGTCACATGCGGCCAAACTGGTTTCAATGTTTGCTTTGACTATACAGAAGCTGCCAATGCAATTGTTGCGTCCAAAATATTCTTTACTGGCAGTGACAAAGTGAGGTTTGCTGGGCTGTTTTTCTCTTTCCTTTCTCAATTCCTCCCTTTAATAGTATTTGAAGAAAGGCAAAATTTAAGTGCAGTACTTTAGGTTCTCTTTTTAAAATTTTAACACGTGTCTCAATAACATTTTCATTAAACGGTTAGAGACCAACTATCTCCCGTTAGAAAATTCATCTGAAGCACAAACCAATTTGCACAAGACCCAGCATAAACCCATTGAATTATTGAAACCCAAACATGGTCAGTAGACCCATTAAATTATTGAAAGAATATTTAGCATAGAAAATATAGATCAAAGAGAGAGGTTACAAGATCTAAGAGGGTTAGAGAGAGAGAGAATGAAGTGGAGATAGATCAAGATGAGAGAATGAAAGAGCAGCTGATCCGCCATGGTTAGCTCCCTCAAGCTTCTCTCTTAGCCCAGACCCAAAATAGAACAAATCGGTGAATAATAAAAAGGAGGAGAAAAAAAACATGAAAATAGTAAGATTAAACTAAGACCCATAATGCATTATTGAAAAAAGTTGAAAACTTTGATGGGTAGAGAGTACAAATTGAAGCTTCGCGGTGGATTTCTTCATAGGATATGGGACAGGGAAGGTTAAAGAAATCAACTTTCTCTTCCTTTGTGGGCTTTGGATCCTCCTTATGCATGTGGGCTTTGGATCTTCCTTTCTCTGAATCTAGTGCTGCCATTGCTCAGTTGTGGTGATTTGGTTTGTAGAGAGAAGAGCTTGAGAAGCCGTCCATGGTGGGCTGAAAGACCTTTGGCATTCTGCGTTTCTTTGATTTCAGAGGAATATAGTTTTTTTTTTTTTTGATTAACGCCATTTAGCCGTGATCATTAAACAGCAACGTGTCAGAATTTTAAGAAGGGAACCTAAAGTATTACACCTAAAGTATTGTACCTAAGTTTTGTCATTTGAAGAAATCCTTGAACCAAATTTCCCCTGCCTCCGTCCAAAAATTTCTACCTTTGCAAAGATTGTTAAAATGGACATGCAATTTATATTGGAGTTACACATGCCGAATGTGTGACACATACAAATTAAGGAGATATTTTATTAGTTAGTGTGTGACACATACAAATTAAGAAGATATTTTATTAGTTAGTTAGTGCCAAGAATTTACAAATCTTTATTCTTATTTTAATTATAATGTAATAATGCTGGATTTGTAATGGATTGTAGCGTTTGGGTCAGTAATGAGCTTGAGGGAGGACATTCATTTTATTATATTAACAAATCGTAGAGAATACATATATGTCCCATTGATCGTACTTTCCTAACATTTTTTTCCCCATAGATAAAACTTAAATTTTTATAGGAAAATGTAAATGGATGCTTTTAAGGCATTAGTTAATAATTCATTTAAAGAAATTTTTTATAGGAAAAAAAAAAATTAATGTTTTGACAGCTTTTTCCATTTCCCATAAAAGTGGTATAAAAACTTTTCTAAAATGCTAATGGATGCTCTTAAGGTATTGGTTAATAATTCATTTAAAGAAAGTTTTTATGGGAAAAAAAAAACAATTAATGTTTTGACAGCTTTTTTCATTTCCCATAAAAGTTTTATCAAAACTTTTCTAAAATGGATTGTTAACCAATGTCCTAAGGGCACTTGTTAGCATGACCCATTTTTATAAGCAAAATTAATTAAGTTTTGTGTTATTTCAATATTGCATAGCGTGGGGTAAGTTTGTCTGATTCCCATTATTAGTCCAAAATTTTATGGAGACTTTGTGGCTGAATGAGTTTCAATGTTTTAATTTTAATAGGCTGGGTGTTGTTTTTATGTGTTTTAATTCAAGTTGTGACCAAAAGGTAATTGAAAATTTTTTTCTCCTAATTTTAATGGTTTGGTTGCAGAAAAAATGAGCAATGCATTTATGCTTCAATGTAGCAAGGGCGTCATATACTACAAATCATAAACCTAGGTGAATTCTATTCCATCTTCACTTTGGTGGAAGAATTGACTGGATCAGTAAAATACTAATGTTTTGGCTGGGAAAATAAGGAGATTTGAGACCATGCATTCTAATGAGTCTAACTCACCCCCTTTTGGTTCTATATCTCTACATCATCAAGACCAAGTGAGCTTCTTATATAATGTTTAATTAGCTAATGTCACTGGTATAGTAAGCAATTCTTATTGAATATTTAACTGCAATTATTAGAATTGGGAAAAAGGTGTTACTTCATGTTATTACTTAAAAATATGTTAAACATTGTATCTTACATTTTCATGTAACAGCTTACAACATTATTTACGTATCGCACAGGCCCTTCGGCTAATTAATAATAATTTCCAGCTGTGTTTGATTGCCAATATTGAATCACTATATGGCCTAAGAAGAGGGAGGAGGCATATATAGCCTGCCAAATGAACCGAGGAAGAAGATGAGGGCATTCTAGAGAGACCTGTGATGTTCTAACATATTAAAATGGGACAATTTGGTCTTTTGATAATATGCAACCATTGTAGCTGTCACATGACATGCACATGGGTCTAATTTCCATCCAAGTTAACAAGAAATAAACAGCAGGTGCAAAGTGTGTAGGACGTAAAAGTTTAGGACAAAATTTTTATAGTTTAGGAGGTAAATGTAACATGAGGTATAGTTTAGGAGGATAAAATGTAATTTTTCTTTATTTATTTGAGTTTATATACGAAATAAAATCTTTTGTGACTTTATATTTATTATTTGAGAAAGTAACAATACTTTCTTCTTGTGGAAATTTTTTTACGTGATGCAATTGTTGCGTCGGCTCAAAATATTAAGAATGAATGGACTTTTACCCAAAAAAGAAAAAAAAGAAAAAAAAGAAAGAATGGACAATGACATTCCCTTAGACTACTGTGTTTCCCCTTTTTGTTGTTGCTTCCAACCACAACGCTATCTAGCTGCACACATCTGGGGCCTGATTCTCCTTCCTTGAACCTCTCAAATTTGAGACTTTGTTGACTAGCGATTCATCTTGTGAAAAAGTGGTGAAGAATGCGTGAACTTAGAGAATCCGGTTATAGCTTCATCCTAGGAACTATGCCAAAAGGGTGCCTTGAAAAATGCAATAAAGACCATTATGGTCACATCTTGAGTAAGTTTAAATCACTAAATGAAACCATTTTATGGAAAATGGAGCTTAAAATAAGTTCGTAACACCACGTATAATTTCTTTTATTTATTATTTATTTTTTTAATTTAGATATGATAGTATCATATCAAACCCATGGTTCCATAATGATTAAATCAAAATCCAAAATCTCAAATTTGAGAAAAGAAAATTATTAGTTGAGTTAATTAGAATCCATATTTAAATAACATTTTTTTGTTCACAGAAAATGCTAAAATTACTACAAATTACAATACAAAATACTTACAAATCATTGTCAAAGTAAATATGATTTGTGCCAATTTATCAACTTATAATTAAATATATAATATATTTTTTCATAATCGATGATATATTAGTTTATAAAACTTATCTACCAATAAAATTTGTAATAACCCAAACATTATTCTTTTTTCATATCTCCGTCGTCATCATAAGGTGGTGCAACTTTTATATATATATAAAAGATGATATTGGATGGAAATTGAGAAATGCTTTCTTAATGATATTTTTCTCTAGCAGCCAGTCAAAACCAAAAGATAACACTATTCTGTGTGCTCATCAAAATGAGAAACAAGTGGAAAGTGTCATCTTCCAACTAAGATCCTTGAAGGCTCTTAGGCTTTACGGCTCCATTCTTTTATCACCGCTGGAAACACAGTGAAGAATATGACTGTTTCACTATTTGGGTTTTCCACTGTTTCTTTATGGGATGCTTCATGCTAATAAAGCTATAAGCTACTCACATTGCCTTGTTCTAACAACTGAAAACCTAGTTAACCTAATTCCCTAATGTAATATCATTCTTGCACATAAGATCTTCAATGTTGTTGAAATAAACAGGCAGAGAAAGAACAAGAATTGTTCTGAAGAGAATATTTGTATATATATTTTTTATTCTTAGCTCTCCTCAAATGTCTGGCCTTTAGTGAGGAATCGATAGGCAAGATTGAACATGGCAGTCCTCTAGGGTTTTTTGTTGGCTTGATATTCCAGCAGATAATACACATATGAAACTGTAGAAATAACTTCTTTCAAGTAGATGAAGGTGCTGCATATTCCTGTAGCCCAAGCTATTTTGTTGGTGATAAATCAAACCCTCAAAAGGTTCTATATATGCAATGATTAATGGAAAAACGTATCTGCACATGTTGGCTTCAAATTAAGAATAGGTGGCCTAAAAAATCCTTAGAAAGATTTTGCAACCTATAAATTCGAAACTTGTATTTTCCAATCATTCCCTTTGCCCTCTGTATCTCCTTCGCAGAATGTTAGTGAAGAAGGACATGATTTGAAATATAATTTTTGTTATTTATTAATTTTTAATATTATTATGAAGTTTTTGAAAATTTTGATTTAGAATTATTATTTCTTTGATTTTAGGTGTCTTTAATGATTTTTCTATTAGGGTACCATTATGATAGGTATAAATTATGATATCTTTTAGAAAATATTTTCTTCTTGGTCAAGTTTTATAGTGCCTTTAAATTGGGCTCCAAGCCTGTAAACAAAAATGAAGTATTTAATTAGTTTAGCAAATTTTCTTATTTTTGTTTCTCTATTTTTTAGTGGGTATTTCAGTAGCTCTTCTTCTAGATTCAAAGAACTCTTGTTGATTAAAGGCTATGCCAAATTAAGAAATCGAATTTCCCACAAGAAATGTTTTAAAAAAGAAAAAGATATATGATATCTATGACTAAGAAAATTGCACATTAATATGTGGCGTAGTTGAAAGGTGAAGATTTATTTATTATTTTTATTCTAATATTTTAAAGATAAATACTAATTTCATTAAGCACAAACAACACTAACATCCTTCCTCCACACATCCTGAATAGATTTAGGCAGGGAATATCATATTACAACAATTACAGGGAAAGGTGTAATTGACAATTCTCTACTCAATGCCATAACAGAAGTGATTAAGCTAGACGACAAAGGATAATTATCTTCTCTATAACTATATCATCTGCCCTAACAGAAGTGAACAAGCAATCCAGTGAAAAGAACGTTTTGAGTCTTTTTTAGGACTTAGGAATAATTGCCCTAAAGCCATTTCATCCAAAAGAAAATGGTTGGTTTTTTGGCAAAGGCAATGGTATGCTATCATTTCTTAACATAGATAGCACATTTGACATTGTGGGCCAATCATCAGTATTATTCTGTATACATAGGAGACCGATATGGATCCATCTCAACACCTTAAATTTGACACATGAATTACTAATTGATGGATCAATTAGCTCTTGCCCTTGACCTTCTTGCCATAAATTCCATGCTTGAGAAAATCATTTACAATATTAGAAGCAAACATAACAATGAATATAAATAAAATCCAAAGCTTAAATTTAATTGACATACATATTCTGCTAAATCGAGTGTGTAGTCAACATGGTAGAAGCTATTGTTTTTTCTACCACTCACAATTTCAAGCATCAAGACTCCAAAGCTGTAGACATCGGATTTTATAGAGAACACCCCTTCCATAGCATACTCAGAAGACATATAGCCACTACATCAAAAACACAATAAATATTTCATTTCACAAGTGATTGAATTGAGCACATGTAATAGTAAGATTAAATAGGACCTTAATCATCACAAGTGCAGGGGTTTATTATTAACTTACTATGTTCCAACAATTACATTAGTGTTTGCTTCCAATTCATTTGGTTTGAAAATTCGTGCTATGCCAAAATCAGATATCTTAGGATTCATGTTTTTGTCAAGGAGTATGTTTCCAGCTTTTAAATCTCTATGAATTATTCTTGGTCTCGAGTATTTATGGAGATAGAGCAGTCCTTGAGCAATTCCTTCAATTATATTGAAATGTTTTTTCCAATCTAATAACTTGCTTCTCTCTGAGTCTATCAAATATAAAAAATGAAATAGATGTGATCAATAATCTAGTTTCTAAAAACTGAAATAATAATTTTTTTTTTTGAAAAATAAGTAAAGGAAGTACTAGATAAAAGTCAATGTTTTTCTTACCAAATAGAAAGCAATCTAAACTTTTGTTGGGCATATATTCATAAACCAACATCCTCTCTTCTCCATGAATGCAACAACCAACAAGTTTAACAATATTTAAATGATGGAGTTTAGGCATAACTATCAATTCATTCCTAAACTCAGGTATTCCTTGTCTTGAATTTCGCCCTAATCACTTTATCGCTATTGTTTGCCCCCCTGCCAATTGTGCCTGATGTGGTGATTAAAATAGATTAATTTAGCTTAGATGTAAATTACTCAAAACTACTTGATGTAGATATTTATTTAGAGGTGACCTTATACACAGGCCCAAAGCCTCCTTCTCCAAGCTTGTTTTCTAATGAAAAATTGTTTGTTGCAGCCATGACACATGTATAGCTAATTACACTGAAATAAGCTCCATTCTTGTCCAAGCTCACTAAAGCAAGCAATCCATTTTCACCATTTGTTTCATCACTCCCTGTTTAAATTTTCATAGAACATCATAATTTGCATTTATCATATAAAATAATCAAGAATTGGTAAATTTAAATATTATATATATATATATATATATATATATATATATACACACACACCTTGAAGTACAACTATACTCCGTTTGAGTTGATAACACAATATGCAGAAAACAATCACGAGTAGAGCAATGGCTGTGAAAATTTAGCCGTGTTATAGTAATCATCATATAAGAAAATATTTGCTGCTTTTGATCCAAGTAATATACTTCATATCGAAAATCTACAAATACAAGGGAATGAAATTTTCATTTTTTTTTTTTCTGGTTAAGCAAAAAAAAAAAAAAAAAAAAACCAAAAGAAAAAAGAAAAAGAAGAAGAAACACGTTTTTAACAAAATTGTGGAAGATGAGTACCCTTACGAAGGGTTAAATGAGTGTCAAGCATAATAAGCTAAAGAGATCCATCAAAGGGATCATGCAAAGTTCAGATCCTTCAAACCTAAAACTTAAGTAAAAAGGTATAGAAATGCAACTAATTAATATAACATATTTTGAAGCTCCAATCTAACCAATTTGAGAAATCTTTAACGGTTTGTATTTGAAACCTCAGTGAAAGAGAAAAATAGACATGCCTTAGTTTAGTTAGTTTTACTAATGGCCTGTTTGGAAGTTTAGAGAGGGAGGAGAGTAGAGGGGAGTAGTGGGGAGGGGAGTAGTGGGGAGGAGAGTAGAGGAGAATGATTACCCTCCACCTTGTTTGGATGTTTTTATAATTAGTAAGGGGGAAGGGAGTAATTAGCCCTTCCCCTTGTTTTTAACATTGTAATTTTATAAATATAATAAGGGTAAATTAGGTAATTTACTTTATCAATAATTTTATGTGCTCTACTCTCCCTCCAAATCTCTCCAATTTGGGGGAATTAAAAATGAGGGGGTTGGAGGTAGTTGAAATCCCTTCAAACCCCTCCAAACCCCTCCCCCTCCTTCCTTAAAAAACTCCCAAACAAGGTAATTGAATTACTTCCCTTCTCTCTACTCTACTCTCCCTCCTTTTTTAAACATCCAAACAGGCCATAATGGTTTTTGTTTCGAAATTCTTGCCCGAGATTCATTTTTTGTTGCATCTGTAATTTGTGTAATCCCAGGGTACAAGGCACATAAACCTTGAATATGATCCCTATTTCCTAAGATCCTTAGCCATGGCTAATTTGTTTACCATCTATAAGTAACAAACAATTTTCCAATAAAACCTCAGTTAATTAAGATAATTATGATGCAATACACATGAATATCTAGCTAGGACAAAACTTTTGAAGAACAAGCCTTCAGTGTGTATATATGTAGACAGAGAGAGGGAGAGAGATTCAAGCTGCTATTTCTTGAGTGTATCACCTGATTTAAGATCATCATTTACGCCATGAGAAGTAGACAACAAGCATGAGAAAAATAGAAAGAAAGCAAATATGAGAATGTTTATCATGTTTTTAGCCATGAAGATTGACTACTGGCTTTTCACTTGTTAGCTAATTAGCTAGCTACTTATATGCTCATGCCAGCGTATAGCGCGTGTCGACACGGAACCATACAGCTACTGCCTGCTAGGGTCAAACACGCAGGCGGTCCATTGAAATAATACTCTTTTTTTTTTTTTTTCCCCGAGAAACAATGAAAGAAAACTGGTTATATTGAGACATAACCAAAAATTTATTAAAAAAATAATTTAGGTATGAATGACTATCACTAATCCGTCCGATTATTTTAATTTTAATTTTTCTTTTGTCCGACCATCTATTCTATTAAAAATCTATATTACTGTTGTTAGGGTTTTAGGTCTATGTTGTCATAAAATTAATCAAAATTTAGTCAAGTAATTAATTAATTAATTATGCTCTTCATTGAATTGATTAACACATCACACAAGCACAAATTACATATGACACCATTATGATGACCCATGAAAATTGATGAAACAATCCGTTTCACAATAAAAAAAAAATCTAGGGATAATTTAACTTAAACAATTCTCAAGGCAACATATCTGCTAGAATAGAATCAAAGTTTGTATAATAGAGATTTAACCATAAATCTATTGTTACCTCATATTGTACTTACTGGCATGACTACACGTAGCTCCAAAATCCATAGACTTTTCTATTTTGGATAGTTGCACATTAATTCCCCTGTTTGTGACTCCAAGATCCACCCTCAAAGATTTGATTAGTAACTGTGGTTAGATGACTTTGGAAAATTTGCTTTATCATTGGATTTGATGTTTGCATGTAATCTCCCAGTTGATACTTCAAGAGAGCTTGGAAAAATCCATATCTATGTATAGTAACACTGCTCTCTTGTGTGTGTAAAAACATGCGCTAGGGTTTGTTTTTACATGTACTTAAGTTCTATCAGAACCCTAGATCAGACGATTGAGAAAAGAAGCTGAGAATCCAAATTAGTTGCTTGAGTCTTGATCGGTCGAGACATGCTATTTTTTTTTTGGATAGAGATGACTTAGCCAAGATAAGTGATTTTCAACCTGTCAAGTTGCAATTGAAATGCAGTCTTGCATTGGTCCATTTCCTACATTATTGATCTAATATCATCTAATGTAATTTCATCTAAAAAAAGCTAAGATCTAAACTATTGCAATTGTTCATGGTTGCCTATCTAAAAATATAGGCTTTACAATAGCGTTAGACATTTTTTTTATTTATTTTTTATTTTTTATAATTGTGTTTGAACATGAAATTATGTAGTATGCGAATTTTAAAAAATATGATGTACTAAGATTCTAATAAAAGGGTTTCATTATATTTTTTAAAAATACTAATAAAGGGTTTAAATAGAAAACAAAAAAATTGTAATTCAATTAAAAAATATATATATATTAAATTAATTACGTCTGAAATTGTGAGGTCTCAACTACTTATTTGACATAATATTAAGAGTCAATTTGAGATAATTATTTAAGAGGTAACAAGAGTCACACTACAGAGATAATTAAAAGTAATTTTTTGTTGTTGAATAAATTAGATATTAGATATTAAAATATAACGATAGTTTTAAGAAGAAAAAAATAAAAATACAAATCAATTAATTTCGGATAGATTAAATAACAAATATTACTTATATATGCCTCAACATATATAAACCCCCCCCCCCCCCCCCTTTTACACCGTTTATAATCACAATTCTTTTTCTATCATAATCGATGTTCTAACATTCCATCCATTGGAATGTTTGAATTTGTTATTGATGGGACTGACGAAGATAAGTATAGACGAAGCTTCCTTCACGGACGAACATGACCAGTATCCGCGTCATCAAAAAGAGTTAATGCCATTCAATGCTACCAATAAAGCTCCAACCGTTACAAGACCGACTGGACGAACCGATGGGAACGCATTAAAGTCCATAACTCCACCAGAGACGTTATCAGGAAGTCATTAACACTCCAACGGCCATAATCCCCAAGGGTATATAAAACCCTCACAACACCAATACAAGGTACAAAAAAAAGATAGCATCATAACTTGAATCATTTTTATTGACATTTCTATTATCATCTTCTTTGGTACTGACTTTATCATCGGAGGCGTTGTGGCAGACACCATACCGGTGACCACTTGAGTAAGTTCTTGATCACGCAGGGTCGTCAGAGCACATCCAGGAGCCATCTGGACGAGTCCCAGCAAACCAACGAGGTACTGCTTCATCAGTTATCTTTAAATTAGTTTTCTCTTTTTTTGAGAGAGAGGTTTTTCAACCTATGACGTTTCCTCTTGATAATAACTCTTTATCATCAGATTAAGATATCAATCGGTTTTTGGTGTAGGTGGGGATTGAATCCCAAATTTCTTATTCAACCATCAAAGATTCAACCCTAGATCTCTTAGTTTAAAATTACTGTATTTCACTCCACTATATATATATATAAAAAATAAATTATACTGAGAGGCCAAAAACGTATTGACCCCTTGTGATGAATTAAGTTGATTAATTAGCCAAGTTATTAATTAATCAAATTAACATGAAAACGCGTGGTAGCACAAATAAATCACCAATAAACTAAAGTATGTAGCCGAAAATAAATAACACGGTGATTTGTTTACAAATGGAGAAAACCTACACGGCAAAAACCTCACCGAGTGATTTTAAGGTCATCACTCCCGAAACTCCACTATTATCACAACAAGCGGTTACAAGTAAAGGAATCTCAGTACCTTATACCAACCTACAGTTGAACCCTTACCCCAATATCCAATTGGACTTGTTCTGTAGTGACAGTTTCTCCTTTTGATGCACGGCTCCAAGTACGTGACTAACTAATTGCGCGGATCCCAGTACGCGACTTCAATCACCAATTAGAGAAGATTTATTGGCTGCAAAGTTCTTCAATTCATCCACACGATGAAGATCAAGAAGATACTTGGTTACAAAACTCTACGGTGCAAAGACACAACAACTTTTTCACAAGAAAGATGAACTAGGGCAAGAACTTCGTCTCAAGTTACAATTTGCATGAACAAGGAATTCTTAATACTTGTGCAACTTGCCACCATTTGACGGCCCTTAAAATAATCATTTTGTATGTCTAGGGTTAGGAGAAAAGAATGCCCAAAGACACATCCACGGATTAGAGTTAAAACAGAACTAGGAATCTGTTTTTCTTAAATCTCGACAGCTACAGGTGTCGAGGTGCTGTCGAGCAGCTGTTGAGCCTCGGGGCTAGAACAGCTTCTTAAAACTCGATAGATACAGCTGTCGAGCTTTAATGGAAAACACTTCTCAATTTGTTTCTTGGACAGACTTCATGGCTTTAACACTTGATCTTGAAACCTTGTTTCTTGAAGCATTAACCTCATCCTAAATCTACCTAATTACAAGTAAAGTGCGTTTTGACAAAAGATTAGCCAATTACATAAATAATGAATGACATATGTTCTAAACAAGTGAAACACATATGTTCTAACAATCTCCCCCTTTGGCAATCCGTGACAAAATCACAATTAACAAATGAACATGTGAGAGAAGTCTTAAATCACTCAACTCATATACACTTGTTGAATACAATAAAATCTATCCTATCACAAACTCTTGAAAAACTTTGCAAGAAGAGAGTTAATGACAAGTAGACTTTGACAACCTGTATTTTTGAAACACTTTAAATAGAACTCATCAAGGCATCTTAGTGTGAAACAGAAATAATAGATTGCATACAAATAAAGAAACATGTGAATAAAGAAAGAAAAGAAACATCACATGTAGATATAGGTGAAAGAAACATACAACATCATGTATATATATATATATATATATATATATATATATATATATATATATATATATATATAACAAAATGAGCACAATGTATGTAAAAATGATCACAAGACCTAAGGTACAAGAAGAAAAAAATGTATCTAAAGTAGAGAAAAGAAAAAGATACAAGTAATCCTCACTACATCCCTCAGCACTCAACACTCCCCCTAACAAAAATGTCCCTATACATACTCTCCCTAAGCATGACTACTGTCATAACCAAAAACTACTCCCCCCTTTTTGTCACGAGTGACAAAGGGTAGAGTGTCAAGAAGACATCTCATCAGTAGAGCTAGCATCTCCATCATCATCTGAAGCATCATCGTCATCACCATCATCATCCCCAGACGTGGAAGCCATAGGAGGTGGTGGAAGAGAAGCCTCAGGAGCAAAACCACCCATGGTCGCCTGTCACCTAGCAATGCGACCAACACGAACATTCACCTGATACAACTCTGTAGAGAGTGCATCAAGGCGGGTATCCATGCGCTGAAGCTGCGCCATGATATCTCCTAGTGACACATCGCTCGAAGAGGAGGAGGGAGCAGATGAAGCACGAGCAGATCTGGATGGAGCGGAACAGGAGCAGGGAGCAGTTGAACCTGTCTGACGTGACCGAAATTGTGCCTCACTACGTTTTACAGTAGCGGCATCTATGGAAACCATAACAAAAAAAGGGTCGGAGATAGGAAAAGGGATAGAAAAATGGCGTAAAATTCTCGTGATAGCGGAAGGAAAGATGAGCTTATCACGGGTAGCCGTATCCTTATACACATTTAAGACAGAAAAGATGAAATGTGAAAGAAAGTCAATGGTAAGATCCTCAATAAGAGACAATAGAAAACGAGCACGAGACTTTGTAATAGAGTTGTAGTAAGAAAGAGGATGCAAAACAAACGTCATTACCATGTTTAAGAATTGAGGACCATTAGCAAAAGGTCGACATGACGTATACTGGTGCTCACCCCAATCATAAGGGCGCTCACAGAAAGTAGAAATCATCTCGTCTTTGGAGACAGTCCGTAGATGCTCACAACCAGGGTAGTCAGGATGCGCAACCCTCGGAACATGGAGCACATCGGATACCAACTCCGGTGTGATGACAATGCGCGTACCTCGAACGCGAGTGATAAAGAGAGGTACTGAATAATCAAATTCATGCATGTTAGAGTAAAACTCCTGAATCAGAACAGAAGGACAAGTGACCGGGACGTCACATAGTGACTCCCATTCCCGTTTGTGAAAGACATCGGGAAGGTCAGTGTCGGCAAAGTCTGCCAGAACAACGTGGCGTTCCGAATGAACACCTCGTTTAGAGAAGTTCTCCAAGAAATCCTTATGGGATTTCTCATCACAAAACCGAACAGAGATAGGAGTGGAATCAGAAGATGAAGAGGCCCTAGAATGAAAAGGGTTCTGGGTCGGAATAGACTTATGTTTTGGTGCCATAGACACTACTAACGCAACAGAAAGAGAAGGGGGGGGGGGGAGATAGAAACAATAAAAAAAGTCCCAAAACAGATCAAATATAACAAGTATATTGAAAAGAAGGGACGTATACATGGGGAATGCATGAATATGTGACATGCACTATGAACAACATCATGGGCTCAACCCAATCCAATCCCACCAGCACACAAACATATTTCGCACATCTAAATGCATGAAAATACTGTTATAATGCGAATGTGATGCAATGCATGGAGTTTTTAAGATAAAAACTACAAAACCCATCCCAAAAATTTCAACAAAAACTTATCAATTTTGAAAAACCCTAAAATTTTCAAAAACCCCAAAATCTAGGTTTCAAAGACATGAAATGCATGTAGAATGATGAATAAAAAGCTTACCAAGTGAAGAAAAACTTGAAGAAGCTTGAGAAAACCTTTAGAAGAAGATTTGGAGTGAAAGAGAGTGTTTGGGAAGGAGAAAAGACAAAACTGTCGAGAGAGAGATCGAGAGAAATGAAAACCGGATCGCGCAAAACAGTTATATAGCACCTCAGTAAATCTCGACAGATGCAGGTATCGAGAGGTGTCGAGACATCTGTCGAGGTAGGTGTTGAGACATTTGTCGAGGTAGGTGTCGAGAAATACACGTCGACAGATCCAGCTATTGAGAAGGTGTCGAGAACCAAACACAAACAAGAGAGTTGAAGCTCGATCGATCCATCAGGTGTCGAGAAGCTATCAAGAGGACAGAAAGTTTCTCGATCGATCCAGAAGGTGTCGAGAAGCTATCGAGATTGCGATAAGAAAAAGCTGAGAAGCTCGACAGACAACCAGGTATCAAGGAGGTGTTGAGGAGGTGTCGAGCCAACTTTTCAAAATAGTTTTTCAAGAAGGGAAAAACACAAACATGAATGCAATCAATCATGCAACTCAACCAATGATCCAATCAACATATAGGACTCTCAAAAACATCTCTCAACAACAATCTTAAGCACATGGATCTCAAAACACGCACTCACACACTAAACAAGTCTAACCAATTTTATTTTTCAAAAACAAGTCAAGACAGTTTAGTGAGCATACATCAATGCATGTAAACCTTATGATGGCCAAATCACATTGTACCTGCACATGTATCAAAAATAGCAAAGAATAGTGCGTGTTGTGTGTGAAAAACTTCGCAAGATTGCACAAGTGTTTCTATGTTATGACGATTTGAGATATGAGAAAATCACTTTAACTTACACACAATCATAACTTTTTGATGGGGACTATCACCTTTGAGCTATAACTTCCACATCTCCTAGAAAACACGCTTGCAATCATATTTAAAGCATTTTTGTTCTTTTTGCTTTTATTTTCTTTGCAAATTTTCTTTTTATTAAGCAAACCATGTATAGGTATACAAAGGAGAGAAAAAAAATACCCAATTATGTTAAGCTTTTGACATTGCACTTTTGTTATGCCGAAGCATACAGATGTCATTGACATTGTACTTTTGCTATGCCGAAGCATACAGATGTCATTGACATTGTACTTTTGCTATGCCGAAGCATACAGATGTCATTTCATGATTGGCGGGTAACAGTGGTGAGATGGTTATTTATGCCTTTCTCTTAGGATTTTCTAGTTTAACCCGTCAAAAAGAGTGATACGAGTGTTAAGTTCAAGAGATCACTTAACCTTACTCATCATAAACAAAGAGCTACAAAGCTCACTTGCTTAGTTGTGCATAGAGATGCTCATCTAAGCTACAAGAGATACAAAGTTTAGAAAACTCTGATTTTAAGGTTCACAAGAACCGATGTACACAAACACATACTGTTTTTGTATTTTTTTTTATTTTTGATTTTTTTTTTAATTTTAAACAAAACTAAAAACACACAAACAAAAACATGTTAAACAAGACAAAACAATGCAAAAAACTAGACTGACTCAAAACAATAAAGCAAAACACACAAGTAATGCAAAAACAAACACAAGAAGGGGAGAGAGAGAAAAAGTGAATAAATCACTTGGAACCCTTTTCCTTCCACACTTTGGAAAAACCTTTCCTCTTAGCAAAACCTTGAACCGATGATGAGGGGAAAGGATTGAAACCGTTCAAGTTCGAAAGGAACATGAGAGCTTTGAGAAGATCTCCAAGAGGAGTAAGAGAGGTTTGAAGTTGGTTCTGGTTCCCAGATGCTATCATGCCATTGCTCAGTCGAGTGGCTAACCACTTATAGCAATTTGGTCGAGTATGATCGGCAATACCACAATAATGACAGAGATGCTGCTTCTTCTGTTTAGGCTTTTGAGAGTTAGCCTTTTTAGTCCTAGGGTTTTTAGTGTCCTTCTTCTCAAGCTTAGGGGGTGCTCCTAAGATAGATTTACCCTTATCTAAGTTCTCACTAGCTAATTCAGTTTTAACATTATTGTTCTCAATTTAATATTATTAGTAGGAGGAACAAAAACAGTAGTACTAGCAGAAGTAATATTAGAAGAAGAGGATTCATACCCCATTCCTGTTCGATTAGAAGCAGATTTCTGAATGTTGAGCATCTCATCCAGCTTCGCACTCGATGCCCTCTCCAATTGAGCTCTAACTTGAAGCAGCTCCGCTTCAAGCTTCTTGATCTTCTCAGCCAAGAAATTGTTCTCGAATCTTAGTGCCCCAATGGTTTGATTAGCTTCATCAAACTTTGTGGAAAGTTCCTCATGGTTAAGTTCCACATCACTGAGCTTCTTGGTGGCTAGCCTATAGAGTTTCTCATGCTTCTCAAAAAGCTTGTACAATTTCTCATAAGCTGTATGGATATCATCTTGATCATCCATCTTTTCAAACTTGGATTCCACCAATTCCTCTTCTTCATCCACATCTTCAACAATCCCTTTAGTAGGATTGACAGTGGCAGTAAAGGCATTCAAAATTCCGTCATCTTCATTATCGGAATCATCCTCAGGCTCAGTGTCGCTCAAGGGAGCAGCTAGTGCCTTGCTCTTCCCAATACTCTTGAGATATGTGGGACACTCCTGCTTCATGTGACCAAACCCTTGACATCCGAAGCACTTGGGTCCTGTGGGAACAGTGTACTGACCGCCATCCCTTGCATCCTTCTTCCCTTTATCTTAGTTCTTGAATTGAGAAGAACTAGATTGCCTACGGTCCTTGTCGAAGCCTTTTTCATTGGCATTTTTCATGAATTTCTTGAATTACCTGGTGATGTAGGACTTCATCTTAGAGTCTTCATCGTCTGATGACTCATCTGTCTCATTGCTCTTGGCTTTTAGTGCCATGCTTTTACTTTTTCCTGACTTGCCAATTCTTGTCAACCCTAGCTCATAGGTTTGCAGATTACCAACCAGCTCAGTCAGAGGAATCTTGTCAATATCCTTTGATTCCTCTATTGCCGTGATCTTGGGATGGAATCTCTCGGGTAGAGATCTAAGCACCTTCCTCACAATCTTGGGTTCAGGAATGGTTTCCCCAAGATTGAAGACTGAGTTCACTATGTCCTTGAGCTTGGCATAGAACTCATCAAATGACTCATCCTCCTCCATCTTGATTTCTTCGAAGCTTGTAGTGAGCCTTTGTAGCTTCGAATCTTTGACAGCCTTTGTTCCCTCATAGGTTGTCTAGAGGATGGTCCATGCTTCCTTAGCAGTTTCAGTGGAGCATATCTTTTTGAACTCCTCATTAGTGACCGCACTGAATAAGGCATTCAATGCTCTACTGTTGAAGTTTGCCGCCTTGATCTTGGCTTCATCCCAATCGGCCGATGCTTTTTTAGGCTTGGTCCAGCCTATCTCCATAGCTTGCCACACCTTTTCATCTAGAGACTGCAAGAAAGCTCTTATATGTATTTTCCAGTATGCATAGTTAGTATCATCAAACAAAAGAGGTATAATAAGAGACTGACCTCTATCCATGACAAACAGGGGTCAATGGATCACACACAAAGATAAACCCTAATCAAAGTGTGTCTGCTTTGATACTACTTGATAGGTCAAAAACGTATTGACCCCTTATGATGAATTAAGTTGATTAATTAGCCAAGTTATTAATTAATCAAATTAACATGCAAACGCGTGGTAGCATAAACAAATCACCAATAAACTAAAGTATGCAGTGGAAAATAAATAACACAGTGTTTTGTTTACGAATGGAGAAAACCTACATGGCAAAAACCCCACCGGGTAATTTTAAGGTCATTACTCCCGAAACTCCACTATTATCACAACAAGCGGTTACAAGTAAAGGAATCCCAGTACCTTATACCAACCTACAGTTGAACCCTTACCCCAATACCCAATTGGACTTGTTCTGTAGTGACAGTTTCTCCTTTTGATGCACGGCTCCAAATACGTGACTAACCAATTGCGGATCCCAGTACGCGACTTCAATCACCAACTAGAGAAGATTTGTAGGCTGCAAAGTTCTTCAATTCATCCACATGATGAAAATCAAGAAGATGCTTGGTTACAAAACCCTACGGTGCAAAGACACAGCAACTTCTTCACAAGAAAGATGAACTAGGGCAAGAACTTCGTCTTAAGTTACAATTTGCATGAACAAAGAATCCTCAATGCTTGTGCAACTTGCCACCCTTTGACGGCCCTTAAAATAATCCTTTTGTATGTCTAGGGTTAGGAGAAAAGAAGGCCCAAAGACACATCCACGGATTAGAGTTAAAACAGAACTAGGAATCTGTTTTTCTTAAATCTCGATAGTTACAGGTGTCGAGGTGCTGTCGAGCAGCTGTTGAGCCATGGGGCTAGAACAGCTTCTTAAAGCTCGATAGATGCAGCTGTCGAGCTTTAATGAAAAGCACTTCTCAACTTGTTTCTTGGACAGACTTCATGGCTTTAATACTTGATCTTGAAACCTTGTTTCTTGAAGCATTAACCTCATCCTAAATCTACCCAATTACAAGTAAAGTGCGTTTTGACAAAGGATTAGACAATTACATAAATAATGAATGACATATGTTCTAAACAAGTGAAACACATATGTCCTAACATATACTATAGGGTTTATTTAATTATACAAGATACTAAAAATTCATTTGACCTATCCATAAAATGTTCATAGTGAAATAAAGATAGAATAATTTTCGATCACTTTATTATCCGTATATCTTAAATCTTTGAATCCCTAATTTAATTTCTTGATTATTCTTATTTTCTCATTCCTTTAAATATATATTTTAGTAACCTTTTACTAAAATAAATGATACTCTAAATAATCAATTCCCATTAAATCTATTTCAAAGAAATATTTCTTATCTCTAATTGAGATTATGGATTCCATCTTAAAAAACGATGTTCCTACAACAATAGATGTGACTAGCCAACGTATTAAGGTTTTAACTTACATTTCACATTTGGGTTCACGATCCTTAAGATTAAAAGACTACACTCTTTACCAATTATAAGTTTAATTATTTAGTTTATCAAAATAAGTTTAATTAATATGTTATACTTATGTCAAATTAAATGTTTAATTTCATCATTTACTTCAAAATATAGTTTATATGTCACAAAGGAATTGTGATATAGATCTTTAATATTCATAAAATGAGTATAACTAAAATAAAAATGTTAATATATATGTGTGTGTATATATATATATATATATATATATATATATATATATATATATATATATATATGTGGAAATATATTAACATATAGGATTTGAGGAAATCTAAATGAAGATAGAGGTAGTCCCTATTGATCAATGTAAAGTTAAATAATTCCACTTAGTTCTAATTTTAGTTAAATATACGAGAATATAGGTATCAACCTAGACTAATTAAATAAATTATGTAAAAAACCTTTAGTTAAATAGCTTTGTATATAGCTAAAGTATTCAAAATTGTTAAATGAAAATTATAGCACTTTTTAATATGAATTGAAACCTAGATAGTTAAATTTTGATTGTAATCAAATTTATTTATAGTTGAATGATGGTATTTTTTATGTACTTTATTAACAAATAATAAGTACAATTATCAAATAAATAATTGGTTTAATAAATTAGAACTAAGTGGAATCATTTATAATAAGTGAATATATAATATAAATTTAGTGAAGATTTATACATGAGTTAATAATAATAATAACAATAACAATAATAATAATAATAATAATAATAACGTTTAAGGCATTTAATTAGTCTACTATTAGCTTTTGCAGTTGGAGTTCATTGTAGAAACAGAGAGCCTTTAGTTTAGGATGGCACTGTTTCCATGAAGAGAAGTCATTAGAGAGGCCAGAAGAGAAGGGGTGCATTTTCCTTTACTTAGTCAATTATAATAGTCTGCGCATATCCAAGTTCATATTTTCATATGAGAAAATCAAGGAATTGATACTGTTGTACCTTAAATAATAAAAATGCTAGCCGTCCACTTATATGGTCTGTCTATAACAAAATCGAAATTGTTGGGTTTAACAGGGTTGATCATTGTCTTTATCCATCATAATTATTCTCAGAAGCAAAGTTATATTAGTAAAATAGAAGACCTATTGGCATCGAAATCAAAGGCCTAATGGAATGTGTTTAGAAAATTTAGACTCTAGTTGATTTTATAGCAGCATTAATCAACTTATTTAATTAATCAATTAGGGATTCAGATTAACTTTTAGGTTTATCATATATAACATAGTAACATAAAAAACAAATAACATGGCATATAGAGATGCAAGGAAAATTGAAGGAAAAACTATTCTAAAAGAAAAACCATTACGGGAGTTTATTCAAGACCAATAAAATTCATTATAGTAGAATGGAAGCCCTCAATACAAGAATATCACACATCTTAGTATTGTTATCTATAGTAAGATTTATCAATATAAGCACACGCACTCTAGCCCAATTGGACTCTTTTACCTCGTAAATCTCTTCAGTGTATGAATATCTAATATATGACTAACACAATAAAAACTTGATTTGCACTAGGGTTTTTGCCTTTACAACCTTACGAGAAGATTTTCTTAATGAGTTTTTGGGTATGTTTGGATACTGTTTATAACTGAAAACTGAAAATTAAAAACACTGTAGTAAAATAATTTTTAAATGTTTAAATAGTGCCGTGAGACCCAGTTTTAAAGTTAATTTTACTAAAAAAAGAGGTTTGTAGGTCTCGTGAATATTCACGGGACCCATTATACAAACTCAAACGTGCAACACGTTGTTAAAAACGCTATCCAAACCCATCCTTTATATGGGCTTTTACCATTTATATATGATTGCTTGCTTGGCATGATCAACTGCAAATTCCTGACAGGGAGCAGTTTCCTTTCTTAGAGAGTCAATATCGTCAACATAGAAAAAACTAAGGCCATCATCTCCCAATTCCAATATTCCTTTCTAATTTCATATTTTACGCGAGAAAGACGAAGAAAAAACTCTAATTGCGGCATACGGTGAATAAAATCACATAATGTCGGTTGTCCACTATGGTTTGTCGAATAACAAAATCATGCTAATCGGTTTGATGTTTTACATGGTTGGCCACTTTCTTTATAATGGCCATCATCTACTACGTCATATTAGGGTGCGTTTGTTTTAGCGTATGTTTGGGTAACGCTGAATGCGTCCAGCGTTCAACGTTTTCTCTTCTTTTTTTCTTTTTTTTTTTACTACCGCATCTGTCCTTTAGGAGACAAAAGTCACTGTTCACGTATTGTGCGCGCACTGTTCACGTACTTTTCAGCAATTTTTTAAATTAAAAGTGGGTCCCACGGTACTATTTACACATTTAAAAATTATTTTGCTACAGTGTTTTCAGTTTTCAGTTTTCAGCTGTATCCAAACGGACCCTTAGTGTAAAATAATTTTAGGGTGTAAAGTAATTTCAGGTGAAAATATTTTGGAAAAGGAAAATAATTTCTAGTATTTGGTTGCATTTTAAAAATTATATTAGAAAATAATTTCAAGTGTTTGGTAACATTATGAAAATGCAAATTTTCTACAAGTTTCTCACATTTCCTCAGCCATTTTCTTAGCTTCCAAACAAATTTTATATTAGAAAATCCACCAAACCCACACACTAGCACCCACAGAAAATCCACCAGCACCCACACACCAGCACCACACGACACAAAAACCACCAAAACACCAGCACCCACACCACCACCACAACAATGAAAAAATTAGAGATCAAAAACCACCAAAATACCACCACCCACACCACCACAACAACAACAACAAAATCAGAGATCAAAGAGAGAAAGATTGAGAGATTGAGGGAAAGAGAGATAGATTGGGAAAAAGAGAGATCACTAGAGGATGGTGGCGGCCAGATCAATAACGGCGGTTTGAGCTTGGGGCTTTGGGCGATGAGATCGGTGGTTCGATCTAAAGGCGGTAGCGACGATGGGGGTGGGTGGTGGCTTGTAGATCGGTGACATGCGATCTCGCGGCTCGATCTCGCTAGTGTGCGAGCTTGACGGGGCGAGCTCGACGGTGCGTCTCGGCTTGGGGCGGTGGTCTGAGCTCGACGGCGCGAACTCGATCTCACTCTCTCTACTCTCTCTTCATGCTCTTTCTCTCTCTCTCTCTCTCTCTCCGTGCTTTTCTCTCTCTCTATTTTCAGTCTGGAAAATGAGCTTTGAAGGTAAAATAAGAAAGAAAATGATTTTACACCAAAGAAGGGTTATTTTACAGTCAAATGTAAAATAATTTCAGTTTGACTAAATTTTCTGTGCCTACCAAACACACAACATTGTGTAAAACAATTTCCTGAAATGCTTTTCAGCCAAAACAAACGCAGCCTTAGTTTTCATCTTTGAGAAACATCCACTTCAAATTAGTAAAATATAAGACTTTTGGCATTAAAATGGAGAAGGCTATAAACAATGCTATCAATGCAAAAAAAAAAAAAAAAAAAAGGGACACGCAGTAGGATAAATATAGTTTGTATTACATACAAAACATATGCAGCGGAAAATTAATGGATTTACTTCATTTGCAATTGATAACATGTACTATGTAAATTTCAAAATTTAAGAACAAGAGAGCATATCTTGGTGCAGTGAAATTCAAAACCAAATATTAGAAGTACTTGGGAACACTTTTAATCTTCACTTCAATTCCACTTATGCCCAAGAAGTGTGATCTCTCAATCAATTTATACGTATGTGTTCAATGAAAAATAAGAGAGTGGCTTACATTAACATACACACTATTTTCATACATTACAATATTCTATATGTTTCTCTTTTTATATATAACTGATTATCTAATTGAGCTAACCTTTTGGGTCATTCCAATTGGGTTTTAGTATGTGAGTTGGAGTGGGACTAAAAGGGTCAAATAAGACACTAGCTCCAAAGGGTCAAATAAGACACTAGCTCCAATGGGTCTTGGGCCTTTCTATCAACTCTTGACAAGCTCAAAATTACCTTTAATTATATTTAATACCACTATATAAATATAATTGCACTCTAGGCCTTATTAATAAATTATATTCTAAGACTTTATTATACATTTAACCCCTTCATTAAAATATTCGTAGTAATACAAAGTCATGAATGTTGACTACCACTTTAAAGATTATTATATCTTAATCCTTGAGTACCCGATTTAATCCTTTAACTTATTCATCATATATTTATGAAATCCAATTTCATAAATATTTACTTTAGTAATTTCTTACTAAAATGGTTACGCCTAACACCCTGAATAACCAAACCTACTAAACTTATCTTAAGTAGATATTTTATATCTCCGTTAAGAGATTATAAATTCCATCTTGAGCATATATGTTCCTTCAACATTAAATGTGGCTACCCAACATATTGAGATTTTGATCGTGACTTTAGATCTCATTTTTGATATATCAAAGCAACCTACACTTTATGATCAGGTTCATTATTCTCTCAGGATTGAGAGTTTATGTAAATAGAAGTCATGAGATTTATTATTCATTTCACAGTCGTTAGCAGAATAACAAATCTCATAACGATTCAGTTCAATATGTCTTAACACCAAAAGCATATCAACATATCAATTAGAAGTCTCCACTTCCATGATCAAGACAAATCATCTTAGTTGATATGTTATAGTCTTCACAAATGAAATGCCCAATTTCATTATTGACTATGAACTAAAATTCTGAGTTTGCAAAGAATTTGTGATTTATTTCTTTTGACTAAATCACATAAATCATATACTATGCATCTCATGGATTATATGATAATGTCTAAATATTCATGTTATTATTATTTTAGATAATAATAAAACAACTTTATTAATCACAACATAATATTATATATAATGTCATACATAATATCATACAATAGGATCTAAAGGGCACATATCCTAACACACTCTGCATTGGAGAAAGTTATCTTTTCTAACCTACTATGTGATAATTTATAAGTTTATTATTTTGTATTATTTAAATAAGTTGCATTACTCATTAAAGAAGTCATGTGTGACTAAAACTACACATGATCTCTTTAATTATCACATAATGAGATAAAGTAAAATAACTCTAAAATATTTGAAGCCAAACTTTTTCTGATGCCATTGTCTAAGACATTAAAATTGACATGACAATGGTACTTTACTAATAAAAGAAAAAGGGTTAAAATACAATTTTAAATCAGGGGATTTTTTTTTCCCTTTCGGATAAGAATCATGAAGTATGTGTTAGATTTTAATTTTATCCCTTGATTATTATTTGTATCAATTTCTCTCAAAGTTTTAAATGCCTTAATATACAAGAATTTGTCAATGTGAGTGATCTTTTTATACATCTACAATATATATGTAACTGAAGATTTTTTATTTTTTTATTGACCTTATAATATTGTGCTAGATAAGTTTTGGAGTCTTAATGTTGGTTTTTAGACCATTGTTAAAATACAAACTAACTAGTTTTAAGGTCAAGTTGTTAATTAGATTTAATATGAACAAACTTTGGTTAATGCAACAATCACTAATATCATGTACAAAAAAGTATAGCAAAAATAAAATGGTACATAGCGATTTGGTGACCGAGGAAAAACCATTAAAATAAAAAAATTTCACAGTAAAAATCCTGAGGTTTTTGACTAGCAATCACAAAATAAATCCACAACTAAATAAAATATTTACGGTACCGTATATCAATTGATGACAGCTACAAAAATAAATAAATAAAACTTTAGACGGAGAGTAGCAAGGTGAGAAGTGAGATGAAAAAGAAAAAAAGGGTTTTGGTTTCTTCAAGACTTAGGAGCAAAGGAAGTGTTGTTTCTTTTTTGGTTGGACTTATTTTAAGAGAGTCATTTTCTCTCTCATAGCAACATTAGATTTCATGTAATAAACGTTGGATTTCCGTAATAAAAATTTTGAGTAAGGATTTCATTAGTTAATTAATTTGTAAAACTATTAATTCTTATTCTAATTTTGATAAAGAAATAAAGGAGAGACACGTTCATCTTCCATCCTCTTTTTTTTTTTTTTTTTTGGGAAATTAAAAATTTTTACACTCTTAATCTACTGCAAATAGAGAAAAACACATTAACATATTGGACAACATTAAAGAGGGGCAGATAAACTATGCATTCTATTGCACAATAGAGGGACTTATATATATATATAATTGTTATTGTCAATTTTTTTGTTACACTAAAAAAGATAACGAAGACCTCTTTTTTTTTTTTTTTTTCATTTTGGGGATTTAGTTCATTGCCTATTTGGCCTAAATCCTAATAGTTGAGCTGCTACGGATGAAACTCCACAAATTTATGTTAGGGTCATTTTCTATGTAATAAGCTAATTTTTTGACAAAACGCATTTTACGTGTAATTGGATAGATCTAAGTTGCGTTTAATGTATCAAGGAGTATGTTGTTCAAACATATCATGTGATATCATTAAAGATATGAAAGTTGATCCAAGAAACAAGTGAAGAATGACTGTTTCATTAAGTCTCGACACAAGCTCGACAGATGGTGCTATTGAAGATTAAAGGAGAAGCTCGACACAAGCTCGATCTATTGAGAACTATGATTTCAGAAATCTCATGTCTGAAATTCGGCCCATGATGATTTGAATGATTAGGATTTCTCTTCTTACAATCCTAGTCATATATAAGGCTTATTTTAAAAGTCATCATACAGAAAAACAGAGACCTAAAACTCATATTCTGCGAGAAGCTACTGCATTTATGCACCATAGGGTTTTATAACTAAGCGCTTTCTAATCTTCATCGTTTATGAAGTGAAGAACTTTACAACCAACAACAATCAATCAAGTTGCTGGAGTTAGTCGCGTACTGGGATCCATACAAAGGAGTTAGTCACAGATTGAAGATTTGTGTAATAAGGAAAGAAGACTGCTACAAGATCAAGTTCAATTGAGTATTAGAGCAAATGTTTAACTATAGGTTGGTATTTTTGGGATAGACTAGGTAGTGGTAAGATTCCTCATATTTGTAACCGCTTGATTATTGCTTAATGGATTCTTGGGAGTAGTGACCTTAAATTCACCTGTTGGGGTTTTTGTCTTGCGAGAGGTTTTCCTTATTTGTCAACAAATCACCATGTTAATTTATTTTTCGCTGCATTTAGTTTATTTGATGATGTGTTGGTGCTTTCGTGATTTGCATGTAATTTGACTTAATTAATTAATTTGGGTAATTGAATTAATTAATCGGGCTCAATCTATTTTAACCCAACAATTTATATGAAAAATCTTGAAGTTTAAGATAAAAAGTTACATCATATTTGTCATGAAATTAGTCAACAACAAGGCATAATACTGTTCATTTTGCAATTATTTAGATGAAGGGTTTTTTTTTTTTTTTTAATTTTTTTATAAGAGATCCATAACTTTCATTAAGAAGAAGAGAAATTCAATATATTTTTTTTTTTTTGAGAATAAATACATCTTGAGACAATGAGGACTCGATTATGCTAAGATTTTTCTCTATCCAAGTCATAAACTTAGCAACACCCTTAACATATTGAGTCAATACATATACTGGTTTATTCCTTGTCAGCTCACGATGGCAAGCTTATACCTGAAAAGAAATAAAATGTAATTTGATGGCATGCTTATACCTGAAAAGAAATTAAATATAATTTGTATGCTCGCATTTGTCAAAAGTAAACAAAAGCAAAATAATTTACTGTACTTAGTAAAACCATAATTGCGGGATTGAGGCCCACCGGCTAAAGGAATAAATTTTTATTTGGGTTTGTGTTCTTTAATGACTACATTATTGGCAATCCCATATTTTTTTAGTAAGTCGTACAACACTTCTCCTTTTAATTTTTTTTTTCAATTTTAATTAAAATCATAAAATTTCAAATCATAACGAGTGGCTTATCAGGCGTGACTTCTTTTTATTTCGGATATATTTTTTATCCTTCTTTATCTAATTTATGGTGGAACAATGTAATGAACTACTTTGAAATAGTGAATAGAGATGAAGGCCCATGGTTCTATGCTTTTATTTTCATATGGTTGTGAGTTGTGTGGGAACGAGGCTTGTCGGCATCAATTTTTTGTTTTTGTTTTTCCCTCCCTCTTCTCCTTTTCATGAGGTGTGTGTGTATATATATATATGTACACACACATTGACATTGACATCCTTAACCCAATAGACCTCTAACGAGAAGAATTTTTTTGTTTTTTAAAATGTACTCTTGGATTCTCTTTCTCAAATGATCCCATTAAAAACAAAAACAAAAATACTTTTAATAAATTTCTCAAAAATGAACTATGGATAGTATGAACACAATATTTCAAGTTTGGAAATCAAACAAATAGTTCACAAATATATTTCTTTATTGATGAATGAGTGGGTATAATTATTTGTATTTGTATTCTGTTACAAAAAAAAAAAAAACTTTTGATTCAATCTCCTTGAAAAAGTTTTCAATTCAAGAATTATATTGATGTCATCTTACGTTGAGCACAAGCTGTTCCCCACTTTGATCGAAAAGTGGATTGAGAGATCCTTGTGGATTCCGATGAATTTATCTTTGATTGTGCGTTTGTTAGAGACTTCTTGTTCTTCATGTACTCTTGAATGTTCATCATCATCAAAGATTTGTGATGGAAGTTCTTTGAAACTTTAGAGATTAAATTTGATGAAACTGCAATTAATTAGAGTTCTTGAACCCTCTAGAGGCTTTGAAGCTTGAATCCAATAGAATTCTAAGACTTGGAGGGATTATTTAGATGAATGTTTTGAATGTTCTTTACATTCGAAGAGTTGTGGTGGAAGTTTTCGTGGTTTAGGAGCTTGGATAAATAGAGTTTTACTAATTTGAAGTCTTTTGTAGTTTCTAGATGCCTTTTTGAGCTTAATTCTACTGAACTTTGATTTAGAAAGATGATATAAATGATTTCTCTTTGAATAGTCTAATTTGAAATTCTTAATGTTCTTGATAGCTTTGGAGCTTGATCTTTGAGACTATTTAATGCAAGGTAGTCAGTTTCGTACCGTACCGGCTAGTACGGCCGATATTTTCAGTTCCGGTGCCTGAAACGGTACAAAAACATCCTCATTTCTTACCGGTTTAAATACCGGTAGTACCGGATGCATTTCGGCTGTATTGGCAAAAATACCGGATTTCGGCCAGAAATTAGATACCAGCCCAAAACAAAAACACAGATTTATTTGTAGTTTTTCACTCACCTAAGATAATTTCTTAACAAATTTAACGATCTGATGCATCTCTCTTGTATCTCGGTCTCTTTTCTGCTTAGCTTTCCATTTTTCTTCGTGGTCTCTGCCTCTGTGTTCCTCTAATCTTCTTCTTCTTCTTCTACTTCTTCACTTTTTTGTCTTAAGTGTTTCTCAGAGAGTCTTGCTTTGGGTGCCCACATGATGACTGACCAAAGGTAAGGAGCTTGTTGAAATTTGAAATGAGACAAGACTTAGTGGAGGTAAACATGTGGAGGAGGCAAAATGAAGAAAAAAATAAAGAAAGATAAATTGTAAAAGTAAAAGAGAATGAGTGGAGGTAAAAAAAAGTGAATTATTAAAAAAAATTTGTTGGCAGAAGATAGTGGAAAATTGAGATACGTGTACCTAAAAAAAAATCTTTACAATATTTTTACAACAATTTCACAACAAGTTTTGAGTTTTAAGTTGTTATGGGTTTTTATTAGTGAGGTAAAAAAGTTATTTTAGTGGTAGGTTTAAATTAGAACCAATAAAAAATAGCCACATATGATTTGTTGTAAAAGTATTAAGAAAATATTGTGGACATAACACATTTATAATATATATATATATATATATATATATATTAAATATATAAAATAGCGGTAAACTCGAAAGGGTACACCGATATTGACCGGTACCGAAATATATCATTTCGCTAGCCAAACCGGTATAACCTCCAGTACGAGATTGACTTCCTTGATTTAATATCTTTTTTAGGAGATTGATGAGAACCTCTATTTATAGGAGTCTTGAAAAGGTTTAATGACACATGATTAACTATGATTGGTAAAACATGTCATAATTTAAATAGAGAGACTTTAAGTCTTGTTTTTCAAGGGCCACATGGCATAATTTGATTTACCAATTTTTTTTTAATTTAAAATAACAAGTGACAATATTTGATTAAGCTACTTGTGCAATTTTAAATTAAAATATCAACATCTATTGACATGTTATTGACTTTTGGATATTTTCATAATTTTATTTAGTGATATTCGAAAATTTTCTATTGTCAGAATAACAACAATGGAACACACTAATAGATGCATGGTGCTTTGCAATTAGTCGTACTATACGATCTTACTGGTATAATATGACAATTTGCAATTGGTTGAAAATTTCGCATCTTATAAATACCCCCTGGCGCTTGTTCATGTACACTATCTTTTTGTGTGGTGTGTGAATGGGTCTCGAAATTTGAATTGGATGCTTGAATATTCTTGAACTCTATGAATGCTTTGTTGAAGATTTTTTTTGTTTTTTTTTGTTTTTTTTTTTTCTAACTTGCAGTTGCAGGTGCTCTTTATACACCTATTAAGCCTTACCAAGTAATTTTGACTAGCAGTACACCATGTTGTCACTTAGGTCAAAATGTCCCATTTTTTTTTTTTGTGTTGCTTTGCATGTTTTTCCTTCTTGTATTGCTGTTTGATATTTTGTGAGGCCAAGAGCAAGCCACAACCATTTGTAAGTCAAACCTAATTAATCATGTCCCGTTCTTTTTATTTATTTATTTATTTATTATTATTATTATTAATGCAGCCGCAGCCTCTAACAATCGTTAGGGTATTCCTTGCTGCAACCTTATAAAAGCAGCCCTTATGGCACAAATCTGTTTCCAAGTGAAGATAAAACTTTTTTGAGAAAGAAGTGAAGACAAAACTGAAAGGAGCTCTTCTTTGTCATTGCAAAAGGTATTGTTCTTCTTCCTCTTAGCCTTACAGGCCCGCTTCAATCTTTTTTTTTTTTTTTTTCTCCCTTTTCTTTTCTTCTTTAATCAACTTCATGATCAGTTCCATGGCTTTTTGTATTGCATCTTCACGCAACCGGTCAGAACCTTTTTTTACGTAGATCACATAAATCAAAACCTCTGTGTGTAAATTAATTTCATGGCCCTTGTATCTTGTCTTTAGGCCTCACGAATGTGTTTCTTTTTTCTTTGGTAGCATAAAGAACCCACGGCATCAACAAGTTTTGTGGGTCCAAGTTTTACTGCTTCTTCACATAGTTGTTAGCGTTTTAGGTCCCAGTTGTCACAAAATTAATCAAATTTTAGTCAATTGATTAATTAATTATGCTTTTGGTTAAATTGATTACACATCACACAAGCACAGATCACATATGACATCAATTAGATGACTTATGAAAAGTAATGAAATAATCCATTTCACAATAAAAAATATATAAAAAACTTGACGATGATTTAACCTAAACAATTCTCAAGACAATATATTCATTAAAATAGAATTGAAGTTTGTCCGATAGATTTAATCCTAAATCTACTGTTTCATGCAGTACTTATTGGTGTGATTATATGTAGCTCCGAAATCCGCAGACTTTTCTATTCTGGATAGTTGCACATGAACTCCCTTGTTCTTGACTTTGAGATCAACTCTCAAAGATTTGATTTGTAGCTATTGTTAGCTGATTTTAGAAACTGTAAAGTTGAATTTATTCAACTATGTGTTGACTTTATTTTGTGCCAAATTTGTTTGTAATTCAACATTTAGAAACCCTGTATTTAGGTGGGAATAATGTAAGGGTTGTGTGTGTGAAAGTGTGAAGAATTGATCAAGTGTGTGCAATCGAAAGGCTTCTCGCAACTGACTTGTGAGTGGTGACTCGCTAAAATCTAGCACACGTGTGAAGCATGTAGGAAGTTGAAGGGCTAGAATAGCTAGATCACTATAGGACAAAAGGTACAATTTGACCATTCTGTTAACTGGCAATTGGAACTCGCGGGTAGAAAAATGACTTTTCACATTCCTTCTCATACTCTACTATAAATACCCTTATACTCACGAAATGTAGAGAGCTTCTAGAGAGAATTTTGAGAGATAAACCCTAGAGAACAACAAGATTGGTTCATCTACAATCTTATAAATTTGATTCTCCAAATTCCTCTACTCTCACCCTCTCTATTGTCATACCCTTGAGAGGATCTTTAGTCAAATCCTTACCTCACTATATTCATATTAGTGAGAAGGTTCTTGGTGTTTGGGAAGTAGTTCAAGAGCAAACCAATTCACTTTGGTTGATGCAATGGGCTTATTGCGAGATTTGGTCTGCTAGAGAAGACAAGGTTCAGCGTAACCCTGTTGGAACAAGAAGCTTGGAGGGCTTCGGTATATCGGGTAGATTAGACTTGGAGGGTCTAGTGCTATTCATGTTTTCCAACTGATTTTTTAGTGGATCATTTTACCGCTTGGAGGGCAGTAGAGGTTTTTCGCCGAGTTCTTTGGTTTCCTCTTTGATAACACGTGCCGGTGTTATCTTGTGTTTGCTTCTCTCTATCCCATACTCTTTGCTTTTAATTATTGCTTTGTTATGATTAAATTATGGCTTAGAGTAGTTTGCATGTTTGGGTATAGCTTATATTTATCATTCCGCATATATATTGTTTGAGTATAAGCTTGTGTTGATAATTTTATAATTGGGGGTCTAAACATTCACTAGTGTTTTACGCACTAAGTGAGCTTTTAGAAATTTCGCTCTATCATTGGATCTGTTGTTTGCACGTTATCTCTAGTTGATGCTTAATGAGAGCTGGAAAAATCTAGATCTATGTATAGTAACACTACTCTCTTGCATGTGTAAAAACGTGCTCTAGGGTTTGTATTTATATGTACTTAAGTTTGATAAAAACCCTAAATAAAATGGCTGGAAAAGAAGATGAGAACCCAAACTGGCCAAGACTTGAATAGTCGGGACATATTGTTTGATCGTTCGAGATAAGTTGTTTTTGACTTGTCAAGCTGCAGTTGAAATGCAGTCTTACAAGGGTCCCTTTTTTGCATTCTTGATCAAATATTATCTAATGTAATTTTATCTAGAAAATCTAAGTTCTAAACTATTACAATTGTTCATGGTTGCAAATCTAAAAATATGAATTTTACAATAACATTAGACATTTTTTATAATTGTGTTTGCATATGAAATTATATAGTATGCTAATTTTAAAAAATAGTGTGATTGTACTGAGATTCTAATAAAGGGGTTTCATTATAATAAAAAAGATACTAATAAATGGTTTAAGTAGAGAATAAAGAAATTATAATTCAATTTAAAAAAATATATTAAATAATGACATGAAATTGTGAGGTCTCATTTGCTTATTTGGCAAAATATTAAGGGTCAATTTGAGATAATTGATTAAGGGGGTAACAAGAGTCACATTATCGGTGATAAATAAAAGTAACTTGTTTGTTGAATAAATTAAATATTATATTTTAAGATATAACAATAGTTTTAAGAAAAAAAAATTGTATACAAATCAACTAATTTCAGATAGATTAAATAATAAATATTAATTTTATATACCATAACATATATAACCCCCCTTTTACACAGTTTATAATCACAATTCCTTTTCAATCATAATTGATGTTCTAATAGTCCATCCATTGGAATGTTTAATATATAGCTTGAGATACGAATAAATGGAAAATAAAACCCAGCTCCAAAAAACTTTGGTCTCCTGTTATTTCAACAGTGTGACTTACTATATTTCACTCCACTATGAAAACATAATTGTACTATAGTCTATAGTGTTTATTTAATTGTACAAGATATCCTGTGACTGAAAATTCATTTGACCTATCCATAAAATATTCATAGTGAAATAAAGATAAAATAATTTACGATCACTTTATTATCAGTATATTTGAAATATTTGAGTTCCTACTTTAATTTCTTGATTATTCCTATAGTCTTAAAATTTCATTTTATTAAATATATATATTTAGTATCCCCTGACTAAAATGACAAGATATGATACTCTAAATAATTATATCTATGTCAAGGGAATATTTCTTATCTCTTATTGAGATTATAAATTCACTCTTAAGAAACGATTTTCCTAAAATGATAGATGTTGTAAGTGCACAATTGCACCTGGACCCAAGAATAGTTATGGGCTCAGACCCAATGAGCCTTAAACAATAAGAATTTGTAGAGTGTGGGCTTGAAACCCAGGTTAGAAGTGTATGAGGATGAAATGACAAACTAAAGATTCCAAGTACTTAGAGACAAAAAGGAGTAATGTAAATAGACCTCCTCGGACGTAAGCCGAAAGCTGTTCTTATATTATATCTCTCTCTTTTTCCTTCTTCTTTTTAGGTTACAAAAAATTCCGTCCTGTTTCTGTTCCCGGTCCCTCCTTAAATACTCCTCTTTTTAATACTTTATCCACGTGTTGCCCCCCAATTCCTCCCTTAGCCTAGATATTTCTTTTCTTAGTGCCTTTGAACAGTAACTAGAAGTTTCCCTTCCACTGTTTAAGTGTCACTTCCTCATTAATGCGGCCAGGGTGGTAGGTGCAGGGTCTTTAATGTGGAGGTAGCAGCCTTTACCTTTGATATTCTTCCAACATCGGCGCTTCTAGGACATTCAAGGGTTCTCTCCCTTTAACCGTTGGTCTTGACCGTATCATTCCCTAATCTTTACCATGAAGTCTCAGGTTCTTTGATGTCAGTCCGAGGGGAAAACCATCCTCGGCTGGATCCTAGGATCCTCGGCGTATAGGCCGACCCATAGCACCAACAATCTCTAACCCCAGGGTCAGGTCGGCCTTCTTTAACAAGGCCCAAAAGGCCCACATTCCCACCAGGATCCTTTTGCCCCACACAGATGTGATTACTCAACGTATTAAGGTTTTAACTTACATCTCACATTTGAGTCCATGATCCTTAAGATTAAAAGACTATGCTCTTTAGCAATTATGAGTTTAATTATTCAAGTGACAAAAGTTTGTAGAACAATTAGATTGGTCCAATTCAATTTATTCTAATACATCCATATATCAATCAATAATCTCCACTTCCATGATCAAGGTAGAAAATCATGATTAATATGTTATACTCATGTCAAATAAAATGTTTGATTTCATCACTTACTTCAAAATAAAAATTATATGTCACAAATGAATTGTGATATAGATCTTCAATATTCATAAAATGAGAATAGATAAAATAAAAATATTAAGATATACTAGCTTCATCACATGTGCTTTTCACATGCAATGTAGCTTGTCTTTTTTTTTTTTTTTTTTTTTTTTTTTTTGGGTCAAGTGTCATAATTTTCCCTTTATCTCAAATTTTAAATTATGACACAACTCAAAAATTATGATAAAGTAAAAAAAAAAAAAAGGTTGGAATGTTGTCTTGAAGGAAGTATACAAAGTGGACTAAGATTTTTTTTTTTAATTTTAAAATTTGGATAATTTTTTTTTTTATTTAAGATATGAATTAGTAGAAGGGTGTTTTATTTTGTAAGCATTTTAAGTGGAGTTGGAAATATATTTTTACTAGATTGCCCCCAAGTTTTGTCTCTGTTAAATGTAAGGTCTAAAGGTATTTTTGAACCGCATACAAATCCAGTCCAGAGAGAGGAATCCTGCTATAGATGGTATAAATATGTGCAAATATACTGATATATATGATTTGAAATGAAGAAATCTAAATGAAGATAGAGGCGGTCCCTATTGATCGATGTAAAGATAAATGATTCCTCTTACTTCTAATTTTAGTTAAATATATGAAAATATAGGTATCAACATAGACTAATTAAATAAATTATGTAAAAACCTTTAGTTAAATAACTTTGTATAGTCAAAATTGTTAATTGAATATTATAGCTCATTTTAATATGAATTGAAGCCTAGATATTTATATAATGATTGTAATCAAATTTATTTTATTGTTGAATGATAGTATTTTTTTTATGTACTTTTTTAATAACTAATAAGTAAAATTATCAAAGAAATAATTGGTTATATAAATTAGAACTAAGTGGAATAATTTATAATAAGTAAATATATAATATAAATTTAATGAAGATTTATACATGAGTTAATAATAATGATTAATGAATTTAATTTTTTTTAATTGATTTTTTTTTTGAAAAAAATATTTATATGAAAAATGACATGTGACAAGAGTATTGGCCTTTACCCAACTAGGTGGCAAAACTTAAATGATTCTAGAGTTTTTAGAGTAAAAAGAGATAAGTTTTATTAGATAATTTATCACTAACTCATGCAACACTCCAGATAATTAGAAAATATTAAATATCTTCACTTTGTTTAATGCAACAATGAGTAAAAAATAAATGAAAATCAATAATTCTAATTCAAAATAAAAGTTGAAAATAGATATAAGATTGGTTTTACATATAGCAGTCATCTCAAATATAATTTGATAATGAACTTTTTATAAGACGAAACAAAGATATACACATCTTGAAAAAAATCCGTATGCATATTTTTTCATCACCAAGCTTAAGCATAATTGGTATAGGTGTTTCTGAAGCATTTACTCCATCTGATATCAAAATACTTAGGTGCCAAACATGAGAATAATAAATGAAAATATTTTGATAGCATCCAATACCTTCAAACTTTCCTTTTGCATTTAGTCCATCTGTAGTTTGTATAGAAGTTTCAACTATGTTGCCACAATCCATGTATATAATAATAATAATAATAATAATAATAATAATAATAATAATAATAATAATAATATTATTATTATTATTATTATTATTATTATAGGGTCAATGGGCCCGTAATCTATGTGGGGCTAGCCCAAGGGTACTCGTAAAGCTAAAAGTCCAACCCGAAAGTGTTAATTGGCTCAAGGATGAGGAACGCCTGTCTATGAGACAAGGTGGGAGGAGGAAGAAGTCATAGTTGACTGAGACACTTCAAAGTAGTACGTCCGAGGATGGAAATGTTCTCAGCTACCTATAGTCGAGGATAGAAGTATTCTCGGCTATCTGTAGCCGAGGTGGGAAGGGGTGATCTAGCAGTACAAGGGTGTTACACTTGAAAATCCTGAGCGTAAAGATGTGAGGTAAGAGATGAGAAGAAAGGATGTAAAACATCTAGGATAAAGCTGCTATCACCGCATTAAAGGCTCTGCAACTACTTCTCTGACCGCATTAATGGGGAAGTGATGGTTGAACGTGGTAATTCAGTCTTCCCTCTACCGCCAAAGACTTCAGGGGAAAAGTTGATGGGACAAGAATTCAAATGAGGACTTTGATCCACATGTGGAAGACAAAGATGAAAGAAAGATGATATAAAAGGGAATGAAGAGCAGAAAGGGAGGGGGACGAAGAAAGCTTGAGAGACAGAACTATAATACAAATGATCCTCGGCCTTTGTCAAAAAGAGTGGAGTGTTGTGAGGCATGAGTGCAACAATCTAGTCTAGTATTTACGCCTTCCAATATTTATAAATCTAGATTTGAAGCCCACCCTCTATAAATCTTATTGTTTTGAGCTCATTGGGCCGGTTTCCTCCATATTATTGGATTCTGGTGCAATTTGTGTCCTTACAATTATTATTATTAATCATGTAAAACTTTAGTTAAGATCGTATATTTCCTTGGAAGGGCAATACTTGTTGCACATAGTTTTACATAAATCCCATTTTTTAATTGAAATGGTGACATTAAGTCATGATTTTTAAATTCAAGATTATGACTTTAAGTCACAATTTCAATTTAAAAATGAGATGTGTGTAAAATGATGAGTACCGTAATAATATTTTTTAAGTTGGCAAGGATCTTGACTCCTAATAAGACTTGGTAAACATTATGACCAAATTAACAGCCATACGCAATAGTAGAAATAAGTCTAATTTTTATAAAAAATAAAAGACGCAACATTAGATATAAGTCAAAATTTTATATTAAAAGAAAAATAATAAAAAAATTGGTGAAGTGGAAATTTGTGGGACATCGAAAGAAACATGCCAAAATTATGTATCATATATAGATAATATCTTTGTTTACAATGAGAAAGGACTTCGGGATAGTCTATCCAAATAGAAACATCCTTAGCCACCACCGCGCACTTTTGGGGTAGTCGCTTTACATGTATAAAGTTCATGTAGGGTGTGGGAAGAAAGGGTCGAAATTCAAGTCTTTAAGAAGGAGTTTTACACACATATATACACTGATTACACGAGAGTAAAATTTCTATATTGTAAAAAAAAAATTAAAAAAAAAAAAAAAATCAGCCACCTAGGTAAAACTTACAATTGAGCAACATTTTTGCAACGTTTAGTAATACCATGATTACTTGAGAGTTGGAGGCTTCTACCATTAGCATTTGAAGTCGGAGTTCATTGTAGAAACAGAGAGCCTTTAGTTTAGGATGGCGCTATTTCCATGAAGAGAAGTCATTAGAGAGGTCAGAAGAGAAAGGATGCATTGTCGGTTCCAATTTCCCTTATTTTCTACCCTGCATGAGACTAATATAAAGTCTTTTACATAGTCGATTATAGTAGGCCGGACATATCCAAGTTCATATTTTCACACGAGAGGATCAAGAAATTGACTCTGTTGTAGTTTAAATTATAAAAATGCTAGCCGTCCAATTATATGGTTTGTCTATACCAAAATCGAAATTGTTGGGTTTAACAGGGTTGATCACTATCTTTATCCATCATAATTATTCTCAGAAGCAAAGTTATATTAGTGAAATAGAAGATCCCTTGGCATTGAAATCAAAGGCCCAAGGGAATATGTCTAGGAAATTTGGACTTTATAGCAGTATTAATTAACTTGTTAAATTAATCAATTAGGAATTTAGACTAATTTTTAGCTTTATAATAACATAGTAACCAAAAAAAAACTAACAAACAAACAAAGAACATGGCATACAGTGATGCAGGGAAAATAAAAAGAAAAACTATTCCAAAGAAAAAACCACTGCAAGAGTTTACTCATGACTAGTAGAATTCACAATAGTAGAATGGAAGCCCTCAATACAAGACTATCACACATCCTAGTATTGTTATCTATAGTAAGAGTTATCCATATGACCACACGCAGATCTATCTCAATTGGACTCTTCTACCTCTCAAATCTTTTTAGTGCATGGATATCTGATCAGTGACTAATACAACAACAACATGATTTGCACAAGGATTTTTTTCCTAGCTAATGTTACGTACACAAATTATTTTTTAAACAGATGATACGATGAGTGGTTATTAGTAAGTAAAAATGTAATGTTAGAGGTAGGCCCAATTGAAAATTAGTAAGGATTTTTCATATCAATATTTTGTAAAAATATTGTAAAATAATTTGTATAGGTAACATTACTCTTTTTGCTTGTACAACATTAGGAGAAATTTTGCTTAATAGGTCTTCATATGTGATAGGCCAAGAATGTATTGACCACTTAGGTAAATTAACCAATTAATTAGTCAAGTGAATTAATTAAGTCAATTTAACATGTAATGCGCGTGGTAGCATAAACAAATCACCAAATAACTAAATGCAGCAGAAATTAAATTTGACACGGGTGATTTGTTTACGAATGGGAAAAACCACCGAGGCAAAATCTCATTGGGTAAATTTAAGGTCACCACTCCAGAAAATCTACTATTATCAAAACAAACGGTTATAAGTAAATGAATCTCAATACCTTATACCAACCTATAGTTGAACCTTTACTCCAATACATAATTGGACTTGTAATGTAGTAGCAATCTCTTCTTTCAATGCACGCTCCAAGTATGTGACTAACCAATTGATGTACGGATTTCAGTATGTGACTAACACACCAACTTGAGAAGGATGTTGACTACAAAGTTCTTCAGTTCATCCACACGATGAAGATCAAGAAGCTCATTGGTTACAAAATCTTATGGCGTACAAACAGAACAGCTTCTTCAAGAGAAAGATGAACTAGAGCAAATTGTCTTTGGTCACAATTTGAGTGAATAATCTTTTTGCATCAAATTGCATCACCTTTGACGACCCTTTAAATAATCATTACATATGTTTAGGGTTATGAGAAAAGAAACTCTAGGCCTAGATATGCGTGAAAAACGGATCTGAAAATCTGAATTTCATAATTCTCGATAAATACATTTGTCGAGCTATCTGTCAAGTTTTAATGAGCAACACTTCTTCACTTGATTTTTGGGCAGATTTGCATGGCTTCAATACTTGGAGTTAAACTCTTGTTTCTTGAAATATTAAACACATCCTAGATCTATCCAATTACAAATAAAATACATTTTGTTAAAGGATTAGTTAATTCTATATGACGTATGTTCATAACAAGTTCCACATATGTCCTAACAATATGGGCTTTTACTATTTATATATGATTGCTTGCTTGGCGTGATCAACTTCAAATTCATGAGCAGGGAGCAGTTTCCTTTCTTAGAGAGACAATATAGTCAACATAGAAAAAACAAAGGCCATTATCTTCAAATTCCAATATTCCTTTCTTTTCTATCCTGCATGATTACAATTGACCCACGTTCACTTTGCCTTCTCTAATTTCATTTTTTTCTTTTAACGCGAGAAAGACGAAGAATTGACTCTAATTGCGGCATACGGTGAATAAAATAAAATAATGTCGGTGGACCACTATGGTTTGTCAAATAACAAAATCATACTACTCGGTTTGATGTTTAGCATGATTTACCACTTTCTTTATAATGGTCATCATCTACAACGTCATATTAGTTTTTACCTTTGAGAAACATTTACGTCATATTAGTAAAATATAACATCTTTGGCATTAAAACGAAGAAGGCTATAAACAATGTTATCAATGAAAGAAAAAGAAATAAAGAAATAAAGAAAAAAAAAGAGACAGGTCACTCGAATATGTTTGTAGTTGCTGTTTCCAACCTACTTATTACGTGATAATTTATAAGATTATTATTGTGTATTATTTAAACAAATTATCTACATAACTTATTAAAGAAATAATGTGTGACAAAATCTACACATGATCTCTTTAACCATCGCATATTGAGATAAAGTAAAATAACTCTAAAATATTTGGAGCCAAACTTTTTCTGGCCATGCCCATTGTCTAAAACATTAAAATTGACACAACAATGGTACTTTACTAAGAGAAGGGTTAGAAAACAATTTCAAATTGTGATTTTTTTTTTTTGGATAAGAACCATGAAGTATGTGTTAGATTTTAATTTTATCCCTTGATTATTAGTTGTATCAATTTCGTTCAAAGTTTTAAAATGCCTCAATATAAAAGAAATTGTTAATGTGATTGATCTTTATATATATATATATAATTAAAATTTTTTGATTTTTAATTAACCTCATAATATTGTACTAGATAAGCTTTTGGAGACTTAATGTGTTCATAGACCCTTGTTAAAATACCAGCTAACTAGATTAATTAGATTATGTTATGAACAACCATTGGTTAATGCAACAATTACCAATATCATGCACAAAAAAGCATAACAGAAATAAAATAGTACACAATGAATCCACTAACCTTGGAATAAAAATTTCACAATAAAAATCTTGGGGTTTTTGACTAGCAACCCTCAAGGCAAAATAAATCCACTAACCCTATAGAATACCATATATCAATTGATGACAACTACAAAAAAATAAAATAAAACTCAAGATGGAGAGTAGCAGTTTCTCAAAAAAAAAAGAAAAAAGATGGAGAGTAGCAAGGTGAGAAGTGAGCTGGAAAATATTTTTTTTGGTTTCTTCAAGACTTAGGAGCAAAGAAAGTGTGGTTTCTTTTTTGGTTGGCCTTATTTAAGAGTCTTTGTCTCTCTCGTAGCAATATTAAATTCATGTAATAAATGCTGGATTTAATAAAAAAAAATTTTGAGTAAGGATTTTAGTATTGTAAAATTATTAATTCTTATTCTAATTTTGATAAAGAAAGAAAGGAAATTTTTTTTCATTTTCCATCTTTTTATTTGGGAAATTGAAAACTTTTGCACTCTAAAATTGTCATAATAGAGTAAAACACATTAACATACTGCACAACATTTAAAGAGAACATAATTTTTATAGACAATGCATTCTATTGCACAATAGAGGAGCTAATATATATATATATATATATATATATATAGAGAGAGAGAGAGAGAGAGAGAGAGAGAGAGAGAGAGAGAGAGAGAGAGAGAGAGAGAGAGAGAGAGAGAGAGAGAGAGCTGTGTTCAAGTTACGCTTGGTATAACTTTAAACAATATTACACTATCCAATAACTTGTTAATGGAATTATATTTTGAAAATTATACCGTTGGATTACATGTTCTATATTTTCTAAACATGTATGCCAATTTTCATACCAATTGAATATTATTTACCATTCAATCCATGAACTCATCTTTTATGCATTATTTTAAACTACTAAAATTCAAATTTATACAATTGATAGATGACATAACTGTTGATCTTTGATCATCTTGAAATTTTGCATGCATAGAGAATATATGAAGATAATGTAATCAACGGTCAATTTGTCAAAATTCACTTCCAATTAAAAAATATTGATTGGTGTAATTCTAAACAATGTTACATCACCCAATAACTTGTTATAGAATTAATATTTTGAGAATCCCATTGTTGAATTTTTTTTTTGAGAAATAATTACAATATGCTGCTAACCCCGCAACTCGAACCCTTTCCCTCTTATACCCCCAAGCACATGTTCTATATGTTCTTAATACACATGACAATTTTCATGCCAATTGAATGTAATTTACCATTTGATTCATAAACCTATATTTTATGCATTATTTTAAACTACAAAAACTTGAATTTAAACAATTGATTGATGACATGAGCATTGAACTTTGATCATCTTTAAATTTTGCAAGCACGGAGAATATACGAAGATAATATAATTTAACGGTGAATTTATTAAAATTTACATCTAATTAAAAAATATTAAGTGGTAAAATATTACTTAAAGTTACACTAGGTGAAACTTTAACTCTGGTGTATATGTAGTTTTTATTGTTATTATTTTTTGTTACACTGTTAGTAAGATAATAGAAACATATATGTTTTCCAATCATTCCCTTTGCCCTCGGATCTACTTCAAAGATTACTAGTGAAGGACATAATAAGCTTATCAAAAAAAAAAGAAAAAAGAAAAAAAAAGAACAAATAGGAAATATAATTTTTGAAAATTTTGACTTAAAACTATTATTTCTTTGATTTTAGGTGTATTTAATACTTCTCTATTGGAGTTCCATTATGATAGTTTCTATTGGAGTTCACAAAATTTTGACTTAGAACTATTATTTCTTTGATTTTAGGTGTATTTAATACTTTTCTATTGGAGTTCCATTATGATAGTTTCTATTGGAGTTCCATTATGATAGCTAGATATAAATTATGATATGTTGTAGAATATATTTTCTTGTTGGTTAAGTTTTATAGTCTTTAAATGGGGTTTCAAGCTTGTAAACAAAAATGAAGTATTTAGTTTAGTAGAATTTCATATTTTTGTCTCTCTATTTTTTTAGTGGATATTCCGGTAACTCTTCTTGTGAAATTAAAGAACTTTAGTTGATTAATGGCTATTTCTTATTGAGGTAAATGCAATTTGGCTCTTGCTATCTTCCACCCCCGTCAGCTAGCCCTTTGTTGTTATTTGCTCAAGGAAGAAAAAATGTGACAATGTGCACTTTATTTTCCCCATAAAAAATTGTGGCTAACTTGATCCAATCAAATTTTGGAAAATATATATTTTGGATATTTTTTTGAAACATAATAATATAAATAATTTAAAAAACAATATAAACAAAATTGGTCTAATCTAAATTAGCCATAATATGGAAAAAAAATTGCAACAAGAAAATGGCTAAGAAATAAGCTATATATTAGTAATAAATTAACGTTTAGTGACTTTAATCAGAAAATACATATCGATGTCAATCTTAGTATTAATGTGAAATTGACTGAACCCCCCCCCCCCCCGCCCCCAAAAAAAAAAAAACCATTGGCAATATCTTTTCATTTTATGGGATGTTCCACCCTATGAGAATCTGGTATTTAAAACTTTTCTAGAAAATTCAAGATGATTAAGCCACAAATGTTGATTCAAATTTTATCAGTTGTACTTATTGACTTCTCCCAGATGCAAACATTGAGTCAAAGATATCGAACAATACGTCAAAGAAATCGAATTTTCTACAAGAAATGTTTAAAAAAAGAAAAAGATATATGATATCTATGACTAAGAAAATTGCACATTAATATGTAGCGTAGTTGAAAGGTGAAGATTTATTTTTTATTTTTTAGATAAATACCAATTTCATTAAGCAAGACAAGAACAAAACTAACATCCTTCCTCCACACATCCCGAGTAGATTCAGGCAGGGAGTTCATATTACAACAATTACAGGGAAAGTTGTAATTGACAATTCTCTACTATGAGCCACCATTACAGCCATATATGCAAAGAAAGTTAATGGGGGAGAAAAGAAATACCTGAACCTAACAGAAGTGGAAAAGCTAGGTAACAAAGGATAATTATCCTCTCTATTACTATATCATCTGCCCTAACAGAAGTAAACAAGCAATCCACTGAAAACAACGTTTTGAGTCTTTGTTAGGACTTGGGAATAATTGCCCAAAAGCCATTTCATCCAAAAAAAAATGGTTGGTTTTTTGGCAAAGGCAATGGTGTACTATCATTTTTTATCATAAATAACACATCTTACATAGTGGGCCGATCATCAGTGTTATTTTGTATACATAAGAGACCGATATGGATTGATTTCAACACCTTATATTTGACACATGAATCGCTTATTGAAGGATCAATTAGTTCTAGCCCTTGGCCTTCTTCCCATAAATTCCATGCCTGAGAAAATCATTTACAATATTAGAAGCACACATAACAATGAATATAAATAAAATCCAATGCTTAAATTTAATTGACATACATATCCTGCTAAATTGAGTGTGTAGTCAACATGGTAGAAGCTATTGTTTTTTCTACCACTCATGATTTCAAGCATCAAGACTCCAAAGCTGTAGACATCGGATTTTATAGAGAACACCCCTTCCATAGCATACTCAGGAGACATATAGCCACTACATCAAAAATACAATAAATATTTCATTTCACAAGTGATTGAGTTGAGCACATGTAATAGTAAGATTAAATAGGACATTAATCATCACAAGTGCAAGGGTTTATTATTAACTTACTATGTTCCAACAATTACATTAGTGTTTGCTTCCAATTCATCCGGTTTGAAAATTTGGGCTATGCCAAAATCAGAAATCTTAGGATTCATGTTTTGGTCAAGGAGTATGTTACCAGCTTTTAAATCTCTATGAATTATTCTTTGTCTTGAATATTTATGGAGATAGAGTAGTCCTTGAGCGATTCCTTCAATTATGTTGAAACGTTTTTTCCAATCTAATATCTTGCTCCTCTTTGAATCTATCCAATATAAACAATTAAATAGATGTGATCAATAATCTAGTTTATATAAAGTAATATAATAAACTTAAATTTTACTTTTGAAGAATAAGCAAAGGAAGTACTAGTTAAGGTCAATGTTTTTCTAACCAAATAGAAAGCAATCTAAACTTTTGTTGGGCATGTATTCATAAACCAACATCCTCTCTTCTCCATGAATGCAACAACCAATAAGTTTAACAATATTCACATGATGGAGTTTAGGCATGACTATCAGCTCATTCTTGAACTCCAGTATTCCTTGTTCTGAATTTTGCCCTAATCGCTTTATTGCTATTGTTTGCCCTCCTGCCAATTTTCCCTGATGTGGTGATTAAAAAAGATTAATTCAGCTTAGATGTAAGTTACTCAAAACTACTTGATGTAGAAATTTATTTAGAGGTGACCTTATACACAGGCCCAAAGCCTCCTTCTCCAAGCTTGTTTTCTAATGAAAAATTGTTTGTTGCAGCCATGACACATGTATAGCTAATTACACTGAAACGAGCTCCATCATTCCCATCATTTATAATTTCATTCATGTTGATAGATGGGTCCAAGCTCAATGAAGCAAGCAATTTATTTTCACCGTTTGTTTCATCATTTCCTGTATAAATTTCCATAGAACATCATAATTTGCATATATCATATTAATAATCAAGAATTGGTAAATTTAAATATTATATATACACACACACACACCTTGAATTACAACTGCTCTCCGTTTGAGTAGATAACACAATATGCAGAAAACAATCACGAGTAGAGCAATGGCTGTGAAAATTGCAACGCATATCCACTTCTTTGTTCCTCTACCTGGTCATATATAGCAGTGTTAGTAATCATCATATAAGAAAATATTTTCTGATTTTGATCCAAGTTATACTTCATATCGAAAATCTACAAATACATGGGAATGAAATTTTCTTTTCTTTTTTTAAAACAAAATTGTGGAAGATGAGTACCCTTACGAAGGGATAAACGAGAGTTAAGCATAATTAACAAAAGAGATCCATCAAAGGGATCATGCAAAGTTCAGATCCTTCAAACCCAAAACTTAACTAAAAAGGTGTAGAAATGCAAACTAATTAATATAACATATTATGAAGCTCCAATCTAACCAATTTTTGAAATCTTTAACAGTTTGTATTTGAAACCTCAGTGAAAGAGAAAATTAGACATACCTTAGTTTAGTTAGTTTAACTAATGGTTTAATTTTAAAATTCTGGCCCTAGAGTCATTTTTTGTTGCATCTGTAATTTGTGTAATCCCAGAGTACAAGGCACATAAACCTTGAATAAGATCCATATTTAAGATCCTTAGCCATGGCTAATTTCTGTACCATCTATGTATAAGCAACAAACATTTTTCCAGTAAAACCTCCATTAAGATAATTAAGATGCAATACACATGAATATCTAGCTAGGGCAAAACTTTTAATGAACAAAACGTTAGCGTGTGTATATGTAGAGAGAGAGAGAGAGAGAGAGAGAGAGAGAGAGAGAGAGAGGGGGGGGGGGGGGAAGGGAGGAGAGATCCAAACTGCTATTTCTTGATCAAGAAGTTTAAGTTTGGAGAAAGCTCGATCTGAATCTGCTTGTGAACTGAGGAAATGATTGAACATATCTAAATCTGCTGTGATGAAGTTGCACTATTCACAACCCAGATTCGAAGTTGCTCAAATTCAATGACTCTTGCATTATTGGTAACTTTCCTTATATAAATATGCATAAACTTAAAAGTTACATTATATATATATTGCTCAAATTCAATGACTCTTGCAATGTGAACCTTCTTTCTATGGAAACTAGGAACCTTGAGGAATTGAGTGTATCACCTGATTTAAGATTATTCACATTTACGCCATGAGAAGAAGTACACAACAAGCATGAGAAAAATAAAATGAACACAAATTTGAGAATGTTTATCATCTTGTTAGCCAGTAAGATAGACTAATGGCTTTTCACTTGTTAGGTAATTAGCTAGCTACTTATATGCTCATGCCAGCGTATAGCGCGGGTCTACAAGGAAACATACAGCTGCTGCCTGCTAAGGTCAAACACGTTACGCGGTCCATTGAAAGAAGATTTTTTTTTTTTTTTTTTTATGAGAAACATTAATGAAAGAAGACTGGTTATATTGAGACATAACCAAAAATTTATTAAAGAAATAATTTCATTGGTTAATGAACTGTGCATGGACACAAAAGTATCAAAGGTATGAATGACTTTCATAAATCCCATGGTCCGATTATTTTACTAAATAATGTAGTATAAGTATGCTCCGACACTTCATTTCACATTGCCTCTTTATTTTTTTTATCTCTTCTTAAAAATATAATGTAGTATTTTTTTTCAACCATCTATTCTATTAAAACTCTATATTATAGGATTTAGGCACCGGTTGTCACAATATAAATCAAATTTTAGTCAAGTAATTAATAAATTATGCTCTTGATTGAATTGATTAACACATCACACAAGCACAGATCATAGATGACAACAATATGATGACCAATGAAAATTGATGAAACAATCCGTTTCACAAAAAATAAAAAATAAAATGAAATAAATAAAATTTGAAAATGATTTAACCTAAACAATCTTTAAGACAACATATCCACTAGAATAGAATCCATGTTTGTATAATAGATTTAACCCTAAATCTAATGCTACCTCATTTAGTACTTATTGGTGTGACTAAACATTAGGCGGTCCATTGAAAAAGGATTTTTTTTTGGGAGAACCATTAATGAAAGAAGACTGGTTATATTGATACATAACCAAAAATTTATTGAAGAAATAATTTCATTGGATAATGAACTATGCATAGACACAAAAGTTTCAAAGGTATGAGTATGAATGACAATCACAAATCTGTGGTTGGATTATTTTACTAAATAAGTATGCTCCAACACTTCATTTCACATTGCCTCCTTATCTTTTTATCTCTTCTTAAAAATTTAATGTAGTATGATTTTTTTTCAACCATCTATTCTATTAAAACTCTATATTATGGGTTTTGGGCCCCATTTGTCACAAAATAAATCAAATTTTAGTCAAGTAATTAATTAATCATGCTCTTGATTGAATTGATTTTAACATATCACACAAGCACAAATCACATATGACACCAATATGATAACCAATGAAAATTGATGAAACAATCCGTTTCACAATTTAAAAAATAAAAATAAAAATTTGAGAATGATTTAACCTAAATAATCCTCAAGACAACATAACCACTAGAATAGAATTAAAGTTTGTACAATAGATTTAACCCTAAATCTAGTGTTACCTCATTTAGTACTTATTAGTGTGACTACATGTAATTCCAAAATTCATAGACTCTTCTATTTTGGATAGTTGCAGACGAACTCTCCTATTCTCGACTTCGAGATCCACTCTCAAAAATTTAATTAGTAATTGTGTTTAGCTGATTTCAGAAACTTCTCTCTATCATTGGATTTGTTGTTTGCATGTAATCTCTAGTTGATGCTTCAAGAGAGCTTGGAAGAATCCAGATCTATGCAGTAACATTGCTCCCTTGTGTGTGTAAAAACGTGTTCTAAAATTTGTATTTATATGTACTTAAGTTCCATCAAAACCCTATCAAATGGCTGAGCAAAGAAATTGAGAATCCAAACTGCCTGAGTCTTGATCAGTTGAGACATACTGTTCGATTGGTAAAGATAAGTGGTTTTTGACCTGTCAAGCTATAGTTGAAATGCAGTCTTGCAGGGGTCCCTTTTCTGCATTATTGATAAAATATTATCTAATCTAATTTATTTAGATAAACTAAGTCGAAACTATTACAATTGTTCATGGTTTCCAATCTAAAAATATGGACTTCACAATATTATTAGACATTTTTTATATTATATAGTATGCTATATATTTTTTTTTAAATGATGTACTAAGATTCTAATAAAGGGTATTATTAAAAAAATGATACTAATAAAGGGTTTAAGTAGAGAATAAAAAATTCTTATTCAATTAAAAAAATATTTTAAAATAATGACGTGAAATTGTGAGTTCTCATTTGCTTTTGGCATAATATTAAGGGTCAATTTGAGATAATTAATTAAGGGGGTAACAAGAGCACACTACAGTGATAATTAAAAGTAATTATTTTGCTAAATAAATTAAATATTATATATTAAAATATAACATTAGTTTTAAGAAACAAAAAAATTAATTGTATACAAATCAATTAATTGCAGATAGATTAAATAATAAATATTAATTTTATATGCCTTAACATATATATAGACCCCCTTTTACACCGTTTATAATCATTTTATTTTTCTCTCATGATTAATGTGCTAACAGTCCATCCATTGGAATGTTTAAATGTATAGTATGAGATATGAGTAAATGGAAAATAATGTGACTTCTGTTATCTTTAAATTAGTCTACATTTCACTCCACTGTAAAAACATAATTGTACTATAGGGATAATTTAATTATACCAGATATCCAGTGACTAAAAATTCATTTTACCAATCCATAAAATATTCACAGTGAAATAAAAATAAAATAATTTACCATCACATTATTATTAGTAAATCTTTAATCTTTGAGTCCCTCATTTAATTTCTTGATTATTCCTATTCTCTTGGAATTTCATTTTATTAAATATATATTTTTAGTATCCCTTTACTAAAATGACCAGGCATGATACTCTGAATAATCAATTCTTGTTAAATCTAAGCCAAGGGAATATTGTTATCTCTTATTGAGATTATAAATCCAATCTTAAGAAACAATGTTCTTGCAACAATAAATATGATTACCCAATGTATTAAGGTTTTAACTTACATTTCGCATTTGAGTTCACGATTTTCAAAATTAAAAGATTATGCTCTTTACAAATTATGAGTTTAATTATTCATGTGATAATAGTTTGTAGAAGAATCAATCAAATTCAATTTATTCTAATACATCCATATGTCAATCAATAATCTCTACTTCCATAATCAAGGTAGACGATCATGATTAATATGTTATACTCATGTCAAATAAAATGTTTGACGTCATCATTACTTCAAAAAAAAATGTTTATATGTCACAAAGGAATTGTGACATAGATCTTCAATATTCATAAAATGAGTATAACTAAAATAAAAACATTAAGATATATTTGTGAAAATATACTGACATATAGGATTCTAAATGAGAAAATCTAAATGAAGTTAGAGGCGGTCCCTATTGATCGATGTTAAGATCAATTATTCCACTTAGTTTTTAGTTTTAGTTAAATATATGAAAATATAGGTATCAACCTAGACTAAATAAATAAATTATGTAAAAAACCTATAGTTAAATAACTTTGTATATATAGCTAAAGTCAAAATTGTTAATTGAAAATTATAGCATTTTTAAATATGAACTGAAACATAGGTAGTTATATAGTGATTGTAATCAAATTTATTTATTGTTGAATGATAGTATTTTTTATGTACTTTATCAATAACTAATAAGTAAAATTATTGAAGAAATAATTAATTAAAAAAATTAGAACTAAGTGGAATCATTTATAATAAGTAAATATATACATGAGTTAATAATAATAATAATAATAATAATGATGATGATGATGATGATGATGATGATGAATGCATTTAATTATTATATTAATTGATCTTTGTTAGAAAAAATATTTATATGATAAATGACATGTGGCAAGCCTTTACACAACTAGGTGGCAAAATTTAAATGATTCTAGGGTTTTCAGAGTAAAAAGTGATATGTTTTATTAGATAACTGGTCGCTAATTTGTGCAACATATTGGACAGTTAGAAAATGTTAAATATCTTCACTTTTTTTAATGCAACAATTAAGTAAAAAATAAATGAAAATCAATAATTCTAATTCAAAATAAAAGTTGAAAATAGATATAAGAAGATTAATTTTACATATAGCAGTCATCTCAAATATAATTTAATAATGAACTTTTTATAAAATGAAACAAAGATTTACACATCTTGAAAAAAATCCGCATGCATACTTTTCACCAAGTTTAAGCATAACTGGTATAGGTGTTTCCGAAACATCTACTCCCTCTGATATCAAAATACTTCAGTGTCAAACATGAGAATAAAAATATGAAAGCATTTTGGTATCCAATACCTTCAAGCTTTCTTTATGCATTTTGTCCATTTGTAGTTTGTATAGAAGTTTCAACCATGTTGCCATAATAATAATAATAATAATAATAATAATAATAATAATAATAATAATAATAATAATAATAATAATATTATTATTATTATTATTATTATTATTATTATTATTATTATTAATCATGTAAAATTTTAGTTAAGTTCATATATTTCCTTGGAAGGGTAATACTTGTTGCATATAAGCTCTTACACATAGTTTTACACATACCCCATTTTTTAATTGAAACCATGATGTCAAGTCATGATTTTTAAATTTGAAATTATCACTTTAATTAATAGTTTCAATTTAAAAATCAGATTTGTGCAAAACTATGTGTTATAGTTTGTGTGTAATGATACTTTTTAAGTTCGCAAGGATCTTGAGTCCTAATATGGCTTGGTCAACATTATGTCCAAATTAATAGTCATGCACAATAGTACATAGAAATAAGTCTAATTTATATATACTATAAAGCTGATGTCTTTGGCCATTTTTTTTTTTTACTTTTATTTGACTTCGTAAGACCTTGCCACATAGGATTTGAAGCTCTTACATTTTTCCACATCACCAATATTAAAAAAAATCAAAATCCAATTTAAAAAAAATAAATGCTCTAAAAGGTAGAAAATAATGAGCATGGGAATACATGTGAAGTGGAAAATAATGATGATCACCCCACTAACAAGAGACTATAAAAGATAGAAGAGGGAAAGGGCATGGGGGTTGGAAAAACGGGGGGAAGGGAGACAGAGAGGTAAACACATGAGAGCTAAGGGAAACTAGGGAGAAGTTCTCGTATTAGGGTTGGGAGCAGACAAACTATGTGAAGTTTAGGACCCAATATGTAGGATTAAGACATAACCCACGTATAAATAAATTGAGTCCCAAATACTGTTATCTAAGTAGTCTCTGGTGACTACACCATCTAATTCTTATTTAATTTTAATTTTATTACAATCCAAATTCTTCATCTAATATATTTAAACAAGTTTAAGTCTAATTCTATTTGTTCTTATCGACTTATTTTGATAAAGTAACAATAAGTATTGTATCCATTTTTTTACAAAGTAACAATTTTACTTTTTAGCTTAATTTAAACGTTAATTGTTGTTTTCTTTTTGTGTGGATAAACAATCAAATGATAGCTAATATGTATTAACATTAATGTAAACTTAATTTTAAAAAATCTAATTTAGATCAAAACAAAATAAAATTAGAATAAAGTCAACCAAAAAAACTAATATATATATATATATATATATATATATATATATATATATATATAGATTTTAAAAAATAATGACAAATTTTGCAAAAAAATAAATGACATTCAAATCCATGTAAGTTTGAAGAAAATCATACAAATTTTGTTCATGATATTGACAAAAATAATATACAAAAAAAAGAAGAATAAATCATCTTTTGCATTCTGAAAACGAACATATTTATTGCACTCTTTTAATAAGTTATTACTTATATATATATATATATGTATGTATGTATGTATATATGTATGTATGTATGTATTTCATAATACCTTAGTTTCACACGATATAAATTTATTATATAACTTAAAAATAAAATATTTATTTATTTATTTATTTTTATTATCTATTCTATTATCTAATTTTATATAAATTAATAAAAAAATTATTTACATATAAATTTTGATTAAGCCATGCATCGCACGGGTATTATGCTAGTTTATTATAAAATTTCCATTCTATATAGTAAATTTGTTCATATTAGTGAATTTGTTCATTTTGACTCTGTTTTAGCTTAAATAATAAAAATGCTAGCCGTCCACTTATATGGTTTGTCTATAACAAAATCAAAATTGTTGGGTTTAACAGGGTTGATCACCATCTTTATCCATCATAATTAATATTCTCAAAAGCAAAGTTATATTAGTAAAATAGAAGATCCATTGGCATTGAAATCAAAGGCCCAATGGAATACGTTTAGGAAATTTAGACTCCGGTTGATTTTATAGTAGCATTAGTCAACTTGTTAAATTAATCAATTAGATATTCAGATTAATTTTAAGGTTTATCATAACATTGTAAGATACACACACACACACACAAAAAAAAAGGCATATAGTGATTGCAGGGAAAATTGAAGGAAAAACCACTATGGAAGTTTATTCATGACCAATAAAATTTACTATAATAGAATGGAAGCCCTCGAAACAAGAATATCACACATCCTAGACTCGTAGTATTATTATCTATAGTAAGACTTATCCATATGATTGCACGCAGATCTTATTTCAATTGGACTCTTCTACCTCCCAAATCTCTTTAGTGCCTGGATATCTGATCAGTGACTAGCACAATAACTACATGATTTGCACAAGGATGTTTTTCTAAATAATACCATATGCACAAATTATTTCACAAACAGTAGAAGTGATGGGTGGTTATTTGTAAGTAAAAATATAATGTTAGTAGCAGGTCCAATTGAATATTAATAAGAATTTTTCACATTAATATTTTGTAAAAATATTATAAAATAATTTGTATACATAAAATTACTCTTTTTGCTTTTACAGGCTAAGGAAAATTTTTGCTTAATGGGTCTTTATATGCAGGGATTGAGCTATGATTTGACTAGGGGGCAATGCCCCCCCCTCCCCCCCAATTTTTTTTTAAGCGAGAAAGACGAAGAATTGACTCTAATTGCGGGATGCGTTGACCAAAATAAAATTATGTCGGTTGTCCACTATGGTTTGTCGAATAACAAAATCATACTGGTCGGTTTGATGTTTAACATGCTTGACCACTTTCTTTATAATGGTCATCATCTACTACGTCATATTAGTTTTCATCTTTGAGAAACATCTACGTCTTATTACTGACATAAACAATACAAGATGTCTTTAATTATTACATAGTAAGAAATTTAATACATTTTGAATTAATGGGGACTCAATCATGCTAAAATTTTCTTTTATCCAAGTTATAAAATTTTTTAACACCCTTTGCATATTGATCCAATATATGATCTGGATTGTTTCCCTATCATCTCCCGTGACACACATGTACCTGAAAAAGAAACCAAAAAAAAAAAAAAAAAGATAATTTTTATGCCGGCATTTGTCAAAAGTAGACACATTTGTCAAAACCATATATAATTGCGCCCACCAGTGGCTTATCAGGCGTGACTTCTTTTTATTTTAGATTTATTTTTTATCAGGCGTGACTTCTTTATATAATTTAGCGTGGAACAATGTAATGAACTACTTTGAAATAGTGAATAGAGATGAAGGCCCATGGTTCTACTTCTATGCTTTTATTTTCATATGGTTTTTTGAGAACTAGGATTGTTGGTATCATTTTTTGGTTTACCCAAAAAAAAAAAGGGTATCATTTTTTGTTTTTGTTTTATCCTCCCCTTCTCCTTGTCATGAGAGGCCACTTTAATATATATCCCGCCGTCCCCCCCCCCCCAAAGAAGAGATATGGGTACATTGACCTCATTGACCTCTAACGAACATAACTTTTTCTGTTGGATTCTCTCTTTCAGTTACTATCAATTAATTTCTCAAAAATAAACAATAGATAGTATAAACACAGAATTTCAAGTTTGAAAATCAAACAATTAAAATACTTTCACAAATATATTTTTGTACTGATGAATGAATGGGTATAATTATTTGTACTTGTATTCTATTGCCAAAAAAAAAAAAAAACTGAATCAATCTCCTTGAAAAAGCTTTCAATTCAAGAATTGTGTTGATGTAGTCTTGAGTTGAACACAAGTAGTTCCGCACTTTGATTGAAAAGTGGATCGAGAGATTTTTGGACTAGATTTTGATGAACATATCTCTGATTGTGCGTTTGTTAGAGACTTCTCATTCTTTGTGTACTCTTAAATGTTCATCATCTTAGAAGATTTGTGGTGGAAGTTCCTTGAGACTTTAGAGATTAAATCCGATAAAATTCCAATTGATTAGAGTTCTTGAACTTTCTAGAGGCTTTGAAATAGAACTCTAAGACTTGGAGGGATTATTTGGATGAATGTTTTGAATGTTCTTTGCATTCACAGAGTTGTGGTGGATGTTTTTTGTGGTTTTAGGGACTTGAGTAAATAGTGTTTTACTAATTTGAAGTCTTTTGTAGTTTTTGGAGGCCTTTTTGAGCTTAATTCTATTGAATTTTGATTTCTCTTTGAATATTCTAATTTGAAGTTCTTAAATTCTTGATAGCTTTGGAGCATGCATGATTCCAACAAAGCTTTGAGACTATTGAATGTCATTTTTGAGAGACAAATGATAATCTTCATTTATAGGAGTCTTGAGGTTTAATGACACATGACATAATTTGATTAGCCAAAATTTTTTAATTCAAAATAACACATGACAATATTTAATTAAGCTACTTGTGCAATTTTTTATTAAAATATCAACATCTATCGACATGTGGTTGGCTTTTGGATATTTTTGTAATTTTTATTAGTGATATTTTGAAATTTTCTATTGGTTTGAATAACAACAATGATACCAGCCACTAAGTAACACATGGTGCTTTGCAATTGGTTTACTCTATGATCTTAGTGGCATAATAGGACAATTTGCAATCAGTTGAAAATCTTGCATTCTATAAATGTTCCCTCGGCCCTTGTCCACGTATACTTTCATTTTGTGTGGCGTGTGAATGGGTCTCAAAATTTGAATTAGACGCTTGAATCTTGAACTTTTTCAATGCTCTGTTGAAGATGGTAAAACAATTTTATTAAAGTAAATCATTTTGGAATACATCATCTAAATCACTAGGTAGTTCTTCTACCTATACATCAGTATTTGCAGTTAAAACTGTTCTTCTTGCAAGGGTGTGAGCCAACTTAATTATTCCCTTCTCATCTCACATGCTGAAACTGGCAATGTTGTAGAGTACACCCCTAACTATGAGTATCCTCAATTACATTCCCATACAGTGTCACTACAAAAAACTAGGCCTATAGTGACGTTTTCTATAAACGCTGCTATAGGCATATCTATAGCTGCGTTTAGGGAGTCCTATAATGGCATTTTAAAACAATGGGTCTACAACAGCATTTCCAAGGGCCTATAGTGGCGTTTGTCCTGGTCTTACAAAACCTGTTATAGGTCTTCCAAAAAAAAATATCCAAAAAAAAAAAATTAAAAAAGGACCTACAGCACTATAGGCACTTTTTATTTCAAATTTTTTTTTTTTTTTGTTAATAAAGGCTAGAGGAGGAAAAAGACCTATAGTGGCATTTTTCAAACACCACTATAGGCCCTTGTAAGGTCTTTGTAAGAGTGGGACCTATAATGGTGTTTGACAATTGCCACTATAGGCACTTTTTATTTCAATATTTTTTTTTTAATAAAGGTTAGAAGAGAAAAAAGATCTATAGTGGCATTTGAGGGACTATAGTGGCGTTTGTTAGGCCCTTGTAAGAGTAGGACCTATGGTGGCATTTGACAACCGCCACTATAGGCACTTTTTTTTTTTAGATATAATAAAGGCTAGAGGGAAACAAGACCTATAGTGGCGTTTGTCAAATGCCACTATAGTCCCTCATATATATATATATATATATATTCGATTGAGTTTTTTTATTTTTTTTTAAGGAGCTATAGTGGCATTTCATAAATGCCACTATAGGTCATTTTTTTACTTTTTTTTTTTTTTTTTAAATGAGCTATAGTGGAATTGACAACAAAACAGTTGTGTGACAACAAAACATTTGTGTAACAACAAAACATTTCTTACACTTTCATCTCCAATTCTCTAGTCTAATACCCTCAGTAACTAATCATATGCTAGTTGTGTAACTACCTTGACAGCCATTCCCTCTATCTAACTAACTACATCCACTAACACACATATGCCACATAAGCATGAGGTAAACACTTCACCACTACAAGTGATACACGTGTATCTAGCCTACAATATATGTATACAATGCTAGCTAATCAATACAATCATTATCTGAAGCATAGTCATATACACACCCAGGCTGCATTGGCACACGCATCCCCCATCAGCTATGCACACATGCTCCATCAGCAACATACGCCCCCCCACATCAGCAACCTAAGCACACCCTGCAACACCACCCTATGCAGCAACTCATGCATGCCTCATCAGCACCACACACGCTACCCATCAACATCACACGCACCCACACAATTAGACACTCCTAACACTCCTAACAAAGGGGGCTGGAGTATAAGAATCTTTTTTTTACTCCAAATAGACATTCATATGGTATTAAAAAAAATTATAAATACACGATTTCATTATTTTTTAATATATTAAGATGCAATTATCTGTCAACAAAGACTAAAAAGTCGGCTAGGATTTTTTTTTTCTTGAAGTTAGAGCATTCACAATAGTGGTGCTAAAAATTTAGATTTAAGCACCTCAAAAAACTACTTTATCTATTTTACCACCCCACTTAATTTATCTATTTTTTGTTATCATTTAATTTAAAATAATATAAACAACTCATTGAAATAATAAAGGAAGAGAGAGAATTTGAGTTTTTTGATTGAAGGAAGAGAGAGAATCTTAATAAAATATTGTATTTAATTTTTAATAACTTGCTACATTCAACTGGTATTTTTACTAATTTACCGTAGTTGCAAAAAAATTAGCTTTAGATTCTCCAATAGCACATGGTTTTTTTGTGGTAAAATAGTTTTTTTTTTGTGGTTAAAATACAATCATCATTGTGAATGCTTTTGTTATTTTTGTTAAGTTTTTGTGTTGGATAATTGCTAATTGGACTTGGTTGGCTAGGCTGATTAGAGAGTAGGGGGGCCTAAGGTTTTGGAAGAGGGGGCCTAGCTACAAAAATGAAAAATATAACAAGTGAAAAACATTCCTTCGGGCCAGGTGGGCCCTGGGCCCCTTTAGGTCTGTCCCTACATATGCACTTGCCCGCACCATGTCTTAATGTAACACTATTGATGAGTGGAAGATGATGAGAGAGTTGAGCATACTTTCATTTCATGGTATGCAATCCACGAACAACAAAAATTAATTAATTTTCATGGTCCCGTTACTCATTTACATTTATTTTGGTTTCATGATTTAAAATATAACAATAATCTTACTTTAAGAATACTATAAATGTGCAGTGAAGCTACTAAATTAATTTTTAATATCTCAAAATATAGAAGTTTCCTTATTCTAATTTAGTTTACTTTTTATTTATAATATATGTACAAAATTCTCCAAAACTATCTTACAAAAAACATCACAAAATTATCCATGCATCGCACGAGTAACTTACTAGTTACTGCAAATTGCAATACAAAATATTTACGAATTATTGTGAAAGTAAACATAATTTGTGCCATTTTATCAACTTATAATTAAATATTTAAATTATTTTTCCAAGCTCGATGACATATTACTTTGTAAAACTTATGTACTGATGAAATTTGTAGTAACCCAAACATTATTCTTTTTTCACATCTCCATCATCATCATAATTAAGGTGGGGTAACTTTATGGATATATATATTTAAAAAAAAGATGATATTGGATGGAAAATGAGAAATGCTTTCTTAATGATATTTTTCTCTAGCAACTAATCCAACCAAACGATAATACCATTCTGTGTGCTCATAAAAAATGAGAAACAAGTTGAAAGTGTCATCTTCCAACTAAGATCATTGAAGGCTCTTAGGCTTTACGGCTTTATTCTTTTATCACAGCTGGAAACACAATGAAGGATATGATTGTTTCACTGTTTGGGTTTTCCATTGTTTCTTTATAGGATGCTTCATGGTAAAAGAGCTATAAGCTACTCACTCACATTGACTTCTTCTCAAAACAGAAAACCTAATTAATCTAAGTCCCCAATATAATATCATTCTTGCACATAAGATATTCCATCTTGTTGAAATAAACAGGCAGAGAAAGAACAAGAATTATTCTGAAGAGAATCTTTGTATATTTATGGTGAAACTACAATGTTAGTCTCTCAAGTTTACCTTATGTGCGTAGTTGGTCCCTCAAGTTAACCTTGTGTGCGCAATGAGTCCCGCATGTTTCAAGTGAACACTATTCGTCCCTCAAAGTTTTAAAACTGGGTTGTATTAGTCTTTTTATTAACTGCTGTTAGTGGTATAACTTACATGGTTAACGGAACAATAACTTGGTTTTTTTTTAATGATGTGGCATTCTTTTATTAATAAAAATTACAAAATAAAAATACACATAATTCTATCACCTTCTTCTCTATCATCTCTGTCAAATGCTTCTCTCTCCTCTGCGTCCCTTTGAATTTCGGCTCCACCACCATCGCTTTCACTGACAAACCATTAACCGCACCCATCCGTACCATTGATACCTTTGGAAAAAACAAAGCCTCCAATCTCAAAGACAACGAGCCTCCTCCTCCTACTATGTGAGAACAAACTAGCGACCCCTGTCCTTGCTACTAAACACGCCATCTTGGTCTTCAATCTCTACAATGGAAGTGTGAACAATGGTTTTAAAAGTTGTTAGGTTCTAAGTACTTAGGAACTAATGTATTAGAACTCTAATATGTATTGTTGGCAAACCATGATCAAAACAAGTGTCTAGTTGTACTTTGGACTTGCTCAAAGTATGTGATTTATGTAAAGTCGGAATCGAGTTAACTGCAGAAGTTAATGTTCATTTCTACCTGACTCGATCGATCGAGAATTATACTCAATCGATTGAAAGTTGTGCAGATTGTTTTTTCTGCAGATTTTCCAACTCAGCCCTAAGCCCATATGACGGGTAGGGTTTTATGTTTTGCCCTTGGTATAAAAGGCAAACCCTAGTCACGTTTTTTAGGTTGTTCATATTGTTGTTTGTGTGAATCTCTTGTGAGATCAGAGAGGTGCTTGCCTTCACACAAGCTTGGGATTATCAAGAAAGAGATTTCTTCGAAAGCTTGATGATCGTTCAGTTTTTGCCATTAGAGCTTAAAGATACACAAGCGGGGGTGCTTGTACTTGCTGAAGAATCCAAGAAAGAAGGAGTTCGTGGTCTCAGAGCTTACACGTGGTCATAGTAGTAAGTTCTACTAGTGGGTAGCAAAAGGATGTTAGTGGTCTAAGTCGCTATTGTACAACTTCGATTCTTTTATAGTGGATTCAGGTTTACCTTGAGGATAGCTAGGTTAAATTCTCCCCAGGTTTTTTACCGGTTTAGTTTTCCTGGGTCATCATATCTTTATGTTTTTATATTCCGCACATTGCATTGATATGATTATATGATTGTGTTAACCTAGATTTAGAATTTGGACTAAGTAAGAACTTGACTTGTTAACTAGGTTAATCCAATTGTGTGTTAAAGGGGTCTAAATAAACTCTACAAAAGTCTTTCTCTTTGTGATTTCAACTAGGTTTGATTGTGTTTGACCAAACCTAACAACATTTGTGTGTAACAGGAAGGTGGCCGGTGACTTTTTGAGAAGATAGGTCTTCAATCTCGAATCCAATCGCATGAAGGGGAGCATCTAAAACTGTTGTCTTGGACGATGATGTTTCTGCCATAACAAAATCTTTGATCCTGTTTCTTTCTTATTATTTTTGTGTCAAGAAATCATTCTCTCATCCTATCATCTATAAAGAACTGAGGCTTCTTGTTGTTATTGTTTCTTGGGTTTGTCAATTTTGAGGTGATGACCTTTTCTGGAGAAAAAGAAATTATAGAGTTTTTCACTTTTGGTTTTGGTCTAGGGCTATTGCTGGCGGCAGTTAGTCTCCCCTTCTCTCTCGTGGGTGGGTTTGTGAATCAATTGCAAATATTGGTTATAATTTGTTATCGGTGTGTGAATTTCTTATATGTAAATTTATTTTGTAATTTTTATAAATAAAAAATGCCACATCATTAAAAATAATGTCAAGTCATTGTTCCGTTAACCACGTAAGTAACACCACTAATAGCAGTTAGTAAAAGGACTGATACAATTCAGTTTTAAAACTTGAGGGATGAATAGTGTTCACTTGAAACATGCAGGACTAATTGCGCACAGAAGATAAACTCGAGGGACCAACTGCTCACACAAGGTAACTTGAGACACTAACATTGTAGTTTCACCAGAAATATACAAAGATTCTCTTCAGAATAATTCTTGTTCTTTCACTACTTGTTTATTTCAACAAGATGGAATATCTTATGTGCAAGAATGAAATTATATTGGGGACTTAGATAAATTAGGTTTTCTGTTTTGAGAAGAAGTCAATGTGAGTGAGTAGCGTATAGCTCTTTTACCATGAAGCATCCTAGAAAGAAACAATGGAAAACCCAAACAGTGAAATAGTCATATCCTTCATTGTGTTTCCAGCTATGATAAAAGAATAAAGCCGTAAAGCCTAAGAGCCTTTATTAAAAGGGTTAATACAACTTAGTTTTAAAACTTAAGGGACTAATTGTGCTTGCTTGAAACTTGACGACCAACTGCGCACCCAAAGTAAACTTGAGAGACCAACATATAGTTTCGCCTATATTTTTTGTATTCTGAGCTCTCCTCAACTGTATGGCCTTTAGTGAGTAATTTATAGGTTGGATTGAACATGGCAGTCCTTTAGGGTTTTTTTTGTTGGCTTGATATTCCAGCAGATAATACACATATGAGACTGTACAAATAACTTCTTTCAAGTAGATGCAGGTGCTGCATATTCCTGTAGCCAAGCTATCTTGTTGGTGATAAATCAAACCCTAAAAAGGTTCTATGCAATGATTATTGGACAAACGTGTCCACACATTTTGGCTTCATATTTAGAATAGGTGGCCTAAAAAATCCTTAGAAAGATTTTGCAACCTGTAACTTAGAAACATATGTTTTCCAATCATTCCCTTTGCCCTCGGATCTACTTCAAAGATGGCTAGTGAAGGACATAATAAGCTTATAAAAAAAAAAAAAAAAAGATATACAAATATGAAATATAATTTTTGTTATTTAATAATTTTTTATGTTATTATGTAGTTTTTGAAAATTTTGACTTAGAACTATTATTTCTTTGATTTTAGGTGTATTTAATACTTCTCTATTGGAGTTCCATTATGATAGTTTCTATTGGAGTTCACAAAATTTTGACTTAGAACTATTATTTCTTTGATTTTAGGTGTATTTAATACTTTTCTATTGGAGTTCCATTATGATAGTTTCTATTGGAGTTCCATTATGATAGCTAGATATAAATTATGATATGTTGTAGAATATATTTTCTTGTTGGTTAAGTTTTATAGTCTTTATATGGGGTATAAAGCTTGTAAACAAAAGTGAAGTATTTAGTTTAGTAGAATTTCATATTTTTGTCTCTCTATTTTTTTAGTGGATATTCCGGTAACTCTTCTTGTGAAATTAAAGAACTCTAGTTGATTAATGGCTATTTCTTATTGAGGTAAATGCAATTTGGCTCTTGCTATCTTCCACCCCCGTCAGCTAGCCCTTTGTTGTTATTTGCTCAAGGAAGAAAAAATGTCATAATGTGCACTTTATTTTTCCCATAAAAAATTGTGGCTAACTTGTTCCAATCAAATTTTGGAAAAAAATTTATTTTGGATATTTTTTTGAAACATAATAATATAAATAATTTATAAAACAATATAAACAAAATTGGTCTAATCTAAATTAGCCATAACATGGAAAACAATTGAAACAAGATGGCTAAGAAATAAGCTATATATTAGTAATAAATTAACGTTTAGTGACTTTAATCAGAAAATACATATAAGATATCGTTGTCGATCTTAGTATTAATGTGACATTGATTGAACAACACAACCCCCCCCCCCCCCCCCCCCCCCCCCCCCCCCGCCCCACAAAAAAAAACCATTGGCAATATCTTTTCATTTTTATGGGATGTTCCACCCTATGAGAATCTGGTATTTAAAACTTTTCTAGAAAATTCGAGATGATGAAGCCACAAATGTTGATTCAAATTTTATCAGTTGTACTTATTGACTTCTCCCAGATGCAAACATTGAGTCAAAGATATCGAACAATACGTCAAAGAAATCGAATTTTCTACAAGAAATGTTTAAAAAAAGAAAAAGATATATGATATCTATGACTAAGAAAATTGCACATTAATATGTAGCGTAGTTGAAAGGTGAAGATTTATTTTTTATTTTTTAGATAAATACCAATTTCATTAAGCAAGACAAGAACAAAACTAACATCCTTCCTCCACACATCCCGAGTAGATTCAGGCAGGGAGTTCATATTACAACAATTACAGGGAAAGGTGTAATTGACAATTCTCTACTATGAGCCACCATTACAGCCATATATGCAAAGAAAGTTAATGGGGGAGAAAAGAAATACCTGAACCTAACAGAAGTGGAAAAGCTAGATAACAAAGGATAATTATCCTCTCTATTACTATATCATCTGCCCTAACAGAAGTGGACAAGCAAATCACTGAAAACAACGTTTTGAGTCTTTGTTAGGACCTGGGAATAATTACCCTAAAGCCATTTCATCCAAAAAACAAAATGGTTGGTTTTTTGGCAAAGGCAATGGTGTAATATCATTTTTTATCATAAATAACACATCTGACATAGTGGGCCGATCATCAGTGTTATTCTGTATACATAAGAGACCGATATGGATTGATCTCAACACCTTATATTTGACACATGAATCACTTATTGAAGGATCAATTAGTTCTAGCCCTTGGCCTTCTTCCCATAAATTCCATGCCTGAGAAAATCATTTACAATATTAGAAGCACACATAACAATGATTATAAATAAAATCCAAAGCTTAAATTTAATTGACATACATATCCTGCTAAATTGAGTGTGTAGTCAACATGGTAGAAGCTATTGTTTTTTCTACCACTCATGATTTCAAGCATCAAGACTCCAAAGCTGTAGACATCGGATTTTGTAGAGAACACCTCTTCCATAGCATACTCAGGAGACATATAGCCACTACATCAAAAACACAATAAATATTTCATTTCACAAGTGATTGATTTGAGCACATGTAATAGTAAGATTAAATAGGACATTAATCATCAAAAGTGCAGGGGTTTATTATTAACTTACTATGTTCCAACAATTACATTTGTGTTTGCTTCCAATTCATCCGGTTTGAAAATTTGTGCTATGCCAAAATCAGAAATCTTAGGATTCATGTTTTGGTCAAGGAGTATGTTACTAGCTTTTAAATCTCTATGAATTATTCTTTGTCTTGAATATTTATGGAGATAGACTAGTCCTTGAGCGATTCCTTCAATTATGTTGAAACGTTTTTTCCAATCTAATATCTTGCTCCTCTTTGAATCTATCCGATATAAACAATTAAATAGACGCAATCAATAATCTAGTTTTTATAAAGTAATATAATAAACTTAAATTTTATTTTTGAAGAATAAGCAAAGGAAGTACTAGTTAAGGTCAATGTTTTTCTAACCAAATAGAAAGCAATCTAAACTTTTGTTGGGCATGTATTCATAAACCAACATCCTCTCTTCTCCATGAATGCAACAACCAATAAGTTTAACAATATTCACATGATGGAGTTTAGGCATGGCTATCAGCTCATTCTTGAACTCCATTATTCCTTGTTCTGAATTACGCCCTAATCGCTTTATTGCTATTGTTTGCCCTCCTGCCAATTTTCCCTGATGTGGTGATTAAAAAAGATTAATTCAGCTTAGATGTAAGTTACTCAAAACTACTTGATGTAGAAATTTATTTAGAGGTGACCTTATACACAGGCCCAAAGCCTCCTTCTCCAAGCTTGTTTTCTAATGAAAAATTGTTTGTTGCAGCCATGACACATGTATAGCTAATTACACTGAAAGGAGCTCCATCATTCCCATCATTTAGAATTTCATTCATGTTGATAGATGGGTCCAAGCTCAATGAAGCAAGCAATTTATTTTCACCGTTTGTTTCATCATTCCCTGTTTAAATTTCCATAGAACATCATAATTTGCATATATCATATTAATAATCAAGAATTGGTAAATTTAAATATTCTATATACACACACACATACACACACCTTGAATTACAACTGCTCTCCGTTTGAGTAGATAACACAATATGCAGAAAACAATCACGAGTAGAGCAATGGCTGTGAAAATTGCAACGCATATCCACTTCTTTGTTCCTCTACCTGGTCATATATAGCAGTGTTAGTAATCATCATATAAGAAAATATTTTCTGATTTTGATCCAAGTTATACTTCGTATCGAAAATCTACAAATACAAGGGAATGAAATTTTCTTTTCTTTTTTTAAAACAAAATTGTGGAAGATGAGTACCCTTACGAAGGGATAAACGAGAGTTAAGCATAATTAGCAAAAGAGATCCATCAAAGGGATCATGCAAAGTTCAGATCCTTCAAAACCAAAACTTAACTAAAAAGGTGTAGAAATGCAAACTAATTAATATAACATATTATGAAGCTCCAATCTAACCAATTTTTGAAATCTTTAACAGTTTGTATTTGAAACCTCAGTGAAAGAGAAAATTAGACATACCTTAGTTTAGTTAGTTTAACTAATGGTTTAATTTTAAAATTCTGGCCCTAGAATCATTTTTTGTTGCATCTGTAATTTGTGTAATCCCAGAGTACAAGGCACATAAACCTTGAATAAGATCCATATTTAAGATCCTTAGCCATGGCTAATTTCTGTACCATCTATGTATAAGCAACAAACATTTTTCCAGTAAAACCTCCATTAAGATAATTAAGATGCAATACACATGAATATCTAGCTAGGGCAAAACTTTTAATGAACAAAACGTTAGCGTGTGCATATGTAGAGAGAGAGAGAGAGAGAGAGAGAGAGAGAGAGAGGGGGGGGGGGGAGAAGGGAGGAGAGATCCAAACTGCTATTTCTTGATCAAGAAGTTTAAGTTTGGAGAAAGCTCGATCTGAATCTGCTTGTGAACTGAGGAAATGATTGAACATATCTAAATCTGCTGTGATGAAGTTGCACTATTCACAACCCAGATTCGAAGTTGCTCAAATTCAATGACTCTTGCATTATTGGTAACTTTCCTTATATAAATATGCATAAATTTAAAAGTTACATTATATATATATTGCTCAAATTCAATGACTCTTGCAATGTGAACCTTCTTTCTATGGAAACTAGGAACCTTGAGGAATTGAGTGTATCACCTGATTTAAGATTATTCACATTTACGCCATGAGAAGAAGTACACAACAAGCATGAGAAAAATAAAATGAACACAAATTTGAGAATGTTTATCATCTTGTTAGCCAGTAAGATAGACTAATGGCTTTTCACTTGTTAGGTAATTAGCTAGCTACTTATATGCTCATGCCAGCGTCTAGCGCGGGTCTACAAGGAAACATACAGCTGCTGCCTGCTAAGGTCAAACACGTTACGCGGTCCATTGAAAAAAGATTTTTATTTTTTTATTTTTATGAGAAACATTAATGAAAGAAGACTGGTTATATTGATACATAACCAAAAATTTATTAAAGAAATAATTTCATTGGTTAATGGACTGTACATAGACACAGAAGTATCAAAGGTATGAATGACTTTCATAAATCCCGTGGTCCGATTATTTTACTAAATAGCGTAGTATATGTATGCTCCGACACTTCATTTCACATTGCCTCTTTATTTTTTTATCTCTTCTTAAAAATATAATGTAGTATTTTTTTTCAACCATCTATTCTATTAAAACTCTATATTATAGGATTTAGGCACCGGTTGTCACAATATAAATCAAATTTTAGTCAAGTAATTAATTAATTATACTCTTGATTGAATTGATTAACGCATCACACAAGCACAGATCATAGATGACACCAATATGACGACCAATGAAAATTGATGAAACAATCCGTTTCACAAAAAATGAAAAATAAAATAAAATAAATAAAATTTGAGAATGATTTAACCTAAACAATCTTTAAGACAACATATCCACTAGAATAGAATCCATGTTTGTATAATAGATTTAACCCTAAATCTAGTGCTACCTCATTTAGTACTTATTGGTGTGACTAAACATTAGGCGGTCCATTGAAAAATGATTTTTTTTTTTTTTTTTTTTTGGAGAAACATTAATGAAGAAGACTGGTTATATTGATACATAACCAAAAATTTATTGAAGAAATAATTTCATTGGTTAATGAACTATGCATGGACACAAAAGTTTCAAAGGTATGAGTATGAATGACTATCACAAATCTGTGGTTGGATTATTTTACTAAATAAGTATGCTCCGACACTTCATTTCACATTGCCTCCTTATCTTTTTATCTCTTCTTAAAAATTTAATGTAGTATGATTTTCTTTCAACCATCTATTCTATTAAAACTCTATATTATGGGTTTTGGGCCCCATTTGTCTAAATCAAATTTTAGTCAAGTAATTAATTAATCATGCTCTTGATTGAATTGATTTTAACATATCACACAAGCACAGATCACATATGACACCAATATGATAACCAATGAAAATTGATGAAACAATCCGTTTCACAATTTAAAAAAAAAAAGAATTTGAGAATGATTTAACCTAAACAATCCTCAAGACAACATAACTATTAGAATAGAATTAAAGTTTGTACAATAGATTTAACCCTAAATCTAGTGTTACCTCATTTAGTACTTATTAGTGTGACTACATGTAGTTCCAAAATTCACAGACTCTTCTATTTTGGATAGTTGGAAACGAACTCTCCTATTCGCGACTTTGATATCCACTCTCAAAAATTTAATTAGTATTTGTGTTTAGCTGATTTCAGAAACTTCTCTCTATCATTGGATTTGTTGTTTGCATGTAATCTCTAGTTGATGCTTCAAGAGAGCTTGGAAGAATCCAGATCTATGCAGTAACATTGTTCTCTTGTGTGTGTAAAAACGTGTTCTAAAATTTGTATTTATATGTACTTAAGTTCCATCAAAACCGTATCAAATGGCTGAGAAAAGAAGTTGAGAATCCAAACTGCCTGAGTCTTGATCAGTTGAGACATACTATTCGATCGGTATAGATAAGTGGTTTTTGACCTGTCAAGCTATAGTTAAAATGCAGTCTTGCAGGGGTCCCTTTTCTGCATTATTGATAAAATATTATCTAATCTAATTTATTTAGATAAACTAAGTCGAAACTATTACAATTGTTCATGGTTTCCAATCTAAAAATATGGACTTCACAATATTATTAGACATTTTTTATAATTGTGTTTGCATATGAAATTATATGGTATGCTAATTTTTTTTTTAAATGATGTACTAAGATTCTAATAAAGGGTATTATTAAAAAAATTATACTAATAAAGGGTTTAAGTAGAGAATAAAAAATTCTTATTCAATTAAAAAAATATTTTAAAATAATGACGTAAAATTGTGAGTTCTCATTTGCTTTTGGCATAATATTAAGGGTCAATTTGGGATAATTAATTAAGGGGGTAACAAGAGCACACTACAGTGATAATTAAAAGTAATTATTTTGCTAAATAAATTAAATATTATATAATAAAATATAACATTAGTTTTAAGAAACAAAAAAATTAATTGTATACAAATCAATTAATTGCAGATAGATTAAGTAATAAATATTAATTTTATATGCCTTAACATATATATAGACCCCCTTTTACACCGTTTATAATCATTTTATTTTTCTCTCATGATTAATGTTCTAACAGTCCATCCATTGGAATGTTTAAATGTATAGTTTGAGATATGAGTAAATGGAAAATAATGTGACTTCTGTTATCTTTAAATTAGTCTACATTTCACTCCACTGTAAAAACATAATTGTACTATAGGGTTTATTTAATTATACCAGATATCCAGTGACTAAAAATTCATTTGACCGATCCATAAAATATTCATAGTGAAATAAAGATAAAATAATTTACCATCACATTATTATTAGTAAATCTTTAATCTTTGAGTCCCTCATTTAATTTCTTGATTATTCCTATTCTCTTGGAATTTCATTTTATTAAATATATATTTTTAGTATCCCTTTACTAAAATGACCAGGCATGATACTCTAAATAATCAATTCTTGTTAAATCTATGCCAAGGGAATATTTGTTATCTCTTATTGAGATTATAAATTCAATCTTAAGAAACGATGTTCTTGCAACAATAAATATGATTACCCAATGTATTAAGGTTTTAACTTACATTTCGCATTTGAGTTCACGATTTTCAGAATTAAAAGATTATGCTCTTTAGAAATTATGAGTTTAATTATTCATGTGATACTAGTTTGTAGAAGAATCAATCAAATTCAATGTATTCTAATACATCCATATGTCAATCAATAATCTCCACTTCCATAATCAAGGTAGACGATCATGATTAATATGTTATACTCATGTCAAATAAAATGTTTGACGTCATCATTTACTTCAAAAAAAAATGTTTATATGTCACAAAGGAATTGTGACATAGATCTTCAATATTCATAAAATGAGTATAACTAAAATAAAAACATTAAGATATATTTGTGAAAATATACTGACATATAGGATTCTAAATGAGAAAATCTAAATGAAGTTAGAGGCGGTCCCTATTGATCAATGTTAAGATCAATTATTCCACTTAGTTTTTAGTTTTAGTTAAATATATGAAAATATAGGTATCAACCTAGACTAAATAAATAAATTATGTAAAAAACCTATAGTTAAATAACTTTGTATATATAGCTAAAGTCAAAATTGTTAATTGAAAATTATAGTATTTTTAAATATGAACTGAAACATAGGTAGTTATATAGTGATTGTAATCAAATTTATTTATTGTTGAATGATAGTATTTTTTTATGTACTTTATCAATAACTAATAAGTAAAATTATTGAAGAAATAATTAATTAAAAAAATTAGAACTAAGTGGAATCATTTATAATAAGTAAATATATACATGAGTTAATAATAATAATAATAATAATAATAATGATGATGATGATGATGATGATGATGATGATGAATGCATTTAATTATTATATTAATTGATCTTTGTTAGAAAAAATATTTATATGATAAATGACATGTGGCAAGCCTTTACACAACTAGGTGGCAAAACTTAAATGATTCTAGGGTTTTCAGAGTAAAAAGTGATATGTTTTATTAGATAATTGGTCGCTAATTTGTGCAACATATCGGACAGTTAGAAAATGTTAAATATCTTCACTTTGTTTAATGCAACAATTAAGTAAAAAATAAATGAAAATCAATAATTCTAATTCAAAATAAAAGTTGAAAATAGATATAAGAAGATTAATTTTACATATAGCAGTCATCTCAAATATAATTTAATAATGAACTTTTTATAAAATGAAACAAAGATTTACACATCTTGAAAAAAATCCGCATGCATAGTTTTCACCAAGTTTAAGCATAACTGGTATAGGTGTTTCCGAAACATCTACTCCATCTGATATCAAGATACTTTAGTGTCAAACATGAGAATAAAAATATGAAAGCATTTTGGTAGCATCCAATACCTTCAAGCTTTCTTTATGCATTTAGTCCATTTGTAGTTTGTATAGAAGTTTCAACCATGTTGCCATAATCCATATATATATATATATATATATATATATATATATATATATATATATATATATAATATTATTATTATTATTATTATTAATCATGTAAAATTTTAGTTAAGTTCATATATTTCCTTGGAAGGGCAATACTTGTTGCATATAAGCTCTTACACATAGTTTTACACACACACACACACACATATATATATATATATAATATTATTATTATTAATCATGTAAAATTTTAGTTAAGTTCATATATTTCTTTGGAAGGGCAATACTTGTTGCATATAAGCTCTTACACATAGTTTTACACATACCCCATTTTTAAATTGAAACCATAATGTCAAGTCATGATTTTTAAATTTGAAATTATCACTTTAATTAATAGTTTCAATTTAAAAATCAGATTTGTGCAAAACTATGTGTTATAGTTTGTGTGTAATGATACTTTTTAAGTTCGCAAGGATCTTGAGTCCTAATATGGCTTGGTTAACATTATGTCCAAATTAATAGTCATGCACAATAGTACATAGAAATAAGTCGAATTTATATATACTATAAAGCTGATGTCTTTGGCCATTTTTTTTTTAAACTTTTATTTGACTTCGTAAGACCTTGCCACATAGGATTTGAAGCTCTTACATTTTTCCACATCACCAATATTAAAAAAATCAAAATCCAATTTTAAAAAAATAAATGCCCGATCAACTCCTTTTCTCCCCTGAAAAATAAAAAGGAAGCCCGACACTTCTGAACACAAACTCTATCGTCTCCTTTTTCATCAACTCTACCTTGGTGGCACTTTGATAGTGGTGAGACACTTCATATTTTAGATGTCAAGGCTTACTGTCTTCACTTGTAACCTTTTTCACCCTTTGCGGTTTCATGGTTTTATGATTTTTCCATTGGCTCTTCTAGGGTTTTTAGCTAATTGCTGTATCGTTCAATTTGTTACATTCCCTTCACTGTCTCTAACTATCTATAGGCCTCCTCTTTTTATCAATTTTTTACTGAAAAAAATAATGTTAAGAAGAGAAAGGCATGTAAAGGAAGAACAAATACAACTTTATAATCATTTCTATTATTTTATAATTATTCCTGAATTTAGTCAATTAAACAAAGGAACAAACACTATTGCATAACAAAGAACAAATACTATCGCATGAAATTTAGTTAATTATTTATGTAATATGTACAACTCACACCAAATAATATTTGTAAACATGCATAAAAAGAAGATACATGTACTCATGTAATATATGTACAACTCACACTAACATTTGCATTGAAGGAAAACAAAATGAGTTAGTCAATGGCTACAACAACACAACAAAAGAAAAAGATACAAAAAATTATTTAAAGTTGCAAAACAATCAATAAAATTGCTAAAAAAGAATATAAATGATATTTTAACATTGCAACATTTATTGGATAATTAAGGATATTAGGGATTGGAATACTAATTTTTATTTAATTTTTTTTGATTGATTGATATTTTTCATATGCTTTGTTTGTTTAGTTGGAAAATTTTTTGTAAAAATACTTTTTCACATTTTCTAGTATTTGGTATGTTAGGTTCTAAAAGTTTAAAAAATTTGGCAAACCGTGAACACAAGCTTGTCTAAATATAGATCTTAGAGTTTATAAGGTTTATTCAACAATGCTCAAGGTGATACAAGTCAAGATTCAAGAACGTACAAGCTGCAAAAAGAAGAATTCAAAATCTACTTGGCTCAATTGATCGAGAAGAAGGCTCAACCAATCAAGATGCATTTTTTAAAATTTTAATTAAGGCCTAATAGCTCATTAAGTGATTAGGGTTTCAGATCTATTTCACTAACTATTTAAAAGAAACCTGAAAGCATGTTTTACAAGGGTTTTTTAGAGAGAGAATAGTGTTTTTTGTGCCCCATATTGTAGATTTAGGGTTTTTGTACCCAAAGTTCTCTAAAATCTTCTACCGGCAATATTCTTAAAGAAACTCAAGAGTTGGTGTGGTAGAAGTTGTTGTTACAAGATCAACAACTGCTGATGATTTAAAACTTTTAGTGGGATCTCAAAGTCACAAACATGGGTGTTTGTGTTTAACAAATTCAAATAGAAGAGTCTAGGGATTTGAAGCTGCGTGTGGTCACGTAAGTAAGTACCACAAGAGATAGCTTTAGATTTAGGAAAAAATCGTGTACTATATAATAAAAGTTGGGCTTAGATACCATGGTTGCGCCAAGTTGCTTCACCAAATTGCAGTGTTTCTTTTTTTTTTTTAGATTTTTAGATTTAAAAAACATATCTATAATTTTTCTTCTTTTATAATCTCCAAGTTGATAAAAATCTTAATTTGATTCAAATTCTTCATATAATCCATCCAATCCTTATTTAACCATGATTTGATTGTAATCCAAATTCTTCATCTAATCTTTATTTTTTACTTGTAGTGTATTATAAAAAAAGCAACAATTTTTTTTTAATCACTACATGACATGTTCTGATGCATCTTTAATTGCAGAATTTTTTTTAGATTTTTACATTTAAAAAAATATATATCTAATTTTTCTTCTCCTATAATTTCTAAGTTGATAAAGGTTTTAATTTGATTACAATCCAAATTCTTTATCTAATCCATCAGTGGGGGGTTGGGCCTAGAAGGTGCATATTAGCACACCAAATCAGAGCCCAAAATAGTACCCAAGGAACATTAGAGGAGCTAAACATGGTACATATGGAGTGAGTTAACTTTGAAGCCTATCATAATGGGCCCAACCTTAAGGTCGGAATGACAGGTCGAAGGGACAACCACCCAAGGAAGTTTTAAGTGGTCGGCCAAATACTAACCAGTCACAAGGGAAGGCGAGGTAAGACGCGAACCTAGTGAGGTCGGTAACCAAGGACTAATAGTGCCATTGGGGAAACCGCTGCCAAACACTATATGGTGTCTAGAACAAATTTCAAGGGAATCCTCTAAAGTTGTGAGGATTCCTTGGGATTCTAATGAGCATGGGAATACATGTGAAGTGGAAAATAATGATGATCACTCCACTAACAAGAGACTATAAAAGGTAGAAGAGGGAAGGGTATGGGGGTTGGAAAAACGGGGGGAGGGGAGACAGAGAGAGAAAAACAGAGAGGGAAACACATGAGAGCTAAAGGAAACTAGGGAGAAGTTCTCGTATTAGGGTTGGGAGCAGACAAACTAGGTGAAGTTTAGGACCCAATATGTAGGATTAAGACATAACCCACGTATAAATAAATTGAGTCCCAAATACTGTTATCTAAGTAGTCTCTGGTGACTACACCATCTAATTCTTATTTAATTTTAATTTTATTACAATCCAAATTCTTCATCTAATCTATTTAACAAACAAGTTTAAGTTTAAGTCTAATTCTATTTGTTCTTATCGACTTATTTGCATAAAGTAACTATAAGTATTGTATCCATTTTTTTATAAAGTAACAATTTTACTTTTTAGCTTAATTTAAACGTTAATTGTTGTTTTCTTTTTGTGTGGATAAACGATCAAATGATAGCTAATATGTATTAACATTAATGTAAACTTAATTTTAAAAAATCTAATTTAGATCAAAACAAAATAAAATTAGAATAAAGTCAACCAAAAAAACTAATATATATATTTTTTTTTAAAAAAAAATAATGACAAATTTTGCAAAAAAATAAATGACAAATTCAAATCCATGTAAGTTTGAAGAAAATCATACAAATTTTGTTTCATGATATTGACAAAAATAATATACAAAAAAAAAAAAAAGAATAAATCATCTTTTGCATTCTGAAAACGAACATATTTATTGCACTCTTCTAATAAGTTATTACTTACTTATATATATATATATATATATATGTATGTATGTATGTATGTATGTATGTATGTATGTATTTCATAATACCTTAGTTTCACACGATATAAATTTATTATACAACTTAAAAATAAAATATTTATTTATTTATTTTTATTGTCTATTCTATTATCTAATTTTATGTAAATTAATAAAAAAAATTATTTACATATAAATTTTGATTAAGCCGTGCATCGCACGGGTATTATGCTAGTTTATTATAAAACTTTCATTCTATATAGTGGATTTGTTCGTATTAGTGAATTTGTTCATTTTGACTCTGTTTTAGCTTAAATAATAAAAATGCTAGCCGTCCACTTATATGGTCTGTCTATAACAAAATCAAAATTGTTGGGTTTAACAGGGTTGATCACCGTCTTTATCCATCGTAATTAATATTCTCAAAAGCAAAGTTATATTAGTAAAATAGAAGATTCATTGGCATTGAATTCAAAGGCCCAATGGAATACGTTTAGGAAATTTAGACTCCGGTTGATTTTATAGTAGCATTAGTCAACTTGTTAAATTGATCAATTAGATATTCAGATTAATTTTAAGGTTTATCATAACATTGTAAGATACACACACAAAAAAAAAAAGGCATATAGTGATTGCAAGGAAAATTGAAGGAAAAACCACTATGGAAGTTTATTCATGACCAATAAAATTTACTACAATAGAATGGAAGCCCTCGAAACAAGAATATCACACACCCTAGACTCCTAGTATTATTATCTATAGTAAGACTTATCCATATGATTGCACGCAGATCTTATTTCAATTGGACTCTTCTACCTCCCAAATCTCTTTAGTGCCTGGATATCTGATCAGTGACTAACACAATAACTACATGATTTGCACAAGGATGTTTTTCTAAGTAATACCATATGCACAAATTATTTCACAAACAGTAGAAGTGATGGGTGATTATTTGTAAGTAAAAATGTAATGTTAGTAGCAGATCCAATTGAATATTAGTAAGAATTTTCCACATCAATATTTTGTAAAAATATTATAAAATAATTTGTATACATAAAATTACTCTTTTTGCTTTTACAGGCTAAGGAAAAATTTTGCTTAATGGGTCTTTATATGCAGGGATTGAGCTATGATTTGACTAGGGGGCAATGGCCCCCCCCCCCTCCCCACAATTTTTTTTTAAGCGAGAAAGACGAAGAATTGACTCTAATTGCGGGATGCGTTGACCAAAATAAAATTATGTCGGTTGTCCACTATGGTTTGTCGAATAACAAAATCATACTGGTCGGTTTGATGTTTAACACTTTAACATGCTTGACCACTTTCTTTATAATGGTCATCATCTACTACGTCATATTAGTTTTCATCTTTGAGAAACATCTACGTCTTATTACTGACATAAACAATACAAGATGTCTTTAATTATTACATAGTAAGAAATTTAATACATTTTGAATTAATGGGGACTCAATCATGCTAAAATTTTCTTTTATCCAAGTTATAAAATTTTTTAACACCCTTTGCATATTGATCCAATATATGATCTGGATTGTTTCCCTATCATCTCCCGTGACACACATGTACCTGAAAAAGAAACCAAAAAAAAAAAAAAAAGATAATTTTTATGCCGGCATTTGTCAAAAGTAGACACATTTGTCAAAACCATATATAATTGCGCCCACCAGTGGCTTATCAGCCGTGACTTCTTTTTATTTTAGATTTATTTTTTATCAGGCGTGACTTCTTTATATAATTTAGCGTGGAACAATGTAATGAACTACTTTGAAATAGTGAATAGAGATGAAGGCCCATGGTTCTACTTCTATGCTTTTATTTTCATATGGTTTTTTGAGAACTAGGATTGTTGGTATCATTTTTTGGTTTACCCAAAAAAAAAAAAAGGGTATCATTTTTTGTTTTTGTTTTATCCTCCCCTTCTCCTTGTCATGAGAGGCCCACTTTAATATATATCCCGCCGTCCCCCCCCCCCCCCAGAAGATATATGGGTACATTGACCTCATAGACCTCTAACGAACATAATTTTTGCTGTTGGATTCTCTCTTTCAGTTACTATCAATTAATTTCTCAAAAATAAACAATAGATAGTATAAACACAGAATTTCAAGTTTGAAAATCAAACAATTAAAATACTTTCACAAATATATTTTTGTATTGATGAATGAGTGGGTATAATTATTTGTATTTGTATTCTATTACAAAAAACAAAAACAAAAAAAAACAAAAAAAAACTTCTGAATCAATCTCCTTGAAAAGTTTTCAATTCAAGAATTGTGTTGATGTAGTCTTGAGTTGAATACAAGTTGTTCCGCACTTTGATTGAAAAGTGGATCGAGAGATTTTTGGACTAGATTTTGATGAACATATCTCTAATTGTGCGTTTGTTAGAGACTTCTCATTCCTTGTGTACTCTTAAATGTTCATCATCTTAGAAGATTTGTGGTGGAAGTTCCTTGAGACTTTAGAGATTAAATCCGATAAAATTCCAATTGATTAGAGTTCTTGAACTTTCTAGAGGCTTCGAAATAGAACTCTAAGACTTGGAGGTATTATTTGGATGAATGTTTTGAATGTTCTTTGCATTCACAGAGTTGTGGTGGATGTTTTTTGTGGTTTTAGGGACTTGAGTAAATAATGTTTTACTAATTTGAAGTCTTTTGTAGTTTTTGGAGGCCTTTTTGAGCTTAATTCTATTGAATTTTGATTTCTCTTTGAATATTCTAATTTGAAGTTCTTGATATTCTTGATAGCTTTGGAGCATGCATGATTCCAACAAAGCTTTGAGACTATTGAATATCATTTTTGAGAGACTAATGATAATCTTTATTTATAGGAGTCTTGAGGTTTAATGACACATGACATAATTTGATTAGCCAAAATTTTTTAATTCAAAATAACACATGACAATATTTAATTAAGCTACTTGTGCAATTTTAAATTAAAATATCAACATCTATCGACATGTGGTTGGCTTTTGGATATTTTTGTAATTTTTATTAGTGATATTTTGAAATTTTCTATTGGTTTGAATAACAACGGTGATACTACTATAGGTCATTTTTTTAACTTTTTTTTTTTTTTAATGAGCTATAGTGGTGTTTGTACACACGCCCATTATAGGCCCTTATAGGACAAAGGGCCTATAGTGGCATTTCATAAATGCCACTATAGGTCAAGAAATTAATACCTAGAACATATGGAAAAAATTAAAAAGAAAACGAAAAAATAATAGTGGCATATTCCTAGAATATTTAGTGGCATATTCTAGAATATTCCGTAAAAAAATAAAATAAAACCAATTTGAATGGATTCAGCGTTGAGCAAAACAATGGCATATTTTAGGAATATGCCTAGTATATTCTATGGCATTTTCGAATAATATATATATATATATATATATATATATATATTATTATATATTTATATTTAAATAAGAGATGCTACGTCCACAACATTTTAACAACAATTCATAAGTGGTTAATTATTATTGGTTTAAATTTGAACTTAATACTAAGATTACTTTTTTTTCCCATACAATAACAACCAGCAACAACCTGCCACTTAAGATTTATTGTAAAAATATTGTGAAAAAAAAAAATATATATATATATATATATAATTTGGTTGAGTTTTTTTTTTTTTTAAATAAAAAGAAGCTATATAAACGCCACTATAGGTCATTTTTAACTTTTTTTTAAATGAGCTATAGTGGCGTTTCATAAATGCCACTATAGGTCAAGAAACTAATTCCTAGAACATACAAAAAAAATTAAAAAGAAAATAAAAATATAATAGTGGCATATTCCTAGAATATTCAGTGGCATATTCCTAGAATATTTCGTAAAAAAAAAAATCCGAATGGAACCAGCGTTCAGCAAAATAATGGCATATTTTAGGAATATTCCTAGAATATTTATAATAGCTTAATTTTGCATATTTATATTATTATTAGAAAAGCATTATTATACTTATTTTGAGTTAATTCATGCGTTTTATAGTTGATTTTGAAATAATGTTAAATAATCAATTTTGTGCTTAATTGAATTTTAATGCTTGAATTTGTTTTTTGTAGGATAATGAAATTAAATAAGTAGATTTGTGCAAAGAAGAAAGCTAATGAACTTTAAAAACTTGTTGCGACTTAAATAATGCTCCCAAGTGTAGGATTTTCGCGAAGTAATAACTCGGAAAGTCCGAGGTCAAATCCACAGGAAAAAGAGAATTGATTAGCAAACCACAATAAAAAAAAAACTAAAATAATAAAGTTTAACCGAAGAGACTTTTGATAGTTTAGTAAAGGTAATTTAAATTAAGAAAAAATAACAATATATTAAAGCGCTAAAGTTTAGGTATCCACACACAACACGTCTATTAGTAGCCTTAACAATATTTATTTTATAACTCAACTAAAATTCATTCGAATGATGATCTTAGTTGGATGATTTAACAATAAAAAGTCAAGAATTAATTGTCTAAGGTAGTTTCATGCAATTGATTAATTTTAGGCAAAAAAAAAAACTAGTAAATTAGTACGTAGAGAATACTAAGCATTTAACGTGCCCAGAGTCTACGATAAATCAAAGGATTATACAGAACTAAACACTTTTCTAGATGAGTAAAACAATCAAAAACATAAAAATATAAGCATTAAAACCAATAAATAATTGTTAAGAACATACCAATAAACGGTTGGGTTTCACCCCTTGCCTTAGCAAGGCTTTTAGCAAGCCATAACACAAATAAAATTTTAAAAACTGTAAAGAAACTTTAAGAAAACCTAAATTATGTTCTACAGCAGCTCCCCCTCTGAATTTTGCCCTAAAGAGCCTTTAAATAGGTTAAAGAATTCTATTACAAGTTGAATTCCCGTTTGGAGAAAATTCCAAATTTTTAGGCTTCACTTAATCAACATTTTTTTGGCCCATTTAACTTCAGAATTCGGACTTTTGGTAAACTACAAAGTTGTAGCCCTTAAAGTTAGCATTCTAGCTCAACTTAAATCATCTCAATTGGACATATGAGCAGAAGGTGATGCTCCAAATACTAATTGGTGTGCATGCTAGAATCCTAATCCAAATTGGCTTGGATTAGGTGCAAATTCCTTTGATTCCTTGCTCCAATTAGACTTGAATTTAATTGGGTTGGCCTTCTTTGACTTCGTCATGGCCCTTGTAAAATTAAAGTTCATTAGTTTTCTTCTTTACACAAATCCACTTATTTAATTTCATTATCCTACAAAAGACAAATTCACGCATTAAAATTCAATTAAGCACAAAATTAATTATTTAGCATTATTTCAAAATCAACTATAAAATGCATGAATTAATTCAAAATAAGTATGATAATACTTTTCTAATAATGATATAAATATGCAAAATGAAGCTATTATCAAATATTCTATGGCATATTTGAATAATATATATATATATATATATATAATATATTTATATTCAAATGAGAGATATTGCGTTTACAACATTTTTACAATATTTTCACAACAAATCATAAGTGGTTAGTTATTATTGGTTTAAATATGAACTTAACACTAAGATCACTTTTTTTCCCTAACAATAACAACCAGTAATAACCTACCACTTAAGATTTGTTGTAAAAATGTTGTGAATATATATATATATATATATATGGGGGTAAGTTACAGGCTAAGGCCGGTTGGGGCCATGTGCGGAAAATAAACATAAAGGCCGACTGAGGCCATAATATTACAAGTATGAAATAGTGCCATCTGATTACAATGCTAAGGGTTGTAAAGAGGAGGCAAAGCTGAACTCTTGGCTGGAAGAGGAGGGAATTTTGGAGTTGCTGAAGTTTCTCCTAAAATTGGACCTGCTTCAGAATGGAGGAATGGCTTCCTTAAATAGGCTGGAGGAGGCCTTGGATGCTGCTGGATGATTGCTGAAAATCCGGAAGGTAAATTGCTTTTACTGAGGTGAAAGTTAATTCCACCGAAAGCAACAGTATCTTTTGATGATTATGTCTGTGAACAGTAAAACTTTCACTGTTCATGCTACAGTGATTTGTCCCCTTGCTTTTCTGGATTCGGTTACTGTTGGAATAGTAACCTGTCGGGGAATCTGCTGGGTGCGGGTACTGTTCATGATGCGGGTACTGTTCATATCAGTTGCTGGTGCTGATTTTGAATAGTAACCGGACTGGGATTTTTATCCTGAGTTGCTTTGACAGGATGTTTTAGTCAGTATCAGGAGCATCTGATGGATATCCATCATAAGGATCCCATGGGGAATCGTTATCACAATCGTGCTCGTGATATCTGGCATAGGTGTTGCAGAGTCCACAGTAGAGAAGTGGTTCATGGACAGGCTTTTTCCCTGTAAGAAATTCTCTGGGACTATCAGGACCAAGTTTCTTCAAATTTCTAATGGCGGAGTCATATGGTCGTCTCCCAAAAACATAGATCCTGTCTGTGGAGCTTATAAAATGGTAGTCCTTCCAAAGCTCTTGGCTGACATCGATGATTTGGTTGTTGAAGTAATTCCTCCAGCGCTCTGCTAGAGCATTAGGGTATTTGTATGAGATATATGTGTCTCCTTCATACCATGGGCCCTGATAAGAGAAACCATTAATGAGGACAAGGTGCTTTGAGGGATGAACTTCCATCCAATTGTTTTTGTCCCATTCTGGTAGAGTACTCCAACATCTGATAGAAACAAAGGGGCTGTTGACTTGCCTAACGGCATTTTGGATGATCTCAGGAAGCTGGCTAATTTGGTCATGACTTGTGAGTTTAATAAGTCTAATAAAACCGGATTCAAACATCTGGGAGAGCCAATCTGGATCTCTTTCTTCTTCATCTGACCCGTCTTCATAATTGACCAAAAGTCCTGGGAAGGGATGCTTATTTTCATATACCCTGGAGCTGCTTCCAAAGTATTCTTCCCATGCAGCTTGTACTAGAATGTTATCCATATCATCCGAATCATCTGGATTAGGAATAGTAGTTGTAACTAGCATTTTGAAATGCTCATACCAGAGATTCTGACTTTCGTTCATGGCCTTGCTTCTCAGAATACGAGTTTGTAAATCTGATGGCAAGTTGGCAACGGCACTTCTTAGAGTTGCTCTAGTCTTAAGACTGAGTTTAGCATAATCAGTGCTCATGATAGTCATTTTGTCCATTGAATGGACATCCTCTTTGCCAGAGAGTTGACTAGTTAAGATTTCATTTCTTGCTTCAAGGTTTACTAGATGGATTTCTAGTGCTCTGAGGGTTTTTAGGAATAGGTCTTGGTTATTTCTGGTGTGGGCAAATTGAAGGTTATCAAGGAGACATTTAATGGAGTAGGGTAGGTCTGTGTATGTTCCATTATTGAACTGTAAAGCCCTGGATAAAACTTCCTGTAAAACAATAGCCATATCACCATTGGAATATGTCACCGTTGGAGGGACAAATTCCTGAAGGGATGTTGCTCCTCTATGGCTTGTAGAGGATGCGCCTTCATGCTTTACAAAAGACTGTCCCGCTGGTAGTCTTTTGTCTTGAGGATAGTCCCTTGCGGGTGCTTTCCCCTTGCCCTTCTTCTCAGCTAAAGAAGTCATCTCCCACTTACTAGTGGTATTAAGTATTGCTTTCTCTTTGTCCTGCGAAGAAAGGTTTGGACCATTTGAGATTTTTAAATAATTGCTAAAAACCCTTTTTCTTTTAAAATTGATGGATGCAGAGATGCCAATATTTTTATGATGAATGCATGATGACAATTGATTGGAGTCAAAAGGATGATCAATTGTTTTGGTTGGATCAAGTTGCTGGGCTTGATTATGAGATGGAAGGATGGTGATAGCGCTGAGAGTTTTTGATATAGAAGCTTTCTGGAGGGAGCAAACCTCCCAAGGTTCTGGACTTCTCATAAATTCGAATTTGACAGACTGACCAAAAGGATGGGCTGTGATTCCTTCAGTATCTGTGATGAAAGGATATAATAAACACAAGAAAGGGTTTCCTAGGATGACTCTATCTGTCATGTTCTTGACAAGGACAAATTTTGTCATAAAGGATATGCCACCTTGGCAAACCTCAGCTTGTGGGATATTGAAATCAATTTGCATTCTCCCGCCACTTGCGGAAGTTAATCTCTCCTTAGACCTTTTAAAGTATTTGGAGGGAATGATATCTTCTTGAATGCAGTTAAGATCAGCGCCTGAATCAATTAAAGCTATGACCTCAAATTCAAAATCTTTGCTGATGACAATCCTGACTTTGGAATGCCATTTATGGAAGTTAATCCTACTGATGGTGTCTACGAACAATTCTTTGCTAGGTTCTTGGATAAAATCAGCTGTAGGGTTAACTGTTTGATCAACTTCTTCATCTGAGGGACTTTCCTCATTGTTTTGGTGAGAAGTATTTTCCAAGAGTTGGATTCTACGATTAAGGAGATCATAATCGACCCTAAGGATGGTTAAATCTTGCTTTAGGATTTTGACTTCTGATTTGGTTTCTTTAATTTCTTTCTGAAGGTCGTTGACTGTAACTTCCTTCTTGGACTGGGTAAACCTGTTGTAAATTTGCTCTAAGTCTACCTTAGGTTGCTGGATTTTAAGGGCAGGCTTACTGGTTTCCCTAACTAAGGTCTGATGGAAAAGGGTAAGCTTATGGGCTTTGATAATAGGGTCTTCTATAGCCTCTATGAGGTCTAAAAGAAGTTCTTCTTGTCTGTTTAACACATTGATGGTTTTGTTTCTGCAACAACCATCTTTGCATGGCGTGGGTTCATCCGGGCCACTAGAGGTATCGGTACTAGAGGAATCAGAGGATGACCTGTATATTTGCCTAAGCTCACTGTCACTAGCACTGCTAAAAGACTCGCTGTCAGAGCGGTCAAGTTCTAGTAACTTGAAGATCTCATCTTTTCTGGGTTGGTCATTAATGAGGGCATTGATAAGGGATTTGGCTTTAGCTCTACACTCATTCTTGAAATGACCTTTCTTTCCACAGTTGTAGCATCTGCCTGATGCTTGTGGAATGGGTTCCTTGGATTTTCCTTTCTTATAGAAATCATCAGTCTTGTGCTTCTGTTTTCTATAATACTTGGTTGCTTTCTTCCTATAGGATTTCTCAAAGGATTCCTTTCCTTTGTGCTTGGACTTCCTCTTGGACGGTTTGACAGAAGGTAAGCCATACTGAGTACAGAAATGTCCCATTTCGTACTTGGCCTTATTCTTGTTGATATGGCTTTGGATTTTGAGGTCTCTGCACATCTTCATTCCTTCACTTCTAATAGTGCTAGAGATGTCTCCATAGGTTAGGTTATCATAATCTATGACACCTAAGGGGCTGCAAAGGGTTTCTTTAACCTTTTGACTGAAGAGGGTTGGTAAACCATTAATAAATTTTTCTTTCCAAAATGGAGAATTACAATCTCTTCTGTGCATGACCCTAGTGGTAAAGACGTCTTCATACCACTTGTAATCTCCTAGGGTTTTACACCTAAGGTTGCTCAGCTGCTCATAAATCCTAGCTGTGATATTGCTGGGTTTTCCTATGAAGTGTTTCATGATTGTATAAATCAGGGTATTGACACCGTCAGGAATTCCTTGTTCTATTTCATTGATGATGGGGTTTCCTTCCTCATCCTTCTGGATGGCGTACTTGATGTCTTCTTTAGACACTTCAGTAAGGCAATTGTTCCACCATTGCTGGAGTTTGCCTGTAAATCCTAATGCCATCATTTCAATGACTTCTTTATGGGGACGGCCTTCGTCCAGGTAGTTGTTGGCTACCATAGTCATATGCTGGATTTTGTTTAGGATTTCCTGTTCTGATAAACCATCTATGTTCCATTCATAGAGTCTACCAGAAGATACTGAGAATTGGTTGCTAACATTTCTTTCCTCATACCGGAGGTCAGGGGGTGAAGATCTTGGATACCAATTCTTGGGTGAGCTGGTTGGATCGGGATGGTAAAGCCGTTTTACATCTAAATCCTGAAACTGGTTTTGTAATTGTTCCATCTCCTGGTCAGAGGTTTGGCTAGAACTGCTAGAGGCTGATTGGATATCTAGAACATTCATTGATGAAGGGGTGGCTGGTTCCTTCTTAACTAGTTCTTCTAGCTTCTGGGCCACTATCTCTAAGGCTGTCTTATCCTTAGGATAACTAAGGCTGGTGTGTCTGGTTGTGGGTAACTTGACTAAGGGCTTTTCTAAGGTTTGGATCGGCCTACTAGAGCTTCCTGGTTGGAGGATAACTTTGTTTTCGATCCTATCCTCTATTCTGTCAAGCTGTTTTCCTATGACATTTAGACACTGGTTGGTATAGTTGTTTTGCTCAATAACCTTGTCAACAGGCTGATGTCTATCTATGGTGGCCTTGAAGGGAGAGGCTATTATCTCTGTCCTACGATGGTTGAAGGTTATGGCTTCTAGGGGTGGATGACTAGACCTTACAATTTCTTTGGTTGCATTGGGTCCTTCTATGGTCCAGGCTCGGGTAAGGACACAAAACTGCTTGTGCTGGCCAAAATACCTTTCGAAGTATAAGAAAAAGGGGACATTACGGGATATTTCCCTCATGAATGCCGTCCATGCTTCAAATACTTTTTCTTTTTGATCTCTGGTATAATTGGCTTTGTAGGCTTCTCTTTTAGTCCTGTTTTCCTCAGAACTAAACTCCTTTCCTAATTCTTCTAGGTCAGGAACGAATTCTCTGTTTAACACTAAGATATTCAGAGATTCCTCTTGCTGTTCCGGAGGCCGTTCCATATCGGTTCCGGATGGGGATGGGGGGGATTGCTCATGATCGTCTTCCTCATTGACAATCGAATCCTGTTTGGCTGTGTAGCAAGGTGTGGTGAGTTGGGAATTGGTTCTAACTCCCTGAAGCTGAACACCTAAATCTCTTCTAGACCTAGGAAAAGGTGATCCTAAAGGTCTGGTTGAGCTACACTGGGATGCAGATCTATCTCTAAGGTAGATAGGTGACTGCCTATGGGGCTGCTGTAGATCGATTGGGGATCTAAACCGGGATGTGTCCAATGGTTGCCTACACTCATAGTCTAGAGGAGTGCTAAGCCTAGATCTGTCGAAACTTAACCTAACCGTGCCGTCGGCTAGTTGTTGGACAAATTCTAGATCTGGATTCTGGGCTGGGTGTTGGATCTGTAGAGCATGATTTTCATTTTCTAACATCCAATTGGCTGGGAAAGTAATTTCAGACCATTTGAGGGTTCTGGGAACCTTAACTTTGGCGCTAGGATCAGTGGTCTGGATGAGGGTTGTCTCGCCCTTTTGTCTCCTATCAAGTGCTCCGACATTCATGTTCGTTCTCATGCACTTGTAGTAAACTCTATATATCAAGGCGATCTGACTAGTTCCCTGTGTCATAAGGGTTCCATGGGTCTTGATATTGAGTGTGAGGGCTTTGATAACTGTACTGTCATGGAGAAAGATGCTAAAATGCGGGAAACGATTAAAATGAATGGGTCCGTTACTAAGACCGGTTTCTATGGTTCCTAGGAGGCTGTCATCAAATCGACGTGACGAGCACCTCTAAGGGCCATGAGGATTGAGCCGTTCAAACCTCTTCGGTGAGTGGTTTCACTCCTATTTGGACTAATCCTATGTGCGGGAAGTTATGTCCTTTGTCTTTATGATTCTGGATAGTGAAGGGGATAACAAGTAGCACGTTTCGTACTCCTTGTTGATTCCATAGACTTGTTCTATGGTCTTGACATGGTAGTCCGTTCGAAAGCCGTTTTCAAAGACCATGAAGACTTATAGAATTGGTCGGTGGAAACTTTAGGGATATTCCAATCTCCTATGTCTAGATCTAGATCGGATAGCTCATAAGACTCCGAATTAATTGCTCCTACGTCCGTTGGGATATCGGGAATGGATGTGGGTTGAGAACATCTACTGCTGGTGGAAGAGAAACTTCTAAACAACTTATTCATGATTCTGGGGTTACAAGTTTAAATCAACAATCACAACCTAGTCACCTTTTATCTTCAAACTTCTGGATCTAACCTTTATATAAGAAGCAAAAGTATACAACTATGGGATAGACACCTGATCTGTGAACTCCTTTCCGCCGGACTCTCCTCCAAAATGGGGACCACCCTAACACGCCTTCTCTCGAATTCAACGGGCTGACCAAACCAAACCTAGGAAGATTTTCGGCCTCTTTAAAGAACAGAGAACACCACAGACTTTGGTAACAAATCTCACGGGTATATAAATCTGCAACAATCTTTAGGGCTAAACACAGCAATAGGAAGAATAGAGATAACAGGGAAGCAAAGGTTAATCTGACATGAACAGTACCCGCACCCAGCAGATTCCCCGACAGGTTACTATTCCAACAGTAACCGAATCCAGAAAAGCAAGGGGACAAATCACTGTAGCATGAACAGTGAAAGTTTTACTGTTCACGTACATAATCATCAAAAGATCGTTGCTTTCGGTGGAATTAACTTTCACCTCAGTAAAAGCAATTTACCTTCCGGATTTTCAGCAATCATCCAGCAGCATCCAAGGCCTCCTCCAGCCTATTTAAGGAAGCCATTCCTCCATTCTGAAGCAGGTCCAATTTTAGGAGAAACTTCAGCAACTCCAAAATTCCCTCCTCTTCCAGCCAAGAGTTCAGCTTTGCCTCCTCTTTACAACCCTTAGCATTGTAATCAGATGGCACTATTTCATACTTGTAATATTATGGCCTCAGTCGGCCTTTATGTTTATTTTCCGCACATGGCCCCAACCGGCCTTAGCCTGTAACTTACCCCCTTTTGGTATCAGAGCCAAGTTTGGCCCGGTCGGATTGTAAGTTACTGTTTATTGTTTAATCAAGTTGGTCGGCACTGCCGCCATAGTTATCCAGATTATTTTGGCATTATAATTATTTTGAATCATTTTCATGGATATATCTCCCATACCCCATATTTTGTTTTACATCTATTTCTTGATAACTCTTCCGTTCCCTTTTATTTATTTCTTCGTCTGCTATTATTTCATCATTTTCTATTACATCTGCAAATGGTAGGCTGAGCCTCCTTCTAACCACTTTATTCGTTATTCTGTGATTATTTGTTCAGATTAACCTTTGCTTCCCTGTTATCTCTATTCTTCCTATTGCCGTGTTTAGCCCTAAAGATTGTTGCAGTATTTATATACCCGTGAGATTTGTTACCAAAGTCTCGTGGTGTTCTCTCGTTCTTTAAAGAGGCCGAAAATCTTCCTAGGTTTGGTTTGGTCAGCCCGTTGAAGCCGAGAGAAGGCGTGTTAGGGTGGTCCCCATTTTGGAGGAGAGTCCGGCGGAAAGGAGTTCACAGATCAGGTGTCTATCCCATAGTTGTATACTTTTGCTTCTTTTCTAAAGGTTAGATCCAGAAGTTTGAAGATAAAAGGTGACTAGGTTGTGATTGTTGATTTAAACTTGTAACCCCAGAATCATGAATAAGTTGTTTAGAAGTTTCTCTTCCACCAGCAGTAGATGTTCTCAACCCACATCCATTCCCGATATCCCGGCGGACGTAGGAGCAATTAATTCGGAGTCTTATGAGCTATCCGATCTAGATCTAGACATAGGAGATTGGAATATCCCTAAAGTTTCCACCAGCCAATTCTATAAGTCTTCATGGTCTTTGAAAACGGCTTTCGTAACGTACTACCATGTCAAGACCATAGAACAAGTCTATGGAATCAACAAGGAGTACGAAACGTGCTACTTGTTATCCCCTTCACTATCCGTAATCATAAAGACAAAGGACATAACTTCCCGCACATAGGATTAGTCCAAATAGGAGTGAAACCACTCACCGAGAAGAGGTTTGAACAGCTCAATCCTCATGGCCCTTAGAGATGCTCGTCACGTCGGATTTGATGACGGCCTCCTAGGAACCATAGAAACCGATCTTAGTAACGGACCCATTCATTTTAACTGTTTCCCGCATTTTAGCATCTTTCTCCATGACAAGACGGTTATCAAAGCCCTCACACTCAATATCAAGACCCATGGAACCCTTATGACACAGGGAACTAGTCAGATCGCCTTGATATATAGAGTTTACTACAAGTGCATGAGAACGAACATGAATGTCGGAGCACTTGATAGGAGACAAAAGGGCGAGACAACCCTCATCCGTACCACCGATCCTAGCGCCAAAGTTAAGGTTCCCGTAACCCTCAAATGGTCCGAAATTACTTTCCCAGCCCAATTGGATGTTAGAAAATGAAAATCATGCTCTACGGATCCAACACCCGGCCCGAATCCGGATCTAGAATTTGTCCAACATCTAGCCGACTGCAGGGTTAGGGTAAGTTTCGACAGATCTAGGCTTAGCACTCCTCTAGACTATGAGTGTAGGCAACCATTGGACACATCCCGGTTTAGATCCCCAATCGATCTACGAGCAGCCCCATAGGCGATCACCTATCTACCTTAGAGATAGATCCGCATCCCGGTGTAGCTCAACCGGACCTTTAGGATCACCTTTTCCTAGGTCTAGAAGAGATTTAGGTGTTCGGCTTCGGGGAGTTAGAACCAATTCCCAACTCACCACACCTTGCTACACAGCCAAACAGATTCGATTGTCAATGAGGAAGACGATCATGAGCAATCCCCCCATCCCCATCCGGAACCGATATGGAACGGCCTCCGGATCGGCAAGAGGAATCTCTCGAATATCTTAGTGTTAAACAGAGAATTCGTTCCGACCTAGAAGAATTAGGAAAGGAGTTTAGTTCGAGGAAAACAGGACTAAAAGAGAAGCCTACAAAGCCAATTATACCAGAGATCAAAAAGAAAAAGTATTTGAAGCATGGACGGCATTCATGAGGGAAATATCCCGTAATGTCCCCTTTTTCTTATACTTCGAAAGGTATTTTGGCCAACACAAGCAGTTTTGTGTCCTCACCAAAGCCTGGACCATAGAAGGACCTAACCCAGCTAAAGATGTGGTTGGCAATCCAACTCTTAAGCAGCCTTTAGTCAAGTCTCCTGCAACCAATTTCAGTTATCCTAAGGACAAATCAGCCTTAGAAATAGTTGCCCAGAAACTTGAAGAGCTAGCAAAGAAACCAGCCGTTCCTTCACCAAAATGTACTAATCAACTTAAGATGCTAAAAATCCGTACATCTTCTAGCAGTTCCTCCTCTGACACTGATGATGAAACCCTAGAAGCCAAATGGAAACGCCTGAGATTAAAAAGACCTGAAAGACGTGCTAGTAGAGCTCATCGACCTATTTCCAAAGCTTACAGGGAAACTAAGAAGAATAAGCCTGGAAAATGTCATGGTTGTGGCAAGCGTGACCATTTCAAAAGAGATTGTAGCTCCAGAACCTCTCACCTAAATATAGGTGACCCCATTACCAAGCCTCAAGAGCCTAGCCAAACCCAACAGCCTTCGGTACAGGAACCAAGTAAACCTGAACCCTGTAACCATCAACCCAAGGTAGATTTGGACCAATCCCACAATAGGTTTGTCCTGTCCAAGAAGGAAGTAAAGATCAATGACCTTCAAAAAGAATCCAAGGAAACAGGGTGTGAAATCAAGATCCTAAAACAGAATCTTAAAACCCTCCAGGAAACTCAACCTTTAGAAAGCACTTCTCATCAAGGCAATAAGGAAAGTCCCTCTGATGATGGAGTTGGTCATACAGCTAATCTCATCTATGAACCCAGCAACAAATTGTTCTTAGATGCTATCACTAGGATTAACTTCCATAAATGGCATTCCAAAGTCAGGATTGTCATTAGCAAAGATTTTGAATTCGAGGTTATAGCCTTAATTGATTCAGGTGCTGATCTCAACTGCATCCAAGAAGGAATCATTCCCTCCAAATACTTTAAAAAATCTAGGGAACGATTGACATCCGCAAGTGGCGGAAAAATGCAGATTGAATTCAAACTTCCTAAGGCCCATGTTTGCCAAGATAACATATGTTTCAAAACCACATTTGTTCTTGTCAAAAACATGACAGACAAGGTCATCCTAGGAAATCCATTCCTTTGCATCCTTTACCCTTTCACAGTAGATAGTCAAGGAATCACTACCCAACCCTTTGGCCAAACTATCAAGTTTAAGTTTATTAGTGGACCTGTACCTAGAAACATTAGCACCATCCAAGCTGACATCGCCTCCAACACCTTAAACCTGATTAGTACCAAGACCATACATCTTAAGTACCTTCAAGAGGAAATTAGATACAAGAAGGTTGAGGACCAACTAGCTTATAAAACCCTCCAAGAAGAGATCAGAAATTTTGAGGAAAAACTTAGGCAGGAAGTCTGCTCTGATCTGCCCACAGCTTTTTGGCATAGAAAGAGACACGAGGTAGCTCTCCCATATGTCAAAGATTTCAATGAAAAGGATATCCCTACCAAGGCTCGACCTATCCAAATGAACCAGGAACTTATGAATACCTGTAAAGCTGAGATAGAGGACCTCCTTAAGAAAGGAATTATCAGGAAATCTAGATCACCATGGTCTTGTCCAGCCTTTTATGTACAGAAAAATGCTGAGATAGAAAGAGGTGTTCCTAGGTTAGTTATCAATTACAAGCCCCTCAACAAAGTCCTAGAGTGGGTAAGGTACCCAATTCCCAACAAAAAGGATTTAGTTAACAGACTTAGCAAAGCAGTTGTCTTCAGCAAATTTGACATGAAGAGTGGATTTTGGCAAATACAAATCAGAGAGCCTGATAGGTATAAAACAGCCTTCACCACACCCTTTGGTCATTACGAATGGAATGTGATGCCCTTCGGTCTCAAAAATGCACCTTCTGAATTCCAAAATATCATGAATGAGATTTTTAATCCATTCTCCAGTCATGCCATTGTGTACATTGACGATGTACTCATTTTTTCAGAATCCTTAGAACAACACCAGAAGCACTTAAGAGCATTCCTCCATACCATCAAGCTCAATGGTCTTGTCATTTCAGCCCCCAAGATCAAGCTTTTCCAAACTAAAGTCCGTTTTTTAGGATTTGATATTCATCAGGGTGTTATCAAACCTATAAACAGAGCTATCCAGTTTGCTGATAAGTTTCCGGATGAAATCCTAGATAAAACCCAGCTTCAGAGATTTCTAGGTTCTCTCAATTACATTTCAGATTTCTATCAAAATCTCAGGCAACAATGCAAGCTCCTTTTTGATAGGCTCCGAACCAATCCTTCCCCATGGACTCCAGCTCATACCACAGTTGTCCAGCATATCAAACAATATGTCAGAACCCTTCCTTGTTTAGGAATTCCTTCTGACAACTCATTCAAGATTGTCCAGACTGATGCCTCAAACATAGGTTATGGTGGCATCCTCCTCCAGCGGGTTAATCCCAATACCCCTGAACAGATAGTCTGTTTCCATTCAGGAATTTGGACTCCTACTCAAATCAATTATAGTACTATTAAGAAAGAAATACTATCCATAGTACTATGCATTTCAAAATTTCAAAGTGATCTTTTAAATCAAAAGTTTCTAATCAGGATTGATTGTAAATCTGCAAAACACGTTTTAGAAAAAGATGTCCAAAACATTGCATCAAAACAGATTTTTGCACGATGGCAAGCCATCCTTTCAATCTTTGACTTTGATATAGAATTCATTGAAGGAAGCCAAAACAGTATCCCTGATTTCCTAACACGAGAATTTTTGCAGAGTCACAGCCAAGATGTCTGGAAAGAAACCACAACAACCCCAGCCCCCTAAATTGTCTAAACAGCAAAACCTTGATAGTACTAGTCAAACACAGAGCTCACAAAAAGTTGTACCTTTCACCCCCAGCCAAATTATCCCAATATCACAAGCTAAAAACCCCAGACAGGATACCTCTGCATCACCATCAAGCATTGCCAATCGTTATTTGGTTTCATCAATCCCAAAACCAAATTATGAAAGGCCACCATATGGCCAGACCAGCTACAGCTCAGCCTTAGCCTCCCCAGCACCCAAAGCAACCAACCCTTATCAGATAGAAGAACATTTTAGCCACATCCAAACTCAGAGGCCTTCTTCCTATCCAACCCAAAGAGAAGGACAGTCCTCTTATGTCAAAAAGACCTTTACCCAGCATATCTCTTATATTGAACCCCACCTGGCTCATATAACAGATCCCTTAGCCCTAGCCATGGAAGTCTTGCCACCAAACTGGCATTTCTTACCCAAACATCCAGAGAAAAATATCCAGTTCTATAAGAGCATCCTCACTCAGGAAAAGTCTGCTCAAATAGAAAACATCTACAGCAAAGGGGACCCCCCAATAGTCCTCTATCACAAGTTCATCATCACCGGTTTCATCAGTAGTAAAGAATGGGGACAGCATCCTTCCTTGTTAAGGATCCTCAAAAACTACAGATCTCCATCAGGCTCAGTACTCCATTACAGTTATTATGACTACATGGATGCTTTTGAAAAAGTACTTTTCTTCCAGAACCAAAAATTCAACCATTCATGGTTCTTAATGTTCAGCAAAGATTTTGGTAGCCAGACCCCCTCCTGGTTCCTTAAGTGGTGGGAGATGTTTGGATCCATCCCCCAGATCTTCCCAGAACCATTACAAGATGCTTTGAGGTACTTTGACTCAAGGTGCAGCTCCTCTAAGCACAGATCCCAGTTCCCAGTAATCTTAATTTTCTCCCAGAGGTACAAAGTCCACTGGATCAGTATGTGGAAATATACAATTAACAGCAACCTCTTGGACCGGGAATTCTCAGTTAAATGGTGGGACAGCCTCAGGATCAATCCAATCATCAATCAGGTTTATAAGGATTATCCTCCCCCAGTGCAGAAACCCATTGCCCACAGGACAAGATCTCAGTCTAGCCTAGACTCTGTCCAGATAACCGGAAAATCCAGCAAAGAGTTGAAAGAATTAGCCCAGCAGCTAATAGCTCACTCACAACAGCTAGAATCAGAAGAACAGGTCTCTCCCACTGCTTCTGAGGGATCAGTCAACCACGATCCACTGGATCCTTTCCAAGATTCCCAAGACCCTTACAGCGGGTATAACTTGGACAGCGATTAGAGAATATCCTAACAAAACAACTCAGGATAAAAACCCCAGTCCGGTTACTATTCAAAATCAGCACCAGCAACTGATATGAACAGTACCCGCATCATGAACAGTACCCGCACCCAGCAGATTCCCCGACAGGTTACTATTCCAACAGTAACCGAATCCAGAAAAGCAAGGGGACAAATCACTGTAGCATGAACAGTGAAAGTTTTACTGTTCACAGACATAATCATCAAAAGATACTGTTGCTTTCGGTGGAATTAACTTTCACCTCAGTAAAAGCAATTTACCTTCCGGATTTTCAGCAATCATCCAGCAGCATCCAAGGCCTCCTCCAGCCTATTTAAGGAAGCCATTCCTCCATTCTGAAGCAGGTCCAATTTTAGGAGAAACTTCAGCAACTCCAAAATTCCCTCCTCTTCCAGCCAAGAGTTCAGCTTTGCCTCCTCTTTACAACCCTTAGCATTGTAATCAGATGGCACTATTTCATACTTGTAATATTATGGCCTCAGTCGGCCTTTATGTTTATTTTCCGCACATGGCCCCAACCGGCCTTAGCCTGTAACTTACCATATATATATATATATATATATATATTCAATTGAGTTTTTTTTTTTTTTTTTAAAGGAGCTATAGTGGCGTTTGAAACGCCACTATAGCTCAAGAAACTAATCCCTAGAACATACGGAAAAAATTAAAAAGAAAACGAAAAAATAATAGTGGCATATTCCTAGAATATTCCGTGACATATTCTAGAATATATTTATATTTAAATGAGATATGCTATGTCCATAACATTTTCACAATAAATCATAAGTGGTTAGTTGTTATTGGTTCAAATTTGAACTTAACACTAAGATTACTTTTTTGTTCCAACAATAACAACCAGTAACAACCTACCACTTAAGATTTGTTGTAAAAATGTTATGAATATATGTGTGTGTGAAGGACCTATAGTGGCATTTGTAAAATGCCACTATAGGTCCAACAAAAAAAAATGAAAACAAGCGTTAAAAAAATTTCAAAACTAAACAATTTTTAAAAAAAATAATGGACTTATAGCAGTATTTGCAAACACCACTATAAGTAAAAAAACATAATAATAATAATAACAAAATCAACCCCTTCCCACACTTTCCCACTTACCCCCACTATCTTTAAAATTCAAAACCCACCTAAACCCACTCACCTTACCAATCCCTTGTCTCCAAGTCTAGCTTCTTCATACATGTTTTTTTTTTCTTTCTTTCTTTCTTTTTCTCTCTTATCTCCACTCCTCCATCTTTCTTCTTTTCTCTTTCTTTTTTTTCCTTCTTTCTCTCTTCTTTCACTACACACCTGGATTTATTCTTTTCTCTTCCTCTCCATTTTGATTTTATTTCTCCTACTTTATTTGTGGTGGTGTTAATGTTTGTGGGTTTTGGATTTGAAGATGGTGCTGCAACTAGTTAATTTTGTTCAAATTTGTAGATGGTGCTACTGTAATGGGATTTGTGATTGAAGAAAGAGTGCTATTGTGTTTGATGCCATTGGTTTTATAGTTGCAAGTAAGTATTTTTTTTTTAAAAAAAATTTAATGATTGTTTTGGTCTATTCCTTTTTCTATAATAGTTTCGTGGGTCTCTGAGATTTTTGATTAATTTTTGTGACTTCTTTTACTTTTTATTATTGATAGGTTTAGAGATCTCAAGTGTGATAATATCTTTGTTAATAGAACCAAGAAAGTAGTGAAAAATTAAAAATCTATTTGATGATTTCTTTTTGCAAGTTGGTCTATGACGGCTGAATGTGTTGGGGTGGAGTTGCTATTTTTTAAAATAAAATAAAAATTGGATGTGAGCATGTTGTGATATATTTTGAATTTTTTTTTAAATGGGTTTTTGTTTCATTTTGAATTTTCTAGGCTAGCTATAGTGTTTGTATTTTGTTTTATTTATGTTTTTTTGTTTTGTCTTTTTTTTGTTTTGTTTTTTTTTTAATTTAACTAAAATTGTAATTTTAAGTTAATTACAATTTTAATTCAATTAAAAAAAACTTCTAACTACCAAAAATTAATTTTTGGTAATCAAAATTTTTTTTCATGGTTTTTTGGCTATAGTGGCATTTGTAGAACGCCACTATAGGGTAGACCTATAATGGTGTTTTTGTAAAATGCCACTATATGTCTATAGTGACGGTACAATAGTTGCGCTTAACGGTCTGCCCTAGTGTGGCGTTCTAAAACGCTGCTGTAGCCTTTTTTTTTTTTTAAATGGTTTATAGTGGCATTTAGAAACGCCACTATAGGTCTACGCTTTAGTCAATGAGTGGTGCACTTAAAAGGATGGAACTCCGCATGACCTTCAAATTTGATTCTCACATAGCAAGGCCAAGAACCCCAATTGCCCCCTTTTCATGCATAAACGTCCTTGCGTTTCATTTTATTTCATAGTCTTTTCCATGGTTTGACTTGTTCCTCTTTTCTTCTTCTTTGTTTTTTTGTTTTTGTTTTTGTTTTTGTTTTGTTTTGTTTTTTTTTTGGAAGCAACTAGCCATTGATTGTATTGTGGTGTTCATCCTTGCAATGATGCTCTCACTAGCGTCCATTGGCACACATCCTTGCCACAAAGCCACATTGGCACTAGTCTTTGCAATAAAACTGTACTGGCATCCATCTTTGCAATGAAGCCATATTAACATCCATCTTTGCAACAGAGCCACACTTGCAAATGTTTTGGCAATAAAGCTGTATTGGCATTCACTTTTGCAATGAATTCATATTGGCTATTTGTTCTATTTATACCCTTTAAAATCATATTGTTTAACCTAATTAATTAACCAAGCAGTTATTGAGGTTGATTATTTAGATCTAGGTTAAACACATGCAATCATATCACTAAGTGAAGAAAACTAAAGTAAACAAACGATATGATGACTCTGGAAAACTAATGAAACCAATGGTTCCAAGGTAAAAAACCTGAGGAGCATTTAACCTTGCTATCCTCAAGGTAAACAAATTCACTATGATAGAATGAAAGTTTACAATAGATTTTCTCCCAAAATCTAAAGCTACATTTTGTAGAACTTACTCACACGACCGCGTGCAGCTCTAACTCCACAGACTCTTATATCTAAATTTGTTGAACACAAACATCCTCATTTGTGACTTTGAGATCCCACTCAAAGGTTTTAGATTACCATCAGTAGTAGATCTTTATGCTGCAACTTGTTTCCACCAGTTCTTGATTGTAGATCTCGTTTCGGTAGATGCTTGTTGAGTTAGAAGGTTATAAAAACCTTACAGATCTCGCAGGAGTAACTCACAAGACTTCCAAGGGCTTCTAAAATGTAATTAGGGTTTTCCTTTAATGCCTAGTAGTTTTCAATTCAACCCTAAACGTTTTCGTGGGCTTTGGGCTAGATTTAAAATCTGCAGAATACAAATTTCAATTGGTTGAACCTTTCTTTCGATCGATCGAGCTTCACAGAATCTGAACTCTTCTTTTTGTAGCTTGATAGTTCTTGAATCTTGACTTTAACAATCTTGAGCAATGTCTAACACTTAATATAGACATGTTTTTGTTCTCGGTTTGCCAACATACATAAAATTAGAACCTAAACATTTATTCCTAAATATTTAGAACCTAACACTGGCATCTATCTTTGGAATGAAACTATACTGGTACGCGGCTTAAAAGATTGAATCATCGCCTCTTCCAAGGCATACTTCTAATTCTTCCACTTATCGCCCAACATCTTTAATGTATGACACTTGATTATCCTTCTTGCAATGTTATCTTGAGGTTTCCTCGTAATATTGCCTATAAATTAATTAAACATACCATCTTCATGTTCAAAAGGCTAAAAATAAAACGTTAAAAGATAGCTTAATCTTTTTTTTTAGGCAAATTATATAAATATATATGTGTGTGTGTGTGTGTGTGTAAGATATACTTATGTTACATATACCTGTAAAATTGTTTTATACCAAAAAAAAATGTAGTCAACAACATAAGCATACTTTTAATTAAGTTTTCATGCTAAATACAAGGACTAAAAACTTAAGTAATCATATTCATAAATACCTATAGTTTGAACTTTTACTTTCATATATTCCTTGCATGAAATGATCATATACTTGAGGAGTGAACCTCTAAAAGGGCACTTGATGGATGAAGTGACTGATTAAGTCATGAAGTGTCCTTTGATTGATTAGGTGTTGATGAATTATGTGATGTGCCTTGTGGTTGGGACTGATTTTCAACCTCAATTAAATGATAGCATTCTATAGATAATATTAATTATCTACAAAAATTAATATTAATATAGATAATTACTCACAAAAGTTTACAAAAAAAAAAATTAATATTTCAAAAAGCATGAATACTATGAAAAACACTACAAGTGAATGACAACGTTTCAAAATTTGAGGGAATAACTTAATACAATTGAATATCTTAAGTCTTAAAGCTAAAAATCACTCAATTTATTAAAATTGTTATATTTTTTCAATTTGGTTATTATGGTACATTGGATCTTTAATTCACTATGTTCTTTTTGTAAAAAATTATGCATTATTTCATGTCTTTACTAAAGGTTGTATAGGTGACATGACCAACAAAAGTTCCCATGGTAGAGCTGTGATAATATTCATGGAAGGAAAAAAAAGAAAAAAAACCCACTTGTTCCCAACTTAATTGTTGATAGTAAATTAGTGTGAGGATAATGGTTATAGTCCAAGAATAGTTGTTAGGTGTGCCAAGTAGTTGTATTAGGCTTCCAAAATTGTTCATTGCATTTTTCGGTATCCCACAAAACTAACATTTTAGTTTTTTTTTTTTGACAAAACATTTTATTAGTAATTAATCATAGTATTTCTAAAGTAAGCAATATATTCTCTGAGGAAAAAGAATAACTTTCACCAAAGTTTGAATAAATTAGTATTATTCACAAAATTCAAGGCTCACATGCACATATTCAAAACTAAAGATAAAAGAAGATGTAATTGACCCATTTATGACCTGATTCAAAACACACCTAATTGCCACCCCTATCGGTTACTAATTTCTAGATGTACAACCCTTTTAAATAAGTGTTTGACACCCTAGAAAGATTATTCATGCATGCCTTCAACCTACATGATCACCTTTATTAAGTCATCAAATGTGGGTTAAATGTGGGATCGTAGTACTAATACAAATAACTGAAGCTATAAGAGCATTCACAGTAAACCTCTCAAATGCGAAAAATCCTATTTTTTAGCATTTTTGAGATAAAAGCACCACTCCATTAAAACTTCTAAATCTTAAAATTTTAAGATTCAAGCTACAATGCAACTCATATTTGAGACCACACTGTAGCAACAATTGTAAAAACAAAATTATATTTTATTCACTCAATTGCTCTCTCTCTGCTCTATCTTTCTCTTTCCTCTCTCACTTCTTTCTTCTCTTCTCTCTGTGTTGTGCCAATGTGCTCCGCCCATGATTGTGCAATTGTGGGATGCCATTGGCTGTGGTCCGGTGATTGTGGTCATGGATTGTGGGTTCGATGGCTGTGGTCCGGTGGCGACGATGGAGGTTTCTTCTTCTGCTTCTTCTTCTTCTTCTTCTTCTTCTTTTTTTTTTCTTCTGCGTGGTTCTTCTTGGGTCCGTTTGGGCTTCGATCATGGGAGTCCAATTTGGTTTTGGGATTTTGTTAGGGTGGGTCTTGATTTGATTTATAGGTGCGAAAGAAATGTCAAGCCGCGTCGTGGAAGAAGATGACTACGAGGAGGGAAGTGGTGTCCGTGTCCCGTGGGTTTTGGATCAGCGTGATGGTCTGTTGGTGGCAGCGATGGTGGAGGTTTTTTTTTTTACCTGTTGTGGTTGGTGGTGGTGAGTGGATGTGGTAGTTGTGGGTGGATGTGGAGGTTTCTTTCTGCTGTGATTTTGTTTTTCTTTTTTTGTTAGTGGTGGTTATGGTATGGGTGGTGGGTTTGTGGGTGATGGGTTTATGGTGGTTGTTGGCTGCTGGGTGAGGTGGCTATTGGTTGTTGGGTGTGGTGGCTGTTGGGTTTTGTTATACCGGTGGTGGTGGTGATGAGTGGATGTGGTAGTGTGGCGCCGGCGGTGTTGTGAGAAAGAGAGAGACAGAAGAGAGAGACAGAGGACAGAGGAAGAATAAAAAAATTATTGAAAAATAATAAAGAAACAATATTTAAATGAAATGGTAAAAAAAATAGAAGTTTTGATATAGGTTGTATTGTAAAGTGGTGTGTTATATGTTATAAAATTGGGTTTTGAGATGGTAAATGCTAAATTTTTTAGAATTGTTGATGGGGATGCTCTAAGCATTTAAAGAGAGAAGACATGCTTATTGTTTGCCCCAATCTCTAGGGATCAAGTACCACATGACATCATGGTGTTGGATGACCTCAGGCTTAGTGTCAAACAAACTCCCATATGGCCCATACAAATGTACAACCCAAGAATGGAGCAAGGAATATGCTATTTCTACTCACACAGCAGATAAATGTGACTTATCACTTCAAGTTCTGATTTAGCTCCAACAGTCTCTAAGATAGACCTTTACATAAAACTTGACAAGCTAAAATTAATGCACCTGGATATACTCTCCTTTCACCACACTATATATAAGTCTTCATGTTAGAAATACTGAATGAATGTATTATTTCTCAGAGAATAAAGTATACATGAGTGCCTTTATATATAGGAGGTAGAGTGTGTGGTACAACTATGTGTGCTATACAAGCAAACAAGGTGGGCCTAAAGCCCATAGCCTTATTACACATTAACAACCCCCTCAAACTCAAGGTGGGTGTGAGACCAACTTGAGGTTGTCAACCAAAGCACGAAGGCGTCCCTTAGGATGTGACTTGGTAAAGATATCTGCAAGTTGATCTTTAGAGGAGACTGAGAATAGCTTGAGAGCACCATGGACAGGATGAGAACAAATAAAATGACAATTGATCTCGATGTGTTTAGTCTGTTCATGGAAGACATCATTGTGAGCAATATGAATGACACTCTAGTTGTTACAATAAAGAGGAGTAGCAGATGATGTGGACATACCTAAGTCCTTAAGAAGCCATTGTAGCCAAATGAGCTTAGATGTGATATTAGCAAGGGCATGATATTCTGCTTCAGTACTGCAGCGGGTAACAGGGTTTTGTTTTTTGCATCGCCAAGAAATCAGAGAAGAAACAAGAAGAAATAAATAACCTGTGGTGGACCTATGATTAGTGAAATCTCCTGCCTAATCAGCATTAGAGAATGCTCGGAGAATAAGGAAAGACTAAGCAGAGTAGAAAAGGCCATGGAAGAGAGTGTCCTTCAAGTATTAAAGAATGCGCAAAATAGCAGTATAGTGAGTCGATCATGGAGCAGACAAATACTGGTTATCCTGGTGAACAGTATAAGAAATGTCTAGATGAGTGACAGTGAGATAAACAAAATTGCTAACTAATCATCTGTAAAGAGGGGGATTAGACAATGGTTTCCCCCCCAAGGGAGTCAAATGTGCATTAAGTTCAACTAGAGTGTCAACAGTCTTGCTATCAGTAAGCCTAGCTTGAGACAAAAGTTCAGAAGCATGCTTGGCCTAAGTAATATAAAGACCATTTATAGAATGAGTGATTTCAAGACTCAAGAAGTAGTTGAGATCTCCAAGATCTTTCATCTCAAACTACTGACTGCGAAAATCATTGAGTTCTTGAATGCCACTTAGGTCATCACCAGTTATGATCATATCATCCACATATAAGAGAAGCAAAATAGTGCATTTGTTAGTGCGTCGAGAAATAAGACAGAATCATAATAATTGACAATGTAACCTAAGCGAGAGATGATAGAGTTGAACTTGGCAAACCAAGCTCGTGGAGCTTGTTTAAGGCCATAAAGTGCATGTCAAAGGTGACAAACCTTGTTCAGCTCAATAGAAAGACTAGGAGGAGGTTGCATATAAACTTCTTCACTTAAATTCTCATTAAGGAAGACATTTTTGACATCCATCTGAAAAAGGTCCCATTTATTGGCAGCAGCAATAACTAAGAGGACACGAACAGATCAGATTTGAGCAACAAGAGCAAAGGTCTCTTCATAATCAATCTCATACTCATGTGTGAAACACTTTGCAACAAGATGAGCTTTATATCGCTCAATGGACCCACAAGAGCAAGTCTTGATCTTGTAAATTCACTTACAACCAACCACAGATTTCCAAGGGGAAAGATCACCAAATCCCAAGTATGGTTTTTAGATAATGCATCAAGTTTTTCTTTCATTGCAATCTGCCATAAAGGGTCAGTGGAGACCTCACAATAGGTGTAAGGCTCGTGCAATTCAGCAAGGGCAGTGTAATAATGATAGTTAAGTAAATGTGCATGAATGATCTTACTCGAGTTGAGTGACAAGGTGAGATGTCTTGTGCAAGATCTTTAGGTGGAGCAAGAGTAGGGGACCAAAGCTTAAGGTTGGGTGGCTCGTCTTCGACCTGTTCATCTTCCACCTTTTCATTAGAGGGTGATCTAGGAGAGACATAAAAAATATCTTGTGGTTGGACAGAGAAGTCTATAGGAGAATCAAAAGCAACAATAGAAGGTATATGTGGCTCATCTGGAAAAAGATCTAAGATAGAGGAGATAGATAAGGAGGCACAGAAGTGAGAGAGTTCGACAAAGGAGCGATGTTCCGAAAAGACAACATTGCGGGAGATATGAAGACGATGGGAGACAGGATCATAACACCAATACCCCTTTTGAGTTTTGCCATAGCCAAGAAAACAACAAAGTCTAGATTGATGCTTAAGTTTCTTATATTCATGTGGTTAAAGAAGAACGAAATAGGCAGAACCGAATGAGCGAAGATGGTGATAGCCTGGAGGTGACCCAAAGAGGCGCTCATATGGAGTTTAATTTTGAATGACAAGATTGGGAATGCAATTAATAGCATAAACAGCATGAAGAGCAACTTCGCCCCAAAAAGGAGTAGGCACTTTGGCAGAAAGGAGAGCATAACAGTGTCAAGAATATGATGATGTTTTCGTTTAGCTCTACCATTTTGCTGAGAGGTACCTGTACAAGTTACTTGATGAATAGTGCCATAGGAATGCAAAATAGGTTGGAAAGCATATTGAGTGTGTTCAAGAGCATTATCAAATCAAAAAATTTTGATTCGTTTGGAAAACTGAGTTTCAACCATTTTTGCAAAATTAAAATATACTTGCAATAATTCAGAATGATGCTTCATATGAAAAATCCAGCTATAGCGAGAATAATCATCAACAAAGACAATAAAATATCGAAATCCACCAATACTAGAGACAGAGAAAGGCCCTCAAACATCAGAATGAATTAGGTCAAAGATATCAGTGGACATTGATTCACTAGTATTGAAAGGCAAAGTTGGTTATTTTTCTAACTGACATGAAACACAATCAAAATTTTTTGTGGACACTGAACTTAACAAACCTCTAGAAGCCAAGTGTTGCACCCGAGAGGAAAATGCGTGACCAAGTCATGCATGCTAAAGTGCAAGGGAAGGAATAGAAGAAACTGTAGTAGCTAGAGTAGCAATAGATACAGGAGCAATAGGTAGAAAACGAAGGTTATCCACAGGAAACATACGCCCAACTCTGGGACCGGTCCCAAGCTCCTGTTCGTCCCGTCATCGAATCTTGCACAATACACCCAGAATAATCAAAGGTAATGCGATAACTCAACTCAGCTAAATGTCCTATAAAAAATAAATTGTAAGAAATGTTAGGAATATTAAAGACCCCAAGAACCAAGAGGTTGGAGGTCGAGATAGAACCTATATTATGACCAAATATTGTGGAACCATCAGCTGTACGAATATTAAGAGGTTGTGGTGCAGGTTCAAGTTGAGAAAATAAGGATGAGTGAGGTGTCATGTGGTTGCAACAAGAAAAATCCATAAGCCAAGAGGAAGGAGACATACTAGATGAAACTGAGAGAGAAGAGGAATAAGATACATTACCAACCATACGAATGGTATTAGTGATCATGTTTTGAAGGTCAACCGTGGAAATAGTGATAGTTGATCTAGAAGACTTGGACTTTGTGGGAGACAGGAGCTATTGGTTGAATATTCTTAGTATTAGCAATAGTAACAGTAGAAATGGAAACAACTAATTTGTTGCGTTGATAGCAAGTCTCAATATTATGACCAAGACGTTTGCAAAAATTGCAAAATCATTTGTTGGATTGTCGGCGATGATTGTTGCAATAAAAAGAAGACCTGTCCTTATTCTTCATTTAGAAGCAAACTATGCAAAAATGGACCACAAAAATGAAATCTACACGAAAAACTAGGTAAGGAGCACCTGGACTGCAAAAAGTCAATTCTAAAAAAGTCAATAGTCAAAGTCAACAGTGATGACATCAACACGATGACGTAAGTAGTTAACTGATGCTAATGTAAGCAACTGACTGGATGCTAACGTGGCAATGATGATGTGGTAGTGATGACGTCACTAGGGCTGGTGTGGCATAGATGACGTAATCGATGACGTTAGTAGATGGTTTTCTAGCGCATGGAGGCGCGTCGCAGTGCTTGGAGAAGAGAGGTGGTGCGTGATCGTACTGCCAAGACTTTTAGTGGCAGATGGAGGTGCATGAGAGGTCCGATGAAGACGATTTTTCACAAGCGAGCATATCGGAGAGAGTACTTTCTGATGGTGCAATCTTTGGTCTGATTGAAGAAGTGGTGGCAAAGCAGTGGTCTTTGATGTACTATAGTCATGGTAGAGGCAGCGGTACTACTGACAACGAAGGTTGCAGTGGATGACACCCAAGAAGACAAGGCTGCTTAAGAGCGGCACACCAAATGATTAGAGTAGTGGCTCTGATACCATGTTAGAAATACTGAATGAATGTATTATATATCTTAAAGAATAAAGTATACGTGAGTGTTTTTATATATAGGAGGCAAAGTGTGTAGTACAAGTATGTGTGCTATAAAAGCAAATAAGATGGGCCTAAAGCCTACAATCCTATTACATGTTAACGATCTTTAATTAAAATGAGAGTATGTAAAGATTTAATATTGGTTTACTATTAAAGCTGTTGAAATTGTTGCTTTATTTAGAAGTATGAATTGTGCTAAGCCTGAGATTTGTTCTTTTCAGTTCTAACTTACCGCGGGATGTGTATTAATGTTTTCCAACTTTTGCTAGACATATAATAACCTATCTCATTCTACCATGAAAAAGTATGGTGCCGTGACAAAAGGCACAACTTGTGCCACAACTCGCACATGTGACGAGTTGTGGTTGGTGGAAGGGTGAGTTGTGGTACTAGAATTGCTCTTCCACCATTGGACTCTCACTATTTTATTTCCCTCTCACGCTTGGACATGTATCACCTTAATCATTGCTTTTACCGCTGGACACAAATTAAGGTTCACTTATCACATCTACTTCACATATCGAGTTTTGGGTCTAGCCTTTAGGCCAATGTTGACGTTAGTAGTTCGGGTGTTAAATAAAAATTGAATCAAAAATAAAAAATAAAAAAAAAAGGAAAAGAAAAAAAGATCTCACTGTGTTGGAGAGGATTTGGTCTCACTATAGTTGAAATCCATGGCAACATTTCAACAAGAAGGACAATGGAGTTTGAACAATGGAATTTGTCCACTGCCATGTGGTTATTTTATTATATATTTTTAGGAGCAATTTTAATAAAAGTAACAAAATTATCTTATCGTTACATTTTTATAAGGGTGTATAGAAATGGTTTTAATTTAAAAAAAAAAACCATGTCTAAACTCTCATTTACTATTACAAAAATTGGTTATTCACTGTTTAAATTTATTTTTAAAAGGTCCATTTAAAAGAACAATTATGAGAAAAAGAAAAAAAAGGAGATATCAAAATTAATCTATATACCTCATATTCTTTGGGTTTTGTTTTTCCTTTCTTTTATTATTCTTAGGATTTTGGACTATATGTTCCTAAAGTTACGAAAATAATATGGTATGGTACAAATTAATATTAAAGCTGAAAAAATTGGTAACATACTCAAATTAGAATGAAGAAGAGAAAGTAGATGATAAGTGTTTAGACTAATAGCTTAAATTGATTTTTGAATATCTTGTAGCTCAATAAGTCCAAAGGATCACAGGTTCACAGCTGTAAAATTTTTTTATTTCTTTCTGACTGTGTGCCCGTTTGTTTCAGCTTTTACAAGCTGAAACGCGCTTTTTTAAGCCAAAAAAATAAAAAGTGCTTTTGGTAAGTTTTTAGAACGCTGCGTTTTCATGAAAGCCGCATTTTCATTTGTGAAGGAAAAACTCAAATCGGGAAAGCAGCATCTTGCTCTACCAAAAAGCACTGAAACGCGTTTCAATATTACCGTTGGAAGTTGCACAAATTCCCCAAATTGCCCACTAATTTTTCTTAAAAACCCAATTTTATCCCTTTTGTTTATAACACAATTTTATAAAGGAACCCAATAATGAAATCAGAACCAAAAAAAAAAAAAAAAAACCGATCTGACCTATTTCTACCGCATGTCGTTGGCAGTGGGGAAGAGATCAAGCAACGGTGGGGAGGAAGACAGGCGGCGGTGAAGGTAGAGAAAATCTGCAGACAACGGAGGCGAAACGCGGAGACAACGGAGGCGAAAGACGGAGACGACCAATCAATAGACCCATCTCTCTATCTTCGTTTGATGAGAATCAAATGGTGTGGTTGTGTGTGACCTTTAAGTTTGTGTGTTTTGTGGGAAATGGAAGTGGGTTTGAGGGGTTTGAGTGCGTGAGAGTTGGGGTTTGGGAAGGAATGTTGGGTCGAGTGGCCGTCATGTGGCGGACACTGCTATTGCACTGTAAGGTTGTGTTGGAGCCATGTAGGTGTGTAAAACACAGTAACACAATACAAAAAGGCACACAATACAAAAAGGCACACAATTTCTGATAGTTTGGTTGGTGGGCTCTTTGGTCTCTTTAAGAGTCGATACTAAGATTGAGTCTAACTGTCTAAGAGGAAACTTGTAGGTGAAGTGGCAAGAGAAAAGGGGAGACAGGAAGAAAAAAAATAGAAAAATAAAGAGGAAGAAAGAGAGCTCTGTGTGGAATGTTCTGGAGTGTGGAGGAAATGGTAGAGAATAAGAGGAAAGAAGAAGAAAAAAAAAAGTAAGGGTACGTGTGTGGAGGAGAAAAAAAGAAGGAAAAATCAGTATCAATTATCACAAAATTTTCACACAATAAATCTTAAGTGGTAGATTATTATTAGTTAATATTGGTGAGAAAAAAATAATTTTTTTAGAAAGAGAAAAAAAATAATTTTAATAGTACGTTCAAATTAAAATCAATATCAATTATCACAAAATCTTTCACAATACTTTCACAATAAATCTTAAGTGGTAGATTATTATTAGTTAATATTGGTTCTAAAAAAATAATTTTTTTAGAAAGAGAAAAAAATAATTTTAATAGTACGTTCAAATTAAAATCAGTATCAATTATCACAATATTTTCACAATACTTTCATAATAAATCTTAAGTGATAGGTTATTATTAGCTAATATTGGTGAGAAAAAAATAATTTCACAATATTGATTTAAGTATGAAATAAACTCGTTTATATATACATTTTCCTTTTTGGCAATTTACCACTCAAACAACTACTTTTATAAGTGCTAGCCAAACACTCAGCTTTTTCAAGAAGCACTTTTTAATAGCTTTTACCAAACTCAGCTTTTACAAAAAACCCAATTTCATACTGCACTTTTTAAAAACCCCACTTTTTCAAAAAGCTCAATTTCAAAAAGCTGAACCAAACTCATCCTATATCTTGGCCAATCATAAAGCCCTCTTATGACATTGTAAAGAATCTATTCCTTTTTAAAATCTTTTTTAATGAGATGAAGGTTGTACTGTTAGCATATAATTTCGAAAAATAATGCTATAGCCACAAACTATTTTACAACATTTTTACAAACTATTGATGTGACAAATTCTTATTAGTTCTAATATAAGTCCACCACAAGCATCACATTTTTGTTTACCAATAATTATTTGAAAATTATTAAAACCACAATAGCAGTTTGTAAAAATGTTGTAAATTAGTTTGTGTCTATAACATTACTCAATTTCGAATAAGAATGTATTGTTAGGACCCGATGGTTCCTAATGGGGATTGATGGGAATTATAGGGGAATTGATGGGAATCGTAGGGAAATTGATTTAATTTGAGGTAGTCACCCTCCATACACAGAGAGAGAGAGAGAGAGAGAGAGAGAGAGCTTTAATCTTCAATTGATATCTGATAAATTGGTTTATTTTTCAATTGATATCTGATATTGAATATTACAATCATGGATTTATTCTCCATATGCACTAATACACTAATAAATTGGTTTATTCTTCAATTGATAATTGATATTGAATTACAATCATGGATTTATAGGAGACTAGTTTTAATCTCATTGTCTCACATGGCCTCATTCTATTGGTTCTATTATTCCCCATGTGCATTAATAATTCCAACATGTGCTAAATGTGATTAACATGCGCTAAATGTGATTAACATGCTTGGAATTGTAACTAACTAATTAAATCTCAATACAACAATTATTATCCATATACTTATAGCATTCCTAACATTTTCCTTCCCTTAAAAACACCTTGCCCACAAGGTGTTGTTGTGAAATAGCATCTTCATCAAAGGTGATCTTCCAATGGACCAATACCTTAGTGACATTTTGATCATCATATTCATGCATTTCTCTTTTACAAGCAGTCTCGTGTGCATAAAAGTTTCTTTTTCAAAGATCTTCAAACTTTGCTTGAATTCTTGAGCCTTCAATGGTTTTTCAATCTTCAAGGTCTCATTAGTTCTTTGAACCTTGAAATGTTCTTTTATCCTCAAGACCTCATTTGATTCTAGAACCATTAAAATTGTAGGTGCTTGCATTTTGGATTCCTAGATCACAGAAATTTGGATTTCCAATTCTTGAATTATAGACTCTTGAATGGAAGCCTCCATTAGTGCATTAATAATTGGTTCTTGAAAAATCATCATCACCTTCTTTGTTGGTTCTTTGGACTGAACTTCAAGAGCAGTGTGTACATGTATGTCATTATCTACTTTGACACAAAAATCAACATCCTGACTTACAACAACAACAGTAGATTCTTGGAACTTGATTTGTTCTTCGAATTTCATTGAATCAAGAGATGTAGCTCCTCTTCCGTCATGTTCTTGAGACCCTCTTGCAATCTTGAGAGCTCTTCATTCATGGCCTTGTTAAACTTAGCCAAGGTCTTGACTTTCTCTAGAACGGCATTGTGAGATTCATACAAAGTCTTAGCATCCTCTAAAACTTTGTTCACCATTTACCGTAATTATTGCCAAAGTTCTCTTCGGTCACTTTCGTCCATATCAAGATCGATGACTCTAATATGAATTGTTAGGAACCCGATGGTTCCTAATGGGGATTGATGGGAATTATAGGAGAATTGATAGGAATTGTAGGGAAATTGACTTAATTCGAGGTAGTCACCCTTCATAGAGAGAGAGAGAGAGAGAGAGATGCACTAATGCACTAAGAAATTGGTTTATTCTTCAATTAATATCTAGGATTGAATTACAATCATGGATTTATAGGAGACTAACTTTAATCCCTTTGGCCCACATGGCCTCATCCTATTGGTTCTATTATTTCCCATGTGCGTCAATAATTCCAACATGTGCTAAATGTGATTAACATGCTTGGAATTGTAACTAACTAACTAACTAAATCTCAATACAACAATTATTATAGCATTTCTAACATGTTTGGATACAAAGCTTTTTAATAAGGAATACTGTAATATTTATAATGCAAGCAATTGATGGCTATAAAAATCACGATAAAGTTTGAAATTTTACTATGTAATTTTTAAAATTTTAGGTTTAAGACTATTATTTCCTTGATTCAATGTATATTTTATGTTTTTCTAGTAAAATTAGAGCCCTATTATGGTAGGGTATTAATTAGGATATGTTTTACAATATATTTTTTTGTCAGTTAAATTTTAGAGGATTCTTTAAATTGGTCTCCAAACTTGTAAATAAAAGTTGTATTCACTTTAATAAAATTTAAGAGTTTTGTCACTATTTTTTGGTGTATTCCAATAACTCTCTTTGTGGATTTGAGAAACCTTTGTAGAAAATGTTTTTGGTTCTTAAAGTAATTGCAATTTGGTTTTGCTGACTGTCTGTTTGCATCGACTAGTTCTTTGTTATTATTTGTTCAAGGAAAAAAAAAATAAAGCAATCCAGTACACTTTTTTCCCTCTAAAAGTTGTGGTAAGTTTGTTCTAATATAATTTTCGGAAAAAGTTATTTCAGATGTATTTTTAAAAAATAATAATATAAATTAATTTTTAAAAACAATATAAACAAAATTGGTATAATCTAAATCGTAACATGGAAAACAATTGCAAGAAAAAATGGTTAAGAAATAAGCAATATATTAGTGATTAATTAACTTTTAATCAGAAAATACAAATGTATGTATATATATATACATATATATTTTTTTCTTTTTTAATTTCTTTTCAAAAGAAGAAAATACATATATGATATCTCAATTTATGTGAGTCATCCTTGCGCAGGGGCAATGCTAATCTTAATATGATGTCAATCTTAAAATTAATGTGATATGAGATGTACGAGACCCCCTCCACGCCCCCAAAAAAGAAAAAAAAAATTACCATCCTTGCAACTCTTTTTCATTTTTATGGGATGTTCATGTTCCACCTTGATGCAAATCTGGTATTTAAAACTTTTTTGCCAAAAAATGTTCTCCCGGATGCAAACTTTGACTCGAGCCTATAGTAAGGGAAAAATACTCACACACCCCTTGAACTTTGAGGTAGTGGTCAAAACAACCCCCTGAACTTTTAATTTGCCCAATTTACTCCACAAACTTTACACATTTGCCAAATCAATACCTCTGTTAGTTTGGTGTTAAACAACTAACGGAAACTCACGTGAACATAAAAATGACAAGGAAGTATGAATCAGTTCAATTGAGATGGAGAGAGAAAGCTTTAGAGAGAGAGAGATAGACAAACTATAGAAGGCTCCCACTGTAAAAACAAAATTGGTACTAATACCGTAAAATGTAGAAAACAAATGAACATAACACAATAAAAGCAATAAAAATCAAATCGAAACAATCGAAGAAAATACATGACATATTTATAGATTCTAAACATTAGCTCAAAACAACAGAGTTGAACAGAGATTAAAACCTATACTTTGGTTGAAGGCACAAAGATAGACCCAAAAATCCCAGATGGCGAGGAAGATTCTTTAATTGGACCTAAAAAGTTCAGAAGTCAAGGAAGAAGATGTCGTTTTCTTATTCCCTTCCATTGCTTCTTTCAGAAACCTCTTTGTTGGTGTGTGTGTGTATATATATATTCAACAACCACCGTCAAAGAAAAACTTTCCCAAGAAAAGAAAAATGGTGAAAAAAAAAAGTATTTGCTGATAGCCAAATAGAAACAATATAACGAAACAAACAAAATAGAAGCAAACAGAACAATGGAAAAAAATGAGAGAGACACGTGGTTCTAGAAATCTAATTCTACAGCCTCTCTCTCTCTCTCTCTCTCTCAAAAGTTTTCTCTCTACTTCTTAATTGAACTGATTCATTTTTATGCTCACGTGAGTTTGAGTTTCTGTTAGTTTTTTAACACAAAACTAATAGAGGTATTGATTTGGCAAGTTTATAAAGTTTGTGGAGTAAATTGGCCAAATTAAAAGTTTAGGGGGTGTCTTGGCCACTATCTGAAAGTTCAAGTGGTGTGTGAGCATTTTTCCCCCTATAGTAATATCCTGCAGTAATTTGGTATTTTCCTTGTTTGTTTATTGAACTTCAAAGACCTCATCTTCTCAAAATAATAATAATAATAAAAAATCAAAGACACCGAAATGAACTTCATTAACTGTGTTCATTAATTAATTTAGCAAATATATTACTCACATCAATGCGTCAAATGTTGGGGAAAATCCTAATCCCCTCTTTGTCTATGTGTGAATTAAAATATATAACTACCAAGCAATAGCAATATTATGGAAACAAAAAATATTTCAGCAAGCACCACATAAACACAACCAGACAAGAACACCAAATCTTACGTGGAAAACCTCCGATGTAAAGGGAAAAAACTACGGGGCAGTTCCGAAAAATATCCACTATGAAATAGAGATTACAACTATCAAGTTTATGCTAAACTTGAGTCCACAATAAATTGGATATACAACAAATAAATCTCAAGGAGTAAATACAATCTCACCACAAAACCAGTAGCAAAATCTTCCTCTGAATACTCCAACTCTTCATGGTTGTAGCACTCAAAAACTCCATGAAAACTCCAACAATTTATCTTCCTTGTGTGTAACTTGAGCAAAGAAAAATGTGTCATTTTTCTTTTTCACTCTTTCACACTCTCACTGTGTTTCTCTCTATCTCTTCACACGGACTACACCTCTTAAGTGGCTGAATATCTCTTTGTGTTTTTGCTCCCTCTGGAACTCACACAAAAATGGCCAAATGGCTCTTTATGTTTCTTCAGCTCTCCACTTTGTGTGTTTCTCTCTCAATCACATAGCATGGCCGAATGGCCTTTCTTTTCTTTTCCTTCTTTTCTCCTCAGCGTGTGAGACATGCTTGCTCAGCTTTTCATTAAACCAAAAGCTGGCTTTGGAAGCTTGAGGAAGGAAGCTCATTAATTGAGCTTTGACCCATGCATGTGGGATGGACCCACACGGTGCTTTGCACCCAATAAGCTCCCCCTCTAGCCCACTACAGAGGAGATCTTCAACCCAACTCTTCAGTTAGAATTCATGCCGGCCAACACGACACAAAGCTTTAGCTTTTCTCTAGACACAACCTTGGTCAACATGTCAACTGGATTTTCATCCGTGTGAATCTTCTCTAATTCAAATGACTGTTGTTCAACAACTAATCTCAACCAATTGTATCTCACCTCAATGTGCTTCGAGTGTGAATGGTACACAGAATGCTTGCTCAAGTCTATAGCACTTTGACTATCACAATTAACTAAATACCCATCTTGCTTCAAACCCAATTCTTGGAGAAATTGTTTCAACCAAAGCATCTCTTTACCTGCTTCATTAGCTGCAATGTACTCAGCTTCAGTTGTAGATAAGGCAACACACTTCTGCAATCTTGACTGCCATGATACAGCTCCCCTAGCAAAAGTAAATAAATACCTTGATGTAGATTTCCTACCATCAAGGTCACCTGCCCAATCGGCATCTACATAACCCTCCAAAATTGGTTTAGTATCACCAAAAGTCAAGCACAATTTAGAGTTACCCCTCAAATACCTGAAAATCCATTTCACTGCTTCCAAGTGATCTTTACCAGGATTAACCATGAACCTGGTAACAACACCAACTGCGTGAGCAATGTCTGGTCGTGTACAAACCATAGCATACATCAAACTCCCAACTGCTGAGGAATAAATAGTTGATGATATGTCTCCCTTCTCTTTCTTTGATGAAGAACAAGATCTCTTTCTTAGCTTGAAATGAGCACCAAGAGGTGTACTGTCTGGCTTAGCATGCTTCATATTGAATCTTTCAAGAATCCACTCAATATATTTCTCTTGTGATAACCATAGCTTCTTAGCTTTCCTGTCACAAAGAATCTGCATACCCAAAATCTGTCTTGCAAGACCCAAGTCTTTCATATCAAACGACTTAAACAAGTCCTTCTTCAAATTTCCAATCACACCTGTATCTAATCCTACTATTAACATATCATCTACATATAGCAGAAGAATAACAAATTTACCATTGAGAAATTTTCTAACATACGCACAATGATCTACACTTGTCCTTGTGTACTCGTGACCCACTATGAATGGGTTAAACTTCTTGTACCACTGTCTTGGAGCTTGCTTCAAGCCATACAAACTCTTCTTTAACTTGCAAACCATATGTTCTTTCCCTTTCACTTTGAATCCCTCTGGCTAATCCATGTAGATTTCTTCTTTCAAATCACCATGAAGAAAAGCAATCTTCACATCAAGTTACTCAAGCTCAAGATCCAAGCTAGCTACTAATCCTAAAACTACTCGAATGGAACTCATCTTGACTGCTGGAGAAAATATCTCATCAAAGTCAATCCCTTGTTTCTGAATGAAACCCTTGACCACCAATCGAGCTTTATGCTTCACTAACTTGTCACTATCTTTCTTTAGCTTGAACATCCATTTGTTCTTCAATGCCTTCTTCCCTTTAGGAAGTTCCACCAAGTCATAAGTCTTATTCTTGTCCAAAGAATTCATCTCTTCATGCATAGCCTTCAACCAGCTTTGCTTATCCTTATGAGACTGTACTTCCCGAAAACTTTCTGGCTCCCCTCTTCAGTAATCATAGTATACTCAAAAGTGGGGTATCTAGTCGATGGACGACGCTCTCTAGTAGACCTTGTCATCTGAGGTTCTACCATCTCTAGTGGAGGAGGCTGCTCCCCCTGCTCAACACCATTTGTATTTGTCACATTATCACCATCAACGCCTATTAGCTCATCAGCATCAAATTCATTTGATTCATCACCATAATTCTCATCTTGTACCTCTTCCCTATTTGTGGCATTATATAAGGAAGAAGAAGTAGGTGTAAGATCAGGAACACCTTTAACTGTAGCTTTAGGCTTCTTAGTTTTCTCAAAGTCTGCCAAGTTTTCATTCTCATGAAAAACTACATCTTGACTTTTGATCATTTTCTTTTCCTTAGGATCCCATAACTTGTAGCCAAATTCTGCATCTCCATATCCAACAAATATACAAGGAGTGGATTTGCTATCAAGCTTCGACCTTTGTTCCTTAGGCATATGTACAAATGCCTTGCACCCAAATACTTTCAAGTAAGGGTAAGAAACATCTTTTCCTACCCATACTCTTTCTGGAATATCAAAACCCAAAGGAACTGATGGAGATCTATTAATTAGGTAGCATGCAGTCACAACAGCTTCACCTCAGAATGACTTAGGCTAATTAGTCATTCTCAACATACGTCTGATCTTCTCAGCAATAGTGCGGTTCATCCTTTCTGCCACACCATTTTACTGTGGGGTACTAGGAACTGTCTTCTCATGTCTAATGCCTTTCTCGGAACAGTAACTCTTAAATTCATTAGATATGTATTCACCTCCGTTATCACTATGGAGACACTTCAAAGGCTTCTCTTTCTCTCTTTCCACCATGGCATGGAATTTCTTGAAGTGCTCAAATACTCGGTCTTTTGTTTTCAAAACATAAACCCACACCTTTCATGAAGCATCATCAATAAATGTAACAAAATATTTACTACCACCTAAAGTCTCAATATCAATGGAACCACATACATCAAAATAAACAAGATCTAATATATTGAGTTTTCTAGTAGAGGGTATATTAAATGAAACTCTATGTTGTTTACCAAAAAAACAAAAGTCACAAGGATTTAGTGATGTACCTTTGGCAAAGGGAATGAGAGACTTCTTTGCCAAAATCTGCAACCCTTTTTCACTCATGTGAGCTAGCCGCCTATGCCACAAGTTAGGCGAAGAATCCTCTGGAGCTGCACTAACAACATCCTTGCACAACTTTACTTGTGTCTTGTAAAGTTTACAACAAATCTTCCCTCTAGCAAACATCAATGATCCTTTGCTAAGCCTCCATTTTCCATCACGGAAATAATTGCCATAACCTTCTTTATCAAGAACCTTAGTGGAAATCAAATTCAGGCGAATATTTGGAACATGTCTCACATCCTTCAAAGTCAAGGTGTATCCAGTGTTAGCCCTAACACAAATATCACTAATTCCAACAATGTCAGCATAACTATCATTGCCCATCTTCACTCTCCCAAAGTTTCCCGCTTTGTATGAAGTGAATAACTCTTTTCTAGGAGTAACATGGCAGGAAGCAACTGAATCAATCACTCATTCAGCACAAGAATTTGAAACTGTACAACAATCATCTTGTCCTATGGCTAGGATCCAATCTTCCAACACTATAACAACAGCAGTGTTCTCATCATCCACCCCCTTTTTTATTTTATTTTTAATCCTCTTTCTGTTTGTTCTTCCAAGCCTTGCAGTTCCTTTTTATGTGACCTTCTTTATCACAATAAAAACACTTGAATTTTCCTTTTGATTTTGACTGACTTCTAGATTTACCTCGCCCTTTAGAATTTCTACTCTTACTTCTCCCCCTGTTCTCTATGACAAAAGCATGTGCAACATCTTTGTCCATATCCTTTCTTCTAGTTTCTTCATTAAGCAAACTATCTTTGACCATGGCAAGTTGTAACACACCATTTGGAGCAGAATTACTAAGTGACACTACCAAAGTTTCCCAACTATTAGGGAAGAAACTTAGAAGCAATAAAGCTTGCAACTCATCGTCTATTACTAGCTTCATTGTAACCATCTGATTAACCAAGTCTTGGAACTCACTAAGGTACTCGGCAATGGACTTACCCTCCTTAAGCTTCAAATTCACAAGCTTTCTAGCAATAAAAGCTTTATTTTGAGCTATCTTTTTTTCATGAAGACTCCTTAATTTTTTCCAAAGAGCCTCTGCATTTGTTTCCTGAGACTCATGGTGAAAAACACTAATGTCGATGCATTGTCTAATACACCCAATAGTTTTTCTATTTAATTTCTCTCAGTCTCTATTTAACATATCACTAAGCTTGACTCTATCAGCCTGAATAAGGTCATGTAAATCCTTGCAATAAAGGACATCCTCCATCATCGGCCTCCACATCGAATAATTCGATGCCGAGAGTTTAATCATAGTGTTCATAGCCATATTTTCCATTTAATCCAACACAAGACAGTCAAACACAAGCAACCAAAAGCTCTGATACCACTTCTTGGAAAAAATCCTAATCCCCTCTTTGTCTATGTGTGAATTAAAATATATAACTACTAAGCAATAGCAATATTATGGAAACAAAAAATATTTCAGTAAGCACCACATAAATACAACCACACAAGAATACCAAATCTTACTTGGAAAACCCTCCGGTGTAAAGGGAAAAAACCACAGGACAACTCCCAAAAATATCTACTATGAAATAGAGATTACAATTATCAAGTTTATGTTTTACTTGAGTCCACAATAAATTAGATATACAATAAATAAATCTCAAGGAATAAATACAATCTCACCGCAAATCCAGTAGCAAAATCTTCCTCTAAATACTCCAACTCTTCATGGTTGTAGCACTCAAAAACTCTATGAAAACTCCACCAATTTATCTTCCTTATGTATAACTTGAGCAAAAAAAAAATTGTCATTTTTCTTTTTCATTCTCACACTCTCACTACGTTTCTCTCTATCTCTTCACACGGACTGCACCTCTCAAGTGGTTGAATATCTCCGTGTTTTTGCTCACTCTAGAACTCACACAAAAATGGCCGAATGTCTCTCTATTTTTCTTCAGCTCTCCACTCTGTGTATTTCTCCCTCAATCACACAGCATGGCCGAATGGCCTCTCTTTTCTTTTCCTTCGTTTCTCCTCAGCGTGTGAGACACGCTTGCTCAGCTTTTCATTAAACCAAAAGCTGGCTTTGGAAGCTTGAGGAAGCAATAATTGAGCTTTGACCCATGTATGTGGGCTGGATCCACACGGTGCTTTGCACCCAACATCAAAGACAGTATTTTCTACAAGATCTGTGATAATTTTGGACAGAGCTTATTGTTGAAAACTGAAAACTAAAAACACTGTTGCAAAATAATTTTTAAATGTGTGAATAGTGTTGTGGGACCTATTTTTAATATTTTTTTCTGAATAAAGTGCTTGTGGATCCCATGAACCGTGCGTGAACAGTGCAGCTACAGTGCATGAACAGTAAAAATGGTCTCTACACAGTGACGTGCATGAACAGTACCAGTTACTGTTCCTGCATGTTAAAATAAAAAAAAAACAGCTACAAAACGCAAAATCTCAAAACGTGGCCACAATAATCAGTATCCAAACTAAGCTTTAAAAAGAAAAAAGAAAAAAGAAAGATGATAACTATCTGACAAAAAAATTGCACATTTGTAGCTTAGTTGAAACTTGTAAGGTGAATATAGCAGAATTAGTATTTATTAGGAATGGTTACATGGAAATATGGAATTGACAATCCTCTACTCAACCTTTGCCCGCCAAACATATTTGCAGGAAAACAAAAGATAAATATCATCTCTATATAATCCGCCCTAACAGAAGTGGACAAGCAATCCACTGAAAGAACTTTTGAGTTTTTATTAAACACTGTTGCCCTAATTACATTTCATTCAAACGAAAATGGTCGATTTTTTGGTAAAGGCAATGTTGTACCTTCATTTTTTAACATAGATAGCACATCTGACATGGTGGGCCGATCATTGGTACTATTCTGCATACATAGAAGACCGATATGGATCCATCTCAACAGTTTATATTTGACACATGGATTACTTATTTTTGGATCAATAAGTTGTAGCCCTTGACCTTCTTGCCATAAATCCCATGCCTATAAAAAAGGTTACAATCATTTACGATATTAGAAGCATAAATAACTATGAAAATAAATAAAATCTAAAGCTTAAATTTAATTGACATACATATCTTGCTAGATTGAGTGTGCAATCAACATTGTAGATACTATTGTTTTTTCTACCACTCACGATTTCAAGCGTTAAGATTCCAAAGCTATAAACGTCGGTCTTTATAGATAACACACCTTCCATAACATACTCCGGAGACATATAACCACTGCATCAAAACACAATAAATATTTTCATTTCATAAATTATTTAATTGAGCATATGTAAAATTAGTATTTTAATAAGAACTTCAATTATCACAAGAATAGGAATGTTTTGTTAACTTACTATGTTCCAACAATTCTTTAGTGTTTGCTTCCAATTCATCCAGTTTGAATATTTTTGCCATGCCAAAATCAGAAATCTTGGAATTCATGTTCTTGTCAAGGAGTATGTTACTAGCTTTTAAGTCTCTATGAATTATTTTTGTTCTTGAGTATTTATGGAGGTAGAGCAATCCATGAGCGATTCCTTCAATTATGTTGAAACGTTTTTTCCAATCTAGTAACTTGCTCTTGTTCGAATCTATTCAATATAAACAATTTATGTGACCAATAATCTGGGAAAAGTGATTTAAATAAATACTTTTTTTTTTTTTTGTAAATAAGCAGTGGAAGTCATACATAAGTGTCAATGTTTCACTAACCAAATAGAAAGTAATCTAAGCTTTTGTTGGGCATATATTCATAGATTAGCATCCTCTCTTCTCCATGAATGCAACAACCAATAAGTTTGACAAGATTTATATGATGGAGTTTAAGCATGACAATCAACTCATTCTTGAACTCAAGTAGTCCTTGTCCAGAATTTCTCCCTAATCGCTTTACTGCTATTTTTTTTCCCCTTGCTAATTTTCCCTGATGTGATGATTAAAAATGTTTAATTTAGCTTAGGTATAAATTAATTAAAACTAATTTTTGTAGAAAATTATATAGAAGTTACCTTATAAACAGGCCCAAAACCCCCTTCTCCAAGTTTGTTTTCTAATGAAAAGTTGTTTGTTGCAGCCATGATACATGTGTAGTTGATTACACTGAAATCAGCCACCTTCTCCCCATCATTTGTAATTTCATTGATGTTGATAGATGTATCCAATTTTACTAAATCAAGCAATCCATTTTCTTGGTTTGTTTCATTACTCCCTGTTTAAATTTCCATAGAACATCATAATTTGCTTATATCATATTAAATGATCAAGAAATAGGTAAATTCAATATATATATATAGACACACACTATCTACCTTGAAGTACAACTTTTCTCCGTTTGAGTAGATAACATAATATGCAGCAAAAAATCACAAGTTGAACCATGGCTGTGAAAATTACAATCCATACCCACGTCTTCGATCCTCCATCTGGCCATAATTAGCTGTGTTAATAATCATCATATATATAAGAAAATACTTGCTGCTTTTGATCCAAGTATTATATTTCATATCAACTATCTACAAAAATAATTAAATAAATAAAAAGAAATTAAATTTTCATGTTTTTATTTTTGTTGAAAAAGAAGAAGAAAATAAGAGAAAATAAACATGAAGCTCCAAATCTAACCAATTTGAGAAATCTTTATTTATTTTTTATTTTTTGAAAACTCAGAAAAAGAGAAAATAAGATCCATATTTCATTAGATCCTCACTCTAGTCATTTTACTAATGGTTTCTTCTTTAGAGTTGTTGCCTAGATGCATTTATGTTGCATCCTATGGATCTTATGAGATATGGATCTTACTCCATGTTCAAGATTTCTATAATTTGTATAATAACAAGGTACAAGACACATAAAACTGGAACAAGATCCATATTTCATTAGATCCTTAGCCACGACTAATTTGACTATCATCCTTAAATAACAAACTTTTTTCCTATGAAACCTTAACTAAGATGCAATAAAAATGAATCTAGGGCAATAATTTTAAAGAACAAATCTTTAGTGTGACTATATGGAGAGAGAGAGAGAGTATTTCTTAAGGAAGTTTGAATTTGGAGATAGCTCGATCTGAATATGTTTGTGAACTAAGTAAATGATTGAAGATATATCTAAATGGAATCAAGGACCAAGGGGCGTGTAGAGGTTCTCTTGGGCCTTCTCTAAAAAATAAAAAATAAATAAGTTGGAAGAGAATTAAGTATCTAACATCACATTCTTTTAGTGTATAATTAAGTATACACACTTAAAAGTTGCATTATACATAATTCAAACTCTTGATAGGTAATTTTACTTATATAAACCGCAAAGTGAACCTTTTTTTTTTCCTTGAAGTAAACTAGGAGACTTGAGGAATTGAGCATATCACCTGATTTGGGATTACCCAAATTTACGTCGGCATGAGAAGTCCACGAGCATAAGAAACAGAGAAAGAAAACAGATTTGAGACGTGTGTGTTGTTGGTAGCCATGATTGACAAGTGACAATTGAGTTTTCACTACTTAGCTACTTATATAGTATATACTGATGTAGAAATAGGCATGCGAATATGCGATGCGCAGCTAGCGTATAGACTGGTTATATTCTGACCAGGAAAACATTAAAGCGGCTGCTAAGGTCAAACACGTTAGGCTGTTCAATGAAAGAAGACTGGTTTTTTTGTGACCTAACGTTTCATTGGTTAATGAAAAATAACATAGACTATCACTGATAGGTGGTTCATCAATTATTTTACTAGAAATGTTTTCTCCGAAACTTCATTTCAAATTGCCTCTTTTATCTCTTTCTCCATGAACAAAATCTTTTTATCTCTCTCCCTTGCTGAATAAAAATAATCTATATCATTAAGATTGAAAAAGATTAACCGTAATATGATTTTTTTTTTCTTATTTCTTTATTTTAGCTGAGGTAGTTATAAATAATAGTATTTTATTCTTACGATTGTGATTGTATATAAAAATCTATATTATAGCGTTATATAAATAATTTTATTTTGTTACACCATTAGATATTTGGGTAAATTCCAGATAACTAGCTTGAGGTTTGAGATAATACCAAACAGATTCAAGACAATTAAAAAGCAACAATTTTAGTCCTTAAACATAAACACTGTTATCATGCCGTTTGTTCACTCCACCTAAAACAAAAGCTGCATAGCTTTTTTTTATTTTCCATTTTCAAGAATGAATGTTTAGAAAGGTACCCCCCACACTCATTTATTCCCGTCAGCCTATTAGTGTTTATCCTTTCATTTCCACAAATATCAAGTTCTTTACATACCAAAAATTATAACTTAGAGATAAAAAAATCCAAGATTACATGCCAGGAGAGTTGAAATTACCAAGCAAAAGAGCCAGGTTGCCAAAAGAAGAACCTACAAAAGAAACCAAAACAAAAACTAAATCAACTATTTTTCAAGTAATTAATACTTCTTTCATTACAAGAAGTTTAGCTATATTTTGATATCAAGAACTAATTTGTACCTTTCTTCAGATTAAAACTTGAACAGAATCCCTCTTTCTCTTTGCTCAGTCCGAAATTTTTTTTTTGAGTGAGAGTTGAAATTCTAACTCTGATGAAGTCTAAAAAGAGCCATTGAACCAACTGACTTGGGTTATTTTCTTCTACTTTATATTAAGAGCCCTTTGTTGCTCTTAGGAAGAGCAAAAATGATGAAAACGTGTTGGACTCAAATGTGAGGATTTTGGCCTGGCGGGAACAGATGGTGTGGGGTACATTTTCTGAACTTGTTGCCCTGGAAATAAAAAAAAATAAAAAAAGCTGGGCAAATTTTGTTTTGTGTAGTGAACAAACAACTTGTAACGGCGTTTGTCTTCTAGAACTAAAATGGTTGCTTTTTAATTATCGTAGATGTGTTTTGGTATTACCCCAAACCTCAGGTAGTTATCTAGAATTTACCCTAGATATTTTTATTATAATAGTGTTTGTATATGAAATTATACCATTTACTATTTAAATAAAAATAGATGTATTAAGATTTTTATAAATGGTTTTAAATAGATGTATAATAAAAACTAATTAATGTCTTGATTTAATGATAAAAGCAATCATCATGCATTGAACATCATAGAGTAGTGTTGGTTATGTGGGGTCTATTTAATAAAAAGTTGGTATAAATTGATGAGGAGATTGAAAATATTACTAAAGTGACAAGTGAAACAAAAAAAAATTAGCTTCATTGGCTTTATAACCTATAAAGTTGGCCAAAATTCTGACATAAAAAAAATTATTTGACATAATACTATTTCTTTAATTATGAGATAATAGAGTCATGCTACTGAGATAAAGACTACTAGTAGTAGGTTTTTTTTTTTTTTTTTGAATTACATATTCTCTTTTAATTAGAAGATTAAATCATTACTATATCTCAATATAGAATTTAATCAAGATTTGTTTAACCCCCCTTTTACAGCTGTTATAGAATTCACTCACAATTCTTTTTCTATCATAATCAATGTTCTAGCTGGCCATCCTTAAGGATGTTTAAATACATAGCTTGAGATAGGACTAGATTGAAAATAAAATCTAGCTCCAATAAACTTTGGACTCTTGTTATCTAAGTAGCATGACTTCTATTATCTCATAATTAGTCTCAAATTACTATTAATAATATTTTACTCCACTATAAAAACATAATTGTGCTATAAGGTTTGTTTAATTATACTAGATAAAGTTTGACTAAAAAATTTCATTTGACCTATCCATAAAATATTCATATTGAAAAAAAAATTAGAATAATTTACTATCACTATATTATCTTAATCCCTAAGTTCCTAATTTAATCTCTTTACTATTCTTATACTCTTAGAATCCCATTCCATTTGATATATATTTTACTAAAATTATCAAGCTTGATATTTTGAATAATTAATAAACATTAAATATATCTCAAGGGAATATTATGTATTTCTTATTGTGATTATGGATTCCATCTTAAGAAATAATGTTCCCATAAAAATACATGTAATTACCCGACTTTTTCAATTAGGTTTTGACCTACATTTCACATTTGAATCCACCATCCTTAAGATTTAATCATCTATGTATGCTCTTAGTAGTTGTGAGTTTAATTATTCAAGTGACAATAGTTTGTAGAACAACGAAATAAACCAGTCTAGTTCAACATATTCTAGTACATCAACATATCAATCAAAAGTCTCCATTTCCATGATCAAGGTGAATACCATGATTAATATAAATTATACTCTTGTCAAATAAATTACTCATTTAATCATTTACTTCAAACTAAAGTTTATATGTCACAAATGAATTGTTCTTTAGACCTTCAATATTCATAAAACTAGTGTAGCTAAAATAAGAATATTAAAATGGATGTGGAAATATGAACAAATATAGGATTCGAAATGAGGAATCCAAATGAATGTTGAGGTGGTCCCCATTGATCAATGTAAAGATATAAGGAAAGTTACTTGAGATGGTTTGGTAATGTTCAAAGGAGAGAGACTAATGAACTAATAATTAAGAAAGATTGAGTTGATTCAAGTTGAGAGAATGAAAAAGGGTAAAGGAATATAAAAAAGAACATTAATAGAAGTAGCAAGAAATGACATGTCAATTAATTAAGAAAGTAACAAAATATGATTTCAAATAGAATAAAATGGGAGAAAAAGTACTTGTCACCAATCGTAACTAATTTTTTGAGGATCCATGTATAGCTTACCTCAAAGATTTATTTTTGTTTTTGTTGTTGTTATAATATGTCTTATTTGATATTAACACAACTAAATCACATATATTGTATCTCAAAAAAAAAACTCACATATATTGTAACCCATGGACTATTAATGAAATGAATTCATAATATCAAATGATCATATAATGTTATAAAATAAAACACTTTATTATTTTTTTTAAATCATACAAGTATTTTAGGGCACTATTAATAAAAAAAATAAAACGAAAATGCACTTTTGGTCTCTAGATTTTGGATCAATTCCCATTTTGGTCCCAAAATTGATTTCTTTGCTAATGTCATCCCTAAAAAAAGAAAATCATTTTTTAAATGGTCATTTCTGTCAGGCAAGCAACGGAAAAATCTTACGTGTCTAACAGACCTCCACTTGTCAAGCCCACTCATTAAAATAATAAATAATCCTACATGTCCAAACCACTCAACCAAAACTCACATGCCACTCACGTGAGTGACACCTCAGTTGTCTACCTCATCTTCCCGCCTCCCAGACCCCTCACGTGACCCTACCCCTCAACTACCTCAGTCACACCTTAGTTAGCACACACGAAAATCCCAAAATTGTAGAGAAAGCCCCCAAATTGAAAGTGAAACCCTAAAACCCACGTCATCTTCCTCATCCCTAAAATCACCAAATGAAACCCATTTTGAGTTGAACGAAACCCCTAAAACAACTAAATCCCTAAAAAAACCAAATCCAAATCACACTAAAATTGAAGAAAATGAGGGAGAACGACCCTCCAATCCAAGGAAGGAGAATGGAAGCTAGCTCTGCATCTGCCTCTACATCATCGGAGGGAAGCTTGAGGTGGAGAGCACCACGCATGTGCTATTGCCCCTCCCCTCAGAAGCCCGTGCTAGTGGTGTCCTGGACAGAGAACAATCTAGGGAGAAGGTTCTATGGGTGTCCCAATTACTGGGTAAGATGTCCTCAAGTTGGTTTGTTCATTTTGTTCATTTGGGTTTGTTATTTGATCATTTTGTTTGGAATTTGGGTTTAATTTCAGGTTGGTAAGAAGTGCAAGTTCTTCCAATGGATTGATGATGACATTTGTGAGTGTGGGAAGGTGCTGATCCCAGAAATGAGGCAGAAAATTCTCAGGCTCCAAGTGGAGGTTTCAACCTGTAAGAAGAGGGAGAAGTTTTTGACAGTCTGTTTGATATTGACACTAATACTGTGTGAGATATGCCTTTGTGTGATTCTAGCTTTGGTGGGTTAGATGGGTGGGGTATGGGGTAGCATGTTTTGGACAATATGGGTGTAGGCAGGGTTAGGGCAGGGTTAGGACAAGGTTGCTAGTGGATGGTGATGATGATGATAGTGTAATCCTATGTATCCCAATGATGTCAGAATGAAATATGCAATGCAATGACATAGTTCAGTGTTAAGTTGGTGTGTAATGGTGGCTTTGTTAATTACCTTAATTGATTGCAATTAGATTGTTAATTTACCAAATCTGCAATATTGGTAATCTAACCATTGTTGATATACTCAACAATTACCAAATTCTGTTTTGCTACAATATACAACAATCTCACCAAATTTGCAATACACAACAGGTTTACCAAATTTGCAATATATTGTAGTAAATATGCAATACATAACATAAGCAAATTCTGCAATACATAACAAAAGCCAATTAAGTGCAATTCCAATTCTACAGGTTGCAATATAAGTCATCAATGTCCAAATCTGCAATGATGCAATATAAGTCATCATCATCCAAATCTACAATGCTGCAATATAAGTCATTCATTCACCAAATCTTCACTACACAACAGGCTTACCAAATTTGTACTACTTGCCCCTTCTACATAAAATGCAGTACACAACAGGTCATTCATTAATAAGTCATTCATTAATAAGGTAGACCAAGTCTACATTAACATTCATAAATATGCAAAAAACCTACATGAGGCACATCAGTTCAGCCACATCAAAGACTAACTACCAACACTAGTTACAGTAACTACTAACACTGCCTATACCCAATTACAAATGTCTGCCATAATTCAGGCAGTGAATTTAAACCAAAAAATAGGCCATGTTTGCCAATTACAAAAGCTCAAAAGTGTAAACCTAAAAAGTGTTTTTGCACTCCACTAGCCTATCCCCTTGGACCATGCACAGATGCCTGGCTCTCAGCAAACCTCAGTGCCTCCTTGTACCTTGATGCATTTCTTGATGCAGTCAGAGTTTCACTTGTGACACACCCTCTCCTTCTCTTCCTTGGATTAGTATTGGTTTGATTCTTGGTTGTAGGGTTGCTGCTTGGTGGATGCTGGTTGCTGGCTTCCTGATTGTTGATTGATGGCTGCTGGTTGCTGGTTTGATGGCATATTTGTGGCATTTGGTTCACTAGCTTGGCCATTGTAATTAGTCTACAGGCAGCAGCAAATACAACTAAGTTAAAGCATTACATGACATTTCAAAACATGCAGAATTTCAAAACATTAGTTTTACCTGGTTTGGTATATTTCTTCTTTGGTTTTGGGCACCAAGCAGTGAAGAATTTCCTCCAACCTCAACTTTACAGCTTCTTTTGTTGTGACCTATCTTCCCACAAGACTTGCACCTCTTGGTAATACCCAAGTCCTTGTTGTGACCCCTCCTTGGTTCATTGGGTTCTAAGGCTCTCTTCTTCTTGGGCCTGCCTGGTGACCTTCTCTTTATGGGAGGCTACACAGGAGGGAGACTAGTTAGGGTCCACATATTGGCACCATTGAGTGGATCAATGGAGTGCTCAGAACATGCTTTGTATGTGCTGACTTGGTAGCAGGCGTTAGTGTACTTCTCAGCTTGCTCTTTGTTGAAGAATATGCATGAAACTGCATGGCAACATGGGATACCAGTGATATCCCATCTCCTACAACTGCACACCCCCTTAGCCAGGTCCACAACTGTACTGCTAGGGTTGGATCTCCTTAGTTCTGCACAGTAATCCCACAATTGATTGTACTTCTCTATAAAAGACCCATTAACAAACTTCTAAGCCTTTTCTCTAACCCTGCTGGCTTTTCCTGCACTAATATTAATAACATACTTCTCATGCACAACCTCTTGAATGTCCCTTAGCTAATTATCAGGCTGCCTCTTCACTTTCTTCATCAACTTCTCTGCAAGGAACTTGCCAGAACACCTTGGGTTTTTGTAGCTCCTAGTGCATGTGTGCTCCAAGTTCAGAGCCTTCACTTGCCAGCTCATCTCGCTTGACAGCTTTGCAAGGTAAGCTGAAAACTTACAAGGAGGTTGACATTTCACTCTGACCCTAACTTTGTCATTCTTCACAACCTTCAACCCACATCCAACTTTCACAGCATACTTAGTAATAGTATCCTTGAACTGCTTAGATGAGGTAAATAACATGTACTTCTCAAATACCAAGTGTTCAGGATTGAAAACTAGTCTAAACATAGGGAACTTCTTCCTCCTTCTGACATTTCTCACAACTCTTTCATTAACAGTAGCATCACCTCACTATCACTGCCATCATCACCATCACCCTGAAACTCACCATCAGATGATGACTCACTTAGGCTCAACAGCTCCTCAGTAGTGTAGTCTGAGTTCATTTCCCCATCCCCCATCTAATCATGCATGTGCATCACTGCATCATTGTCATTACTTGCACTATCTTCACCCGCATATCTCTGGTTGGGGTTCATTGATCTTGCCCCTTTTACATCACTGTCCCCAGAACTATCATTACTGTCAATGGTGACAGCCCATCCTGTTGTGGTTCTTCAACAATTGGTTCCTTCCCTGGACCCAAGTATTTGCACTTCATCATCATTATCATCCTTTCTATTACCTGCATCCCTTGCACCACCATCATAGAACTCCTCACCACCATCTCTGCCACCATCCCTACCACTAATGCTGCCACCAGCCCTACCATCAGCACTGCCACCATCCCAGTGATCATCACCATCATCCCAATCATCATCATCCACAAAATTAGAACCACTGATGCAGTAATAGCCCTTTCCATTATAATAACCATCAAAAGGATGATCAGGTTCACTAGAGCTGAAATTCTCAGAATCACTAACAAACAAAAGGTCATCATAATCAGCCTGTACAACAACATCCAAAGGCATACCATTACCACCATTAATAAGTATAGGGTCATGTACTGGATACTCTACATAGACATGAATCTCTCCATGATCCCTCACCAACTCAGTCATTAACACTGCATCATTATCATTCTTATTCAATTGGAACACCCCATTATGCCCAGGCCTAGTGTACCACAGCCTACTCACACGTGTATAGCCAAAATCTCTACAGATGGCCTCAATTTTTACCTTAGACCACTTCTCAGGATCACAATTATCTACTACTCCTACCTCACCTCCCACATACTTTTGAGGATTTTCATCAAAATGGACACCATGGTGCACATGCAAAGTAAAGATGTCGTCCATTTTGCATGCATGAGATATATAGTCAACATTATTTAATCCACTACTTAGAAAACCAAACCAAACTGTCAAACATGCATCGACACTATAATAATCCTAAACAAACAACACTATTCCTCAAACACAAAGCAATATAAAATTACATCTTAACGCTAACAGGGATCACATGGACCAACTTGCTCCCTTAAAGGCCAAACACAAATCACCCAGCAAACAGACAACACCCAGCAAATAGACAACACCCACCTAACATGCAACACTATCAAAATAAAGGCATAAACATAAATAGTGGTCCCTAGGCATATTAACAGTGTGTGAAAAAAGTTAGAGAGAGACATATGGTGTGTGCAAAAGAGAGAGAGAGAGAGAGAGAGAGAGAGAGAGTAACAAAGATACATACACAGAGAAAGGGATAAAATGGACAGAGTGACCTTTTCGAGCTTCATTTCCACTGCTAAAATCTTGAAACTACTGCAGATTTGGATTGAAGCTTCAACCCATGACGTTCTCCCTTGTTTTCTTCAATTCTCAATGTGCTTTGGATTTGATTTTTTTAGGGATTTCGTTGTTTAGGGGTTTCGTTCAACTCAAATTGGGTTTGATTTAGAGATTTTAGGGATCAGGGATGAGGAAGACAATGTGGGGATTTTAGGGTTTTCTCTTCAATTTTGGGATTTTCATGAGGTGTGACTAAGGTAGTTGAGTAGGGTCACGTGGGGCCACGTGAGGGGTCTGGAAGGCGGGAAGATGAGGTGGACATCTAAGGTGTCACTCACGTGAGTGGCATGTGAGTTTTGGTTGAATGGTCTAGACACGTAGGATTATTATATTATTATTTTAATTAGTGGGCTTGACAAGTGGAGGTTTGTTAGACACATAGGATTTTTCTGTTGCTTGCTTGATGGAAATGACCATTTTAAAAAAAAATTTCTTTTTTTAGGGATAACATTAGCAAAGAAATCAATTTTGGGACCAAAATGGGAATTGACCCAAAATGTAGGGACCAAAAGTGCAATTTTGCCTAAAAATAATTTCCCATAGTATTGATTGTTAAATATCAAAATGTTAACTCAGCCATGCATGGGATCATTATTTATATTAGTTTTAGTTTTCTAAATTTTGTTTTAAATGTATGTATTTTTGGCCTAACTAAAATAATAAATCATTTAGTTTATGAAAGAGCTCTCAATTTTTTTGAAATAAATTTTCTGTATATGAAAGTAAGAAACAAATGAGAATGCATCAATACTGAAATAAATTTAAGGAATCGACTTAGACTAAAAACATTGTGTAAAAAACTTTTATTTAAATAACTATTTACATGGCTAATCTAATCTAATAAAAAATTGTTAAATGAAAATTTTAGCACTTAATATGAATTGCAGAGTAAAGTAGATAGTTATAATTCAGTGGCAACTCTAGGAATTTATTTTAGGATGGTCATTAAGAAATTTAAGTTATGTAAAATCTAATAAAGAAATAATTGGAATATATGAACATCACCAAAAAAAAAAAAAAAACACTAATCATGAAGTTTATAATTTATTTCTGCTAACAAAAAGAAAAAGAAAAAAAGGGTTTGAAAATTGAGAATGTTTAGATGAAAGTAATAAAGTGAGAGTGAGTCTGAAATGATAATAGAGAAAAGAAAAATGGAGAGAGAGAGAGAGAGAGAGAGAGAGAGAGAGAGAGACAATATTTTCTACAACTTAAAGCTAATTAAGTTACTAGCAAAATTTTTGCAACTACAATGTCAAAGAACATATAACTACCATCACCACCAAGGAGAGAACTTATGACCTCAATATTTCTCTTGGTATTGTTTTTTAAGAAAAAAATGAAATTATGGATTATTTTTATTGAATGAGTTACAATTTTGAATGATTAAGGATGTTTATCTCTTTGTTTTTTAATAGGTTTTTTGTTGAATAATTTGTTCATTTGTTGTTATTTGGTTTAGTCTCGAATCTATTTGGGTTATTTTTGTTGTTATATGGGCTAATTTTTATTGATGTTATTTTAAATTTTTATTTTAAAGTTTTAAGGATTATGTTTGGGCCGGGGTCATAGTTATTTTTGGGGTAAATAATTCTTATGGAAAAGCTATTATTATTGGGTATAAAAATTATATCAGTATTGGGTCTAAATTAGAATCAGTAACACCTTAACGCATAAAATTTGTTGTAAAATTATTATAAAAATGTTGTATATGCAGCATTACTCTTACTTTTATTGAACCCAATTTTTGTGATTCTCAAGTTAGGTTGTTCAACATTTTTATTAGGTGATCACAATAAGTTAGTTTAGCATATATATATATATATATATATATATATATATATATATATATATATATATATATATATGCAATTGTATATGTACATTTTTTTGCAAGTTAGGGTGGTCCTGTGACCACCCTCGCTTACAATTGAAGCCGCCCTGAGTACTTTAGCGTATCTAAGTTCATATTTCTGTTCCTCAAAAATAAAGTTCATTTTCATATTTTCACACGAGAAAAGCAAGGAATTGAATTTAGTGCAGCTTAAATTAATAAAAATGCTAGCTGTCATTTATATGGTCTGTCTACAACAAAAGCATAAGATTTAATAAGGTTGATCTCTGTCTTTATCCATCATATTATGCTAAGCAGCTAAGTTAAATTAGTATATTAGAAAGTCCTTTGGCACTCAAACCAAAGGCCCAATAGAATAATTATTAAAAGAATGGAGTTAGATTAAGATTATCTTTGTACTGGATATAAATCTATCCTTTAGAATTTATCTTGATTATCTTTGTTTAGGATGGAGATGCCCTGTCTTAAGATTTATCTTCAAGTGATAAAATTATCATCTTAATCATTTGCTCTCAATTGAAATCTTTAGAAGCTCGATCCCCTTTCTGAAAGAGACTAGACAAGCATTACAAGCAGTTTCCAAAAAAAGCATTGATTTTTTCTCGCTAACCAAACATTGTTGAAGACCTCTTCAAACCCTTTAGTAGATTAAAATTAAATGATTAATTGTTAGGATCTAACCTTGGCATAGCGCACCTTGATATCATCCGAGATTCAACCAAAATGTGCGTGTAAGTGGAACACAATTAATCACGGAAAAATAACAGTCTAATTATCGAAACTCTTGATTTTATGAGCAAAACTAAGCAAGTTCACACAAAAATTATCGAAACTCTTGATTTTATAAGCGAATTGGGTGCACAACATTGGCAAACGTTGTTCCCCTAGAAACTTCTTTTAAGATAGATGCTGATGGGCGAGTAAGGGTTTCATCTGTCATTAAGAGTGGACATAGGACTTAATGACAGATGAATTGGACTTAAAACCCTACATTCTACCTCATTTTAAACTAGGGCATTAGCCAATAAAAACAAATTGTACCAAAAACAAAAAATGACCACAACCTACTAACTTAGTCTTTTCTATAATAACGTTAGGCTTAAAATATCTATGTTAGGTTCTAAGACCTTAGGGATTAATGTATTAAGAACTTCAATGTGTATTGTGTTGGTAAACCATGATCAAAACATTTAGTCTAGATTTAGACTTGCTCAAAGTTTGGTTTAATGTAAGTTTGGAATCGAGTAGTTACAGGAAATTGCTGTTCTATTTCTGCACGGCTCAATCGATCGAAGAATAGACTCGATCGATCGAAGAATAGACTTGATCGATCAAGAATCGTGGATCAGGAATTTTCTAGCAGAATTTTAAGTCGGTCCAAACTGTTGTTCAAGCCCATTAAGGATTAGGGTTTCAGATCTACTTCTCCCACTATATAAAGGAAACCCTAAGCACATTAATAAAGGCTTCTAAGAGAGAAAAGAGTGTGCCTCTTTTTGTATCTAGGGTTTGTACCCAAAATCTCTCTAGAATTTTGGTTGCTCATATTGCTGTTTGTGTGAATCTCTTGTGAGATCTGAAAGGTGTTTGCCTTCACATAAGCTTGGGATTATCAAGAAGGAGATTTCTTTGAGAGCTTGATGATCGTTCAGTTGCTGCCATAAGAGCTTAAAGATACACAAGCGGGGGTGCTTGTACTTGCTGGAGAATCCAAGAAAGAAGGAGTCCGTGGTCTCGGAGCTTGCACGTGGTCGTGTCAGTAAGTTCTACTAGTGGGTAGCAATAGGATGTTAGTGGTCTAAGTCACTATTGTACAACTTCGATTCTTTTATAGTGGATTCAGATTTACCTTGAGGATGGCTAGATTAAATCCTCCCCAGGTTTTTTTTACCAGTTTGGTTTTCTTGGGTCATTATATCTTTGTGTTTTTATATTCCGTACTTTGAATTTATATGATTATATGATTGTATTAACCTAGATCTGGAATTTGGACTAAGTAATAACTTGGCTTGTTAACTAGGTTAATCCAATTGTAGTTTAAGGGGTCTAAACAAGCTCTACAAGTGGTATCAGAGCGAGTAGCTCTTTTGTTGTAGATCTTTTGATCTCTGAGCTGATCCTTAATCCCTATTATCATGGATAATTTTAAGTGTCAATTGTTTTTTACTGTGATGATTTGAATAAAAAGGACACTGTTGTTTCTGTTGATTTTATTGATGCCTGTGAAACTCTCTGTAAGGAATTATTGAAATCTTTGAAAATTGCTAAGAAATTCAAGGAAGAGTTAAAATTGGCTAATCTTGAAAAAGAGGAATTGATTGTTAGATTTGATGAATCTAATAAAAAAATTGAATTTTTGAGAAATCAAATTTCCTCTCAAGATGAAAAGATGAAAAGCTTGGAACAAGAGTTAGTTGAATCTAAAGCTAAAATTGAAAATTTGACTAGTACCAAGCCTACTGTTGATAACAGAAGTATTTCTATTTCTCTTAAGCCTAAAGTTGAAAAGGTTTATATCCCTCCTTTCAAGAGGAATATTAAAGAAAAGACTTATTTTATTAGGTTAGACAAAGGTAAAAGTTCTAATGTAGACACTGAAATTTCTAAACCTATGTCTAAACCTACTGCTAGAGAGCATAATAAATCTGTTTTTGAACCTACCTGTCATCTTTGTGGTGTTGTTGGTCATATTAGACCAAATTGTTCTTTGTGGAGGTAAAAACCAAAATCTAAGACTAGATTTGCTGTTAGGAATACTGATGTTCTTAAATTTGTTCATGTTTGTCACTTTTGTGGTGTCTTTGGTCACATTCGTCCTAATTGTCATAAATTGAATTTTAAACATTCTGTGTTTCACTCTAGGATATGTGATGATATTTCTCCTGCCATAAGTCCAAATAAATTGTTTCAGATGCTTTTGAAAAATTTAAGTTTGTTGGCTTGTGAAAGGAATTTGCAGGATTTTAGTCTTTCTCTGATGATTGGTGTAATCTCTCAAATACACTCTCCTTCTCATGGATTTTCACCTACAAAGCCGAAGACTCGTGCTATATGGGTAAGAAAAGATTCTCTAAGGTGAGTGTTGATGACTTGTCCCTGTTTTAATTCTTTCAATTAATTGTGGATATGTTTTCTTTTAATTTTAGATTGTTTTATTTTCTTAGGTTGTTTTGATTATTCAAAAATCCAAAAACATTGAAAATTTTCAAAAAGACAAAAATATTTTATTTTGTGTCTTGTTTTATTTGTTTTGAGGATTACATGAATTATAATATCTCTCTTGATTTAGAACATGCTTGACATTGTGGAGAAACTTAAATAGTATGTGTTATATATGTACTAAGCTATTTCTGATTTTGTGTGAGTATGTACGAGTTTGTACATGTACTCAAGGGTTAATTAAGAAATTGATATTTCTTGTTTGTGTACCCTCTATAGCTTAGTTAAATATTGTCATGCATTATTTTTGCATTTTAATCTTTTAGCATAATGTGTGCTTTTAGTTTTGGTCATAAATTTTTTTAACCATAAAGATTTTTGTGTTTTGTATTACACATCATGAATTTGTAATCAAGGTTGGCCATAGTATTTTTACATAACTTGTTTATGTACTTTGTTTAGCTTGGATGAGCTTATTTTAATGCACTTTACTAGTTTGAGCTTTGTAGTGCATGTTGTGTGGGAAGATGTTTATAGTTTTTGATCACTTTGTCTTGATCTTGAAATTACATGTCTTTGATTGTCGGACTTGAACTTGTTGAGAAAGGCATGAATAACCATCTCACCACTGTTTACTAGCCAATCATGAACACCTTAGTACATATCGTAAGATTTTGTGCTCGAGAAAATGTAGCACATGCACAAAAAGAACATAAGGTGTAGCCTCGGTTTAAATGCTAAAATTGGTGTGTACATTATTGGACTATAATTAAATCAATCAAATAAAATTGGTGTGTACATTATCCCGGCTATTTTTAATAAGTTTCTGAACAATTAAAATTTGTGTGTATATTATGAGGCAAATCAAGAAACTTACATGATTGCAAACTTGTTTTCTAGGAGATGTGAGAGTTATATGATGTAACTCTTTGAGGGTTAGTCTCTTTTAAATGTATGTGATGGATTTTGTAGAAATTATGATTGATTTCTATCTACATATCACCTCACATGTATCTCAAGTTTTTGCTAGTTGCACACACTACACAAGTTACTCTTTGTTAAACTTGGTACATGATATTGTGTGTGAATTTGGTTTGGTCATCCAAGATTATGTGTTTTATGGTGTTTGATGCAAAATATGGTTTTTGATGATTAAAAACTTTGTTTTGAAGTTCTGAGTTGAAAAATCATGTTTTTGAAAAAATTTTAAACTCATTCTCATGCATTTCATCTATGAAATAATTTGGTTTGAGTGGTTTCTGCAAAATTTTTTGCTATTTTTCAAAAAATTCTGTTTTCCAGAATTTCGATCGATCGAGAGTGTTTTTCGACCGATCGAAAATGCATTAAAAGTTTTGGTTAGCTTCTGCCTGACTCGATTGGTAATCGATCGATGGTCGATTGATCGAAACTGAAAAATTTTCAGTTTTTAGAGTTTTGATCAAACTTTTTTTTTCATGCATCATTTATGTCTAGGATTCACACACATTGATTTTTGTATCCATCTTGCAGTTTTGCAATCATATCTCTCATTGTTTTCATTGTTTTCACACATACCATGCATACACTTTACTAAATTAGGTACTCAACTTGATTTAAAAAAATTGATTGATTAATTTTTGAGTCCTTTGTACTTTCTAGTATATGCTATTTTTAATGTGTGAACTGCAGAAAATATTTTTCTTAAGAGATATGATGGATAATCAATGTGCAAATATTTTCTCTACTCATGCAACTGTTTATGGGTTACATAGTGTCAAGTTTACATTTATTGAAAGAGAGAATATTTTTTCTTCATGTGTATCCTTAACTTTATTTTTTTAAGTTAGGTTTGTGTGTTTTTTTATTTTCCCCACCTCCTATGTTTTCCCCAAAACTGTTTTTCCCAAAACTTGTTTTATTTTTCCTATTTTTATAGGGGAGAAACTTGTTTTTAACCTTTGCTCTTCATTGGAGGAGTTGTCTCTATTTTCTATAGAGTTGAATTGTTTTGTGTTCCCTTTATTCTCTATTCTCTGTTGAGTATGTTTTCTGTCAACCTTCTGATTGGATTGTCTTTGTCAATACGTGACAAAAAGGGGGAGAAATAGATGAAATGTCTTTGGGAATCCTATGTGTTTTGTTTAGGGGGAGTTGAATTTGCTTTTGAAAGGGGAGAATATAAAAACTTTTTGATGTATCTAACTTAGGGGGAGAGTTAGTTTACTTTTTTTTTTATATTGTGTTTCATATTGGTTTACTTGTATTTTCCACACATGTGTTTATGTGTTTGTTGAGTGTTTCAAGAATATACATGTCATGCCCCAAACCCCAAAGGGTTCAAAGCGTGAGAAAGACATCTCAAGTACCTGTAAATTTTTACTTTTTGACAATTCAATCCACATAAATCCTATCAAGTATCAACATCAAGAATCATCTTAATAATTCCATTGAATATACTCTCAAAGTAAGTCAGAGTTCTAAGCATTAATTACAAAGACCATTGGCCACAAAAGAATAGAGGTCTGAATAATAATTACATATCAACAGCTTGTCCCATCAATGGGAATATAGTCATAACCACTATAATATACAAAAAAATGAGTCAAGTCTATTCTAAGATGTACAACATCAAATAACTCCATTACAAAAGTTCAGCCTCCATCAGTAGTTAGTCTAACTACTACTAGCCACCAAAAAGCTTTCTCAAAATATTGTTGCCTATTCTGAAAAATTTATAAAAATAATGGGATGAGACAGAGCCCAGTAAGTAGCATAATTAATGGGGGTGGGGGAAATGCAAGTTTCATCTTCAATAATAATAATATGACAAGAATGATTAAATAATGAAATACCAAATTTCTCTAAGTAACTACCTTGAAACAATATACTATAATCTGTGAGTATCAACAATATAATTTCTAAAGCCATAATATCTAACATAAGATAAGTTATCACAATAATATACCACACTACCACATAGACCGGTCAGGGGATCCACCCATTCACAACTGGTATGATATTGTCCTCTCTGGTATGTAGACTCTTGGCCCCATGGACAGCAGCTTCACCCATACCCTCAAGGTTTTTCTCTCTCCCATGGGCAGCAGAGAGAGCGCGTCAAATAGGACCTCTCTTGCATGTGGTCTTTTGGCCCCATGGACAGCAGCCTCACCCACACACAATCAAGGAACCTCCTCCCCCCATGGATAGCAGGGAAGAACGCGTCATCCAAAATAAAAGGGCACTGACCTAGATCTGATTCCGTTGTCACAAAGACTACGAAAACCAAATCGAATGATCACTAGGAAATCACACATGGCATGGTGTTAAAACTACATGATGCTCACAAGTTACATTACTTTGAAACACATAGTTTATATCCAAGTAGTTTCAGAAAAATCTTAAATAATCTACTTCCACAAAGTTTGTAAGGTTTTTCAACTTCATTCTTGCCAAAAAGGTTTTCTATCAATTTCTCAAGTACTAAGACAAGATAAGGATCTTTAAATTTTCTATTATACCATAGAATCCATAATTTCCTTATCAAAGATTAAATAAAAGATGTTCATTTTTCCATATCAACAATTCATGCATTTCCCCAAATGCAATACCAAATATCATGCATTTTTATATATAATAATATGTAATAGGGTCACAACACAACAATTTTAAGAAAACATATATCCATATATAATTTTCCAAAATGTGTTTGACTCAAAAACATCGTTTGTGAAATATGGTAATTTTCCAAAAATATCTCATTAAGAAGCTATTTACCTCGCAACCACAAAAGCCTAACTCTCCAAGCTCCAAGGAGATTAGCTAGAACCTAAACAATATCAAGTAAACCTATCACAATAAGTATAGAGCTTGAAATTGTATCTAACCAAAATTTAGGATTTGCCAAATAAACACTTAATTAGGCAAGCCTAGTATTTAACCTCATCAATAATAATATATACCATTCCCAAAGTTTCTCAACAAATTTATTCACAAGGCATCAACTCCAATTTATAAAGTTAACCCATTAATAATATCTCCAACATTATGACTAGCTTTCATAAGATTTACACTACCTCATTAAGAGACCCATGAAAGCAAAAATCAACATATCCTCCAAGACTAGTAATTTAGAATTTCACTAACTCCAAATAAACCCAATGACAATGGAAAAATTAAATTTACCAACCATCATACATTATATCTTAAAACCCCTAAATATTTCCACCATACATAAACCTTGAATAGCCATTTTAGCACAAAATATATATACGCACTCATCAAAAATTCCACCAATACAAAACCCATACATAAAAACACATAAATATCACTTCTAATGCTCATAAATCACATGGGTATCATTATTCAAGTTTAGGTAAAATAACCTCAAGCAAAAGTGTAAAACCCACCAAAAGATTAGAAATTTTTACCTCAAATAAAATGATGAAGATGCTTATGGGTTCCTAAGTATTTTTCCAGTGATCTTACCGGAAAAATGATGGTGAGATGGTATGGTTTAGGGAGGAGGCCGGCAGGTGAGTTGAGAAATGAGTGTGTTTAAGTGAAGAGAAAAGAAAGAAAAATGAAAGCGAAAAAGAAAAGTGAGAGCCGGCCAAAAGAGAAAAGAAATAAGAGAAAAAGGAGTGGTGGAAAATGATGGGTAGTGGGGTTAGGTGGGGCACGTGGGAGGAGCTTAAAAATCTGACTTCTCCCCTTTTTTTTCTTTTTTTTCTTTTATTTAAAAAAAGGCTGATAGGGACGTGACAATACAAGTTGATTCAGTCGTGCTGCTGTCTACACTTACAACTGATAGATAGTGGTTAGGTTGAATTGAGTTTATAGTACTTTTTAAATCTGATTGGGCTTTTTGTAACTTTGAGCATTTCATGTTTGTAATGTGTTTTGTCACGGATTGCCAAAGGGGGAGATTGTTAGGTTCTAAGACCTTAGGGATTAATGTATTAAGAACTTCAATGTGTATTGTGTTGGCAAACCATGATCAAAACATTTAGTCTAGGTTTAGACTTGCTCAAAGTTTGGTTTAATGTAAGTTTGGAATTGAGTAGTTGCAGGAAATTACTGTTCTATTTCTTTACGGCTCGATCAATCGAAGAATAAACTCGATCGATCGAGAATCGTGGATCAGGAATTTTCTGCAGAATTTTAAGTCGGCCCAAACTGCTGTTCAAGCCCATTAAGGATTAGGGTTTCAGATCTACTTCTCCCACTATATAAAGGAAACCCTAAGCACGTTTTTAAATGCTTCTAAGAGAAAAAAGAGTGTGCCTCTTTTTGTATCTAGGGTTTGTACCCAAAATCTCTCTAGAGTCTTGGTTGCTCATATTGTTGTTTGTGTGAATCCCTTGTGAGATCTGAGAGGTGCTTGCCTTCACACAAGCTTGAGATTATCAAGAAGGAGATTTCTTCGAGAGCTTGATGATCGTTCAGTTGCTGTCATAAGAGCTTAAAGATACACAAGCGGGGGTGCTTGTACTTGCTGGAGAATCTAAGAAAGAAGGAGTCCGTGGTCTCGGAGCTTGCACGTAGTCGTGTCAGTAAGTTCTACTAGTGGGTAGCAATAGGATGTTAGTGGTCTAAATCTCTATTGTACAACTTCAATTCTTTCATAGTGGATTCAGGTTTACCTTGAGGATAGCTAGGTTAAATCCTCCCCAGGTTTTTTTTACCAGTTTGGTTTTCCTGGGTCATCATATCTTTGTGTTTTTATATTCCGCACTTTGCATTGATATGATTATATGATTGTATTAACCTAGATCTGGAATTTGGACTAAATAATAACTTGGCTTGTTAACTAGGTTAATCCAATTGTGGTTTAAGGGATCTAAACAAACTCTACAATCTACATTTGTGTTGGCAAACACATGATCAAAAAGTTGTACTATTATTGTCTTTAAAGTCTATAGGGTGTCAAGAAAGATGCTCAAGCTTTTGCTTTTTAGTGTGTAAGAACATGAATTTGATTCTTTTAAACTATTCAAGAACTTACAGTTTCTACCAATCAAAACTAAGCTCGATTGATCAAACTGCAACTATGCAAAGTCAAATTTTCAAGCCCATCAGCTCACTATTTGTGGATGTTTTTTTGAGATCTAAAAATTTTTGTACCTACTTCTTACAAAGTCTCTGCTATGTTCAGTCACATATTATCTGAACCTATGGAGCTGAATTTGCTGCAAGTCAGTCATCAAAAGTGTTGGATCTAAATCTTCAAAGGGATATTGAAGTTGTGAATTGGAGGTTCACATTGCATCAGATTTCTATCAGAGACATCTATGGATCTTAGAACTCAATTCAGTAACTATAGTTAAGTTTATAAATGAAAGCCCGGATTTGTGTAAAAACACAAGAGCTTGTTCAAACCCCCAAATAAAAATTATGGCTAGATAGCTTTTACTCTAACTTATAGTAAGTGTGAAACAAGAGTAAATAAGCGTAAAGAACCATTAGTACTACCCTAAACCATATTCATCCATTATCAACAATAAAAGAAAAGCTTAAAGGGTAGGGAAGAAAGATGTAAACACAAGATAACACCGAGACGTGTTATCGAAGAGAAAACCAAAGAATTCAGCGAAAAACCTCTCTGCGAACCACCAAATCGAAATCGATCCATTAGAGAATAAAATTGGAGTACATGAATGACAAAAGACTCTCAAAACCTAGTCTACCCCATGTACTTGAGCCCTCCTAGCTCCTGCTACCAATTGACTTCTTGGAGCCTTGTCTCCTCTAGTTTTTCGGATCCCACAATTCAATCCGATTGCATCCGCCAATGAATGGCTCCTTCCAATACTTCCTAGCAGCACCAAAGTCTCATTTTATACTCAGAATGGGCATGGTAAGTGTTTGGGCAAACAACTTCTCAAGGATGTAAAGATGAAAAGGTAGGAGTTGAGGAAAACCACAAGGAAATATATATGTAGATGATTGTGGGTATAACAATCTCTAACTCTCAAGTGTATTTTCTAGAGTTTTCTCTCTAAAAAGCACTCCTTACAATTGTGGGTAATGAGGGTATATATATAATGTGGGTAAAGACATGGTAAAACAAAACATAACTTTTTGCCAAACAGAGAGTTTTGCGAGTCCTTCATAAGTTGGCCTTACCCACGAGACACTCGCAAAACATCCAGCCTTGCACGACTTTTCATCTTCCAGTCGTGTGCTCTGCACGTGGCTCTTTTCGTGGGTAAGCTTCTCGAGAGATAGTCGTGAGCCAGTCGCAAAATCCACTTGTTCATCCTTTGAAACTTGAGTCTTCACCGATCTCTCACATTCAACTCTTACAACTAATCCCACATACATACTAGGAAAATGATTGAAGAAATTACAATCAAATTTGACACGGAATTAAAACCAACATAATATAGTTGGAAATCACAACTTTACAATGAAGAATATGGTTATTTAGTTTGTAAATTTCTATTTGATGGTGGATTTGTTCATGTCGAGATTGATAAGGTCAAGTCCACCAATATTTTTCATGTGGAACTAATTTGTTTCACCAGTTTTCTAGGTCATCATATTGTATGTTCTTTGCTTTTCTGTACTTGCATAATATTGATGTTTATTTGATTAGCCTAATACATTTCATAATGAATCTAATAATCAACTTAACCCTTAGAACTAGTTGGTAATCAAATCTGATAGTGGTCTAAACCCAACAAATAATAATAACCAAAAAAAAAAAAAATACAAACAAAAAAATTTAGTCACATACAGCCGATTTTAGGAAAACAAATTCCAATACTTAGTTAGTATCAGTGGAGTCAATTCCGTACCGTACCAGCCGATACGGCCGAAATTTATCATACCGGCAGGTGAACCGGTACAGAAACACCCATGATTCGTATCGCTTAAAATACCGGTCCTTACCGGACAATACCGGACGTACCGCCGAATATTGGACATCTCGGCCGGAAAATGAAAATCCGGCGGTACTAAAAACTTGAAGAAAATGAAAAAAGTTAGCAACAAAAAGCTCACGATTCCGTCCTCACTGGTTGTCCAGCCGCTTCTCTTCCTTCTTCCCCCAGCCTTCCTCCTTCTGTTATATCCATCCACTTCTCTTCCTTCTTCTTCTTCTTCTTCTTCTTCTTCTTCTTCTTCTTCTTCTTCGGTTTTGACCGAGTCTGCACCAGTCTTCTTGTGCCTTTTTGTTTTAGTTGTGCGTGTGTGTGATTGTGTGGCTCTTGTTTCTTGTGCCTTTTGTTTAGTTGTGTGGCTCTTGTTTAATTTATTTTGTATGAGTTCTAAGTCTTCTGACACCCCACGTGAAAGTTCAAATTTCAAACATGCTAGGCTGGCTGCCACTCAAATTGAATAAGCATTTTATGTTTTTGTTTTAATAATTAATATCATCTTTTTAGTTCTTTATTATTATTACAATATAGTAAGTCAGGTTATATATATATATATATATATATATATATATATATATATATATATATATTTTTAAAGTATGTTGAGTTGATATTTGAGCAAGAAATAATCATATTAAAAATAAGCAATTAATTTAGAGAAATATTTTATTATAAATTTAAGTATTCTTATATAGATTTATAAATAATTCTAAATAAATAATCAAGTATGTATAATAATAATAATAATAATAATAATAATAATAGCGAAAAACCTGAAACGGTACACCGGTATTGACCGGTATCCGAAATATATCGTACCACTGACCAAACCGGTACAGCCTCCGGTACGGTATTGACTTCCTTGGTTAGTATCCTTGTGCATTTTATATGACAAGTTAATCCCACGTTAGTATCACAAAATATGGCATTCGGAAGTTATATTTTGCTACATTTTATTTAAGCTCTTTAGTTTTTAGAACTAAATATATAAATATAAAGAACAAAAATACAAAAAGTATTTAGCATATCACGAGGTGCATTACATAACTTCACGAGGTGCATTAATATATATTTCAATTGAGTTAATCAACCAACTTAGTTTAGAATGTTAATTAAAATAATTGGAGAGATGCAAATCAACAGGAGAGATTAAAAGCAAGCTTTAATTGTAATGCCACACAAAGTCAATTCCATCGTTGTTCTTTACCATGAATTAGGTTATAACCTATGTTTAGGTTCGCAATTATTCGATAGTAGTGATAATAAGCTGGTCTTACCTAAGGGGGTGAGGCAATCAACTCGTCTTTAACATTGATGTAAGGGTCATTTTTTATGCATTGTCATATCTGAGATCAAAACACACTTTATATGTAATTGAGTCTCAGTTTGTAGTGTGTTCATGAAGTACACTAAGTGGTATTAATGAAGATTCAAGACTGCTCAAAAAACTGCTTAAGAAAAGCTAAATCTACAGGTCTCGATACCTGGAGACCTATTGAGAATAAATGAATCTCAATACCTTGCTTGGCACCTATTGATCTATCGAATTTTGAGAAAACTGAACATTAAATTTTTTTTTTTTTCAACCCATGATGACTTGGCATTCAAGGAATTTGTGCACTAGGGTTATAAAAGTATATAAAAGACATTTTAAAGTGGTCATCACATACACATAGAGAGACATGCATAACAAGGAGTTGCTACAACACTTATTTGCCTAGAGTTTGGTGCCAAACTACTATTGGTTCATCTAAGTGTGGATTGAAGAACTTGACAAAGCTACAACAGTAAAGAAAAATGTAATTGTGGAGTTAGTCACAAAAATGAGATTCATGCAAATGAGAAGTCTTCTAGAAGAATTAGTCCAATTGGAGATTAGAACTGAGCTATTGTAGGTAGGTACTTTGAGATAAGATAAGATTCCTTATATTTGTGCTCTATTATTGTTAGTGGAGTTTTTGAGGGTGATGACCTAAAATTCAACTAGTGGAGTTTTGCCTACGAGGATTTTCCCTATCATGATCACATTGCTGTGTCAAACTTATTTTTCATTGCACTTAATTTACTTTAGTGATTTTATTGTGTGAGCCTTAATTTGATTTGCATGTAATTTTGACTAATTAATTTACTTGAGTAATTGGTTAATTTAACTGATGTCAATCTATAATCCAACAGTTGAGTATTATGAACGATTACTTGACGCAAAAATTTAAAAACTTACAATAACACTACATTCAAAATTAGACTACAATTAAAAATTGAGAAACTAATAACGAAAGTACACAATGAGAAAAACGTTCGAGTGTCTTAATAAACACGGAGTCTCCTAACTTGTTCGATTACAATTGACTCACTTTCACTTTGCCTTCTCGAAGTTCATCTTTACACGCGAGGAAGGCGAAGAATTGACTCTAATTGAGGCTTTAAGTTGAATAAAATAAGATCATGTCAGCTGTCCACTATGGTCTGTCCATAACGAAATCATACAACTCAATTTGATGTTTAATATGGTTCACCACTTTCCTCATCAATCATATATAAATATAATGCTCATCTGTACATCATATTTGTAAAATAAATTATTTTTGTCATAAAAATGAGGAAGCCCTATAAACAAAGTTATCAGTGAAACAAACCACGTCGACCTATTGTCTAAACTAAAACATTGAAATTGCCATGACAATGGTGCTTTTACAAATAAAAGGAAAAGAGTTGAAATACAGATTCAAATCATGAAGAATATATATGAATCATTAAATATCTGTGCGATTTTAATTTCATCCCTTGATTATTATTTATTAGTTGAATCAACTTGTTCAAAATTTTGAAATGCTTCAATAAGCAATTGTTAGTGAGATTGGTCTTTTTTTTTTTTTTTAATACATATTCGTATTATAATTATAATATTGATATCACACGTTAAGTCACATAGTAATAGTAGTCTTATAAAAGTAAAAATATGTGAGGACACGTAGCATGCATTCGGGGACATTAATATTTTATATAATAAATATCAAATTCATATGTCTCTATATATTCTTATTTTGTGAGACTAACATGTGACCAGCATAACAAATTAACAAGGTAAAGATTTCTGTATAGAAAAATCTATTATTCAACAATTTTTATTGATATAGATGTTAATAACTCAAGTAAAAGTAATACTTTAGTGTCTTTTGATACTTCAAACAAGAAGTTAAAATGTCACACATAACTTATTAGGAACCATATTCATAATTTTACCAAAAGGGAAAAATTACCAGTGTTTGGAATTGAAAGGCTACGAATTAAGATTGGGATGATCCTGTTTATTGCAAATTTGCAATCCTTTAGATGAAGGGTCTATTTTTTTCATTCTGAAAAAGAAATTAAATATGACTTTCGTGCTCGCATTTGTCAGAAGCAAAATGAGTTACTGTATGAGTATGAAACCATACTTGCGTGACAGAAGCCCTCTAGCAAAAAGAATCAATATTTATTTGCGTAAATTTTGTTCTTCGTTGACGCCAATCTTGGTGATCCTTTGTCTTTGTAAGACTGTAATTCTCGCGTCACCAATATCGTCCGTTTTGAGGCTTATACTCAAGGAAGTCAATACCGTACTGGAGGCTGTACCGGTTTGGCTACCGGTACGATATATTTCGGATACCGGTCAATACCGGTGTACTATTTCGGGTTTACCGCTATTTTATATATATATATAGACACACACACACACACACACCAAAATCTCTAGAACTATGTTTATAAACATATAATATTTCACTTATATTATAGTAAATATAAAACCGGTACGATATATTTCGGATACCGGTCAATACCGGTGTACCATTTCGGGTTTACCGTTATTTTATATATATATATAAACACACACACACACCAAAATCTCTAGAACTATGTTTATAAACATATAATATTTCACTTATATTATAGTAAATATAAAAGTTTATTATAAAACATTACCTTAATTCAGAACAAATTATTCATAGTTTTAGACTTTAGTATTAGATAAAAGAAAAAAAAAACACAATATAAAAAATAGAAAGCTTAGTTGTTCATTGCATACTAAGAAAACAAATAATACTAAGAAGTTAATATAAATAAGTTAATATTATGCCTTTACAAAAATTCAAAAATTACAAAACTAAAAAATTAAAAAAAAAAAAAAAGTTTTTTTCTGTACCGGCCGGTATTAACCAAAATTGGCCGGTATGGTCGGTACGCAACCGGTACGGCCGGTATTTTTTCCGGTACGATATAGAAGTGTACCGGTACCGGTGCACTAGCCGGTACGGTATATACCGGCCGGTACGACCAGTACTGGTACGGTATCGGCTACACTGCTTATACTACTCACGGCTTTGTTTTTCCCAAGCACAAAGTAAGAAAAAAACATGATGTTAATATATATTTTGAATAATCAACCTACATAGAAGGTCTTCTCCTTTAACAAATCAAGATGATGTGAGGTTATGTGGATAGGAGGGCCTCTTTTTGTGTCACTACAATCCACTCCCTTATAGGCACATACATCCTCACATATGGAGCCCACACTTTCCAGCTAGGTCAAAGCTCTAATATCATAATGTAATGCCTTAAAAAATATTTCTACTTTGTAGCTTAAACCCTTCATAACTTTGTTTCTCCCAAGCACAATGTAAAGGAAAATGCATTGTTAACATTTTAAATATTCAATCCACGTATAAGGCATTCTCGCTAGCTTGCCAAGAGTCCCACATCGCAATAAAAGGTCCTAGATGTTGGGTTTATAAGGAGTGATAATGCAGGGAGAGTGGTGGACTGATATAATTTAAAATTAAATAAAAAGTGAGTTACTTAAAACATATTGATAGATGGTTAGACATCTTTGCAAAGAACAAAAGGTTCTCAAATAAAAGCTAACAATGCAAACTGAGGACTAGGGTACTTACTCAATCACATATATCAAGAGATGTCACTCTTCATTGTAACACCATGTCTTTGTAGAGTCCAAATCTTCTGTCTCACTTTTCCTGCTCCACTCTATACTCCACCAATAAAAACTTGCCACGTATTCACCGCATTAATTAAATACTATCATTAATTGACTTATTAATGCTACCATTATTAATTAATAGTATTATTTAATTAATGCGGTAAATACGTGGCAAGTTTTTATTGGTGGAGTATAGAGTGGAGCAGGAAAAATGAGACTATAGAGTGGAGCAGGAAAAATGAGACAG